>NC_136058.1:393561013-396076013 GCF_964261635.1 Lissotriton helveticus | reverse complement strand
TCTGAGCGGGGATGGTGCAGTGAGATAAATAACGGGGATGGAACAAGCCCTGATCTTTGGACTGGGTAAGAGTGGTCTGCTTAATTCAGACACTCTGTTCATCACCACCCCCTTTTCTGAATCGTTTTTGGCCACTATAGGTGTGGCAGGGTATACTCAGACATGAGTCCCTTTCTCAATGCACCACAGGATTCAAGCAAGCCGGGCCGAAGACGGCTGAAATGCCAGAAACCGGTCCCCGGTAGCTTGTCTCCTTTCTGGTGAAGAATTGGCTTGGTAGTTTAGTCTGCCCTGTTCCCATGATGCACTGGGCCAGAGACAGACTGATTTGCATATAACCAGGTTCTGAGCTGGGATGGTGCAGTGAGATAAATAACGGTGCCTGATCAAGCCCTGATCCTTGGACTGTGTAAGAGTGTTCTGCTTAATTCAGACACTCTGTTCATCACCACCTCCTTTTCTGAATCGTTTTTGGCCACTATAGGTGTGGCAGGGTATACTCAGACATGAGTTCCTTTCTCACTGCACCATCAGGATTCAAGCAAGCCGGGCCGAAGATGGCTGAAATGCCAGAAACTGGTCCCCGGTAGCTTGTCACCTTTCTGGTGAAAAATTGGCGTTGTAGTTTAGTCTGCCCTGTTCCCATGATGCACTGGGCCAGGGACAGACTGATTTGCATATAGCCAGGTTCTGAGCTGGGATGGTGCAGTGAGATAAATAATGGTGATGGATCAAGCCCTGATCTTTGGACTGGGTAAGAGTGGTCTGCTTAATTCAGACACTCTGTTCATCACCACCCCCTTTTCTGAATCGTTTTTGGCCACTATAGGTGTGGCAGGGTATACTCAGACATGAGTCCCTTTCTCACTGCACCATCAGGATTCAAGCAAGCCGGGCAGAAGACGGCTGAAATGCCAGAAACCGGTCCCCGGTAGCTTGCCTCCTTTCTGGTGAAGAATTGGCTTGGTAGTTTAGTCTGCCCTGTTCCCATGATGCACTGGGCCAAGGACAGACTGATTTGCATATAGCCAGGTTCTGAGCTGGGATGGTGCAGTGCGATAAATAACGGTGATGGATCAAGCCCTGATCTTTGGACTGGGTAAGAGTGGTCTGCTTAATTTAGACACTCTGTTCATCACCACCCCCTTTTCTGAATCGTTTTTGGCCACTATAGGTGTGGCAGGGCATACTCAGACATGAGTCCCTTTCTCACTGTACCATCAGGATTCAAGCAAGCCGGGCCGAAGATGGCTGAAATGCCAGAAACCGGTCCCCAGTAGCTTGTCTCCTTTCTGGTGAAGAATTGGCTTGGTAGTTTAGTCTGCCCTGTTCCCATGATGCACTGGGCCAGGGACAGACTGATTTGCATATAGCCAGGTTCTGAGCTGGGATGGTGCAGTGAGATAAATAACGGTGATGGTTCAAGCCCTGATCTTTGGACTGGGTAAGAGTGGTCTGCTTAATTCAGACACTCTGTTCATCACCACCCCTTTTTCTGAATCGCAGATGGAGAAAATGGCTGTGGGCATGTGCGTACGGCCACATTTATTATCAGGCACTCTTCCAGAGTGACACCTGTGTTGGATGTGTGTGGGGTGTGTGCACACCAGCCGGCAAGGGCTGCCTGGGACAATTAGAAACCGACAACAGTGTACATCATAAAGGACACAACCATTCAACCATAAAGGCCCCATGATTTGTCCTGCACAGAGTTAGTAGCCACGAATGCACTGCGTGCTGCATGTGCCTGCCACCAAGGGCCACTGACTTGCGGTGCACTGGGGCAAGGTCACAGGTGCAGAGCAGGTTCATGTGATGACAAATGGCCTTGTTGCGGAGTGTATCGATATACAGTGGAAGGTGTACCCCCAGGGTAGGATGCAGAGGGCAGTCCCACGCTGATAGTCACCATTGTGGAGATAAATGGAACAGACGCATGTCGGACACCAAGTCCAGTACAGCCAGAAGAAGATGCAGAAAACCACCAGACCATGGGCTCCGAGGCCACCAAGGTCCAACCAGATGGTGCCCATGACTAATTGCGCACAGAGTTAGTGGCACGCATGCTGTTAAGGGATGCCTCCTGCAATGCAGCGTGTCTAATGGTGTGGAGTCCTCCACATCTTACCCAAGACACAGTTCCACATGTGTGACCTAATGGACCGGATTGTAGGCCTGTGGCAGCGGTCAGCTCAGGCCATTCCCCGAGTGTCGCTGGAATAGGTTGGATGGCCCCACGGCCTGCGTAGTACAGGTTCTGTGGCACAACGGGACGTGGACTTGTGATGAGCAGGGTTGATAGCACCAGGTCAGTTGTTGATAGTGTTCAGTCACCTTGTGACTGTGACCCGGCTTTCGTCTGGACTGAGCCCCATCTTCCTATTACTCCTCTCCGTTCGACCACTGGTGTGGACTCCGCCAATCACGATTCACAACTAGGTGCTGGATGGGGGAACTACTGGCCTGCAGGGTAGTCCTGGTCCCTCATCCATGTGTCACCGGGTTGTGTTGAACAGGGTGAGTGGCACCACTTGTTGCCGGCTAGCGTTGAACAGGGTTAGTGGCACCACATGTCACAAGATGCCCATATGGAACTATGCCTCACTGATCGGAGGGTCTGGTGCTGTGGCCGCTGCCCCTGCTTTGGGGTCACAGCCATTCAGGCCTCAGGACACAGTTTCATATATGGTACCTACTGGGCCAAAGTTGATGCCGGTGTAGTATGTGAATGAGGATGGAGTAATGGGGGCCAGCGATGGTCTGAGAGGCTGCCAGGGTCGTGGACCTAGGGCTTGGAGCTTGTGCCTGCACGTGTTGGGCCCTATGTGACACATGCTGGTTTTGGGAGGCAATCAGTGTGGCCTGGCTGCGCCGGGGCGGGCCTTATGGGTTCGGGGTCCAGCGGGCCAGGGTACAGCAGGTGCACAGGATTGCAGGCAACTCCGCTCACGTGGAAGGCCTTGTGGAAAGGTGAGCGGCGCCACCCTGGCAGAAACGTTGGGCTTTCCGGAAGAGGACCACACCTAGGGCTACGTGTTTTTTTATTCACACCCCTACGCTGGCCTGGCGTATGCTGGGCCATCCCACTCTGCGCACGCTTACGGGGAGGACATAACAGGCAACATTTCCGCATACTCCCCCATTGGCCGGGGAGACATGGTTGCGTCCACTACACTACATACACCAGAGGTGTATGTTGCCATGGATGTGGGTATGTTCTGCATACTGCGGTCTGTCCAGCACATCTCCGCCACACTTTGCATTGTGTACTCTCCCAATCATGGTTCTCCTGTCTCCTTCATACATGCCTGGTTGCCACCTCTCCCCACATTCAGGTAGTGTGTGGCTGAGGTACCATGCCGTTGATGGGTCATGTGCAGGGCTTGCCCAGGTTATCATTGTGAGTTGTTCTGTCCTGTCTGGTGGGTGGACATGTTGGTTTGCATGTTGGTTGTGAATTTGTGACGTGTGTATTGCCAGGGTTGTGAGTTGCATGGTTGTGGAGTTGAGGTGAGTGAAGTGTTCATTTGGAAATTGCCAAGGGATTGTGCAGTTCTCTTGGTGCCATCCTGGGAACGCTGGTTGCTGATGGACTGTCGGAGGATGGAGGAATCATGCACACTGGCTGGGTATTTGGAGGCGACATTGGTGGAGGTTCCACGGTGTTCTGTTGTTGCCTGCACATTGATGTGAGACGCGTGCTTTCTGTTGCAGTGATTGTGTGCTGTGTCGGCAGGGGGCACAGGTATGACATGTGTGCTGTGGATTGCCCCCAAGACGTGCATGCATCCAGCTATGGCGTATGGTCCCTGCTTGGAGGCCATCAGATCCTGCATATTGTGTTGGACGTATAGGCGCTGGGGTACCAGGCTGTGGTGATGTCCAGGACAGGTGTGATGGACTTGGATGTGGCTGGCTGTGTGACTCCTCTGACTCTGGCGAGTGTTGGTTGGGGGGTACCAGGGGCCAGCAGGTGCAGCACAGCCAGCAGCTTTATGTGGGGTGTGATGTTGGTTGTCTGCTGTGTTGGTTCAGTCGGCCTGTTTGGCCTTGTTGGTCAAGATGCATAGGATGGTTGTCCTTTTGGGCCTGTAGTGGGCAATGACATTGTCAGGTGTTGGTTCTGTGAGGCTGGTGCGGTTTGTGGGGTCCGCTGTCTTTGTCAGTGCTGCCTCTGTGGTGTTCCGGGGAGCAGGTGGTGTTCTGGGTGGGGGGATTGGTGTCCTGGGGTGGTGGCGGCGGGTTTTGTGGCCCTCTTGGGTGTCTGGGCCGCATGACCAGTGGCTCCATGGCATCTGTTGTCCTTCCGATGTGGCTGTGCTCCCTTTTGTGGTGCAGGTTGTGGTCTGAATTTGCACCAGGTCAGAGAAGGTGTTATTTTCCTGGAGCTAATGTGCCTTATCACCTGTTTTGTGTTCTTATTACAGTTCTGTCTGGTCGTTGGGAATGTTGTGGAGTGGTGTTGTCGCAGCTTTTGGCACGGGAACGCCTACTCTGCATCTCATTAGCAATAGTTGCGGGAGTCATCTGTGGCGATGTATTTTGCAGCTGCTGTCGCGGTTGAACTGGTGCTGTGGGCTGTTAACACCTGCTTGTGAATGGGGAGTTACATTTATCACTACTTTGACTGTGATAAAGTGCTGTTAACTCCACAATAGCTCCTTGAGAATACGCCCCTCAGTGTTGCGGATAGATGATGTGGCTGCTCACCCCATTCTATTGAGAACCCACTGAATACCCCCCGACACTGATGCCGGGAAGACGACCTGCTATACTAACATACAAGCTGGCTCACCACAAAAGGTGCACAAGAGGGGGCTTTGAAGCTGAGTATGAGCAACAGGCCTGACGAGGTTGGGTCTCGCAAAGCCCAGAGACCGGCTGAAACGGAAACCGAGGCAGGACAGGCAAGACCCCTTATACCCTCCTACTACAACACAACATCTGTTGGAGGGGAAGGCGGTCCGGCAGCTCACCCTGATGGGGCTGCTTTGAGGAAAAGCTGACCCACCATTGCACCCAGAACCCGGGCCAGAGAGTATACGCTTTCCTGTGGCCCCCCTCCCTGGGAGCGCAGGCCCCGTGGGACTCTGGGACGGCCCCTGGATAAGACAGAGGTCGCTCAGAACAATGGCGCTAGCACACAAAACTCAACCTACGAAACTTGCACTGTGAGTGTCTGTGGGAGCCCCCTGCTGATCTTCATACAGAAGAGGCGATACCTGCTGTGGCTGGAAAGTGAAAGCAATAACTAGAATCATCAACAACATGGGCAAACCTGACACTAGACAGACCAACCTCCCTTTCAAAAGAGAAAAAAAGACAGGCCAAGTGGACACACCACAACCCGTGACCAGCCTAGACTACCCCCAGGAGGAAGAGGCCCAAGATGTCGACTAAAAGAAATCTTGGTGGAAGTTAAGTCCAGTCTCTGCAACATAGACGCCAAACTAGACCTCATGGCCAGTCACCTCAACAGAATGAAGGAACAGGTGGATAAATACAATAATAGACTAGAGCACCTTGAAACTAGAGTCTCTGACGTAGAGAATGACCAAACAAAGTGGAATGAACAACTACTCAAGATGGAGAAAATACTTGAAGTAATAAGAGCCGAAAACGAAGACCTAGAGGCACCAATCTAGACAGAATAACCTGAAAATTATTGGAGTCCAGAAGTCCACGGCCATTGACAATATGGAAAAATACGTAACAAACATGATCAAGGAACTGTTCGGAGAAGTGTTCTCTCCTGATTCATAATAGAGCGGGCTCACACAACAATGGACCCCAGACCGCCCCCAGGGGCACCGGCCCACCCCATTATAGCGTGAATCCGAAACGTCAAGGATTGAGACACAGTGCTGCGATTTTCAAGTGAAAGCGGCAACCTACAATACCAAGGAAATACGATCTCCTTTTACCCGGACTTCACGATTATAGTTCAGACTGACCGTAAGGAATTTTTACCAACTAAAAAATTACTCAAAGCTGAGATAAAATCTGCTCCTCTCCACCAATCCAAATGACGCATAACACATGGTGGCAGAGCTCATCAGTTCACTGACGCCAAAGCAGCGCTCAAATTTGGTAAAGGGCTGATTGCAACGTTGTACAGACACTCTCCAAGGGATCAAGATCATGGAATCTGGACAAAAGTGACTGAACTTTCAACTCAAACCTCTCTGATCCAATTTAAACAATCACCACAGTACAAAGCGGCACTGTAACTGGTGGGGAAGACCTCTGCAGAGCCCACTTCCGGGTTCCTCAACACAGTTTATGTGATCTACCGCCAATGGAGCCATCCACAAGGCATGAGCCACTGTGCCACCCACGAAGCTGGAGGAAGGCTGGGTGTATGCAAGTCTCCTCTTCGCCCCCAGGAATGAGTCCCACACTCTTCTATTCAGACCGGGGAGGGGGTGGGGATGGATTATTCAACCAAGTTCAGGGATTGGAGGGGGAGGGAAGGGGGTTTCATTATTCTACTGTTATGAGAGTGTTAGATTTTGTCTAAGTTTTAGAGGAGGCCCCTGTCAAATACACATAGGTAAGACACTGAAGCAGACAGTTTATAGGACAGATCCCATACTACTGACCTACTGTACCAGACTAAGCTCACCATTACCCCAACTGAGTAGATGGCACACCAAGAAGATGACCCTACATACCATCACCCAGATACTCATAACATACCAATGGCACCCAGAGGAGTTAGGCTCCTAACGTGGAATGTTACACGTGGATGTATGATTTAACAACTACTACTTTAACAACGTATTCCTATACTACGAATGCTAACCCACGACCATTGCCAAACCACTTCATTCTTAACAACGACTTCCTAAACAACGAATATTATTCTATTTGCTCCTTTCCTGACTATGCCATTCACAGATCATGTATAAATGAAACCATCCAGTGACTTACACCAGATACAACAGCTTGAATAGAGTAACGCTGTGCAAAGAATGCAAAGCTGTGGCACTTAAAAGGGATTTAATGGCCTCGCTCAAATGCCGCCTTTTGCTCGGAAACAGAAGGGACAGGAAATCAAATGCCAGCACCTAGTTCTATTTTTTGTTGCCGATCTCTCCCGGGATTTGGTGCTTATTTTGCGGACAGCCTTTGACAATCTCGAGCTTGGTGGGAAGCTCTCTTCATGGGCGAGTCCTTTAACAGAGAAACCAGCCTCTTTGCGGGGTTTTCTGCCTGGGAGATTGCGATGCTTAGAGAAACTTTGAACATACCCCAGCATCCGCATAGAAGCCAAAGCAGAGATTATCAACTCCATGTATTTAAATAAATACACATATGTTGCATATATTTGTTTTCGAGGAGACATGGTCCTGAGATTTCATATTTTCTGATAATTTGTGGGAGAGAACAGGCAGTGCATTAGGGCATACAAATCTAAAGCGTTTCAGGAGGAAGGAGATGAGTGTGCAAAACATGTGTTTGTTTTCTTTTTTTCCTATGTTCCCCAGATTTCTATGTCCAGTGTTGACGGTGCCGACTTCGTACAACCTACTGCTTTTTTTTCAATTTCATTGTCACTCCGAGGGGAAAGGCTTTTCCTTAAGTTTCTTTTTCTTTTGGTACGCTTGTCAGAATGCACCAGGCTCCAGCGTTCCGTTTGGAATTCTCATAGTTACGAAAAATAATAACAAAAATAAACATAAGAATAGAGCCATCTATTGGCAGTGGGGAAGTCGTTTTATTCGTGGTTTAGGAAATTTGTTGTTCGTGTAAGTCGTGGTTAATGATGTAGTGGTTCATAGAAAGGTCGTTGTTTTGGATTCGTTGTTCAGGTCAGTCGTTGTAAAGGCTTCGTCATTAAGGCTGTTTCCTGTTACATGGCTCAACAACCCCAGGAAAGCTCGCCTTGTCCACACATACCTCAACAGACACCACACAAATATCTGCTTCCTTCAGGAAATACACCTGACCCCACCCACCTCCACTCGCCTAGAGGTGCGCTGGTGAGCAGAGGTACACCACTCCCTGAATCCCAACTATGCCAGTGTCTCTGCAATACCTATAAGGAAAGGTATCCTATGGATGCTCAGTCAGATTAAAAAGGATACTGAGGGGCGGTATGTAATAGCGTCAGGACAACTCCAACAGCAATCCTCATACTGGTTTGCATATATGGCCCTAACATAGACGACCCAGACTTTTACACTGAGCTGTGGCACCAAATAGTGAAAATGGCCCACGGAGCTATAACCTGGGGGGAGATTTTAATGTAATCCTAGATCTGAACTAGACAGATCGGGAGCTGCCCGGCGGACCCACCCAAAGGCAGTGGCACAACTCCATGCTTTAATACAAGATTTCAACATAAATGATGTATGCGGATATAAGAACGGGACCCATGGGGAGGGAACATGCGTGGCATTGGCATGCAAAGCCTGGTCACGCATAGACTACTGGCTGACCACCAGAAACGTGACTACATGGTCAAAGCAACAGCCATGACACGCCACCATCGGACACTGTCTGACCGTGTTCTAGTGCTTCTAGAGCGTACCCTTTCTTTTGACCTCAAATTGTGCCTTCACATGGCGCCCCAGGCAGCGGCGCACTGCGTGATCAGGTATTCTGGGTTGAAATACACTAGGCCATCACAGAATTTTTTGTAGTCAATGAGAGCTCAGTCAGCTTCCCCCAGATACTATGGGAGGCCTTCAAGGCTGTGGTAAGAGGGGCTTGTATCACAAAGCCGACTGGGGTGCTAAAAGCAATCCATTCCAGACTTGCTGGAAAAAGATCTGTCGGAACTCGAAACGCTACTCTGTGACATGAGATCCCCTGCTACACTAGCGTCAATACGAGAGAAACTCACCGAATACGAGGAAGAAGCAAACCGCTAACTTCACTATTTATCCACAAATCCTAAGCGAGACAGTACAGGGAAAGTAAAGGTGCTAGCAAACTCCTGCGAGACATGCTACGCAGGCCTAGAGCTCAACACTGTATTACGGAACTCCAGGATGAGCAATCAACAAACCAGATTTCCCCACAGGCCATACTCGACACGATGACCTCCTTCCACTCTAATCTCTACCATACTACGAAAGAGATACCTGAGGAAATGCTAATAGAATACTTTGATTCCATTGAACTGCTGTGGCTTGACGATGTGAGGTGACAGTACTTGGACTCACCCTTCACTGAAGAGGAAGTCCTGCAAGTCAACCGCAGTCTCCAGAATGACGAAGCCCCTGGTCTGGAGGACCAACTGGCCTCTGTTTATAAAGAATATGCCACCCTGCTAGTCCCCCATATGGTTGTTATGTAGAGGCCCAAATGCTGCCACCCTCCTTGAGAGAAGCAATGATCATTTCCATACCGAAACCCGGGAAATCATCACATTTATGTGACTCTTATCACCCCGTGTCAGTGATTAACATTGATAAAGAAATCCAAGCTAAACTGATTGCCAATCGAATATGGCCCATTTTACCAGACATAATTCTCCCCGACCAATCAGACTTTGTCCCAGATCATTCGACAGCACATAATCTTAGAACACAGTTCACAGTCATGCAAAGTGTGGAGCCCACATTAGCGGTGGGCACAACCCTCCTAGGCGCCACAAATGCGTTTGATTCCCTGGAATGGCCATTCCTGTTTGGTCTCCTCCGGCGATTAGGATTTTGCCCCCAATTCATCCGCCTCATTACTTTGCTTTATCAGTCCCCGATGGCACCCTTACACCTTAACAGAATGACATCAGCCTCATTCCAAGAGGTACCCGGCAGTGATGTCCTCTTTCTCCAATTCTGTTCGCCATGGCAATGGAACCAATAGCAGCCCGACTACGACACACCACACACACGGAGGGCTTAACTTCAGACTGATATTGTTCTTTTTAATATTTGATAAATTGTCAAACTTAACAAGCAATTTTGTAGCTTAATTCCCTTCCATTCATTAAAATCTTTTTGATTGTTTCTTATGGTTGCCTAGATTGTTAAATATCAAATGTTAACTTCAGACTCCGCAGAGTGCTGGTCTCAGTGTATGCAGAAGTCATAGCCCTTTACATTCTAGAACCCAATATTAACCTTGATACGGTTATCTGAGAGGTCAAACACATCGGGGAATTGCCGGGCTTCAAAATCAACTGGACTAAGTCACGGAAAACACCCCACAAATTGAATCAGAATACTCACTAACATGGGTGACGGAACCAGTCAAATATCTGGGGGTATGACTTAGCCGTGACAGCGGAGACCTCTGGACAGCAAACTACGGTAGGGAAATCACCTGGCTAGAGGACAGACTCCCAATATGAAACCGTCTACCGCTCTCCCTCTCGGGACTGTTGGCAATAACCAAGATGGTGGTTCTGTCACAATTCTTGTATCAATTTGTCAACCTGACTGTATCCTTCAAATTCCCAAAGCGCCTAAGATCACTATTAATAACACTTGCATGGACTGGGAAACAGCCCATGATAGCATGAGAAGTCCTCACCCTGCCCCTCCGGCAGGGTGGATTAAACGCCCCGGATATGGCATTATATGTTTTGTCACCCTTAAAATGCTAAGGAAAACCTTGGACATCCTTCCCGCCTCGGCAAGGAAAACTATAGTCCACACTCTGATGACCTCGCAGCTGGACTATGGGACTGTCCTATATTTGGGAGCATCAAAAGGAAGCCTGCACTCCTGCAACGCATTCAGATTGCAGCGGTACGCCTGGTTCTCAATCTACCTAGACGGGCTTTAGCGACGAAAGCCCTGGACTCCCTTCACTGGATTCCAATCAGTAAAAGAATTCTCTTTAAAGCTTTATGTTTCTGTCACTGGAGTCTACAGGGGAAAGGTCCTAGCTACCTGTATGATCTCCTGACACCCTACAAACCTTTTACAACCACAGAGATTCTGTCAAAAAAGTGAATGGGTGATATTTTTTGTATATATACTTTTTACCGTTTACACCAGGGTGCTAGGCTCTCTCTTACACATGGAAAGATGGGAGCACAATGTGCTTGTTAAAATACCCCTCACACTCTAAAAAACCAAATAGAGTCATGCTTCATCATAGGGGTCTTCCCGCCCCTATAACGGGACGGGGCGTGCTACGACCAGACGGAATACGCGGGAGCACTAAGATGTGACAGAGGCTATGTGTAGGTGTATTGGAGTCAGTGAAAGTGTAGGGACCTAACACTAGTGAGTGTGCAAAAAGTGAAAAAAATGGAAAAGATTTAAAAATTCCCTGGCTAGTAGAAAAAAACACATTTATTAACTTCTCCAGCTGGGAACATTAAGAAGGGGTTGTGTGGTAGAGCATTAGCTACTACCTTGTCGACATGTTTCGTAAGCAGTCCCCTACTGCTTACTCATCAGGACCAAAAGAACAGTCCCTACTGTTTTTTTACTCAGTTTCTAACAAGTAATGCCTACTGTCCTATAAACACCCAACAAAAATAAGTTGGATGTTTAGGCCTCAGGGCATGAGTTGGCCCACGTGAGGCAGAAAAAATCGACCTATTATGGTCTCTGTAAGAAAAGAGGAAGAGAAAAACCAACATAGATTTATGCACGGACATTGTTTTCTAAATGGAAAAGAAAACAAACAAACAAACAAACAGGTTTTTTTCTTGTAGAGGACCACAATTTTAAATATTTGAGAGCGGTTCTATTTCCATACATGAAAATTCAACATGTGGTCATGTGTCTCTTAGTATCACTGCCCTATGTGGGAGACACCAATGGTACCGTCTTGTCGGGACCTTCGTTATAGTTTCACACACACACACTAACAATCGCGACTCAATGCACTAACAGCATACTAACAAAAGAGGGGAGGGGGACCTCCTTATAAAATGTTTCAGAATTGAGGAGTGTGACATACTTATCTCAGCAGTAATCATGCCCCATGAGGTTTTGCAGGCGAGGGGTAATCTGCGCAGTTTTACTAAGAAAGACAAAGGTTCGTTTTAGGTGTTCGTTTTAAAAAGAGCGCAAAGAGGTATTAGTGCGTTTATCTACCCCCGCGACCTGTTTTTTAAAGACTCAAGGTCGGAGTCTATTACTTACGTCTCTGCTAGCAAAAAGAAAGCATTGTTCCTACCCCCGTGCACCTCCGAGGATTGCTGGGCTCAAGTGGCTAGGTGTTTTTAAAAAGCCGATATGCTTCCGCGTTCATCCCGCGCTGGGTGCCGCCCCCTTTGTTATTTGCTAGAGCGTCAACCCGTTAAGATTGCGGCCTATTTTTGGCACAGCGAGGCGCACACAATGCGGAAGTCTTTTCTTCATGTCTATGGATTGTAATCCAGGTTGAAGGAGAATATTGTAAACCTTTCAGAACTTATTTTCATGTAAATTCTATTTGGTCGGATATTTTCGGATGATTTGGAAGGTGTCTTTTGTTGCAGCCTCGTGATGGATAATAATAGTGATATAAAAGCGGAGGTTTTTTTTATTTATTTATTGCACGGTGGATCTATATGCATGTCATCTGCGCAGAGTGTTTTGTAAGATATATGTAGAGACTTATTGCTGATAAGCTCTCATGGGGGAATTTGCTGCTGAATGGAAGTACGGAGTACTAGCCTACAGTTGGCTCCAAGGTATGTCATCATTTAGTCCATGTTTATGTGACTGGATGCGGAAAACCCATCGCTGTTCTTTTTCCAACAGGAATCTTTCGTTGCTTACTATTTCTATTACTGTCCATTTGATTTCCTCTGGTTTATGGTTCATTTCGAGGAAATGGTTGGTTAGTTTTGTACTTGTTTTTTTGCATTTGATTGTGCTTTTATGTTCGCCAATCCTTACCTTGATTGCCCTGCTTGTCATGCCTACATATTCTAGTTGGCATGGGCAGGTAATCAGGTATACAACATTCGCACTGTTGCAGTTGCTGAAAGCCCTCTGCTCCCACACCGTGCCATTCCTGAAAGTTATTTCTTTGCTTTTCTTGGTCAGTCCGCATACCTTGCATCCGCCACATGGGTAGTGACCTTGGACAAAGTTGGGGTTTTTTTGTATGTTGATGTCAGATTTTGGTCTTGTGTGGACCAGTACATCCCTCAGGCTTTTTGCTTTTTTATGCGCGAACATGGGTTTTGATATATCTAACCCCCCACTGTTCAAGATTTTCCAATTCTTGTTTATGATCTTGGTCACTTGGTTTGAGCTGGTGTTATAAGTGGTCACGCAGATCGGACGTTTCTCTTCCTCTTTTGCTGTTTTTTCTTCCAACAGGCTTTCCCGGCTGTTGTTTCTTGCTTGTGTGTAGGCCTGATTTATGACATGGTCGGGATACATCCGTGCTTTTAATTTCTTTTTGAGGTCGCTTGACTGGGTTTTGAAAGTCTCAATCTCAGTGCAGTTTCTGCGTAAGCGCAGGAACTGTCCATAAGGTAGGTTATCCCGCAGATGTTTGGGGTGGAAGCTATTATACATGAGGAGACAGTTCTTGGAAGTGCTCTTGAAGTGGGTCGTGGTCATCAATTTCCCATTTTTGGGAAAAATATTCAGGTCCAGAAAAACCAAGTTGCTCCTGGATGACGTGCTGGTGAACCTTAGGAATTCGTCCTGTAGATTTAACCATGTTAGAAACTGTCCCGAATCCTTCTCATCTCCATCCCAGATGATCAGGATATCATCGATGTAACGTTTCCATAATCTGATCTTGGGTCTGAATGGATTGTTTGGATTCAATATTTTTGTGACCTCTAGATGATGTACATAAAGACCGGCTATACTAGGGGCAAATGTGCTTCCCATGCTGGTCCCGTGCTTTTGTACATACAGGGTGCCTTCATACTCAAAAAAGTTCTCTTTTAAGGCCAATGCACAACAATTCATTACCACATTGCGCGGTGTTTGGTATTCCCAAAAGTCCTCGAACAGAACATCCTCAATGATGTCTAGGGTGGCTTGGTGGGGCAGACTAGTATATAGACTCTCAACATCGCAGCTGATTAACAGCTGGGTTTCAGGGTCAAAACGTATCTCTTCCAGGAGGTTTAGTACTTCTTTCGTATCCTTCAGGTACGTCGATGTTTTTTGGACCATTGGTCTTAGAAATGCGTCTGCGAACCTAGAGACTGGTTCCAGAACTGACCCAATACCCGAGACAATTGGTCTCCCGGGGGGGTTTTGGAGGTTTTTATGGATTTTTGGTAGGGTATATAGGTACGGGGTTCTTGGATTCTTCTGAAGTAGAAAATCCCCCTCCTTCTTTGTGATCCAATCATGCGATAGTGCCTCCTCGACCATGGTACCTATCTTCGTTTGTATGCTGACCGTAGGGTCATTGTTGATAACTCTGTAGTTCCTTTCATCCTGCAGTAGCCGTCTACATTCCTTGTCGTAGTCTTCCACGTTCTGTATCACCGTTGCACCACCCTTATCGGCAGGTTTTATTACCAGTCTTCTGTTGTTACTCAGATCGCGTAGAGCCTGTCTCTCTTCACTAGTGGTGTTCTGAAAGACGCGCTTTTCATTCGGATTTATGTTCTCTAAATCCTTCATTACTGCCTTTTCAAAGGCAAGGAGTTCGACTGGAAGGGTGCTGTCCAAAGGTGTAAAGTTGGATTTGGGTCTCAGATTTGTATCCCCATGGTCTGAGGTGTCCTCTTTGTCTTTAAAGAAGACTTGCAGTTTTAAGCGTCGCATGAATTCTTGGACTTCTTGGCATAGATGGAATTTGTCCATGTTGGCTGTAGGCACGTATCCCAGGCCTTTTTCCAAGACCCTTCTTTGCGGAGGGGTAAGTTCAGTGTCTGAAAGGTTGACAATCAGGCTCACTTCTTGCTCGTTGTGGCACCCGTCATGCTCCTTGTTGCGACTCGAGGAGTTTCTTCTTCCTCGGTGTTCCAGTGAACTGTGGACCCCCTCCGGTTCCTTCCTTTCGGTCGCCCTTGGCGCGCCCCTAAAAAAGGAGCCGATGGATCAAAGTATCCGTAATCTTGTTGTTGATAGCCCCAATTGGGGTATGGTCCTTGCGGATGCTGGAAGGGTGGTGGGCCATATGGTTGTTGTTGAGAGTACATCATGGGAGGGTTGAAGGTATTCCATCCTCTCTGACCCCTGAAGTTAGGTCTGCGGAAATTCCTCCTATTTCCACGTGCCCTCGGGCTTCTATTTCTACTCGAGCCTGAGCTATTTGAGCCTGAGTCAGATGTTTCGTCATCTGTTGCGTTATCATTTGTTGTTTTGTAGTCATCCCTAATGTAGGGATAAATCCTCTCCTTGGACCATCGGCTGTTGTCTTTCTTTAATTTATCATATTTGCTGTCTTTCAAAGTGGTTTCAAACTCATTCAGGGTTTTATTCATTTCGTCTAAATATTTTTTGATATCAGCTGGAGATTCATAACTTTTGATACGTACTTCTATAGTCTGTATCTCTACTTTTAGCTCACTCGCCAATCTACTCGCTGTTTTGATAATAAGGACTATCCAGTCCCTAGTACATCTCCATGAAATTTTAGACCAATCTATTTTGAAAGCTTTGTCATGGAGAAAAATGAAAGGTTCGTTGCGGACAACAAGGCCAGATGGTGCGGTGTTTACTTTTAAGTATTCAGACATTAGTAGTCCATGGAGGGCTGTCTTGATTTGTGTCTTCCTTAGCTCCTCCAGCTCATCCCAATCATTGTTTTTATTTGAAGGGCCCGCAGTATTCAGGCCCTCGAAGGTTCCCAGGGATGCCATCAGATTCGAGATTTCATCTTCAGTGAAGGCTAGGCCTAGGTCGGCCATTGTAGTACGAGGTGAGGTCAAAGAAAGAGGTCCCCTTATGTCCGTCAGGAGTTAGTTGTGTAGTGCAGAATCACTATTGAAGTGGCGGTGAACCAGGAAGATGTTCAATTCTTTAGTTGCTCCTGCAGCTGTGCGCTGCCAGTAGATCCAAACCAAAAGGGAGAAGCGTAGAGGTACTGATAGAATCACCCTCCAAAGTAAGCTTTTACAACCACAGAGATTCTATCAAAAAAGTGAATGGGTGATATTTTTTGTATATATACTTTTTACCGTTTACACCAGGGTGCTAGGCTCTCTCTTACACATGGAAAGATGGGAGCACAATGTGCTTGTTAAAATACCCCTCACACTCTAAAAAACCAAATAGAGTCATGCTTCATCATAGGGGTCTTCCCGCCCCTATAACGGGACGGGGCGTGCTACGACCAGACGGAATACGCGGGAGCACTAAGATGTGACAGAGGCTATGTGTAGGTGTATTGGAGTCAGTGAAAGTGTAGGGACCTAACACTAGTGAGTGTGCAAAAAGTGAAAAAAATGGAAAAGATTTAAAAATTCCCTGGCTAGTAGAAAAAAACACATTTATTAACTTCTCCAGCTGGGAACATTAAGAAGGGGTTGTGTGGTAGAGCATTAGCTACTACCTTGTCGACATGTTTCGTAAGCAGTCCCCTACTGCTTACTCATCAGGACCAAAAGAACAGTCCCTACTGTTTTTTTACTCAGTTTCTAACAAGTAATGCCTACTGTCCTATAAACACCCAACAAAAATAAGTTGGATGTTTAGGCCTCAGGGCATGAGTTGGCCCACGTGAGGCAGAAAAAATCGACCTATTATGGTCTCTGTAAGAAAAGAGGAAGAGAAAAACCAACATAGATTTATGCACGGACATTGTTTTCTAAATGGAAAAGAAAACAAACAAACAAACAAACAGGTTTTTTTCTTGTAGAGGACCACAATTTTAAATATTTGAGAGCGGTTCTATTTCCATACATGAAAATTCAACATGTGGTCATGTGTCTCTTAGTATCACTGCCCTATGTGGGAGACACCAATGATACCGTCTTGTCGGGACCTTCGTTATAGTTTCACACACACACACACTAACAATCGCGACTCAATGCACTAACAGCATACTAACAAAAGAGGGGAGGGGGACCTCCTTATAAAATGTTTCAGAATTGAGGAGTGTGACATACTTATCTCAGCAGTAATCATGCCCCATGAGGTTTTGCAGGCGAGGGGTAATCTGCGCAGTTTTACTAAGAAAGACAAAGGTTCGTTTTAGGTGTTCGTTTTAAAAAGAGCGCAAAGAGGTATTAGTGCGTTTATCTACCCCCGCGACCTGTTTTTTAAAGACTCAAGGTCGGAGTCTATTACTTACGTCTCTGCTAGCAAAAAGAAAGCATTGTTCCTACCCCCGTGCACCTCCGAGGATTGCTGTGCTCAAGTGGCTAGGTGTTTTTAAAAAGCCGATATGCTTCCGCGTTCATCCTGTGCTGGGTGCCGCCCCCTTTGTTATTTGCTAGAGCGTCAACCCGTTAAGATGGCGGCCTATTTTTGGCACAGCGAGGCGCACACAATGCGGAAGTCTTTTCTTCATGTCTATGGATTGTAATCCAGGTTGAAGGAGAATATTGTAAACCTTTCAGAACTTATTTTCATGTAAATTCTATTTGGTCGGATATTTTCGGATGATTTGGAAGGTGTCTTTTGTTGTAGGGTGGTGCAACGGTGATACAGAACGTGGAAGACTACGACAAGGAATGTAGACGGCTACTGCAGGATGAAAGGAACTACAGAGTTATCAACAATGACCCTACGGTCAGCATACAAACGAAGATAGGTACCATGGTCGAGGAGGCACTATCGCATGATTGGATCACAAAGAAGGAGGGGGATTTTCTACTTCAGAAGAATCCAAGAACCCCGTACCTATATACCCTACCAAAAATCCATAAAAACCTCCAAAACCCCCCCGGGAGACCAATTGTCTCGGGTATTGGGTCAGTTCTGGAACCAGTCTCTAGGTTCGCAGACGCATTTCTAAGACCAATGGTCCAAAAAACATCGACGTACCTGAAGGATACGAAAGAAGTACTAAACCTCCTGGAAGAGATACGTTTTGACCCTGAAACCCAGCTGTTAATCAGCTGCGATGTTGAGAGTCTATATACTAGTCTGCCCCACCAAGCCACCCTAGACATCATTGAGGATGTTCTGTTCGAGGACTTTTGGGAATACCAAACACCGCGCAATGTGGTAATGAATTGTTGTGCATTGGCCTTAAAAGAGAACTTTTTTGAGTATGAAGGCACCCTGTATGTACAAAAGCACGGGACCAGCATGGGAAGCACATTTGCCCCTAGTATAGCCGGTCTTTATGTACATCATCTAGAGGTCACAAAAATATTGAATCCAAACAATCCATTCAGACCCAAGATCAGATTATGGAAACGTTACATCGATGATATCCTGATCATCTGGGATGGAGATGAGAAGGATTCGGGACAGTTTCTAACATGGTTAAATCTACAGGACGAATTCCTAAGGTTCACCAGCACGTCATCCAGGAGCAACTTGGTTTTTCTGGACCTGAATATTTTTCCCAAAAATGGGAAATTGATGACCACGACCCACTTCAAGAGCACTTCCAAGAACTGTCTCCTCATGTATAATAGCTTCCACCCCAAACATCTGCGGGATAACCTACCTTATGGACAGTTCCTGTGCTTACGCAGAAACTGCACTGAGATTGAGACTTTCAAAACCCAGTCAAGCGACCTCAAAAAGAAATTAAAAGCACGGATGTATCCCGACCATGTCATAAATCAGGCCTACACACGAGCAAGAAACAACTGCCGGGAAAGCCTGTTGGAAGAAAAAACAGCAAAAGAGGAAGAGAAACGTCCGATCTGCGTGACCACTTATAACACCAGCTCAAACCAAGTGACCAAGATCATAAACAAGAATTGGAAAATCTTGAACAGTGGGGGGTTAGATATATCAAAACCCATGTTCGCGCATAAAAAAGCAAAAAGCCTGAGGGATGTACTGGTCCACACAAGACCAAAATCTGACATCAACATACAAAAAAAAACCAACTTTGTCCAAGGTCACTACCCATGTGGCGGATGCAAGGTATGCGGACTGACCAAGAAAAGCAAAGAAATAACTTTCAGGAATGGCACGTGTGGGAGCAGAGGGCTTTCAGCAACTGCAACAGTGCGAATGTTGTATACCTGATTACCTGCCCGCGCCAACTAGAATATGTAGGCATGGATGCAGGATGGTGATCCCCCTCCTAAAAAAAACGGGCCTTGACACCGAAGTCCTGGCGAACTACAGGCCTATCTCGTTGTTACCAGCACTAGCGAAGCTTACGGAAAAACATGCTCATGGCGCTCTTTCTAGTTTTTTGGAAGCCAATAATCTGCTCCATCCATCTCAATCGGGCTTCCGACCTAATTTTAGTACGGAAACAGCTCTGATAGAGGTGACCGAGATCATCAGGGAGACTCTTGATGCCGGCGGCAGGGCCATGTTGGTCATGTTAGATCTCTCGGCGGCTTTCGACACCGTCCCCCACAAGGCGCTTCTAACTAGGCTTTATGACATCGGCCTGAGGGGGACGGTGCTGAGGTGGTTTACTTCTTTCCTGGAAGGCCGTCGCCAGACGGTCTGGGTTTCCCAGAGCTCCGCCGAGATGCCGCCATTGGGAGTTGGGGTTCCACAGGGTTCTGTGTTGAGCCCCACATTATTTAACATCTTTATGTCCCCTCTGGCGGCCTTGGTAGAGGCGTATGGGGCCCAGATCGTCTCCTATGCCGACGACACGCAACTCCTCTTCACATGCGGGAAAGATCAAGAGTTTGTGGGAGAGAGAATCCGGGACTGCCTTGCGCTGGTCTTCGACTGGTTCCAGCGGAACGGTCTGAGGGCCAACTCGGGAAAGTCTGAGATTTTATTTTTTGGTTGCGTTGCCGATCCTGAGTGGCAGCATTGGTGGCCGTCCGACATGAGTCCTCCTGTACAGTCCTCAGTGGTGGCCAAAAACCTGGGCGTCAAGCTAGACAATCAGCTGTCGCTCCGCACTCACATCCTTGGCCTGGCCGGCACCTGCTACGGATTATTGAAAATGCTCCGCAAATTTTTGCCTTTGTTATCTGAGGAGCATAGGAGGATTACAGTGCAGGCTCTAGTCGGTTCGAGGCTAGATTATGCCAATGCTCTTTTTCTTGGCCTTCCCGATTATCTGGTCCAGCGCCTTCAGGTGGTGCAGAACTCTGCTGCCCGGGCGATCTTTGGTCTAGGGAGACGAGCTCGAGCGTCTGGGTTGCTCCAGTCGCTCCATTGGCTCCCCATTAGGAAGAGGATCCAGTTTAAATCCTTGACCCTGATGCACAAAGCTCTGCATGGTTCAGGAGCGGGATATCTGCAGAGGAGACTGACTTTTTATCGTCCAGCTTGTTCCCTCCGTTCGGAAGCTCTTTGCAGAGCAGTGGTTCCACGGGTGAGGAAGGCCCGTGCGGGAGGGCGGTCTTTTGGCTGCAGAGCCCCCCAGCTTTGGAATCTGCTTCCATTTTCTCTGCGGAGTACTGTTAATTTACTCCAGTTTAGGAGGGGCCTGAAGACCTGGCTTTTTAACTCTTAGTCTGTTTTTACTGCCCATCGTCTTTTCTGTTCCGTTCTGTTGCCTGTTTTTAGTTGTGTTGTGTTATTTCAATATGAGTTGAGGGTGGAAAGCGTCTTGACACTCCCTGTGAGTAGCTGCACGCTATATAAAGGCTCTATAACATAACATAACATAACATAACATGACAAGCAGGGCAATCAAGGTAAGGATTGGCGAACATAAAAGCACAATCAAATGCAAAAAAACAAGTACAAAACTAACCAACCATTTCCTCGAAATGAACCATAAACCCGAGGAAATCAAATGGACAGTAATAGAAATTTTAAGCAACGAAAGATTCCTGTTGGAAAAAGAACAGCGATGGGTTTTCCGCATCCAGTCACATAAACATGGACTAAATGATGACATACCTTGGAGCCAACTGTAGGCTAGTACTCCGTACTTCCATTCAGCAGCAAATTCCCCCATGAGAGCTTATCAGCAATAAGTCTCTACATATATCTTACAAAACACTCTGCGCAGATGACATGCATATAGATCCACCGTGCAATAAATAAATAAAAAAAAACCTCCGCTTTTATATCACTATTATTATCCATCACGAGGCTGCAACAAAAGACACCTTCCAAATCATCCGAAAATATCCGACCAAATAGAATTTACATGAAAATAAGTTCTGAAAGGTTTACAATATTCTCCTTCAACCTGGATTACAATCCATAGACATGAAGAAAAGACTTCCGCATTGTGTGCGCCTCGCTGTGCCAAAAATAGGCCGCCATCTTAACGGGTTGACGCTCTAGCAAATAACAAAGGGGGCGACACCCAGCGCGGGATGAACGCGGAAGCATATCGGCTTTTTAAAAACACCTAGCCACTTGAGCCCAGCAATCCTCGGAGGTGCACGGGGGTAGGAACAATGCTTTCTTTTTGCTAGCGGAGACGTAAGTAATAGACTCCGACCTTGAGTCTTTAAAAAACAGGTCGCGGGGTAGATAAACGCACTAATACCTCTTTGCGCTCTTTTTAAAACGAACACCTAAAACGAACCTTTGTCTTTCTTAGTAAAACTGCGCAGATTACCCCTCGCCTGCAAAACCTCATGGGGCATGATTACTGCTGAGATAAGTATGTCACACTCCTCAATTCTGAAACATTTTATAAGGAGGTCCCCCTCCCCTCTTTTGTTAGTATGCTGTTAGTGCATTGAGTCGCGATTGTTAGTGTGTGTGTGTGAAACTATAACGAAGGTCCCGACAAGACGGTACCATTGGTGTCTCCCACATAGGGCAGTGATACTAAGAGACACATGACCACATGTTGAATTTTCATGTATGGAAATAGAACCGCTCTCAAATATTTAAAATTGTGGTCCTCTACAAGAAAAAAACCTGTTTGTTTGTTTGTTTGTTTTCTTTTCCATTTAGAAAACAATGTCCGTGCATAAATCTATGTTGGTTTTTCTCTTCCTCTTTTCTTACAGAGACCATAATAGGTCGATTTTTTCTGCCTCACGTGGGCCAACTCATGCCCTGAGGCCTAAACATCCAACTTATTTTTGTTGGGTGTTTATAGGACAGTAGGCATTACTTGTTAGAAACTGAGTAAAAAAACAGTAGGGACTGTTCTTTTGGTCCTGATGAGTAAGCAGTAGGGGACTGCTTACGAAACATGTCGACAAGGTAGTAGCTAATGCTCTACCACACAATCCCTTCTTAATGTTCCCAGCTGGAGAAGTTAATAAATGTGTTTTTTTCTACTAGCCAGGGAATTTTTAAATCTTTTCCATTTTTTTCACTTTTTGCACACTCACTAGTGTTAGGTCCCTACACTTTCACTGACTCCAATACACCTACACATAGCCTCTGTCACATCTTAGTGCTCCCGCGTATTCCGTCTGGTCGTAGCACGCCCCGTCCCGTTATAGGGGCGGGAAGACCCCTATGATGAAGCATGACTCTATTTGGTTTTTTAGAGTGTGAGGGATATTTTAACAAGCACATTGTGCTCCCATCTTTCCATGTGTAAGAGAGAGCCTAGCACCCTGGTGTAAACGGTAAAAAGTATATATACAAAAAATATCACCCATTCACTTTTTTGATAGAATCTCTGTGGTTGTAAAAGCTTACTTTGGAGGGTGATTCTATCAGTACCTCTACGCTTCTCCCTTTTGGTTTTGACCCTACAAACCTTCTCAAAAGTTGAGATCGACAGGATTACATCTACTCAAAGTCCCGAAAATCAATAGGGCCAGGATGTGTGCAGGCTCATTTGACTATCCGGCAGACAAAAGTGTGAACACTCTGCCAGGAAGGTCTGCACAGGTCATCTAAGGCCAGTGTCAGGTTCTCGCAGGACCTCAGGGTTACCAGGGACCTGGCCATTAAAAGGGAGTTAGACAGGGTTGTATAATGGCCCCATTCTTATTCAACTTATATATAAATGATTTGGACAAAGTCTTAAGTAACCTTGAGTAGATTTCCCATATGTAGGGCGTCGTGGACTTCCTGTTCTACTGTATGCGGGCGATGCCGTCCTCATAGCGAGGACGGCATTAGGCCTCCAAACTTTATTGGGGGCTTTTTCTAGCTTTATGTCCGACTGGGATCTGGCTAACCACTCGAAATCATATGTTATGCTAGTGCGACTGCGTCCAAAAGAAATCTTTTAATTTAGGGTTGGCTCCTCCCCCATCCCCCATATGAATGTTTTCTCATACCTACGGGTTCTTCTGGATGACCAGTTACAATGGGGGCCTCAAATCATTAAGAACAGGGGGGTTCTGATCAGGGCTAATGCGGCAATTTAATGTTTCCACAAAGATAGCGAGGAAACCAATAGGTTCCTTGTTAAAGGTATATCAGGCAAAAAGCCTGGCTATGTTGAACCAGCTTCAGCCAGGCCCACTAATGCAAGGGATTTGCCCTTCTCTGCATAAAGTCCTTTAGACCAATAGTCAGAAGTTGGCACAGAAACTGGAATAGAAAAGACAGAGTTAATTAAACCTCAAGAGGTGGAACTACATTCACACAGCACCCTTTGGTAAAGTATGAGGTAGCACACTGACTAGAAGGAACTTGGTACTTTTATACCAACATAGGGGCTCATATGAAGGCGGTACAAGGCACAGAGTGTTGGTTACAGTACATGTAAGGTCATTCAGAGAGTGTGCTAGCAACAAGTGGGAAGGGCTATCGGTTAGCCTATTGTCGTGGACACATCTTGACAGTTATATATCAGTAACAGTTGCAGACTGAACAGGGCATGCACAAAGTAGTGGAGGATAAAGATATCTTGTCTCTAGGCAGATTTCAAGAGCAGTTGACAGGAAGGTAGGATCAAACACATGGCAGCCAAAATGGCCGACAGAAATAAAAAATGGATTCCGTAAACGGACAAGATAACGTCTAAACTCGAGATGTCTTCTGCTAATGCTTAATCTAATTATTGCTAAATTACCACAGCTATAGCCAGTTACGGGAATGAAATCTGGGGTCACAGTATGGTGAGCCCCTTACAGGTGGCAGAGAACACATTTTTTAAGCGCCTGATGTGCGCCCCTCAAAGCCTTTCTAATTTGTCGGCCCGCGATGAACTTGGGGTTCTGTTTTTGTGTGATACTCTAGCCTCGCGCCCTATTGTATTCTGGTTTAAATGCTGGCTGAATCCTGAGCTAAATCTCACTCACATTATATGGAGGGAGTGTTTGACTCTGGATAAAGCCCTCCAGATTCCATGGCTTAATTTCATCAAAGGAAGCCTGGAAGAGATAGGACGTGTAGAGGTGTTTCATAAGCCTGATACAATCACCAAGAGGGATGTGGAGTCAGTAAAGTTAGCCTATTTGTCTTTAAAGAAACTAGATAGGGACGAGCAGGAACTCAAGAAAGTAAGTGTCCGCAGGTTTATAATGCTCAAAACAACTCACTTACGGAGCCCGACCTCCTGGGGTCCCTGTCCACTCACTAGAAGTTTCTTCTAACCAGGTTCAGGATGAATTTTTTTCATTCTTTGCTGGCTAGACCCAAGGGCTGTCACAGAGGTCACGTGGTAGCCTCCTGTGGCTGCGACGGCTTGTCTCCACAGGGTTTGCTGCACTTTATGTTCTTCTGCAAATTTTACTCTGTTCCACGGAAACATTTCCTGGTACCTCTCTTGAAAAAGTTGAATTTTAGACAAGTTCGTCCAGCCCTCTTGTACCTACAACTGTTGAATGATGACTGTTTGTTCTTTGTTGTGGGGTTTCTAAAATCTACAATGAAATCAAGCGCTTGTATGGATGTATAATGTGTGGGCCGTTGGTCCATGGGCATTTCACAGTATGTTACCCTAGCTTTCTTTAAGGTGTAAAAGAAAAGCAGGCCCATTTTTAACTTTTTTAACTTGTTATGTTATGTTATGTTAACTGTTTTTGTACCGCGCACAGCTGCCCCAGCAAAGTGGCGTCCTCGCGCCATAAGAAGGTATACACAACACAGCATAAAAGATACTCAATCAGAGATTTTTATTAAAAAGGAAGGTTTTAATAGTATTGTATAATGTTTTATGGGGCGTCTCCTCTTTATGAATTAGTAGCTTTGTATATTCTGATATTTTTGGCATCTCGCACTTTATATCGAGTAGTATTTTGGAGTGGGCTCGTTTTTTATGCTGTTTTTTAATGTCTGAATCTTTCTATGTATTGTAAAATTTTAACTTTCATGGCTGCCTTTGTGTGCCCGAATAAAGTTTATTTGGATTGGATTGGATTGGAACACTCTACCACCTTTGCTGCGTGCATAAAAATCTTAGAACATCTTCCGTAGAGGCCTAAAAACCTGGCTTTACCAGTTAAAAGCCATGCCTCCCGGTTTGGCTCCCGCTTATAACCAATGTTCCCTCTAAATTTTTGCTTGCTACGACCAGTCCAGTTGGGGGGGGGGGTTGTGTCATGTTCGAAATGAGAAAGTGCAGTGCCGGCATCTGCAACCACAGCAAAGCTACGCTAATATATGTTAGGAAACTGGGGCCACCGGCCTCCTTCCACAGTGCCAGTAATTTGGGTGGTGGATATGTTATTCAGTTTTTTGGCTAGAGAAGGGAAGGCGGTGGGATAGAAGAGGGAAAGAGGTTTGTATTTATATAGCGCCTGAAACCCGTGATGGGATTTTGAAGCACTTTTTTGGGCAAGTAGCGCGCTACTTGGGAACCCATAAGGATTAGCGTTGAATTAGTATAGTGAAATATGAAAGTAGTTTGAGTGGTGGATATGTTAGTCAGTTATATGGATTGAGAAGGTTGGGGAGGGGTTGAAAGGGAAAAAGGTTTGCATTTATATAGCGCTTGTAACCCTGTTGGGGCGTTGATACACTTTATTGGTGAGTGGCACGCTACTCTGGAACTCATAAAGGATTAGTGGTGAATTAATATAGTGGAATATGGAATTTGAATGGATGAAGAGGGCCGGATTAATGAGGCCCCTACAAATAAATGCATTATCTATCCTGTTGTGCATTATGTACAGAGTATTAAAAACAAATGGTTTTGGCAAACAGCAGACACAAAAATAAATATTTCATTGTAAATCTTGTAGGGCTTTAACTGAGAAACGCCTGGCTTCCTAAAACCAGTGTTTGCCAGATGTGGCATTAACAGTTAAAATAGTGGAACACTCACAATGAGGCCCTAAACGCGGGAATGCTATTACGAGCCTCTCTCCTATCCTTTTGCCAACAGCCCCCATGTTGAAGCCCCACAGCAAGAGACTGGAAGGAAGCGCCATACCCAGAGATCAATAACATAACTTAGACTAAGGTCTCTCTAGTAATTGATGCTTGCTCCCTTGATAGTAGGTACTGGGAGGAACATCCTGCCATCCTTCGTCTACGGTGGCAGCATTATGCACCCTCGTCAAGTGACGCATCAGAAACCCCCTCCCCCTTAACTTTGAGTTTGGCTTATAAGGAAGGATTCTTACAATATTTTAAATGCTCATTTTTGTGGAAGCCTAGTAACTCCCGCTGTGGTTATCTACCATCCTCTTCACTTCTTCTGTCCACCAAACCTCCTCCATACACCCTCACCTCACTTCCTTACCTATTCCTCTTCGGAACTCTCTCTCCACTCTCCAAAACCTATACCGACTTTAATGCCCCTGTTAAGTCTACCTATCCCCTTATCACTCATTTATTTATCCTCCACTTTGCGCCCCCGTCTTCATTCCAGTGTCAAAAGCTTAACACAATCCGCTCACCATCCCCACTAAGGCCACGGGGCCTTTATGTTCAAATCTCCGCTTTCTCGTAACTCGACTTTCTTGCTGACATCCATTTTTTCAGACGGCTGCAGTCGACACTGCTACACCTGTTACCCCGGCTTTTATAATCTCTTCTTAAGTTTCCTCCTCATGATCATCTTTACCCGCCTGCTATACTCTTTCAGTGCTTCCTTTAAGGGCCACCCCTGCCACCCTTCTGTCTCCCTCCCCACAGGGCACTTTTCTTCCTCTCCGAGCTACCTTACGTCTTTCCCCTCATACCACTGAGCTCATACACCTCCAATGCCCATCGTACAGCTCCCCAGCCATAAAATGTTAACGTGTCCCTTTACGGTCATGCCTCTTACGAGTTTCTCTACTGTCCCCTCTATTCTTTGTTTCTACATCCAAAGCATCACCAACTAAGTCATCCGAAGCGAGTTCCAATGAGGTGACCTAGAACTACAGCTCCCAGAAACCACTGGGCGGTGAAAAGAAATGCCCACCGCGGGGGCACAGCTGCCCTAAAGAACAAGCATTGGCATAGCCAATAGGTCTCGCCTTTGGGACCTTATAAGTGTTTAGCCATGCAACAGTTGATGTTGTTGCACCAAGGATATTGTACTGCATAACTAAATACTTATAAGGTTCCAAAGGCGAGACCTTTTGGCTATGCCAATGCTTCTTTTATTTTATGTATTTTACTCAATCTTGCATTCCGTAAGAGTGCTATCTAATTCCAGGGTGTTGTTTTTGTATTTTTTCAGTGTAGCAGATTACTCTTCTATAGTTCCTACTTTAAACAGAGTTCTCCATGTGCTCATGATGGGCAACAATTGATAAGTCTGGATTGGAGGCTGAATGCAGTGCTTGTTTTGACGGTGCTCGTCAGTGGGTTAAACAGGTGTTCAGAATGCGTGGTCATCCAATCCTTGGCCCCTCTGCAGGGCACACAGACAATGGTCACATATTTTAGTTGTAATTGTGATTCAATCCAGATGTGTGTGATGGAGGTATACAGTTGTTAAAATATTGCATATGGTGAAAGTAAAAGAAATTGCAGTATTTCCAGGTGAGTGGGTGCGCTGTGTTTGGGGTGGTGAAGTGAAGAAGATGCGAGGAAGTGCCTTTAGTTAAGAGTGAAAAGAGGGTGATGAAGAGGAAATAGATGGTGAGTAAGATATGCAGATGACGGAGCTGTGGTGGAAAAAGGGCACACACCTCCAACACACGAGAACAGAACAGAAGAGACCGAGTCACTCTGACGACCACTACCCCTTCCACAGTCCTCAGTAATGTTTAATTCAATCTCACAATTACAGGATTGAAATATTTCCCATATTAATTATTGAGAACAAAATAATTGCTATTACTAATTTATTTTAAACCAACCAGAAGTCTTGGCTGGTTTTAGGTGTATGTCAGTCATGTGACGTCCCATGCACTTCCCTTGGGTCTCTTTTGTCCTCCTTCCACGTCCCATTCCATTGCTCTCTAGCATTCATCCTCACATCCTTCATCCCTTAATTACCTAGCAAGCGCTGCCTCCCCCCCAGAATTTACAGCCGATTTTAGGGCTGGGATTCCAGGGACTCGGGTGGAAGTGACTACGGCGGCCATCTTGGGTGAGTCACCGGTATAAAAGTCAGGCAGGAGCTCATTTCTCGAGACTACAGCATTATTTCGCCTGAGGCTTGAGCCGGGCGGTTCTCTTTTAACTTGTAACCTTTTATTATATCACTAGCACTTGCCCTGTGTGTCCGCTCCCCCCCCCAGCACCAGCGCGCCGATTTGAATAGCGACGCTGCAATCTCACCGATGTAAGGGTGTAGATTATATTTTTAAAATTACATTGGCACCTTAGTTTGACCTACCTAGCTAACGCTGCCTCCCCCCAGAGTTTTCCGGCCGATTTTAGGGCTGGGATTCCAGGGACTCGGGTGGAAGTGGGCACAGGGACCCTCCCCCTGGTCAATATGTTCCTATAATTCCATACACTAGACAGGAGCTACTCTCATTAAACATTCCTAATGAGAAATGTCTAAATACCATAAATGTTGCTAACTGTCAGAGTCCGATTAAGTGTAGTTACTGCGGCCCGCTTACATTCCCTGAAAACTGTAAAACCACACCTCGACCTTCCAAAACTATGAAGGGAGGCTTAATCAATGTTAGATCCATGTGCAAACATGCCGCACATATCCACGATATGATCGAAGAGAATGACCTTGATTGGCTCTTCATCACAGAAACGTGGCTGAAGGACTGGTGCACCCCCGATGTGGTCAACGCCTTACCACAGGGTTATCATATCCAACGCTCTGACAGGCAAATTAAACAAGGAGGAGGAATTGCTATTGTGCACCGAGATTCCATAAAGTGTACCACCTTCGACCTCCCTGACGTAAAAGGAGCAGAGTGTCTAGGTTTTTGCCTTCACACACATGAATCTAATATCTTCTCCGGAGCTCTGTTATATCGCCCTCCCGGTTCTCATAAGGAGTTTCTGGAGAGTTTTACCGAAACATTCAGTAATATCATCCCTAAATATGCAAATTTTACTATCCTGGGTGATATAAACTTCCACTTGGACACAATTACTGACCCTAACACTAGGGAGTTTCTAGAACTTCTCAATATGTGGGGGCTATCATTACTAAATAGAGACCCTACTCATGAAGCTGGTCATATGTTAGACTGTATCTGTACAAATCTAATGACCCTTAAGGCAAATAAACCATGCCCCCAGACATGGACTGACCATTCGCTGATTCCCTTGGAACTAACTATAACAAAGGAACCAGCGAACAAAAGGCAGCTAATTGTACCCTCCCAAAATAAATATGACTGGAGCAAAATTAGTCGGGATCCAGACTTTCAGGATCTTATAATACAGGGCAAACCCACCCTGACGGGGGACACTGAGGTAGATAATGAGATCTTTAATCACTGGATTACGACTAGCCTAGAACAAATTAGCACTAAAGGATCGAAGAACATGTCTAAGAAAAAGAAAAAAATAGCACCCTGGTTCTCACAATCTCTTAGAGACAAGCGTGTTGAGGTCAGACTATTGGAGAGGAAATGGAGACACTCATACACAATGGAAGAACGACAAATTTACAAGGAAGCAAGAAATCAGTATCATGTGCTGATTAAGAACGCCAAAAAAGCATTCTTCTCTGAGGCAATCTTGTCGGCAGAAAATAAGCAGAAGGAGATCTTTAAAATAGTGGATGACTTTCTAAATCCTAAGATTACCAGACAAGACATTCCCCCCTCTCAGACCCTCTGTGACTCCATTGCGAACTATTTTGAGGCAAAGGTCCAGGATCTCACAAAAGCCTTCCCCACACCATTGTTGAGATATAAAATAGGAACTTCAGACCCAGATACCAGAAAGGCGGAGCTGAATGAATTTCTGCCAATTAGTCTGGAAGACAGCCGCCAGGCAATCTTGACTGGAAGATCCGGTTCACCTTTTGATCCATGCCCCCCCAAGATACTACACTCTTTGATTGACCTAGTGAACCCGATTATTAATAACATAATAAATTCCTCTCTTACATCAGCTAAAATCCCTCAGGAATGGAAGTTAGCGGCGGTCAAACCCCTACAGAAGAAAGCGATGGCCGATCCCACCACTCTATCAAACTTACGGCCAATCTCATTACTACCGTTTCTCTTCAAACTCACCGAGGCAGTTGTAAACAAACAACTGACCAAATTTCTGGAGGATGAGGATCTTTTACACCACAACCAATCGGGTTTCAGAGCCGCCCACTCAACGGAATCAGCTCTCCTTTATACAACAGAGACACTGAGGGCCGCCATGGATCAGGGGGACAGGGCAGTCCTTGTTCTCCTGGATCTGTCGGCGGCCTTCGACACGATCTCACATGAGATACTGATTAACCGTTTAACTACGGTGGGCATAGGGGGCACGGCTTTGGCATGGATGGAAAATCTCCTTGCGGATAGGAAACAGACTACTGTCCTTGGACAGTATTTATCAGCAAAAAAATCTAATCCAACAGGTGTACCCCAGGGATCAAGGCTAAGCCCGGTGCTGTTTAATCTATATATGACACCTCTAGTTGAGCTAATAACATCATTTAACATTAATACAGTATCATACGCAGATGATACTCAGCTCATCTTAGTCTTAGACAGCAAATCTACAAGAGCGGAGGAGAATCTTGGAAAGTGCCTCACCGCTACCTTTAACTGGATGAAGACTAACCATCTGAAATGTAACACGGGCAAGACTGAAATTCTCCCTGTGGGTCCCCAAAATCTGTTCTCCCCCCAGCTATGGTGGCCCCCAAAGGAGGAAATCCCGCCAAAAACAGTACTATCCGCACGTAACCTGGGAGTCAGATTTGATGAAAAACTCTGTTTTAAACAACAAGTGAATGCAGTGGCAGGATCGTGTTTCAACATCATACGTGGTCTTCGAAAGTTTTTCAACTTCATCCCTTTGGAAGCAAAGAAGACAGTTGCAGTGGCACTAATTTCATCACGTTTAGACTACTGCAACAGCATATATGCAGGAGTAAACAGATCTACCCTGCACAGGTTGCAGGTTGTCCAAAATGCTGCTGCACGCCTGGTGCTTAATCTTCCAAGGAGATCTTCTGCTTCTGCTGCCTTAAAGCAGTTGCACTGGCTCCCCATACACAAGCGAGTGCTCTTTAAGATACTGGTAATTACTTTTAGAGCATACCACAAAAAAGGGCCTAAATATCTGCTCCCACGGTTCAAGCCGTACATACCAAGTCGGAACTTGAGGTCATCAGACATGTGTCTCCTAACAGTCCCCAGATTTAGATTAGCCACCAAAGGAGGAAGATCTCTTGCCGTCCTTGGTACTAAAGCCTGGAATAAACTCCCACAAAGCCTACGGCAAATCCCCACTGAAATCGAATTCAGGAAAGCCCTGAAAACCTGGATTTTTAATCTACCAGACACGGCTAGTAAACAGTTAGTCTAGGCTCAAATAAACCTTCAGGTACTTTGAAAGTGATGTGAGTAGTATTTCCGGCCCACCATTCTAGGCTACGGTTTTTACAGCGCCAAGATGCTCTGTGGAGCGATAGCATGCGCTCTATAAAAACTATTTTACAATTACAATTTACAATTACAATTTCCCTATGTTATGTTATGTTAATAATTTATTAAGCGCAAAACAGCTGCCCCAGCGACGAGGCGTCCCGGCGCTGAACCATAACAGATACCTGAGGGGAGGGAAGGGAGGGAGAAGGAACAGCGGGAAGATTATGTCAGGGAAAACAGAAGTGTTTTGATTGCCTTACGAAAGGCTAACAGGTTGGTCATGGATCGAATGTGGGGTGGCAAGGAGGTCCAAAGCTTCGCCCCCAAAACTTTGAAAGAACGGCCACCCATTCTGCTGAGCCTTGTACGAGGGACAACCACCAGGTGTTGTCCTAAGGAGCGTAGGGCACGCTGGGGGGTGTAAGGTACCAGGAGTGGGTAGAGGAGTCCAGGACAGTCAGATCTTAGAATTTTAAAGGCAGTGGTGAGAGCCTTGAATCGAACTCGGGCTTCAATACGCAGCCAGTGTAGCTTCTGGATGGTATTTCTGGCAGAGCATCTGCGAGGGAGGCCTACCACAGCCCTGGCTGCTGAATTTTGTACCCGTTGCAGTCGAGCCAAAATGATAGATTGAACTATGAGTTGGCGCGTACTGGGGTCAAAAAAACCATCGGGTGAAGGCTCCTCAGCAGGCCCACACAAGTAGCAGCCACTTTCTTTTTTTTTTTTTTTTTTTTTTTTTTTTGAAAACCTTTATTAAGCTCTTTGCACAGTACAAATACGGGCCCACAACCATCCGGCCGGCCACCACATTTCTGAAGCTTGTTAGCAAAGGATACGTCCACTCGGTAGCACGGCAGCACAGAAAAGCATACGACCCTTGTTACAATAAATCTACGTGCTCCGAGCGGCAGGAGACAGTGAGGTTAATTTTAAGATTTTGTATGTAAGGAGATACAGAAGCTAATACGGATCAGTGCACAGTACAGACAATCGTATGACGAATGGGTAACGGCTAACAGGAGAGACTACTAGCAGTAAACACATCTAAAATGGCGGCACGATACTGTAACATCAGGATAGAGATACGCCGCGAGATGTGCCACCCAACCACTACCCATCTAACACCAGTCCCCACCACTGACCCCAAAAAGACATAAGAAAGGAACGGAGAAAGAAAAAGAAGGCACCATAGAAATAAAAACCGTACCAATGAGGACCCCCCACCCTACACGCATGCCGAGGCTATGGCCTACCCCCCCCCCAAGCTACGTGTCTGTCGCCCCAGAAGAACCCGAAATATAGAAGTAAAAGAAAAGAAGAGAAAAAGGTCCAGATAATCACGGTTGAACCCAGGGAGAAAGGAAGAGTGCAGTACCCTATTACTCCCAGGAAAAAGAGGAGATAAGACCGGAGGAGGGCCAATTAAGCATTTCCATTCCGATGAACATACGATTCCCCGGCCGCCCTTACCCCGACCCCAAGACCAGTACAATACCAATGTTTAAATCCCCGGCAGTCCATCAGCGTCCCAGCAGCAGAAGAGAGACAGTCCTGACCCAAGAGGGTGCAGCCTCACCCTTGGCCCCTACGGTGCGGTGGAACGGCACAATCCAGCTGCACAACAGATCTCGTAGAAGGTGGGAACAAGCAAAGGGACCACTGCAGAGTAAAGGAACGATCACCAAAGTCCATTTCGGACGTCGTAGTGTGGTCCACAGTCGTGGCAGATGGTCCATAGCAAGGCAGCAGTCCACCAAAGGCAGCTAGTCCATACGGCAGCGATCGAAGGTGCCTGACCCCAGCATCCGACCAGTCCAGTGCCGTGGAGTCCCAAACTGTATAGTGAGAAGCAGCGCAGCGCAGCGAGTCACCCACGACAATCCAGCTAGGCGGTGGCGACATGGGCTCACCACAATAGGCAGAGCCGCCAGCGGCCCCCACGGAAAGTCCAGGACATGGCCCCCAGCTGCATTTCTCCAGTCGACGCGGTAATATAGGAGCTTCCACACTGCCCACACGTGACTCCGGCAAAGTCGAGGCGGCCACTAGGTCCAGGTCCACCAGCACCCCCGTGCATAGCCGCCCAGTCGGTTCACCACGACCGAGCACAGGATGTGGCGAAGCGCCCCGCAGGCGGACGCAAGCTCGATCAACGGGGGGCAGGGCGAGCCCACCGGCGTCCAGTCGACCTCCCAGGTCCCGAGCTGTGGACCGGACATCTGCCCGCAAGGCGGTCAGGGCGTCGTGAATGACCCTTAGGCTCAGGGGCAGGTCAGGAGAAAGGGACGGCTTAGTATCAGGACCGTGGGGCTCCCAATCGTGAGTCAGTACTTGGGCCCCCCTGCCAGCACCACTTCCCAGCTGCCCGGAGTACCTACGGCGTCTCAACTTGCACGACCGGAGCTCAGGGGCAAGAGCTGCACTCTCCATAATAGCAATTTCCCGGCTGTAGCATCAGGCAGAAGATAGTAATGTCGTCAGGATCCGGCCGTGCCCGCAACAGCGAGCTCAGGAGCGCCCGGCTCAAGATGGCCCCCGGGGAAGTCGTCGGAAGACGAAGGCTAACAAAGAGGCCAAGAACGGATACAATGTATCGCTACTTGCCGCGATCCCAGTGCCGCGTGTTGAGGAAGCAGATGCAACAGTGTAGCGGATGGCTCGTTGCTGCTACAATTCACCGCCAAACTGCTCCGATCCGCCGTCTACGGCCACTGCTCCACTCCGTCGGGGGCAGCCTTCCACGGAGACAAAGAACTGGACGCCATCCGGGTACGCCGGGAACAAACTGGGATGTTTCTTCACTTCTGCTGAGCGAAGAGCGACGGGGATCACACCGTCGGGCGCAGCGCCGCCTCCCGTGTCCGAAGCCGCAGAGAGGGTGCACCGTGAGCTCCAGGATTGTTAGCGGCTCGGACAAGAAGGAGACGGATCAGCGGAGCCGAGGGTTCAGGCGGCCATCTTAGTCGCCGGCTAGGCTCCTCCTTAGCAGCCACTTTCTTGGTGTGGGTCTGGAAATTAAGGGAAGAGTCCAGCCAGACACCTAGATTTTTCACCACATTTTTGGGGGATGGCATGGGGCCAAGTAGGGACGGCCACCTGTGTTCACTCCAGTAACAGGGATTTTTTCCCAGGAGCAGCACCTCTGTTTTACCAGCGTTCAGCTGTAGGCAGTTGTGTGTCATCCACTGCGCGACTGCCGCTAAGCCATTCTTAAATTTCGCAGCAGAGATTGAGGGGCCTTCAGTTAGAGAGATGACCAGCTGGGTGTCGTCAGCGTACGACACCAGCGTGAGGTCCCACTCTTTTGCCACTTCAGCGAGAGGCTGGACGTAAAGATTAAAAAGGGAAGGGCTAAGCGCCGACCCCTGAGGGACTCCTTGCTCTATGGAGTGAGGCTGAGAGATAAATGGGGGGCTGAGACCCGGAAGGATCTCTCCTTCAGGAAGGACTGAAACCACTCAAGGGCCAGATCACTGATCTCTATAGCCTCGAGACGTTTTAGCAAAAGAGTGTGGGAGACCGTATCAAAGGCCGCGCTGAGGTCAAGTAAAATCTTTGACCGGCATCCAGAATGTTCCGGAGGTGTTCAATGGTAGTCAGCAGGGCGGACTCAGTACTGAATCTTGGCCTGAAGCCGTTCTGTGAGGGGTCCAGGATTTGATTTTGAGCCATATAGTTGGATAGTACTTTGTTCACATGGGCTTCTGCCAGTTTAGAAGCCCATGGAAGCAGCGAGATTGGTCTAAAATTTTCTGTCTGAGAGGGGTCTAGGGTGGGCTTTTTGATAATCGGGGAGACCCATGCCTGCTTCCAGCATGTGGGAACCACCGCCGAGGAGAAAGAGAGGTTGAGTAGGGTGGCCAGGGGGGGAGGAAGAAATCCAGGGATTCTATGAATTTGGCTGGTCTCATAGGATCAGTAGGAGAGCCGGACTTAACCTGAGTGCATAGCTTGGCTAGGTCGTCATGGGTTATGCTAGGTATAAGTGGCAAACTGGGATTGTCGGGCGAGAGTTTACGAGGGTTGGGGAGTTCCAGGGGGTCCTGTGGAAAAGCGTTGTAAATTTTCCTCACTTTTTCTATAAAGAAAGTAGCGAGGTCGTCACATTGTTGTGAGGAGGTGATGCAAGGAGCTGGGTTGGAGCTGTTTTGGAGTTTTTGTACTAGCTTGAAGATGGTTTTGGAGGGGTTTGCACTTAAGCTGATTTCCTTAGCATAAAAGGATGCACGGGTGGTGCGTACCGCCTTGTGGTACGACCTTAACTTAACTATACAGTTCTAATCCGGTTTGTCATTATTCCAATACACCAGATACGTTTCCGCTCCCAGACCTATCATATGTAAGAACAGAAGTGAAGATTGGCAAATCTATTGTTTTTTGTAAACTTATACAAGACTCAGCACTGTAAATGCTATGGGCACTTCTCTAAAGTGGAAAAGACACAGGGCCTCATTTGTGAGAAATGACGCATCGCTGTGTGAAAGCAGCGATGCGTCACTTCTCAGTGCGCACTCCTTGTGACATACCTGATGCGCCATATTTAATGTATGACGCATCATGTCGCAAGGAGTTACAGATACATCAGTATTTCTGACGTATCTGTAAGCGCAAAAGTGACGCATTGCTGGAGTGTGTCACAAAAGTGACGCAACTTCAGCAATGCGTCCTTTCACATGGGGAAAGCCCTATGTGAAAGGTCTTGCGTCAGGCGCAAGACTTTGACGCAACAGCATCCTAAAAGTGACGCACTATTACGAGGCTTTTTGCGGGGGAACGCCCCCTCCGCATATATTGTACCCAATGCAGGTATAATGTAGCGCAGGGGTTTACAAAGTGACGCATCTGCTTAGATGCGTCACTTTGTAAATAGTGCGCAACAGGAGGCATGTTTTACGCCACCGATGCATCACAAAAAGTGGCACATCAGAAGCGCAAAACTGACGCAAGGCCTCATAAATGAGGCCCACAGGCTTTATTTATTTCCAGTGCAGGCGGGGGTGGGGTGTAAAGGTTCACTGATTTCGTAAGGCATCTCCTATCTTGAACTATCATGAGTGCACAGCAGCAGCAGCCTAAAGGAGGGGGCAGGGGGTGGGGCGTGTGCTTTCTGGGTGTGAACTAAAACACTGCCTCAATATGCCAGACCGGCCCTGTGTAGCGCTGCACTGATATGGACATTTCTGGTATATGGAGTGATAACCACCATGAGTCACCGCATTTTACCTCAGCTGCTTGTCATATCAGCTACCTCCCAGCGGATACAAGAGTTAAAGGCTGGTGAAACGATCTGAGCATAGACCGTTCATTGTGGCCCAATAAAGTGTTCCACTCTCCAGAAAGCCTGTTCGGAAGCCGAAAGACATTGCTTTATCTCTCTCAAACTACAATGTGGCATGCACCTGGTCAACTTTCAATGCCCGTACTTCACTGCGCAGAATCAATCGATGATAAAAAGTGCCTCTACAGCACTGAGATTGATTCTCATAAGGACTGTATACAGGTGAATACAGTAATAACCTAATAGAATATGGAACAATGCAAATTTTTGGGCTGCCTATCGGTGTGACGCTGAAAGCTAGCAACCAAAACTGTGCGTGTTTAAAGTGTGCAAAGAAAGTTGGTTCACCCTAAGAATCGAACCATCTTGATTTGGACACCTTTTATGGGGCTAAATTAAAACAATGTGTTTAAACATTAAAGATGGTAAAAAGCAGTATTTGTTACAGTAACAAAACTCTTCCTTAAGACATTAGTCTAAAATATTCACCCCAGTTTGCTTACTCAAAAAAACCCAATAGTATTCTTTCTATACCGCTCGTATTTTTCCGCTTTTCTTTGGAAAAACTGCAAACTCAATATTCTCCTGGAAGCCAAGCAGTCACAGGTGATCCATTAGAATACCGATGAGAAGCAACGGAGTAGACGTACACATCAGTACAACAAAGTAGGGGTGGGCGGCAAATTCTGTTCCACGCGCAGAACACGAAAATTTCAAAACTTCTGCGATTCGCGGCGGAACTGAAGCATCTTTATTGATAATATGAATGGCAAGATTCTTTCTAGAAGAGTGCTCCTGTCACAAAAATTAAAGCTCAACAGGAAGCACTTACAGATATAAATAAAGCAGGTGCCCGAATTTAAGCTCAAATTCAGTAACTCATTAATTAGCCCCAAAAAATTATGAGCTTTGTCGAGGCTGGGCAAGTGTGCTTTCTCGCCATATCTACCCTCAAAAATTAGCAGGGATGCTTGATGGAGGCCTTTGCATCCTTGACTTTCACGAGCACAATTCCCGTGCAGTTCCTGTGACCAGGAGCTTCTTTCTCCTCATCTGCTGCTCTGATCGGTCTCTGACCTTTTATACACACAAGAGAGGCATGTGAACTCGCAAAAAAGCCCCGCCCCCGAAATCTCTGCGAGCACGCGAAATTCCACGTGTTCGTGGACATTTTTTACCGTTTCGCGACATTTTGCGAAAGGCAAATACCGCCCACCAAAGCTTGCATCACGTAGTGATGTGTGACAGTGAAACTTTCCATTCAAGGTTAAAAGCTTTCCAAGTACCTTATTAGTGGGCTGATTGCGGGCCATTGTGAAAATATTTATTAATTGCAGCACCGTAATGCACCGCAATTAACATCAATATTTTCACTATGGCCCGTAATCATCCCGCAGCCGTGCTCCTTTAAGAGAAGAAAGGCATCACAAGTCGTGCTTTTGGCTGCATTTCTTCTCTTAAAGGAGCACGGCTGCGGGCTGATTGTGGGCCATTGTGAAAATATTGATGTTAATTGCAGCGCATTACGGCGCTACAATTAACAAATATTTTCACAATGGCCCACCATCAGCCCTCAGCCGCACTTCATGAAGGAGGAAATACAGCAAGTGCAGGAGCCACCACAACCAGGAAATTATCATTTTTCGCACTGCTTACGTTCTAAAAACGGCGGCACGAATGATCTCCTGGGATGTACTGTGGGTGCGCGCTCCACATGAAGCACTGCGCGCTCGGAGAAACAGACACAGCTTATAACCGTTTCTATAGTGCAGGGACACACCAGTCGGTGTAGCCAGGCACTTTACAAATGACTTTATTATTATTATTATATGCACTATGTGCACAGGCTCTATATGCCCTCTATTGGACATATCCCATCAAATTTCAACCACACGTGGCGGTGGAGGGAGACCTGGTACATCACACCCCCTATCCACAGCACTATATCATCCACCCTTACAGAAGGACAGATGTTACCACGACTGACTGTGTGCAATGGGTATTGGACGGCCTAAGACTTAGGGCATGGCTCCCATGCCTTTACGCTCCCTCCATTCTGATAATCAATAACCCACTGATACCGGCACTGGTGGACTCCAGTACTAAAAACAAGCATTTGCTATGCAATAAGTCTTGCATTTGTGAGAGTTTAAGCCACTGGCATTATAAACGACAATGCCTTTAATTTATGTTTTAAAAACCAACACATAAATAAAAAAGTATTGTCATTTACAATGTCTATAGCTCAAACTCTTGCAAACGATTGACCTATTGCATGGTAAATGCTTGTCTCCCTAGGCGGCGGTGCTTCTTGTGAAGACTACTATTTTGTCTCGGCTGTGAGTTATTGCCATTCCTCCTTCTTTTTTTAGGTCGAGCCTAGGCAGCGCAGCTACCAGGTGATCTGTTGTATGTACTTTGTGGGGTCTGACCCATCACAGTGGTTCGGATTGGTTTATGTCTGTGTCATTCCAAAATCATAGCCTACAATTGGTTAATGGTTGGCACATGCCCAACCTTTTCTTGCAAGTTTAATCAATCAATCAATCAGTCTTTTGTTAAGCGCACTACATACCTGCGAGGGTCTCAAGGCGCTGTGGGGGCCGCTACTGATCGAAAAGCCAGTGCCCTCCCGAAGGTCAGCAGGTCTTGGGTCTGACGTAGGCTCAGTGGGAGGGTGTTCCATGTCTTGGCGGCGAGGTGGGAAAAGGATCTCCCGCCGGTGGTTGCTCTTCAGACGCGCTGGACGGTGGCGAGTGAGAGGTCGGTGGAGCGTAGATGGCGGTTGGGGGTGTAGAAGGAAAGTCGTCTGTTGAGGTAGCCTGGACCGGTTTTGTGGAGTGCCCTGTATGTGGAGTTTGAAGGATATCCTCCTGTTGACGGGGAGCCAGTGCAGGTCTCTCAGGTGGGGGGTGATGTGGCCGTGGCGTGGTATGTCGAGGATCATTCGTGCCAAGGCGTTTTCGATGCATTGTAGTCGTTTGATGAGCTTGGTGGAGGCTCCTGCTTAGAGGGCGTGTCCTTAGTCGAGTCTGCTGCTGAAGAGAGCCTGGGTGATTGTCTTTCTTGTATCTGTCGGGATCCATCTGTAGATCTTGCGGAGCTTGCGGAGGGTGTTGAAGACGTCTGCGAGCAGGGCCATGTAAACGTTGAACAGTGTCGGGCTGAGAGAGGATGCCTGGGATACGCCGCAGATTATCTCAGAGGCTGTGGATCGGAAGGGGGAGGCAGAAGCTCTGGGTTCTGCTGGAGAGGAAGGAGGTTGTCTATTCCAGAGCCTTGTCTCGGATCCCTGCGGCATGGAGGTGTGCGCGAAGTGTGTGGTGGTAGACGGTGTCGAAGGCAGGGTAGAGGTCTAGGAGGATGAGTGCTGCAGTCTCACCGTTGTCCAGCATGGTCCTGATGTCGTCGGTGGTGGCTATGAGGGCGGTCTCTGTGTTGTGGTTGCTGCGGAACCCTGACTGGGAAGGGTCCAGGATTCTATTTTCTTCGAGGTATCGAGTTAGCTGTCTGTTGACGATCTTATCGATGACCTTGGCTGGGAACGGGAGCAGAGAGATGGGCCAGAAGTTCTTGAGGTCTCTTGGCTCTGCCTTGGGTTTTTCGAGTAGGCGTTATTCTCTGCATGTTTCCAGCTCTCTGGGAAGGTCACGGTCTTGAGGGACAGTTTGATGATGTTGCGCAGGTGGGGTGTGATGGAGCTGCTTGCTTTGTTGAAGACGTTGTGCGGGAGTGGGTCTAACGGAGAGCCGAGTGGATTCTGCTCATCGTCTTGATGGTGTCATCGGTGTTCACGCTGGCACAGGCTAGCATGGGGTTGTGGTCGATGATGTGCTGAGAGTCTATTGTGTTGCTGTCTGTTGGGGCTGTCTGGGTGTTGAAGCTGTCGTGGATGTCTGCTACCTTGCGGTGGAAGAAAGTGGCGAGGGAGTCGCACAGGGACTTGCAACGGTGGTATGTCGTTGGTGTTGGAGCTGGGGTTAAAGAGTTCCTTCACGATGTTGAAGAGCTCTTTCCTATGGTGTGCATTGTTGTCGAGTCGGTCTTTGATGGTGGTCCACTTGTCAGCCCTGATGAGATGGTGGTGGTTGCGGATGGCGTCCTTGTGTGCTGTGTGGCTCTCCAGGGTCTGTTCACTGTGCCATTTCTTCTTTAGTTTCCGGCAAGCTCGCTTGGAGGCTAGGAGTTCTGGGGTAAACCAGCTGGCCCTCTTGTTGGTGTCTCTGTGGGGGGGTTTCTTCAGCGGAACGAGGGTGTTGGCGCAGTCCTCGATCGATTGTCTGAGGCTGTGGGCAGCATCATCGGTGTTGGAGGGTACAGTGAGTTGGCGGAGAGCGAGGTTTGCATGTAGTTGGTCTTCGGCGGTGATATTGCTCCAGCAGCGGTGGGGGATCTGTTGGATGCGGTGGTGTGTGGTGGGTTTCCGAATGGTGAAGTAGATGTAGTGGTGGTTGGTCCAGAGGAGTTCGGTGGTGTAGTTGAAGGAGACGTGCAGGCTAGAGGAGAAGACGGGGTCGAGCGTGTGGCCGGCGGAGTGGGTGGGCGTTGTGATGAGTTGTCTCAGTCCGAGGTTGGTGAGGTTATCGATCAGGGTTGTGGAGTTGCTTTTGTTGTTGTTCTCAAGAATAAGTTCAGGTCTCCGAGGAGGATGTAGTCAGAGGAGGTCAGGGTGTGCATGCTGATGAAGTCGGCGATGGAGATCTCCAGGTTGTGTGGCCGCACCGGGGGCCATCCTGACTGATGCGGTGATCCGGAGGGGACGCCCGCTGGGGTTTATCTGCGGGACCCGTGGTGACGACCTGCGGAAGGAGGCGCCCACAGGGCCGGCACTGAGAGACACTCGAGGCCCCGGCTTGGGCCTACTCGACAGCAAAAGGCGGCCACGGGCGGCGTCCGTAGGTGAGAGGCGTGGTATAGTGCGAGCAGGGAGCGCACCTCCGGAGGCTTCTGCCGGGACCTCTGGCACCCAGGGTCCTAGTCAAGCGGAGGGGAGGCCCAGGGTCACACGATCAAACATTTGGGACAACGCCATAAGGCCTACTGCTGCAGGGCCGCCGGTCGCGGCAGAGGTGCCGCCTTTGAAGTTGACCGAGGAGGGCGGCCTGGGGCACTGATCGGGCCCCCGGGGAGGTCCCACAGCCAAGGGCGATTGCGACGATCCCGGGGGGGGCCCTCGGGGGACTACAACGTTGGAGAGCGACCTTAGGGGTGGATGGCGAAACCCTGAGGTAGCGCAAACCAGGACCAGGCCCGACTGCTGGAAAAAGGGGCTCGGAAGGCATCACGAGGGGGAGCAAGCGCGTCCACGGAACCGCGTGAGAGCGGACAGCCAAAGAACACCACAGACCAGCGAGGCCTGGTTCCAGGCCTCGGGGAGAGCACGACCCACGACGATGCCTAACATGCTGCGGAGCATCCCCCCCTGTTTGACCGCCATAAAGCGACTGGGTTCCCGCCCGACGACAAGTTCCAGAGGGGAGAAGGCAGGATCGCCCTGAGGAGAGAGGATGGCTTCCTCCAATCGTAAAGGGAACCGCACCATAACTGAACTGCTGGGCAAAGGCCCACCTAAAGCCGACAAAAGCCCTGACAAACCGCCTCAGGCTCCGCCAACTAAAGGGAAGAATCAAGACGAGGGAGAGGCCCCAGCGACCAAGGCATTCATGGAGGCCCTCTTCGCCTCCCTTAAAGAGGACTTCCAAACCCTTAGACAAGACATGGCGGGGAAATTTAAGGAGCTGCGTCGAGATGTGAATGGCTTGGGGGAAAGGGTGGCCGCCACTGAACTCGCGGGACAACCGAGGAGCGAGGAAGTGGAACTGTTAAGACAAGAAATTATCAGGCTCAACGACCAACAAACTGACCTCTAATCCCACACGGAGGATCTCGAAAACCGCTCGAGGCGCAATAACATCCGGGTCCGGAATGTGCCGTCCAAAGCAGAGGGGGACGATATGGCAGGATACTTACAAACCCTGTTCCGATCAGTACTCGACGAGAGCGCGGAATTCGAAATCCGCATTGATAGAGCCAACCGGGTGGGCCCAGCTCGCCAAGCTCAAGATCCCCCACCGGACATTCTGGCTTGCCTGCCAGATTACCACCTCAAGGAATGTATACTAAAGGCAGCGAGGCTGAAACAACCTCTCCGCTTCCAGGGCCACGAGGTGGAACTCTTCCAGGACCTTTCGGCTATCACCCTGCAAAAGCGGAGATCATTCAAAATGGCCACCACCTTCCTCCGCAACGAAGGGGTCCCGTACTCATGGGGGCACCCCTTTAGGTTGATCTTTAAGTGGAACGGGGTACTCCACCAGCTGCGATCCCTAAGGAACACATGTAACCTATTGGGAATACCACACGAGGAGGACCGAACAGACAAAGAGGAGGGGGGACAATCGCTGGGGGCCCTGTCCGGATCCCTTTGGGTGCAGGGCGACGACTGGCAGAAGGTGAGAAGAGGACACCCCTCCAGGAAACACCTCAAGCCGAATCCGTAAACAATGGCGCAAGAAAAAGCTGCGGCAATTCAGGAAGTTTCCAGAGACACTGGCGCCGACTCTTGAAAATCTGAAGCTACGGTTCTGATAATGATTAGCTAAGTATGGCGACACGATTTGGGGTCGGGCGGGAGGGTCTCGAGCCGTCGAGCCGCCACTGCCACATAACCCGTTTATTTCCTAATGTACCGCAGGCCTGGACAGACTTTTCATAGGCCTGGAACAATGTACTATAGTTGGTGTTCTTGGTTTGGGCTTGTGCTTATTTTGTTCTTGTGGGGGTTTGGGGGGGAGGGGTGGGGTGGATGCCGTACTGGTTTTCACTGTAGACCTCTTGAGAGACATGAAGTGGACCGTTTGTGTAGGGCACCAGAGAGGGGGAGATGACACGGGTGGGGATATGGGAGGCCGCATTACCACCACTGAGGGACCGGGGTGGCAACCACAGGAGGAATTGGGAGGGCATAGCTCCCCACGAGGGGGAACGGGACTGAGGTTAGCTGCAGTAGAGGAAACACCAGGGTCTGACCTAATATGCCGCTTACTATAGGAACCGCCAGAAGGTCTGGAAATATATTCTAGACCATCATTTAGATGCAGTGGCCCTGCAGGAAACCCACCTATTGAAAACTGAAGATCACCGTCTTAAACATAAAAGATATCCCCTCATCTATAAAGCCTCTGCTTCCACTAAACAGAAAGGGGTGGCTCTCCTCTTTAGCCCGGGGGTACAATTTCAGCCCCTGGCCACCCAGGGCGACAAAGATGGAAGGTGGCTAATGGTTAAGGGCCGCTTAAAGGGTAAGCTGTGCACATTTGTAACACTCTACGCCCCCAACACGGGGCAAAAACACTTTTTACACTTACTGTTGGGGAAGGTGATCGACTTCGCAGAGGGCCCCCTTTTTCTTCTGGGGGATTTCAACCTAGTTTGGCAACCACCACTTGACAGCACACACATACGCCGTTCTGACACGGGTATCTTTCCCGAGTCCTTACAGACACAAATTGGGGACATGGGCCTCCTGGACACTTGGCGAACCTTATACCCACTCACACGAGATTACTCCTTCTTTTCACATGTACACCAGTCGTATTCTCAGCTGGATTACATCTTTCTGAGTCAATCCCTGCAGGGTAGCCTCCGAGATGCCAAGATCCTGCCCATTTCGGTATCTGACCACGGTCTGTACACAGTGTGTCTCTCATGGCTGGGTAATGCCCCGAAACCTGCACGTTGGTACTTCCCGGAAGCCTTGACGAGGGACAAGGAATCGATTGCACAACTGAGGGAGGCTATCGCCGAATTTTCACCCTCAATAGCCCAGATGAGACCTCTGAATATAACATGTGGGACGCCTTCAAGGCGGTTCTGCGAGGTAAATGCATATCGCTCAACTCATCCCTGAATAAGCAACGGGCAAAAGAAAGGGAGGGCTTAGAGGAGGAGCTGGAGACGGCTGAACAGGCCCACAAACTTACGCCCACTAGGCAGACACTACGCACACTCACGTCTCTCACGGGCAAGCTACGGGCCATATATAATAACAGGGCAGAATTCACCCTTCTCAAATTGCGCAATCTATCCTACACTCAGGGCAACAAAGTAGGGAAACACCTAGCTAGACAACTGAAGGACAAACGAGAAAGGGAATACATAGGGGGAATTCAAGACAGGTCAGGCACACTACACCATAGGGACGGAGAAAAGGCAGAACTCTTTGAGCCTTTTTACAGTTCGCTGTACTCAGCTGACGCCCTAGACACTGAACACCAGCAGGCCTTCCTCAAGGATCTGCCAATCCCGCAGGTCTCCCCGGAGTGGAACGAGGCCCTCATTGCGCCTATCACTCTTGAGGAAGTACAAACAGCTATTAAAGCACTGAAACCCAATAAGGCACCCGGTACGGACGGGTACACCGCAGTCTTTTATGAGACCTTTGCGACGGACGTTAGCCACCACCTGGTCCGGCTCTTCAATTGGATGGCCCTGGACGGCGACACCCCTGCCTCTATGGCAGAGGCGGTGATCTCAGTGATCTCCAAACCTGGTAAGGATGCCACTTGCTGTTCTTCCTACCGACCCATTGCCCTCCTGAACATTGACGCAAAGCTGTACTCCTCTATTCTGGCCAGGTGATTGACAGACCTCATGCCACTTATTATCCATCCCGATCAGTCGGGCTTTATTAAAGGGCGCCAAACACACAACAACACTCGTCGCATCGTCCAATCTAATCGAGAAAACCAACAAATTTAAAATTCCTGCAATCCTGGTCGGCCTTGATGCTGAAAAAGCATTCGACCGAGTCGATTGGAGGTTTCTATGGGCCACACTTGCGAGATTTGGCTTCTCCCCCACGTTTATAACCATGCTCCATGCCAATTACAGACATCCTAAATCCAAAGTCTCTGTCAACGGCGTGCAATCTTCCTCATTCTGCCATTACAGGGCTGCCCCTTGTATCCTATGTTGTTCGCCCTTAGCATAGAACCCCTAGCTATAGCTGTTAGGGAGCATCAGGGAATTGAGGGTCTTCCCTTCACTGGGGAATCCCATAAGATTTCCCTCTTCGCGGATGACGTCCTCCTCTCCTTGTTTAACCCGATAGGCTCACTCCCACGCCTACAGGAAGTACTTAGCTCCTTCGAAACGGCGGCGGGCTTCAGGGTTAATCTGGGTAAATCCCATATACTCAGCCTTACCCTCTCACACGCGGAGTCCTTACAACTCCGATCTCTAACGCCTTTGGCGTGGGCGCCCTCCTCCATACAATACCTAGGGGTGCAACTCACACCCAAATTGGAGAAATTGTATTCAGCCAATTTTCCCCCAATTCTCTCCCGCATTCAAACGGAGCTGACGAGATGGAAACCGCTCTTCCTCTCCTGGTTGGGATGTATCCATGCTATAAAGATGACACTCCTCCCCAAACTACTATACCTATTCCAAGCGCTCCCCATAGAGCTAGACGAGAATTTTTTTAGGCGCACGAAAACAATGATCCTGCGCTTCATTTGGCAGGGCGGGCGGGCCCGTTTCGCCTTCTCCATACTCCGACGGCCGCAGAGGGAGGGGGGAGCAGGGCTTCCTGATCTCAAACTCTATTATAAAGCGGCCCAACTACGTATCCTGGTCGAATGGGCGCAGATGGAGTCGGAGAAGCATTGGCTCCACATGGACCGCAGTGTAGCAGGCAGAATGATATGGGACTTGATTTGGCGCGAGAAAAAGGATAGGCCCCCAAATTCAGACCTCAGCACCCCAACACGCACTACTCTTAAAGTGTGGGACACCGTAGCAACGAGGGAGGGCTGGACGTCCTTCCCCTCACCACTTATGCCTCTCCACTTCTCCTCCCACTTCCCCCCTGCGCTCTTAGAGGGGCCGTTTGACGCTTGGAGGGAGGGAGGTTGCCTTGCACTGACACACTTATTCCACAACTATGATCCACCTACCTTTGAGAATTGCACAAGAGAATATGCAGTGGGGGAGCGTGAGCGATACCATCATGCACAGTTGCTACACTGGGCCCTCGACCCCCGGATCAGGGAGGGAGCCACCAGACTTCTCACTAAATTTGAATTACTCCTCCTTAAAACCAAATCCACGAAGGGGGCTATTTCGGCTCTATACAGGCTTCTTCCCTCCACAGAGGCTAACCCCCGCCCGCGATATATGGCCTGGTGGGGGGGGATGGCCCAACGCGACATTTCAGAGGAAGACTGGAGCCATCTATGGACAGATGTCTTTAAGTTTAATCAATCCATAGCACTGAGAGAAGCCCATCTGAAGGTAATGATGGACTGGTACCCGTCCAAACTAGCCAAAATCTTTCCCGGCACGTCGGATCGATGTTGGAGGGGATGTGGCCTCCTGGGGGATTTCCAACACATCTGGTGGGACTTCCCCTCCATTCAGCCATTTTGGGAGGAGATCCTGGCGCAGATCAAAACCATCCTGGGGTAGCTTATCCCAACCTCCATGACCGAGGCCCTACTTGGCGTTAGAGACCCCACACTAGAACATCAAACCAGGGCCGACAAGAGAATTATGTGGCTATGTCTAGGGGCTGCTAAACTGGCTATAGCGCGAGCGTGGAAGAGAAAGGAGGCACCGGCGATGTCCCTGTGGCACTCTCGCCTGTGGCAATTGATGAGCTTGGAGCGTATGTCTAACATAGCCCGTGAGGATTTCAAAAACTTTGAATACCGGTGGGGTCCCTTGGTATCCTTCCTTTCGAAGGACCTGCCATCGGCGGTTTGCCTTCCACGATCAGGGCCCTTCATCTATTCCAAATCTGAGATTCACTCTACGGTAGGACACTCTATTGTGCCGCAACACCACCACTGGGGAGGGTAGGGGGGTGGAGTTTGGAGGGGAGGGGGGCGAGTTGGGGTTCTTTTTCTTTTTTTTATATATAGGTATATCACCTTTTTCTACTGTTGGACTCTGAAGGCATTACCCACTGGCGAGCTTCCTCGAGCTCTTTGGGGTCATGGCGTGCTGGAGGCACATGCTGGCACTTGGGTGAAGGAGGGAGCATAGAAGGAGGAAACCACGAAGAGACGCTCAGGGACATGATGATCCCTTGTAATGGGCGTGACGATTGCTCCCCATTCACCCCGACACTGACCCCCTTTAATTATGATATGGACTAAGCTCGGGTGCACTGTAGCTAAGGGGCACTTCGATTTACCGTTTGCCAGTGATGCGACTGTTGTGTATTGCATTTCGGAGAGCCCCTGCGAGGGCATGTGGGCGGATTGTGCCTTGAGTCTGGTTTTGGAAACCACAATAAAAATTACTTTGAAAAAAAAAAAGGACTTTACGTAAGCTAACCATCTGATCTTTTGGCTGTTATCAAGTAGCATGCATTCCCCTACAAGGGAACGGGTTAACTCACACTGTTCAGTGGTCCAGATTCGCCGCCACAGCATTATGGGCTGGATCTTGATAGTGTCTTCGATATGGCCCAGTTCTAGTTCTAGGTGGCAGCCATATGTCGTTGTGCTTTGGGGAACTGACAGGAGGGATCTGATGAATGAATTCTCTACCTTCTGTAATGCTTCGATGTTTGAAAACCCCCATAGCCCTGAACCATAGCTTGCGACACTGGTGCATTTTGATTGATATATTTTCAGCATCTCTCCTGGCGATCTTTTGCCTAGCTTTTATGCAAAAGCCACCAGTGCTTTCGTAGTCCTTAAGAAAGATAGCTTCCTGGCTTGGATTGCCTTTATCCAGTTTATCTTGTTGTCTATAAGGAGCCCTAAATAGGGGTAAGAATGTTGTACTGTCTAGGCTAGAGTTGTTGACATATATAGCTTTACTTTTTAATGTATTTGTCCCTGAACCAATATGCATTGTACATTTTTTTTTATATTAATTTTAAGATTCATGGAATCCATGAGTTTACAATAGGAGTTCAACGAGCGTTGTAGCTGTACTGGGGTTCTGGCCAGGATAACAGCGTCGCCAGCATATAAGAGAGCTGGTATAGGACGACGCCGTATTGATGGTAGGTCTTGGCTCTCTTTGACCATCTCGTGCTCTAACCCGTTAGTGTACAATGTAAATAGGAAGGGGGCCAGGACGCACCCCTGTCTGACCCCCCTCCCAATGCTAAATGGCTTGGTCAGCTCGCCCTGAACCCCATATCTTACCCTAGCCGATGCATCTGAGTAAAGCTCTCTTAGGAAATTCACCGAGTGAGGATCTGCCCCATGTCTAAAATTAGTGCCCACAACTTTGAGTGACTGACGCAGTCGAAGGCTGCAGTTAGGTCTACATAGACCATGTGCATAGCTCCCCCCTTCGCTGACATGTACTTTCCTATTAGTAGTGCTAGGTTCAGCGCCTGGTCGACCGTGCCCAGACCTTCTCGAAACCCATATTGTAGGTCAGATACTATCCTATTGTCAGAGGCCCAGGTCTGAAGGAGATCTAAAAGGATTTGTCCAATGGTTTTACCAAGGGAATCCAAAAGTGATATGGGGCGATAGCATGCCGGGCTTTGACGGTCGCCCTTTTTAAAAATTGGAACCAAGATGGACGTGGACCATGACTCGACTAGTCCTACATTGATTGCTGCCTCTATTACCTTTGTTAAAATGGGAAACCACAGGTCCAAGTTGTATTTAAAAAGGTCTGCCGGGACCCCGTCCGGGCCTGGTGCTTAGCCGGATTTTGAAATTTTTAGGGCACTGATGAATTCTTTAAGTGTGATTTTTAACTGAAATGGGTAGCTGACTGATTTTAAGGACTCTGTTGGACTCGGTAGGCTCTCATCATCCTTCCTAAAGATATTAGAGAAGTGTTTGACCCACTCGGCGGCATCTATCGCTACTTCTATCTTCGGAGAGTTATTGCCCTCACAGAGGAAGGGGGATTTAACTATCGTCCAAAAGGTGATGTTATCATTCACGAGACAGCTCTCATGTAGCTGTTTCCATAGGTTGTCCTTAATCTGTGTTTTGCGGTTTTTTTAGGGCTAACTTGTAGCTTTTCCTTAATTTCACTATTTCACTCTTGTCCCTTGTTTCCCTTGTTAAGGCTACTTTTAGTTTTGTGTAGGCTTTTGTACAGTCTGTGCTAAACCAACCCTCCCTTTAGGGGCCTTTTGATTTCTTTTTACGTGTGAGTTCATCTCTAATGGTTTTAGTAATGGTCTCGTAGTTGGATAATATCACGTCTGGGGTAGTAGACAGATCTAAGCAGGCAAAGACCATAGGGAGGGATTTCTTTAGTACGTTGGTCATTAATAGATTTTTGTCAATCTTGCCCCATTTCAAGGAAAAACCATTTTGCTTATCTATTTGAAGAGATTGCTGATCTAGACTACTCCAATATGTTTCCTCTGCCTTTGCAGAGAAAATACTCATTGAAAATTGGTTTGGGAAGTGGTCGCTAACTGCATTAATTATTGTTTTTACCTTTCCTGATCTCGGTATGATGGTTTTTGAGGTAAGTATAAAATCAATTATGCTATTCATACCTCTGCCGTTAAAAGTCCTGGAAAAGGGTACAGGTGGATTGAGTATTTCATTTGCAAAGCCCAGATTCGAGGCTGACGTTATTTCGTTCATGAGGTCTCCGCCAGTGGTGTGTGAGAAGTGTGTCAAAATGTTCCCTCCCTCGTCCTCAATACCACATTTTTTGGACCCACTTTCCTTACACAGGGTCAAATTGAAGTCCCCTCCCCATATTACTGTTACCATTTTTTAATATGTTTCTGGTATAAGTCCTGAATTAAGTGGGAGATCTCGTTTAAAACAACTGTTAGTTCTTGCACGTATCAAATTATTATAGAAGTTTATGATGAGAGAGATGATGGGAGTTTTGTGAGCTATCATTAGAGCCTGATAATTGGTGCCTAGCTTTATAACTTCGATTTTGTCGACGGGGAGGGTATTGGATGTAAACGTTATCAGACGCCCCTTAGCTCTTAGAGATGGTGATGCAATTGGTTTCGAAAAGTATATTAGGTGGTAAGGGTCTGTTGTTCTCTAACCAATATATTACTTTATTTTTAAGGTCAGAGAACCCTTCTATTTTTTCTGGTTTCAGTTCTGGGACCCTTGTCAATATAGCTACATAGGGGGCTGCTTCTGGGGGCAAGTCAATCCGTACATTGGAGGCATTGGAATTCCTGGAATACACCTTCTCCTTATCACTTTTTCCTTGTGCGTCCAGTCGGTTGCTATGATGTGTAACAGACCCTTGCACCTCAGATGTTTTAGATGTTTTTTGGTCAGTACTTATGTTTATAGGGGCCGGTGTTTTTTCTGGTAGTCGGGGTGTCAATTTTAATGATTGTTTCCCTTTGTTTGCATTTTGCGTCGCTGGTTTTACTATCGGTGCTAATTTTCTATTATCTTCAGCTAGACCCTTTGATAAAGTTGTGTTTGTAATAACAGCTTCCTCTATTGACCCCAGCTGAGTAGACAATCTTTTGATTCTTTCGACAAGGGGCAGTATTAAAGATTTTACTAGCACCTCAATGTTCGCCAGTAGATCTTGATTTAGGGGTGGGGGGGATTCGGTGCCTGGCGTGGAGCTGTGATCCAGGTTCCTGTACTATAAGTAGTTTGAATAGTAGGGGAGTGTCGGGAAATATTAGGTAATTTAGCTTGCTCCCCTTATGAATGTTTCCTCCCCTCTTTCTCTTTTCTCTGGGCCTTGCAGTTGGTGGTAGGGGTTGAAGGTTGCTCATTAAAGGGTGAGTATCAGGGATTCTTCTGGAATTATTTCTAGCACAAGATCTGTGCTGGAATCCCTGTGACTCTGGGAGCTTCTGGGGTCTGATCTTGTTGTGGCATCAAGGGATAGAGAGGGAACGGTGATAGTGCTGGTGTTTATATTGCTATTTATGGATATCTCCTTTCCGTTGACCAAATTGGGAGTTGTGGCTGTTGAAATAGCCCTAGCGAGGAGCGTCTGTTCTGGAGTTCTGTGGACAGGCGGCGCTCAGCGTTGGCAATCTCTAATTCCTGCGCTGAGGCAGCCTTTGTGATGTATTGATCAATTGTGCCCCTCAATGATCCTCCCACTGGGGGTTTCCTTCCCTTAGTTCCCTTGGCACCCCTTGGGGACACGATTTAAAGCGTTCCGGTAGTAACTTGTGTGATAAACTCTGACACTATGTACACAGAAGCAGTCAAGGGGACTGTAGCAGTACGTCTATAAGTGTTAATGCCAGAATTCGAAATACCCTTCTTTTGCTGGGAGGCTGGTGTTCCGGGATGTAGGTGTGAGGTACCGGGCCCGGCCTGGCCTCCTCCGGCCTCTGAGGGCCACAGAGGGCCCGCCCTTTGCCCGGGCTTAGCCCAGCGAGTCCCGCGCGCGGTCCCGCGACGCGGGGGCTATGCGATCTTTAAAGCACCTCCGGGCGCAGGGATGACGAGGTCGAGCTGCGCCACAAAGGATGCTGGGAAACCGAGTCCTCTGCTCGGCGGCCGCAGGTGTAGAGAAAGCGACAGCGGGAGGTCTCGCAGGGCAGGGCAGCACGGTCAGCATCAGGAAGAAATGCGGGTAAGCACAGCATTCAATGTCCCCATGAAGTGTAGTACAGAACCCCTTTCACATGGGGCAATCCCCATGTGAAAGGGCCTGCGTCAGTCTTATGCCTGCTGTGAGGCAGGCGTAAGAAATTGGCGCATTTGTGTCCTAGAAGTGGCGCAATGAAATCGTATAGATTTCACTGCGTCACTTCTATGACCCTTTCTTGCGTCAGAACTCCCCCATGCATACATTATACCTGGCATAGGTATAATGTAGCGCAGGGGTTTACAAAGTGACGCATCTACCTATATGCGTCACTTTGTAAATATGGTGCAACAAGGCACATTTTTTACGCTGCTGGTGCGTCATAAAAAGTGACGCACCGGCGGCGTAAAAGTGACACACGGCCTCATAAATGAGGCCCCGTGTTTTTAGCTATTTGTGCGTGCACGCAGGGATGTCAGTGCGCAGCAACACACATGTCTGCTCTTTCTGTGCTGCACATTGTTCCTTTCCAGACCCTGCCCAGCTGGTGTTGCATACTTTAACCTTATATTGAATAGTTTTTTGTAAATCAACAGCCCTTGACACTTTAAAGGCCGGGCGTAGAACACTTTATCTAGACTAACACTCGCTTTGGTATCTATCGGTCAGGTTACGAAATGTATAATTTACGTCTAGAGTCAGTTTCTTATACATGGGGGCAGATTTACAAGCCCCATGCGCCTCTTTTGCGCGCCGTTGCGTCACTTTTGTGACGCAGCTGCGACGCAAAAGATGCGCCATGGTGCAGGGTATTACCAACCTGACGCATCTGGGAGATGCGTCACGTTGTAAAGCCCTGAGCCATAAGGAGGCGTTCCTGTGCAGGAGCGCCTCCTAAAAGTCTACAAGATTTCACTCATTCACTTTTAGGCCAATGCTGCGGCAAAACCCTGCGCTTGACACAGCATTGAAAGAATAGGCCCCCCAGAGCATTGCTGAAGCTGCTTCACGCTTGCGACGCAACTTCAGCAATGCGCCGCCTTTACGTCACCGATGCGTGACACAACTGGGCCGTTTTGGCCCCATGGTGCGCCGCATTGTAAATGTGGCGCATCATGGGTGGCGGAGCTGCAGCGCACAATTACTGGCGCGTCGTTCCCAGTAAAGGGGGGGGCAGATACACTTTTCTTTTTTTCCTTCCTTCTCAAGGCATCATTTCTGGCTTAGATACATACATAAATTACATTTATTCACTAAGGGCCCTAACTTGATCTCTATGCTTTGTTTCTGTTAATTTTTGGCACAATCCACTAATAACCCGGAATTTCCCTTAGAAAAGTAGTGTGACTAACTACGGCTTAAATGTCTGCTTTTTATCGTTTTCACTGTCACAAAGAGCCCTGCATTTATTTGAAAGTAAAGCAGCATTATGAGGCGCGCACAGGATTGTGGGTATGCAGATTAGGAGTGACGCACTGAAGGTTCCAAAGGAGCATCCCGACCTCTAGCGACAGGAAGGAGCGGTGCACCTTACGCACGGAGCCTCGTTTTGCTGTGACGCCTCCTGTCACCCGGTGAGGCACGCGCGCTGCGATGGAGCCTTCCGCAGGGAAGCAGTTGGCGCTCCTCTTCTCAGCGAGGCCGAACCGCCCCCCGGATATTCACGTTTCTCACCAGACACGGAGTTTCTTGCACAGAATCTCTCCAAAATGTCAACAACTTCCGCTTCTCACAACCTCTAGAAGTGCGCGTGACCCGCGGAGGTCCTATTTCTCTTAAGAAGGGTTCCTCTGTCTGTTGTGAAGTCAGCACACCAGTAGTTGGGAGTGGGCGGAGCTAGGGGGCCAGAGGAAGAGGAGGGGCAGACACAGGAAAGGGTCAGTTAGAGTAGGGACAGGGCAGGAGTAAGAGGCAATGAATAAAGCTCCAGTTTAGAGAAACACATGTGTCTGTGTTTACTGTAGCAGGATGCTACAGCTGGCGACGAGGGTGGGATCGAGCACCCTGTGTGACATGTGCTGATCCTGTGACGCTGCCCGACCATGTGACCCTGTTCCCCGTCAGCGTGAGTGATAAGCCGGCCCTGAACCTCCATGACCGCGTGGAGCGGTAAATGCCGTGAATGAGCGTGGGAGCGCCGTCGCGCGTAGGAGGGTCGGAGCTCGCCCGTGTGTGGGGCTGGAGCACAAGAACAGAAGTGCCCACCGGGAGCTTACCCCGGCGGCAACTAGCCTGAAGCTCGTCCTGCGTGTGGGGCTGGAGCGTGGAGCTAAAAGCGCCTACCGAGTGCCCACCTCGGCGGCAGAAGCGCAAGTGAAAACGCCCACCGAGTGCCCACCCCGGCGGCGAACAGAGCGGAGCTCGCCCCTTGCCTGGAGGCTCGAGCGTGCCCACCGGAGCCCACCCGGCGGCAGTAGCAGTGAAGATCACCCCACGTGTGAGGAGTGGACAAGAGACAACCAAAAGCCAACCGGGAGCCCACTCCGGCGGCAAGAGACGAAGGAAAGAAATCTCACCTACAGCAGTGACTCTGGCGGTGGATCGCGGCTGAAAACGACGAGTGGTGAGTGGAAAACTGCAGCCCCGAGTGAATGTGTGGCTCCGGTCGAAGGAACGAGCAGAGACGACCAAAATCTCGTTGAAAACGAGATTCCCGGCGGCCATCTTGAAGTCAGGCAGCATTGGCCAATCCCCTGCGAGGGATCATCGGCGGCCATTTTGAAGTCAGGCAAAGAGCCTGAAACATCAATGAAGCACTGGGAAAGGCACTAAAGACAGCAAACAACCTTTGGCAAGTGTAAAGGCAAACAAGCACAGGCTGAGGCAAGAGGCAAAACACATAAACAAGCATTGGCAAATTAAACAAGCATTGGCGACTAAAAGAAACAAGCACTGGCAAATTGAACAAGCATTGGCGACTGAAAGAAACAAGCATTGGCAAATCAAACAAGCATTGGCGATTGAAAGCAAAACAAGCATTGGCTAAGAGTGAACAAGCATTGATACATGCAAACAAACAAGCAGTGATACATGCAATTAAACAAACATTGATACATGCAAATCAACAAGCATTGGTGCATGCAAAGACAAGTATTGGCTAAGAGTAAACAAGCACTGGTACATGCAAGTAAACAAGCAGTGATACATGCAATTAGACAAACATTGATACATGCAAATCAACAAGCATTGGTACGTGCAAAGAAACAAGCATTGATCCATGCAAAGAGACACAAGCATTGATACACGCAGATCAACAAGCATTGGTGAACATAACAGAATCAAGCATTAGCGAAGACCAAACGAGTACTGGCGAAGACCAAACAAGCATTGCCAACGTCCCAGCACATGACCAGACCGCAGGTTTCGACTAAAGAAGATCAACTACGAAGACGCGAAGTCGAGTGAACAGCCCGTGCCCTGCAAATACGATCCATCAGAATCCTCTTCTTATGGCGAGGGAAGAAGTAGCACAACAACGCAACCCTTGCATCAGAGCACCACCCCCAGGAATGCAGTATGATACCTGGAGTCTGTGTCTTGAACAGAACCAATGGCTGGCAACATTGGGTGACTTCCTGGACGCCAATGGTGAACAAAGAGAGAGGAAATGTCTAATGCTGCTCCTCCATTTGGTGGGTCCAGAGGGCCGATGCCCAATCGAAACATTTTCCAAAAAATACACAGAAATCTATAAAAGACTCCAAGAACAGCTATGTGCCCGTCTCTCCGCACAAGCGGAAGTAGATCAAGAGCGCATCGCTTTCAACACAGCTCGACAGGAACCAGGTGAACCACTGCCAACTTTCATCACTCGGCTGCAAAACCTGGTACAAGGCTGCCACTTCAACACCTTTACGAATGAGGACGCAGTTCGACTCCGGATAATTGACGGCTGCGCAAACCCCGACACAAAGCTCAAGATCTTGCGAGGACAGTGGTCGCTAGAAGAAATCATCAGGAAGGCTAAAATGGGAATGCACGTCAAGGCAAGAGACAGATCAAAGGACCCGAATCTGAAGGCAAATCATCAAGGTGCTTGGACAGATGATACTCGAAAAATAGTCAAAACAAAAAAGAGAGAGAGGGAAGGCAGACCAATGGAAAGACAACGGGAGAGACACAGTGACAAGGAGTACCCTCAAAGTGTCATTCAAAGTCTGACAAAGGAGGAGTGTCAAGTGGGACAGATCGCACCCCTGAACAAGATGGCAACTTACACAACAAGAGAGTGAGGAAGACAAACTATAGAAGGAGAGCTCAAAATGGTCACAACTGGAAGTTGGCGCAAGACCACTCTTCATCAAGTTGTGAAGACGAGTCTGAGGGAACATCATCCAGCAGGAGAACACACCACCAACAGATCAGAGATACTAGAGCACTGAACAATTGGGAAGGAGAACCAGATCACACAAGACGGACTGGTCCCACACAACAACAACAAGCAAGAAAAGATCCATGCAGTCATGGGCCTCAAAGCATCCATGGGCCCCGCGACAACGTAGAAACAGAGCGTAGATGGGTAACATCAGGCGAGGAGGACGAAGAGGCAAAAGCTTGGGATCAAGCTCAAGCAACAAGCACGGGATCTTCAAACAATCTCCCAAATGAGACAACATTGAAGATGTCCCAACAAAGACACACAGAGAAGCTATTCACAGACGACTCCGAGGCGGAAAGCAGCTCGCCACGGACTGCCCGGTTCCGAAGACCACCTGGTAAGACATTCTCAAAGGAACACTCACAGAGGAAACTGACGGAGCACCCCTCTGATTCTGAAAGCATGTCGGTCCGATCCTTTGAGTCGGCAGAATCGTGGTCCCGACAACGGCCACGCGCAACATTCGTAAAGAAACGTTCTCAGAGGGAAGTGAGGGAGGACCCCTCTGATTCAGACAGCATCTCGGTCCGATCCTTCGAGTCGACAGAGTCGTGGTCCCGACAACGGCCATGGCGTCAAGCACCTGAACACATCACCGAACACATCAGCAGACCAAGGGACACTTTTCCCATCAAGAGCGACGTGTCTCACACCAATGTCAATGCACACTCGATCACTCCACCAGACGACCTGCCACATCGAGCACAGGTGCATCGCGACACAAATACTACACCGTCACCCCGGGTCGGGCAGCAAGGTTGACTCGAAGGTCCTGGTCCTGGTCCTATAAAATGGAAACAGATATCGTGGCCAGTAGCACCCAAATAAAGACGGACCAACCAGTCGCTCTGCAAAGGAAGCCGGACGCGCCAGGAGAGCCAAGTCATCATCAGACAAGAACGAAACACACAACTACCCAGCCGGTTCCAAGGTTTGCCTGTTCTAGGCGCGAGCAGGAGTGGGAGAGGCAACCCGAGGCAGCCAATCAACCTCCAAGCCACACCAAGATGGCCTCCCCAGTTCATACCCCACCGGCTGGCATCCCATACCCGAAACAGGAGGACAGTGTTGTTCTCGACCTGACAAGGCAAAATGAAGCAAAAATACATACAGACACTCGGAAGGGAACTAGAATAACATCCCCGCGGAAAAGAGGCCGAGCGTCACGTGAGCAAGAGTCACAAAGGAGGACAGACTGCCAATATCAAACTGAGCTCGCCATAGGCACCTCGGACACTGAAGGCCCCATCTCTCCAGACATCAGCAACAGAGCTTGTTTATTCAAAGACGAACCACTGGCGAACACTCATCACGACATACGTCCACCCAAGAGACTGATAGTGGAGATGGACTGAGAAGTCAGTATGTTTTGTTTGTTTTGTTACAAAGGGGGGAGATGTTGTGAAGTCAGCACACCAGTAGTTGGGAGTGGGCGGAGCTAGGGGGCCAGAGGAAGAGGAGGGGCAGACACAGGAAACGGTCAGTTAGAGTAGGGACAGGGCAGGAGTAAGAGGCAATGAATAAAGCTCCAGTTTAGAGAAACACATGTGTCTGTGTTGATGCTACACTGTCCACTTAACCACAAAAAAAATATCACTTTTTACTAGTATGGTGTCTTTACAGTGGTGACTTGTTAGTCACCCTCATGAATGTCTCTGTGTGCACACCTACAGGCGCTCCTTCTCCTATTAAACAAACGCCAGTGTCGCCTGTAGTGATGAATCAGGTGTTTGCGCAGAGGCTTCTGGGTATGCAAATGTTTGTGGCTGGCCACGCCCCCTCCAGTGACAGCAAGACTCCTGCAGCAGCCCCATGGTGACTTGTGCTCTGGATCCAGGCTGAGAAGAGTCTCAAAATCCTGTAATAATCACACAGGCCAACATTTCAGGACAGGGAGGGGGGAGATTTAAAATAGAAAATCGGGAGACTGAAAATCCCCAATTGAGTTCTGTTGTAGAAAATGCAATTTCAGGCAAGAGACAGCTAAAATAAAGGCATTTTTGGCTTGAAAAATCTGTAGTCTCCGGCCTGAATAGGGTCTATTGGCATGTATGAATAATGACCAAAGGCTCCGTGGGGTTAGGGTACTTCCACAATATACTCGTGTGCATACGAGCCAACAGGCCCGATTCACACAGGACAGTCCCGACTTTTGAAGCCAAAAAGGCGGTCTCCGCCTGACATGGCAGCGTCTTCAATGCAAGTCAAAGAGGAAATGCATCTAGCCCTGCCCAGTGCCACGCATCAGTAGTGAGACTAACACATTTTACTGCTGGTGTCCACATCAATAGACTAAAATGCATTAGTCACGCAATTATAGAGCTCGGAACACTGCAGGAGTCGTGCTCGTGGAACTCAGCTGCGCAGCCCTGAGCGATCGCACCGGCATGCGCTGTGCTAGTAGAGCATGCTTTCTCACTTGTTGCAATGTTTACACACTGCAGAGCCTCCTAACTGAGGAACTCCGGTGCCCCGTGGAGAATCAATCAATCAATCAATCAATAAATCAGAGGGCAGGTGTTTCTGTCAGTAAATATTCCAGGCATGGATCCTTGTCTGTTGTTCGTTCCCGGCAACACACCCGCCCCACTGTGACCTCGCACGGGCTGATTGACCAGAGTCAGACACCTCCAGGCAGCAGCTTTATTTTAAGTTGCCACATCAGCACTTTAAACCCAGAAATCACCGGCCTTCACCTACGCCCAAATGAAGCCTACCTGCTGAGGGTTTCAGATCGCTATGAGTAAAATATTAATAAACTCAGTGTAGTTATGAGTGACATTTCAATGGCTATAAGTGACACTTACTCAAGAGCAAAATCAAGCAATGAAGACGAGGGAAACATATAAATATCAGAAGTTACACCCATTTGAGCAACGAGAAACTCCAAGAAGATCTTAAAACTGCTGCAAAGCACCAGAAATGGAAGGGCACTAACCAGAGACAGACTGCACTTCTCAGTCACAGAAGGCAGGAGGCACTACAGCTGCTCAGAAGATGCTCTCATTGGTCTGATCATTCATGGCCACGCATATTACTAAAAAGCAAATTTGATGGTATAGCATAGCCAGTGCTACTAGGGGATTATACCTTGAGGCCCGAGCACAGGCATATTTGTTATTATACCACCATATTGCCGAACCCATCATTCAAGTCTTAAGTGTATTGATGCGTGTAAGTAAACACTGTAAAAACCCTGTGAGTGATACACCCATACCTATACATTCTGTCCATGCATCTCCTGGCACCAAGGACAAGGTATGTGCTCTGCAGTGTTTGCTGTTTACCCCTGCATTTAGTAATAGAATAATGTGTTGTTTACAGCGTGTCTGCGTCTCCTCTTCCACCGCGCACTCACCTTGAGCAATCCAGTGCTGCGGGCTTATGCGTGGGTGCACATTAAACACACTATTAACAGTTTCCTGAACACATCCAACAGTGCAGTGTGTGCAGGCTCGTGTCATACTGTGGTGATAATAATCGGTGCACTGCATGTTAAGAACGACTCCACCTCTGATAGGTAATATTAACTTCAAAGTGTTTATTCATGGGTTCCTGGTTCCTCATACATAGAGAGCGATGCCAGCAAGCCCCAGCACAACAGCTACTCCTGGTCAACTGACCCCAATGTTCCTATTCTAATACCGATCATGTCCCTCACCAACCATCCACTCACAACACTCCAATGTCCCACACACCTTCCCCTCAATACGAATAACAAACACAACAATAGATAAATGACACATGCTCATTTCCCCCTTAGAACACCAACTACCAGGAAATAAATATGCACACTGTAAATAACTAAAATAGAATATTATCCCATCACAAACGCTTTAATATGACCAGGCAATTTACTGTCTCTCGCACTTCGAAGTACTCTCACATCTGGATCATTCTGACCTCCACCATTGGGCACCCCACAACTCCCACACATCTCGCTCACCCTAGCGTTTGCTTCAACCCTTGAACACACCTCATCACCCATCAAGTATCCACTTACAGTGTCATGCATCCCACACTCCTGACCATTATGTCCACTAACTCTCTTGCACTCACTCACATGGCATAAATTCCGCACTCTCCCATCTTCAAGTTTCACGGCACCTTCCAACACCTTTACGATCCTCACTGGATCAGACCAACGAGGTGCCCCCTTTTCCACTAGGCCTGGTTTCCTCTCTCGCACAAACTGACGTACCAAAATATTCGACATCTACTTACCCATATTGATTCTGTTAATGACCTGCGTTTGACTCCCTTCCACATTCCTCTTCATCAGAAGCTCAGCCTCTGACTTCCCTTTCTATTCCTTCTTAATCCTCAACCACCAAGGTACACGTTTCGAAGAAGGTTTCCTTCCTCTTAACACGTCAAACGGCAATCTACCTGTTACTGAATGACGTGTATGACACACTTTTACAAAAACGACTGCATCTTACTTGATTTAAGCTCCACCCCATTATCAGACACCAGCGACTCTGGTACACCTTCCCAAGAAAAAACATCCTCCAAAAAATCAATCAATATCCACCTCCGTGGTCACACTGGCATCCATATGAACTTCCACCCTCTTAGAGTAATGCCCAATGAGAACAATGGCATATGCCTCCTTGGATGGTAACGTGGTAAATGGACCCATAATATCAATTGCTACTTTCAACCATGGCCCATCAGATAAATCTACTGTTTGCAAAGGGACCACCACTGGCTTAATCACTTTTGGGGCATATAACCAAGCAGGGCGATAGGCAATTATAGCCGCTTTAGCGGACGCTAAGCGGCGATAATTCTAACGCTCTATTAGCAAGCTGTCGCTAACAGCAGTTAGCAACAGCTTTAGGCGATAGGGAGCGGTTTGGGTCCCGCTTTGCATGTCAGCGATATTTATCACTAATGACATGCAAAGTGGGCATAGCCAACCTGCTAGCGAATGAAAGCAGTCGCTAATGTCGCTATCACCTATTAGCAAGGCAGGCGTAGCGATGGAAATATTGCCGCTATCGCCAAAAACTAACGCCTGCTCTGACCAGTTCTTAGCCATGTTATCCAATGGGAGGTGGATAACATGGCTAAGAGCATTTTATCGCTAATGCGTGAATATCGCTGTATTCTCAGCGATATTCACGCTATCGCCGGAAAATGTATCGCTTTGGAGATAAACATTGCTAATAGCACGTTATCTCAGCGATAATTTCCGGAGATGCTTAGCGATAAAAAATTCGTTGCCAAGCCTAGTTAGCGATAAATATCGCTAATCGTTGGTAATATGCCCCTTTGTCACTTGACTTGCACGCATAAGATTCCCTCACCCAATGATCCACCATACCATCCAAAGCTGGCCTCCAAATTTCTTCTTAAACTTTCCGCCTCATGCTTGACATCCTCCAATGGCCTTCATGTCCTAACTTGATAATGTTCTTGTGCTTCCCAATAGGCGATAAACACCTATCTCCTCTTAGGACAATACCAGTAGAAAAGGATAATTCCTCCTTTTCCTCCCAAAATGTGCTAAACTACGCTTGCAATTCTGAGTCCAATGGCCACCCATTTACAATTATTTTTTTTACACCCAACAGCACCACATTTTTTTCCATTTCCTCTATCCATTTCACCTCAGACAACTCCAACCAATTCGCCACATCTCTCTCCTATGAGACATCACGTCTTCATATGTGTACGCCACATCACGTTCACTCTCATCCATTTCCTGTGTGTTGCACCATTCCACTGGTAACTGTGACAACCCATCAGCAACACAAGTATTTTTGTCTGGAACACATACAATATCATAATAATACATTTGCAACTTTGAAGCCAATCGTGCTAACTGTGTTGTTATATTTTTCCCACTTCTTGGTTTTGAAATATTCACTAAAGAGTTATGGTGTGCACAGATTCCCAATTTCCTGCCCCAAACATACATCCTGAAACACTCTACAGCCCAAGTTGGAGCGAGTAATTCTTTCCCTATCACTGAAAAATTTCTGCTCACTTGTGTCAGGGTGCGAGATGCATATGCAACCACCCACTCATCCTTCTTTTGTGATAGAACAGCTCCCACTCCGTAACCACTGGCATCCACAGATATAGTAAATCCAATCCCATGGCGCATTTACAACCTCATTCTTGATTGCTACAAAGTCCTCCTTGCCAACAACCAAATGTTGCATTTTTCTTTAATATATAACGCTCATAAATTTTCCACCTTCGAGACATAATTTTTCACAAAACGGAAATAAAACTCTGCTAGCCCCAAAAAAGACATTAATCGTTCTTTAGGCTTGAGCTTAGGAGCATTCACAATAGCTTCAACATGACTGATTGTTGGACGTACGGCTTCCATAGATATAATGTGCCCCAAGTATTCCACCTGCCGTTTTCCAAAATCACATTTCTCTTCCTTCACACTCGGAACACTTTTCATTAGAGCATGTAAAACCTCCTTCAATGCCCCATCATGCTCTTTTTTGTCCTTTCCAAATATATATAATCCTAAACACCTTCCCACCTGTTATGCCTGATAATACTCTGGACATCTCTGTCTGAAAACCAGCAGGTGCACCTGCCGCCCGTAAAGGCATTCTTCTATACTGGATCCTGCTTTCAGTTGTTATAAAAGCTGTGCAATGCCTAGAGTCTGGTATGCGCTGGCCAAATCAATTGTAGTGAATACAGTAGCCTCCCTGTGAGTCGTTGACCTGGTATATGCTGTCCACTCATTAAAGTGGGCACCTCGCACCAGTCCAAACAGCCCTTAGGCTGATTTAAGAGGTCAAAGATAACCTTAGAAAGCTTTCCAAGAGGTAGCTGTGGAGAGCAGCCTCAGGCGTAGTCTTGAAGGAATGTTAAGCAGCTTGTTTTACCAGAATGCAATCTTATTGTATTATTTAAATGAAAGGAGAACCACACAGTAGTTTTAAAAATATGTATTTATTTATATAACACTCTCTAGTACGACACAATATCTTCTACACGAATATATTCACAAAGCAAACAATACTGTAGCACAGAAACCATAGTAAGCAGCATTAAAAGACAGTGGGACCAGAGAGGGACCAAACCATGTACTAAAATAGGGGTATAAGAACCACAACTCGAGTCAAGACAAGGTCTAGAGTAAGTAGAATCGCTGGGACCCCAAGGAACCACCCAAGGTGAGTAAGTGGGAACCCCCATGGAGGACAGGTGCAGTGTCGGAACAAGACTGTGTGCTCCGAACAATTCTATGGGGAAGTTGCAGTTCAAGTTCTAAGGTTTAAGGACACTTTACAGTGTGTAACGTACTGTAATGTAAAAAGTTCTTATATAGCGGAAACTGCGACCCTACGGGTATCCTAGCGCTCAGACTAGAAGAAGTAACCGTCAAGCGGAGGGTCCAGAGAAACTGAAGAAGGAGGGATCCTGCCTTGGGGAAGAGCCAAGTTTTCAGGCTCTTTCTGAACCCTATTAGAGAGTTGATTTGCCTAATACTCTGAGGTAGCTCATTCCAATGGTGAGCACCAGCCACGGTGAAAGCCCTTCCCCCGATCCTAGAACGCTTGAATCTAGGAATTACCAGCAGACTTGCACTGGAGGAGCTAAGCTGCCTCTTAGGGAGGTATCAGGTAAACTTTTCCTGTAATGGGACTGGGCCCAGATCGTGTACCGCTCTGTGCACCAGACAGAGTGAATTAAAGTTTGCTTCGAAAAAACCCCGTGGAAGTTAGGAGGTTGGAGAGTCACCCCATCTATGGATACCGTAGTACCAGAGTTACCTATCCCAGGGAAGCCGGGTGCATCGGTCTGAAGTGGCGTCGGAAACAGCAGTCGATCTCAATGGGAGACTTCAAAGAAGAGTCACTGCTGGAAGGATGAAGAACGTCCGGTGGAATCCAAACGTGTATTCAGGATGAAGTGTACCTAAAAGCAGAGGGGACAGAGTCTGGGTCACTGGGAGAGACCAGGGGCTCGGTAGACGAATGCCCACTGATGTCGGGCGCTTCAGCTGCGTTGACAGTGTTTTTGAATCTGCAGCCACGGGGACCCATAGATGTCGAAGACAACCAGGAGCCGGATAAGAGCTGTCCCATGAAGGATGTCAAATGCTTGGGGGTTCGGTGTCCTGCATGGGCACCAACAAGCCTTGGCAATGTCCAGGAGATTCACCACAGGAAGGGGAGTCAGGGCAAGCCTGGAGCAGCTAGGGAAGCCAATGGAAAACAAAGTTGACCCTCAAGTGGATTCACTGGCCAGAGGCACAGGAGTCACGAGAGGACCTCAGGTGGATTCACAAGATGACAGTCCATGGAGCACTCATTGTGAGGAGGACAAAGATCTTGGTAAGAAATGTGCCCAGAGATTGGGGCTTTCAGCAGCACAACGCACTTGTCTGGCAACAGCCAATAAGCATATGCACTTGCAAAGGCATGCAGTGCACAGGGGTTCAGGTTTTGCAGCTCCCACAAGGGATTCTGACCTGACACGTGATGAAAGGGCACCTTGGGCCTTAAGAGATGTAGGGACCTACCTCCTGTTTTGCTGGGATCTTTAGAGTCCATAGGAGCTCAGGAACAGCAGACTGGTAGTTTGGGGTGTGGTGCCTGTGGATGCAGGGGAGTGACTCCTTCCCTCCAAGGGAGATGTCGTCAGTTGTCCTCGATGCTCCACAGGTCCTGCACAGATCCTCTATGGTGAACGGGCACAGATAATGCGGCAGACTGAGTGGGAGATGAAGTCGGGCCCATACAAAGTCCAGAGAAGTCCAAGTGTCCAGATGGTCAAAGTTCAGTGGTTTCTGGTGCAGAATCTTGTCCACGTCGAATCTAGGGTCCTACAGCCAGGTACGCCCCTTTGTACCCAGAGGAGATGGTTGGACAGATTCAGGGGATCCTCCCAAAGGATTTCTGGACAGTGGGGAGGATACTCCTCTGTCCATTGTACAGTTTCGCGCCAGAGTTGGAGCCATCGGCTCCCAGAACTGGTTTGAGATGGACTATGCACAGGGACAGCAAGTGTACCTCTTGTGCAGACTTTCAGACACTTTGGAAGTGCACCCACCAAACCCCAATACCAAATCCTGTCTGAGAGGTGGTCACACCTCCCTGTGATAAATATCACCAGAAATTGCTAACGCAACTTTAAACATCGCAGCCCATCGCGGGAAAATAACCCTGTGTTAATGTAGAATTCACAACACGGAGGTAGCATGCGATAGTCCGCAAAAACGCGGCCAATGTCAGCGATATAACCACCCTGACGGAGATAAAAACACAAACCACAACACCAGAAAACGTGCGATGAGCCCATTCGCGATGAGGAAAGCAGGGATAAGCACCTCCAGGACCACAAAACACACGGCAGGCGGGAATAAGCACAACAAAAGCCTGAAAAAGTAAGACAGACCAAATAGAAAACAACTGCCAAACACAATGGAGGCGACCTGATCCAGCAGACAACCCCACCAAACCCATTGGCAACAAAACATTGTACATTGGAGGCCATCTTGGACAAGATGAATGCAGCCTGAAAGCGTAGGAAGAGAATGGCAGAAAACAAGAACTGCAGAAATTATGCGAAAGGCACAAACAAGCAGAAACATGCCAATAACAAGAAGGCAGCAATGCACACTGGAGTTGGGAGCCCAGTGCCACACCAGGAACTGGATGACATGGAGGAAATGGTGTCCACCACATCAGTCTGGAGACGGTGGCAGGACTCGGGGACAGGAAACTGCACCAAACAACAGACACAACAGCAACAGGGAGAAGAACAAGCAGGGACTGGCGTAAGGGGGAGGTGGGAACAATGGCACACATGCACACCTAAGCACAGCACAACTGCAGACAAACCATGCCCAAGAGTAACAAAACCAACCAGGAGCACAAGTCACACAACACGGTAATGTCACACCACTGAACAAACACAGAAGTGAAGACAACACCACCTGAAAGGAAGAAGGGTGAGCCACATCAGAGCGGAAGGACATTTCACACATAATGCAGCACACACACATAGGAAGCAGAGCACCCCAACATCGAACACAATGTGGTGCAAACACCAACTTGTGCACAAACAAACACAGGACACAAGTGCACCCGCCTGTGGCCGGTAAACGTCCATACGCAACTGGCAAAGCACGAAACAGGGACATGATAATGCACAAGTACAAACACACAGTCCTGATGGGGTAGCAATGCACGTATGGCAGGGAGCCAGAGAGTCCGTAACACACACATTGGCATACAAATCAAGACACAACACAGTTGGAGACAAGTGAAAGTGTGCAAACTTTATCAACAAGTGCGAGTCAGTACGGCCAAGAGAAGTCAATAAACAGCCTGTGGCGACTTCGAAATATCGCAGCATCGCATATACAGGAGTAGGAGTGGGTTAATTTCTTCAGAGAGAAATTTAAAGAAGAACAACCACATGACCTGGACAACTTCTATTTACCAACTGTGAAGCACATTAGTGAAAAAGGAATAAAATCGCAGATCACTGAAGAAATAACAAACATAATAAAGAAAGGCAAAAGTGATGGTGCTCCCGGTCTAAATGGCATTCCCCAGGCTACTTTTAAATATGATTCGGAGTACTGGACCCCAATACTAGGTAAACTATACACTGATGTATAATTAATCAATCAAATCCCAGAACGCTGGCAAGGACCAATCATTACTCCCATTTACAAAGGAGGGGACAGATCGAGTCCAAAAATTATAGGCTAATCATCTTACAGGATGTTGAAGCCAAATATTTTGCCTCATTAATCCTTAAAGATCTATCTGAATGGCCTAGTGATAGAAACCTTATACCAATCAATCAAACTGGATTTTGGAAGGGCATCGGAATCCCTACAAATATATTGTCACCTTCGTTGATCGCAGGAAAGATGTAAAAACAGAAAACAAGATCTCCATCTGTGTTACATCGATCTAAAAGCTGCCTTCGACAGTGTCGATCGGAAACTCTTGTTGTCCAAATTAAAATCCTGGGGCATACCTGAAAGGATGTTGAAAGGTCTACTACTTTTTTATAGAGATACCTGGGTAAGTAGGAAACTTGGAAATGGAGCCAGACTATCAAGGAAAGTGTACACCCACATGGGTCTAAAGCAGGGGTGCGTACTAGCACCGTACCTTTTTAATTTATTTAGTTCAGACCTTTCAAGAAAACTAGATGGAATTAACTCACACCCACGTAAATTAGGAAAACTTTTATTATTGCACCTGGTCTACGCAGATGATATTGTTCTCCTAAGCCTGACAATGGTAGGTCTGATAAGGCTATTAAATGAACTCTCCGATTTTCTGTTGGCAAACAACCTGGAATTAAATCTCTCAAAAACCAAAACGATGAAGGAAGCCATCATGGCTCACGCAGCTTAGCAGAGCTCCGTCCCGCCGCTGAGGTATCCTCCTAATTATCCTTCCTCCCCCGCACCCGACGAAATCCCGGTGTGGTGGAGTGCAGCGGAAGGTGCCCGGCAGACGTGACGCAAGTTTGAGCCGCGTTGCAACATCAGAAGACGCTACACGACACTCGAGACCAGCGCGGCCTACCACGGCGAGCGGCGCCGGGGACCTCGAGTTTGGTGACGCCCGGCAGAGAAGACGGCTGACGGCGGCTGCACGGGCGCTGGCCCGGCGGCGCCGACGGATACTTTGGTGCCACAGTAGTAAATCCGGACGAGAGCAGGGCTACTGCAGGCACAGGGCATTAGCGGACCATTGACTGGCGGTGAAGACAGACAGCCGGAGGTGCCTCCGGAGCCCCAGGGCCCACGGTCCGCCGATAACAGGCTCAGAGAGACACAGCGGCGATCGAGTGCAGGACCCGGGGTGGATGAGCTGCCACTGATTTCTTGGCGACTGCGACGGCCCACAGACAGCGAACATCACACTGGCAAGTACGTGTCTTCTGGTAGCGGAGACAGCGGCGGGCACCCTGGATCGGGCCCCTGGGACGGCCATCTTGAGGCTGCAGAGGCCGCAAGGGACACCCACTTTGTGGCAAAATCAGCCTGCCTTCCCTCACAGTCACGGGCGAACGTATCCGAGTCCTGCTTGCCTGAAACTGGAGGGGCCCTCGGCGAATAGACATGTACAGTGAACTGTGGTGAATTCGAAGGGGAGACGGGCATTGTGAGTCGTGGTTGGCGGACGGGACCTGGGCTGTCGGCTGCCTACTGTCTGGGCCCGTGGCGCCGGAGGTGCGGGGCCACCGGATCTTGGAGGATGCCTCCTTGGAGAAGTGCAAGCGAGGGGGGACCCCCCCCCAGTGGCATGGAGCAGGGCACACGAGAGGCGCAGGAAAGATCTGGACGGCTGCCCTAACGAACACTGACCATGACCAGAGGCAGGAGCTTCGGCGGAACCTCGAAACAGGGGCCCATAGATAAATTTACTGGCCCCAGTGGACACTCCGGAGCTTTGGGGGGCACCCAGGCTCAGGGGCCAGACAATGCAGCTCTCCTGGCGGCGATCACCCAATCTAGGGACACATTGGACGCCAAGATAGGGGCCGTTGTGGCGGATGTTACCTTGCTACGCCAAGACTTGCGAAATGCAGTGGCCCGCATTACCGAAGCGGAAGCCCGGATCACCGGGGTGGAGGATGACGGGGTGATCTATAAGAGGAAAGTGACCCACATGGAAGGCTACAGAAGGGCCTGGCGCTCCAGGCTGAGGACGCTGAAGGATGGGCTCGGCGCAATAATCAACGCTTTGTCGGCTTTCCGGAAGACTGCGAAAAGGGCAACATGGAGGCCTTCCTCGCCGAATGGCTAGAGGGCTGGCTCCCGCTGGAGTCTCTCTCCCGCTGCTTCGTTATTGAACAGGCCCACAGAGCGCTAACTCAAAAGCCGCGGGCTGGCAAACGCCCACGGCCAGTCATTGCCAAGCTGCTCAATTATCATGACCGGGACACGATCCTGAAACAAGCTCGATTGAAAGAACCTCTCCAGTGGAATGATCAGCGGATCTTGATATTCCCGGACTATACAAGGCTGGTGCAGGAACAGCGGCAGTCCTTCACGACAGCTAACGCTCATCTGTGGGGCCTCAAAATTCAATATGCCCTGCTTTATCCAGCACGTCTACGGGTGGTCTATCAGTCCTGCATGCTGTTTTTTAACACTCCTGAGGAGGTGTTCACCTGGACGGATGAGACAGTACGGGTTAGACCACATACTCCGCCGGCCCGAGACTTGGATTCATCCTCCTCAGCAATGCCACCTCGAACGCCCCGACGTTCACGAAGCAGAAGTAACTGGAGATCTCGCTCATCGAAACGCTCCCCAGGTAAAAGAGGGAGCACAGAAGAAACGAACCCTCCAGACTCTCCGAAAGTAGATCCATGAGGAACGATGGGACACAGGTTATTCGCCGCATTGATGTGCCATGCTATAGACAGAGTGGTGGTTGCTGAAGGCCAATCTGGAGAAGATATAAGCGTACAGTAACACTGGTGCTAGCAGACAAGTATAAACTTATTGACACGGCATGTGGGTTGGGTGGGGGGGACGGACTTAAAAGGCGGACACATGCCTCAGATTTGGGGAGGTTAGCGCCTCTAACGAGGCAGTTGGGACGTTCTGGGGCTGTTGGTGGGGATCCATTGGCATAGACAGTCTCGAGTCTCCCGTTGGGGGCTGGAGAACCACTTTTTTCCTTCAAAAAGGGCAGAAGTCTCAAGGATGCCCTGGTTCATACAAGGCCTTTAACATGTCCATCATCACTTACCAGATCCGTTACTGAACCATGGCACTTACCCCCCATTACTGGACACTTTCCATGTACTGACTGCAGTGTCTGTCATTTAACCACCCACACTAAACAGTTAGATCTGGAACCGGGCAAAGTATGGACCCAAAAATCCCATACCAACTGTAACTCCACTAACGTTATATATCTGATTACCTGCCCATGTGCCAAGAGATATGTGGGCATGACAACCCGGAAAGTCAAGACACGCATTGGCGAACATCGCAGTAATGTTCGCTGCAAGAAAGTAACCACCAAACTCAGCGAGCATTTTCTGCAGGCAAATCATACCCCCAATGATATGACCTGGACAGTAATAGAACAGGTCAACAACCCCAGGAACAGAGAGAACATCCTGTTTGAAAAAGAGCAGCGCTGGGTCTATAGACTCAACACACATATTCAAGGATTAAATGACCAAATACCTTGGGCCAGCGTTCTAAAACAGTAACAATGATCATTAATGAACCTTTTTCCACATGTAGGACATCACCTATGATTACTGTTCTAAACTTGTGAAAACACTTTCTTGCTGCAGCTCTAACCATGTAAAAACGATGTATCATACTGATAATATTAACTTCCTTGATACGTCACCTATGGGGGGCACTCAACCTCTTTTTTGCCTTATTTTATGACTCTCTATGAGCCCATAATCAGCCACAATGATGCCATGAATTTGTATGTTATTATTGTCCGCACCACAAACACGGACCCAAGGCTCACAGACCTATCAGCCGGTCCTTTGCAGGCTTGCGTGCCAAGCCTCGCTGTGAACTAGACTCAGATTCTATCTTCGTGCGCGCATGTGCACTACGCGTGCATTCCAAGCCTCGTTCCTGATAAGAAAGACCCGAGCGCTTCACTCGCGGCAGCGCGGGGCTTGCTTTCCAAGCCTCGTTTTAAACTAACGTCTCCCATTGGCTAACGCCTCGACGCCTCCCTCTCTTAGCGCCGGGCTTGCCCCTCGCTCGTGATCCACGAGATCCAGCGGGGGACAGCTAGGTGCCGAGTGGGTGCTGAGCGTTGCGGCCGTAAGACCAACCGATTTGACATCTAAATAAGCTAAGTGTTTGTGTGTGGGTTTCTAGCCAGTTTCCTTGAACTCTCCGTTGTCTGTTTGTGTTTTTTACCTTGATAGGGTGTGCCATTGTCGCTCCCACCCCCCCCCTGAATCTATGGGGCGTAGCTCACATTGAATACAAGTGAGGATTATTTCACTTATATTTTCATTTAGCGTGCCTATTTTAAGCTCTCTAATTCACGGCCAGCAGGGCTGCGCATTACTATTACGTAGCTCTGCTTCTTACGCTACACCTCGGGGATCATTTCTCCGTATCCTTACCATAGGTAATGTTACAATTACGGGCAGCCGCCTGGCTTCCCACACGGATGGACTTAGCACTGCAAGCCTCCATTTACACTACCTCACCAATTGTGCAACGCCTTGTGCCAGATCACTCGACTCTGGTTATAGTTGAGGCCCATCACCTTGGTTCTTGGGCACAACCTCCATTCTACAATGCAATCCATCTCGGCCACGGCCATTGATAGGTTTGTTAGCACGTATCACGCCACACTATAAGTTGATTGGCAACAAAACATGATTAATAACGACTGTCTGTCCTTTTTATGTTTTGTGTGTTGTTTGTTTGTCTGTCTTTCACCTACCTGCAGACTTCTGGGCTCCTCGCAATAGAGGTAAATCCCCTAGCCTTTTGGTTTGTATTTTTAACGCACCAATTTTTACACATAGTGCTACTTTTTAACTTTCACTGCCTACGGCAGGGTAGGCCTTAGCACGCCTATACCTGTTGAGGTAACACTCGCTTACTGGTCCTGACGAAAGCCCTGTAAATTCATACACTTAAAGGGCAGAAACATGTTGACCTTCCCCTAACAGGGAAACACCAGTATTTCTTTTGGATAGTTTCCCCGCACATAGTCCTTAATTTTAATATGTCAAGTTGACCAGCGAATAAATGATTTTTTGGGACAACCTCTGACATTTTTAACCACACTTTTTTCACTCTTCACTCTCACAAAACCTGCTCCGCAGTCTCCTGGCGTCGTAGCACACTGGGGAGGTACTCGATATCCCGAGTGGACCCGATGATGAAGCATGTCACCACTAGGGTGAGTGAGGGTTTCCTGAAAAAATCACGAATTTTTTCTTGAAAGTTGGTCCAGTCTTTTGACCAACCACAGCTGGCCTCATATTTTTACGTGCTATCTCCACTATATTAACGCCATACTGACGGACACTCTTCCTTTGTTGATATATCTACTGATTGGGGACTGAGAGTGCCCTTGAACCCTGTCTCTCCCTTTGTTGACTGATGTCTTATACCGCGACAGGTACTTCAACGTTGCTGAGGTATAGGGAGGGGGGAGTTGGGGAAGGTTTGCGGGGATGCCAGTTGAACTGGGATATTGAGGGAGGGAGGGAGGGAGGGGGACTGGGGGGAGATTTGGGGCAGAGGGATGCGGGAAGGGAGTTGTTCTGCACACAGTTGTCTCAAAAGATACTGTTGGGGTGTTTAAGCCAGATGTACCCATTGCTACAGACACAATTGCAACTACGCTTAGATGGGGGCTGATAACGTTGAGCCGAAACCTACCAGAGCTCAAATGAAAGTGCTGAGTTGGAATGTACGGGGCATGCTTGACAAGATTAAGAGAGGTGCGGTGTTGAGACTGGGGAAGAGAGAAAAAGTGGATGTCCTACTATTACAGGAAACACACTTACTGGTTAACAAAATGTTGAGCCTACAGAGATACGGCTATGACCAAGTCTATCATGCCGGTTTCGTGAGGGGGTCTCGGGGGGTGGCGGTCCTGGTGCATCGCAGACTGGCCTACACTCATAAGAAACAGTGGATAGATCCACAGGGCCGTTATGTTTTTATACAAGGGATGGTAGGTACTGAGCCAATAATAATCGGGAGTGTATATGCCCCGCCCCCACTACAGTGGCCACTGATCGAAAAACTATTCACAATATGGGCTGAAATCCCAGAGGTTCTGGCTGTGATCGGGGGGGACAGGAACGATGTCATGCAATGTCGGCTCAACCGTCTTAGACCAGGGGGCGACCCTATAGCAGATATCCCCACTAAACTAAATGATATGGTGCGAGGCATGGACTGGGTAGACACTTGGTGTTATCTCCACACACATGAACGTGAATACACCTATGTCTCGGCGGTTCACCACTCGTTTTCGAGGTTAGACTATATATTTGTCCCAACCGGGGTAGTGAACAGGGTTGTTTCGGCGTCCATTCTGCCGCACGGATTGTCAGATCACTCACCAGTAGAGATAGAAATCACCCTAGAAAAGGGGAGACAACCATTTCGGTGGCGCCTCTCCACCTGGAACCTGCAGCAGGAAGCCTACCAACAGCATATGGAGGTAGCCATTGCTCGATACTGGGAAGAGAATTTGGGTACAGTGTCAGATGTACGGACGGCCTGGGTGGCCCTGAAGCCCACACTTCGTGGAGTAGATATAGCTTGGTGTGCAGCGGCGCGCCGTCAACGGAAGGAAGAGCTAGTGCAGGCGGCGGCGACAGTAGAACTACTGGAGACTCAATGCGAGGTCGCGGGCCACCACGAGGGAATAGGGCAGCTGTTATTAGCGCAACAAACATATGCGTCCCTGCTGTTAAACGAAGCTCGGCAGGTCTGGCTGGCGACGAGAAGCAGAATATATCAATGGGGCGACAAATCTAGCAAAATGCTCCACAGACTCTGTCAGAGGGTATTTCGGGCACAGGAATTGCCGGGTCTCAAAGATGATACTGGAACCTCCATTTCAGCCCCTAGAGAGCTAGCGAATAGCTTCGCTGGCTACCTTGCGGCCCAATATGCCCCACAAGATGTCCTCCCGGCGCTAGACGTCGATAAATTTATAGCTGATCTTCCACCCCGTGCGCTCCCAGACGATGTACGAGAACGCCTCGAGGCCCCGCTATCGGCTGAGGAATTGGGTACGGCTCTGGGGGAGCTTAACACCGGCAAGGCTCCAGGGCCCATTGGCTTTCCAAGTGAGTTTTTCAAATGTTATCATCTCCAATTGGGGCCTCATTACAAAGCTGCCCTGGAGGCAGCGAGAAAAGAGGGCCTTCTACCAGCTGACTGGAGGCATACAGAAATAGTAGTGCTCTGCAAACCGGGTCGGCCTCCAGACCGCCACGAGTCCTATCGACCGATCTCCCTTTTAAACATTGAAGCCAAAATACAAGCCAAGGCGCTTGCGAACCGACTACTCCCACATATCACGGAACTCATTCACCCGGACCAAGCCGGGTTTATGCCCCACAGAGCGACAAGGCACAACATTAGTCGTGCGCACATTGCAATAGAGGCGATGAGTAAGACTGGAGATCAAGCAGCACTGGTACTGGCAGATATTGACGGGGCCTTTGACTCCCTGAGCTGGACTTATCTGTTCGCACTCCTTCCACGTCTCAACATAGGTCCGCACTTTATGTCCTATATTCGGCTATTGTACACCGACCTAACGGCCTCGGTGAGGGTGGCCGGGTAGTCTTCGGCAACCTTTCCAATAGGGCGAGGTACCAGGCAGGGGTGCTCCCTCTCGCCGTACCTATTTGCCCTAGCCATGGAACCGTTAGCGGCTCGGGTCCGGATGGACGCGCAGTAGAGGGGTTTTGAATGGGAGGCAGGACCCTCGGAGAGAATCGCACTTTACACGGATGATGTCCTGTTCTTTCTTACAAACGTGAATCGATCCGGTCCACGGGTCCTAAAAAAAATGAGAATCTTTGGAGAAGTTTCAGGACTGTACCTTAACCCGCGGAAGTCCACACTTTGGATGCTGGGAGACGGCGGGGGGTCTTAAGTACTTAGGGGTGTTTTTGACAACCTCGCCGGCTATTGCTTGGGAGCGTAACATGGTTCCGGTGTGGGATAAGGTGCAACAAGAGATGAAATGCTGGTCCCGTATGCCCCTTAATATATATGGCAGATCCGCAATATTTAAGATGGTTGCTCTTCCCTGTAGGAAGGTGGCTACCTGACTATGGTTACCCCAGATTTTTTGCCTTGTGTTTAGCTGGTTTTCGACTTAGTTGGCCTGGTTCCCTGCTAATCAGGGCCCCAGGCTATCTGCTCTCTCTGTAAAATGGATTCCATGTACCCTAGGTGCATAACTAGATTGGCTTGGGTCACCTTATCACCCCCTATACAGAGCACTATAGGTGCCCAGGGCATAGGTGCATCCAAGGCCTACCAGGGGCTGCAGCATATCTTTTGCCACCCCTGGCTGGCTATCAAAAAATTGACACAACTGGCTGATCACTCAGCTGGGGCAAGGTGGTGTAATCACCCCTTGCTTAGATATAGTATGCCTATATCTAACCTATCTGGAAACATATAAACCTGTGAGTCACTCCTATGGCAGGCCTTAACAATCCTGAAGGCAGAGTGCGTGGTTTAATGTGAGATGGAGCTCTAGCATGAGCTGAGCCTGTCTCCATCTGTCGGGAACAACTCCCTAAGCTGGTTCCGTGATAATGCCAAACCATATACTATTAAGTGCCTTATAATCCTCGCGGTTATATAGCAACTTTGGTTTGGCTTTATCAAAACATGTCGTGTAAGGTGTCATTCGAATTGGAATACTACCCCCTCACCAGTTCTAGCAACGGGGGTAGCATTCCACCCCTCTAGAGGGAGAAGACATGTTACTTTACTGAAACCCGGTTGATTTCTAACAGAGCCTTAGATCCACAAAATGGATGCCTCTGCCACAGACACGGGTCTGACCTCCTGCTGCTGACCGAAACTCAGCAGATGGTGGCCTGGACAAAGGGTTTCCTGTCGCAGGGCGGTGTTACACCACCCCAGACAGGAGATAGTGGATTGTAGCAGGGAGGTTTGAAAGAAACCAGACACTGCCTGGGGAGCACAAGGCTGCCCCTTGCATAATCCGGCCAAACCGGTTCTGGGGCACACCAGCCCCAGTCCCAGCGTGGCCTGGATCAAAGGAAAGGGGTGTATCCACCCCCTTCCTGGGTCCCACCCGTAGGAGGGGACCTAGCAGGTAATCCAGCCCACCAGATTGGAATAAGAGTGGGAGCAGTGCCAATGCAACTCAGATTATCCTGACGAAACATAAGAAACGAATCTCTGGTCCCTTCGACATCCTACTCAATGTAGAAGACTGAAGAATCTCCCTTGTGGTCAAGGAGTGACCACCCTGTGCAAACAGGCACCATCCAGCACCTCGACCCTTGCTTTGTTGCAGTTCGCGACAGAGATCAACTAGATCAAGCTTGCCTGCCTTCCTCCAGCCCGATCCACAGTCCCTGCAGAGCTGAGACCCGTGGAGGTGACCGGAAGCGTGGGGCACGCCATCTTGAAAAGGCCACGAGACGCTGACTGTGCAGCCCACGAGTGATCCTCGAATCTGTACACCAGGGTCTGAGACGCCCCAACCCTGAGCTACTCTTGCACCAAAGCTCACCCCTCCACACTTGACGAGTGCTGCGTGGGGCCCTTCTGCTTGGGTTGGCTCGACGCGTTGGCCCGGTCACTTGCCAGATGACTTGTGGCTCCTGTGCCAACGAAAACCTTAAATCGACCTGCTTTTCTGGTTGCTTCAGATTTGCACAAGCTCCTGTGAAAAGGAGCACCCGCTCTGACCCTCCTGGTCTGAGTGAGAAGCAATCTCCCAGTTCTGCGTGGATTGCTTTTGCCAAGTGTTGTTTGCTCCAATCTTGAAGCCGACAGCGCCGACGGTGGGAGCCTGCGTGGGACAGATCGTGACCTGCTCCTGGACGTCGCAGATGCCCTAGAGCCCACGTGACAGCGGAGAGAAGCTCCTCGACAACCATCTGATTGCGCCCGACATTGCCTGGTTCCGCCTGGTTCCACCCTGGTCACTGCTGAGTGACCCAGACTCTGTCCCCTCTGCTTTCAGATACCTTTCAACTTCGATCCACCCTTGGATCACACCGGACACTTCTGCTTCCCATCGCCTGCAGCATCTTCAGCTCCAAGCACCAAGAGCCTGCGTGTCAAAACCCGACGCCACTTCGACCCTGTGCACCCACTTCCTGTGGGTGAGGTAACATTGCAACGGCGGTGTTCCTACACTGGTACACACCTCTAGGGTCTGTGTCTTAAGTTTTGTTCCTCTAGGTTCAGCGGAAGTATCTTTAAACTCTACTTTGTAACTTTTACGCACCCTTGACATTACATTGGTACAAGCCGCAATTTACGTGCTGCACCCGAATCCCGCTGGCTTTTCCCGACTTCAGCATTGCTATTCCAGACTGCTCCCAGCGATTCCCTAGGCCCTAGGCCTAACCACTGTTCGATTGGTATCTCTTATACCACTTTCTTAATATATGGTTTGAGTGGCCACCCGCCCTCATCCATAATTGTGCAACTTTGTATGTTATACTGTGCTTTTGATTTAACGCTTGTGCCCCTTCGCTCATAAAGAGTACTGGGGATTATTTTAGAAATAAACACATATATTTTTATAATATATACTTGTGTGGTGTCCTTTCATTTGATATTACAGGATTGTATGTGGTAAAACAGCTCGCTTAACACAACCTCTTAAGTTAAGCCTTTAAGGCTGCTTAGTCCATGCTACCCCTAGGATAGCTTGTCTAATAAGGTTGACTTACAACCAGACACCATAAGGGATTGTTTGGACTGATACAAGGTGGTTCCAGAATTGGAAACATCATATATCAGGCCAACTTCTCACATTGGTGAGCAGCGGTGCGGATTCGAGCTTGCTGTTGTTTTACCATTACAATCTTTTTATCAAATTGAAAGATCACATCAAGTACCTTAGGTACATATAAATCAAAAGCTTAGCATATTAAGTTCTACTGAAATTAGTAGTTGTAGATTAAAGGGATTAGCACACCCCGACTACAACTCACTAGCAAGGTACAGTAGGAAAACACTTAGTGTAGGTAAGTGCACCACTTACACCTCACTAGCAGTCATGTCTGACGCAGGTGGAGCTCCCAGCTCTGTCCCTGCGGTAGTTGACCCCACCAAGGCAACTTCCAGCTATGATAAACTTAGCCACAAAGACTTGAGTGCCTTGTGCATTGCAAGGGGGCTAAAATGGGGCAGACACCCCACCATTCCTATCCTGATAGCCATCCTAGAACAGGATGACTTAGAGACAGCTAAGGCAGCTTCCTTAGATGTAGGAGACGGAATAAACCACCCTGAAGATAAGATCACTCCAGAAGAAGAAGAAGAGGAGGGAGAGGGCTCAGAGGTAGATGAGCCTGAGGATTAGGATCAAGGGGATATCCAGGTACATGTGGGGAGGCTTAGCCAAACCAACTTGGACCTACTTGGAAATGGAGGGGGCCAGCATCCCCCCAGAGTACAAAGCAGAACTGTTCCAGGCAATAGAAGGGTGAGATCTCCCTCCGTGGATTCTCACATTTCTAGTGTCTCCAGTACCTCTCAAAGTGGAATGACTCCCTCCAGAGAAGAGAGCATAAGGCCAGGATGAGAGCTGCAGAACTCCAGATAGAGAGGGAAGAGTTAGCCCTGGCCCAAGCTAAACTTGCTTTAGCAAGGGAACAGAAAATGTGTGGCTTAGATGCCACTGGTGGCAGCAATATTCCTAAAGAGAAAGACAGGTCCTATAATAATAGAAACCTGACAAAGATTGTGCCCCCCTACACAGAAGGGGATGACATCCACAAGTGGATAACTGCTCTTGAGAGAGCCTGCATGGTACAGCAGGTTCCTGAAGAACAGTGGGCAGCAATCTTATGGTACTCCTTTTCTGAGAAAGGGAGGGATAAGCTCCTCACTGTCAGACATGAGGATGCTAAAAACTACAAAGTCCTGAAGAGTGCTCTAATAGATGGGTTCGGCTTAACCACTGAACAGTACAGGTTGAAGTTCAGAGATACCCAGAAGACACAGACTCAGGACTGGACTGATTTTGTAGATTGTGCAACTAAGGCTCTGGAGGGTTGGCTACATAGCAGCAAAGTTCATGACTTCACAGGCTTGTATAATTTGATTATGAGGGAGCAGATCCTAGGTAATTGTCAGAACCAGCTCTTACACCAGCACCTGGTGGACTCTGATTTGACCTCTCCCCAAGAATTGGGAAAGAGGGCAGATAAATGGGTCAGAATCAGGATTAGGCCTAAGAATCAGGACAGTAACCAGAAGAAGGAGTCTACCAAGCCTCAAGATAAGGGTGGGGATAAAAGTAAAGAAAAGACTTCCCCAGGGCCCCAAAACTCCAAGAATGGGGGTGGGTCCCAAGACACTTCATCTACCCAGAAACAGCCTTATTGTCATGCCTGTAAACAGGTTGGGCATTGGAAAAAAGACAGCTGTTGTCCCAAGAATGGCAATAAAGAAAACATACCTCCAAAGCCAGCTCCAACACCTCCTGTTACTGTCAGCAGTAATCCCCCAGGAAGTGGGAGCACACCCAGGAATCTGGGTGGGTTTACTTTTGGAGCCTAGGTGGACCATGGCCTATCCAGGTCCCCATCCCCAAATAATCTTGTTTATGAGACTGGCATGGGGTTTGCCAACTTCTCTGATGGCCCAAACACCTTGAGCAAATATAGACACGAACCCATCATCAATGGTTTGAAAGTTGAAGCATTTAGAGACACAGGGGCTAGCATCACCATGGTGGCTGACTGTATAGTCCCCTCTAAGCAACTTTTACCTGGTGCCACATACCAGGTAACAAACATTGATGGCATCCCAACAAATCATCCCATGGCAGTAGTAGGTCTCAGCTGGGGAGGTGTCACTGGCCCAAAGAGAGTGGCAGTGTCACCAAACTTGCCTGTAGACTGCCTACTTGGTAATGATTTAGAAATCTCAGCCTGGGCTGAGGTTGAACAGGAAATCCATTCTAGAATGGTAAACTCCAATGGAAAGGTTAGTGGGGCTGTACTGGCTATAGCCCCAATCCAAGATGTCCTTCCTGAAAAGGTTGGTAGGGCTGGGCAAGACTCAGCCCCATCTTTAGCAGAAGCTCTTCCTAAACAGAATAGCAAAGCTGTTATTATAACAGCAGAAACCCAAACTGAGTCTCCTCCTGAAAAGGTTGGTTGGGCTGTGATGGCCACAGCCCAAACTCAAACAGATACGGTTGTTGTGAAGCCTGAAATGATGGATCACTCCACCCAAACTGAGAGCATGGAGGAGGAAGAGAAATCTTCCCCTCACCAGACATTAGGACAGGATCAGCCTCCTCAGGGAACTGATCTTACCCCTGATGAAGGAACTGCCCCAGAAGGTTGTTGGGCCTGGCCTGACAGAGCCTCTGATGGCAGTGGACCCTTCTCAGGTGGGACCCAGTCTGGAGCAGGTAACCTGCCCCTCTCTACCTTGCCTTAGTCAGCCCAGGGCTGCAGAGGACAAGAAGGACAGTGAGACCCAGAGGGCCCCCTGTCAAATAAAGCACCCCCATCAACAGATTAGGGGCACCAAAACTAGTAGCCCTAGTAAGGTGAAAACTTTAAAAATTCCTGAGGGAGCCCCCTTAAAAGTAGTTAGGGACCTCCCACAGATGCATTCTGTTGGGCACAGCCAAACCTTTGACCCAAAGGGCCCAAACCTAAACTGTCCCTCCAGCAAGCCAAACAGAGGGACCCAACCTACAGCTTTAGGTAGCCAGAGGTTGACCCTGAGAGCACAGTGCAACTCAGTTGAAGAGAGAAGGGCACACATGGTGGAAGATAAGTGGAGGAAGCTGAGTCCTAAGTTAGTGGAGCCTCACTTCAAAACTCCATATCCAAACCAGCCTTCTAACTTGCAAAAACACACCCAAGTTAGTGATTACCTATGGTGGAGACCCTCCGATACCCCAAGGGTGAGGGATTTCTTACTGGACCATGAGACAGGGGGTACCCATGCTAGTGCAGGTGATAGAGCGCGCAGTTCACCCAGGTCACCGAAGTTACCAATTTCTTACACGCACTGGGCCCTGGCGTGCATACAATTTCAACTAATGATTTACGTGAACCGGGTGAAATCCTTCACGCTCCTATGAGTAATTAAGGTTTGGGTTTACCTCTGCCTACCATGTACCTGACTTACCACAGGCACAAACTTATGACGGATCTGGAGCTATAAGGGAAAATAGTAGACAGGAATCTAAAAACGTTTTCTATATGTCAGTACATACTTATCCACACTTTCTGTAAAATGACCACAGACACCTGATGAAGTTTAAAACTTTATATATGAGTTCAAAGAGAAGATGCCAAGACAATAAGCGATATGCAGAATAATATATCAAACATCAAAATCAACACCAATAGGTAACTTTGCACTAAAATTATGATCATTAAAATATATGGGAAAACTAAAGGTAGGAATTTAGAACAGAACTAGTCACTGCAATTTTGTACTAGGACATGAGTTATAGATGGGACCTAAACATGTACTTAACCTAAATGCTTTAGTCTATTCTTGCTAAGTTCACTGCACTCAACTAAAGGAAAGGGAAAAACGGGAACATACTATTGCTTATGATAAAATCAATGATATCCTAAAGGAGGGAGGGAGAGAAGGAACAAAACTAAGAATCAAACACATATACTTGGTATTTCAACGGTAATAGAGCAATATCACAGGCAAGAGTGCTTTAATAGGAAAGCAGAAAGAGAGAGAGAGAGAGAGAGAGAGAGAGAGATACGCAAACCCACAGACTAATATTTACCTAATTCAGATTGTAGACCAACCCTGGCCACGGGTCAGTTGGGAAGACGGGGACAGGGACCCTCAGAAAGGAATGCCAGAATGCGAGCAGGTACAGCTCACGGACAGTAAGGACAGGATACCCCTCAGGTTCGGGTCAAAAGGACTGGGCCTCCCGGGATACGACCAACACCCACAGCTTCGGACAGCAACGCCTGCGTTACCCCCTCCTGCAAGTAATCCGCCAGTAACCCCGATTGGGTTTTCGAATTTCTCAGCAAAGTGCTTCGCCAGCACTTAGGATTTTTCCACCCCTTAGGAGTTTGTGGAAAAGTATGGACAGAGTGCTCCGCAGCACTTTCAGATTGAGCACCTATTGAGTTCGTAGGGTCAGTGACAGGTCTGCTACTCGGACAAGTCGGACAATTTCTCTAAGCTAAACTAGGGTAGTTATACCCTTTTGGGGTCCCTCAGACCACCCACTAATGTTGCAAGTGACAGTTTCCCACATTATGATTGGTCAGGAGAGGTGGTGCGGTCATTACCACCTCCTAGAATTCCACTTTCTCATCATTATAATTCAATTCTGCACACCCGCCCCTTGGGTTCACGTTCCCATGCATAGAATACAGCATTACAACAGAATTCACAATAGGTAGCAACAGAGTTGCTTAGTCCAAGGTAAGATTCTGTCTTCCCAGGGTAGTTCTCAGGCGCATTGTGCTTCAGGAGCCAGCTGGCTGATTTCAGCTTCTGCGCGGTTGAGTTTCTCCCAGATCACATGGTAATACTCAGAGGAGCTTCAAACATGGCGTAGCTTAAGCACTCCCAGCCCCCAGAGACGCGGTACATGAAAAGTAAGCGAGAACAAATTAAAATCACATATAAAATGATCACACTGTATACCATGATGAATTTCTAAACATCCCTTAATTTTATAATAACTATAGCATTATTGTTTAGTGCGAAAAGATAGATAGGTTAAAGCAGCGGTAGCAAGCAGAGAGCATGGTGAGAGACAAGCGGCCATTTTTGCATCAGTGCGCATGAGCAATACAATCCCTCCAGAATGCGAGTGCGTCACATCACATGGGTATGACCGACGCATGCGCAGACTGAATTTCAGCGAAGCAGCCGTTTTCCTTAGTGCAAGCTTCGTTAGTATGAAAAAGACATACAAGCAAGCATCCTGGGGACACCCGCGTGTTTGGGAAACGTATAATAAATGACGAACAGTAGGATTAATACGATTATACATTAGACGAGGTTCTTGTATGAGAGCAAGGCGCTTTACGTGCGAATCCTTGCTCCATCAATCCCCTCTTTGATGATATTTACTATTATCACTACATGAAGGAAACAGATGCCAACTTTTCATTCATCCACATCATCCATCTCTATTTCCACAAATTTATTGTTGAGTTTTCTTTCAGCTTCTCTATGAGAGTGGTGATTTTTCACCTTCTTGTAGATTTCACTCTTTAATTCTTCTAATTCTAGTTCATCAATATTCCTTTTCACCCCCCTCTTATTCACAGTATATTTCTGTTTGCACTTTTGGCATTTGCAGCAGATAAAAATGATCAATACAACTACACCTATTACAACTATTGGCATCAGTATTTTCCACAAAAGATTTCTACCTAGGTTAGTAAACCAACTACCTATAGAGGAGAGACCTCCAGTCAGTCTCGTCCAGGCACTGTCAACCTCCAATGGTTTGAGTTCTTTTTCCAAATTAGTTATGTTTTTCACATATTGTTTTAATTCGATACTTTTATCAGGAATGTAAGTGCAACAATGTTGCGCTTTCAGCATTCTACAGACTCCGCCCTCTTTTGCTAATAGGGTGTCAAGGGCAAGACGGTTTTGTAAAACCATTGATCTGATCGCAACCATTTCAGTATTGACCATCAGGAATCCAGCAGCAGTGTCCGTTGATAACCGGTCCACTACTGTAGACAATTTGCAGATTCTATGGGTGTTCAGAACTACCCCCATTCCAGGTATCAGTGCACTAAAAATATCACGTATAATTTCACCTACGCTCTCACGTTTACTACGCACTAAGCCATTAGTTTCTTCATCGCTTCCAGCTGCATTATTCACATGGTATATTTTCGGGAAAACAATGCCAAAGTAGCAGCTTCCATACCAGTGATCCGGCAGTTTGAAATAAGCCTTGTTCCCACATATGTAATATATTCCGGGAAACACAGGTTCTGACCCATTTTTGAAACCCCAACCTCCAATCACCTTGTAATTATGTTCACACTCGCTGGAACCGATGAATACATTGTTATAGTACTCTGTCTTTTCCCTATGGATACAAAGTTTCCCTTTTCGTTCAAAATCCAACAACAAGGCAGGACTAGCTTCGCCCTGCGAGGTGTTATCCATGTGCTCAGCCCACTTAGGGACTCTATCCTTTTCGTCATTTGCTTTCTTCTGAAACTTTTCTCTCCTTCTGTCTGCCATCTTTATAAACATCTTTTCCTGCTCTTGCAGAGAACAGGTCAGATTAGCTTGTCTTGCTTCGTCTAAATCTATGTTGCCTATAGTCAGAAAATATTCTCCCATATAACGGGTCACGTCACTTTTAATATGTACAAGATTCAGGTGTCCTCTAATGGGAAGTTCAGAAAATACTACGTCAGCATTGGAATAATAGTACTGCAAAGTGCTCCTATAAAACAAGCTAGCCAATATACTACAGGAAATTCCATAGGTTAAAGGTAGATGGTGGTATGTCACGCCTTCAGCCACTGAGGTAGGTAGCTTCATGCAGACATAACAGTCCTCTATGTCCATAGCTTCTACGTAATGCACTAACAAGTTAGCAAAAACATTCAGATGTGTCTTGTTTCTCATTTTGTGAAAGTGTAGTCCATCCTCATCTGATGCTTCTAAATTAGGTCGTGTGTGTGTCAGTCTGATTTGCTTGTCGCGTCTTTCTAAGCTTCGTGGTGTTTCTGCAGTCTGTACAGCCCCTACGTCTACTGCTTTAGGTTCAGTAGGGGACAAGTTAGGATTTTTACTTATCATAAACGGTAAGAAAATTGTTAGTCCTATCCACATTACTATTAGCATAGCTACACTACACAAGCATATCTTACAACAGGTTTTAAGACACCCACACCGGGATCTTCCAGAGACATTCGGATCAGACATTTTTAGCTTACAGGTGGCTTTTGCTACCCCTCTTCGTTTCTTTGCACCAAAAGCTCACTTCGGGGCTTTCTCAAGGAGGGTCTTCGTCAGAACTCCGATCAGCAATGGACTCTTCGTCACTGTTGCCACTGTGGTGTGGCTCGTCAATTTCTTCCAACACCAAGTAAGTCCATTCAGGGCTCCGATACAGTCGGTTCTGTTTCTTTACTCTGTCGCTCTTTCTTAGCGATTTGCCTTGGGCTGCCTTTCTTTCACTTTCAGCCCTTTTTCGGTCTTTTAGTTTTTCTTCGACTGTTTTTAGTCTGAGCCTCAGTCTCTTGACGTATCGGGGGGCACTTCTGCCTCCTTTCCTCCCAGTTGTTGAGGAAACTTGGCCTTCTTCGTGCACTCTTTTTACTTTTTGATGTGGCACTTCTGTTTCCCTGCCTGTCTGACTAGTTCCAGGTCTTTCATCTATTTCTTCTGCCTGGTCCCTAATCTGACCCTGCTCAGATTCAAATCGTACTTGCTTTTTATTTCTGGTTACTGTTGTTTCCGTTGTCTGAGCACTTTGATCTAATTCTATCTGTTCCTGTTCATGCTCTTCGATCTCTTCGTTTTCTTCTGCATGAACGTCAGCTCTAATTTCTAACTGTCCCTCTCCACTTTCTGGAGTTTCAGGAGTATCTTCGATGTCTTGATCTGACCCTACTTGGCCTACTTCCTGATCAGGGGTGTTATGATTTTCGTTGACCTGACCTTCTTCCTCTATTTCTAGCTCACCTGGACTATCCCACTCACTGTCTAAATGTGAGTATTTCCTGGTTCGTATTGGATCATGAACCTGGTCGTCGGCGGGGAACCATTCAACGTCTTGACTTGTGCTCGGCAGTTCGATGTCAGCTAGCTCCGGACTCTCTTCCTCGGAAGCGTCTTCAGCTGCGCTGCCTTCAGCTCCAGTCGCGTTTTCTCCAGATACCCGCTTCGTGTGGCTGGCGTGGATCCACTTCGGTACCCCAGCACACTTTACAGCAGTTGTAGTGACGAGGATCACTTGTCGTGGCTTTCCCCACCTTGGTTTCAGGCAACTGCTCCGGGTGTGTTTCTTTAACGCCACCCAATCTCCTGGTTGCAGTTTATGTGCTGGAGTCTTTGGCCACTCGTCTTTTGTCTCTCCAATCTGCTGAGAGAGAGAACGCACTTGGTCACCCAGCTGCTTGCAGTATTCTAATACCATATCATCAGAAATGCTTAGCAGTTTGTGTCCGGGTACCCATGCCTGTCGCATCACTCTTCCCATCAACACTTCATGGGGACTTAGGCCAGTTTTTCTGTTCGGGATACTTCTCAAACTCATCAGCACAAGGGGTAAAGCCTCTATCCAGTTCATCTTTGTGGAATCACACATTTTTGCCAATCTGGATTTCAGGGTGCCATTTATTTGTTCCACTACCCCAGAAGCCTCTGGATGGTAGGCACAATGCAGTCTTTGTTTCATTTTGAATGCTTTACAGAGTTCCAATAGGACATCGTTGGCAAAATGCCCACCTTGGTCCGTTTCGATTGTCTCGGGAATGCCGTACCTAGGAATCAACTCCCTGAGCAATAATTTGGCGGTAGTGAGAGCATCATTTTTCTTTGCGGGATATGCTTCCACCCACCTGGAGAATAGGCAAACTATGACTAGGATATATCTATACCCTTTACACTTAGGCATTGTTACAAAGTCTGCCTGCATTCTGACAAAGGGACCTACTGCCTTTCCAATAGTGCTCTGTTCCACTACAGTCCTCTTTCCTGCATTGAATTGCTGACACACTAGGCACCTCTGGCAAAGCTTTTCCGCCTGGTTCCTGAACTTTGAATTACAGAACACCTTGTCAAACACCCGACACATTGCGTCCCTTCCCATATGTGTTGGTTCATGTATCATTCTGATCATGGGGTCTATCAAGCTGTCAGGCAGTACAGGCACCCCAGTCGAGTTTACCACCACACCATCATCTCTCAGTTTGCATCCATCTGCTGCCCACCTGCCTTTTTCTTGCCTGTCTGTTGCCTGTTGCAAATCTTTTATTTCTTCCCACGTTGACACATTCTCAAACAACATAAGTTGGCAGCTGTTTCCACCCCACAACGCAATTTGGAGGGACATCTGGTATCGGGCACAAAATTGTGCAATTTGGTCAGCGTACCTATTACCGGCGGTCACATCATCATTCCCAGATTTGTGAGCCGCACACTTGACCACAGCCAATTCTTTGGGCAATTGGATAGCTTCCAGTAAGTTATGCACCACCTTTCCATTTCTGATAGGGGTGCCTGAGGAAGTCATGAATTCTCTTTGTAGCCATAATTGGCCGAAGTCATGAACAACCCCAAAACAGTACTGGCTGTCTGTATAAACAGTTATTCTCTTGTTCTTACCCCTCTTACATGCTCTGGTTAACGCGATGAGCTCTGCCACTTGTGCAGATTTCACCTCGCTCAGGTAAGATGCCTCTATGGTCTCCGTCAATGTAACCACAGCATAGGCAGCACTCAGACTCCCACTCTCATGTCTCAAACATGAGCCATCCACGAACATCGTCTTATCCCCATCAAGTAATGCTATTTCTCGGATGTCTGGACGGGGCTTAGTACTGAACTCAGTCAAATCAATGCAATTATGTTCCCCTTCCTCTTCCAGTTCTACATCCAGAGGAACAGGTAACAGTGTCGCAGGGTTCAGGACATTGCACCGGGAAATGGTTACATTTTCAGCACCAATTAGAATTCTCTCATACTTAGTCAGCCGACTAGGTGTGAGGTACTGGGTCTTAGTTCTGGTCAGTAGGATTACAACAGAATGAGGAACATATACAGTGATGTGATGTCCCATGACAATGTTTTCACTCTGTTCCAGACTGACGCAAGTAGCAGCAACTGCTTTCAAGCATCCAGGTAATCCAGCAGCCACCGGATCTAGGGTGGCCGAAAAATAGGCCACTGGTCTTCTAACTAGTCCGTGCTCCTGGGTCAGGACTGAAAGAGCACAATTCTCTCTCGTGTCACAGAATAGCTCAAAGGGCTTGGTGTAGTCAGGCATACCCAATGCAGGAGCGGTACATAGACAGTTTCTTAATGTTACCCAAGCGTTCATGCTTTCACTGTCCCAACTGATGGGGTCTTCTACTCCTTTCTTTGTCAATTTTATTAGGGGTCTGGCTAGAGCCGCAAATCCTACAATCCATTGTCTGCAATAACCCACAACTCCCAAGAACATCCTCACTTCTTTCTGAGTTCTGGGCAGTTCCATTGCTTTAATTATTTTGATTCTTTCGGTAGTAACTTTCCTGATTCCTTTTTCTATCTGGTGCCCCAGATACTTCACTGAGTTTTTACAGAATTGTAACTTGTCAGGCGACACTTTATGTCCTCCCTTTCCTAGGTGATTCAGCAAGGCAATTGTGTCAGTGACACAGTCAGTCTGGGTTTTAGATGCCACTAACAGGTCATCTATGTACTGCACCAAAACAGACTCTCTTGGCAGCACTAGGGTTTCAAGGCATTTCTTGAGTATCTGGTTGAAAATCGATGGACTTTCGGTGTACCCCTGGGGGACACGATTCCAGACATAGATATGGCTGTCAAATTCAAAACTGAAAAGGAACTTGCTTTCTGGATGCAATGGGATGGAAAAGAATGCATGGCACAGATCGATGACAGTGAACCATTCTGCATTCCAGGGAATCTGATATAGTATCACTGCAGGGTTGGGCACAACAGGACAGTAAGGCACAACAATTTGGTTTACCTTGCGCAAATCTTGCACTACCCGGTACTTTCCGCTAGGCTTTTTGATCCCAATGATAGGCGAATTACAGGGGCTGCTCATCACTTCTTCTATTATTTCTGCTTCGAGCAGCCTGGTGATTTCAGTCGCTACTCCTGCTTTCACTTCGGCACTCATTTTGTACTGTCTGGTTTTGGGGTATACAGCATTTGTTTTTGTGGTTATTTTAACTGGGTCCACATTTGCCATCAAGCCTACATCCTTTCCTGTGAAATCCCACACTTCCGGAACTACTCTTACTTGGAGCTCTTCAGGTAAATCCTCAACTGTTAAAGGCTTAATATCGGAATCTTGTCTGACTAACATCAGTTTGTACAAACCATCTTCATCGGGGGTCTGAATTTCGACGCCATTTGGTGTGCAATAAATGGTACAACGCATCTTGCACAACAAATCACGTCCTAGTAGGTTCACAGGACTGGAATCACAGACCACAAATCTGTGCATTTCCTTGAAATTTCCTATAGAAATTTCCATTGGTTCAGTTACTGGGGTACTTATTATTTGATTTGAGACGCCCACTACTTGGATCGCTTCTCCCGAGAGGGGTAGGTTAGGAACATCCACTGTTCTTACAGTAGATCTGGTAGCACCAGTGTCCAACAGAAAGGTGACGTCTTTTCCTTCAACCTTTCCTTCAATGTATGGTCCAGTCTGGTCCACCGGTAAGGAGGCGCCAAGCACGCACTCCTCGTCCTCCCCTCTCAGGCCCCGTCAATCTTGATTTTCACAGAGGAAGGTATCATTTAACAAATACTGTGGAATGACTGCATTTCTTTCATTCTCGATTTCCCATACTTCCGCCCTCTCATTCTGCTGACCCTGATTCTTAAAGTTTTGTCTAGGAGCGCGAGGTACTGGAGGTAATTTTACCTGTTGCTGATTCTTCCTTGTCCCCTCTTTCTGCACCTGTGGATTCAAACCATTTACAGGGGCATTACCGGCCTGCAGGTGTGGACACTCGTCTCTCCAATGCCCTATCTGGCCACACCCGTGGCAAGGAAATTTCTTCATAGCTTCTTCCCGACTCATTTTACCCCGGGGCTTTCCTCCTCCCCCAGCAGTGGCATTCTGTGTGTTCTTATTAGAATTCAAGTTACTTAACTGCTGTTCCTGTTGTTCAGCCAATTTCACCTGTGCCCACATTACCTTCTCCTTGAGAGCCTTCCTTTTGTTTTCGATTTCATCTTCGCAATATTTTGCGTATTTCAGGACATCATCTATTGGTTTTCCCTGCCAACTGATTTTATTGTCTCTAATCCATTGGGATATTTCGGGCCTTAATCCTAGCACAAATCTGTAACTGAAATGGGTCATGTCTTTCATGTCCACGTTATCGATACCGCTGTATGTTTTAAACACTTGCAGTAACCTCTCATAATAGGAATGGACGGTTTCATCACGTTCTTGGGTAGTTCTATCTATTCGGGTCCAATCTGTTTCCTTTGCGGGAACCTTTTTCTTGAGGTATTGTATGACTTGCTCATACTTCCTCATTACTTCAGGTGCGGGAGCTCCGGTTTTCTCATCTCTGGGATACTCATCATTGGGCCAATTAATTTCTATTTTACATTCGGTCCACAAATCTACAGGGACCACAATGTCGAAAAACCCATCCAGGTCTTTCAGAAGACATTTCTGAACCTTTATGAAGCGTTCAACTTGTCGGTACCAGTCAACAGGCTTTTCCCGCAATTTCGGGAAGTCATTTGTAAATGACACAATATCCTGTCTGGACCAAGGGACATGGACATATTTTTCCCCCTCTCTCATGGGACACAGTTTTTCTGTTGGTGTTACTTCCTTTAACACGAATTCTGAAGCCTGAGACTTCGCCCTGCTGTCATCCTTTTTCTTTGCCCACCGGGTTCTCCATTTTCCCACCTCTCCCCACTTTTGCAGGAGCTTCAACAATTCCTTTACTTGGATCTGTTTTCCCATCCCATTCAGGCTTTCTAAATCCTTGTCTGAAAAATCTACTCTGTAGGGTTTCTGAAGAATTTTGGAGCGACTAACATCAATTCCCATTTCTGTGGCTGTATCCATTATCCTTTCATGGAGCAACCTAGCGCTCCGGGTAAGATTTTTGCTGATAAACAGTAACTCTTCTTCACTGTACGAGCTTAGGCGCTCAACTCCTACATTCCCAGCCATCATTTCTTCTATTTCTATCCTTAATTTATATATCTCTAATGCTTTGGGTTGGGGAGTGGTCTCCTTCTCCAGCTCCTTTGTCCATCTGTCTAATTCTTCTGGGGATACTACGGTAGCACTCCTAACCCCAGATGCACCTTCAATCAACACCTCTTTTGGTCTAGTCTGACTTCTTGCCCCCGATGTACTAGTCCTAGGCTCTCTAATGGGCAAATCCATCAGAACCACAGATTCACACTCGCTCTCTTGATCCTCATCTATGAATACTTCCTTCTTCGGGGAAGGGATGCTAGGAGTAGGCAACATTGGGGTGATGACAGGAGGACGGGGACTAGCCAGGTCGTTTCTATACAGTGGAATAGCTGGGCCAATAGTTACTGGGATAGTCAGGGAATCAGGATGGGGATGTATCTGGGCAATGGTTCGAACTAAATCCTCTCTCTGTCTAGCCAGGGCTTCTTTCTCTTTTTCCCGCAATGCCTTTTCTGCAGAATTGTCATGCAATACCTGAGGTACCAAGGGAGGATAAATACTCGGGGCAGTCGGAGTGACCAATCGGGGTGGACCTTCTCCGAACGGCTGATAATTTGGGACCGTGGATTTAGGTCTGCAAAACCCATCCCCGTCACTGGTGTTACTGTCTGTACCTGTACCATCTGTATCACTATCCCTCCTACACCTGGGATACCTCGAAAAGGGATTTGGAGAATGTACAGGCTCGGATTCTGCAACATAGGGAGGTGGATTTTTCATTAACAAATCTTCCAGGTGCTCGTCTTCTGAGTCCCCTACAGGCATTAGGTGATGGGTTTTTTCTTTACATTTTCCTGTCTTTTCTTCTAATACCCCCATCATAGGAAATAGTCCTTCAGTCAACATAGATTGCCTCCACTGTTTCATTTTCTGCTCTTTGGTCTGCGCTTGAACCCTCGGATACCACTTACTCACTCCCTTATCCATCCGGGGTTTATCTCGCTCTGCAGCCTCAATCTCCCATTCCTCCAGAGCTTCGTACTGGGTCAACCTAGGTCTAGGGTGTAATTCATTCATGCGGGTCCTTAAGTTAAACAGGATCCGTCCATTAAATGTACCTTCAACAGGGAATGCTAGGACTCCGTCATTGGCAGTATACTTTGCCCAATTTTCTAACTAGACACAAGTGTGGTACCCTTTGTCAAACAACATGAAAGAAGCTGGGGTATTTGGCGGAGGAATGAGCACGCCTTCCCTCGTTCTAATGGGCTTATCAGTCTTGAAAAAATTCTTTATTTTATCAGAAAGAGACAATTTCCTCTTTACTCCATACAGCATGTGCGGTCTACCTCGTATAAGCTGATCCTTATGAAATCCTAGGTACTTTGGATTCGGTATGAAATCTGGATACCACATGCAACTTTCCAGACTCGCTTCTAACTCGGCTTGATTAATTTTGTTTACCTTTGTGCTTCTAATGCTAGCGCGACTTAGTTTTCGCACTACCCAATCAGGTCAGAGAATACAAACACCCCTGTCCAATGGGTGCGCGGCCTTTTCGCAAGACAGAGTCTCACGCTTCGGCACTCACCCCTCCTTTACAAATTCAGCTCCACTACACACCCGCTGTCTTGACCAATACCAGCGCGGCACGGAGTGACGTCAGAGCAGCTCTCCGACTGACTCCCTCCTTCACAAGGTAACGGAAACTTTTTACTTTCCCTAAAGTGCGAATACAGATTTTATTTAACAACACGCAACGTTTGCCACTATGTCTGAGTGTTCTAAAGAGATAAAAGAACTTTTTCTCACTACAAGTAAACCACTTCTGTCTACTTTTCATTCACTCTGGATAGACTTCTTTGCCTGTCCCTTCACACTAGTAATATAGAACCCGTTATTCTTCTGACTCATCCACCTTAGTCGGGGATATGTGCTGAGCCAGGATTTCACCAGCGAACTATCTTACTTACCAGACAAGCCTCGGAGACCCTACTACTCCTTCCGTATGCGACCCTTACTAGGTGATATCGCAATGAAAGTTTTATAAAGGACTCGTAGCTATCATTCACTCCAGGAAACAAAAGGTCCTAATTAGTGCTTCCAGTTATCCTCAACCCTGCACTAATGACTCAAACCTAGTGACTTCAACAGCTAACCGGATTCTGCTCACCGTTAGCTAAATACTTCCCCCGGGATTCGGACTACACTGAACATTCACAAACAATTTTTGGTTAATATAACATTTATAGCAGCAATGCAAAAAATCATATACATTTACATATAAATCCTTAAAACATTTCAAATTTATTTGACTCAATACAGTAGAAAATCAGCAGCACATTTTATTTTCACGGTTTGTTTATGACCTATCCTGTCTACCTAATCTAACTAGTCCAAACCATCCTCTGGTTACCAGAAAATTACTGATAGAGCGCGCAGTTCACCCGGGTCACCGAAGTTACCAATTTCTTACACGCACTGGGCCCTGGCGTGCATACAATTTCAACTAATGATTTACGTGAACCGGGTGAAATCCTTCACGCTCCTATGAGTAATTAAGGTTTGGGTTTACCTCTGCCTACCATGTACCTGACTTACCACAGGCACAAACTTATGACGGATCTGGAGCTATAAGGGAAAATAGTAGACAGGAACCTAAAAACGTTTTCTATATGTCAGTACATACTTATCCACACTTTCTGTAAAATGACCACAGACACCTGATGAAGTTTAAAACTTTATATATGAGTTCAAAGAGAAGATGCCAAGACAATAAGCGATATGCAGAATAATATATCAAACATCAAAATCAACACCAATAGGTAACTTTGCACTAAAATTATGATCATTAAAATATATGGGAAAACTAAAGGTAGGAATTTAGAACAGAACTAGTCACTGCAATTTTGTACTAGGACATGAGTTATAGATGGGACCTAAACATGTACTTAACCTAAATGCTTTAGTCTATTCTTGCTAAGTTCACTGCACTCAACTAAAGGAAAGGGAAAAACGGGAACATACTATTGCTTATGATAAAATCAATGATATCCTAAAGGAGGGAGGGAGAGAAGGAACAAAACTAAGAATCAAACACATATACTTGGTATTTCAACGGCAATAGAGCAATATCACAGGCAAGAGTGCTTTAATAGGAAAGCAGAAAGAGAGAGAGAGAGAGAGAGAGAGAGAGAGATACGCAAACCCACAGACTAATATTTACCTAATTCAGATTGTAGACCAACCCTGGCCACGGGTCAGTTGGGAAGACGGGGACAGGGACCCTCAGAAAGGAATGCCAGAATGCGAGCAGGTACAGCTCACGGACAGTAAGGACAGGATACCCCTCAGGTTCGGGTCAAAAGGACTGGGCCTCCCGGGATACGACCAACACCCACAGCTTCGGACAGCAACGCCTGCGTTACCCCCTCCTGCAAGTAATCCGCCAGTAACCCCGATTGGGTTTTCGAATTTCTCAGCAAAGTGCTTCGCCAGCACTTAGGATTTTTCCACCCCTTAGGAGTTTGTGGAAAAGTATGGACAGAGTGCTCCGCAGCACTTTCAGATTGAGCACCTATTGAGTTCGTAGGGTCAGTGACAGGTCTGCTACTCGGACAAGTCGGACAATTTCTCTAAGCTAAACTAGGGTAGGTATACCCTTTTGGGGTCCCTCAGACCACCCACTAATGTTGCAAGTGACAGTTTCCCACATTATGATTGGTCAGGAGAGGTGGTGCGGTCATTACCACCTCCTAGAATTCCACTTTCTCATCATTATAATTCAATTCTGCACACCCGCCCCTTGGGTTCACGTTCCCATGCATAGAATACAGCATTACAACAGAATTCACAATAGGTAGCAACAGAGTTGCTTAGTCCAAGGTAAGATTCTGTCTTCCCAGGGTAGTTCTCAGGCGCATTGTGCTTCAGGAGCCAGCTGGCTGATTTCAGCTTCTGCGCGGTTGAGTTTCTCCCAGATCACATGGTAATACTCAGAGGAGCTTCAAACATGGCGTAGCTTAAGCACTCCCAGCCCCCAGAGACGCGGTACATGAAAAGTAAGCGAGAACAAATTAAAATCACATATAAAATGATCACACTGTATACCATGATGAATTTCTAAACATCCCTTAATTTTATAATAACTATAGCATTATTGTTTAGTGCGAAAAGATAGATAGGTTTAAGCAGCGGTAGCAAGCAGAGAGCATGGTGAGAGACAAGCGGCCATTTTTGCATCAGTGCGCATGAGCAATACAATCCCTCCAGAATGCGAGTGCGTCACATCACATGGGTATGACCGACGCATGCGCAGACTGAATTTCAGCGAAGCAGCCGTTTTCCTTAGTGCAAGCTTCGTTAGTATGAAAAAGACATACAAGCAAGCATCCTGGGGACACCCGCGTGTTTGGGAAACGTATAATAAATGACGAACAGTAGGATTAATACGATTATACATTAGACGAGGTTCTTGTATGAGAGCAAGGCGCTTTACGTGCGAATCCTTGCTCCATCACAGGTACTTCCTTATATGGCCACTCAGGCAATATAGGCTTACCTGGCCAAGGATAGCCTTATCTCCTTTCGTTTGGTGGGGGTTGTGTAGGAAGGTGGCTTCCTGACTATGGTTACCCCAGATTTTTTGCCTTATGTTTAGCTGGTTTTCGACTTAGTTGGCCTGGTTCCCTGCTAATCAGGGCCCCAGGCTATCTGCTCTCTCTGTAAAATGGATTCCATGTACCCTAGGTGCATAACTAGATTGGCTTGGGTCACCTTATCAGCCCCTATACAGAGCACTATAGGTGCCCAGGGCATAGGTGCATCCAAGGCCTACCAGGGGCTGCAGCATATCTTTTGCCACCCCTGGCTGGCTATCTAAAATTGACACAACTGGCTGATCACTCAGCTGGGGCAAGGTGGTGTAATCACCCCTTGCTTAGATATAGTATACCTATATCTAAACCTATCTGGACACATATAAACCTGTGAGTCACTCCTATGGCAGGCCTTAACAATCCTGAAGGCAGAGTGCGTGGTTTAATGTGAGACGGAGCTCTAGCATGAGCTGAGCCTGTCTCCAGCTGTCGGGAACAACTCCCTAAGCTGGTTCCAGGATAATGCCAAACCATATACTATTAAGTGCCTTATAATCCTTGCGGTTATATAGCAACTTTGGTTTGGCTTTATCAAAACATGTCGTGTAAGGTGTCATACGAATTGGAATACTACCCCCTCACCAGTTCTGGCAACGGGGGTAGCATTCCACCCCTCTAGAGGGAGAAGACATGTTGCTTTACTGAAACGCGGTTGATTTCTAACAGAGCCTTAGATCCACAAAATGGATGCCTCTGCCACAGACACGGGTCTGACCTCCTGCTGCTGACCGAAATTCAGCAGATGGTGGCCTGGACAAAGTGTTTCCTGTCGCAGGGCGGTGTTACACCACCCCAGACAGGAGATAGTGGATTGTAGCAGGGAGGTTTGAAAGAAACCAGACACTGCCTGGGGAGCACAAGGCTGCCCCTTACATAATCCGGCCAAACCGGTTCTGGGGCAAACCAGCCCCAGTCCCAGCGTGGCCTGGATCAAAGGAAAGGGGTGTATCCACCCCCTTCCTGGGTCCCACCCATAGGAGGGGACCTAGCAGGTAATCCAGCCCACCAGATTGGAATAAGAGTGGGAGCAGTGCCAATGCAACTCAGATTATCCTGACGAAACATAAGAAACGAAACTCTGGACCCTTCAACATCCTACTCAACGTAGAAGACTGAAGAATCTCCCTTGTGGTCAAGGAGTGACCACCCTGTGCAAACAGGCACCATCCAGCACCTCGACCCTTGCTTTGTTGCAGTTCCTGCCGGAACTCCAGCGACAGAGATCGACGAGATCAGGCTTGCCTGCCTTGCTCCAGCCCGATCCACAGTTCCTGCAGAGCTGAGACCAGTGGAGGCGACCGGAAGCGTGGGGCACGCCATCTTGAAAAGGCCATGAGACGCTGACTGTGCAGCCCACGAGTGATCCTCGAAGCTGTACACCGGGGTCTGAGAAACCCCAACCCTGAGCTACTCTTGCACCGAAGCTCACCCCTCCACACTTGACGAGTGCTGCATGGGGCCCTTCTGCTTGTGTTGGCTCGACGCGTTGGCCCGGTCACTTGCCAGCTGACTTGTGGCCCCTGTGCCGACACAAACCTTAAATCGACCTGCTTTTCTGGTTGCTTTAGATTTGCACCAGCTCCTGTGAAAAGGAGCACTCGCTCTGACCCTCCTGGTCCGAGTGAGAAGCAATCTCCCAGTTCCACGTGGATTGCTTTTGCCAAGTGTTGTTTGCTCCAATCTTGAAGCCGACAGCGCCGACGGCGAGAGACTGCGTGGGACAGATTGTGACCTGCTCCTGGACGTCGCAGATGCCCTAGAGCCCATGTGACAGCGGAGAGAAGCTCCTCGACAACCATCTGATTGCGCCCAACATTGCCTGGTTCCGTCCTGGTTCCACCCAGGTCACTGCTGAGTGACCCAGACTCTGTCCCCTCTGCTTTCAGATACCTTTCGACTTCGATACACCCTTGGATCACACCGGACACTTCTGCTTCCCATCGCCTGCAGCATCTTCAGCTCCAAGCACCAAGAGCCTGCGTGTCAAAACCCGACGCCACTTCGACCCTGTGCACCCACTTCCTGTGGGTGAGGTAACATTGCAACGCCGGTGTTCCTACACTGGTACACACCTCTAGGGTCTGTGTCTTAAGTTTTGTTACTCTAGGTTCAGCAGAAGTATCTTTAAACTCTACTTGTGTAATTTTTACGCACCCTTGACATTACATTGGTACAAGCCGCAATTTACGTGCTGCACCCGAATCCCGCGGGCTTTTCCCGACTTCAGCATTGCTAGTCCAGACTGCTCCCAGCGATTCCCTAGGCCTTAGGCCTAACCACTGTTCGATTGGTATCTCTTATACCACTTTCTTAATATATGGTTTGAGTGGCCACCCGCCCTCATCCATAATTGTGCAACTTTGTATGTTATACTGTGCTTTTGATTTAACACTAGTGCCCCTTAGCTCATAAAGAGTACTGGGGATTATTTTAGAAATAAACACATATATTTTTATAATATATACTTGTGTGGTGTCCTTTCATTTGATATTACAGGATTGTATGTGGTAAAACAGCTCGCTTAACATGACCTCTTAAGTTAAGCCTTTAAGGCTGCTTAGTCCATGCTACCCCTAGGACAGCTTGTCTAATATGGTTGATTTACAACCAGACACCATAAGGGATTGTTTGGACTGATACAAGGTGGTTCCAGAATTGGAAACATCATATATCAGGCCAACTTCTCACATTCCCCGCATGCTGTATCAACTGCAGAATCACCTGTACCCGATCCCATCGCAGTGGTTTCGACAAATTAACTCTGCTCTGAGTCAGTTTTTATGGGCCGGGGGTGCGTCGCGAATAGCCCTACGAACCTGCTTCCTGTCCACATACTGTGGGGGACTAGCGACGTCCGATATACTGTCATATTACCAAGCCTCACATCTGGTGGTCCTCAATGACTGGTGGTACGGCGGTAGGGGGTACCCAGCATACGCCCTTGAAAGGTACTTCATAGAACCAGATACCCTATACACTGTCCTTTACTCGGCACGACTGCGAAAAAGACTACCTAACGCAACACAAGTTGTTTTTTTTATCTGGCGACAGTCGCTACGCCGTATGGGATGGTGGGGGAAACTAACGAGGGAAACCCCACTCTGGCATAATGGGCAGCTGCCGTCACTAATGTCGTTACGAGGCTTTGAAGGCTGGGACTCGATAGGCATTTTGACACTAGGCCACGTCATGAAGGGTACCACACTTAAATCCTTTCAAGACCTCAGTACTGAATTTGACATGCCCCGCACACAGTTCTTCCGATATCTGCAGTTGCGGCACGCCCCTACACCCACACTTACAGGCTTAGACACCTTACCTGAATTCAGCCCGATAGAGGCAAAGGTATTCATGGGGGACCTAGAAGAAAGAAAATATCCCATATATACCAGGCACTAGTTACACATTGCTCTTCGGACCTGCAGCCACTCAGAGACCGTTGGGTGAGAGACGTGGGAGAGCTCGGGGAGGAGGATTGGCGGGAGGCTCTCGAGTCCCCTAGGGGGGTGGCTATAGCTGTACGCCTACGCCTAATACAATTCAAGTACTTACACCGTGCTTATTATACAAGGGAGAGGCTATGGAAGGCAGGTCTAATTGAGTCCCCAGCGTGCCTGCGTTGTGGTCATGAAATGGGCGACCTCCTACACACGGTGTGGGAATTTGGTGGTCTGGTGAGATTTTGGACTGGTGTGTGGGATTGTTTATCAGAGGTGCTGGGATGGGACCTCCCCCCTACCTCGAAATTGGGATTACTACATGTGTTGGAAGGGGTGGGGGACAACATCTACAAAAGGCACTGGCTCCTACTAGGCCTTACACTAGCAAAAAGAGATGTTGCACAGGCCTGGAAGGATCCCAGGGCTCCCAAAGTGATTGTGTGGAAAAAAGGCCTTGACTTTTGCATGGGACGGTAGCGACCAGTGTTCGTGGCCAGAGGCTGTCCCAAAAAACATTATAAAATATGGAAACGGTGGGCGGATTACAAGGGCCTGTGGCTGGAGCCTCCACCACCAACGAGAGATATAGAGGAACAGGTGTGATGGGTATGTAAGAGGCAAACTGTATACTTAAATGCATGCACGCTTAACCTGTACAGTATTGATGAGAGGTTGTGCAAAGGGAGGGAGGGGGAAGGAAGAGTTAGGGAAGTTGGGGAAAGGGGCGGGAGGTTGAAGGGGGGGAATTTTCTAAATAATCGAATGAATCGCTACTTATGATGTACTGCAATGGTTACAGCTCCTCCGGAGTACGGACTGCTGTGTTTTCTATGCGATTTCTCAATAAAAACAGTTTTGAAAAAAAAATAAAAATGATGCTTATTACAAATCGGACAGCTACGACTCAATGAATTAGACTAAAGGGTAACCGGCTGGAGAAAGTATCATGCTATAAATATCTGGGATTTTTCATTGACGATAAACTTTTGTTTCATGATCACCAAAAGTACACAAACAATGAGAAGGGGCCCTGACATTCGCCCTCAAAACCCTGGCAAAGAAGTTGGAGTGTCCGTACTTGAAACTATTACTAACAATAATGTCAGCCAAATCTCTGCCAACATTATCATACGCCAGCGCTGCAATGCAAGGAAACGACGCAGAAGCCCTAAACAGTCTAATAGCGCGCTTTTACAAAAACTGCCTCACCAGCTCAGATGCGCTTGGAGTTCAGGCTAATGAACGAAACATTGGGTAGGGTCTACTCATACATTAAAGTATGGTATCAAATAAACAAATGTAGAAAAAAACGGCCTTAGTGACAGGAAATGGATCAAGATAAATATTCGCCAGCACACAAATTTCTTGAACACTCCTTAAAGATCACAAGCACAAGGGAGCTGTGGAGTAAACAAATGCCTTACCAAGCATTCAAATTAATAATAAATAAAACTGCAAGGTGCCACACATTACTGACCGATAAAGATCTTTTTCGCACAAGAAGACACTCGTGGACACTGATCAACACCTATGAAACCTTGAAACAAGCAGCCTATCTGGACTCTACTTATTCCATCTACATAAAGAGGAAATTAATAATGTTAAGGTTCGGACACTTCCCTATTCATGCGGAAGCCCCTTGCTGGAAACTAAAAGAAAACTAAAATTGCCGGCATTGCGGTTATAAAAAAGAAGATTTGATTCATCTTTGATGTCACTGTAAGACATTGCAACCAGCCCGAACCACAATATTGCGGCGAGCAATTCAGGACAGAGGCATAAGATCGTGCAGGTCAGTTATCATATGTGGACTAGACTCCAAGGACCCCAAAATGAACTGCAAATTGATTACATTTTTACGAATCCACAGGCACGAACTGAATGTTAAATCACAGTAATAATATGATACGCATTTTACAATTATATAACTTTCGAGGATTTTATGCTTTTACAGAGATGTAATTTTTATGTGACACAGACTTTTTAAAATTTGAATTTGGTATATTGTTATGGTTTTAACTAACTGAACAATAAAATAAAAAAATTAAAAAACTACTCAAAAATTGAGAGAAGTGCCACGATATGCAGACAACAGCAGCAGAATGTCAGAATGAGGAACATAGGAAAGCGCCCATGTCCACCCGGGGGGAGTAACTCACCAACACAAGTCAGTGCCAACCCGTGTTGGTTGTCTGCACCTGGAACATGAATCCTGACCAATGCAGCCATGTCCACTGTCATCTTGGGACATATGACCATACCCACAACATGCAACCATGTGTCGGAACACGTGCAATGGCTCACATCCAGTTGTGGCTGCAGGTACCTTGTCACTCATCCATGAACGCAACTGCAGCTGGGTAGGCCAACATCTCAAATGAGCGATCATCGTCCACCACATCTGACATTTCGCAACATAATCCATCAGCAGACACGGACAGATGTGCTGACTCCAACCACTGGACCCATTGTGCACCAAAGCCCAATCGGGTAGTGCCTCAATGTGCTCCCTGCACACTACAACTCGTGCTATCTCCCAGATCCAGTTTTCTGCCTGCATGCCAAAGATACATGCATGCCATAAACGGTCATCCTGGTGACACTCTTGGTCGTGGGCCTACAGGGGGCTCACACACACCTAGTAATATAGGTCAGCTACTATTACGTTGGAGAGGCAGACGCAGGTGACGTGCGCAAGGAGGCAGCTCAGCCGGTAACTATTATGCAGCACTGCCAACGGCAGTGCCCCCAGTACATGCAGCAGACATGCATAGTACAACTCCACGTGACTGGAGTCGAGCATGTGTCCGGGAAGGTCTGCCATTGCGTATGTGGCTCTGCTTGAAGCGGCACTGGCTTGCCCTGAGACAGTCCGATGGATGAAATGGCACAGCTCGGTGCAATGAGCAGTGTCTGTGTGCAATGGGTGCAGGCCTTGGTTGGGGTGGGATTACATGTGAAGGCCATTTCACGCACACCAACTATGACCAAGGACTACTGCGTGTGGGATGTGTACACGTTGGACTCATGTCGGGCAGTGCAAAGTGTGTGAGTCGCAAACAAATGCTATTGTATCTGTCAGGGGGTGCTAGGCACATGCAAGTTCCTGCTTGGAGCTGCAGATTTGCTACCGCCTGATAGTACAGACAAAGGGCCTTTCAACCCTACAATAACTTCAACAGCTGCATGCATACCGGAGACATACAGAGGCCGGTCGTGGGTGTGGTGGGACATCTGCGACCCTGGGATTTATGGATGACATGCCCAGCACGATGCATATGAGCGGACTCTATGTGTCACGTTGCCACACAGCTGCACCTCCCTGCCACGGGCACCCACACTTGTGTGTGATGCACGGTTGCATCACGTGCATTACTATTGGACAACATTCTAATGTCCGTCTGTGCATGTCCAGCGCCATGCCAACAATAACGTTGGCCTTCGAAGGTTTGCGCCCACTTGGGTGGAGGCCAATGGTCCGCACAGGTCGGACACAGGTGTTCAGCACATGGCTGACTGGGATCGCGCTACGAATGAGGCCAGGCAACAGACTATTGCATCTGCAAGACTGATACACATGACACCTGACATGCAGGTGCCAAGAACCCAAGCATCCTCGCGCTCATACATGTCCCCGTACCGGCGGGTCCACCCTCCTGGTACATGCCACATTGCAACATCGTGTACTGTGGCCCTGGTGGCAACAATACCCCAAAACAAAGACATACTTACCATACTTCATGCACCGGCACATGTCCGGACCACCCCCTGCCCCCCCTGCTGAACCAACACACGCAGCCCGTGCATGCAGGGGGGCAGGTGAGGGACTACATGTCAAGGGTCACTGCCAATGCTGAGGTGACATGGCAACGTCCACAGAAGACAGCACACTGTGATGTTGCGGGGCCCGTGCCCATCATGCTGACACAATGAACACACGGGCACACTTGCTCAGATGTTTATGGGATTTGTAAAGTGCCTGACTACCCTTGGGCATCCATCTCAGCGCTGGGGTGATTCAGAGGTACAGGCAATCAACACTCAATCCCACGGGAAGAGCCATGTCTTAAGTCTTTTCCTAAAGGAGGCTTCATTTTCAGTGAGTCGGAGCTCTGGGTCTCGGCTGTTCCAGAGCGTGGGTACCAGATGGGTGAAGGATCTTCCACCCCATCTGGTTCTTTTGGTTGTAGCCGTTTTCATCAGGAATTTTGAGCTTGATCTGAGATGTCGGGGGGGCGAATAGTGAGTGACCAGCTTTTGGATAAGGGCAGGGCCCCTCCCATACTTGGCTCGATGGGCACGGCTTAAGGACTTAAATTTGATTCTGGCTTGGATCGGGAGCCAATGCATTTCCCTCAATCCTGGTTTGACTGATTGACGTCAGGGTATGTTCAGAAGCAGTCGGGCAGCAGCAATCTGAACAATTTGTAGTCTGTTTGTTACTTATTTTGGAGAGCCCAGAAAGAGGGAGTTGCTGTAGTCCAGTCGCGATATAACTAAGGCCTGGCTATGGTTATCCTTGCGTCCTTTGGGAGTAGGGATATGATTTTTCTAATCATGCGTAACATCCCGAAACAGGTCCCAGATAATTTTTTGGCCTGTACCTCCATAGTTAAATTCTGGTCCAGCCACATGTTTATGTTTTTTATGGCTGTTTTGGGGGTGGGAGATGGCCCCAAACTTGCTGGCCAGAGGATCTCTAATCGAGGATTGAAGTTGTTACCCAGAATCATCAGTTCTGTCTTATCCCCGTTCAACTTGAGTCTACAGTTCGACATCCATGATCCAATTTTTTCGAGGCAGGGATCAAGTTGCCGGTGATCTGAGTTGAGAGAGTCTGAGATTGAAAACACTAGTTGCGTGTCATCTGCATATGACACAATAGAGATACCAAATTCCTGTATTATATGGTCCAAAGGACTAGGGGTAAATATTAAAAAGAGTCGGACTCAGGAAGGATCTCTGTGGGATTCCCCATGGTGCTGAGAGAGGTTGTGTGTTGGGTGTGTGCACAGCAGTCAGCAAGTGCTGCCAGGTGCAGTCAGAAACCGACAACAGTGCACAACATAAAGGACACAACCATTCAACCATAAAGGCCCCATTATTTGTGCTGCACAGAGTCAGTAGCCACGGATGCAGTGCGTTCTGCATGGGCCTGAAGCCACGGGCCGCTGACTTGCGGTGCACTGGGGCAGGGTCACAGGTGCAGAGCAGGTTCACGGGACGTCAAGGGGCCTTGTCGCAGAGTGTATCGATGGACAGTGGAAGGAGTACCCCCAGGGCAGAAAGCAGAGGGCAGGCCCACTCTGATACAGTCACCATGGTGGAGATGAATGGAACAGATACATGTCGGACTCCAAGTCCAGCCAGAAGAAGATGCAGAAAACCACCAGGCCATGGGCTCTGATGCCACTAAGGTCCAACCAGATGGTGCCCATGACTCATTGCGCACAGAGTTAGTGACACCAGTACTGTTAGGGGATGCCTCCTGCAATGGGGCGTGTCCAATGGTGTGGAGTCCTCCACATCTTACCCAAGACACAGTTCCACATGTGTGACCTATTGGACCGCGGTGAAGGCCTGTGGCAGCGGTCAGCACAGGCCATTCACCGAGTGTCGCCAGCATAGGTTGGATGGCCCCACCAGCCGGCGTAGTTCAGCTTCAGTGGCACCAAAGGACGCAGACTTGCGATGAACAGGGTTGATGGCACCAGGTCAGTTGTTGATAGTGTTCGGTACCCTCCGTGACTGTGACCCGGCTTCCATCCGGACTGAGCCGCATCTTCCTCCTACTCCTCTCTGTGCGACCACTGGTGTGGACTCTGCCATTCGTGATTTGGAACTAGGTGCTGGATGTTGATCTTACTGGTCTGCAGGGTAGTCCTGGTCCTTTATCCACGTGTTGCCGGGTTGCGTTGAACAGGGTTAGTGGCACCACGTGTCGCAAGATGCCCATATGGAACTATGCCTCACTGATAAGGGGTCTGGAGCTGTGGCTGCTGCCCCGGCTTTGGGGTCACTGCCATTCAGGCCTCAGGACACAGCTTCACATATGGCACCTACTGGGCCGAAGATGATGCCGGTGTAGTATGTGAATGAGGATGGAGTAATGTGGGACAGCGTTGGGGGCCAGCAATGGTCTGAAAGGCTGCCAGGGTTGTGGACCTTGGGCTTGGAGCTTTCACCTGCACGTGGTCGGCGCTACGTGACACACACTGGTGTCAGGAGGTAATCAGTGAGGCCTGGCTGCGCAGGGGCAAGCCTGACGGGTTTAGAGTCCAGCTGGCCGGGGTACGGCAGGTGCACAGGATCGCAGGCAACTCCGCTCACGTGGATGGCATCGGCCTTGTGGAGCGGCGTCACCCTGGCAGAGACATTGGGCTTTCCGAAAGAGGACCACGCCCAGGGCTACGTGTTTTTATTCACACCCCTACACTGACCTGGCATACACCAGGCCATCCCACTCTGCGCACGCTTAAGGAGAGGACGTAACAGGAACATTTCTGCGTACTCCCCCACTGGCTGGGATGACATAATTGCGTCCACTGTCCACTACACTACATACACCAGAGGTGTATTTCGCCATGGATATGGGTGTGTTTTGCATACTGCAGTCTATCTAGCACATCTATCCCACACTTGGCATTGTGTACTTTCCCAATCATAGTCCTCGTGTCTCCTTCACACATGCCTGGTTGCCACCTCTCCGCATATTTGGCTAGTGTGAGGCTAAGGTGCCATGCCGTTGATGGCTCATGTGCAGGGATTTCCCAGGTTACCATTGTGAGTTTTTCTGTCGTTTCTGGTGGGTGGGCATTTTATTTTGCACGTTGGTTGTGAATTTGTGATGTGTGCATTGCAAGGGTTGTGGGTTGCATGGTTGTGGAGTTGAGGTGAATGGAGTGTTAATTTGGAAATTGCCAATGGGCTGTGCATTTCCCTTGGTGCCATCCTGGGAACGCTGGTTGCTGATGGACTGTCGGAGGATGGAGGAATCATGCACACTGGCTGGGTAGTTGGAGGCGACATTGGTGGAGGTTCCACAGTGTTCTGTTATTGCCTGCACATTGATGTGAGACGTGTTTTCTGTTGCGGCGATTGTGTGCTGTGTTGGCAAGGGGCACAGGTATGACATGTGTGCTGTGGATTGCCCCCAAGACTTGCGTGCATCCAGCTATGGCGTATAGTCCCTGCTTGGTGTCCATCGGATCCTGCTCATTGTGTTGGACTTTTAGGGACTGTGGTACCAGGCTGTGGTGATGTCCAGGACAGGTGTGTGGTACTTGGATGTGGCTGGCTGTGTGACTTCTCCGACTCTTGTGGGTGTTGGTTGGGGGGTACCAGGGGCCAACAGGTGCAGCACAGCCAGCAGCTTTGTGTGGAGTGCGATGTTGGTTTTCCGCTGTGTTGGTTCAGTCAGCCTGTTGGGCCTTGTTGGCCAATATGCATAGGATGGCTGTCCGTTTGGGCCTGTAGTGGGCAATGACATTGTCAGGTGTTGGGTCTGTGAGGCTGGTGCATTTCCTGGGGGTCCGTTGTCTTTGTTTACGCTGCCTCTGTGGTGTTCTGGAGGAGTTTTCTGGGTGTGCGTTGGGGTCTTGCGGTGGTGGCGGTGGGTGTTGTGGCCCTCTTGGGTGTCCAGGCAGCATGACCAGTGGCTCCATGGCATCTGTTGCCCTTCCGATGTGGCTGTGGGCTGTTCTCCCTTTTGTGGTGCAGGCTGTGGTCCGACTTTCCACCAGGTCAGAGCAAGTGTTATTTTCCTGGTGCTAACGCGCCTTATTGCCTGTTTTGTGTTCTTATTGCAGTTCTGTCTGGTCGTTTTGAATGTTGTGGAATGGTGTTGTCGCGGCTTTGTGCACAGGAACACCTTCTCTGCATCTCATTAGCGATAGTTGCAGAAGTCATCTGTGTCGATGTGCTTTGCGGCTGCTGTCACAGTTGAACTGGTACTGTGGGCTGTTAACACTGGCTTGTAAATGGAGAGATACATTTATCACTACTATGGCAGCGATAAAGTGACGTTAACTCCGCGAGAGCTCCTTGAGAATATGCCCTAAGTGTTGCAGATAGATGCTGCGGCTGCCCACCCCATTCTATTGAGAACCCACTGAATACCCCCTGCCGGGGAGAGACGACCAGCTATACTAACATACAAGCCAGCCCACTGCAAAAAGTACACAAGAGGGGGCTGTGAATCTGAGTTTGAGCAACAGGCCTGACGAGGTTGGGTCTTGCAAAGACCGGAGATCGGCCGAAGAGGAATCTGAGGCAGGATGGGCAAGGCCCCTTATAACTCCTTTCACGACACAACATCTCTTGGAGGGGACAGAGGTCCGGCAGCTCACCCTGCTGGGGCTGCACTTGAGGAAAAGCTGACTCTCATTGCACCGAGAGCCCTGGGCAGAGAGCTTACACTTTCTTGGGCCCCCCTCCCTGGGAGTGCAGACCCCGTGGGACTCTGGGACGGCCCCCGGATGAGACGGAGATCGATCAGAACAATGGTGCTAGCAAGCTCAACCTGCGAAACTTGAGTGTCCGTGGAAGTCCCCTGCTGATCTTCATACCGAAGACGCGATACCTGCTGCGGCTGGAAAGTGAAAGCAATAACTTGAATCTTCAACAACAAGGGCAATCCTGACACTAGACAGACCAAATTCCCTTTCGTGAGGGAAAAAAAGACAGGCCAAGTGGACAAACCACAACCCGCGACCAGCCTAGACAACCCCCTGGAGGAAGGAGGAAGACGCCCAAGATGTCGACATTGAAGCAATCTTGGTGGAATTTATGTCCAGTCTCTGCAACATAGACGCCAAACTAGACCTCATGGCAAGTCACCTCAACACAATGAAGGAGCAGGTGGATGAATACAATAATTGACTAGAGCACCTTGAAACTAGAGTCTCTGACCAAACAAAGTGGAATGAACAACTACTCAAGATAAAGAAAATACTTGAAGTAATAAGAGCCAAAAACGAAGACCTAGAGGAACAATCTACATGAAATAACCTGAGAATTATTATTGGAGTCACGGAGTCCATGGCCAAAATGAACATGTTCGGAGAAGGGCTCTCTCCTGATTTATAATAGAGCGGGCTCACAGAACGCTGGACCCCAGACCGCTCCCAGCTGCACTAGCCTACCCCATAATATCGTGAATCCTAAGCATCAAGGATTAAGACACAGTACTGCGACTTTCAAGTGAACACGTCATCCTATAATACAAAGGAAATACAATCTCCTTTTATCCGGACTTCACAATTATAGTTCAGACTGCTTTTTAGGAGTTTTTAGCAGATAAAAAATTACTCCAAAAAGCTGAGATAAAATCTGCTCCTCTCTACCCAGCCAAACGACGCATAACACATGGTGGCAGAGCTCATCAGTTCACTGATTGGCTGATTGCAAAGTTGTCCAGACACTCTCCAAGGGATCAAGATCATGGAATCTGGACGAAAATGACTGAACTTTAAACTCAAACCTCTCTGATCCACTCCAAACAATCACCACAGTACAAAGCGGCACTGTGACTGGCGGGAAAGACCTGTGCAGAGCCCACTTCAGGGTTCCTTAACACAGTTTATGTGATCTACCGCTGATGCAGCCATCCACAAGGCATGAGCCACTGCTTCAGCCACCAAGCCGGAGGAAGACTGGTGTGTACGCAAGGCTCTTCTTCACCCCCAGGGATAAGTCCCACGCTCTTCTATTCAGACTGGGGAGGGGATGGGGAGTGGGTGGCGATGAATTACTCAACCAATTTCAGGGTTTGGAGTGGGAGAGGGAGTGGGGTTCATTTTTCTACTGTTTTGAGAGTATTCGATTTTGTCTACGTTTTAGTTGAGGCACCTGTCAAATACACATAGGTAAGACACTGAGGCAGACAGTCTGTAGGACAGATCCCATACTACTGCCCTACTGTAACACGGTAGACACCAGACTGAGCTCCCAATTACCCTAACCGAGTAGACAGCCCACCAAGAAGATGACCCTGCATACCATCACCCAGCTACCCATAACATACCAATGGCACCCAGAGGACTTAGGCTCCGAACGTGGAATGTTAGACGGCTCAACAACCCCAGGAAAGCTCGCCTTGTTTACACATACCTCAATAGACACCACACAGATATCTGCTTCCTTCAGGAAATCCACCTGACCCCACCCACCTCTACTCACATAGAGGTGCGCTGGTGTGCAGAGGTACACCACTCCCTGAATCCCAACTATGCCAAGGGCACTGCAATACTTATAAGGAAAGATATCACATGGATGCTCAGTCAGATTAAAAAGGATACTGAGGGGCGGTATGCTATAGCGGCAGGACAACTCCAACAGCAATCCCTCATACCTGGTTTGCATATATGGCCCTAACATAGACGACCCAGACTTTTATACTGAGCTGTGGCACCAAATAGTGAAAATGGGCCACGGAGCTATAACCTGGGGGGGAGATTTTAATGTAATCCTAGATCTGAACTAGACAGATCAGGAGCTGCTCGGCGGCCCCATCCTAAAGCAGTGGCACATCTCCATGCTTTAATGCAGGATTTCAACATAAATGATGTATGTAGATATAAGAATGGGACCCGTAGGTAGGGATCATGAGTGACATTAGCACATGAAGCGTGGTCGCGCATAGGCTACTGGCTGACCACCCGAGACGTGACTTCATGGTCAACAGCAACAGCCATGACACGACACCATCGGACACTGTCTGACCATGTTCTAGTGCTTCTAGAGCGTACCCTTCCTACGACCTCAAACTGTGCCTTCACATGGCGCCACACGCAGCGGCGCACAGCGTGATCAGGTATTCTAGGCTGAAATACACTAGGCCATCACAGATATTTTTGTAGTCAATGAGGGCTCAGTCAGCTCCCCCCAGATACTATGGGAGGCCTTCAAGGCGGTGGTAAGAGGGGCTTGTATCGCAAAGCAGACTGGGGTGCTAAAAGCAATCCATTCCAGACTTGCTGGAAGAAGATCTGCGGGAACTCGAAACGCTACTCTGTGACATGAGATCCCCTGCTACACTAGCGTCAATACAAGAGAAACTCAACAAATACGAGGAAGAAGCAAACCGCTAACTTCACTATTTATCCACAAATCCTAAGCGAGACAGTACAGAGAAGGTGAAGGTGAAGGTGCTAGCAAACTCCTGGGAGACATGCTACGCAGCCCTAGAGCTCAACACTATATTACGGAACGCCAGGATGAGCAATCAACAAACCAGATTTCCCCACAGGCCATACTCGACACGATGACCTCCTTCTACTCTAATCTCTACCATACTACGGAAGAGATACCTGAGGAAATGCTACTAGAATACTTTGATTCCATTAAACTGCTGTGGCTTGACGATGTGAGGTGACAGTACTTGGACTCACCCTTCACTGAGTAGGAAGTCCTGCAAGTCAACCGCAGTCTCCAGTATGACAAAGGCCCTGGTCTAGACAGCCTAACTGCCTCTTTTCATAAAGAATATGCCACCCTGCTATTCCCCCATATGGTAGTTATGTACCAAGGATCATTAGAGGCCCAAATGCTGCCCCCCTCCTTAAGAGAAGCAATGATCATTTCCATACCGAAACCCGGGAAATCACCACATTTATGTGACTCTTATCAGCCTGTGTCAGTGATTATCAGTGATAACAAAATCCTAGCTAAACTGATTTCCAATCGAATATGGCCCATTTTTCCAGACATAATTCTCCCCGACCAATCAGACTTTGTCCCAGACAATTCGACAGCACATAATCTCAGAACTCAGTCCACAGTCATGCAAAGTGTGGAGCCCACATTAGCGGTGGGCACCACCCTCCTAGGCGCCACAAAGGTGTTTGATTCCCTGGAATGGCCATTCCTGTTTGGTCTCCTCGGGCGATTAGGATTTTGCCCCCAATTCATCCGTCTCATTACTTTGCTATATGAGTCCCCGATTGCACCATTACACCTTAACGGAATGACATCAGCCCCATTCCAAGAGGTACCCGACAGTGATGTCCTCTTTCTCCCATTCTGTTCACCATGGTAATAGAACCACTAGCAGCCCGACTACAACAACACCACGTGCACAGAGGGCTCAACTTCAGACTCCGCAGAGTGATGGTCTCAGAGTATACAGATGACATAGCCCTTTACGTTCTAGAACCCCATATTAACCTTGAAGCGGTTATCTGGGAGGTCATACACATCGGGGAATTGTCGGGCTTCCAAATGAACTGGACTAAGTCACGGAAAACACCCCACAAATTGAATCGGAATACTCACTAACATGGGTGACGGAACCAGTCAACTATCTGGGGGTATGACTTAGCCACGACAGCGGAGACCTCTGGACAGAAAATTACGGTAGGGTCATCTGGCTAGAGGACAGACTCCCAATATGCAACTGTCCACCGCTCTCCCTCTCGGGACTGTTGGCAATACCCAAGATGGTGGTTCTGTCAAAATTCCTGTATCAATTTGTCAACCTAACTCTATCCTCCAAAATCCCAAAGCGCCTAAGATCACTATTAATAACACTTGCATGGGCTGGGAAACAGCCCATTATAGCATGAGAAGTCCTCACCCTGCCCCTCCGGCAGGGTGGATTAGACGCCCCAGATATGACATTATATGTTTTGTCACCCTTAAAATGCTAAGGAAAACTTTGGACATCCTTCCCGCCTCGGCAAGGAAAACTGTAGTCCACACTCTGATGACCTCGCAGCTGAACTATGAGAATGTCCTATATTTGGGAGCATCAAAAGGAAGCCTGCAACGGTTGCATCGGATTCAGAATGCAGCGGTATGCCTAGTTCTCAATCTACCTAGACGGGCTGCAGCGACGAAAGCCCCGGACTCCCTTCACTGGATGCCAATCAGTAAAAGAATTCTCTTCAAAGCTTTATGTTTCTGTCACCGGAGTCTACAGGGGAAAGGCCCTAGCTACCTGTATGATCTCCTGACCCCTTACAAACCTACTCAGAAGTTGAGATCGACAGGAGCACATCTGCTCAAAGTAACGAAAATCAAAAGGGCAAGGATGTGTGCAGGCTCATTTGGCTATCTGGCAGCAAAAAATGGGAACACTCTGCCTGGAAGATCTGCACAGGTCATCTAAGGCCAGTGTCCGGTTCTCGCAGGACCTCAGGGTTACCAGGGACCTGGCCATTAAAAGGGGAGTCAGACAGGGTTGTATAATGGCCCCATTCTTAATCAACTTATATATAAATGACTTGGACAAAGTCTTCAGTAACCTTGAGGTAGATTTCCCATATGTAGGGCGTCGTGGACTTCCTGTTCTACTGTATGCGGTCGATGCCGTCCTCATAGCGAGGACGGCATTAGGCCCCCAAACTTTATTGGAGGCTTTTTCTAGCTTTATGTCCGACTGGGATCTGGCTATCAACCACTCGAAATCGTACGTTATGCAAGTGGGACTACGCCCCAAAAAAAGCTTCCAATTTAGGGTTGGCTCTTCCCCCATCGCCCGTACAAATGTTTTCTCATACCTAGGGGTTCTCCTGGGTGATAAGTTACAATGGGGGCCTCAAATCATTAAGAACAGGGGGACTCTGATCAGGGCTAATGCGGCAATTTAATGTTTTCACAAAGATAGGGAGGAAACCAATAGGTGCCTTGTTAAAGGTATATCAGGCACAAAGCCTGGCTATAGCCCGTTACGGGAGTGAAATCTGGGGTCACACTGTGGTGAGCCCCTTACAGGTGGCAGAGAACACATTTTTAAAGCGCCTGATGTGCGCCCCTCAAAGCCTTTCTAATTTGTTGGCCCGCGAAGAATTTGGGGTTCTATTTTTGTGTGATACTGTAGCCTCGCGCCCTATTGTATTTTGGTTTAAATGCTGGCTGAATCCTGAGCTAAATCTCACTCACATTATATGGAGTGAGTGTTTGACTCTGGATAAAGCCCTCCAGATTCCATGGCATTATTTCATCAAAGGAAGCCTGGAAGAGATAGGACGTGTAGAACTATTTCATCAGCCTGAAACAATCACCAGGAGAAATGTGGAGTCAGTAAAGTTTGCCTATTTGTCTTTAAAGAAACTAGATACGGACGAGCAGGAACTTAAGAAAGTAAGTGTCCGCAGGTTTATCATGCTCAAAACAACCCACTTACGGAGCCCGACCTCCTGGGGCCCCTGTCCACTGACCAGAAGTTCTAACCAGGTTCAGGATGAATTTGTTTCATTTTTTGCTGGCTAGACCCAAGGGCTGTCACAGAGGTCAAGTGGTAGCGTCCTGTGGCTGCGACGGCTTGTCTCCACAGGGTTTGCTGCACTTTATGTTCTTCTGCAAATTTGACTCTGTTCCACGGAAACATTTCCTGGTACCTCTCTTGACAAGTTCGCCCCGCCCTCTTGTACCTACAACTGTTGAGTGATGACTGTTTGTTCTTTGTTGTGGGGTTTCTAAAATCTTCAATGAAGTTAAGGGCTTGTATGGATGTATAATGTGTGGGCCGTTGGTCCACCGGCATTTCACAGTATGTTACCCTAACTTTCTTTAGGGTGTAAAAGGAAAGCAGGCCCAGTCTTTAACTTTCATGATGTTTTATGGGGCGTCTGCTCTTTATGAATTAGTAGCTTTGTATATTCTGATATTTCTGGCATCTCGCACTTTATATCGAGTAGTATTTTGGAGTGGGCTCGTTTTTTATGCTGTTTTTTAATATGTCTGAATCTTTCTATGTATTGTAAAATTTTAACTTTCATGGCTGCCTTTGTGTAACCGAATAAAGTTTTTTTGTATTGGAACACTCTGCTACCTTTGCTGCGTGCATAAAAATTTGAGAACATCTTCCACAGATGCCTAAAAACCTGGGGCCTTATTTATGAAGGACTTGCGCCGCCGGTGCGTCACTTTTAACATGGGAAAAAGTAACGCACCAGTGGCGCAAGGCTCTCATAAATGAGGCCCCTGGCTTTACCAGTTATAAGAATAATGAACTTAGAGGGAGTATCACTCTAACTGGACGCACAGCTGATTCACGATGACGCTCTCCAATATACCACAAAAGAGTTCAAGAGTGTGTTTATCGTTGATATTCCATAATTTCATTCGATTACAAAATCCTTCTCCTGCCACAAGGGAGACGATTGTTTATGCAAGGAAAGTTTCTGATGCGTCAGATATGCCATTCCGAGCCTTTTTCTGAGGCACGAAGTTTGCATGAAACATCCTCAGTAGTAGTAAATCATGTTCCCAATGCATTTCGAGCTTTGTTTAGCTCTTCGTCAGGGGTTTACTGTAAATATTAAAAACAACAACATTTAGACTGTGTGATCTATCCTTAAAGACATCACAAGTCGTGCTTTTGGCTGCATTTCTTCTCTTAAAGGAGCACGGCTGGGGGCTGATTGTGGGCCATTGTGAAAATATTGATGTTAATTGCAGCGCATTACGGCGCTACAATTAACAAATATTTTCACAATGGCCCACCAACAGCCCTCAGCCGCACTTCATGACGGAGGAAATACAGCAAGTGCAGGAGCCACCATTAACATTTTTCGCACTGCTTACGTTGTAAAAACGGCGGCACGAATGATCTCCTGGGACGTGCTGTGGGTGCGCGCTCCACTTGAAGCACTGCGCGCTCGGAGGAACAGACACTGCTTATAACCATTTCTATAGTGCAGGGACACACCAGTCGGTGTAGCCATGCACTTTACAAATGACTTTATTATTATTATATGCACTATGTGCACAGGCTCTATGTGCCCACTACTGGACATATCCCATCAAATTTCAACCGCATGTGGTGGTGGAGGGAGACCTGGTACATCGCACCCCCCTATTCACGGCACTATATCACCCACCCTTACAGAAGGACAGATGTTACCACGACTGACTGTGTGCGATGGGTATGGGACGGCCTAAGACGTCATTGCATTGCTCCCATTTTCTTACGCTCCCTCCATTCTGATAATCAATAACCCACTGATACCGGCACTGGTGGACTCCAACACTAAAAACAAGCATTTGCAATGCAATAGGTCTTGCATTTGCGAGAGTTTAATCTACTGGCATTATAAACGACAATGCCTTTAATTTATGTTTTAAAAACCAACACATAAATAAAAAGTATTGTCATTTACAATGCCTATGGCTCAAACTCTTGCAAACGATTGACCTATTGCATGGTAAATGCTTGTCTCCCTAGGCGGCCGTGCTTCTTGTGAAGATTACTATTTTGTCTCGGCTGTGAGTTATTGCCATCCCTCCTTCTGTTTTTTAGGTCGAGCCTAGGCAGCGCAGCTGCCAGGTGATCTGTTGTATGAACTTTGTGGGGTCTGACCCATCCCACTGGTTCGGATTGGTTTATGTCTGTGTCATTCCAAAATCATAGCCATAGCTTGGTTAATGGTTGGCACATGCCCATCCTTTTCTTGCAAGTTCAATCAATCAATCAATCAGTAATTAGTTAAGCGCACTACATACCCGCGAGGGTCTCAACGCGCTGGGAGGGCCGCTACTGATCAAACAGGCAGTGCCCTCCCGAAGGTCAGCAGGTCTTGGGTCTGACATAGGCTCAGTGGGAGGGTGTTCCATGTCTTGGCGGCGAGGTGGCAGAAGGATCTTCTGCCGGTGGTTGTTCTTCGGACACGGGGACGGTGGTGAGTGAGAGGTCGGCAGAGCGTAGCTGGCGGTTGGGGGTGTAGAAAGAAAGTCATCTGTTGAGGTAGGCTGGACCGGTTTTGTGGAGTGCCCTGTGTGCGTGGATGAGGAGCTTGAACGATATCCTCCTGTTGACGGGGAGCCAGTGCAGGTCTCTCAGGTGGGGGGTAATGTGGCCGTGGCGTGGTACGTCAAGGATCAGTCGTGCCAAGGTGTTTTGGATGCGTTGTAGTCATTTGATGAACTTGGTGGGGGCTCCTGCGTAGAGGGTGTGTCCATAGCCGAATCTGCTGCTGACGAGAGCCTGGGTGATTGTCTTTCTTGTATCTGTCTGGATCCATCTGGAGATCTTGTGGTGCTTGCAGAGGGTGTTGAAGCAGGAGGTGGAGACGGCGTTGACTTGCTTGATCATTGAGAGCGTTGAGTCGAGGATGATTCACAAGTTGCGTGCGTTGTTGGTGGGTGTCGGGGCTGCCCCCAGTGCCGTCGGCCACCAGGAGTCATCCCAGGCTGAAGGGTTGAAGCCGAGGATGAGGACCTCCGTTTTGTCTGAGTTCAGCTTCAGGTGGCTGATCTTCATCCAGTCGGCGACGGCCTTCATTCATTTGAGGAAGTTGGCTTTGGCGGTGATGGGGTCTTTGGTGAGGAAGAGGATCAGCTGAGTGTCGTTGGTGTAGGAGATCATGTTGAGGTCGTGCTGTCGGGTGACGTCTGCAAGCTGGGCCATGTTAACGTTGAACAGTGTCGGGCTGAGGGAGGATCCCTGGGGTATGCCGCAGATAATCTCAGAGGCTTCGGATCAGAATGGGGAAGGCAGACGCTCTGGGTTCTGCTGGAGAGGAAGGAGGTGGTCTATTCCAGAGCCTTGTCTTGGATCCCTGCGGCGTGGAGGCCGGCGGTGGCAGACGGTGTCGAAGGCAGGGGAGAGGTCTAAGAGGATGAGTGCTGCAGTCTCACCGTTGTCCAGCATGGTCCTGATGTCATCGGTGGCAGCGATGAGGGTCAAGTCAAGTCAAGTCAATAAATTTGTATAGCGCGCTACATACCCAGAGGGTCTCAAGGCGCTTAAAGAAGGGTGGGGAATTACTTGTCAAATAGCCACGTTTTAAGTTGCTTTCTGAATGCTAGGTGGTTCTGAGTAAGGCGAAGGTGAGTGGGAAGTGAGTTCCAGGTTTAAGCTGCCAGGTAGGAGAAGGATCTACCTCCCATGGTGGATTTGTTGATGCGAGGTACAGTGGCAAGGGCTTGGTTGGAGGATCGTAGCTGGCGGGAGGGTGTGTAGAAGGACAGTCGTGTGTTGAGGCATTCGGGTCCGATTTCGTAGAGTGCTTTGTGTGCGTGGGTTAGGAGCCGGAAAGTGATCCTCTTATTGACGGGGAGCCAGTGGAGGTTTTTCAGGTGGCCAGAGATGTGTTCTTTACGCGGGATGTCTAAAATGAGCCTGGCTGAAGCGTTCTGGATGCGTTGAAGTTTTTTCTGGATTTTTGCGGTGGTACCGGCGTAGAGGGTGTTTCCGTAGTCAAGTTGGCTCGTGACCAGAGCGTGGGTGACTGTTTTTCTAGTTTCGGTGGGGATCCAGCGAAATGTTTTTTTGAGCATGCGAAGAATGTTGAAGCAAGATGAAGAAACGGCGTTGACTTGTCTGTTCATCGGGAGTGAGGAATCCAGGATGACGCCCAGGTTCCGTGTGTGGTCCGTCGGGATAGGTGCTTTTCCAAGGGCCTCTGGCCACCAAGAGTCGTCCCAGGCGGAGGGGGAGGTGCCTAGGATGAGGACTTCTGTTTTGTCTGAGTTCAGTTTCAGACGGCTGTGCTTCATCCATTCGGCTACTTCTTTCATTCCTTCATGCAGGTTGGTTTTGGCAGTGTTAGGGTCTCTGGTGAGTGAAAGGATCAGTTGAGTGTCGTCGGCGTAGGAGATGATGTTGAGGTTGTGTTGGCGTGCGATGACCGCGAGGGGTCTCGGTGCTGTGGTTGCTGCGGAACCCTGACTGGGAAGGGTCCAGGATTCTGTTTTCTTTGAGGTATCGAGTTAGCGGTCTTTTGACGATCTTCTCAATGACCTTGGCCGGAAATGTGAGCAGAGAGATGGGCCGGAAGTTCTTGAGGTCTGCTGGGTCTGCCTTGGGGTTTTTGAGTAGTGCGTTGATCTTGGCATGTTTCCAGCTCTCTGGGAAGGTCACGGTCTTGAGGGAGAGGTTGATGACGTTGCGGAGGTGGGGTGTGATGGAGCTGCATGCTTTGTTGAAGACGTGGTGCGGGAGTGGGTCTAACGGAGAGCCGAGTGGATTGTGCTCATGGTCTTGATGGTGTCATCAGTGCTCACGCTGGCCCAGACTAGCATGGGGTCATGGTCGATGATGTGCGGAGAGTCTGTTGTGTTGCTGTCTGTTGGGGCTGTCTGGGTGTTGAAGCTGTCCTGGATGTCTACTATCTTGCAGTGGAAGAAAGTGGCAAGGGAGTCGCACATGGCTTGCAACGGTGGTATGTCGTTGATGTTGGAGCTGGGGTTAAAGAGTTCCTTCACGATGTTGAAGAGCTCTTTGCTATCGTGTGTAGTGTTGTCGAGTCAGTCTTTGAAGGTGGTTCACTTGGCAGCCCTGATGAGATGGTGGTGGTTGCAGGTGCCGTCCTTGTGTGCTGCGTGGCTGTCCGTGTCTGTTCACTGTGCCATTTCTTCTCTAGTTTCCAGCAAGCTCGCTTGGAGGCTAGGAGTTCTGGGGTGAACCAGCTGGCCCTCTTGTTGGTGTCTCTGTGGGGGGGTTTCTTCAGTGGGACAAGGGTGTTGGCGCAGTCCTCGATCCAGCGTCTGAGGCTGTGGGCAGCGTTGTCGTGTTGGAGGGTACAGTGAGTGGGCTGAGAGCGAGGTTTGCATGTAGTTGGTCTTCGGTGATATTGCTCCAGCAGCGGTGGGGGATCTGTTGAATGCGGTGGTGAGTGGTGGGTTTCTGGAAGGTGAAGTGGATGCAGTGGTGATCGGTCCAGAGGAGTTCGATGGTGTGGTTGAAGGAGGCGTGCAGGCTAGAGGAGAAGACGGTATCGAACGTGTGGCCGGCGTAGTGGGTGGGCGTTGTGACGAGTTGTCGATCAGGGTTGTGGAGTTGCTGTCTTTGTTGTTCTCAAGCATAAGTTCAGGTCTAGGAGGATGTAGTCAGAGGAGGTCAGGGTGTGCGTGCTGATAAAGTCAGCGATATAGTCGCTGAACTGGGGGCGGAGTTGTGGGGGTCAGTAGACAAGGGGGCCTCTGAGGGTGGAGTTGGGGTCTGTGTGGTTCTGGAAATGCATGTGTTTGGCGGTGCTGAGAGTGTCATCGGTGCTGGTCGAGACGTTGATGGTGTTCTTGGTTGACCTATCTGGTAGGGTCAAGGGTCGTTCTCCTCACCAGGCAGCAGCCAGCATATATGGCGAGATGGGAGGGAGGAGAAGCTGGGAGGCAGGAGGTGGGGTCTGTCAGGGGGCGGGCTGCAGGGGACGCAGCGGCGGGAGCGGTGAGGGGCGACTGAGGGAACGGAAGGCAAAGGGCACAAAATGGAGGGGCAACGAGTGGAACTGAAGGTAAAAGGGCACGGAAATGCAGGGGCAACAAATGGAACAGAAGGCAAAAAAGGGCAGAGGGTTACAGAGGCAGCTTAAGGAACAAAAGGCAAAGACGGCCAGAGAGACACAGAGACAGCGAGGGGTACAGAAGGTAAAACCGGGCAGAGAGACACTGGGACATCGAGGCGAACAGAAGGAAAAAATGTCACAGATCAAGTACCAAACAACAAGAAAACCTAGGGGTCTCTACAGGACAGTATCGTGGAAAATCCTATTTACTTAACCCGACGTCTAACATAGTACATCTGGTTAGAGTCAAGACTAACTAGTTCTGACAGGACACGAAAAACCTAAAGCAGGGGGCCACCAGTGATTGTAGATCAAAAAAACCTTTTATAGGATTCCCATCAAAGACTTGTGATGATCAATGTTATCATTTGGTCGTCCTTAAGGTCGTGTGTCTCTGGATCATTGAGACAAAGATTGTACCCTGTGGTGGATAAGGGTTCCGACCCACAATCACTGTTGGACCATGTGGTATTGATCTGATGGAATCTGGTGCAGTGCAGAAAATAAAGAGTGGTGAATTAAAATAGGATAGAGAGCCTAGAGAGGAAATTTTTAATAGGGAAGGTCTCTTCCTGTTAAAAACAAGAACAGCGCAATATCATAGCAGTTTAACCAAATATCTGCAAAGGGGCCAACATGTTTCAGCCTAATGGGAAAAAGGGACCCAGGCTTTCTTCAGGGCCTCTGTTCTCAAAAGTAATGCTACTGAATATAATGCATATAATGTGCCAAAGCAAAAATTTCAAAAAACAATCGTGAGTATCATTCTATAACAGCAAAGGATATATTTCCGACGTCTGTTAACTCTCCTCAGTGACACCTGGTGTATAAGGTACATCTACAGTAGAAAAAACACACAGTGACCCCGCTGTAAGGATTGATTGTAAATGATCGCATGCCCAAAATATTACACTGTAAGGACAGTATCTACTCACCCAGATTGCCCGGGGAACAGACCTCACCTCTCCTGGACCTGGCTCAGGACATGTAAGACCCCGCTCTGCAGACGTAAAACAACCTGGCCTTAAATACAGCAGATAGAATATATAAGTCTATCCTGCTCTGTCCTATATATACATGGCGCAGGTTTATCATGCAGCTTACTCCCAGACCTCACTACCTATCACAGTCCAGTACCCAAGGATCAATACTCCAAGGCACAGACCACTTCACCTCCAATATAGCAGCTATGATGTGGTGCTGAGTTCAACAGGCCATAGTTAGATTTTAGGTAAAATAGCCCTTTATAATGAATGTCCAGCAGTGAAACCCCTTTAAATACACCCTTGAAAGGTTAACCTGCTTGCAAAATGTTTTAAAAACCACTTATTAGACAACAAAGGGATTGACCATACAAGTGGCTTACCTGTCCGTCGTTGCCTCTGGCCCGCACTGAGTCAGGGGGAGGCAACGAACAGGACAGGTACAACCTTTAAGACTGGTCCAAAGCATCCATATGTAGCCAATCAGTATAGGTTACTCATCGAAGAAAACGCCTCGTTTTATAGTTGTAAAACGAACAGCATATTAGGCTGAGCAACCCTACCTGGAGACGCCATAGATATTGCCCATGCATTCCGAGTTGTAATTCCTTAGCGCAAAAGAAAAGGGAACAACTAAACCGAGCCGGTAGCTCGGGCTAGCAGAGAGACGCGTCCTCTCGCGATACTAGAGGGACTACAAAATGACGTCATAACATGAACGTCTGTAGTTCCTTAGGTCGCGGGGGCGCAGAACGAGGGGGCACAACGTAGTGCGGGTCTCAAGACTAGGATTCTTTTTGAAAGTTACACAAAACTCAATGAATACAACAAGTGTACCCCAACAATTCTTGACATTATAATATTAAAAATCATGGCTCTTGTATAGAAATTTGAAGAACTACAAAGTGACATCACTTCAATGAAAAAAGTAGTTCTAAAAGTACAGCAGACAAACTGTCAACCACAAATCACGTAAGGAACAGAAGGCAGCTGAGGTAAAGGCGAGTGGTCACGCCCAACAGATGCATGGTCCCCCAGCTACCAGATACAATGAAGTATAATAAGGTAAATGTAGTAAAGTCACCAGTAGTACCTAGCCAAGAAAGTAGCAGCACAATTTGATCATCTGTCGGGTAAATCATCCATACAGAAAAAGGAGACACTGCTGGTTGTGTATCCAGCTACAAAAGTGGGCAGTCAAACAGTGATAGGTATATATGTAACCCGTTTTTATGTAGGGGCCCAATGCTATGAACAAGATCTAACTTACATCTGCTGCAGGTTGACCAGATACCTCTGTGCATTGTAAATTTAGTTCAGACAGAAGTCAACAGCAATGGTTTCCTTACAGAGATGGAACTACTGAAGGCTAAACCAAGGAATCTCATCATGCAGCCCTCAAGTGTCTGTATGTAGTTTGTAAACCCATCTTTGTTCCTTAATGAACAAAAATCTTGATATATCACTTACGTGGGTGGGAATGAAAGGTTTTTCAAGAACAGTCAGTATGAAATGTTTAGTTAATTTGGAGACACTTTTCCTACACCGAAAGGTGCTTTTGTGTTCCAGCATCCGAGTGCGGACCTTTCTTGTGGTCATTCCGATGTACCTTTCATTGCATGGGCAGGTCAGTTGATAGATAAGGTTGGCACTATTACAATTAGTGAAGTGTCTTAGCTCCCATGGCCGGGTGGTACCAATATCGATACTGGTTGTCTTACATGTCTGAGGACAGACCGAGCAAGCCCCACATGGGTGATGTCCGGTCACTGCTGGAAGGTCCATAGTGTCCCAATCTCTCTTTTAGGTGACTCTATGGGGCGCGTATGTACTAGTTGGTCACGTAGGTTGCTTGAACGTTTAAAAGCGAATAGAGGGGGGGCGTGGCTTGGATGCCGCGCAAGATGGCCGGCTAGGTACGGAGCTCCGCCGCATCGATAACCTCACGGAGTATTTTTCCTGATGTAAACGGGACGCTACTGAGTACCGTCGCCGGATTTGGCTGGCGGAACATTAACGGAATCAGCGGAGTAGCTTTTCACCGCTTGTGGAGCCGTTTTCGCCTCTCTCCGCGATGAATTCTCTGCCCCTCACGGAGCCGCCATTTTGAAGCTCTTCCGACCATCGGAGCCTCTGCTGACAGGAGCTGTCACTACACGACGTGTCACCGGACACCAACGACCTTTCAGACACCGACTCCGCTTTAGGGGTGAGAATTATATATATTGTGCAAGACGCTTTTCCTGCATTTTTTTCTCTCCTCTTCCACATTAGAGGAAACGTCCAATTACGCAGTTTTTACGGCATTTTACCCCTGACAACTGGATGTTTCCCGCCCTAACATGCTCATTGCTCTGAAATACTTTTCTCCTCAATCTCTTCCTCATGGCGCTACGTTTTCTGAGACTTTCTGCCTGTTTCTCCTGCGCCTCAACTACTTCAGGATGCTCCTTCATATGCTTCCATTTTAGTCATCCTCCCATTTTTGTACTCGTTACCTATCCCACTCTAATTCCCTGTTGCCTTCTCCATTGAGCTACGTCTGGGTGCCCCATCCTCTCTTTGGACATTTTCTGGAACATTTCACATGCACCTTTAGTCGTCTCACAGGGAATTGAGACTGTTTTGTCGCACGTTCATTTCTTTCTATGGTCAACTTACGCAAACCTAAATTTGTCTTCACACCATCGGGGAGTACTTCTGGAGCTTCTTCATCTGGTACAGATAGAGCTACTGCATCTGCGAAAATGACGACTCCAAAGTCATCATTGGCTCATACTAACACCAGTAAGTCTTCCCCACCCGCCCCGGCGGGTAAGCGCCTCAAGCAAAATTCTCCTACGCCAGAAGACAATCCTTCACATTCTTCTACTGACCAAATCCTAGAAGAACTACGTGCGCTGCGCCCATTTATTGAAAAAACGAGTACAGATATGCAGCTCTTAAAGGATAAATGGGAAAATATGGATGCCCGTCTTTCTACGGTTGAACAGCACCTTCCTGACGTTCAGTCTAATACACAACGCATAGACTCTTTAGAAAAAACGGTCCTCTCACTCCAAAAGCATACAGAGGATTTGGAAAATCGAAATAGGAGGAATAACCTCCGTATTTACAATCTGCCGGAAAATCTTGAGGGGGATAATCCAGTAACTTTCTTCACCACTTTCTTGCCGAAACTTCTGGACCTACCACCTTCCACCTCCATTAGTATACAAAGAGCCCATAGACTAGGCGCCAGAACGGGCTCCTCCTCAAAACCTCGTGGAGTCATCATTTTATTTCTGAAATACACAGATCTTCTATTGATTCTCTCAGCTGCGAGGAGTAAAAAACAAGTGTCTTGGCAAGGTCAACGAATATATCTATCTCAAGATGTCTCTAACGTCACTGCCTCCAGACGTAAAGAATTTCTGGCTATGCGTCCATCTTTGCGCGCCCTGGGAGCAAGATATGGCTTGTTTCATCCTTGTACTCTCAAAGTCACCTATCGAGAAAAGACTTGGTCATTTCAGGAACCTGGAGAATTAAGGAACTTTCTGCTTCTGCACAGTGAAGAAGGGATGGACGCCTCCTCTTCTGCTTCGACCAGTGGCTGAAATTGGACTTTTATTATCTAACTTGTTTGTCCTCCTAATGGCTTGTCTTTGACTTCATGTATTCTCCTCACTTCTCATCTCAGTCTTTACACTCTCTTTTCGTATCTCCTTTTTCCTTTATCTGTCTCTGGCATCTCCTATATATCCCTCTATTTTCTTTTTCTACTTTCTGGACTTCTACTTTTACGTTGACATGTTATGTATGTTAACATTTTTTCCCTTTTCTTTCCTCCCCAGACGGATATGTATCGGATACCTCCCTCAACACCTTGTCCCATTCCATGTTCCTTTTGTGCGGTCTCGATGTGGCTCCCCTCCTGATCCTGATCCGTCCGTCTTGTAAAGCATCACCACCTCCCCACCTTCCCTATGTGTATTTTTTCTCTTTCAGGTATGTTTAATACAGTCATCCTTCTGGATTTGTACTGTCTTCTATGCATTCTCTCTTTTCTTCCTTCTTCCTTTCCCACTGATCTTCCTTCCCTTTTCCCACCCCTCTCCTCCTCCCTTTTCCTTTTTCTTCTCCCTTTTCTACCTGTTCTTCCTTCTTCCTTTTTGAAGAGTTTTTTTGAAGAGTTTTATGGTTAATACTTCTATACAGTTTGCATTATTACATGTACAGTATGCTTTTGCAATTCTTGATTTAGAACAGTTTAATAAGCTTTCACCTTCAAAGTTGTTTCATGGAATGTGAAAGGATTTAATCACCCTATCAAAAGGCAAAGAGTACTTTCCCACCTTTCCTCTTACAACCCAGATATCGTCCTTATCCAAGAAACTCACCTATCGTCCTTATCCAAGAAACTCACCTATCTGACATTGAATCTTTAAAGCTAAAGCGACTATGGGTTGGAACTGTTTTATTTTCTCCCGCTTCTCAAAAAAAGAATGGAGTAGCCATTTTGATTCATAAGCGACTCCAGTGTAAAATCGTTCTAGAAGAAAAGGATGACGAGGGACGCTGGGTCTTAGCTAAACTACTAATTAACAATATCCCACTTACGATATTCAATGTTTATGGTCCCACATGTTTTGATTCCTCTTTTTGGCCCTCCATTACAGCCAAATGTATTCAACATAAAAATGATGCTTTTCTATTAGGTGGAGATTGTAACCAGATCATTGACCCATTTTTAGACCGTAGATCCTCTGTTCGTTTTTCCCCTCATAAACCACATAAACAATTCCTTGACACTATTACCCAAACTCACCTTGTAGACTCATGGAGACTCACTCACCCAGATGTTATGGATTTCTCCTTCTTCTCTCCTCCTCACGCTTCCTTCTCCCGCTTAGACTATATCTTTCTATCCTCATCTCTTTCTCAACACCTTATTTCTTCTTCTATTGAACCGATTGTCATCTCTGATCATGCTCCTATTATTACTGTTTTTGACCTTCTTCCTCCTACTCCTAAATCTTCTCGCTGGCGCTTCAACCCTTCTCTTCTTACTGACCCTCTTTTCTCCTCCTCTTTTCGTTCTTTTGCTTCTGAATTTTTTCATCTTAATTCTACACCTGATACCCCACCTCATATTCTTTGGGATTCCTTCAAGGCCACAGCCCGAGGTTTTATTATTGATTTCGTCTCTAAAAAGAAGAAAAAATTCCTTCACAAACGTAAACTCACACTTGCACATATTAAATCTCTGGAACATCAATTCTACACTTCCTCTGATAAGATTATGTCTCCTGAATTGCTTAAGGCTAAGATTGCCTTTAACAAACTTACCACAGACTCTGCCTCCTCTTTTCTTCTCCGGAGCAGCGCGCGATTTTATGGCGGTCGAAATAAGTCAGGTAAATTGTTAGCTAACTATTTAAAGTCTCGTAAAGAACGTACTAATATTGATTCTATTTACTCCCCCTCTAATGTACTTCTTCATACCAATGCAGAAATTTTGGAACAATTCCACGCTTTTTATGAGACTTTATATACTCCGGAAAACCCTCCCACCCCAGAGCTTATTCAATCCTACTTTGATACAATACCTCGCCCAGATACTTCCCACCTTGATATCTCGGCCGTTGATTCTGATCTTACTATTTCGGAACTGTCCTCTGCTCTATCCTCCCTCACTAAGGGGAAAACCCCAGGACCTGATGGCTTCCCAGTTGAATTTTACCTACATTTTTCGGACCTTCTTTTACCCAGACTTCTATCTCTCTTTCAGTCTTTTTGTTCTACTGGATCAGCCCAAGGCTCTTTTCAGGACGCTACCATATGCCTTATCCCTAAAGATGGTAGAGACCCTAAGTTCTGTAAAAATTATCGACCTATATCTCTAGTTAATGTTGACTATAAAATTTTTGCGAAACTATTAGCTCTTCGCCTTGACCCGCTCCTACCACATCTCATAGGGAAAGAACAATGCGGCTTTGTTAAGGGCCGCTTGACCTCGGATAATTCTAGACTCTTCCTTAATGTTTTAAGTAAAGCCCCTTCACTATCGATTCCCCTTGCAGCCATTTCAGTAGATGCTGAGAAAGCCTTTGACTGGGTCGACTGGTCCTTTCTTCTGGCCTCCTTGAAATGGCACGGCTTTAACCCCAAATTCATATCTTATATTTCTTTGATTTATTCTATGCCCAAAGCTTCTGTTCTCGTTAATGGTCAACTTACTTCCCCATTCACACTCCAACGTGGTGTTCGTCAGGGCTGTCCCTTATCACCTCTTTTATTTATTTTGGCGCTTGAACCTTTCCTTACCTCCATACGCAATAATCCATCCATCTCTGGCTTCCCGTACGGTAAACGTCATCTTAAATTGTCTGCATATGCTGACGATATTCTTTTATTTATTTCTGATTCGTCTACCTCAGTCCCTGCATTACTAGACGAATTTCAGAAATTCTCCTTGGTTTCTGGTTACAAAATAAATTCGGACAAAACAGAGATCCTTCCTTTAACCAAATTTTGTCTCCCCCACTATTTCACGGCCACTGGCTTTGCTTGGAATTCTACGAAAATTAAATATCTTGGTGTTCTGTTTTCTAACTCTATTTCTTCCTCTATTCAACTCAACATGAATGCAGTCATATCTAGAATAGAATCATTACTCACCTCTTGGAATCCACTATTTCTTTCCTGGTGGGGCCGCCTTGACTCCATTAGAATGATGATTGCCCCTATTCTGATTTACTTATTATCCATGCTCCCACTTCGTATTCCAACCTCTTATTTCCGTCGCATTGATTCTACGTTGTCCAAATTTCTTTGGAGGCAGAAAAAAGCCCGCATATCGCTTTCCAACTTACGTAAATCTAAGCTTAATGGTGGTACCAACTTTCCAGACTTTCGCCTCTACCATAAGTCCTTTTCCCTTCGACAGGCTTCCCGTTGGTTATCCCAGGAACCCTCCCCTTTCTCTCCCCTCTGGCTTTCTGTTGAACAGGAATTACTGCTTCCGTACTCTTTCCAAGAAGTAATTCGTTTTACCTCTAAAGCCCCATGCCTTAATCCCCTTTTGTTCAAGCATACTTCCTCTCTTCTACGCCCTTTAGTTTCACCTACCTCAGTGACGCAGGAATCCTTCCTACTATTGCCTATATGGTACAACTCACTTCTATTGATTAACAACCGACCTATTGCATGGCCCTCATGGAGAGCGAAAGGTATCATTTGGATACGTCATCTTTTTGATGGCTCATCCCCTTGCTCATTTCCTGCATTTCGTTCTCAATTCCACTGCCCTCCTTCTTTTGCAAAGAAATTCCCTATCCTTATGGAAACCATTCTAGATCGTTATTACTCTCTCCCCTCTGAAGACCTACCTACCTCATCTTCCTCTCTACTCACTGTCCTTTCCACAACTCCTAAAGCTTCCATCATATACCGATACTTTTCAGCCCCCAATCCAGATCGTCTCAAATCACAATTAGAATTGTCCTGGGAGTCAGACTTACATTCTGAATGGCCGACTTCTCTCTGGGACAAAATATGGGCTCGATCCTTGAAGATTTCCCGTACTGCCTCTCTCACTCAATCCCTATTTTTCTTTTACCACAGACTATACCTCTCTCCTCTTTCTATATCTCGCTTTCAACCTGATGCTGCATCTAATTGTTGGACCTGTAATGCCCCTTCTGCAGATCTTTTCCACCTCTTCTTTCTCTGTCCTTCAACTCGTATTTTCTGGTCTCAGCTCTTTTCTCGCCTTTCTCGCATTTTCAACCTTTCTATTCAATTTTCTACTTCTTTAGTATTTCTTGGTAGCCTTTCAGAAGACTTAGACCTCCCCCCACATTCTCGTGGTCTTTTTGACCTTATGCTGGCTCTGGCATTACAGCATATTGTCTCTAATTGGAAATCTCTGAACAAATTGTCTCTCAATTGTTGGTGGAATCTTGTATGTCACTCACACAGACTTGATGTGGCCTTTGCCTCCTCCTGTAAACCCTCCCGAAATGTTGAACTTTATTGGCTACCTCTTACTCTCTACCTCAATCAATCCGCTAAAAAAAGTTACTCTCCACTATCTTCGGACAATTTCAAGCCCCCCTGAACATATGTACTCTTGCCTGTAGTTTTTTGCATGTTATTTTTCAATCTCAATATTGTAATTATTTAGCTTATATTGACCTCATTCCTACCTCTTTTTCATTCATGCCATTACTCATATGATGGTTTTTTACTGTACTTTTGACTGCCATTTACTGTATTTCTTATTATTGCTTACCCATCTTCTATGATAAATACCATGTTTTTGCTTTTCTTTTCTCCTCCCTTCCCCTCCCTCCTTCCCTCCCCATAACTTAAAATGCTTTGTTTTTTCATTGTGATATTGGCTGCTTCTATTTACCTTGTCCCAGCTTATAATTTTTTCTCATATTTGCTGATGTCACCTTATTGTAATACTTATTTTTCTCTAATAAAGCTTTCAAACACAAAAAAAAAAAAAAAAACCGAATAGAGGATATTTGATTTTCTCATTGGTACAGTTCAAGATATGCCAATGTCGTCTGATGGTATTCTGGACACAATTGGACCTGCTGTTAAATGTGCTCACAAATGTCAGACGGTCCAAGGGGGGCTTTGCAATCCGGGGCTCTAAAAGTGCCTCCCGGTTATTATTCGTAGCACGCTTGAGAGAGCGCTTGATAAGTTTCTTGGGGTAGTGTCTCTCTACCAGTTGGTCTGACAAATTAGCTGCGTAGTGTGAGAAGGTCTCCAGGGTAGAGCAGTTTCGCCTTAGGCGGAGAAACTGACCAAACGATAAGTTGTCACACAAAAATTTGGGGTGCTGGCTCTCGTACAATAGAAGCAAGTTTCTTGCCATGGGTTTGCGGAAGAGTTCACTTTCCAGGCCAGTTGGGGTGACATGAATGGAGAGATCCAGGAATGCAATCCTCTCTTTGCTTATCTCAATGGTGAACCGCAGGAATCTGTTCTGAGAGTTCAACCACTCATGGAAGTGTAGGACTGAGTCTAGGTCACCTCTCCATACCACCAGCACATCATCTATGTAGCGCTTCCACCATACTATAGATATGAAAAAGGGGTTAGATGTTGTTAACACTGATGACTGTTCGAACATGTGAACGTACAGGTTAGCCACGGAAGGAGCAAAAAAGCTCCCCATGCTGGTGCCCGAGGTTTGGAGGTAGATTGTGTCTTCAAACCTGAAGTAATTGTCTTTCATGGCAATGGTGGCTAGGGCCATTATAAAGGGGACCGGAGTGATAGAGTCGAGATCTCGCCCTTCCAGGAAGGACCTGATGGTATCCAAGGTCTCATCCTGGGGGATTGAGGTGTATAAGGATTCGACATCCATAGAGACCAGATAGTCTGTCTCCTGATAGTATTCTATAGTTGGAATTGCTCTCAATACGTCCGTGGTATCTTTCAGGTACGTGGGCATAGTGTGTACTATGGGTCTTAAGAAATGATCCACAAAAGCAGAGAGTGGCTCATGTAGCGATCCCTGGCCAGAAATGATCGGCCTCCCAGGCGGTGGCCTTTGGGGCTTATGCACCTTCGGCAAGGTGTAAAAATAAGGCATGATGGGCTGTTGTGTCTGTAGAAATTGTGATTCTAAGGGAGTTATCCAGCCTTCTGCCAAAGCCTCTTCCACCAGAGTCTTGATCTCGTTCGACAATCTGGTGGTAGGATCAGTCGCCAGTGGTCGATAAGATCTAGTGTTGCTCAGTTGTCCTAAGCATTCCGTCCTATAGGTATCTACAGCCTGTATCACGATGGAACCACCCTTGTCAGCGGGTTTTATGACTATCGAGGGATCTTGTGTGAGGGCTCTTAATGCTTGTTTTTCTACTCCTGAAAGGTTGCTATAACCACTCTTAGGAGAAGTCCAGATCTTTTCGATGTCATCTTTCACCGCCTGCTCAAATGTGGCTACCTGTGGGGGTACCGCATGTGTGGGTGGGAGAAAGGTGGATTTAGATCTTAAGCCAGTATTGACATCTTTCTCAGAATCATTATCATCATTGATTTGGTTTTTGAAGAAGAAGTGCAGGTCAAGTACCGGCAGCGGGGGAAGAAAGAGAACAGCAGTCACAGGCACACAAAAGGATAATAAAGGCAATACAGTAAATACAATACAATAAATAGCGGAAAAATAGCAGAGATGAACAAACCTATGACCTACCACTGGCCACCAGGAATGAGGCACAGGTGGTAGCCTGCGGGTTGAGGAGGGCCTCAAACTTCAGCAGCAGTGGCGGCTGGGGCAGGGACACACAGGCAGTGCTGTGCGGAGGGGGAGCGACCTACCTGGTAGGGTCAAGTAAACTCTCATGAAGTATTGCCTCTGGATCGAGCAGCGCCGTGCTTGCTGCTTGAATGCCTTTATCCTCTTTCCTTTCTTTCTTCCTTACGAAGAGCTTATATTTTAAAGTGTTTTATTGTTAACCTAGCCACAAATCCCCAAAGCTTTCTTTGCTATTTGGGGATTTGGAACTCCTTTTTTGTCTCTTGTTATTTTCTGTGCGCACGTTTTGGGAATTTCACATTAAGCACATATGAAAACATTAAGTTTACTGCTTTTCCGAACATCATGTTGAGGATATTTACCTTTGATGCTACTTAAAACACTCTCAAGGGACATGTCGGAAAACACACAGGTCAAACCCCAGAGTTATAGGTTTAGAAGACCAAGAGCCACATGCATCAAGTATCTTTGCCCTCGCGAGAGCAAAAAGGACTTTTCTGAAGCATGAAAGGCTTTGTATTTGCAAATTAGGTAATTGCAATTTTTTTAAATTACCTATATGTCGAATGCATTCAGGAAATTGCAATTTGTCATTCCCTAATGACGATGCACGTAGCCTAAATGCGAACTGTGCATTTAGAAAACGCTGATTACCTTCAACTTCAAGTTGATGGTAATTTGCACATGCATACTGTCAAGATCATTTGCCCTACCAATCCACCCGCCTACCACAATAAGATACATTTTGTGCAAACTGTTCCTTCAAATGCACAGTGGGCCTCATTTATGAAAAGTGACGCATCACTGTGTGAAAACAGTGATGCGTCACTTTTCATTGCGCCCTCCTTGCGACATGCTGGATGAGTCATATTTATAATATGACGCATCATGTCTCAAGGAGTTACAGATACGTCAGTATTTCTGACATATCTGTATGGCGCAAAAGTGACGCATTGATGGAGTGTGTCACAAAAGTGACGCAACTCCAGCAATGTGTCCTTTCACATGGGGCAAGCCCCATGTGAAAGGGCCTGCGTCAGTCTTACGCCTGCTGTGAGGCAGGCTTAAGAAATTGAAGCATTTGTGTCCTAGAAGTGGGGCAGTGAAATCTCATAGATTTCACTGCGTCACTTCTACGACCCTTTCTTGCGTCAATACGCCCCCCTTGCATACATTATACCTGGTGCAGGTATAATGTGGCGCAGGGGTTTACAAAGTGACGCATCTACTTAGATGCGTCACTTTGTAAATATGGCGCAACAAGGTGCATTTTTTACGCCACTGGTGCGTCACAATAAGTGACCCACCGGTGGCGTAAAAGTGACGCACAGCCTCAGAAATGAAGCCAAGTCTTTGTAGCTATTTGTGCGTGCACTCAGGGATGTCAGTGGGGCAGCAACACACATTTCAGGTCTTTCTGTGCCTGCACGTTGTTCCTTTCCATGCCCTGTCCAGCTGGTGTTAGTCTGCTAAGGAATCCACTGATTCTTCAGCCAACATGTTTTGCACACTTTAACCTCTTACACTTTAAAGGCCGGGCGTAGATCAAATCTTAAAGTAAAATGTTCTTTCCTTAAGTGACTGGCAATAAATCTTGAAACTCTGAGATGTGTAAGAGTGTGAAGAGTGCATACTTTATGTTGTCTAACCGAGGTGCAGCAGGGGAGCCCAGTTCGAGACGTGCATTTGTTTACTGTATTCATTTGTTATCTTCGTTAGAGCCAGAGGTAGGTCCCTCCTGCCTCTGTCCTCTGCATCCACGTTGGCTGCGTTCATGATAGTCACTCGCTTTGGTACTCTATCAGTTGGGTTAAGTAGGTCTTCCATTTGTCCAGCCCACTTCATGTCCTCGTCCATTTTCTTGGTATAGGGCTTTTCTCTTCGCATCTCAGGGGGATCTTCTCAAAAACGTGTGATAATCATCGGCGAAATCGTTTATCCCAATGTTTCATATCGCCGTCCTTTATGGGAAAATAACTCTGTGTTAACGTTCTATTTCCAACACGGCGATTACATGCGATATGCTCCCGATAACGCGTCAAATGTCCGCGATAAAGTCACCAGGACGGCAATAAAAATGTAAACCCCAATGCAAATGAAGTTGCGATGGGTTCAACCGCGATAAATAAATCAGCAATAATCTTCACCGGGCCTGCAAGTCACACACGGCAGGTGGGAAAAATCACTATAAAAGAAGAAAAAAACATACAAACAAAAGCAAAACATCAGCGAAGCACAATTGAGGTAGCCGGAGCAAGTACAGAGGACAACCAGAACACCACAAGCTCCCCGGAGGACCAGCCTGGGACCTTGAGGTCAGGGAAGGCCAAGGACAAGAAGAAGAGGAAGACGCAGTTCAGTCCGCAGGCAAACAGGATCCTGATAACGGAGGTGGTAGAACACCATCAACAACTGTTTGTCACCTCCACTGCGTCATTGGCAACAAAAAATGGAATATGGCAGTCCATCGTGGACAAGGTGAATGCAGTCGGAGTGCTGAAGAGGACAATGGAAGAGGTTAAGAGGCGCTGGAAGAATGTGAAGCGCAAAACCCAGCAGAAACTCGCTAACAACCAGAAGGCAGCAATGCAGACTAGAGTTGGGAGTCCAACGCCACAGGAGGAGCTGGACGAGATGGAGGAAATGGTGTCCACCATCATCAGTGGGGAGACGGTGGCAGGAGTTGGGTTACTGGACACCACTCAACATGACCTGACACAACAGCACCAGGATGAGTAACAACCAGGGACTGGGGGGGGACGTTAGAGATGGGCACAATGGCACAAATGCACAACTAAGCATAGCACATCTGCAGACAAACCATGTCCCAGACCCCCAACTCCCAACAAGAGACCAATGTACCCAAGTCTGCAACATCTCAGCACTGTATAAGCAGAGAAGTGAAAGGCACACCTCATGAAAAGGATAAGGGGCAGCAAAATCAGAGCTGCAGGGGTGACTATCCCAAAATGCAGCACAAACACATAACATGCAGAGCACATCACCATGCATCAACATACATGTGAACACAATGTTAAACTACATCTCCCCTTCACATTGCAGAGGGAAAACCAACACCTCTGCAGAGCAGGCAGAACCTCTGTTCTCTGATGATGAAGAGGACCACCAACCCTTCAACACGGACGCCATCCAAGAGTTCATTGACAGCCTCCGCACCCCACCTCCAGGAGCAGGGCAGCCCAGCTGCATCTAGGAGACCCCACCCCCTGCACAGACCACTCAGCAGGCACCACTACTGCTGCCTCCCAGGACCCCCACGAAGAACACCTGGCCTTCCAACGCCGTGTATTGGGATGCCAGGAGAAACTGGCTGAACAGGTGCGGGCGGGGTTCGACCGCATGACAGCCAAACTAGATGCCATACGTGGGTATCTAAGTCCCATCAGGGACCACTCACAGTCCCTAACGGACACCCCCAGTCCGCTCCATGTCCTCCAATGATCCATGGCTGACATCGCTGGAGTCCTCACTCAGAGACAAGAACAACTGTCTAGTCAGAGTGGGTCTAGCGATGTCAACCGGGAGTTGGCACACATGCGGAGGATAATGGAGACCATGAAGCGGACGCAGGGGGAAAGAGCGGCTGCCATGGCTGCACACCAGCGAGAGGTATCTGGGCTCCTCATTGCCCTAAACACCCTCCTCATGACATTGCTGCCTCAAGGCCTTGCGATGATATATGCTGCTGCTACGACTACATCCACATCTCCGCCCCCTGAAGTGTCCGTGCCACACAGCGTGGCAGACATTCCACCTCCAGACCCTGAGGTATCACTGCCACACAGTGCTGGAGACAGAACACCACCCACATGTGAGGCACATGAAACAGCAGAGGATGAAGATGCGGATGAATCTGCCTTCGTGGTAAGCAGGACGCAGTAGCATTCATCTCTGCCATATGGCTGTTTCTGCTTGGTTCTGCCCTCTGCATCATCACCTTCCACTGTCCCCGATACACTCTGCAACACTCCCCTTGGACCTAGACATGGACTGCCATATTCTGTTTGGTCACCAATGACACAGCATTCAGACTGCGGACTGTACTCTTTCTCTTTTGATGAACTTGTCATTCCCCAAATGACTCTGGCTGGCCCTCCACGGGCCATCAATGTAAAGTGGGGTTTGCATCGCCCTGTACTGCTTCAGCAGCAACACTCCACTGAATGTGCATTAAACATTCATATTCACACAGATGTGTCATGTCTATGATCTTTCACGTGTGGAAGTAGGGATGATGTAGGGTCAGTGGTTCCCCCTTACGTCCATGTTGCTCATGTTGTGGGACTTGGGTCACAGGGAGATACATTGCCAATTGCGGTCCGGGTGGCGCGACACTAAAACAGAGATAAACGCATTTATTACTCCCTTGTTCAGCCCAGGATGGAACCACGTCCAGAGCCCCGGGGTCATTGTTCACACCCTTGCGTTGGAGTGGCATACGCCAGGCCAGCCCACTCCTCTTACGCTCACAGGCGGGCAACAACGCTTCATGTCCCAGGTCTTCCCTGTAGTGATCTGCTGATCACAGGTCTAGTTGTCAGCATGTCACAGCCATTCCCTCATGGCTGGTTTAGACCCACCCCACACCCATCCGGGACATGCTTCACAGGACATGTGGCCCTGCCAATTAAAAGGGCAGGGCGCACGTGCTGGACACCATTTCCACTCTCTATCTGGGCGTATCCATGTGGTTACATTTACAAAGTTACATTTCCACCTTGTAGAGTAAGGGGCAGATTTACAAGCCCCTTGCGCCTCTTTTACGCCGCCGTTGCGTCACTTTTGTGACACAGCGGCGGCGCAAAAGATGCACCATGGTGCGGGGTATTTACAACGTGACGCATCTGGGAGATGCGTCACATTGTAAAGCCCTGCGCCAGAAGGAGCCGTTCAGGCGCAGGGGGTCGTTCTGGTGCAGGAACGCCTCCTAAAAGTGGCTGAGTGAAATACTGAGTCACTTTTACGTCCAGCTGCGTCCAAAGCCTGCGCCTGCTTGAAGCAGGCGTAAGGATTGACGCAGCATTGGACAGACAGGGCCCCCAGAGCATTGCTCGAGCTGCGTCACGCTTGCGACGTGACTCCAGCAATGAGCCGCCTTTATGGCAAAGACGCGTCACAGATGCGTCACGCATCTGTGCCGTTTTTGCCCCGTGGCGGCGCATTCATGGTGGCGAAGCCGTGGCGCACAATAACTGGCGCACCCCTGCGAATGTAAAGGGATGGAGCAGTTATTGTAAATCTGCCCCCAGATCTCTGAAATACGCTTTCCAGCAGACTTGGAGCGGGTCAATCGATTTCCATCCCTTCTTCCCCACTTTTCTGTTGTTGTTTTTATTGCCCAGTGAATTGCGAGGCGGCCGCTCCCAAACATTCCTAAATGGCTAAAAGAAAATTATTATTTTTTTTCTCGTCTCCAAAACATTTATTGGCGTAATTAAAAACATGTGCTTGAGAATGAAGATCAGAAATACTACTTTGTAACATGGAAGAACATTTGCCAAAACGCTATATATTCAACAATGCTTTGAAGTAAGTGCCAGTCTTCACTTGTTTTTCATAATAAATAAAAAAAAGAAAGAAAAAGCAATCTGTCACACTGTATCAACTGTATTGATTCTGTTTGGTTACGATCTATAGTGCGGTTAAGTATAAAAAATATGTCCACTCTTGTCGGGAGCGCAGTCTGCACTGTCGGGTGCGAGCTGATAAAAATGATGATTCTTGGGTTTGAATATTCCGTATAAAACAATGTCCTTCAGCCACACTAAGAGGAAACACATCTTTATTTTGGCCTTTGAAAGGGTGACATGTTTGCTCCCCTCCCACTTTCCACTTGAATTTGGAGATGACCCACGTGCAAGTGAATGAGAGCACTGCTTCATCCGCATCTTCATCCTCTGCTGTTTCAGGTGCCTCACATGTGGGTGGTGTTCTGTCTCCAGCTTGCGGTAGATCATTTTCCACATGTGGGTGAAAGGGAAGAACCAGTGCCAGAATGACTCGGCCCCTAGTTGGCTCCAGTACATTTGGGATTTCTTTCAATAAAGTCACAGGTCGATCGCAGCGATCGAGAAGATTCAAGCAGCTGATTGCATCACATTGGAATCCTGTGTTCTGCCATTTCAAGTACCCTATCATCATAGTATGATAGTTTGCGACATCTCTGTTACGTAGATTTCTTCGAAATGAGGGCTCATGACTTTCGTAACTTCTCCATCTCCGGCTCCTAAATCAAGAAGCCTGTAAGATTTCCAGTCTGGGTTTATTTGAAGAAGTCTTTGAAACACAAACATGGAGCCTCTTCCAAGCAACCCATTGATTGAAGTCCTAGAAAGAAACATGCTATAAACAGATGACATGAAAGAGTGATATAGTTGTACGGACAGCCAGCGGGGTTTTTCGATGCTCGAGGAAACTCTGGACATAGACTGGTCGTAGAGATTCACATCATTTTCCTGTATCACAAACATACCACTCCTGGTTCTCCTTCCAGTAGGTGGCTTCGCTGTGGTTCATCGTATTCATGCACATGGACCGGGTTACAGGGCTCCTCGGGTGCTGACCGGTCCACATCCAATCAGGGCCAGCAGCGATAAAACATAGCCGAGCAGCCAGCACAGGAACAAATTCATCTGTACAATGAAGGGCAGGAGCAGGGCGGCATCCCGAGCAGGCAGCCGTCTACACCATTGCACGGAACTTACACATCATGCCATTGATGCTCACTCAAGAAGCAAATTACCTATTAACTTCCCTTAGAAAAGTAGTGTGCCTAACTACGGTTCCTGCCTTCCCACTAGAGGGCTGATACTCTGGCCTCTTCGTTCTTAAATCTCTGCTCTTTATCGTTTCAAATGCCACAAAGAGCCCTGCTTTTATATGACAGTAAAGCAGCATTATGAGGCGCGCACAGGATTGTGGGTATGCAGATTAGGAATGATGCTCTGACTCTTTCCTTCGAGCCTCCTGACTTCTAGCGACAGGAGGGAGCGTTGCACCTCCCCACTTCCTCGCGCAGGAGCCTCGTACTGCGTCACGTGACCATGTGACGCCTTCCGGTGGCGCCTGCGGGATCCACCTCTCCTCAGCGGCCGAGGAGGCCCAATCGTTCCAGGAAACTCACTTTTTATCAAAGCACGGAATTTCTTGTTAAGAAACCCTCTAAAAATTGATGAAAGCTCCGCTTCTCACGGCCCCTCGAAGTGCGCGTGAACAGCGAAAACGCAATTTGAATAAAACATGCAGTAGAAAAATGTTCGCGCACTCGCGATAAAAAATATAACTTACTACTAGTAGGGTGACTTTACACCGGTGACGTGTCAGTCGCTCCCATGAATGCCTCTGTGTGCACAGGTACAGGAGCTCCTTCTCCTATTAAACAGACGCCTGTGTCGCCTGTAGTAATGAATCGGGAGTTTGCCACAGAGGCTTCTGGGTATGCAAATGATGGTGCTTAGGCACGCCCCCTCCAGTGCCAGCAAGGTTCCTGCAGCAACCCCTTGGTGACTTGTGCTCTTGATGCAGGCTGAGAAGAGTCTCAAAATCCAGCAATAAAGGGAATGTGTGAAGCTAATTTATTAGTGACAAAAAGTGACACTAGAAGACCCACTAGAAGTAATGCTGCTGAAATAAACAAAACAAGCATTGGCATAGCCAATGGGTCTTGCCTTTGGGAACTAATAAGTGTTAAGGCAGAGATATTGAGTTTGTGTTTGTTTTTAAGCTGTGTTGTGCAGAAGTCTGCAGTATGCTGAAATGTTATAATAAAGAAGTGTGAGAAGCATTTTTGTTAGTTTAGTTATGATACAAAATGAAGATGATAAAAAACTAATAATTAGAAGTAATGATTTGAGGTTTATCATATGTTTGAATGCTGGCAACTTGTATCTGCCTGTTCTAATCGTTGCTTTTTATGGTGTTTATTGTGAAAGGGGTGGGTATAAATAACAGGAGAGTGAAGGTTACTTAGTTAGTGAGAGTGATAGATTTAGTGAGTTAATTAGTGAGAGATAGTGAGAAATTGAGAGAGTTAGTAAGAGTGATACAATTAGTGAGAGAGTTAGTGAGAGTGAGAGAGTTAGCGAGTGACTTAATGAGAGAGAGTTATTGAGTTAGTGAGAGAGAGTGAGATTTAGTTAGTGAGAGAGTTAGCGAGTGACTTAGTGAGAAAGAGTTATTGAGTTAGTGAGAGAGAGAGTGAGAGAGTTAGCGAGTGAGTTAGTTAGTGAAAGAGAGTTATTGAGTTAGTGAGAGAGAGTGAGATTTAGTTAGTGAGAGTGAGAGAGTTAGCTAGTGACTTAGTGAGAAAGACTTTTTGAGTTAGTGAGAGAGAGTGAGAGAGTTAGTGAGAGTGAGAGAGTTAGCGAGTGAGTTAGTTAGTGAGAGAGAGTTATTGAGTTAGTGAGAGAGAGTTATTGAGTTAGTGAGAGACAGAGTGAGATTTAGTTAGTGAGAGTGATAGATTTAGTGAGTTAATTAGTGAGAGATAGTGAGAAATTGAGAGAGTTAGTAAGAGTGATACAATTAGTGAGAGAGTTAGTGAGAGTGAGAGAGTTAGCGAGTGACTTAATGAGAGAGAGTTATTGAGTTAGTGAGAGAGAGTGAGATTTAGTTAGTGAGAGAGTTAGCGAGTGACTTAGTGAGAAAGAGTTATTGAGTTAGTGAGAGAGAGAGTGAGAGAGTTAGCGAGTGAGTTAGTTAGTGAAAGAGAGTTATTGAGTTAGTGAGAGAGAGTGAGATTTAGTTAGTGAGAGTGAGAGAGTTAGCCAGTGACTTAGTGAGAAAGAGTTTTTGAGTTAGTGAGAGAGAGTGAGAGAGTTAGTGAGAGTGAGAGAGTGAATGAGTGAGTTAGTTAGTGAGAGAGAGTTATTGAGTTAGTGAGAGAGAGTTATTGAGTTAGTGAGAGACAGAGTGAGATTTAGTTAGTGAGAGTGAGAGAGTTAGCGAGTGAGTTATTGAGAGTGAGCTAGTTATGATCACCAATTATAAGTGAAATTGAAATGTCAGAATTTCATTGCTCCGGTTTACTCTATTCAAAAAAAGATCTGAAAAATTCAGATCCAAAGAACCTGGCTAACTTCTGGAACACGACACCTTAAGGTCTGTTTCAGAAACAGGAAAGGAAAGAAAACTTTTTCTTTAGTCCCCTCACTCACCGGAGTTTCCTCACGGTGACATGCTTCATCATTGGGGCTTCTCAACCCAGCTGCGGGTTGAGGCGTGCTGCGACAATCGCGATTGCGAAGGAGCACTTTTATCTGAAGACTATGTGTCGTGTAATGTGAGAGACAGGGGAAAATGAAGTGGAGTGAAGGAATTAAAAATATCCTACTAGTGGGTTAAACTACCTTTATTCCGGCCCCTAGTGGATATATTAAAAATGGGGTGATTTACTAGGGAAACTGGCTCTATTATGGAACACAGTGTCTAGTAAGCGTGTCAACTAGTTTCGAGCTGTACCCCACAGCTCTTCTTCAGGACTACAGCAGGGCCCAGCCCTGTGAGTGCCACTCCAAAACAAGAAACAAAAATGCCCAATTTTAAATTGTTTGTCCTGTTGGAAAATAAAGGGCTCATTCCTTACTATTAGGCCCCTTGGTGCCGTGTTTGACCTCAAATATTGTGCCATCATTACACCCTATGTATATTGTCTGGGAAATCTTTCCCAGACAATATACATAGGGATTCAGACGGCTTTAATCAAGTCTGGGATGAACTAACTGAACTTAAGAGGAATCAAGTAAAAACTCTGATACACGGTGTAATGATGGCACAATATTTGAGGTCAAACACGATTGATTGGTCACTAATCTCCTGGCACTGCACCAGAGACTGGCTGGTCCTAATAATAAAAACCGCAGCAAGATTAGGAGAGGAGATGAAAGTGGAAGCCATAAAAATTGAAGTACAATTAAAAACCTTCCAGGATGTTACCGACCTAAAAAAACGATTGGATGAACTAAATAAACAAATGGCTGAATTTGAGATAAGTCTGAAAGATACAAAAACCATTAAATTCAAAAAAGATTTGAAGAATTTCTCACGGGAGAAAATGTATCCTTATACAAAAGATGACTATATCCCTCCGAATAGAAATCCAGGATACAACACGGATTCAGACAATTCTGATACAGGATCAGATAACTCCAACAATAGTGAAAATTATGGTCGTAACAAAACTAGACGCTCAAGAGGAGGATACTTTAGAAACAGAGGCGGATACAATCCGAACTGGCAGGGGTATTTTGGCCCGCCTCCTTATGGCCCACCACCACCTCACCAATTCTTTTATGGACCACCAAATTTCCCCCCTCAATATCCTCATCAAGCTCAGAATTTTTGGGGCAATCCACAAAGACAAGACCAACAACAACAGCAGCCTTTTTTAGCAAGAGGCAGGGGCCAACAAAGAGGAAAGACAAGAAGAACCCAACAGGTCCAATGGGCCCAACCAATAGAAACGTCCAGAAGCCATACCAGGAGCATGGGACCAGTAGACCAACCGACAACGAGCAAACCACCAGCTTAGTAGTCAATCTATCAGATATCGAGATTACAGATATTGAGAAAAAGGTTTTGGAAAAGGGGCTAGGTTTTGTCCCCACCCCTACTATGGATAAGTTCCTCTTAGACCAAGAGATGAATTAATTCATAAGAAAGATTAAACTACAAGTTTTCTTTGACAACAAACTCTCAACCAATCTGCCCAGCACTGACACTGGTCTACATAAAAAGTCTACGTTTACCCCTCCAAGTGCCAACCTCCCAGTGGAAGTCTTAACATTCGAAAAGGCTGTGATGAAGGAAATTTCAGAAATTGACCCCAAAACCATCAAAGTTTTCCATAACTTGAGCAAAGTAGAACACGAAGCTCTGAAGAAACTGTCATCCCAAAAGGAAATTACAATAAAGCCTGCTGATAAGGGTGGAGCGATAGTGCTGCAGAATACATCCACCTATCGGCAAGTCTGTCTTGACCTACTAGCGGATCAAAGGAACTATGTAAAAATTACAGAAGACCCTACCAATCGTCTCAGAAGGGAGATAGCCTATCTAACAGAAGAAGCTACCGCCAATAACTGGCTAACGAAAAAAGAGGCGGATTTTTTGGAAACCAAAAACCCAATAACCCCTTATTTTTACACGACACCTAAAATCCATAAATCCATAACACATCCACCTGGCAGACCGATAGTATCGGGCATAGGATCAATATTAGAACCCCTATCCAAGTATGCCGATGCTTTCTTAAGACCACTGATTCAAGCCACTGAGACCTATCTACAGGACACAAAATCGGTCCTGACAGTTTTGAGAGACTTACCATTTGACCCGAAAAAGAATATTCTGATTGGTTTAGACGTGGAAAGTCTTTATACTAGCTTACCCCATGCCGACACCTTACAGATACTGGAAGATGTTCTATTTGAAGCAGAGTGGGAGTATCAGACACCACGCCATGTCGTTTTAGAATGTTGCCGCCTGGCCTTAACGGAAAACTTTTTTCGTTTCGAAGACACCCTATTCCGACAGTCCCATGGTACGAGCATGGGAAGTACCTTTGCGCCGAGCGTAGCGGGGTTATACGTTCACCACCTGGAAAAATGGAAAATTCTCAACGCCTCAAATCCTCACAAACACCATGTGAGCCTTTGGAAAAGGTATATCGATGATGTCCTTCTCATCTGGGAAGGTACGGAGATAGAGGCACAAGTATTCTTGGTTTGGCTAAACCAACAAGACCCTTTTCTTAAATTTACTCACACCATGAGTAGGTCAGAATTAGTGTTTCTGGATTTAAACATCATGGTCAACGGATTGTCTCTCAGCACTACGATGCACTTTAAACCAACTGCAAGAAATTGCCTGTTAGTGTTCGATAGTTTTCATCCGAGACATTTAAAAGAGAACTTACCCTTTGGCCAGTATTTGAGACTGAGACGAAATTGTAGTTCCAAAGAGGATTTCAACCAACAAGCGAGTGACCTGACGAAAAAACTACTGGATAGACATTATCCAGCACATTTGGTGAAGAAAGCAAAAAAACGAGCTGCTAATAACAATAGGGAAGCACTATTGGAGCCAAAGATCACGAAGGAGAACTGTGAAAAGAGACCTATTTGTATTACTACTTACAACATTGCCTCCAACATGGTAACAAATATTGTCAGAAAACACTGGCGCACTCTGAACTGTGGAAGTCTGGACATACCAAAACCAATGTTCAGTCATAAAAGAAGTAAAAATCTGAAAGACCATCTAGTCCACACCCGTCCACAAGAAGTAAACAAAAATCCTAAACAAAGAACAATCAGTACAGTACCCACAGGACATTACCCTTGTGGCGACTGTAGCGTCTGTCATTTGACAAAAGCCACAAAAAGAATAACATTCAATAACAACATGACTTGGGAACTGAAGGACTTTACTAACTGTAATACTTCTGGAGTAGTATATATGATTACCTGCAACTGTCAACTGCATTACATAGGAATGACAACAAGAAAGGCAAGTACTAGGATAGTTGAACACAGAAGCAATATCAGACAGAAGAGAATGACAACAAAAATGACATCCCACTTCATTGAATGTAACCATACGCCCAACGATATGAAATGGGTAATTCTTGAAAGACTGTACGGACAGGACAACTTGGAACAGCGCCTCCTGAACAAAGAACAACGTTGGGTGTACAAGCTGAAAACAGATACCCAAGGCCTAAATGATAGCATCCCATGGGGCCTACTGGCAAGATAAGGGTACAAACCTAAAAACTATGTTCACTATTAATAGTATCCATCCTGTAAAAATACCCATGGAAGAGAGATTAAGACCTTCATGTGTTAAAAACACAGAGCTTCCGATCGTTCCGTAAGTTCCTTTTATTTAAAATGATCCATCCCTTGGTAAAAGAATATTTTGTGATAGGTCTCTTTCAGTCCTTTTTCAACCTGATCTTTGAACCCCCTATACTGATTTATAAATAACCTGTCAGTATAATATCAACTTGGTTGATAATCAACATAACCCCTAAAATTAGAACTACCTTATCCCTAGTAATGAGTAGCGCTTATTGCATAACAAAAGCACAATAAGTCTAATAATTACCATAAATATATCCATCTAATACACTAAGGTTAGTGATGCTTGAATTTAAGTTAATGGTTACCTAAGCTGGCAATAACGATACTATCCGTTTTTGCCACCCAAACTATGTAAAAATATCAGGAAGTGTACCTACTTAGGTAAATTAGCTTTATAACCCCTATGTGTATAAAGGATCAATCTCCTCATATTTATTATGATCGGATATTCAGCCCGAAAATTCAAAGATGGCCGCCGTCGTATTCCAATACGAGTGGCCATCTTCGAATCACATACGCGGTCTAGTTTCTCACCAGGAAACAAGACGAACACCGGGAAGTATAACATCCACTTCTCCCGGCGTGAGAAAGCGATCGCCGGTCTCGTAGGGGAGCCCAGTAGGTTTATCGCTGAGATGACACCTTGTAACAAGTAAGATCTACCCTAGCTATTTGAATAGAAAAGTGCTTTTCAGAACGCGTTTTTCGAAGCGCGTGAGGCTTCGTTATTGAAACATTTTGGAAGCTATAACAGTCTCTAATTATTCTACCACTAGGTGATTACGGGGATATATGTCCTTCCCGCGATTGACCATGAGGTTCAGTGCAACCTTTTAAAAAGTATGAATTCTTCCTCTGTATGTTTGTTTTGTCTGTTTTGTTATGTGTGTGGACCCACAGACCATGCCACAAGTGTGCTGGTTATTTTAAACATAGCCACAGATAATGCACGCAGGGTGCTCCTTCATATATGGAGATCACTCGGTTTTTGAAAAATGAGTGTGTGGAATGGGTGAAGGTGTATATACACTATTACTAAGGAGTTCATTGAGACACCAATGTAACGGAAAATGCTGATTGTGATATGATAACATCATTGGATAAATGGATATTGTACAATTAACATTGGAAGTATTTTTTCTCCACAGATTTACCAAAGAATTGCAAAGATAAGAGTATGTATATTCTAATATTAATGTAGGCATACCTTTCACTTTTTGTTTTTTGTTTTTGGAGTGGCACTCACAGGGCTGGACCCTGTTGTAGTCCTGAAGAAGAGCTGTGGGGTACAGCTCGAAACTAGTTGACACGCTTACTAGACACTGTGTTCCATAATAGAGCCAGTTTCCCTAGTAAATCACCCCATTTTTAATATATCCACTAGGGGCCGGAATAAAGGTAGTTTAACCCACTAGTAGGATATTTTTAATTCCTTCACTCCACTTCATTTTCCCCTGTCTCTCACATTACACGACACATAGTCTTCAGATAAAAGTGCTCCTTCGCAATCGCGATTGTCGCAGCACGCCTCAACCCGCAGCTGGGTTGAGAAGCCCCAATGATGAAGCATGTCACCGTGAGGAAACTCCGGTGAGTGAGGGGACTATAAAGAAAAAGTTTTCTTTCCTTTCCTGTTTCTGAAACAGACCTTAAGGTGTCGTGTTCCAGAAGTTAGCCAGGTTCTTTGGATCTGAATTTTTCAGATCTTTTTTTGAATAAGTATTGCCGTGGAGGGCGAACCTGGTTGATCTTTCCCTCTACCTCCCCCTGTTTAGTATTTCCGGTTTACTCTACCCAGGAGTAAAGAAACAAACAACAAATCTGGATTGGACCTAACAAGCCTTGGCAACAGCAACCCACGCAAGATGACAAGATGACAAGATTGGCTTCGGTGCAGACCAGCAAGGTCTGAGGAACTCACCCTTTGGAGGGGAGTCAGGGCACATCTGGGGCAACCAGGGAAGCCGTAGAAACAAAGTAGATTCCTTCAGGGGGACCCACTAGCCAACGGACTAGGGATCACGAAGGCACCTTGAGCGGAAATGCTGAAAGCGGGCCCACGGAACACTCGTAGTAGGCCCACAATCTTCAAAGCAAAAGGTGATCAGGGCTTGGACTACAAGTAGCCCAATGCACAACTTCAGGAAATGTCTGGAAGTCTGTGTCCTGTGTCGCAGATTCTTCGGGATCCGTGAGGAGCCTTGAAAATGCAGACTGGCAAGATGCTTCTTTGGTGACTGTTTGAACAGGGGAGTCACTCCTTGACCCTAAGGGAGATTTCTTCCATCTTCCTGTCGATATGGAATGTCAAAGGTCCAAGATATATGTTGCAGAGTTTCGTCCAGGGTAATCTAAAGTCTCAGTGACTGGGTTCCGATACTTATACTAAATTTAGGGGTTGTACTAACTCTAGGGTCCCAACTATGGGAGGACCTGGGGAGGGGTGGCTATACCCATCCCCCTTTGTCCAGTTTCACACCAGAGCTGGGGCTGAGTGCCCCAGCAACCGGTTCGAACTGGGAAATGCATGGGCCACTTTGTGTGCCCCAGGCAGTGTCTGAAAAGCATTCACTGAATGCAACCCACCCTGCCCCAATACACTAAAGCCTGTCTGGGGAGGTGCAGGCACCTCCCTGGACAGGAAACCTATTGTTCAAGCCTCCCCTGCCGGAGTTTCGTCCAGCAGCAGGAGGACAGACTCGTGTCTGTGGCAGCAGGATCCATTTTGTGATGCTGAGGCTCTTTTTAACATTTACCGGGTATACCAGTGTGTACATGTCTTGTCCCTCTAGAAGGGTGGAATTCTACTAAAGAACTCGACCTAATATTTTAAGGGTGTTGTCTATTAGGGAGATTGGGCGATAATTACACGGTAGTGATCTGTCGCCTTTTTTGAAAATTGGTACAATTATGCTTCTGGCCCATGTATCAGGAATCCTTACTAAATCAGGTTATTAAAAATGTTCAAAAGTAAGGTGGCCCAGAATGCCGGGATCCACTTAATCAAGTCTATCGGCAGCCCGTCGGGACCAGGCGCTTTATTGCCAAGACTTTGGTCTATAGCCTCCGTTACCTCTGCAATGTCAATATCTAGTGGTTTAGGGTCGCCAGAGATAGGAGTCAATTCAGATTCCGGTGGGGCACAGTAAATAGTTGTAAAATGATTCACCCAGGCCTCACTAGTTATATTACAACTAATTGGCGTCAATGACTGTCCCATAGAACGCACATCTCTGACTGCCGTCCATGGCTGTATCATAGAACAGCTATAAGGAAGGGTTTCCGAAAGCTGCAGAGGGGCTCAGCTCATGCTAGGGCACCCTCTCACACAAAACCAAGCACTCTGCCTTCAGGATTTTCGAGGCCTGCCATAGGAGTGACTTATAGGTTAAAATGTGTATATATATATATATATATATATATATATATATATATATATATATATATATATATATATATATATATATATATATATATATGTATATATATATATATAACACTGGGTGTATAAAAGGTTATATTAGAGTGTAAGGAGGTGCATCATATAATCACATGAATTATGTCATCAGTGATGTCACTGACCATGTCATGAATGATGTAATATGTGACATCATCAGCAGTGGATTGCGGGTGCGCGAAATATAGTTAGTACAACTAACTATATAGGAGCAATTTCAATGGTTTTTTAAATGCTAATTCCTAACTATATAAGGCCTGAAACCTACGGTTTTTTCAGTGAATTTCAAAGGTTTTTTATATGCTAATTCCTAACTATATAAGGCCTGAAACCTATGTTTTTTCAGTGAATATATATATATATATATATATATATATATATATATATATATATTCACTGAAAAAACATAGGTTTCACACCAGTTACAGTTAGGAATTAGCATTTAAAAAACCTATTAAATTCACTAAAAAAACCATAGGTTTGACACCAGTTATAGTTATCTGGAAATTTTACTCGCATAAAACCATTGAAATTCCCACGTTATAGTTAGTTGGACTCACTATAACTTGCGCGTGCAATGCACTGCTGATGACGTCACATATTACATCATTCATGACATGGTCAGTGACATCACTCATGACATCACTGATGACACCATCCAGTGAATGTGTGTCTTTCTGAAAAATAAATATTAGTGAGTAATGTTTAAATATTTAAATATAAGTATTAGTGTTTCACTTTGTGTATAAGTGGCTGCATGGGTTGGTGAGTAACTACATGTGTATGTATATGAGTTATTCGATGTTTTTTTAGTATCAGTATGAGTGTCTGTATTGTTTAGTGTGGGTATTACTTACAACATTGATGCATGAGTGACTGACTCTCTGTTTGTATGTATTTTGAAGACGGCATATGTGCAGGACTGTATGGTTGAATAGTGTGTATATGTGTATGTTAGTGAGTGGATGACTGTCTCACTAGTGTCTTTATCAGTAACTACATATGTTTTAATCTAGAATATGTGAATATTGATGCATATAAGTGAGTATATTTTTTTTCATTTTAAATTCTTTATTTCGGCTAAAATGCCATAAAAGACAGTTTATACAATACATTGCATTTCATTAAAAGTTATTAAAACATGTTATCACTAAGTTACAAGAACACAGTACATAAAAAGTACAATACAGTACAGTACAATACAAGTTGGAGGCTAAATTGAGCGGAAACATACGTTCTTAGAACATGGGATAGACCATCATGTCATTCTCAAGCAATCAGTTCAGTTACAATTGTAGCCCTATTTTTTTCCTTTGATAAAAGATAGAAAGTAAAAATCTACTAACACTAAATATTATGTTCTGAGATGTATTTGTGGTTAGGATTCTCAGAGCCTGCGAGCATGACCTCAAACCTAGAAGTAGGCATATTGGTTTAATCCACTTCTTCCTGGCCTGCAGATAGAAGGGACAAAAGAATAGAATATGCTGTTCATTTTCGGTCTGGTTGAGGTCACACATAGGACAAGTTTCATTCAATACTGCAGCTTCTGGTTCACGATTCCTAGCCCATCTTGCCAACGTCGTTTTAATTAATAAATTCCCATACCGAAATTTTAAAAACAAGGTTTTGGCAAGTGGCGGCTCTATCTCGTCCATAAATGTCTCGTAGAGTGGTTCATCCCTAAAGTTTAGGAATCTTGCAACCAAGGTACCATTGGTCATAATATTTACAGTCCTACTTAACATAAAACTCCAGAAGGCCCTCTTTAGGATTATTTTGGGGTTTGCTGGTAATTGCCCTGGGTTCTCCCAAAAATGCTGTAATCCTATATTGTTTAGCCATGTCTTGATATGTCTTAGCCATGGGGTATTACTCTGGCTATCCAGAATCATGATCTCCTTCAACCCGTCTCGGTAATCCTGGAGTTCGGGTACATGCCATAGTCTTACCCACAGCATTAGGGGACGGATCAACACATGGTAATCTGTCCTTTTGAAATTTAAGTCAAGCTCCAGGGGAACTAGTGGGGTGCCTCGGGGAACCCTTACAAGGCTACGCATAAAATTATTATCCAAAACTCCAAAAGTCTCCCTGGACCCGGTACCCCATATTTCGGCACCGTAAAGGACAGATGCTTGGACCTTAAATTTAAATAATTCCGTCACTGGGGACACCGCTTTACTTGTGCTCATACTATGCTCCCTAAGAATTGGTTTTACATTCTGAGCATAGATTAATTTGCTTTTATCAATTTGGGCTTTCCAAGTAAATTTAGAATCGATAGTCACCCCTAGGTAGGAGAAATATGGCACTGATTCCAACTTGATTCCATTTAATGTTAAACAGCCCTTATCCGGTTTGATTGGATTTAGGGCCATACATTTGGTCTTCTTGCCATTGATCTCTAACCCTTTTTGGCTACAGTATTCATTGAAGGTATTCAATAAAGTCTGTAGGCCATTTTTCGTTTGGGATATCAGAATAAGTGAGTATATGTGAGAGTAAGAGATTGTAAGAGTTCCTGTTTAAATAAGTATATGTTTCTATAAGTGATTGTTTAAGAGAATACATATGTGTAAATTTCCATAGAAGTAAGGTGGTAGTGTGTGTACAGCTCTATATGCAAATAAATGGATGTTCAATAGTTTAGTTGCATGTGTGAGTATGTGTGTGAGTAACTTATGGATGACTGTCGGTGTGTAACAGGATGTATAGGTGTATCACTACATATGATGAGTGAGTATACGTATGAGTGATTATATAGAACTGTTGGTGAATGAGTGGATGTGTATATAGATGGTGGAATTACTAAATTGGTTGTTGTAACTGATATCGGTATGTCTATTTTTTTGTAAATTTAAGTTTCTATTTTTGAATATGTGTTTCAAGAGTTACATTACAGTGAAAGGAGGTCTGTCGCTCTGTCACAAGGATGGTGTCATCAGTGATGTCATGAGTGATGTCACTGACCATGTCATGAGTGATGTAATATGTGACGTCATCAGCAGTGCATTGCACGCGCAAGTTATAGTGAGTCCAACTAACTATAACGTGGGAATTTCAATTGTTTTATGCGAGTAAAATTTCCAGATAACTATAACTGGTGTGAAACCTATGGTTTTTTCAGTGAATTTAATAGGTTTTTTAAATGCTAATTCCTAACTATAACTGGTGTGAAACCTATGGTTTTTTCAGTGAATTTCAATGGTTTTTTAATAGCAAATCTCTATAGGTATGAAAAGTAATATTTTTCATAACGAATTTTATATTGTATAATTATGTAATAATATTTTTATATTGTAACTTTTTTTTTTTTGCCCCGGAGCGCTCCCGGGGCGCATGCCGGGGAGCGCCCCGGTCAGCGCAATTTTGCAGTGCGCCCCAGGGCGCGTACCGGGGAGCGTCCCATTAGCGCTATTGCCGCGAACGAAAACAACATTGTGACGTTTCGCACAGTCGCGTGATGCCTCATATGACGAACTGCGTAAGCGCATCCGGAAGCACGCAATCGCATACGATCATGCAACGTCTCGACGCGCTTACGCCGCGTGCCCCGGGGCGCATAGCGTAAGCGCGTCAGGTCATGTGATCTGAAAATAACACTTTTCATTGGTGCAGATCAGTTTTGGTTTCCAAATGATGAAAGCCTGTGTCATGTGACTTGAAAATAACACTTTTCATTGGTCCAGAACAGTTTTGTTTTCCAAATGATGAAAGCCCCCACCTTTTTTCCTTATTCTGACTTTGTCTTTTGACTGAGGAAGACCTTTTTGGAGTTCTATCTCTACTCTTTACTGGTTTGAAATGGCTACATTAGCAGCAGCAGCTGTAGGATCTTCCCCACCACCACCACCACCACCATCTAAAAGACCACCAGAAGATTACATTGGTGGTCAAGAGGATGAGGAGGAGAATGATGAAGAGGAGAAACAGAGAAGGGAATTCCTGCCTGAAAATAAAAAGCCCTACCAACCAAAAGAGCACTTTATTTGGGAGTTCTACAAAATCCCAAGGGGTTTTAAAAAAGTCAACGCTGCAAAGGTGACTTGTTTAATTTGTGATGCTGAGTTGTCCAGGGGGAACCCTAACAATAAGTATTCCTTCGGGAATCATACAATGATTGCATCCAAACAATTATTCTAATGCAGAGTTAAGGGACCTCTGCAGTAAGCTACCCCCATCAACGCCTAGACGCTCAACATCAAAACAACCCACTCCATCGGGTCCGGGGGCAAGAGACACATTGGCTACTATTCAACCTAAGTTTGCCGATTACAAAATCGTGTGCAAATATTGTAACAAGACACTTTGCTATGGTGAGCAAAGTATCGAACTTATCATGGTTGCTGGTGATAAACATAAGTGTCCAAGAAAACCCTAAATGTTCCTGATTTTTTTTTGCTCCAGTTGAGCCATTTACAATTCCCTGTTTTTTGTTTCTCCCCATAAAAAATACAAAAAAATATAAAAGTGTTCAGAAAAGCCAAAAAAAGTAAAAAATGTTCCAAAAAACAATAAAAAAATATAAAACAACAAAAAGAAGAAAAAAACAGTTCTTTTTAGAACTACCTCCAATTTATAAAAAAAATGCTACATTTTTTGAAAACTCTGTCATTCTTTTTTCCCTATGGTACGCTCCCCGGTACGCTCCCCGTTGTGCATACCGGGCGCTCCTCCCGCGCAAATAGAAAAAAAAAAATATTTTGCCCTGCGGGGCCCTTTTATGGCCCCCACATCAAACCTAGGGTGTCAGGGGGGGTCTACTCAGCCCCTTTATGGTCATTTCCCCCTTTGTTTTTGCCACCTCTTGTGTCTCAATTTTACCAAGACACAAGATGGCGGCCGCTCCGGACTGTTTGGAATGTTTACAGACACCGAGAGCCAATCAGCTTTCCGTGCGCAAGTCGCGTAGCACGCCCGGTGCGCGTACCGGGGCGCGCTTATAGATCTATATATTTTTTTGAACCTAAATTACTCAAAATCCACTGGAGCACATATCTTGAGACATAGCAAAGGCACATCGGGCTACCAGTCCCTACAATTTTGCCAAGTTTGGTGGAAATCCATTCAGCCGTTCGGGCTAAAAGTGAGTTCGACCGCCCTATGGAAATATACATGGAGAAAACATGTTTTGGGACCCCCCTTTTATCTCGGCCCCCGCTTGACGAATCCCCCCCCCCACATTTTCAGGGAAGAAGCGGAGCGGAGCGGGCCAGGAACTTTGAGAAATTCGTGAATATTCATCCACCGGCGCCAAAGTTATTTCCAATAGAATGTTGCGGATTTCCTATGGAAAGTAGATCCTAACTATAACTACCTACTGGCGACCGCCAGTAGGTAATATTGATATAGGTATACTATATCTAAGTAAGGGGTGCTTACACCACCTTACCCAGGCTGCACGTGCTGACCTGTGGTGCCATTATTGAAGTCTTCCCAGGGGTGGCATAACACATGCTTCAGCCCCTGGTAGGCCTCTGGGGTACCTATGCCCTTGGTACCTAAGGTACAATATACTAGGGACTCATAAGGGTAACCCAGTAACCAATCTGGAGTGTACCTAAAGTACATGTAACCAATTTAGAGAGGGAACAGCTAGGCTGTGGTCCTTATTAGCAGGGCCACAGCCAGACTAAAGTAGATAAACCAGCGAAACACAGCAAAAAGTGGGGGTAACCATAGGAAGCAGACCCTACACTCCTACATCCGCTAACCTCCTTGCACTCACTCACATGGCATAAATTCCGCACTCTCCCATCTTTAAGTTTCACTGCACCTTCCAACACCTTTATGATCCTCAATGGATCAGACCAACGAGGTGCCCCCTTTTCCACTAGGCCTGGTTTCCTCACTCGCACATACTGACGTACCAAAATATTTGTCCCTACCAAGAGAGTTGACAAATTCCTCCTGCATACCGAACTAGCCGAATTCTTCCGGAAGTTGAAGCTCCGCGCCTTTTTTGAAAGACAAGACACCAATAATGACACAAGGGAAACCAATGAGACTGGTCTCTGACCCAAATCTACATTCATGCCTCCACCTTCCAGTATACCTGTAGAGATCATTGCCTTCGAGCAGGCCGTCTACAATGAAGTAGAGAAAACCAATCAATCAGAGACTTATAACAACCTATCAAAAGAAGAACGGGCAGCACTGAAAACCCTCCGAGACAACGACAACATTACCATTAAACCCGCCGACAAAGGCGGTGGGATTGAGATACAAGACACTGAGGCTTACTGAGCGGAGTGCCAGAGAGTCCTCAGTGACTACCGCAATTACAGACGCCTCAATGGCGACCCTTCTAATCAACTCAAGCTAGCAATCACCAACCTGGTGACCACAGCAGCAGACAACAACCACATCTCCAAAGAGGAGGCTACCTTCATCTGCAACACACAAGCCTGGATACCGTACTTTTACACAGTACCAAAAGTACACAAGGAAACGAGACCACCCCCGGGACGACCGATTGTCTCAGGCTGCAACTCACTCCTTGAACCCTTCTCAAGGTTCTGTGACTTTTTTCTTAACCCTCTAGTACAGGCAGCGACCACTTACATCAAGGACACCAAACATCTCCTGTCCCTCCTTCTAGACCTGGATTTTGACCCCACAACCCAGTTACTTGTGGGACTGGACATTGAAAGCCTGTACACAAGCCTGCCCCAAGAGGACACCCTCAAGGTCCTAGAAGAAACCCTGACCAACTCACAATGGGAACAAACCACACCAAGGGAATTTGTCCTAGACTGCGCAAGATTGGCATTAAAAGAGAACTTTTTTTAATTTGAGGGCACATACTACCTCCAAACAAACGGAACATCCATGGTCAGTATTTTTGCGCCCAGTGTGGCGGGGCTATACGTCCACCACCTGGAACAGTCACATATCCTCGAACCCAACAACCCTTTCACGGAATCAGTACTTTTCTGGCGCTGATACATTGATGACGTCCTCATGATTTGGGAAGGCTCGGAGGAGTCCTTGAAGAACTTCCTGACCTGGCTCAACTCACGTGATCCCTACCTACGCTTCACGTACACCAGCAGCAAAGACCAGTTACCTTTCCTGGACCTACTGATCAAGGCCACCAATGGCAAACTATCAACCACCACGTACTACAAACCCACGGCAAGAAATTCACTACTGCCTTTGAAAGTCTCCACCCACGACCACTAAGGGAGAACCTGCCCTATGGCCAATTTCTACGCATAAGGCACAATTGCAGCAATAAGGAGGACTACAACACACAGGCCACAGACCCTTCCCACAGACTACAACAACGAGGCTATCCAAGAAGGATCATCGACAGGACCAAGAAACGGGCAAAAAAACAAAATAGAGATGCCCTCCTGGAAACACCGACCCATCAAGAAACAATAACACCATTAACCTGTGTCACTACGTACAACCCTATCTCCAATTCAGTGGCTAAAATCATCAAGAAAAATTGGAGAATCATCAACACAGGAAAACGAGACTGGGACCTGCCCCTCTTTGCCTGCAAAAAATCGAACAGCCTACGGGATCAACTCATCTCTACACGGCCTAGAACCACGGAAACCACCACCAACCCTACACTACATTTAGTATGGAACCTCCCCAAAGTCACAGGTCACTACCCCTGTGGCGGTTGCAGTATTTGCCATCTCACTACACAGTTCTTCGATCCTGGTGACACAGGGACACATCGTTAAGGCTATTTCCTGCATTTTGGCTTCAGGTTCAGTGGGTGGAGGGAAGATTTATTTTATTTCGGCATTGTTTTAAAAATAGTGTGAATAACCCTGAACACCCACCTGCCTTATTATACACTCTTGCGCCCGGTCCACCGCAGCCCTGTGGCTGATTGATGTGGAGGGCATAGACAAGAGGAAAGACCGGAACCACTCACTTCTGGGAGCGCGCCATTTTGGTCGGCGCTCTAGTTGCTGCACGCCGCATTTTCCTATTTAAAGCTTAGAGACGGCGCGGGCATACTGTTTGTGCAGTTCTCCGATCCTGCTGACATGGGGAAACATCGTTAAAAGCTATTTCCTGCATTTTGGCTTCAGGTTCAGTGGGTGGAGGGAAGATCTATTTTATTTCGTCATTGTTTTAAAAATAGCGTGAATAACCCTGAACACCCACCTGCCTTATTATATACTCTTGCGCCCCGGTCCCCGCAGCCCTGTGGCTGATTGATGTGGAGGGCACAGACAAGAGCAAAGACCGGAACCATTCACTTCCGGGAGCACGCCATTTTGGTCGGCGCTCTAGTTGATACACGCCCCCTGGCAACTATTTATATCCAATATGGCGCGGGAGCGCCGGCGGCGCGCCAAAGACGCGCCAATGGCAAGCCCGTCTGCGCCCGTCCGCGCCAGTAGGTCGCCTCTCGCCAGAAACGCTGGCCAAAATCTGCCAGGTAGCTATCTTTACTCCAGAGAGGTTTTATTAAATCTGCGACCTCCATCTCACCATTGTAGCATTCCCCCACTTCATCCCCTGAGTGGCCCGTTACGCTGTCCGTGTGGCACTTTTTTACTTTCTAAACCTATGCCTTTATCTGTTTCTCCTGTCATACTCCCTCAACATCGGCTAAAAATACTACGGTTAAATGTAAGGTCATTAGCTAAACACCATGCGGAAATATATGACCGTATCATTGATGAAACTCTTGATATTTTCTTTCTGACTGAGGCTTGGCTGAGTGATGATATGACGGCCGCACCGAATCTGGCGCTACCCTCTGAATACTCGATTTCTTTGGTGAATAGAGCAGCTAGGGGAGGTGGTATCGCTGTGATCACCAGGTCTAGCTACTCCTGTCTTTTTGATAAAGTTAATATGGAGCGAGGTGAATGTGCTTCCGGTCTATTAATATTTAGGCCTCCCGGACCTGCCTCCGGTTTTTACAATGCTCTCTTAGAGGCAGTTGGAGCATTTACCGTGGAATCGGCTAATTTTAGCATTTTTGACGATCTTAACCTCCAATTTGATCTGGACCAGGATCAGACTATTCGCACCATGCTTGCCGATTTAGCCGCATTTCAGCTCCATCAAATAGTTAAAAGCCCTACACATAAAGGAGGTCATCTGTTAGACCCTCAATTTACAAACATTGAGATGGCCACTGTGATTACCCCTACTCCTATGGCCTGGTCCGACCATCTCCTAGTTGAAATGACCATTCCCACACCTGCATCTTCACACAACAATACTCAACGTTCGGTATTTAAAAGACCGTGGCGTAAGTTTCGACTTGAAGATTTCCACGCACTCTTAGGAGCGGACCCTTTAGGCCCTTTTAGTAATTGTCGAGACAGGATATGATTCATTCTGTGCCGTAACCTGGATTAAAGGTCGCACACAGGATTCTAACCCCTGGTATAATGACACCTTGACTTCCCTGAAGAAGACATGCAAAAGGTATGAGCGCAAGTGGAGGAAAGTCTATGCTCCCGAAAAAAAGCTTACTATCTAGCCGAACTTAAAACATATCATAGAGCTGTATGCAGGGCTCGAGCGGAGTACTATGCTTCTGAGATTTAATTGAGCTCCAACCCCCCTAAAGTCATCTTCAAAATTCTCAAAGATCTCAGTGCCAAAAAATCTCCAGCGCCTATTCCCACGTCAGAATCCCAATGTGAAGAATTGGCCTCCTTCTTCGTGGAGAAAATACGGGCTATTTATCAATCTTTTTCTTCTATGACTATGCCCGGTCCATCTCCTTTCATTATACCAGCCTTAGCCTCTGATCTGACGGCTATTCCTGAGATTTCCTGGGAAGAATTTAGCACATTGACTGTGAAAATTAAGTCAGGCTCTCCGGCCGACCCACTCAAACCTGCTCAGTTCAGAGAATCCTCTCTGCCCTGTATGGCCCCGCTACACCAGCTGATTAGTGCCTCTTTCTCATCCGCCATTGTTCCGGTGAAATGGAAACAGGCGTGGGTTTCTCCCATCCTTAAAAAACCTAATTTAGACCCTATCAAGCCTAAAAAAATCAGGCCTATCTCTCTTCTTCCCTGGATAGCGAAGGTGGCAGAATCACATGTTAATACTATACTTACCAACGTTCTGAGCTCCAATAACATTCTGGATGAAACACAACATGGTTTCCGCGCTGGTCATAGTACCAAGACCGCTCTCTTGGCCATGACGGAACACCTGTGATCTATCCTTGACCATGGTCAAACGGCGGCACTGATCCTGTTAGATCTCAGAGCCGCCTTTGACACTGTATCCCACAAGGTTCTGATCCACCGTCTTGAGGAGGCAGGGATCACTGATATGGCCCTTGCCTGGTTCTTTTCTGACCGAGAGGTCATTTCGTGTTTCCACCCCTCCTTTCCTATCTCAGGCACATCCTATTGAGCCGGGTGTCCCCCAAGGCTCGGCATTGAGCCCCATATTATTTAATCTTTATGTTCAGCCGCTAGCTGCTGTCCCCAAACAATGGGACCTCGCCATCGTCTTACATGCTACAAGGAGCCTTTACTTAAATGTTATGTCTGTTTTCTTTACCCCCACAGGTACAACTCGAGAGGAAACACCTCTTGCACATATAAGCACCATAGTGTGTGCTTTACACACAGGGCACTGACAAACTCATACAAAACCCTGTAATACCCTACACATATACGGTCCTGAAGAAAGCCAGTAGAAGGAAATGCCTGGCTGAAACTAGTTGATCGCACAGGACGTCGGAGGCCAGAAGCCCACCGTGCACGTCCAAAAGCCTTTGTTTTTATTGACTGCCTGGGGCCCACCATTAAAACAGTCTTTGGGACCCCTAGGACAGTATTTTAAACCTCACTCAGAGCACACTCACAGCACCCTCACGAACAAAAAAAACCCGCTCCGCAGTAACCTGGCGTCGAATCGGGTTACGATGATGAAGCATGCCACCAACTAGGTTGGTGGGTGAGGGCCTTCATAAAACCTAATGGTTTTCCACATACAAACACTTTAAATCAGAGCTAGTTCTAATGGATTACTACAGTCAGATTTCCAATTATTAAAACAGAAACCTCATGTATTCAAGATAAAATAACAATAATTTTTGTAAAAATTTTTTTTTGCAAAGACTTTTATTAAGTGCTTAAAAGTTTGCGATACATAGTTTTCAAGGAAGTGGTACCTCCCCCTTAGGAAAGGCAGTCCACTTCAACTTTTTAATCAATGTATTTAAACATTTTACAAGTCGTCAGTTTGGGGTTCAAGAATGTCTGCAGATAGCTTTTGCAGTTTTTAATGGGGCCACTTTAAAGAGTCTAGTGGGGTAGGGGGGGTGGGTGTTACAGTTCTTCCCCTTCCTCACTTTTCTGCTTGTCCATGGCTGCATAGTCTCTAAGCAGGCTGAGCACCATCCTGCGGCACCCTTCTCGGTTCACCACCTCTCCATTGGTCACCAGGCGGGTCCTGGCGAACAGGAGAATGTCTTTAATACAGCAAAGGAGCCTCCAGCACCCCTGGATAGCTTCCTCTGTGTGTGTCCCTGGAAACAGCCCGTACATCATGGACTGTTCAGTAATGTTCTCGTAGGGGATGAGGGCTAGCAGTTCTTGGCGTAAGACAGCCCGTAGTCTCTGGGCAAAGGGGCAGGCCCAGAAGAGGTGGTGTGCAGATTCCTCTGTGGGGCATCCCCTTGGACAGTTCCTGTGCGGGCACAGGCCTCTGCTGTGCATGAAGGACCTTACTGGCAGGCCCCCCTTCACAGACATCCATGCTATGTCCTTGTGTCTGTTGGTCAGACTTGGGGAGGATACATTCCCCCACACGTGCGCTGCCGTTGCTGGGGGCAGGCCGCTTACTGGTTCGGTGGTGTCCCTGGTCCTGATCAGTTTGCGGATTGTCCTGGGCTTCCAAAGGCAAGGGATGACACAGTTCAGCCCAAATTCACCCACAAACTTTTCCACCTCCCTGTAGTACCATGGAAGGTCCCAGTTGAAAGTTACTGCATTTTCCCACTTATCCCATCCCAGCCGTCTCCACACCGGGAGGAGGAAAAAGCGGAAGACTTTGTAGGCAGAGTGGTCCTTGTTCATATTTAACAGAGTTATTCGGACGCAGCCACACACAAAGAAAGCCCAGAGGATTGTTGGGATGTCGGGGACTGCCTTCCCCCCTTTGCGGTGTTCCTTGTGCATGACCGACCGTTTCACCCTGTCCATCTTTGAGTGCCAGACGAAATGGGACACCATGCTGTTGATGGCCCGTGCTACGTTGGCCAGGAGTGGCCAGGCCTGTGTCACATATTGCAGCACGGGCAGGGCGTCGTTCCTGAGCATCAGAGCCTTCCCTTCAATGCTCAGGTTTCTCAGGCTCCAGAGACCCAGTTTCTGCTTCACCTTGGCCAGGCGTTCGTTCCAGCTCTTCGCTGCTGCCCCATGTCCTCCAAACAAGACGCCGAGGATCTTCATCAGTCCTGCCTCGATGGGGAAGGGGAGAGGCTCGTTGCAGAGGTCCCATCGCCCGAAGAGTTTGGCCTGCGACTTGTCCACGTTGATTCTCGCCCCTGATGCCTTTCCGAAGTCTGTGCACGCCTCCAGCAGGGATTTGACTGATTCTCCATCCGCGCAGAAGAGGGTGACATCGTCCATGTACAGCGAGCACTTGACCTCCTTCTTCGTGTCGCCGGGTGTTAGGATCCCTCTGATGTTTGGGTTCTTCCTGATGTACTCGGCGAGAAGTTCTATAACCAAAACAAACAGAGGTGGCGAGAGCGGGCAGCCTCGTCTTACCCCGGACCTGATAGGAAAGGGGTATGTTTTACAACCATTTACAATGACTGAACTGAAGATGTCTTTATACATTACTTTAACGTAACCGCAGAAGCGTTCCCCCAGCCCAAATACGTGCAGTACCCTCTCCATAAACTCATGGGAGACACGATCGAAAGCCTTCTCCTGATCTAGACAGACCAGGGCAGCCCGGATCTTGCGCCCCGTGATGTACCGGATCGTGTCCCTTATCAGTGCCAGGCTATCTGCGCCCCTGCGCCCCGGGACCCCACAGGTCTGGTCTGGGTGTACTAACTCTCCCATGGCGCCCTTCAGTCTGTTCACTAGCGTCTTTGCAAGGATCTTGTAGTCTACATTCAGGAGAGAGATGGGACGCCAGTTCTTTAGGTCACATCTCTCCCCCTTATGTTTATACAAGAGAGCAATCATTCCTTCCCTCAGAGTGCGGGGCATGATTCCCTCCCTCTCCATCTCCTCATACACCTGCAGGAGATCCGGTCCCACTAGGTCCCACAGTGAGGCATAGAACTCGACTGGGAGACCGTCACTACCTGGTGTCTTTCCTGACTTGAAGGATTTCACTGCAAGGTGCAGCTCGTCCAAAGTCAGGGGGGCACTTAGGGCTTCTCTCACTGTTGGGGAAACAGTTCTTGGGATACCAGACAGAAACTTTTCTGCCTGGTCTCCCTCTGACCTCTTCTCTGAGTAGAGGTCCCCATAGAAATCTGTCACTCCCTTCCTAATGTCCTCCCTTGTGTCACAGAGGGTCCCCTCCTTGTTGCGCAGTTGAACCAGAGGGGTGTGCGCAGAGTGGATTTTCTTAAAGAAGAAGGAGTTGCATTTCTCCCCCTTCTCCAAGTTCTCCACCTTGGAACGGAAAATGATCCTCCTGGATTCGTCGTGAAAGTGCTCGCTCAGCTCTTTCTTGACTTCTTCCAGGGGGCTCATGACGTCCCATCCCCGGAGTTGGAGGTCGTGCGGTTCTTGCAGCTCTTGCTGTAGTCTACTGAACTCCCTCTTTCTCCCCCTTTCAACCTGCCTGCCCACATTCTTGAAAAAATCCCGGAGCCTGCCCATGACCCATTCCCACCATTTCCCTGTGGACTCGAATGTGTCTTTCATGGCCTGCCACTGGGTGTATGTCTCCCTCAACACCTCCATCACACCCTCTTTCTCCAGCAGAGAGCTATTCAGTTTCCAAGTGCCTGGACCTGTCAGGAACGTGCCCGTCAGTTCCCCTTGGAAGTGGATAGCTCTGTGGTCGGAGAAATGAACTGTCACCATTGAATGTTGCTTGAGCTTCACTGATTGAGAGGTGAAGATGAAGTCTATCCCGGAGCGCAAGGAACCATGAGGGCGACTCCAGGTGAAGTTCCTGGCGTCCGCCCCCATGGTCCCAATGACGTCTGTCAGGGAGGCCTCCCCCGCCATCTCTACCAGTAGTCTCGCAGCGTCATCCATCCGTCCTTCCCCAGCCCTGGCCCCACATCTACCACCTGCTTCTAGAATACAGTTGAAATCCCCGCCCATCAAAATTGTTCTAGAGGTGACCAACTGTGGCCTGAGGCGCTGAAACAGCTCCCGTCGCTCGCCTACGTCAGAAGGGGCGTACACGTTGATGAGTCTAACTGGCTCTCCTGCCCACGAACCGCCGACGACAAGAGCCCTGCCGCCCTCCAGCTCGGTGACTGAGTCCATCGTGAAACGCCTTCCTCTGACTAAGGTAGCCTCTCCCACAGACCTACTGCTGTTCCCCCCAGACCAAAAGGAAGGCCCTAGGGTCCACTGCTGTTCTAGGTGGGAGTATGACGTTGCAAAGGGGATGGAGCATTCTTGAATCATGCACACATCACACTCCTGGCTGGCAAGGAAACTCAAAGTACTAGCACATCTGCGCCTGTCTCTAATACTTCTGACATTTATGGAAAATAATGAAATAGCCATCATTAATTAGTTTTTAAGAGTAAACTTAATACTTAAAGACTAATTATCAAGTCAAGGCAATTGGTTGCAAAAACATTCGACAAGGCTACTTACGGGGCTGGTTGAGCCTCCTGTCGGGTCTCTTGTGCTGGGCTTTCCTGCTCGGCGGCTGTTGCTTGCTGTGGCACGATGGCTGCTCCACCTTCTTGGCTGGGCTCGTGGTCGGCCTCCTCTGGGGTGACGGGCAGGTCTTGCTCTTGGCCCTCGATGGTGATCTCAACCTCTTCTACTCTTGTTGGCGATGGGGGTGGGGATGCTTCCATGGAGTTTGCCAGCGCCCTCATCTCCCTCAGCACTTCTGTCACTTGCTTGAGTTGCTCATTCGTGGTGTCTTGTTCCGGCTGCATTTCTTCTTCTGGATCCTCGAGCGCGGAGTAGGAGTTGTGGGTGCTCAAGGGTCTCTTGCTTGCTCCTTCAGAGTCCGTTGAGTGTCTCCTTTTCCTGCGCTCCTGTGTTGCCCAGGCACCTTCCTCCGGGGCCTCGGTGGCAGTTGGGGTGGGAGTCTCCATTAGCTCACTGTGCACACCGGGCTCAGGGATGGTATCGTTGGGTGTCTGTGTCTCTGGGACCTTGGCGGTGTCCTGCTTGGGCTTGGGCGCGTTCTGGTTGTGGCCCTTCCCTTTCCCGGTCCCCCTCTCCTGCCGCGGGGCTGGGACTGGATGCAGGGTCACTTCTGCCTCCTCCTCCTCTGGTTGGCTTCTCCATTGAGGTTGGGCAGCGTGGCCGTAGGATTTGGCTCTTTTTGGGCAGTCCTTAAAGAGATGGCCTACACCCCCACAGAGGTTGCATGGGGTTTTCTATTTGCAGGTTTTTGCTGTGTGGCCTTCTTTTTTGCAGTTCCTGCATATTTGCGCTGTGCAGTCTTTGCCAGTGTGGCCTGGTTTGCTGCACCTGTTGCATAGTTTGGGCTGCCCAGGGTAGTACAGGTATCCTGAGTCGCGCCCTAGAGAGAAACTGGAAGGGGGGTGGCGGATTCCATCTGGGACCAACGGGTCCTCCTTCAGCTTCACCATTGCTGTCCATTTACCATCCCAGATGCCATCACTGTCCAGGTTGCGGGAGGGTGCTTTAGTCACTGTGCAGTGGCGGCATAGGAAGGTTGTCAGGTCTTGGACATTGACATGTGGGTTGTAGACGTGCACGGTCATTCTCTTGACCTCCAGCACGAGCTGGCATTCCAGGTGGAAGTCAGAGAAGGGTTTCTCCTCCCGTCGTGACCAGCACATCTGCCAATACCTCCTGCAGATTTGTTCGGACATGAACGTCAGCAGGTAGGTGCCTTTGGGTGGATCCGTCATGATGCAACAGATTTCTGCTGCTGTGAACCCCATCTTAGTTACCAGCAGCTCAGTGAATATCTTCCTGCTTAGGTGTTGTGTGGTGTTGTGTGGTGCCATCTGACTCCACCTTTCTCTGCAGCTTCACAGTGTTGTGGCACCATGGATTCAGAGGTCTGCTCATCCTGCTGCTCCGCTGTGCTGTGCCCAGGAGAAGAAGAAGGATTCCTCAAGGAGCTAGGGGGAGAACCAAAAAGATGCCTTCAAAACAAAGAGCACATCTTGCTGAACGATTCGAATCGGTGGTGGTCCCATCCTCTTAGGACTACCACAAGCACAGTTATGGTCACAAATACAGTCCCAATTAAAAGCCCCTGCAAAGCATTATGAGACGAGATTAGCAGTGGGAAGTGAATATTATAGTATCCAAATAATTCTACAAAGAGCTGCAGTTCACCTCCTCATCCCCAGATGTCCCTGATGAGGCAAATGCAATAGCATTTAAAATATTATACATCAAGCTGCAGTTCACCTCGTTGTCCCAAGATGTCGCTGATGAGGCAAATGCAATAGCATTTAAAATAGTACACATCAAGCTGCAGTTCACCTCGTCGTCCCAAGATGTCCCTGATGAGGCAAATGCAATAGCATTTAAAATATTATACATCAAGCTGCAGTTCACCTCGTCGTCCATAGATGTCTCTGATGAGGCAAATGCAATAGCATTTAAAATATTATACATCAAGCTGCAGTTCACCTCGTCGTCCCTAGATGTCCCTGATGAGGCAAATGCAATAGCATTTAAAATATTATACATCAAGCTGCAGTTCACCTCGTCGTCCCTAGATGTCCCTGATGAGGCAAATGCAATAGCATTTAAAATATTATACATCAAGCTGCAGTTCACCTCGTCGTCCCTAGATGTCCCTGATGAGGCAAATGCAATAGCATTTAAAATATTATACATCAAGCTGCAGTTCACCTCGTCGTCCCTAGATGTCCCTGATGAGGCAAATGCAATAGCATTTAAAATATTATACATCAAGCTGCAGTTCACCTCATCGTCCCAAGATGTCCCTGATGAGTAAAATTCAAAAACATTGAAACCCTTTCATGAATGCTAATAATGATGCTAATCTTATCCCATAATGCTTTGCAGGGGCTTTTCGTTGTATTTTTGCCCATAACTGTGCTTGGGGTGGTTTTAAGAGAATGGGACCACCACTGAATTACTGCTCATACCTACAGAAGATTTAACAGATGAATTGATGGAATATTTACCTGCAACCTGTGAAGTCATATATACTAATGGATGTATTAAACAAACTCTACAAGAAATGGCAATTGTAAAAAAATATATAATAAAGGAATACTTGTAACATCTAAGAAAAGTAACATGTTTATTTACTTTAATACAAAACTGCCTTAGAAAAAAAGTTACCTTTCATTTACCTGTATAATAAAACGTATATATATATATATATATATATATACATATACTATACACTATACACTTTCAATGTTTACAAACTACATTGCACAAAAAAAGAGATTAAATACATTGTTTTACAAATATTATACAGCATAAGATTTTAACTAGAACTATTTGAACACTGATTTATAAAGAATTTCATATTATACAATGTTTAGGCATTATGTCTTTGTACTGTATATATTTTTATAAAATGTAAATAATAGTAGAAAAAAAGGAAAAAAATGTTTTTTACTTACATATAAAACTACCTTAGAAAACAAACATCATTAAATATTAAATAGTGAATATAAAATACTAAAGTATTAAACCATTAATTTGACAACAAATCAGTAAAAAGCGGAAAATGATAGAATGTCAAGCTAGTAAAACATAAGTTACATATTTCATTAAAAGAATTCATTCGGAATAATACAAGGGAATGCAATATAAAGAATACAGAATCACACCAGTAGTAAGTATAAATATAATAGTAAAAGGTTGACTAATTGAAGACAATACACCATAGTCATAAGTCAGTGAACTAACAGTACCCAAAGGTCAATACAATATAATGAACAAAATAATCTAAGAAGTAAGGTTAGCAAGCAGATTTAAAAAAAAAATTATACTTGTTACTGGAAAACCTTTCCTCCATAACTTATTTTATTCTGTCTACAAAAGTTAAACAAAACTTCCAAAAAATCATGCACTTTCAATGTTTAAGAGCTACACTGCAAAAACAAAAGTCAAAATTTTAAGAGGAGACAAATACACAGTTGTACAAATGTTATACGATAATGTTTTGAAATATATTGGATAAATGTAGCTTTATAATAAGTATCACATTTTACAATAGTTTGTATTAAAAAAATATTGTTTTGAAAGAATCACAAACAATCCTGCATATATTCTTTTAAGCCATTGCAAATGTCTTAACAGTACAACAAAATAACATTACTTATGCAAGTTAATAAAAGAAATTACAAAATTTAAAGCGTCATTAATTTTGTTTTTTGATAATACAAGTAGGCAACCATTATATAATAATTAAAATGATGATATTGTATACAGCACATACCAATAACATTGAAAGAATATTCTTTAGTAAAAATGACACCACTTAACACAAAAATATAGAGAGACTGATTGACATTGCCAGTGCTTGTTTAAAACAATGTTTTTCCAGAATTAAAAGTTATACAAACAACATGACGCAAACAAGTTGTTACAGGAACAATCAAGTTGATCAGTTTCCATGTTACCACTCCTGTGAAAGGTGCATCATTGTGGAACTATGAGGTACTCTATCATCAATGTTAACAAAGTTGTGTTCATAATAACGCACTACATACCCATGAGGGTCTCAAGGCGCTGAATAATGTGTAACCATAGAGACACTGTTGACTGTTGAGAGGTACCAGAGCGTCTATTCTGCTCACTTTGGAGCCATAACTGACCTTTGAACCCCTGCCATCCATGTGACCTCCTGTCTCTCCCTTTTTAGGTCTTGCCTAGGCAGCGCGCACGCGCAGCTCTAGTAAAAATTACCTCTTGGAATCGCTCTTGACTTCCGGCCTATTGCTTGCTGTTATGTGCATCGGCTCGAAAGTGCTCGTGCACCACTCGCAGGACTTCCGGCCTATGGTTTGCTGTAATGAGCAGCGTCTCGCAAGCATACGCGCACCACTCGCGGGACGCTGTAGCTGTATTCGTGGCCGGGCTTGTTTTAAATCAAATACGTGAATTGTTCCCACTTTGCTGTGCCCTTCTTGTCTACATGTGTAAGTGCATGCATTCCTCAAGCTAGGGAGGGCAGGCGTGTCCCTTCTCAGTCTTGCTTGCTTACACCAGCTGTCACAATGGAGATCACCGGTCAGTATTTAGGGCTGGCTAATCTTCACACTTCGGCAACACTGACCGATATATACCAGTCGGTACCTGTTGAAACACCAAGTGTCCACAGATGCTGGAAGGCTGCCGTGCTTTGCCGTCCATTGAGTCTCTCAAAGATGACCTGTCCTGACCAGGGAGTTACTTTTGTCCAGTGTGAGTGGTGTGTGTGCTGAAGCTCTTGTTATGGGTGTTGGGATACGCGTGACCTATCTGTGGGAGACTGCAGCAAAGAATACATGGGCATATTATGAAGGACAGGCGATACATTATCGCCGCTTTTATCGGCAGGAAACTGCCGATAACGTGGCGATAATGGCCTTGATAATATGCTCTATGAATTCCAATCGAAGCCCATGTTAGATGTGTTCACATCTAACATGGGCTTCGATTGGAATTCATACAGCATATTATCAAGGCCATTATCGCCGCTTTAGCTGCAGTTTCCTGCCGATAAAAGCGGCGATAATGTATCGCCTGTCCTTGATAATATGCCCCACAGTTCTGTCCCGGGAGCTGGGCGCTCTGTGAGCAGAAAACGAAGTCCCCTGACAACATGAAACCTCTTTTATCCAGACTCTGTTCAGATTACGCACAATTTGTTTTATTTTCTGACGTGTAAATGGCACAGTTGGGATGCCCTGACTTTGTACCCGAGTTTGTTCTTCAGTGTAGCACAACTTGGCAGGCGTAAAGTTCAAAAGAAAGAGCCAACTTTTGCCATTGCAAATGGTACATTTAGAGGGTGGCTTGGCAGGTGGTAAATGTTGTCCAGGTGCTCCAGTGTGTTTTTTTGTTTTTTTGCATCTGGGAGAAGTGGAGGCTGGGAGATAAGCTCTTTGCTCCGAAGCCCTCATTTTGGTCATGTGGAGATGAGTGGATTGGAGTCTAGATGCCCTTCGGCAGTCTTCAGTGTGGCCGCTCCACTCACTGCCTTTCTGTGTAGCCCACACATGGGTGCATGGTAATGAACCCTATCTCCATAGGCAGACCATGCAGTATGTGCCCCAGTTTTTGTGTCTCTTTTAATTTCTGGAACTGGGTTCTTTAGATATATATTGGCGACCCAGTTAGCTTGTGTCGTAGGTGACTGCCTAGTACTCTCATACGGCTGCACCACTCCCGTGTAAACCTTGATCTGGGTGATTGCACCATAAAGGCAGAAACAAGCATGGTCCTTCATAACATCAAACATAGAATTCTGTTTTTGATTGCATTTTTTTTCTGTCTCTTGTTCCAACTAGCTTCTGTGAAGCGCCATTTCAGCTGCCTGCAGTTTAAGTGCTGGGTTAAGTGTGGTCTCCTTAACAAATGATAAAATGCCTGTGAGCACTGACAGCATTGGCATTTGTAAAACATCACTAGTAAAACAACCACGAATTGCTGTTTTTACACTGCACATTTTTATTGCAAGCACACGGGGCAGTGTTTATCATTTGCTTTCAGTTTGTGACACATGCTTCCAATAAAACTAAGAGTTCCACCTTCTTGCAAGGCTAGCAGCATTGGTTTTGCAAATGCTTGCTTGATCTTGTTATTAGCTCCTGTTGGTAAGAACTCCTGCAGCAAGCTAGAGCCTCGAAGCATGAATCGATCAATTATTTGTAGACGTGCAATGAAGTCTGTGCTGGCCAGCCTGTGGCATGTTTATGCAGTCTCGAGGGGGTGCTTTTCCTATAGTCCCCACTTTGATTCTGGAACTCAGAGTTTGTTGCTTCGGCCTGCATGGGGGCGCTCTCAGGGGGCGCTGTCCCCACCCCAGATGACCCCTAAATGTACATCATTCAAGGTGATCAGTAAAAGGTGTTGTTGATGAGCTGGTGTCTGAAGGGTGTGATGCTAACCTTGGCTTCTCCACTTGACCACGATTGCATGAACCTGTGACACAAATGTCTCGTCCTGCAACTCTCGCTCTCTACCTGGGAGCACCGGCAGCACACTGAACCTCAACATCAAGAGTATCTGTTTGGACCAGCCACGCCTAGAAGTGTCTCCCTCGCCTTATATTGTACTAGTCTCACTATTCACCATCTGGTGAAGTGAGACCACGAGAGCTGTCTCGTCTGCTACAATGATAACCTTTATGAAGCGCTGCGCCGGCGTCTAGGCGCTGTTCATTGGGTGAGGTGCATGCTAGGTGGAGGCCACAATCATGAAAGGCTTCTGCTGTGTCTTAAGAGGTTGGCGGGATGCTGCTTGCTTGCGCTGCCGCAGTCCACAGGTGACCGGCCACTTTGACATGTACAGTGGGGTTGTAGGTGGTGGTGCTGTGCGGTGCATCCTGCTTTGTCCTTCCACACCGGCTGCTTTTGAGTGGAGTGGGAGTTGTAGTCCGTGTGTGCTGTGCGGTGCATCCTGCTTTTTCCTTCCACACCGGCTGCTTTTGAGTAGAGTGGGAGTTGTAGTCCGTGTGTGCTGTGCGGTGCATCCTGCTTTTTCCTTCCACACCGGCTGCTTTTGAGTGAAGTGGGAGTTGTAGTCCGTGTGTGCTGTGCGGTGCATCCTGCTTTTTCATTCCACACCGGCTGCTTTTGAGGGGAGTGAGAGTTGTAGGCCGTGTGTGCTGTGCGGTGCATCCTGCTTTTTCCTTCCACACCGGCTGTTTTTGAGTGGAGTGAGAGTTGTAGGCCGTGTGTGCTGTGCGGTGCATCCTGCTTTTTCATTCCACACCGGCTGCTTTTGAGGGGAGTGAGAGTTGTAGGCTGTGTGTGCTGTGCGGTGCATCCTGCTTTTTCCTTCCACACCGGCTGCTTTTGAGTGGAGTGGGAGTTGTAGTCCGTGTGTGCTTTGCGGTGCATCCTGCTTTTTCCTTCCACACCGGCTGTTTTTGAATGGAGTGGGAGTTGTAGGCCGTGTGTGCTGTGCGGTGCATCCTGCTTTTTCCTTCCACACCGGCTGCTTTTGAGTGGAGTGGGAGTTGTAGGCCGTGTGTGCTGTGCGGTGCATCCTGCTTTTTCCTTCCACACCGGCTGCTTTTGAATGGAGTGGGAGTTGTAGGCCGTGTGTGCTGTGCGGTGCATCCTGCTTTGTCCTTCCACACCGACTGCTTTTGAGTGGAGTGGGAGTTGTAGGCTGTGTGTGCTGTGCGGTGCATCCTGCTTTTTCCTTCCACACCGGCTGTTTTTGAATGGAGTGGGAGTTGTAGGCCGTGTGTGCTGTGCGGTGCATCCTGCTTTGTCCTTCCACACCGGCTGCTTTTGAGTGGAGTGGGAGTTGTAGGCCGTGTGTGCTGTGCAGTGCATCCTGCTTTTTCCTTCCACACCGGCTGCTTTTGAGTGGAGTGGGAGTTGTAGGCTGTGTGTGCTGTGCAGTGCATCCTGCTTTTTCCTTCCACACCGGCTGCTTTTGAGTGGAGTGGGAGTTGTCGTCCGTGTGTTCTGTGCGGTGCATCCTGCTTTTTCCTTCCACACCGGCTGCTTTTGAGTGGAGTGGGAGTTGTAGGCTGTGTGTGCTGTGCAGTGCATCCTGCTTTTTCCTTCCACACCGGCTGCTTTTGAGTGGAGTCGGAGTTGTCGTCCGTGTGTGCTGTGCGGTGCATCCTGCTTTTTCCTTCCACACCGGCTGCTTTTGAGTGGAGTGGGAGTTGTAGTCCGTGTGTGCTGTGCGGTGCGTCCTGCTTTTTCCTTCCACACCGGCTGCTTTTGAGTGGAGTGGGAGTTGTAGTCCGTGTGTGCTGTGCGGTGCATCCTGCTTTTTCCTTCCACACCGGCTGATTTTGAGAGGAGTGGGAGTTGTAGGCTGTGTGTGCTGTGCGGTGCATCCTGCTTTTTCCTTCCACACCGGCTGTTTTTGAGTGGAGTGGGAGTTGTCGTCCGTGTGTGCTGTGCGGTGCATCCTGCTTTTTCCTTCCACACCGGCTGCTTTTGAGTGGAGTGGGAGTTGTAGGCTCTGTGTGCTGTGCAGTGCATCCTGCTTTTTCCTTCCACACCGGCTGATTTTGAGAGGAGTGGGAGTTGTAGTCTGTGTGTGCTGTGCGGTGCATCCTGCTTCTTCCTTCCACACCGGCTGCTTTTGAGTGGAGTGGGAGTTGTAGTCCTTGTGTGCTGTGCGGTGCATCCTGCTTTTTCCTTCCACACTGGCTGTTTTTGAGTGGAGTGGGTGTTGAAGGCCTTGTAGCTACCTGCTGGTGTCCCTTCTATCCACCTGGCCCACCCCCTCCCATGCATACTGTATGCAATATGCGCCATCGCCACTGAAATCCTTGCACTGCCCCTACCTGCCCTCCACTGCCAGGGCGTCGAGCTCTGGTGTCCGTTGCAGGGCAGAAAGGCAAATTCCTCTTCTTGCCACTACATCTTCACTGGATGGGGCTTGGAATAAACCAGATCCTTCTCTGCACCCCTCTTCTCAGTCAGTCATCTATTAAACTTTACTCCTCCCAGAGCAGGCTCTGCTATCCACCGCTGCTAGGGGAGCTGCTCCGGGGTGGACCTTACAAAGCATGTTAACAAATTGCTGTATTTAGTGCATGCCTTCGGGTCCCTCACCTCTGTCCTGAGTAGACTCTGCCTTGGATGCTGTATCCTGTCCTTGCCGTTGGGTGGACAGAGTAGAGAATTTACCGTCTGTAGCCTGTCCCTGTAGAGGGTGCTTCACGCCTGTGTGGCCCAGTACAGCTTTACTGGCTGCCTGTAGTTAGTGTATGACATGGGTTAGTGGAGTTGTTTTTTTTCTTTTCTCCTGGGGGGAGTAAACCGGAGCAATGAAATTCTGACATTTCCCTTATAATTGGTGATCATAACTAACTCACTCTCAATAACTCACTCACTAACTCTCTCACTCTCACTAACTAAATCTAACACTCTCTCACTAACTATCGGGAGGTGACAAGAGGTGGATGGGCGCAGGGCGGGCGGCGGTGGGGTCCCGGACTGCGGGGTCAAGGGAAGTAATGCTGGGGGGCAGGTTGGAAAGACGGATCGGTGGACATAAGTCAGGAGGGGGAAGGTCTACGTCTAGACGTTAAGTGCGGTTTAAAGGGATCGGGATGGTCTTGGTTGCGGCTACACGTTGAGGGAACGTCATTTGATTAGGAGGGCGATGCCAACTCTTAAATATAATAACCGGAAGGTAGATAAGGAAGGTGCGGAGTGACTATGGGATGCGCAAGAACGTACATGCAGGGATATCGAAAAAGGGCGCCAAGCGGGTAGCCATGGAGGAGGCATAATGGGGGTCGGATTGCGGGGTAAAGGAGGGATGAATGGGGTTGGGGGAGAGGGCCGTCCAGGAGAAAGAATGTAGGGAGATAGGGTTATGGGCGCGGGCGAGAGACGTACAGTTAGGCGCCATTCGGAGAATAGGCCTCCGATGCAAAGGGAGTGGAATTAAGAAGAGCTATACATGTGTAGCATCAGCATATCGTTTGCTTGGCACTCGTGGTGAATAGGCACTAAAGGTATACTGCAGGAATTAGGCATAGATTGTGTAGCACGGAACTTGGTCGCCTTTGGGGGTCCTAGCAGAGTGAACGAGAAAAAGTTTCACTTTGCCATGGTGGGATAACGATACGAAATTCAGGGGGCTGGGGGGGGGCAGGGTGCAAAAGGAACAGGGGGCGGGGGGACGGTAAGGGCGCCACAAGGTAGGGGGCGGGATGGGGCTCCAACGCAGGCAGACAGGGATGACACAGCGTAGGGGGTTAGTGACAGGAGGGAGGGAATCAGCAAAGGAAAGGAATTTGTAAGATGAGGAGAGCAGGGAGGGCCGCCGATGGTAAGGGCTGGCGAATGGGGGCGGGGGGGGGCGGAGCCTGCTCCACCAGGCATGGCAGGGAGCGGCAGATAAGGGGGGTGGGGGAGCAGAGGGTGAAGGGTGCAGGGAGCTTGGAGAAGTGGTGGCCAGGAATAGTCGAATAAGGAGGCAAAGGTCAGCACAACAGGAATACGTATGGCTACAGAACAAGTCGAGAGAGTGAAGGTCCCAGTCCTGGCATCGGCGGGGAAGAGCGCGATGAGCGAAAGTTAAAATCCGAAGCATTGTTTCCAGGAAGAGTGTGTGCGGGCATTTAGGACAATGGCACGAGCAATGTGCCCACGGGGGCGGGGGAACACAGATCGGCAGTGAAAGTGAGCACAATAGTGGATAGAGAAGGGAGGGAAGCAAGGCACACCGCTGGCGTTTAACGCTTCATTGCTCTACTAGGGTCTCGTTCCGACACAAGCGAGGACTGGGGCCCAGATGGTGTAATGTCTAAAGGATCACTTCAGAGTTGGCAGTATAGGAAAGGTAGGTACGGAGGGCGTGTGCACCCTATGTGTAACGTGGATGTGCTGGCGAAATACAATGCGACTGTGCAAATTGAACGAAACTCCTTACGAATTAATAAACTATCTATACTCTATAGATACCACTCTGTACCCTTCACATGTCGGATGGTGTTCCACGCATGCTGCTGGACACAACTGATACGCTGGCTGCCAATAGTATTTCGTGATTACTTTTGGATACATTATTTCTGTAGATCCTCAGTAACATTTGTTATGGTGTCTTAAGAGTTGATGTTTGGCTTTGAATGCTCTTTGTAGCATTACGTACGGTTCATGCATTTTAATTTAAAAATGGTATTCACCATGGGATCCAAAAGTTAATAATGGGGTATGTTATCTAGTACTTCAGCAGATGTTACATTTTATGTTTCTGGGCTGTGATGTTAGAAAGGTAATTCAGTCACTTGGGGTCACCAACGTCAGCGAGTCCTGGTCTGTGAAACACACTCAGACCCCAGGGGGCCCCAGGTGCTGGTCTTAAAGTTCAGGGGCTGGTCCTTGCAATGGGATCTGTTTAAAGACCGAAGTTGACAAGAGGGGTGTCCCCTCTGACCCATCAGAGCTCTTACATGCTGTGGGTGTGACAAATATGATAATAGGAGGAGACTGGGTTGAAATGCTGAGCCGTTGTCATACCTTTGCCCCTTTGCCACCATTGTCTCAACGTCAGTGCCACCTCCTCTATAAAAGAGGCCTGACAGGAATGCAGTCTGAGGGGTCAGAGGGCAATCAGAGGTTACAGGGCCATAGTTGTATCAAGGAGGGGTGTTTGCCTCCAAGCCCTGGGGCCTCTGTACTCTGGGCCCCCAAACTAGGGACCAGGCCCCCCTTTAACACCTGACTCAGAATAACAAGACAGGGCAGCCGAAAGCTTCCATGTACGAAAGGAACACAGGAGGGTATTAAACTGCACCCTGACCCCATCAGTGCACACTTTTACATGTATGAAAGGAACACAGGAGGACATTAAACTGCACCCTGGCCCTATTAGTGCACACTTTTACATGTATGAAAGGAACACAGGAGGACATTAAACTGCACCCTGGCCCTATTAGTGCACACTTTTACATGTATGAAAGGAACACAGGAGGACAATAAACTGCACCCTGGCCCTATTAGTGCACACTTTTACATGTATGAAAGGAACACAGGGGGATATTAAACTGCACACTGACCCCATCAGTGCACACTTTTACATGTATGAAAGGAACACAGGAGGATATTAAACTGCACACTGACCCTATTAGTGCACACTTTTACATGTATGAAAGGAACACAGGAGGATATGAAACTGCACCCTGACCCCATTAGTGCACACTTTTACATGTATGAAAGGAACACAGGAGGATATTAAACTGCACCCTGACCCCATCAGTGCACACTTTTACATGTATGAAAGGAACACAGGAGGACATTAAACTGCACCCTGGCCCTATTAGTGCACACTTTTACATGTATGAAAGGAACACAGGAGGACATTAAACTGCACCCTGGCCCTATTAGTGCACACTTTTACATGTATGAAAGGAACACAGGAGGACAATAAACTGCACCCTGGCCCTATTAGTGCACACTTTTACATGTATGAAAGGAACACAGGGGGATATTAAACTGCACACTGACCCTATTAGTGCACACTTTTACATGTATGAAAGGAACACAGGAGGATATGAAACTGCACCCTGACCCCATTAGTGCACACTTTTACATGTATGAAAGGAACACAGGGGGATATTAAACTGCACCCTGACCCTATTAGTGCACACTTTTACATGTATGAAAGGAACACAGGAGGATATGAAACTGCACCCTGACCCCATCAGTGCACACTTTTACATGTATGAAAGGAACACAGGAGGATATGACACTGCACCCTGACCCCATTAGTGCACACTTTTACATGTATGAAAGGAACACAGGAGGATATTAAACTGCACCCTGACCCCATTAGTGCACACTTTTACATGTATGAAAGGAACACAGGAGGATATTAAACTGCACCCTGACCCCATTAGTGCACACGTTTACATGTATGAAAGGAACACAGGAGGACATTAAACTGCACCCTGACCCCATCAGTGCACACTTTTACATGTATGAAAGGAACACAGGAGGACAATAAACTGCACCCTGCCCCCATCAGTGCACACGTTTACATGTATGAAAGGAACACAGGAGGACAATAAACTGCACCCTGCCCCCATCAGTGCACACGTTTACATGTATGAAAGGAACACAGGAGGACATTAAACTGCACCCTGACCCCATTAGTGCACACTTTTACACCCGGTGTAAATATGGGTGCATAGTTTGATTCATAACTTGTTTACATTGGGCAGGAATAAATATGGAAACATTTGCATTGATGAGTGTTTCATCAGCCTCCCCAGGCTGCAGTCGGATTCTTCCTATTTTAAAAGTTTTCTCCATTCGATTCTTTTAAATTGAAATGATGTCAAAAAGGAAGAACACAACAGAGAATGCTACAAATGGGGGTTTATTGTTTTTAACATCAGATGTGCAAGTCACGGTGGGGTGGGGGCTAATGCTAGACAGAAATACGAAAATGCAAACAGGGCTGTTTGGGGGATCGGGGTGGACATGCGCGAGATGCGGACCCACGCCTCGGTTTCACCGCGGGGCCATGATCACTCATCAAGGGCCGATGAAGGTAGCACAGGGGCCCTGCGCTTGCGGGATTGTCACTGGAGGGGGCGTGGCTAGCCACAGTCATTTGCATACCCAGAAGCCTCTGCGGCAAACACCCGATTCAACACTACAGGCGACGCATGCATTTGTTTAACAGCAGAAGGAGCGCCTGTAGCTGTGCACAAAGAGGCATTCATGAGAGCGACTGACACGTCACCGGTGTAAAGTCGCCCTACCAGTAGGATGTTATTGTGATTTTGTGGAAGGCACAACTTTCAAATCATTTTCATTCTTCATTTCTAAAAGTTCATCCGCGGGTCACGCGCACTCCGAGGGGCCGTGAGAAGCGGTAACGTACTAATTTTTGGAGGGTTTCTGTACCAGAAACTCCGTGATTGGGTGAAATGTAAGAAACAGTCAGTAGCACTCTGCATACCCACAATCCTGTGCGCACCGTAAAGCTGCTTTATTTTCATATAAATGTAGGGCACTTTGCGGCCTTGAATATGATAAAGAGCGGACATTTAAGAACGAAGAGGGTAGAGTATCAGTCCTCAAGTTGAAAGGCACGAAACTAAGCACACTACTTTTCTAAGGGAAATTCCGGGTTATTACTGTATTGTACCATATGTCATTATATACGAAGCATAGGCAAAGCCAATAGTGCTCAATAGATGGGTCGGAGTCGGAAATGACGTCCTGACAAGGAAGGAAACAAATGAAGTGCATTCGCTCCCCCCACCCCCCCATTGCTGGAAACCGACTCGAGACGAAAATTATACATTTGGGACCCAGAGCACGAGTCCCCATGGGGCTGCTGCAGGAGCCCTGCTGTCACTGAGGGGGCGTGGCCAGCCACAAACATTTGCATACCCAGAAGCCTCTGCGGCATACACCCGATTCAACACTACAGGTGACACAGGCGTTTGTTTAATAGGACAAGGAGCGCCTGTAGCTGTGCACTCAGAGGCATTCACGAGAGTGACTGGCACGTCACTGGTGAAAAGTCACCCTACCAGTAGGAAGTTACATTATTATCCTGACTGCCCGGACAGAATAATTATGACCATCAAAATAGAAATTGGCACTCCGGGGGTCACGCGCACCTCGAGGGGCCGTGAGAAGCGGAGGTTGTTGAAATTTATGGAGGGTTTCTGTGCAAGAAAGAATCTCCGTGATTGGTAGATACGGGTCTCGTGAGGAGAGGAGCTGACCTTCATTATAATTGACATGACATGGTCCTTATTAACACTAGTAATTTGGTCTGCAGCTCTATACCCCAGTGTTCACCCATGTTGAAGGGGGCAGAGAAAGCACTATTGCTTTTATGTTTATTACCAGGAAGTACTCCCTGCTGGCTGGTGACTTCGAGGTAGCACCAAACACTGCAAGTGACCATCAGCCACATGCATCAAGCTTTTTTGCATTCGCAAACGGTGCGAATCGCAAAATTCGGCCGTTTGCGAATGCAAAAACCTTTTTTGGGATGCATCATTTTTTTTTTCATTTTTCGCTATTTAAGAAATCGCAATTTTTAAGAAATCGCAAATTTTGCGATTTCTTAAATGCTATGCATGATTTTTTTTAATTTGCGAATTCGCAATTAGGAAGGGGAAAATTACCATGAAGTAAGCCTTCGTGGTAATTTGCGAAAAGTTTCAAAAATGCACAAAAGTGCATTTTTGAAACTTATATTTTACACACACACATGCCCTTGGGACATGTGTGTGAGTAAAATGTACTTACGTGACATTTCAGGGGTGCAGGGGGGTCCTTTGGATCCCCCCCTGCACCCTTGAAATTGCATTCTCATTTTGCGATTCCTTAATTGCGAATTTGCAAAATGAGAATGCCTTCCTATTGATTCCTATGGGCCTTTAGGCCCATAGGAATCAATGTAAAGCGATTCCTTAATTGCAATTCGCAATTAAGAATTCGCAAATAAGGAAAATTAAGAAATCGCAAAAACTTTTGCGATTTCTTGATGCATAGGAATTTGCGATCCCTAAATTGCGATTCCTTAATTTTTGCAATTTAGGAATCACAAATTCCTACAATGATGCATGTGGCTGCATATCCCTTAAACCGTTCTCTTTCATATAACAGCTAGGGCTGGGCAAGTTGATGGGACCCTATTGATTTTAATCAAAATAAAGGGTTGAGACTCAGCTGGGGTAAAGTTGATCCCATCCAATTTGAAGCAAAAACCGCCACTACAAATTTAAATCCCATCATGAGTTGTCTCCATGCGGACTCCCTGCCTGATGAGGGGGTTCATGATTTTGAACTGATCTGTGCAGATGTGGAAAAAGATCTGACCAGATCATTTAGAAAAGGGGAATTTCAGGAGGTGCAATGGTTTAATGCTGAGAGTTCCAGAGCGCATAAGAATCTTAAAATGGCCCTCCATGCCAATCCCCGTGATCGAACACTAATTCAAAATTTAAGGCAGACCTACAAGGGCACCATTAAACCAAGACAAGAGTAACTTAGGAGTTTGGCTTGGGAGGACTTGGAAAGAGCCAGTGCCCTGAAAGAGTGTAAGAGTTTTTGGGACATAATTAATCGCCCCCTTTTTAAAGATGGCCTTGAATTCACAGATCCTAGGGGCAACCTGGGAATCCCACTTTCAGCAATATTTAACCCAAAAAAACACCTTAATAGATGAAGGAAGTGGGGAACCAGTTTTTGACCTATCATTGGCCTCACAATTAAGTTCATCACTCACAGTGGCAGAGATTGAGGAGGCCCTTGGGAGAGGAATTAGCATGAAAGCCCCTGACGGGGTCCCTTTGGATCTGGTTAAAACAAACCCTAATTATGGGCACTCTTGCTCACTAATGATTTTAAAGCTGCAGTGATTGGCCCCATTCCATCAACCTCGAGAGAGAGACTATTGTGGTTCCAGTATATAAGAAAGGTAACAGGAGTGACCTTTCCAGTTATAGGCCAATCTCATTAATCGACGCCACTGTAAAGGTATTGGGGAGGGATATCATTACGCGTCTTGAGACCTGGGCGAATAGTGCAGTGATTGTGTCCAGAATGCAATATGGTTTAACAAGGGGGGTGGGCACCACAGAGCAGTGCCTCAATGTGTCCCTTATTATGGGCAAGTACATGAAGGCCAGGAGGGGTTCTATCCACCTGGCGTTCATGGTCTAGTCCAGTGCTTTCGACACAGTTAATCGGGACAAGTTGTGGGGAAAAATGGAGCAAATGGGTTTTGAAGAGGCTCTTGTATCCCCCTGTGTGGACTTCATACCTCTACAACGGTTGCCATATGATAAGGTTCTAGGGGGGAGGAGACGGGGCCCATTGTCTCCACAGAAGGTGTTTGGCAGGTCTGCATTCTAGCCCATTCCTCTTTTTAATGTATACAAATGGTTAAAGGTTTTTTTTAATGGAGAAGGAACTTGATTTCCCAATAAGTGGAGGCAACGTGATTCCAATGTCATCTTATGCGGATGATACCATTTTAATGGCTTTGACAGCCAACATCCTCCAAAAGTCATCGAATGCTTTTACCGATTTTATGGCGGCGTTGGACCTAAAAGTACATTTTATTTACTCTCATGTCATGGTGTGTGGCCCTAAAGATACGAAAACAAGAACATTTGAGGTTAGGGGTAAGACCATTGAAAAGTTGAAATTTTTTACATACTTAGGGAATATTTTCAACGATACTTTGAATTGAGACCACTTTATTACAGCTAGGGTACAACATACTAGTCGGGTTGTGGAGTAGTTATTTCGCTTGGCCCGCAAGCTAGTGACAGAACTGGTTAGCCTTTACTGAGCCAAATGTCTCTCTGTGGCATTATAAGACACAGGTGTCTGTGGCTACCATAACACCTGACACCTACAGGTTCTGGAAAACAAATGTATTGAGAAATTGTTGCTGACCCCAAATAGTGCCCCCACAATCATTTGTCACCAGGAGATTAGTTTAGCCTATCTTGAAGATCAAATTGATATCGCCCCATTGCTCTTATGGGCTAAGATTTTGTTATCTGAGGATTTAATGTTCTCAAGGGTGGTTATCAAAGATTGCAACAACTTAGATAGTGCATTGTCCATACCCTGGCTGCATTTTGTAAAGCACAAATTACACAAGTTAGGGTTGGGGCCCTATTATGACAATCCTGCAAGTATTGAATCAAATGCGAAAGATGCTATAAAAGAGGCATCTTATCCTAGGACACATCTGCGCCTTGCACAATTGGTAGTATCAGGCCCCTCATGTTTATTCCACGATGAACAGAATTTTTACTTGACGTTTACTACTAATGTTCAAACATGATCTTACTTGACTAGGTTTCGATTAAGCACATTGCACTTTCTAATGGCATTCCCTAAATGATCAGGTTGGGCTCACAGTTTACCACCTTGTCCGTTTGATAATTTGGTGGCTCAGAGCATGTTGCACTTTATTTTGTTCTGTCTCCTTTATAAAGAGCAGCGGGGAGAAATTGTAACCCCAATTTTTAGGGGAAAATGGCCATGCACCTATATTGGGGGTTTTACGGTTTTTACAGTCTTTGTCTACTTCAATTAATCGCATCGCTGTTTCGAATTTCATTAGAGCTGCCATAAGAAAGCGTTATGAGCTACTGTAACTAAATTAAACCTGTGTTACCCTTTTATAATTACATGGATGAAATAGTATGGGTGAAACTAGAGATGCATTTCTGGGGTATTCAATGTTTTTTGTAAATTTCGCTCAAATGCTATTTATTGCTTACTTTTTGTTGTCTGTTTTTATCCATGCCTCTGTAACTATGATATGAAAATGTATTTTAGCAACATGCTTTTGTGAACTTTTATGGTTTTTGGAACCAAGTAAAGTTATTTTGATTGATTGATTTTGTTATGATCCTTTAAAATATTCCTGGCTGCTGCTAAATAGACCTCAATTAGGTCTCAATACCACCTTTTTCAAAATGGATGCTACATCCTGTTCATGGTTTATTTATGTTTCTGCTGAATGTAGTCAAGCAAAATATGGATTTGTTTATTTCTGAATAACAAAATTCTCAAAGAAATCCTCTAGCACGGACCCAGATTTTTCCGAGGATCTTCCATTTGCACGCAGTATTACATTCTTTCACAGTGTTTCACATTGTTTATGTAACTAGTTTTTCCTGCCATCTCCCGATGACATTAGGTCAGAGGGGCTGAATCAATATTCAGGTAGTGAATTAGTGCTTAGGTGCTAGGGCTGGACAACAATTTTAAAATCTGTGGGGCATATTATCAAGGGGATTTATCTCCGCTTTTTTGGCTTTAAAAGCCAAGAAAGCGGAGATAAAATTATCTCCCTATTACCTAGCTGTCGCTAACACCAGTTAGCGACCGCTAGTAGGAGATAGCGACCATCTTAGGCCCCACTTTGCATGTCAGTGATATTTATCACTAATGACATGCAAAGTGGGCGTGCCAAGATGTTAGCGACTGGAAACAGTCGCTAACATCGCTATCTCCTATTACCAACTTTTTGCCCTGAGCAGTTCTTAGCCATGTTATCCAATGGGAGGTGGATAACATGGCTAAGAGCATTAACTCGGTAATGCATGAATATCGCTGACTTTTCTGCGATATTCATGCATTGCGGCCGTTTTTTATCGCATTTGCGATAAACCTTGATAATAGCAAGGTTTATCTGCGATAATTTCTGACGATGCTTAGCGATAAAAAATTCGTTGCTAAGCATCGTTAGCGATAAATATCGCTTAACGTTGGTAATATGCCCCTGTATTCTCATTTCTTGAAACTGTGGGGCATATTACCAAGGGCAAGTATTGCCGCTTTCTCGTCGAATTGTGCCGAGAAAGCGGCGATACTGCTAGAGCCCTATTAACAAGGGCATTTTAAAGCCTGCCCCAAGCCCACTTTGCATGTCGGCGATAAACATCGCTAATGACACACAAAGTGGGCGTTCCCACGTCCAACCACATGTAAAATGTGGTAGGAGGTGGGAACACCATATTACCAAGGAAGGGGATGGGAGGAAAAGACCTGGTCAGAGCAGGCGTTGGTAGACCTCGCAGGTCTACCAACGCCTGCTCTGACCAGGCGTTAGGGCATTGATAACACTGGGGTGTGGATCATAAAGCTGAATCCACCCCCCCCCATATTTTCAAGGCCCGCATTAGCGCTTGAAAACAACGTTTGTTTTCATGCGCTAATGTGCTATATCGCCGACTATCGCCGGATTTCTATTGGCCTGCCTGATCCGCATTGATAATTGCGCGCTAAAAAGGCGATGAAATCCGGCGATAGCCGGCGATACGGGAATGTGCGTTTTCCAATGCACTCCTCGGTAATATGCCCCTGTACTTTTTTGCTAATCACACCACAGTGACCTTGCAGTTTTCACACTCTGCTATGGAGAAATGTGGCCAAACATGGTGATGAGATGAGAGTGTGGATTATGCACACCTATTTGAACTCAAATTGATGCTAACGATACAATGTTTTAAAGTATGTTGCGTGCGACATGTAACCAATGTCTGCCTGTCATGTGAAAATGTGGTCAACAAGTGGCTGGGTCCCAGGTGGGGCGACTTAGACTCATATGTGCACAGCCAGGGGGTTAAATACTAAAATGGTGACCATTTTTCCCACAAATTACACAATTAATCAATAATTGTTATTCAGTGTATCCAACATACAATTTAATACTCATTGTATGATTAATTAATCCTTTGAATATAACAAGATTAAATATTCACAGTGTGACACATCTTTATAACACAACAACTGTAATGTTCTAAATTACAAAATAAGATATCACAATAAAAATGCTGCCCAATGCATTTCGGGACTGCCTATCCCTGGGTCAGGGGCGAATCTGCAAAAATAATAATAAAATTAATTGCGGTGCACAATATTTGAACCATCATTGTATTTAAAAACACTTCATCACTCAGTTCGTGAAAAGTTATGTCAATTTCCATCTTGAACACAATGTAAACTTGTTCATGCCGAAAAGCCCAGTGTCAATTTGACCAGATTGATTTGAAAAAGTCATGCAAACGAATGGTAGACCACAAGCGCTGTCTCCCAATAATTAGCTTATGGCCCGCCATGAACTGCATGGTGATGAAATGAAAGCTTCCTGTTGCTGAATCAGACTCTGGGGTTGACTGCCGACGCCGCTGCACTCGCTGACTCCTGACCCGCGGCCGGGCTTGGCTCCGCCACCCTTGCTCCTTGAACGACCGGCCAGGCTTTGCTCCGCCGGTCCAACGAACGGACAAACCACAACTCCCAGGATCCGTTGGGGCAAACGCCCACACCATCACCAACCGTGCCTGGAGGCGCATAAAGCCCCGTTAGGGGCCGATTCCCCTGGTACCTCCTGTTGCTGAATCAGACTCTTGGGTTGACTGCCGACGCCACTGCACTTGCTGACTCCTGACCCGTGGCCGAGCCTGGCTCCGCCACCCTTGCTCCTGGAACGACCGGCCGGGCTTTGCTCCGCCGGTCCAACGGACAGACAAACCACAACCCCCAGGATCCCTTGGGGCAAACGCCCACACCATGACCGACCGCGCCTGGAGGTGCATAAAGCCCTGTCAGGTCCCTCGTCCCGCGAGGACGTGCGCGGGACGTGCCGGGCTAAGCCCGGGCAAAGGGCGGGCCGTCTCTGGCCGTCCGGGGCAGACGGAGGCAGGGCTGGGCCAATCCCTTTACATCTTACTCCGGACTTCTAGAGACATTCAAGAGCTAAGGAACTTGGCCATTTGACTTTGAACTTTATGAACATAACTGCCTGCTACATTGCTTTCTGAAGGTGGGGTCTTTTGCTCACTTAAACATCTTCTTAAAAAACACCACGTATCCTCATAGCAAATTTAGCAGATCATGTCACCAAGGGCACCAAAGGGAAGGGAATCACTAGTGGGTGGGTCAGTGAGGGGCACGCTTGATCAATTTATCACAAGGACGGCCTCCATGCTTGAGCATGAGATAGCCATAACTGAGCGCAGCATCTCAACTGAATTCCAAAGTAAACGTTCATCTCTAGGACCCCTCAACCTAGCGACTACCCCGAGACCTAACCCAGACAGGGAGAGCTCCTGGCACAGTAATATTAGCACTCTCCCTCAGCTTAAAGATCCCATACATTTATCTGAGCCCAACAGGTTATATAGTAGTAAAGATTCGAGTACAGTGTCCCTTAGTAACAACATCAGACGAATCTCTGCTATAGAAAACTCGAAACTCCACAGTAATCAATAAACCTCGGACCCCAATACAAACAAAAGGACACACATTAAAGAGAAAAAGAGGTGGAAATAGGCATGGGGTAGACAGCCTAAAATGACTAAGTCCAATCTACATCCCCCTCAACATCAAACCATAGGAACCAAGATTACAACAGAAAAGTTAACATCAGGTTTGGTTCCAATGTCTTCTACCTCAACACACGAGCTCATAGGAAACATTGAGGTCCTAGTAAAGTCTTTACTTCTTCCACTTGTTGAAAGAGTCAAGAGGATAGCAGAGCAACTAGGCACAATTGAAGCAGCTGTTAAAATAAACACAGGTCTATTGAGGGATCTATCTGACAACGCAGCTATCAAACCTCTGACAGTAGAACCTGGGATATTTAATACCAGTAAGCCCATGAACATTCTAGAACATGACCATCAAAAAATGAGGGAAGAGGATTTTATGTCCATTCAGTTCCCCTGGTGAGATCCGGAGGTAATCAAAAAATAGGGAATGGACACTAGTGTCTACTGAACCATTGGTCCGAAATTGACATCCCTCATAGACAACCTGATCGGTGCGATGCGGTATATCTTTTATCCGCCCCCTCAGGTGTCATGGCATATTCATAGGGAAGTCAAAAGGGTTTTTGTATGCCTGCCTCACCCGAGGCTACCTCTGGTTCTGGTAGAAGTGTCCAGAAATGATAGGGAGGGTGAAAATAATAAAAGCAGTGTATCTCCAAGAAAAATTTTAATAAAGGAGGGGATACCACTGTCGATTAAAAAATGATCGATATATATGTAATCGAGTTACTAGATTACCATATAGCTATGTATATATGGGCGCGTCAACATGTTTCAGCTCTTTGGGCCCAGCCGGGTCTATAGAGCTTTCGTCAGGACATAAAACAAACAAACATATACATGAGGTACTCACACCATTAGTGTAGTTTCCTTTCGCTATATGTAGCGTTTCTTATTTTTGTCACCTGAAATATAGGAGCACAAACACATACAATCCAAGGCAATGTGGCATTGTATTTACGGTGATTAGACATACAATAGTTTTCAGCAAAACATATATGCTAGTATTACTAGTCGCTTTTTATGTAGCTAATTCTCAGTCACATAAAAATTTCTGTAGCATAGGAAAGTAGCAGGGGAACATGTGGTGACATAGTTTGCACAGGGCGTACAGTGGATGCATGTGTTCAATGTTGCGCATTCTCAGAGAAATACCGTATCGGCACATTGGTGAGTCAATACATTAAAAGGTTTTGTTTTTAAAGTACCAAAAGGTGAGTGTGCAATTGCTAATTGAAGGTCTGCAAAAGCGGGTTCATTTCAGCATTGTGGGAGGAGGTTATTAGTACCAAGGTACTAATAACCTCCTCCCACAATGCGCTAATGCATTTCCTCGCGACCTGAGCTAGACACGCTTTACCGCCATCATGCATTTAAAACTATTTTTCATTTTTCGTTCTTTGAAAACAAAACGTTGGGGACATAATATACCAATGCTGAAATGAACCCGCTTTTGCAGACCTTCAATTAGCAATTGCACACTCACCTTTTGGTACTTTAAAAACAAAACCTTTTAATGTATTGACTCACCAATGTGCCGATACGGTATTTCTCTGAGAATGCGCAACTTTGAACACATGCATCCACTGTACGCCCTGTGCAAACTATGTCACCACATGTTCCCCTGCTACTTTCCTATGCTACAGAAATTTTTATGTGACTGAGAATTAGCTACATAAAAAGCGACTAGTAATACTAGCATATATGTTTTGCTGAAAACTATTGTATGTCTAATCACCGTAAATACAATGCCACATTGCCTTGGATTGTATGTGTTTGTGCTCCTATATTTCAGGTGACAAAAATAAGAAACGCTACATATAGCGAAAGGAAACTACACTAATGGTGTGAGTACCTCATGTATATGTTTGTTTGTTTTATGTCCTGACGAAAGCTCTATAGACCCGGCTGGGCCCAAAGAGCTGAAACATGTTGACGCGCCCATATATACATAGCTATATGGTAATCTAGTAACTCGATTACATATATATCGATCATTTTTTAATCGACAGTGGTATCCCCTCCTTTATTAAAATTTTTCTTGGAGATACACTGCTTTTATTATTTTCACCCTCCCTATCATTTCTGGACACTTCTACCAGAACCAGAGGTAGCCTCGGGTGAGGCAGGCATACAAAAACCCTTTTGACTTCCCTATGAATATGCCATGACACCTGAGGGGGCGGATAAAAGATATACCGCATCGCACCGATCAGGTTGTCTATGAGGGATGTCAATTTCGGACCAATGGTTCAGTAGACACTAGTGTCCATTCCCTATTTTTTGATTACCTCCCATTCTAGAACATGTACATACACCGGCAGGTAAAACTCAGATTCTAATTCCTGCTAAAACATTCATTCCCCTCATGGCCAGAGGGCCATGAGGGGAATGAAACTAGGCCTGTGGCAACAAAGGGAGATATAGGCAAAACCAAACTATCAAGGACAGAGGGACTAGTGAGACATGAAACTGTCTCATCTACCACACGAGGAAAAAATGATCGGGCCAATTCAGACAATAGCAAAAATATTCGCCCCATTGTGCAAATTGACCTCCTGCCAGAGTCAGCCCCATTCACTGCAGTATTAACTAGGGTCCAAGAACTACCAATAGGGAAATCTGAAGGCTATAGGGAACTTAAAAATAAAGTTATCTACTGGTTGAGAACAAATAGACCACTACCCCTAACATTAATGGGGAAATTCTTTTTGCGAGAAGGCTGGATTGGGTGGGACAGAGGCCTAAAGACATCAGAGGTGATGTCGTAATAATTAACTTTAGGGACCGTAGGGTCATCCCGTACTTAAATGACTGGTACAATGAATGCAGAGGGGATGGGATCCAGATTCGCGACCTGAGCTATTTCTACCCAAGGTCCCTACTACTTCAGGATAATACCATGAAGAACGCTTATCAGAGATTACAAGGGGCCCCCTTTGTTCAAATCCTGATTGATAATAGAAATGATGCCTTTACAGGACTAGATGGAGTAGATTGACTTAATCGCGACAGATCCATGGTCCCATGCTCACAAGATCATAGGGACTGGTCATCCTTTCCATTACAGTCTAATGAGAAATCAAGCAAAAGTTCTCACACTAGAGAGACCCTCATACAGGATGGTAGGAGAAATGATGGCATGAGGCATGGGAGCGAGAAAAACAATGCTCTCAATATAGCCCTGCCTGATTTAATGACCCCCACTAGAAAGGGTACTCTTGATAACAGCACTAATAATCATCAGTCGAATATCAAAAATGCTAAACCTAATGCTACAAAACATCTCAATAAAGCAATTAGTTTTTTAGATAATTCCAATCAAATTCACGAAATAGGCGCTATAAACTCTTTACCATCTTGTATAAACCCTTTTAATTGTGCTCAATCTTCCAACCGTACAGTGGGACCTAAGGCGTATGTACCACAGCCAACCATAAGTAACCACACAGTAATCTCACCAGGTAGCAAACAGTTTATTTTTCCCGTGCCACTAGTGGGTAGTGAAGTCTTCCTTCGCCCTGTACCCGTCGAAATTGATACTTTACTGGAATCTGTATCTTCCAGAAGTATTATAACCTGGAATGTGGCAGGTCTGTCCACCAAGATCAATGACCCGATGTGGCAATCACTGACTTTAAGTCATGGCATAATATGCCTGCAAGAAACATGGGCTAATAAAGAACTACACGTGGTGAGATACAAAACTTTCTTTACTCCAGCTATACCTAGTCAAAGTGGAAAACACAAGGGTGGTCTATGTACCTATATTTCAACTACTACTGGACCCTCCAATGTTACATTCTCCACTAATGATTATTACCAGATCCTAATTACATCATGGGGACACCTGCAAAATCTAGTGATGGTACATTTTTATAATAATATTCCCCCTGTACAAAGAGAGTATGTCATCAACAAACTCTTAAAGGATCTTATCAATATTGAAGAACATATGACAGGAGACATGGCTCTGTTGTGGGTAGGGGATTTTAATTGCTCGCTATGCCCTCGAGGAGCACCGGGTCTGTGTGGCACGGATGACGACAATGAAGAGGCAATGAGTCACTTTACCCACACCAAGTTAGGGGATATGTACAACAGCATAACAGCTCAATTTTCTCTTCCTTTTATTAATGAACTTTGTTGTCCGCCCAAAATATTTAATTCAACATTTAATGGGAGGGGGTCAAATACGACCATTGATTTCACTCTTTTGTCAACCCGTTATGCAGGTGTGGTGTCTAATTGGGAGACCATCGTTCCTGGCCTTAGTGATCACTATCCCATTTCTGTAACAATGAAGGTTAGGGATGGTGATTCAAGCTGCAAAGATAGTATCACATATGACCTAAATCCAATATTTGCAGTGAAAAACGGGTTTTGTATTAAATGGGAAAAGGTGACACCCACAAATTTCCTAGAAAAACTCGTTAAGAACGCACACGAGGAATTTAAAATCTGCCTCTCGGCTGAAGATGATCCCCATGCCATTGTTGCCTCATTCATAAAAATTTGTTCTAGCATAAAACAACTGCTTACTAGAACACCATGAAATCTTCCGAAGGGGCCCCAGGGATGGTTTGATGGAAATTGCACCAAGGCACTTGCATCTCTGAAAAAAGCTCTTCATTCTTGTCCACAATCTAGAGCAAGTATCCAGTCAGCAAGGCGTACCTATCGGACTGCACTAATAAATAGGAAAAAGGAGCTCAAATTGCAGGCATGGTCAGCCTTGCATGCAGCCTCTGAATTAAAAGATAATACTGCCTTTTGGAAGGCTGTCAACGCCCCATTCCTCCAAGGCCATCAGGGCCCCCAGATAGATAATGCCATCACATCACAGGATTGGGTAAACCACTTTGAGGCCCTGTACAACGAAATAGACCTACCAGGAAAATCTCCAAAGGAGTCTGTGGCTCCGATGGTTAAGGAACTAACAGCCTGATTCATCAACGGGCCGTTTTGCGAGCCCCTAATAGCGATTCATAGCGAATCGCTATTGAGGACTCGCAAAACGGTATTCATGTAGGAATTGCTAAATAAATAGCGATTCCTACACATTCCTTATTTGCGAGTTACAATTTGCTACTCGCAAATAAGGAATAACTCCCCATTCATTCCTATGGGCCAAAAGGCCCATAGGAATGAATGGGGAGTATCCCTTATTTGCGAGTAGCAATTTGCTACTCGCAAATAAGATAGCGATTTTAAGGGTGCCAGGGGTGTCCAAAGGACACCCTGTAGCACCCCTTAAATGCACATTTGAACAGGTGTTGCGCACACACATGTCCAAAGGACATGTGTGTGTGTAACATGCGAAAGAAAAAAATGCACTAAAGTGCTTTTTACACTATTTTCGCAATTTACCACCAAGTCAGACTTGGTGGTAAATTGAGACCAAATATTGCGATTTCGCTATTTCTAATTGGTTGATGAATTGCATTTAAGGAATCTCTATTAGAGATTCCTTAAATCCAATTCCTCGCAAATATGCGATTTCGGTAATAGTGAATTTTGCATTTGGGATGATGAATCCCAAATGCAAAAATCGCACTCGCAAAGGGCCAGATTCTCAGAATCTGGCCCTTTGCGAGCGCAAATCAGCTTGATGAATCAGGCTGTAAGTACTTCCTTCCATCTGGGCATTCAGTTTCAGCTGGAAGAGGTGATCAAGGCTCTATCAGAGAGCCCGGCGGGTAAGGCCCCGGGGCCGGACTGAATCCCTACAGTCATCTTTAAGTGCACACCTGACCTCTGGGCACCCGTGCTGACTAGAGTATTGAACTCTTCAAATAAAATTGGCTTCATTCCCACCTGGTCGGAGGCAGTACTTGTCCCGATTTATAAAAAGGGGGACAGGAATGATCCTGCCTGCTATCGGCCAATTTCTTTACTCGATGGCCTAATGAAGGTCGCAGGTAGGATCATTCTAGCCCGAATCCAGGATTGGTTGGAAGAACAAGAAATACTCTCCAACCTGCAATATGAGTTCAGGAAAGGAAGGGTGTAAGAAATGGGGTTACCAAATCTCCAGGGAGGTAGCACCGAACCAAGCGGGCAGGCCAAACTTCGGAGGACATGTGAAGCACTCACGCAGTACCCACAGCCGACACACCAGGCACACCACAAAAGAGGCACGACACCAGCTTGCGTTGGAAAATGATTAAGTTCTCTATTGACTCCAACCTGCAAGGGTAAACATAACATAGGCCGTAATCACAACAAGACGCTAGCGTGCACCAGGGCAGTGTATGCCCGGGGGATTATTTACAAGGGAATTGGGAACAAGGCTGAAACTGTAGATAAGTCCAAATTGTCCAGCTGAAATATAAAAAGGTTAGCACTTGCCATGTACCGTCAGCAACATCAATATGAGGGAAGAAAACACTTGGCGTGGGAGCCTATTAAGCATGAAATCAAACATTAGGGGTAAGAACCCAAAATAGCTGTCATTGGCGTCTCCTGCAAAGAGGATAGGGATCACCCAGCATTTACATCAAGCAGGAACACTTGTCATAGAAGGCACATCAAGGTTTACTCCACCATCAACCTATGGGAATAAAACATCAGGCATTTATTTATTTATTTATTTTTCACATTTTTAGAGCGCGCTGTTACCCGCAGGTGTCCTGGCGCTGATTGACTGACATTGGTGTATGAGGGCTGAGAAATTAGTGTGTAAAAAGCCAGGTCTTTAAAGCTCTTCTGAATGATAGTAGGTCAGGCATCTGTCTGAGGTTTAGCGGCAGTGCGTTCCATGCCTTCGCAGCACCCAAGGAGAAGCTCCTACCCCCCCAGCGAGCTTTCCTGACTCTTGGGACTACCACCAGCTCCTGCTCGGCTGACCTAAGGGATCTTACCGGTATGTACTAGTGGAAGAGCAAGGTCATGCAGTGGGGCCAAGGCCATTTAGTGCCTTGAAGACCACACACAATTATTTAAAGATTGTTCTTTTGCGAACTGGTAGCCAGTGTAGCTTCACCAGGTCCCGTGCAGCCGAGGCAAGTTTGGGTGTACCTGTAATCAGACAGGCAGCTTCGTTCTGCAGAATTAGGAGTTTGTTTAAAATCCCCTGTTGCGCGTTCAGCAGAAGGCTGTTGCAGTAGTCCAGTCGGGACATCACCAGACCTGTGACCACTGTCTTTTTGTGCTCATCCACTAGAACCGGCAAGATTTTCCGGATGGTTTTTAGCACATAGTGGGTAGTTGAGGAAAGGGCATTTATTTGAGGCCTGAAGGATAGAGAGTCATCCATCAGTACACCCAGGTTTTTTACCTTCGTGACCGGTGATGGGGGGGTCCCCATTTCCTCTGGCCACCAGCATGGGGACCAGAAGTTGTCTCTGGACCCACACAGCATCACTTCCGTTTTTGCTGAATTCAATTTGAGGCAGTTTTCAGCCATCCAGTTGCTGACCTCACGCATGCAGCCTCTGAACCTATCTGCTGTGCTGTCAGTTTCACCCGGTAGCAGTGACACCACTATCTGTGTGTCATCTGCTTATGATGTTAAATTGAAGCCAAAAGATCTGATCACTGGCGCCAGGGTAGAAACGTACACATTAAAAAGAGTTGGACTCAGGGAGGACCCCTGAGGAACTCCACAGGGGAGCACAAAAGGGTCAGATTCGAAGGCCCCTAGAGCCACTTTCTGACTCCTGCCGGAAAGGAAGGCATACAGAATTTTAAGTGCCTTTCCTTGAATCCCACAGGCCCTCAGTCGGTCCACCAGTAATTTGTGGTGGACCGTATCAAATGCCGCAGACAGGTCCAGCAGGATCAGGGCAGCTCTGCCCCCTGCATCCATCACCGTTCTTATGTTCTATACTGATTTAATCAGTGCGGTTTCGGTGCGGTGCCCCGCCCGGAATCCATGCTGTGATGGATCTAGACGTTGACCACCCCCCAGGAAGGCAATTAGCTGTGTGTTTAAAACACCCTCCGTGATTTTCGCTGGAAGGGGTAGCCTAGCAATGGGCCGAAAGTTATTCAGATCAGACATATCTAGGTTGGATTTTTTGAGCAGGGGTAGTATGGAGGCTTGTTTCCATCGCGAGGGAAATTCCCAGTTGTCCAGCATGGCATTGAACAATGGGGTAAGACCTGCGGCCATGGACGCGGGGGCTAATTTAGCCACCACGGCTGGGCAGGGGTCTGATGGGGAGCCTGATTTTATCCTTAGTAATCTGCTCCCGACCTCCTCCTCACTGATGGCGGTAAGTGGCCATAAAGGTATAGATAGGCTTAGCATGTTGGTGGCTTTCCAAACCTACTATTGAAAACAAGGCAGGCCGAGGGGGGCGGGGGGCGGGGGAGGGAATTCACCTGTACTCTAATGCACTTGAAAACATGCGTTTTATCTTTACATAAATCTGTCAAAAGAAGCTAGTGATCAAAATGCCTTTTTGAGATGTAAGCAAAGTTTTGCTTTGGAATTTTTTTAAGTATGGTCGGCTTTTTTTGGGGGGGGGGGTGAGATAACTCGTGCTGCATCTCTTTGCCTCAAAGGTGTACAGACAGACACGCCTTCATATATGTGTTATTCATACACACTCTTCATCAGTTGATCAAAACACTCTAACGAGACACAAACCTTCTCAAACCAATATCTAAGCCTGAATCTTTCCAGTGAAAACTGAAACCTCTTCTGATGTTAATGTTAATGTTAAGCTGTTTTATAGCGCGCACAATTACTGCCGGAGTATCCTGGCGCGGAGAGAGAGAAAAGAAATGTAACAGCAGAGCCCTGAACCAACCTAACAAACTAGACAGCTAATCTGAACAAATGAGTTTTTAGCGCTTTCTTAAAAGCCGTGAAGTCCACAGTACTGTGCAGAGAGGCAGGGAGCGCATTCCATGCTCGCGCAGCCCTCACTGCCACAGAGTGTCCACCCAACCGGATGCGCCGAAAACGCGGAACCTGCATGAGATGTTGAGCTGCTGAGCGCAATTCTCGGTTGGGAGTGTACCTGATGAACCACAAAACAAATATCAAATGATGAAATGATGGATAGAATAGCTGGAAATATTTAAGAACACTCCAGCCAACAATGCACTCGGCATCAGGGGTGTAATTCAGGCCCCTGCAGCACCTGTGGCCTTCAGTGGCCCCATCAGTCTAAGACATGCGAGTCTCACGGGCCCCTTATCACCTTCAGCAGGGGAGTCCCACCATTTTACATAATGCCACGCCACTGCTTGGCATTGTACATTATAAGTGTGTTACGCAAGAGAATCATTGTTTTTTTCCAATAGCATTTGGCAGTTAAAGTTCACTTTTAAATATTTTAAAAGGACTTTGCTAGAAATATGTCAAAAATGTGTGGATGTAGTTGAGCCATTTTAGGAGCCAAAAACCACAGAACCGAGACAGACCTCATCGCCGCCACAGACGACATCAGGCGCCAACTAGACAACGGCGAAACATCCGCCCTCATCCTCCTGGACCTGTCAGCCGCCTTCAACACGGTCTGCCATCGCACTAGAAAGACCCACCTCCAAGAAGCCGGAATCCAAGAGAAGGCCCTTGATTGGACCACGTCCTTCCTCTCTGGCAGAACCCAGAGCGTCTGCCTCCCACCCTTCCGATCTGAAGCCACCCACATCATCTGCGGCGTCCCCCAGGACTCATCCCTCAACCCGACGTTGTTCAACATCTACATGGCCCCCCTCGCACAAGTGGCCCGCCATCACAACCTCAACATCATCTCCTATGCCTTTAGGGTCGCAGCTGCCAAATTATGGAACAGCTTGCCCGTTGACATACGCCAGACCCCTCAACTTTTTCCATTTAGGAAGCGCATCAAGACCTGGCTTTTCCCTTAGACCTTCCCGTCTCTATACACCTCGGTCTCTTCCTCAGTAAAGTATTCTCCAGCGCCAGGAAGCCTGCAAGGTATCAGCTGCGCTATATAAATAATTAAAATAAATTAAAATAAAATAAATATGCCGATGACACCCAGCTCATCCTCTCCCTCACCAAGGACCCACACACCGCCAAAACTAACCTCCACGAGGGAATGAAGGCCATCGCCGACTGGATGAGGAGCAGCAGTCTGAAGCTGAAATCGGACAAGATGGAGGTCCTCATCCTAGGACCCACCCCCTCAGCCTGGGACGACTCTTGGTGGCCGACCACACTGGGAACAGAACCAACACCCACCGGCCATGCACACAACCTAGGATTCATCCTAGACTCCTCCCTCTCCATGTCTAAGCAGGTCAACGCCGTCTCCTCCTCCTGCTACAACACCCTCCGCATGCTCCGCAGGATCTACAAGTGGATCCCGACCGAAACAAGAAGAACAGTGACACAGGCCCTCGTCAGCACAAGACTGTACTACAGCAATGCACTCTACGCAGGAATCCCAGCCAAACACCTACGACGACTACAACGCATCCAAAACGCCTCCGCCCGACTGATCGTCAACGTCCTCTGCCGCAGCCACATCACCCCTGTAGGAAGGTGGCTACCTGACTATGGTTACCCCAGATTTTTTGCCTGTGTTTAGCTGGTTTTTTTGACTTAGTTGACCTGGTTCCCTGCTAATCAGGGCCCCAGGCCATCTGCTCTCTCTGTAAAATGGATTCCATGTACCCTAGGTACATACCAATTGGAAATGGACTCCTTGTCAGCCCCTGTAGAATGCACTATAGGTGCACAGGGCACAGGAGCCACTAAGGCCTACCAGGGGCTGCAGCATATCTTTTGCCACCCCTGGCTGGTTCTTAAATTGACACAACTGGCTGATCACTCAGCTGGGGTAAGGTGGTGTACACACCCCTTGCTTAGATATAGTATACCTATGTCTAAACCTATATCTGGACACATGTAAACCTGTGAGCCACTCCTATAGACAGGCCTCACCAATCCTGGAGGCTGGGTGCATGGTTTTTATGTGAGATGGAGCTCTAGCATGAGCTGAGCCTGTCTGCAGCCGTCGGGAACAAATCCCTAAGCTGTTTCAGGATAATGCCATACCATATACTATTAAGTGCCTTATAATCCTCGCGGTTATTTAGCAACTCTGGTTTGGCTTTATCAAAACATGTCGTGTAAGGTGTCATACGCTTTGGAATACCATCCCCTCGCCAGTTCTGGCGACGGGGATGGCATTCCACCCCTCTAGAGGGGTAAGACATGTTACTTCACTTTAATGCGGTTGATTTCTCCAAAGGCCTTGAGATCCACAAAATGGATGCCTCTGCCACAGACAAATGTCTGGACCCCTGGAGCTGACCGAAACCCAGTCAAGGGGGTCCTGGACAAAGGGTTTCCTGTCACAGGAGGGTGTCACTGCCCTCCAGACAGGAGATAGTGTATTGTAGCAGGGAGGTTTGAAAGAAACCAGACACTGCCTGGGGCGCACAAGGCTGCCCCTTGCATAATCCGGCCAAACCGGTTCTGGGGCACTCCAGCCCTCGTGCCAGGGCGGCCTGGATCAAAGGAAGGGGGTGTATCCACCCACTTCCTGGGTCCCACCCATAGGAGGGGACCTAGCAGGTAATCACGCCCACCAGATTCGAATAAGAGTGGGAGCAGTGCCAATGCACATCAGATTTTCTGGAAGAAACATTTGAAACGATATTCTGGACCCTTCGCCCTCCATCTCAACGTGGAAGCCCGAAGAATCTCCCTTGTGGTCAAGGAGTGACCACCCTGCAGCAGCAGGCACCATCCAGCCCTCGACGTCTACTTAGTTGCAGTTCCCGCCGGAACTCGAGCGACTGAGATCGACGAGATCAAGCCTGCCCAGCTTCTAACAGCCCGATCCACAGTCCCTGCAAAGCTGAGACCCGTGGAGGCGACCGGAAGCGTGGGGCACGCCATCTTGAAGTGACCACGAGACGCTGACCGTGCAGCCCACGAGTGACCCTCGAAGCTGTACACCGGGGTTTGAGAAGCCCCCACCCTGAGCTACTCCTGAGCGGAAGTTCAGCCCTCCACACTCGACAAATGCTGCGTGGGGCCCTTTGGCACGATTTGGCTCAACGCGTTGGCCCGGTCACTTGCCAGCTGGCTTGTGGTCCCTGTGCCGACGAACTACAAAAGAAGACTCGTGATTCTGGTTGCTCCAGATCCACACCAGCTCCCCTGAAAGGGAGCCCCGACTCTGACCTTCCTGGTCCGAGTGAGACGCCATCTTCCAATCCCGCGTGGATTGCTCTTACCAAGGCTTGTTTGCTCCAAACCGGAAGCCGACTGCACCGACGGTGAGAGCCTGCGTGGGACAGATCGTGACCTGCTCCTGGACGTCGCAGATGCCCCAGAGCCCACGTGACAGCGAAGAGAAGCGCCTCGACGACCACCTGATTGCGCCCGACATTGCCTGGTTCCGTCCTGGTTCCACCCTGGTCACTGCTGAGTGACCCAGACTCTGTCCCCTCTGCTTTCAGGTACTCTACAACTTGAGTCCACCCTTGGACTCCACCGGACACTTCGTCTTCACCCTGCCTGCAGCCCTTTCAGCTTCAAGCACCAAGAGCCTGCGTGTCAAAACCCGACGCCACTTCGACCCTGTGCACCCACTTCCTGTGGGTGAGGTAACTTTGCTCCGCCGGTGTTCCCACACTGGTGCACACCTCTAGGGTCTGTGTGTTAAGTTTTGTTCCTCTAGGTTCAGCGGAAGTGTCCTTAAACTTTAACTATTTGACTTTTACGCACCATTGGTTAACATTGGTGCATGCGTGCGCTTTCCGCACATCTCCCGAATCCCGAGGGCCATTCCCGACTTCAGCATTGCTTGTCCTGACTGCTCCCAGCGATTCCCTAGGCCCTAGGCCTAACCACTGTTCGAGTGGCCTCTCTTATACCACTTGTTTAGTATATGGTTTGAGTGGCCCCCCGCCCTCATCCATAATTGTGCAACTTGTATGTTTAAACAGTGCTTTTGATTTAACGCTTGTGCCCCTTTATTCATAAAGAATACTGGGGATTGTTTTTAGTAATAAACACATATATTTTTATAATATATACTTGTGTGGTGTCCTTTCATTTGGTATTACAGGATTGTATGTGGTAAAACAGCTCGCTTAACACGACCTCTTAAGTTAAGCCTTTAGGCTGCTTAGTCCATGCTACCCCTAGGATAGCTTGTCTAATAAGGTTGACTTACAACCAGACACCATAAGGGGATTGTTTGGTCAGGTAGTAGGTGGTTCCAGAATTGGAAACATCCCCTACCAGGCCAACTTCTCACATTGGTGAGCAGCGGTGCGGATTTGAGCTTGCTGTTGTTTTACCATTGCAATCTTTATATCAAATTGAAAGATCACATCAAGTACCTCTAGGTACATATAAAATCAAAAGCTTAGCATATTAAGTTCTACTGAACTTAGTAGTTGTAGGTTGAAGGGAGTAGCACACCCCTGACTACAACTCACTAGCAAGGTCCAGTAGGAAAACACTTAGTGTAGGTAAGTGCACCACTTACACCTCACTAGTAACCATGTCTGACACAGGAAAGGCCTCAGGGTCTAGTCCTGTGACAGTTGACCCTACCCAGGCAACTTTTGGATATGACAAACTAACCCGCAGAGACTTGATTGCCTTGTGCAAAGCAAGAGGGTTAAAAAGGGGCAGAAGCCCCACCTGCCTAATCCTGGTAGAAATCCTAGAACAGGATGACTTAGAGAAGGCAAAAGCAGCTTCCCTAGATACAGGAACTGGAGGGAACCCCCCTGCAGTTGATCCCCTTGAAGAGGAGGATGATGATGACTTGGATGAGGACTCAGATGTTGAGGACTTAGGAGTACAGGATCAGGGTAGCCAGGTTCCAGTTGGTAGGCTTAGCCAGGCCAACTTGGACCTACTGGGGAATGGAGAGGGCCAGCACCTCCCCAGAACCCAACATATGATTCTCCCAGGCAACAGAAGAGTGAGATCTCCCTCAGGGGACTCTCATCTTTCTAGTGCCTCCAGAGAATCAGAGAGAGGCATGAGTGCTTCTCAGAAAGCTGAGCATAGGGCTAGAATGAGGGCTGTCAGACTCCAGATAGAGAGAGAGGAGGTAGCCCTGAGTCAAGCTAAGCTTACCTTAGCTCAAGCTAAACTTGCCTTGGCAAGAGAGCAGAAATTGTGTGGCTTAGATGCCACTGGTGGCAGCAATATTCCTAAAGAGAAACCCAGGTCCTATGATAGTAGAAACCTGACAAAGATTGTGCCCCCCTACAAGGAAGGGGATGACATCCACAAATGGATGACTGCTCTTGAGAGAGCCTGCATGGTACAGCAGGTTCCTGAGGAACAGTGGGCAGCAATCTTATGGTACTCCTTTTCAGAGAAAGGGAGGGACAAGCTCCTCACTGTCAGACATGAGGATGCAAACAATTACAAAGTCCTGAAGAGTGTTCTGATAGATGGGTTTGGCTTAACCACTGAACAGTACAGGTTCAAGTTCAGAGACACCCAGAAGACTCAGACTCAGGACTGGACTGATTTTGTAGATTGTGCTACTAAGGCTCTGGAGGGTTGGCTACATGGCAGCAAAGTACATGACTTTACAGGATTGTATAATTTGATTATGAGGGAGCAGATCCTAAGTAATTGTCAGAACCAGCTCTTACACCAGCACCTGGTAGACTCTGATCTGACCTCTCCCCAAGAATTGGGAAAGAAGGCAGACAAATGGGTCAGAACCAGGATTAGGCCTAAGAATCAGGACAGTAACCAGAAGAAGGAGTCTACCAAGCCTCAAGATAAGGGTGGGGATAAAAGTAAAGAAAAGACTTCCCCAGGGCCCCAAAACTCCAAGGATGGGGGTGGGTCCCAAGACACTTCTTCAACTGAGAAAAAACCCTATTGTTATCCCTGTAAACAGGTGGGGCATTACAAAACAGACAGCTGTTGTCCCAAGAATAACAATAAAGAAAATATACCTCCAAAGCCAGCTTCAACACCTCCTGTTACTGTCAGCAGTAATCCCCCAGGAAGTGGAAGCACACCCCGGAATCTGGGTGGGTTTACTTTTGGAAATCAGGTGGACCCTGGCCTATCCAGGTCCCCATCACCCAATGATCTTGTTTATGAGGCTGGCATGGGGTTTGCCAACTTCTCTGCTTGCCCAAATACTTTGAGCAAGTATAGACAAGAACCCATCATCAATGGTTTAAGAGTTGAAGCTTTTAGAGACACAGGGGCTAGCATCACCATGGTGGCTGATGGCATAGTCCCCTCTAAGCAACTTTTACCTGGTGCCACATACCAGGTAATAAACATTGATGGCATCCAAACAAATCATCCCATGGCAGTAGTAAGTCTCAGCTGGGGAGGTGTCACTGGCCCAAAGAGAGTGGCAGTGTCCCCAAACTTGCCTGTAGACTGTCTACTGGGTAATGATTTAGAAATCTCAGCCTGGGCTGGGGTTGAACAGGAAATCCATTCTAGAATGGTAAATTCCAATGGAAAGGTTAGTGGGGCTGTAATGGCTACAGCCCCAATTCAAGATGTCCTTCCTGAAAAGGGTGGTAGGGCGGAGATACTCCCTGCCCCATCTTTAACAAAAGCTCTTCCTGAACAGAATAGCAAAGCTGTTATGATAACAGCAGAAACCCAAACTGAGTCTCCTCCTGAAAAGGTTGGTGGGGCTGTGATGGCCACAGCCCAAACTCAAACTGACACGTGTGTTGTGAAACCTGAAATGATGGATAACTCCACACAAACTGAGAGCATGGAGGAGGAAGAGAAATCTCCCCCTCACCAGACTTTAGGACAGGATCAGCCTCCTCAGGGAACTGATCTTACCCCTGATGAAGGAACTGCCCCAGAGGTGGTTGGGCCTAGCCTGACAGAACCTCTGATGTCAGTGGACCCTTCTCAGGTGGGACCCAGTCTGGAGCAGGTAACCTGCCCCTCTCTCCCTTGCCTTAGCCAGCCCAGGGCTGCAGAGGACAAGAAGGACAGTGAGACCCAGAGGGCCCCCTGTCAAATAAAGCACCCCCATCAAAAGATTAGGTGCACCAAAACTAGTAGCCCTAGTAAGGTGAAAACTTTAAAAACTCCTGAGGGAGCCCCCTTAAAAACAGTTAGGGACCTCCCCCAGATGGATTCTGTTGGGCACAGCCAAACCTGGGACCCAAAGGGCCCAAACCTGAACTGTCCCTCCAGCAAGCCAAACAGAGGGACCCAGCCTCCAGCTTTAGGTAGCCAGAGGTTGACCCTGAGAGCACAGTGCAACTCAGTTAAAGAAAGAAAGGCACACATGGTGGAAGATAATTGGAGGAAGCTAAGCCCTAAATTAGTAGAGCCTCACTTCAATACTCCATATCCAAACCAGCCTTTAACTTTGCATAAACACACCCAAGGTAGTGATTCCCTATGGTGGAGACCCTCTAATACCCAAAGGGTGAGGGACTGCTTAGTGGACCATGAGACAGGGGGTACCCATGCTAGTGCAGGTACTTCCTTATATGGCCACTCAGGCAATATAGGCTTACCTGGCCAAGGATAGCCTTATCTCCTTTCGTTTGGGGGGGGGTTATGTAGGAAGGTGGCTACCTGACTATGGTTACCCCATATTTTTTGCCTGTGTTTAGCTGGTTTTTTTGACTTAGTTGACCTGGTTCCCTGCTAATCAGGGCCCCAGGCCATCTGCTCTCTCTGTAAAATGGATTCCATGTACCCTAGGTACATACCAATTGGAAATGGACTCCTTGTCAGCCCCTGTAGAATGCACTATAGGTGCACAGGGCACAGGAGCCACTAAGGCCTACCAGGGGCTGCAGCATATCTTTTGCCACCCCTGGCTGGTTCTTAAATTGACACAACTGGCTGATCACTCAGCTGGGGTAAGGTGGTGTACACACCCCTTGCTTAGATATAGTATACCTATGTCTAAACCTATATCTGGACACATGTAAACCTGTGAGCCACTCCTATAGACAGGCCTCACCAATCCTGGAGGCTGGGTGCATGGTTTTTATGTGAGATGGAGCTCTAGCATGAGCTGAGCCTGTCTGCAGCCGTCGGGAACAAATCCCTAAGCTGTTTCAGGATAATGCCATACCATATACTATTAAGTGCCTTATAATCCTCGCGGTTATTTAGCAACTCTGGTTTGGCTTTATCAAAACATGTCGTGTAAGGTGTCATACGCTTTGGAATACCATCCCCTCGCCAGTTCTGGCGACGGGGATGGCATTCCACCCCTCTAGAGGGGTAAGACATGTTACTTCACTTTAATGCGGTTGATTTCTCCAAAGGCCTTGAGATCCACAAAATGGATGCCTCTGCCACAGACAAATGTCTGGACCCCTGGAGCTGACCGAAACCCAGTCAAGGGGGTCCTGGACAAAGGGTTTCCTGTCACAGGAGGGTGTCACCGCCCTCCAGACAGGAGATAGTGTATTGTAGCAGGGAGGTTTGAAAGAAACCAGACACTGCCTGGGGCGCACAAGGCTGCCCCTTGCATAATCCGGCCAAACCGGTTCTGGGGCACTCCAGCCCTCGTGCCAGGGCGGCCTGGATCAAAGGAAGGGGGTGTATCCACCCACTTCCTGGGTCCCACCCATAGGAGGGGACCTAGCAGGTAATCACGCCCACCAGATTCGAATAAGAGTGGGAGCAGTGCCAATGCACATCAGATTTTCTGGAAGAAACATTTGAAACGATATTCTGGACCCTTCGCCCTCCATCTCAACGTGGAAGCCCGAAGAATCTCCCTTGTGGTCAAGGAGTGACCACCCTGCAGCAGCAGGCACCATCCAGCCCTCGACGTCTACTTAGTTGCAGTTCCCGCCGGAACTCGAGCGACTGAGATCGACGAGATCAAGCCTGCCCAGCTTCTAACAGCCCGATCCACAGTCCCTGCAAAGCTGAGACCCGTGGAGGCGACCGGAAGCGTGGGGCACGCCATCTTGAAGTGACCACGAGACGCTGACCGTGCAGCCCACGAGTGACCCTCGAAGCTGTACACCGGGGTTTGAGAAGCCCCCACCCTGAGCTACTCCTGAGCCGAAGTTCAGCCCTCCACACTCGACGAGTGCTGCGTGGGGCCCTTTGGCACGATTTGGCTCAACGCGTTGGCCCGGTCACTTGCCAGCTGGCTTGTGGTCCCTGTGCCGACGAACTACAAAAGAAGACTCGTGATTCTGGTTGCTCCAGATCCACACCAGCTCCCCTGAAAGGGAGCCCCGACTCTGACCTTCCTGGTCCGAGTGAGACGCCATCTTCCAATCCCGCGTGGATTGCTCTTACCAAGGCTTGTTTGCTCCAAACCGGAAGCCGACTGCACCGACGGTGAGAGCCTGCGTGGGACAGATCGTGACCTGCTTCTGGACGTCGCAGATGCCCCAGAGCCCACGTGACAGCGAAGAGAAGCGCCTCGACGACCACCTGATTGCGCCCGACATTGCCTGGTTCCGTCCTGGTTCCACCCTGGTCACTGCTGAGTGACCCAGACTCTGTCCCCTCTGCTTTCAGGTACTCTACAACTTGAGTCCACCCTTGGACTCCACCGGACACTTCGTCTTCACCCTGCCTGCAGCCCTTTCAGCTTCAAGCACCAAGAGCCTGCGTGTCAAAACCCGACGCCACTTCGACCCTGTGCACCCACTTCCTGTGGGTGAGGTAACTTTGCTCCGCCGGTGTTCCCACACTGGTGCACACCTCTAGGGTCTGTGTGTTAAGTTTTGTTCCTCTAGGTTCAGCGGAAGTGTCCTTAAACTTTAACTATTTGACTTTTACGCACCATTGGTTAACATTGGTGCATGCGTGCGCTTTCCGCACATCTCCCGAATCCCGAGGGCCATTCCCGACTTCAGCATTGCTTGTCCTGACTGCTCCCAGCGATTCCCTAGGCCCTAGGCCTAACCACTGTTCGAGTGGCCTCTCTTATACCACTTGTTTAGTATATGGTTTGAGTGGCCCCCCGCCCTCATCCATAATTGTGCAACTTGTATGTTTAAACAGTGCTTTTGATTTAACGCTTGTGCCCCTTTATTCATAAAGAATACTGGGGATTGTTTTTAGTAATAAACACATATATTTTTATAATATATACTTGTGTGGTGTCCTTTCATTTGGTATTACAGGATTGTATGTGGTAAAACAGCTCGCTTAACACGACCTCTTAAGTTAAGCCTTTAGGCTGCTTAGTCCATGCTACCCCTAGGATAGCTTGTCTAATAAGGTTGACTTACAACCAGACACCATAAGGGGATTGTTTGGTCAGGTAGTAGGTGGTTCCAGAATTGGAAACATCCCCTACCAGGCCAACTTCTCACAACCCCCCACCTGAGAGACCTACACTGGCTCCCCGTCGACAAGAGGATCACCTTCAAGCTCCTCACCCACGCACACCAAGCACTGCACAACGACGGACCAGCCTACCTGAATAGCAGCCTCAGCTTCTACTCTCCCACCCGCCAGCTCCGCTCCGCCAGCCAAGCACTCTTCGCTGTCCCCCGTATCCAACAAACGACCTCCGGCGGCAGATCCTTCTCCTACCTTTCGGCCAAGACCTGGAACACCCTCCCTACCCACATACGGCAGACCCAAGACCTACTCGCCTTCAGAAGACTCCTCAAGACCTGGCTCTTTGAGCAGTAGCGGCACCCCCCCTCCCCCTTAGCGCCTTGAGACCCTCACGGTAAATAGCGCGCTTTACAACTACTCTGATTGATTGATGGCTTGTGTAATGACAGGTTGGCAATAGTGACTATAAATCGGCGAGGGAATCGGGCAGGACGTCGATGCTCAGTCACAATTTTATAGTCTACAGGATGGATTCATTCCATAGGACACTTAGAACTGGATTGTATCCAACGAGATGCAGCCTCCAAAGTTCACATCGAACAAAATTCCCATGAACGTCTATGAGAAACATATTTTATTGACCGCTGTCAGTGGGTTACATAACTTCTTAATGGCAGTTTTCTGATTGCTAGTGCTTTCAGAAACACATTATCATTAATTCAGCAGGTTCATAGTCTCTTAGGACACATGCAGCATAATACACACCTGCTCATTCATAGACTGCTTACTCCGCTACATCCAGGCGATTGGTTTTCTCGCTCCTCCCTAAAGTTGTATGTGATGTTCAGATAATAAAAACATATAAGGGAACCTAGAGTGGAGAAACTTTGTCTACTAACCTGTTTTCACAAATTTTCCAAATGAATGGCATTTCATGGAATTTCAATCCATCATGGCAAATGTCCTTTATGTTGGTAAAGTACGCGTGTGTGTGTGGGTGTGTGTGTGTATATATATATTTATATTTATGTATATATATTCATATTTTAGGGATCTGGTGAAGCTCTTGTGGCCTCATTTACAAGAGAAAATATCTTTGTTTTCCCCTTCTTTCTGCTCCTCCTCTATTCCCTCTTAGTCTCTTATGGTGGGGAGAGCGATCTCTATTGTTGAGGAGAGGCCGTGGGGCCGCAACCGCTCCCATATTGTATCTTCTCACTCCACTTCCCACTCCTTGCCGATTCCACTATTTTATTTCTTTACCCATCACCTATAGCCCTGGTAGATACAGTTGCATAAAGCCATTCCACCAATTTAGTACCTCTACACCTCCCAGTACTTAGTACATCTACCCTAGTACCTTTGCCCTTACCTACACCATATTTAAACAAGCATTTGCAATGCAATAGGTCTCGAATTTGCGAGAGTTTAAGCTATTGGCATTGTAAATGACAATGCCTTTTATTTATGTTTTCTAAAAACCAACACGTAAATAAAAGGCATTGCCATTTACAATGCCAATAGCTCAAACTCTCCCAACTGCAAGACCTATTGCATTGAAAATGCTTGTTCTATGTGTGCGGCATTCTGCAGCACATAGAAAGAGGAAAAGCCTCTTCTGATTATTTTTTTCCAGAGAGGTTTCCCCTCCCATACAAAAATAATCATCCCCGCAAAGCAGACACCCTTGCACCATTGTGTAAAGGTGCCTGCGTTGGCGCTTGGCAGCCCACGGCACGCCGGCGCAGGGGAAAAGGACCGGAATGCGCCGTATCTTATACATACGGCGCATTCCTGCCCTTTTCTTTAGCCTAAGGGAAGCGCAGCAGGAAGGCCTGCTGGGCTTCCCTACGGCAAAACCTCATAAATGAGGCCCGCAGTGTGTTTACAGTGTTTACTTACACGCATCCATACATCTATGGGGGACTTAAGATTTGAATGATGGATTCGGAAATATGGTGGTATAATAGTAAATATGCCTGTGCTCGGGCGTCAGGGTATAATTCCCTAGTTGCACTTGCTATGCTATACCATCAAATTTGCTTTTTAGGATAGTGCGTGGCCGTGAATGATCAGACCAATGAGATCTTCTTATGGGCAGCTGTAGTGCCCCCTGCCCTCTGTTACTTAGACGTGCAGTCTGTCTCTGGCTATTGCCCTTCCATTTCTGCTACTTTGCAGCAGTTTTACGGTCTTCTTAGAGTTTCTCGTTGCTCAAATGGGTGTAACTTCTGATATTTATATATTTCCCTCGTCTTCACTGCTTGATATTGCTCTTGAGTAAGTGTCACTCATAGCCGTTGAAATGTCACTCATACCTACACTGAATTTATTAACATGTTACTCATAGCGATCTGAAACCCTCTGCAGGTAGGCTTCATTTGAGCGCGGGTGAAGGCCGGTGATTTCTGGGTTTAATGTGCTGCTGCGGCAACTTAAAATAAAGCTGCTGCCTGGAGGTGTCTGACTCTGGTCAATCAGCCCGTGCAAGGTCACAGTGGGGCAGGTGGGTTGCCGGGAATGAACAACAGGCAAGGTGCTGCCTCCAGGATCCATGTTTGGAATATTGATTCTCCACGGGGCACCAGAGTTCCTTCATTAGGAGGTTCTGCAGTGTGTAAACATTACAACAAGTGAGAAAGCATGCTCTAATAGCACAGCGCATGCTAGTGCGATTGCTCAGGGCTGCGCAGCTGAGTTCCTCGTGCACGGCTCCTGCAGTGTCCCCGAGCGCTATAATTGCGTGACTAATGCATTTTAGTATATTGATTTGGACACCAGCAGAAAAAATGTGTTGGTCTCACTCCTGATGCGTGGTACTGGGCAGGGCTAGATGCATTTCCCCATTGACTTGCATTGAAGAAGCTGCGGTGTCAGGCAGAAACAGCCTTTTTGGCTTCTAAAGTCGGGACTGTCCTGTGTGAATCGGGCCTATTGGCACGTATGCACACAAGTATATTGTGGAAGTACCCTAACCCCACGGAGCCTTTGGTGATTATTCATTCATGCCAATAGACCCAATTCAGGCGGGAGACTACCGATTTTTCAAGCCACAAATGCCTTTATTTTAGCCGTCTCTTGCCTGAAATTGCATTTTCTACAACAGAAGTCAATGGAGATTTTCATTCTACTGATTTTCTATTTTAAATCTCCCCCTCCCTGTCCTGAAATGTTAACTGTGTGATTATTACTGGATTTTGAGACTCTTCACAGCCTGGATCCAGAGCACAAGTCACCATGGGGCTGCTGCAGGAGCCTTGCCGTCACTGGAGGGGGCGTGGCCAGCCACTGTCATTTGCATACCCAGAATCCTCTGCGGCAAACACCCGATTCATCAGTACAGGCCACACAGGCGTTTGTTCAACAGTAGAAGGAGCGCCTGTAGCTGTGCACACAAAGACATTCATGAAAGTGACTAGCACGTCACGGGTGTAAAGTTACTCTAATAGTAGTAAGTGATATTGTTTTTGTCATTGGCGAACAGGACAATTTTCCATTTTAAAGATGATTTTCCAATTGTACGCTGTTCACGCGCATTTCGAGTGGCCGTGAGAAGCGGAAGTTGTTCTAATTTTTGTAGGGTTTCTCCACAAGAAGCTCCGTGATTGGTTGAAATGTGAATATCCGGGGGCGGGACCTCCTCTGCCGCTGAGGAGAAGACTGCCCTGTCGATGGAAGGCGTCACAGGGTCAAGTGACGCAGAACGAGGCGCCGTTGTACTAAGTTAGAACACCAGGCCCGCCGGGTGAGGAGCGCCGCAGCCGCGGGCGAGGAGGAGGGGGATCCACGTGCGGCCTCGAGCCGGTGCGGCCGGCTGCGGCCCGGGGAGGGTGGGGGGCCCTGGAGGGGGGCGGGGAGAGCAGAGCCTGGAGCCTGGCTCGGCTCCTCGAGCCAAAATAAACCTCCCTTTGTCTCTCCCGCCTTAAACTGCCTCCGTTCAATAGAAGTTAATGAGGAAAAATAAATTCTCCTAACCCATATTATTATTATTTTTACTTTTTTATAGAATCTCCCTCCTGCCTCTTAAAACGCTGCCATGTGTACATTAGTGAACTAAGAGGCCAGACCCTTCCCAGGTCAGCCCTGCGTGTGGACCCGGCCGATATCAGGCGACATTGGGGCCCATGAAATCAAAGGCAGGTTGTTATCCAGCCGGTATCCTGAACTCCGTCTTTGAAGACACTTTAATCCATAATTATGAAGTAGAAGGAGTTTCGGTCAAATAACATATGTGCCTAAGAGCACACAGTTTTCGCTGGGAAGCTGCTGTTTATCCAGGATTTCTGGGTTCACTGTGTAAAGATCAGCCACTAAGTGGGTATTTATTTGTTTTTCCTTTTTAGTGTTAATGATTTGCTTTTACCTTTTTCTGCAGTTATTACATATTACATGCTCAACCCAAAGTTATGTACAGGACCACTACTTACATTACACAAGGTCACATTCATTTTTTTAGGCACAGTAAAATTAAGATCATGGCAAAATTCACCTGGAAATAGACCAAGGAAATTCTGACAACATTCGTACCTTCACCAGTATTCCTTATTATGACCAGGGACCAACTAGACACCCTAGTCATTATATTTGCCATTGTCATGAATCAACGGGTCTTTCCTGTTTTCTACCCTATTGCTTTACGTTGCACAGGATGTTACTTATACGTGATTTACCTGCATTTATCTTTTGTATAATTAACCTCACTAATTGTAAAGCGCTCTGATATCCGCAAGGATCTTGTTCGCGCTTAATGAAACTTTCAAAATAAATAAAAAAGGTATTTGCCCAGAGTCACGGGATGTTGAGCTGCCGCCGAGAGTCGCACCTGGTTCTCAAGTTTCAAAGTCACATTCAGGGTAGAGCAAGGATGACAGCAGAACCCCGGCTCGCTGTGGGCTGAGGTTCCAACAAAGCCTCGAGCCGAGCCAGAGCCGGGCTCACAGTGGACGCCCACCTCTGTCTTTAACTTGAAACCGTGACAGGTGCTGAAGAGTACAGCAGAACCCCGGCTCGCTGTGGGCCTGAGGTTCCAACAGAACCTCAAGCCGAGGCAGAGCCGGGCTCGGGCTCACAGTGGACGCCCAGCTCTACCTTTAACTTGAAACAGTAACAGGTGCTGAAGAGTACCGCAGAACCCCGGCTCGCTGTGGGCCTGAGGTTCCAACAGAACCTCGAGCCGAGCCAGAGCCGGGCTCACAGTGGACGCCCACTTCTACCTTTAGCTTGAAACAGCGACAGGTGCTGAAGCTTACAGCAGAACCCCGGCTCGCTGTGGGCCTGAGGTTCCAACAGAACCTCGAGCCGAGCCAGAGCCGGGCTCACAGTGGACGCCCAGCTCTGTCTTTAACTTGAAACAGCGACAGGTGCTGAAGCTTACAGCAGAACCCCGGCTCGCTGTGGGCCTGAGGTTCCAACAGAACCTCAAGCCGAGCCAGAGCCGGGCTCGGGCTCACAGTGGACGCCCAGCTCTGTCTTTAACTTGAAACAGTGACAGGTGCTGAAGAGTACCGCAGAACCCCGGCTCGCTGTGGGCCTGAGGTTCCAACAGAGCCTCGAGCCGAGCCAGAGCCGGGCTCACAGTGGACGCCCACTTCTACCTTTAACTTGAAACAGCGACAGGTGCTGAAGAGTACCGCAGAACCCCGGCTCGCTGTGGGCCTGAGGTTCCAACAGAACCTCGAGCCGAGCCAGAGCCGGGCTCACAGTGGTAGGCCCACCTCTACCTTTAACTTGAAACAGCGACAGGCGCTGAAGAGTACAGCTGATGTATAGCAGATACTTGTGAGTCCAAACCTCTGCTTAATCGTTATTTATGTGTGAGTCAAGTGGCGTTTGCATGTTCAACACGACTACAACTTATTTGTGTGAACTGTCAAGTTTCTGACAAAACCTATACAATTTGTTTAACAATCACAACTCTTGTGGCAGGTGGAGCAGTATCCATTACCGTTTTTATCCTGGAACATTAATATTTATTCACTTTCAATACATCTCCCTCACAATCATAAAGTGCTTATTCCATTGTTTTTGCCAAAATAATGCTGTACAGGAAGAACATCCGCCAAGATATGGGCAAGTGGCCAGGTTGCTGATGATAGTATAGGGAGACATCCTTTGAAACCTGGATTCTCCACTTGAATCAGTTGTGTGATTCTAGACAAAATCCACTCTCTGATTCTCAGCGGGTGCCCAGAAGTGAGAGTTCATTTGAGCAGAGAGCATGTGCAAGAAGGAATCTCCATCAGGACATTTTAGAAAACTGTTAGTATTTGTCTTACACGTTAATTTACCCAACTGATTTATTTCCTATTGTTTGTGAGCGATAGAGGCACTGCTTTCTGCACACTAGTCCTATATAACCTTTATTTTGGCATTGTTTCGGCGTGTCAAATGCCAGTACAGAGTTTTAAGTGGTTCATATCTGGGGGTGGTAAATAATTTAACAAGTGTTACTTCGATATTGAAATTAAAGATATCAATTTATCATAGCTCCTTTAACGTTATTATAGATCTATAATCCTGTCAACAATGCTCCTCGTACTTTTCAAAATTTGCAAAGAAGCCATTATTCCCCATGAGTCTCATGGCTTACTGACAGATATTAGATATGGGGAATAACGGCCCAGTAGTAATACACTTCAGTGATCTTTACCATCCAGATGTTAATTTCAGGCCGCATGCTGCCAGTGAGGTGCAGATTAGCCACATAGAGATCTGGGGTTCAAAGGTCAGATGATGAATTCTCCCAAAATCTTCCACATGTTTCCACAATCCAACCATTTTGTGACCGAGGTCAGTTGGGGACACAGCAGTGCAGTGGCGGCTGGTGGAATTTGAAATTGGTGAGGCATAACACCAGTGAATGTATTGTACTACAAGTGAAGCTGGTGTTTATGAGGGTATGTTTTGGGGGGCCGGAGGCTCTGCACCCCAACAGTCCACGACGCTGCCTTTCTAAGAGGCCCAGCTGTAGCTCTTTCTCTGCATTAATGCTGTAAACAGAATACATGAGGCTCAGAAGGATGTGCGGTGTATTCTGTTTAGAGCACAAGACCATCTTGCAAATGCGGCAACCCCATCCTTTCCAAGTCGTCACAGTGTGAAGGCTTGGAAAGGGAGGAATGGTAGAAGGCAGCTGATATTGGACAAGCAGCTTCGGGAGTACAGGGTTGATGCTGTAGACACCCAGAGCTGCATTGGAATGTGACTCTTTTGTAACTTGTGGGCAGGCCCAGAGCAGGGGTTTAGAAAGGAATAGAATACTTGTCAGGCGCAGAGCAGGGGTATAGAAAGTAATAGAATGCTTGTCCATGGGACAAGTTGCCTTATAAATCCACTTGTCATGTAACAAAGTCCACTTTATATAATCTATCCCTCCGCGCTATAGGAATTCCACATCCCTGTCAGAGGACCCCAATTATTGCAGAATCGGCTGCCAGCAGCTCAGCCCATACTGCTTAACTTTCAGTTCCATCAATGCTGCCATCAGGCTCTTGCGCATGTGTCTACTTAAAACTGCCTGAAGTCTGTTTTGGAGAGCGGAGCAGGCTGGCCTTGACAGTCTGTACTTTTCACCATCACAATAATCATTTAGGTACAGTTGACCATTAATACATCCACCCAAGCACCTCATGCAGTTTTTACGATAAAAATTCGAAGGAGTTGGTTGGGAGTTTTCAAACGAAAAGGTTTGACCACTTAAGGGTGATGTGGCCTATCTGAGGCAAGAAGTTGGCCGGGAAGGTATTAAACCAAAGGAGAAGTTGATGGAGTCAATTAACACTGCCCCTCTGCCCAAAAGTAAAGAAGATACAGGGGTGCTTTTATACCTCGTGGAATTTTACACAAAGTTTGTGAATATCTTTCTAGAAAATGCTTACACTGTCAGGCAACTGCTAAATAATACGTATACATTTGAATTGCCAGTAGTGTTGGGAAGGGTTTAGTGAACTAAATAAAGACTTTTGTAGTGCACCGCCTGAATGTGGTTTCAGTCTTGAAAGGTTAGTAACTATTGCTGCAATTGGTAATGGGTTAGGAACAGTACTGACCCAAGTGGTAAGAAAGGATGTGAAATAGTTATAACCTTTGTGTTTGACCTGCAGAAACAAAATATTCCTTGCCAGAGAGAGGGCTTCAAACCTTTTTACCAGTTTCAATCAATCAACAGGTTGGTGAAGGGTAACTACTCAACTGAAAGGGTCTCAAGGTGCTGGGGGTGCTCCTGGAAGTTCTCGGTGATTCGTCGAAGAGCCAGGTCTTGCGGTCCTTCTTGAACTTGTAGAGTGTTTGTGTCTGCCAGAGGTGGAGAGGGAGGGTGTTCCATTCCTTGGCTGCGAGGAAGGGGAAGGAGCGACCTGCTGTTCTGGTCTTCTTAATGCGCTGCACCGTTTCATGGGAGAGCTGGGCTGAGCGGAAGGATCTTTGGGGTGCGTGGAACGAGAGGCGGTGGTTCAGGTAGGCGGGTTCGGTGTTGAGGAGGGCTTTGTGGGCGTTGGTGAGAAGCTTGAAGGTGATTCTCTTCTCCACAGGGAGCCAGAGAAGTGTCCGCAGGTGTTGGGTGATGTGGCAATGACATGGTAGGTTGAGGACTTGTCTGGTGGAGGCGATATGGAGTTTGCTGGTAAGGTTCTTGTTGATCCCGATGTTGGGTGCATTACTGTAGTCCAGTCTGCTGCTAACGTAGGCGTGGGTGACGGTCTTTCTGTGCTCTAGAGGAATCCAGTTGAAGGTCTTTCGTAGGAGGCGGAAGGTATGGAAACAGGAGGAGACAGCATTGATTTGACGGTCCATTTTGAGTTCGGAGTCCAGGATGATTCAGAGATTGCATGCTTGGGTGGTGTGGGAGGGTGGATTCCCAAGGACGGGGGTGCCACCAGGTGTCTGTCGTACCAGGCATCAGGTATGGGTCCTTCATGAGTATTTCGGTTTTGTCCGTGTTCAGTTGTAACCAGCTGTTCTTCATTCACCTGGCGACAGATTCCATCCCTTCTTGAAAGTTTTGTATGGAGATGTTTGGTTCGTTGGATAGGGAGAGGATGAGTTGGGTGTCGTCTGTGTAGGATACAATGTTGAGACCATAGGATCTGACGATGGGTGCGAGCAGAGCCATGTAGTCGCGGTGTGGGGCTGATGGAGGATCCTTGGGGAACTCTGTAGCTGTTCAGTGTGGGATCTGAGTGGAAGGGCGGGAGTCTGACCCGCTGTGTCCTGCTGGACAGGAATGAGCGGATCCAGCTGAGGGCCATGCCCTAGATTCCTGCATCATGTAGTCTGTGGGCTATGTTGCTTTGAGAGACTGTTGAAGGCTGCGGATACGTCCAGGAGGCTAAGTGCCACAGTCTCTCTTCTGTCAGGGATGGAGCGGATGTCTGTGGCTGCGAGTAGGGTGGTTTCGGTGCTGTGGGTTTTCCAAAAGCCAGATTGGGACGAGTCATGGATGTTTTCTTCTATGAAGGATGCGAGCTAGCTGTTGATGACTTTTTCGATGACCTTCGCTGGGTACGGGAGTTATGAGATCCGTCTGTAGTTTTTGAGGTCGGTGGGATCCGCCGTGGGTTTTTTCAGGAGAGGGTTGATCTCTGCATGTTTCCAGTCGTCGGGGAAGGAGGCTGTCTCAAAAGAGCTGTTGATGATTTGACGAACCTCGGACGAGGATGTCAGCTGGTCTGTGGTAGATCTGGTGGGGGCCCCGGAGTGGGTTGACTTCATAGTCTTCAGGGTGCCTTCAATGGTGACAGCTGTCCAGCTGTCTAGCATAAGCTGCGTTGTGTATGGGGGTGGTGGGTGTAGGTTCCTTGTGTAGGTTGTTGTTGTTGAAGTTGTCATAGATGGTCCTGATTATGTGGTGGAAGAAGGTGCAGAGTCTGTCGCAGAGGTCCGGGCGGGATGTCGGTTGTCTCACTGTTGGCTGGGCGAACTCTTTGATGCCAAAGAGTTTCTTGCTGTTGTGTGTGTGGGTGGAGATTCTGTCCTGGAATGCTTTCTTCTAGTATATCTGATGAGGTTGTGGTGGGCGGCGGTGGCTGCATTGGCTCACATGGCCATTAAGTTTTTCGTCTGAATTACACTGTACAATATGTGCCAAGTGTGGAAAAAAGTTTCTGATTTATGTCTGAAGCCATTACCTATCAAAAAAGTACCAAAGAATGAATGGGGATTTTTTTTAATGCATGATTGTAAAAGGAAAAAGATCCATGGCCTCAGCCATGAGAAAATGGGGGAAAAAACTTATGGAAGACAAAATATTGATGGGCATGAATAAATATATTAGATGTTATTGGCTTATGAATGATGGACTGAATGAGAGGTAAGGAAGAATTGGCTGAAGAGGATGGATTATTGTTGCGGGCAGACTTGTGATTTCTCTGGAAAGTTTGAGAGAGAACTCTTGACACTTATCACAGGGGGCATTTAGATATATGAAAAACAAAGGGCTAACTAAGGAATATTGTATTGGGGGCCTAGGATAGACAAGGAAGATGAAGGATTCTGTGGAAGCATAAATTCTGATAAATCACAGCTCACATTCAGTCCAACTTTATTCCCAGTAAACGATCCCCGTATGTCGTGGTAAAGAGTTAGCGTTGAGGTGATGGGACCCATATGGGAGAATGGTCGGTAAATCAAATGCATATTAGGGATCTATGGACATTTCTGAAAATGGCCTGAAGTAGAAGTTGTGATGTTTGTGGGCTCTTGGTTCCTGGATACGGGTTTTCCCAGGGAATATGTGCCGAAGTATCTCATGAGTGGTAATGGCTAACAGTTCTGATCGGAAAAATTCCAAAGCTTTTTGAGCAGGAATGTTGCTATGCACAGGACCACATCTATTTATCAACCAGAAGGAAATGGAAGTGTTGAGCACTTCAGTAATGTGATTCAGGGTATAAAGCTGGCACAGAGTAATAGAAAGTGGGGGGTATGGCCTGTGCATACCACATCACACCATGTGAGGTCTTGGGCTACAGTCCTTTTGTCTTGATGAATGGGGGGGCTGCCAGTCACCATGGACAACCGTGGGTGGAGGCCAAAGGCTAGATAGGTGGAATAGTCACCAGAAGAGAGAGGAGTCATTTCCATATAAATTATGGTATGATGCAAAGCACGGAGGTAAAGCCGGTGAAATTCAGTGCTGGATTTTGGATCAGGGATGGAACTGGATGAGGCAGTGAGAGTAAGTGGTCTGTAACACAGTGGTCTAGGGTAGAGCTGTCCTCATCCGGGGCTGAAGGTATCCACTGGGGAAGATTTGGTAGTCTGACCAACAAGCCTAAGAAATTGTAAGAATATGTGTGTTAACTTCTGGCTTCATGTGATACCTGTATATAGGGTGTTTCTTTTTTGTATCTTTCTTTTCTTTCTTTTTTTTATTTTCTTTTTTTTGTTTTCTGAAAGAAAGGAGATGTGTGGAATCTGAGTAGTTGGGTGGTATCTCCTTTGAGCCACCATAGTTCTTTTTGGCGCGTCTGTTCCCTACACTCTATGATATCGTAGGATTTTATGGAAGGGCCGTTAAGAAAGTAGCGTGTGAAGAGCTGCAGCTCCACTGGGCCTGAAATAAATATCCCTTTGTTAGTTCATCATAGGTCAAGTGTGGTATGCAAGACTTGGTTTGCTCCCTTCACCACCCACCTACACACACCCTTTCTCCTCACATGCAAACACACCATTTTCTTATAGTTTGGCACTGCCAAAATTCTGACAAAGGTGTACCTTATTTCTTTTTAATTAAAATAGTATTTATTGCATTTTTACAATACATTACAGTCATTAGATTCACATGTTACAGATTTGAAAGAGATCATACATAGGGTGTGACATCAGGAGGGGTGATCTTTCCCATATCTTTATTAAAGTTCGTTTCCTTTGAAGGTTCTGTGGGATTTACTGTTGGTGGCAGCAATAAATGTTTTAAATTCAAACTAAAGAAGGAATATCAAAACAGTAACTTTTGCCTTGCCGGACGTTTATAATTTTGCACTATACTACTTTATACGTTCGCTGTGGTATTGCTGCTGTAAAATCTTTATTGTGCCAATTAACATAAATTGGTACAATAACACCATTTAAAATCACAGTATTGTGTAAAATACAATATTATAAAATGGATATAAAAGTGCAGCCAAAAAGTTATTATAATGCAAAGAGGTCTCAAATGTAGGGACCCAGCTTAGATGGCATTAACCCTTCGTTAGGTAACTTGGATTTTTTCTTGGTGTTTATGCCACCTTGCATATGACTCGTACATAATTTAAGGTGCTCCGGTTCACTTAATTATAATCGCACATCGCTTCACTCCTTCTACCCCTCATTGTCTTTTCATTGTTCCATACAGGATGTCCCATTATTGCCAGTCCTGATGAGACCCCTACTTCCTATTGTACATCCTCTATGGATCCCACAATGTAAGAGCTTAAGCAGTCATTTTCAATTTGCCAATGTTAGCTGCTTTTCCTGAAATTGGTCTCTGTGAATGCAAATTCTGTTTGACAGTTCAGTGGAAAATTTCCGTTTAAAGAACACCTGAAAGGGGTCTATTCACAGACTACATTTTGAAGTATGTGAAGTAGAACTATTTACTAACCTAGGATGGAGATTTCCACCTCATTGTCCCTTTTCTTTGCTATTCAGACATCTTAATCAGGAAGGCAGAGATCTCTGCACTTGTAAGCCTATGTTTGACTAGTCAATGTGTGAGGGCATGGGGGTGTCTGGAAAATGGGGGATACCTACTATATAATGGGAGGGGATTTAGCAAATTTTGAGAGGCTTTTAGGGATGCAGCCTATAGCCGCAGGAATGAGATGCAAGTAGCACCGCCAAGAGCTTCTGCAGTACCCACAGGAGTTTAAATAAAACTCCAAACAAGTGACAGGTAGAATGATAACTGATAACTTCGTCAAACACTGACTGAATAATGAAAATAGGTAAGTGAGTTTAACTTACCTATTGTTAGAGCGATTCAAATATATTTTCGCTATCAGTACGGTCCTGAAGAAAGTCCACCGATCTTTAGAGACACCTAAGGACTGAAACATGTCGACCACCAACACAATAATCATTTAGGTGCAGTGGACCATCAATACATCCACCCAAGCACCTCACGCAGTTTTTATCCTTACCCCTTCATAGCTAATAAAATACGGTACACAGAAAAGGAGGTATTTTTTATTTCACTTTTTTCGCCAATACCCGCAAAATCACGACCATCATAAAAAACAGATGTTCTCCCTCCAGGTGGAGGAAGGTTGACTGCCTGGAGAAGGGGAAAACTGGGTGGAAAAGGACCCAATGATAAAACCGATCACCTAACCTCTCCCGGCGGGGAACCAAGATGTACCGCCACTCACGAGTTAGTGTATGAGGGCCTTTGTACAACACTTAGAGACCCTGGCATTTCCAAGACACGTGATTCATTCTGTTTTTGATTATTATCGATTAAGCATGGAAGCAGACTGAATCCCTGCTTCTTCCTTCCCAATGTTGATTTTTGAGTATCTGAACCATCCGAGTGTCCCAGTCACTCACTCTCCCCTTCATACGACTTTTTGATGCAGTTTCTCACACTGTTATCCCCCATGTCCTTTTCACCCACATCTTGCATGTACTTTTGGCAGAATGAAAATGGGCACGATAAGAATTTGAAGGAGTTGGTTAGGAATTTTCAAACAAAAAGGTTTGACCACTAAGGGTGATGTGGCATGTCTGAGGCAAGAAGTTGGCAGAGGAGGTTTTAAACCAAAGGAGAAGTTGATGGAGTCAATTAACAATTCCCCTCTGCCCAAAAGTAAAGAAGGTACAGGGGCGCTTTTATACCTCGTGGAATTTTACACTGTTTTTTAATAACTTTCTAGAAAATACTTACACTGTCAGGCAATTGCTAAAGAATATGTCTACATTTGAATTGCCAGTAGTGTTGGGAAGGGTTTAGTGAACTAATTAAAGACATTTGTAGTGCACCGCCTTAATGCGGTTTCAATCGTGAAAGGTGTAGTAACTATTGCTGCAATTGGGTATGGGTTAGGAACAGTACTGACCCAAGTGGTAAGAAAGGATGTGAAATAGTTATAACCTTTGTGTTTGACCTGCAGAAACAAAATATTCCTTGCCAGAGAGAAGGCTTTGAACATTTTCACCAGTTTCAATCAATCCACGGGTTGGTGAAGCACAACTATTCTCCTGAAAGTGTCTCAAGGCGCTGGGGGGGCTCCTAGAAGTTCAGTGATTTGTCAAAGAGCCAGGTCTTGCAGTCCTTCATGAACTTGGAGAGTGTTTGTGTCTGCCAGAGGTGGAGAGGGAGAGTGTTCCATTCCTTGGCTGCGAGGAAGGGGAAAGAGCGACCTGCTGTTCTGGTCTTCTTAATGCGCTGCACCGTCGCAAGGGAGAGCTGGGCTGAGCATAAGGGTCTTTGGGGTGCGTGGAATGAGAGGCGGTGGTTTGGGTAGGCGGTTTCGGTGCTGTGGGTTTTCTAAAAGCCAGATTGGGAGGAGTCATGGATGTTTTCTTCTATGAAGGATGCGAGCTGGCTGTTGGTGACTTTTTCGATAACTTTCGCTGGGTACGGGAGTAAGGAGATCCGTCTGTAGTTTTTGAGGTCGGGGGGGGTCCGCTGTGGGTTTTTTCAGGAGAGGTTTGATCTCAGCATGTTTCCAGTCGTCGGGGAAGGAGGCAGTCTCAAAGGAACTGTTGATGATTGACGAAGCAGGGGTCCATGGGTGTCCCGGAGTGGGTTGACTTCATAGTCCAGGGGTGGGGGGATGTCGGTTGTCTCACTGTTGGGTTGGGCGAACTCTTTGATGATGCCGAAGAGTTCTTTGCTGTTGTGTGCGTGGGTGGAGATTCTGTCCTGGAGTGCTTTCTTCTAGTGTATCTGATGAGGTTGTGGTGGGCGGCGGTGGCTGCATTGGCTCACATGGCCATTAAGTTGTTTGTCTAAATTACACTGTACAATATGTGCCAAGTCTGGAAAAAAAGTTTCTGACTTAAGTCTGATGCCATTACCTGTCAAAAAAGTACCAAAGAAGGATGGGGATTTTTTTTATTACATGATTGTAAAAGGAAAAAGATCCATGGCCTCAGCCATGAGAAATTGGGGGAAAAACTTATGGAAGACAAAAAATTGATAGGCATGAATAAATATATTAGATGTTATTGGCTTATGAGTGATGGACTGAATGAGACGTAAGGAAGAATTGGCTGAAGAGGATGAATTATTGTTGGAGGCGGACTTGTTATTTCTCTGGAAAGTTTCAGAAAGAGAACTCTTGACACTTATCACAGGGGGCATTTAGATGTATGAAAAACAAAGGGCTAACTAAGGAATATTGTATTGGGGGCCTAGGATAGACAAGGAAGATGAAGGATTCTGTGGAAGCATAAATTCTGATAAAATCACAACTCACATTCAGTCCAACTTAATTCCCAGTAAACGATCCCCGTATGTCGTGGTAAAGAGTTAGTGTTGAGGTGATGGGACCCATATGGAAGAGTGACCGGTAAATTAAATGCATATTAGGGATCTATGGTCATTTCTGAAAATGGCCTGAAGTGGAAGTTGTGATGTTTGTGGGCTCTTGGTTCCTGGATACGGTTTTTTACAGGGAATATGTGCCGAAGTATCTCATGAGTGGTAATGGCTAACAGTTCTGATTGGAAAAATTCCAAAGCTTTTTGAGCAGGAATTTTGCTATGCACAGGACCACATCTATTTTTCAACCAGAAGGAAATGGAAGTGTTGAGCACTTCAGTAGTGTGTTTGAGGGTATAAAGCTAGCAAAGAGTAATAGGAAGTGGGGAGAATGGCCGGTGCATATCACATCACACCATGTGAAGTCATGGGCTACAGTCCTTTTGTCTTGATGAAAGGGTGGCTGTCAGTTACCATGGACAACCGTGGGTGAAGGCTAAAGGTTAGACAGGTGGAATAGTCACCAGAAGAGGAGTAATCTCCATATAAATTATGGTATGATGCAAAGCACGGACGTAAAGCCGGTGAAATTCAAATTAAAATGGCTAAGAAAAATAATCTGGATGCTTCCTGTGGACACCAAAAAGACGGTGGTCCAGGCACTTGTAAAATCTCGCCTGGATTACGGCAACGTCCTTTTTTTGGGGTCTAACAAAGATGTACTTCGCAAGCTTCAGGTGGTGCAAAATTCTGTAGCCCGTTTGCTCTGTGGACTTCCCAGAATGTCCAAAACGGGTAACGTTCTGAGAGAACTACATTGGCTGAAAGTAGAACATCGTATAAAATGTAAGGCCCTGTGTTACATGTTCAGAATTAAGATTGGTTCTGCGCCTACATACTTACAAGATCTGGTACGCCCTTACCATCCCTCTCGACTTCTTCGCTCTTCTGCGGATGAGCTTTAAATGATTCCTAGGATTAAGCTGTCAAGAATGGGTGGTCGTTCCTTCTCCCTACTGGGGCCCACCATGTGGAATTCCTTGCCTGCTGTAATGAGGAGGGAGAAACTATTTCCCAACTTTCGTAAACAATTAAAAACTTGGCTTTTTAATCAATATTGCTAATGCTAGATCACTGTTATGCTTCTGTTGGCTTACGCTGGGAAACCCTTGTTGGGTAGCTGTGCGCATTATAAAAATAAATTAACATAACATAACATAACATTCAGTGCTGGAGTTTGGATCAGGGGTGGAACTGGATGAGGCAGTGAGAGTAAGTGGTCTGTAACACAGTGGTCTATGGCAGAGCTGTCTTCATCCGGGACTGAAGGTATCTACTGGGGAAGATTTGGTAGTCTGACCAACAAGCCTAAGAAATTCTAACATTGTGTGTGTGTTAACATCTGGATTCATGTGATACCTGTATATAAGGTGTACCTTTTTAGGGCGAGCCCTCGTGATGCACTATATTGCATCTTACTTTGTTTTTACTGTGTATCTAACTATATAAATGTTCGCTGTCTTCTGTTTAAATATACTGCTATTTTTAATGTTTTAAACCTCTCGCACTAATAGTAAATTGGCACTGACCTGGGTCTTAAACATTGTTCAGCCCGGCGTCCTGATCTTTGAAGGATATCTCCCCGGTCCACCGCAGCCATTAGCGGGCTGTTTGAGTGGAGGGAGATATCCAGGAAGGTGGTTAAAGTAACCCACTTCCGATGTGCCGTGAGATTGCCGCCATCTTGGAGAAGAGGCGGTCTAGTTATTAACTTTTTGCACAGATTGGAAAGGTTAAAAAGAGACGTCTGCTCCTGGACCGCGCCTAGTAACCGGTTCCCCTGGTCGATCATCTCTAAATGAGTCCAGTAATATTTGCTACTCCCGGGAAGTATTACTGGCGTTAAGACCCACTATTACTAATACTAATACTAATATTCCTGGACGCCCTCCTCACTGTGTCATTAATAGGGAACAATCCACATTTCCCTCTGAAAGTTTGAAAGCCTCCTTAAGAAAGCCGAGCCAAACGTTAAGGAAGAACCCTGATCCCAATATCTGCTGCCTACTGCTAAACACTAGATCTTTGATAAAACATCAGTTAGAGTTTTATGACTTTTTTCAAATGCAAGACATCGATGTGGCATTCGTAACAGAAACCTGGGCAGATGAGAGCTCTGGCCCAGATATTGTGGCTGCTACTCCACCTGAATATGCTCTTTTTAGACTAGACAGGCAGAAAAAAAGACAGGAGACAAAGAGTCACAGTTGGGCAGATTTAGAACAGCATCCAAGAAACTGTTTGCATCAGCTCCTGTTTTATCATTTTATGTATGACTTTTATGGTTTTCGTTTATAAAACAGAATAAAGTTTGTTGATAATAATCACTAGGGGATTCATTTACAGGGTAGCATGGTATCCCTCACAATAACTCCAGGAGTCACAGTCCACACAATGTACATGCGTTGTGCCCCCTACTCCAACCTTACATATACCACCAATCACCTGCCCAAACCTCTCCTTGCTGATGCCAATGTGGTCCTCCGTCAACCCACAGACCATATTTCTGGCCCCTTTGAAAGTGCCCATACAATACAAATGCTGCAGTTGTAAATACATATCAACTACCATTTGTTGTGTTTGAAACATTGTATTGAATAATAAAACCTAATAAACATAAGCGGATTATTAAAGCAAAACAAAACATCAATTGCCATACAGTTAAGGGACAATATTAGTATATAAAAACAACATACTGTAACACAGCAAAGTTATGTAGAGCACAATTCCTAATTTCGGGCAATCTTTAAAGTTCAACAATAGAAACGTTGATGAAGAACAGAAAAGGAAAGCAAAGAAGGTGGGATACAGTGGTTTCATTAATGTAATGCTTCCTACACATAGAAAAACAAAACTAATTATTTTCCTTAAGCAATAAAGTCTGCAAACTAAAATACTAAGAGAAATATATTGAACAATGAACATTTCATGTGTAATTTGAATTTAATTTGAATGTTTTAACCTCCTCAGCATTATTTGACTCATGATTGCAACCTGAATGCTTTCTGGAAAGGAACCGCCTCATGGGGTTCAAAATCACATATTTTCCAACAATAGGATTAAAATGATAAACTTGAATTTCAATTCAATTTATTGATTTAGGCCTTTTTGGAGATCAACAATTTTAAATATATACAACATCCATTCACTTTGGTAAAATTGTCACCTAATCTTGAATTCAATCCACCTTTTGATTAAACACTTCCCATTCCAGCAAGCATCACAAGACCACTTGTTGTTATCTTCCCAATTAGTGATATTGTTTCAGATGGCAACAACAATAAATATGTTTAGAATTTTACCTCAGAAAGCAAAAACATGCCATTTCTGAATCATGGTGCACAATAACATGTAGGAACAGAAGGGCATCTTTTGGTGTAGCATTCATTAAGGTTTGACCAGGCTTGAAACTAGAATTCCTGAACTTTTGGACATTTAAATGTCATATTTTAAAGGAGTTCAAACAGACCCCGCACGAGCTCCGCGAAAAATTGAAGATGACTGAATTGTACTTAGAGAAATGTGCTGATAAGTAATCTATTGATGTAAAATACAGTGGTCAGGCAATGCTTGTGAATCTAATCTATTCTCATTTTAACTCCATAGTTTGTTCAATAAATTGACTGAGAATAATACTTGAAGGTCCATCTCTCAGATCAGTTCAATTACAGTTTTAGTTGCAATAACACTAAAAGATTAATGATATATAGATTTTAAAAGCCATGGGTGGAATTGATCCTTGGTCTAAATCTAGATTATTATCTGCAATAGAAACCAGTTCAAACAGATCAAATTTAAAAGGATTGAATATGTTTATTATAGTGGTTTAGAGTAAATCCAGAAGACACACATTGGTCCTAAAACTCAGAAAATGTATCTAAAGATTATGATTACATCCTATGTATGTCCAGAGACCGCTTTAGATGCTTTCCTGTTTAAGTGACAACATTTGCGAATATATTAAACAAAACATTAAAGCTGGATGTCAGAAATTCTGTCTTTAAGTATTGTGTAAGAGTTATGTGTGATGGTTTTTCTTTGATCTGAAGCAACACTAACGCTAAATAGGTACGTGCACAGGTTATCATTCAACTAACATTATTAGTAAACTTAATTTGGAGGGAATTGAGAAAAATTGCCTCATGTACCAAGGGTTTTATTGTTCAAAAATCCACTGGTTCGGTAATTCACAGAGTTTGCAAATGCTATTCCCCTTTTTGAAATGTACTAAGCCCATTTAACAGTTCAGAATTTGGAAGGGGAATGTTAATAGTGTCCCTTTTTTGAATATGTATTACATCCTTAAGGTATGTATTAAGCTTTGAAAGCATACGTGGGCTGAAAAACAGTAACAGGAGGTAGTAACCCAAGGGGACATTTCTGAATCTGAAAGTAAAATGGGGTGCATTAAAAATGCATTTATTTTTAAAGCAATCACAGACACAGGAGTGAGCTGACTCCACAAGCAATCACTTTTACCAAATGGATTATTAATACAAGAACCTCAGTATTTCCTATATTGCTGAAATGTAGTCTCTAATATTTTTGTAATGTGGTGTAAATATTTGTTCCTGTTATTTCCCATTTCAATGTTGTCATGAAATGTACCAGTTCTTTTTGTCAAACATATTGAAATATCTTTTTTTTTAATCTGTTTTATTTTCTAAATCAGGGATAGAACATAGGTCCAGATGTACACAGTGTTAAGCCCACAACCGATTTAGGGCTGGCCGTGTTGGTTTCAAAAGTTTCCCAGCATAGAAAAAGGCAATAATAAACTAGTTGGAACACAGCATGTCGCCTACAACCCATGTTAGGCCGGCCACGTGATCTAGTACATATAACAATATTAGCATGTTGTGGGAAGTCTCAGAACTTGTTTAAAACCAATAACATTGAGAACATGGGCTAGAGGCCCATATAAAGTGGATAGCGGTAGATAGACAGAAAAGGGTTGAAAAAAGAGATAGTATAAAGGAGAGGTATACAGCAAAGTAGGCGGTTGGGTGGACGGACGGGAATAGGTGTGTGATGGTGTCAGGTGTGGAGAATGAAGGCCTTAATGCTTGTTGAAGGGGTTGGCGTGCACGACTGTTCTAATTATGTGAGAAGCCTGTTAGGATCTGGCAGGAGTATAGCATCCTCAAAGAGTCGCAGCGCTCTAAGCTTGCAGGGTAAATAGCGAGCATGTTCTATTTTACAGAGGTATTTAACTAAGGGTCGCCAAACAGCGGTGAAGCGGGTGTCTCGTGTTTGCAGTCGCGCTGTAAAAAGTTCCATAGTTATTACATACCACAAACGCACGAACCAAGCGGCAATTGGGGTAGTCTCTGCTTTTTTCCGATATAGTGCTATAAGTTGTTTAGCCGCCCCAAGCATGTGAAGTGCTATAGTCCAATCGCTGCAAGTGAGTGCTTTTAGGTTATCAGGTTTAAGGCCCAAAAGTATCATGGCTGTGGACTCAGGCAGGGGGAAAGCCCTGTACCTCCTTAATATGACTAAGGACTTCCTTCCAGAGCAGGGTCAGGAGCGGACAATCCCATCAAATGTGAATGAAGTCCCCAGATGCATTCGAACACCTCCAGTACAAGGGAGACGTTGCAGGGAACATTTTGTGCAGTCGAGCGGGCGTGTAATACCATTGTGTCATAACTTTGTATGCATTTTCCCTCGCATTGAAATATCTATATCACAATTTTTGGGGCATTCTAAAAAGTGTTTTCACTCTCTAACTTGAAGCTTCCTAAGAATAATACTGACGCGCAGTTCCTGGTTTCTCCTAGATCATTTAGCTTTCTCACTAAACCAAGCACAATATTGATTTGAGAGAGGTGGTTATTGTAGTCATACGCACTGGGGTTAGTTTAGAAAAGACCAATATAGAACTCCCTTTATCTTTAGAAATAATACTTGCAAAAGTTTATGTTCATTAATTTCAGATAATTTACTGATAAAGATATCAGATAAAGATCCCCTAATTACTTATACCTTGTGGTATCAAAAATCAGCTAGAATTAACAGACCTCTCTTCTAGATAAATTCAGGTTTGAGAAGGTATTCAATGCGATTATCAACTTTCTGCTATTTTAACACATTTTCACAATGCACAGAGTATTTTCCCTAAATAGATCACAACATTTCATGCAATGGTCTGTGCTTGAACGTACCATGAAGAGGTAAAAATGTAATTCTACCACAATCAAGAAACCCTTGGGTCTCTGAGGATTACTGTTGCAAATGAAGACCTAGCTAAGATGAAATATCCCTTTAAAAGGACGATTTCCCTCACCCACCATAGTTGGCATGCTTCTTTATTGGGAATCTCCTTGCACCATGAAACAACCCCCTCACTGAGAGGGAGGAGTTCAGGAATGTTTTGTTATAGAGAATGGTATACTAAATACAACAATAATGAGCTCAGGGTAGTGGGGGCAGCAGAGTGAAAGTTACAACTTGCTAAAGGGTATGTGGTTTCCATTATTTGTATGCCCCTGGGCCAGGATTGAAATCGGGGCAATGTGGGAGAAATATATATGCATTGTTAGTGTCAATTAAAGGTCAACATGTTTCAACCTATAAACCCTCTAAAGAAATGTTTGCTGCTTTCTTCAGGACCTAATAAAAAGTGCTGCTGCTCAATGTACTCCATCAATAAAAATGGTGTACGAACCAATATAAGTATAAAGAAGGGTTTATATATACAAAACCATCCAGTGATCATATTAATCTTTATAGAGTGGTGAATTCACTGGTGGTACCTAAAAGAATACATACATAGGAAATATAAGAATGGTTTGAAAAAATCTAGGTCAGACATTTGAACAACCGTGCTAGCGTTACATTTCAAAGCTATTCGGTCCAGGACATACAAAACCATCCCAACGGGACATAAGCATATACTGTATAGTCAATGCTGGTTAATCTTAGTATAGGATTCACTACAATAACACTATACTGTAGAAGGGTTAATCCGCTGACGTCGGGAAATGAGCCTCAACTCACCGTGGCATGAGGTTCAGGGTGACTCTCCGCCCTATAAAAGAATTATAGGAAGGGGAGGATGGTAAGAAAATAAGTCGTCTGGAAGGCTGTAACAGTTCTAGGCATTTCACAAACAAGTGTAAAGATAAAGTGTGCGCATGTAGATTAATAACTGCCCAAATACTCATAGGCATGTTGATTTCTCATAGGTACTCACACCTTGTCAAAAATATTGCAGTTGTACCTAACCCTGCTAGTGACCATAATCCTTTTACTGTTTCTTTGTGTGTTGTGGCACAAAAGGGTATGGTTTCAGAATGTCCAATAATATATAATCAAAATCGTGAGATTAGGATAAAATTGGACACAATTAATCATAAATGAATCTAACACAAGTAATGACCTGCGTAACCGAAACATCACAGCCAGATGTAATAATACAAAATGTTGAAAACATTTGTGATAACGTGGCCAAAAACTTGCACAGGTCAATAAGAAAGGGTAGTACCCCTGAAATAAGATGGTTTAATACAGAGTGTCTGCAAAAAGAACTGAAGAAGGCTCTCCATGTAGCCCCCCGGGATAGGGATGTAATAAGGGCAGCCAGGCAGAACTATAAAAAGGTAATTGAACAGAGAAAGGACGAACTGAGAAGGCAGGCTTGGGATGACCTTGAAAGAGCAAGTGCCTTGAAGGATTCCAGGGGTTTCTGGGAGGTGATAAACCGCCAACTCTTCCCTAATGAGTCAAGGGCCATGGACACTAACATAACGGGAGTGGCCTGGGAAACCCATTTTGCTAAAATATTCAATCGAAAGGGTGTCCTATTAGGTGAATGTGAGGAGGAAATAAGTATTAATATAGAAACCGTGCAACAGTTTAGCACATCACTTTCACTGGGGGAGTTTGAGGAGGCATTGAGAAAGGGTATTTCCCTAAAAGCCCTGGGACCTTTTTAAAAGTAACTTACAAATTTGGGCTCTGTTGTTACTCAACAAGTTTAAAGCAGTAATTGTGGGTCGTATTCCATCGTCGTGGAAAAATGCTGTGGTGGCACCAATTTTTAAGAAGGGAAACAGAAGTGAGCCCACATGCTATAGATCTATTTCTATGATAGATGCATCATGGAAGTTGCTTAGGCGGGTAATCCTTGCACGCCTGGAGTCATGGGCCAATACTTCCGGCCTTGTAGTGAACTCCCAATTTGGTTTCAGGAAGGGAAGGGGAACTACCGAGCAGTGCCTCAATCTGTCATTGGTTATGGGCAAGTACATTCAGGCCAGGGGTGCTTCGATCCATTTGGCCTTCATAGACTTGTCCAGCGGCTTCGAAACAGTTTGTCGTGGTAATCTGTGGTCATTAATGGATGCCACGGGTTTGGAGGAACTGCTTGTTACTCTGTTGGGCAGATTACATGCTTCTACCACTGTAGCTATCCGGTATGGCCCGGGGGAGAAAAGACGAACTTAATTGCTTCAACTGAGGGAGTACGCCAGGGTTGTATATTGGCCCCTGTTCTATTCCTGGTGTATACTAATGGCTTAGAACATTTCCTGCTTCAACAACAATTGGATTTTCCAATGATTGCATGTAAAAGGGTACATTTACTGTCCTATCCGGGCGATACTGTCCTAATGACCTTAACAGCTAACAGTTTACAAAAATGTCTGACTGCCTTTAGTGAATTTATGACAGGACTGGACCTTAAGGTCAATTTGAGTAAATCTTTTATTATGACCTGCGGGCCAAACAAAACTAAATCTCGCAAATATACAGTAAATGATATAATTATTAATAAAGTGACAACTTTTACCTATCTGGGGTATCTTTTTAATAATAAATTGAGCTGGGACAATTTGATCATGATGAGGCTTTAACAAACTAATAGATCTATAGAGGGACTGTTTCGTTCTGCCAGTAAACTAGGCCATAAGCCGGCAGCTGAATTGAAAACATTGTACAAATCTAAATGTCTGTCAGTGGCCACCTATGGGGCCGGAGTATGGGGATATTACAAAAGTGCACAGATTCAAACATTAGAAAACACATTTTTAAAACAACTCTTACTTATCCCTGGTCGTTCTCCTACCTCATTTTGTCATTCGGAGGTGGGCCTGGAATATGTGACTGACAGAATCAATATCGCCCCTTTGCTTTTATGGAGGAAAATCTGGACCTCAGAAGGTTTATTATTCTCAAGATGCATTCTAAGGGACTGTATGAATCTTGATAACGCGATGGCGATTCCATGGCTTTGTTAAGTGAAAGAAACCTTTTGGAAGATGGGACTTGAAGATCTTTACAAAAATTCAATCTATTCAACTTAATGTGAAGATGGTTATTAAAAATGCTTATTATACGTTTGTAAGTTTGTCGAATCAGGACAATAATACAGTGGATCGTGCACTTTTAAATCAGCAACAATTGTATCTGTCATTCACTACCCAGGTCCATTCACGCTCCCTAATGACCAGACTTTGTTTAAGCACATTGCATTTTCTTGTGGCTGTTCCAAAACAGGGGGGATGGTGTGAGAGATTGACCCCCTGTCCGTGTAATAATGTAGCCAAGCAGAGCACAATGCACCTCATGCTTTTTTGCACACTTTATAAAGATCCAAGGGCCCGTTTTATTATGCCTATCCTAAGAGATATTCGTCCCTGTTCTTATAATGAGGGTTTTAATCATCTGAGGTCGCTATCTACTGTCATTATCTGCAGCTCTGTGCTTAGCTTTATTTAAACCGTATTTTTAATTAGGAAACGTTATGAACTGTGAATTATTTTATTTGTACCTGTTTAATCCAGAATCAACTTCTGTGCACTGCATTGTGTGTATTTTGAATGAATGTATGATCTTTCTGCAAACCTTTATGATTCACTTGAATCGAATAGTTATTTGACTGACTGACTGACTACTCATAGGTGGTGTCTTTAATAGTGATTGAGGTATTTTCGTGTGGCTGTGAAGTCCCTAATAGGTTTCCCAAGCATGTATTCAGATGTCACTAAGGTCTATCGAGACAAGCGGGCAGTGTAATGGTGTTTAACACTAGGGGGACACACGGCAACACCATGGAGGTAGTCGTGTGTTTGCCTTGAAGTTTGTGTATCAAAGCTTTTGATGGCTCGTGCCTCATAACAAATGTGTGTTCGGCAGCACAGGGTGAACACAGGCAGAACCTTGTGCAGTAACTTCCATAGCAAACATGTGGTGTTATGGGGAAAAAAGACTCTTAGAGCTAGTTGCCCTAACACACAAGTACAGCGTGCTTAGATTTCAGAAGCAACTGCCCCATCAAAATATGCAGCGGTAAGGCACATGATAACACTGCCTAGTTTAAACATAAATGCAGCATTCTTCAATTTGAAACTAGCGGACGTGTTTGATGTGCACTGCAATAACAAGGCTGCGATGCAATGGAGGAAATTCGCTTAAAACAGTTGAGCTCAGCATAGGTGCAGCGTGCTTTGTTTTCAAGACGGTGTTTAGCAAGGAGAGATGACTTCCGCATCACGCGAGCGGTGAAAGTCCGGTTTAATGACGCCGAGGTGAACGAACCGAGCAATCCTACTCTTGCCGTTGCGTTTATCTTTCCCAAATGGCGGCAACATTTAAATACCCGTGGCAAATGCGCTATCCCCGTAAATATGGAAGGACGGCAAACAGTGAATTTAAAAGAGTTCACCATCGTTAAGTAAACAGTCCTGAATTGATGAAAATTAGCAGATAAGATTGTGTCAGGAAGATATATTTATCTCTGAAGACCGAATTATCTATTAGCCCTAGTCCTGATGAGGCCCGAATTATGATGGCTGATACGTGTCGACACATTTTTTGAAGAAGACCACAGCCAAATTATTGAATGTGCAAAAGTATTATTTACAAGGAGTAAAAGGATTGAAGATAGCCTAAAAAGATATGGACTACTCGTACTTCTTTTGTTAGGTCTGGTGGAGCTTACTTTGAAAGGAATGCGGAGTCTGTACATATAGCAAGCATCCTTTTTGTAAGAAAAATTGGGCTACAGTATTCGAATAAGGATACATCTTTTGATTAATGTGTATATATGTGTTTTGTATATGTCTATGTAAATAATAATATATAAATATATATGTTGTTGTGTTTGTTTATATAAAGTGGGCCTACAAATTATACAAGCCCCTATTTAATTCTAATTCCTTTTCAATTAAAGTGAAAAAACAATAAGGAAAATAAGATTTGGTGTTCTCTCTGTGGAGGTGGGAAATTTTATTTCATTTAAATAAATACAAAAATAGATGTTTTTCCTGACAATTTATTTGTCGTAAGGTTAGATAATTTAACTATCTCACCTATTAATCTAAAATCTGTTATTAGTGACCTAGGCATCATTTCACTTTATGTATAAATTGTTTTCAAGACACAACACCTGCCACATGTGCACTGAGAACTTTCCTACGACATGAGCGAATGTGTTTTGAAACTTCCATATGTTTAATACAAATGCAACATTCTTCAAGTTTTCATAACAAGAAAAAAAAAGAAAAGACACACTCAATGCACAAAAGATTCCATTTAAACAAAAAGGTAGGTCAGGGACCCATTCCTGTATACAAGGAATACGTTGCCTCGGCGCAGAAAAAATCACAGATATAACAAAAGTCGGGTTCTAGACCCATACCTGTATAAGTGGAGCCAGCAATCTGTTACACCACAGCAGATGGAGAACGGTGTCCAGAGTAATTGCTGTAGCTTGAATAGATCAATCAATCAATCAATCATTTGTAAAGCGCACTACATACCCGTGAGGGTCTCAAGGCACGGGGGGCGCCACTGATTGAACAGCCAGGTCTTGAGTGTCCTCCTGAAGGCCAGCAGATCTTGGGTCTGGTATAAGCTCAATGGGAGGGTGATCCATGTCTTGGCGGCGAGGTGGGATAATGATCTCCCACCGGTGGTTGTTCTTCGGATGCGTGGGACGGTGGCGAGTGAGAGGTCGGCGGAGCGTAGCTGGCGGTTGGGGATGTTGAAGGAGAGCTGTCTGTCGAGGCAGGCTGGACCGGTCTTGTGGAGTGCCTTGTGTGCGTGGGTGAGGAGCTTGAAGGATATCCTCTTGTTGACGGGGAGCCAGTGCAGGTTTCTCAGGTGGGGGTTGATGTGGCCGTGGCGAGGTACATCGAGGATCAGTCGGGCCGGGGCATTTTGGATGTGTTGTAGTCGTTTGATGAGCTTTGTTGGGGATCCCGCGTAGAGGGCGTTTCCGTAGTCGAGTCTGCTGCTGACGAGGGCCTGGGTGACTTTCTTTCTTGTATCTGTCGGGATCCATCTGTAGATGTTGCGGATTATGCGGAGGGTGTTAAAGCAGGAGGAGGAGACGGCGTTGACTTGCTTGGTCATAAAGGATCCAGGGCTAGCTTAAGCCGAATTTGGTGTGTGGCTACTCACTCAGGTTGTATGATCACATCACTCTGATCCAGTCACGTGACCATGAGTACTTGGGAAATGTAGTTCCATGCCGGCAGCATGAATCTGAATGAACGCGCACTAAATGCTGAAGGCTTTTGTGCCTCTGTCACACACAGCAGGAACTCAAATTGGCTTGCTCTTTCAAGAACTCCACCAGGTTTTGGGCACTTGTAAAGTGGAGGGGAGAGAGGTCTCTGCTTCACCTCTGTAAAAAAAAAAATGTCCCCAGACCTGGGTTGATTATTTCTACAAGCTTTATTCAGTAACTCCTTTTACTGAGCTGGACACTGCTGGGGACTGTGTAAACAGACAACTCTATAGCTGTACCTGGCCCTTTCCTTGACCTGCCGACATCCTCAGCTCTGGATGCAATAACCAGAGGTAGAGCTCCAGGATTAGACAGCATTCTAACTTATATCCTTCTGCTATAAAGAAATAAATTGTCCTGGTATAACCTTATCTTAACTAATGCTATTATCAATGGTGCCCCATTACTTGAATCTTGGAAGGGAGCGGACGTCGTCCCAATATATAAGAAGGGGGATAGATTCCATCTAGCCAATTACAGGCTGATCAGCTTGATCAACTGTGAGAAGAAAATATCTGCTCAATTGATCTTGAGCAGGATTGAGGAATGGAATGCTGCTAAAGCCATCGTATCCCCCTTTTAGACAGGCCTTCGGAAGAAGATATCCATGATTCATCAGGTTTTCTGCTTCCTCTTATTCTATTTGAAGATCGTAGTGGTCGGCTGGGCAACTTGTATGTTGCCTTCATGGACCTTAAATCTGCTTTTGACCTGGTTTCACGAAGCAGGCTATGGCAGGGTTTGGGTGATATCCTAGGAGGCTCTTGAGCCTATTGATCAGTCTACATGAGGTTAATTATGCCCAGGTTTGCTGGAGAACCCAGTGCCAGGTGACTGAACGATTTCTTATCAATTAAGTCAAGACTGTGCACTGGCACCCACCCAGTATTCTTTATATCTTAATGTTGTTCATTATCTGCCCTCTTTCTCAATTGAAGCACCATCCCTGGCAGGCACAAAACGAACGAGTTACTTACCTTCGGTAACAAACTATCTGTAAGAGACATATATTAGTTATAGATTCCTTACCTAAGAATTACCCCCAGGCGTCAGACTGGATCCGAAGAAATTTTTTCTTAGCAATACACCTGCGTGTCGGTAGGCGACGTCGGTTGACTCAGAGTCCGTTGTCGGGGTCGCCGTGATGACTTCGCGGTGTCAACTTAGACTCTGCCCCAGTGCACTAACGTCAGTTCTGACAAGACGTTCCACGCCAGTAGCGCAGAGCCATGAACAAAACTAGGGCCCTGCAAGGGAATCCCTATCCCTAGAAGTTAGTGTGCAGAATGGGGAGGATAGATGGGGAGGTAGGGAATCTATAACTAATATAGGTCTCTTACAGATCGTTACCGAAGGTAAGTAACTTGTTCATCTGAAAGAGACTATTAGTTATAGATTCCTTACCTTAGAATAGATACCCCAGCAATTCCAACCCCGTAGGAGGGTCTGCAAACTAAGTTCACACCAGGAAGTCCTGGAGAACAGAACGGCCGAAAAAGCCTTCTCTCCGGACTTGCCTGTCCAGGCAGTAATGCTTAGTAAACGCGTGCGGGGACGCCCACGTGGCTGTGTGACAGATTTCAACCAGCAGAACTCCACGTCCCAAAGCAGTAGTGGCTGCCGTCGACCTGGTGGAGTGGGTGCACAGTCCTACTGGAGGTTTAGCCAAAGAATAACAGATCTTAAAGCATAGGACGACCCATCGAGAGATGGTACCTTTGTGCACTGCCCGACCTTTCTTGGTGCCCACATAATCCGTAAAGAGTTGGTTGTTTGCCCAGAAGTCTTTAGTGCGGTCAAGGTAGAAAGACAGGGCACGTTTTGGGTCCAGACAGTGGAATCTACCTTCCTCTTTGGAAGTGTGCAGAGGCGGGAAGAAGGTGGACAATGTGATGGTCTGACCTATGTGGAAAGAGGCAATCACTTTGGGCAGAAAAGAGGGCTTAGTACAGAGGACTACTTTGTCAGGATGGACAGCAAGAAAGGGAGGTCTTGAAGATAAGCCTGAAGCTCAATCACCCTGTGAGCAGAGTTGATGGCAAGCAAAAAAGCAGTCTTCAAAGGAGGCGAAGAGGACAATTATGTAGGGGCTCAATGGGAGGACACATAAGATAAGTGAGGACAAGATTCAAGTCCCACTGGGGCATTACGAAAGGAGAAGGAAGAAAGAGATTAGTAATGCACTTCAGAAATCTGTTAACAATAGGATCGATGGCCATGCTCAAGAGTTCGGGATACCAGACTCTTCGTGCCCAGTCCGGAGCCACAAGAATGACTTGGGACTCACCGCGTTTGATATTCTTCAGCAATCTTGGCAGAAGTGGTACAGGCGGAAAGGAGTACAGAAGGCCGCAACTCCACTCGCAACAGAAAGGGTAGCCAAGCGAGAGCCGCCTTGGAAACTCTAACACGCAGAACAGCTGACATTGCATGTTCTCTTCGGTGGCGAATAGATCTAACCAAGGCTCTCCTCACTGTTGAAAGAGACCTTGCACCACCTTCGAGTAAAGATGGCGGCTGAGTTTGTCCATCCTGGTGTTCAGTGAACCTGCTAGGTGTTGAACCACCAGAGGTATGCCCTGATGTTCCAGCCATGTCCAAAGGCGAAGAGCCTCTTGATATAGGGTCCACAACCCCACCCTGCCATGTTTGTTGCAGTACCACATGGCGGTGGTATTGTACGTGAACACCTGCACAACTCTTCCTTTGACAGAAGGAAGGAATGCCTTCAGTGCAAGATGAATCGCCCGGAGCTCCAGAGGATTGATGTGGTGCCTGGACTCTGCCGAAGGCCAGAGGCCTCTGATCTCCCCCTCTTCCATATGGCTGCGCCATCCCAGGAGTGAAGCATATGTCACTGCTGTGAACTCAGGTTTGGGAAAGGAGAGGGATCTGCCGTTGACCCAATCCTGGTTTGTGAGCCACCACTGCAACTGACTTGCAGTCCCTTCCGAGATCTGAACATCATCGGAAAGATTCCCCTGGTGCTGCGCCCACTGGAACATCAGGTCCCACTGCAGAGCACGTATATGCCATCTGGCATGATGCACCAGCAGGAGGCAGGAGGCCATGAGGCCCAGCAGCCTCAGGGTCATTCTCACCGAACACCGGGATGGAGGCTGAAACATCGGTATCATAGCCTGAATATCCTGGGAGGATAGACCAGAAACTGCGCTGTGTCCAGAACCGCTCTGATTAAAAGGAGCTTATGGGAGGGAACCAGGGGCAACTTCAGCACGTTAACTTTTAACCCCAGCGAATGCAGGAAGTCTGTCGTAGTCTGGAGGTGGGAGACGACAGCCTGGACGAGCCTGCCTTCAACAGCTAGTTGTCGAAATAGGGGAAGATTGGAACCCCTGATCTGCGCAGATGAGCTGCGACCACCGCCATCACTTTCGTGAACACCAGATGGGCGCTGGTAAGGCCAACGGAGAGTGTGGTAAACTGAAAAAGCTTGTAGCCTACAGTGAACCGTAAGTAGCGCCGATGGGCAGGCAAGACGGGGATGTGAAAGTAAGCATCTTGCAAGTCCAACGCTACCATCAAATCTCCAGGGTTGAGGGCAGACAAGACCTGAGCCAAGGTTAACATCTTGAACTTCTCTTTCCGGAAATAGCAGTTGATGTCCCTGAGGTCTAAGATAGGACGCAGGCCTTTGTCCTTCTTGGGTACCAAGAAGTAGTGGGAGTAGCAACCACGGCCTACTTCTGGCACAGGGACGCGTTTGATAGCTCCCTTGGTAAAGAGGTCCGTAACTTCCTGGCAGAGAAGGGCCAAATGATCCTCCGACATGGGATGGAGTGCTGGTAGCATGGAGGGAGGGGTAGTCTCGAAGGGGAGGAAGTAGCCCTTTCGGACTATCTACAAAACCCACCTGTCCGACATGGGGGGGTCTCGGGGCAATCATGTGTGTGTGCTTGTGTGTGTGTATGTATGTGTGCGACGGCGGGGGGGGGGCTCGGTGCACTCGTGTGTGTGTACCTGCACGTGTGTGTATGTGTGCGGGGGGTGTGTGTCTCTGTATGTATGTGCATGCGTGCATGGGCGCTCGTATGTATGTCTGTGTGTATGCGCATGCGTGTGTGGTGTTTGGAGCCTCCCAGGAGACAGCAGCTAGCCACAGCGCGCGTTCGCGTGCGCGTGGCCCGCTCCGATCGCCTTCTCGGAAAGGAATTGCACGTGGCCAGGTGCTGTCTCCTGGGAAGCAGACTCGCTAACAATAGGTCTCCTGGCAGACATAGCGCTTGGCGCTGTTAAACGCCACGAGACCTAACAATGCTTCTTTGCCTTCTTTTTGTGCATGGACGGACCGCTGAAACTTTTCAGACACTCACCCCGAGTCACAGATCTGAATTGAATCCATCATCGCTTACTTCGCCACCCCATTTCAGGCCCGGCCATATGCAAATCAGTCTTGACCCTGTGCCTCATAGGAACAGTCCAGACCGAACTGCCAAGTCAGGTCTCAACTGGACCGGAAACAAGCATCACGACTGATTTGCATATGGCTGGGTCTGAACTGGGGTGGTTAAGTGAGCTAAAGAATGATAATGGATTCAACCCAAATCTGTGACTGGGGGTAAGTGTCTGAAAGGTTTCAGCACTCCGTCCATCATCTCCTTGTGCTTGCTGGTAAAACTTATTTAAAAAAGCAACCAAGTCTGCTCTAAAGTAAGTGCAACTAAAAAAAATAAAAAGCAACATAAATGAAATCACAATGGAAAACTTTACATTTTTTTTAAATGAGGTTGCATGAACACAAAGAAATAAAAAAAAAGGGCAAGATCAATCACCTGCAATGAAAGGGAAACCAAAAATGCTTGAAGCAAATTTGTACAAATCGAGTTTCAATATAGGTGCATAGAAGTCCATTGCAGCCAGAGAAAAAAACAGAATAAGATCAGGTGACAAGGGGAAGATGAATTTCAAATACAAAGTCTGCAGTACGGTAACCCAACGTGATTAGGAAATGGTGAGAGTAAAAGTGCGCAAGGAAAATCTGAATTCATACCAAAATCACCCTCAGCAAAAAAGGGAAATAAATACTGAAACCTATGCACTGCAACACTGGTGGTGCCAAAGAATGGAAAAAATTGAACAGTTTACAAAAAATCCACAAAGGAGGGTGAAAACATATCAACTGAGAGAAAAAAAGAAACCTCGTCAATTCACGTTCTTAGAAAAGGTTTTTAAAAACACCAAAAAAAGGAATACAATTTAAACAGGAATACAGTTGACGCATAAGAACTCATGATGTAAAAAGGATAAAACATGAATGTAAGGGCTCAAAATCACAATAGACCCCTCCCCCAAAACAATAAATACTTAAATATTTGGAATGGCTTTTGGCCGAATTTTATTAAATGTAAAGCAGGTGTCTCCAACCAGTCGATCGCGAGCTACCAGTAGCTCCCAGACACCACTCGATTAACTCACAGGTTTGAGTTAATTTTTAAATAAGAGCAAGGTCATATTTTCCTTTTAAAGTTAAGAGAAGGCTGTGTTTTTGTTATATTATTATCATCAGACTGCAGCTAGCAGAGTCTGATAATGTTAATGTTAATTTTTTTATCAAGCACACAATTACCAAAAAGGCATCTTGGCACTATTGTCATTTAAAACCTGACAGTACGGGATACAAAATACCTAAACATTTGCCTAGCAGTTAGATGAGAACATTAAACTATGGGCTGAAAAGAAAAAGCTTAAGTTCCTTCCTGAACTTCAATACTTGAGGCTGACCTCAAATGATTGGCTAGAGTTCCACCATTTGGAGGTGGAGTAGGAGAAACGTCTTCCTCCCCAATGGACACTTTTTATTCTGGGTAAACATACCTGCCTACTATAGCTGGCCCATGGAGTATGAGATGGGGCATATCATTTGAACATCTTGTAGGAAGCGAGGGCCTACCTGATGCAGTGCCTTATGGTAAGGCTTTGTATGTAAAAAAGACAGATATTGCCACCCCCACCCAAACTGACCCCTACCCTACCATTGTATGGGCAAATTGGAGAGGCGCTGATCTACCGTCCTGATGAGACCACGGTAATTAACTGGAAGGGTCGAAACATTGACTATACAAGGACTATTTCATATAAATTATGTCTTCTAAGAATCGCCTTTGCTTAACTTTTATTGTACGAAAGTATTTACATTCCTGTTTTTGTGTACAAAATGTGGATCGGACTGTTTTATCATCATATCACTTTCATCTTGAGCACTGCGCAGTCATCACTCAACGATTTATATATACCCTTGCTGCTGAGAATTCAATTAGAATTTTTGGAAATGAAAAGACTTCATCTGAATTCTAATCATGATAAAAATGGTGAATTAAAATCTGCCCAGGGCCTGCATATGTGATACAGACCTGTGAGATAATGAACTCATAGACCTCTGAAGTTGTTCACAGAGCGCATGGAAAGTGCTTATAGGAGTCTCCGCTTGTCACTTCTGGAGCAGAATGATGTCGACACTGAGCTGGATGTTGTCTCCTACTCTGCTTTAAAGTTGGAGGACCCAGTCTGGCGTGTGGGGAATATTCACAAGGTGAGGAATCTGCAGGTAAAGGAGTAGCGACCAGAAAGAGTTTTACCAAAGGCAAGTAACTGGTGTGTTATGTTTTCCTGCTGTTGTATATTATCTCATTTTGGGTGGTGAACTCCGCAGGCGGAGTTTTCCGTACTCCGCGGAGCTCACGTAGTTCCTAAAAACTCCGCTCCGTGGAGCGTAGCAAGGTTTTTTCAACGCTCACACTCTTCAACGTTATGTGCTGGAGCGAGGAAAATCCACCTCCTGATGAGATTTTTCCTTGCTCGCGCTCGCCATGGTCTAGTTGGCGAGCAAAATCAACCTCCTGGCGAGATTTCTCAGAGCGGGTCGTCGGATTTTTCAATGCAAGTGGTCGTGGCCGGTCACACCACTCGCATTGAGAAACTTTCCTTTGCATTGACAAAGCTGCTGCTTGAGTAGAAGCAGCTGCATCCTCTTGTGCTGCACATGGTCCCTTTCGCAATTATTTTTATAGGGCGGGACAAACACCAGGAGATCAAAATCACCACGAACGGCATGACTCTTACGCACTCCGATGCTTGCGGAAATCTGCGTAGACCGCCAGAGTTTTTTTGTCACTTTGCGGAGTTCTTCATTGAGGAACTCCACATAGGCTTAATCTTACCATGAAAATATAGATATCAGTCATATGTTAAGAAACAAGGGTGAGTAGAAACCTTTTGGGTGGAGTAAAATTTAAGACATTAATATTGTGATTTGTTTGGCAATTAGTTGATTTTTGCAAGCACTAACACTTCTCTGTGTCAAGAAAGACCTTAAGAGTTTTGTAACTTTCAGATACTCAAATTGTGGATTCGGTTGCAATTAAAAAAAATTCCAGGCCTGAAATTTCTTTGGAGGTTGAATGCGGGCAGTCTAAGTTATCCCGCAAGAGTTTCTTGATGAATCCTATTGCAACTAAAATATGTGCTCTCTCATGTAAAGTCAGGTTGTTAGAAGCTTTTCTGCAACTCAAGATACGCCTTACATTTCACGTGGTGTGGATGCATTTCTCATGTTTAGTGAGATCTCCTTTCTGAGTAAAACGTTTCTGGCTTTAACCGTCCTGTATTAGGCTTTAGTCCAGTGGGAATTCTCTCTTCTGAAGTGACATTGTATTTGAGACTAAACCTTATCTGACATTCAGAACACACATAAGGCTTTTTTCCCTCTCATGTCAAGTGAGAAGTAATTTGTAACCAAAACGTTGCTTGCATTTCGAGCACTCCTAAGATTTTTCCCCAGAGTGGGATCTCCCATGAAGCAGAACAGTCTTTCAGATACAAGCTTTTAAGGCATAAGGGTTTTCTCCAGTGTGGAGCTTCTCATGGTGAGATAGCGTTTTTCTCTGCAGCTTTTCTGGCATTCAGAGCACTCATAAGGTTTTTCATCAGTATGGAGTCGCTTATGGTTAGTGAGGCTGTACCTATCAAATAGGAATTTCTGTCATTCACAGCATAGGTAATGTTTTTTCCCTGTGTGCGTCTGCTCATGTAGAGTGAGATTGCGTTTAAAATTGATGCTTTTCTGGCACTTGGAGCACTGAATTATTTTGATAGTGTGTTTTCTTATGGCGCTTGTAACCATCTCTACCTCTGAATCTTTTCTGACATTTAGAGCACTGATAATTTTTTTTCTCCAGTGTGGATTCTCACATGTTTAGTGAGATGAGATTTACGGCTGAAACATTTTAGGCATTCGGAGCACTGATAAGGCTTTTCTCCAGTGTGGATTCTTATATGGTAAGTGAGACTGCCTTCTTCACTGAAACATTTCTGGCATTCAGAGCACTGATAAGGTTTTTCCCCAGTATGGCTTCTTATATGCTGAGTAAGACTGATTTTTTGACTGAAACATTTTTGGCATTCAGAGCACCGATATGGTTTTTCCCCAGTGTGGGTTCTTGTATGCAGAGTGAGACTGCTTTTTACACTGAAACATTTGTGGCATTCGGAGCACTGATAAGGTTTTTCCCCAGTGTGGGTTCTTGTATGTTGAGTGAGTATTATTTTGTCACTGAAACATTTCTGGCATTCAGTGCACTGATAAGGTTTTTCCCCAGTGTGGAATCTCACATGTGCAGTTAGATGTGATGTACGTCTGAAATCTTTTGGGCATTCAGAGCACTGATAAGGTTTTTCCCCAGTGTGGGTTCTTATATGCTTAGTGAGACTGAATTTGTTTATGAAACATTTCTGACATTCAGAGCACTGATAAGGTTGTTCCCCAGTGTGGGTTCTTATATGCACAGTGAGAAAGCGTTTTTCACTGAAACATTTCTGGCATTCAGAGCACTGATAAGGTTTTTCCCCAGTGTGGATTCTCATATGTTCAGTGAGATGAGATTTACAGCTGAACCTTTTCTGGCATTCCGAGCACTGATAAGGTTTTTCCCCAGTGTGGAATCTCAAATGTGCAGTTAGAAGTGATTTACGGTTGAAATGTTTTGGGCATTCAGAACACTGATAAGGGTTTTCCCCAGTGTGGGTTCTTATATGCTGAGTGAGACAGATTTTTTCACTGAAACATTTGTGGCATTCAGAGCACTGAAAAGGTTTATACCCAGTGTGGGTTCTTATATGCCGAGTGAGATTGCTTTGGTCACTGAAACATTTCTGGCATTCAGAGTGGGTTAATGCATGTTGAGATAGGCTCGGTTTGTTACAAAACCTTTTCTGGCATTCAGAGCACTGATAAGGTTTTTCCCCAGTGTGGAATCTCAAATGTGCAGTTAGAAGTGATTCACGGTTGAAATGTTTTGGGCATTCAGAACACTGATAAGGGTTTTCCCCAGTGTGGGTTCTTATATGCTGAGTGAGACGGATTTTTTCACTGAAACTTTTTTGGCATTCAGAGCACTGGTAAGGTTTTTCCACAGAGTGGGTTAATGCATGTTGATGTAGAGTCGCTTTGACTCTAAATCTTTTCTGGCATTCAGAGCACTGATAAGGTTTTTCCCCAGTGTGGATTCTCATATGCTCAGTAAGATAAGATTTACGCCTGAAGCTTTTTTGGCATACTTTGCACGGAGAGTGGTTTTCCCCAGTGTGGATTCTCATATGCTCAGTGAGATAAGATTTACGCCTGAAACTTTTTTGGCATACTTTGCACTGAGAGTGGATTCCCCCAGTGTGCATTCTGTCAAATTCTGTGAGATAAGATTTATGGCTGTGTCTTTTTTGGCACTGTTATAATCTCCTGTTCATAAATGTGCAGTACAATATTACTATACGCAGATATTAAGGATGTACTTTCCCAGGAACTTTATTGGTAGTTATATGGGTTATTTTACATATAATGTTATGCAGCACATGGTACCTTCCTACTCCCCTCCCTTTCCTCCCCCTGTGGTATGTTCCTTGTCCCTGAAGGCTGCTTTAGAATGTTGACAGTGAGGGCATGCTGAGTTGAAGAGAGCGATGTTATAGGTGTCCTGATAAGCTATCCTGGTGGCACTGTGGAGGTCGTGAATAAAGAAGAAGTTATCCAGCTACCTGTCTGGTATCTTTTTAAAAGGCACATGTAACTTTTGTCCCCAAATTAGGTTATTTTGCCTTCATTGAGGTGTTTTTGAACACTGAATTTGTTCTCACAGTTCGTGTTTTTATTAGGTGTATACCTAGAGTTAATATCTCTACGATTAGTTTTCTCTTGCTTATATGCCACGGTAAGAAGGAACCCGATTTTAGAGTCAGGTTTGTTTAGATAATGTTCAGCATTTATCTCTAAAAGAAATTGTGTATAATCTTCTTAACACTTGAATTGAGCAAAATATGTCTGGAAGCAGCCCTGTAACACCAGTCGAAATGTTATTCGCAGATAATAGTCTTTTGGTTATAGCCTCTCCGGCAGCAACTTATTTTGTGACTGAAGATTTTCTCAAATCTATTTGTATAGGTTCTTAGCAATGCAGTGATAAGGTGTTAGTCTGATATTTAATGATTAAACTGAGAAGTACCTTTTTGCACTGGCGTAATGGCAGTAACTGAGGGCGTTAGAACGTGCACATTACTATTGTGGATCATTAGTCGCAGAACATCAGTTCCTTTTACCCTTTCTATGTTTGGGGTAAGGTTAAGATTTGTAGTTCTGAAGACGAGGATGTATTTACATTACCTATAGCGCAACTGTGCTCATTTATTCCATTTTTATCTTTAACAGTTTTACATATCACTCACGCACAGCAGATAATGTTGAGGCAATTTACATAGAATTACAGAACAGTACACAATAAAAAGGAAACAATCTGAGACTGTTATGAACACAATAAAGTGGTGAATTTTTAAGGTTTTCGCCAGAGTGAGCAGAGTGGGTCGTGGTTTTCTACCCAGAGGCAGATAGTCTCAAACTTGCGTAACTGGTTAAAAACGGTTGTTGAACAAAGGTGATTTTCCAATCTTTCGGTTGTTAACGTGTCAGCTTCGGAGTCTTCTTTCAGCATCTTTTCTTTGATGGTCTGCAGAAGAAACCTTTTGTTATAACTTTCTTTTATGCAGTGTGTGCTTCCTCTCTGGAATTACATGATGTTTTAGATGAACGTTATTCTGTGCACGGATATGGCTTTGCTCTGGGTTAATGAAATGCTAAATTAGAGACTTCACTGACAGTATAGTACTTTCCTCAGCTCCCACTTCCTCGCCACACCTAGATTTTGGAAATTGTTTAAACGTAGAAGGTTGGATGTCCTTCAGTTTTTCAAAATAATCCTTCTTATGGCACTGACTTCCGTTGCCTGGTGCTAAATCTTGCTTTTTTCGTCAGTAATTTCAATCACCTATAGTATTAAAATTAAATAGTTAATACATGAAAAATTCCTAAAATATAATTTGCAAGCCAAATCAATGCAGAGTTGCAGAATATTGAAAATGTTGAGCTGTTTTTCAGACAGAGCAGAGTAGGAGTGAGGATTTATAGAATTTTCAACATTTTATTAAGCTCACAAAGGATACATGCACCGTATGGACTTGTAACATAGAATCCCAAAGGCAGAAATTAAAGTCATATGCACTGGCACCAAACAGATATTTAAAAAAGGATACTATTAATTAATTTTTAATCTAGATTTCTGGAACGGGAATTTCCCCTCCATGGACAACGGGCATTTTACCCCTGCCCTGAGTTACCACCTACTTGTAGCTGGTATCCTGACTTTTGAGTTTGGCCTCTGCCACACACAAATCTATTGTGTATTGCGAGGACTATGCCTAGACATATCCCTCAACTATGGTCCAGAGTATGAATCGAGGGCAATGAAATTAAGGCGTACTTTCATGTGTTCATTTTATTCCACCTGATTATCCTTTGTTAGGTTTTTCTGCACCTGGATGTACCGGGTGCAGAAAAACAGGACACCATTTTTGTCCAGACAGGAAAATTAGACTGAATTTTTCTGCCACCCCAGTATTGTGCAACTTCTAACAAGGGACTATGAGAGGTCTTGGACCGGTCCTGTGACCTGGAGGGTCACACCAAGTGTTCCCTTATTTAAGGCAGAGGACTGTCATGGGTTTAACAGCTAGAGCGGTGGTGGCAATACACCCTGTTGTAAGGATCAATAGCCTGATGAGATCTTTGAACATGGTCAGTGTAGTGGCTTCCTACTGACACACCCATGTAATGCTCCATTTCTATACCTGTGCCCAGACTTTGCGCTAACATCAAGTGCGTGCTTAGGGTGTTGGTGTGCGTAGCATAAATGCAATGTGAGAGTGCGACAGAGTAAACCGCATCTCCTGCCTGCCAGTTGTGTATGCAAGTGGGACCATCTATCCCTTTTTTATACCCTAGTTCAAAGTCCTCTGTAACCAAGGAATAAAGTGCTCTACAAAGTACTCAGGTGCTGCTGTGACACCAGGGATGGTGTCAGCCTATCTAAGTTGAGGGGACATCACCTGCAGGCTGAATTACTTAATGGAGTAGCTGTGTACCTGTCCTGAAGAGCCTAGAAGTCTGCCTAGAAGCCTGCCTGTCTGGTAAGAAAGGGAAGGGAGGACAGGGCTGTCCTGGAAGAAGCAAGGTCCGACACATCCTCGTTATCTGTAGGGTGGGCCGGAAAGCCATCCAGCAGGACCAACTAGTCTGAGGGACTTCCCCCCCCCCCCCGCCTCGCCAAGACTCTCCCAACAGTTCAAGGCAAAAAATAAAACTCTACGACAATGTGATTGTTGAGGCCCAGTTGGTAGATTGTGTGCTGCCAACGGCGTTTTCAAGGTTGCATTTGCCAAATTCCTAACACAACAGGGTCTAAATCTCCTGGCTTCCTGGAGAGCATGTGTTGGGCTTTTAGCTGCTGAATTTCTGACTACTCTGTGTCAGAGGCCCATGAGGGACTACAACTACTCCAGTGTCAAACACCCTGTCTGAGCTTACACCTGTGGTCCAGCCGGCCACAGTGTGGGCTCAATTGCTGACGGTCGGGCCTCCAGAGGGCCTGCACTTACCGACAGGCCAGGTATGACGGCAACCTTGGGACTGCTGATCTTCAGGCAAAGGCAAAGAAAAGACAGAGTGGGTGCCCTACTGAATGCAGCCCTACATCCAGGACAAAAGCGCACCACAAAAGCCTGCTGGTGGGTCACTGCTCTCTCGAGTGTTCGGGTGTGCCATTCAAGTGCCGGGAAACAGGAAAGAGACCCAGACAAGACTGACTCATCCTGTGGAAGGATAAGACGCTTATGACAGAGCATATACGCATTGGGGTGACTGGAGTGACAGAACTGCACCTATACTATATTCATGATACTCCTAAATGCCCCTAGAGGGGTAGAGGGTATCATAACCGGACACACCTGTCTACAGCACATGGTAGTCTGGCATGCCTGCACCATCCTTTCACCCAGACTGTCCATAAAGTTGATTTTAGAGCTGCTACGCACATAGCAGGGGGAATCTCAGACCATTTGCTGGTGGAGGTGCGACTCGATGGTCCGGTTGTGAACTTCATCCTACCCCCAAGGGTTGATCCGTGATAATTAAAAGACAAGACGTTCAAAGCTCGTATGAGAGATAGAGCAGAATTCTATTTTAACCGCTTGCGCGCTAGCGGTTTTCCCCGCTGTGTGCGGCGCTTTGAAAAAAAGCCGCGTTACATGACGAGCTCAGCTCGTCATGAGCATACGAGCATCGTCGCTCATGACGAGCTAAGCTCGTCATGAGCGCAGAAGGGGTTAAGGAGAACGGGCGGCCTGTTGAATCAGCTTGCATGCTATAGGGTGAATTTAAGGCAGTGATTCGAGGCCAGACACAAGCCTTGATTGGGAGAATGTCGAAGGAAGGTAAATTGAAGTGCGAGGCTCAGGACAAGGAATGTGCTTTCCTGGAGGTTCGGTTGGCAAGTGGGGAATCAGTTTCTCTCCCATTACACCATCAACTGAAGCAGCACGCATTAAGAGCACTAATGGAAAATAGCGTGCAGTCATGCGCTGGCTACCCAGCATTGTCTCTATGATGTCGGTGATAAAGCCAATGAGTTGCTTACATGGTTAGAGAGACAAGACAAAGGACGGAACTGGATCCTTGAGGACACTGACAACAAGGGGACAGAAATACTGGGAGAGACTTCCTGAAAGACCTGACCCTGCCAATGCTAACGAATGAGGACCGAGACGCACTAGACCAAGACCTGACAGTGGACTAAATCAATAAGACAATAGGAACCTTGCAAACAGGGCAAGCGACGGGCCTGATGAGCTCCCGTTAGAATTATATAAAAGCATGATGGATAAAATCAGGGAGAACCTCCAGAGTAGGTTTCAGACTGCCTGAAGATAATGGTGTCTCCCGGAGCACCAAAGAACGTCTGAGGTGGCGGTCATCCCAACAAGCATTAGAAATGCAATAGGTCTCGGATTTATTTGAGTTAGAGCTAATGGCATTGTAAATGGCAATGTCTTTTAGCCATGTGTTATGGAGTATATGCATGTGGTGTGTAGTGGAATTATGTGGGTTGGATTGGAATTGTAGCAATGGTGGCATGCTGCGCTTTAGATGAATATGTTTAAAAGTAAAGTGCACCATACTGCGATTGCTACAATAGTTAATTGTGGATGCATTAACAATTGATGTGTGCACTGATGGCTGGTGGTGTGTGTGCCTGTAGAAATTGTGCACTGATGGCTGGTGGTGTGTGTGCTTGGTGGAAGCGTGCACTGCCGGCTGGAGGTGTGTGTGCTTGGTGGAAGCCTGCACTGACAGCTGATGGTGTTTGTGCCCGGTGAAAGCGTACACTGACGGCTGGTGGTGTTTGTGCCCGGTGAAAGTGTGCAGTGATGGCTGGTTGCGTGTGTGGTGGTGAGTGTGTGGTGGTGAGTGTGTGGTGGTGTGCGTGGTGGTGTGTGGTGGTGTGTGTGGTGGTGAGTGGTGTGTGTGTGGTCTTATGTGTGTGGTCTTATGTGTGTGGTCTTATGTGTGTGGTCTTTTCCTGCACACTCACTCTTACTCTGCAGTCATTCTGCACTCAGTCTGCACTCACTCTGCAGTTACTCTGCACTCACTCTCATTCTGCACTCATTCTGCACTCACTCTCATTCTGCACTCACTCTAATTCTGCTCTCATTCTGCACTCACTCTCATTCTGCACTCACTCTCATTCTGCACTCACTCTCATTCTGCACTCACTCTGCACTCTCACTCTTCACTCTACACTCTGCACTCTTCACTCTACACTCTGCACTCACTCACACTCTGCACTCACTCACACTCTGCAGCACTCACTCACACTCTGCAGCACTCACTCACACTCTGCAGCACTCACTCACACTCTGCAGCACTCACTCACACTCTGCAGCACTCACTCACACTCTGCAGCACTCACTCACACTCTGCACACACTCTGCAGCACTCACTCACACTCTGCAGCACTCACTCACACTCTGCCGCACTCATTCACACTCTGCCGCACTCATTCACACTCTGCCGCACTCACTCTCTGCCGCACTCACTCTCTGCCGCACTCACTCTCTGCCGCACTCACTCACACTCTGCCACACTCACACGCTGCCCTCAACACGCTGCCCTCAACACGCTGCCCTCAACACGCCCTCAACACTCTGCCATCTGCACGCCCTCAACACTGCCCTCTGCCCTCAATACTCTGCCCTCTGCACGCCCTCAACACTCTGCACTCACACACACTCTGCACGTCCTCAACACGCTGCCCTCAACACGCTGCCCTCAACACGCTGCCTTCAACACGCTGCCCTCAACACTCTGCCCTCAACACTCTGCCCTCAACACGCTGCCCTCAACACGCTGCCCTCAACACGCTGCCCTCAACACTCTGCACGCCCTCAACACGCTGCCCTCAACACTCTGCCCTCTGCACGCCCTCAACACGCTGCCCTCAACACTCTGCCCTCTGCACGCCCTCAACACGCTGCCCTCTGCACACCCTCAACAGGCTGCCCTCAACACTCTGCCCTCAACACGCTGCCCTCTGCACGCCCTCAACACGCTGCCCTCTGCACGCCCTCAACACACTGCCCTCAACACTCTGCCATCTGCTTGCCCTCAACACCCTGCCCTCTGCACGCCCTCAACACGCTGCCCTCTGCACGCCCTCAACACGCTGCCCTCAACACTCTGCCCTCTGCACGCCCTCAACACTCTGCCCTCTGCACGCCCTCAACACGCTGCCCTCTGCACGCCCTCAACACGCTGCCCTCAACAGGCTGCCCTCAACACTCTGCCCTCAATACGCTGCCCTCTGCACGCCCTCAACACTCTGCCCTCTGCACGCCCTCAACACGCTGCCCTCTGCACGCCCTCAACACGCTGCCCTCTGCACGCCCTCTGCACGCTGCCCTCAACACTCTGCCCTCTGCACGCCCTCAACACTCTGCCCTCTGCACGCCCTCAACACGCTGCCCTCTGCACGCCCTCAACAGGCTGCCCTCAACACGCTGCCCTCAACACTCTGCCCTCTGCACACCCTCAACACGCTGCCAACACGCTGCCCTCAACACTCTGCCCTCAACACTCTGCCCTCAACACTCTGCCCTCAACACTCTGCCCTCAACACTCTGCCCCCACACACACTCTGCACGCCCTCAACACGCTGCCCTCAACACTCTCTGCCCTCAACACTCTCTGCCCTCAACACTCTCTGCACTCAACACTCTCTGCACTCAACACTGTCTGAACCTGCCCCAGCCCAGCGCCCCTCTGTGTCTGCAAGAACCATGCCCTAGAAGCTGACTGACCCTGCCCCAGCCCAGCACCCCTCTGCGTCGCAAGAACCATGCCCTGGGAGCAGACTGACCCTGCCTAAGCCCAGCGTATAAGCATAGACAATTCCCAACAGGTATCAATAGGAAGACAATTCAACGGGTGTATGCAATATGCATTACAAAAAAAGGAAAAAAGGAGTCACTGTAAATTTGAGAACAAACGGGTATTATTCACCATTTAGAAAGCAAGGCAGGTCTTATGCAAGATCATACAGTTAAACAGCACTGTATACAGTAAATGGGGTGACAACCCGGTGGCACTTGGTGAAAGTGATATATACATGAATATATACAGTGAATAGTGATGGTGGTGCAAGTGCAGGGGTGAAAACAGCGTGGTCGGCGCGAAGTGACAGTGAAAATAACAGAGTAATGGCTCCAGAGATTTAAGTAATAATCACTTAAAACAAGATTCAATTTTAGGAGTACAAAACACGTAGGGCGCCATAAAATTAGGCTGTGTGGTCGACGGCGTTTCGATCCTCATCAAATCGGGATCATCATCAGGACTGGGTTGTCGGGGAAAACAGTGAAGTCTGCTACTGTCAAAGTCGTGCGGTCGGAAGGGCTGGATACGTGGGTCCAGAGCTGAATGAAGGGTAGGGGATGTATGAGTCGGCGGGGGTGATCTGCGTCTGAATGAATCAGAGGTATTTATCGTGGGTTAATCCGTGGTGTAGCTTCAAGCAGTGAATGCGGGAGCTGAGCGCGGTAGGACAACAGCGCTGTTCAAAGTAGCCGTGACGGCTACTTTGAACAGCGCTGTTGTCCTACCGCGCTCAGCTTCACTGTTTTCCCCGACAACCCCGTCCTGATGATGATCCCGATTTGATGAGGATCGAAACGCCGTCGACCACACAGCCTAATTTTATGGCGCCCTACGTGTTTTGTACTCCTAAAATTGAATCTTGTTTTAAGTGATTATTACTTAAATCTCTGGAGCCATTACTCTGTTATTTTCACTGTCACTTCGCGCCGACCACGCTGTTTTCACCCCTGCACTTGCACCACCATCACTATTCACTGTATATATTCATGTATATATCACTTGCACCAAGTGCCACCGGGTTGTCACCCCATTTACTGTATACAGTGCTGTTTAACTGTATGATCTTGCATAAGACCTGCCTTGCTTTCTAAATGGTGAATAATACCCGTTTGTTCTCAAATTTACAGTGACTCCTTTTTTCCTTTTTTTGTAATGCATATTGCATACACCCGTTGAATTGTCTTCCTATTGATACCTGTTGGGAATTGTCTATGCTTACAGTCTACACCCATCCCAACTTGGTCTATGGGTTCCCTCCTGTTTATCTTATACATAAGCCCAGCGTAGACACAGAGAAGAGGCTGACAGGGAGAGCTCCGTGATCTAAATACATATTTGGATTTTTTGCAGTTTGCTGACTCCAGCTGGAAAGCAAGCGCCGGCTTCAAGTGCTCTTGTTATTCAGTTCATAGACAGCTAAGCGGCCCCATTTGCTGACATAAATCATGGGCATGAAATGTATCCAGTCTCACAATTAAAAGTTTTAAATATAATTTAAATATAATATACGAGTCTATCTCTCAGCACCCTTGCCTACTCGATCTCATAACAGATATTAGTATGCCCGATACGAGAGCAACTCGCAACAAAAAACAGAAGCCGCAAAAAAAAAAGAAACATAATCGTAAACCGCCGGCGAGTTGTGCACCCGCGCGCGTCACTGCCACCATATGTCTTCAATTATCTCCGCCGTGACGGCTGAGAAAATTGAAGATATATGGCCTTCTGGTGCGCGTAACAGACACCAATAGGCCATAGGCGGAGCTACTCGACCGCCTATGGCCTATTGCGTGTTCTGTTTCTAAAGCACACACACACACGGAGGCCAATAGCAATGCACGTAGCAAAAAAAAGCACGAAAAACCACGAGCAGCCTGGAATTCGTTAGGTACGTTTTCGGAAGCCCTGAGAAAAGGACTCTTAGGCCACGCCCACTGCTGACGCAGTGGGACGGTAGGCCCGAGCCCTAAAAAGGACGAACCAGCAACTGAGTGTGGGTCTTATAGGCCTATCTCCCCGCTTAATTTTGAGTCTAAGGTCCTTGCGAACGCCCTGGCGATCTTCCTGCGGACAGTAATTGCAACAGTGGTTCATCCTGATCAATCGGGCTTTATGCCACACCGGGGAACGCGCTTAAATCTCTGACACCTTAATGGAGTACCATATGCAATAGGGGATTCCTTTGCTGAACCAATGGCGCTGCTGTTAAGCTCTTGTATGTGGCCCCTCTAGCGAGCATGCGCCTCAAAAATACAGTTTACCGAGTGTTTGCCATCCGACAGGGATGTTCCTTGTCTCCTATGCTCTTCACACATGTTTGGGTTCACCAGGACCTCTCATATGGGGTATTCCAGTTGATCAGGAGTGGGATGTGAGAATCTCCATCTACTCAGACGTTTTGTTATATGACACGTAGCCAGCCTTCTCGAGTGAACGAATCCTACACATTTTTCACATACTTGGAGATTATTCAGGATATAATATTAACTGGAAGAAGTCCTTAATATTCCTGCTGGTGGCAGGGACCCTGCGGCTTCACTCTAGGTGCACAGTTAGGGTGGCACTACATAGCTTTAAATATTTGGTTGTGTTCATTACAAGAGAGCACAGGCAGGAACATACTCCCGAAATTCGCTGGGATGCCCCACACTTGCGGGCGCTCCCGCTCTCCTTACTAAGCTGGGTGGCCCTATTTAAAGTGATGACCCTCCAGGGTCTCCTGTACATTGTGCAAAAAATGTCCTTTAAGATCCCACCAGACATTTTTTTCAAAAGATAGTCTGAGAACTTCGGCTCCTGTTGTGGGATGGTGGCACGTCACGCTGAGTAAGTTGCAGAGGGGAGTTTATTATGGTGGACTGGCGGTCCGGAGCATTCACAAGAATTACTGGGCCTCGCAGCTGGTGGCAGTCAACAACTGGGTTTTTGCGGACTGTGAGGATCCTGCTTACCGGGTAGATAGTTTGGCCATGGACAAGAGAGGTTACCCCACCCTGGTGCTGTATCGAAGAAAGTATGAGTGCACCCCACCTACTCATACCCAAACATTGGTAAAGGTGTGGAAAGAGGCTACCAGGTATTTAGGCTGGGAAGGTAAGCTGACTGAAATGACTCCACTGTATGATGGTGATCTCTTAAGTGCAGACGGAGGATTGCAGGGCTTCACAAAATGGGGATTGATTAGTTTAGAGCGCCGGGCGATGTGTGGGGGGACCAGCGCTTGCGTCCTTCACGATCCTACAACAAAAGTATAAATTAGGTGACTAAAAACAGTTCTGGCATTTGCAGGTGGCCACGCTCTGCAAAGTCACATCCGGGAAGGGGGACAGTTGCCTGATGCATCCCTACTGGAGGACCAGCTACTAATTGATCATCTGACCGAAAAAGCAATCTCAACCATCTATAGGAAATTGATCTACAATTCTCTGGATGCCTTGGGGACGCGGAGAGCTGTGTGGGAGAGGGATCTAGGCACGCTTGGCGATGGCGATTGGGTTGAGGCCATTCAGGGTGTCAGGGAGTTGGCAATTAGAACTCAGTTTTGTCTAATTTAACTACAGATACTGATACTGCCAAATCAATGACCCTGTTTACATTAAAGGACAGCTTGAACTCAGAGCTCAACAACAGACTCGATTGAATAAATGGCCAGCACCCTGCTTATCTTGCCAAGACACAGGTACTTTGTAAATCTCTTTTTATTGAACAAGTGCTCAATCGATGGTGTTGACAACGAAAATACGGTGCACATTAGTGAGAGTGATTAGACCAAAAACACAAAGTCTGCAAATATAGAGTGAGTAACATAGCTTGGCTTGTCCTGACACTCCCTGGCCAAATCCCACTACATAAAACTCGATTGCCCTTTATCGAAGGCAGGAAGTCCTCCCACGGTTATGGAGGTCGCTGGGCTGCAAGACGACTTGCCTTTTGGTTCTGGATCATCCAGGGATGCAGACAGGCCAGTAGGACTGGGACCAAGTCCATAGTTCTCTACAGATCCTCACCAGCAGAGAAGGCTGCAGTGCCCTTAGGTCGCCAAGAACTGAAATTCATGGTCTGGGGATGACACCTAAAATCTTGATTTAAGGGTGTTACAAGGGAGTGACAGGTAGAGGCTAATAGGCCCCTTTCCTGGGGTGTCTACACCCTCTATCATGCCCACCTCCTGCGGGAAGGGGACATAGTCCTAGCCCTGATTGGATAAGTCCCATCATCTTCAAGATGGTGGGTACTACAAAGTGTACTTCACCTCGCCTCCAGCACCTGAGGGATGGAGTTAACAGAGGGGGCGGGGGCACACCTCCTGTTGTATCTAAGGTTTCCACCTGTCCTTGCGCCTAAAAGGGGGTGAGGACAGGAAGATCGCTTGCTCCCTCTAAGAGGAGAGGCTGGGGCCGCATTACAAAGGCGGCAAGGCCTTAGAAAATCCTTGCCACAGATGGCCCTTCCTGACCAGGGGAGGAGTGAGCACCTCCACCCAGGAAAGGCATCGTTATCGACCTCGAAGTACACAGGCACTCTCCCCATGAGGACAGAACACACTCTGGTGGTAGCAGGCTGGCTCAGGCCAGTCGGTGACCACAATAAGGATTGGTAGATTTTAGGGGACCCCTCTAAGGGGTACTCTGTGTGCAATTTTTAATAAATCAGACACTGCAATCATCGCAGGTATATTTCCTAGGACAGCGAAAACTCTACAGCAGGTCTTGCTCATAGTCCTTATACTGTGACTGCCACTACTGAACATTAATCTTGAATTGTTAAACCAGGGCCAGGATCTGGACAGGAGCCAATGAACAGAAGGGCAACTCACCAGATAATAGAAGTCTTCTGTCTTCACACTCACTCAGAGAGAACAATGCCATCCCATGTATTGCATGACTAAGAGGCCACAACCCTCAGTGAAACACTCACCTCTCAGATGTGATTCGTTAATAAGAATAAAATTAACAAAACGGGTCCCTGGGGACCCCGCAGATACACCGTTCCTACCAGTACCATAAATGCCTGGGGTCCCGCAGGTAAACCTAACAGTGCTACAAATGCTTAGGGGCCCTACAGGTAAACCTTTCCTAACTCAGTGCTACAAATGCTATGTGCTCACTGCAGCAAGACTGGGCACTCTAGGGGCGCAATTAAGTTGCTTGGCATTCATCTACCCTTAGCAAAGCCACGTGATAAAGGCAGTAGATCAGGATGATTCTCCTCGATCAGAAGTAGCTCTCACTATCGAAAAGATGAAGACCCTGGTATAACACAAACGCAGACTTGCGGTTCGGCTCTACCAGGACATGTAGTAAACTATTCATTTATGTTTATGTAGGATTAGATTGCATTGCAGGTTAATTCTTATGTCACTATTTTCCGCACACAACATACAACATAGATTCCTCACAAGCGCCCCCTGATGAAGGAGAACCCCCAAAATTAATTGGGCAGACTGAATTTGAATTTACTTGATGAACAGTGGATTTTGAAAGTGATTCTATGAGAATAAATATGCTTAAACTGGAATACAGGTGGATTTGCTTCCAACGGAAGGAGACATTGATGCACTTTTACGGGTACAAGCTGTGGAGCAGGAGACACAGACCAGACCGAGTCTGGCGCTATATAAACAACTTTAGCCAAATACATCTACCTTCTGGCACGCGATGAGTGGATTACATAAACACTACAATAATGAATGAAAAATACACAGCATGCATAGACAAGGTTTGCTATGTAACATCTGGATTCCTGTAAACCTAAACAAACACCAGTAATCAGACACTAGGGACATCACCTGAAGCTCCTAAGATTCTCCTTTTTTTTGGTATCTTGTTTTTGGAAGGTGGGTTTTTAGGATAAGCTATTTTTAGGTGTCTTCTTTTATTCCAGGATGGGCACTAGTTTTGGCATTGTCAGCTTTTATACTCTGCATTCCAAGGTAGTATATAAAATACAGCCTGCTTACCACAATCCATGGCTGTATCCCACAAAACATTCTTACCTTTTAACAAAAAGGACCCAAGACCTTCTGAACTTTATTCAGTTAACCAGACGCATCTCCCAGTCGATTGACATTAGTTATAGGACTCAGCGCTAAGGAACAGAAATGCCTCACAGTAGCCAACAATCTAGCACCTAAAAAAAGAGCCCAATATATGTGTCTGGTCTCTGTCGCAAGGGTTGGTAGTTAAATGCCACTATAGATTTTTACATAGTGACTTTTCCAGGCTCAGCTCTGTAGGATACCAAAGGGCGCCAGTCCTGTGTTTATTATTAGAATACGTTCTAAAAGGAGCAATGTTATCAAAGGCAGAATTTAAAGCCGTACACTAGTCCGCCAAGGCGTGCTTTATGTCTTATTCCTTTGAGGTTACAGAGAAATCCAATTTTTCAGCGATAGGAGTAATGCGCGGCCATTGACAAGAGACTCTTTTGCTCAGGTCTTGTTTCTCAGGCAACCCAGCTTTAGGTATTTGAAAAAAGAGTAATGAGTGGTCAGTCCATGTCAAGGCATGGGCTTCACAAGTTAGTGCAGTAGAGGTGGTGAAGATTAATGAGTGATCAGTCCACGTCAAGGCATGGGCTTCACAAGTCAGTGCAGTAGAGGTGGTGAAGAGTAATGAGTGGTCAGTCCACGTCAAAGGCATGGGCTTCACAAGTCAGTGCAGTAGAGGTGGTGAAGATTAATGAGTGGTCAGTCCACGTCAAAGGCATGGGCTTCACAAGTCAGTGCAGTAGAGGTGGTGAAGATTAATGAGTGGTCAGTCCAGGTCAAAGGCATGGGCTTCACAAGTCAGTGCAGTAGAGGTGGTGAAGATTAATGAGTGGTCAGTCCAGGTCAAAGGCATGGGCTTCACAAGTCAGTGCAGTAGAGGTGGTGAAGATTAATGAGTGGTCAGTCCACGTCAAAGGCATGGGCTTCACAAGTCAGTGCAGTAGAGGTGGTGAAGATTAATGAGTGGTCAGTCCACGTCAAGGCATGGGCTTCACAAGTCAGTGCAGTAGAGGTGGTGAAGATTAATGAGTGGTCAGTCCAGGTCAAAGGCATGGGCTTCACAAGTCAGTGCAGTAGAGGTGGTGAAGATTACTGAGTGGTCAGTCCACGTCAAGGCATGGGCTTCACAAGTCAGTGCAGTAGAGGTGGTGAAGATTAATGAGTGGTCAGTCCAGGTCAAAGGCATGGGCTTCACAAGTCAGTGCAGTAGAGGTGGTGAAGATTAATGAGTGGTCAGTCCACGTCAAAGGCATGGGCTTCACAAGTCAGTGCAGTAGAGGTGGTGAAGATTAATGAGTGGTCAGTCCACGTCAAGGCATGGGCTTCACAAGTCAGTGCAGTAGAGGTGGTGAAGATTAATGAGTGGTCAGTCCACGTAAAGGCATGGGCTTCACAAGTCAGTGCAGTAGAGGTGGTGAAGATTAATGAGTGGTCAGTCCAGGTCAAAGGCATGGGCTTCACAAGTCAGTGCAGTAGAGGTGGTGAAGAGTAATGAGTGGTCAGTCCACGTCAAAGGCATGGGCTTCACAAGTCAGTGCAGTAGAGGTGGTGAAGATTAATGATTGGTCAGTCCACGTCAAAGGCATGGGCTTCACAAGTCAGTGCAGTAGAGGTGGTGAAGATTAATGAGTGGTCAGTCCACGTCAAGGCATGGGCTTCACAAGTCAGTGCAGTGGAGGTGGTGAAGATTAATGAGTGGTCAGTCCACGTCAAGGCATGGGCTTCACAAGTCAGTGCAGTAGAGGTGGTGAAGAGTAATGAGTGGTCAGTCCCCGTCAAAGGCATGGGCTTCACAAGTCAGTGCAGTAGAGGTGGTGAAGAGTAACGAGTGGTCAGTCCACGTCAAAGGCATGGGCTTCACAAGTCAGTGCAGTAGAGGTGGTGAAGATTAATGAGTGGTCAGTCCACGTCCAAGGCATGGGCTTCACAAGTTAGTGCAGTAGAGGTGGTGAAGATTAATGAGTGTTCAGCCCACGTCAAAGGCATGGGCTTCACAAGTCAGTGCAGTAGAGGTGGTGAAGATTAATGAGTGGTCAGTCCACGTCCAAGGCATGGGCTTCACAAGTCAGTGCAGTAGAGGTGGTGAAGATTAATGAGTGTTCAGCCCACGTCAAAGGCATGGGCTTCACAAGTCAGTGCAGTAGAGGTGGTGAAGAGTAATGAGTGGTCAGTCCACGTCAAAGGCATGGGCTTCACAAGGCAGTGCAGTAGAGGTTGTGAAGAGTAATGAGTGGTCAGTCCACATCAAAGGCATGGGCTTCACAAGTCAGTGCAGTAGAGGTGCTGAAGAGTAATTAGTGGTCGGTCCACGTCAAGGCATGGGCTTCACAAGTCAGTGCAGTGGAGGTGGTGAAGATTAATGAGTGGTCAGTCCACGTCCAAGGCATGGGCTTCACAAGTCAGTGCAGTAGAGGTGGTGAAGAGTAATGAGTGGTCGGTCCACGTCAAAGGCATGGGCTTCATAAGTCAGTGCAGTAGAGGTGGTGAAGAGTAATGAGTGGTCAGTCCACGTCAAAGGCATGGGCTTCACAAGGCAGTGCAGTAGAGGTTGTGAAGAGTAATGAGTGGTCAGTCCACGTCAAAGGCATGGGCTTCACAAGTCAGTGCAGTAGAGGTGCTGAAGAGTAATGAGTGGTCGGTCCACGTCAAGGCATGGGCTTCACAAGTCAGTGCAGTAGAGGTGGTAAAGAGTAATGAGTGGTCGGTCCACGTCAAAGGCATGGGCTTCATAAGTCAGTGCAGTAGAGGTGGTGAAGAGTAATGAGTGGTCGGTCCACGTCAAGGCATGGGCTTCACAAGTCAGTGCAGTAGAGGAGGTGAAGAGTAATGAGTGGTCAGTCCACATCAAAGGCATGGGCTTCACAAGTCAGTGCAGTAGAGGTGGTGAAGATTAATGAGTGGTCAGTCCACGTCAAGGCATGGGCTTCACAAGTCAGAGCAGTAGAGGTGGTGAAGATTAATGAGTGGTCAGTCCACGTCAAAGGCATGGGCTTCACAAGTCAGTGCAGTAGAGGAGGTGAAGAGTAATGAGTGGTCAGACAACCTCAAAGGCATGGGCTTCACAAGTCAGTGCAGTAGAGGTGGTGAAGAGTAATGAGTGGTCAGTCCACGTCAAGGCATGGGCTTCACAAGTCAGTGCAGTAGAGGTGGTGAAGATTAATGAGTGGTCAGTCCACGTCAAAGGCATGGGCTTCACAAGTCAGTGCAGTAGAGGAGGTGAAGAGTAATGAGTGGTCAGACAACCTCAAAGGCATGGGCTTCACAAGTCAGTGCAGTAGAGGTGGTGAAGAGTAATGAGTGGTCAGTCCACGTCAAGGCATGGGCTTCACAAGTTAGTGCAGTAGAGGTGGAGAAGATTAAGTCCAAGATTATGGCCCGCCGAGTGAGTAGGGTCCGTAATCTTTTGTTGCAGTCCCCAAGTCTTTAAGTCTGATAACAGTTTTGCTACTTCCATATCTAAAAAATCTTCTCCACGATAATTATAATCCCCAAGCAGGAGAAATGTTTGTGATGACTACACATAAGTCGCTAAATAAAATAGTCAGGTTCCAAACAACTAGTCTGCTAATTTGCCCCTACAGCTCTGGATGTGGGGCTTGAAAGACTTACTCTGCTCAATCGGGGAAGTCCTGCTGCAGATCGGGATGTCAATAAGATACAGCACAGTCTATAAAAAAAACAAAGATGGTATATACAATAAAATCAGAAGCAGCCAAGTTTTTGTCTTTAAAAGTATTAAGAAGTACTAATGCTCTATTTTAATTTGCCTGCAAGGTCCGCTGTGTATTCCTTATATATTTCTCTGAGAGAAAGCACGAGTGACTGAGCGAAAGGGCTATAGATTTGTTACCACAATTCCTGGAGGGAGACGGGGAAGTCATGTTTGGTGGCTGCCAAAACCATTTTCTACCTTTCTAGGTTTAGGGATGCTTATAGTTTTGTTGCTTGCTGTTGCATTATTTTTCTGCTTTACTGAGGGTGTTATACTCCTTTTTTTCCTGCACTTGTACTTTGAGGAGCTGTTCCTGCCCGGGTGGCCATTTTGTTCGGCTACACTCTCCCTCCGGGAAGCGCTCTAGTCGCTGCAGGCGTCCTGCCTAACCCCTACTCAATGGCCCCAGATCGGACGCGTGCAGCTCGCTTAATCTTCGCAATGGCCCCCAGCACCGGGATGCCTCCGGGTAGCTGTGCGCTTTACAAATACTGGATTTACAAGTTACTATTTATTTTACGCAATGTTTCTTACTGAAACATGGCTGCACATGAGCTCCCGCCCTGATGTAGCTGCAGCTTTACTGTTTAACTATGCTATAGTCAGGAAAGACAGGAACTACAAGACAGGTGGTGGCATTGCTATAATTTATAATTAATCCTAATGTGCAAATTTGAAGACCTGCCATTTACGAGCTGTGAGGCAGCTTTATTTAAGCTTGCCCTGACCCCTAAGTTCACCTTCTCAGGCATACTAGTTTATCGTCCACCAGGGCCCTCCGGTCCATGGGCTTCATCCTTTCATGACCTAATAACCCCTTTTCTCTTAAATGCCACCAACTTCTACTTCTTGGGCGACCTTAACTTACGCTTGGATGACTCTGCATGTACTAATAGCGCTACTTTTATCTGGCAGCATTGAATATTGCACTTTGCAACTCCGGTCCCATTCATGTGGCCGGTCACCCTATTTTCTCCAGTTTATCCAACATTCAAAGCCCACCAGCTCTTCCCTTATGTTGGTCTGATCACTTTGCGATCGGCTTGCGTTTCGAGATCTCAGTGAACTCACCTGTAGCCGCACCTAGCATCAGGAAACCAACTATGAACTGGGGAAAACTGGACATTGAAGCTCTCAATAAGATTCTGTCTTCCAATGCTCCTATCACAAAACAAATGTCGGTCACTCTTTCGGGTGGCGTCCAAAAGTGGCTTTTACATGCCATTGATACCTGTCTCCCACCCTCTATTAAGAAGGTGAACAACCACAGCCCCCTGCCCCTTGGTTCACTGAGAATTTAAAAACAGAGAAAGCCAAATGCAAAGCTTTGGAAGGATGCTGAAGGAGGAACTATGCGCCTGACAACAAACTTGCATATAAAAGGGAAACAAGAGAATACCACACTCTCTGTAAGTCAGCTTGTGCTGAATATGTCTCCTCGACCATCTCTAGTGCGCTGAATTGTTCCAAGACATTATTTAAAATGGTCAAAGAACTTTCTGGATCTGAAACTCAATCTACTCCCCCTTCCCTGAATGGTTTACAATGTGAAGACGTGGAGAAATTCTTCCTCCATAAAGTGGAGAAAATATACTCTGAAATGAAGGGCATAAAACCAGGTACCCCCCATCAGCAAGCACCTACATCCCCTCAAGCAGCCAGAACTATCTCTCACAGTGACAACAGGATCGCTGAATCCACGAATAAACTGGAAATGTGGGCTCCATTAGATATGAACTCCCTTATACGACTCATAGCCAGGATTAAATCTGGCTCACCTGTGACCCTCTTCCGATCTCGGTGCACCAGCAGCTTGAGTCGCTTTCACTCACAATAATCATGGAACTCTTGAAGGCCTCCTTACAGGAGGCAATTTCCACCTGAGTGGAAACCCGCAATGGTGCTTCCTCTTCTGAAGAAGGCTAACTACCGGCCTCTTTCATTGCTCTCTGCAAAAAGAACAATGGATGGACAGAATGCAGAACAATGTCATATATTCACCCCAGTACAGCGATCTGGCCTTAAATCCATCGTTTTATTCCTCACTATCCCATTCCAGTTTGGACCCAGCCGTATGGAAATCAGTCTTGAACCTGCACCCAATGGGAAAAGTCGAGCCCGAACTGCCAGGACAGGTCCTCCCTGGAATGGAAACACCCATCCTAGGACCGGTGTCCAGCTTTCAGCCCCCATCAGCCAGGATAGCTTGACTCCAGTGGCATGGAGAGCACGGGACCAACGTCTCGGTTTACCTGTCTCACTCGGGGTGACAAATGCAAAAAGAACAATTGATGGACAGTGTGAGAAGTTGGCCTGATAGGTGATGTTTCCAATTCTGGAACCACCTATTATCAGACCAAACAATCCCTTATGGTGTCAGGTTGTAAGTCAACCTTGTTAGACAAGCTATCCTAGGGGTAGCATGGACTAAGCAGCCTAAAGGCTTAACTTAAGAGGTCGTGTTAAGCGAGCTGTTTTACCACATACAATCCTGTAATATCAAATGAAAGGACACCACACAAGTATATATTATAAAAATATATGTGTTTATTACTAAAAACAATCCCCAGTATTCTTTGTGAATAAAGGGGCACAAGCGTTAAATCAAAAGCACAGTTTAAACATTCAAAGTTGCACAATTATGGATGAGGGCGGGGGGCCACTCAAACCATATACTAAACAAGTGGTATAAGAGATACCAATCGAACAGTGGTTAGGCCTAGGGCCTAGGGAATCGCTGGGAGCAGTCAGGACAAGCAGTGCTGAAGTCGGGAGAGGCCCACGGTATTCGGGAGCAGTGCGGAAAGCGCACGCATGCACCAATGTTAACCAATGGTGCGTAAAAGTTACAAAGTTAAAGTTTAAGGACACTTCCGCTGAACCTAGAGGAACAAAACTTAAGACACAGACCCTAGAGATGTGTACCAGTGTGGGAACACCGGCGGAGCAAAGTTACCTCACCCACAGGAAGCGGGTGCACAGTGTCGAAGTGGCGTCGGGTTTTGACACGCAGGTTCTTGGCGCTTGAAGCTGAAGATGCTGCAGGCGATGTGAAGGAGAAGTGTCCGGTGGATCCAAGGGTGGATCTGAAGTGGTGAAGACCTGAAAGCAGAGGGGACAGTGTTCAAAGTCACTGACCAGTGACCACCGTGGAACCAGATTGGAACCAGGCAAAGTCGGGTGCAAACAGGTGATGAGGTGTTGCTTCTCTCTGCAGCCACGTGGACACGAAGAGGTCAAGGACGTCCAGGAGTCGATCACGAGCTGTTCCTCGAAGGCTGTAGCTGATGGCGTTGTCGGCAACTCGATTGAAGCAAACAAGCCTTGGCTAATGCAAGCCACGGGGAAAGTGAAAAAGGCTTATTACTCGGACCAGCAAGGTCAGAGCGGATACTCCTTTCTACAGGAGCGAGGGCAGGTCTGGAGCAACCAGACCCACAGTGTAAATTGTAGGTTTCGTTGCCAAGATGGCCGCTGACCACGTGACAAGCGGCCGGGATGGCGAGTCGAGTGGCACAAAGCAAAAGGGCCCCACGCAGATCGTGGAGATGCTGGAGGGCTGATCTTTGGTGCAAATGCTGCTCGATTGTGGGGCTTCTCAAACCCCAAAGCACAGAGTCGAGGGTGCCTCGGGTGCTGCGCAGTCAGCGTCTCGGGGGTCTTTCAAGATGTCCGCTCCCACATCTCTCGGTGCCTCCACGGGTCCCTTCTTTGCAGGGACTGTGGATCGGGCTGGGAGAAGTCTGGGAAGCTGAGTCTTGTCAGGCTCTGCACTCGGGCTCCGGCGGGAGGTGGCGGCAAAGCAGACGTCGAGGTGCTGGGTGGTGCCTGTGTTCACAGGGTGGCCCCTCCTAGGCCACAAGGGAGATGCTCTTCAGTCTTCTGTTCATCAGAATGTCGAAGTCCAGTCGTCTTCTTAGTTTAAAGGTGATTTCAGGATGATCTAAAGTGCATTGGCACTGCTCCCAGTCTTATACTAATTTTGGGGGCTGGATTACCTGCTAGGTCCCCTCCTATGGGTGGGACCCAGGAAGTGGGTGGATACACCCCCTTCCTTTGAACCAGGCTGCCCTGGCACGAGGGCTGGAGTGCCCCAGAACCGGTTTGGCCGGATTATGCAAGGGGCAGCCTTGTGCTCCCCATGCAGTGTCTGGTTTCTTTCAAACCTCCCTGCTACAATCCACTATCTCCTGTCTGAGGGGGTGTAACACCTCCCTGCAACAGGAAACCCTTTGTCCAGGCCCCATTTGGCTGAGTTTCGGTCAGCTTCAGGGGGTCAGACTCTTGTCTGTGGCAGAGGCATCCATTTTGTGGATCTAAGGTCCTTTTAGAAATTAACCGCATTTAAGTAAAGTAACATGTCTTACCCCTCTAGAGGGGTGGAATGCTATCCCCGTCGCCAGAACTGGCGAGGGGATAGTATTCCAAATCGTATGACACCTTACACGACATGTTTTGATAAAGCCAAACCAGAGTTGCTATATAACCGCGAGGATTATAAGGCACTTAAGAGTATATGGTATGGCGTTATCCTGAAACAGCTTAGGGAGTTGTTCCCGACAGCTGCAGACAGGCTCAGCTCATGCTAGAGCTCCATCTCACATGAAACCACGCACTCTGCCTCCAGGATTGATGAGGCCTTCCAATGGAGTGGCTCACAGGTTAATATGTGTCCAGATATAGGTTTAGATATAGGTATACTATATCTAAGCAAGGGGTGATTACACCACCTTACCCCAGCTGAGTGATCAGCCAGTTGTGTCAATTTAAGAACCAGCCAGGGGTGGCAAAAGATATGCTGCAGCCCCTGGTAGGCCTTGGTGGCCCCTATGCCCTGGGCACCTATAGTGCATTATACAGGGGCTGACAAGGAGTCCATTTCCAATTGTGGTATGTACCTAGGGTACATGGAATCCATTTTACAGAGAGAGCAGATGGCCTGGGGCCCTGATTAGCAGGGAACCAGGTCAACTAAGTCAAAAAACCAGCTAAACACAGGCAAAAAATCTGGGGTAACCATAGTCAGGTAGCCACCTTCCTACAGACAGAATGCACAACAATGTCATACATTCACCCCAGTACAGCGATCTGGGCCTAAATCCATAGTTTTTTTGCTCACCATGCCATTCCAGTTTGGACCCAGCTATATGTAAATTTGGCTGACCCTGCAACCAATGGGAACAGTCCAGCCCGAACTGCCAGGCCGGTCCTCCCTGTACTGGAAACAAGCATCCATCAGCCAGGATAGCTTGACTCCAGTGGCATGGAGAGCAAGGGACCAATGTTTGGGCATACCCGTCCCACTTGGGGTGACAAATGCAAAAAGAACAATTGATGGACAGAATGCATAACAATGTCTTACATTCACCCCAGTACAGCGATCTGTGCCTAAATCCATCGTTTTTTTTGCTCACCATCCCATTCCAGTTTAGATTCAGCCATATGCAAATCAGTCTTGACCCTGCACACAATGGGAACAGTCCCGTTCTGAATTCCGTCCATCAATTGTGTGTCTTTTGCTTTCTCGCCCTAAGTGCGCCGGGTATGCCCAGAAGCGGTTCCAGGCTCACTGTGCCACTGGAATCAAGCTATCCTGGCTGATGGGGGTTGAAAGCCCAAAACCGGTCCTAGGATGCTTGTTTCTGGTCCAGGGAGGACATGACTTGGCCTCCCATGAGGCACAGGGTCAAGACTGATTTGCATATGGCCAGGTCTAAACTGGGGTGGCATGGTGAGCAAAAGAATGATGGATTTAACCCAGAACTCTTGACTGGGGGGTGAATGTTTTGATTTGTTCTGCATTCCGTCCATCAATTGTGTGTCTTTTGCTTTCTCGCCCTAAGTGCGCTGGTAGTATGCCTATATGCCTATGCCTAGACATGGGTCCCAGGCTCAATGTGGCAGTGGAATCAAGCTATCCTGGCTGATGGGGGTTGAAAGTCCAAAACCGGTCCTAGGATGCTTGTTTCCGGTCCAGGGAGGACCTGGCTTGGCAGTTCAGACTGAACTGTTCCCATGAGGCACAGGGTCAAGACTGATTTGCATATGGCCAGGTCTAAACTGGGGTGGCATGGTGAGCAAAAGAATGATGGATTTAACCCAGATCTCTTGACTGGGGGTGAACGTTTTGATTTGTTCTGCATTCCATCCATCAATTGTGTGTCTTTGTTTTTTATTTCATTGCTCCTGGCCTTCTTGAAAATCCCAGAAAGACACATTAATTCACAGCTATCTCAGTTTGTCGAGTCACAACATTTTGTACACTCATCTCAGTCGGGCTTTAGAGCCAGCTTTTCAACTGAAACTACCCTTCTTGGAGTTACGGAAAGGCTGCAACATCGTTTAGATTCTGGAGACACGATGGCCCTCATATTACTTGATTTGAGAGCAACTTTCGGCACGGTGTCTGACACCGTGTTAGTGAAAGCCTTACGATCTTTGGGTGTTACCAGGCCGGCACTCAACTGGCTTATCTCTTTTCTCACCGTCTGAACGTTCCAGGTCTTCGCCCCAACGGCCAGTTCTGTTACTTATTCCTCTCCCTGCGGGGAACCCTATGGCTCCATTCTTAGCCCTTTGTTATTTAACATGAGTGTCAGACCTCTGGCTGACATTGCAGAGGAGGCGGGCTGACCCTGTTCTCCTATGCTGACGACACCCAGATAGTCTTCTCTCTCTCTATGGAGAGGGTGTCTGAGACATCTGCTCTCCAGATGGGGTTGAGTAAAATTGCATACTGGATGCAGGCCAATTTTCTCAAACTCAGTGGAGAGAAAACTAAGGTCCTGATTCTGGGGAAGAATAAAGAACTTTGGGGTCCCTAAAACTAGCCTACTGAAAAACTTCTTTTTACATAATTATATTTTCATTTTATATAATGAAAACGTAGCTGAAATAACACCTGTACTTCACTTGATAACTTATCCCGATTCTCCTGCACTTAGAAGCATGATCACAGTGCACGCACTCTTCAGCAAACACCATCACTGGGAAGAGATCGGCTCAACCAATCAGCACGTGCTCTTCAGTCATCACTGTGAATAGATCGGCTCAACCAATCAGCACGTGCTCTTCAGTCATCACTGTGAAGAGATCGGCTCAACCAATCAGCACGTGCTCTTCAGTCATCACTGTGAAGAGATCGGCTCAACCAATCAGCACGTGCTCTTCAGCCATCACTGTGAAGAGATCGGCTCAACCAATCAGCATGCTTAGAATGCTGCCACTAATACTGTCATTTGTCTGCATTATAGGCCCTGTGAGAGTGAGAAGCATGGACATCGACCGGAAAGTAAGAGTGTGCCTATCTGGGTGTGGTATGATGAGGGAGAAAGGATATAAATTTGTTTTTAACATGCCGTCTGGCATTAACAGTTGTTAATTGTCTGTCCCCTCGTTGCATTCCCTCGCCTTTGGCTCTTTCACTTAACAGCAGTTAACATCCTTTGCAGGGCGTTAATCTTGTTTGTTAATGCCCTCAGAAGCAGGCGATAAGGCTTAAGGGATAAACTGTGATAAAAGCAAATCGAAAGTCCTCCCAAGAGGCTTGATACTATAGTCAGTTCTTTTCAGCCGTAAGGCACACTCATTCACACATTCAATGTACACTTATGTCACTCATGCCTTCAGTCATTCCAAGGGGCCCTCGAAGGTAAGCTTTGTATCGCTTCTACATGGTACAGGAAGGTATGCCAATAATTTCTTCGGTATTTAAAAGAGACAAAGTTTCAGAGGGTTAGGTGATTCTGGTCACACCTACACACCCATATCTAGGTGCTTCCAGGCGCTACAGCAGGGTCCAGTTATTTTATGTAGCCCTTAATACTGGCCTTCAGACAACAGTTCTCTGCATTCAGACAAATAAAGAAGCTAACACACAGGGAATAAACACCAAGGACGTCCAAAAATATATAAAAGCCTGCCCAGTGTGCGCACGACAAAAGTCCTCCCATTCATCCCCTAAAGGTCTTCTACAACCATTGCCCATACCTCTGCTTCCCTGGCATACTATCAGTTCGGACTTCATCACAGATTTGCCTAAATCCCACAACTTCACTGCAATTTTAGTAGTTGTGGATCTTTTGTCTAAAATGGGGCACTTTATTCCCTTACAAAAACTACCAACAGCTACAGAATTTAGTGAAGTGTTCTGAAACCAAATTGGAAAACTACATGGCCTTCCCAGTAAAATAATTTCCGACAGGGGCCCTCAATTTGTTTCAAAATTCTGGAGTCAGTTGTGCACACATTTAGGAATTGAAATAGCATTATCCTCCGCTTTTCACCCACAGACTGACGGCCAGACAGAAAAAGTTAATCAATACCTTGAACAAAGTCTACGGTGCCTAACCTCCATTATATCGGCTCATTGAGATGAGGTCCTACCATTGGCAGAGTTTTCATACAACAATAGCTATCATGCAGCTTTAGGCTGTTCCCCTTTCTTTTTTATAACTGGCTTACATCCACGATCTATTCCTGCCATCCTTCCAGATTTATGCCTGCTGTGACCAAAAGATTAACAGAATTGCGGGAATTTCAAGAACAAGCCAAGCGTAGTTTAGCCAACAATAAACAAAAAGGTCAAATTATCAGTAGATAAACACAAAACACCAGCATCACCCTATAAAGTAGGGGATCTCGTCTGGTTATCAACCAGAAATATCCAGATTGAAGGCCCCAAGAAATTAAAACCTAGGTTCATTGGCCCCTTTCCCATAAATAACATTTTGAATCCAGTTTCAATGAGATTAACTTTGCCCTCGGAATATGCCAATCACCCAGTTTTTCGTGTATCTTTGCTCAAACCACATGATCCGGTGTAGTGACTGAGGTATTGGTGCTTTTTTGGCTCGGTTATGACCGTTGCCCACCACCATCTCAATATATGCTGCTGTCAATCGAACATGTATGGTGTTTTGTCCATTCCCGACCTTTATTTCACCTAGTTGGTAGGGCTTGCCTATAGACTTTGACAGCTTTATGTCCCCTTATATGCTGCTTTTTGCTCTTTTTCGGGCCTAAAGGCCTATGCTCGAGCGATGCTATGTTCTTTTCTGACACCATCCTGCTAAGCCTCTTTAGGTGAAAGGCAATGTTTTACTTTCAATGTGTTGTTCGCTAGTAGTGAACCAGCAAACACCGGTTCTTGTCGGAGAAATGTACTCTCTTCGCGCTGGAGCCATAACAAAAGCTTGGCCAGCTGCTGTTGTGTGCCAGGTACGGAAAGGTACAGGAATCTCATGAGAACGGTAGGCGGGTTCTTCTAGAAGCTTCGAGAGAGAGCTACATTCTATATTAGTGAAAGCGGGTCCAAGTGAGGGTGAGAGGATTGTCTGATGGTTTTGGCGGTCTGGTGAAGCATCACGGTACAGACGTGTAGTCGTGTTTGTGGAACAGAGAGTCCTGACCCAACCGAAGAGGGAAAGAGAGACGGACCTGTCTTCAGATTGCAGATGTCTAATAATATGGTGAGGTGTTCCATGTATGACTCATTTTATCTAATTATTCCTTTATTTTCAGGTTCTATATGTGTGTATGTATATTAATAAGTCATTTCTTTCTATGTCCTTTCATCATTGTGTAATAAAAGACCCCAATTTGCATTAATTCCATTTGTTTGTTGTCACTAAGAGAGAGTGTGGGTTCTTCTTAACCAGGTGCTGTAGTATAGAAGGAGGGGTGATTCCCTTCTTACAGGTAACTGATGATGGGAAGGTGTGCTGCTCATGATTAGGGATGACTACATGGGAGAATATATAATTTGTCCTTATTCTCTGTGGAGGAAGGTCGGGCCCCTTTTTTACCAAGTGCTTACAGAGGGATGTGCTAGTTCCCCTCTAATGAGTACTTGTAGATACGGAAGGGAAATCGGCTCCTAAGCAGGAATACCTAAATTGCTGGTAGACCAACCCAACATAGCGTAAGAGGTATGTACTGATTTTCACCGGAAGGTGTTGCTGATTCGCACCAGGGTGCGTTGCTTGCATAAGTGCGCGTTGAACGTCGGAAGACGTTGCTGACTTGATTTGATATTTGATTCGTCGGAAGACGTTGCTGATTTGATATTGATTCGTCGGAGGACGTTGCTGATTTGATATTGATTCGTCGGAAGACGTTGCTGATTTGATATCGATTCACACCAGGGTGCGTTGCTCGCGTAAGTGCGCGTTGATCGTCGGAAGACGTTGCTGACCTGATTTGATATTTGATTCTGATTCGTCGGAGGACGTTGCTATACATACCCTCTGAGCTTTGATCTATAGTATCTTTAGTTATTTATGTTACTCCTTTCTCAGATAGGTAGTCTGAATGTGGTGTTTTGTTGTTAGGCATTCTGGGAAGGGACTGTGATGAGTAATTACTTTATAGCTAACTAGCTAAAACACCAGAAAAGTAGGAAAATATCAGTCATTACATCAGTCCACATGAAAAGACAACCCTCCTCCACCTGTTGTAGTTGGAGACAATATTGCATATGAAGAAAATCGCATTATAGATGCAAAACGTAAACATGGTCGATTACAGTATTTAATTAACTGGAAGGGTTATGATGCGTCAGAAAGATCCTGGAAACAGGAACACATGTACATACTACAAGATTGGTCAGATCTTTCCATGCCTTGCATCCGGAAAAACCCTGTCACATACGAAGACCTTTGGGGGGGCAGGAGGCATTTCCTGCATGTGTAAACGTTCTTGGCATGTACACGTGAATTACTTGGGAAAGATCTAAGGCCCAAATCACCTTCACATGCACACGTGAGAAAACCTGAGACCCAAAGCAATTTAAACCCCACCCACTTGGTTCCCGATGCTTCGCTTCGTGCCTAAACACTCACCTGACTCCGGACCTTGGTGGCAGATCATCCGAAGCTCTTTAGCGCTCCACCCTGCTTCCTTCCCTGTCTTCACTCAGTGTCTTCGGCTGTGTTCTTGCTCCCCGGAGCACATTTCAGACATTCCTTCCTGTTTCTGAATTTCCGGCTCCAGATCCTCTCCCGGCACTGTTTCCGATTTCCTGCAAAAGAGAAAAGAAAAGAGAATCACCAAAGGGATGCCAAGCAACACCTCGCTCTGAATGGTAAAGCGTTAGCATGCTTGAACACATACCAGTAAGAATTTAAACTTTATGAAAACTGTGGCAGACCTCTTGACCTTCTATAAATCAAGAGAATGTTTTGAAACTCTTCCTGAAACAATCCAAGGACTTTAAGGACATTGAGTAAGTGAAGAATGTTAAAGTAAAACAGACATTTGTGTAAATACCTTGAGTCTGATTAGAAGACTGAAAGGAAACAGAGAGCTTGATTGTTGTTATTATTTATATATATTTAATGTGAAATTACGGAGCAAATATTGTAAAGGAAATCAGTAACTCTTGAGATAATTTGAGCAATCACAGATTATTAGTGCACCTGTAGTGTTTTTTTTGTTTATTCTTTCTTTTAGTTTCAAGAATCCTTTTGAGAAAAGGTCAAGGGTAATTCAGGTATACCTAATTAATAGTTCCAAAGCAGATGTTTGACCTAAAAAAGTGATTTAGGGTGTTCAGATTAATCGGGTACATTTATCAGATTATATATGAGCTGAAAACTGAAGCCCAGTAACACTTTGCCTTTCTCGAGAGACATTCTACACGACTGAATTGTCAAGTCGGTCTACAAGAATCCAGTGTGTCTTCTCTTTTCTCTCGTCCCTATTCCCCCCTCCCCCGGTGTTCGATCAGGGCAGCAAGTGAATCCTATCCTTGCCTCTCTGGTGGAGTTCAGAGTGAGTTGGGTAATAGAAGCATCAAGGAAGGAACAAACCGGAGTACAGGCGGGTGAATTCGTGACACCATGGGCCCCAGGGACCACCACCTCCAAGGGGCTTTGTACTCGTTGGGAGGGGGGGCCGCGCAGTCCCAATTCTAGAGCCCTTGATGGCCTGGGGAATATCACCCCCTAGGGCCAGCTGCAATGTCTCCTGCCATGCCATAGAAAACTCTGCTTTGCTTCTTGGAAGCGAGAGCAGGAAACCTGCTCTCGCTTTTAAGAAGCAAAGCAGAATTGCTTTTGGGCAAGGGGAGCTGCATGTTAGCAGCTCCCCTTGCCCAAAAGCAATTATGGCTCCTGCAGGAGGCGAGGAGCCGGCAGGGACCGTGGGGGCATTGGGGCTCCCCCTAAATTGAGGGTCGGCCCCCGGGGTGCTGGTTTCCTTCACAGCGGGCTCTTCCCTCAAGGCAGATTGGTATCGTAGCGCTGCTGCGCCAGACACTGATCACATTTAAAATTGTGACGATTTATTTTAGTATTACTGCGCAGAACTGTGTAAATTGCCTGCATACATAGTGAGCATTTTGTTATCGTAGCACTGCGCTGGTCAGCTTCATTAGTAGCATTTAAAGTGTGCCACATCGTAGCGCTACATCGCATTGCCTTAGTCACTCGCCTGGTTTCGCTTTTGTCTCAGCCATTTTGTTGTTTGTTTGCCCCCCAGCCCGCCCCTCCACCCCGCCCCCACCTCCTAGCTGATCCTCCCCCGCCCCACCCCCCTCCACTATTCACTTATGACAGATGCTTTTGCGCACAGCGTTTACGCGCAGCGGTCGCGCCCCATGCGCGCCGAAGGTAAGCCCGTCTACGCCCGTCCGTGCCTGGAACGCGCCCAGCGCCATACCCCCTGGTCCTCGCAAAACCCACTCCTCCCGCATTACGTACGATTCCGCATCCCTCTCAGCACTCAATCCCGGCCGACTCCACGACTGCTACCAAGCCGCCCCTGGAATCACCCATGGACCCTTCACCTGCCACTCCTGCAAACTCGACTGCATCAGGACCAACCCTAAATCCACATCCTCCAAACAGAGCTCCAACACTAACCACCTGAAGTGCATCCTACTCAACACCCGCTCGGTCCACAGACACGCCATTGAACTCTGGAACCTACTCGACACCACTTCGCCGGACGTCGCCTTCCTTACAGAAACCTGGATGAACGCCTCTTCAGCGCCCGACATCGCCATAGCCATCCCGGACACTTACAAGATCATCCGAAAAGACCGCACCAACCAAACAGGAGGAGGCATCGCCATCGTCCATAAGAACACCATCCGAATCACGACCAGCTCTAATGACAAGCTCGCGACCGCCGAACACCTTCACTCCCAGATCCACCCCGACCCCAGGACCACACTTAGAGGCACCCTCATATACAGACCACCAGGAACACGCACGCAATTCAGCGAAGACATCATTGACTTCATCAGCCCACATGCCCTCGCCTCCGAGAACTACATACTACTGGGAGACCTCAACTTCCACCTGGAAAAGAATAACGACAGAAACACCACCAACCTTCTGGACAATCTCGCCAATCTCGGACTCAAACAACTCGTTGACACCCCCACCCACCTGGCCGGACACACGCTCGACCCCATCTTCACCTCCAGCAAGCACATCTCCTTCGATCTCACCACAGCTCTCCATTGGACGGATCACAGCTGTGTTCACTTCAGCTACAAAAAGACCACGTCCCACAATCCCCCACAACCTATTCCTCGAAGAAACTGGAACAAAATCACCACCGACCAACTCTTCACATCACTTAACCAAAACCCTCCTACCATATCATCGGACCCAAACCTAGTTGCTAACAAACTCACACATTGGATCACCCACAGCGCTGACGAACTAACACCCTTGAAAAACCTCCAGATCAAACAAGGCAGCAAAAAGGCCCCCTGGTTCAATGATGACCTTAAGAAATCCAAGAAATTATGTCGTACTCTCGAGAAAAGATGGAGAAAAAACCCAACCACTGATAACATGACCACCTTCAAGGACGCCACCCGCAAACACCACCAATTGATCCGATCCACAAAGAAATCAGCATTCAAGGATCGACTCAACAACAACACCCACAACAGCAAGGAACTATTCAACATTGTCAATGAATTTACCAACCCCACCGCCAGCACCAACGACATCACTCCCTCCCAAGACCTCTGCGACTCTTTAGCCTCTTTCTTCCACAACAAAATCGCCGACATACATAAAAGCTTTGAAAACCATTCCGAAGAACAGTCCATTCCACCCACCTCCGAACCAAAAGAGCACTCTCACAACCTCTGCGCCTGGAACCCAATCACTACCGAAGACACCATCCGCCTGATGAACTCCATCCACTCTGGCTCACCAACCGACCCATGTCCCCACCACATCTTCAACAAAGCAGATTCCATCATCGCACCCCATCTCCGCGATGTCATCAACTGTTCCTTCAACTCCGCAACCTTCCCGGAAAGCTGGAAACATGCCGAACTCAGCTCCCTTCTGAAGAAACCCACAGCAGACCCCTCTGAACTTAAGAACTACCGCCCCATCTCACTCCTTCCATTCCCTGCTAAAGTCATTGAGAAAGCCGTCAATAACCAGCTCACCACCTTCCTTGAATCCAACAACTCCCTCGACCCCTCTCAGCCCGGCTTCCGAGCCAAACACAGCACCGAAACCGCCCTCATCGCTGCTACAGACGACATCAGAACGCTACTGGACAACGGAGAAACAGTTGCCCTTATCCTACTTGACCTCTCCGCCGCCTTCGACACAGTCTGCCATAGCACCCTCATACAACGCCTCAGCAACGTCGGAATACAAGGAAAAGCTTTGGACTGGATCATCTCGTTCCTCGATGGAAGAACCCAGAGAGTCCGCCTCCCCCCTTTTAGATCAGAAGCCACCAAAGTCATCTGCGGCGTACCACAAGGATCATCACTCAGCCCCACCCTCTTCAACGTCTACATGAGTCCCCTCGCATCCATCGCGCGACAACACAACCTCAACATCATCTCCTACGCAGACGACACCCAGCTGATCCTCTCCCTCACCAAAGACCCAAACACCGCCAAAACAAACCTACACGAAGGAATGAAAGAAGTAGCCGAATGGATGAAGAACAGTCGTCTAAAACTAAACTCTGACAAAACAGAATTCCTTATCTTAGGATCATCCCCCTCTGCTTGGGACGACTCATGGTGGCCACCGGCCCTGGGTACAGCACCCTTACCTACAGACCACCACGCAACCTGGGCTTCATCCTAGACTCCTCCCTCTCAATGACCAGACAAGTCAACGCTGTCTCATCTTCTTGCTTCAACATCCTACGCATGCTCAAAAAAATCTTCCGTTGGATCCCCACCGATACAAGAAAGACAGTCACCCACGCACTGGTCACTAGCCGACTGGATTATGGAAATACCCTTTACGCCGGAACCACAGCCAAACTACAAAAAAAACTCCAACGCATACAAAACGCCTCAGCCAGACTCATACTGGACATCCCCCGTCAAGCTCACATCTCCAGTCACCTGAAAGACCTCCACTGGCTCCCCGTCAACAAGAGAATAACGTTCCGCCTCCTCACCCACGCACACAAAGCCCTCTACGACCTAGGACCCGAATACCTCAACACACGTCTGTCCTTCTACACACCCACCCGCCAACTACGATCGTCCAATCAAGCCCTCGCCGTAATTCCGCGCATCCATAGATCCACCATGGGAGGAAGATCATTCTCCTACTTAGCGGCCAAAACCTGGAATTCCCTCCCCAATCACCTCCGCCTCACACAGAACCACCTCTCCTTCAGAAAGCAGCTCAAAACCTGGCTTTTCGATAAGTAATGCACCCACCTTCCCTTAAGCGCCTTGAGACCCCCTAGGTGAGTAGTGCGCTATATAAATTACTGAACTTGAACTTTAACAAATGGCATGGGAGGGGGGCCACAAAGCCGCCTCCCCTTTAGTTTATTGCTTTTTTTTTAATGGAAGGGCAGCCCTGGGGGATGTGGTCCCCGGGGGCTAGAGGTGGCCCAGGGGAGTGAGGCCACGCTGCCCCCCTACCGGCAACAATTTTTACCACAAGGCCAGGTCCTGGGGGATTAGGTCCCCGGGGCCAGAAATGACCCAGGGGCATGGGGACCCCCTCCCTGCAAAAAAATAAATAAAACAAAACCAGGCCCCGGGGGATGGGGTCGCCGGGGCCAATAGTGGCCCAGGGATTGTGGATTTCCTCTCCAAGGTACATAAACTCTTTAATAATTTTATTTGGCAGGATAAGAAACCGAGAATTTCCCTGAAAAAACTTCAACTGCCAAAAGTCAAAGGGGGTGTAGGTCTACTAACTTTAGATGCTACCAAACGGCATTCTTGTGCAAACAAGGAGCAAATTGGTTCCTTAACCAACAAGAATACACTCCTGTGTGGGTTCATGTTGAAAAATCCATCATTCACAACCTGCCTCTCTCCGCTATAATGACTATGGACTCTTCAGCCTTTACTCAATCAAAATATATATTTCTCAACACTAGGCGGGCTCTACTTAGCCTTAAGAGACACTGTAAAGCTAAAATAAAATTCTCCAAATCAAACCTAGCATCGTTCTGGTTTAACCCGGCTATAAAGGATGAGTGCGGAATTCTCTTTTGGGAGGACTGGGCTAACAAGGGTCTGAATTTGATGCGGGACCTTTACGACAGAACTTCCCTGCTACCTTTTGCCACCTTACAATCGCAATTTGATCTCCAACCGCTCAACTTTTACAGGTTTCTACGCCTTAAAGCACTTGTCTCTGCCAGAGCCATTGTCCCGCAGCAACCCACTCTATGCACCAAGCTAGCTCATCTTATGTCACAAGGCCACATGGTATCAAAAATATATAAACTCATATCACCGTCACCACAGAAAATACATAGAAAGTGTGAGAGGGATTGGGAAAAGGAAACAAACTCCTCTAACCTGGTTTTTGATTGGGACAAGATTCATCTCACCCTTTCTACAATAAAATATCCCCGATATTATCCCAGACCAAACTTATGTTGATAAATAGATCCTACTGGACACCTGAGAAACTCTTCAAGCTCAAACTTCTGGACAGTCCCCTTTGCTGGCACTGTAAAGCACACGCGGGTAACATGGCGCATATGTTCTTTTATTGTCCGTTGCTCCAAACATTCTGGGATAAGATCTATGCCTACATCCATCGCACCTTCCACTTCAGTCCACCTAGGGACTTCTCATATATTCTCCTAGGCGCGATTGATCCGAACATTACTAGGGAACATGACAGATACCTCCTAGACCTTATGCTAACGCTGGCTAGCAAAATTATCCTGAGCAAGTGGAAGAACGCTTCTGACGTCTCCTTTGTGCACTGGCAAGAATGGCTAGCTTCATTGAGGGGTGCGGATAACGACGTTTTACATTCCTCCCCCTGGCAAAAGCCTCACGCCAAACTATGCAGTTTGCTTGACTCCTTGGAACTCTGTTATGACCCACCTTAGATGCACTGACAAAGGCTTGCTATGTCTCTACATGACCGCTGCTGCTACATTGGGCATTACTCCCGACAGGTATGACGGATGTCCGGACACAAGCAATTTCTAACAAACCTTGTTGCTGTCATTCCTTTCTCCTTGTCTAACCTCTAACCCTCTTCTTCCCTCTTTGTCTTCTTTGTCTTCTTAGTTCCTTCCGCTCCAAGAGACAGAGAGGTATGTTTGGATATCTGAAACAATGCTTCCTCTGCTTGACAATTATATGACTCGCGGTGTATTTCCCACGGATGTGTTATGTTACTGGCATCTTCTTATTTCCTGCTGACCACATTGAATGTAATTATCCAGGCATTGTTCATTGTATCTATCCTGCGAGCTAATTATTGCATGACGTCCTTCCTTTTCTTTGTACTGTTATGTTTTTGTACTTTAATAAAAAAGATTTGAAATAAAAAAAAAATGTTAAGAGAAGGCAGGCCACACAGCCCCCTCCTAAAAAACAAACAAGAAAACCGAAGCTGGATCTCGCCGTAGGCCCGCCCCCTCCCTGTACCACTTGAAAATACGCCTTCTGGCGCGTTTTGGGTTGGGGGATGAAGTCCCCTCGCATCTTATGGGTCCTTAGGGGCCAACTAACCCACTAGGTACCTGCAGCAAGCACCACACAGTGGGATTGCTGAGAGGTGGTCCGAGGCCACTCCCTTTTTTACACCACTTTGCAAACGCGCCTTGTGGCCATTGCTGATGGGGCAATGAGGTCCTGTTGTGCCCTGAGGCCCTCAGGACTAAAGTGAACTTCATCCCCTGAGCAGCAGTGCGCCAGGAGTCGCGTTTGCAGAATGGTGTAAAAAGGTGGCGTGGCCTTTGAACACTCTCAGCAATCCAGCTGTATGGGGCTCACTGGAGGTAACAGGAGAGCTAGTTGGCCCTGAGGGACAGGGGACTGTCGCAATTAAAACTCACATGTGATCAATGGCAGTGGTCTGCATTTTCGGAGACTCTGGCTTTACTGCCTCACTGATGAGTGATCCTATCCACTTTCGGGTACTCACTGACACCCAATGTGCTCCTCAGCCCTTACCTCTGAGAAGTGTGGCTCAATGATTGGAGCGGCAGACCCTGATGCAGAGGTCTAGCCCGGGACCAGGGTTCAATTCCCCGCCTCGGCGGGACTTGGGCTCAAAATTCCACGGACCTGATAATTCTCGCCTCGGTGCCTATTCCAATCATGGAGTCCCACTCTGCAACTCTGGGCAATAGCTTGCTTAATCTCCACAACGGCCCCCACAACGCTAAGGATGCCTGGCCTCCACCTTGGGGGTGCCCAGGAGTGGACGCCTCACAGGGAAAGCCAGGATGGGTTCCACAGCGGTTTTCGTACAAGCGCCTTGAGACCCTTGCGGGTGAGTAGTGCGCTATACAAGTATCAATTTACTTTTTAATTTACATTTACCTCTACGCTCAAAGATATCAATTTATAATAGGATCTTCCAGTTAAGCCGTAGGCTAGTTAGTAAATTCTCTCTCTCTCAATCTATGTAGCCTCCATTTGTAACTGCTTCGACTGCCTACTCTTTGGAGTGCAGCACGTTGGCAATCAAAGTCTTGTATAGATCATGATTACTGGACTATTTATACTTCACAGATGTGCCTGCGATTACTCTCTGGCATACTTTTTCCCTAAAACAGCAGTCTTCAGATAGTAACTAGTTGGCACTGAAAGTCTATGTACTATTCTATTGTGAGTTAACTTCAAAACTGTTTATCCTGAATTTTTTTAATGGATCAATATTGCTGATTTTTCTTTATTCCCACCACCTACAAGTAGTGTAATTGTTTTGATTTTCATTAGTAAATCCCCGTGCAAAAGACATTGCTACCTGCGCCTGGTTATAGTTTTTATGAAAAGTACGTCAAGTTATGAGAAAAAAACCTTTAACATCACAAATTCCTTCACTGAGCCTTTCTTCTCAGTCCACTTTACTTTCTCTCCTAACATGTCTCTCACGAATGTGGTCCCTCTTCTATCCTTTCCAGCCTCTCATTCCCTCACTCTAGTGGACCTTCATGCTCATACTTTATGTTAGACCTGTCTGCATCTGGGGGTGTTCTAACCATTATTATTTATTTTTGTCACCCTTAGTCTCCCAGTGTTTCTATTTTTATTTTTATGATTCACCAGGATTTTTCAGTGCTGTCAGGGGGCTAGGTGTTCCTTGACTATGACGCCATTTTCCCCTTCATTCTCTGTGAGGCCTAGTTAAGCTTCTGGAAATCTAGGGACACTCAGAAACCTAAAATGGTGTGCACCAACTGCCATAACGGACATCTAAGGAAGGCAGACCCATAGGCTAACATGAGGAAGGTTCCAGAACCATCTTGTGGCTTCTAGGGGTCTGAGGCCAGCCTATAAAAGGCCAGTGACCAGCAGCCATTTTGTGCATTATTAGGAGTGACCAGTGTGGAGAGAGGCGACTTGAGGAGGAGGATAGCGCACCAGTAGTAACAAGATCGACCTTTGGGGCCGGCTGTCGCGCTACTGGGAAGTGCCCCCTTCTGGGCTGACCAAACCCCACTGTTACAGCGATCATATTCTGAAACCAGGGACTCTGTGGCGAGTTCTGTGAAGAACTGTGACTCTTGAAGTGTGGCTTACCAGTGACCTGTCAGTCCCACCCTGAAGGCCGTGTGCAGAGGGGACGAACTTGGACACAGCGTCAAGCTGACTGGCCCTGAATTCAGGAGGCAGGGAGCAGAAACAGTCGCGTCTGCAGCACTCGAGTCCGACATCCACTTTGTCAAGAAAAGCGGCGGAATCAGCTGTTGACCCTACCTGAAGGTGACGCTGCCGCCGAGTGCATCCCCTGACGCGAGGTCGGCAGAGGAGGAAGAGCCCAGCTGACCCGTGTTGTTGTCCGAAGGAATCCGTGGAAGCGCCGGAAGAGGCGGGGAGATTGCAGGAGGAGGCTGAGCGGAGGCGGAGCCCTGTGTGAGGAGGCCGGCGGCGGTAAACGAAGAAAGACGACGGGCGCCCAAGAGGTGGGACGGAGGCAGAGTCAGGAGTGAAAGGAGCCGGGCGGAAGAACGCCGCTGGAGCACCTTCGGACGTCTTCCCAGCCCCAGTGAGCAGCCGTGGAAAGTGCGTCGGAGCAACGAAGCAAGTCCCGACGAGAGAACTAAGCCGAGGCTGTCAGCTCTCTGAAGTAAGCTGGGAAGAGTTCTCTGGTGGGGAGGGCGGTGAAAAGTAACGCTTCCCTCAGAGGCGCTTCCCCCATAGTGCGTGGGCTGCACACAACGAACACCTCACCGACGTGTGACTCTGTAGACTGAAATTGACATCTTAAAGCTGTTACGCGGTGGAACTTCCAAAGGGGACTCTAGAACTGTGGCAATTGAGCGGGCAGGCCTTACAGGAGGACAGGATCGGGCTGTGGGGCAGTGTTTGATCTGAATGGCAGGGGGAAGCTCCCATTGAAAAGGAGTAGGAGTAGAAACGTTCCTAGTAACCCTGTGTGCTTAGAGGGGTCTAGGGGGCTAAAAGTATTGAGGTTTTAACTACCCTGTCTCCTTACAGATAACCAGCTGCCTAATCCAGTTGCCAATGCATCAGTAAGGTCCTCTTGTTGAACAACTGTACCTCCCAGCCATTATTGTCTTACAGTTTCTATGGTAATGTAGACTTTGATTCACTTACAGGAAAGTGTCATTGAGTCTGTTCCAAATGTAAAATGAGATCAAATATTCAAGAGTAAGGCTAACAGTGACATTTTGATATCTGCCAAACAGAAAGAGGTGGGGGCTAATATATTCAATGAAAGTATTGTAAAGATTACAACTGTGAAAGTGCACTATTGTAGAAATTTTATGTGTGAAGTGGTGAAACACTATTGCAGAACCAAACAAGAAACCATAGCTTTCTTTTATAAAACATTCGTATTTTTCTAATTGGTGTGGTGTCTCTTATTTTTAGTGGTAAGTTATTGGGTTACTGTGAGTGGGTCCTGTAAGCACTTAACCAACGCCTTGGAGGTTAGCTGTTCCCCCTACTGTGCCAGGCTACCCTATGTAGTCTAGGATTCCCTAGGTCTAACACTTTATCTCTTACTTTCTCTTTCTAGCTTCTCACTTTCTTTTTCCTGTATTATCTCACTGTTTTCTTTTAACTCTCTTCCTCTTTTTCAACACCCTTCTTTTCTTTCAATCTTGTTTTTTTCTCACTTTTTTTCTCGCTTTTTCTTTTTATGTCTCACTGTCTGTTGTATTTTCGCTCTCTTGATCTTGTTCTCTTCTAGCTCTGCTGCTCTTTTTATCCCTCTGTTCTTCTCTCATCCTCATCTTTGTCTCCTTTTATCTCTCTCTTTATTTTTGCCTTATTTGCTCTTCTTCTCAACCATTGTCTGCATCACCCTCTTTCTTTCCTCTTTTTCACTCTGTTCTCTGATACCTTTGGGTTTCCTCTTGCTCTCCATTCTCATCTTTCTCTCTCTCCACCCGACTTGCAGAGTGTGCACCTTTAAGCACTCTGAATAAGGGGGACATCATATCTGACAATCTCTGGCTGATATCCATCATCTCACAAATTCTAAATGCTAACCTTTGACTTTTTCACTCTATTCTATAATTCCCTTGATTTTGCAGTCACTTTCATGTTAATTTGTTTCTCTTTTGCTCTGGTTCTTACCCTATTTCATTCTCTCATGCTATTTCTCATCTAAATGGTACATTGACGGCTCCCTTCTCACTTTCACGTGGAATGAGACAGGGCGGCCCGTTGTCGCCTCTGTTGTTCATTTTAGCCACGGACCCACTAATACGGCACTTCCAAGAGAAACACCTTCATAGGTGTTTACACTTCACCACCGGCCCATTGTTAGTGTCAATTTATGCAGATTACACGATTTTATATGTATGCAACCCCCAGACTAATTTGGATCCCCTGGGAGACCGACTTGGATATTCCGATCACAGACGAACAGTGGGCTGCCTGCTGTGCAGTCACGAAAAATGTCTCCCTTAATAGCCGACACAAACTAATACACTTTAAGTTTCTTCGTAGGATATACATTACCCCCTCCAGACTCCACAGGATAGACCCTGCCAGACTGCACCATTGTGCAAGATGCAACACTCCAAATGCAGACTTCGCCCACCTCGCCTGGACCTGTCCACGCAAACACTCATACTGGGTAGGAATACATAAGATAGTGAGTGGCTTGGTTAAGGTACCGATGACCCCCTTGCCCGAGATTGCTCTGTTGGGATATGTAAAGCAGTTCCCACCGGCAATTCGCAGGTTTGTTGCCATAAGCTTACTACTGGCCAAAAGGGAGGTATCCATTCATTGGGGTGGCAGAACAGCACCATCGATAAAGGGATGGCTGAAGAGCATGGCGTCCTGTTCCACAAACAGCGACCTATACGCAATAACGGTCCCCCCCACCTCCAGGCCCAAAGATATCTGGGGACCTTTCAGAACATACCTAGAGGCGCAGCGACAAGACCCCCTACCCAGAATGAACAGGGCATAGTCCCAACAGGGGTGGGTTAGACTGTCCCGAGATACATGTCAATAATCAACTACACCGGATGCTAAACTCCTTTTTTGATGTCGGTACAGTTGATGTATCCCTATGTCATGTTTGTAAACACCGTTTATGTGAATTAGAGTCAAGAACGATTGTAACAGAAAATATGTTAGCAGCCGAGGGACTTGCTTTATGTAACATGTGATCACTCTGCGGCATTGATTGAACCCTTGGCAGTGTGTATTATGTCTACCTGTACTTGCCAAAGGATTTTACTTGTCCTAGTGTACTTCTTTACTCAAACCTAAACGCAAAATAAAGTTTAAATAAAAATAAGGGGTAAGAGCTCACTGAAGCCTACCCTACGCCCACACAGGAGCAGCAATCATTAGTGAAGCAGGTGCAAGGAAGCTCACCAAGGTGCAATTTCTGTAATCAGATGTAGGATAGATATATAGCCAATCACCGCTGCATGCAAGACCGTCTGTCTATCAGATCGGATAGATGGCTTTGCATACCCGACGAGACTACATGCTAGGACTTATCAAAGGCAATAATCCTTTCATGATTTTATCTGACTGGATGCGATGGTGATTACCAGCTTATTGATATTGCATCTCTTAATAAGAATAAGCGACTTGGTGTTCTTCAATAAAACTATTTCAATATGGATCGAAGGAATTAAATCAATCATGAATGATACGGTGATTGCCTATATATCTATACTACATCTGATTACAGAAATAGCACCTTGGTGAGCTTCTATAAAAGACTATTCCAACCCTGATGAAGTCCATGTTGGACGAAACACGTTGGCTGGGCTGATGCATTTGAGTACAAATAAAGAATACATTGAAAAAAAGAAATCTCAAGACTCTGCGCTGTATTTTCTGATTTGGTGGAACTTATAATATTTTGTATAGTTTTCAAAGGAAATGAGGTTTAATTACATGCTTGAGCATAATTGATTTAGGAATCTAGTAATAACTGTATGCTTTTTTTCAGAATTTGACAATCCTAGTCAGTATAAGGCACAAGCAAACCCCATATTTAAACTGTGGTCAACCCCCTGGTAGCTTGGCACGGAGCAGTCAGGCTTAATTTAGAGGCAATGTGTAAATATTTGTGCAACACTTCAAACAGTAAAACAGCGTAAACAGCACATAAAATCAACACCAGGTTAGAAAAATAGAGCTCAATTTAATCAACAAATCGAAACCCAAAGACAAAAATCCAATCAGTATAACCGGAGATATGAATTTTTAAAGTATAAACTTCTATACAGCACCTAAAAACATAAAGCGTCAACCGAGGCAATCTGGTCATGCTGGACCAGGTTAAAGTAAAAAGTTCAAGCTAATCACGATGGAGCGCGAATTAGATAGAGCCCCAGATTAGTTCAGCTGAAGGTTTTACCCTCTCAAGTTTTGAGCCAAGAGCCCCGTTCGCATTGGAGAGGGTCGCAGGGAGTAAGGAGAGAGTTGATGGCGGTGGTGGACATGGCACAAAGAGCAGGCCAGGTGTCGCAGAAGTTCGGGCTGGAGCTTTACGTTGTTGGTCTTCCAGATCGATTGATGCTTTCCGTGCAAGGGGATAGGCGGCAGGGGCTTGTGCTGAAGTTCCGTGCGAGCAGTGGGATTCCGGTGCGAATGGGTTCATTTCCACTTATGAAGAGTTCAAAAGCTTGATTTAGGAGCCCACCGAACCACAGCAAGGGTCTAGGGCCTGAGAGGCACCATTTGGGAGCAAGGAACACGCTGAAGACTGGTCCAGGCACTTCCACAAAATGAATGGGAGGTCAGGAATAGCACCAGCCCTTACTGCACAAGCTTCTGTTGATTGTAAATACAAGAGCATGGCTTTAACCCGTTTATTGCGGTGGCAATTCCGCTGCGATGTGGGCGTTCGAATGCGCGTCCGGGGCCGTGTAGGCCAACGGACGTGCGCAGCACTACTGAGGTAGTGCTTGCGACGGCTGTTGGCCAACGCACGCACGCAAGGTTTAAAAAAAATATTTGCTGCAAACCCCAGATCAGCCAAATTAAAAGATGCTCATGTGGACACACTTGTGTCAAAAACTTATTTTATAGATGCGGTCAGCAAGTGGGTAAAGTCTGTGGTTGCGGTGGCTCAGGAGAAAGGTAAGAATGTGCAACTTGAGATTCGCGGACTACGGCGGCACTCAGAATCATGCCTGAAGCCTCCAAAAGCAGCCCGCCGGAGCCTGAGGAATTGCCAGTTCTGAGTTGCAAGCTGCAACAGTCTTTAGTCTACAGACCTGAGGACGTGTGACTGGGAGCCCCAAGGCCACGACGAGCCTCCAACAGCCTGGTCGCAGGGCATTGGATTTATTTAGGCATTTTTTTATAGCGCATACTTTACCCAGCGCAGTCAGAGCGCTTTACAATAGAGCGAAGTATATAGGATTAGATATTATGGTAACATATTTACAGAGTATAAATCCACCAAAAATTACACGATACAAACTAAAGTTGGAGCGATTAGGGTTCCAAAAAAACACATTCCAGAGTTGAAGCGTAAGGACAAAGTAGTCTCCAGTGAGGAACACGAAACAGTCAATGCCTCCAGGTTGTGTAGGTGTATTGTTTTGACCCCGCCCCCACAGCCACTGACCACGCCCACGTGCCCCGCCCCCAACTCACAGACCCCGCCCCTACTGCCACAGGCCCCGCCCCCACAGCCACCACACCCACATGCCCCACCCCCACATTCACTGACCCCACCCCCGGCAGAGGAGGAGCATTCACACCCACAGGCCCTGCCCCCCACAGGCCCTGCCCCACACCCACAGGCCCCGCCCACACATTTACTGACCCCGCCTCCAGCAGAGGAGGAGCATCCACACCCTCAGGCCCGGCCCCTACTGCCACAGGCTCCGCCTTGATACCCACAGGCCCCGCCCCCTTGCAGGAATCATAAGTTAATGCTGTTCCACCACTGCCTCGAGGCCTTGCCTCCCTTTACCTCTCTTGTGGTTTCGAGGGGGCAGTGTCGGCCTGGTGGAGGGGACACACCCAAGGGCCCCGCGTGACAACAAATTGTGCACGGGACAAGGGCCGCCCTGATGATCTGTAGCTGCGCATGCGCAGGACACTCGGTTTGTCACAAGTGCGCATGCGCAGGATGTCTGCTCGTTATGGCCGCGCATGCGCTGAGAATAGCGAAGCACATAAAACTGTAAGAGTGTGTAATTGAGCAGCCCGCAGGGAAGCACGGCATGGAGAGTCCAACCGAGAGGGGGACGCAACTGGGACCGTACACACTGTCTTCCATTCAGAAAAACAGAAAACCCCAGGACTTAACTAAGAGCGCGGCTTAAAGAGGTCTTGATGGTTTAACAACTGCGCATGCGCTGGTGACAGACACTGCGTCCCGCAGCGGAGCACGAGCTAAGAAGGGCCTTGGATTAACAACTGCGCATGCGCTGAGAACAGACACCTTCAAGAGGGCCTTGTATTAACAGCTGCGCATGCGCTGAGGACAGACACTGCTCCCGGGCCTTGGATTACCATGAGCTCCTCACTGCCATGCCAGGGACACTGCAGCAGCATCTCCAAGCAGCAGGTAGAGGGAGCACAGAGGGGTGAGACTCTGAGACACACGTGCAGACAATCAATCAATAAAATCTATATTCAATCTCTTAAATACAGATCATAAAAGCACAATTTAAATCAGTGATCAACAACCAGCCCCAGTTCATAACAAGTTAAAATTCTAGAGCAAGTAGAATCATCTAAAAAGAACATCAAATAATTTTTACAGGACATTTTATCCCATAAAGTGCATTATGTGCCTCATAGACCGAATCCAGTTAGTTTACATCAAATTACTCATTTCTGCATATAATTATTAGTTAAAACCAACCTCGCGCCTTTCTACTTTTCATACAGGCCCACAAAAAGGTGGCTACCGAAAAACAGACAAAGGGATCAGGCAGAGATTTTTTTAAAGTAATGTGCCAACTGGCATTGTTTAAAATTGTGGCGCTTTAAAATCGAAAGGATAAAGTCTTCTCTTCCTGTCTTATAAAACCCACAAAACAAGACTAGGTGCAGGTCACATTGGGGGGAATGGTTGTCGCAGGGGGCACAGCATCAAATCTGAGTGTTTGAATCTTCTTTCCGTATAACCTAACCTCAAGGGGAGGAGAGTCAGACAAAATCTCAGTAGTTCCTATCCAGCACGTAGTGGTTCGTGCTAGATAGGAATATCCGCCCTCTGGCCCTTTTTCTGTAATTCCTTTCCCTGCGAAGATAATGAGCCCTCCGCATAAAAATCTCAATTAATTTCTGTTTTGAAATCTTCCTGCATTCTGTTTAATCCTTAAATAATTCTCCCAACCAAATTGCCATTAATTCTGATTCCACATAACTCAGCCATCTGATCTTATTGTAATGGTCCAATTTTAAACAATCTTTAAATATGTTTTGTATTAAATCGGCGCTAGTCTAATGGTATGTAACATATAAGGTAATCCCAATTCTATATGTAGGATATCATTTGAATAAGTGGATGGTACGGACACTAGGGACTTAAAAATGATCTTCAGGTTTTCGGAGACAGTCGGCAGGCGCCATACCCCAGACTCCTGCCCCTTATGTGGCTATTGCCTTCATCTTGGCCTGAGAAATGTTTTTAATTGGGTCAAGGGAGCTAGCGTCTAACTTTTGGAGAAGGCCTTAATAGCTTTCAGACTCCTTTCCATTCCTGGTGCTCTTGCCGATACCAGGTTCTCCCAAGTTTGATTTTTATCAAATAAGAGTCCCAGGTATGAGAAGGACTCTACCACTTCCATTTTCTGGCAATCCATATGGAAGTGTGGGGATTTATCAGCTTTGCCAGATCCTGCAATAATGACAGAAGATTTTGTATCACTTACTTTAAGGTCCAGCGAAGCCATGAATGATGCATTTGTTGTTATGAGCCATTGGAGAGCTTCCCCCGTTCTTGCAATTAACACTGCATCCTCGGCATAAGCTAACATTAGTAAGGGGTAGGTGTCAAACACGGGCACGTGAGAACAAAGGATTTCTGGGTATAAATATTGGGACCCTGCTCCCATGAAATTATATCACTTTGGACTATAAGAAGAAACCTTTACTGAGGAGAGGAACCTGAAGAAACTGAGGAGAGACTATTCCCAAGCTGAAGTGCTGCTTGGGGGAATGGCCTGCAGTGGTTGCCTTACTGCCAAAGGAAGGAGAAAGGAACTTTGTACTTTGCTTTCAACTTGTGAAGGATCTCCAAGGGCTTGGAAAAGAGCTTGCCTCCTGCTGAAGTCCCAGGGACAACAGACTTCACCCCCCAGCTCCCCAGAGTTCTTTGTGAAGTGCCTGCTGCTGTTTTGGGCCTTCTGAGGAACTGCGTGTCGCAAGGGGCTGAAAGCGCGACTCAATGAGACGTCGTCGACGCTGCACCTGCCGTCGCAACTCCGGAGAAAGGAGGGTTCGCCGCAGGAACTGTCGCACTGCACCGCATCGGAGAGAAGCGTGCCGCAACGAAGCGGATCGCCGTCGCAACTCTGGAGAAAGGAGGGTGTCGCCGCTGGAACTGTCGCACTGCACCGCATTGATCAAGAGCACCTCGCATCCCCGAGAAGCGCGCCGACGTCCGAGCTGCGGCCGTTGCATCTTGGATGTATCCGCTGTAGTTGTCGCATCGAGCGGAAGCTTCACGCATCGTGGGAGAAGAGCGTCGCCGCTGGAGCTGTTGCCGTCGCATCATAAGGGTGTCGCCGCTGAAGTTCACGCATCGAACCAAGAGCTTCTCGCATCCCCGAGAAGCGTGCCGCATCTGGAAGATCTTCACCTCTTTATTTCTTTGCCCCTGAACTTCGCCGCATTTCCCATCGCTGCGACATTGCTTGTCGTGGAAGCGCAACGCAACCTAAGGTACTTTGACGCAGAGTGTCGCATCTAAGAACTGAACTGAACTAAGCTTAAATCTACTATCTTAAAGTAATCGTAGTGTGTATTTTTGTTGTTTATGGTCTTGTGGTAACTCTATATAAAGTATACTTATTTTTTAAATAAATCCTGTGTGGTGTCCATTTGTAGTGTTGTCACTGAGTTACTGTATGTGGTCACAACTGCTTAACTTACAACGCCTCTGAAGTAAAGCCTTGCTGCTCGCGCCACGCAACCTAGAGGGAGAGCAGGGGTTATTTTAGGTGTGTAATCCCCCTTAACCTGAATAGAGGAGAAGATCCCTATTTGTCACAAGCACCTACCTGTGCCAACTAGAGACCCCCAAATCTAACACCCCCCTTGATTTTGTTGCTCGAACGGTTCTGGCAGACTTTGACTTCTGTATACCACCACCCTTTCACCTCTTAACTGGCGGTTCATTATTAAGATTAGGGTGGGTACAAAGGTCGAGCTACTTAATAAGTGTATCGTTGAGGGAAAGTATAGTGGGAAGAATTTCCAAGAGGCTTGGTACCGGGTTCTCAGATGGAAGTACTTGCAAGGGCTGAGTGGTAATATTATCGACACTTGTGTCCCCTAAGGAGGACTGCATCTGGTAGCAAGAGGCTCCAGTGATAAACACCGCTGAGTTAATTCAATTTCGTGCACGAGTACACTTGTTGCCCTAGTTAAGAATTCCTTGTGTGTCCAAGAGTTCTCAGGCAACATTAAAAATGTAAAGATGCCTCCTGTGAATAATATTTCTGCTGGAGCGAGATCAGCGTTTTGTCTAGTGGCAGTTTTCCCTCATCATGAAGTAGCAGAGAAGGGTAATATGACTGTCAGTCAGTCAAACCACTTTAATCAGTTAATTAATACCATACAAGTAAAATTCAAATAACCCAGTACACAATAAAAACATTTAAAATCCAAATCACAACATGTGAGCAAAAAAAATTATCAATATTACAAAATCAATTTCTAGGCATAGAAAAACCCCAATAGCCAATAGCACATAGACAGACAAAAGGACTACCACATATGGGGTATTTTCAAGAAAGGCAGCAAAAAAGGAAAACAATGATTGTATGTATATAGTTGATGCTTATGTAGCGTTTATCATAGGGTACCTTTTTTGTCTGAGACGAACGGCTGCTACTAAGAAGCTTGCAATATTAAAAATCTCCCATGGATCAATCAACATTTGGAGTTAACTTAAAGCAGGTTTAACCTGTACAAAACCTTTTTTCTCTTAAAATAGGAACTAAGCACTTCCTGTGAATCACAGTATAATGGTTGCAAAACATTATAAAATACATAGTATCCTATGGTGAGAAATTGTCACAGATACACGGACTCAAATCTTCTTGCCTACTCCATCCTTGAGAATTACCTAAAAAGAAGTGAGTTAGGTTAAAACAGAACCTAGTTAAAAGCAAACGGTGGAAGGGTTTAGTAACAATTCTCAGGTACGGTTCAGTCCGAGGGGAGGTGTTTGACAAAAAATAAGCCTTTACTGATGGTTTAAGTAGCTCCCGCTCCTCACGCTCCACCGACACTCCACCGACAGGAAATTCAGGAATTGGGTTTTAATCCAAGTCAGGTCCTCTTTTTTTATCGATCTCTTTTTTTAAAAGATCTGGGTGCCCCAATTTTAATAGGCTGTGCTTAACGTAATAAAGCCACAGGATACTACTAGCTTTCTCCAGAGTGATGCAGTCCCTAATAATCTGATGGTTCAATGTTGAGTCTATATTAACCCCTTGGATGCTAATGACAAGGGTAACTCGTCATGGAGTTTCCATTGATTTCAATGGAAAATACATGAGGAATTTGCAAGGGCCTTAGCATCCAAGTGGTTAAGCCAGGTCTTGAACCGAAAGACCACTGGGGCCAACCTCATCAAATCTGACACATAACTAACCCCTAGCAGAATGGACAGAGAATGGTGACCATATGTGTTTTTTAAAGCACAGAGAGCGGGGAACGTTGTATGTGCCTCGGAGAGGTTACTAAGAAATTAATTGGCATTCTATTAGTGGCATGTGAATTAAAAGAAAGTAATGAAGTGAGATTTCCTGGACATTTGCCTGTTCGTCCTGAACTGGGTTCTAAATTCAGGGCACCTGGACTTGGCTCTACAAGTTTCCTTACCCTTGTCCTGAGGAGGCCAAGAATGATATAAAGGCCGAAACGTGTCCGTGTCAGCAGTCTTTGACAAGAGGAGTCTGATTATAATTGATATATCTTTCTGACGAGTGAATTCACATTTCTGAATTAAGGTCTCGAAAGGGGTAATTACCTCGTGTGCATATAAGACAACCTCAAAGTGTATTTCCTTTATTTAATAGACGAACACTGTTTTTTCTATCAAATGGGTAGAAGGAATTTTATGAATTGTATTTTGGGATGTCTACTTATTTGTAGTTTGCATATATGTTTGTATGTCCAAAAAGATGATATCAAAATGAAAAAGATAATATCGAAATATTGATGACTAAAAAAATTATTACAACGATAACTAAAAACGATAACTAAAAGTTCGTACAAAATGTGTCTGGTATGTTATTTTTTTTAAATAAGAAATATGAACTAACAACAGGACTATGTACTGTTAATAGGGATATATAAAGTTCCCTATGTTTAAGTAGATATACACATATCTTTTCCTCCTTGCCAGCAGTTTTTTCTTTACCTTTTTGTAGTACTTTGTCCAGGTAGAGGAGGGTCATTTGGGTAAACCCCTACATATTTTCTGAATAATGTAATAAAGCCATGGGATACTACTAGCTTTCTCCAGAGTGACGAAGTCCCTAATAATCTGATGCTTCAATGTTAAGTCTAGATTAAGCCAGGTCTTGAGCCAACGGACCACCGGGGCCAACCTCCTCAAATCTGACGCATACCTAACCCCCAAATCTTGATCGATAACAAAAATTGAAGTTAATTGGGGGATCGATAAGAGGGTATGCAAAAAATGTATTTTCAACTTTCTGGACCCCCTCCATATACTTTTAACCCCAGATGGGTAATGTGACTGCTATAAAGAACGTGTTCCATGCAGACAGTGGCGGCTCCCCCACTGGAGCGTGGGGGTGTCACCCCCTGCTTTCTCGACGTGCGAGACGGCAGAAACATAATGGTATTAACTATCATTTTATGTTTCTGCCTTCTTGCACGGCGAGAAAGCCGAAGTGCCGTTTTGGGGTGGGCGGTCCTGCTCCAGGGCAGGGGAGAGTGGCTTGCCCACTGTTGTGCATGCTGAGTGTTTGGTCGGCTCCAGGGCCGACCAAACAGTCAGTATGTACAACAGTGGGAAAGCCACTCCCCCCTGCCCTGGAGCAGGACCGCCCACTCTCTCTTTTTTCTCTATTAGGCTGGTGCAGCGGCCTACAATGGAGAAAATGGCCCTGGTGGGGCGCGCTCCAATGCGCCTCACCACTTGTGATTGGTGGAGCCTGGAGGAGAGGGACGCTGCCTTTGCTGATGACGAGAGCGGAGGCACAGAAAACGCAGGATGGTGGGAGCGGGAGCCGGGACCCATCCAGAAGCGGGACAATAAGTTTCATGTAATATTTTGTTTTTATTAAATGAACTCCTCCCCCCCCTCCGTCACGACCCCATTTTCACCGCCCCCCCCACCCGCCCGTCATGCCGGCCGCGTCTGGAAGTAAATCTAGAAGGCCTTACATCATAATTAAGTTGTTTAATGTGACTAAACAACAATGGCCTTGAGGAAACCCTCCACGCGGTAGCTACTAAATATGGTAATTCACTCTGGGGCTCAAGCATGGAGGCAGGCATAATAATCTGCAGCGATAACGCTGTATCCATGAAAAACAATGTTGTACAGGGTGTGACATTTACACGTCTTAAGATATGCAGAAATGTGGACAGGTTGTAGGTATTTACACTGCATTTGTCTGTACCATTCCCGTGCATCGTCCAGGCCACGCACCCTACGCGCCTTTGATGGAGCAAGGTTTCGCATATTACGACTTGCTTGGATTCAAGAACCTTGAATAACTTATAACAATGTAATTCAACTTGTTTGTCTTACTAATTTCCCTTTATTCTGACATTTGGGTGTCCTAGAGACGCTTGCCTATGTGTTTACTAACTCAATAACGTTTGTATCTAAAAATGGCCGCTGCTTGGCGGCTTTCTTTCTGCGCATGCGTTAGTCACACTCACGTGACGTACTTGCAGTTCTGGTGGGAATCTGTGCGCTTGCGCATTGGCTTTTAAAATGGCTGTTGGTGTCCTCACATGGTGAAGCTTGCGCTGATGTTTCACGTTATTGTCTGTCTGCACTAAACTCTCACGCCATAGTATATTATAAGTAAAGGGGTATAGAGTAGCTATTCATGGTATACAGTGTATTCATTTATTTCTATGTTTTAATTTGTTTTCGCTTACTTTTCATTTACCGCGGTATTGAGGGGCTGATGGGATGCTCGGGAATCCATATTGAAATGCTGTTCTGCGCATGACAGTCTTCGGCCGGTGACATTGAATGACTGCCAACCAGAGGTGGCAGCCAAGACGTGCCTGGGAAGATGCACCTTCACCCAGCCGAAGAAGCCGAACTGTACTGCAATTGATACATTTGTAATGTTTTCATTGTATTCTGTAGAGTATCTCATGGGAACCCCAAAATCACTAGGCGGGCTCAGAATATGTAAATGTGAGCTTGTAGAAGTGAGACATGATTGGTGTGTTGACCTATCCTACTCGGGGACCAATCGAAATTGGGGATTCTGACACTTGCAACATTTGGGGGGTGGTACACTGACCCGAAAACAGTATAACTAGCCTAGGTTTAGCTAGAGAAATTGTCCGACTTGTCTGAATAGCTGACCTGTCACTGACCCAACGCACTCAATAGGTGACTGATACAGAGCGCTGCGGAGCACTCTGTCCGAAATATACCATAGACTCGAGAGGTTTTACTAAACCTTAAATGCTGGCGGAGCACTTTGATGGAGAATTCGCTAACCCAATTGGGGTTCTGACTGATAGCTGCAGAGAGGGTGGAGCGCAGGCGTTGCTTCCAAACTGTGGGTGCTGGTCGTTCCTTGGTGGTCCTGTCCTGATCCTAATCTGGGTTTCCTGTCCTGTCCTGGGGTGTCCATTCTACACCTGCTGTCCTGTCGATGACTGTTCTTCCTTGGGGTTTATCCTGTCCTTAACTGACCCGTGGCTGGGGTTGGTCTTCACACCAGTCTAGGTAAATATAGTGTCGAAACTCTATACTGCACCTTTCTATTTTTCTGTCTTTGCTTCAATAAAGACATACCTTTGCATATGTTAATTTTCCATGCTTTTCGCAATCTACTATATGAAGAGTCATACATTTATTTCACATAGTATGTTCTTATGTTTCCCCACCTTTAGAGCACATTCTCTCCATACTGTTTATGAATTATAGATGTGGTTTACAATTTTTCTCGTAGCAAGCTGAATTTGAAGAAATGTTGCTATAACTATAGCGTGTTCCTTTTTTCCCAATCCTATAGATGTATAGGGTTCTCTAAATTTCTCACCCATTCTTCTGAAACATTTCCCCATAGTGAAATTCTAGTATGTGCCTAAATTTGCCCCATCTATAGTTTATTCAATTTCTTTGGTTCCATCCCTGCAAAGCTTGAATAGCATTATTCCCTGTTCTTACCTAACATTAGACTCATAAATGGTTGCCCTGATTTACTTTGTATATGGTTATGTGATCTTTATTATCTTGATCATTGATTGTCTACTGGTCGTAAACTGTATGCTTTCTGAATCTGAAACCTAGATAAAGTGTTTTAAACCTTTCGAGTTGGTGGTTATTTGATGAATACAAAGAAATATAAAAGTCGGTATTTTGTTGCCTGCCTTTCTTTTACAGCTAGCTCTCTGATCCATTTGTGATCATAGGTACCCGTAACGGTGGATTGGTAAGTCGGGTACAGTAAAAATAAATAGGAAGGAACAAGGGTTACTGGTAGTAGAGTGCAAGGTCACCTGATTTACGTATATGATATATTGAAGTTTATGGGCCCGATAAATATATGGTGAAATTGTTGGTTAGGTGACCTGCGCGCTCTATCACCTTCATGGCCCCCAGGTAGAGTCCAGGCACTGGGCCAGCTGCATAGAATGCCGCCCTCACCTGTCACAGCTGCATTATGTGACAACTGATATCTGTAGAAGGGTAGTATACGGTGCTTTCCTGCCTGCCACCCACTGGGCTTACCTCGCCCCTGCTGCTAGGATCAGGATTCAGCTAATGAGCAAGGCGAGCAGAATATTCCCAGAGAGGCACCTAGCGCCCACTTAATTAATAATTAAAAGCTCGGGCCACCGGCCGCTGAATTCCAAAGACGGCGAGGCACAAACACCGTGTGGGAAAGCTGCATGGATAAGTGAAAATAAATATTTGAAGGGAACAGAAAGGTGTGGGTCACTCAAGGTGTGCCCAGCCTGCGGCAGTTGTGACCCTGTCGTATGGCTAAACACACACAGCACTGCCCGCCGCTGCAGGTGTAAAGGCTGGGGAGAGGCCTAGAACAGAAGGGGAGCTTTGATTTGTTAACAAAAGAAAGAGGGCGGTGACCCGTGGGCCTGCTATTTAACTAACTATGTCTGCCACTGCGTTAGAGTTCATGGTGGCCCACCACGGGGACCAGTTCTTTTAAAGTACTAGTCCCCGGTGCGGGTGTACAAACATTCCTTCGAGCTCGTCATGGCGGTGAGTGAAATCAACTTTTGGTTACATTCAGAATGCCTGGAGCAGAAAGAGCTGTGAGGGTGTGTGATAGAGGTGAAGGCCAAGTGGACTCTGTGCTGAACGACGAGCACGCAGGGGAATGAGCAGCCTGGAAGGGCATTGTTCACCATGCCGGTGTCTAGCGAGATTCCTACTACTGACCGGTTTACCCAGTGCAACATAATACGCAATGGAGCCGTGTCCCATTAAAAGCAATCCTTCCTCGTTTAATGTTTTTGGGCAACTTAACTTTCCTTATGACGAGAGTATCAAGTCTGCTTTGATAATTTAACTTGCGTTTTTCTTAGACCGCGTACATTGTCAGGGCACTCTTAATTTCCATGCATGTTGGCCAGTCCTGGCATGGATTCGTCGTTTTAATAGTTGGTGGGTGTAATCAATGGATGGTGCACGGACATGATAAAATAGCATTCACCCTAATGTTCAGACTCGCTTGTACACCCAGTGCTTTACTTATAAGAGGATAAGTATGGATTTAGTGGGTCCTCTCCCAAAATCAAAAAGATGATATATCTATATACTGGTTATTGTCGATTATGCAACTCAATACCCAGAAGCATTTCCCCTACAAACACCAAGCACAAAAAAAACATCAGTGAAAAGTTACTAGAGTTGTTTTCGAGGGTAGGATTTCCAAGAGAGATTTTGACAGACCAGGGTACCCCCTTTGTTTCTCGTTTAATGAAACAAGTCTGTAAAACCTTGAAAATTACCCAAATAAAAACATCGGCTTATTACCCTCAGACAGATTGTATGTGCAAGCGATATAACACAACCTTCATGCTAACCATGGAGAAAATGCTAACCACGGAAGGGAAAGAATGGGACATGTTGTTGCCACTCGCCCTCTTTGTTATTTGAAGCCAGGTTCAGAGAAGCTTGGGTTGTTCTCCCTTTGAACTTCTTTACGGGAGATAGCCACAAACCTTGCTAGAAATGACAAGAGAAGCGTGGGAACAAGAGAAACAAGAAGAGACAGAACACCATCTAGAATACACCCAAAGCCTAAGAAACCGCATACAGAAATTGCGAGATTTTGCTCACAAAAACCTAGAAAAAGCTCAAAAAAGCCAGCAGATGTCTAACAATAAAGGAAAGAGGTGACAACAGTTACAGGTCCATGACTGGGTGCTCCTATTCCTACCTTCCTCTATACGCCAAAAACGGGCAGAATGGAAGGGACCATATGAAGGTGCTGAAAGGATAGGCCTCACTACTTACCGGTTACGCCGTTCCTCAACCAAAACCCAGATATACCACATAAATCTACTAAAGAAATGGTTGTGAACCCTCCCCAACGACACCCATTACGTTTTGTCTGACTCAAAACCCATTCCTTCAACATTGAATAAATTGCCCATAAACGAACATCTAACAGAGGAACAAAAAGTGTCTCTTCAGACCCTCTTAGAGTCCTTCTCCTCCATCTTTTCCGACCTCCTGGGAAAATCAACAATACTCGAGCATGCCATTGTTACCCCACCAAATAAAGTAATAAAACAAAACCCCTACAGAATACCAGACGTTAGGCGGGACGCAGTTCCTGACGAAATAGAAAGCATGTTACAACTAGGAGTCATAAAACCTTCCAGCAGTAACTGGTCTCCCCCATTGTCATAGTTCTGAAACCTGATGGTTCCATCCGTTTTTGAATAAAGGTCCGAGCAGTCAATACCATCTCGAAATTTCACTCATACCCGTCGATGAATCGAGAAATTAGGCTTAGCCCAATATATAACCACATTCGATCTTACAAAAGACTATTAGCAGGTACCACTTAAACAGGAAGACCAAGAAAAATCTCCTTTAGCACCTCTAATGGGCTATACGAGTTTACTGCACTGTGTTTTGGGTTACACAGAGCACCAGCGACGTTCCAAAGACTTATGAACAAAGTTTGCTCCCAACATCAAGAGTACTCCTTAGCCTTCATAGACGATATCATAATATTTAGCCCTAACTTGGAACTACATCTCGTCCATTGTGGGAAGATATTCCAAGCACTTAGGACTGCAGGGCTCCACGTGAACTCCAAAAAGACCAGGATAACCTTCACCAAAGTCAAATATTTGGGCTATTTATTGGGAGATAGGGTTATTGCTCTGCAACAATAGAAATTGAGAGCAGTCTTAGACACCCCCTTCCCTACCAGCAAAAAAGGCATTAGATCCTTTTTGGGCTTACAAGGCTACTACCGCCGGTTTAAACCCAATTATTCTGAAATATCAGCACCACTAACCGACCTACTGAAGAAAGAGAAAAGGAACTAAGACTTGGTAAATCCTCCCCAAGCCACCAGAAAGGCATTCCACGAGCTCAAGTGAGCCATAACCTAAGGCGGAGAAACCAGCAGGGAAGACCGGAAAAACGGAGAACACCGAACAGCCTTCTGAGAGAGAGAACTGGAGCCTTGGGGAGGTCACAGCTTGTTGGCGAGCGGAACACCCGAACCTGGCGGAGGAAGGAAAGTCTAAAAAGAAGGAGACCAGACCTCACTGAAGGATGTGGAGTCGCCACGGACCCGGAGTGACGTGGCTCTTACCGGTGTGTGGGCGTCTACAGGCTTTTGAAAGGAGCTGAGTCAGAGAGGGACGGGAGGGGAGGCTGAGGGGTGAAAGGGACCCAGGGAAAAGGAAATAAGTAAGATGGAAAAAAAAGACAAGAGCAGAAATCATCGGCTACTCTTTTTCTTTTGGTTGCTCCAACCTCTACCCCCTTCCTTCACATTGATGCATAGCTATTATTTATCCCTCAAATCCTCCCTTGATTAAACCCTAAAGCAAAAACACTTACCTAGGTCTTTTCCTTCTGTCCGAGAGACGACGGCGGCCGAGGCACACCTAAGGGACTGAAGAGGAAGACCCTGTGGGAAAGAAGAATACAAAAGAGACAATCAATCATTGTGATTTCCTGTAATACTAATAAAAAGTGTATACCAAGAAATTATTCAATGCAGTCTGCTCCTTCTTGACTGACTCTTCTACAACGGGGAGTTACATACTCTCCCTACAGGGAATGTGAGACAGACACACAGAGACCAACAGACACACACAGACACACACACAGACACACACAGACACACACACACAGACAGACACATACAGACACACACACAGACACACACAGACACAGACACACAGACACACACACACACAGACACACAGACAGACACAGACAGACACACACAGACACGCACACACAGACACACAGAGACCAACAGACACACACACAGACAGACACACACAGACACACAGAGACCAACAGACACACACACAGACACACACACACAGATACACACACAGACACACACACAGACACACACAGAGACCAACAGACACACACACACACAGACACACATAGACACACACTCGGGAAAGCATAGTAGGAAAACGCTATATACAGTTGTTCTGTGCTTGCATATGTACATTGTTTTATAAAGATGGTGGAACTATTGATTTGAATGCACTTTCTTTTCTTAAGTCACAAATGTGAAGCAGTTCAGAGTCTGGAAAGCCCTGCAGCCCCTGCCCTGAATGCTGCCTCTCAGTGTCCTGAAGATGCCCCCGGGCTCGTGCGTCACCCTAGGGTCAGAGGCCCCCCTCACCTCTGCTCGAGCCCCGCTGGGGCTGCAGGGTCTGGGGGAGGGGGGAGGGGGGCACCGGGGGCCCGGCTGCCTGTGAGGAGGGGGCCCGGTGTGTTATTCCCCCTCCGAGTGACGCGCGAGCTCAACAAAACAAAACAATGCGTCTCACTTCTGGGCACGCGCAGAACCGCGCGTCACAGCTGCGCATGTGCAGAGTGTAGACATGACTTCCTATCGCCGAGTTAGGACCTTGCACGGGGTACGGACTGTGAACTGCCCTGCACAGACGACGCGAAGCCTCACTGCGCCTGCGCAGAGGAAAGACATTTCCCCCAGAGGAGCGGACCGAGGAGCTTTGCATTTAAATACCTCTCACCCTGTGCTGTGGCGCGAGGCGCCTCGCGCTCTGCGGCGGGAGGCAGTTATATCTCATTCATTGTGTCCCCGCGCGGACACTGGAATTCTTGTGCTTCTTTGAGTCCCACCTGTGCTGGCTCTGAGCTGTCGCCCTTCACTGCGCTCCGTGCTGTGAACTAAATGAAATCTTTCTTGCATCGACTTCTGGAGTTGGATTGTAGTGACATCGGCGTCTGTCCGCCGCGCATGCGCAGTTGTTCTTCCAAGGCCCTCTTTAACCTTCGCTCGGCAGCGGAAGGCAGTGTCTGTCCTCCGCGCATGCGCACCAAATCCAAGGCCTCTTTAGCCCGTTCTGTGGGTAGCAGTGTCTGTCCCCAGCACATGCGCAGTTGTTTATCCACAGGCCCTCTGTTAACCCGACCCACAACAGAGAGCACAGCACCCACATGAAACCCCAGGTGAGGTCATTTATTTAATGCATTCTTATAAAGCGGGGACCTTACCCGAAGGTGTCACAGCACCGTGCAATAGAACCAATAGAACCAGTGAGGTTACATGAGAGAACTGTTACAGAATGGAACAAATAAAAACAGCAGCCATAGAATCAAAAACGCAGGCAAAAGGCACACAATCTCAAGCACAGCAAGCTCAGACTGTACCAGAACGTAGACATTGGGAGGACTCTGGTTGGGAAGACTTGCTAGCCGCAGCAAGGGCAGGAGATCAATTGTTGCAAACGGCAATAAGTCGAGCAAGCCAGCCCAGGACTACCATCTAGATCTTAAAACATGGTTCAGACACTTTGCACATTTATATGCATGTCCGGGTTCCCCTTCAAGCGAGAACGTATGCATAATTAAAGAGCTGACAATGTCCAAGGAGTTTGAACCACTGTATTTTAGTATCTTAGATACTAAGTAGGCTATAGTCGCCATTAAGCCGTCCAAAGAGCCAGCCCCAGATATTATCCCGGGAGACCTCTTTAGACATGACCCAGAGGTATGGGCACTGTATATCAACTTACTGTGCAATGCAATTAGCAGAGGGAAGCCTATCCCTATATCATGGAAGGGCGCGGAGATCGTCCCTATATACAAAAAGGGCAGTAGGGACGATCCCGCTAATTATAGACCTATCAGCTTGATAGACATTACCCAAAAGGTCTATTCAAAGCAGATACTGAACAGGCTAAACAACTGGCTAGTTGACAACAACATATTATCCCCATGCCAGGCAGGGTTCAGAAAAAGAATCAGCACCATAGATCAGGTGTTTAGGCTGCTAACCATTTCCTGGAAGTATACTAAACTAAGATCCGGCAATTTGTATATGGCCTTTATTGACCTAAAGGCTGCTTTCGTTTCAATTCCAAGAGATCTGCTGTGGATAAATCTGCTAAATCAAGGGGTCCCAAAAACCATACTGGTGCAACTCATAAAATTACATGAAGATAATTTTGCAAAAGTGCGCTGAGGTATGGGCGGGGAGTTGACAGAGGAGATACCGGTGAGGAGAGGGTCCGCCAGGGCTGTGTCCTGGCGCCTACCCTGTTTCTCTTCTATGTTAATGATATGGTGGATTTCCTATTGGACACAAACCACGATTCCCCAAAGTTAGGTGGCTCTCATGTATGTGCTCTGACATTTGCGGATGATACCATCCTCCTCTCACAGACCCCAATGGGACTGCAAAATCTTCTGAATAAGTTGGTGGTGTACTGTAAACAAAAAGGATTGGAAATAAACCCATCAAAAACAAAATACATGTCCATCAGGCCACACAAAAGTTTTAAGAAAAAGATGTTGCTGAATGGCGTAGTGATAGAATGGGTTCACACTTTTGTTTACTTAGGGGTGACCCTAGATTCTAAGCTCTCATGGTGCCCGCATGTCGGAAAATCTGGGACCATTTTCATGCAAAATTCAGTGCCCATCTTGAAAAAGCTCAATGCTATTGGTACCAAGTCCATCACCCCAGCAATGGAGGTATACGAATCCCGGGCCTAAACCGCTTCTCTCTATGGCTCGGAGCTGTGGAGCGGAGAGCAAATATCCACCTTAACCGTGAGAGAAAACAGGGTTTTAAGAGCGATGGTCCCCCTCCCCCAAAATACACCGGTGATCCCCTACATGTACGATCTGGGGTTAAAACGCATCGAGCATAGGGCTGTGTGGATGACTTTGTCATATTGGTTTAGGTTATGGGCCACTGATGAACTCCATATCTACAGGCAGGCACTAAGTGAACTTATCGCACTAGATACCCATGTTGCTTTCCCATGGCTGGCTAATATACGTAGATGGCTTTTGACCTTGGGGCTTAGTGAGTTCCGGCACCACCCAGAAAGGTTGACCGCAGAATCAAAAAGGGAACTCAGAAGGGTGTATTGGAACTTCACTGTGCACAAAGTTTTACAAAATTGTGGAGTTGGCTCACTCACAAACAATATTCTGATGGTTAAACCAACACCCCGCTTTGAGGCATTTTTAGACCAAATCGAACCCCAATTGGCGAAAATATTGTACTTGAAATTCAGGTATGGGACCCTCCGTGTTAAGTCCTTTACAACCAAATGGGAAAATTGCCGAAATGGGGGGGAAGATAGTGAGTGTAAAATGTGCCAGCTGGGAATGCAGGAAAATATCGCACATGTTTTGTTCTTCTGCCCCACTTACCTGAGAGCTAGACAAAAATGGATTGTGCCGTTGGGCAGGAATATGGGTGTCAGGAGATATAATGATATGTTACGCATTTTAAAAACAGATAACACCCAGCTTACTGTATTTGGAGTTTCTAGATTTTTATTGGCTATCAACTATATAAAAATGAAGAAGGGTTTGAAATTTTAACTAGGATTCTGCAATAGAGGATAAAAGAACATTAATTGAGTATTGCAGGACTGAATCGCCGAAACGTTTTATTGTATATAGTATTTAATATTTTACAATGTATTTTGTTTGTAGTAGTTCTTATTATTTCCTTTTTTAATTGTTACTGAGATAAACATATAAGGGGCACAAGTACCTTTGGGAATACAACTATGATACATATGCACTGTACTTTACTATTTTAATTGTCTATTGCACCGAGAACCTAATGGCCATGTTATTTGCACTGATTCTACTAACTGCACCTTATCTTGGAATTGCGTATTTGCACAAATTTAATGATACCCAAAAATCTGCAATTTACTTTCTCAAGGATTATGGCATTGGACGGAAATGATGTATCTATAAATATTGCATTGTTTTTCTTTTATGATTCCACAAATCGAATAAAGATGTTTTGAATGAAATAGATAGCAATTTCCAATCCATAATGTAGCAAAATACAGTAAACCTAGGTAAAGTGCATATTGTGAATAGTACAATACAAATGACTTCATAGATTGCACATAGATTTCCGTGCACCCGTAGCTACTCTCAAAAAGGTGCCAATGCTCAAGATCAATTCAACATTGTCCAATTTAAATTTGCAGTCAAGAGCATCTGTTAAATTAATAGGTGACAATTTTTTAAAATACAGAATTAGCAACCATTGTGCATATTTCATATAGTATCTACTAAAGAATAAAAAGTGTAAAAGTGTTTGACCGCTGTGACCATCATATGGACATGGCAGGGAGTCACGTTTTGCGTTATAGCTATAGGGAAAACAAAGCAAATATCTTACTGTCCCAGCTCTTAGACGGAATAGGAGGCCTCTCTCCCATCGGGACATGGGTAGTGCAATATAACTTGGTAGACAATGCTCAGGGTACGCAATGGATATACATTTTGCAACAGTTTGTCTATTCAATTCCCTTTCTAGTCTTTCCGCGCTATAAAGTGCGTACAGTGCTGTCTTTAAAACTTTTTTGTCCATTGTTACAGCTGTGTTCGAATTGGCAAACAGTCTACCAAGGTTAACACTTTCCAGACTCTTGACTACCCCAGGAAGCCATGGAATATCCATCCCTTTCTCACAGGGAAGACTATCATCTATTATGTCCCTTGTGAGAGAAGACTCGGGATTCTTCATTATGGATAGCCAAAATAGTGTGGGGCGGGCTCTTATGATGTCTTCAATATATTCTAATTTCAGTTCGCCTTCGCCTTGACATATGTACAGAGAGGTGGAGATTGGAGCGCCAAGAGTTTTCTACAAAATGTATTTTCCTCTGATTGGACGTAAGAGCATTTGGCAACACTCCATACCTCTGCCCCATAGGTAGCTATTGGTACACTCTGGATCTTAAAAATCTTTAAAAAGGCTGGAATTGTTCCCGATCTTTTAGGGCGGAGGAGACTGAGGATTGAGTTAAAATCCCTCGAGAACTTACTTTTACAATATGCCAAGTGTTCACACCAGGTGCAGTACGCAGCAAAGACCATTCCCAGATAAGGTAAAGTAGCAGTGCAAGTTCATTTTTGGTCACCCACAGAGATAAAATTTAAAGGACATTTCCTTGGCCCACAAGGCATTATAAAAGATTTCTTAAAATTTGTGCATAAATCTAAGCCGGACATAAAATCTGTGAAACCTCAAACTAAAGTGCGTAGTGCATTTGGTGTGCGACCAATTAAAACCGCCTCATCTGTGTATAAAAGGAATGGGAGAGGTTTGCCTTGAATTCTGGGAATATCATTAGTTAGTGTGATCAGTGATTTATGTAAATTGTTTATATATATGATAAATAGAAAAGGGGCCAGAACACACGTGTGACCACTCTGTCTACACTGATGTAAGTGGAAACCTCTCCCCCACCAACAATCCTGACCCACGCTTTCAGGTCCCTATGGAGATAGGCCAAAAAATGAACAAGGGCCTCATCCAGTCCATATTCTAAAAGGATGGACCATAGACGGGACCTATTGACAAAATCAAAAGCTGAGGACAGGTCCATAAAAGCTAAGTAAAGTGGCGAGTGCTGTGCAATAGTGTACTTCCCTATGATCAAATTAAGATTAGGACTTTGCTCATTTGTGCCAACTTTACCCCTGAAGCCTAGTTGGCATTGTTCTAAAATCTGATTGTCCTCTGTCCAGGTTAAAATGTTTGTATATAAAACTCTGCTAAAATTTTAAGGGTGTTATCTATGAGGGAGCTCGGTCTACAGCAACAAGGTTGTGTTCAATCGCCCTTTTTTAAAAAAAATAGGAACGATCGTGCTAGTACACCATGTCTTAGGCAGTGGGGCATTGGTTAGAATATTAAAAATATTTAACAACAGTGGGGCCAACAAATCTGGTTTATATTTAATAAGATCGATGGGCAACCCATCAGGGCCTGGAGTTGTATTGCCCGCACTCTGACGTATAGCTTCCTCAACCTCGTTTATTGATAATGAGACACCAGGTGGCACCCTTTTCATAAAAGGGTCGGATTCAAAAGAAGGCTCTTGGTAAATAGTGGAAAAGTGACTTTCCCAGGTAGCGCTCATTATGTTGCAGCTGATGGGAGTTAACGGTTGTCCCATTGATCTTAACTCTTTAATGGTAGTCCAAAATATATTCACATTATTTAAGCTGGCAGCATTAATGAGCGCATCCCAGTGCTCACCTAATAATTGTTCCTTCCTATTAGCAATAGCATGCCTATATGTCAACCTTAAGGACTTGACCAAATCATTACACCTAGGGCTTTGAGATAGGGCCTTGCGGAGCTTCCTGTTGACAATTGAGCACTCCTGATTGAACCATCTAGGTTCGCGCAGTACTGTACAAATGGGGTTAGACAGCAAGGATTTAATGGCTGCACTGAATTCGGTAAAGGCGCTGATAGCCACTGGGTGTGGAACAGGGCCTCTAAACAGATGTTACTAAGATTCATGTTTCCCCTAACCATACAACTGAATCGGTCTGCGCTATTAATGCCTCGCCATACCAGCCTGCGGTTATCTGTGGATGGTGATAGATCTCCAGCACCACATTCTGTCTGAGGCGTTGGAACTGGAGACATCCGTAACATTATTTATATTGGGTTATGGTCCCCAAAGATTGTGGCCATAATTCCGGCTTTAAGCAAGCTTGCTTCTAAAGCGGGGGGTGGGGATAAAAAACATTATCAATTGTAGATGAGCAGCCCCTCCCTCTGAATGTCGGTTAATGGGGAGCATTATCTTTTGTAGTTGCATCAATTTCCATAACATTAATTAAGTTAAAGGTGTTCAAATGGTCCATTAGCTCTCTACCCCTAATGCATGTTTGTCTGCTGCTATGTGAATATTCGCTTGACCATGAGTAAGTTAGCTTAGCATTAAAATCGCCCCCCAGACAGATTCCTACTGACTTAAAAGAGTCTTTGGATTTTTCAATAGATGCATTAAAATTAATCACATTTATAAAATGCATATTTGGAACAGAATGAAAATAATTGTTATAAAAATAAATTATCCAAAAGGAAATTACCCTATTAAATAATATGCCTAGAAAATTATTGTTATCTGTATGTACAGTTTTTATGCATCTCCCTGTCTTAATATTGACCCAGATTAATAAAGTCCCCCCCCCTGCTTGGGGGTTGTTGCTAGGATATTATGGCATTCAAACCCCTCAATATGCAATTCTTGTGTGGCCCATGTTTCCTAACACAACAGGATATCTTGGTCTTTAATAAGTTGTACCCAATCTGTCTGGTGAAGTTTAGAGTACAACCTTGCAACAGTCCAGCTTAAGATACGGATGTCTGAACTTGCTGAGGCCTTCGTTTGCATAGGGGGGATAAGTGGGTTGTGGGAATAGTACACTCAGTTACTGGCAGGGCATGAGGTAACCTAATAGCAGGATCAGTATTTTCCCCAAAAGTTCATAGTCAGTCTTGTGTCTCTAATCCAGACAAGGTCTGGAACCTATTAGAGGTAGTAATTCAAGAGAAATTGTTGGTGAAAGGAGCATGACTTGGTTTGAGGAAATAACCAAGGGGTAGTGCGCATATGTTAGTGCTATTAGGTGTTATGAATTTGCAACCCCTTAGTAGGTGTCTCACCAAAGAAGGTCTGCGAAAGTTAATTAGAATACTGTCCCCTTCGATATTTTTTTGTAGATGCACTGACTCACCCAACTCTGCGTGCCATAATAATATCCTTTAATTCGGATACATGGAAGCTTCTATGCCTTGATAGCCAGTCCGCACATTTCATGCGTAGCTGGCTCCATGACTCATGCTGATCCCTCTTTAAAGTGGGTACCCCTGCCAGTACCAACACATAGGGCAAGCAGCGGGCGGCAGACTCAGGACATCCTGATTATCCATTCATACTTGGGGCGGCAGGAACATTAATGCACGAGGTACTAGACAACCTGTTCTGATTCGAGCCCCTGGGCCTGTTTAACCTATTAGCACCATCCCTGGTGGGGTTGGTATTTGAAATGGTTATTGGTATAGGGGGTTGGGGGGAGGACCCGTTTCTATCTATAGGCAATTGACGCAGCCCCTGGATTGATCGTATATCGGGTGAAGGGTGATTGCAGAAGCAGTATCTGCCAGTTTGCGACACAATTTCGGCATCTAAAATACTCATACCAACACCTACGCTATCGATGGCCCTGCTCCCATCAACCTCTTTGATTTCGGCCACCTTTTCCCCCACTGTCCCCTTAAAACGCTTGGCTACTAAAATTGCCACCCGCCTTCTTATCCAGGGTAGATGAAAAGAACTGCTGGGGAAAGAGTCGTGACCTCATTCTATGCCAATCTTTGGAGAGGAGCTGTGTCTCCTGGAGGAGGCACACATCTGCCTCCATGTTATCCCGGTAGGAAAGGATGGACCTCCTTTTATTGGGATTGTTGAGACCTCTCGCGTTGAGAGTGAGAATTTTCAGTGTGGGCTGGGAAATAGCGTGTCATAGTGAGTGCACCAGCTTTGGCCTGTATTTGGGTCCCTGTGATCCCTTTTCCCCCTGAGCCCCCAACGTCTGCCCGGCCTTCATTGCCCTTTGATCCTCTCTTCAACGTCTTTAACCTGCATACCAGTTCTCCACCCTCCCCTCCCTAACTCCAACTTAGAAACCCATTAACCTCAAATTGTCCAGGGCCCGCCTTTCGTGCGTGCGCGTCCTTGGAAGTCGGAATAGTTGGGAACGTGTGTTTCCTGTTCCCCATGTCTCTACACTCCCCGTGTCTCTACGCTCCCAGCAGATTTGTTCGCCGCCCACCCAGCCTTGCAAATGTCACTTATCTGTCCCTCAGTCGTTCACGGTGTCATCATAGGGGAATGTCTCTTTCGCCAATGTCTCCAGCACTGCCAGAATTTCTCGTGGCATGGTCTTGGGGTTCGGTCTCGTTGCTCGCTCTGTGCTACGCCTCCCGTAGACCTTATGCCATCTTTCTCGAGGAGTTTTGGTCTGTGGGCCCTCTGTCTCCTCCTGGATTGGATTCTCAATGCCCAGCACCTGGCAAGTGTCCTGCATGGATCTGAGCTGGAGGAGTATGCCCTGCCATATGAAAATCAGCCAGAAAGGGTGACCCAAAGAATACGGTATTCCTTGATTTCGAAGACGCAGAGTTGCCACTCGGAACTCTCTACACTTTTGAAGGGGTATAAGAGCCAGGTCATGGTGCAAAGCTATGGAGTGGTCCTGATATCTTAGTGGTTGCTTGTCCCTGGCAGCACGTAGCATACACTCATTTAGTTGAAAGTCTGAAATGTAAGCCAAAATATCCGGTGGGGCGCCCAGTATGCTCCTGAAGAGACCCTGCAGGTATTGTGTGATGTCTGGCCCTTCTTCTTTAGGTGGAACTCCCTTAACACGGATGTTGTTTTGCCGAGACCGATTCTCCAGGTCTTCTCTGTGTGTCTGGAGATCGATCTGTTGAGCCTTGAGCCGGACTATCTCTTGCTCTAGATGCTCCACCTCCTTTTCCTGGGCTTGCTCCTGATCCTCGATGGAGGCCATACGGTCCCCAACGGTATCGACGTCCCGCCTTATCAAAAGGCGGGACGTTGATGCCGTTTGGGAACGTGTGGCCTCCATCGGTTATCTCCTTCATCTCCCCGCTATTTCCCTTTTCAGCGTCTGCAAGTCGCCTTGTAATGCACCGAATAGAGACTCTAAAAAGGCGTTGGTAACTGGGGCTTCAGAGGTGTCCACATCTTGATTGATTTGTGTCGTTGGGGAGAGCCTCCCTTCTCCGCTGCTGTCATCGGGAGCTTGGTCAGCATCTTTTTTAGATTCTGATCCTTCTTGCTTCTCGCTGAGGACATGGCTGCTATATCTCTTACCACATCACCAGACCGGCATGCCTTGTCGTGGGGGTCCCAGCCCCAGTGGGTGGCAGTCACCGGGTTGTCCTCCCGCTGAGGTCCACTACGCTGTTGCTTGATGGTGAGGGCCCTAGGTGTCACTCCCTTTCAGTCTCGTCCGGGCCATGCTGTCTTCGACCGTCTGCTATTGCCCTGCTGGGCATCTGCTGCTTGTTCTCAATACTCTAAGCAATTTGCGCCCGAACCTGCTGTGAATCCCCCTGTAGGCCAGCAGCCCTATCTGAGCCTGGAGCACTAGATGTCTTCTAGTACCACTGCGGCTAATTCCTGCATTATGTGCTTGCAGGCCGTGGCCTCCGGTTTCCTCTGACTTGGCAGTCAGCTCCAGAGAGACTAATCCATGCCCAGGCCTCTCACCCATTGGCACCTTGTGATTTTTACAGAGTTACAGTTTATATCTCATTCCCCTTATTGGATTTTGTCATTTTAGTGTCATGTTGTTCAATACACTTTACTTTATTTTTCTATTTGTTTTTTTGTTTTTTTTGTTTTGCATTTTGACTTTTACTTTTTTGGTTTCTGCATACATATTTTTCATATTACCTTAAGTTAAGCCTGCCTGTTCGGTGATTAGGTACCAGGGGGTTGATCCTAGGTTAATTGAATGGCTTTGAAAGTTCACTCTGACAACGGTTGTGATTGTTCCACATCTACCGCAAATAATAATTCAGTTTCTTACAGAAACTATCTAACATTATCTGCAAAACAGGCAGTTGATAACCTACCAGGGTTGAAGCACCATGTGGACAGATTGAAATATGGGATGAGTATTGTGTGGCAATAGAATCTCTAAAAAACCTCAGTTTGCAGACGAACCAAGAATTACGCTTGAATGTCATAACTTTTTAAAACAAGGTAGTCAGGAAAGTGTGGCGAATATATGGCAGCATTTTGACAGCCCCAAGCAAATTTGAGAACAGAGTTGATGTATGTTGCAGAGACGAGTTTGTTCACCCAATGTGAATTGTGATATCCGCTTTGCTGATCTGCCTGAAGTTATGATGCTGCTGACAGTAGCGTGTCTGCTAAAAGCGATGGCGTGACTGGTGGAACTATAAAGCCAAATAAGAGAAAGTTATCTTCCGACACCGCAGTCTTCGTGACTGAGACCAGTAACACTGAAGACTCTGAGACTCACAGCAGTAATTTCTCCTTTCAGACGGTTATTGCTGCAGATGGAGCGAAGCCAAGAAGTAAGCACATTACTAAGGTACCAACAAAGTTTAATATTATCAATTTGTATTAACTTTTTCTCTTTTACAGCATTTGGAAATCCATTTTCTAATTGTGTTGCTTTTTGGTTAGTTTTTTTATTGTAGGCTATTATCTTCGTTTTAAAGGGAAGGATCTTGTAGTGTGTGACCTTAATGCTGCAGTTTGCATTTCATTACCATCATTTGCTTACCCAGGAGAATCTCCAGGGTGGAGGAGGTTTGCTGTTCCAGAGTTCTTTCTTCAGCTTCTGGGCAGTTGTCGCTCTGTGGCGATCTGTGGCGATCTGTGGTCCTGTTTCTCTGCTTTCCTTGTAGTAGCTCTTATCAGAGATTCATCCATCCGCCAACGATAATAAGATGCCAGGCATCACCCAGCACACAACACAGACTATGATGTGCTACGTCTATCTGCTCGGCGCAGTTAAAGCGCGGATAAAGTTCTCCGGACCCATCAGGCTGTGAATGTAACCTAAGGGCTTAAGATGAAATGAAGAGCTTACCTCCTTCCTGAGTGGCTCCAGACTGCTGTGTGCAGACCCGATAGCTGGCAGCACCCTGGAGTATGTATGTATAAATCAGATTATGTTGGAAGTAACCTGCAATATATTGTGGCAGGCAGCACCCTGCCATAGAGTAGGATTTCCTGGGTGTGAAGGGCGGCTGATTCCGATTGGTTGCTTGATAGTTTTCCAGAAACTCATGTTCTTGATTGTTCATGTAGTTAATGAAACATGCCTAGGCGTTTTATCGCTTCAGTTGACAGAAGCTGCAATAAAAGTTTCTTTGTCGTTGCAAAAAAATATGAACGGCCGACGAGCCTCTGTCTGTCAAAGAATGGAAGGGCTGGGGAACTGTCAGTCATCTCACTGCTAAGCAGAGCAGTGTCATGCTTCATCCTCCGTCAGGCCTCTGATTTTGACCAACATCGCTTAGAACACTGGGACTTTAGAGCCCATCCTTTTAATGAGAAAAACAAAACTACAAGTCCCATAAGCAATAGTGGTGGAGGGTGTCACACATGACCTGGCGCAACATCCGATTCAGCATATCCAGTTTCATTTTATAAGTATTTGACACAATATTGAAATTTATAACCTTTGTTTTTATGGTCATGAGTCACCAGAATACTAAAAAGTGTCTTATTTTGAAGGTCAATTAAGTAATGGTCACCAGCTTGGAAGCTCTGTTAATTCTTCAGTATTTATCATTGATCTCCACATGTGGATGGTTTGGGTCTGCCTCCTGCATCGTTCCCGATAACTCACACAGGTAAGGAGCTTGTAGCAGCAACATGATAACCCTGTACTCGTCTGTAGGAAGTGCGCTCCGAGGCAGGTATCCGATCATTTTTGTGAAACAAGCAAGCGCCAATATCTGCTATGTACATTTGTTAAAATAAAACAGTCAAATCACAGTATACTGTTCCGGAGGTTCAGTCCCAGAGTCATTAGCTGTAACTGAACGCAGACACCCTAGGTAGCATGTGCTTTTAAGACAAGTTGCGTTCACTCACCTAAAGGTGACATGCTTCATCATTGGGCTATACTCCTCACCAGGCCGGCGCTACAATGCCTGGCGGACACCACAAGAGGCCACTTCGTCGGAGATCTTTTAATAAGTACTCTGGATGAGCATAGTATGACAGAGGATGTTGTGTCATAAGATGTGACATTGTTGAAAGTCTGAATATAGTTCATGTGATCATCCTAGTCCATGTTGAGATTAAAAACAGTGGCAGAGAAATTGAGGAACTAATGGCCCCTATCACTGTGTGAAAGTGTCGATCACCTGTGGACCTGCTGGTAAGCTGGGGTCTATACATCAGGTCAGCCTTTTTCATGCCATGTATAGTCATGGAGCAATCTGTTGGCATTTCATCGGGACCAAATATGCGAAAATGGGTAAATGTGACCTAATCTTCTCCACAGCGTGAGGAGCTCTGTAACTCAAAACCCTGCACTGTGCATAGGTGATAAGGTGCCTATTAACATCTTACTGCCACAGGTGAGCGCTGTCTAACAGGGTGCACTAGATACAGTAACCCTCCTAAAATTCAGGACATACTGACTTATCCAATAGCGAGGACGCCCCATCAGAGGGCAACTGGTTTGAAAAGCACATGCTTCCTAGGGTGTTCAGTTAGAGATAATGTCTGTAGGACTGAACCTCCAGAACAGTATACTGTGAGTTGATTTATATGAAGTATGTGTATACCGGACTGTCATTTTCCTCGTCATCTCTTATGATATGTAAAATAAAACACAACACACTGGGAGGCCAACAAATCTATCATACATTTAATGCAAAAATAGCAAAAGGCCAAGCAAACTAACAAGTGACAATTGTCTTTGCAATGGACGAGACCATCCACCCTAAAGCAAGTTGGAGTATGTAATGCTACAATGTATTTTTATACACTTTTCTCCTAATACAAGTCAATGAAACATGAACACGTGATAGAAGCAGTTACTGACACAACACTAATGAGTAGGAGGCAGGATCTTCTCTTGAGAGGAATGTGAGGAGTCCGTGAGGTGCAGATAAAAGATACACAGAGAAGCTGCAGAATTCACTGTTTCTGGAAATAACACTTCTGTTTGTCAATATTCAATTTACTACAAGATGCAGGAAAGTGTGCAGATGGACATCACTAAATAAAATGGTTCTGTGCCCTAATTGAATCATGTAACTTTGCAGGCATATTAAGGCGAACAGTCACAACAAATTAATATAAGAATATTGTAATTTGGTAATGTAATATTTCAATGCACGTTGTGGCATTCATGTGTAACCAATTATCGGTGTTAAAGAAACCAGTACCCACGCACCGTGCCGGCCATATATTGGACCTAATTTTCTCCAACGTGTTGGATTCTACTACCCTTCCTCCCTTACCCCTGGTATGGACGGACCATTTTTTAATTCCCTTCTCTATCTCCCTTCCTTCCTATTCCCAGAAAACAGGCAAACGTTCCTACATACGTAGAAATTTGGATAAACTATCTGCTGACACCCTATGTTCTGCTCTTGCTGCTACCCGCCCCACACTGACATCGGAGGTGAATTTCGATGCAGTGCTGCTAAACCGCTGGATAGGCAACACAGTGGAATCCATCGCCCCTGCCAAAACTGCAACCTCTCGCAGAGAATCCTCTACCGCCCCTTGGTTTTCTGCAGAATTGATGGAGAAAAAAAGTAATTGTAAAAAGTTGGAGCGCCTTTGGAGGGCAAACTATTGTGAAGCAGCAAAAAACTGCTACAAAAAAGCCCTACGAGGTTTACACCAATCTATAAAAAGAGCCAAAAAATTATTCTTTGCAACCTCCATTCAACAAGCTGAGCAATCTAGTAAAGAAGTCTTTAAGATTGTTCAATCCTTTTTTAAACCAAGAGCGATTGACACTGAGATAACCCCATCAGAGAGACTTTGCGAAGACATCTCGGATTTTTTTGATAAAAAAATTATCCAGGTCTATGAGACCTTTTCAAACCCCACGCCCACTGTAATGGCGGACTTTGACATAAAAGATTCGCCCCCTCCTCCCTTAGCCCAATTCCATCACATCTCCCGTGATGAGGCCATGAGTGAGCTAAATAAATGCAAATCTGGAGGTCCAGACGCCCTTGCCCACCAAAACTCTGGAAAATGATGTTGTCAGCTATTGTTGCACCTCTCCTTCATATCTGGAACACATCCATTGAAACTGGCACGTTCCCTGACTGCTGGAAACATGCCACCCTCCTCCCTCTAAAAAAAAAGCCCAATGGTGCCCCTGACGACTTGACCAATCTGCGCCCCATTTGCCTGCTAGCAGCCCCCGGAAAAATGCTCGAGAAACTGATTCAACGCCAACTGAACAGTTTTATAGAGAAAAACGGAATCCTTCATGAAACACAGTCGGGTTTCAGGACTGGCTTCAGCACCGAGACGGCCCTTATTGAGTTCGCTGAGTCAATCAGATGGTCTTTAGACGCAGGGGCATCAGCTATGCTGGTGCTCCTGGATCTATCGGCCGCATTTGATTCAGTGGACCATGGAAGATTGATGTTAAGGTTAAGAGACACAGGTCTGGAGGATAAAGCACTGAACTGGCTTCAATCCTACTTAACAGATCGCTCCCAGAAAGTTGCATTGGGCACTTTTTCCTCCAAACCAAAACGTCTCTGGTGTGGTGTCCCCCAGGGGTCTGCACTCAGCCCGTTACTTTTTAATATCTACTTGGCCCCACTCTTTACCTTGATCACCAAATGGGGGGTCAAGGCAATCTCATATGCCGATGATACTCAATTGGTTTTTCCCTTTGATGAAGTATCTGAGGTTGCTTTCAGCAAAATTAAGGGCTGCCTTCAAGACATAGCCAACTGGATGAACACTAACAAACTTAAGCTGAATGCATCCAAAACGGAAGTGTTATTCTTTGGAAAAAATACGCGTCCTTCTCCAGACCTATGGTGGACCCCCGAAATGGGACCAGCTCCAGTCCCTGGAACCAATGCGAAGAACTTGGGAGTAAAATGGGACGTAAACCTCTCTTTCTCCTCTCATGTTCAGCAGGTCTCCACAGGTTGCCTTCACAAACTCAGGAACCTTCGCAAATTTCTGTCTCTCCTACCTGCTGAGTGCCGCAAAACGGTAGTCCACGCAACAGTTACCTCTAGACTGGACTACTCGAACGGCCTCTACCTTGGTCTTCCCAAGTATCTGGTGCAGCGCCTGCAGATCGTGCAGAATGCGGCTGCGAGACTCATAAAATCGATTCCTTTTAAACATCATGTCTCTCCGCACCTGCGCGAACTGCACTGGCTCCCAGTAGCGAGCAGAATTAAATTTAAAGTTCTTACCCTGGCGTTTAGAGCATTAAAAGGCACCTGTCCTAATTATTTAAAACTCAGACTCACCCGCTACCATCAGGATAGACATTTACGTTCCAACTCCTTGCTTCAGCTAACTATACCTAGAGTTAGGAAGGCCAGACTTGGGGGCAGATCCTTTTCTGCCGGTACGGCGAAACTTTGGAACGCCCTCCCTCTGGCCATTCAATCCACCTCGACAGAAGCAAGTTTTAAGAAACTCCTGAAGACCTGGCTTTTCATGCAAGAAACCTAAGCATTCGACCTAGTTTCTGTCTCAAGCTGTAAGCTCTCTACTAGCGCCGGGACACCTCCTTGTGAGGTAGCTGTTTGCGCTTTACAAGCATCAGTATTATTATTATTATTATATCCAGTTATGCTTTCTCAATTCCTTCTTCCTAGAGGCCACCACTGCTGCTATCCAGCTGTATTCAGCAGTGCCATGTGTGACCTATAATCCTGCACTAATCAATACCAACGGTTGTCAATGCTTCTAGCCAACTCTGGTCACTGGTGCCACTGGCACCCCTCGCACCCCCACCGCCCTTGGGCCTGTTATTCTTTTAGCTAGCTCCAGTCAGTAGTGGCCCCTTGGGCCTGTATGTAAGCCTACTAGCCAGCTCCAGTCAGTAGTGGCCCCTTGGGCCTGTATGTAAGCCTACTAGCCAGCTCCTGTTAGTACTGCCCCCTGGGACCTGTTATCATTCTAGCCAGCTTGAGTCATTAGTAGCACCTTGGGACTAGTGATCATACTAACCAGCTTCAGTCAGTATTGACTTCCTGAGACCTATTATCCTGCTAAGTAACTCCAGTCAGTAGTGACCCCTGTACCTTACTACCGACACCGAAAACGTTTCATTTTTTTAAAAATGCATCCCGTTTTCCTTTAAGAAAAACGGGCTGCATTTAAAAAAAAGAAAGGGAAAAAAAATCTGCTTCATTAAAAAGCAGTCCCAGACATGGTGGTCTGCTGAGCCCAGCAGGCCACCATCCCTGGTAGGGCTGGCATTCCCAATGGGCTCACAAATTGTGGGAGGCTCATTAATACTAATGAGCCTCGCAATTTGCGACCCCGACCTAGTGTTGGTAGACAGCGGCAACCATCGCTCGCTGCAGTGGTGGAACCCTCAAAACTTAGCAAAAGGGCGGCCTTTCATAGACCCGATTCCACAGTAACCGGTTGGGGTGCCCATGTTCAACATTACAAAGTCCAGGGGCTGCGTTCAGACAAACACAAACGTCTCCACATCAACTACCTGGAACTTCTAGCAGTGTTCATAGCACTCAGCTTTTCTCACCCAACTTGTAGGCAAGACTCTTAGTTTGCACGGACAACATGACAGCAATGTACTACCTACAGAAATAGGGAGGGACTCACTCTCTCCAGCTGTCGCACCTTGCACAAAGCATTTGGGATTGGGCGATTCGCCAGAAAATCTATCTCCTAGCAGTACACCTCCCAGGAGTAGACCATCAGATTGCAGACCTGCTCAACAGACACAGGTAGCAAATACACAAGTGGGAACTTCATCCCCAAGTTCTTCTTCCCTACGTTCAAAACAGGTTTTCCACAGATAGATCTGTTTGCCACAGTGCACAACGCAAAATGCCCAAACTCTGCATCCAGGTTCCCACACCCAGCATCCGAAGGCAATGCCCTATGGATGATTTGGTCAGGGATATTTGCTTATGCTTTTCCGCCTCTCCTGCTAATTCCATTACTAGTTCGGAAGCTCAGACAAATGTCCCTCTCTGATCTTAATAGCCCCCACATGTTCTCGTCAACCGTGCTACTCTCATCCTTGGAACTCTCTGTGGTTCCACATCAAAAGCTACATCTCACACCTTGTCTCCTCACTCAGAGCCATTGAGAAATCAGACATCCAATTCACAGAGAACTCAACCTAGCGATTTGGCTCCTAAAGTCATAGAGTTTGGTTATTTACAACTACCACCAGACTATATGAATATTTTCAAGGAAGCTAGAAAGCCTACTACAAATGGAAACTTTAGCATTGTCAGAGCCCATTCTCCATTCTTGAGTTGTGTCCTCAGAATCCTCGGCATCTTTCACCCTCAGGCTTGCTACCTTCTTTTTTTCAAATTTTTAATTTTTTACTTGGTAGAGCAGGTTCCTTGTCTTTGGACTTCACGTGCTCTTCTTTATGGTCTGAAAGGATCGAGAGGAACGTGTATCAGTATCTTGATATCTGTCAGGTTTTTTCAAATTATCTCTATTTCTAAGATTGTATCTTTTCTCAGAGCGCTCCCTTTGGGGAGATCTATCTACCCGTTCTGGAGATCTATTTCTCCTCTGGGGTGACCTTCCTCTGACTTTGAACTGTTTCTCCTTGGGGCTTGTATCTTTGTTACCTTCCCATTTCTTTTTAGGAGTATTTATATTAATTTTTATAAAGGGTTTCCCTGCATTATCAGGTAGTTGTGGTTTCAGTGGTTTACCACCTAGACTATCTCTACCTAATTCTTCATAGCATTTTTCCATTATTCTGGCAAGTTCAGAAGGCTGATCTTCGATAGGTGTTTCCCTTAATTTTTGGCGGATCGCCACAGATGCTGCTTCTCCCCGTACATTGGCTAATAGTATACCTGAGACCTGCTTAAAATCTTTCAGTAATTTCATACCTAGATTTAAAGCAGGTTCTGGACCGTATTAATTTTGAATCTGTCTTAGTACGTCTGTTATTACCGCAATAGACGGAACACCATGTGTTTTTGTATAGATTGAAGCAAAGACTGTACCCCAAGTGTCACAGTCCTCCACATGTGGTGCGATCCCCATTGGTAAACATATTGTCAGAATCCTGTGTTTATCATTAGGTGTACTATCTGGGAATACTGCCTCTATTTGAGTGATCTTTTGAGCCAACCAAAATGGAATCTGTTCTCGTTTGGCTGGTAATTTACCAATTACTGACTGTATAGTCTGTGGTGTTATTTTGTTTGTGTTCGCCTGATGAGGGGTGTATTGGGGAACTCTTACTGTCTGTTGGATTGTTAGAGTCCTCATGACATATTGGACTAATTGTCTGTGTATTTTAATCAGTTCTTTCAGCTGGGCCAAAAGTTCATCATGTCCCATTTTCTCCCTGTCAGGATGGGGTGTGTAACCGGCTAATATTGGCCACGTTGCTCCTGGTCTGCCAAGTGGACCGAGCCTACTGATGTGATTACTGTGTTGTAGGGCGCCATTAAACCACAGCTCGTGCTGTTGGTAGGTTAGTGGAATTTCTATTTCCTCATAGGGAGTATATTCCTCTGGAGTTTCACCTGGTTCATAGTAGTGGAACTCATTTGTTATAGTATCTGCTGCTGGGAATTTTATCCATGAATAGAATACTTCTGTCTGTCGATACTCATGTGCCTCTATTACAAACACACCTGTACCACCTGTAGCTGGTAATCCGTTGTTTATTAGTTTTAAAGTTAGATTTCCTCTTATATTTACCGGAATGAGCCTCGCATTTTTGTTAGTTAATAAGGGATGAAGTAAGTGAGAAGTACCTTAAGTTGAATCGTTTTGCTAAAAGTTTAAAACCAAGAATTCTCTTAGAGTCTAATCAGCTCCGTACCTTGTTTAGAATGCGGGAGGGCTTGTATCTCTCTCTCTCAGAACTCGATCTCCCGGCAACCCGCAAGGGCGGCAGGGGAACACTGGAGCTGGATTTCTCGGCTGGAGAAAAGACAGCGTCTTTCTCAGTGCCTCGGACGGGAGGGTCGGCTTCCTTCAGGATTTTCAGACAGCAGGGCGTCGGGCGAGAAGTCAGTCAATCTGCTCCAAACCACCGTGTGTCTGACTAGGCAAACCTGGGCATATTTATACTAAAAAGTTGCCTGGTTTGACGTCAAGGGTGGACATATTAACGTCACTAGAAGCATGAAGTGCGTAACTCACTCCAAGGGTCGGGTACAAATCAATACTGGAGGCACGGGTAATTTCCCCCGGGACTTCAGTGGCGGATTCTGTTTCAGAGCCTGTTGTACTTTTCTAGGGGCTTAGTGGCAGAGGAAACGCCATGTTAGGATTGCGTTGATCCATATTTGGGCATGAATCAGGAAATTAATACTAGGGTCCTAGATACTTCACAACACCTGCTTCCGAGGACGCCAAGTCACCCAGCTTTGGATCCAACTTGATAAGCAGGGAGCGCCGACGCTCCGTGGACAGGGCGCAGTTGGCATTACCCAAAAAGGCTATCGCCCTCTGCGCCCAGTTAGACAAAACATCAAGTGAGATGACTGATCCTGTTGCCTTCGCCTCCTCCGCCATGTCTAAAAAGAATTTCATTGGCCCAATGGCGTCCAGGAGCTTATCCTTGCACGAACGCCAGGAACGGTCTATCTCCTTACGCGGATCCTTAATGTATTTTGCAAGGAAAGTCGTCATTTTAGCGTCCAACTCTGGAGTCAGTGCCACCTTCCCCTCCTACGTGGGGCGTGGACACTCCGCCCTAAGACGCCCGAGCTTCCTTTTCCAGAGGCTTGCGGAGGCCCCCGCCACAAACTTGGCCACCTTGTCCCCAGGAGCCTAGGCCGCCGACCGTGGATGTATGATTTCATCTGGGTCCAGCATGCCAGAGACTTGGCCAGAAAGGCTGTTTTCAGGCGTTCAAAGGCATCCTTGTCCACCCCCTGTGCCTCCCCTACGGAGCCTTCTCCACAAACCTTCTTGGGTGGTGGGGGATCCTCCCCCAGGGTGGGTAGGGGTGCAGGAGCCGGGGTGCCCCCGTAGGCCTGGGCCAATCTTGCGCATTCCGCCGCCAGCGAGGTCAAATCAATGCCAGAATACGGACCCCCAATGGGCGTCAATGCTGCAGAAAGGGTGACAAATACAGACCCCGCAGGGCGTAACGGTTTGGCGGCTTGGGGACAGGCTCCGGCAGACTCGTTACTCCCTCAGCGCGGCTCCTCTATGAAGACGCCGTGCTGTGGGAGCAACGAGACGCGCGAGTGCTCCCTGGTGGCCCCGCAGAGCACCGCAACTGGACTGCCGCGAAAGGAGTAGGAAGCACTCCCGCGGCCATACATCGAGGGAACCTGTGAAGGGAAGGTCAACCCCAAACATATAATGTATTCCGGAATCCCTTCATCGACGTTCCCTCCCCGCAATAAGAAAAGAACACAGTTAACACACAAATGCACAGAGAGCAAAAAAGGGTACTTAACTAGCTGCGCAGCAGCGAAGAAAGACGAAGTCTGCGTAAGGTGGTGGAGCTTTCTAGGAGTTGGAGACCGTGAGGAAGGACTACGTGGCAGGCTACCTCTTGGACTTATGGGATTTGATGTTCATGGACTGAGTTTTACTTTTTCTTATAAGAGCAAATGACGTTTTTTCTCTGTATGTTACAAGAAAAAATCTTTTTATTGCTTTTCTGGCTGCTGTGTTTATGATTTTGGATTAAAGCGGAGAAAGAAAAGCATAATCAGAGCCTCCGGTCCTGACATAGAATTAACTTGCAATGCAATCTAATCCTACATATACATAAATTAATAGTTTACTGCATGTCCTGGTAGAGCCTAACCGCAAGTCTGTGTTTGTGTTATACCAGGGTCTTCATCTTTTCGATAGTGAGAGCTACTTCTGATCGAGGAGAATCATCCTGATCTACAGCCGATATTACGTGGCTTAGCTAAGGGTAGATAAATGCCAAGCAGCTTAATTGCGCCCCTAGAGCGCTCAGTCCTGCTGCACTGAGCACATAGCATTTGTAGCACTGGGTTAGGAAAGGTTTACCTGTAGGGCCCTTAAGCCTTTGTAGCACTGTTAGGTTTACCTGTGGGACCCCAAGCATTTATAGTACTGGTAGGAACGGTGTATCTGTGGGGTCCCCAGGGACCTGTTATGTTCATTTTATTAACAAATCCCATCTGAGAGGTGAGTGTTTCACTGAGGGTTTTGCCCTCAAAGTCATGCAATACATGGGATGGCATTGTTCTCTCTAGGTGAGTGTGAAGACAGAAGACTTCTATTATCTGGTGAGTTGCCCTCCTGTTCATTGGCTCCTGTCCAGATGCTGGCCCTGCTTTAACAGTTCAAGATTAATGTTCAGTAGTGGCAGTCACAGTATAAGGACTGTGAGCAAGACCTGCTGTAGAGTTGTCGCTGTCCTAGGAAAAATGTCTCAATGTAGGAAAGGGCCTGTTTTGGACATGGTTAGCCTTCACTTTTTACCTGGAAAATGTAGTATTTACTGGACGTACACAGGGTCCCTGCCAACCAGGTCCCCTGAGCCCGATCTCCTTCCCTTAAGTGTACCTGTCGTTTCCACGGTTGTCACCCCATTACCTCACTTATAAGCCCCTAGTAAAAGATACCTCTGGTACCAAGGGCCTTGTTGTTTAAGAGGGTCTCTAAAGGCTGCAGCACAAATTATGCCTCCCTAAGGGACCCCTCACCACGCACATACATTCATACACACATACACACACATACATACATACATACATACACACACACACATACATACATACTGCCACTGCAGCTGTGTGTCTTGGTGCAGGCAAAACTGAAGAGTCGACATGCCACACATCCCTGTATGCGATGCCCATAGGGACTGTCTGAGATATAGGTGGGGGGAGACCAAAAGAAAGAGGCCAGAAAGCGACCCTAGGGAAATGGGGTAACCCGAAAAAGAAAGATTCTACTTCAGGGCCCCAAAAACCTGTTCAATGGAGTGGGCCCAGAGACTCTTGACAGCCAAAGGGTGGGTACCAGGGTAAGAACTGGGATCCTAAGATGGGCTTGGTGCCATGGCAGTAGGTCACTTGGGCACTTTCCTTGAGACTCTAGCTGTAAAAACAAAAACTATACCTCTGGCCCACCTGCAGTACCTGCAGCTGCCAATCTCCAGAAAGGATCTCAGGAGAGCAATGGCCATGCCAATGAGCTCTCTTAGCCGACTCAAGTAGGGATGTGGCCTTAGCCACCTTAGCTGCCTGGCCCACTAACATGCACATGGGGTTAGGGTGGAGGTCTTGAGAGACACTGGTGCCAGCATCACCATGGTGACTGAGCAGATAGTTTCCTTAGAACAGTATCTGCCTGGGAGGACCTTTCCAGTCATCAATGCTGAAAATGTGACAAAACCCATCCCGCAGGCGAGGGTGTCTGTTGATTTAGGAGGAGTTGCTGGCAACGAAGAGGTAGCAGTCTCTTCATCCATACTAGTTGATTGTTTTCTTGGCAATGATTTGGAACCCTTAGCCTGGGCTGAGGCAGAACTGAGGATCCATGCAGAAATGCTTGGAACCTCTCACTGGGTGTGTGTGGGAAAACCATAGCACAGAGCAGAGCCCGGGTGTAAAAGAGGTGCTGAAGTCTGGAATAATGGCCCAGTCCTCCAAGAGAAAAGGCAGGAAAACTGGAGAACCAGTTTCCAGTCAGACACCAGACCGTTCTCCTCAGGAGGAAGAAGGTTCAGCCTCAGAGACAACTGAGCCTCAGGAGCTGACGTTTTACCAGGATGAGCTTTTGGCCCTGGGGCGACCCTCTAGGGAAGATCTGTGCCAGGGACAGAAAACCTGTCCCAGTCTTGAAAACCTGTGACGGCAAGCTGCAGCACAGGAAGGAGGTGATGGCAGTGGTGTCCACAGGACATATTGGGAGGAGGAAATCCTTTACACTGAGGGCAAAGACCCCAAACCTGGTGCCACTATGAGAGTGGTAGAGCCTCGGGCGTTTGGGGGAGTTCCTGCGCCTCCATTTGTGCATTATCAGCAGCCACATATACAACTTATTCTGTCCAGACTATTTAAGATTATCAAAGAACGGACTGTTCTTCTCTGCTTTCCATGATAGAACTTCGGGTCAGAGTTGTATATGACGTATTGTTTGGCGTCTGTGCAGCCACATCTTCTTTAAGATCAGTGAAAGCAGCCACGAAGCATATCTGGATGAGAGTCTTGAAGGTAAGTAACTCTCAGAAGCTCCTGTTAAGCTATCTTCCCTTCAGTGGGGCAAACTTGTTTGTATCTTTCCTAGAGGACCTGGTTGTGGCATCCCCGTAGCTGGACACCTTGACCAGACCAGAACTAAAGGCCAGGGATGCACCTGAAGGTGAAGGAGATTTGTAACTCCTGTCCCATCTGTCAAGCCAGTGGCACGACAGGTGGGAACCCAAAGGCCCTCTTAATCCCGCTTCCAGTTGTAGGCGTTCTCTTTGAAAAGGCAATGGTTGACATTGTTGGTCCCCTTGACCCCCTACAGCATCAGGGAACAGTTCCGTTGGTAGTAGATCATGCCAAAGGTATTCCGAGGCTATTCCCCTCTGGACTACCACTGCCTCTGCAGTGGCTAGGGCCCTCATTAGCATCTTTACCAGGGTGGGCTTCCCTAAGGAGGTGGTGTCATACAGAGGTACTGTGAGAAGTTGGCCTGGGCTTTGCAGGGACTGTGGATCGGGCTGTTAGAAGGCAGGCAGGCTTGATCTCGTCGATCTCAGTCGCTCGAGTTCCGGCGGGAACTGCAACTAAGTAGACGTCGAGGGCTGGATGGTGCCTGCTGCTGCAGGGTGGTCACTCCTTGACCACAAGGGAGATTCTTCGGGCTTCCACGTTGAGATGGAGGGCGAAGGGTCCAGAATTTCGTTTCAAATGTTTCTTCCAGGAAATCTGATGTGCATTGGCACTGCTCCCACTCTTATTCGAATCTGGGGGGCGTGATTACCTGCTAGGTCCCCTCCTATGGGTGGGACCCAGGAAGTGGGTGGATACACCCCCTTCCTTTGATCCAGGCCGCCCTGGCACGAGGGCTGGAGTGCCCCAGAACCGGTTTGGCCGGATTATGCAAGGGGCAGCCTTGTGCGCCCCAAGCAGTGTCTGGTTTCTTTCAAACCTCCCTGCTACAATACACTATCTCCTGTCTGGAGGGCGGTGACACCCTCCTGTGACAGGAAACCCTTTGTCCAGGACCCATTTGGTCGAGTTTCAGTCAACTGCAGGGGTCCAGACATTTGTCTGTGGCAGAGGCATCCATTTTGTGGATCTTAAGGTCTTTGGAGAAATCAACCGCATTAAAGTAAAGTAACATGTCTTACCCCTCTAGAGGGGTGGAATGCCATCCCCGTCGCCAGAACTGGCGAGGGGATGGTATTCCAAATCGTATGACACCTTACACGACATGTTTTGATAAAGCCAAACCAAAGTTGCTAAATAACCGCGAGGATTATAAGGCACTTAATAGTATATGGTATGGCATTATCCTGAAACAGCTTAGGGATTTGTTCCCGACGGCTGCAGACAGGCTCAGCTCATGCTAGAGCTCCATCTCACATAAAACCACGCACTCAGCCTCCAGGATTGATGAGGCCTGACTATAGGAGTGGCTCACAGGTTTACATGTGTCCAGATATAGGTTTAGATATAGATATACTATACCTAAGCAAGGGGTGTTTACACCACCTTACCCCATCTGAGTGAACAGCCAGTTGTGTCAATTTAAGAACCAGCCAGGGGTGGCAAAAGATATGCTGCAGCCCCTGGTAGGCCTTGGTGGCCCCTATGCCCTGTGCACCTATAGTGCATTATACAGGGGCTGACAAGGAGTCCATTTCCAATTGTGGTATGTACCTAGGGTACATGGAATCCATTTTACAGAGAGAGCAGATGGCCTGGGGCCCTGATTAGCAGGGAACCAGGTCAACTAAGTCAAAAAACCAGCTAAACACAGGCAAAAAATCTGGGGTAACCATAGTCAGGTAGCCACCTTCCTACATAACCCCCCCCCCCAAACGAAAGGAGATAAGGCTATCCTTGGCCAGGTAAGCCTATATTGCCTGAGTGGCCATATAAGGAAGTACCTGCACTAGCATGGGTACCCCCTGTCTCATGGTCCACTAAGCAGTCCCTCACCCTTTGGGTATTAGAGGGTCTCCACCATAGGGAATCACTACCTTGGGTGTGTTTATGCAAAGTTAAAGGCTGGTTTGGATATGGAGTATTGAAGCGAGGCTCTACTAATTTAGGGCTTAGCTTCCTCCAATTATCTTCCACCATGTGTGCCTTTCTCTCTTTAACTGAGTTGCACTGTGCTCTCAGGGTCAACCTCTGGCTACCTAAAGCTGGAGGCTGGGTCCCTCTGTTTGGCTTGCTGGAGGGACAGTTCAGGTTTGGGCCCCTTGGGTCCCAGGTTTGGCTGTGCCCAACAGAATCCATCTGTGGGAGGTCCCTAACTGTCTTTAAGGGGGCTCCCTCAGGAGTTTTTAAAGTTTTCACCTTACTAGGGCTACTAGTTTTGGTGCACCTAATCTTTTGATGGGGGTGCTTTATTTGACAGGGGGCCCTCTGGGTCTCACTGTCCTTCTTGTCCTCTGCAGCCCTGGGCTGGCTAAGGCAAGGTAGAGAGGGGCAGGTTACCTGCACCAGACTGGGTCCCACCTGAGAAGGGTCCACTGATATCAGAGGTTCTGTCAGGCTAGGCCCAACCACCTCTGGGGCAGCTCCTTCATCAGGGGTAAGATCAGTTCCCTGAGGAGGCTGATCCTGTCCTAAAGTCTGGTGAGGGGGAGATTTCTCTTCCTCCTCCATGCTCTCAGTTTGTGTGGAGTTATCCATCATTTCAGGTTTCACAACACACATGTCAGTTTGAGTTTGGGCTGAGGCCATCACAGCCCCACCAACCTTTTCAGGAGGAGACTCAGTTTGGGTTTCTGCTGTTATCATAACAGCTTTGCTATTCTGTTCAGGAAGAGCTTTTACTAAAGATGGGGCAGAGAGTTTCTCAGCCCTACCAACCTTTTCAGGAAGGACATCTTGGATTGGGGCTGTAGCCAGTACAGCCTCACTAACCTTTCCATGGGAATTCACCATTCTAGAATGGGTTTCCTGTTCAACCTCAGCCCAGGCTGAGATTTCTAAATCATTACCCAGTAGACAGTCCACAGGCAAGTTTGGTGACACTGCCACTCTCTTTGGGCCAGTGACACCTCCCCAGCTGAGACTTACTACTGCCATGGGATGATTTGTTTGGATGCCATCAATGTTTATTACCTGGTATGTGGCACCAGGTAAAAGTTGCTTAGAGGGGACTATGCCATCAGCCACCATGGTGATGCTAGCCCCTGTGTCTCTAAAAGCTTCAACTTTCAAACCATTGATGATGGGTTCTTGTCTATACTTGCTCAAAGTATTTGGGCAAGCAGAGAAGTTGGCAAACCCCATGCCAGTCTCATAAACAAGATCATTGGGTGATGGGGACCTGGATAGGCCAGGGTCCACCTGAGCTCCAACAGTAAACCCACCCAGATTCCTGGGTGTGCTTCCACTTCCTGGGGGATTACTGCTGACAGTAACAGGAGGTGTGGAAGCTGGCTTGGGAGGTATATTTTCTTTATTGTTATTCTTGGGACAACAGTTGTCTGTTTTGTAATGCCCAACCTGTTTACAGGGATAACAATAAGGCTTTTTCTCAGTTGAAGAAGTGTCTTGGGACCCACCCCCATCCTTGGAGTTTTGGGGCCCTGGGGAAGTCTTTTCTTTACTTTTATCCCCCCCCCCTTATCTTGAGGCTTGGTAGACTCCTTCTTCTGGTTACTGTCCTGATTCTTAGGCCTAATCCTGGTTCTGACCCATTTGTCTGCCTTCTTTCCCAATTCTTCGGGAGAGGTCAGATCAGAGTCTACCAGGTGCTGGTGTAAGAGCTGGTTCTGACAATTACTTAGGATCTGCTCCCTCATAATCAAATTATACAATCCTGTAAAGTCATGTACTTTGCTGCCATGTAGCCAACCCTCCAGAGCCTTAGTTGCACAATCAACAAAATCAGTCCAGTCCTGAGTCTGTGTCTTCTGGGTGTCTCTGAACTTCAACCTGTACTGTTCAGTGGTTAAGCCAAACCCATCTATCAGAACACTCTTCAGGACTTTGTAATTGTTTGCATCCTCATGTCTAACAGTGAGAAGCTTATCTCTCCCTTTCTCTGAAAAGGAGTACCATAAGATTGCTGCCCACTGTTCCTCAGGAACCTGCTGTACCATGCAGGCTCTCTCAAGAGCAGTTATCCACTTGTGGATGTCATCCCCTTCCTTGTAGGGGGGCACAATCTTTGTCAGGTTTCTACTATCATAGGACCTGGGTTTCTCTTTAGGAATATTGCTGCCACCAGTGGCATCTAAGCCACACAAATTCTGCTCTCTTGCCAAGGCAAGTTTAGCTTGAGCTAAGGTAAGTCTAGCTTGACTCAGGGCTACCTCCTCTCTCTCTATCTGGAGTTTGACAGCCCTCATTCTAGCCCTATGCTCAGCTTTCTGAGAAGCAGTCATGCCTCTCTCTGATTCTCTGGAGGCACTAGAAATATGAGAGTCCCCTGAGGGAGATCTCACTCTTCTGTTGCCTGGGAGAATCACATGTTGGGTTCTGGGGAGGTGCTGGCCCTCTCCATTCCCCAGTAGGTCCAAGTTGGCCTGGCTAAGCCTGCCAACTGGAACCTGGCTACCCTGATCCTGTACTTCTAAGTCCTCAACATCTGAGTCCTCATCTAAGTCATCATCATCCTCCTCTTCAGGGGGATCAGTTACATGGGGGTTCCCTCCATTTCCTGTGTCTAGGGAAGCTTGCTTCGCCTTTTCTAAGTCATCCTGTTCTAGGATTTCTACCAGGATTAGGCAGGTGGGGCTTCTGCCCCTTTTTAACCCTCTTGCTTTGCACAAGGCAATCAAGTCTCTGCGGGTTAACTTGTCATATCCAAAAGTTGCCTGGGTAAGGTCAACTGTCACAGGAGTAGACCCTGAGGCTTTTCCTGTGTCAGACATGGTTACTAGTGAGGTGTAAGTGGTGCACTTACCTACACTAAGTGTTTTCCTACTGTACCTTGCTAGTGAGTTGTAGTCAGGGTGTGCTAATCCCTTTAATCTACAACTACTAAGTTCAGTAGAACTTAATATGCTAAGCTTTTGATTTATATGTACCTAGAGGTACTTGATGTGATCTTTCAATTTGATATAAAGATTGAAATGGTAAAACAACAGCAAGCTCAAATCCGCACCGCTGCTCACCAATGTGAGAAGTTGGCCTGGTAGGGGATGTTTCAAATTCTGGAACCACCTACTACCTGACCAAACAATCCCTTATGGTGTCTGGTTGTAAGTCAACCTTATTAGACAAGCTATCCTAGGGGTAGCATGGACTAAGCAGCCTAAAGGCTTAACTTAAGAGGTCGTGTTAAGAGAGCTGTTTTACCACATACAATCCTGTAATACCAAATGAAAGGACACCACACAAGTATAAATTATAAAAATATATGTGTTTATTACTAAAAACAATCCCCAGTATTCTTTATGAATAAAGGGGCACAACGTTAAATCAAAAGCACTGTTTAAACATACAAAGTTGCACAATTATGGATGAGGGCAGGGGGCCACTCAAACCATATACTAAACAAGTGGTATAAGAGATGCCACTCGAGCAGTGGTTAGGCCTAGGGCCTAGGGAATCGCTGGGAGCAGTCAGGACAAGCAATGCTGAAGTCGGGAATGGCCCTCGGGATTCGGGAGATGTGCGGAAAGCGCACGCACGCACCAATGTTAACCAATGGTGCGTAAAAGTTGTAGAGTTAAAGTTAAAGGACACTTCCACTGAACCTAGAGGAACAAAACTTAACACACAGACCCTAGAGGTGTGCACCAGTGTGGGAACACCGGCGGAGCAAAGTTACCTCACCCACAGGAAGTGGGTGCACAGGGTCGAAGTGGCGTCGGGTTCTGACTCGCAGGCTCTTGGTGCTTGAAGCTGAAAGGGCTGCAGGCGGGTTAAAGATGAAGTGTCCGGTGGAGTCCAAGGGTGGACTCAAGTTGTAGAGTACCTGAAAGCAGAGGGGACAGAGTCTGGGTCACTCAGCAGTGACCAGGGTGGAACCAGGACGGAACCAGGCAATGTCGGGCGCAATCAGGTGGTCGTCGAGGAGCTTCTCTCCGCTGTCACGTGGGCTCTGGGGCATCTGCGATGTCCAGGAGCAGGTCACGATCTGTCCCACGCAGGCTCTCACCGTCGGTGCAGTCGGCTTCAAGTTTGGAGCAAACAAGCCTTGGCAAGAGCAATCCACGCGGGATCAGAAGATTGCTTCTCACTCGGACCAGGAAGGTCAGAGTCGGGGCTCCTTTTCAGGGGAGCTGGTGTGGATCTGGAGCAACCAGATTCACGAGTCTTCTTAGTTAGTTCGTCGGCACAGGGACCACTAGCCAGCTGGCAAGTGACCGGGCCAACGCGTTGAGCCAAATAGAGCCAAAGGGCCCCACGCAGCACTCGTCGAGTGTGGAGGGCTGAACTTCGGCTCAGGAGCAGCTCAGGGTGGGGGCTTCTCAAACCCCGGTGCACAGCTTCGAGGATCACTCGTGGGCTGCACGGTCAGTGTCTCGTGGTCAATTCAAGATGGCGTGCCCCACGCTTCCGGTCGCCTCCACGGGTCTCAGCTTTGCAGGGACTGTGGATCGGGCTGTTAGAAGGCAGGCAGGCTTGATCTCGTCGATCTCAGTCGCTCGAGTTCCGGCGGGAACTGCAACTAAGTAGACGTCGAGGGCTGGATGGTGCCTGCTGCTCCAGGGTGGTCACTCCTTGACCACAAGGGAGATTCTTCGGGCTTCCACGTTGAGATGGAGGGCGAAGGGTCCAGAATTTCGTTTCAAATGTTTCTTCCAGGAAATCTGATGTGCATTGGCACTGCTCCCACTCTTATTCGAATCTGGGGGGCGTGATTACCTGCTAGGTCCCCTCCTATGGGTGGGACCCAGGAAGTGGGTGGATACACCCCCTTCCTTTGATCCAGGCTGCCCTGGCACGAGGGCTGGAGTGCCCCAGAACCGGTTTGGCCGGATTATGCAAGGGGCAGCCTTGTGCGCCCCAAGCAGTGTCTGGTTTCTTTCAAACCTCCCTGCTACAATACACTATCTCCTGTCTGGAGGGCGGTGACACCCTCCTGTGACAGGAAACCCTTTGTCCAGGACCCATTTGGTCGAGTTTCAGTCAACTGCAGGGGTCCAGACATTTGTCTGTGGCAGAGGCATCCATTTTGTGGATCTTAAGGTCTTTGGAGAAATCAACCGCATTAAAGTAAAGTAACATGTCTTACCCCTCTAGAGGGGTGGAATGCCATCCCCGTCGCCAGAACTGGCGAGGGGATGGTATTCCAAATCGTATGACACCTTACACGACATGTTTTGATAAAGCCAAACCAAAGTTGCTAAATAACCGCGAGGATTATAAGGCACTTAATAGTATATGGTATGGCATTATCCTGAAACAGCTTAGGGATTTGTTCCCGACGGCTGCAGACAGGCTCAGCTCATGCTAGAGCTCCATCTCACATAAAACCACGCACTCAGCCTCCAGGATTGATGAGGCCTGACTATAGGAGTGGCTCACAGGTTTACATGTGTCCAGATATAGGTTTAGATATAGATATACTATACCTAAGCAAGGGGTGTTTACACCACCTTACCCCAACTGAGTGAACAGCCAGTTGTGTCAATTTAAGAACCAGCCAGGGGTGGCAAAAGATATGCTGCAGCCCCTGGTAGGCCTTGGTGGCCCCTATGCCCTGTGCACCTACAGTGCATTATACAGGGGCTGACAAGGAGTCCATTTCCAATTGTGGTATGTACCTAGGGTACATGGAATCCATTTTACAGAGAGAGCAGATGGCCTGGGGCCCTGATTAGCAGGGAACCAGGTCAACTAAGTCAAAAAAACAGCTAAACACAGGCAAAAAATCTGGGGTAACCATAGTCAGGTAGCCACCTTCCTACAGGTACCAACTTCATGACTGGCTACTTGAAACACATGTCGAAGGAGTGTGGCGTGAGTTACCGGTTCACTACCCTCTACCACCCACAATGTAATGGCTTTGTTTTTTTTTTTTTAGAACTGTGTTTTAAATTGTTTTTTTTTTCAAAGTAACTTTTTATTGATTTCAAAGACAGAGGAAAAAACAATCAAACATAGCGACAAAGCAGTAATTCCCACAAGGGGGGACTCCGGGAACGCCCACCCAACAGAGCACAGTAATGCGAAAGGGCCAAGCTGCCCAGGGACTACAAAGCCAGTGTTCAGTCGCTAGGATGGCATACATCAGAACACCATCGGGTGCAGCAATCAATAGTCCAAGCTACCATCCAGGTAGGCCTCAGCTCCGGAGTCCTCCATAGTCCGTTCCAAGCACTGGAAGTCGCGTAAACCAGTAAAGACAACAGACGCCAACCCAAACCCCCCCCCCACCACCCCCCCGTGGCGGCGACTCATCCCACATTCATACCTGACACATACATCCCTACATTCAGATCTGAAACAGGTGAAGTGCACGCAGTGCTGGCGGACATACTGCTGACGGAAGACCTCGGGAGAGAAACCTGACTAATGGACCCCAGGTAAATATGAAATTCTTAAAGTTGCCCAGAAATATATCGGACATCCTCTCCAGACTCAGTAATCGCCACAGCCTCGCATGCCACAGTGAGGTCGCCGGGGCCGTCGGCTTCTTCCACGCCGCCAGTGTCATCTTAGCCGCACCCAAGCACAGCCAGACAATCCGTTTGTCAGGTCTAGTCTGGTGCGCCAGCATCGGATCCCGAAGCCCCAACAGGACAAAGTCCATGGATTCCGGGATCGGGTATCCAACCACCTCTTTAATGTGCGCCAATATCTCTGACCAGAAAGGCTTGATAGTCGGGCAATCCCACCATATATGGCGGAAATCTCCTAGGAAGCCACATCCCCTCCAGCACCTGTCAGAGGTCGATGGAAAAATGCGGTGCAGCTTGGACGGGTAGAGGTACCAGTCATACATAACTTTCAAATGAGCCTCCCGAAGTCCAATCGAATGGTTATGGGCCTTAACATCTCTCCACAACCCTTCCCACTCGGTTCTTGAGATGTCCCGCCCCAGACAAGTCTCCCAGTGCTCCATATATCGAGGTCTTGGGAATATCACTGTGTCAAGTAGTAGTTTATATATGAATGAGATCGTCCCCTTCATACCGGAAGTACGGTTGATAAACGCCTCGAAGGGCGTCAGTTGTCTCGTGGCCGCATCTCGCACCTCCGGAGCAGTAGCCCAGTGCAGGAGTTGAACATGATGAAACCGTTCAGCGGGAGGGACCCCGTAGTCCCTCATGCAGTTGTGAAAGGAAAGGGGGTTCGACCCATGGAACAGGTGAGTAAGCGCTCTACAGCCCCCCTCACTCCACAACGTGAACGGCCCATCGCGCTCTGCCGGCGGAAAGGACGGATTCCTATGGATAGGGGTAAACGGGGACGGAAAGGTGGTCCAACGATCATCCCCAGTGACCGTGTCCCATACCTTCAGGACAGTACTAGTAGGAGTGCATATATAGGCATTCTTGGGTCGGTCCGCCTTAGGTTTCCAGGCCAGATCCCAGATGGATCTCCCAGCCACACTACGCTCCATATGTAGCCAGTGCTTCTCCGAAAGGAGTTGCGACCATTCCACCAACACCCTCAACTGCGCTGCCTTATAGTATAATTGCATGTCGGCTCTATGCTGAGTGCGAAGAGGAGCGGGGAAAGTGGGCACCCCTGCCGCGTACCGCGGGAATGGGGGAAGCAAGCCGACCGATGTCCGTTAACCAGTACCCTAGATACTGGTCGATCATAATTAGCCCGAACCATTCGAACAAAGTGGGGGGAGAATCCAAAGGCTTCCAGCGTTAAGTTCAGAAACCCCCAATCAACACGGTCAAATGCCTTTTCCGCATCTAGACCCACTAATACTGCAGGTAAGCGAAATCGGTCGGCCTTCTCGATCAGATGCGCTACCCGACGTAAATTGTCATGGGTTTGCCTCCCTTTGATGAATCCAGACTGGTCCGGATGGATAATGGCCGGCATAAGATCCTGGAGCCGTCTAGCAAGAATCGAGGAATACAGTTTGGCGTCCAGGTTAAGGAGTGCTATCGGACGGTAGGAGGTGCAGTGGGTGGGGTCCTTCCCTGGCTTGGGGAGAATGGTGACTAAGGCCTCTGCCATCGATCCCGAGGTCCGCCCCTCCGTCGCCATGGAGTTGAAGAGAGTAACTAAAAAATCACAGAGTTCACCCGCGAATGTCTTGTAAAACGTGGCCGTGTACCCGTCAGGACCAGGGGCCTTGTGGAGTTTAAGAGCTTTTATAGCATCCATCACTTCTTCCCCCGAGATAGGGGCCGAGAGAAGTTCATTCCACTCCCCGGAGACTTGGGGAATAGGGAGGCTAGCTAGAAAGGCGGATTGAGCTGCCCGATCCAGGTCCTCCCCACCATACAGAGCCGCATAGAAACGGCTAAAGATAGCAGCCTTGTCCCCGTCCTTGTGCTGGTCCCGTCCCGCCTCATCTTTAATCCCCCCTACATATTCCCGCTCCCGTTTATCTCGAAGCTGCCTCGCCAGGTGCCTCCCCACCTTGTTCCCCATGGAATAGGAAGTCCTCCGCAGCCGCAGTAGCGTAAATTCCGCTCTGTTATTATAGTGGGCCCGGAGCTTCCCCCGGACCGCCGTCAAAGGCCGCAGGGTCGTTCGAGATGGATTGGCTTTATGGGCCTGTTCCAGCGCCTCCAATTCAGACTCAAGAGACTCACGTTCCTTCCTCCTCCGCTTATTGAGATTTGCATTGAGACTAAGGCAGGTACCCCGCAGTGAGGCCTTACAGGCATCCCAAGTGGTATACACCGAGGTGTCCGAAGGCGGGTTGAGTTCCAGGAAATCCCGAATGGCCCCCCTCATCTCCTTACAGGCAACCTCATCACGTGTCAATGCTTCGGGGAAGTACCATTTCTTCCATCCGTCCCCCCCCATCGACCACCGCAACCCAAGCACAACCAAGCTGTGATCCGACACTGAGAGTGGGAAGATGCTGGATACCTGGAGGTCCCCCCTTAATGCTTGACTTACGAAGATGTGATCAATTCGTGAATAGGACAAATGCACATGGGAAAAATAGGTGTAATCCCTAGACTGGGGATAAAGGAAACGCCAACCATCAACCAATCCTAGGTCCCCCACCCGCCGCTGCGTCTCAGCGGTAAAGACCCCCGCCCCGGACCTCTGTGTGCCTGAGCTATCCAGGACATTATCCCAGACCATGTTGAAGTCTCCCATCAGGAACAGCTGGCCCTCCACGAACCCCCCCACCCTCTCCAACAGTGTCTGCAAAAAGCCATTCTGGGAAGCATTAGGCCCATACACCACTACAAATGTGCACATACGTCCATACAACACCCCCTTCACCATCAGCCACCTCCCTTCCTTATCTCCACACACTCCCTCAGGTTGGAAGTGGAGGGACGCTCGAAACATCAGGGCCACCCCCCTATGTTTAGTGGTAGCAGATGCCCTGTATATAAGTGGAAAGAGCCGATGGCGAAGCCTGTGCTCGTCCCTCCTGGCTAAGTGAGTTTCTTGAAGACCAACCACATCCAGGTGGTGGTCTATTAGGTACTTCCACACCTTCTGCCGCTTCTGCGGGGAGTTGAGTCCCTTCACGTTCCATGTGCCTACACTAATAGTCATAACCGATCAAGCAACACCCTTGTGCCATGTCCCCGACCTTGGAGGGAGATTCCATCACACCTCTCCACCCCGCCACCGACTCCCTGCCCGTACCCAACCACCCAGCATAACCCTCTCCCCCCCGCCAGCCCGTCCCCCATTGCGAAATGCAAGCCAAATATGACTCCCAAAATCTGAAAACCAAGAATGAGCTGTAGAACACACGCCCCCCCCCCATGCAGCAATCCACACATACCACACACAGCCGCCACCACTGACCCCCCAACCCCCCCATGTCCCACCCCCCCCAACGTTCCCCCCCGTCCCCACACTCCCCCCCTCCCCCCAAAAACAAGAAACAACAGAATGCAACTCAAGGCACTGAACCTGAACCTCGCAGTCAGCAGTTCCAGCAGGTCATGGTTCGGAAGTCCCCCACTGGACTGGAATCGGGGCAGGGGTGTCAACCTGGTGACCCCCAGGTCCAAGGTCCGGGGTGTCTTCTCCAAAAGTACCATCATACCCCGGGGACCTCAGGCCCAGAGCCCCTCCGACGCCATTCAATGAGGTCGGGGTCACGCTGCTCCAGAACTCGCCTGGGAATCCGCCATGGTGGCGGAGGCCACTGAAGCCACAGCAGCTCCTCTCTCCTGTTCACTAGCCGTAGGATCTGGTCTTCGCCGCTCCGGGGATGGGCCCACCCTGTGCCAGGATGAAGAGCGACGCCGCCTCCGGGATGGCGAGCCGCGTGCCTCCTGCGAAGGTTCCGTGTCCTCGATGCCCAGGAGAACTATCGCCGCCTGAAGGGAATTGATCTGCCTCAGCCTATTCTCCCAGCGAAATATAATCCGGAAGGGATGGCCCCACGAGTAGGAGACCCCGCGCTCGCGGAGGAAGGCGGTCACAGGACGGAAATCCCTCCGCTTCTGCAATGTCGTCGCTGCCAGATCCTGATACAACTGCGGGCGGTGTCCTCTAAACTGCAGGGAAGAGATGGTTCTGGCTTTTCTCAATATCCTCTCCTTCAGCTGAAAATCATGCACACAAACGAGGATATCCGGAGGCGGACCCCCCCCTCGTCTGGGCAACCCCACTCTGTGCACTCTGTCCATCTGAATGTCTCGCACCTCTTCGTCCTCCAGAATCTGCAGAAACAGGGCCAGGACGTATCCCCGCAGGTCCCCCGCCTCACCGTCCCCCGGCACCGCTTTGATGCGAATGTTATTCCTCCTAGAACGGTTCTCCAAATCCTCCGCGTGGGTTTGTAGATCCAAGTTCTGCTCAGTTAGGCGGATAACGTCCTGTTGAAGCTGGTGCACGTCCTCCGCCATACTTAGGTCGTGGTCCTCCAACGTCGCCACCCTTTCACCAATCCCATCCACGTCCCTCCTCACCTCTCGTAGATCAGATGTTAACTGCGTGCGGAGTTCAGCGATGTCATCTTTAATGGAGGCAAAGAGCTCCACCATGAACGCTTTAGTGGCGGGCGCTTCGTCATCCGAATGCCTCGAGGATCCACTGGCACCTGGCGAGGCCGGCTGCTGCGACGATTTGGAGGCGCCATCCTTCAACACCTTTCTACGCTGCGAAGAGGTCATGGCGGCCGTGCTCGAGCCCTAGAAGCACCTCACCCCGGTCCACGGCTCCGAAGGATCCCCGCCGGGAGGCAACCCACCAGGGACGGCGGCTCCAGGAAGAAGCAGGGTCGGACCGCCGAGCTCCACGAAGAAGTCTCCTTCAAAAAAGGCTGTGTGTAGCGCAGCCAACCCAGCCTCCGTGCCTCCCCCGAGCCAATCCGCCGCCACACAGACGTCAATGTCCGGATCCAGAGAGGCAGGGCAGCCCACAAAGGCCCTCGGGGGGCGCAGGCCAATACGGCAGCAACTCTAGGGCATGCCCGCCCCCAGGACAGGCCAGCACAGGCCGTGGCCCACTCCACCGCCACTGCAGGGTCCGCTCTCTGCCCTACCTTTCCGGCTGCAGGGTCCGCTCTCTGCCCTACCTTTCCGGCTCTCTCTGCGACCGGCAGCTCGGGAACTGAGCCCCCACCGGCTCCCAGTCAATATGGCCCCTCTTGGCCCGGTCCGCACGTGCTCCGGTATTCCCAGCAGTCTCGGCCGGCCCGGTCTCCCTCAGTCAGATGCCCCAGTCGGCACCCCTCGCCGGCCGGCCGTCCGTCCTCTAGACCGAACCCGGCTCCAAACCTTCAGGGCTTCCGCTGCCAAGGCTCGGCCCAGCTCCCTTCCGATTGATTCCGGGGGCTCCCAGGTGCCCCTGACCAGTGCTGCTAATAGCTCCACCTGAGCCCTCCCGTCAGCGCCGACGTGGCCCGTCCTCCGCCTCCGCTGGGCGCAGCGCACGGGCCCGGGCACCCGCGAAATCCTCCGGGACCGGCCGTCTCGGTCCGGCCGTCTCGGTCCGGCTCCGCAGCTACGCAAGTCCGCGGCTGCACAGGCCGCAATCCGGCTCCTCTGAGACGGCCGCCACAGACCTCGGAACTCTCCGCTGATGGCACCGGAGCACTCCGCAAGATATCTGCGGTCTCTGCCGTCGCTGAACCTCCGGGCAGCGCCCCCGGGACCCCGCTATCCGTTGCTTTGCTGATCAGGCGTCGGAGAGGCTCGAAGAAGCGTCCTACTCCGACGCCATCTTGGCCACGCCCCTGTGTTTTAATTTTAACAACATGCAACCTGGCAGTCAGAGTATACAGAGACATATAATACCAATATATTCTACGTAAGTAGGTTAATCAAGAAGCAGTCAATAATTACACATGCATTAATCTCCTTGCTCCTCCCCATTGTCGTAGTGTTTTGCCTCGTCAGTTTCAGAGCCAGAGTCTGTGTCTGTTGTCACTCAGGAAGCAGGAGCTAGGAATTATCTGTATGAGCACGGCAAGTGTTTAGTGTATCCTCAAATATGTCATCCTTTCTACTAAGGCGCATATGTGTCTCCTCAGCTAGGGCCCAGTCGAGCACATCTCTATGCCAGAGCGCAATCGTTGGGGCATGCTGGGACAGCCATGTGATTGCATTTTTACGTCATGCCAGTACCATAGGCGACTGACCAAATTTATAGGTTATCTTGCGCCCTTCTGGCATCTAATGAGGCTTAATAATAAGCATTTCGGTGTCGGATCAATACTTAGTTGTGTGGCATGCACCATTTCTTCGACAGCTTGTTGCCAGAAGGAGTGTATTGCATCGCAGGGCCATCGTTAATGTAAGAAATCAGCCCCCACAGTGTTGCAGCGCAGGCATATATCTGGGCAAGACACGACCATTCGATAAAGGTCTTGTGGTGGTCTTGTGGCGTTAAGTAGGTTCTTCACAGAAATTTATAATGTATCATTCGAAAATGGGCATTACTAGAAACCATGTTTGTTAGTTCACAGGACCGCTGCCAGTCTTGATCTTCCTTTGGAATGTCAAAGTCTAAATTCCAGGCCTCTTGAGTCCGTGTGTAGTGTGAAGTGTCTACTGTACAGTTTAAAATGCAGCCCTTTGGGGGTGCGAGGGGTCGTGGCTCCTCCTCTCCCTTTCGGGGATGTTACAACCAATATCAGCAGTACCGTCCCTATCCGGGCCAACCGCGTTACTCCTCCTCCCTGCAACAGCAGTCGTTTCGACAGCTGCAGGCTGCCTCTTACAAGCAGTACAGAGGGAAATCCTCCTGCTGAGGTAGAGATTCCTCAAAAAAGCGCTGCCAACTGCCAACTGTCAACTGTCAACCGCTCTTCCCATCAATCCGACCAAAGTTGGAGGGCGGATCTCCCATTTCTTCTCCAATTGGTCTGTAATAACTACAGATCGATGGGTTTTGGACATAGTGTCCAGAGACTACAATCTGGAATTTGTGAAATTCCATCAAAAATCTCCCCCCAGAGGTCCTACTCCTGCCCGTCTGATGGAACTCATATGCCAAATCCATCTCATGTTAAGGAAAGGAACGATCAAAGTGTACCGAATCTTCAAGGGGATGCAGGCTTCTATTCAAGATTCTTCCAAATCAAGGAACAATCGGGGGAGTGGCGCCCCATTCTAGACCTTCGTTCCCTCAAAAAGTTCCTCAAGAAGCAAACTTTCCGGATGTTGTCTCTCCTAGAAGTGCTTCAATTAATGCGTCAAGGGGATTACAAGCCAACACTGGACCTTCAAGATGCCTATTTTCATGTCCCTATCCTACCCAGACACAGAAACTTCCTGCGCTTTAGAGTAGCTGGCAGAGATTTCCAATTCCAAGTCCTTCCATCTGGCCTTCGCTCTGCACCTGAATGTTCACTAAAGTCTTGGCACCGGTGGCAGCATATCTTGGTCAAGCTGATGTCCAAATATTTCGCTACCTCGACGACTGCCTTATAAAGGCCTAGTCGTTCGCAGTCGCAAGCAGACACACTCAGTCATGCCTGTCTCTGTGTCTTTCCATCACTCTGGAGAAGTCTCAGTTCACCCCCTCTCAAGTGAGGACCTTCTTGGGGGCCATCATAGACACACAGCAAACAAGGGCTTTTGTCTCCAATGAAAGACAACATCAGATTTCCAAACTGGCAACTCTCCTGTGCACATAAAAGTATGTTTTTGTTCGACAGTTCAAATCGCTTCTGGGGATGCTGTCTTCCGGTATTCCCCTAATTCCCAACTGTCGCCTCAAAATAGAACTCCGACTGGAGAACTCGACAACCAATTGCAACAAGTCTCAGGGTCCTTCGACAATGTCATCAACATCACGTCTCAGATATGAAGAGCATTGCTATGGTGGACTTGCATACCAAACATCTCTGCAGTTCGTTTGTAGTGGACACTTCAAGTTTCATCCTCACGACAGATGCCTCCCTCGAATGGTGGGAAAGTCATCTTCAAGCCCTCACAGTCAAGGGGAAATGGGACAACCACCTATGAACTTGGCACATAAACCTTTTGGAGTTACTAGCAATATTTCCGGCTCTGAAGTCCTTTTGCACCCTCATTCAAGGAGCTTCAGTGTTGATCCGAATGGACAACACAACAACCTGACCCCAGGCCACCCCCCATGCCGCACGGCTCCTCCGCTGTGACCGCGTCTTTGACCCTGGCGCCGCAGGTTCGCCCCTGACCTCGGTGTCCCCCTGCTGCTACCTTCTTCTTTCTGCTGCTGCCCTCACTTGTGAATTGTGCTTTTTTTTCAGGACTTCTGCATTTTTCTGTATTTTTCGTAGTTGCTGTTGTATCCCTGCACTCTGTGTGTGCCCCCCCGCTCCCCGCTTCCCGCCGCAGCTCCCCCGCGGCCCGCCCCTTTTCTTTTATACCCCCTGCTCATTGGCCGCCCCGCTCCCAGCTGCTCCTCCCTCCCACTTCGTCTCATTTGGAGGCCGCAAGGCGGCCGCGCGCAGAAGGCATGCCAAAGGCAAGCCCGTCTGCGCCTGGACCACGCCCACCGCCAGGACCCCTGGCCCTCAATGATGCCTGCCCACCCGACGGACTTACGACGCCGCCACCATCCACACACTCAACGCCGGCCGGAACCCCGCCTGCTACCGAGCCATCCCGAAACGCACCCACGGACCCTTCACCTGCCAAGCCTGCAAATTCACCTGCCTCCAAACTTGAACAGCACCGGCCAAGTCAGCTACCAGCAACAATCACCTCAAGTGCATCCTGCTCAACACCCGCTCCGTCCACAGGCACACAGTCGAACTCTGGAACTCTGGAACCTCCTGGACACATCACCAGACGTTGCCTTCCTCACAGAAACCTGGATGAACGCCTTCTCAGCCCCCGACATCGCCATAGCCATCCCGGATGGCTACAAAATCACCCGGAGGGACCGCGTCAACCAAACCAGAGGAGGCATCGCCATCGTCCACAGAAACACCATCCAAATCACGACCAACTCCGACGACACCCTCACTGCCGCCGAGCACCTTCACTTCCAGATACACACCGACCCCAAGACCACCCTCAGGGGCACTCTCATCTACAGACCCCCGGGACCACGCACACAATTCAGCGAAGCCATCGCAGACTTCGTCAGCCCGCACGCCCTAACCTCCTCAGACTACATCCTCCTAGGGAACCTCAACTTCCACCTGGAGAACAACAATGATAGCAACACCGCCGCCCTGCTGGACAACCTCACCAACCTCGGACTCAAGCAACTGGTGAACACCCCAACCCACTACGCCGGCCACACGCTTGACCCCATCTTCTCCTCCAGCAAGCACATCTCCTTCAGCCATTCCACCGGACTACTCTGGACAGATCACAGCTGCGTCCACTTCAACTTCAGGAGAACCACGACCCACCACCACCCGCAATAGGTTCCTCGCAGAAGCTGGCGTAAGATCACCACTGACCAGCTCACCACCTCCCTCAGCCAGAACTCTCCCACCAACACGACGGACCCCAACGAAGCAGCCCGCAACCTCGCACAGTGGCTTACCAACTGCGCCGATGAACTCGCACTATTGAAGAACCCACCCAGCAGACCCGGCAGCAAGAAAGCCTTGTGGTTTACCAACGACCTCAAAAACTCCAAGAAAACCTTCCGCACCCTCGAGATAGCCTGGCGCCACAACCAGACAACAGAAAACATGACAGCCCTCAAGTACGCCACCCGCAAACACCACTAGCTGATCCGCACCACCAAAAGGACAACATTCAAAGAACGACTGGACAACAACACCCACAACAGCAAGGAACTCTTCAGCATCGTTAAAGAGCTATCCAACCCCAGCACCTGCAACAACAACATTAAACCATCGCAAGACCTCTGCGACTCACTCGCCTCGTTCTTTCACCGCAAGATCGCCGACATACAAAACAGCTTCGGCGCACAGACCAGGCACCCTACCACCGAACCATCGCCCCCCGCCACCACCACCCTATGCACCTGGACCTCGGTTAGCACCGAAGATACCACCCGAACGATTAACACCATCCACTCCGGCTCCCCAACCGACCCCTGGCCACACCACATCTTCAAGAAAGCCGACTCCATCTTCGCACCCCAACTCCGGGACATCATCAACAGCTCCTTCGCATCCGCCACCTTCCCGGAGAGCTGGAAACATGCCGAGCTCAGCGCCCTCCTGAAGAAACCCACCGCGGACCCCACGGACCTCAAGAACTTTCGCCCCATCTCGCTCCTCCCGTTTCCGGCCAAAGTCATCGAGAAGATCGTCAACAAACAACTCTCCGCCTTCCTCGAGACAAACGGATCATTCGACCTCTCGCAGTCCGGTTTCCGAGCAAACCACAGCACCGAGACCGCCCTAATCGCAGCTACCGATGACATCAGGTCCTTGCTCGACAATAGGGAAACAGCTGCCCTCATCCTCCTGGACCTCTCAGCAGCCTTCGACACTGTGTGCCACCGCACCCTAATACAGCGCCTCAGCAACACCGGAATCCAAGGAAAGGCCTTGGAGTGGATCATCTCGTTCCTCGCCGGAAAAACCCAGAGAGTCCGCCTCCCCCCGTTCCGATCCGCGTCCACCGAAGTCATCTGCGGCGTACCGCAAGGATCCTCGCTCAGCCCCACCCTCTTCAACGTCTACATGAGCCCCCTCGCAGCCATCGCACATCAACACAACCTAAACATCATCTACGCTGACGACACCCAGCTGATCCTCTCCCTCACCAACGACCCCGCCACCGCCAAAGCCAGCCTCCAGGAAGGAATGAAAGACGTCGCGGAATGGATGGAGCTCAGCCGTCTGAAACTGAACTCAGACAAGACGGAAGTCTTCATCCTGGGACCATCCCCCTCTGCCTGGGACGATTCCTGTTGGCCCCCTGCCCTGGGCACCGCCCCTAAGCCAAAGGACCATGCACGCAATCTGGGCTTCTTCTTGGACTCCTCCCTCAAGATGACCAAGCAAGTCAACGCCGTCTCGTCATCCTGTTGCAACACCCTGCGCATGCTTCGAAAAATCTTCCGGTGTATCCCCACCGAAACCAGGAGGACAGTCACCCAGGCCCTCGTCACCAGCCGACTGGACTACGGGAACACCCTCTACGCTGGAACCACAGCCAAACTCCAGAAAAGACTCCAGCGCATACAGAACGCCTCTGCACGACTCATCCTGGACATCCCCCGTCACAGCCACATCTCTCCCCATCTGAAAGACCTGCACTGGCTCCCCGTCAACAAGAGGATCACATTTAGACTCCTCACCCACGCACACAAGGCTCTTGTTGGAAGGGGGAGTCTCTGGTTGGCGCAGTGCAACACTGGCGACAAGCAGCGACCCTCTCTTCCTCGTCAGGGCTAAGGGTTACCTTCAAGAACAACCTCTGCTTACCCTCTAGGTAGTGTGGCGCAAGCAGTCTAGGCTAATCTCTGGGGCACATAGGGTTAAACATTTGCAATATCATACCATCACCACCAACCCACCACACAATGACACCAAACTGTATTTTGTAAAAATATATTCTCTTTATATATCGTTAAAAGCAGGCTTGTAAATACAGTCTTGGATTACTTTGAAAATGCAGGTTCCAGTTATTCTTGGTAAAAAGTCACAGTTCTTAAGCAAATGCACTCTTTTGGGCCTTCTGCCCAGGTTTGGAAAGGTTCAGTGCTTTACAGCGCCTCAATGCGCTTTCCGCTGCCTCCGCTCGCTTCCTCGGAGAAAATCGGGCCCGGCCTGCCAAAGCTCATGCTTCCCGCGTGAGCCGCGAAAGGCACGACCGGGTCCACTCTGGAAATGAGTCACCCTTCGGGGCTCGACTCGAGGAGAGGGGGCCGCGGGCCACAGGGAGCGTCAGGCGGGGCCTCGGGGGCCAGGAGCAGTGCGAGCCTCTGTCTCGGGCGGCTCGCGCTGTGAGGCAGACAGCAGCTGCGAGGCTCCCGGGGCGCCTGAGGTCACACAGCGCGGTGCGAGCTCAGCTGGCAGGACGCTCGCACCGCGAGGGGCAAAGACACAGTACCTTAAGATTCTTGTGGAGCGGACGGCTGGAAGGGGGGGCCTGTCTTCGGGCAAAGTTTCTTCTGTAGCACAAACAGGATCTAATTTACAAGGAGCAGGGCTCCTACTTTTATACCCAGATTCTTTTGTTCTAGCAGGCCAGGGGGGCCTCTGCATAACTGCTCCAGTCTCTGAGCACTTGTTGTGGGTACTTCTGGCTTCTGCATGCAGTGTGAGGGCAGGCACATCAGCCGCTCCCCAGGGGGGCGGAGCCGGCATTGTGAGGACAGGGGCAGCCTGAGCATTTTGTTGACAAGCTTCGGTCCTTCCTGGGCCAGGTGCAGGCTGAGCCATCAGTCGCTCCCCAGGAGGGCGGAGCCAGCATTGTGGAGGCAGAGCACAGCCTGATGCATCATTCAGGGGAAACTCCCACCACCCACTAAGGTGTCATCCTGCTATTCACTACCTGTCAACTCCCAGCCCTGTCACTCACACACACCAGACAGTCAGATCCACATCCAAGCAGAGGCGGGCTGAAATGGTTAGGCCAGCAAATGCTAACTTTCTAAAAGTAGCATTTGCAAACCCAGGATATTAAAATAAACTTTACTAAAAGAAGTATTTTATTATTCTGAGTTCAGGCATACTAAACATTAATTTCTACCATGTTCCCTGAGCCTGCTGGGATTATAGAGTGTAATAATTCCAGCAGCCCATCTGGCCTAGAGGGGAACTGGTAGCCTTACAATAGTGAAAAACGAATTTGGCAGTAATTCACTATTAGAACATGCCACACACACCAGAGCATGTCCTACCTTACACTTACAATGCACCCTGCCCTCAGGCCTACCATAGGGGTGACTAATATGAAGTTAAGGGAAGGTTTAGGGGCTGGCAAGTGTGTGCACTTGCCCAGCCAGCATGACAGTACCAGACTGCACGCAGGTTCTGCAGTGGCAGACCCTAGACACATTTTAAGGCTGCTTCTGTGGGTGGCGCAACCAGCGCTGCAGGCCCACTAGCAGTATTGGCATTCACAAGCCCTGGCACTCCTGGTGCACTTTACTGGGGACTAACAGTAAATCCAATGAACCAATCATGGACATCAATCATATGTACACTTTACAGTAGGGAGAGCATATGCACTTTGGCACTGGTCAGCAGTGGCAAAGTGCCCAGAGTCATTAAACCAACAAAAACAGGTCAGAGAGAGTATTGGAGGAAGGCAAAAAGTTTAGGGATGACCCTGCCAAGAGGCCCAGGTCCAACACAACCCCCTTCCAGCCAAAACGCAGGGTAGACCAATCACCACTGTGATGGGCTTCACTGCTTAGGGCGATAGAACATGGACCTGGCCCGCAACAGCAGGGGCACACTCCAGTTCTATGCCAATCTGAACCTATTTCAAATCCTCTGTCCATACTCTCAGGGTCCACCCAGCTAATCCATGGGGCACCCTTCTCTTCCTCTGTGGACACCACCTGTGCAGCCTCTAACCTTAACTTGCTCACAGGTGTGTCCCAACAGACAGACATCAAATCACAGTGGCCACTGACAGTAGTCAGGGCTGAGACCCAGGCCTCATGCCTCTCAGGGCTCTCAAACCTCTGTGGCCTCAGAGAGCGGGGGGCGGTAGCCCCAGGTGCTTGGCACCCTTTGTCCACTCTCCCTCCTGTCAGGTCAGGTATGACATCCTGGCACTGACCCACCAGCCCCAGGCCTGTACCTGGCGGCTGGACCAAAGACTGGGGTGGGCTCTCCCACACCCGGTCCTCCACCTCGGGGCTCTGTACCCTCCTACCTGGAGTGTTACCCCCTTCCAGAATTGTCAGGGCACCTGTGGCAGGTGACCTGCACAATTCGCCCACCAGTTCAGGGGTGCTATCCTGCAACTGGGGCACCAGGTCAGGGGGGACACCCTGCACCTGGCCCTTAAACCTAGGGTCTAAACCCTCAAACTGTACCGGGGTCAGAGGCAAGGACTCCCTCCCTCTGCACCCCCTTCCAGAGTACTGCCCACTCCCAACTGGAGTGGTACCCCTAGAAGAGACATGGGTCAGGACACTGATTACAGTGGTCCCACCCTCCAGGTCAGACAACACCTGAACCTGGCTCTCCAACTCAGGGACCCAACCCTGCAGTTGAACACTTGCCTGGCGCACCAGGACTTTCCGGGGGGCACGCATGCCCCCCCTGAGGGTGGCACATAGCTCATGTGCCGTGCGACAGTCTGCCTGGCGCAGATCTCCCAACCCCTGTCCCTCTGACAGTGTGGGAAGATCCCCCAGGACAGAAGTGGTGTCCCCCTGGTCATTCACTGGGGACGCAGCCCTGCTGGCTGGCCCCTGACCCACTGCTTCTTCCACTGGGGACTCTTTCCCCATCTCGCCCCTCTTTCTGGACTTCTGTACCCTCCCAACTGGAGCGGTACTGCCAGACACCAGAACTACTGGAGCCCTGTTTACAGAGCCTCCACGTTCTCTAGCCACTGGGGGATCCCCCTCAGCGGGTGACTCATCCGGACAGCCTAGGCTCCCCACCTGGTGTTCCCTCAGAGAACCATCCAGGCTCTGAGACTGAGGTTGGGCACTACCGGGACAAAACCTATTCTCACTCCTTCCCCTTAAGGACAGGACGTGAGGCCCTACACCCCTCTCACTACTACAGGACCTAGCTGGGCTACTCTGCGCCACTTCCACCACTCTGGGCTGGAAGATACCTGAGCCACTCCCCACAGGATCACACCCCAATGCCTCTCCAGAACCTCTGGAATCCACCACAAGGTCTGCCTCCAACGTGAGCTCCCTGGGGTCAGAGAACTCACTCTCAAACAGGTGTTGGCATAGCTCTGGAAAACTGGGACTTAAAGTATGCTCTTCCACAATTGGATTACACAGCCCCCTAGCAGGGTTAACCAAACCATCCTTCACCTCTCCATCCAGTGCCTCACACACATACTCCACACCATTCTTCTGAGACTGGCCAGACAGTAGCGAACTGTCTCTGTCACACAACCCACACTCTTCTGGGCGGTCCTTACACTCACCCACCAGGACCTCAACCATGGGGGAATCCCTCCCACCACTAGGACCATGAACTCCTACGCCAGCAACCCTATTCCCTTCAGGGACGCTGCGCACTACTGGAGCTACCTCATGCCCTTGAACCTCCTGGTGTATGTTAACCCCTTCCAAGTCAGGTGCCATACCTCTAGGTGCGCGCGCTATGCTGTCAGCACTAGATACCTTAATGTTGCTGCCACCATCTGAGCTGGACTCCACCTCCAACTCAGCAAAGCTCAATCTCTGAGCTACACACATTTCTTGTTGCTGGGCTGACGCCCTCCTGGCCTCACGCCCCTCGAGCTCCAAGTCAAGTTTCCTCATTCTTAAGTCATGCGCAAGCTCCATTTTCATTTCTTCCAGGGCTAACTTCCTAGATTCTAACTCCAGTTGGCAATTCAATTTCAGCTCCGCCAACTTCATTTCATGTATTCTGGCCTCCTTCCTGTCCGTCAACTCCTCTGGCGACAGGGCTCTACCAAAATCCATGATGCTTCCTGCTGATCCAGGCATGACTTCACAACAAATGGGGATTCTCTCAGTAAAACATAAAAAAAAAGTCTGTGGCTTAGTTACTGGACTGTCATCACTGTGCAATGGTCAATAGTAAATGTATGAACACTGCAAATGTAAATTCGCGATCCTCACCGCTGCGTCCAATGTTGGAAGGGGGAGTCTCTGGTTGGCGCAGTGCAACACTGGCGACAAGCAGCGACCCTCTCTTCCTCGTCAGGGCTAAGGGTTACCTTCAAGAACAACCTCTGCTTACCCTCTAGGTAGTGTGGCGCAAGCAGTCTAGGCTAATCTCTGGGGCACATAGGGTTAAACATTTGCAATATCATACCATCACCACCAACCCACCACACAATGACACCAAACTGTATTTTGTAAAAATATATTCTCTTTATATATCGTTAAAAGCAGGCTTGTAAATACAGTCTTGGATTACTTTGAAAATGCAGGTTCCAGTTATTCTTGGTAAAAAGTCACAGTTCTTAAGCAAATGCACTCTTTTGGGCCTTCTGCCCAGGTTTGGAAAGGTTCAGTGCTTTACAGCGCCTCAATGCGCTTTCCGCTGTCTCCGCTCGCTTCCTCGGAGAAAATCGGGCCCGGCCTGCCAAAGCTCACGCTTCCCGCGTGAGCCGCGAAAGGCACGACCGGGTCCGCTCTGGAAATGAGTCACCCTTCGGGGCTCGACTCGAGGAGAGGGGGCCGCGGGCCACAGGGAGCGTCAGGCGGGGCCTCGGGGGCCAGGAGCAGTGCGAGCCTCTGTCTCAGGGGCGGCTCGCGCTGTGAGGCAGACAGCAGCTGCGAGGCTCCCGGGGCGCCCGAGGTCACACAGCGCGGTGCGAGCTCAGCTGGCAGGACGCTCGCACCGCGAGGGGCAAAGACACAGTACCTTAAGATTCTTGTGGAGCGGACGGCTGGAAGGGGGGGCCTGTCCCACGTCGCGTTGCTTCTCTGCGGTCGATGCGCGCTGCGGCTCTCAGCCGGGCAGGTCACGGGTCACCCGGGGCGGCAGTGCTTGGTGGCGGCAGGGTCCTTCCTTTGGAGTTTGCTCCGACCCTGAAGGCGGCGGCTGTGTGGTGGCGGCAAGTGGCAGTACGGTCCCCAAGTGCGGGACGTACCCAGCCAAAGTGCCGGTTGCAGCTGTGCGCTCACAGCTGAGCTGTCGGGCAGGATGCCGACCAGAGGGGGGTTATCACAGGGCGGCAGTCCGTCTTTGCAGAGGGGTTGACGGCGCGAGGCGCAGTCAACTCGGGCGCTTGGACCGGACGCGTCCTCCTTCACGTTGCTCTCGGGGCTCCCAGGCAGAGGCAGTCACGGTGCTCGGGCCAGCGGCGGCTGGGCCTCACGTTGCTCTTGCTGTCGCTTTGGGCCCCTGTCACGGTGCTTGGGGGGATATCGATGCCCTGGATCACGGGGAGCGTGGCAGGGATGCACAACGCTCCCAGACTCCTCAGTCAGCGCTGCAGCGATAAGCAGCACACACAATAGCTTTCTTCAGGGGGATAGCGCCCACTGTTCCTGGGGCGCTGGTCAGGGGGCAAGTTCACAGGCAAGCCCTTGGAGATCTTTCAGCAGAGTTTGGCACAAAGTTCAATAAAGCAAAAGTCTCTTGTAGTCTTTTCTTTCCTCTCCTTCTGAAGCAAGGCACCAGACACAGGCCAGAGACAGCACTCCTCCTTGAAGTCTTCTTCCAGGTCCTTCTCTTCGGGCAGAGTTTCTTCTGTAGCACAAACAGGATCTAATTTACAAGGAGCAGGGCTCCTACTTTTATACCCAGATTCTTTTGTTCTAGCAGGCCAGGGGGGCCTCTGCATAACTGCTCCAGTCTCTGAGCACTTGTTGTGGGTACTTCTGGCTTCTGCATGCAGTGTGAGGGCAGGCACATCAGCCGCTCCCCAGGGGGGCGGAGCCGGCATTGTGAGGACAGGGGCAGCCTGAGCACTTTGTTGACAAGCTTCGGTCCTTCCTGGGCCAGGTGCAGGCTGAGTCATCAGTCGCTCCCCAGGAGGGCGGAGCCAGCATTGTGGAGGCAGAGCACAGCCTGATGCATCATTCAGGGGAAACTCCCACCACCCACTAAGGTGTCATCCTGCTATTCACTACCTGTCAACTCCCAGCCCTGTCACTCACACACACCAGACAGTCAGATCCACATCCAAGCAGAGGCGGGCTGAAATGGTTAGGCCAGCAAATGCTAACTTTCTAAAAGTAGCATTTGCAAACCCAGGATATTAAAATAAACTTTACTAAAAGAAGTATTTTATTATTCTGAGTTCAGGCATACTAAACATTAATTTCTACCATGTTCCCTGAGCCTGCTGGGATTATAGAGTGTAATAATTCCAGCAGCCCATCTGGCCTAGAGGGGAACTGGTAGCCTTACAATAGTGAAAAACGAATTTGGCAGTAATTCACTATTAGAACATGCCACACACACCAGAGCATGTCCTACCTTACACTTACAATGCACCCTGCCCTCAGGCCTACCATAGGGGTGACTAATATGAAGTTAAGGGAAGGTTTAGGGGCTGGCAAGTGTGTGCACTTGCCCAGCCAGCATGACAGTACCAGACTGCACGCAGGTTCTGCAGTGGCAGACCCTAGACACATTTTAAGGCTGCTTCTGTGGGTGGCGCAACCAGCGCTGCAGGCCCACTAGCAGTATTGGCATTCACAAGCCCTGGCACTCCTGGTGCACTTTACTGGGGACTAACAGTAAATCCAATGAACCAATCATGGACATCAATCATATGTACACTTTACAGTAGGGAGAGCATATGCACTTTGGCACTGGTCAGCAGTGGCAAAGTGCCCAGAGTCATTAAACCAACAAAAACAGGTCAGAGAGAGTATTGGAGGAAGGCAAAAAGTTTAGGGATGACCCTGCCAAGAGGCCCAGGTCCAACACAACCCCCTTCCAGCCAAAACGCAGGGTAGACCAATCACCACTGTGATGGGCTTCACTGCTTAGGGCGATAGAACATGGACCTGGCCCGCAACAGCAGGGGCACACTCCAGTTCTATGCCAATCTGAACCTATTTCAAATCCTCTGTCCATACTCTCAGGGTCCACCCAGCTAATCCATGGGGCACCCTTCTCTTCCTCTGTGGACACCACCTGTGCAGCCTCTAACCTTAACTTGCTCACAGGTGTGTCCCAACAGACAGACATCAAATCACAGTGGCCACTGACAGTAGTCAGGGCTGAGACCCAGGCCTCATGCCTCTCAGGGCTCTCAAACCTCTGTGGCCTCAGAGAGCGGGGGGCGGTAGCCCCAGGTGCTTGGCACCCTTTGTCCACTCTCCCTCCTGTCAGGTCAGGTATGACATCCTGGCACTGACCCACCAGCCCCAGGCCTGTACCTGGCGGCTGGACCAAAGACTGGGGTGGGCTCTCCCACACCCGGTCCTCCACCTCGGGGCTCTGTACCCTCCTACCTGGAGTGTTACCCCCTTCCAGAATTGTCAGGGCACCTGTGGCAGGTGACCTGCACAATTCGCCCACCAGTTCAGGGGTGCTATCCTGCAACTGGGGCACCAGGTCAGGGGGGACACCCTGCACCTGGCCCTTAAACCTAGGGTCTAAACCCTCAAACTGTACCGGGGTCAGAGGCAAGGACTCCCTCCCTGTGCACCCCCTTCCAGAGTACTGCCCACTCCCAACTGGAGTGGTACCCCTAGAAGAGACATGGGTCAGGACACTGATTACAGTGGTCCCACCCTCCAGGTCAGACAACACCTGAACCTGGCTCTCCAACTCAGGGACCCAAACCTGCAGTTGAACACTTGCCTGGCGCACCAGGACTTTCCGGGGGGCACGCCTGCCCCCCCTGAGGGTGGCACATAGCTCATGTGCCGTGCGACAGTCTGCCTGGCGCAGATCTCCCAACCCCTGTCCCTCTGACAGTGTGGGAAGATCCCCCAGGACAGAAGTGGTGTCCCCCTGGTCATTCACTGGGGACGCAGCCCTGCTGGCTGGCCCCTGACCCACTGGTTCTTCCACTGGGGACTCTTTCCCCCTCTCGCCCCTCTTTCTGGACTTCTGTACCCTCCCAACTGGAGCGGTACTGCCAGACACCAGAACTACTGGAGCCCTGTTTACAGAGCCTCCACGTTCTCTAGCCACTGGGGGATCCCCCTCAGCGGGTGACTCATCCGGACAGCCTAGGCTCCCCACCTGGTGTTCCCTCAGAGAACCATCCAGGCTCTGAGACTGAGGTTGGGCACTACCGGGACAAAACCTATTCTCACTCCTTCCCCTTAAGGACAGGACGTGAGGCCCTACACCCCTCTCACTACTACAGGACCTAGCTGGGCTACTCTGCGCCACTTCCACCACTCTGGGCTGGAAGATACCTGAGCCACTCCCCACAGGATCACACCCCAATGCCTCTCCAGAACCTCTGGAATCCACCACAAGGTCTGCCTCCAACGTGAGCTCCCTGGGGTCAGAGAACTCACTCTCAAACAGGTGTTGGCATAGCTCTGGAAAACTGGGACTTAAAGTATGCTCTTCCACAATTGGATTACACAGCCCCCTAGCAGGGTTAACCAAACCATCCTTCACCTCTCCATCCAGTGCCTCACACACATACTCCACACCATTCTTCTGAGACTGGCCAGACAGTAGCGAACTGTCTCTGTCACACAACCCACACTCTTCTGGGCGGTCCTTACACTCACCCACCAGGACCTCAACCATGGGGGAATCCCTCCCACCACTAGGACCATGAACTCCTACGCCAGCAACCCTATTCCCTTCAGGGACGCTGCGCACTACTGGAGCTACCTCATGCCCTTGAACCTCCTGGTGTATGTTAACCCCTTCCAAGTCAGGTGCCATACCTCTAGGTGCGCGCGCTATGCTGTCAGCACTAGATACCATAATGTTGCTGCCACCATCTGAGCTGGACTCCACCTCCAACTCAGCAAAGCTCAATCTCTGAGCTACACACATTTCTTGTTGCTGGGCTGACGCCCTCCTGGCCTCACGCCCCTCGAGCTCCAAGTCAAGTTTCCTCATTCTTAAGTCATGCGCAAGCTCCATTTTCATTTCTTCCAGGGCTAACTTCCTAGATTCTAACTCCAGTTGGCAATTCAATTTCAGCTCCGCCAACTTCATTTCATGTATTCTGGCCTCCTTCCTGTCCGTCAACTCCTCTGGCGACAGGGCTCTACCAAAATCCATGATGCTTCCTGCTGATCCAGGCATGACTTCACAACAAATGGGGATTCTCTCAGTAAAACATAAAAAAAAAGTCTGTGGCTTAGTTACTGGACTGTCATCACTGTGCAATGGTCAATAGTAAATGTATGAACACTGCAAATGTAAATTTGCGATCCTCACCGCTGCGTCCAATGTTGGAAGGGGGAGTCTCTGGTTGGCGCAGTGCAACACTGGCGACAAGCAGCGACCCTCTCTTCCTCGTCAGGGCTAAGGGTTACCTTCAAGAACAACCTCTGCTTACCCTCTAGGTAGTGTGGCGCAAGCAGTCTAGGCTAATCTCTGGGGCACATAGGGTTAAACATTTGCAATATCATACCATCACCACCAACCCACCACACAATGACACCAAACTGTATTTTGTAAAAATATATTCTCTTTATATATCGTTAAAAGCAGGCTTGTAAATACAGTCTTGGATTACTTTGAAAATGCAGGTTCCAGTTATTCTTGGTAAAAAGTCACAGTTCTTAAGCAAATGCACTCTTTTGGGCCTTTTGGAAAGGTTCAGTGCTTTACAGCGCCTCAATGCGCTTTCCGCTGTCTCCGCTCGCTTCCTCGGAGAAAATCGGGCCCGGCCTGCCAAAGCTCACGCTTCCCGCGTGAGCCGCGAAAGGCACGACCGGGTCCGCTCTGGAAATGAGTCACCCTTCGGGGCTCGACTCGAGGAGAGGGGGCCGCGGGCCACAGGGAGCGTCAGGCGGGGCCTCGGGGGCCAGGAGCAGTGCGAGCCTCTGTCTCAGGGGCGGCTCGCGCTGTGAGGCAGACAGCAGCTGCGAGGCTCCCGGGGCGCCCGAGGTCACACAGCGCGGTGCGAGCTCAGCTGGCAGGACGCTCGCACCGCGAGGGGCAAAGACACAGTACCTTAAGATTCTTGTGGAGCGGACGGCTGGAAGGGGGGGCCTGTCCCACGTCGCGTTGCTTCTCTGGGGTCGATGCGCGCTGCGGCTCTCAGCCGGGCAGGTCACGGGTCACCCGGGGCGGCAGTGCTTGGTGGCGGCAGGGTCCTTCCTTTGGAGTTTGCTCCGACCCTGAAGGCGGCGGCTGTGTGGTGGCGGCAAGTGGCAGTACGGTCCCCAAGTGCGGGACGTACCCAGCCAAAGTGCCGGTTGCAGCTGTGCGCTCACAGCTGAGCTGTCGGGCAGGATGCCGACCAGAGGGGGGTTATCACAGGGCGGCAGTCCGTCTTTGCAGAGGGGTTGACGGCGCGAGGCGCAGTCAACTCGGGCGCTTGGACCGGACGCGTCCTCCTTCACGTTGCTCTCGGGGCTCCCAGGCAGAGGCAGTCACGGTGCTCGGGCCAGCGGCGGCTGGGCCTCACGTTGCTCTTGCTGTCGCTTTGGGCCCCTGTCACGGTGCTTGGGGGGATATCGATGCCCTGGATCACGGGGAGCGTGGCAGGGATGCACAACGCTCCCAGACTCCTCAGTCAGCGCTGCAGCGATAAGCAGCACACACAATAGCTTTCTTCAGGGTGTGGAAAAGTAAATTTTGCCATGTTCTGTGTCCCTACGTGTCATCCATCATATGTTATGTGTGCATGATTAAATATGCATATGTATTCCCCATGTCCGATTAATGACGCAATTATAGTTGTGTCCACCTCTAGTATGCCAGTTTCCAGTCCTCGTGAATACTACGAATATCAGGCCTATGTAAAGTTATGTTGCCACGTTTCTCAGTGTGCACGTTATTCTATTATAAAGTCCCCGTTTCTAGGCCTCAAAAGGGCCCGGACACCAGATTCAGCTCCTGTCTCCTGAAGCCTCGTTGAGGAGCGATACAGCCCCCACCTGTATCCTCGACCCTTCACTTACTTCCTGCCTCGCAGTGCCCGGTGCAGCTTGGCTCTGCCTCTGAGTCTGCCAAGACTATGTTATGATTCCAGCTATCAGTTTAGTCCTCCTTCTCTGCATTCCCAAGCTACTGAACTGCATCAATAGTTTCCGTCATTGTCTAGCCTATTCGGCCCCATGTTAAGAGAAATACTGTATTTAATGGTCATTTAATATTCTTCATCACGCACTACATGTAGAATAAATGCATGCTCTAGCCTTAGAGTCTGTTAGCTTTTCCCCTCATGACTTCTAGTTTATATCAACATGTTCCCTAAACATTAGATACCAGATAGGGTTTAGGTACATGTCGCTCCGACCCTCCAGACTTTAGTCTCTGCTCCTAGCACAGAGTTCATAGCCCCCAGCTTTTCCTAGTAACACGTCATCGCCAGTTTGCGCGCACCATCAGGTTAGAGGTCCCGGCTCCTCAGGTAGCCCCCTCCATGGTTTCCGCCCATTCATGACATATTCTGTTACATTTGCATCACATGTCTATGTGCACACCCAGTTACACCCTCTTTAGCCCTTATCTTTCGCGACTGCTACGCGTCACACCTTCTGCTCCACCCACTGCTACGCCTACTGCAATGTAATGCTATGTGTTTGCGTTATGTATATATGCTCATGTATTGTTATTAAAAGTCAGCGCGCTCATCCCAGATCCAGCCCCAGCAGCTGCTGGGCCCTGCCATCCTATTCCTATGCAGGTTGTCCTGTTCCTGTCCTTATGCTGTATTAAACCTGCAAAAACTCCTACTACCTCGAATCTTGACTCTTATTTATTGAGCTATCTGTTATGATATATGTCTAGTCAAAAATAGGGTATTATTTATTTATTTACCACATAATGGCGCCCGAATAGGGACTTGCCCTTTCCCCACGCGTCGGTGAAGCCACGCCGACCCCCTGACCCTCTGCAGTCGTGACGGAACTCTTCTGCGCAGTGGCAGATATTTCTGCTCAAGTATCCCTCAGGCCCACGGAGGAGACGGAGGAGGCGGTCCAGCATCCAGACGAGACGGTGGAGGAACGCGGCGAGTCCCGACCAGAGCCCAAGCCAAGAGTACAAGGTCCGAGGTATCCGGAGGTCCACCCGTAACTGAAGTCCGAAGTCCGAAGTTCGTCGTCCGTCGTCGTAGCAGTCCAGTCCAGTCTGAGGCCTTCCGTTCTTGCTGCCCGGTGAGTACCGTTACTGGGGTGGTATCTAGACAGGGTCAATTTAATTGACTCTGGTCTGTGGGTTGGTGGTACACAGTCCCACAAACGAAGTGTCCACTTCGGTGGATGCGGGTCCTGACGTGTCTCTTTACGAGACCGGTAAGTTTCGTACTGTTTCAGCAGTGCATCTAGTTTCTGTTCTAGTCAGTTTCTGTTCTCGAGAAAATTTACGTGTTCTGTTCTCAGTATTTCCAGGTAGTATTCTGTTCGAACTGTTATTTTAAATGTTTTTCATGTATTTTAATGTCGTGGTATGAATGGGGTATAAGTATCGTGTTCATTGTGTATTATATTGTGTCTAGATTACAGTTCAGTCATGCCCATATTTTCCAAGTTACGTCAGTTGAAAACTAGAAAGGGTCTGCTGGAAGCAGCAGTTCCCGTCCCGCCCAGGGACAGTCCAGGTCACTTTATGTATCAGAAACATGGCATAAGTGCCATATTGTATCTAGATTTATGTGTAGAGTATACCAAACAGTTAGAAGAAAAGTATAGATGGCCCGTATCGGGTACATGGGATGCCGAATGCATCATGCGAGTAGAAGAGGCATTATGGAAAAAGAAAGCCAGACAATCACAGAAAGATGCCATCGAGCTATGGCGCAAAGAAGCTCATAAAAGAACCGAAAAAGAAATCAGAAAGTCAGAACTAAGTAGAGAATCCCAAGAACGAGCCCAAGAAAGGGAATTAATCGAGATAGGTGAACGAGTTAGAACTGAGCAATCAGACAGACAGAGGAATGCCCTTATTAAGGGTATGTACCCTCTTCTTGCCGAGGGCTTGCCAAAAGCGACCCCGGAGGCATCCAGTAATTTCCCGCCACCATTAGTTCCGACCAAGCTACGTCACAAACAGACCGCAGCTGATATTTTCATTTCGTCCTATCTGGACGACACAGTCCCCGAATATGCAAATCCTGTTCGCGCTCCGCCAGTCCCTGTAAATCAGGCACATCCTGCTTCTCCAGACACCGGGGCACCCCATGCAGTACCTGCTACGGTACCCCCGGTCCAGCCAGCATTTCAATTTCCCGCTCCGCCACGAAGAATATCAGTCGACGATTCTAGTCTAGGGGCCGCAGGAGGAGGTCCTCCTCAAACCCCGCCGCCACGCAAGCGTTTATCAGCACTCGAATTACATGCTCAAGCATCACAGCGTACTCCTAAAAGTAATAAGTCTGTTGCAGAGATCAGGCAAACCCTTGGCGAATGTGTCTATGACCCAGTTCCAGGCGAGTTTAATATGGTTTTATATTCCGTACGCGTAAGGAGAGTGACCGAGTATCTAGTCACCCTGCCGAATATGAAAGAAGATCTAGATAGAATATATCGTTTCATCCGTACAGGGGATGATCCAGAAAGTATTAGTGATGCCATGTCTCAAAGGAAAGCCGAGATTCAGCGCATGATATTAAAGTTCTTAATTAACTGTCTAATAAGAAAACAAGATTACCCGTCTAAAGATCCGGCCGAAATGAAAACCCTGACAAAGTGGAGTGATAATATAGCCGAGGGTAAGCACAATACCATTAGTGCCATGGAGAGTATGTACAAGAAAATCCGTAGAGAGATAATAAAGATACACGAACAGCGTAAAGCAGCACAAGTAAGCGAGAAAGAAAGTACCTCTGATCCTGAAGAAGAAGACGATGAGAATACCGCCAGAATAGCGTATGTAGGAAAACCTAGATTTCCAGATCGCCATTTACGTCTAGAACACAAGCCAATTTCCCATCATTCAGCACCAGAACAAGGTTCCCTAGAACAAGTATTCCAAGCTACCGATCACATTCTGAAATCACGAATCGGTTACAGTGAGTTAAGTACCATGCATGAACAAGAACTAGTTCGGTCAGCAGTCCGATGGATTACTGATTCTACCACTTTTCCAGACGAAATAGTGGCACAAATGTTTCTGAAATTGCCCCCAGCCGAGCAGCGACTGGTGGGTATGTATATGATCCAGCACCTCATTACTCTGTATGAGGGTCAGCACTCTGATCCAGGTCCGTTACACGATATCCTGAACGAGTTACTCCAGTATAGATGGAGAGGTCTAGGTACCGATTTAATTAGTGTCATTCTAGAACAGCGCCATAAATATAGAACGTTTTTGAACCCGCATTTTGTTCATGTCTCACCCCCAGAAAGTAAACCATTTTACATGGAAAGACAGAACCCGTTACGAGAAGTGCATCCAGTTAAGACAGAGGACGGTGAAATGCAACGAGTGTTTGTTTACACCCCGATTACAAAGATGGAACTCCTCGAAATGAAGAAATTAATTCCCTGTCATGACAAAGATCCAGCAGGGTTCCATAGAGAATTAAAAGACATGCTCCGTATGGGAGAATACACTTACCCAGATATCATTAAAATGTTAAAGGTCCTGTTGCCCGCAGGGGTGTATGAAAAGCTAAAGGAAAAAGAATGGGAGGTGGGAGAGAAAAAGATAGATTGGACAGTTTTAGAAGCTGAAGATAAGTCACGTGTACCAGGTACCGGTCTAGGAGATAAATGTAAAGAATTGCCAGAATTATTGATTCAAGTTTTACCTAGATTATTGACAACTAGAAAAGAAGACTGGGATGCAATCTCAGCCTGTAAACAGAAGCAAGAGGAAGATATTAGTGATTTTTATTCTAGGTTTGAAAAGTGCTTTAGCATCAATAGTGGTCTCAAGACAAGTAGTGAGTCGTACCCTCACCTTTTCGTTACTAAATTAGTCGAGAATTCAAGTCCACCAATTAAAAACCGAGTTCTGAAAGTCGAAAGTACCTGGCAAGCTAATACTCCGTCCCAGATGCTCCAGATGCTCCAGTACCACCAGAATAGAATCAGGGAAGAGCAAGAACACGAGAGAAAACGTATGAAAGACACGAAAATGAAAGTGCTAGTTGCACAATCTGTTCCTCACGACAGTCAGAAGAGGGGTCCGAATCAAGCCAGTCATCCTGCAGCTCCCGTTAAAGGGAACTGCAATTATTGTAAACAGCCAGGTCATTTTATAAACGAGTGTGCAGTTCTGAAACACAACATAGCTACTGGTAAGACTAAAGAAAGACCACGTCCGCCTAGACAAGAACAAGTTTCACAGACTCCTCAGTCACAGAATGCACCACAGACAGTTACAGCACCGCAGCCTATCGCTGCAACACAGCATGTTACATCGCAGATGTACCAGTATGCACAGTCTGAGTATCCAGAGTACCAGCAGTATTCATGAAACAGCCTAGAGAGGGAGGTAGGCTTGCCTCTCATCGAGATACCTGTAGATCAAGAAGGTCCCTATGTTCACAGTCAAGTATTAGGGAAAGACAGAAAGTTTTTGATTGATACAGGGGCAAGTAGGACCACAATTAGTCACGCCGAAGTTCCAGGGGCTCCGCTCTCAGGCTCAAGAAATGTTTCCCTTGGATTTTCAGGAAAACCTATCGTAAATGAGATTTCAAAGCCAGTTACTCTAGAAGTAGGTCCATTGTCCCGCACTACTGATCTGTTACTTACTAAGTCATGTCCAGAAAACCTATTAGGCATTAAAACACTGAAAGAGTTAGGTGCAGTCATATGTTGTTCCCCCGAGGGAATACGATTGTTCCTACGTGACTTTAAGGGTCACTATGTATTACGAGATTTTGATTCAAGACTGTCTAATGTTCCACAGCATTTATGGGCGCAAGGTCCAACTGATGTAGGTTACATGCAAATCACACCCCATCGTGTGACTCTCAAACCAGGTGTAGTGTTACCACGAATCAGGCAGTATAGATTGCCACCCGAGGCTGTAGCAGCCTTATCCAAAATTATTGACGAGCTCATCGCTCAAGGAGTAGTTGTAGAAACTGACTCCAATGTATGTAACTCTCCGATCATTCCAGTCATGAAACGTACTGATCCAAATGCACCCCCAGTATATCGATTAGTGATCGACCTACGAGAGCTTAACAAAAGTATTATTCCTCAGTACCCAGTTGTCCCAGACATCTCTTCCCTATTGACAGCCATTGATTCCGAAGCCACGTTCTTCACTGTCATAGACCTCAAGAACGCATTTTTCAGTGTTCCTATTCATCCAGACAGCCAGTTCCTTTTCGGATTCTGTTTAAATGGAAGGAGCTATATGTTCACACGAGCTCCTCAAGGTTTCACAGAAAGTCCTAGTATTTATAGTCAAGCACTTAAGAGACAACTAGACAACATTCACATGCCAACTGACACTACCCTGCTCCAGTATGTCGATGATCTATTGATCACAGCCCGTTCTGAACGTGCTTGCGAGCGGGCATCCCTTACAGTCTTGTATTTCCTAGCCGAGATGGGGCACAAGGTGTCCCCTTCGAAGCTTCAATTCTGTGTCCAGCAAGTGGTTTACTTAGGACACTTGCTGTCCAAGAGGGGTAGGCAGTTGACACCCGATCGCATCCAGTTGATAGCGAGTCTTCCTCAGCCCAGGACCCAGAAGGAGGTACGTGCCTTTATTGGCCTTACTTCTTACTGCAGACAATGGATTCCTCAGTATGCATTTCTAGCTAAGCCACTGATACAGTTAACGACACAGGAGGCAGCCGCATCGACTGTCCTCCCTTGGACATCTGAACATACACTTAGTTTCAACGAGTTAAAGAAAGCTTTATGCCAAGCTCCAGTTCTAGCTACACCGAACTACAGTAAGCCTTTTACACTTTTCGTTACTGAACGTGAAGGTACAGCATTATCTGTTCTCACACAAGATCAAGCACGACAAAACAAGCCCTGTGCTTATTTTTCGAGCACATTAGATCCAGTCGCCCAGGCTCTGCCTGCGTGCCTTAAGTCAGTTGCAGCCACAGCACTAGCTATCAGACAAAGTGATTCCATAGTCTTAGGACACTCCTTGACAGTACAAGTCCCACACTCCGTGGAAGTTCTTCTGAACAGAACACAAACACAGCACTTGACAATTGCACGTTTAACAGGTTATGAATTGACACTGTTCCAGCCACACATAGAAATCAGACGCTGCAACATTTTGAACCCTGCTACACTGTTACCATCAGTTAATTCAAATTCTGCCGCACACAATTGTGTGGAAGTAGTCAACATTACGACAAAGCCAAGACAAGACCTGACAGACATTCCGTTATTAGATCCCGACCTGACACTTTATGTGGATGGGTCATGTATGAGAACTAGTACAGGAGATTTAGTTGCCGCGTATGCAGTGACTACTGACACTGAAGTTATTGAGACACACCGCATTGACACTCTGTCCGCTCAAGCAGCAGAGCTAGTTGCTCTGACACAAGCTTGTATACACGCCAAGGAAAAGAAAGTTAATATTTACACAGATTCACGCTACGCATTTGGAGTCGTACACGACTTTGGAGTGCTCTGGCAGGAGAGAGGTTTCATGACTTCTCATGGAACCAAAATTCAGCATGGTTTCCTTATCCAAGCTCTGTTAGATGCAATACATTTACCGACATCCATTGCTATTATGAAATGCAAAGCACATACGAAAGTTACTGACATTATTTCCCAAGGTAACGATCTAGCAGATCGCACAGCCAAGCTTACAGCCCAGACTCCAGACATTCCAGTTAACATGACACATACTCCAGATCCGACTACATGAATGACAGTTAAGGACCCCACCCAGGATGTCATAGATATCCAGTTACATGCTACTCCCGATGAAATCAAGAAATGGTCCGAACAAGGAGGGGTCCAGACAGATCAAGGATGGTTAACAAAGGGTAGAGCCACATGGTTTCTCCCCGACTCTATGGTTCAAGTCATTATTAATACCGCACATAGTCCAGCACATTTAGGGGAAAAAGCTATGTTAGACAGTATCCAGAACATTTGGTTCAACAAGCATTTACGAGCTGCAGCTAAGCAGAAAGTCCGTACCTGTATGATATGTTGTCAGTTTAATCCAGGTAAAAGTGTCCCGGTGGAACAAGGGGGATTCCAGCCTCCTGACCACCCTTTTGAGGTCCTCCAGATGGATTATATTCAGATGGAGCGATGTCGAGGTTTCAAGTATGTTCTTGTAGTTGTATGCGCTTTGTCCAGATGGACAGAAGCATATCCAGTCCCAGATTACACAGCCGCGACCACTGCCAAGCAGTTGGTTCGTGAGTTTTTCCCTCGATATGGACTCCCTAGAGTCGTATATTCTGATAACGGTCAGCCATTCTCATCTGAACTCATGAAGCACGTTTCCCTGTTGTTAGGGTACCAGTGGAAGTTCCATTGTGTACGCCATCCTGAAGCAGCCGGTCTGGTCGAGAGACATAATCAGACTCTGAAAATCCGAGTCGCCAAAGTCTGTCAAGAGAAAGGTGTGGACTGGCTAGTAGCTCTGCCAGTTGCTTTGTTTTACATGCGCATGGTCGCACATTCCAGATCAGGTCTGTCCCCGTATGAGGTCGTATTCGGCCGCCCCCCAAATATGTGGGGTACTCCTAGACCCCGAAGTATTACCGATGTTTCAAGTAATATGCTGACAGATTACCTAGCTTCCTTGATGTCTGCCCTCAACTCATGTCGTTCACAGGTTGCCGCCGCATTTCCAGACAATACCGAGGTGGCCCCGCATGAAATCGTTCCAGGTTCAATGGTCCTCGTACGTAACTTCGACAGATCAAGTCCGCTGGAGCCACATTGGAAGGAGCCCCGTCAGGTCCTCCTCACCACCCGTACAGCCGTGAAATTGGAAGGACGCCGCGGCTGGGTACACCTTTCGCACGTCAAGAAATTCTACGGATTAAAGCCGGTCTCCAAGAACATTTCCCAGGATTTAAAAACTTGTCAAAACATTGTTCCTAAGGACTGTCCCGCAAATGACATTGGCACAACCCCTCCCCTGTTAGAGAAAACTCTGCAGCAGGAGTATAAGCAAAAGCTACGGTCTAGTAAAATAAGTCAGTCAGTTTGATTGTCTAAGTCCTCCCCTAGGTGAAACGGTTAGACTGTTTCTGACATGTATAAAATAGACCCCCATAGTGAGAGAGTTAGTCAAAACTCAATCCGATGTATCTTTTTTCTATGTTTCATATTGTTTTCCAGCCTTATGATTTCCTGCACCAGTTATGCATTTTTCCTATGTTTCCCAGTTTCACATGTAAATAAGTCTGCTAATGCTACAGTAGAGCACACGTTTAGTGATCTGCCCCCTCATGAACTGTCCTACCGCCTCGCTATGCGTAATAACTCCTTTATCCGCATGTTACATTACTCACACCAGACCAGCAATGCCACTAATTGTTGGGTATGTGGTCGACTCCCCCCTTTCCAGACGTCAAAGGGAGTTCTGCCACTTTTTCCTTATCCATTTTCACATAATGGTTCGTGTGGAGCATGGTCCACGTTAACGTCATCCTCAACAGATATGTCTTTTCTTAACAGCACATGTTTCCCAGACAAGCATGGTCCCCCCCACAGAACAGGTTTAGATCTAGAAAATGAAGTGTATAATTTAGGTAATTATTCTTCGAATTTCATGGTCTTGAATGTTCAGTCTGATACTACTCCAGTCTTAACTGCTATTTCAGTACTACCAGTCAAAGGTGAATTATGTGTCCGAAATAATGGTTCCATACATGTAGGACATAGTGATTGTACTACTATTGTCAAGTATAGTGACAGTGGGAAATCTATTTTCAAAGCTTCACGTCATTCTTATTTTGTTTGTGGTCAAACTGCATATGTTCGTCTGCCCCTCGATTGGGAGGGAACCTGTTACATTGCCTTCCTACTGCCACCTGTTTTTCTAGCCCCACCTGACTACCATAGGAATTCCTACCTAGTACATACTAGACACAAGAGAAATCTCCCGATTGTCGACTATACTGAAACTGCTGCAGAGCAATTCATTGATATTGATAAAGGTGTTTTCCCTTATTTAGGTACAGTTGTAAATAGTAAGCTAATCCGTAGGTTAACAAGAACCCTTGAAGCTGTAGTAGATGAGACTGCCTCCGCTCTAGGTAACTTAACCGAAGAGCAATCTGCTATGAGATTTGTCGTTTTGCAAAATCGTCTCGTCCTTGACGTCATACTGGCCGATAGGGGCGGGGGGAACTGTAGAGTTCCAAATAACGCGCCGTCTGTTTTTTCAGCTATAACCAGACTCCATAAAATTGCCCATCTGTTACACCAAGATCCAGGCACCTGGACATGGTCCGGTTGGTTCTGGAATATAATTTCTGCATGGGGATGGAAAGTCTTGTCCTTTCTAGGTATTGCAGTAGCGATCATATTCAGCTGCTGCCTCTGTATACAATGTGGCCCTGCGATTTGCGGCATGTGTGCTACCTCTTGTATTCCTAGTCCCAAGCCCCGTTCTAAATCTCGTTCCAGGATAATTCGAGACGAGCAAATGATACTGTATGAAATGATAGACGGTATCATGAAAATTGATGTTTCCTGATGGAAACGTAGTGACAAGGAGGGAATGTGGAAAAGTAAATTTTGCCATGTTCTGTGTCCCTACGTGTCATCCATCATATGTTATGTGTGCATGATTAAATATGCATATGTATTCCCCATGTCCGATTAATGACGCAATTATAGTTGTGTCCACCTCTAGTATGCCAGTTTCCAGTCCTCGTGAATACTACGAATATCAGGCCTATGTAAAGTTATGTTGCCACGTTTCTCAGTGTGCACGTTATTCTATTATAAAGTCCCCGTTTCTAGGCCTCAAAAGGGCCCGGACACCAGATTCAGCTCCTGTCTCCTGAAGCCTCGTTGAGGAGCGATACAGCCCCCACCTGTATCCTCGACCCTTCACTTACTTCCTGCCTCGCAGTGCCCGGTGCAGCTTGGCTCTGCCTCTGAGTCTGCCAAGACTATGTTATGATTCCAGCTATCAGTTTAGTCCTCCTTCTCTGCATTCCCAAGCTACTGAACTGCATCAATAGTTTCCGTCATTGTCTAGCCTATTCGGCCCCATGTTAAGAGAAATACTGTATTTAATGGTCATTTAATATTCTTCATCACGCACTACATGTAGAATAAATGCATGCTCTAGCCTTAGAGTCTGTTAGCTTTTCCCCTCATGACTTCTAGTTTATATCAACATGTTCCCTAAACATTAGATACCAGATAGGGTTTAGGTACATGTCGCTCCGACCCTCCAGACTTTAGTCTCTGCTCCTAGCACAGAGTTCATAGCCCCCAGCTTTTCCTAGTAACACGTCATCGCCAGTTTGCGCGCACCATCAGGTTAGAGGTCCCGGCTCCTCAGGTAGCCCCCTCCATGGTTTCCGCCCATTCATGACATATTCTGTTACATTTGCATCACATGTCTATGTGCACACCCAGTTACACCCTCTTTAGCCCTTATCTTTCGCGACTGCTACGCGTCACACCTTCTGCTCCACCCACTGCTACGCCTACTGCAATGTAATGCTATGTGTTTGCGTTATGTATATATGCTCATGTATTGTTATTAAAAGTCAGCGCGCTCATCCCAGATCCAGCCCCAGCAGCTGCTGGGCCCTGCCATCCTATTCCTATGCAGGTTGTCCTGTTCCTGTCCTTATGCTGTATTAAACCTGCAAAAACTCCTACTACCTCGAATCTTGACTCTTATTTATTGAGCTATCTGTTATGATATATGTCTAGTCAAAAATAGGGTATTATTTATTTATTTACCACAAGGGGGATAGCGCCCACTGTTCCTGGGGCGCTGGTCAGGGGGCAAGTTCACAGGCAAGCCCTTGGAGATCTTTCAGCAGAGTTTGGCACAAAGTTCAATAAAGCAAAAGTCTCTTGTAGTCTTTTCTTTCCTCTCCTTCTGAAGCAAGGCACCAGACACAGGCCAGAGACAGCACTCCTCCTTGAAGTCTTCTTCCAGGTCCTTCTCTTCGGGCAGAGTTTCTTCTGTAGCACAAACAGGATCTAATTTACAAGGAGCAGGGCTCCTACTTTTATACCCAGATTCTTTTGTTCTAGCAGGCCAGGGGGGCCTCTGCATAACTGCTCCAGTCTCTGAGCACTTGTTGTGGGTACTTCTGGCTTCTGCATGCAGTGTGAGGGCAGGCACATCAGCCGCTCCCCAGGGGGGCGGAGCCGGCATTGTGAGGACAGGGGCAGCCTGAGCACTTTGTTGACAAGCTTCGGTCCTTCCTGGGCCAGGTGCAGGCTGAGTCATCAGTCGCTCCCCAGGAGGGCGGAGCCAGCATTGTGGAGGCAGAGCACAGCCTGATGCATCATTCAGGGGAAACTCCCACCACCCACTAAGGTGTCATCCTGCTATTCACTACCTGTCAACTCCCAGCCCTGTCACTCACACACACCAGACAGTCAGATCCACATCCAAGCAGAGGCGGGCTGAAATGGTTAGGCCAGCAAATGCTAACTTTCTAAAAGTAGCATTTGCAAACCCAGGATATTAAAATAAACTTTACTAAAAGAAGTATTTTATTATTCTGAGTTCAGGCATACTAAACATAAATTTTTACCATGTTCCCTGAGCCTGCTGGGATTATAGAGTGTAATAATTCCAGCAGCCCATCTGGCCTAGAGGGAACTGGTAGCCTTACAATAGTGAAAAACGAATTTGGCAGTAATTCACTATTAGAACATGCCACACACATCAGGGCATGGTCTACCTTATACTTACAATGCACCCTGCCCTCAGGCCTACCATAGGGGTGACTAATATGAAGTTAAGGGAAGGTTTAGGGGCTGGCAAGTGTGTGCATTTGCCCAGCCAGCATGACAGTACCAGACTGCACGCAGGTTCTGCAGTGGCAGACCCTAGACACATTTTAAGGCTGCTTCTGTGGGTGGCGCAACCAGCGCTGCAGGCCCACTAGCAGTATTGGCATTCACAAGCCCTGGCAACTAGTGCCTGGCTTGTGTTATTGCATTGTTTGCATAAGATTCTTCTGGTGCCTGGCCTATGTTATTGCATTGTTTCCCTCAGATTCTCCTAGCGCCTGGCCTTTGTTATTGCATTGTTTGTGTCAGATTCTCCTCGTGCTTGGCCTGCGTTATTGCATTGTTTGCATCAGATTCTCCTAGTGCCTGGCTTGTGTTATTGCATTACATGCATCAGGTTTTTCTGGTGCCTGGCCTGTGTTATTTCATTGTTTGCATCAGATTCTCCTAGTGCCTGGCTTGTGTTATTGCATTGTTTGCATCAGATTCTTCTAGTGCCTGGCTTGTGTTATTGCATTGCATGCATCAGATTCTTCTGGTGCCTGGCCTGTGTTATTGCATTGTTGCATCAGATTCTCCTAGTGCCTGGCCTGTGTTATTGCATTGTTTGCATTAGATTCTTCTGGTGCCTGGCCTGTGTTACTGCATTGTTTGCATCATTCCTAGTGCTTGGCCTGTGTTATTGCATTGTTTGCATCAGATTCTTCTGGTGCCTGGCCTGTGTTATTGCATTGTTTGCATCAGATTCTTCTGGTGCCTGGACTGTGTTATTGCATTGTTTGCATCAGATTCTCGTAGTGCCTGGCCTGTGTTATGGCATTGTTTGTGTCAGATTCCTCAGTACCTGGTCTCTGTTTTTGCATTGTTCGCATGAAATTCTCCCAGTGCTTGGCCTGTGTTATTGCATTGTTTGCATCAGATTCTTCTATGACACGGCCTGTCTTATTGCATTTGTAGGACCTAGTACCAATGGCGTGGGTCTCCCATCCACTTTTTGATGGATTGCCCCCTCTGTTTTTGATGTTTGCTGGTTTAGACGCTTTGGGCACCTCGCCACTGCCAATCAGTGCCGCAGTGCAAGTACTCATTGGATTAAAATGGTGTTTAATTCGAGATTCCATGATTGCCGTATTTGATTTACTGTCAGGCCTGTCAGGCCTTAGTATTGTTCACAGGGGTGCCCAGGGCTTGTAAATCAAATGCTGCTGGTGGGCTTGCAGCACCAATTGTGCCACTCGCCGGAGCAGCTCGTAAAGTATGACTTGGGCCTGCCACCGCAGAGCGCCGTATGCAGCCTGGGGCTGCTGTGTGACTCAATAAGTGCAACCACTTGCCGGTCTGTGAACCTTCCCTTTACTGCCTGTTGGTCACCCCTACAGAAGGCCCTGCGGGCAGGTTGTGTTGTATGTGGGAGGCTGATCATGCCCTGGAGTGTGAGGCATGACCTGGTACTGAATCAACCCAGAGCGCATTTTTCACTATTGTAAGGCAGCCTGTTCCCCCTTAGGCCAGAATGAGCAGTTTGGTTATAGCATCCTATAATCCTACCTGACTCAGGGAACCAGGTAGAGAGTCGAGTTTATTATGCCTGAACTCAGAATGATAAGATGCTTCTTTTAGTAAAGTTTGTTTTACCATTCTGTGTTTGGAAATACCACTTTTCGAAAGACAGTATTTTCTTGCCTGACCATCCAGCCTGCTTCTGCTAGCGTGTGTATTGTGTGTCTGAGTTTGCGAATGACAGGGCTGGAGGGACTCCAGGAGGTTGGGCGTGACGGCACTAGGCTGATAGTCCTGAGAGTGATGGGAGGAGTAGGCACCTGGGTCTGCATAGAGATTTTCGACTTATCTCACAAGACAGCAGACGCCACGCCGATGCGGTTATCACCACGCTCAGCTTCCCACAGATATCCAAATTGCATTTTTATGCTTTTATCGGCTCGATAACATATGAGGCCTCCACTGCCTCATATCAGATTCGTTTTATTCCACGAGGCAGTAGACGCCACACCGCTACAGCAATTACAACGCTAAGCTGCCCACAGGTATCCAACCTGGGTTTTTATGGTTTTATCATCTGATTTTTCATCAATATATGAAGCACTACATATGCCATATCAGCAACTGAGGATTTCTGAAGCCCCGGCCTTCTTAATCAACAGCTATCCACTGACCTTATTCACCTGCACAGTACAGTGCCTGCCGTTTGGGAACGCAAGATCACTTCCACCAAGCCATCGAGTTTTCGTCAACTTTTTACTTTATTCGCCGCAACTCATGCTGTCATGACTTTTCGGCTGGATTTATACCTCCCTTGTTTTTTCTTTCAACATCCTAAAGCACCTTTATATGCTACAAGATGGTAGCGTCCTGAGGAAGACACTTTCCATGTGTTGAAACACGTAGACGAAAACCATCTTCCATTCAGATCATTGGAAATATCTGTATACACAACAATTTATATATATCGAATTTCTAACGAAAGAATTTTTTACTGTTATTGTTTAGTTATCCTCATGACATCTTTTATCAATTTTATTAAACCAAATCCGTAAATGCTAATTTTGTGCCTGATTATCTCTTACTAAAAAAATGTTTTTGCTACTTGAACCGCGCCAGTATTTTGTTTTGCCTGGGTGTGTTATTTTCTCATAAAATCTGCATAGAGCTGGGCCATCTCCCACAACATCGGCTCCACTCCCTGTAGTGAGTCTGAAGACACTGGCCTACCCCGACAAAGGAAGAAAACACACACTGGTAGAATGCACCAAAAACTGGGTTTGACCAGGCAAATACCCTCTGCCTTCAGAGAACAACGGATTTATAGGTATAAATACTGGGGCCCAGACCCCAGATCTTTGGAATCACTCTGGAACGAACAAGACGTCCCTCTGCCGAGGAAGATCACCTGGAGACAGGAGGAGTTGTACTGCCCCTCTGCCAGAGCGCTGTAGTGGGTTGGCCTGTGGTGGTGTCTCTCGTGCCAAGGAGAGGTAGAAAGGACCAAGGAAGATACTTTCATCATCCTGCCGATTATTCCCCGAGGGCTAGAGTTGTGCTAGTCTCCTGTTTGAAGGCGCAGGTGTTTGAAGGCGCAGGGCTACCAACAGCTTCACCTCTTCTGTTTGAGCAAAGCTGGAAGTGCTGTTTCAGCCACTACAGAGGAACTCTGCAACTCAAGCCAGCTAACTTCGCCACCATCTGCCACGAGACCGTGAGTGCTGCTCTGACTCGCACCGTAGACCAACACCTGCCGCTGGGCTGCAACCGGCTCCGAGATCGCCATCATCGACCAGAGTGAGCAAGCACTCACTGACTCAATGACATCAGCAATGACCTGTTGCGCCAGCGCTGCCGTATCGCCACCTCCTCTCCCATAAGGACCGAAGCCACCTCCTGCCTGCATCCCCAGCTGGGGTACCGCCACATCGCTTTCCCCCAAAGCAAGGAACCGACGCAACCAACATGCCACACAACCTCACAGCTCCCTGACGCTGAGAACAGCCTTTGTTTGTTTTCTTAATGGTACTGTCCCTTGAGAGTCTAGTTGTGACTCTGGGCCCGACGCTGTGCTCCTCGCAGGCAGACTGTCCCCTGAGAACTCTTTTGTGCGTTGAAACGATAACTTCCGTTGGGATTATCTGTTGCCAGAGACACTTGAAACTAAGAACCTATTTTTGAGTAAACGCTTAACACACTGCATCTGAGATATGCCTGTCTGCTCATGCCAAGCTACCAACCGGGTGAGCAGGGGTTATCTACAGCATGTAACTCCCTTGCCCTGATGTAGACAAAGGGTCCCTACTTGACAAAGGTCCATACTGTTGCCAATTAGAGACTCCGGGTTCTAACAGCATTGTTTGCATCACAGTCTCCAAGTGCCTGACCCTTGTTATTGCACTGACCCCCCAGCCCCCGGACCCTGCCCCCAGTTCAGGGACTCCATCGCCGACTTCATCAGCACGCACCCCCTGACCTCCACCGACTACATCCTCCTTGGAGACCTGAACTTTCACCTTGAGAACAACAACGACAACAATTACACAACCCTGATCAATTACCTCACCAACCTCTGACTGAGACATCTCATCACAAAGCCCACCCACTCCGCCGGCAACACGGTCGAGCCCGTCTTCTCCTCAAGACCGCACGTCTCCGTCAGCCACACCACCGAACACCTCTGGACCGACCAAAGCTGCATCCACTTCACCTTCCAGAAACCCACCACACACCACCGTACCCAACAGATCCCCCACCGCCGCTGGAGCAAAATCACCGAAGACCAACTACATGCAAACCTCACTCTCAGCCCACCCACCAAACCCTCCAACACCAATGCCGCTGCACACAACCTCAGACGCTGGATCGAGGACTGTGCCAACACCCTCGCCCGCTGAAGTAACCTCCCCACAGAGAAACCAGCAAGAGGGCCAGCTGGTTCACTCCAGAACTCCTAGCCTCCAAGCAAGCCTGCCGGAAACTAAAGAAGAAATGGCACAGTGAACAAACTCCAGACAGCCACTCAGCACACAAGGAAGCCGTCGGCAACCACCACCACCTCATCAGGGCTGCCAAGAAGACATCCTTCAAAGACCGCCTCAACAACAATGCACACAACAGCAAGGAGCTCTTCAATATCCTGAAGGAACTCTCCAACCCCAGCTCCAACACCAACGACATCCCGCTGTCGCAAGCCCTGTGCGAATCCCTCGCCACCTCCTTCCACCGCAAGATAGCAGACATCCACGACAGCTTCAACACCCAGACAGCCCCAACAGACACTCCGCACACCATCGAACATGTCCCCTTGCTAGCCTGGACCAGCGTGAGCGTCGATGACACCATCATGACCATGAGCACAGTCCACTCCGGCTCTCCGTCAGACCGAGTCCCGTACCACGTCTTCAACAAAGCAAGCAGCTCCATCGCACCTCACCTGAGCAACGTCATCAATCTCTCCCTCGAGACCGCGACCATCCCAGAGAGCTGCAAACACGCCGAGATCAACACCCTACTCAAAAAACCCAAGGCAGACCCAAGAGACCTCAAGAACGTCCGGCCCATCTCTGTGCTCCCCTTCCCGGCCAAGGTCTTTGAGAAAATCATTTACAGACAGCTAACCCGATACCTCGAAGGAACAGAATCCTGGACCCTTCCCAGTCAGGGTTCCGCAGCAACCACAGCACCAAGACCGCCCTCTTCGCCGCCACCGAAGACATCAGGACCCTGCTAAACAACGGGAAGATCGCGGCACTCATCCTCATATACCTCTCCGCCGCCTTTGACAGCGTCTGCCACCGCACACTACATGCACGCCTCCACACCGCAGGGATTCGAGACAAGGTTCTGGTATGGACCACCTCCTTCCTCTCCAGCAGAACCCAGAGCATCCGCCTCCCCACATTCTGTTCCAAAGCCTCCGAGATCATCTGCGGCGTACCCCAGGGATCCTCCCTCAGCCCGTCACTGTTCAACATTTACATGACCCCGCTCGCACACATTGACCGACAGTACGACCTCAACATAATCTCCTACGCCGACAACACTCAACTGATCCTCTCCCTCACCAAGGACCCCATCACCGCCAAAGCCAACCTCCATGAAGGAATGAAGGCCGTGGCAGACTGGATGAAGAACAGCCATCTAAAGCTGAACTCGGAAAAGACAGAGGTCCTCATCCTCGGCTCCAACCTGTCAGCCTGCGACGAGTCCTGGTGGCCAACGGTACTGGGATCACCCCAGACCCACACCGACCACACACGCAACCTGGGAATCATCCTCGACTCAATGCTCTCAATGACCAAGCAAGTCAACGCCGTCTCCTCCTCCTGCTTCAACACCCTCCGCATGCTCCGCAAGATCTACAGATGGATCCCGACAGATACAAGAAAGACAATCACCCAGGCCCTCGTCAGCAGCAGACTTGACTACGGAAACACCCTCTACGCGGGCACCCCAACCAAGCTCATCAATCGACTAGAACGTATCCAAAACGCCTGCCACAACTGATCCTCGATGTACCATGACACGGCCACATCACCCCCCACCTGAGAAACCTGCACTGGTTCCCTGGCAACGAGAGGATATCCTTCAAGCTTCTCATCCACGCACACACGGCACTCAACAAGACCGGCCCAGCCCACCTCAACAGACAGCTCTTCTTCTACACTCCCAAACACCAGCAACGCTCCGCTGACCTCTCATTCGCCACCGTCCCGCGCATCCGAAGAACAACCACCAGAGGGAGATCCTTCTCCCACCTCGCCGCCAAGACATGGAACACCCTCCCACTGAACCTACGACAGACCCAAGACCTGCTGATCTTCAGGAGGATACTGAAGACCTGGCTGTTCGATCAGTAACGGCCCCTCCCCCCCCAGCGCCTTGAGCCCCTCCCGGGTATCTAATGTGCTTAACAAATGTCTGATTGATTGATTGCATTGTTTGCATCAGATTCTCCTACTGCATGACCTGTGTTACTGCATGGTATACATCAGATTCTCCTAGTGCCTGGCCTGTATTATTGCATTGTTTGCTTCACATTCTCCTAGTGCCTGGCCTGTGTTATTGCATTGTTTGCATCAATCCTAGTGCCTGGCCTGTGCTTTAGATTCTCCTTGTGTGTGACCTGTATTATTGCATTATTTGCATCAGATTCTCCTAGTACCTGGTCTGTGTTGTTGCACTGTGTGCTCTGCATTGGTTATGTTATTATTCTAGAAGTTGCAGCTTTTCTAACAAAGTACCTTTAGTCCCAATAAAGTGTATCTTAGTGCACGCTTCCTGCAGCAGTAATCCATTAACTATTTACGTAGAAAAAGGCAGCACAACATTTCTTCCAGAGATTTCTTTAGGTCAGAAATAGTAAACAGCTAGGTAGGTATGATGTAAAACAAACTGGTGAGTGAAGTTTTAAATGAAGGACAGCAACACGTCCATGTTGAAACAACAGAAGTAAGACAATGGTACATGTTATGAAAAAATGGTTGATTAATATACAGTTCTGTGCGGTGTGTCATTATTTGTTCTTGTCTTCCAGTCTATTGTGATTTTACGAACTAACTTTGCGCGTGGAGCTTCCACGAATCTCAGAGACAGGCAGTTCCAAAGATGGTAACAGAGAATGTTGAAAGATTGGATTCTGGATGCTGGTAGATGGTTTTAAAGATTGGAGTCTGGATTGGGCTACCAAGTGCTGGTGGATCGATTGGTAGCTCCCGGAGAGTGTTTAGTTGGTCTGTGTGTTGGCACAGCTGTCCAGGAGGCCTAAGACAATGTCAGCAATTTACAAAGGGCTTGCTGAGGACTAAGACCGCCCAGCTTCATGCAATATGGACTTGAAGGTGTGTGTTTGGGCAAGATTAATTGGATTCTGATAGCAAAATGTATGACCTTGTACAAAGAGCATTGATGTGACCAAGGATCACCATCTTCTGTTACAACAGATAGAAAAGATCAATGTACCTCGAGGTTCTTGAAAAGCTCTCTGCACTGTGCTGGTACAGTGGGTATGTTCACTAGTTGCCATTTTCAAGGGGATGTTTAGTAAGAGTAGTTGAATTCATCCTTGGAATTGTATTTCTAGCTTCAGCTCTTGGAGTCTTGCAGTATGTGGTGGATGCGGTAGAACTGTCTCAATTTTCCACGGAGCTTAGAAAATCCAGATTGTCCTTCATCTCACAGCTTGACACCTGTGACTTGACCAGTAGAATTGCAATAAAGAAGTTGACCTAGACCAGTTGTACCGCACCCGACCTTTGAACTGATCATTGAGGAAAGAAGCCCCTGCCTGGAAGGAAGATCTGCACAAGGCACCGCTGACAGAAGACCCAGCTGGCGGTGGCCTCAAAGCAGTGAGTGAACCACAAACCACACGATCCTTCAAGCCCAGCTGGCCACAGTAAGCAAAGCAACAGGAAGCTTGATCCGGGGCCCTGGAGCTGTAGTAACACGTTACCAGCAGAGCGTATCTTTGCCACAGTGGTCAGGGGCCTGGGGGACCAAAAATTGACTGATAGGATTATAACAGGCAGACAAAGTCCAAGCTAACAGAACATCACATCAGCGGAATAAGTATGTTGTCAAGTCGTTCCTGAAGCCACTATGACTTTACTGAGGGAAGGGTTGAGTCGAGGAACAAAAAGAAGAATTTCAGTTTGTGATACCTGCACTCACTGAAGGTCCTCCACCCTCATCCAGCCCTCTGGAAGCGAGGGCAGTAGGTAATGCCTCAGGTCACTGAAGGTCCTCCACCCTCATCCAACCCTCTGTAAGCGAGGGCAATATGTAATGCCTCAGTTCACTGAAGGTTTCCACCCCTATCTAGCCCTCTGGAAGTGAGGAATGTGATTTAGGACCCAGGCGATGGGTCTTAGAAGTCATGTAGGAGTAGTGTGCGGGCACTAACACGTCAGGCCAGGAGGTTGGACCACCTTTGTACTTTGTAAGACGTCTGATGAATGAGACAGAGGAGTTTGAAGCTGACCTGTTTTTCATCAACGGTGATGGATTAAACCCAGATCTTTTGACTGGGTGTGAATGTTTGATTGATTCAGATGCTCCGTCCATCACCACCCCCTTTTGTACCGCTGTTTTTCATCAAGGCAGCAGTGAAAGCACATGATGATAGTTCTGCACTCTAACTCTATCATTTTCAGCATATTCAGATCAGCATATTGTGAAAGTGTAGCTGTCTTCCCCGTGCAGCCTTCCACAAGTTGAGGTAGATAGTCCAGCCAAAAGAGAAAAATAAGCTCTTACCCCCTCAACTCTGTTAGGAGAGGTTAGTAGTTTTGTTGAATCATTCCAGTAATCCTGTTGTAAAACTCAAGAAGACCAAACGTTTTTGAATTTGAGGAAGAAATCAGACATCGCGGGCAAATGAACTTCCAATGTTTTTAACCTATTCAGGCTCAGCTTGTGTGGGACAAAGCTCTGGCTTTCCTGTTGAGAGTCCTCTAGCTATGAGAAGAACTTCAGTTTGAACTCTATTCATATTTATACATTTAGTAGTCATCAGGAAGTAAATGGCTGTCAAGCACACCCTCAGACCGCTGATGGAATTGTCAGAATCCCTGTCCAGCCTAAGGATCAGCTGTTTGTCACCATCAAAGGATAATACTTTCAGACCAAAGGAGTGGACTAACCTCTCAGTGGTGCCACATCCGGATTACGGAGAAAGGGTGAGATATCACATCCATTGGGTTCCTCCATAAACTATTGCCACCATTGCTGAGCAGACGAGCAGAAGAACAACAGTGTTGGAACGCCCACGCTGAAGAAGCAGAACGATTGTAGAGCTGCCCTTGGTGCCTCCCACCGAAGGACATTCAAAACGAGAAGTAATTGTTCAACAGTGTCTAAAGTGGCCATCGGCTCTAGAAGGTTTAGGCCGGCCTGAAGGTTATCATCTTGGCTCATTTGAAGCTCCTCCCGGAAGGGTAACAGAACTGTTCCTGTGCAGGGGCCGGGCTGGAATCCTGGGTGTTACCCAAACAAGAGCATAGTCCACTAGACTTTTATGACATGATTTAGAGTTTGGGTACTCCTTTGCAAACACAAAAGAATAAACTGCCTGGATGGCCGACCTTAAGGGTTTCAAGCTTCCTCTGACAGCCAATAGAGTAGGGATCGTCAAAGGAGGGGCATTACACTGCCCACTTTATTTAGGGTGGGTGATGTACTGTCCTTTTTAGGTCTCGCCTAGCGATGCAGCGCATTTGTTGCTCACTTGGCAAGATCTATTGTCGTCGAGGTACAGGAGATATGCATGCGCCCGGACAGGACATGTGCACGCGTATGGTGTGTCGGCATGGCGCGCCTACGTCAGCTGCTTCCATTTACCAGCTTGTGAACGGGCAGCATTCCATTTGTCGCTGCTTGTTGTAGTGTGGCGTGGTTAGGATTATAGCTCCTTCCCCACGCCGCTGCTCGTAGCTTCCAGTTTACAGCTGAAGCTACATGTTGGTATCCTGCCCTCCTGCCCACTAATGCTGGTACACAGGACATTTGCAGAACAAACAAAACCGATGCAGTTTTTTAAAAACTGATTTAGGACTGACTTAGATGCGAGGCAGCGCCTTAAAAGGGAAGAACACGGTGCAGTTAAAAACTGGTACAAAACTAATCTAATAGTGAAAGTAACACCATATTATGTGCCTACTGAGGACGCAGTAAGTGTATTGGGTGCAGATGTTTGTCTTCTTTTGATTACTTCCCCTGCCCCTGGGAGAGGACTTGCTCTCATGTTCCCTGTCTCGAACCTAGGATTTCCTTTGCTAAAAGAAGTGTTGTGCAGGACAGAAGGTCATAATACCAGTAAAACTTAAAACAATAAAAGCATATATAACAAGAAACCCAAACGACGCAATGTTGAACACGGAGTAAACTGTGCAACACAGATGTGTGTGTGGTACACAGTGTGTGTTTAGTGCTGCAGAACAGGCACCTCACCCCCAGGTAGAAGCAGGTACACAGAAGGATGCAGACAGGCAGTCACCAGCCAGCAGTGTTCTGAACAGGAATGCCCGCTTTATCACCCTTGCCCTCCCGGTATTCTATAATAGATTAGTAGAGTGCATACATATATTCATTTGTTTAATTTTATTGTGTACATTTGAGTATATATACATGCATATACCATCTGTAGGTATGTTTAACATGTGGTGGTTAATTATGATATATGACTTGTGTGTGCCACACCTCTCATTCACTTTTTCACATTCTTTCGTAGTAGCGGCCACGCCTTCCTTTTCTGCACACCGCTTCATATTGAAGTTAGCGGCCATGTTTTTTTTTTATCCTGCCGGGCTCGCCACAAAGAGCTTTTCTCACCTACCTCCCGGTCACAAACGCTATCTTACAGGAAGAACAGCGGTCGGTAAAGACAAAGTAACTGGCACAGGATCATCTGATAACATATTATAATATATTCACTTTGGACTTGTTCCTTATCTTACATGTGCTTAATAGTTAAATACCTTTTGATTCTATTTTCATTTAACATTTACTTTTTATTTTACCTTAAATAAGCTCAAGTTTACATGTATTATTTTTTAAAACACATAATCAAACCAAACCTCACATTTTATAGTTAGGTAAAATACTTTGCTATTTGCAATGCGCATAGCTCTAACTCTTGAAAATGCGAGACCTATTGCATTGCAAATGCTTGTTTTTGTTAGTCACCTCCAGGTAAAACCTGGTAGCGATGGACAGAAAAGAAAATAATGATCCATACTTCCCGTGAAAAAGCTCCCAGTGTGTTTTTCTGAAACAACATTTGGTGGATTGACATCAAAATTGAATGTGGGCGTCCACCACATTTTTATGCTCTGAAAAGAACCCCTGTCAATGTACAAAGGTGACGACTGAGTCAACAGTTTTCTACAAATTTAAATTTGAAGTTTCAACTGGACTAGTCAGGCCTTTTGTTCGGTGGTGAACCAAATACCAAAACTGCCTCAGCACTAAAAGAAGCGTAAGTGCTACTGGAAGCTTTCAAGACACTGGTAGCAAAGGCCCTTTGAAGTGGACTCCGTAGACGGCATTGACTCAGTTTAGGTCCATGTCCCATTGAGTACCATGACGCTATGAGACCAATTGGGGTCTTAATTAGTCTAATCTGCACTATCTCTTGATGTGATACTAAACCCTAGGCCTTGATAAACTGGACATAGAGTGAAATAGCATTTACAATGCACCATTTATCATGCATGCCTTTTCCACGCATGCCTTTACAACAAAATGCCAAGTATATATATCCGATGTGTGTGTATATATCACCTACAGGCGGTTGCCAATAGGTAGTAGAAGCAATTCTCTCTCAGCACACAAGTTTGCAAGATTTATTGGGAACCCTATCAGCGTGCAGCACGGAGACCTCAGCAAAGCTTACTGAGGGCCCAATTGGTATGACAGTGCAGAGATATTTTATAGATACAAGCCCTAGAGGATGGGCATCACAAAATACATAACACAGATCAGATTATGTCCTGCTGGACCAATCAGTGAAGGCTAATACTGGTGTGATACCTTCTAATGACCGAAATACGTCTACGATCTAGTGTTGCTGCCCACGTGTCATCGGCAAAAGCGGATTTGGGATATTTCCATAGAGGTGAAATATGTGTTTCTGATATATGTGGGAATGGCACGGGCGTGACCGGTCAGGTCACGTTGACACAGATAGGAAATGTGCTGTTTCTGCAATAGCTAGCTGGAAGCTGGCACGCGTATTTATCGGAAAGCCTTGCATTGCTTTGCACGTTGCAGCTGGCTGACACAGAAAATGAAACGCGTGACCATTTTGTGCATTCTTGCTGGTGTCAATTTTAAGTAGATTAAAGAAAGCTACAGGCCTTAAAGCAAAAGGCATTTGGTATCATAAAATATCAGCTACATCATTGCCACATCTGATACCAAATCACATGCTAATCAGAAATCAGCTTTGTTCATCATCTCTTGTCCCTCATGCTGATGGGTGTGGTGGTATGTAATACCATCCCTGGATATGCAGCGGGCACAGGAGTTGGAAATGACTGTACAACAGGCCGGGCAGATTTTGACCAGGAGGCATAGTGTCAAAAGGACTGCTACCACTATTATAATGGCCTGTAGTATCCAAGAACCCCAGTCTGCAAACCAGTTCATCATGTCTTCCCACAGGCCCCCTGTGTGTATACCATGAGCCTCATCTCTAATTTCCTTGATCTTATCTATTGCTATATTTATATTCCCACTGTTATCTATGAATATGCAGCACTGAGAAGGTAATTGATGAATGATGTTGCAGACTCCGCCTTCTTTGGCCAGAATGATGTCTAGAGTAATCCTATTCTGGATTATTACAGTCCTCATGGAGGTGAGTTCTTCTGTTATATTCCCTAAGGCGCCAGTGGTAGAGTCCGCTAGATCCTCAATCATTCTGGATAACTGGTGTATCCTTACTGAGGTATAGGCACCGCCTACCACTGGGATCATCGCCCCAAAACCTGTTAATATGTTGTCTACCCATGCTGCCGTTCTCTCTGCCCTAACCAGTGCCAACACTTGCTTTTCTGCTGGAACTAACTTGGTGAAGTGGGTCATCTGCGGAATGATGGATGCTCGGTAGCAACTTGCATACCATCCTGGAGGCAGATAGAAGTATGCCCATGGGCCACAGACAAAGAAAAGGCCCCTGTAACCTACCAGACCTGGAGATGACTTGTCACGGCTCCTGACTCGTGTCAGTCTCATGGTGTGGTTACAGCTGCTGGTGCCCATATATATCTGTTGAACTGTCTTTGCTGGTTGTATACCTTTTATCCTGTTTATCCTGTCTTCACAGTCTAACAATCCCTGATGACCCTGAGCTAGTCGGCTGCATATTTGTGCAAGGGACCCTTTTAGGTATGAGAGGAGAGTCTGTTGCTTGCTTGCTATCGCTAGGAGGGGCCAGTACTTCAAATACAGTCACACCTACCGACACCTACACAGACATGCTGTGTTGGCTTAGTAGCATGTCGCGCATTAAGACACAGCCTACATACTTGGATACTGGCTGTACGTGGTACTTTAAACTATGTGTGGCATCTGTGGGCAGATGTGTGCAAACATAGCAATCAGATATATTTAAAATTGTTACATATGGCTTTAGCATTTCAATGTATTGATTTCCTTCATATGTTTCCCACAATCCTCCTTGATCCCCTTTATTCACATCCACCCCCATTTCAGCATTCTTTGTGGTCATAGTCAGTCATATTCAGTTCATAATCCTTTGGGGATTTCGTTGGTTCATTTCCCACTCTTCCATTAAGATGCGGTATCTCAAGATCTGCAGAATAGACTATAATCATCGTTGTCACTAGTATTGCTGGTGCCGGTAATAATATTGCAAGGACCACTGCTTTCCAGTTACATGTGTGTGGTTCAGTGGATGGCATGGCTCCAGAACAAACCTGTCCCTTCCCTATGCTTTTTAATCTTCTTGTGAAGGAGCCCTAAGTTTATTCAATGGTCCACTCGGGCTGGTGAATAGGCCCTAATTTTGTTCTTCTTCCTCTTGGCGCTATGCTAACTAACCCTTAGAGCCAGGTATTTTACCCACTGTTTTCCTGTTCTATTCAATGTCTCGGATAGGTCTAGGACCAATGTTCTCTATTGCAAAAACGGCACAATGGGGAATGTTCCAGGTCTTGGATAAGGCTAGAACCAGTGTCCTCCATAGCAAAAATGGCAGAAAGTTGAAAGTCAAAACGTACATTTGTTAATTCTTGCTCAGGTACTTGTGCCAAACGTGTTGGAGAGGAAATGTCATGAAAAATCAGTCTTATTAGTTCACTGAGCAACAGGGGATCTGGCATAAGTAATGTCAGTGTGGCAAAGAGTTACTGCCGGCCAGGAATCCTGCTGAAACTTGCCGTCACCAGCCAGGGAATGTCTGAGACCTGGGCCAGACCCTCCAGGACAAGAAAAAAATTGTACGTGAGAAAAGGCAGCGGACAGTAGGCAGCAATGAGAAAGGTGAACACACGCCCGTGGCGCAGAATCGAAGAAAAGTCAATATTACAGAAAGCGAGATAAATGGCTAAACAGTATTGACTTCCTGGGCCTTGTGATGGCAGAAGCAAAAATAGACCATGAGAACCAATAACAGGAGAACGAAGAACGTGACCATAAAAGGGACCATGAAAGACATGGAGTCGGGAAAACAAGCAGTGTAAATATCCCCAGGACATAAACACACTGGCCCAGACATAGGAAGCCAAGAACAAGAGGCAGAAACAACACAAGCGTGCTGAGAGGGAAAAGAGCAGAATCACCCCAAAGACAACAGAGAGGCAACAACGAGAGCATCCACCGGTATCGACGCTCCAGCAACCAGAGAGATCGGAGAGAGATAAATAAACAGAACGTTATCACCTCAAATCCCCTCTCTCAGAGGGTGCAGAAGAGGCCAAGCACCAGTGTCCGTCAATGGAGCCAGTCAGTTGTGATGGGACCGCATTCTTCACCAAATGTTGAAGCTGAAATAATAAAGGATAATAAAATGACACAGAAATAATTCTCTCTCAGCACACACGTTTGCAAGATTTATTTGGAACCCAATCAGAATGCAAAATAAACATGCAGCACGGAGACCTCAGCAAAGCTTACTGAGTGCCCAATTGGTATGACAGTGCAGAGACATTTTATAGATACAAGCCCTCGAGGATGGGCATCACAAAATACGTAACACCGATCAGACTAGGTCCTGCTGGACCAATCAGTGAAGGCTAATTCTGGTGTGATACCTTCTAAGGACCGAAAGACGTCTATGATCTGGTGTTGCTGCCCTCGTGTCATCGGCACGTGTCATCAACAAAAGCAGATTTGGGGTATTTCCATAGAGGTGAAATATCTGTTTCTGGTATATGTGGGCATGGCACGGACGTGACCGGTCAGGTCACGTTGACACAGATAGGAAATGTGCTGTTTCTGCAATAGCTGGCTGGAAGCTGGCACACGTATTTCTCGGAAAGCCTTGTGTTGCTTTGCACGTTGCAGCTGGCTGACACAGAATATGGAACGTGTGACCTTTTATGCATTCTTGCTGGTGTCAATTTTAAGTAGATTAAAGAAAGCTACAGGCCTTAAAGCAAAAGGCTTTTGGTATCATAAAATATCAGCTACATCAGTTTTAGTTAGGATGTAGTTTACATAGGAAGAGCGTTTTTTCATTTGCCAATAACTTTGGTGTCATTTGACGAATACTCGTGAAATTTCTAAAAGTAGTTTGCAACTCACTTTAGCTGCTGTCTTTTTTCGGGGTGATCTGTCTTAGAAAAAAGGGGGGTCCCAAAACGCTTTTTCCCCATGTTAATTTCCATAGGAAATGTTGGCATGTCTACAGCCCTGACCTGCTTAACAGAATGACACCAGATTTGTCAGGAAAATGGATGTTGATTCTGGGAAGTGCCTTTTTGTGATTTCTTTAAATCTGTACAGTAGTTGCAGAGTTATTTACAGAAATACCTTGGGACACGGAGCACCCGCAACCCCTCCCAATCTCATACCTTGATCTGATTGGCTACCAACACTTCAAACGAGGAAGTGTTGGAAGCCGTCTTGTGACTCTGTTTGAATCAACTCACAGAAAAAACCATTAAAAAAAGAAAAGGGGGTTGGGTAGAAACACCCTGACCCCACTGGGTCTCTTCGGGGGAGTCCCACAAAGACCTCGCATGGCCAAAAAAAGCATAAAAAAAATAATTTCGGCAGGATTCGATGCCTGCCAACTTTTTTGTTGTTAAACCTAGCGTGGTCTCCTGTGTTGGCCCCAAGTGGGCCAGGTCCTGAGGGCATTTCTAAAAATAATAGAGTGAGGCGAACACAGGTCCCCCCCATGAAGCTGAATATTGCCCTAGGGGCCATCACCTACCCGGGGCTTCTTTAAAGATGAAAGTGGGAGAGGCTCGCACAGCAGGGCTCGAAAAATCTGAAAAGTTGTACTAGTCCTGCAGATCTAGTATCTTGGAAAATCCCCTCGACCTAACTTTAACCTACTTGACCTCCATCTCTGAAAACAGAGCAAAAGTGACAAGATAACAAGATTTAAAGTCATCTTTATTGCTCATTCCCTTTGTCAGCAATAAAAATGCCTTTAAATCATGTTATCTTGGCACTTTTGCTCCGTTTTCAAAGACAGAGTACAAAAGTTAGTTTGTCTTCCTACTCGCCAGAAAGGGAGAGTGGGACCTAAAAATAGCTTGTCCTAATCAATTCTCCCTCGCAAATGCGAGCAGGCGAGTGAATTTGTCGAGCCCTGTACAGCCTCTTCCACTGCCCAGGAATCACCACCTCCCCGGTGCTTATTTAATTATAATTGGGGGGGCTCTTTGACTCCCCACGTGCCCCGGTGTCCGCCACCTCCCTGGGGCTTTCTCTTTACACAAAGCATGGGTTGCGCGGACCCCCCTTCCTCCACCCTGTGGGCTGCCACCTTCTCAGGGCTTTAATTTTAAATAATGCGGGGGCACAAAAAACCCCTGCGACCCCGGGGAATGCCACCTCCCTCGGCCTTTTGTCAATTTGGAAGGGGGGGCCTGCATGATCTTCCCGGAGACCCAGGGACCACCTCTACAGGGGTCTAATTTTAATTGATGTGTGGGGGCCACACAGACCCCCCTGCACCCCTAGGGACTGCCACCTCTTTTTTGTTAAATGTATTGCGGGGGTCACATGGCCCCTCCGCAGCCCTGGGGAAAATATGAAGAACCTTCAGCCAATAATGGCCCTGGGCACCCCTAGGGCAGACCCCTGCTATTTCCCTGGCCACCCGTGGGACATAGCTGTTTGTTGTGGCTTGGCGGGAGCTATACCGCTCCGGCCAAGCCACAGAAAACTGTGTTCCAGTTCTAGCAAGCGAGAGCAGAAAAAAATGCTCTTGCTTGCCGAAAGCGGCGCATTCTGGGGCAAGATTCTAGAGTTTAGTGAATATTATTGTATTAGCTCTCAGCTGAGCCGGAGAGCCTACCCCTGAGGAGGGTTTTGCTATTGGATACTATAATAATCACTGCACTCTAGAATTTCGTCCCATAATGCTTTGCAGGGCCTTTGGTTGGGATTGTATTTTTGCCCATACCTGTGCTTGGGGTGGTCCTAGGAGGATGGGACCACCACCAAATCATGTCAGCATTGTGTGCTGTTTGTGTTCAAGGATTCTTCTTGGTCCTTTCCCTAGGTTAGGAAGGACCCCAGAATCATCACGTCTCTCACTGCTTGCTGTATTTTTATTTTCACTTTTGTTAGATGATTATATGCATTTTAGCATGTGATAATGTTACTTGTCGTTTTCCCAAGGGTATGTGAGGATTCTGTTTTCTTAATTGTGGTGAGATGGAATGGAGTTGCGGAGCAGAATTCACAGAGTTTTTGATCAATTCCACAGAATTCGGTATAGTGGTACTTATCTGTGTGTTCATATTTTGTGTGTGTGTTTGTTATGTTATGTTATGTTAATTTCGATTTATATAGCGCCAAATCACCGACAGGTCTCTTAGCGCTTGCTTTGGGAACCCGTCCTGGCTTTCCCTGCGAGATAACCCCTACTGGGCATCCCCAAGGTGAAGACCAGGCATCCCATCGCACTGGGGCCTTAGTGGAGATTAAGCAAGCTATTGCCCAGAGTTGCAGAGTGTGAACCCATGATTCGAGTAGGCACTGAGGCGAGAATTATCGAGTCCGTGGATATTTTGAGCTCAAGACCCTGCCGCATCGGGAATTGAACCCTGGTCCCGGGTCCGACCTCTGCATCAGGGTCTGCCTCCTCTAACCAGTGAGCCACACTTCTCCACCTTTGTATGTGTATTTCTTTGTAGGTACACCCTTTTCTGCCGTAGAAGAATGAAAGCCTCTTTTAATGAGGTATTCCACAAGCCTGCCTTACAATTTAAAAAACATATTAAATGACATGAGCACACCCGCAATTTTCTATGTAATGACATTTATCCCAAACACGGATTGTTTTTCCTCCATTCCTACTTTCAAACTAGAGGCGTAGCTTCCATTTGCGCAGCAGGCGCAGTGGCACCAGGGCCCACTGAACTCCTAATTATTGCTGTATTTCACAGTTTCACATGGGTCAAAGAGAGAATGTCTTTCTTGGACTAGAGCCCCTGACACACTGGCTACTGCTGTAACCTAGCCTTGCTGGAGAACAAATGTTATTTGCGAGAGGGATGCTATATGAAAGAGTGACGACTCGTTGGATATTGTTCTATTCGTGAAATACATCTGCTTTAGAGTTGGAAATGATTATCAGCCCGTCAGTGGCGGGAAGTTCCATCGGGGAGCATGGCAGTGCCTAACAGGGCTGAATGTGAACACAGCTAAGTACGGGAAGCTGCCCAGCGCATTACCTTTGCTTGTGTTCTAGGCCTTGTCATAAAGTTTGGCCAACTTAATTAGATATGGTGATCTCCTGTATGTGCTGCAAGCAAGTACACCATCCCACCGAGATATTAAGGTGTTAAGACCCCTGTTCGTTGGGGAACGTTACTTGCGAACCACAGAGAATTGAAGGTGGAGCAGCCATAAAGACAAGCCCCAGGACAGTCTGGAGGTCAGCCAGCGTGTAAGCCTCATTACGTATAATCTCTTTAGTTCAAATGGGGCTGGTAAAAGCAGATATCTGCCCCACCATAAATATGAAATCTGGAAATATAGAGAATCTTTTTAGTTTAACACTGAAAACTGCCAACATTTCTGTGTGACAATGTGGGCGAAATGAGGAATTAGAAGGGGAATTGGAGCAGTATATCACTAAACGTGTAATAGGTGATTAGGTGGAGACCGTAAATGTGTAGTGTTCATGTGATGTTTGTTTTAATAACACTGTGGTTGTGGTACACTGGGTTGCTCGGTTGAAGGCGTGAGCCGAAATGCGTAGGCATCATGTGTTGGGTTTTGCTGCATTATAGAATGAATAAAACAGTAGTGAGCACTTGGACAATGATTTGTCATCTTCGTGGCACACCGAGTGAGAGTACGGCTGATCGTCCTTTGGATAAAGTCATTTTGAGGTGGTTTATGGCAAGGGCCATTGTTGTAAATCATTATGCGTGGTCAAGGCATATGCATGGTAAAGACTTGCGTGGTAAAGGTGTTACGTGGTTAAGGCATATGCATGGTAAAGACTTGCGTGGTAAAGGTGTTACGTGGTAAAGGCATACGTGGTAAAGGCATTTGCTGGAATGTATGACATTATAATTAGTCTAATCCTGCACTATCTCTTGACTTGAAACTAGACCCTGAGCCTTGATAAACTGGACACAGAGAGCCCAAAAAAAGTGTAAAAGCACGTGTATTGGGAAGGTCATGCCACATTGTCATCACATGCCATTTTCCCAGTGCCTTGTACCATTTCCCCAGTTTTTCTCGCATAAATGGTGCAATGTACCGTATAGCACTACTCGCCACCACTTTTAGAGGGTGATCCATTTCTCTTCCTACCCTGGATGGAGAGTTACTGCAGCATTTTGTTGAAGTGAAACTCTAAGTGTCAGAAAGAGTCAGATTGGCGTCTGTGAATTTTCACTTACTCACAAGTTAGGGTTCATTCACAAACTGACGAGGTGAAGCATGCGTGCGCTGAATTTACTAGTGTGTGATTCTACACATGCAAAACATGTACACCTGGTGGCGATCATCTGACTAGTTTTGTTTTCAAACATTGTTGAAAGAGCTGCTTAGTCCTAAAAGCTCCAACTCTTTGAGCATAAATAAGATAAGCTGCAAAACAACTCATCTGGGGACACAGACAAGCCCACTGACACCAAGATAGAGACAGTAAAGATGGTTATTCACAGGCCCTGGAAAACCCCCTAGTCCTGCTCATCATACAGACCCATCTCCCTCCTAAACGCTCATGCTTAACTATTCACAGGCATTCTGGCACACATCTTAGACCATTCATAATGGCCTTATGACTGCGAGTCACAGCAGTGGTGAGATAATACTGTGCCGTTGATGCAATGGATTCTTTCCAACACTGAGAAGACACTGGACACAATGTCCGCCAAGGGCCCGATTTATATTCAGGTGGATGGTTTATTCTGTCATAAATGAGGCAGGTGTCCTGTCTACCCTATTAAAAATGCTTTATATTCTGTGGCAATTGTAATAAAGCGATCATGATCTGTCATGTTTGAAGCAATAACCTGTCGGATAAACTCTAAATAAGGCCCCTTGTCTGCAGCAAGTGTTGTAAAAGGAGCAGGAGCCAGCGTTATAGGAAGAGGGTCTAGAAGCAGATATAGTCCCAGAGTCACTGAAGCACCTACCTGTTCACTTCCTCTGTTTATACCTCATTAGCACCTACCTGTGCACCTTCTCTGTTTGTACCTGATAGGTACCTATATGTGCACCTCATCTGTTTATACCTCATAAGCACCTATATGTGTACCTCATCTGTTTATACCTCACTAGCACCCACCTGTGCACTCTCTCTGTTTATAGCTAATAGGCCCCTTCCTGTGCACCTCCTCAGTTAGTACCTCCCAGGTGAGCTTCTTAAATGAAGCTTGTGATCAGTGTACTGACAACCACGGCCTCTTCACTATCAGGCCATTATCTCCATCTGCTGTGTGCATGCTTCAAGCGTGCCCCCCTGCCACAGCTAACAATGAACCCTGAAGAGTGAGTACACAGACCGAGGGGAGTAGGGGAGCTGAAGGACATGGAATGAGGTATACCTGGATAAAAGAAATATGGGAATGGAGGAATGTGACTTCACCTGTGAACAATCGACATCCCCTTTCGCTCTACCAAAGCCCTGTTGAGTTTCAAAGTAGCATCCTGGCCTTCAGACAGACCACAATAAGTCAAATATCATGGAAAACAGGAACATGGAAAGCAATTATTAATATGCACACATCTGTTGGATGCTTGATATTTCAGATAATTTATTGGTTGTGATGGATTCTATATAAGGATTAAATGACTGATATCATTGAATAATAAATGTCATGAATTAATGTTTGTTTGCCATATCTGTGTGCGCAATATAAAGACGGGCCATTAGAATTAACCCATCATTCTGTTTCACAGAAAGCCCTGGAAGGAGCTGCTGATTGAAATACAACAGGATCTTAACTTTACCTACTTTAGGAAGAACTAAAGACTAATTCTTTAAGTTGTCTTTCAGGGCAGAATCAGTCAATAGTTCAAGGGAGATGGATATATATTACGCTGATAGAAAATCCACCTCAACTCAGGATAATGCTCCAGTCTTCCAGGTTAGAAGGATCCAGAAATGCTTGAACCAGGAGGGCTGTAAAATGTGTTGAAAGTGACATAGGGCCTTATTACAGTGTGGCGGTCTTCCAATGGGACTACCACAGCGGAGGTACCAGGCAGACTGCCAAGCCCATTGAGAGCCCGCCGCCGGATTATGACCTAAATCCATGGTGGGTGGGCGGTGCAGCAGCGGTCTCGTGGCGGCTGTATTAGGCTCATTGGAGAGCCTTAACAGCATACCACCACCTGTAGAGTGCCTGCAGCACGTTCCTGCACCATGTCATGCATGCCAGACTGTGCAGGAACAAGAGAGCAATTCCACTGGGTGGCACAACATGTGCCCCCCACATGCAACCCCAGGAGCAGAATCGTCCCGGGCCCTGTGAGGGCCCCCTTACCTGCATGTCCTTTATCCTTTTCATGGTGGGGTCCCCGCCAGGAAAAGGGCAGCGGATATGCAGACCGTAATATGCTCAGCGATGTCGGCATTGGCATTGCCAACATATTCAGGGTGTTTGCAGACTGCCTCCACAGCGGGATCCTTGATCCTGGCGGGGGGGCGGTCCCACCATCACAATTAGCCAATCAGTCTGCCAGGATGGTGGCATTTGGACCGCAACCCTGAGTACGGGATCATGAGGGCCGTCGCACTCATAGAAAGACTCTTAATGAGCTGCAAGGTAAAGGCAGGAGTTGGCATTTGAGCTGATCCAGTGTGAACAGGAAAGCATTGTGGAAAAAGGTGTCTGGAGTTACCTCTGTCATATATACTTCCTAAAGAGCTACCTTTGTTATACACTTTCTGAAGAGCTACTTTTGTTATACACTTCCTGAAGAGTTACCTTGGTTAAATACTTCCTGAAGAGTTACCTTTGTTGTACACTTCCTGAAGAGTTACCTTTGTTATACACTTCCTGAAGAGTTACCTTGGTTATACACTTCCTGAAGAGTTACCTTTGTTGTACACTTCCTGAAGAGTTACCTTTGTTATACACTTCCTGAAGAGCTATCTTTGGTAGATACTTCCTGAAACTGAATTAACGGCAGCGCTTCCTGATTCCTCTCTTTTTCCACAATCTGTTCTGTTTAAATGAAATCTTGTCCATGAATATCTACCTAAAACTCTACCTGTAGCACGAGTGCTCTGTAGCTGCCCTTTCTTTAGTAAGTTACTCTGTGAATAATGGTAAATCACTGCCTTTTCAGAAGTAAATAAGATGTGACATGTTCAACCGCAGTTTTAATGAAATATCCATGTATGGTAAAATGTTCCTTACTAAATTTCAAATATGGTAGAGAAGAGATGTCTTTTACAGGTGGTTAAATATTGTGTATTCACATTCTATTACATTTGCATTTAGTAATATTGCATTTCTTTACATCCAACAGAAAATAAGCCTTAAATGCAATGATTGATTATGAATAATGAAGATAACACATCAAACCTGCAAAAATTATCAAAAATAAGATGCTCCAAAAACTTCAGTGCAATCAGAGGCAGAGGACAGATCCAGGAAGAAGCAGTCAAAGGCAATTCAGTGAGTGTCCGAGTCTGAGATCTGCACCTTGACACCCCAAGACGAAGAAACGACCTCTACAAAATTAAGGCAACAAAACTGACAAACCACCTGCTGTATAAACAAGTGTCCAACACCAGCTTTGATCATGTGGCCGGTATGAGAGTTGGAGGAAGGTCTCGTGTCTATTTGGGATCCAGAGCTTGGAACAAACTCCCTCTTCAGCTTTGAGCTGTTAGCAACATGAAAATGTTTAAAAAAGGTTGAAAACGTGGCTTTTTGTCCATGTTGAAAACAAACAGATTTGCTTTCTTTTCTGACCTGTGCTTTGCCCCGGGACACTCTTTGGAGTAGCTGTACACATTACGAGTCGCTTCACCATCATGATATGGCTAGAGCAGTGCTTCGCTATCTAAACTGGCAACAGACCAGCATTCAGTGCTCTAGATGTATTGCAAACACTTTCTAGTCAAACCACAGGCACCAGGAAAAAGCACAACAAAGTGGAGCCTAACAACTGAAGGCTAAAGGAAAGGGGAGTTCTGCTCTCTAAAGTACAGAGTATTGTCCCAATTTGCACCTACCGGAAGGAATATTAAGCTTTACCCGCAAGCATGTAAAGCCATTATCCAATCTAAAGATGCAATCACCCACAAGGAAGTCTTACTGATATTATGAATGTGGCAGGTATTTAGTGAGCCTTGTATATTATTGTTAAATCGGAAATCAAGCGTCCAAAATAAATCAAGTGGTTTATTAACTATGCTGACCCTTCAGGAAACACGGTCAGGAGAAAAATCGTGCAATTGCACTGAATATGTCAAGAACTTTAGCCAATTAGAAACCATAAAAGAGCATCAGCGAATACAAACATGGGAAAAGCCATACCATTGCAGTGAATGTGTGAAGAGATTCAGTCGGTTACAAGAACTTCAAACACATCAGCGAACACACACAGGGGAAAAACCATACCAGTGCAGTGAATGTGTGAAGAGCTTCAGTTGGTTAACAGACCTCCGAATACATCAGCGAACACACACAGGGGAAAAACCATACCATTGCAATAAATGTGTAAAGAGCTTCAGTCAGTTATCACATCTCCAAAGACATCAGCGAATACACACAGGGGAAAAACCATACCATTGCAATGAATGTGTGCAGAGCTTTAGTCAGATATCAAACCTCCGCACACATCAGATAATCCACACAGGGGAAAAACCATACCATTGCAATAAATGTGTAAAGAGCTTCAGTCGGTTATCACATCTCCAAACACATCAGCGAATACACACAGGGGAAAAACCATACCAATGCAGTGAATGTGCGAAGAGCTTCAATCAGATTTCACAGCTACACACACATCAGAAAATACACACAGGGGAAAATCCATACCATTGCAGTGAATGTGTGAAGAGCTTCCGTCGGTTACAAGAACTCCAAACACATCAGAGAACACACACAGGGGAAAAACCATACCATTGCACTGAATGTGTGAAGAGCTTCCATCGGTTACAAGAACTCCAAACACATCAGAGAACGCACACAGGGGAAAAACCATACCAGTGCAGTGAATGTGTGAAGAGCTTCAGTCAGATATCACATCTCCAAAGACATCAGCGAATACACACAGGGGAAAAACCATACCAGTGCAGTGAATGTGTGAAGAGCTTCAGTCAGATATCAAACCTCCACACACATCAGCGAATACACACTGGGGGAAAACCTTACCATTGCAGTGAATGTGGAAGTAGTTTTACTTACTCTTCAACATTAAGAATTCATCAGCGAGCACACAAATGGGAAACAAATCTTTTAAATGCCATGAATGCTTGAAAAGCTGAAGTCCATTATCACTCCTAAGCAGGCATCAGCGAACACACGCAGAAGAAAAGCCATTCAAGAAAAGTGAATGTGTGAAGAAATGTAGTCAATTATCAAGCCTATATAGACATCAGCTTACACACACTCTGTAAATACCGTACAACTGTAGTGAGTGTAGAAGCACCTTTAGGACATTTTTCGCATTAAGGATTCATCAGTTAATGCACACAGAGAAAAATCCTTTGAGGTGCAGTGAATGTGTGAATATCTTCTGTCAGTTATTAAACCTACGGATACATCAACTAACACACACAGAGTAAAAAAGAGCATTGCAATGAATGTCAGAAGTGATTTTGTCAATTGCAAAAACACCTGGGGTAAACCTTACAAGTGTACTAAAAGTGTGACGAACTTTTGTCAATTTCTGATCCTACATAGCCTCAGCGAACACACACATTCATTTAACTCACTTAGAAATAATCCTAGAGATGCAGTGAATTAAAAAAGAACTTAGGAACATTAACAATAATATTGACTCATCTGAGGACATAGACAGGAGCACAACATTGCAGTTATTGTAACATGAAGGAATTATAGGAACAAATATATAATTATGTGGGATATTCAAATACCAGATGAATGAAGACTCGACTAGAAGAAAAGAAGAAAACCAAAGATTTGTAGAATATTAAAAGTGTCTGTTCCCAGTGATTGTTCACTTCGGTACACATAGAAAAAACAACGTGATATAACAGGAAATCCACTGGGAGACTAGCTCAATGTGGAATAAAAGAAAAGAAACACTGGTGGTTTTTATTTGGCGATGAAGAGTTACAAAGAAAAACATCGCAGTGTTCCTGTTCATGCTACCTGTAAAAGTGTAGGGATGAATATGATTCTGCCTGCACACATTGCTATATTAGCATAAGTGAGTTAGTTGCGAAAACGCCATTTTGCTGCTTTTGCATCTCTAGACTCACACTGCGACCTCAAGTCTGCACAAAGTGTTCAAGGTTAAAATAACAATGTATGCTGTTGATGCAGGTTGATCGGCCCACGCTCTAGACACAACACGAACACAGCTTCTCATTTCTGAAACTCGGGTGCTTTTAATATTGCACTGCATGCATGAGACTGGCACTTGGAAAAAACCTTTCAATCAACAAAGAACTGTGCTGAGCTGGGATGTGATTCACTTCACCTGACTTTGGAGGTATGCGGTCACCGTTTTAACATAGAGATCCTCTATTATTATAATACCTAGCAAGGGGAGGGTAGTACACAAGGCGCTATAGACCTGGTTCCACTATCATTATAATATGATTTCTCCCTTTGTATTTTATGGAATTGTAACAATGCTGATTGTATTGATTTTTTGCATATTTTTACTTATGTTAGCAAAGATACTGCATCTTAGAGCACGTAGTTGAAATAAACATTTTAAACTATACCTTGTCTCTGATTACTCACATTGTGGACATTTATGAGAATAAAAATGAAAGAGTGTTCTTGATTCCCACTATCCCTGAGAGGTCCCAAAGTCACTTGTTCTGGGTTGACTAATCATTGGTAGCTTTGCTGTAGTACGGAGAACGAATGAGACACTGATGCTAGTTGGATAGGGGTTCTGGGCACTGAGGTGGGTTTTTGGTACACCACAATACACTGAGGTCCTGGTTTCCTGCGCATAGTTCTGTGCATGAGCAAAATCCCCACAACATGGCGCCCAACGTCTTGATTAGTACTTGTATCTGTCCACAATACCCTCACCACTGTTTCCGGTTAACAGGCGTGACGGATTAACCTACCTATACGAATGTGTTATAGGTCAATTCAAGCTTGAGATTTATAAAAAAGGTTCACGTTTTGAATAACTACCCTTTTTGTGCTGCAATTTATATCAATTGTTTTTCTTCTCTATATCCTTATGTGTGATATTGATATTGCTCAGCATAGTCAGGCAGCGCTCCGGCGTCATCTGACGCAGTTTGGAGTACCAGACAATGGTATGTCTGTTATCTTTGTGGTGAGTGCTGATTCGGCGTTCCCCTTTGAGCTTTTCTACTCTTGGGTCACGTTTCCTGCAATAAATGCGGATGAGGATATGTTCCAAACATACACTCACACTGCGATTCCTATGAACTATACTCCATATAGGACACAAGAGATTCCAATTTCGGCATGGCAGCATCGTGTTTGGTTTAACGACACCCTCCCCCACTCCATAACTCCGGTTCGGTTAGGTCCCTTGTCAATTCCTGGGGCCACTTTGCCAGTCTTAGCCGGGTTCACACCATATCCACGTTATCTCAATGCCCCAATTGATGCCTTGTGTCAACTTTATACCTCTTTTGTTGCGGTACATAGGGCTTTAGTTCATTATGTTTCTTGCAGCGCAACAAGTTGGACCGGCCGTGATGCCGAATAGTCCCGTCATGGTTAATTTGGTTAATTCGGTAATGGGAAAGCACCCCCAAACTAAGTACGAAATGCCTTATTGGCTTGCTGAGAAATTTTACCAACTGGAAGCAGTGTTTCCTAATACCACTCCTGTGGAAAAACACAGGATTCTCACAATTAGCTTGCAGAAAGACTTATTGCCAGAGGTAACAGATTGTGAGAATTGGGGTAAAGTATTTGCAGCAGTATATGCAAAGTGTTTCGGCATGCCGTCTATGACGTTCTTGCCCTCTGTGATCAAGCGTGTTCAGGATGAGCACAGTCCGGAGGCGGCTGTCAAGTTGAGAATGAGGCTCTTTGGAGTGTTTGATGTAGTTGCTGATCTCATCTTTTGTATTGTAAAGGGAGATGCGGTTAACTTTCAGGTGTTGAATGCTTTGCGCCTTGTCCCAGACGTCGTCAAACCCCGAGCGTTACCGAGAATTATTGCGGAGGCATATAAGACCATTGGTCGCAATAGTTTGGGTGTTAAGCCTTTTGCTAAAACAGCAACTCAACCGCAGACTCAGATGGCAAAGTCTACTAAAGACGACCGTCCAAATTTTCCAAAACAGAATTGGAAGAATAAAAAACAGAGGAAGCAGCAATAGAAACAGGGGTCGCGTCCGGCGTCGCCGATACCAGTGTCTACTGAGCGCACTTATGATTTGTGCGACCACGCAAGAATTAGGTCTCCTGATAGATTTCAGGTACCTGAGCAACATTCTCGTCGTTCTTCAGAGGAAACATCGGGCACGCAAGCCGGTGGCGGAGAACACGGCAGGGGTCGGGGTGCCCCAGAAGGACGTGAGCGGCCCCGCCCCTCTGATGGTAAAGGCAAGCAGGACAACTTGCCACGTTAACACCTTCATTTTCAGAAAAAGAAAGTTGCTGCGTTAACCGTAAGGTATGCCATAGCTAGTGAGAACATAGCTTCGGAACCTGACATGGACATTAACGCTGCTCGACAGCGCAGCGGAGGTTACAATAGTGCGGCAAGCACTGCGGCCATATCTGAAGGTGACAGCAACTGATACTTTTATCAATCAATCAATCAGAGTACTTGTAAAGCACGCTCCTTACCCGTGAGGGTGTCATGGGTTCTTATGCCATTGCAAGTTAATCCCTTTAATTATGCATGTTCTCGTATTGTGTGACAAGTACTGTTTATTGTGTGGCGAGTACTGCTAGTGATTCATTTGTAGCTTGCAATGTTTGTTGGTACATTTTCTTGCAGCTAGCAATGATTGTTACTGTTCAAGTTTTATGCACGTGTAGAAATGAATACAAGAGCTTTTCACTCTCACGTTTTGGACGGTTTCCTGAATACACGTGAGCTGGTGAAGGAACGCCCAAGCAAAGACTATAAATACCCTGCCCTCGCTCACAGTGATGCTTCGCTTCGTGCAACAGCATCACCGTGAGTGTTCCTGTTTGGCATCTGAGACCCATCTGATTCAGTCCCTTTCTTTTGGTTCCGCTTCCCTCCCGTCTGGAATTCCTACCGCTAGCTTCTGTTCCCGATTCCCTTAGAAAACCTCAGTTCCCGTTTTCCCTTTAAAAACGTACCTTCCCCTTTTGTGATTCCTTCGTCGTCCTCCGATCTCCGAAAGGCACTGGAGGCTACAGTTCCCTCGATCTTCAGTTCCGGTTGAGCCTTCTCTCGTCGATCTGATTTCCTGTGTAAAGAAGTAAGAGATCTGGTTACCAAGCAACTCAGGATCAAAAGACAAGCATTGGTAAAGACAAGCTTCTTATTTCTAAAAGACTCGAGAGCTGGAAAATCATTTTCTTGATTGTAAAACGGATTTTTGGAACTTGGCATATATTTAAAGCAAGTTTATTTTCAATTGTCATTTCTTATGAACATAGTTGATGGACAAATCAATATAGAAAAACGTTATTGACATTTCAGCAGAGACAATAACTGTTTTATAAAAAAAAAACCTAAACAGTGTTTTGAAGATTCTTTAAGTCATTTGTATTCAATGTATAATTTGGCATAGGAGAATTCGTATGCAGGACGGAATTCGTATACAGGACAGAGGTTAAACTTCCTAAAAGGAGGATATTTATGTTGTTTCTTTTTTTGTCTTTTATTCTCAGAATCCCTTTTAAGGAAAGCAGCACACACTTGTCAGGTAGGCCACGTTTGGTGTGAAATTGAATACTAAATCAAACACTAACCATTAACCAATGATTGCTGATATCTTGGTGCATTGTTTTGATTATTCATTTTATTTGCGTATTGACCTTTAAGGCATTAACCCAGAAGTATTGAAACCTGACAATCATAGGAGTGTTAGAAAGGGCTTCACAGATATAGGTATGTAATAGTAATTTTAGCATTATTTCAAAAGAAAAGCAAAGTGTTATTTAGAGACTTGAAGGATCGTTGTTATTTTGTGAAGGTACGAATGAACCTGAAGTCTTGAACACTTCAAAGAGAAACCGAGCTGCCATCTCAGGAAGAGATCCAGTGTTGTTTGTCTTGTTTCTCTATCCACTTCCCCTTTCCCTTGTGGATTACACAGTTGTGCAAGTGCTTAACTCCTTGCTGACTGATTAGTTCATAGGGGGATTGGAAGCGTGCATCTCCAAGAAGGAAACAACAGGAACCTCGTGTGTGAACGCTTGACAGAGGGTCTCAAGGCGCTATGGTGATGGGGGTACTGCTACTGCTCGAAGAGCCAGGTCTTGAGGAGTCTTCTGAAGGCGAGTAGGTCTTGGGTCTGCCCTATGTGGGTAGGGAGGGTGTTCCAGGTCTTGGCGGCGAGGTAGGAGAAGGATCTGCTGCCGTAGGTCATATGTTGGATGTGGGGGACAGCGGCGAGAGCGAGGCTGGCGGAGCGGAGCTAGTGGGTGGGGGTGTGGAAGCTGAGTCTGCTGTTCAAGTAGGCTGGTCCGGCGTTGTGGAGTGCTTTGTGTGCGTGGGTGAGGAGCTTGAAGGTGATCCTCTTGTCGACGGGGAGCCAGTGTACGTCTCTCAGGTGGGGGGTGATGTGGCTGCGGCAGGGACGTTGACGATCAGTCAGGCGGAGGCATTTTGGATGCGTTGTAGTCGTCGTAGGTGTTTGGCTGGGATTCCTGCGTAGAGTGCGATGCCGTAGTCCAGTCTTGTGCTGATGAGGGTCTGTGTCACCGTTCTTCTTGTTTTGGTCAGGATCCACTTGTAGATCCTGCGGAGTTTGCGGAGGGTGTTGTAGCAGGAGGAGGAGACAGCGTTGACCTGCTTTGACATGGAGAGGTTAGAGTCGGGGATGAATCCTAGGTTGCGTGCATGGTCAGTGGGTGTTGGTGCTGTTCCCAGTGTGGTCGACCACCAGGAGTCATCCCAGGCTAAGGGGGTGGGTCCGAGGATGAGAACCTCTATCTTGTCCGAGTTCAGCTTCAGACGGCTGCTTCTCATCCAGTCGGCGACGGCCTTCATTCCCTCGTGGAGGTTGGTTTTGGCGGGGTGTGCGTCCTTGGTGAGAGAGAGGATGAGCTGGGTGTCGTTGTGGCGTAGGAGATGATGTTGAGGTTGTGATGGCGGGCCACTTGTGTGAGGGGGGCCATGTAGACATTGAACAGCATCGGGCTGAGAGATGAGCCCTGGTGGACGCTACAGATGATGTCGGTGGCTTCAGATCGGAAGGGTGGGACTCGGACGCTCTGGGTTCTGCCAGAGAGGAAGGACGTGGTCCAGTCAAGGGCCTTTTCTTGGATTCCGGCTTCTAGGAGGCGTATCTTTAGAGTCCGATGGCAGACCGCGTCGAAGGCAGCTGACAGGTCCAGGAGGATGAGGGCTGATGTTTCGCCATTGTCTAGTTGGCGCCTGATGTTGTCTGTGGCGGCGATGAGGGCTGTCTCGTGCTGTGGTTTCGTCTGAATCCGGACTGGGACGGGTCCAAGATGTTGTTGTCTTCCAGGTGGTGGGCCAGTTGCATGTTGACGATTTTCTCGATGACCTATGCCAGGAACGGGAGCAGGGAGATGGACTGGAAGTTCTTGAGGTCCTTGGGGTCCGCCTTGGGCTCCTTGAGGAGGGCGTTGATTTTGGCGTGTTTCCAGCTTTCCGGGAATGTCGCTGTTTCGAAGGAGATGTTGATGACCTTCAGTAGTTGGGGTGTGACGGCTGCGTCTGCTTTGTTGAATACGTGGTGTGGGCACGGGTCTGACGGAGATCCTGAGTGGATGAAGTTCATGGCCTTGCTTGTCTCGATGTCGTTGACGTTGGACCAGGAGGTCAGGCGGTTGAAACTAGTAGTGTTCACAGGGGAGGTGGAGTGTGGCGTAGTCGGGGTGGTTGTGGTGTTGAAGCTGTCATGGATGCCAGCGATCTTGCGGTGGAAGAAGATGGCTAGTGAGTCGCACAGTTCTTGTGAGGGCGGGATGTCGTTGGCGTTGGCGCTGGGGTTGGAGAGTTCCTTTGCGATGCTGAAGAGCTCCTTGCTGTCGTGTGCATTGTTATCCAAGCGGTCTTTGAAGGAGGATCTCTTGGCTAATCTGATGAGGTGGTGATGTCTGCGGGTGGCGTCCTTGTGGGCTGCGTGGTTGTCCGGTGTGTGTTCATGGAGCCATATCTTCTCCAGTTTCTGGCATGCGCGTTTGGAGGTATGGAGCTTGTCGGTGAACCAGGTGGCTCTCTTGGTGGTGTGGCTGTTGGAGGGTTTCTTGAGCGGGGCGAGGGAGTTGGCGCAGTCGTCGATCCACTGTCTGAGGTTGCTGGCTTCGCCGTCTGGGTTGGTGGGGTCGGCGGGTGGATTCTGGGCGAGGGTGGTGATCAGCTGGTCATAGGTGACTTTGCTCCAGCAGCGGCGAGGTTTCTTGAAGGTGAAATGGATGCAGCGGTGGTCGGTCCAGTGGTGTTCAGTGGTGTGGTCGAAGTCGACGTGGGTGCCTGTGGAGAAGACAGGGTCCGGCGTGTGGCCGGCTGCGTGGGTGGGTGCGGTGGCAAGTTGTCTTAGGCCAAGGTTGGCGAGGTTGTCGATCAGGGTGGCGGAGTTGGCGTCGTTGTCACAGTGGAAACTAATGACACTAGGTGGCTCCCCCTGACAGACTATATGATATAGTTCTTTTAATAGAAGGTGACATCCAACGTGTAATAAAAGGGATTTTTTGGGAACATCTGACCTCTACATATGACATTCTATTAACTGAGGCAGACTGGCCCCTGCTTTTCGTTTTGGCCGCTCCAAGAGGGGATGAGATGACCCACCGTAGTTTTCTGCACACCGTGCCCAAGGAGCAGTCCACAGAACTTTGCAGAAGAGTGGGCTCTGGTGCTTGCACCTGTGTTGTACCTTAGTCAAGTCGGGTGGGATAAAATTTCTCCCAGACACGAGATTCCATTGCGGTCTATGCCACAGCCACAACCCCAATATCCCATGCGGCGAGAGGCTAAAGCTCATGTTGCGGAAATCCTTGAACAATTAGAATATGAAGGGTTGATTGAGACATGTGTGTCACCCATGAATAATCCTTGTTTCACTGTTACCAAACCTGATGGGTCGTACTGCCTGGTTTTGGATTATTGACATTTAAATTAACATTGTCGTACATGTGCGGTACAGAGCACCCACAGTTCAGCTCTCGTTGACAGTCTGGTACGAAAAAGATTTAAGACCACACTAGACATATCGAATGTTTTTTTTAGTCATAACCTGTCCTCTGTTAGTAGTCAATGGACAGCGTTCACTTGTGGCGGCAAACAAAAACAATTTAAAAGATTGGCTATGGGCTATACAAACAGCCCAGGCGTCTTTGCCGCAGGTGTCGTCTCTTTGTTAGATGGCATTGATCCTGATGCGTACTCGTACATTGATGATATTTATCTCATGGATGACAAATTATGGCCGCATCTGTGTTGCATTGACCGCATCATAGTTATGTTTGCGGACTTTGGTTATAAATGTAACTTTGCAAAGTCACACATTGCGGAGTACACAGTGTTGTTCCTGGGCTATGAGCTCAACAATGAAGGTAGAAGTCTGGCACCTCACTTCCTAGAGAAATGCGCATGTTTACGGTCTCCTGCAACTCTGAAAAAACTACAATCCTTGCTGGGATTTTTGAATTTCGGGCGTACTTATATTCCCGATTATGCCCAGCGTATCAAACCTATATATGCTTTGATACAACCAACTTTTACCAAGTCATGTTGGCTGCCTGAACATTCAGCTATTCTGCCATTTTTGCAATCTGATCTTCTTGAATCTAAGTACTTATTGACTCATGATAACCACACTAACCTACTAACCTGGTAATAAGAATTGTGCCTGGTGCTGTGGGTTTCACGTACTTGACGTTTAATGAAGGAGACACAATTCCTATCGCTTACAAGTCACACTTGTACACTTCGGCTGAAAAGTGATTTTCTTCTGTCGAGAAAGTTATGACAGCTGTACAGATGGCAATTCTAAATGAGAGAGCGCTGTCACAAGGAAAACGCATGTTGGTTGTTACACCTTATCCTGCATCTGAAGCAGTGATGAAAGCCAGTGTACCAATTTCGAAAGTTATATATCCTAATTGGATACAATGGGCAACTTCGTTGACATCTGCGGATGTCACATTTATCTTTGACCCCTCATTGCAAACTCTGGAGTTCTTACAGTATGAGTTTGTTCATCCTGCTCCCCTGTCCATGCGCACGCTTGAGGATTACCATTGTATCATTTAGTCTGACGGTTCAGCGCAACCGGCGATAGGATCTAAGTATTCTTATTCGTTGGCCTGCGCAACCGTAGCTGGTACCATGGTGAATGGAGAATTCAAGTCTGATGTTGTGCACATGCATACATTAGGTGACTGAGTGAGGGTCAGGAGTGAGTGAGGGCCATGTCAGAAGTGAGAGTCAGGATTGAGTGAGGGTCAGGAGTGAGTTGCTCACGATTGTCACTTTTGTCTCATGTAATTTAGTGTTTGCTTTTGTAACATGCTGGCGTGTAATCTTCTCCTCATGCTTCAGTTCTGTTCCTATTGTGAAGTGTTGGGTCAGTGAGCCCTGCACACGGCTCTCAGCTGCATTCACCGCCTGACACCTCTGCACACGCGCTCTCTGTGTGAACATATTTCAGGCCTCATCTTGTTGCATCAGTCTCTCTTGTAAACACTCAGTTCCTGAGACTCGTTGGATTATAGTGAACACCTGGTGCAGGTGACTTCTGCCTGTTATTCTCAAGACGTGACTGTGTTACCCTCTGTGGCCCCATAAAACATGAAGACGTTACAAGGAGCCCTGCCTCACCGCACCCGCTGCTACAACAACCATCCTCTCGGCGGCGTAGCTAGGGGGGCTGTCCGCCCAGGCGGCACAGTTGAGGGGGGGCCGCGCTGCACTCGAGGGCCGTTGCAGTGGCATTTATCATTGATTTGGTGACACTCAGTGACCACTGTCCCCAAATAAATTATAAATTCTGCCGCAGTGTTGCCAGATTGGGTTATTTCCCCCCCCCCCGCACAAATGGGAATAATGTCACAAGAGAAAAACGCATAAATAAAATCAATAAACCGAAGCACGCATGCGCAAAGTGAGTGACGCTCGCTGGGTGTGCAACCAGATGGGGAAGCACGAATACACAGGCAGAACCTGCATGAATCGACACCCCTCTGACGTAGGGGGTGTACAAAACGACGGGGTGGAAATATAGTTAGAACACACCAATGGCCGGGCTCTTCCTGGTGATCCGTGTCTGCGCTCCGCGCATGCGCACTGCGCCCCTCTCTGACCTCTAGGCCTCTTCCCTGGGCCCGGTGTCAGCTGCAGGCCGGAGCCCCGGGGTCGGGTCTGAGCCCCGAGAGAGCGGCTGGAGGTCGGGCCCGCCGGGCGAGGAGCGCCGCAGACACAGGTGAGGAGGAGGAGGTTCCATGTGCGGGCCCTGGAGGGGGGCGGCCGCGAGATGCGGGAGAGACAGCAGGGCCGGGTACCTGGCTCCAGCCAAAATAAACCTATCTCTGGCTCTCTCCCGCCTTACATTGCCTCGGTTCATTAAAAGTTAATGAGAGAAAGTACATTCTCCTTATTATTTATAGATCTCCCTCTTTTAAAATGCTGCCATGGAGTCATTAGGGAACTAAGAGGCAAGACCCGTCCCAGGTCAGCCCTGTGTGTGGACCCGGTTGTTATCAGGCAACATTCAGGCCCATGAAACCAAAGACAGGTTGTCATACAGCGGTATCCTGAACTCCGTCTTTGAAGACACTTTCATCCATAGTTATGAAGTAAAAGGAGTTTTGATCAAATTAAATATGTGTCTAAGATCACACATTTTTAGCTGGGAAGCTGCGATTTATCCGTGTAAAAATCGGCCACTAAGTGGGTATTTATTTGTTTTTCCTTTTCAATGTTAAGTACTTGTTTCTACCTTTTTCTGCACTTACCCGAAGTTATTCGAGTACCTTACCCTCCACTAGTTACATTACACATGGTCACATTTGTTTTTTTAAGATTCAGGTGTTTCCCCAGAGTCACGGGATGTTGAGCTGCCGCCGAGAGTCGCACCTGATTCCCAAGTTTTAGAGTCACATTCAGGGTAGAGCAAGGATGGCAGCAGAACCCCGGCTCGCTGTGGGCCTGAGGTTCCAACAGAACCTCGAGCCGAGCCAGAGCCGGGCTCGGGCTCACAGTGGACGCCCAGCTCTACCTTTAACTTGAAACAGTGACAGGTGCTGAAGAGTACAGCTGAACCCCGGCTCGCTGTGGGCCTGAGGTTCCAACAGAACCTCGAGCTGAGCCAGAGCCGGGCTCGGGCTCACAGTGGACGCCCACCTCTACCTTTAACTTGAAACAGTGACAGGTGCTGAAGAGTACAGCAGATGTATAGCAGATACTCGTGAGTCCAAACCTCTGCTTAATCCTTAATTTATGTGTGGGTCAAGTGGCGTTTGCATGTTCAACGCGACTACAACTTATTTGTGTGAACTGTCAAGTTTCTGACAAAACCTCTAGAATTTGTTTAAAAATGATAACTATTGTGACAAGTAGAGCAGTATCCATTACAGTTTTTATCCTGGAACATTAATGCTGTACAGGAAGAACATCCAGACAAGATATGGGCAAGTGGCCAGGTTGCTGATGACAGTGCAGGGAGACATCCTTTGAAACCTGGATTCTCCATTTGATTCAGTTGTGTGATTCGAGGCAAAATCCACTCTCTGATTCTCAGCGGGTGCCTAGAAGTGACTGAGTTCATCTGAGCAAAGAGAATGTGCAAGAAGGAATCTCCATTAGGACACTTTAGAAAACTGTTAGTATTTGTTTTACACGTTAATTTACCCAACTGATTTATTTCCTATTTTCTGAGAGAGATACACTGCTTTCTGCACACTAGTCCTATATAACCTTTATTTTGGCATTGTTTCGGCGTATCAGATGCCAGTACAGAGTTTTAAGTGGTTCATATCTGGGGGTGGGAAATAATTTGACAAGTGTTACTTCGATGTTGAAATTAAAGATATAATTTTATCATAGCTCCTGCAACGTTATAATGGATATATTATCCTGTCAACAATGCACCTTGTACTTTTCTAAATTTGCAAAGAAGCAATTATTCCCCATGAGTCTCACTGGTTACTGACATATATTACATTAGGGGAATAACTGCCCAGTAGTAATACACTTCAGCGATCTTTACCATCCAGATGTTAATTTCAGGCCGCATGCTGCCAGTGAAGTGCAGATTAGCTACATAGAGATCTGGGGTTCAAATGTCAGATGATGAATTCTCCCAAAATCTTCCACATGTTTCCACAACTCAACCATTTTGTGACCGATGTCATTTGGGGACACAGCAGTGCAGTGGCGGCTGGTGGAATTTGAAAGTGGTGAGGCAAAAAACCAGTGAATGTATTGTAGTGCAAGTGAAGCAGATGTTTATGAGGGAATGTTTGGGGGGGCGGAGGCTCTGTACAACAACAGTCCACGACGCTGCCTTTCACAGAGGCCCAGCTGTAGCTCTTTCTCTTCATTAATGCTGTAAACAGAATACATGAGGCTCAGAAGCATGTGCGGTGTATTCTGTTTAGAGCACAAGACCATCTTGCAAATGCTGCAACTTTATCCTTTCCAAGTCGTCGCAGTGTGAAGACTTGGAAAGGGAGGAGTGGTAGAAGGTAGCTGATATTGGACAAGCAGCTTCGGGAGTACAGGGTTAATGCTGTATACACCCAGAGCTGCATTGGAATGTGACTCTTTTGTAACTTGTGGGCAGGCCCAGAGCAGGGGTTTAGAAAGTAATAGAATGCTTGTCCATGGGACAAGTTGCCTTATAAATCCACTTGTCATGTAACAAAATCCACTTTATATAATCTATCCCTCCGCGCTATAGGAATTCCACATCCCTGTCAGAGGACCCCAATTATTGCAGAATCGGCTGCCAGCAGCTCTGCCCATACTGCTTAACTTTCAGTTCCATCGATGCTGCCAACAGGCTCTTGCGCATGTGTCTACTTAAGACTGCCTGAAGTCTGTTTTGGAGAACAGAGCAGGCTGGCCTTGACTGTCTGTACTTTTCACCAACACAATAATCATTTAGGTGCAGTTGACCATTAATACATCCACCCAAGCACCTCATGCAGTTTTTACGATAAAAATTCGAAGGAGTTGGTTGGGAGTTTTCAAACGAAAAGGTTTGACCACTTAAGGGTGATGTGGCATGTCTGAGGCAAGAAGTTGGCCGGGAAGGTATTAAACCAAAGGAGAAGTTGATGGAGTCAATTAACACTGCCCCTCTGCCCAAAAGTAAAGAAGATACAGGGGCTCTTTTATACCTCGTGGAATTTTACACAAAGTTTGTGAATATCTTTCTAGAAAATGCTTACACTGTCACGCAATTGCTAAATAATACGTATACATTTGAATTGCCAGTAGTGTTGGGAAGGGTTTAGTGAACTAAATAAAGACTTTTGTAGTGCACCGCCTGAATGTGTTTTCAATCTTGAAAGGTGTAGTAACTATTGCTGCAATTGGTAATGGGTTAGGAACAGGCGCGCAACACCCATTGGAATCAAAGGGCTTGAGGCCCCCCCCGTCTTGTGTGGCAGCCCGGACTCAGACAGCTCCCGGGCACACACACAGCTGCACCCGAGCCCTTCACAGGTCTTTAAAAGACCATGTGCATGTTAAAGAGGCTTTGTTGATATTTCCCCCTTTCTATGAGCCCCTGCAGCGCCACTCTACCTACTGCTTAAAGTTTCACCCCCCCCCCCGAAATTTTTTCTTAGCCCCCTCCCCCCGAAATATGGCTCTAGTTGCGCCTCTGGTTAGGAACAGTACTGACCCAAGTGGTAAGAAAGGATGTGAATTAGTTATAACCTTTGTGTTTGACCTGCAGAAACAGAATATTCCTTGCCAGAGAGAGGGCTTTAAACCTTTTCACCAGTTTCAATCAATCAACGGGTTGGTGAAGCGTAATTACTCAACTGAGAGGGTCTCAAGGCGCTGGGGAGGCTCCTGGAAGTTCACAGTGATTCGTCAAAGAGACAGGTCTTGCGGTCCTTCATGAACTTGGAGAGGGTTTGTGTGCCAGAGGTGGAGAGGGAGGGTGTTCCATTCCTTGGCTGCGAGGAAGGGGAAGGAGCAACCTGCTGTTCTGGTCTTCTTAATGCGCTGAACCGTTGCAAGGGAGAGCTGGGCTGAGAGGAAGGATCTTTGGGGTGCGTGGAACGAGAGGCGGTGGTTCAGGTAGGCGGGTTCGGTGTTGTGGAGGGCTTTGTGGGCGTGAGTGAGAACTTGAAGGCGATTCTCTTCTCGACAGGGAGCCAATGTAGTGTCCGCAGGTGTTGGGTGATGTGGCAATGACATGGTAGTTTGAGGACTTGTCTGGTGGAGGCGTTATGGAGTTTGCTGGTAAGGTTCTTGTTGATCCCGACGTTGGGTGCATGACTGTAGTCCAGTCTGCTGCTAACCTGGGTGTGGGTGACGGTCTTTCTGTGCTCGAGAGGAATCCAGTTGAAGGTCTTTCGTAGGAGGCAGAAGGTATGGAAACGGGAGGAGTCAGCATTGATTTGACAGTCCATTTTGAGTTTGGAGTCCATGATGATTCCAAGGTTTCGTGCGTGGGCGGTGTGGGAGGGTGGGTTCCCAAGGGTGGGGGGCCTGCAGGTGTCGTTCCAGGCATCGGGTGTGGGCCCTTCGTGAGTATTTCGGTTTTGTCCGTGTGGAGTTGTAACCAGCTGTTCTTCATCCACCTAGCGACAGTTTCCATCCCTTCTTGAAAGTTTGGTATGAAGATGTTTGGTTCGTTGGATAGGGAGAGGATGAGTTGGGTGTCGTCTGTGTAAGATACAATGTTGAGACCATGGGATCTGACGATGGGTGCGAGCAGAGCCATATAGTCGCAGTTTGGGGCTGATGGAGGATCCTTGGGGAACTCCGCAGGTGGTCAGTTTCGGATCTGAGAGGAAGGGCAGGAGCCTGATCTGCTGTGTCCTGCCGGAGAGGAATGAGCGGATCCAGCTGAGGGCCATGCCCCAGATTCCTGCGTCATGTAGTCTGTGGACTATGGTGCTTTGAGAGACTGTTGAAGGCTGTGGATAGGTCCAGGAGGATGAGGGCCACAGTCTCTCTTCTGTCAGGGAGGGAGCGGATGTCTGTTGCGGCGATAAGGGCAGTTTTGGTGCTGTGGTTTTTCCTGAAGCCAGTTTGAGAGGGGTCATTGATGTTTTCTTCTGTGAAGGATGCAAGCTGGCTGTTGATGCCTTTTTCGATGACCTTTGCTGGGTACGGGAGTAAGGAGATCCGTCTGTAGTTTTTGAGGTTGGTTGGGTCAGCCGTGGGTTTTTTCAGGAGAGGGTTGACCTAGTTTAGGACACCCCCCGCGCCGCACGACCACCAGCTGCTGCGTGTGCCTCCCCGCCTGCCTGCCTCTCTGCTCCGGCTGCCGCCGCGTGACCACGCCCCCTGCCATCGAGCGGCGTGGTCTGTGCTCGCTTTCCTGCCTTCTACCACTGTTTATTGTTTAAATTGTATACTGTTGTAAATTGTTATTTCGTCCCCCCCTATTGCCTGTTTGCCTGGTTTTCTTGGTTGCCCCCGTCTCATCCCTCCCCGCTCCCCGCTTCCCGCCACCGACGCTAACCCCGCCCCTTTCTTCATTCTGTACCCTCCCCGCTCCCGCCTCCCAGCTGCTCCGCCCCCCCTCGCACTTCGCCATATATGGCGACCGTGCGAACGCGCAGCGGTCACGCGCAGTGGGCGCGCCGATTGTGCACCGAAGGCACGCCAAAGGTACGCCCGTCTGCGCCCGTCCGCGCCTGGACCGCGCCCAGTGCCAGGACCCCTGGCCCTCGAGGACCTCTGCCCACCCGCCTGACGTACACCGCCGCCACCCTCAACGCACTCAACACCGGCCGAATCCCAGGATGCTACCGAGCCACCCCACGACGCACCCACGGACCCTTCAGCTGCCACGCCTGCAAGTTCACCTGCATCCGGACCTGCCCTGCACCAGCACCCGCCAAGCCGAACACCAGCAGCAACCACCTCAAGTGCATCCTGCTCAACACCCGCTCCGTCCACAGACACGCCATCAAACTCTGGAACCTCCTCGACACCACTGCCCCTGACGTTGCCTTCCTCACGGAGACCTGGATGAACGCCTCTTCAGCGCCCGACATCGCCATCGCCATCCCAGAGGGATACAAGATCACCCGGAGGGACCGCTCCGCCAACCAGATGGGAGGAGGCATCGCCGTCATCCACAGGGACACCATCCGCATCACGATCAACACCGACGACACCCTGACAACCGCCGAACATCTGCACTTCCAGATCCGCATCGACCCGAAGACCACCCTCAGAGGCACCCTGATCTACCGACCCCTGGGACCACGCACACAATTCAGCGAGGACATCGCCGACTTCATCAGCCCGCATGCCCTCCCCTCCGCTGACTACATCCTCCTGGGGGACCTCAACTTCCACCTGGAGAACAACAGCGACCGCAACACCATCACCCTGCTCGACAACCTCGCCAACCTCGGACTCAAGCAGCTGGTGTGCACCCCCACCCACCTCGCCGGACACACACTCGACGCCGTCTTCTCATCCAGCAAAGACATCGCTTCAGCCACACCACAGGACTCCACTGGACAGACCACAGCTGCGTCCACTTCACCTTCAAAAGAACGACGATCCACCACCACCAGCAACAGGTTGCCCGAAGAAACTGGAACAAGATCACAGCCGACCAGCTCGCCGCTTCCCTGAGCCAGCACCCTCCTGCCAGCTCAGCAAACCCCAGCCAGGCCGCCGACAACCTCACGAAGTGGATCAGCAACTGCGCGGACGAACTCGCCCCTCTGAGGACCCCGCCCAGCAGACCCGCCAGCAAGAAAGCCCCATGGTTCACAGACGAACTCAAGAGCTCCAAGAAGAACTGCCGAGCCCTCGAGAAAGTCTGGAGAAGGGAACCAACACCAGACCACATGACCACCCTCAAGCTTGCCACCCGGAAGCACCACCAACTGATCCGCGCCGCCAAGAAAACTGCATTCAAGGACAGGCTGGACAACAACGCACACAACTGCAAGGAACTCTTCAACATCGTGAAAGAGCTCTCCAACGACATCACCCCATCGCAAGACCTCTGCAACTCCCTCGCCTCCTACTTCCACAACAAGATCGCGGACATACACAACAGCTTCAGCATTCAACCGACGCACGCCACGACCACAGCAACGCCGCCCACCACCACCCTCCGCGCCTGGACTCCGATCAGCACCGAAGACACCGTCCGCATGATGAACTCCGGATCTCCGACCGACCCCTGCCCTCACCACGTCTTCAACAAGGCCGACGCTGTCATCGCACCCCACCTGCGGGACATTATCAACACCTCCTTCGACACCGCCACCTTCCCTGAGAGCTGGAAGCACGCCGAACTCAGCGCTCTACTCAAGAAACCTACAGCGGACCCCACCGAACTCAAGAATTACCGCCCCATCTCGCTCCTCCCGTTTCCAGCCAAAGTCATTGAGAAGACCGTCAACAAACAGCTGGCCGCCTTCCTCGAGACAAATAGATCCCTCGACCCCTCACAGTCTGGCTTCCGAGCCAACCACAGCACCGAGACCGCCCTCATCGCCGCCACCGACGACATCCGAGCCCTGATGGACAACGGAGAAACAGCGGCCCTCATCCTCCTAGACCTCTCCGCGGCATTCAACACTGTCTGCCACCGCACCCTAGTGCAGCGCCTCAGCAACGTCGGAATCCAGGAGAAGGCACTGGAATGGATCGTCTCCTTCCTCAACGGAAGAACACAGAGAGTCCGCCTACCACCGTAAAAGTCAGAGGCCACCGAAGTCATCTGCGGCGTCCCTCAAGGATCCTCGCTGAGCCCCACCCTCTTCAACGTCTACATGAGCCCCCTCGCGGCCATCGCACGCCAACACAACCTCAACATAATCTCCTACGCCGACGACACCCAGCTGATCCTCTCCCTGACCAACGACCCCGCCGCCACCAGAGCCAACCTGCACGAAGGGATGAAAGATGTAGCCGAGTGGATGACGACCAGCCGCCTGAAACTGAACTCGGACAAGACGAAGGTCCTCATCCTGGGCTCCTCGCCCTCCGCCTGGGATGACTCCTGGTGGCCCCCCGCCCTGGGCACCGCACCCAAACCGACGGACTGTGGAAAAGTAAATTTTGCCATGTTCTGTGTCCTACGTGTCCTCCATCATATGTTATGTGTGCATGATTAATATGCATATGTATTCCCCATGTTCGATTAAAGACGCAATTATAGTTGTGTCCATCTCTAGTATGCCTGTTTCCAGTTCTCGTGAATACTACGAATATCAGGCCTATGTAAAGCTACGTTGCCACGTTTCTCAGTGTGCACGTTATTTCATTGTAAAGTCCCCGTTTCTAGGCCTCAAAAGGGCCTGGACACCAGATTCAGCTCCTGTCTTGTGCTTGTTTTCTTTCTGTGGCCAACATCGTTTTCCTACTGTTTTTTCCCCCGTTTTGACCTGAATTGTTGCTTGTTTTCTCTGTGCCGTTTTCTCTCCGTGTTTTGACCTGTATTCAGCCTGTTTCTGTTCCAATTACTCTTCGTGTTTTTGACCCCCATTGTGCCTGCCTCCTTCCTGCTTGCCCGCCTACCTCGCCGCCCTCCGCTCTCCCTCCCCGCTCCCGCTTCCCGCCACCGCCATTAGCCCCGCCCCTTTTTCTTCTGTACCCTCCCCGCTCCCGCCTCCCAGCTGCTCCGCCCACCCGCGCACTTGGCCTTAAATGGCGACCGTGCGACGCAGGTGAGTGTGACCCACTTGTGGGACACCCCCGCGCCGCACGGCCACCAGCTGCTGCGTGTGCTCCCAGTGCCTGCCTCTGCCTCAGCGCCGACCTCGCTGCCGCCTTGAGCGCTGCCCTTTGGTTTCAGCCCGTTTTGTCTAAAATTTGTGCTTGTTTTCTTTCTGTGGCCAACATCGTTTTCCTACTGTTTTTTCCCCCGTTTTGACCTGAATTGTTGCTTGTTTTCTCTGTGCCGTTTTCTCTCCGTGTTTTGACCTGTATTCAGCCTGTTTCTGTTCCAATTACTCTTCGTGTTTTTGACCCCCATTGTGCCTGCCTCCTTCCTGCTTGCCCGCCTACCTCGCCGCCCTCCGCTCTCCCTCCCCGCTCCCGCTTCCCGCCACCGCCATTAGCCCCGCCCCTTTTTCTTCTGTACCCTCCCCGCTCCCGCCTCCCAGCTGCTCCGCCCACCCGCGCACTTGGCCTTAAATGGCGACCGTGCGACGCAGGTGAGTGTGACCCACTTGTGGGACACCCCCACGCCGCACGGCCACCAGCTGCTGCGTGTGCTCCCAGTGCCTGCCTCTGCCTCAGCGCCGACCTCGCTGCCGCCTTGAGCGCTGCCCTTTGGTTTCAGCCCGTTTTGTCTAAAATTTGTGCTTGTTTTCTTTCTGTGGCCAACATCGTTTTCCTACTGTTTTTTCCCCCGTTTTGACCTGAATTGTTGCTTGTTTTCTCTGTGCCGTTTTCTCTCCGTGTTTTGACCTGTATTCAGCCTGTTTCTGTTCCAATTACTCTTCGTGTTTTTGACCCCCATTGTGCCTGCCTCCTTCCTGCTTGCCCGCCTACCTCGCCGCCCTCCGCTCTCCCTCCCCGCTCCCGCTTCCCGCCACCGCCATTAGCCCCGCCCCTTTTTCTTCTGTACCCTCCCCGCTCCCGCCTCCCAGCTGCTCCGCCCACCCGCGCACTTCGCCTTAAATGGCGACCGTGCGAACGCGCAGCGGTCACGCGCAGCGGGCGCGCCGATTGTGCGCCGAAGGCGCGCCAAAGGTAAGCCCGTCTGCGCCCGTCCGCGCCTGGACCGCGCCCAGGGCCAGGACCCCTGGCCCCCGAAGAGCCCGACCGACCCGCCTGACGTACTCCGCCGCCACCCTCACCGCACTCAACACCGGCCGACTCCCAGACTGCCACCTTGCCGCTCCACGAGGTACCCACGGACCTTTCAGCTGCCACGCCTGCAAGTTCTCCTGCATCCGGACCAGCCTCGCACCAGCACCCGCCAAGACGAACACCAGCAGCACCCACCTCAAGTGCATCCTGCTCAACACCCGCTCCGTCCACAGACACGCCATCGAACTCTGGAACCTCCTAGACGCCACAGCCCCTTACGTCGCCTTCCTCACGGAGACCTGGATGAACGCCTCTTCAGCTCCCGACATCGCCATCGCCATCCCAGAGGGCTACAAGATCGTCCGGAGGGACCGAAACGCCAACCAGATGGGAGGAGGCATCGCCATCATCCACAGGAGCACCATCCGTCTCACGACCAGCACCGACAACACCCTGACCAGCGCCGAACACCTGCACTTCCAGATCCACACCAACCCGAACACCACCCTCAGAGGCACCCTGATCTACCGACCCCCTGGACCACGCACGCAATTCAGCGAGGACATCGCCGACTTCGTCAGCCCGCATGCCCTCCCCTCCGCCGACTACATCCTCCTGGGAGACCTCAACTTCCATCTGGAGAACAACAACGACCGCAACACCATCACCCTGCTCGACAACCTCGCCAACCTGGGACTCAAGCAACTGGTGTCCACCCCCACCCACCTCGCCGGACACACACTCGACGCCGTCTTCTCCTCCAGCACAGACATCAACTTCAGCCACGCCACAGAGCTTCAATGGACGGACCACAGCTGCGTCCACTTCACCTTCAAGAGAACGACGTCCCACCACCACCAGAAACAGGCCGCCCGCAGATGCTGGAACCAGATCACAGCAGACCAGCTCACCACCTCCCTGAGCCAGCACCCACCTGCCAGCTCAGCGAACCCCAGCCAGGCCGCAGACAACCTCACGAAGTGGATCAACAACTGCGCGGATGAACTCGCCCCACTGAGGACCCCGCCCAGCAGACCCGGCAGCAAGAAGGCCCCATGGTTCACCGACGAACTCAAGAGCTCCAAGAAGAACTGCCGAGCCCTCGAGAAAGTCTGGAGAAGGGAACCGACACCGGATAACAGGACCTCCTTCAAACTTGCCACCCGGAAACACCACCAGCTGATCCGCGCCGCCAAGAAAACAGCTTTCAAGGACCGGTTGGACAACAACGCACACAACTGCAAGGAACTCTTCAACATCGTGAAAGAGCTTTCCAACCCCAGCGCAGGAAACAACGACATCACCCCATCGCAAGACCTCTGCAACTCCCTCGCGTCATACTTCCACAACAAGATCGCGGACATACACAACAGCTTCAACAACCAACCAACGCACACTATGACCGAACAACCACCCCCCACCACCACCCTCCACGCCTGGACCCCGATCAGCACCGAAGACACCATCCGCACGATGAACTCCATCCACTCCGGATCACCGACCGACCCCTGCCCTCACCACGTCTTCAACAAGGCCGACGCCGTCATCGCACCCCACCTGCGAGACATCATCAACACATCCTTCGACACCGCCACCTTCCCCGAGAGCTGGAAGCACGCCGAACTCAGCGCTCTTCTCAAGAAACCCACAGCGGACCCCACCGAACTCAAGAATTACCGCCCCATCTCGCTCCTCCCGTTTCCAGCCAAAGTCATCGAGAAGACCGTCAACAAGCAGATGGCCGCCTTCCTCGAGACGAACGGATCCCTCGACCCCTCACAGTCCGGCTTCAGAGCCAACCACAGCACCGAGACCGCCCTCATCGCCGCCACCGATGACATCCGAGCCCTGATGGACAATGGAGAAACAGCGGCCCTCATCCTCCTAGACCTCTCCGCGGCATTCGACACGGTCTGCCACCGCACCCTAGTACGGCGCCTCAGCAACATCGGCATCCAGGACAAGGCGCTGGAATGGATCATCTCCTTCCTCGACGGAAGAACACAGAGAGTCCGCCTACCACCGTACAAGTCAGAGGCCTCCGAAGTCATCTGCGGCGTCCCCCAAGGATCATCTCTGAGCCCCACCCTCTTCAACGTCTACATGAGCCCCCTTGCGGCCATCGTACGCAAACACAACCTCAGCATAATCTCCTACGCCGACGACACCCAGCTGATCCTCTCCCTGACCAACGACCCCGCCGCCGCCAGAGCCAACCTGCACGAAGGGATGAAAGAGGTAGCCGAGTGGATGACGACCAGCCGCCTGAAACTGAACTCGGACAAGACAGAGGTCCTCATCCTGGGCTCCTCACCCTCCGCCTGGGACGACTCCTGGTGGCCCCCCGCCCTGGGCACCGCACCCAAACCGACTGACCATGCACGAAACCTGGGCGTCATCCTGGACTCCTCCCTCTCCATGACCAGGCAAGTCAACAACGTCTCCTCGGCGTGCTTCAACATCCTACGCATGCTACGGAAGATCTTCTGGTGGATCCCCACCGAGACCAGGAAGACCGTCACCCAGGCCCTCGTCACCAGCCGACTGGACTACGGCAACGCCCTCTACGCCGGTACCACCGCCAAGCTCCAGAAGAGACTCCAGCGGATCCAGAACGCCTCAGCCAGACTCATCCTCGACATCCCACGAACCAGTCACATCTCCGGACATCTGAAAGACCTTCACTGGCTCCCCGTCAACAAAAGAATCACCTTCCGCCTCCTCACCCACGCACACAAAGCCCTACACGACCAAGGCCCGAGCTACCTCAACAGCCGAGTCAACTTCTACGCTCCCAAACGCCACCTCCGATCAGCCAACCACGCCCTCGCCGCCGTCCCCCGCATCCGAAGAGCAACTACAGGAGGAAGGTCCTTCTCCCACCTGGCCGCCAAGACCTGGAACTCCCTCCCGACCGACCTGCGCCTGACCCAAGACCACCTCTCCTTCAGGAAGAAGCTGAAGACCTGGCTGTTCGAGCAGTAGCGGCACTCCCCCCCCCCCCCCCAGCGCCTTGAGACCCTACGGGTATGTAGCGCGCTTTATAAGTGTCATTGATTGATTGATTGTCTCCTGAGCCTCGCTGAGGAGCGATACAGCCCCCACCTGGGTTCCTGACGCTTCACTTACTTCCTGCCTCACAGTGCCCGGTTCAGCCTGGCTCTGCCTCTGAGTCTGCCAAGAGTATGTTATGATTCTAGTTATCAGTCCAGCCCTCCTTCTCTGCATTCCTAAAGCTACTGAATCGCATCAATAGTTTCTGTCATTGTCTAGCCTTTACGTCTCCATGTAAGAGAAATACTGCATTAATGATCATCTAATATTCTTCATCACGCACTACATGTAGAATAATGCATGCTCCAGTCTTAGAGTCTGTTAGCCTTTACCCTGATAACTTTTGGATTCTATCAACATGTTCTCTAAACATCACATACTAGATACTGTTTAGGTACATGTCGCCCTGACTCTCCAGACTTCAGTCTCTGCTCCCAGCACATAGTTCATAGCCCCCAGCTTCTCCTAGTAACACGTCATTGTCAGTTTGCGCGCACCATCAGGTTAGAGGTCCCGGCTCCTTAGGTAGCCCCCTCCATGTTTCCGCCCCATTGATGACATATTCTGTTACGTTTACATCACATGTCTATGTATACGCCTCTTGTTACACCTACTTTCACCCTTATCTTTCGCGACTGCTATTGACCACACCCACTGCTCCGCCTATCGTATGTATTGTAATGCAACTGTTTTAGCATATATACTTGTGTATTGTTATTAAATAGTTCGCCGATTCCTTTCCCCAGAGCGTGCTCATTCCAGATCCTGTCCTGTGCAGGTTGTCCTGTTCCTGTCCTTTATGCTGTATTAAACCTGCAAACTCCTACTACCTCGAATCTTGACTCTTATTTATTGAGCTATCTGTTATTCATTTATCCATTCAAAAATAGAGGTATTATTTATTTATTTACCACATAATGGCGCCCGAACAGGGACTTGCCCTTTCCCCACGCGCCGGTGAAGCCACGCCGGCCCCCTGACCCTCTGCAGCCGTGACGGAACCATACCGTGCACGTGCAGATATTTCTGCTTCAAGTATCCCTCAGGCCCACGGAGGAGACGGAGGTGGCGGTCCAGCATCCAGACGAGGCGGTGGAGGAACGCGGCGAGTCCCGACCAGAGCCCAAGCCGAGAGTCCAAGGTCCGAGGTATCCGGAGGCCCACCCGTAACAGAAGTCCGAAGTTCGTCCGTCCGGCGTCGAAGCAGTCCAGTCCGGTCCGAGGCCTTCCGTTCTTGCTGCCCGGTGAGTACCGTTGCTGGGGTAGTATCTAGACAGGGTCAATCTAATTGACTCTGGTCCGTGGGGTTTGGTGGTACACAGTCCCAAAACGAAGTGTCCACTTCGGTGGGTGCGGGTCCTGACGTGTCTCTTTATGAGACCGGTAAGTTTCGTACTGTTTTAGCAGTGCATCTAGTTCCTGTTCTAGTCAGTTCTGTTCTCGAGAAAATTCATGTATTCTGTTTTCCGTATTCCAGGTAGTATTCTGTTCGAACTGTTATTTTAAATGTTCTTCATGTATTTTAATGTCGTGGTATGAATGTGGAATAATTATCGTGTTCATTGTGTATTGTATTGTGTCTAGATTACAGTTCAGTCATGCCGTTATTTTCTAAACTCCGTCAGTTAAAAACCAGAAAAGGTCTGCTAGAAGCAGCAGTTCCTGTCCCGCCTAGGGACAGTCCAGGTCATTTTATGTATCAGAAGCATGGCATAAGCGCCATATTGTATCTAGATTTATGGGTAGAGTATACCAAAGAGTTAGAGGAAAAGTTTAGATGGCCCGTATCAGGTACGTGGGATGCCGAGTGCATCATGAGAGTAGAAGAGGCATTATGGAAAAAGAAAGCCAGACAGTCACAGAAAGATGCCATCGAGTTATGGCGCAAAGAATCTCATAAAAGAACTGAAAAAGAAATCAGAAAGTCAGACCTAAGTAGAGAATCCTTAGAACGAGCCCAAGAAAAGGAATTAATCGAGATAGGTGAACGAGGTGAACAGTCAGACAGACAGAGGAACGCCCTTATTAAGGGTATGTACCCTCTTCTTGCCGAGGGCTTGCCAAAAGCGACCCCGGAGGCATCCAGTAATTTTCCGCCACCATTAGTTCCGACTAAGCTACGTCACAAACCGACCGCAGCTGATATTTTCATTTCGTCCTATTTGGACGACACAGTCCCAGAATATGCAAATCCCGCTCCGCCAGTCCCTGTAAATCATGCAATTCCTGCTCCTCCAGTACCTATTACGGTACCCCCGGTCCAGCCTACGTTCCAATTTCCCGCCGCACCAGTACGAAGAGTATCAGTCGACGATTCCAGTTTAGGGGCCGCAGGAGGAGGTCCTCCTGGTACCCCGCCGCCACACCAACGTAAAACGTTGGCCGAGTTCATGAAGGCGTTTTACAGCGTATGCCCAAATATCAGTCCGTTGCAGATATCCGACGAGTCCTTACTGAGTGCCGCTATGACCCAGTCGTAGGTGATGATAGTACCGTTCTATATTCCATACGTGTAAGACGGGTGCTGGGGTTTTTAGACACCCTACCAGATATGAAAGAAGATCTAGACAGAATATATCGTTTCATCCGTACAGGGAATGATCCAGAAAGTATTAGCGAAGCCATGTCTCAAAGGAAAGCTGAGATCCAGCTCATGTTATTAAAGTTTCTGATTAATTGTCTAATAAGAGAACAAGATTACCCGACTAAAGATCCGGCCGAAATGAGAATCCTGACAAGGTGGAGTGATAATATAGCCGAGGGTAAGCACAAGACTATCAGTAGTATAGAGAGTATGTACAAGAAAATTCGTAAGGAAATAATAAGGCTACACGACCAACGTAAGGCAGCACAGGTAAGCGAGAAAGAGAATGACTCTCCTACGGAAGAGGTAGAGGACGAGAATCCCGCCAGAATAGCGTATGTAGGAAAATCTAGATTTCCAGATCGCCATTTACGTCAAGAACACAAGTCAACTTTTCATCATCCAGCACTAGAACAAGGTTCTCTAGAACAAGTGTTTCAAGCTACCGATCACATTCTGAAATCACGAATCGGTTATAGCGAGTTAAATACTATGCATGAACAAGAATTAGCCCGATCAGCAGTCCGATGGGCTACTGATTCTACCACTTTTCCAGACGAAATAGTGGCACAAATGTTTCTGAAATTGCCCCCAGCCGAGCAACGACTGGTGGGTATGTATATGATCCAGCACCTCATTACTTTGTATGAGGGTCAACATTCTGATCCAGGTCCGTTACACGATGTCCTGAACGAGTTACTCCAGTATAAATGGAAAGGTTTAGGTACCGATTTAATTAGTGTCATTCTAGAACAGCGCCACAAATATAGAACGTTTTTGAACCCGCATTTTGTTCATGTCCCACCCCCAGAAAGTAAGCCCTTTTACATAGACAGACAGAATCCGTTACGAGAAGTACATCCAGTCAGGACAACAGCTGGTGAAATGCAACGAGTGTTTGTTTACACCCCGATTACAAAGATGGAACTCTTAGAGATGAAGAAATTAATTCCCTGTCATGATAAAGATCCAGCAGGGTTCCACCGAGAATTAAAGGACATGCTCCGTATGGGAGAATACACGTATCCAGATATTATTAAAATGCTAAAAGTCTTGTTGCCCGCAGGGGTATATGAGAAACTCAAGGAAAAAGATTGGGAGGTGGGAGAGAAAAAGATCGATTGGGCAGTTCTAGAAGCTGAAGATAAGGCACGAGTACCAGGTACCGGTCTTGGAGATAAATGTAAAGAATTACCAGAATTATTAATACAAGTTTTGCCCAGATTATTGGCAACTAGAAAGGAAGACTGGGATGCAATCTCAGCCTGTAAACAGAAACAAGATGAAGATACTAGTGATTTTTATTCTAGATTTGAAAAATGTTTTATCATAAACAGTGGCCTCAAGACAAGCAGCGAGTCATACCCTCACCTTTTTGTTACTAAATTAGTCGAGAATTCAAGTCCACAAGTTAAGAATCGAGTTTTGAAAGTCGAAAGTACGTGGCAAGCTAGTACCCCGTCTCAGATGTTACAGATGCTCCAATACCACCAGAATAGAATCAGAGAAGAGCAAGAACACGAGAGAAAGCGTATGAAAGACACGAAAATGAAAGTACTAGTTGCACAATCTGTTCCACAAGACAGTCAGAAGAGGGGTCCGAATCAAGCCAGTCATCCTGCAGCTCCCGTTAAAGGAAACTGCAATTATTGTAAACAGCCAGGTCATTTTATAAACGAGTGTGCAGTTCTGAAACACAACATAGCTACCGGTAAGACTAAAGAAAGACCACGTCCGCCTAGACAAGAACAAGTTTCACAGACTCCTCAGCCACAGAATGCACCACAGACAGTTACAGTACCGCAGCCTATTGCTGCAACACAACATGTTACACAGCAGATGTACCAGTATGCACAGTCCGAGTATCCAGAGTATCAACCGTATTCATGAAACAGCCTAGAGAGGGAGGTAGGCTTGCCTCTCATCGAGATACCTGTAGATCAAGAAGGTCCCTATGTTCATAGTCAAGTATTAGGGAAAGACAGAAAGTTTCTGATTGATACAGGGGCAAGTAGGACCACTATCAGTCACGCCGAAGTTCCAGGGGCTCCGCTCTCAGGCTCTAGAAATGTTTCCCTTGGATTTTCAGGAAAGCCTATTGTAAACGAAATATCAAAGCCAGTTACTCTAGAAGTAGGTCCATTGTCCCGCACTACTGATCTGTTACTTACTAAGTCATGTCCAGAAAATTTGTTAGGCATTAAGACATTGAAAGAGTTAGGTGCAGTAATTTGCTGTTCCCCCGAGGGAATACGATTGTTTTTACGTGACTTCAAGGGTCACTATGTATTACGAGATTTTGATCCAAGATTGTCTAATGTTCCGCAGCATCTATGGGCGCAAGGTCCAACTGATGTCGGCTATATGCAAATCACACCCCATCGTGTGACTCTTAAGCCAGGTGTAGTGTTACCACGAATCAGACAGTACAGATTGCCACCTGAGGCTGTAGTAGCCTTATCCAAAATTATTGACGAACTCATGGCTCAAGGAGTAGTTGTAGAAACTGACTCCAATGTATGTAATTCTCCGATCATTCCAGTCATGAAACGTACTGATCCAAATGCACCTCCAGTATATCGATTAGTGATTGACCTACGAGAACTCAATAAATGTATTATTCCTCAGTACCCAGTTGTCCCAGATATTTCTTCCCTATTGACAGCCATTGATTCCGAAGCTTCATTTTTTACAGTCATAGATCTCAAGAACGCGTTTTTCAGTGTCCCCATTCATCCAGACAGCCAGTTTCTTTTCGGATTTTGTTTAAATGGAAGGAGCTATATGTTTACACGCGCTCCTCAAGGTTTCACAGAGAGTCCTAGTATTTACAGTCAAGCACTCAAGAGACAACTAGACAACATTCACATGCCAACTGACACTGCCCTGCTCCAGTATGTCGATGATCTACTGATCACAGCCCGTTCTGAACGTGCTTGCGAGCAAGCCTCACTTACAGTCTTGTATTTCCTTGCCGAGATGGGGCACAAGGTGTCCCCTTCGAAGCTTCAGTTCTGTGTCCAGCAAGTGATCTATTTAGGCCACTTACTGTCCAAGTGGGGTAGGCAGTTGACACCAGATCGTATCCAGTTAATAGCGAGTCTTCCTCAGCCCAGGACCCAGAAGGAGGTACGTGCTTTTATCGGCCTTACTTCTTATTGCAGACAATGGATTCCCCAGTATGCATTTCTAGCTAAACCACTGATACAGTTAACGACCCAGGAGGCAGCCGTATCGACTGTCCTCCCTTGGACACCTGAACATACACTTGCTTTTAATGAGTTAAAGAAAGCTCTATGCCAAGCTCCAGTTCTAGCTACACCGAACTACAGTAAGCCTTTTACACTTTTCGTCACAGAACGCGAAGGTACAGCATTATCTGTTCTCACACAAGATCAAGCAGGACAATACAAGCCCTGTGCTTATTTTTCGAGCACATTAGATCCTGTAGCCCAGGCTCTGCCTGCGTGCCTCAAGTCAGTTGCAGCCACAGCACTAGCTATCAGACAAAGTGATTCCATAGTATTAGGACACTCCTTGACAGTACAAGTTCCACACTCTGTGGAAGTTCTTTTAAACCGAACACAAACTCAGCACTTGACAATTGCACGTTTAACAGGTTATGAATTGACACTGTTCCAGCCACACATAGAAATCAGACGCTGCAACGTTCTAAATCCTGCTACACTGTTATCGTCAGTTAATTCGAATCCTGCCACACACGACTGTGTGGAAGTAGTTAACATTATGACTAAGCCAAGACAAGATCTGACAGATATTCCATTACCAGATCCCGACCTGACACTTTATGTGGATGGTTCATGTATGAGAACAAGTACAGGAGAACTAGTAGCCGCGTATGCAGTGACTACTGACACTGAAGTTATTGAGACACACCGTATTGACACCCTGTCTGCTCAATCAGCAGAGCTAGTTGCTCTGACTCAAGCCTGCATACACGCTAAGAACTTGAAAGTTAATGTTTACACAGATTCACGCTACGCATTTGGAGTCGTACACGACTTTGGAGTGCTCTGGCAGGAGAGAGGTTTCATGACTTCTCATGGAACCAAGATTCAGCATGGTCTCCTTATTCAAGCTCTGTTAGATGCCATACACTTACCGACATCCATTGCTATCATGAAATGCAAAGCACATACGAAAGTTACTGACACTATTTCTCAAGGTAATGATCTGGCAGATCGCACAGCCAAGCTTACAGCACAGACTCCAGACATTTCAGTTACTCCGACACAGACACATACTCCAGATCCGACTACCTGTATGACAGTTAAGGACCCTACTCAAGATATCATAGATATCCAGTTGCATGCTACTCCCGATGAAATCAAGAAATGGTCCGAACAAGGAGGGGTTCAGACAGATCAGGGATGGGTAACGAGGGGTAAAGCCACATGGTTTCTCCCCGACTCTATGGTTCAAGTCATTATCAATACCGCACATAGTCCAGCACATTTAGGAGAAAAAGCTATGTTAGACAGTATCCAGAACATTTGGTTCAACAAGCATTTACGAGCTGCAGCCAAGCAGAAAGTCCGTACCTGTATGATATGTTGCCAGTTTAATCCAGGTAAAAGTGTCCCGGTGGAACAAGGTGGATTCCAGCCCCCTGACCACCCTTTTGAAGTCCTCCAGATGGATTATATTCAGATGGAGCGATGTCGAGGTTTCAAGTATGTCCTTGTAGTTGTATGCGCTTTGTCCAGGTGGACAGAAGCATATCCAGTCCCAGATTACACAGCCACGACCACTGCCAAGCAGTTGGTTCGTGAATTTTTCCCCCGCTACCGACTCCCAAGAGTCGTATATTCTGATAACGGCCAGCCATTCTCATCTGAGTTGATGAAACACGTTTCCCTGTTGTTAGGGTACCAGTGGAAGTTCCATTGTGTACGCCATCCTGAAGCAGCCGGTCTCGTAGAGAGACATAATCAGACCCTGAAGATCCGAATTGCAAAAGTATGTCAAGAGAAAGGTGTGGACTGGCTAGTAGCTCTGCCAGTTGCTTTGTTTTACATGCGCATGGTCGCACATTCCAGATCAGGTCTGTCCCCGTACGAGGTCGTATTCGGCCGCCCCCCTAACATGTGGGGTACACCTAGACCTCGAAGTATTACTGATGTTTCAAGTAATATGCTGACAGATTACCTAGCTTCCTTGATGTCTGCCCTCAACTCTTGTCGTTCACAGGTTGCCGCCGCATTTCCAGACAATACCGAGGTGGCACCGCATGAAATCGTTCCCGGATCCATGGTTCTAGTGAGAAACTTTGATCGTTCAAGTCCGCTGGAGCCTCGCTGGAAAGAACCCCGACAGGTCCTCCTCACCACCCGTACAGCCGTGAAGTTGGAGGGAAGAAAAGGCTGGGTGCATCTATCGCATATCAAGAAATTTTATGGATTGAAGCCTGTTTCAAAGAACATTTCCGAGCATTTGAAAGACTGCCAAAGTACTATTCTTAAGGACTGTCCCGCAAAAGACAATGATACTGAACCCTCCCTGTTAGAGAAACCTCCGCAACAGGAGTATAAGCAAAAGCTAAGGTCTAGTAAAATAAGTCAGCCAGTTTGATTGTCTAAGTCCTCCCCTAGGTGAAACGGTTAGACCGGTTTCTGACATGTATAAAATAGACCCCCATAGTGAGAGAGTTAGTCAAAACTCAATCCGATGTATCGTTTTTCTAAGTTTCATATTGTTTCTCAGCATTATGATTTCTTGCACAAGTTATGCATTTTACTTGTATCTTCCAGTTTCTCATGCAAACAAGTCTGCTAATGTTACAGTAGAGCACACGTTTAGTGATCTGCCTCCTCATGAACTCTCTTATCGTCTCGCTATGCGTAATAATTCCTTTATCCGCATGTTACATTATTCACACCAGACCAGCAATGCCACTAATTGTTGGGTGTGTGGTCGACTCCCCCCTTTCCAGACACCGAAGGGAGTTCTGCCACTCTTTCCTTATCCGTTTTCACATAATGGTTCGTGTGGAGCATGGTCCACGTTAACGTCATCCTCAACAGATATGTCTTTTCTGAACAGTACATGTTTTCCAGACAAGCAAGGTCTTCCCCACAGAACAGGGTTAGATCTAGAGAATGAAGTTTATAATTTAGGTAATTATTCTTCGAATTTCATGGTCCTGAATGTTCAGTCTGATTCTACTCCAGACTTACCTGCTATTTCAGTACTACCAATCAAAGGCGAATTATGTGTCCAAAATTATGGTTCCGTACATGTAGGACATAGTGATTGTACTACTATTGTCAAGTATAGTGACAGTGGGAAATCTATTTTCAAAGCCTCACGTCATTCTTATTTTGTTTGTGGTCAGACCGCATATGTTCGTCTGCCCCTCGATTGGGAGGGAACCTGTTACATTGCCTTCCTACTGCCACCTGTTTTTCTAGCCCCATCTGATTATCATAGAAACACACATCTAGTACACATTAGACATAGAAGGGAAATCGAGTCCCCAATTGTCGATTATACTGAAACTGCTCTAGAACAGTATACAGATTTCAATAGAGGTTTCTTCTTCTTTATAGGACCTATCCAGAATAGTAAGCTAATCCGTAGGTTAACAAGAACCCTTGAAGCTGTAGTGAATGAGACTGCCTCTGCCCTAGGTAACTTAACCGAAGAGCAATCTGCTATGAGATTTGTCGTGCTCCAGAATCGTCTCGTCCTTGACGTCATACTGGCCGATAGGGGCGGGGCATGTAGAGTCATCGGATCTAGTTGCTGCATTTTCATTCCTAATAACGCGCCGTCTGTTTATTTAGCTATAACCAGACTCCATAAAATTGCCCATCTGTTACACCAAGATCCAGGCACCTGGACATGGTCCGGTTGGTTCTGGAATATAATTTCCGCCTGGGGATGGAAAGTATTGTCCTTTCTAGGTATTGCAGTAGCGATCATATTCAGTTGCTGCCTCTGTATACAATGTGGCCCCGCGATTTGTGGCATTTGTGCTACCTCTTGTATTCCTAGTCCCAAGCCTCGTTCTAAATCCCGTTCCAAGATAATTCGAGACGAGCAAATGATACTGTATGAAATGATAGATGGTATCATGAATATTGATGTCTCCTGATGGAAACGTAGTGACAAGGAGGGAATGTGGAAAAGTAAATTTTGCCATGTTCTGTGTCCTACGTGTCCTCCATCATATGTTATGTGTGCATGATTAATATGCATATGTATTCCCCATGTTCGATTAAAGACGCAATTATAGTTGTGTCCATCTCTAGTATGCCTGTTTCCAGTTCTCGTGAATACTACGAATATCAGGCCTATGTAAAGCTACGTTGCCACGTTTCTCAGTGTGCACGTTATTTCATTGTAAAGTCCCCGTTTCTAGGCCTCAAAAGGGCCTGGACACCAGATTCAGCTCCTGTCTCCTGAGCCTCGCTGAGGAGCGATACAGCCCCCACCTGGGTTCCTGACCCTTCACTTACTTCCTGCCTCACAGTGCCCGGTTCAGCCTGGCTCTGCCTCTGAGTCTGCCAAGAGTATGTTATGATTCTAGTTATCAGTCCAGCCCTCCTTCTCTGCATTCCTAAAGCTACTGAATCGCATCAATAGTTTCTGTCATTGTCTAGCCTTTACGTCTCCATGTAAGAGAAATACTGCATTAATGATCATCTAATATTCTTCATCACGCACTACATGTAGAATAATGCATGCTCCAGTCTTAGAGTCTGTTAGCCTTTACCCTGATAACTTTTGGATTCTATCAACATGTTCTCTAAACATCAGATACTAGATACTGTTTAGGTACATGTCGCCCTGACTCTCCAGACTTCAGTCTCTGCTCCCAGCACATAGTTCATAGCCCCCAGCTTCTCCTAGTAACACGTCATTGTCAGTTTGCGCGCACCATCAGGTTAGAGGTCCCGGCTCCTTAGGTAGCCCCCTCCATGTTTCCGCCCCATTGATGACATATTATGTTACGTTTACATCACATGTCTATGTATACGCCTCTTGTTACACCTACTTTCACCCTTATCTTTCGCGACTGCTATTGACCACACCCACTGCTCCGCCTATCGTATGTATTGTAATGCAACTGTTTTAGCATATATACTTGTGTATTGTTATTAAATAGTTCGCCGATTCCTTTCCCCAGAGCGCGCTCATTCCAGATCCTGTCCTGTGCAGGTTGTCCTGTTCCTGTCCTTTATGCTGTATTAAACCTGCAAACTCCTACTACCTCGAATCTTGACTCTTATTTATTGAGCTATCTGTTATTCATTTATCCATTCAAAAATAGAGGTATTATTTATTTATTTACCACAGGACCACGCACGCAACCTGGGCTTCATCCTGGACTCCTCCCTCTCCATGACCAGACAAGTCAACGCCGTCTCCTCGTCGTGCTTCAACATCCTGCGCATGCTACGGAAGATCTTCTGGTGGATCCCCACGGAGACCAGGAAGACTGTCACCCAGGCCCTCGTCACCAGCCGACTGGACTACGGCAACGCCCTCTACGCCGGAACCACCGCCAAGCTCCAGAAGAGACTCCTGCGGATCCAGAACGCCTCAGCCAGACTCATCCTCGACATCCCACGAAACAGCCACATCTCCGGACATCTGAGAGACCTGCATTGGCTCCCCGTCAACAAAAGAATCACCTTCCGTCTCCTCACCCACGCACACAAAGCCCTACACGATCAAGGCCAGAGCTACCTCAACAACCGAATCAACTTCTACGCTCCCAAACGCCACCTCCGATCAGCCAGCCACGCCCTCGCCGCCGTCCCCCGCATCCGAAGAGCGACAACAGGAGGAAGGTCCTTCTCCTACCTGGCCGCCAAGACCTGGAACTCCCTCCCGACCGACCTGCGCTTGACCCAAGACCACCTCTCCTTCAGGAAGAAGCTCAAGACCTGGCTGTTCGAGCAGTAACGGCCCCCCCCCAACGCCTTGAGACCCTACGGGTAAGTAGTGCTCTCTATAAATGTCTTTGATTGATTGATTGATTGATTGAACTCTGCATGTTTCTAGTCGTTGGGGAAGGAGGCAGTCTCAAAGGAGCTGTTGATGATTTCATGAAGCTCGGGTATGCCTACCCGCCGTCCAGTACGACAGCCACTGGAGTTGTGCCGCCAGGAAATAGGACTCGAAAGCTGGGGCGCCCAGACCCCCCTGCGTGGTGGGTAACTGCAGTTTGGTGAGAGCTATCCGGTGTCCGCTAGCCCCCCATATAAGTGTGCGGAGGAGCGCATCTAGTTCACGAATGAAAGTCCTGGGTGGAATAACTTGTAAATTCGTGAAGTAGTATAATAGCCAGGGAAGAATGATCATCTTGTCCATGGCTACTCGACCGATCGGGGCCATCGGGAGGCTCCTCCAGAAGACCACCGACGATCTGATGCCGGCTAACACTTTACGGTAATTACCCTCATAAATGTCAGTGGGTGAGTGGTACAGACGGACACCGAGATAACGGGGAGTGCTCATGCTCCAGGGCAGACTGCGCACCCACTCGTATCTCCCGTGGCTCAACGGACGGGTGCAATGGGTAAATTGTGTTTACCTTGAGTTCAAATGCCTTCGCGAACTCCGTCAAGGCTGTCCATATGGGTGAAAGGTCCGCAGTTATATCTCAGATGTACAGGAGAAGGTTGTCCGCGTATAGGGAAACGCAGTGGACTGTGTCCGCTATGGGAATGCCCCATGTGGGCCTCTCCCGACGCAAACGTATCGCATGGGGCTCCACTGCCAGGGCGAAGGTCAGGGGTGACGGGGGACAGCCCTGCCTAGTACCCCTCTCCACCCGGAATGGGGACGAGACGTATCAGCCTAGTCTGACACGAGATGTGAGGTTGGTGTAAAGGAGCCGCGTGTACTGCAGAAGAGTTGGACCTATTCCTGCCTGTCGCAGGATGGCAAAGAGGTAAGGCCACGTGAGAGTATCAAAGGCCTTTTCAAGATCGAGAAATATACAGGCCGCGTGAGGGTACATGTCTCTCACCAGATCCTGGACATGAAACATCCGCTTTATGTTTTGGGACGTGTTCCTGCAGGGGACGAACCCCCACTGATCCAGATGGACCAGGGGTCATAGAATTTTTTCATATCTATCTGTCAGAATTTTCCCCAAGATTTTACAGTCGGCAGAGAGGAGTGTGATGGGGCGGTAGGAAGACAATTGTTGTGGGTCTTGGTGTGGTTTGAGAAACGTCACTATGACAGATTCGCAAAGAGAATTTGGCAGCTCCCTCCTCTCCAGTGCATCCGCAAACGTTTCCGTCAGACAAGGGACCAATAGGGTGGAGAAGGTACTGTAGTATTCAAGAGGTAGACCGTCCAGTCCCGGTGCCTTGTTCCGGGCCAACGCACGGATCGCGCAGGAGACGTCTGCTGCCGATATTTTGGCATCCAGTGTGGTTTTGTCTGCTTCCGTGATGTGTGGGATCGGCAACGGGTCTGGAAAGTGGCTTATCGCCTCCTGTCTAAGATGTGTCGGGGTGCAATAAATCACGGTGTAGTATTGCTGGAAAGCATTTAATATGTCCATTTGGGAGCGCACTAGGTCACCCAAGGGATTTATTTCTACCTCTCATGACTGGATAGACTCTCTTTCAATTTTTTGATGATAAGATCATGGCTATTCATAATTCCTTCCCTGCACAAGATATTAGCAGGGAATTTTTCAGTAACTGCCTTTGATCCCTCTCATAGTTTGGAAGAATTCACCCAGTGTAGCTCTGAAGAAGTGACTAAAGGTTTCATAAAAGTTAAATCTGGTTCGCCTGCAGACCCTTTGCCACCGACCTTTTTCCAACTGTAGCTCCAGCTCTCTTAGGCTGCCTCACCAATCTATTCAACAAATCAATGTCAGAATCAGAATTTCCCAAAATATGGAAAACTGCCAGAGTCAGGAATATATTTAAAAAATCTACTGCAGATCCAAAACTTCTTTCCAACTATCGTCCTATATCGTTGCTCCCTTATTTCAGTAAGATGCTTGAATCACTGGTTAATAAACAGCTCGTTGTCCATCTTGAAAGCATGGATTGCTTGACCCGTCAAAAGCTGGCTTTAGGGAAGCCCACAGTACCAAAATAGCTTTGCTGGAGGTATCTGATAATATCAGGCTGGCACTAGAAAATGGACAGTCATCTATCCTCGTTCTGCTAGACTTATCTGCAGCGTTCAACACAATCTCCCACAGCATTCTTGATCATCAGCTTTGGGAGATTGGTGTCAGGGGAAAGGCTTTACAGTGGCTCAAAAACTATCTAACCGATCGAACTACGATAGCACAGGTAGGAAATACCAGCTCCTGTAGTAGATCCGTCAGGATGGGAGTACCACAGGGCTCTATCTTGGGACCCACACTCTTTAACCTTTATGTGACCCCTTCTGGCCAAAGAGATTAGATCCCATGGCTTTGATGTTGTGTTGTATGCTGACGACACTCAGATCCTGGTCACTCTTGGTCCAGACCCATTGGAAACCAAGTCCTGTTTCAAAGATTGCATGTCTCATATTGATAAGTGGATGTGCACCAACCGCTTGCAGTAGAATGGAGGAAAAACCGAGATAATGCTCTATGGCAAGGCTTATGAGCATTGGTCACCTGATTGGTGGCCCTCAAGCCTTGGGCTTTGTCTTACTCCAACAAAATCTGGGCTTTCAAATGGACAACACACTGTCAATGAAAGACCATGTTAATAAGAGAGTTGGCTCATGCGTAGCCTGCGCAAAGTTTCAAGTGGATTCCGACGGAGGCAAGAAAACCACTAGTCCAGGTACTAATTATTAGTCGTATTGACTATGGGAATGCCCTGCTATCTTCTACCAATGAAAACCTTCTCTCAAGGATGCAGGTTCTGCAGAACACAGCAGCAAGGCTGGTATTTAATCTTCCACCAAGATCTCCTTCGACACCCAGTTTGAAGCGTTTACACTGGCTGCCTGTAAGAAAACGTATACGCTTTAAGATTCTTTGCATGACGCATATGAATATGTACGTAAAAGGTCCAGATTTGTGGACCAAAAAGTTAAGCTGGTATCAACCTGTTAGAACTTTGAGATCCAGCAACCAAGCACTCCTCTCATCTCCCAGAATCCGTACCACCACATGTGGAGGGAAATCTTTCTCGTTACTTGCTCCGTCTCTTTGGAACAAACTGTTCTTATATCTACGCACCACAAGTGATCATAACTGTTTTCGTAGGAATTTAAATACATTGCTGTTTGACATCTAACTGCACCAAATCAAGTTCTTCTCAGAGTTATCCACCAGCGCCATGAGACTTTCGAGTGATATGTGCGCTTAATAAATATTCTATCATTTGATTTGATAGTGTTAGGCCTTAAATGCTTAGTGTGAAAATAATGTTTGCATACATCTGAGCCATGCTTTCTTTTTTACACAGTAAAATTGTACACACACTTTAGTACCATATATGCTTTATATAGACTGCTGTGCTGCGGAGTATAAACAGTTACGCCTTTCATGCTTCCTGTATGGTGCAGTTCTGCACACTGTTAACTCCTACCTGGTTTGCTGTACAATGTAGTTGTGCACACTACAACACAGTACAATTGTGCACACTTGCGCTATCCTGCTTTCAACCCGTGTGCCAGTCACACACACACACACACACCAGACCACACCCCCCACACACATCTTGTATGGATCCAATACAGCGCAGTTGTGCACAAGACTGTTAAGCTATGCTTGCTGTGTTTGTATCCTCTACAGCGCAGTTGTGTGCACACAGAAGAGCTGTGCACGACATTTGCATAGCATAAGTTTGTGCACGCACGCACAGAAATCGCCTCTTATTCTTCCTACATAGAGTATATTTGTTTTTTGTTTTTTTTATTTCACAAATGTTTATTGGTAGTTTCCAAAACAAAAACATACAGTAAAAAAACATAAGGGACAATAAGTAAATGAATGGAAAAATATCTGTATTGGGAGTGACAATCACAGAAAATCAGAGTAAATTAAGACTAAGACAAAAATAAAGCAATAAATGGAAGCCGCATAGTAACAGTCATAAACATCATATATAGTATCTACACAAGGGTGATGGACACTGGTAATACAGACTTCAGCGTTCCCTGGGAAAGATTACCTGAAGCAGACAAGTACGTTACAGAGTAGGCTTGGTGGTAAGTATATGTGGTCATATGGGCATGAAGGTTGGGAAGTGTGGTGAAAAATCATGGGGGTTTATGTACGCTAAAATAATTGTCAAGGGAAATCCATATTTGTCTAGGAGGAGGGTGCCATGGGGTATTTTGGAGAGAGATATTATTAGCACCTCTCAGCTTGGTGATCCAGTTTAGCCAACATTTAAAGGAGGCTTTACGCGTTTCCTTCCAGTTGTTCAGAATTATCTTCACAGCAACGGTGAACAAAAGGTCAATTAAGGCCCTGTCATCATCTGAGAGCGAATCAGCTCTGGTAAAGCCCAGCACTAAGGTAGAAAACTCTTTGGTGGGGGAGAAGGAGAAAACTTTTGCAACGAATGCAAAGACTTTGTCCCAGAAGGCTGTAACATAGACACAGCTTAGTAAAAGGTGTTCAAGGTCACCATCTTTCTCGTTGCAGTTCCAGCATGTGGCATTGTCTCTAATATTGTGTGAAAAGAGACGCGCCGTTGTTCAAAAAGCTTTGTGGAGAAGCCAAAACTTCGTCTGGGAGAGTGTAGGGCTTATTTTGTGTCTCATGGTTGATTCCCAGGTTTTGGACCACTCCACTTCTGAAATTGGTACAGAAGAGTATGATTCCCAGAACTGCCGAAGGTCTTTATTGAGATTGGAATGCTGTGGCCGTAGGATTTTGTAAAGCCTGGAGACCTGGTGGCCCAGCCTATTGAAGGCAGCTAGGGAGCTTGGGAGGGAGGGCGGCTTTTTGGACAGCTTTGCTTTGGAGTTTGCTGTTTTAATATTCCAAAAGTTGTAAAATTCTATTGCTTCTAGATCATATTTGGTTTGGAGTTCTTTAAAAGAGAATGGGTAAGAATTACTAAACAGTTGGTGTGGGAAAAATATATCTTTATTAATCCAGATCTAATTGTGTAGTGGTTTCCCTTTGTACATTATTAAGTGACTGTGCCATAGCGACTCCCAGTCAGAGCACCTTATGTGGTTAGTCAGGAGTTTATAAATTTTTAGGAGGTCAAGTCTTGTATTTTTAAAAATGGATATTGAGCAAACGGCCGTATTCATTTTAGCAGTAAGAATGGACGCTGGAGCAAGATTTTTGAAAAGGGCTTTTTCAACGTTTAGCCATCCAGGAATGTTTTCAGCTGGTGGCGCGAGCCAGTAAGAGCCTTGTTTGGTAAGGAAGGCAATCTGGTATAGTTTAAAATCCGCTAGATTGACCCCACCCAAGGGTTTGTCGATGCGTAGCTTTTTTATGCTAATTCTAGCCTTTTTCCCTTTCCATAGGAATTTAGAAAGTAGAGTATCTAATTTGTGATGGAAGTACTGGGACAAGGTGAGAGGGAGCATTGTAATGAGATAATTAACTAAAGGGGAGATCATCATTTTAATGGCTTCGACCCTTCCTCATCAAGTTATAAAATGGGGGGACCAGCCATCCAGTTGTGATTTAATTTTGTCTAGAGTGATGGATTCATTGTGATGAAGTGTTTTGAGACGGGAGATGCCGAATTCGATTCCCAGGTATTTAATAAAACCAGTTTTCCATGTGAGGCCTGAGGCACCCTGCATTTCTCTGGTACCATAAACGTTTAGGGGCTTAACCTCTGACTTGTCACGGTTCAATTTGTACCCAGAGTGTAGCGAGTATCCTTCTATGGTAGTCATGAGAGATTTGATGGAGGTCTCTGGATTCACTGTCGCCACTAGAATGTCGTCAGCGTATGCAGCTAGTTTCACCCGTGTGTCCCCGAAGCTCACTCCCGCTATTTCTTTATTTTGTTTTATGCCTGATATGAGCGGTTCAAGGGGCAGGAGAAACAGGGCTGGAGAGAGGGGGCAGCCTTGCCTGGTGCCCTGTTGTAAACGAAATGAGTCCAAAAGGGAGCCATTGATAGCGATTCTAACAGACGGTGAAGAATAAAGGACCATTACCATATTGATGTAGGAATTCCCTAAATTAAAGCCTAAATGAAAGGCTTTCATGCAGTGATGTAAGAAGGACCAAGATACTCTATCGAACGCTTTTTCAGCGTCAAGGGTTATGGCCAAAATTGGGGTGGGTATTATTTTGGCTTTCTAAAGGATATGGCATAATAGTTTTGTGTTGTCATTGGACATACAATGTTTTAAAAATCCCACCTGGGAGTTACTGATTAATTTGGGGAGAATGGCATTAAGTCTACTCGCTAGAATTTTCGCATACATTTTGCAGTCCAGAATTATAAGCGAAATGGGCTGAAAGTTTTTAGTTAGAAGGGTGCCTTTACCCTCCTTCGGGATAACAATTATAGTGGCTTCGCCCATTGATTCCGAAGCACTGCCAGAGGAGGCAATCGAGTTAAAAAGTTTTAAGAACATGGGGGAGAGCGACATCAAATGCTTTGTAGAAGCTTGCAGAAAACCCATCCGGACCGGGGGCTTTGTTGCTTTTAAGTGATTTAATAGAAGCCAGGATTTCCATGTCTTTGATGGGGGACCCTATTGTAGAACTATCTTCATCAGAGAGTTTGGGGAGGTTCAGGGCATCTAGGTAATTAGTGCAAGCGACCGGGTCGAATGACATCTTGTTCTTGTAGAGGTCTTCATAAAAGGTCTTAAAGGTGTCTACAATTTGTTCTTGTTTGGGGTGTGTATTGTTAGCGGAGTCTTTGATTGATGAAATAGTGAGTAATTTTTGTCTGTGTTTCAGGTAGGACGCCAGAAGTTTTCCAGCTCTATTCCCTTCGCATAGTTTCATGGCTTTGAACTTATTAACCCAAACACCGGCTCGTCTGCTTGCAATAGTGTTATATTCGTACTTCTTATTGATCAGTTGCTCTAAAACCAGTTTGTTATCAAGGTCAGTCGAGTGGGTGGTTTCTAGGATCTTGATGTCTTTTTCAAGCTTGTCTAGATCTACATTAAGTTTATTATTGGTCCTTGCTCTAATGCCAATAATCACCCCTCTAATTGTGGCTTTCAGGGCGTCCCAGACTGTGGAGGTGTTCATATCAGGGGAATCATTCAGTGAGATGTATTCCTTTATGGCGTTTTCTATTTGTTGTTTGCTTTCAGGGTCCGATAGAATTTCCTCATTAAATCACCAGTGTTTTGGGGGTAAAATCGAATGGGAGCACGCAAGTTTGGCGCTAATGCAGGAGTGGTCAGAGATCAGCTTTGGAGCGATGTCTATTTCCTCGATGAGGTGAGTGAAAGGGCTAGAGATTAAAATATAGTCAATTCTGGAGTATGAATTATGTGGGGCTGAGTAGAAGGTATAGTCCCTCCCATCAGGATGTTGGAGGCGCCAAGAATCCTTTAGTAGGAATTTGGTGCACAGGCGAGTGAGTGAGTTGTGGGAGCGAGAAGGTTGGAACATGCATTTTGATTGTCGATCTAATAAAGGGTCCATTGGGAGATTGAAATTGCCGCCTACAATTAGGAGTTCATCTTGTGGGATGTTCTCTATGGCTAGGGAGACTGATTCCCAAAAGTCTGGGGCATCAGAGTTAGGACCGTATATGTTTACTACATAAATGGGATCTTCGTCCATTAACAGGTGGGTAATTAATAGTCTTGCATCTGTGTGTTGTGTGTGTGAGGTAACAGATAGGTTCGATTTTTTTGAGATTATGGTGATCACTCCTCCCTTCTTGTGGTTTGTCGAGGAGCAGAGTGTGTGGGAGATCCAGTTGAGGTTAATAAAGTTTATGCCCTCCTCTGAGAGCTTAATCTCTTGGAGCAGGATGATATCCCCTTTTGATTTAGATAGGTATTCAAAAACCTTCCGTCTTTTCACTGGGTAGTTGAGACCCTTGACATTCAATGAGACTACATTGAGATTTTCAGCTGAGAAATTGGTTTTAACCATCTAAAGAGTTGTGGTCGCAGAGAGAGACGCCCTCTGTATACCAGTTGTTGCGCAGTATGAGACTACAATTCGAAGGGTTCGTGGTTTATCTCTAGTATGTGGGCATTGGTAAACGCATGACCTGTGTGATACTAAAAAAGCGTTATCTTTCGCAACGTAAAAGAAACAGAAAACAAAGCAGAAGGAAACAACCAGTGTAGTATACAACCCCATTTTCAATCCCTCCCCACCCCTCTCCCCCTTCTCACCCTTGTCCCCCACATCCCCTCCCTACCTCCCTCCCCGAATGTAAGAACTTAGGATGTGCGACGGCAGTACCGTCTATGGGCAGAACAGAGATATTAAATGAGAGACATTGGCTCTTCAGGCAAAACAAGATTAGAGGCCTATACTACATTAGACCCTGAACAAGTAACCAGGAGCATGGATGATAACAAGTTAAAGAGTGAGTTATAGAACAGCATAACTTCATGCAAGAATCCTGCTGCCTGCATGCGTCACAACAGTCTGATAGTGGACCCTGCTGAGCCATGCATTCTTCAGAATTATTTGTGCTCTGATTGCTGAGTCATGCATGCCTCTTTAGGGTTTTTGCAGACGGACTGCTGAGCCATGCATTCTTCAAATTTATTTGTGCTCTGATTGCTGAGTCATGCATGCCTCTTTAGGGTTTTTGCAGACGGACTGCTGAGCCATGCATTCTTCAAATTTATTTGTGCTCTGATTGCTGAGTCATGCATGCCTCTTTAGGGTTTTTGCAGACGGACTGCTGAGCCATGCATTCTTTAAATTTATTTGTTCTCTGATTGCTGAGTCATGCATGCCTCTTTAGGGTTTTTTGCTGACAGACTGCTGAGCCATGCATTCTTCAGATATATTTGTGCTCTAATTGCTGAGTCATGCATGCCTCTTTAGGGTTTTTGCTGACAGACTGCTGAGCCATGCATCCTTCAGTGCCTGCAAGATACTGTACCGCGCTAGCATTTATACAGTTCTTGCATTGCTTTTGTTACAGTTTATCCAAGAGTGTTGCTCACACCGGGGCATGTCACAGAGCATGGTTTGTTGTGTGCTCCTGGAAGCCTTCAGTGGTATCCAGGAGTAGATAACCACTTAGAGCTCAGTTTGCATCTCCTCACTTTCTCACAATGCTTTTAAGTGCTTTATTGCAGCCAACAAGACTGACATTTTTGTCACTGCCCCCATTTCTGTTCCTCATTATCTTTTCTTGCCTTCAATAGCTTGTTTATGCCTGGTGTTCTCCTGGTGTTCCTCCTTCATCCTCTTCACTTTTCCATTTTCCTGTTCATCTTGATGTCTCTCTAACGTTGTATGAAATAAAAAGGATTTATAGAGCGCAAACAAATGCCTAAAGGTGTCAATGAGCTGACAGCAGTTAGTCCTAAACAAGGAACCCTCACCTGGATCTCTCCCTCGAGGCAGACGGCCTCCAGGTGTTGTGTTTCCTGAGGCTCTGCTCCCCTGAACTAAGGGGTCAATGTTGTGACATCCACGCAGCAAGTGTCCACGTGAGGCTGTAGGAATAGGATCCAGTGGACACCAATACACCGCCTAGTACAGATGGAAGCAGACGCAGAGGGGTACACCCACCTACCTGTGTGCCTCCTCTGTACATCATAAGCCCCTACCTATGCACCTCCTCTGTTTATACCTCATAGGCACCTACCTCTGCATCTCCTCTGTTTATACCTTAAGAGCACCTGCCAGTGCACCTCCTCTCTTTATACCTCATAAGCACCAACCTGTGCACCTCCTCTGTTTATACCTCATTAGCACCTACCTGTGCACCTCCTCTGTTTGTACCTCATAAGCATCTACCTGTGCGCCTCCTCTGTTTGTACCTCATAAGTACCTACCTGTGCATCTCCTGTTTATACCTCATTAGCACCTACCTGAGCTCCTCCTCTGTTTGTACTTCCTAAGCACCTACCTGTGCACCTTCTGTTTATACCTCATAAGCACCTACCTGAGCTCCTCCTCTGTTTGTACTTCCTAAGCACCTACCTGTGCACCTTCTGTTTATACCTCATAAGCACCTACCTGTGCTCCTCCTCTGTTTGTACCTCATAAGCACCCGCCTGTGTGCCTCCTCTGTTTGGACCTCCCAGATAACCTTCTGAAACGAAGCTTGTGATCACCATACTACCAACCATGGCCTCTGCACTATCAGGCTATGACTATTATCTGACGTCTGCTGTGTGCATGCTTCAAGTGTGTAGAGTGAGTACACAGGCCGAGGGGAGTAGGGAGGTGAAGGACATGGAATGAGGTATACCTGGATAAAAGAAATATGGGAATGGAGGAATGTGACTTCACCTGTGGACATCAGACACCTCCTCCCGCTCTACCAAAGCCCTGTTGAGTCACAAAGTAGCATCCTGGCCTTCAGACAGACCACAATAAGTCAAATATCATGGAAAACAGGAACATGGAAAGCAAATATTAATATGCACACATCTGTTGGATTGGGGGATATTTCAGTTAAATTATTAGTTGTGATGGATTCTCTATAAGGAATAAATGACTGATATCGTTGAATAATAAATGACATGATTTAATATTTCTTTGCTTTATCTGTGTGCGCAATATAAAGACGGGCCATTAGAATTAACCCTTCATTCTGTTTTACAGAAAACCCTGGAAGGATCTGCTGATTGAAATACAAAAGGATCTTAACTTTACCTACTTTAGGAAGAACTAAAGACTCATTTTTTAAGTTGTCTTTCAGGGCAGAATCAGTCAATAGTTCAAGGGAGATGGATATATATTACGCTGATAGAAAATCCACCTCAACTCAGGATAATGCTCCAGTCTTCCAGGTTAGAAGGATCCAGAAATGCTTGAGCCAGGAGGGCTGTAAAATGTGTTGAAGGTGACTTAGGGCCTTATTACGAGTGTGGCGGTCTTCCAATGGGACTACCACAGCGGAGGTACCAGGCAGACTGCCACGCCCATTGAGAGCCCGCCGCCGGATTATGGCCTAAATCCAGGGTGGGTGGGCGGTGCAGCAGCGGTCTCGCGGCGGCTGTATTAGGCTCATTAGAGAGCCTAAACATCATACCACCACCTTAAGAGTGCCTGCAGCACGTTCCTGCGCCATGTCATGCATGCCAGACTGTGCAGGAACAAGGGCGCAATTCCATGGAGTGGAGCTACATGTGCCCCCCGCATGCAACCCAAGGAGCAGAATCGGCCGGGGCCCTGTGAGGGCCCCCTTACCTGCATGTCCTTTATCCTTTTCATGGTGGGGTCCCGCCAGGGAAAAGGGCGGTGGATATGCAGACCGTAATATGCTCGGCGATGTCGGCATCGGCACTGTCAACATATTCAGGGTGTTTGCAGACCGCCGCCACAGCGGGATCCTTGATCCTCGCGGGGTGGCGGCCTCGTGGGGGTCCCACCACCACACTCATAATAAGGCGGTCAGACCACCAGGATGGTGGCAGTTGGACCGCCACCGTGAGTGCGGCGATCATGAGGGCCGTCGCACTCATAGTAAGGCCCTTAATGAGCTGCAAGGTAAAGGCGGGAGTTGGCATTTGAGCTGATCCAGTGTGAACATGAAAGCATTGTGGAAGACGGTGTCTGGAGTTACCGTTGTCATATATACTTCCTAAAGAGTTACCTTTGTCATGTATACTTCCTAAAGAGTTACCTTTGTTAGATACTTCCTAAAGAGTTACCTTTGTTATACACTTCCAAGTTACCTTGGTTAAATACTTCCTGAAGAGTTACCTTTGTTATACACTTCCTGAAGAGCTACCTTTGGTAGCTACTTCCTGAAACTAAATTAACAGCAGCGCTTCCTGATTCCTCTCTTTTTCCACAATCTGTTCTGTTTAAATGAAATCTTGTCCATGTATATCTACGTAAAACTCTACCTGTAGCACGAGTTCTCTGTGGCTGCCCTTTCTTTAGTAAGTTACTCTGTCAATAATGGTAAATCACTGCCTTTTCAGAAGTAAATACAATGTTACATGTTCAACCACAGTTTTATTGAAATATCCATGTATGGTAAAATGTTCCTTACTAAATTTTAAATATGGTAGAGAAGAGATGTCTTATCCAGCTGGTTAAATATTGTGTATTCACATTCTTTACATTTGCATTTAGTAATATTGCATTTCTTTGCATCCGATAGAAAATAGGACTTAAAGGCACGGATTGATTATGAATAATGAAGATAACACATCAAACCTGAAAAAATTATCAAAAATAAGGAGCTCCAAAAGCATCAGTGCAAGCAGAGGACCGATCCAGGAAGAAGCAGTCAAAGGCAATTCAGTGAGTGTACGAGTCTGAGCTCTGCACCTCGACACCCCAAGACGAAGAAATGACCTCTACAAAATTAAGGCAACAAAACTGACAAATCACCTGCTGTATAAACAAGCGTCCAACACCAGCTTTGATCATGAGGCCGGTATGAGAGTTGGAGGAAGGTCTCGTGTCTATTTGGGATCCATAGCTTGGAACAAAATCCCATTTCAGCGTTGAGCTGTTAGCAATATGATAATGTTTAAAAAAGGTTGAAAACTTGGCTTTTTGTCCATGTTTGAAACAAACTGATTTACTTTCTTTTCTGACCTGTGCTTTGCCCCGGGACACTCTTTGGAGTAGCTGTACACATTGCAAGTCGCTTCATCATCATGATGTGGCTAGAGCAGTGCTTCTCTATCTAAACTGGCAACAGACCACCATTCAGTGCTCTAGGTGTATTGCAAACTCTTCCTAGCCAAACCGCAGGCACCAGGGAAAAGCACAACGAAGTGGAGCCTAACAACTGAAGGCTGAAGGAAAGGAGAGTTCTGCTCTCTAAAGTACAAAGTATTGTCCCAATTTGCACCTACCGGAACAAAGATTAAGCTTTACCCGCAAGCATGCGAAGCCATTATCCAATCTAAAGATGCAATCACCCACAAGGAAGCCTTACTGATATTATGAATGTGGCAGGTATTTAGTGAGTCTTGTATTTTATTGTTAAATCGGAAATCAAGCGTCCAAAATATAACACGCATACAGGGAATGTGAAAATAACGCAAGTAGTTTATTAACTATGCTGACCCTTCAGGAAACACGGTCAGGAGAAAAATCGTGCAATTCCACTGAATATGTCAAGAACTTTAGCCAATTAGAAACCATAAAAGAGCATCAGCGAATACAAACAGGGGAAAAACCATACCACTGTACTGAATGTGTAAAGAGCTTCAGTCGGTTAACAGACCTCCATAGACATCAGAGAATACACACAGGGGAAAAACCATACCATTGTACTGAATGTGTGAAGAGCTTCAGTCAGTTATCACACCTCCAAAGACATCAGCGAATACACAAAGGGGAAAAACAATACCTTTGCAATGAATGTGTAAAGAGCTTCAGTCAGTTATCACACCTCCAAATACATCAGCGAATACACACAGGGGAAAAACCATACCATTGCAAGGAATGTATAAAGAGTTTCAGTCAATTATCAAGCCTCCATAGACATCATAGAATACACACAGGGGAAAAACCCTACCGTTGTAGTGAATGTGTGAAGAGCTTCTGTCGGTCACACGAACTCCTAATACATCAGCAAACACACACAGGGGAAAAGCCATACCATTGCAAGGAATGTGTAAAGAGCTTCAGTCAAATTGCAAACCTCCACACACATCAGAGAATACACACAGGGGAAAAACCATACCATTGCAGTGAATGTGCCAAGAGTTTCAGTACGTTGGCAGAACTCCAAACACATCAGCGGACACACACAGGGGAAAAACCATACCATTGCAAGGAATGTGCAAAGAGCTTCAATCACATTTCAAACCTCCACAGACATCAGAGAATACACACAGGGGAAAAACCATTCCATTGCAAGGAATGTGCAAAGAACTTCAATCAGATTTCACAGCTACACGTACATCAGAAAATACACACAGGGGAAAAACCATACCATTGCAGTGAATGTGTGAAGAGTTTCAGTACGTTAGCAGAACTCCAAACACATCAGCGAACACATACAGGGGAAAAACCATACCATTGCAAGGAATGTGCAAAGAGCTTCAATCACATTTCAAACCTCCACAGACATCAGAGAATACACACAGGGGAAAAACCATTCCATTGCAAGGAATGTGCAAAGAACTTCAATCAGATTTCACAGCTACACGTACATCAGAAAATACACACAGGGGAAAAACCATACCATTACAGTGAATGTACCAAGAGTTTCAGTACGTTAGCAGAACTCCAAACACATCAGCGAACACACACAGTGGAAAAACCATACCATTGCACTGAATGTGTAAAGAGCTTCAATCAAATTGCAAACCTCCGCACACATCAGAGAATACACACAGGGGAAAAACCATACCAGTGCAGTGAATGTGCCAAGAGTTTCAGTACGTTAGCAGAACTCCAAACACATCAGCGAACACACACAGGGGAAAAACCATACCATTGCACTGAATGTGTAAAGAGCTTCAGTCACATTTCAAACCTCCGCAGACATCAGAGAATACACACAGGGGAAAAACCCTACCATTGCAGTGAATGTGCAAAGAACTTCAATCAGATTTCACAGCTACACGTACATCAGAAAATACACACAGGGGAAAAACCATACCATTGCACTGAATGTGTAAAGAGCTTCAGTCACATTGCAAACCTCCGCAGACATCAGAGAATACACACAGGGGAAAAACCATACCATTGCAGTGAATGTGGCAGTAGTTTTACTTACTCTTCAGCATTAAGAAATCATCAGCGAGCTCACAAAGGGCAAACAAATCTTTTAAATGCCACGAATGCTTGAAAAGCTGAAGTCCATTATCAATCCTAAACAGGCATCAGCGAGCAAACGCAGAAGAAAAGCCTTCAAGTGCAATGAATGTGTGAAGAAATGCAGTCAATTATCAAGCCTATGTAGACATCAGCTTGCACACACTCTGTAAATACCGTACAACTGTAGTGAGTGTAGAAGTACCTTTAGGAAATCTTTCGCATTAAGGATTCATCAGTTAATGCACACAGAGAAAAATCCTTTCAGGTGCAGTGAATGTGTGAATATCTTCTGTCAGTTATTAAACCTACGGATACATCAACTAACACACACAGAGTAAAAATGGGCATTGCAATGAATGTCAGAAGTGATTTTGTCAATTGCAAACACACCTGGGCTAAACCTTACAATTGCACTAAAAGTGTGATGAGCTTTTGCCAATTTCTGATCCTACATAGCCTCAGCGAACACACACCTTCATTTAACTCACTTAGAAATAATCCTAGAGATGCAGTGAATTCAGAAAGAACTTACGAACATTAACAATAATATTGACTCATCTGAAGACATATACAGGAGCAGAACAGTGCAGTTATTGTGAGATGAAGGAATTACAGGAACAAATATATAATTATGTGTGTTATTCAAATACCAGATGAATGAAGACTCGACTAGAAGAAAAGAAGAAAACCAAAGATTTGTAGAATAATAAAAGTGTCTGTTCCCAGTGATTGTTCACTTCGGTACACATAGAAAAAAAAACGTGATATAACAGGAAATCTACTGGGAGACTAGCACAATGTGAAATAAAAGAAAAGAAGCACTGGTGGTTTTTATTTGGCGATGAAGAGTTGCAAAGAAAAACATCCAAGTGTTCCTGTTCATGCTACCTGTAAAAGTGTAGGGATGAATATGATTCTGCCTGCACACATTGCTATATTAGCATAAGTGAGTTAGTTGCGAAAACGCCATTTTGCTGCTTTTGCACACGACACTACATCTCTGTTTTTATAAAGACAAACTGCTTGCTTTTCCTTCACATGAGAACGATCTGTTTTTCACATCTCCAGACTCACACTGCGACCTCAAGTCTGCACAAAGTGTTCAAGGTTAAAATAACAATGTATGCTGTTGATGCAGGTTGATCGGCCCACGCTCTAAACACAACACGAACACAGCTGCTCATTTCTGAAACTCAGGTGCTTTTAATATTGCACTGCATGCATGAGTCTAGCACTTGGGAAAAACCTTTCAATCAACAAAGAGCTCTGCTGATCTGGGATGCGATTCACTTCACCTGACTTTGGAGGTATGGGGTTCCCGGTTTTAACCTAGAGATCTTCTCTTATTATAATACCTAGCAAGGGGAGGGTGGTACACAAGGCGCTATAGACCTGGTTCCACTATCATTATAATATGATTTCTCACTCTGTATTTTATGGAACTGTAACAATGTTGATTGTATTGATTTTATGCATCTTTTTACTTATGTTAGCAAATATACTGCATCTTAGAGCACGTAGTTGAAATAAACATTTTAAACTATACCGTGTCTCTGATTGCTCACGTTGTGGACATTTATGAGAATAAAAACAAAAGAGTGTTCTTGATTCCCACTATTCCTGAGAGGTCCCAAAGTCGCTTGTTCATTGGTAGCTTCGCTGTAGTACGGAGAATGAATGAGACACTGTTGCTAGTCGGATAGGGGTTCTGGGCACTGAGGTGGATTTTTGGTACACCACAATACACTGAGGTCCTGGTTTCCTGCGCATAGTTCTGTGCATGAGCAGAATTCCCGCAACATGGCGCCCAAAGTCTTGATTAGTGCTCGTATCTGTCCACAATACCCTCAACACCTTTTCCTGTTAACATGCGTGACGGATTAACCTACCTATATGAATGTGTTATAGGTTAATTCAAGCATGAGATTTATGAAAAGGTTCACATTTTGAATACTACCCTTTGTTGTACTGCAATTTATATAAATTGTTTTTCTTCTCTATGTCCTCATGGGTGATATTGACATAGCTCAGCATAGTTGGACAGCGCTCCGGCGTCATCTGACGCAGTTTGGAGTACCAGACGATGGTATGTCTGTTATCTTTGTGGTGAGTGCATATTCGGCGTTCTCATTTGAGCTTTTCTACTCTTGGGTCACGTTTCCTGCAATAAATGCAGATGAGGATACATTTCATACATACACTCACACTGCGATTCCTGTGAACTATACTCCATATAGGACACAAGAGATTCCAGTTTCGCCATGGCAGCATCGTGTTTGGTTGTATGGCACCCTCCCCCACACCGTAACTCCGGTTCGGTTAGGTCGCTTGTCAATTCCTGGAGCAACTTGGCCAGTCTTAGTTGGGTTCACACCATATCCACGTTATCTCAATGCCCCGATTGACGACTTGTGTCAACTTTATACTTCTTTTGTTGGGGTACATAGGGCTTTGGTTCAATATGTTTCTTGCAGCGGAACAAGTTGGACCGGCCGGGATGTAGATTAGTCCATTCATGGTTAATTCGGTTAATTCGGTAATGGGCAAGCACCCTCAAACTAAGTACAATATGCTTTATTGTCTTGCTGAGAAATTTGACCAACTGGAAGCAGTGTTTCCTAATACCACTCCTGTGGAAAAACACAGGATTCTCACAATTAATTTGCAGAAAGACTTATTGCCAGAGTTAACAGATTGTGAAATTTGGGGTAAAGTATTTGCAGCAGAATATGCGAAGTATTTCTGCGCGCTGTCTATGAATGTCTTGCCCTCTGTGATCAAGCATGTTCCGGATGAGCACAGTGCGGAGGCGGCTGTCGAGTTGAGAATGAGGCTCGTTGGAGTGTTTGACGTAGTTGCTGATCTCATCTTTTGTAATGTAAAGGGAGATGCGGTTAACTTTCAGGTGTCGAATGCTTTGCGCCTTGTCCAAGACGTCGACAAACCCCGAGCGTTACCATGAATTATTGCGGAGGCTTATAAGACCATTGGCCGCAATAGTTTGGGTGTTAAGCCTTTTGCTAAAACGGCAACTCAACCGCAGACTCAGATAGCAAAGTCTACTAAAGACAACCATCCAAATTTTCCAAAACAGAATTAGAAGAATAAAAATCAGGGGAAGCAGCAAAAGAACCGGGGGTCGCGTCCGGCGTCGCGATACCAGCGTCGCTCCGAAGCCGCCAATTCCTTTGTTGTGCACAGCGCAGCCGATTTAAGGCGCTGCCACCGTAACTGCACCCATTTCAGACACCATCTTGCTGGGAGGAAGGGTTGCGTTCCAGTTGTTGGACGCCTCCCGCCCTCCCAGTATATTTAAGGGGCGTCACATACTATAGCTGTGATATTTGCCATATTCTCCCCTGAGGCGGAAGCCGGGGGCTCTCAGCTCTTTTCTGTTCACTGCCTTACTGCACGCTCTTGAAATACGAAGTACGTGTTTTTTAAAATCTGTATATATTTTAACAGCTCTATTTTAAACGCTACCTCTTTACACTTCGGCACGAGACTAGCGTCGCTCCGAAGCCGCCAATTCCTTTGTTGTGCACGGCGCAGCCGATTTAAGGCGCTGCCACCGTAACTGCACCCATTTCAGACACCATCTTGCTGGGAGGAAGGGTTGCGGTCCAGTTGTTGGACGCCTCCCGCCCTCCCAGTATATTTAAGGGGCGTCACATACTATAGCTGTGATATTTGCCATATTCTCCCCTGAGGCGGAAGCCGGGGGCTCTCAGCTCTTTTCTGCTTACTGCCTTACTGCACGCTCTTGAAATACGAAGTACGTGTATTTTAAAATCTGTATATATTTTAACAGCTCTATTTTTAACGCTACCTCTTTGCACTTCGGCGCGAGACTAGTGTCGCTCCGAAGCCGACAATTCCTTTGTTGTGCACGGCGCAGCCGATTTAAGGCGCTGCCACCGTAACTGCACCCATTTCAGACACCATCTTGCTGGGAGGAAGGGTTGCGGTCCAGTTGTTGGACGCCTCCCGCCCTCCCAATATATTTAAGGGGCGTCACATACTATAGCTGTGATATATTCCATATTCTCCCCTGAGGCGGAAGCCGGGGGCTCTCAGCTCTTTTCTGTTCACTGCCTTACTGCACGCTCTTGAAATACGAAGTACATGTATTTTAAAATCTGTATATATTTTAACAGCTCTATTTTAAACGCTACCTCTTTGCACTTCGGCGCGAGACTAGCGTCACTCCGAAGCCGCCAATTCCTTTGTTGTGCACGGCGCAGCCGATTTAAGGTGCTGCCACCGTAACTGCACCCATTTCAGACACCATCTTGCTGGGAGGAAGGGTTGCGGTCCAGTTGTTGGACGCCTCCCGCCCTCCCAGTATATTTAAGGGGCGTCACATACTATAGCTGTGATATTTGCCATATTCTCCCCTGAGGCGGAAGCCGGGGGCTCTCAGCCCTTTTCTGTTCACTGCCTTTCTGCACGCTCTTGAAATACGAAGTACGTGTATTTTAAAATCTGTATATATTTTAACAGCTCTATTTTAAACGCTACCTCTTTGCACTTCGGCGCGAGACTAGCCTCGCTCCGAAGCCGCCAATTCCTTTGTTGTGCACGGCGCAGCCGATTTAAGGCGCTGCCACCATAACTGCACCCATTTCAGACATCTTGCTGGGAGGAAGGGTTGCGGTCCAGTTGTTGGACGCCTCCCACCCTCCTCTAAACCCGCCCCTTGCATGTACAAAAACATTAACCCTCCCCATCCGCGCAGCGGGCGGGCGCAGCGGGCGCGCCGGCGGCGCGCCAAAGGCCAGCCCGTCTGCGCCCGTCCGCACCTGGACCGGGCCCAGGGCCACCACCCCTGGTCCCCTTAACCCAGCGACTTGTCTACACTACTCTAATATTAAGCTGCTCGAGATGCGTCCTCACAATCACTGCGATTGTCGAAAGCTTGACCCAATATCCCTTCCCGGTCTTTTCACACAGTTCTGTCCTCATTGTATGGTTTCTATCCCCCTCGCCATTAAATCACCCTCCAGTGCTAACAAAAATACACATACCAGCATATCAATAGCACTTTCTAATGTACGCTCGCTCGGTAAACACCGACAGGATATAGCAGACTTGATAGAGGATAGGAATTTAGGTATATTATTCATGACCGAAACTTGGATGGACAATTCATCCGACCCAGACCTAGTGATTGCAGTCCCAAGAGGTTTCACAATCTATAGACACGATAGACAGCATAAAAAAGGGGGCGGAGTAGCGATTATCGCCCGTGACTCACTTAATGTGAGAATTACTGCCACCCCGTCATCCTCCTGCGAAGCTTTGCAATTCGCAATCATGCTATCCCCTTCCAACAACTTCAAAGGGATCCTCGTATACAGACCACCTGGATCACGACCACGATCAGACTTTATCACGGATTTGAGTTCTATCCTGGAATCCCTGGCTCTGGAAGACTCTTTTACAGTTTTGGGTGATTTTAATTTTCACCTAGACAAACTAGAGGATAGGGATACTTTATCTCTTATCTCGGATATGAAGACATTTGGTCTTCCCCTTCTGGTTAACTCTCCTACGCATGACGGTGGCCATACACTGGATGGCATCTTCTCCAATCTGGAGGATATCCACATAAATCAAATCCTCCCTTTCACTTGGTCAGATCATTACGCCATCTTAGGCTCCATCATCATCCAGGAAACACTCACCGCTAAAGTATTCGCCAATTCCCGTCAACCGTTTAAAGCCTGGAATGACATAGATAGTCCTAGCCTGAAAACGCTACTTGGTAATTCCAACCCCATTTTTTCCGCAGACCCTAACATTGCCACCAAGCAATTCCACGACTGGCTGGGTACTGCTGCTAATTCACTGGTTCCCACTAAACAGGCGACCAGAAACAGACTCGCCCCCTCGGCACCTTGGTTCACTGAAGAACTAAGAACCCAGAAACAACTCTGCAGGAACAAGGAGAGGCATTGGCGGAAGGCCTATAGCGAAGACAACAGAATTAGCTACAAGGAGACGTTGGTCAAATATAAAACCATGATCAGTGAGGCTAAGAAAAAGTACTTTAGTGAGTGGATAGAGCTAGCAAAAAACTCCTCTAAGGAACTTTACGATACCACCAAGCAGCTAGCTGGTTACTCCCCTGATCTGAACCCACCTCCCTCTCAATCTCTTTGCGATGCCCTGGCTACCTTCTTTTTCACGAAGGTCAATGACATCTTCTCGGCTTTCTCAAATAATACTAATACCCCCTCTATTACCCATACCTCGACTTACTCTGCACCCAAGTTTACTCATTTTACAGATATCACCAACGCTCAAACTGTGGAAATCATCACCACGATCAAAACAGGCTCTGCACTTGATCCTTGTCCTTTTAAAATTCTTCCACCTATTATCGATGTGCTTATACCTGCCATTACTCTAATCTGCAACACCATGTTCAGATCAGGTATTTATCCAGACGCCCTAAAAAAACTCCTCAAACCATTACTAAAGAAGCCTCACCTTGATAAGGATGAATTGAAAAACTACCGCCAATTGCAAGCCTTCCATCCCTGGCCAAAGTGGCCGAAAAAGCAATGAATTTACAACTATCTGCTTTCATAGAGGAACACCATTTACTCGATGATACTCAATTTGGGTTCTGCCGATTCCACGGTACGGAGACTGCGCTGATCAAAGCCGCAGATGACATCAGATCTGTTAGACCTGTCAGCCTTAGGGTGGTCTTTCCCCGTGATTTTTTTGCCCTTGCCTCATTTTTCCCACCTTCTTTTTGTTGGCCCTTAGGTCTTCGGGCACCTTTTCATAGCTAATCTGTGTTAGGGTGCAGGTGCTCTCTACTTCCAACATGGCTGGCACTGGCCCCTGCTACTGCAGCGAGGTCTTTTTAGTGTAGCACCCTAGTTGCCAGGAGCAGGCTGGGTCCCCATACAATGTTGCAACACCAGCCACCCAGCCCCTGTCCATAGTTAGAGTGGGGAAGCTCCTGGAACCTTCCAGAAGAAAGGCGGACCTGACTGTTCCCGCCTTAGAGAGTGGTCACCTGACCTGGGCATATATAAGCAAGGGAGGGAACTTTTTCTAGTCAGTTGGGGCATCACTGACCTGGGGAACCCACGCAGGAGTTTTAGGCGGGAGGGCCTAGTGAGGAACCTATGCTACTGGCAGTGACAGGATTAAGGTGCTGCCTCTTAAGCTGGGTGAGGTGTCCAAAGCTAGCCCGCTGATCTGGCCCAGTGGTAGGGAACCCCAGGGCCCATCTGCAGTGACTGAGGAGAAATTCTTCAAGCCTTCAACTCATCACCCCCCCCTTCCACTTCAAGAAACAAGCAACTAAGGGCGCAGAACCATCCAAGCGCCAAGAAACCTGCTTCCTGGGACCAGGTACTGGACTGTGCTGCCCTGCGCATCCCCTGCCTACAACTGGGCCTACCTGTCTCCCCCTGACTGAACTGTGGGCCAAGCGCTACAATTTGCTCCCATCCTGCCTGCCTTGAGCTAACTGCCCTCGAGACTCTAGCGCTGAAGCCCCCTGTGAGGCACTGGTATTCTAAAGCGCTTCTCCCCCTCAGGAATCATCTTGTCAGCGAGGCGCTGCATTTACCCCCAAGCGCTCACCTGCTGTCCCCGAGCGCTGCGATAGCCTGTTGCTGTCTGCCGCTGTCCCGCCGGGCCTGGAGGCGCCAGTGGCCCCCTCCTTCTGCCCAGCCGAGACTGCCCCTCAGGCGCTGTTGCTCAGCGCACCAAATCACCGCCGCAGCCCACGGAAGCGATGTGATACCCCTTGGTGGCCCCCGGTACCAGAAGAGGGCCGCCGCAGTGTGGCCGGGCCCCACCCGACTAAGGGGAGGTCCCGCGGCGGCCCCGGAGCCTGAGGAAGGCCGCCGCGTAGTCCAGTCAGGCCTCGTTAGGCCTGAAGCCAAGGCACTGCCTCCATCACGTGACGAGGGCGTTCGGCCTCGTCATTGGCCGCGCCCCCATCTCCCTGTGCCGCGATTGGTCCCGCGGCCCGGCCCACACTGCTCCCTCATTGGCCGTCACCGCGGGCCCCGCTGACACGGCTCGGCGGCCAAAGAGAGCAGCACTTCACTACGGAGGGGGCCGCTGAGCCTGAGAGCCCCCTCCGCTTGGCGCTCCAAACGCTGGTCCAGCTTCGCCCCGGCGCCGGGGCTCCAGAACTGCCCCCGCGGCGCACAGGGCCGGAGCTCCTTTCCCCCCAAGCGGACACTTTGCAAGGGCCCCGTAGGGCCGAAGAACACAAGGTAACCCCCTGGGGAGGAGGGCGGTAGGCCGAGTGAGGCCCGATGTCGCCCCTCCCCCGGGGTTAGCCGAGACTGGGTCCTGTTGGCCCCCTTCTGAATGTGCCTCGAATATTTGGAGGCTGGAGGGTCAGACACTTTCCTCATTATATCGTAGTGCACCATATTTACAAGCCTGATATGTTCAAAGTGTACCGTATTTACAAGCCTGATATGTTTAAAGTGTACCATATTTACCAGCCTGTTAATGAGAGGGAGAGTCATTTCACTGTACTGAATTTTCTTGCAGAGGTGGACTTCCATAATATTCTGATGATCTGATCTGGGTCGCAAACCGATCTGTATTCACAAGAAGAAAGGCTTGTGGTTGATGACTAAAGGCTGTGTTCTTTGAAGTTCCTTGTTAGACTGATAAGTACTTTCTGGAATGTTTTATTACTTTCTAGGAAAAGCGTCCATGAGAGGTTTGATGTGTTACTTAAACGCAATACTATAGTCGCTTCTTGTAGGATCCTCCAGGTTTATACAATTACCCCTTTGCCTGCCAAAGAGTCTGATGCGACAGGCGGGGTTAGTTAATTTTTCATTGCTTAGATGAGCTGGTTATTATTTTAATGAAAAGTCTTACTGAAATGCTTAATGAAATGTTCACCCATTTACAGGAAATGCAATCTGAACATGATTCATGAAATGTCTTAATGAAATGCTTATCTGAAATACTAATGAATTACTAATGCATCGCTCTATTTGAAAGCCTATATAAAAGATCTTGATTTCTTTCAAATACAACTACTGGTGTGGTCTCCATTATTGCGCCACTGTGTGTTTCATTGGATGTGTGTGTTAACTGGCTGCTTTACACGCAAGCCCCTGGCTGCCTTCCTGCTCGAGCCATGCTACCCCCCGGAGAACTGGTGGTCCCAGTTCTTACATTGTTGGCGAGCGGTGGGATCCAGGAGGACCTGTAGCTACCTAACACCCTCCAGTGGGACAGAGTGTACTGCAATTAATTGGACACCTGTCGTGCTTCAAGCAAACCCAAATGCCCACCACTGTCTAGCCTGCAGCAAAGTGTGTTGAACCAGCATTGTTGCCCACATCTTAGAATTTTTCTTCCAGGTTATCTAGGTCCTCGCCTGACAGAATGGAGTTCCAGCTGGCTGACCTTGATAGGTACACTGTAGTGTTGTTAAGGGAGTTTTGTCAGGGGATGGTGGTGCCTGTGGGGACGAGAGCTGTAAAAGAAGAGCTCCGTACCGCCTTGAGGGCATGGGTAAGGGCCCACCCAGAGGAAGAAGAGGATGGGGAACAGGTCACACACGGGGAGGCGGACACTCAGGAAGACCCAGGCCTGCTCAACATTGACATGTCAGACAATTTATTGCCAGGAAGACGTTCCGGGTCAGGAAGCAGTGTATCTAGGGAGAGTGTGTCACCGCAGGAGTACGAGGACAGGAGGGAGGAGAGACGATTGAAGTGGGAGCTTGCCAAGTTAGAGCACGAGAGGGAGAGAGAAAGGGAAGATAAGAATCTGGCTTTAGAGAGAGAAAAGGAAGATAAGCAGTTTGCTTTGGAGAGAGAGAAATTAGCATTGGAGGAAAGGAAGCTGGCGCACGAGCTGCAGCTCAAGGAAATGGAGCTGCAAGCATTGCAGTTGAGTGCGCCAGGAAGTCCTAATGGTGGCAGCATACCAGGAGCTCACCAGGAGCCCAGATTCTGGTTACCCAAGGAGGTGATAGCGAGCTACACCAAGGGGGATGACATTGCCAGGTGTTTGGAGGCGTATGAAGTGGCCTTGACTGCCCATGGGGTGCCTGAGAAACACTGGGGAGGTGATTTGTACCGGTTTATACCTCCTGATGTCAGGGACTCACTCCTGTAATTGGAGAAAGCAGACCAGTTTAGGTATTCCCCCATGAAGGAGGCACTTATCAAACATTTTGGCCTCACCCCTTAAAGGTATCGCCAGAGGTTTCGTGGCAGCCATAAGCTGTCCACGCAGAATTGGGTGGATGTTTTTGAATATACCCGAAAGGCTCTGGATGGTTGGGTGCGTGGCAGCGAGGTGCGTGATTTTGAGGGTCTGTATAACCTTTTTTTGAGAGAGCACCTCTTGGATAAGTGTTTTCCGGAGTTGCGCCAGCATTTGGTGGACCCCAAGCTTACTGATTCCCGTGAGCTCGCGGAGGAGGCGAATATTTGGGTCAGCACCCGGGTGTCACACAAGGGCCCCGGGGGAGATGGCCCGAAAGGCGGTCAGGGCCCCCCTCAGAAGAAAGAGGGTCGAGATAAAAGAACGAAGTTCTCACGAGGCCCACAAACTAGACAAATTGGGAAAGGAGTAGGTACCCCACCTCAGAACCGTTCCCCAAAACCCACTTACCCTGACAAGAGTCAGCAGCCAAAAGTGGTCCGGTGCTATGAGTGCGGAGAGGTCGGACACTACAAGGGAGATCCCCAGTGTCGCAAACGACCCCCAGCCCCCACTGGTGGCAAGAGTCCCGGGGTGGCTAGCGTAGCGCTTGGGTTGGAGCTGCCCCTAGATAGGGAAGGGGAGTGGACAGGCCTGACCCTGGTTTCACTTGGGGATAGAGAGATGGTCCCAGTGATGCCCTTACCATCGAATACTGCTAAGTACCAGCAGAGGGTGAAGGTCAATGGGGAGGAGGTGGACGCTCTGAGGAACACAGGAGCCAGTATGACCACTGTAGTGAGGCGGCTGGTGTCCCCTGAGCAGGTTGTTCCTGATGTGTATCATCCGGCCGTGTTGGCTGACGGCAGAATGAGCTACTATCCCGTGGCTCAAGTTCCCTTTGAATGGGGAGGAGTGTCAGGCCCGTTGAGATTTGCGATCAGCCCTGCCTTACCTGTGGACTGTCTGCTCGGTAATGACCTCGAACATACCGCCTGGAAGGAAGTGAAGTTTAAGGCCCACACTGAGATGCTGGGATTACCAGGGTGGACTTGCGTACTCACCACAGCTGCTCGGCAAGAAGCTCAACCCGGGTTGGAGCCTGAAACAACGGCCCAACCCACTGTCGGTCCAGAGGAGAGTGTTGTGGAGGACACACCCCGTGTGATGGATGGGGAGCCCGCGGAGGTAACCCCGGAGTCCGTGGAGGTGGATGTCGTTCCCGTGGGGGACTTGCCGACCCTTGCCGAGTGGCATGTGGAAGGAGGTCCTACCCGGGAGGAATTCTGTTGGGCGCAGAAGGAGTGCCCCACGCTTGAAGGCATGCGGCGACAGGCCGAAGCCCAAGCGATGAACAAGGAGACCGGCAACTATCACGTGTATTGGGAGGATGGCCTCCTGTACAGTGAACCAAGGGTTCCGGTGCATGGGTCCTCGAGGGCCTTAGTGGTCCCCCAGTGTTACCGGGCCTTTTTGATGGAACTGGCGCATGAGATACCTCTAGCCGGACACCTGGGCCAGGTCAAGACCTTTGCGAGGCTAGTCCCACATTTTTATTGGCCTAGGATGAGAGTTGCCTCTGACACCTATTGCAAGACCTGCAAGACTTGCCAGGCCAGTGGCAAGACTGGGACCAAATTGAAGGCCCCATTGGAGCCACTCCCAGTGGTCGGGACCCCTTTTGAGCGGGTCGGTATTGACATTGTTGGGCCGTTGGACCCTCCGACCTCTGCGGGACATCGGTTCAATCTGGTGTTAATGGACCACGCCACTCGGTACCCAGAGGCCATCACTCTGAGGACCGTTACTGCACCTGTGGTGGCGCGGGCCCTGATGGGGATATTTACCCGAGTGGGATTCCCCAAGGTCGTGGTGTCGGACAGGGGCACAAATTTCATGTCGGCCTACATGCAGGCCATGTGGAAGGAATGCAGAGTGACCTATCGGTTCTCCACTCCTTGCCACCCTCAGACTAATGGGCTCGTAGAGCGCTTCAACAAGACCTTGAAGGGGATGATCCGGAGTCTGCAAGAAGACCTGAGGTGGAAATGGGACATCCTCCTCCCTTGCTTGCTGTTCTCGTACCACGAGGTACCCCAGAAGGGAGTCGGGTTCAGCCCCTTTGAATTGCTCTATGGCCATCCCGTTAGGGGACCCCTCAGCCTGGTCAAGGAGGGTTGGGAGAAGACTTCGAAGAAGCTTCCCCGTGATGTTGTCAGCTACATGCTGGCATTCCGCAGCCAGATGGCCAAGCTGTAGTAGGAAGGCTCAGACAATCTGGAGACTAGCCATGCCGTCATGAAGGAGTGGTATGACCACAACGCTCGGACGGTGGAGTTGGACGCTGGACAGAAGGTGTGGGTCATGGAGCCTGGGGCGCTTAGTGCCCTCCAGGACCGGTGGACTGGTCCGTACGAGATTGTGTTATGTTATGTTATGTTATTAAAAATTTATAAAGCGCGCGTACGCCCAGGGGCTTCTTGGCGCTGGTAAGATAAAAAACATAACAAGAGGTGAGTCTGCCGGAAGAGTTATTTCGGGTAAGCTTTTATGAAGAGGTGAGTTTTAAAAGCCTTTCTAAAGGCAAGGAGGTCTTTACTCTGTCTGAGGGCTAGTGGTAAAGAGTTCCATAGGGTGGCTGCCAGGAAGTGGAAGCTGCTGCCGCCTTGTCGTTTTTTCTTAAAACGAGGAACTTCTAAAAGGTCTTTGTGGGCAGATCTTAGATTCCGTGAAGGGACATATCTACCGATCAGCTGTCTGATAAATAGGGGTCCCTTGCCTTGCAGAGCCTTAAAGATAATGCACCCGGCTTTGAATTCGGCTCTTTGAGCCACGGGTAGCCAGTGCAAACTCTCCAGGCCTGGTTTGATAGATTCCCATTTGGGTACTTTGCAGATCAGCCTAGCGGCCTGATTCTGCAGGTACTGTAGTCTTTTGAGTTGTCCTGCGGGTAGGCCTAGATATAGGCTATTAGAAAAGTCAATGTGGGAGAGGACTAGGGCCATGACTACCTGGATTAAGGCGGAGGGAGTGAGGAAATGGGCGATTTTCCTGATTTTTCTTAGTTGGAAAAATCCAGAGGAGACCACGGTACCAATTTGGGATTTTAGCGAGAGGTCCCCGTTGATGGTTATCCCCAGACTTTTTACAGTGGAAGATTTCTTAGGGGGAAGACCCATGTCCGACGGCCAGAAGTTAGGGCTCCAACTGATTTCGCTCTTGCCGGGCAGAATCAACTCAGTTTTCCCCGGGTTTAACTTGAGGTGATTTGAGGACATCCAGCTCTGGATTAGGGTCATGGTGGCTTGGAAGTCCTCCACCGCGTTAGGGGAATTGAGAACAAAGATAAGCTGTAAGTCATCTGCATAGTTATATGCAGTGACTTTGTGCTTACTCAGGGCAAAGAGGAGGGGCCGCATGTACAGATTAAATAGCAGGGGGGATAGTGAGGAGCCCTGGGGCACCCCACAAAAAGACTTGACCTTGGCGGCAGAAAAAGAGCCTAAGCGAACCGATTGGGTGCGTTCGGTGATGAACGATTTTAACCAGGCTAGGGCAGAGTCTCTAAGACCCGCCTGTTCGACACGGTTGACCAGAATGGAATAGTCAACCGTGTCGAATGCCGCGGACAGGTCGAGAAGTACTAAGGCTTGATGAAGGTTGTTATCAGCGTTGGACCTCAAGGTGTTCTGGACTGCCAATATTACTGCCTCAGTGGAGTGGCCAGGTCGAAAGCCTGCTTGGTTGGGTTGGAGATATTCTGTTTCCTCCACGAAGTTAGAGAGGCAGTTGGTGACGTGCGCCTCCAGCATTTTCGATAGAAAAGGTAGCAAAGATATGGGCCGATAGTTCGTAAGGTCGAGCGGGTCGATGCCAGGCTTCTTGGTGAGGGGAATCAGTAGGGCCTGTTTGAAGCTGCTAGGTACTGTCCCTGACGTAAGAGAGTCGTTGAGTAGGGATATCATGCTGTTGGGCATAGCTCGACCAATTTCTTTCATGATATGGGGGGGGCAGACATCCATAGGGGATCCTGATTTGACTCTAGACAATAATGTCAAGAAAGTTTTCAAATCAATAAGGGGATAGGAATGTAAAGTTGAGGGATTGAAATAGATGTCGTCCACTGGGGCGGATGATGGGAGTGTGGAGATGTTCTGCTTAATCGTTAAGATCTTATCACGGAAAAAGTCGTTCAGGGAGTTGCATAACGCTTGTGAGGGAACTACCGGGGGGGAAGTTCTATCGTCGTTGCAAAGGTCGTTCACAATCCTGAAAATTTCTTTTGACTTGTTGGTGGAGTTGAGGACTTTAGATGAATAGTAGGTTGTTTTATGGTTCTGTAGAGTTTTTTGGTATGTTTTCCTGGCTGAGCAGTATGCGGCCTTAGCCAATGGACAGTACTGGGAGCGCCAGGTTCTTTCCTTTTGCCTCACCTCTAATTTCAGTGTTTTTAGTTCGAGTGTAAACCATTTATGTGCATCCGGGCTCCTTGAGCAGCTGAGATGCGTGAGGGGAGCATAGATGTTAATCGCTTCAGTGAGCCATTCATTGAGCCGGCTATCGGCCTCATCCACATTGTTGCTGTCGAGGGGGGGGGAGTTACCCAAGAAGTTTAGAAAGGCTGGCATATCCATGGAGGACCATTTCCTGATGGTTTTGCTAGATTGTAGTTTAAAGTGGGTTGTCTTATCTAGCTGGAAAGAGAAACTGATGCTGTGGTGATCGGACCAGCAACAGGGTTTTATGTCTAATACAGATAGGGGCAGGTTCAGAGACCAGATTTGGTCGAGGCTGTGGCCCTTCTGGTGGGTCTCGGTGTGGATGTGTTGTGTCAGGTTAAGATCACAGAAGAGTTCGCTCATCTCTGCAGCTTGGGGGTCCAACAATAGGTTGTCGAACCAGAGATTTAGATCTCCAACCAGGAGTAGTTTAGAATGGTTAGTGACCAATGGTGCCAGTAACTGAGCTAGAATGGAAGGGAATGTAGCCATGGTTTGGGGAGGGCGATATAATAGGACCAATATAAGTGAGCCATTGGGGGTGTCTATTTTGGCGACAATGTTTTCAGTATTAGGTAGAGGCAGAGAGGGGAGCTGTCTGAGTTGAAACTTTTTATTGACGATTATTGCTGCTCCTCCCCCAGTTTTTCCGCCAGGGCGGAGTGCTGATAGAATATAATAGTCTGCAGGTAGGGCAGCTAAGATATCCGGTAGTGAATCCGGAGTGAGCCAGGTCTCCGTCAGTAGCAGCATGTCAGGCTGTTTGTCCATGAGTAGTAGAAATATATCAGATTGGTGCTTAATCATGGAGCGGGTGTTAAGATAGATACACCTGAACGTGTAGGTGGAGCAGGGTGTGGTCGTGCGCATAGAGTACTCAGGAGCAGGGGCGTTCGTGAGGGAGGCAGAGTTGCCTATACCTAAGTGAGAAATGCGTTTAGCTGCGTGATAGGGGACAGGTGGACACGTCGTGACGGTTGGGCGCAATACCTGTAGTTCAGCAGAAGTATAAGTGTAGTGGCTCGCAGGGTCCTTGGCCCCTGGTCCCGGACGCTCGCGGACGAGCGCAGACGAGCTTGCCTTATGCGCGCCTTCGGCGCGCATTCGTCGCGCCCGCTGCGCTCGTCCGCTGCGCTTCCTGTGTAGGCACATGATTTATAGCTGGCAGGGGGGATGAGATGTGGGCGTGGCCTGACCGGGTGGGCGTGGCCTATGTCCTGGGCAATGGCGGCAGGGAAACCAAAACAAACCCTCGCCAATGGAAGCTTGTATCTCAGCTGTGAGAGGCCTCGTGAAAGCGCGAAGTGCTCGGTGCAGGTGAGTGCAAGTTTTTAAAAAACCAAAGAAATTCTGTCACTTTCTATTTAAAATATGCAAAATCGCACTACTCCCGGCTCAAGCCTCAGGAGGTTCCGTTTTTTAAGATGCAGCGCTTGTAGTCAGCGCTCTCTATATAGCGCGGGAAGGTAGGGGTGGGCGTGGCCTGACCGGGTGGGCGTGGCCTATGTCCTGGGCAATGGCGGCAGGGAAACCAAAACAAACCCTCGCCAATGGAAGCTTGTATCTCAGCTGTGAGAGGCCTCGTGAAAGCGCGAAGTGCTCGGTGCAGGTGAGTGCAAGTTTTTAAAAGACCAAAGAAATTCTGTCACTTTCTATTTAAAATATGCAAAATCGCACTACTCCCGGCTCAAGCCTCAGGAGGTTCCGTTTTTTAAGATGCAGCGCTTGTAGTCAGCGCTCTCTATATAGCGCGGGAAGGTAGGGGTGGGCGTGGCCTGACCGGGTGGGCGTGGCCTATGTCCTGGGCAATGGCGGCAGGGAAACCAAAACAAACCCTCGCCAATGGAAGCTTGTATCTCAGCTGTGAGAGGCCTCGTGAAAGCGCGAAGTGCTCGGTGCAGGTGAGTGCAAGTTTTTAAAAGACCAAAGAAATTCTGTCACTTTCTATTTAAAATATGCAAAATCGCACTACTCCCGGCTCAAGCCTCAGGAGGTTCCGTTTTTTAAGATGTTTGTGGAGCGTCGAGGCCAGACCACCTACGTCGTGGACTTGAAGACCCCCCGACAACCACACCGGGTGCTCCACGTCAACCGCCTGAAGAATCATCATGAGCGATCAGAGCTTGCTCTCCTCATGGTGACGGATGGGAGCGAGGAGGAGAAAAGTGAGCCCCTTCCTGACCTACTAGCGGCTCAGGAGAAGGATGGTTCAGTGGAGGGAGTTGTCCTCTCCCTATCCTTGACCCCAGAACAAAAGAGGGACTGCTGCCAGGTATTGGCACAGCAAGCCTCATTGTTCTCCCTCACGCCTGGAATCACACATCTGTGTACCCATGATGTGGACACAGGGGACAGTCCGCCAGTGAAAAACAAGTCTTACCGGCTGTCCGAGAAAGTGAGGAACAGCATCCAGGGTGAGGTGATCAAGATGCTGGAGCTGGGTGTGATCGAACCCTCCAGCAGCCCGTGGGCTAGTCCGGTTGTGTTGGTGCCGAAAGCAGCTCCACCGGGCACCACACCAGAACTTCAGTTCTGTGTGGATTATCGGGGGTTGAATTCTGTCACCAAGACAGATGCTCACCCGATACCACGGGCAGACGAGCTGATTGACCGGCTGGGAGCAGCCAAGTACCTCAGCACCATCGACTTGACATCGGGGTACTGGCAGATTGCCATGGCCGATGGAGCGAAGGAGAAGACAGCGTTCTCCACCCCCGAGGGTCACTTCCAATTTCGAGTGATGCCCTTCGGGCTCAAGAATGCTCCGGCCACTTTCCAGCGGTTGGTGAACCAGGTATTATCTGGCCTGGAGTCCTTCTCAGCAGCTTACCTGGATGACATAGCTGTCTTCAGTAGCACCTGGGAGGACCATCTGCAACATCTCCAGGAGGTGCTGCGGGCGTTACAACGTGCCGGCTTGACTATCAAAGCTAGCAAGTGCCAGATTGGACAGGGCTCTGTCGTGTACCTGGGACACTTGGTGGGCGGAGGTAAGGTGCAACCCCTCCAGGCCAAAATTGAGACCATCATGGCCTGGGAGCCGCCCAAAACTCAGACTGAGGTCCGAGCTTTCCTCGGCCTCACTGGCTATTACCGCAGATTCGTCAAGGGATATGACACCATCGTGGCCCCCTTGACCGAGTTGACGTCCAAAAAGCAGCCACGACAGGTCATCTGGACGGCTGCTTGCCAGGAGGAATTTGAAACACTGAAGCGCGCGATGTGTACCGCTCCGGTGCTGGCCACTCCGGACTTCCAAAAAGAATTCATCGTGCAGACAGATGCCTCAGAGCATGGCGTAGGTGCCGTGCTATCGCAACTCAATGATGATGGCCAAGACCAACCTGTGGCCTTCATCTCCAGGAGACTACTCCCTCGGGAACGGCGATGGAGTACCATCGAGCGAGAAGCCTTTGCTGTGGTCTGGGCTTTGAAGAAGTTGAGGCCATACCTTTTTGGCTCTCACTTCCTGGTTCAAACCGACCACCGTCCCCTTCGCTGGCTCATGCAGATGAGAGGCGAAAACCCAAAGTTGCTAAGGTGGTCCATTTCCCTACAGGGGATGGACTTTAGGGTGGAACATCGGCCCGGAGCTGACCACACCAATGCTGACGGTCTCTCCCGGTTTTTCCGCCTTAGTGACGAGAACTCCCTAGAGGTTGGGGAGCTCTCCCCACTTTCAGCTGGGGGGGACGCATGTTAGACCTGTCAGCCTTAGGGTGGTCTTTCCCCGTGATTTTTTTGCCCTTGCCTCATTTTTCCCACCTTCTTTTTGTTGGCCCTTAGGTCTTCGGGCACCTTTTCATAACTAATCTGTGTTAGGGTGCAGGTGCTCTCTACTTCCAACATGGCTGCCACTGGCCCCTGCTACTGCAGCGTGGTCTTTTTAGTGTAGCACCCTAGTTGCCAGGAGCAGGCTGGGTCCCCATACAATGTTGCAACACCAGCCACCCAGCCCTTGTCCATAGTTAGAGTGGGGAAGCTCCTGGAACCTTTCAGAAGAAAGGCGGACCTGACTTTTCCCGCCTTAGAGAGTGGTCACCTGACCTGGGCATATATAAGCAAGGGAGGGCATCACTGACCTGGGGAACCCACGCAGGAGTTTTAGGCGGGAGGGCCTAGTGAGGAACCTATGCTACTGGGAGTGACAGGATTAAGGTGCTGCCTCTTAAGCTGGGTGAGGTGTCCAAAGTTAGCCACCTGATCTGGCCCAGTGGTAGGGAACCCCAGGGCCCATCTGCAGTGACTGAGGAGAAATTCTTCAAGCCTTCAACTCATCACCCCCCCTTCCACTTCAAGAAACAAGCAACTAAGGGCGCAGAACCATCTAAGCGCCAAGTAACCTGCTTCCTGGGACCAGGTACTGGACTGTGCTGCCCTGCGCATCCCCTGCCTACAACTGGGCCTACCTTGTCTCTCCCTGACTGAACTGTGGGCCAAGCGCTACAATTTGCTCCCATCCTGCCTGCCTTGAGCTAACTGTGCCCTCGAGACTCTAGCGCTGAAGCCCCCTGTGAGGCACTGGTATTCTAAAGCGCTTCTCCCCCTCAGGAATCATCTTGTCAGCGAGGCGCTGCATTTGCCCCCAAGCGCTCACCTGCTGTCCCCGAGCGCTGCGATAGCCTGTTGCTGTCTGCCGCTGTCGCGCCGGGCCTGAAGGCCCCCTCCTTCTGCCCAGCCGAGACTGTCCCTCAGGCGCTGTCGCTCAGCGCACCAAATCACCGCCGCAGCCCACGGAAGCGCTGTGATACCCCTCGGTGGCCCCCGGTACCAGAAGAGGGCCGCCGCAGTGTGGCCGGGCCCCACCCGACTAAGAGGAGGTCCCGCGGTGGCCCCCGGAGCCTGAGGAAGGCCGCCGCGTAGTCCAGTCAGGCCACGTTAGGCCTGAAGCCAAGTCGCTGCCTCCATCACGTGACGAGGGCGTTCGGCCTCGTCATTGGCCGCACCCCCGTCTCCCTGTGCCGCGATTGGTCCTGCGGCCCGGCCCACACTGCTCCCTCATTGGCCATCACCGCGGGCCCCGCTGACACGGCCCGGCGGCCGAAGAGAGCTGCACTTCACTACGGAGGGGGCCGCTGAGCCAGAGAGCCCCCTCCACTTGCCGCCCAAACGCTGGTCCAGCTTCGCCCCAGCACCGGGGCTCAAGAACTGCCCCCGTGGCGCACAGGGCCGAAGCTCCTTTCCCTCCGAGCGGACACTTCGCAAGGGCCCCGGAGGGCCGAAGAACACAAGGTAACCCCCTGGGGAGGAGGGCGGTAGGCCGAGTGAGGCCCGAGGTCGCCCCTCCCCCGGGGTTAGCTGAGACTGGGTCCTTTTGGCCCCCTTCTGAATGTGCCTCGAATATTTGGAGGCTGGAGGGTCAGACACTTTCCTCATTATTGTAGGAAGGTGGATATCTGACTATGGTTACCCCCAAACTTTTTGCCTGGTGTTTAGCTGTTTTTTGACATAGTTGGCCTGGGATCCTGCTATTCAGGGCCCCAGGCTAATTGCTCTCTCCTTAAAATGGACTCCATGTACCTTAGGTGCATACACAATTGGAACTGGTTCACCTTATAGGCCCCTGTAATAGTGTACCATAGGTACCCAGGGCATAGGTGTAGCCAAGGCCTACCAGGGGCTGCAGCATGTATTGTGCCACCTCTGGCCTGGCCTCCATATTTTGACACAACTGGCTGATCACTCAGCTGGGGTAAGTTGGTGTAATCACCTCTTGCTTAGATATAGTATCCCTATATCTAACCTTAACTGGACACATGTTAACCTATAAGCCATTCCTATGGAAGGCCCCTGCAATCCTGGGGGCAGAGTGCATGGTTTCATGTGAGATGGTGCTCTAGCATGAGCTGAGCCTGTCTGCTGCTGTCGGTAACAACTCCCTTAGCTGTTCCGGGATATTGCCATACCATATACTCTTAAGTGCATTATAATCCTTGCGGTTATTTTCTAACTTTGGTTTGGCTTTATCAAAACATGTCGAGTAAGGTGTCATACGATTTGGAATACTATCCCCTCGACAGTTCTGTCGACGGGGATAGCATTCCACCCTTCTAGAGGGACACGACATGTACCTAGCCTTAACCCCGGTTAAAGTTAACCAGAGCCTCAGCATCACAAAATGGATGCTGCCACCACAGACACAAGTCTGACCTCCTGCTGCTGGGAGTCCTTCCAGCGAGGAGGGCTTGGACAAAGGGTTTTCTGCCTTGGGAGGTGCGAGCACCACCCCAGACAGGATTTTGTGTATTGGGTAGGACAGGGCTGAATAGATTGAGACATGCCCGGGGCACACAAGGTGTCCTCGTGCATAAGCCAGTCCAAACCGGTCCTGGGACTTTCCAGACCCAGGCCTGGCGAGGAGCTGGACAAAGGAAAGGGGGTGTAACCGCCCCCCTTCCTGTTCCCACCCAGAGGAGGGACCTAGCAGGTGATCCACCCCTCAGATTGGGAATAAGAGTGGGAGCAGTGCCATAGCACCTCGGATCATCCTGAAATCAACTTGCAACTAAGAAGACGACTGGACTTCGACATTCTGCTGCTCAGAAGACTGAAGAGTATCTCCCTTGTGGCCTAGGAGTGGCCACCCTGTGAACACAGGTACCAACCAGCAACTCGACGTGTGCTTTGCCGCCGCCTCCCGCCAGAGCCCGAGCCCAGAGCCTGACAAGACCCAGACTCCCAGACTTCTCATAGCCCGATCCACAGTCCCTGCAAAGAAGGGACCCGTGGAGCACCGAGAGACGTGGGACCGGACCTCTTGGAAGACCCCCGATAAGCTGACTGCGCAGCATCCGAGGCATCCTCGACGTTGTGCTTTGGGGACTGAGAACCCCTACTACCGAGCAGCCCTTGCACCGAAGATCAGCCCCCCAGCTTCCCCACGATCTGCGTGGGGCCCTTTTGCATTGTGCCACTCGACGCGCCAACCCGGCCACTAGCCACGTGGTCAGCGGCCATCTTGGCAACGAAATCTATGAACTACACTGCGGGTCTGGTTGCTCCAGACTTGCCCTTGCTCCTGTAAAAAGGAGCACCCGCTCTGACCTTGCTGGTCCGAGTGATAAGCCTATTTCTATTCCTGCGTGGCTTGCATTAGCCAAGGCCTGTTTGCTCCAATCAAGTGGCCGACACCGCCAACAGCGAGAAGCCTGCGTGCGACAGCTCGTGATTGACTCCTGGACGTCCTCGACCTCTTCGTGTCCACGTGGCTGCAGAGAGAAGCTACACCTCAATGCCTGTTCGTGTAGCGATCGCCACCATCGACACTGCCAAATGCAAAAGATTCCGTACTGAACGCCCCTTACGGAAATACTACAAGTCCCAGAAGGCCATCCGGCGCTGGGGGTTGAATCAATGGGAGGGCCTTATTTAAGCTCCACCTCCAGAACATAACGGGGCTTGTCAATCTTGTTCCGTGTTCTCTCGTTAGCAGTTGGTTTGTTCTCTCTGAGTTGAGTTACCTTTATCTACGCCGACGAAAAGCCAGCGTGGTCAGTTATCGTTTGTGCAACCAGCGCCGACGAAGAGCCAGCGTGGTCAGTTATCGTTTGTGCAACCAGCGCCGACGAAGAGCCAGCGTGGTCAGTTATCGTTTGTGCAACCAGCGCCGACGAAGAGCCAGCGTGGTCAGTTATCGTTTGTGCAACCAGCGCCGACGAAGAGCCAGCGTGGTCAGAATTCCAGTAGAATCATTGTTACAAGCCGTGTATTGCCGCGCAAGTATTCCTGAGGAATGCGGGCTCGCCTCCTACCATATTGTATTGTTGGTTATTGATATTTGTTTAAGTTTGGTGCAGAAGCATCTTCCATTATAGTTTATGTACCGGGGGGTTCCAATTCTCTCTGTCCATGTTTACTGACACTGACTGCAACTTGGGCTACACCTTTCCACAAGGGGTATTGTGGTTCTCACGAAGCGTGTCTATTAACGCCGAGTACAATTAGCCCTCTTATATCTACCCTAGGCAACTGTGTTCTAGGTCGAGAAGTGAAGCTAACTTCTCCGTATTTCTGGCAACATCTCCACAAGCGTGCAGAGTGTATTTTTGGATTCATTCTCGGTTACATGGGGTTGAGAAACTGGTGAGTTCAGAATCAAAGGGGGGGACAAGAGTTCAGACAGTTACGGTTGTGGTATTAATTTCTTGCTCTCTGTCCTCTCCTCCGTCTGCAGTGTCCCAGTACCAGTAACCTCGTGGGTATATCGACCAGACGATACCAGAAGTACCAGATCCCCCGATGCCAAACCACCTCCCGGCCCCTTTCTGTACATACTCGAATAGTGGGTATAATTCCATTGTTGGGGTTTGTGCAGTGCGGAGTAGGGAGGACTATCATCTATCGTCTCTGCTGGCCATCGGAGTCAGGTTAATGGCGCTTGCGGGTTCTTGTGCTGCTTTCAATCCCGACAGATTGACAAGCCCAAGAATACAGCCCAGCCTAGACGACGGATACAAATACCATACTCACTTCCTTGTTGGAGAGCTTTACAGAACTACAACAAGAAGTCCAAACCTCTCGTGCAGAGAACCAGGCCTTATACAAAGAGGTCTCTGATCTACGTAAAGAGATGTCCGATCTTGCACATAAAGAGCAGGTAGTGAAACCGTTGATTAGGCCGGCTACCTTGCCGCCGCCTTCTTCCTTCCTACCAGGGGGTTCGTTTGCAGCCCCTTCCACTTCTACCAAGACCAATCCCACGGTCCATATAATCCAAAATCATGGAATACCTCTAGCTCCTCCCGAAAGGTTTTATGGAGACCCTCGAAAATTTGAGACATTTTTGAATCAATGTCGTCTTCATTTCCTATGGAAGCCTATGGTTTTTCAGGATGAGGCTTCCAAAACAGCCTTCATGATGTCCTACATGGGAGGGAATGCGTCCAGTTGGACCATCCCCTTACTGGAAAAGAATGACCCTGTTTTGCATAATTTCTCCGAATTCTGCCTGGAACTACGAAAATTATTTGACAGGAAGTCCCATATGTTGTCCCTAGATCGCGAATTGATGACCTTAAGACAAGGATCCCAGGATCTGTTGTCATATATAACCACATTTAACCGCCTTATCGTAGAAACGGACTGGCCGGCTCAGAAGCGGATTTCTTTGTTTTATCAAGGCCTACGGGGAGAATTGGACGTATTAGCACAGGTGGTGCAATTGCCTTCTACTTGTGAGGAATTAATAGATTTGACCGTCCAACTGGATCACCGATTGCTGGAACGAAAAGGGGATCGAAACAGGGGAGACAATAGATGCTCATACCCCATGGTTAAACCCTGGCCGGGGGGTGAGGAAAAATCAAAGACAACAGAAGGGCCGGAACCCATGCAAATCGGGGGAATCCGGGATCCTCTCACCAGGGAAGAAAGGGACAGGCGACGGAGACTCAAACTTTGCCTATATTGTGGCAAAGGTGTGCATTTCATTAATGAATGTAGAGCCAGGAACTACGTTCCGGGGAAGAATCCCCTTCCTCGAGTACAGGCCGCTCTTACCTCAAGTGAACCGTCGGAAAACTGAAGGTCTCGGATCAGATAGAGACCTCTGATTTGAGACGACCACCTAACATGGTCTCCCCTTATGTGGCAAATACCCTTCACCCTGCAGTCGCCCATATGAACGTGAGTGTTTCTCTATGGGTAGCTAATCAGGACTCATTAAGAGTCGATGCCTTGTTGGACTCGGGGGCTACAGGGAACTATATCGACCAAGACTATGCATTCCGATTGGGTATCCCCTGTGAAAAGAAACGTACGCCTGAGACCGTTAAAGCAGTGGATGGTACTGTACTTTCATCAGGCCCTGTAACGTACCATACGCTTGCTTTATTAATGAGAATTGGAGAGGATCATTGTGAGTACATCCAGTTCGACCTCATAGATGCCCCGCAGTTCCGTCTCATTCTGGGTGTGCCCTGGCTCACGCTGCATGACCCTAAGGTAAGCTGGTCATCTCGTACAGTCAGGATGACTTCTGAGTATTGTAAAGAACATTGTAGAGACAAGATAAACCATGACGTCCCACCTAATCCATCACCCGCTGCTTATTTAGCTGGTGCATGTTCCGTTGATTCCTTTTGCTGTGCAACAGCATTACCAAATGAGTACCGTGAATTTCACGCCTTGTTTGACAAAAGGCCACCCAATTGCCTCCTCATCGTACCTACGATTGCCGGATAGACCTCATTCCGGGTGCGGATATCCCTTGCAGCAGGGTGTATGCCCTGACGGAAAAGGAGACACTATATCTAAAGACCTACATAGAGGACAATCTGGCGTCTGGGTTTATTAGACACTCCACCTCTCCTGCTTCTTCGCCCATGTTCTTTATACCTAAGAAGGACTGCGATGAGTTGCGACCTTGTATAGACTATCGAGCCATAAACAGAGTAACAATCAAGAACCGTTACCCTTTGGCCCTAATTCCTGTGTTCATGGATCTGTTGAAGGGAGCTCTCTATTTCACTAAACTTGATCTCCGCGGGGCTTACCATCTTGTACGCGTGAAGAAGGGGGATGAGTGGAAGACTGCGTTTAGAACTAAGTTTGGTCTCTACGAATACCGGGTGATGCCCTTTGGCCTCTGCAACGCCCCGCTCGCCTTCCAGTTCTTTATGGACGAGGTGTTAAGGGGGTGTTTGGAGTCATTTTGTGTGGTTTATATTGACGATATTTTGATATATTCTGCATCTCTGTTAGACCACATCACACATGTAAGAACAGTGTTGGAACGGCTACAACAGAACTCGCTGTATGCCAAGTTGGAGAAATGCCTTTTTCATGTTCAACAAGTTGCCTTTTTGGGATACGTGATCGATGCTCAGGGGTTCCGAACGGACATGAGTAAGGTCAATGCCATTCTAACTTGGAAAACGCCACGAAACGTCTAGTCAGTGCAGAGCTTTCTTGGTTTTGCCAACTATTATCGACGATTCATTCAGGATTTCTCTAAGGTCATACATCCTATCACTGCCCTTTTGAGGAAAAATGTCCCTTTCAAATGGGGAGAAGCAGCTGAGAACTCATTTCAACTTCTTAAAGAGAAGTTTACCCGAGCACCCATTCTCCGACATCCAGACCCTAAGATGCCATTCGTGCTGGAAACTGACGCATCACAGTATGCCCTCGGTGGAGTTCTGTCCCAACGTCACCCTACCACAGGTCAGCTTCACCCCGTGGCATATTACTCCAAGAAGCTCATACCGTGTGAAGTCAATTATACCATCACTGACAAAGAGCTCCTAGCCATCAAGAGAGCATGCGAAGAATGGAGACACTACCTCCTAGGGGCATTACATACCGTAGAAATCATCACAGCTCATCGTAATCTGTTGTTTTTGAAAACAGCAAAGGCTTTGACTCCTCGTCAACTGAGGTGGACCCTCTTCTTCTCAGACTTTGACTTTGTGATCAAGTATAGACCCGGGACCCGTAACGGAAAAGCGGATGCGCTCTCCAGGTTGGAAGATGAAGGAGCAGTGATTCCCACTGAACCCCCTTTCATTCTTAAGGGGACCGAACAATCGGAACTGTCTATTGCCTTAATCACCTTCGAAGATTTTCTAGAAGACGTTCGAGTCGCCCTAACTGACCAGGACATAGCATCTTGGGTACAAGAAGAGCCTGCCAACCGATGAGAAAAAGATCAGTTAGCATATCATTACCATGCCTTATACATACCCCGAACCGTGTTACAACGCAAGGTTTTAGAATGGGCACACGATTCTGCTTTAGGGGGACACATGGGCATTCACAAGACCACCGCTAATGTGGAACGATCATTTTGGTGGCCTGGTGTCAGAGCTGATTCCAAGGAGTATGTAAAAAACTGTGCGATCTGTGCACAGGGAAAAGCCAGTCATATCAAACCGCCAGGACTGTTGCAGCCGTTACCGATTCCACCCAAACCATGGCATACCTTGTCTATGGATTTTATTGTGGAAATGCCCCCTTGTGAGAAACAGACAGTCATTCTGGTGGTAGTTGACCATCTTACAAAAATGGGACATTTTATCTCTTTACCTGGTCTGCCTTCCTCCAGTGAGTTAGCTAAAGTCTTCCTGCAACACATCGTGCGACCACACGGATTGCCGAGTGTGTTAATTACGGATCGTGGAACACAATTCACCTCTCGTTTTTGGAAGGCTCTATGTACCATTCTGCAGATAGATGCTCGTCTCTCGTCCAGCTACCATCCGCAAACGGATGGTAAAACGGAACGTCTGAATCAGACTCTTGAACAATACCTGCGATGTTTTACGTTACAAAACACCTCTGATTGGACCATCCTTTTGTGGTTAGCGGAATTCGCCTATAATAACGCTGTACATACCACCCTGGGTTGTTCTCCGTTCTTTTGCCTTTATGGATTCCACCCGAACATGCTTCCATTTGAATGGCCGGCTGAATCCTTGGTTCCGGCCATCCATGAACATCATGCACATCTTCAGGCGATTCTGATCGAGGCGCGGAACAATTTGGAAAAAGCCCAAACAGCCCAGAAGCTTTTTGCTGATAAGAGACGATCCCCGGAACCTGAGTATAAGGTAGGAGACAAAGTCTGGTTTCTACGCGCAACCTGCACATTAAGGGACTTACGAAATTGAAACCTAAATATGTTGGTCCCTATGGTATTTGTGAGGTAATAAATGCGGTAGCCATGAAACTCTCGTTGCCAGTGTCGTGGACGATTCATCCAGTGTTTCATGTGTCGCTCCTACGTCCTTGTCTTCCAAGCGTGAGCTTGCCTGAACGTCCTCGTCCTGTGGAAGTTGAAGGACATGAGGAATATGAGGTACTGGCCATCCTGGACTCTCGCATGGTACGTGGCAGGATTCAGTACCAGGTCGATTGGAAAGGATTTGGCCCCGAAGACAGGACCTGGGAACCTGTGGACCATCTACATTGTCCCTATTTGGTTGAACAATTCCATGAGCAATATCCCGGTAAGCCAGGACGTCCGCCGAGACGGCGGTCCTCGAGAGGGGGTTCTGTAGTGATCGCCACCATCGACACTGCCAAATGCAAAAGATTCCGTACTGAACGCCCCTTACGGAAATACTACAAGTCCCAGAAGGCCATCCGGCGCTGGGGGTTGAATCAATGGGAGGACCTTATTTAAGCTCCACCTCCGGAACATAACGGGGCTTGTCAATCTTGTTCCGTGTTCTCTCGTTAGCAGTTGGTTTGTTCTCTCTGAGTTGAGTTACCTTTATCTACGCCGACGAAAAGCCAGCGTGGTCAGTTATCGTTTGTGCAACCAGCGCCGACGAAGAGCCAGCGTGGTCAGTTATCGTTTCTGCAACCAGCACCGACGAAGAGCCAGCGTGGTCAGTTATCGTTTGTGCAACCAGCGCCGACGAAGAGCCAGCGTGGTCAGTTATCGTTTGTGCAACCAGCGCCGACGAAGAGCCAGCGTGGTCAGAATTCCAGTAGAATCATTGTTACAAGCCGTATATTGCCGCGCAAGTATTCCTGAGGAGTGCGGGCTCGCCTCCTACCATATTGTATTGTTGGTTATTGATATTTGTTTAAGTTTGGTGCAGAAGCATCTTCCATTATAGTTTATGTACCGGGGGGTTCCAATTCTCTCTGTCCATGGTTACTGACACTGACTGCAACTTGGGCTACACCTTTCCACAAGGAGTATTGTGGTTCTCACGAAGCGTGTCTATTAACGCCGAGTACAATTAGCCCTCTTATATCTACCCTAGGCAACTGTGTTCTAGGTCGAGAAGTGAAGCTAACTTCTCCGTATTTCTGGCAACATCTCCACAAGCGTGCAGAGTGTATTTTTGGATTTATTCTCGGTTACATGGGGTTGAGAAACTGGTGAGTTCAGAATCAAAGGGGGGGGACAAGAGTTCAGACAGTTACGGTTGTGGTATTAATTTCTTGCTCTCTGTCCTCTCCTCCGTCTGCAGTGTCCCAGTACCGGTAACCTCGTGGGTATATCGACCAGACGATACCAGAAGTACCAGATCCCCCGATGCCAAACCACCTCCCGGCCCCTTTCTGAACATACTCGAATAGTGGGTATAATTCCATTGTTGGGGTTTGTGCAGTGCGGAGTAGGGAGGACTATCGTCTATCGTCTCTGCTGGCCATCGGAGTCAGGTTAGTGGCGCTTGCGGGTTCTTGTGCTGCTTTCAATCCCGACAGTTTGCACCCGACATCACCTGGTTCCATCCTGGTTCCACGGTAGTCACTGGCTAGTGACTTTGAACATTGTCCCCTCTGCTTTCAGGTCTTCACAACTTCAGATCCACCCTTGGATCCACCGGAACTCTTCACATCGAGCCGCCTGCAGCATCTTCAGCTCCAATCACCATCGGCCAGCGTGACGAAACCCGACACTACTTCGACCCTATGCACCCGCGTCCTGTGGGTGAGGTAACTCAGCAACGCCGGTGTTCCCACACTGGTACACACCTCTAGTGTCTGTGTCTTAAGTTTCACTCCTCTAGGTCACTCGGAAGGTTCCTTTCTAACTAACTTTATAACTTTTATGCACCATAGACATTGCATTGGTGAGTGCATGCACTTTAAACACTGCACCCGAGTCCCGCGGGCCTTTCCCGACTTAGTAAAGTAAAGTAATGTCCACATTTGTAAAGCGCACAATCACCCGTAAGGGTCTCTAGGCGCTGGGGGCCGTCGGGGAGATTAAGCGAGCTATTGCCCAGAGTCACATGGTGCTGGGCTAACCTGCCGCCGGAGCCGGGGATCGAACCGTGGTCCCCAGATTCCAGCGTCAGTCGCCCTGGCCGCGGCGCCACACCTCTCCCTCACTGCTAGTCCCGATCAGCTCCAGCGATTCCCAAGGCCCTAGGCCTATTTCCTTTTCGATTGGTATCTCTTATACCACTTTCTTAGTATATGGTTTAGGTGGCCCCTAGGGCTCATCCATATTGTGCAACTTTTCTGTATTTTAAACTGTCTTGTGTTTAACGCTTGTGCTTCTGTGCTCATAAAGAGTCCAGGGGATATTTGTAGTTAATAAATCTATATATATTTTCAATATATATCTGTGTGGTGTCCTTTCATTTGGTATTCAAGGGGGTTGTATATGGTAAAACAGCTTGCTTCACATGCCTTTCAGAGTTTAGTCTAAGACTGCTTTGTCCACCTACTACTAGCATAGCTGGTCTATAAGATTGACTTACAACCAATCATCATAAGGGTTGCTTGGCATGGTACAAGGTGATCACTAGAACTAGTGAGCATCATATACCAGGCCAACTTCTCACAATTATATCGTAGTGCACCATATTTACAAGCCTGATATGTTCAAAGTGTACCGTATTTACAAGCCTGATATGTTTAAAGTGTACCATATTTGCCAGCCAGTTAATGAGAGGGAGAGTCACTTTACTGTACTGAATTTTTTTGCAGAGGTGGACTTCCATAACATTCTGATGATCTGATCTGGGTCGCAAACCGATCTGTATTCACAAGAAGAAAGGCTTGTGGTTGATGACTAAAGGCTGTGTTCTTTGAAGTTCCTTGTTAGACTGATAAGTACTTGCTGGAATGTTTTATTACTTTCTAGGAAAAGCGTCCATGAGAGGTTTGATGTGTTACTTAAACTCAATACTATAGTCGCTTCTTGTAGGATCCTCCAGGTTTATACAATTAGTCCTTTGCCTGCCAAAGAGTCTGATGCGACAGGCAGGGTTAGTTAATGTTTCATTGCTTAGATGAGATGGTTATTATTTTAATGAAAAGTCTTACTGAAATGCTTAATGAAATGTTCACCCATTTACAAGATCCATCCGAGATCATGGTGGAACAGCAGTACTAATACTGCTTGATTTATCGGCTGCTTTCAACACGGTCGATCACTCGATTTTGGTCGACCGTGTTGATAACATGGGCATTCAACACACAGCCAAGGAACTTCTGGCATCTTTTCTGTCTGACGGAACCCAGGCTGTCACACTGGGCCCCTTCCAATCGTCCAACTTGTCTCTGCCATGCGGGGTACCACAAGGCTCATCCCCAAGTCCGACACTCTTTAATATCTACGTGTCGGACCTAGCTAACATCATTCGAGCATATGGGATGAGCCTTACCTCCTATGCGGATGACACGCAGTTGGTCTTGGCCATCAAAAACAACGGCGATAAGGTAGCAGAAAACTTTAAAGAAGGTATGTTGGCAATTGGGGACTGGATAGCCCCCAAATGTTTAAAATTTAATTCCGATAAGACGGAAGTCGTCATATTCGGACAACTTAACCCAGGTTGGTCCTCCGTATGGTGGCCCACCGCCTTCGGAATTCCGCCTAAACCTGCTAGCAAGGTGAGGAACTTGGGAGTCGTCTTTGACGACCGTCTCAACTTTGTTTTACACGCCAACCAAATTGCATCCTCAGCCTTCCATAAATTGCGCCTTATAAAGAAAATCATCCCCTTCCTCCCTGAAACGGCCGGTAAAACTCTGGTGACCTCCTTAGTGCTGCCTACGCTGGACTACTGTAATGCCCTGTTTGCAAATGCCCAAGTAAGGGTCATCAATAAAATGCAAACTGTCCAAAACTCAGCAGCTAGACTCTTGGCCAGAATTCCCAAATATAAGTCAGCGACCGACACCATTAGAAAGTTACACTGGCTTCATATCAGAAACAGGATTAAGTTTAAAACTCTCTGCATTGTGTATAAGTCTCTGCACAATCAAGGACCCTCATTTTTCAAACAACATCTGACTCCTTACCGTCCATCGAGATCTTTACGTTCCTCTACCCTAAACGATCTAGTGGTTCCCCGCACCAAAACTGTTTCCTGGGGGGATCGGAGGTTCTTGGTCTCGGCTCCGAAACTATGGAACTCCTTACCCCAGTCAATAAAAACCTGCCCCTCATTTTGGACCTTCCGCAAACAGCTAAAGACCTGGCTGTTCAACCAGTAACACAAGATCTACCCTGGCAGTAGGAGAATCATTCGCAGATATCTTAGCGCCGAGACGCCCATGGGCATTTGTTCGCGCTTAATAAATGACATAAATAAATAGGAAATGTCATAAATAAATAAATAAATACTGAGCGCACTTATGATTTGTGCGACCACGCAAGAATTAGGTCTCCTGATAGATTTCAGGTTCCTGAGCAACGTTCTCCTCGTTCTTCACAGGAAACATCGCGCGCAAGCTGGTGGAGGAGAACACGGCAGGGGTCGGGGTTCCCCACAAGGACGTGAGCAGCCCCGCCGGTCTGATGGTAAAGGCAAGCAGGAAGACTTGCCACGTTAACGCCCTCATTTTCAGAATTAGAAAGTTGCTGCGTTATCCGTAAGGTATGCCACGGATAGTGAGAACACAGCTACGGATCCTGACATGGGCATTAACGCTGCTCGACAGCGCAGCGGAGGTTACAATAGTGCGGAAAGCACTGCGTCCATAGCTGAAGGCGACAGCAACTGACACTGTTATCACAATGGAAACTGCTGACAGCAGGGTGGCTCCCCCGACAGACTATATGATATAGTTCTTTTAATAGAAGGTGATATCCAACGTGTAATAAAAGGGATTTTTTGGGACCATCTGACCTCTACATATGACATTCTGTTAGCTGAGTCAGACTGGCCCCCGCTTTTCATTTTGCCGCTCCAAGAGGGGAGGAGGTCACCCTCCCCAGCTTTCCACACAATGTGCCCGAGGAGCAGTCCGCAGAACTTTGCAGAAGAGTGTGCTCTGGTGCTTGCACCTGCATTGTACCATACTCAAGTCGGGTGGGATAAACTTTCTCCCAGACACGAGATTCCATTGCGGTTTATGCCACAGCCACAACCCCAATATCCCATGCGGCGATTGGCTAAAGCCCCCGTTGCGGAAATCCTTGAACAATTAGAATATCAAGGTGTGATTGAGACATGTGTGTCACCCGTGAATAATCCTCATTTCACTGTTACCAAACCTGATGGGTCGTACTGCCTGGTTTTGGAGTATCTTTGTGAAACAAAGGAGTTAGGTCCATGTAGAGTATGGGGTAGACTGGATCGCAATAAACTAGAAAACACAAGAATATGTCTACACCCAATTAATTTCCAAAAACGTATTTCAGATCATAGGAGAAACACAAACGTATTGAGTTTGACCCGGTATTTTTATTTATACCTGTCTCTTTCGGAAAAAAAAATCATTCTTCTTTTGAAAGTTTTGCAAAAAAAGGAGACAACTGTTTATTCAATACACTTAAATTCCAACATCTAACTATTTACAAACAAAATATTTACAATTCATATACACAATTATCATACATTCCACAAAAAATTCACTATACAAACACAAACAATTGAAATTTTCAATAAAGTTAATCTGAATTCATAAAGAATGAAGAGACAAAGTCAAAAGGAAGGAGCACGTTCTAATATAAGGTTGACTTTTACAACCAGCCAGAGCTAGTTCAAACGCTTAGTGATATTGATTGCTCCCTCAGATGTGCCGACGCATTTCTAGTCCGAGGAATCCAGTTCCCAGACTGTCATCAGGGCTTTGTCACTTTTCTGTGTAAAATGCAGAAAAACAACAAAGTTTTAATTATCTAGCTTGAAGCCTCTATTCTTTCTGGTATTGCACTAAACAATCTAAAACTTTGGGTTTTCGCCTCTCATCTGCAAGGGCAGTGCACTGAAGCTTTACACCGAGCATGTCTTATTCCGGGCCACATGTTGTTTTTAAATAGTACGATCTCACAAACAACTTGTCTTAGTTTGGCCACTTCAAAACACATGAATACCCCTAAAATTCCTAATCTGCATGCTTACCCTAATTGGAAGAATCATACTGATAGATCCCTTGATGAATTACAATCTTTAATTTCAAATTCCTCCTTTAACATTTCGTCCCTGGATCCTGACGGTTGGCTGTTGTGGCCAACAAGTTCTGATTCTTGTCAACATGGCTTTCTGGGTTTAGCCCCTGGCCTTACACAGGACAGAACTGATCCCTTTTTGAAACTTCCCATTCAGTTACCACCTAGTCAGTGGGGAAATGATGTCAAAATTGGCTGAAACAATCCACTCTTTCGTCTGTTAAACATCATTTATCTTTGTTCACCGACAACGTTGATTTAACTGATTTTGTTAAGGGTCCTGTGAGTGGAAGATCTAAAAGATATATATATGTGCGATTTACAATGAAGTTTGGAAACTGTCGCAGGTTGAGGCTGCTTCCTGTTTAAGAGCAATAGACCAAGTTAATTTGGAAAAAGTGCTTGCTCTCATTGATAATAGCATTAACACACTCTCTTCCAGAATTTACACCTTGGATAATATTGTTTTATCTGTTGTGCATATTGTGAAAGATGATGTTTCTGTTTTGTTCCATGGTCAAAATCAATTGCGGTCCATCACGCAGTTTGCTTGGACCTTACAAACTTTAAAATCTGGGAAAGTGCCTTGGGACTACATTAATATTTCGTCAGTGTTTATACCGTTTAATTTAACAGAAAAACAACAGTTCATGTCCATGAAGGATGCGTCACATTCTCTATTGCATATAAAAAAATTAGTGCCATTACCATTTTCTGTAGCCGAATCTAATTCAGCTGTGTGGCTCATCCATGGTTTAATAACATTGCCTTTTCCTCTGTTTAAGTTTAGTTCATGTATGAAACACTATGCCCTGGGTAGATGTGAACCACTCGGTACCGCTTTTCTCCATAAAGTTTGGTCTCTGCCCTTCTCATACAGATGTCTGAGGGATGGCTAAGAGGTTTACTTAAAAGGGCAGGAGTGCACTTCCACACCTGATCACTCACTCGTATGCAAGAATGTTCAATTGCACGGGACGTGTAATGTGGAGGCTCCGAATTTAGCTTGCATTTTGAAGGGAATTCCTGTGCCAGCTATCCTACCAACATTCACACTATTAGCAACTGATAGCTATTTGCTTTTAAATAATGAAGCTTGCTTCGGGATGTTAGCTGGAATTCTGTACATTGTCACTGTTTCACAGCGAGTATATTGCTGTAAAAATGTGCTTTTCCCGCCCCCGCAATGGAGGCTCGATATCTCTATGTGGCCTTCCATTCCGACACTGAAAGCAGAGTTCAACAAGTTGAACAGAATAAGAGCTTTATTGTCTCAAACAGAAGTCGCTCTCACTTCTTCTTGTGAAACATTTGTTCTTCATGTTGCTAACACGTGTACAGAAGTACACACGCTTTTAAATACAGATCTCCCACTTCATTTTGTCGCTTTAATCCACACTATCTTTAATGCCTCGACCACTACAGGCCTGGCCCACTTTTTTAGAACTGTTTGCTCCGGCCTTGTGACCTCATTCCAAACTATATTTGGTGTGATACTGGCATTTTTTCATTTTATTTTTTCCAGCATCTTTAGCGGCTTCCCCATGTTCCATTGCCTGGATTGCCAATTCGAAGGGGCATTAGAACTCTGTCTCTCAAATACGGTGTCTCCTGCTCCTGATTTTGACCATCTTTTGAGTCCCTTAGTGGCTCATGAGTTTGCCTGTTCTGGAATCAGGATTATGGTCTGTGCAGCAGCGCACTGAGTTTTGCCGAATTGGGACATATATACGGCTGCGCATGACTTCCTGGAACGAAGTTATCTTGAAGTAAACGCAAGTTGTCCTCTGATTGTGCTAGAGGCTCCCGCAATTGAAGAACATGTATGTTCATTTCCGTTACTAAATTGAATGGCAGAACTCTTTGCTGACAATAACAATGACTTCCTTTTGGAGGCTGTTGCGACATACTGTGCATACACGCTGATGGATTAGATTGGCAACGATCCAGCATGCGATGCATCACTCAAGTTTTTTGCTTCTCCCCGTGATGTTATTTTTTTTTCTCACTTGCATTTCTTTTTTCTTTTTTAATAGACATTCTTTTCTTTTTGCCCCTTTCATTTCCTTGTTACCCATTTTTTGACAAGAATGAACTTATTTCTGTCTCGGATGAATTTGAACTCTGCATTCTTCTTATGTTTCTTTTCGTGCATTGACCCGATCAAGGGAGGGTGTATTGAGGATACGGTTATGCCTGCACACATTGCTATGATAGCATAAGTGAGTTAGTTGCTCAAACGCCATTTTGCTGCTTTTGCACATAACACTACATGTATAAAGACAAACTGCTTGATTTTCCTTCACATGAGAATGGTCTGTTTTTCACATCTCTAGACTCACAATGCGGCCTCAAGTCTGCACAAAGTGTTCAAGGCTAAAATAACAATGTATGCTGTTGATGCAGGTTGATCGGCCCACGCTCTATACACAACACGAACACAGCTGCTCATTTCTGAAACTCAGATGCTTTTAATATTGAACTGCATGCATGAGACTAGCACTTGGAAAAAACCTTTGAATCGACAAAGAGCTGTCCTGATCTGGGATGTGATTCACTTACCTGACTTTGGAGGTATGGGGTTCCCCGTTTTAACCTAGAGGTCTTCTATTATTATAATACATAGCTCCTAGCCAAGGGATGGTGGTACACAAGGCGCTATAGACCTGGTTCCACTATCATTATAATAGGATTTCTCCCTTTGAATTTTATGGAATTGTAACAATGCTGATTGTATTGATTTTATGCCTCTTTTTACTTATGTCGGTAAAGATACTGCATCTTAGAGCACGTAGTTGAAATAAGCATTGTAAACTATACCGTGTCTCTGATTACTCACGTTGTGGACATTTATTAGAATTTTAAAAAAAAGTGTTCTTAATGCCCACTATTCCTTAGAGGTCCCAAAGTCTCTTGTTCTGGGTTGTCTAATCATTGGTAGCTTTGCTGTAGTACGGAGAATGAGTGAGACACTGTTGCTAGTCGGAAAGGGCTTCTGGGCACTGAGGTGGGTTTTTGGTACACCACAATACACTGAGGTCCTGGTTTCCTGCGCATAGTTCTGCGCATGAGCAGAATCCTCGCAACAAAATCAGCTCTAGAAACAATGCTTGGACTAAGAAGGGTATTTTCAGCTAACTTTAGGGATTAGTGATAAAACCTATAAACTCAACACACTTGGACTGAGTCCCTGCAAGAAGAACTCATTTAACAAGCACACACTGGTGAATAGTCACAGCTGATTGTGGTGTTTGGTTGTTTTCTACAACAGTAATGATTTAGTGACAGCGGTCAGAGAACAGTGTCCAAAAGCAAAGTGAAAGGAGAAGAATGTGAACTGTCACTCTTGGGTATATTGCTTGCAGTACACAATATTTACCACCCAAGCACTGACGCGAACAAGTGAAAGGATCAGAATGAGAGCTGCGACTCTCAGTGTTAATGCTTGCAGTGCACTGCATTTACCACCCAGGCGCTGACATGAAAGAATGAAAGGAGAAAAATGTGAGCTGTGACTCTCAGGGTTAATGCTTGCAGTGCCCTGCATTTACCACCCAGGCCCTGACATGAAAGAATGAAAGGAGAAGAATGAGAGCTGTGACTCTCAGGGTTAATGCTTGAAGTGCACTGCATTTACCACCCAGGCCCTGACATGGAAGAATGAAAGGAGAAGAATGTGAGCTGTGACTCTCATGGTTAATGCTTGCAATGCACTGCATTTACCACCCAAGCCCTGACATGAAAGAATGAAAGGAGAAGAATGTGAGCTGTGACTCTCAGGGTTAATGCTTGCAGTGCACTGCATTTACCACCCAAGCCCTGATGTGGAAGAAGTGACTCCATTGTCCATCGTTGCGTCTGTAAATGCACCCATCAAAGTGGCCCTTTTCCAGAGGTGTTTATCATCAAGCTTGATCTTTACGCACCGCTGACTATGTAGCTTATGCACGATTAGATGGATTGTATACAACAGAGGTGTTTATCATCAAGCTGGACCTTAACTCACCGCTGACTGTAAGTGATTCATGGTTAGATAGATTGTATACAACAGAGGTGTTTATAATTTATTTTGTTTATTTATTATATTTTGGTCATTTATTGGGTGCAGTGAATCATCCCCAGGGGGATCTTTCGGCGCATGAGAAGAGAACAATCTATTGACAGTGGGAACCAGATTAGAAAAGCCAGGTTTTAAGCAATTTCTTAAATTGAAAGAAACTGGAACAGGCACAGAGCTCTTCCGGGAGAGAGTTCCAATAACTGGGTGCCAGATAAGAAAAGGCTAGCCCACTCATTTTGGTCTTCCGAATTCTCCGAGTACAAAGCAAGTTGCGGTTGCTGGATCGAAGCTGTCGTACGGGTTGATAACAATCAATTTTTTTGTCAGATATAATGGCCCCATACCCTGGAGGGCCTTGAAAACCATACACAACAGCTTAAAGATGGCTCGTTTTCTAATGGGGAGCCAATGCAGTTGGTGAAAGAGAGGTAAAGAGGGGGTTCGAGCAGATTTATTGAGGGCAAGACGGGCTGCCGTATTTTGAACCACTTGAAGTTTGGCCGCCAAGTCCTCTCTTACTCCCACAAACAAAGAGTTGCCATAGTCCAGTCGACTAACTAGGAGTGACTGGATAAGAGTCTTTCTGGCATTTAGCGGGATCCACTGAAAGATTTTTCTGAGCATCCTCATGGTACCAAAACACATGCCTGACACGGTCTTCACCTGCTCTTCCATGGATAATTTGTTGTCAATTTTGATACCCAGGTTCTTAGCCCATCCTCTAGGGGAAGGGGATTCTCCTTATTCTGCTGGCCACCAATCTGGGGTCCATATCTGCTCCGCCTTGCCAAACAGTAAGATCTCTGTTTTCGAGGAGTTGAGTTGGAGGAAATTCTTCTTCATCCAGCTTGCAGTTTATAAATTTAAGTTTGGTTACTGAAGGGTTAGCCTCAAAGGGGACTATCACCTGTGTGTCGTCTGCATAGGATATAGTTTCAAAAGCAAAATTCCTAATGATGGCAGCTAAGGGGGACACATATATTTTGAACAAGGTAGGGCTCAATATTGAGTCTTGTGGGACTCCTTTATCTACCAAAGTGGTTTTTGACACAAAAGAGTCCAACTGGACGCTCTGTGTTCTATCAAACAGATAGTTCTGAATCCATTTAAGGGCCATGCCTCTGACACCAATCTCTCGAAGCCTGTCCAACAGGATGCGATGAGAGATGGTGGCAAAGGCTGCCGACAGATCAAGCAGCACTAACATCACAGGGATATCCTTGTCCAGAGACATTCTTAAAGTGTCAGTAACCTCCAACAAAGCGGCCTCCGTGCTATAAGAAGCACGGAAGCCCGACTGGGATATGTCCAGTAAGTTATTCTGTTCCAAGTAGCAGGAAAGGTGGCAGTTGACTAGTGTCTCAATAGTTTTTTAACAACAGGGAAGCAAGGAAATCGGTCGAAAATTCTGTAAATCTGTAGGGTCCGCTAATGCATTTTTAAGCAAAGGTTTAATACGAGCGCATTTCCATTTTTGTGGTACCGTTGCTGTGCCTATTGAGATGTTACAAACTTGAGCAAGCACATAAGATAAGACTGGGGTTAGTTCAGACATAACAGCAGGTGGCACTGGGTCTAGCGGGGAACCGGATTTCACCTGCGTTAATAACAGGCTTACTTGTTCCCCTGAGATGTTGGAAAAAGATTCTAGGCTCGAAGGACAGTGGTTTTCAGGCACAGGGACCTTTTCAAGAGCTACCTCTTCAGGCCCAAAGGCGCGATAGATCACGTTCATTTTTTTAGTAAAGTAGCTCCCTAGATCCTCACATAATTCTTGGGTGGATGGCGGGAGTGGGTTGTTAGACCTCGGGTTTGTGAATTCCTTTAGGATAGAAAAGAGCTCCTGAGAGGAATACCAAGCTTCCATAATGCGGGAGCCTAGCTATGTTACAGCTGTTTAGATCGGTAGCACGATTCCTCATGCTCCAAGTTGGATTTCCTCCATTTTCTTTCTATCACCCTGCATGAAGCCTTTACTCTCTTAAGACTATCTCAATACCAGGGGGCAGGAGCTGACCATGCCTGAATATTTACCCTCTTTAAAGGTGCAATAGAGTCGAGGCCATCCGTTATAGAGGCCTCGAACCTTTCTAAGGCAGTCTGGGAGGGATATGGTCCCGACTAAATGCAGCGGAAGTTACCTTTTTCCAGTATCTACGCAACTCCTTGTGAGTGTGTGGGGGGCCGGGCAGTTTTTTCAACGCCCAAGAAAAACGTAGTGCCAGGTGATCAGTCCAGCCTAACTTTAGGGGGGGTTCGGCAACTAACTCAGGGATGCTGGTGAAAATCATGTCCAACACATTTCCAGCCACATGTGTAGGGTTAGTGACTCTAGGGGACAGTTCAAGAGTTTCCATCACTGCCACCAGACAGACAGATTCTGTATTGGAGAGAACCTCCAGAGGATGATTGAAGTCCCTTACCAATAGAAACCTGTTGGTCTGTAACGTATAAGGGGCCAGCCGTTCTAGCAGTGCTGAACAAAACTCCTTCCTTATACCTCCCGGGGGGTGATATGCTAGAGCTCCCCCCTACTCAATCTCTTGGTGGGGATGCACTCTGAAGATCAATAGCTCGATATTGGGGGAAGATAGTGCATCAAGAGTCTATATGATAAGGAGGACGAGTGGAAGTGGCCAAACCTCCACCCCGTTTTCCTGATCTATCCAGCCGGACCACAGCATAATCTTCTGGAAAAGCCATTGCCAAAGCTGGCGTTGGTTTATTATTCAGCCAGGTTTCCGTGAAAAGGCAGATGTCTGGCCCGGTCTCGTCTAATAGGTCCCAAATTTCCACCACATGTTTTGGGATAGAACGCGCATTCAGATACAACCCCTTAAAGGGTCATGCTAGGCCCATCCCGGTCTGTCTCTCACTTCCAGTGTCCTGCACCCTTCCAGTAGGACTGGGGATTGAACATAATAGTGGACTAAGGGGAGTATGCATGACTTCCCCCTATGTCCATCCACAATCGGGGCACTTCTCTAAGGTGACAGCATCTACTACTTGCAGGTTAATTATCACCCCTGCACAAGCTGAGGCAACCCCATATTCCACCAACCTCTCCTTGGGTACACCAGCCTGGGAGCCTGAGGTCCCTGTGGAAAAATGGGCAGCATCCCCTGGCAGCCGGCAGCGTCCAGGCGCGGACGGGCGCAGACGGGCTTGCCTTAGGTGCGACTTCAGTGGGCCAGTGGCACGCCCGCTGCGCGCGGCAGGAAATGCAGTGATTTTATACCTGGGAGGACTGTCCACTAGAGCGCTAACTGTTAGAGTGGCGCCCCGCAGGTATGAAAGACTATGGGCGTGCTCTCTCCACTCAATCAATCGGAAATCCAATTGCGGTGGACCAGAGAGCAGTCCAAACAATGCGCGAAACGTAATCAGGTAAGAGGCAGTTTAGATGAAAGGCAGTTCTAGGTTAAAACAAATGTCACATCTGAAACATATAATGCTAAAAACAAATTAACAGAAGATTCCTACTCAGGCTGCTTCCTTCTCTCATTGAGCTGGATCTTGGTCACCGCTGGCTGTGTAAATGAGTCACGGTCAGATGAATTGTATATAACAGAGGTGTTTATTTACGAGCTGGATCTTGGCTCACCGCTGGGTATGTATATAAGTCACGGTGAGTTGAAATGTATATAGCAAAGGTGTTTATATTCGAGCTGGATCTTGGCTCACCGCTGAGTATGTATATAAGTCACGGTGAGTTGAAATGTTTATCATCGAGCTGGATATTGACTCATCAACCGCTGATTCTGTAACGGATTCACTATTAGATGGATTGTATACAACAAAGGTATTTATAATTGAGCTTGATCTTGGCTCACCACTGGCTGTGGAAATGAGTCGGGGTTAGATGAATTGTATACAACAAAGGTGTTTATCATCCAGCTGGATCTTGACTCAACGCTGGCTATGTAAGTGATTCATGGTTAGATTAATTGTATAAATATATGTTATGAGTTTCTTATTTACAGAGACACTTTCAACCAAATTCTAACTGGTTATAGGACAGAATCAATGCATGACGGCAACATTATTGATAGGAACTATTGTGGAATGGAGGATAACAGTACAAAGAGCTTCTCATGAACCTATGAGCACCAAGTAAGGGTGAAGGGTCAGCAGATATAAAGTAATGGTTATTTGATTTTTTGTTTTTTGTTGAAACGCTCCTGCAAAGGTCATAATCCAGAATGTTGCTCCCCCTAGGTCTCGGACTAACTCATCGTTTTATACTTTTTCTCATAGTATGAGAGGCTCTTTTTCTGAGCCCCTGTTTGTTCTTACAGTGATAAAGTCCTAGCAGAGGCTATCTATGGAGCAGCTTCACTGGGATTACTGAGTAAGATCTTCTTACACCTTTGCCAAGTTACCTGTAAAAGAGAATTTTATGAGGTTGTCTAGGGGCTAGTAATTCCATAGTTCTATGCGTGCTTAACTATAAATATTATATAGATATTTATATATTTATCCACAAAAAAAAACAAAGTTTACAGGGACGTTTTAGTTAGGAAATAGAATTTAAAAAAACCTGAGAAATTAGGGACAGTATAGTTCGGTTAACAATTTATACACAAAACCATAGAAATTTAGCAGTAATGGTTAGAGTTATCTCAAGAAACTATAACACATGCCCTCGGCTAACTATAACTTGCGCGCCCACCATAATTTTACTGCAAATTATTTCATCAATCATGGCATAGCAGTTATCATGAGTGATGTAATATATGGGGTAATTAGCAGTGCACGGCCAGTGTGCGAGTTGTAGTTACCTTAGGGCACTGCCCCAGATGCACCAAGCCACCGGCATGAACCAGCATTGCTCCCGCTCTCAGGGAGAAACTAAAAATGCTGCTCCCTGCATGCGAGAGCAATTCTTTCATCTGTTTCTCTGCTCACTTCACAGCGGGCAGGGAAGCAATTGTAAAGTCCGCTCCCAGCAACCAGGTGTATTTTTTGATGCTCCTGCCTGCTGGGCACAGACGTAGTGTTTTTTCTCGCTTTGCAGGAGCTTAAAAATTGCTCCCACAAAGCGAGAGCAAACGCAGGTTTCCGTGTCCGGACCAGTGCGGGCAAGGAAACTGCTATGCTCTGGGTGTGGGCCCCCCACTGCATAGCCAAGCCGGCAATGGAGTATGGGGTCCCCAGGCTTATTTATAGTTCTGGGGGTGCCGCTCGCAGCCGTGGGTTTAACGCTCATTGAGACCCTGTTTTTCCGGATAGCCCTGCTTCTTGGGACTTTGCTGCCTTCTAATCCCGGATTACCGCCGACTGCCACTGAGGGACAGCGGTCAGGAGTACAGCTGCCATATCGCCGTGGGAGCGGGACTGCGAGGACCAGCAGCCTGTGCGGAGAGCACACCGCCCGCACCTGGTTCCTCTTCCCCCCTCCTCCAAGCACTTAACGGCTCGTGGCCCCCGCTTCGCGGGAGCCGCTCGCAGCCGTGGGTTTAACGCTCATTGAGACCCTGTTTTTCCGGATAGCCCTGCTTCTTGGGACTTTGCTGCCTTCTAATCCCGGATTACCGCCGACTGCCGCTGAGGGACAGCGGTCAGGAGTACAGCTGCCATATCGCCGTGGGAGCGGGACTGCGAGGACCAGCAGCCTGTGAGGAGAGCACACCGGCCGCACCTGGTTCCTCTTCCCGCCCCCTCCTCCAACTATTCAGGTAACTAGTGACCCGCGCATCGCGGGACGCGCACGGGTCGGCGCCGGGAGAAGCCCGGGACAAGGGCGGGACAGTCTAAGACAGTCCAAGACTGGCCACGACTGGACTGGACCCGAATTTCTGCAAAAAAAAGCACTGTGAGTGATCAGATAACAGTTATCCGTGGCTCCAATATTGACTGTCCCTGGGTAAAGTGCGAGCACATCGTTATTGGTAAGGGGCTTCAGCTTTATATATATATATCATCTGGTCGTCCCTAGCCTTGCATATGTCTAAACAAAAGACCCCCATCGCTCCTGCTAACACCATGGACAACTAGTTAGTGCAGTTGGTGGCAAAAATAAATAACGAACGGAGGTCTTCCTTGGGACTTAGCACCTCACCAACACCATCCCAAAGGGAGAACTTAGGCATGAATTTGATGGATTTGGATACAACCAATGTTATAGAATCATCTATCCAGCAAATTACTGATAGATCTTTGCTAAATGTTTCCACGGTTTCAAATCTAGACACTATTGTTGACATAACAGTGGAGGATGATATAGATGTATTCCAACAAGATCTAGAGCTAGTTGAGGATTGTATGTCTCCACCGGCTCCTGTCCCTGCGCCAAGAGCAGCCAGAGGGGGCACTAAGATTCCCCCCAAAAGACAAGGGCTGCGGTCTAGTAGGAAAAGACCAGCAACCCCCCCCTAGTAAGAGTCTCATAGCAGGAAAAATGGGAGAAGAAAATGGCAGTTTAGGTTGGGACGACGCCATTATAAAGAAACTCATGGGTATGTTGGACACTAAACTAAATCGGATAATTAAACCGCTGTTGTCTAAAATTGACCACCTCACTGATAAAGTTAGCAAATTGGAGACCCTTTTAAAAACTACCAATGACAATGTGGGGGAAATACCGAATTTGGTATTAGGTAAAATCGACGAAAAGCAATCTATGGGAAATCCATCAGGGGGAACAGTGGACATATTAGCTACCATTCAGTCAACTGGATTAAATCTTGGCATGCAACCAAATAACCCTGTAGCCGTTGGCCCCTCAGTAATCCCAGGGAATATTACAGATACAGGCCCAAATCTAGAAATAGGTCCTGTGGAACTAATCGTTGAAGCCTCACCTATGATTCTTGTTCTTGCCAACGTGCCACCCCTGAATACAGGCCAGATTGAGTCACCTGAATCCTTGCTAAATAAAGCATTGCAATGGTTGAGCAATAACATGCACATTTCTCCCTGGGGCAAACAAAAGCTGTCTGAGGACTTGGTAACAGCAAGACAAGTGAAATGGATAGGTAATAAACCTAAGAAATTTGCAGGGGACTGTGTGGTACTGAACTTTAAGGGCCCAGAAGTACTACCGGAAATCCTGCTCAATCTATTCCCTCCCCAACGCAGAACGGCAGAACTAATACCACTCACGCTGGACTTCTTCTATAGTAGAAGAGGACTAGTGGCAAAGCCAAGTGTATTAAGGACCAAGTGGTCAGTTGTGGGTAGCAGAAGGGCTAGGGATGGTCCAATTTGTGACTGGGGGTTGAACCTGGAAAACAGATTTGCTGCCTTATCTAACATAAACGAATGCGATTGACTCGCAGGGTGTAAACATTTGCCAGCCAAACCGCAGAGAATGCAAACCAATGGAACGGCAGATATTATGGTAGGCATACAATCCAATAACCAGACAATAGGAAATAGGGAACCCCGATTCTGGAGAGGCAGATAAAGTCCCATATGGTAAAAATAGGGAAAAGGCAGGGAGTGAGGTAGTATGGGAAGGCGGAAAAATAATAAGTGTTGACCATGCTGAAACTGACGTGGAGATGGGCCAGCCAGGGCCACACTTAGGAGAATCTTCTTTGACCCTCATCTCATGGAATATAGCAGGCATAGCGAACAAGATAGCTACAACAGAATGGGTTGATTTTATTGACCAATATGACATTATTATGTTACAAGAAACTTGGTCATTAAACCCAGTTTTTCGACAGGGGTACTTAAACTTCTACATACCAGCAATTAGAAATCGCTTAGGACGCCCCTCCGGAGGCCTACTAATTTGGATCCGCCAGTCACTGAATTGCACAATAACGCAAAGATCTTTACCATCTAATGATAACTTAGCACTCAACATTAGATGGGACAGTGGCCAAGAACTGGCTCTGTTTAATGTTTATGCCAGGGGGGTTGGTGGCGGTAAATCCTCAGATGTAGTAACTATTTTAGAACAGGATGTTGAATTGTTAACACTTCAACCGCACATTATTGTGGGTGGGGATTTCAATTCCACCTTTGAACCCTTGGGTGAAGAGGACAGGATTCTGTCCGAGGAGGAGGACATTAACTGGGGAATACCTCCATTGGAGGTGCCTGCCATTAAAAGATGGAGTGCGGTGGCAATTCAGCTAAAGAGTCTCTGCTTAGCAAGTGGACTGAGAGCGGTAAATGGGTGCACGCCCTCTGATCTAAAAGGAAGCAATACTTTTGATAATGGACGCGCATCAAGCAGAATTGATTACTTTTTAATAGATGTAAGGGCATGGAGTAAATTGATAGACATGTCTGTGGAAGCAAGATTGGAAAGTGATCACAATCCCCTGTGTATGACCTTTCACTCCTACCACGAGACCACAGATCATGTCAATAAATATGAGCGGGTGACTCAAGATGTTGTGTGTTCAAACAATCAGCGCCATCTGAAATGGAGAATGTTGATTGAAGATATAGCGAAATTAGAGGACCTCAAAAAAATAGTGATAGAGGAAGTAAACAACATCAAGTCCCATTGTGGGAATCCAAACTTCCAGGTCTATATGATGGAGGCCCATAAAAACTTTTTCTGCAAACTTCAAAGCTTCTTCATCAAATCTGTAGACCCAACAAGAGCCAAAAAGGAACAACCAAGGCAGGGATGGTATGACAAGAGCTGTAGACTGGCACGACACAACCTAAGTACTGAATTGAGAACGGGTAATGCTACAACAGTTAGGAAGGCGAGAGATAGCTATAGATTGACACAAAAACAAGCTAGGAAACGTTGGGACGAAGAACGCTGGTGCGAGCTAAAACAGGCTTGCGCAGCCAAGGATTCCAAGTTATTTTGGGCTACAGTAAAATGGGATAGGGGAGGGATAGCTGCACAACCACATAATCATGTTGCTAAAAATGAATGGACTGAGTTTTTCAAACCGCAGTATGCCCGTAGCCTAATGCATACCTTTGACCCCCCCCCCAAGTGTCTTTTTTAAACACCAAATATTTAATGAAAAAGACGTTAGCATGGCCTTGGATTGTGTATCGGGGGGAAAAGCACAGGGCATGGATGGAATGCCGGCAGATGTGTTTCTATCCGACAGGAATTCATGGTGCACTTATTTCACATGGTTGGCAAATGCAGTGGCTATGGGAGGGGAAGTGCCCGCTTCATGGAAGGGAGCGGAAATCATCCCTATATTTAAAAAAGGTGACAAAACACAGGCAAAAAATTATAGACCCATCAGTCTCATTGACACAGCGCCGAAACTTATGGGGCGCTTAGTCCAGAATAAACTGCAACAATGGATTGATGAAAAAAATATATTGTCACCATACCAAGCAGGGTTCCGCCCCCTGACCAGTAGTGTCGACCAAGTTTTCTACTTCATAACCATCTATTGGAGAAATGTCACCTTAAAAAAGGGAACACTATATGCTGTTTTTGTGGACTTAAAAGCAGCCTTTGACCTGGTCCCAAGAGAAAAACTGTGGCAGACCCTGGCTGATGTAGGCATAAGTCAAGAATTGCTCACCCTGTTAGTGCGCCTCCATGAAAATAACTTCGCTAAAATCAGGTGGGGCAAGCAGGGAGAAGTGACTGAGCCCTTTCCGGTGGAGCGAGGGGTGAGGCAAGGGTGCGTTCTGGCCCCAACATTATTTTCAATCTATATAAATGGCATTGTTGATCATCTGAAGAAATTTCCAAGTGATGCCCCAACTATAGCAGGTTCACATGTTCCCGTATTAATGTTTGCGGATGATACGCTTTTACTTTCACGTACACCGAGTGGTCTCCAAAAAGTGGTTGATGCCTTTGGTGAATTTTGTGATAGCAGGGGCCTTGAATTGAATACATCTAAGACTAAATTCATGTGCCTTAACTATCAGTCTACATTTAAAGGTGTGATAACGTACAAGGGCACCCCACTTGAGAAAGTTGATGCTTTTTCCTATCTAGGAATTATTTTGCAGGGCGACATGAAATGGAAATCGCATATGAACACGGCAGTACTAAAGTTTAGTCAGCTTGCAGGGGTGGTCGCCCTTAAACATAGGGCCTCACTGACAAAACCAGTAAACTGCGCTCTTGAAATTTATAATATGAAAGTACTGAGCGCCTGCTTATATGGTTCCGAACTTTGGGTTTTTTCAAACTTGGGTGATCTGGGGCGGGCGGAAAATAGATTTCTGAGAGGGCTTGTAATGGCCCCGCAGAGCACGCCCACAATCCCCTTGAAGTTGGACCTTGGCAGGAAAAATGTAGAGGACATAGCTCGGCTACGGCCACTGTTGTATTGGAGGCGTCTGATGGTGACCCCAGAGTTAAGCCACTATGTCATAGCATTGTCAGACGTGGTTAAGTGTGACCGTTTCCATTGTATTGTATGGATAAAAGATCTGCGGGACCTACTTGCAAAGTTAAAATTGGAACATCTTTGGGGTAACAGGGATGTGGCTTGCTTCCCATTAAAAACAAAACTGAAAGAAATGTATTGGGAGATGGTGTACTCAATAATGTACCAAAAAGGATCTATATCTAACTTGTCATCTCGCTTTTTGGACATTAAAATGTTTCCATCGTGTGAAGCATATTGGGACATATTTGAACGCCTGCATGACAGGAAACTATATTTTCAATTCCGTGTTGGAACACTTCCAGGGAATGCTTTCAAGAAACACTGGTTCCCGCCGCGGGATGAACATTGTCATCATTGTAAGGACCAAATAGAGCACATCCTTCACTTATTGTTTTGTTGCCCTTTATATGCCAGTCCATGGCGTAAATGGCTAAAGCCAGTCTGTTTAAACATTGGTACTCGTAGCCAATCGACAGCACTTAGAATATTAGAAACTGACTGCTCTACACCATTTGTGATTGCGGTAGCAAAATTTCTTGCCTGGGCCTGGGTAATCCGTTCCCGCTCATTATTGCTATTGTAATGTAATGAAGTTTGGCTGCCATGTTCCAAATGCTCTCTCATCTGAAATGTTCTTAAAAAAACATTTTTTATGAAATAAGTATAAATTTTATTTGTGCAAAGTATTCGACTGTCACCTGTTTAATATGTTTTTTAACAAAAGTTTATTTTTTTATTTTTAGCTTTAGTATTTATTGTATAGGGTAGGGAAGGATGCTTTTATGACAAATGTCGAATAAAGCTTTCAAAATGAAAAAATATGGCATTATATCGCTCGCACAGACAACCTGTCTGAGGGTGATAGGCCGATGTTCCTATTTGGGTAATATTCAAGGTTTTACAGACTTGTTTCATTAAACGTGAAACAAAGGGGGTTCCCGGGTCTGTCAAAATCTCTCGGGGAAATCCTACCCTCGAAAACCTTTCTAGTATTTTTTCACTGATAATTTTCGTGCTTGGTGTTCATAGGGGAAATGCTTCTGGGTATCGAGTTGCGTAATCGACAATAACCAGTATATAGATATATCCTTTTAAAAAAAATTTAACATTGTTTTTATTAAAGACAAACATCAAATTGGCAATACAGACCGTTATCAGATGAGCATCTCGCTTGGTTAATTTACATATGTTCAAACTTAAATTCTCTACAAAAGCAATATCACACTTTACATCTCTTAGCAGTTCCTACAATACCTCGGTCCCTTTCCTGTTTCCACCCACCCTTTCACTCTTCATCCGAGCTGTCTGTGTCAGATTCCGACAGCGGATTACAAATGTCCCCTCGGAAAGTGTTCCAGACTGCCCAGATTTTATTCCATTTTCGTGGGCTCCTTCTAGTTGCATACACTGTGCGTTCGGTGATCATAGCAAGATCCATGTTTATGCACCAGGATGCTAGTGAGGGCAACTCTGCTGCTCCCCATTTCTGGCCGATATTCCTTTTAACAATCATGAGACCCGGGGGGGCGCTAGAGGGCGCACGAGTGGAATGGCTGCTTGAACGAGTAGCTCCCGCGCCCTGGCACATAATCCTTTAATTATCCTGGACTACAAGGTGACAAATCGCCGACAAAATACACTGCTGTATGCAGGCATGCTTTCTGCACACTCGCTGTAAGTTTGGGGCCGCTGCGAGCTGCGGGACCGGAGCTATCGCGGACTGCACTTTTGCCGGGGTTTGCTCTGGAGCCGGCGGAAGGAGCACGCTGGAGTGCCAACCTACGTGAGTCCGAGGTCGCCCACGAGGGGCTAGGCCGCACCTCTGGACGGCTGCCCAACATCGAAGAGACAAGCTGCTTTGAGGACTGTGGCCGGGACTGTGCTGCTATCGCCCGCTGCCTGAATTTGGTCCCTGCTGGAACGGACTGCCGAGGTGACGGCTGGGGAGGAATCTTCCTGCAGCGCCCAGCGGGAGGAAAGTTGCTGCGACGCTCGTGAACTGCCCGGAGCAGCGGCCGCCATTTCAATCTACATGCTGGGGTAAGGGACGCTGTGCGTGCTCCGATTCACCGGAGGGACCTACCACCTACCCAGCCTGAGCAACGAGGACCCCATGCGCAGCGCAGCATAGAGGGACTGACTGATGACCCCCCCTCCTGAGTTGATTTCTAACTGAACAGGGCCAGCTCCATCGTCCTCGCTGCCATACCTCGTCTACCACTACTCTACTGTCTACTGTACTTACTCTGTACTCTGCCTGATGGTGGCGGCTGCGGCCTACATACTGCCCTCCCTTCGCTGATTCTTGGCGCTCAGTTCACGGGTGACAAGGCTGCAGAGACACGCACTACTGGGGTTGCGGAACAACATAAACTTGCTCATTGCTTTCTCCTCCCACGTCGTTGGTGTGCCTAGGACCGTGGGGGGCACCCTCAGGCTTGTACCCCACTACTTATTACAACGTACCATACTTGCCAGCGACTACCGCACTGAGGGCTGCCGGAACTACCTGGGACTCCACACTGCCTGACGGCCCCGCTTGTAGCCTACACACGCACATAGTGCCCGCTGGGCGCGTGGTGTCTGCGGCCTGCTCCCTACTGAAGCCATGGGATGCCTCGATGGTCGCCAGACGAAGCTGAGCTTTGATGGCGCCAAAAAAGGCGCGAAATCGGTGCCTGGTGGCCCTGGGCCCAGCGGGACGCCCCCTACGGCCACTGCACCCCCAGCAACGGACCTTGATCTTCCTGCCCTGTTCCAGGAAATGAGGCAGGGGTTTGCGACAGTGGTTGAAAAAGTTGACGGGGTTACCGCCCGACTGAACGCCCTGGTCCAAAAGGTGGATCGCCACGAGGAGAGGCTGACGGCTGCGGAGCAGCGAGTCTCTGCCACCGAAGATACTGCTGCAACTCATACGACGCAGTTGGCTCGGATGGATAATTTGCTCCGCATCATAGCGGCGAAAAAAGAGGATTTGGAGGCCCGCAGTCGCGGCAACAACATACGCGTCACGAATGTGCCGGAATCCACAGACACGGGCAGGATGGAGCTATATATTGAGAGACTGCTTAAGGGATCGATTGGAGATGACGCTTTTTCTCCCCAATTTATCGTTGAGCGAGCGCACGGGTCCCTTGCACCAGTGCCCAAACCCGGATTACCACCTCGGCCTATTATTGCCAAGCTGTTGAATTATCGAGATCGTGATACGGCACTGAGGGCGGCCCGTACCCAACGCAACTTGCAATACAACGGCATCACCTTTTCCATATATCCGGATTTCACGCCGATGGTGCAGGAGGAGCGCCGTAAATTCCTGCCCGTGAAAAAGAAGCTTCGGGAAGCCCAAGTGGACTATGCTCTTTTATATCCGGCGAAGCTGCGGATCACTCGTCAGGGACAGCAACGGTTCTTTACAAACCCGCAGAAGGTGGAAGACTTCCTTAAATCGCTCCGGAGGATAGGGCGGGAGGGGCAAGATGCTGCAGCGAATTTGGAATGCGACGACTTGCCGCCGGGACCGGACGAATGACACTTGCCTCCACGGATTGCGCTAAGCTGCCTCTCCAGTTTTGTTTGAACATTGATCATCGCACAGACTGTGGCACCTGCACTGAACACGACTATCGATCTTGCATGGCGTCGACACACCTGTGGTAATGTAAACCAGGGCCCACTCTCTCGGCCCTAGGCTCCGCCGAGGGTAGAACAGACTGGAGCTATGGGCCGAGGGGTGGCTGTGCGTACTCTATGTCTTACCCCCACAGGGTGCTCCCCTTAAAGCTGTTATTGACTGTTTTGTTATTGCGGGGGTGGGGGGAGGCGGGGCGGGGGGGGAATGTTGGGTGGGGATCAATGGCTACTGGCATGATTGGGATGCTGGGGTGGGAGGGGGGGTGGGCTGTTACATGTTGAGGCTATACTTACTTGGAATGTGTAGGCGGATTCTGGGATGGTGTGCGTGGCCTTGGTGGTGGGACGCAACGGACCTGGGCTCATTATATTGGCTGATAATACTGTTTCTGCTGTGGACCGACCTATGACTGCGCAAACTGCTAATGGGCATTTGACTTGTTTATCCTGGAATGTTCGGGGGCTGAATGATGCTCGAAAATGTCGCAATGTTATTGCTTATCTTGATAGACACCGGCTCAGGTGGTTATGCTGCAAGAAACTCACTTACCGCCACGAGATAGAGTTACATTTGCAAGTAGATGGGCCGGGGACCGCATTTTTTCCTCTTATTCCACATATGCGAGGGGGGTGGCTATTCTCGTGGCCCGGACTGTACCATTTCACAGATATGGTGACCTAGCTGATAGGGAGGGGCGATATGCACTAATGTGGGGCAGACTAGGCCGAGACACTTATATATTTGTTGTGGTTTATGCGCCTTATGTGGATACACCTACATTTTTCACCACCCTATGGGGCAAGATATTGGCTGTGGGCTCCCGACACATCATCTGGGGTGGCGATTTCAATCTGGCACTGGTACCTCGATTAGATAGAGCGGATGGGGAGTGCTCCTATAAGCCTCGGGCCCGTGAGGCACTGGAGGGAGTGATAACAGAGGGGAAACTTCTAGATGCTTGGAGACACCTGCACCCATTGAGGAGAGAGGGCACTCACTTCACCTCGCACACGGGAACATGGGCACGTTTGGACTATTTCTTAATTACCAGGGGGGTTGCCGCAGAACTGGTGGTAGTGTCTCATTTACCTAGGACGCACTCTGATCACAGCCCCGTCGCACTCCACATTCGCATTCCTGGGTGCGACAATCTACGACCACATTGGAGACTTCGCCCAGACATCCTGCTAGACACCCTGTTTCGAACTGAATTGGGGGAGGAAATAGCTGCTTTTTTCCCCAGGAATAAGGGATCAGTTGACTCTGTTGAACACATTTGGGAGGCGTTCAAGGTGACCATCAGGGGCTATTGTATATCCAAGAGCTGTGGGGTCTTACGAGATATCCTTCGCACTATTGGTGCACTGGAAAGGGAGCTGGGCGCTCTGGAACGCCGCATGGTACTTGAACCTGGTCCTGCACTGCATGCTACCTTTAGGGAAACGCTGTCAAAATTTGAGGAGGAGGCTGCTCGGGAGTCTAGGTTCCGGGGCAGACACTGGCAGGCCCGAAAATATTGTGAGGGAGATAGACCTGGGAGGGCACTTGCTGCACTCACTCAGCCACCACGTGATCGCAATGTCATATTCGAACTTACAGATGCACAGGGCACTGCTATCAGAAACTCGGATGACATCCTTAACTCTTTCACGACACACTATCTTTCGCTATACACTACCACCGCGGGGTCTGCAACGTCTTATGCTGACTACCTGAAGGATGTAGCATTGTGTTGGCTTAGCGATGGGGACAGGGCTTTTATAGCTGCGCCTTTTGAACTAGATGAGATTTGCGACGCTATTATGTCTCTTCAGAATGGTAAGGCCCCTGGCCTTGATGGCATTCCTGCCGAATTTTATAAAGCATATATCGATATCATGGCTCCTGTCTTGCGCGAGGTCTACTCATAATCCCTTGACGAAGGCGTTCTGCCTTGCTCTATGCGTGAAGTTGTCATCACCTCCCTATTGAAACCTGACAAGGATCCCAGCTCCTGCAATTCATATCGCCCACTTTCCCTCTTAAACTGCGATGTAAAGATACTCGCTAAAGTTCTGGCTACACGGCTATCGCTGTTAATGACTAGGATTGTGCTGCCTGATCAATCCGGATTCGTGGCTGGCCGATCTACGTCGCACAACCTCTGCACCCTGTTCTCTCTCTTGCGCACCGTGCACCCTGAAACGCCTGTCGCAGCAGTATTTCTTGATGCTACTAAAGCCTTTGACTCAGTTGAATGGCCCTATCTATTTTCTGTCTTGGCAAGCATGGGGTTCCCACCCCTGTTCATATCCTGGGTTCGCCTGCTCTATACTCGACCAACGGCGAGAGTGCTGGTCAATGGCCGTCTGTCACAACCTATCGACATTACCAGAGGCACGCGTCAGGGATGTCCACTCTCGCCCTTATTGTTTGCCATAGCCTTTGAGCCGCTGGCTTGCCGCCTACGTCAGCTTCATCGGGATGGGGCGGTTCAATGCTTGCAGCGACAAATTGATGTGTCCCTGTACGCAGATGACATCACCTTATATGTAAAGCACCCTGAGATGCATCTTAATCCTTTACTCAGAGAGTTCATTGTGTTTGGCGGAATGTCAGGTGTGCACATCAACTGGTCCAAATCCCAAATTTTTCCGTTGACTGAGGCGGTGGGAGACTTCCCCCTTGACTATCCATTGGAGTGGTGCCGCACTGACCTTCCCTACCTGGGGATACGTATTTCCCGGGATAGGGAGGAGACGTTATGGGCCAATTATGGAGTTGCTATCACAAATCTGACTACTTCCGTGGATCGCTGGCTCACCCTGCCGCTTTCCATGGCTGGTAGGGCGTCTCTAATTAAAATGGTTATCCTACCCCGGTTCCTTTATCTTTTTATCAATATTCTATATTTCCCCGGCGCCTTCTTCTTTAAGACGCTGAAGACCGAGCTACGCAGGCTGTTTTGGGGAGGCAAGAACTTGCGGCTTCAATGGTCCACACTTACCTTACCCTACGACAAAGGAGGATTCGATGTGCCGGACTTTGAGCAGTACTACCAGTGTGCTCAGGCACACTTTGTCTACCACTGGATGGCACCTACACCTTACATGCCGCATATTGCGGTCGAGGACTGGATAGTGCACCCCATCCCACTCTCGGGTTTGCTCCACTGCCCGGAATCGTCCATAACCACGCCGAACACATCCGTTTCATGCACGATGGACGCGTGGCGTCGTATGGCCAAAAGCCTGTTGTGCCGGCTACCATACTCACCGAAGCTGCCACTTACCTATCACTCAGAACTCACCTTATTGCAGGAGCACGGGTTCCGCTCCCTATGTGCTACCCTATGAATTTACTGCTGGGGAGACTTGTTTGTTAATGGTCAGTTTAAAACTGCGGACCTTTTTTTTCAGACACACGACCGTACCCCTTTAGAACTTTTTTATTACGTACGTCTGCGTGCGGAGATGCGGGTCATACTCCCCAACTTCCCTAATGAGCCTGAGGTTTTGCCTCCACTCCACTTCCTATTGGGCTCCCGAGATGGGACGCATTTGATATCTGGCCTCTATCGTCAGCTCAGGGGCGCTGTGCCGATACCGGACGCCAGTGCTCGGGCGCGATGGACCGCTGAGTTGGCCACTGACATCACTGACGACCAATGGCTGTACTGCTGTGCGCTCACCTCCCGTTTATCTGCCAGTGGCAGATTCAAAATTATACATTATAAATTCCTGCAACGGATATACTATACACCTGTGCGCAAACTCAGATTGGCTGGCGGAGGATGATCGCTGCGCGCGCTGCCATGCCGGCCATGCGGATATTCTGCATCTGGCGTGGGAATGCCCACAGGTGGCCCTTTATTGGCAGCAAGTGACGGATGCCCTTACAAATATGACGGGCACTACAGTGCCTATGGACCCCTTGGTAACGATTCTTGGATATACCCAGCAAGTCCCTAGCTCTAGCCGGAAGTTTATTGATACTGCACTGCTTCTTGCCAAGCGACGTGTAGCCTGTCGATGGGGCCGTGGCAGGGCACCCAAATTTAAGAATTGGCTGACAGACTTGACCTACTGTCAAGACCAATATAACACATTCGCGGATTTAGTGCCCACATCCTGCAAACCTAGAGACATATGGGGCCCTCTGCTGTACTACCTGCTACAGCGGTCGGTGGGGGGAGATATGCCTGGGGAGGGCGTTGCCCCTCTTTGATGCTACACCGTACGGCCCTGGAAGAGGTCTACACTCTGGCTGCAATATCCGTATATCAAGGTGTTCTGCGTGGGACGTGCATTGCCGCCTGCGGTTAGGCTTGAGTGGTCAGCTTTTTTCGTGCCAATCCCCCCCTGTTCACCGTTGGGGATTCCCCCCCACCTGGTAGCGAGTGTTTCCCCCCCCCCCCCATTTCCCCCCTCCCTGACTTGGCCCATTACCCCCTCCACCATACTTTGCACATTCCCGAACTCATCTTCCTCCTTACAGCGGAACATGCCCTTCACAGCACATGTCATTGCCTTCGGACCTGCTAGTGGAATGTTCGGGACGTGGTCTTACGACTGCTGAGTGCTACGCTATACCACCTACCTAGATTACCTTACTGATTTGTCATTATTTCTCTTTTCAAGGAAGAACGAAGTGCCTCTTAGTTTCTTTGAAGTTGGGAAGTTTTTTATCACTGTTCTGACACTGAATGTTAAAACGGATAACACTGTTCTGCTGCTGCTCATCCTTCAGGGGCCCTACAACGCCTACTGTATTATTACCATCGCTCATGAATGTACTATGCCGCCGGGCCTCAGGGATGCCGGCTACGAGGCTGTGTAATACTTACCGTACCACGCTGCCAGCCTCCGGGTTGTGGGCACGAAAAGCTGTGTACTTTGCCTTGTGTTATGCAATAAAGCAGTGTTGAACTAAAAAAAAAAAAAAACCAATCATGAGACCCAACGTGACCCAAGTTTGTCCGTGGCGTGTGAGGTCATTGGGCTCCCATACATTTATTAGACATCTTGGCGGTTCTGGCAGAAGGGATACCTCTATTGTTTGTGATATTGTGCGTAATACCTGACGCCAATAATTTACTATTGCTGGACATTCCCATATGGAGTGGAGAAAAGTACCCTCCTCCCCGCATCCTCGAAGGCAATACGGGTGTTGTGCCATTTGTAGTTTGTGTAAGGTGGTCCTGGTGTAGTATATGCGATGCAGGATTTTAAGCTGTATTAGCCTAAGCTTGGCAGAGATTCCCACCTCTTTAGGTGACGCCAGGGCTTCTAGCCATTCTGAATCATCCATGTCTCCCACCTCCGTCGCCCATTTCCCTCGTAGTGTAACTGTGGGGTCTGGCAGGTTATTGAGTAACTTCCGGTATGTGAGTGATGTGGCGCGTTTATGCATGTGGTCAGTGAGTAAACGATCTTCCAGCGGGGAGGCCTCAGGGACCTCAGTATCCAGTGGGAGTACCATCAATAATGCATGTCTTATTTGTATGTATCTGTACGTCTCATTCGGGCCTAGGTCATATTGGTTTTTTTTGGGGGAGTTTTATATAGCGCGAACTAGAACCAAACCGAATCAGTTATCAGAGCGCTTTACATAGAACCAGTTACGTTACATGAGGACACACATTCATTTTTTTTTTTAGGCACGGGGAGATTAAGTGATTTGCCCAGAATCACAGGGGGTTATTGGCGTCGTTACCGAGACTCGAACCCACATCCCCAGGTCCGAGGTCGAGCGCCTTAGCCTTTAGGCCAACCGCTCTGTTGGAGCTGGGTAAAGGGTATCACTGTTCCTTTGTCTCACTGTGTAAAGCCCTTACTGCACTGCAGAAACCCCTCTCCATCCCAATCTTGCCTGCGCCGTGTACCACAACGTGGCTGTATGTTTTGTGGGTCCACCCAATTTCGAAGCTAGCCCTCTGTTGTAAAGCACGGCTAGCATGTTATTCGTGCCCAAGTGTGCCCTATCTGCCCTATATGCTGGGTCGTCATGAGGTGCATGGATCCATTGATTGATGACTTTAAGCTGTGCCGCCCAGTAATATAATTTTAAATGCGGGAGTTCAATCCCGCCATCATACCAACTTTTATATAATTTCGCCTGTGCTATGCGTGCCAGGTGGTGACCCCAAAGAAGGACCGATACCTGTGCTGCTATTTGTTTAAAATAGCGGGGTGAGACTGGATAGGACGTATTGTCAAGGACATAGAGAAATCTAGGCAGGGCCATCATTTTGTATAATGCCCCTCTACCCAGGAGCGTAAGGGGCAAAGACGCCCAATGTGCTACGTCGCGCCTTAAGCGCTCCAGGGGAGGTGCCAAGTTCCTAGCAAAGAAGTCTGTTGTGTCTTTAGTGATATAGATTCCTAGATACTTAAAGGAGTCCTCTGCTAACACTAGCAGGCAATCGGTGGGGAGTGCCGGCTCCGGCCCCTTCAGAATGTAAATGACTGATTTGGACCAGTTTATTGTGTATCCCGACACTCTCCCGAGGGTATCGCAAATATTAAGAAGCTCTGGTATACCGTGTTCTGGGTCCGTAAGGTAGACTAACATGTCATCAGCGTAAAGCAAGAGACGGTCTTCCCATCCCTCCCCCCAGCTGATTCCCTTTAGCAACGGGGTTGTCCTAATCAATGTCGCTAGAGTTTCCAATACAATGCAAACAATAGTGGTGACAGGGGACATCCCTGGCGTGTCCCCCTTGCCAGCGGTATCTCGTTTGATATGTGGCCGTTGGCCGTAACCCGGGCCAAAGGTCTAGTGTACAAGAGTCGTACCCATGCACTAAATTTAGGACCAAATCCCATATGTGATCGGACCGCAAATAGATATTGCCATTCCACCATATCGAATGCCATTTTCGCATCTAAAGATAATATCACAGCCGAATTTGACAACGGTGGAGCCTGTGCCAGTGCCCTATGCACGCATCGAAGGTTGAGGGCTGTGTTCCTATTAGGCATAAAACCCGATTGATCTGGGTGGATCAACTGTGGGAGGTGGGCCATCATCCTGTTCGCTAACAATTTAGCAAAAATGTTGGCTTCTGCATTTAGCATTGATATCGGTGGGTATGAAGTACACTCCGTCGGGGGCTTACCGGGTTTTGGAATCGCCACTATTGTCGCTATTCGTTGGTCCAGTGGGAGCTCGGCCTTTTCCAGACTCTCGTTATACATTGCCAATAGAGGTGCGCTTACAGTGTCAGCCATTTGCTTGTATCATTCTAAGGGGATCCCATTGGGCCCCAATCCTTTCCCTGATTGTATCGAACGGATTCCAGTTTGCAATTCGTCAATCGTTAGGTCCGCCTTCAGTTCCAAGGCCGCCTCAGGTGTAAGGGTTGGCATCTCTATATGTCTGAGGGAGTCCATTACATCCACCTCTGTTAGTTCCAAAGTCTGAGTGTAAACCTCCCGGAAATACTCTGCTAGTGTATGCACTATGCCTTCCGGGTGCGTCTGGAGTTGCCCCTCCCATGTCCGCAGCAATATATCCTTTTTTAGGTCTCGCCTCTCAATGCGCATGCGCATTGAGCGGAGCGAGACTATAGGGGTTTAAACAGACTTTAACTAACTAACGATTTGATGCTGTGCCCGTGCGCTTTTAGGTCAATGCGCAAGCGCATTGACATGAAATGCGCGTGCACAGCATCAAATCGTCAGCCATCTTGTGCCCAGCTTGGTGCCGCTCCACCCCCTGAGGCCTCAAAGGCTTTCACGGCCGGCCGGCCGTGCTTTCAGTTTCACAGCCGGCCGGCCGTGTCTCCTTTTCTTTTAACTTAATTCTTGTTTTTTTCTGCCCCTGTTGTGCCGATCGTCCGCCCTCCATCACTGGTAATCTCCCCATCTCCTGCCCACAACGAATGGATAACCAAAATGTATAAAACCGCCTCATGAGAAATTCGTAAGGTCCTGAAAGTTTGCTGCAGACTTGGTAAAACCCAGGAGTTTTGATGAAAGAATGACATCGGAGTGAATGTATCTATTATACAGCCTCTGCTCTCTCCCCCTCTTTTCCCCTCCCAGCCCCCACCTATGTCATCCTGTCACCCCTTCCCATGCGTCTGCTGCCTACATGCCCCTCACTTCATTTGAATCCTGGACACGGCAGACACACAGAGATGAGGTTACGTTCCAGTTACTCAGTCTGTTTCTGCTTATTCAGTTTCTTGCCTTCCGTTCTGTCATTGCGCCGTCCGTCCGCCCTCCGTCACTGGTAATCTCCCCATCTCCTGCCCACAACGAATGGATAACCAAAATGTATAAAACCACCTCATGAGAAATTCGTAAGGTCCTAGACGGACTGAAAGTTTGCTGCAGACTTGGTAAAACCCAGGAGTTTTCATGAAAGAATGACATCGGAGTGAATGTATCTATTATACGGCCTCTGCTCTCTCCCCCTCTTTTCCCCTCCCAGCCCCCACCTATGTCATCCTGTCACCCCTTCCCATGCGTCTGCTGCCTCCATGCCCCTCACTTCATTTGTTTCCTGGACACGGCAGACACACAGAGATGAGGTTACGTTCCAGTTACTCAGTCTGTTTCTGCTTATTCAGTTTCTTGCCTTCCGTTCTGTCATTGCGCACACTGCCCACACTTTTCGGGATTCTTCCCGGTACCTTGCGTTCTTAATGTTCTGTGTGTGATCTAAATACAAACCCAAGGTTGGCTCAGGTGACACGCATGGGGCCATTTGGTGAATATTTTATTTCACAGAACTCCCTCAATGAGCTGCTTCCGACATCCATCATTCAACATCCACCCATGCATCGTTTCACCCAAGCATTCACCCACCCATTCACACTTTCATCCATCTACGTGTGTTGCCGGAACATAGACCATGGAGGAACTATTCACCCCCCCCCCCCCCCCCCCCCCTAGGCCCTGTGCTTGGTATCTGCTTCAGCGTCAAACGTTCAAAACAATACCTTTATTACATGTATTTGCTCTTTTCATAGCTGCAGGACTTGGTTCGGATGCGGTTTTATTAACTGAATGTTTTTCTCGACTCATGTCACTCTCCCACTGTGGATAAAGTGCAGAGAGTCAGCCCGGGAACCTGCACAGCTCGTTAACGGAAGGGTTTCACTTCGGTGTGACATTCCCATAGTTCAGCAAACTTAACGTGACATCTAGAGAGGTGCAGTGTCGCCAGCTCTGCAAAGCGCCTCTTATTATAAAGTGTATCTGAAATTATCCAGTTTCTATAAATCCACCCATTCACACTTTCATCCATCTCCGTGTGCTGCCACTCCTACCCATCCACCCTCGCATGCAGGCACGCCCATCCAACCATATATTCATCCAAGTATACACCTATCAACTATAAACGTATCCATGCATCCATTCACGCACCCATTCACATTTGCATCCATCCATGTGTGCATCCATCCACCATCACCTCCAAATCCACCTCCACATCCACCACCACATCCACATCCACCATCACATCCACCATCACATCCACCATCACATCCACCATCACATCCACCGCCACATCCACCGCGACATCCACATCCACCGCCACATCCACCGCCACATCCACAGCCACATCCACCACCACGTCCACCACACCCACCACCACCACATCCACCACACCCACCACCACTACATCCACCACCCGATCCACCACCACCACCCCCCCATCCACCACCACCACTGCATCCACCACCACCACCACCACCTCCACCATCACCTCCACATCCACCATGACATCCACCGCCACATCCACCACCACATCCACCGCATCCACCACCACCGCATCCACCACCACCACATCCACCACCACCACCACATCCACCACCACATCCACCACCACATCCACCACCACATCCACCACCACATTCACCACCACATCCACCACCACATACATCCACCACCACATCCACCAGCACATCCAACACATCCACCACCACCACATCCACCACCACCACCTCATCCACCACCACCACCGCACCCACCACCACCACCACATCCACCACCACCACCCCATCCACCACCACCACATCCACCACCACCACCACATCCACCACCTCATCCACCACTGCATCCACCACCACCATATCCACCACACCCACCACCATCACTTCCACCAACACATCCACCACCACATCCACCACCACATCCACCACCACATCCACCACCACATCCACCACCACATCCACCACCACTTTCAACACATCCACCACCACCACATCCACCACCACCACATCCACCACCTCCACCACATCCACCACCACATCCACCACCTCCACAACCACCACATCCACCACCACCACCACCACATCCACCCCCACATCCACCACAATCACCACCACATCCACCATCACCACCACCACCACATCCACCACCACCATATCCCACAGATCCACCACCACCACATCTATATGTGTGTGTGTGTGTCTCTGTGTGTGTGTGTAGGTGCAAATGCAATGTTCTTGGATTGTCGTCACAATAAAATACACTGAACATAATCTTCACAAAAGTTATTTACAAACGTTTAAGCTATTGCCATTATAAATTACAATAACTTTTATTTAAGTATTAATTATTTACAAAATTAAAAGCCATTGTTATTTGTAATATCAATACATCTAAGTCACGTAAATACAACACACATTGCATTACAAATGCTATAGGTTTCACATTTGCGAAAGTTAAAACTATTGACATTGTAACTGACAAAGCTATTAATTTAGCTATTTTCAAAACCAACACATAAATAAAAAAAGTGCCATTTACAATACCAATCGCTCAAACTTTCCTAATGCGAGACCTATTGCATTTCCAATGCTTGTTTGATATTGGGAGAGGACCCACTAAATCCATACTTATCCTCTAAAAAGGGTTATTGACGATTGGTAGAGGTTGTAAGAGGTTCATGGTAGAGGAGGTTTATAGGGGTTCTTCTTCTGACATATTTCGCACTCCCTGCAGTATTTATCTACATTGGCGAATATCCCTGGCCAATACAAATATCTCAACACAGACTGGGTTGTTTTTGAAGGCCCACTGTGGTCTGCTAGATGGTATGAATGGGCAAAAAAATATATTTGATCGCAAAATCCTGGGGAACCACTAACTGTGGGAGAACGTCTTGTTTTCCTATCCGGTATAGTAAAATATTTTTGATGATGAATAAGGGGAATGAGGACGGTATCACTGGGTTCTTCCCTTGTTGCCAGGCATTCTGGACGGTGGGGTCTTGGAATTGAGCATACTGAAACGACCGGTCCGAAAGCCAGAGGGCTTTTGTGAGCAGCGTACAAGGGGGTATAGAAGTCTCCCTCAGTGTGCATTTGAGCAACAAGATGAATACTGGATTGTCTGTGCCCAAAATGAGTTGTTCAGGTAGGTTGTCCAATACTCCCACCCTAACCAGTAGAGTACTGACATTGGATAACTTGATGGGGATTTCGGCTATTGAATATGTTCTGATGTCTCCATGTACGCAGCAGATGGGTGTCTTTTTCTCCGGGCAGATCTGAAAGTCTTTCACCAGTGTGCTCTGTATGACGGACTGTCTACAACCCGAATCCAATAAGGATGTCATGTTTTTTCCATTTAGTGTAAGACTTGCGTAGAAGCCAGAACCCATTTCTTCTGTATATAGGATGGTTTTGGGTATACAACTGACATCCATCGGTTATCCGTTGACTTCTTTTGGGGACAGGTCCTGACTATATGGCCTCACTCCCCACACTCGTGGTTTCTCCCCCTCGCGTTCCTGTGCTGCGTGTAGCTGGACCAACTACTGCCCAACCCTACGTCCTCTCCGCCCCCACCTTCTTGAAGCATGTATCCTCTGACATCCATCCTCAGCTCTGGCTTAAATGGGTCGCCTTCCGATTCCCCTCTCCCCTCTCTCCACTTCTTGCTGACAGCAAAGCGGCCAACTTGTAAAAGGGGACTGTGATTATAGGAGAGGAGAAATATATGAAGGTATGGCATGGCACTCCTTATCCTCTATCCCATTGTCTGCTACAGGTGCTACCTGACACCCGTCTTGCTCACAGGTTGGACATCCATCCTCGCAGAGTGATTGGCAAGCAGCTGGGTTAAGGTTTTGGCATGGAGTGACCTTGCAATGATAGCAAGTGCTCCTCTGCCCCATCCCAGAAATGCTTGTTTATTTATAGCAAAAAGCATTCTTGTTCCCAGGCCAAGACCTTAGTCAGGCCGCCCTTGTTTATGATCTATTGATGCTGCTTCACCTCAGGGACGAATAACAAACCGTCACATCTGCACAATGTATGTTCAGATCTTATGAGTTGGTCAAGGTGTAGTGATAGTGGTCTTAGCGATATCCCGTTTGGCCACCATGATGGCAGTACTCAGGAAGAGCTTGTCTGCCCAGGGTCCGTCTAGGCCAGGGGTCTCCAAACCGGTCCTGGAGGGCCGGATCCATGCCAGATTTTTTGGATATCCCCATTGAGATACATGTAGTATTTTTAAAAATCTGGCATGGATCCGGCCCTCCAGGACCGGTTTGGAGACCCCTGGTCTAGGCCATCCATAACCCCCAGGAGTAGATTCAGGGGCTTGTGTGGCCCCTCCCATCCCAGGATGCCCGTAAGCTCAGATTCCAATGCTTCCCAGTATGGGGTAAGAGGCGGACTCGTCCACACCAAATGGTAAAAGTCAGCCTGTTCCAACCCACAATGTGTACATGCAGGGGTGGCTGTTAGGCCTGCCCGATGGAGATAACCGGGGGTGAGATATGCTCCATGAAGGTAGTACAGCTGGACCAGGTGAAGCTTGGCTGAGGTAGTAATGGTTTTAGGAGCCATCAAGGCATCCCGCCAGTCCTTGTCTACCAGCGAACCCAACTAGGCCTGACACTGGTGTCTGAGCATGTCAAGTGTTGGACTGTTATTGGTTAGGGAGCAATATTTCTCCAGTATTAGGGGTGTCTTTCATAGATTCACATGCTTGAATATTCCCCGTCGTCGAAGTGGGAGTCCCACGGTACATAAAATAGCAGTAATATATGCATATATAGATGAAAAAATTACATAATCATACATATATACATATAGAGCAATAAGATATAAAGATATCATACAATTAAGAAAGTACCATAGAACAGAATAGGCCCATCGCAGCCTAAGGGAGAATTCACTTTAGTAACATATCGGTGTCATTTTAATGGTCCACATTCCAGCCAATCAGGCTGCAGCACCCTCTAGAACCTTCTCCTCAGAAGCTCAAGTCCTCTGATTTTCTACGGCACGTCGTGTGAAGGGAGTCTCCCTGAGCTCTGCTCAGTTTTTCTACTTTCATAGCTCATTTCTACTTGACAAATGTCTTCCTCAAGGAAATCTTTATTTAGACAATGTTCATCCTGTGGCAAACCGAGACTGTTTCATGAAGATCCACACAGTAAATGCATTTACTGTCTCTACCCGGACCATGAAGTCAAGAACTGTAAGTACTGCCATACTTTTTCTGCTAAAACTTTAAGAGACAGAGAGGCCCGTCTCTTTCTGTGGCTACAGAGGTTGAAGACATCTGAGTCAGTGGTCTCGCAGGTTGAGAGTGTCTTTTCATTTCATTCCAAGGCCTCTCAGAAGCGTGGGTCAGAGACGGAGATGCCCTCTCCATTCCTCAAGAAAAGAAGACTTGCTAAAGTCTCTAAGAATGTCTCCCCACAGGACTTGCCTCCAACGCCTACGGGACCTGGTTCTCTGGCGTCATAGTCCAAAGCCGTGCCATCACCTTCAAAAACGGGCACTGGCTCGTCGACGCCTCCGTCGACGACATCGACGACTAAATCAGCTGATGCTGTCTCTACGTCGACGACGACATGTTCAATGTCTTCAAGGACTACGTCGACGACATCCACCTTGTCGACGATGACCCATGAGGTGAGACCCATTACTTCTATCATTGAGATCTCGTAGACGACTGCCAAGACCTCATCGTCGACGAAAAAGCTTCCGTCGACGCGTCCATCTTCGTCGATGCGTCCATCTTCGTCGACGAAAGCAACACCATTGTCGACGGGACCCAGCCCGTCGACGGGAACCTCTTCATCGATGGTGACAACGTCGTCGACAGTTGCATCCTCGTCGACGGTCCCACCTTCGTCGACGAGTAAAATTCCGACGACGACATCCTCGTCGACGGTGACATCTGCGTCGACGCTACCCTCTTCGTCGACGGCGTCGTCGACGGCGAAAAAACCTTCGTCGACTAAGAATAAAGGGAAGTCACCTCCGTCAATGGCTACGGATTCTTCATCAGCAGACCCAGCGCTGACATTTCAGCCTCCTTCTGAATCTTCTGATGCTTCGTTGACGAGCTCGTCAACTTCACACCATTCACTGGCCACAGCCACCACCTTCACAGTGGTCACTGCTTCAATGGTTAAAAGACGGCTACCTCTTCTGCATTTAAGTCCTGTAAAGAGTGGCTCTGCTCTTCCTGAACAATTGTTTCAGTCCGCGGAGGAGGACTCTAATGATGGCTCATATGTCGATGATGTTTTTCGACCTGCGTCTAGCCCCTCTAAACTTAAGATCAAGTGCCAGGACTACGACGAGGAGGAGGAACAGGAAACTGAAGATGGGGCAGATCTTTTCCCCATAGAGCGCTCTGAAACTCCCATAACAGAACAGATGACACAAATACCACTGTCTTTAGTGTCTAATTTGCAGCACATGCTGGATGATTATAATCGCAGGTTTCCGCCATCTATGCCTCCTTCTCCAGCTCCGCAACCTCCTCCACAAACACAAGTTTCTATACCTACAGTAACACACAAATCAGCAGTACGCCTTCAGCAGGATACTGATAATGAGGAACAGGACCCTCAAAACACAGATCAAGATGACGACGACAACGCCCTCACTGATTGGGATGACTACAGGGCTCAAACACCTTCTACTCCACCAACATCGCCAAGAGCTTCGCCTCCAGCGGACATTGGCAGCTTTCACAACTTGATGGTCCGTGCTGCCAAAAGGTTTGACCTGACTTTAGAGGTCCAGCAGACAGACTGTTTTTATATGATTTCAAGGATCTTCCTCAGAGGCAAGCCCACACCATCCCGATCATCGATCACATTTGGGAGGAAGGTCTCAAATTAATGGAGCGGCCTAATTCGATCCCGGCCGTTTTACCTAGACTTGATAAAAAGTATAAAGCGCCTGCAAATTCTCTAGCATGCCTCGTTTCTCAGCCGAAGGCGGATTCCGTCATCACACAGGCGGCTCAGAAAAGGTCTTACAATCCTGCCACACCTCTCACATCTCCCCCTGATCAAGAAGAACGCAAATTGGATTCCATCGGGAAAAAGTTTACCACTATGGCGGCCACAACAGTTAGGGCGGCTAATTCCCTAGCAATTCTTGGACGGTATGACAGCCAGATGTGGTCTGAAATTGCAGCCATTGTACAGGAGGGAGAGAAGATCTCTTCAGAGATCATCGACTGTGCCATCGACATCTCATCTACGGGATTCAGGCAATTGGCTGGGGCTGCTGTGTTGCGACGCCAAGGATGGCTAAAGTCAACTGCATTTCGTCCAGATGTTCAAGCACGAGTCCTTGATCTACCCTATGATGGAGATTCGCTCTTCGGCAAACATGTCGATGACGCTCTCGAATCCATTAAAAAGGATACGGATATGGCCCAGGCTTTAGCAACCCTCCAATATAAGAAACGGCCGTTTCGAGGAGCACGTGGTAGGGGCTGCAGCTCTTCCACTTTTCGTGGCTCCAACCAATATCGTTCCTATAACGAAATACCTACCAGTCTCAAAATCGCCAGACCAATTCAAAACCATACCTGAGAAACCACGTACAGAGGTGGTTCCAATGCTAAGAAACAGTGACAACCCCAGCGTAAAGTACACACCGTCTGTGAAAATTGGAGGTTGGATCTCCAAGTCCATCTTAAATTGGTCAAACATCACCTCCGATCATTGGGTCCTGGATGTGATGTGATCTCAAAGGGACATACTCTATAATTTATAAAATTTCCTCCCAACCGCCCACCTACTGGTCCGCCCCCATCTCATTACAGAGAACTATTGGCTCAAGTCAAATTGATGATCAAAAAAGGGGCTGTCGAAGTGGTACCGCAGGGGCAGCAGGGCAAGAGCTTTTACTCCCGCTTCTTTTTAATCAAGAAAAAGTCAGGAGAGTGGCTCCCTATTTTGGACTTGCGGGCCCTGAACAAATTCATCACAGCAAAAACATTTCAAATGTTAACACTACTTCAAATTTTAAATTACCTCAATCCCGGAGAATTCTTCTCCACTATCGACCTCCAGGACGCATATTTTCATGTGCCGTTTCACCACAAACACAGAAGATATCTTCGTTTCACAGTCGGACACCTGCACTTCCCTTCCAGTTCAAAGTCCTGCCATTCGGCCTTCGCTCAGCACCGAGGGTCTTTACAAAGATCATGGCTCCGGTAGCTGCTTTTCTGCGCCTGCAAGGCATCCAATTTTACCCTTACCTAGACGACTGTCTTATAAAGGCTCCGTCATACCAAGTGGCGAATCAGCACACTCAGGTCTGCATCTCGCTTTTCCGCACCTTGGGCCTTTCAGTCAATCGCCAAAAGTCACACTTTCGCCCATCACAGCAGCGAGATTTTCTAGGAGCCTTGCTAGATTCTCAACTGGCAAAGGTGTTTGTCTCCCAGGAACGACAGGACCGCATACTCAAGATGGTACTTTCCCTGCAGTCAAAACAGTACGTTTCTGTCCGGATGTTAAAATCATTCCTGGGCATGACTTCCTCTTGCATACATCTGATTCCACATTGCAGACTACATATGAGAGTTGTACAAGAGGAACTAGACAAGCAGTGGAAACAGATCTCGGGGTCGTTCAACGACAAGATTCACCTCACGCCCCGCATTCAATCTGCACTGGAGTGGTGGGCTCACCCTCCAAACATCTCCATGGGATGACCTTTTCAAGAGACCACTCCGACACTGACGCTCACGACAGACGCGTCATTGGAGGGTTGGGGAGCACACCTCGAAGGAATGTCCGTTAAAGGAAAGTGGACTGCGCTCCAAAGCACGTGGCATATAAATCGCCTAGAACTTCTGGCAATTTTCCTTGCCCTAAAATCTTTCTGGAGGGTAGTGCAGGGCCAATCGCTGCTGGTGCGGACAGACAACACCACCAGCATGCACTACCTCAACAAACAGGGCGGCACGAGGTCTCTTCTGCTCTCCAGACAAGCACAAGAAATATGGGACTGGGCGATTCACCATCAAGTCCATCTCTCAGCGATCCATGTGCCGGGTGTCTCCAATGTCCTAGCGGACTCACTCAGCAGGTCTCTCACAGACAATCACGAGAGGGGACTCAATCAAACAACTCTAGAGTTCATCTTCCGTCAGTGGGGCCAGCCACAGATGGATCTTTTTGCGACTGCCACCAACAGGAAATGCCAACGCTTTGCAAGTCGTCATCCCCACAGAGAGTCGAGCGGGAATGCATTTTCGATCAATTGGTCGAACAAAATCATCTACGCTTTTACTCCGCTCCCTCTAGTTCCGCGCCTGTTACACAGGATGAGGCTTAACCCTGTCATGTCATCCTAATAGCACCCAGGTGGCCACGGCGCCCATGGTTCACGGATCTCCTCCTGTTTTCTCAGAGCGATCCAATTCCGCTTCATCCTCTGCCTCACCTCCTGACAATGAAGCAGGGGCAAATCTGCCATCCAAATCCGGCGTATCTCCATCTACATGCCTGGAACCTGAACACAATGAGTTTGCACGTCTGAACATCGACGCAGATTGCAGAGAAGTGCTGGCTCATGCTCGCGCTCCATCCACCATTAAAACCTATCAACTGAAGTGGAAGCGTTTCTGTGTCTGGTGCCACACTAAACCCTTGGATCCAATGACCGCCAAGCCTGAACAGATTCTGCCTTTTTTCCTGTCCCTTGCAAAATCAGGACTTTCTCATTCCACTCTTAAAGTCTTCTTGGCAGCACTCTCCCGCTTCCGTCATGATGGTTCCACGTCATTATATTCCTCTCGAATTATCCAACAGGTTTTCACGGGCCTCTTTCGGATGTTTCCGCCCATTCGTCGCCCTCCGCGGTGCTTAAATTTGGTCCTGTCTCAGCTCCTCCTACCTCCTTTCGAGCCCATCCATTCAGCGGGCTTAAAATTCCTCACGTGGAAAGTTGCTCTTCTACTTGCACTAACATCCTCCAGACGAGTAAGTGACATTCAAGCATTTACGATCCAACCTCCTTTTCTTCAGTTTTCTAAAGAAGCGGTTACACTACGCATCAATCCAAAATGTATTCCTAAGGTTCCAAGCGATTTCCACCTTAATGAACCTGTCATCCATAAGACATTTTTCCCTAATCCTCAGTCTCCTGCAGAACGTTCCCTGCATTCTTTGGACTTAAACCGTTGTTGGAAATTCTACATTCAACGCTCTGCGCCTTTTCGAAAATCAGATCAGCTCTTCGTGGCCTATGGCCCAATCTGCAAAGGACAGCCAGTTACCAAACAATCCATCACTAGGTGGATTTCCTCTGCCATTGCTTTTTGCCACCAACGGGCTGGGAAGCCCCTCTCTACTACTGTACGAGCTCACTCCTCAAGGGCGGTGTCAACTTCCACAGCCCTCTTTGCGGGAGTGCCTCTACGCCACATCTGCAGAGCTGCCACCTGGTCGAGCAGACCATATGTGTATTATCACATTCTTTTTTCGTTTATCTTTACCCTCAACACTTGTCTTCGTCGAAAAAAAGATTGCGCTCCATCTAGAGTGTTGGTCTGCACCTAGGTGTCTGATGCGGTCCAATGATGAAGCATGACACCGCAAGGTGTGTGAGGGCAGTATTAAGATATCTATGATCTTCCTCTAATTGTTGTTGCAAGGAACAGTACACACTCTTCTTTCTGTTTCCCTGTGTAGGTTTATTTTAGGACCTATATCCTCAATCTGTGAATAGGTACTGTATAGATGAGGCTATATTTGTTTATAGAGAGTTTCTCTGTTGTGTGTGTTGATACTGTAAATAAGGGAGTCAGAGAAACTGGAATCCCTTGTCTCTTTTTGTGTGTTTTTCAGATTAACTTATTGACAGGTTGGGAGCAGCCAAGTATTTGAGTACGTTTGATCTCACATCAGAGTACTGGCATATAGGTCTGACTCCAGGAGCAAAAGAAATATCTGCATTTTCAACCCCAGATGGGAATTATCAGTTCACTGTAATGCCCTTTGGTTTGAAAAATGCACCTGCCACTTTTCAAAGGTTGGTGAACTAAGCCCTTGCTGGATTGGAATCCTTGAGTGCAGCATATCTACACAATATTGCTGTTTTTAGCTCCACCTGACAAGATCACCTGATCCACCTTAGGAAAGTATTGGAGGCTCTGAGAAGTGCAGGCCTCATTATCAATACATGCAAGTGCCAGATACGGGAGGGAAAGGTTACATACTTGCGTCGCCTTGTGAGTAGAGGCCAGGTTTAACCCTTACAACCCAAGTTCTCTTCCAGGGGATCCTCATCAATAGTCATAAGCACTGAATATTCCCACCCACGTGCGGGGACCCCGGAAATAATATAAAAATATATATATGTAAATCACATATAACTAGCTCCACATATATGTATGCACATATATAATTTTTTCTCACACCAAAGCAGCCCCAAAACTGAGGCTAAACAATGTAATTACTAATACATGTACTAAATTAGCAAGGGAATAAAAAACAGATTAGGTCAAATGGGCCTTGAACTCTGTGTTTTAATGAGCAAAATACTCATAAATCATGAAATGTGCTTATAAATAGACATTGTTAGCCCATAGGCTGCATTGTAATGCAAAAGCATCGAAAATTAAACCATTTTCAACAAATAAAACTGACACCGTGCCTTTAAGGCAGCCATGACCCCTGGCTTCCCATCATGCCTCAGGGGTGACAGTTAGGACAGGTGTTCATTCCGGCTCCTTCAGTCAGGACCCTGGTTTAACAGCTCCTCCGTTTTTCGACTTTCTGTCAAAAATACTAGTGATTTTCCTCAATTTTTACTTTCACTTGACGTCTTTTAGGCTTAGAGTGTTAGTGCTGCCTTTTTTTACTTTCAAAAAAGGAATATTTTTGTCAAAATGCCTTCTATTCTTGACACCTGCCCTTCCTGTGGGAACAAGAAGGCCAGGACTGATACACATCCCGATAAGGATCTATGGCCTCTCTGAAAGAGGTAGGCCTCCTAAGAGACAGAAAAAATTAAGGACGCGATCGACATCGAGAGAAGTCCCGACTTGTTCACTTTCGGCGTCAGGATCGGCGTCGAAGCTTCCCGCGGCGATGAAGACGACGTCGAAGACGAGTCATCTTCCTTCGACGATGAAGACTTCAGCGTCGAGATCCAAGGTACCTCCGCTGGCATCAACCGTCAACGCAGCATCATAGGCCTTCGACGGCGAAGCTTCCTCCGTAGACGCCTAGTCATAAGCGTTCGACGTCGAGGCACACTCTGGCGCCCCCCACCGGCGCTTGACGTTGAGACACACTCAGTCGTCGCCTCGCCCCCGGCGCTCAACGTCGAGACACACTCTGTCGACGCATCATCACCGGCACTCGATGTCGAGGCAGTCTCCGTCGACGCCGCACCACCGGCGCTCGACGTCGAAGCATCCTCTGTCGGCGTCAAACCATCGACTCTCGACGTCGAGTCGTATGTCGTCGACTTCTCAACACCGAAGTCCGACGCTGAGGCAAGTCTCTCCATCTGAATCCGAGAGGCATTCGACATCGAGCCATAGATCTCCGCAAGGAAAGGTTCAACTAGCCTCGGAGCAGCTTCCATCATCGGTGCCGAGGCCGGTCCTGCCCAGGTCCACGTCGACCCAGAAAGCTACGATGTCGAGTTTACCATCTCCGTCGCCAGGCCACAGACAGCCATCGCAGCAGAGATCTCCACAGTCGGCGTTGGCGGCAGAGGGAGAGACGACCTCAGGGAGACACTCTGGGTCTACTGACCAATCTCCTGGGAGCAGGAGTCTTCCTGCTAAAAGGAAGAGGGGTCCAGCGGATCAGGCATCACGGAGTCGCTCAAGATCCCGCTCTAGAAGCCTTTCCAGAGAGAATTCGCCTCCAGTGAGCCTTTCTTCATCTTCTTCAGGCTCTCACTCTTCTCACCGGAATAGATCTCCAGATGTAGTGATATATTCCACCAACAGTGAGAGGTCCAGGCATTCTCCTGCTTGTTCGCTGCATGAACAGAGGAGATCACCCCCGCCAACAAGTTCGCCTGTGAAAAGAGATACTCAGAAGTCGCCCTCCATCAGGTTGTCACCAAGATGGTACAGGCCTCTCCATCACTGGGCGCCAGACAAGGAAACAGCGGCCAGGCTGGCAGCAGATCGAGACAAACCAGTGTCCAGGCCCAGAGAACGATCGCGCACCCCGGTGTGCTCCAGCAGACGCTGGCCAGGTCTAGGAGCAGAAGAAGGGAATGCAGATCTCCCACTTCTTCCTCTTCCCCTACTCGATCTCATAGGGATTATTCTCCGACCTTGACGGACAGTCCTCCATCCAGAATATCTCCCGTGGATGACATCTTTACCTTTCAAGACATCTTGGGCAGAGGGGCTCTTAGTTATTTTCGAGACTTTGCATCACAGGTCTGCGCCCAATCCTCTGCTACCCTTCGTTCCGGGGATTGTAGAACCGGTTATGGAGGTGTTCCTCAGGCCAGTGACAATAAAGGCCGCTCCAGCGAGGATTCTCAAGAAATATTGTTCGCCAGAGGAGTATCCACTCTTCCTCAGAGCCGATCCGCCACCAGACTCGGTCATCATCGCAGTGGCGAGAAAATCTCATGCTGTAGTTACCTCCTCCACAGTCCCTAATATTAGGGGAGAGCAGGTCGCAGGATTCATGGAGAAGAATAGTCTGCAACTCCTCAGCCTCACTCATGAAAGTATCCAATGCGGAAGTGCTTTTGGGCCGCTATGATAGGTTCCTGTGGGATTCTCTGCAGCGGTTCATCGAGAAACTTCCGCAAGAGGATCAAAAGGACTTTGAGGAGATACTCTTGGAGGGCAGCCAAGTCTACAACCAAATCATCAGCGCTGCAGCGGAAGGTGCGACCCTCTCAGTGCATGGCTATGCTCACAGAGTGTGTGCAAGAAGGTCTTCCTGGCTACGTCTTACTGCATTGAAACCAGAAGCTCAATCCCGGATCTTGAACTTGCCTTTTTCAGGAACATCCTTGTTTGGGGCAGGCACCGATGAAGAGATGCAGCGGATAAAAGCAGAATTAGACCCTCTTAAAGCTGTGGGGCTTGAAAAGAAAAAAGAGTTTCAGAGGAGGTTTCGTCCCTACAGTAAAGGCTCTTCCAAGCAGAGGGTTCAAACCCCTCAGTGGCAGAAGGGTCAGGACCAAAAAGGGCAGCAGAAGTCTCAATATAGAGGCAGACGTAATTCCATAGGCGGTGGAAATCCGCGCCAGGGCAACAATTCCAACAAAGCCCAATCCAAGCCATGAGTTCTTCCTTCCCCCAGTGCCGTTAACCACTCCAGTGGGGGAAGCATCGCGCATCATATGGAAGAGTGGCATACCAAAACAAAAGATCGCTGGGTGTTAGCTACACTTCAGAATGGATACTGTCTTCGTTTCCAACAACTGCCTCCACCCGTTCCTCCAATGCCAACATCAAGTCATCAGCTGAAACTTCTGAAAAAGGAAGTGGCTATTGTAGGAAGGTGGATATCTGACTATGGTTGCCCCCAACTTTTTGCCTAGTGTTTAGTTGGTTTTCGACATAGTTGGCCTGGGATCCTGCTATTCAGGACCCCAGGCTTCCTGCTCTCTCTGTTAAAATGGACTCCATGTACCTATCTAATTGGATACTGGGTCACCTTATCAGCCCTTATCAGCCCTTATCAGCCCCTGTACAGTGTACCTTAGGTACCCAGGGCATAGGTGCACCCAGGGCCTACCAGGGGCTGCAGCATGTATTATGCCACCCCTGGCTAGCCATCCAAAACTGACACAACTGGCTGGTAACACAGCTGGGGCAAGGTGGTGTAATCACCCTTTGCTGTAGATATGGTATACCTATATCTAACCCTAAAATGGACACATATACTCCTATAAGTCACTCCTATGGCAGGCCTTATCAATCCTGAAGGCACAGTGCTTGGAATTATGTGAGATGGTGCTCTAGCATGAGCTGAGCCTGTCTGCAGCTTTCGGAACCATGTCCTTATAGCTGTTCCATGATAACGCTATACCATATACTCTTAAGTGCATTATAATCCTCGCGGTTATTGCTAACTTTGGCATAGCATTATCAAAACATGTCGAGTAAGGTGTCATACGAATTGGAATACTACCCCCTCGCCAGTCTGGCGACGGGGGTAGCATTCCACCCTTTTAGAGGGACACGACATGTATGTAACTAAGAAAGCTGTTTAAAGTTAACCCGAGCCTCAGCATCACAAAATGGATGCTGCAACCACAGACACGAGTCTGACCTCCTGCTGCTGGGAGTCCTTCCAGTGAGGGAGGCCTGGACAAAGGGTTTCCTGCCTTGGGAGGTGCTAGCACCACCCCAGACAGGATTTTGTGTATTGAGGTAGGACAGGCTAAAAGGAATGAGACATGCCTGGGGAACACAAGGGGTCCCTGTGCATACCCCGGTTCAAACCAGTTGCTGGGGCACTCCAGCCCCAGCTCTGGCGCGAAACCGGACAAAGGATAGGGGGTGTAACCACCCGCCTTCCTGGTCCCACCCATAGGAGGGACCTAGTCACAGTACAGCCCCCTTTAGGAGAATAAAGGTAGGAGCTGGTCCCATTCCAAATTAGATTAATCCTGATTTGAAACTTAACAAGAAGAAACTCTGGACTTCGACGTTCTGCTCCAATGAAGACTGAAGAAATCTCCCTTGTGGCCAAGGAGTGACCACCCTGCTCAAGCAGGCACCATCAAGCGTCCTAGCGGTTCACTTTGTCGTCCTTCCTGGTGGAACCAGACTTCGGAGCCCGACGAGATCCGGACTTCCAGACCTCTCTGACCTCTACCTACATCTGCAGCACAGCTGAGATCCGTGGGTGCGACGAGACACGTGGGACTGGCCATCTTGAAGAAACTGCACTTCGCTTCCAGCACGACTTCAGAGGCATCCTTGAGAAAGTGCTTTGGGGATTGAGAAGCCCCAGCCCGAGCATCTCCTGCACAGAAGATCAGCCCTCCAGCATCCACGAGATCTGCGTGGGGCCCTTTTGCTTGATTGCTGCTCGACGCATTGTCTGGTCACTTGCCGGCTGGCTAGTGACCTCCTAGACGATGATCCACGAAATCTACACCGCTGGTCTGGTTGCTCCAGACTGGCCCTTGCTTCCCTGCAAAGGAGAAGCACCCCGGACCCTCCTGGTCCGCACCAGACGCCATCTTCCATCTCCGTGTGGGTTGCCTTTGCCAAGGCCTGCTGACTCCGAATCCAGATCCGACACCGCCGACAGCGAGAGCTTGCGTGGGACAGCTCGTGCCTCCATCCTGGTCGTCGAAGACACCTCCTGGTCCACGTGGCTACAGAGACAAGCGTCCACTTCACCTGATCGCGACGACAGCACCTGGTTCCTTCCTGGTTCCACTCCAGTCACTGGCTAGTGACTTTTAACACTGTCCCCTCTGCTTTCAGGTCTCCATCTTCCTCGATCCACCCTTGGATCCCTCCAGACATCTTCCTCCTGGTCGCCTGCAGCATCTTTCTTCAAGGCTCCATTGACTTCGACGCGGAAACCCGACACACTTTCACACCTATGCACCCGCAGCCCGTGGGTGAGGTAACGAGAGCATTTCGGTGCTCAAAGGTAGATTGACTCTCCTAGTGTCCAGGTATCCTGTTGTTTTAGTCGTAACCAGTCAGAACTGTCCGTACTCACCTTTTTCCGTAACTTGTAGTGTCCATTGACTTTGTCCCGCATCTCGCGTGTGAGTTCACACTCTGCACATGCGTCCCATGGGCCTCCTGCTCCTTACCTAAGGTTAGAGTAGTGTAGTCCCAGCGATTCTACAGCCTCTGGACATCTTCATTTCCTCTATCGATTTCCTTATACAATTTACTTAGTATATGGTTTGTCGTGCCCCATTGTAATTTGTGCAATTTATCGTATTTTTTTTAAGAGTCTTGTTATGTGCTTAGCCCTCTGACCTCATAAAGAGTTCAGAGGTGTTTTGTTAGTAATAAATATCTTGTTTATTTTCATAACAACCTGTGTGGTGTCCTTTCATTTGGTATTCAAGGGGTTATATGTGGTAAAACAGCTGGCTTCACATGCCAAAAGAGTTTAGCCTAAGACTGCTCTGTCCATGCTACCATTAGGATAGCTGGTCTATAAGGTTGACTTACAACCAATCACCATTAGGGTTCTTTGGACTGATCTTCATCGCCCCCGATTGGCCGAGACAATGGTGGTACACGGACCTTCTCCATCTGTCAGTGACCCCGCACAGGAAGCTACCATGCAGGCCGGACCTGCTATCCAAGATGAACGGGAGGATTTATCATCACAACCTTCCGTCACTGAGCTTGGCAGCATGGCTCCTGAGGTCATACAATACAGCCACCTAGGACTTCCGCAAGACTGCATGTCCATATTAAAAGAGGCACGGCGTCCTTCCACAAGACATTCTTATGCATGCAAGTGGAAGCGCTTCTATATGTGGTGTATGCAGAACGACTGTCATCCTATCAAGGGTCAGGAAGAAGTCATTCTTCCTTATTTATTGTATCTGGCTAAAGCTGGGTTGAAGTTTAATTCTATTAAAGTGCATTTGGCTGCGATAACCGCTTATAGGCGATCACCTTCCCAACCTTTTTTCCAGTTTCAAGCTGTGAAGGATTTTCTGCAGGAGTTGAAAAAGGTTTATCCCCCAGTGCGACCTCCGTCACCCCCCTGGGAGTTGAACCTGGTGCTATCAAAATTGTTGGGTCCACCTTTTGAACCCATTTATAAAGCAAATTTGCAGCATATTTCTTGGAAGGCTGCTTTTTTGGTACCAATCACGTCAGCTCGCAGGGTGAGCGAAATTCAAGCTCTCTGTGCCAAAGAGCCTTACACAGTGTTCCATCTGAATGGGTGTTGGACTTGGCCCTTCTGGCAGGTTCACCCCTAATCTTTTTGCTTTTAGTATGTGATCTGTGTTAGTGATTTTTTGGGTCTCTGCGCACTTTTCCCTGTGTCCCAGAGTAAAGTGCGTGCATGTAGTGAGGCTGGCCTGCCCTCCCATAGGAATGCATGGGGAATGTGTGTCCATGTTAATTCCTGATGTGTGGGGAGTGCAGGCTCGAGTTTGGTATGTGCGAACTCGTGAGAGTGAATGCTGCGCGATGATATATGCGGCATGTATGTGTCTAGTGTAAAGTGCCACTTCTAGACATTGGTGTGTGTGTGCAGTGAGGGTGCTGGAGTGTGATTGGCTGGGGCTGGCTGGCAAGCCTGGCTCCAGGAAGTCGGGATGGGTCTGCCCTGTGGTGAGTGGAGAGATTAGCAGGAGTGATATGAGGGAGGGCTGCACCTGGTTCCTGAATAGATCTGGGCTTTCCCCACACAATGCTGACTCCGCTACCTGTGGTGCGTCTAACGACCCTAGCCTCCCTAGTGAATAGAGTGAGGGGCTGAGCACATCAAGGGTGCTCCAAAACCAGCTGCGACTGGTTTCTCCCCCACCCTGCACCCTGAGACAAAAGATTTTACAGTATAAGAAGGGGCTGTGTCCCCTTACAATTTGTTCTGTTCCAGGATCCTGTCTGAGGGGGGCTGTTGCTATGCTGGGCGCCAGGAGGACCGCCACTTGGATTGCCTCCCTGCCTGGAGGCCCAGTGAGCTGGCTTTGGGCCCAGCCTTGCCCCCCCCCCTGCCTGCCTAGAAGAACTTTGCTGGACCTTTTTGGGCTCATAGCGCCTGGGAGCGCTGTATTTGATTTCTAGCGCTGAGAGCGCTTTATTTTTAACCCCTAGCGCCTGGAGCGCTGTCGTCCGCCTCTAGCGCTGAGGAGAGCTTTATTTTGCTCATAGCGCTGGGGGCTCTTGTGTCTTTACCCGAGCGCTCAGTAGCATTTTTTTTGCCACTTCCGAGTGCCCAGCTCGGTTTATCCTTCATTTAAAAGAAGAGCCGGTGCCCACCCGTTCTTTGCCCCGAATCTCCGCCGCAAGCACCGGGACCGAGAGAGTGCAGCCCCTGACGTCACCCGGGGAGCCGCGCCGCCATTGGTTAAGGCCGCGGGAGGCTCGCCGGGCGACTCGCGCTGCGATTGGCCGCCTGCCTGAGAGGCAGGAAGCACTGCAGGACCCGGCGCACCGTTCGCTCCGCACCGGAGCACAGGAGAAGTCCGGCCGCAAGGCTCCCCGAGTGAAGGGAAAGCCCCGCAGCCCGTGAGGAGAGCTGCCCCAGCAGCTGAGTAGCAGGAGGAGCCCCCGCTACAGGAAGCCGGTGAGTGGGTCCCGGGGGCGCATTCTCATAGGAGGGGGGCGTCGGGGCACATTAACGGTGCCCGCCCCCTCCCCTCCAGCACGAGTACCTGGGGCCGCTTTTGATTCAGAGTTCCCCGAGAGGGACTCCAACGTTAAGGACATCTGTTGTTTCCAGCCTCCCGTGAGAGGCTCCAGGCATTCCTTCACTTTAGAGTCCGAGAGGCTCAGCGGTGCCACACTGGTCTTCGAGCCCCGAGAGGCTCCAGGTGCCATCTTATTGTTTAGAGCCACGAGGGCTCTGGGGACATTTCTTTATTTAGAGTCCGAGAGGCTCAGCGGCGCCACACTTGGTCTTCGAGCCCCGAGAGGCTCCAGGCGCCACCTTGTTGTTCTAGAGCCCTGAGAGAGGCTCTTGAGTGCCATATTTGTTTTAGAGCCGTGTGAGGCACCAGTTAGTCGGTTAGAGCCCCGAGGCTCCCACACTGTGTTTGGCCCCCTCATCCTTGTTCTTGAGCCAACGAGGCTCCAACGTTGGCCCATCATTGCTTTACAGCTGCCCAGCACTTAGTGGGCAGTTGCCACATTTAGGTGTGTTCTTGGCTGCCTGCGCAGCCTGCCCTGACATTTTGGACTATGGGCTTTTCAGCCCTTGCGAGGCCAGTTGGCCTGGGGGACAGTTCTAGTCTTGTGACATGCGCACCGTGCGCATTTATGGTTCATCTGCTAATATGATTCTTGCGCATTTATGATTTAGTTGCTAATGTGATTTCCTGCGCAATTGTTATTACCTGCACCTCTGAATGTTTTTATGCATCATGTGTTTTTCTTCCTTCCCTTTGCTATATGTGTTGATGCTTAGGTGATTGTTTTCCTTCTGTAGGTCCTGATAATAAGGTCCTAGTTCCCTGCGTGATTTTCCTAAGGTGGTTAGGGTTGCGTAGGAGGTATTTACCCTTTACCAGTGATTACTGGTTGTGTGCTACATTTACTATTTTGGTGCTACAGTCATTATATGTCAAGCTACAGAAAAGACTCCAACGCATCCAGAACGCCTCCGCCCGACTCATCCTTGACATCCCCCGACGCAGCCACATCTCCGGCCACCTGAGGAACCTGCACTGGCTCCCCGTCAACAAGAGGATCACGTTCAGGCTCCTCACCCACGCACACAAGTCTCTCTACGACCTGGGCCCCAAGTACCTCAACGACCGCCTGACCTTCTACACGCCCACCCGCCAGCTACGGTCCACTAGCCTTGCCCTCGCCGCCATACCACGCATCCGAAGAGCAATCGCCGGAGGCAGATTCTTCTCCTACCTAGCGGCCAAGACATGGAACTCCCTCCCCATCCACCTTCGGCTGATCCAGGACCATCTCGCCTTCAGGAGACAACTCAAGACCTGGCTGTTCGAGCAGTAGCAGACCCCCTCCCCCAAGCGCCTTGAGACCCTTCCGGGTGAGTAGTGCGCTATACAAGTGTCATGATTGAGATTGATTGATTGATGTGCTAAGTGTTATACCTACAAGTATTATTATTTCTACAAAGTACTGATTACTACAAGTGCTAGTTCTAAAAGTGCATACCCCTGACGGTGGTCCATGTGGCCCTGCCCTGTACATAATCCCCTGTAAATTCTGCCTGTGCCTGTTGGCACATTGTAAAGTGTGTGTTTTATCTAATGTGTTTTGCTATAATACAAAGGCTATTTTTTGATATAACCTTGTGTGGAGTTTCCTTTGTGGTGGGCCTTGGGTGTTGTTTCTGGGTGCGCGTGCAAACGCTTTACACATCGCCTCCGAGATTAGCCTTGCTGCTCGCGTCACGTTACCTAGAGGGTGAGCAGGGGTTATCTTGGTGTGTAACTCCCTTGCCCTGACTTAGGAATGGTGATCTCTGACTGACTTTGGCGCGAGCCTTGGCCAGCCAGGGATCCTGTTTCTAACAATAGGGAACTGTTGAGAACACATCCTCCTTTTCTACCTAAGGTGGTGTCAAATTTTAATGTAAACCAGACCATCTCTCTACCCACCTTTTTTCCCAATCTCTCCACACCAGCTGAGAGGGCAGTGCATTCTTTGGACCTGAAAAGAGTTCTGAAATTTTACCTTGATAAGTCCAAAACTTTACGTAAGTCTGATCAGTTATTTGTCAACTATGGATCGATTAGACCAGGTTATGCAGCCTCGAAACATTCTATCTCAAGGTGGATAGTTTCTTGTATTAAGCTGGCTTATCAGTTCGCCCAGAAGACCCTGGGGTTTTCTTCCAAGGCTCATTCTACCAGAGGGAAGCGGCTACTACAGCTTTTCTTAATAATGTGCCTATGTCTGAGATTTCTAAGACGGCGACCTGGAGGTCCGTCCATACATTTACCAGGCATTATTGTCTAGATTCAGACGCTAGAGCAGATACCCAGGTAGGCCAGGCCTCCTTGCAGAATCTTTTTAACAGCTAGCTTGGCTGTTACAATTGTTTTGGTTGTGTCATGTTTCTTCTCATTTGCCTGCTGGTGGTTGGTTGGGCTTGCTATTCTATTCATTGCTTATGACTATTGATGAGGATCCCCTGGAAGAGAAGGATAAGTGTAGCGACCGGATTTTTAGACCAAGTTATCAGCTTACCAATTATAGCACACCCAGCCGCCACGTACCACCACCCTTCTCAGGACCTATAGAACAGAATACCTAAAATACCTACCCGAGAATGGGGAAAATAGCGATAAGTGAGCTTACACAGTCAGAAGCACTCTTAGAGTATGTGAAAATATATCCTATGGTAACCTCACTACACTGATTATCTCATAACCTCGTTAATGTCGCCCGACGATTCTTTAGCGTCTACCGACGATTCGTTTACGTCTCCAACATGAAAGACTGTCCCATTACTTTGAGGAACAATTCCCAAATTTCCTACCACAAGTTTTTTCCCCATATTTGCTTGGAGTGAATTTTCCAATTATGAGAGTGCCACGTAGGCAGCCAGACTGCTAAACCATTAGCAGTTGACCAAGAATCAGTGAATACAGGACATGTTCCTGGCAATTCCTGTTTCAAAACTTGATACGCAGCATACAATTCTGCAAATTGACTACTTTTCCCTTCACCCGTGGTACTTAACAGTTTCTGAGTGACAGGATTGTAAGAAACTGCCTTCCAGTGCCTCTTCTCTCCTATGTACCTTGCTGAACCATCCGTAAACCACACATGTTTTCTATCCTCCGCGGACAGATCATCGAACGGTTTACCCCATCTAACAGGGGATTCCTGCACTACAGGTATGGAGCAATCTCTTTCTGCATCTACCAACGGCGCCAGCGCCACTTGCTCATGTAACATCGAGACACCCTTCGGACCTACGCGAGCCCTGTCTTGTATATACCATTTCCATTTAATCACACTCGCTTCCTGAGCATGACCAATTCTATGAGTTTTCGGTGAACTTAAAACCCACTGCATGATAGGAATTTCAGGAATTTCAGGTCTCAAAACCACGTTGTGTCCTAATGTCAATTGCTCGGTATCCACCAGAGCCCAATAGCATGCAAGTAATTGTTTCTCAAAAGGTGTGTAACGATCACCAGCATCAGGTAACTTTTTAGTCCAAAATCCTAATGGTACTTTAGTTCTACCCTGTTTTTGCCATAAATTCCAATTTGCATATGGACCATGTACAGACACATTCAAATCCACATCACCATCACGTACAGGCCACAAATCCAAAGCATGCTAAATCGCTTCTTTCGCCAAATCATACGCATCTTGTTGTTGTTTATTCCATTCAAACGCATTCTTTTTGCGGGTAACTTTATGCAAAGGGGCCAAAATCTGACTCAAATGAGGGATGTGTTGGCGCCAAAAGCCAAATAGACCGATAAATCTTTGGGCTTCTTTCCTATTCCTAGGAACGGCAAACTCTGCAATTTTCTGTTTCACTTGTGGAATCACTTCTGGATTCCCTTCATGCCACTGAATGTCTAAAAATGTTACTCTTTGTGCCGGACCTTGCAACTTGTCAGGATTCATTTCCCAGCCTCTGCTTTGTAAATGAGTAACAATTTGGTCTAACTGAGTCTGAACTTGGGCTTGTGTCTCACCTTGAATTAGTATATCATCAATATAATGACACACCTACATTTTTGGATTCACCAGTACTTCAGCTAAATGCTCTGCCACCAGCCGATGACAGATTGTTGGACTATGTACATAGCCATGGGGAAGTCTTCTGAACGTCATTTGACGCACGTTCCACGTAAAACTAAATTGTTCCTGACACTCGGGGGCAATTGGAATGGAAAAGAAAGCATTAGCAATATCAATGGACGCATACCAAGTTCCTGAATGTTTCTGGATTCTTTCAATTAATGTAATAATGTCAGGTACTGCAACAGTCAAAGGGGGTGTATGTTTGTTCAGTTCGCGATAATCAACTGTCATGTGCCAAGAGTTATCACTTTTGCGCACTGGCCATACAGGATTATTCCAGGCTGAGGTAACTGGAAGTACAACTCCAGCATCCATTAGATCTTGAATTGTAGCACTAATCTCTTCATGCCCACCTGGAATACGATACTGCTTCATTTAAACTACCTTTGTAGTTTGGGTTATTTTTATAGGAGGAATCTTTAAACGTCCAACTCTCACAGACTTTGATGATAGGTAACTTTTGTCTCCAAATCGATAACATCCGTCATCTAAATGTAATGTCATACCTTTTAAAATATCAATTCCGATGATGTATTCACAAAGGGGTACTACCAATACAAAATATTATTTTCGGGAAATTCTACCTATTTTCATTTCAAGATTAGTGTGTACTGCGGGGGTTTCTTTACCACCTAAACCAGTAATAGTAAAATATTATCCTTTAAACTTCTTGGGATTTCCATATATCAAAGTGGCCTCCGCTCCTGTATCTACTAATGCTCGGGCCCTCAGTACATTACGATGTCTCCCAAAAATCTCAATGTCTACATAGGGTCTATAATCTCTACGAGCCCAATTGCGTACTGGAGCTTGACCTATTTCCTAGTCATTTTTACTGCGTTCTGACGCCCAGGACAAATCAGGATAAAGACTCTCGTACCTTTTAGTAATGTCACTTCTTGTTCGTACCCTCTCCCATCGCGAAAAGGATTTTTGTCATCTGAAAAATATTGTGATTTCCGATCAGAGGAACATTGTCGTCTGTTTCTCAACCTCACCTCAGGAGATTTATTCCTCTCCTCTCTGTCTCTATTTTCAGAATGCTCTTATCTCCCCCTCTCTCTCTCCCCCCCTCTCTCTCTCTCTCTTTCATATTTCATAGTGTAGAGATTCATCTCTCTCTCTCTCTCTCTCTCTCTCTCTCTCTCTCTCTCTCTCTCTCTCTCTCTCTCTCTCTCTCTCTCTATCTCTCTCTCTCTCTCTGTTTCTCTCTCTTTCTCTCTGTTTCTCCCTCTCTCTCTCTCTGTTTCTCCCTCTCTCTCTCTCTGGTCTCCCTCTCTCTCTCTATCATCACCACTTTCATCAGAGTACCTGCGATCATGATCTTGTTTATTGACCTTTCTAGCCCCCTCTTTCCTGTCAAAACCACGTTTACGGAATAACATCCATAATCTCCCATTCGACTCACAATCAATGTCCTCACGTCTCACCCCATCATTAATTAGGGCTAGAAACATATCACGTCTAGAAAACTTGTAATTATCAGTACGACCTTCAGGTCTAGATTGTCTTTCAGGTTTAATCCATTCACCCAGTTCACCAAGTTCATGCACTGCCTCAATCACATCAGACAAGGGATTTCCCGTTTGATTAATCAATAACGTCATCATCACCTGCTTATAAGCAGCAGGGGCAGTACGAATGATTCTATTTCTCACAGAAGCATTAAGCAAACCATCCATCAACCTATCAGCCGTGCCTAGAAAAATAGCAGTTTTCATCACTTCTTCTTTCAATCTCTGTGAGGCATCTCTCAAAGTATACCACGGTTTCTCATTAAGTGGCCAATCAGATTCAATAGGGTATTTGTGATTACAGCCGTCCACTGCCAACTGCAGCAAACTAGTCTGAGCGGCATTAGCATAATTTCGAAAATGTTCTTGTAAAGTCGGATCATAACTTAGCGTACAAAATTTCACTGAATCACCCAGATCTAACATGATTCCTGCAGCACCCAAATCAAAAATACGACCATCCACGTGAGTAAAGACTCACCCAGCTTTTGTCGGAATCTATCCAAAACGTAATTAATCTCCTGTTGTGTAAAATCTTCCAAACTGTCTAAAGGAATCCCTTGAGGATTTCCAGGAGCACCCTGCAATTTTCTTCGAAATATAGGATGCGCACGAACCTCTGTGCGGTCATCAGGTTTACAGTCACGTCTAGCACAAGAAGAATCACGTGTTTATTATTCTCCTCAGCCGAGGAGAAAGATTCAGATGAATCCCAGATGTTACCATCCCACTCGTCAGGGTTCCAATCACGCCCTGCTTTCGCAATAACCAAATGCACTTTTCTCTTATTGACTCGTCTATTTCTGTATTTGTATTTTGCAATACGTACTGCAGCTCTTTCTGCAATAGTCTGATACTGTAGTGAATCGTTCTAGGACCCTAGTATAATATTTCAGATTTATGCCTTTATACGGTTATAACAAAGCATACCCTTATACAGGCATAACAAACCTACCCATATTAAGACATAGCTAATGCAGTCCTAATACGGCTAGGCTATTTCCACAGACTCCTAGAAAGCACAACGTGTTCCTAGAGAAACCAAGCCTTCAGCAGCCCGGGAAATCTCCCTGCTTCTGTATTGATTTGTCCTAGAACTAGAGTACTGAAAGAACTGCGAGTTCTTACTGACGTCTTATGTCCACCCTTACGTCAAACTCAGCACTTACCAGGTACTAAGCTTAGGTTAGGTACATTGGGGTAGGCGTATCTTAGAAGCACCAGTTGAGTACTTTTAGTCATTATTTATCATTGTATGTATTTTATCCATTTTAAGTACCGTATGGCTTAGAAACCATACCATGCTTTTACAGTATTATTTCATAATACTCTTTTTACTGTACGCACTCTATTTTATGACAAGTATTGCAATTGTAGCAATTCACTTCACTTGCATGAGGAAGAAGACTGTTCAATAAATAACACCTTTTATTGAAAACGCCTGTCTCTCTATTTTCGCTGCACTTCTGGTGAAACTAAGCATGCACGAGTGACTGAGTAAAAAAACATCTATTGTTTCCGCGACTCTGGAGATTTCCTCCACATTCTTGGAGAAGCAAAGTTGTCATGTTTATACGGTTGTCAGAAACTAATCCCTTCTTGTCTATTTAGGAAGGTTAACACCTTCTTGTACATTCGAGAAAGTTTCTAGTGACCTCTGAGCTAGCTGGCATTCATAATTAAGTCTAACATATTCAATAGAGACCTAGTCGACCTCAGTCCTCCGTCTACACTATCGTTTATGTTATTCCAATGCGCAGAGCCTATTGGGAATAAAGGAACTACACTACATGGCGCCCCGCGTTTGGTAAGGCGATAAAGTTAACGCTAGATGCTAGAGTAACTCAGTCGTGCTTTTCACACAGACCCCTTTTTACCGTAAAAACTCCAATAGACGTCTGGAGTGGGTGAAAGGTTAATATCCGCCAGAACTGAGTAGGATGAGAATCCTATGTAGAAGTTTTTGGTTTGTTCAACGTTGAAGGATACAGTGTTCCAAAATATTGTGCACCTAATATTTGTTTCCTTGGAAACTAGCTCTGCAAACTTTCATTAAACAATGTCGGATGAGAAAACGGTGGAACTGCAGTAAATGCAAACCAACCGGAAGAAATAGAGGATGATGCAACAATCATCCCAGTAAATGTAAGAAGTGTAACTTACAGACTAATAAATAATGGCGTAACATCTAGAGGTGGTACGGTAATATTTGTGGTAGAGGCACATGAATATCGGCAGACAGAGGTATTCTATTCATGGATAACTTTTCCAGCAGCAAACGCTGTAACACAGGAGTTCCACTACTACAAAGAAGGGGAACACCCAGCGGAATACGTTCCTTTCGAGGACGTTGAAACTCCACTAACTTACCAAGAGCATCAACTCTGGTTTAATGGCGCCCTACAACATCAAAATCACATTACCAGGCTCGGTCCACTAGGTAGACCAGGAGCTACATGGCCGGTATTAGCTGGTTACACACCACATCCTGACATCGAAAGGATGTCAGATGGTGAGCTGTTGACTCAGCTAAAACAAATAATTTAAATACATAGACAATTAGTCCAATATGTAATGCAACCTTTAACAGTCCAACCAGCAGTAAAAATTCCACAGCACACCCCTCACCAGGGGAACACAAACAAAATTACACCACAGACTATACAATCAGTCATTGGCAAACTACCCGCAAAACGGGAACAAATTCCGTTCGGGTTAGCTCAAAAGATTACTCAAATAGAGGCAGTATTCCCTGATAGTAAACCTCATGAAAAACACAGAATTCTGACAATCTGTTTACCAATGGGGATCGCACCACATGTGGAAGACTGTGACACTTGGAGAACAGTCTTTGCTTCAATCTACACAAAAACACATGGTGTGCCGTCAATGGCGGTAATACCAGAAGTTCTGAAACAGATTCAAAATTAATACGGTCCAGAACCTGCTTTAAACTTAGGTATGAAATTACTGAAAGACTTTAAGCAAGTCTCGGCTATACTTTTAGCCAACGTAAGAGGAGAAGCAGCATCTGCGACGATCCGCCGAAAATTAAAAGAGACAGAATTAGCAGACCAGCCTTTTGAACTTGCCAGAATAATTGAAAAGTGCTATGAAGAACTAGGTAGAGATAGTTTGGGTGGGAAACCACTGAAACCACAACTACCTGAAAATCCTGAAAAAACTTTTATTAAAAATAATTTCACAACTCCAAAAAAGAATTGGGAGGGTAATAAAATATCCGCTCCCAAAGAAAAACAGTTTCAGTCCAGAGGAAGGTCTCCCTGAAGGAGAGAAAGGTCTCCAGAAAGGGGGGGCAAGTCTCCCCAACGGGAGCCCTCTGAAAAAAGATACAACCTTAGGAATAGGGATAATTTACGAAAACCTGACAGATATCAAGATACTGATACATGTTCCTCTCGATCTATTCAGACTTCCGCACAGAAATCGGAAAGAGGACGGTCAGAACCAAAAGAAGAGCGCGTCAAGTCCAAAGACAAGGAACCTGCTCAACAAAGTAAAAAAATCACAGTTTTCCAAAAAGAAGGTAGCGAGTATAAAAATAAAACATGCCGAGGATCCTGAGGACCCAACTCAAGAACGGAGAGTGGGCTCTAACAATGCTAGACAGTGCAGCAGAAGTGACCATAGTTCGCAAGAACCTGATGAATCTTCTGGAGACAGTTGGCACGAATGAATACATTCAAGTGGAAACTGCAGACACCAGAGTCAGTGTACCCCATAATTTATATGAAATAACATTGCGTATAGAGGGGGACATAACTAGGAAAATAAAATCTCTCTTTTGGGAGCAACTATCTGAAGGCTATGATACCCTTCTAGCTGAAAAAGACTGGCCACCAGAGTTTGTTAGGGAGTGCCCACGCGGCGAAATGATAATTAGGCCTGCCTTCTCAAAACATGTTCCAATTCATAAAATTCACACTTATGCTAAGAAATGAGCTGTAGCACAGGCTCCAGCACTATATAAAAATCAAGTAGGATGGGATGAGGATTCTCCTCACCATAAAATCCAGTTAAAAAATCAACCCACTGCGCAAAGGCAGTATCCTGTTAAGTAAGAAGCTAAAAAGCAAGTCAGGGAGATCTTAGATCAACTTGAATACCAGGGGGTGATTGAAACATGCACCTCACAAAATGAACAATCCTTTGTTTCCTGTCTCCAAGCCAGACGATTCATATCGTCTAGTATTGGACTACAGACACCTAAACACATGTTGCAAAACTTTTGCAGTCCAAAATTCACACACACAGCATTGATGAATAACATTGTGCGCAAAAAATATAAAACGACATTAGATATTTCAAATGGTTTCTTTTGTCAAAACATTGAACCAGAAAGCAGGTATTTGACCGCTTTCTCAAGTATGGGGGCCCAGGGCAATTCTGTCGTCTCCCACAGGGATTCAAGAACAGCCCAGGATTATTTTCAGCAAGAGTAACAGAGTTACTACAAATGTATGATGAGGCATTATCTTATGTCAATTACATCTATCTTACAGACGATGACTTGGACACACACACTTGAAAAGCGTGAACACCATTATACTTGGGTTCGCATCTGAAGGGTACAAATTCAACTTTAAAAAATCAAGAATTGCCCACCTGACTGTCCTATTTTAGGATATGAACTATCAAGTGAAGGCAAAAGCCTAGCAGACAACTTCTTAGAGAAGTGTGCAGTGCTCCAAGCACCAAAAACGCTTACAATCAATTCTAGGTTTTCTGAATTTCGGAAGAACATACATTCTGAACTACGCAGAGAGGGTTAAACCTCTCTACGAATTAATCAGACCTGATTTTAAAGGTACTAAATGGACACAAAAACACACAGAAATTTTACGCGTAAACAAACGCAACCTTGTAATCCCGTCATCCCAGGAAGATGCGGATTTACATACCTGACCTCTAATGAGGGAGAAACGGTACCAATAGCTTACAAATCACACTTGTACACACAAGCTGAAATGAAATTCAGTTCAACTGAAAAAATTCTGAATGCGGTCCAAACTGCTGAGCAAAAGAAAGAGCCCTAGCACAGGGTAAACATATAATAATCGTTACACCTGTAACTGCCCTGGAGGCAGTAACAAGAGCGAGCATTCCGAATGCTAAAGCTTTACATCCAAGATGGATACAATGGGTTAATTCTCTTGCTGCATCAGACGTAGTGTACGAATTTGACCCCAATTTAAAGTCACAGGAGTTTCTCCAATACGAATATGAATGTCCTATGCCAGTTGAAATTCTGCCTCTAGAACATTACGGCTGTATAATATATACGGACGGATCAGCACAGCCTGCAGTTGGGGGTAAACAAGCTTATAGTGCTGCGTGCGCGATCGTTAACGGTCGGTGGCACGAAGGAAAATTCAGACCTTTGGTCACTAAAACTCAATCACTCGGAGACTGTACAGCTCAGCGAGCTGAACTACAGGCTTTCAAGATGGCGCTTGAAAATACTGATCGCAAATTCCCCACACTAATAGTGTGTGATTCGTATTACTGCGTCCAGTCTTACAATGAATACTTGCAGAACTTGGTTCAAAATGGTTTCAAAGATGCGAAAGGTGGCACAATCAAGCATAAATTGCTTTGGGAACAAGTAGTTCTTTTACAGAAAGAACTACAAAAGACTCACGTGATACATACGCTGAGTCATCAATGTGATGGCGTTCACATTGCAGGGAATTCATTGGCTGATGAGGCCGCGTAGACTGCTGTGCAAACGGCTTCCGTGGCTGCCATCACCCGGTCAAAAACAAAAATAGACAGCAAGATAATGCTAGTGGCAGTGCTTCAGTAAAAGACAGTGGTAAGACACTCTCGAAAGGCTTTCCAGTAAAGTACTCATGCAAAACCGATGCAAATAATGTTCCTTTTGCTGTAATCCCGGGAGTGTGGGATAGGGCAATTCCAAACATGGAACATAGGTTAGGACTAATACTAGCGGCACATGAATTGCTCGCCTCTGCACACGCAGGTGTTTCAGCCACAGTATCATTATTACAAAAGAGATATTGGTGGCCACGCATGAGAAAAAAAACTAGAAATTACGTTTTAAAATGTGAAATATGCCAAAAAATGAAAGTATCAACAGTGAAACGACCTGCGCAGACGCCCCTTCTTATCTCAGATAAACCATTAGAATGTGTTTACTTGGACCACTGTGGTCCCTTACAAAGGGATGGCACTTTAAATATGTCATGGTGGCAGTGGATTCTGTTATTAAAGATCTGTGAGTCTTTATCGGCACATACGCAATTGGCATGCTACATTCTGACCAGGGTCCTGCGTTTAGCTCTCGAGCTTACAAAGAGGCCATGGCCAGCATGGGCATTGCATTGCGGTATTCTAGTCCCTTCCATCCTGAGGGAAATGCGGTAGTGGAGAGAAAAAACCGTGACATAAAGCAATCTATAACAGCGAGGGTATTAGGTTTGGTTGATGGGTGAGTCAAACATCTAACAAGTGTCCAACGTAGTCTTAATAATCTGCCAAGACATTCTCTGGGTGGAATCACACCGTATGAACTGCTGTTTGGCATTAGAATGCTGATCAGTGACCTTGATTGTCATACTTCTAAATCTAAATCTAAATCCACATTTGTAAAGCGCACAATCACCCGTAAGGGTCTCTAGGCGCTGGGGGCCGTCGGGAAGATTAAGCAAGCTATTGCCCAGAGTCACATGGTGCTGGGCTAATCTGCCGCCGGTGCCGGGGATCGAACCGTGATCCCCAGATTCCGGAGTCAGTCGCCCTGGCCGCGGCGCCACACCTCTTCCTCTTCAGTGGTGGAACAAAAAACCTTTGATATCAAAGACCGTTTGGCTGTTTTACAGGACTTAAATGAAACAAGAAGAAGTCTTAGTAACATAACGACCACTGAAAAAAACCACCTGTCCCAGCAAGACCTGTCTGGATTCCAAAGATTGGGGATCTGGTCAGAGAAAAGATCGCGGTGAAGAAGGAATTTGGGCCTTCTTACAGAAAAGCAGTACCTGTCTTAGCAATTAAAGGAACAAGATCAGTTGTACTACCGCCCCTTGCTGGTAAAAAGGAGAACAGAGTTGTATCAATCAACCTGGTAAAACCACAATCATGTGGCCAATAATAAGTAGTAGGCCCAGTGGACTCCCAAGATGTAGCAGAAGACCAAACTTGGCTACAATTCAAGAGGTTCAAACTGAAAGACTAATCACTTTTGATAAACCTGCAGTGAGAAAAGAAGGACTATGCAATAAAGCAATGGAACTTGTGCCTCTTGAAACCCAAATTGCAACAGTTCGTCAAGAATCACCTGTCTACAATGATGTACCCTCAGACTATACAAATATGCCAAAGGAAGATTCAAAAACAAAAACAAGTGAAAATCCTGAAGCAATTCCAACAATTGAAGTAGCCAGATGCAGTTCTGTCATCAATTTCGATGACTTTTCTGAGTATCCTAGTGAACGGGAAGAAAAACAAGCCAACAAAACTTTCAAAGAAAAAACAACAGAACTCTTTCATCAACTTGGAGAAATATATGGATTGAATTGTGGATTGTGTTAGGTGTACTTTTCCTGCTGCTCTGGCTCATCTTAGTTTTGTGCTTGGGTAATATGATCGAAGGAAAATACAGTAAAATGGACACAGCAAGTCAGAACATCAACTTGGTTCTAAAGCCACACAAGTCATCTCACATTGAAAAAAGAGAAATGTCATCAGTGAACATCACAGCCATTCCTATACCTGGTGGTATAGCATGGGACAAAACTGACTATGACATTTATGGCCCGGTTGAACTTCTGAAGTATCCACATCAATTTAAGGTTTCATTAGGTGACTTTGTCTCACCAAGTACTTTCTCTGATGATTGGGACTTTGAAACAATTAATAATATGATGTCAGATTTACAAATGTCTGCCAAATTTACAGAACATGATTATTTAAAAGGTTCTTCAAATTATGAACAAATGTACTGTTTTAATCATTATGGTCATCACTATCTGCATAAATCTGCAAATGCAAGAAATGTTTTAATGTATAATCAATGGGATGCAGCCTAGCTTAGATTATCCCTTACAGTGGACAACCAATCCCGTGAAATATTTGGGCGTCTGGATTCATCGGGACCCTGAAATAGTGCTCTGAGAGAATTACGGGGTGGCCATGACCAAACTGGATGAACAAATAGAGAAATGGATCAAACTGCCATTATCGCTAGCAGACAGAATCGCACTTCAGAAAATGGTCGTATTGCCCCGCTTTTTGTATTTATTCTGGAATATCCCGATATGGCTCACACAGGCCTTTTTTGCCAAACTATGCACAGCGTTGCACCACTTAACATGGGCTGGGAAGCAGCCCAGAGTGGGCTGGAAGACGCTCACGAAGCCATACCATCAAGGCGGTTTTGCGGCTCCTGATTTACAGTTGTACTTTTATTGTGCACGGGCCCAACATGCACACTACTGGACACAACTCCACTCCCACATACCACATATAGCGGTGGAAACCAACAGCGTGCATCCGAAACATCTACTGCAATACATATCGGATCCCATTAGCCACTACCCTACTGACACCATCCACCCGGTGAAGTGCACCTCCAGAGCCTGGCATACCTTGGCGCTGAGAGCGCGGAAGCTGCCACCTTATGCCCCGGCCCTCCCATTGGCACATCATCCCAAAATATCGGTGATGCTGGAAACAAGCATGAGATCGATAATGGAAGAGATGGGTTTCACGACGTTGGGTGCGTTGTTCCTGGATGACACCGTTATCTTGCTTCGCAGTCCGGCCTTATGCACACACCAAACACCATTGAAAATGTTTAGGTATTTCAGACTACGCGCAGCGGTTAAAGATTTATATGAATCATTCCCTACTGCACCTGAACTATTGCGGTCCCTACAGGTATTGTTGACTGCCCCCACACGTAAAAATTTAGTTACACGCTTATACACAACTTCCCAGAATGAACAGACCCTAGGACGCGACAGATCCCTACAGAGGTGGAAAGACCTTGTTGGGGCATCCATATCGGATGACGACTGGCAATATAGCTGTATGCAACTGTCCCTACTCACATCGAACTGCAACTTGAAGATCATCCATTTTAAGTTCCTACACCAAACATATTACACACAGGCTAAGTTACACCGTTATGGTCTCAGAGCGGATGACAATTGCCAACGCTGTGTTATGCCTGGGGCCGACTTCTTGCACACAGCATGGGCCTGCCCTGGCTTGTACAATTACTGGCAGGAGGTGACAACTGCGCTCATGCAAATGTTAACTGAACAGATCCCGAATACACCACTGGGATGCTTACTAGGTATATATAAATTAAGACTAGCTAAACGACGAAAGTTGCTGGCGGTAGCACTGCTGCTTGCGAAGCGTCGAGTAGCTATTAAATGGGGCAGCAAACGGCCACCCAGATTTAAAGATTGGCTGTCTGATTTACTATACTGTAAAGAAACGCTGGGCGCATATGCGGAGGAGCTACCTCAGGCCTCCAGATCTAAAGATTTCTCGCAACCACTAGTAGACTATTTACAGCAAAATACTCCTGACCCGTAGTTGGACAGAGTATCCTAATGCAATGTTGTACGAGGGGGATAGTGATCCCCGGGAGGCCCCATGGACACAAAACTTTAGTTATGATTACACTGTATGTTACTTTGATGCGGACCAGTGTTTGTATTTATAATTCTCTTTGACTGTACCACCCATATCTAAGGACCAAACTAATGCCAAAAATGTGTCGTGCATCTTTCCATTCCATTACATAAAACTAGGTCGCAAGGATGGAACATATATATATATATATGTATATATATATATCAACAAACAAAAGAGGCGGCACATCAGGAATTGTTTTTAAGTCTTTTTAATCAAGACTTCACCCCACCAACGCGTTTCAGCCAACACTGGCCTTGCTCACGGTTGGTTAGTCCCTCTTCAGTGTTAGTATATGTACTATCCCATATCTAGCCATTTAGGAGGCATTGTGGGAATTGTAGTTACAGTATTATTGTGTGAGAAAATAATGAAAATAAAAGAAAGACAATTGTGTGCTTTTAAAGTAACTGCACATTAGTGACTGATAGTTCACTGGGGCTGTATCAATGTGGACAATTCTCGGTATAGTACCCAAGTCCTGCATTCATGTTCCTCATTGTTGTAGTTATATTCCCAATAGGTGGTATAGTACCAGATTGTCATACTGAGAACATATTCATTCAAGATGAACGTGCAGATCCTCTCCAAAGTTCATCCCTTTCGGGTGTTTCGTTCTGAGTCTCACTATCATGCGTGATTCCATTTGTCGCAGCCTTCGAACCACATCCCCACCTCTCTCCATTTTGTCCAGCATTTTTGCACCATAGAAATGCATTTGTCTCCAGTCTCCATTTTGGCAAGTGCTCATGTGTTTTGCTGTGGCATATTGCATATTGGAGTTTTTGACTGCTCGGATATGTTCCAAAATTCGTTTTTTTAACATACAGGTTGTACATCCAACGTACTTCAGTCCACATTTGCATTCTATGATATATACAACATTCTTTGAAGTACATGAAATCTGTTGTTCAATTCTCATTGATTTCCCATCAGGTTCCTCGATCACTTTCATGCTTTTGCCAATCTTGCACGCTTTGCAGGAGTTGCATGGTGTGAACCCTTTTCGTTGATTTTGCAGCCAGTTTGGCTTCTGTTGTTCTTGAAAGTGACTTCGAACCAGCAAATCTTTAATGGATGTATTCTTTTTGTATGTCATTAGCGGTGTTTCACCGAGAGCTGTTCCAATGTCTGGATCCCCAGACAGTAAGTGCCAATATTTTTTCAATATACGTTCAATTTTTCCACTTTCCTTGCTGAAGGTTGTTATAAATCTAGGAGGTGTGTGGGTTTCAGTTTTTTTAGGCTGTTCCATTAGTGTTTGTGTCCTTGTTTTCAAATCAATTTTTCTTTTGCATTGCGTTAGTACTCTTTCTTTGTAACCTCTTGCTCTGAATCTGCATTTGCTTTCCTGTATTACTCTCTCCGCATCTTCCGGCACAGAACATTCAAAAATGCTAATCAAAATGATTGACTTATGCCTGAGGAACAACGTATTTTTCTTTGACAAACAGTTATTCAAACAAATCTGTGGCATGGCCATGGGCATTTCTCTATCTCCTAACTATGCAAACATCACAATGGGGTGGTGGGAGAAGACTGTGGCGTGGAATGAGGAGAACCAACATGATTTGGATCGAATAATATTGTGGGTGCGTTACATTGACGACCTGTTCATTATTTGGCATGGTACAAATGATCAATTCCAAACTTACTTCAACAAATTGAATCAGAAAGAAATAGGTCTACAGTTCACATGTAACACGAGCACAAAGGAAATAGACTTTTTGGACACTAAAATATATGCGTCGAATGACAAACTTGAATCAACTCTATTTCGTAAAAAAACAGCAACGAACAGTGTGCTCCACGGAACGAGCTTCCATCCAACATCCCTGTTACGGAGCATACCTTATGGAGAATTCACACGCCTCAAACGAAATTGTTCTGTGCCGGAAGATGCGGAGAGAGTAATACAGGAAAGCAAATGCAGATTCAGAGCAAGAGGTTACAAAGAAAGAGTACTAACGCAATGCAAAAGAAAAATTGATTTGAAAACAAGGACACAAACACTAATGGAACAGCCTAAAAAAACTGAAACCCACACACCTCCTAGATTTATAACAACCTTCAGCAAGGAAAGTGGAAAAATTGCACGTATATTGAAAAAATATTGGCACTTATTGTCTGGGGATCCAGACATTGGAACAGCTCTCGGTGAAACACCGCTAATAACATACAAAAAGAATACATCCATTAAAGATTTGCTGGTTCGAAGTCACTTTCAAGAAAAACAGAAGCCAAACTGGCTGCAAAATCAACGAAAAGGGTTCACACCATGCAACTCCTGCAAAGCGTGCAAGATTGGCAAAAGCATGAAAGTGATCGAGGAACCTGATGGGAAATCAATGAGAATTGAACAACAGATTTCATGTACTTCAAAGAATGTTGTATATATCATAGAATGCAAATGTGGACTGAAGTACGTTGGATGTACAACCTGTATGTTAAAAAAACGAATTTTGGAACATATCCGAGCAGTCAAAAACTCCAATATGCAATATGCCACAGCAAAACACATGAGCACTTGCCAAAACGGAGACTGGAGACAAATGCATTTCTATGGTTCAAAAATGCTGGACAAAATGGAGAGAGGTGGGGATGTGGTTCGAAGGCTGCGACAAATGGAATCACGCATGATAGTGAGACTCAGAACGAAACACCCGAAAGGGATGAACTTTGGAGAGGATCTGCACGTTCATCTTGAATGAATATGTTCTCAGTATGACAATCTGGTACTATACCACCTATTGGGAATATAACTACAACAATGAGGAACATGAATGCAGGACTTGGGTACTATACCGAGAATTGTCCACATTGATACAGCCCCAGTGAACTATCAGTCACTAATGTGCAGTTACTTTAAAAGCACACAATTGTCTTTCTTTTATTTTCATTATTTTCTCACACAATAATACTGTAACTACAATTCCCACAATGCCTCCTAAATGGCTAGATATGGGATAGTACATATACTAACACTGAAGAGGGACTAACCAACCGTGAGCAAGGCCAGTGTTGGCTGAAACGCGTTGGTGGGGTGAAGTCTTGATTAAAAAGACTTAAAAACAATTCCTGATGTGCCGCCTCTTTTGTTTGTTGAAATTTTTCTGGGTCTGGATCCGACCCCTGGGCTGAGCACACACTGTGGAGCGCTCTCGCAAGGTTTGAGGATCACTTTGTGGCAAGAATATATATATATATATAGTTAGGATTTTTTCTCTATGGGATTTTTGAAAATTCTATGTCTAATAACTTTGGCGTTTGTGGACGGAATTGGCTGAAATTTTCAGGAAAATGGCACATTTTGTTTCTGAGCAGCCCTTGAAAATTTGGGGGGGGTTCGTCAAGGGGGGGCCGAGAAAAAAGGGGGGTCCCAAAACGTGTTTTTAACATTGAGTTTTCCATAGGGCGGTTGGCCTCACTTTTAGCCCGAACGGCTGAATGGATTTGCACGAAACTTGGCAAAATTGTAGGGACTGGTAGCCCGATGTGCCTTTGATAGGTCTCAATATATGTGCTTCAGTGGATTTTGAGAAATTAACGTTCAAAAAAAGATATATATCTGTAACAGCGGACCGGGCAGCGCTCCGGTTCGCGGACTTTTCGCGGTACGGAGCTTTGTGAAGCGAAGCTGATTGGTTCTCCGGCGTCTGTGAACATTCCAAACAGTCCGTAGCGGCCGCCATCTTGTCTCTCGGTAGGATCGAGAGACAAGAGGAGGCCAAAGCGAAGGGGCAAATGACCATAAGGGGGCATAGTAGATCCTCGCTGACCCCCTAGGTTTGATGTGGAGGTTTTAAAAGGGTCCCGCGGGGCAAAAAAAAAAAATAATAATAATAATCGAACGGCTGAATGGATTTGCACGAAACTTGGTAAAATATTAGGGACTGGTAGCCCGATGTGCCTTTGCTAGGTCTCAATATATGTGCTCCAGTGGATTTTGAGAAATTAACGTTCAAAAAAAGATATATATCTGTAACAGCGCTACGCTTTGCGTACTTTTCGCGTTACGGAGCTTTGCGAAGCTGATTGGTTCTCCGGCGTCTGTAAACATTGCAAACAGTCCGTAGCGGCCGCCATCTTGTCTCTCGGTAGGATCGAGAGACAAGAGGAGGCCAAAGCGAAGGGGCAAATGACCATAAGGGGGCATAGTAGATCCTCCTTGACCTCTTAGGTTTGATGTGGAGGTTTTAAAAGGGCCCCGCGGGGCAAAAAAAATAATAATAATAATAATCGAACGGCTGAATGGATTTGCACGAAACTTGGCAAAATTGTAGGGACTGGTAGCTCGATGTGCCTTTGCTAGGTCTCAATATATGTGCTTCAGTGGATTTTGAGAAATTAACGTTCAAAAACAAGATATATATCTGTAACAGCGCTCCGCTTCGCGGAGATAAAATTATCTCTGTATTACCTAGCTGTTGCTAACACCAGTTAGCGACGGCTAGTAGGAGATAGCGACCATCTTGGGCCCCACTTTGCATGTGAGTGATATTTATCACTAATGACATGCAAAGTGGGCATGCCAAGATGTTAGCGACTGGAAACAGTCGCTAACATCGCTATCTCCTATTACCAACTTTTGGAAATATTCGCGATAAGCGCGAATATCTCCAAAAGCTACCACCTGCCCTGAGCAGTTCTTAGCCATGTTATCCAATGGGAGGTGGATAACATGGCTAAGAGCATTAGCTCGGTAATGCATGAATATCGCTGAGTTTTCAGCGATATTAATGCATTGCGGTCGTTTTTTATCGTATTTGCGATAAACCTTGATAATAGCAAGGTTTATCTGCGATAATTTCTGACGATGCTTAGCGGTAAAAAATTTGTTGCTAAGCATCGTTAGGGATAAATATCGCTTAACTTTGGTAATATGCCCCAACGTCTGTTAACGTTCGATTCGAAGGAAATCAGGAAGTGTTGAAAAACATTGTCTGCGCCATCTTGCCTTTTTTCAAATGCCACACTTTTGTCGTGCACGGCAGTCATTTTAGATGCCTTGACCAGACCCACTCTCTGCACGCTGTCGATCCTTAGCATGGCTCCCCACCCTCGCAAGCATCTCCCCCAGGCAGTGGTCACCCCCGCTCTCTGTCTTATGCATGGGTAATAAACCACCCCCCATCTGCGCTGCTCTTCCCTGAGAATCACACCCTGTGCCCGCCCGACACCTCCCTTTCGCCCTATTCACTACCGCACCCTCTGATACTCCTTTTCCTCTGTGTCCGATTGTCCAGGCCGGTCCTAGGGTATCAGCTAGCCCTGCAGATGTAGTTTATGGCCCTACTGTAAAGAATCACCCCTCTTCAAAGGAGTTATAGTAGATCAAGGCCCACACTCGATGAGATCCGTCACAGCAGACGCGTTCCTATTATCTGAAAACCATCCTGTATTGTGATTGGGGAGGGGACCGAGCCTGAAGCGGAAGATTCCAGGGATGACTCTTTGTACATCAAAGTTTTTACAATTATGTGTCACATTAAAAATATATAGCACTCCAACAAAGTAGTAAGATTATAAAACTTTAATAACTTATGAATATATACAAGAAAACAAAAACAGTAATAACATATAAACATTTTTAGGGAAAAACAACGAAGTAGCGGTCGGCTGTGCGAATAGTCCCAACGCAGCACAACGTCCAGATTTCACTGATTTCGGCATCCGGCGTGGGGCGTCGCGGGGGGTGGGTCATCAGTAGCAAACTGTTGTGCGAATAGTTCCAAGGCAGCAGAACGATGGCACCAAGGTGATGTCCAGTAAGTTGCCGCACTGGTTTTGGTATCCTACAATGCTGCTCCGAATAACGGCGTGGGGCGCCCCGGGGGAGGCGGCGTGAACGGGCCTCTCCAGGTGGAGTCTCGTCTGTTGTACTGGGGCGCCCCTTTACCGTTTCAGTTGCCATTCCGTCCGCTTTTGGTCCACTGTGTCAAAAGCTGCAATTCAGCTGAGTTGCGCCCACTCTTGCGGTGCAGCGATAGGCAGCTGTCACAGGACTCTCAAAATTGCGGCAGGCTGTTTCCTTTTTGGGACTGGTCCACTGAAATGGCCCTGGGACACCTTGGAAATTGGACGCTTGTCTGCTAGGTCTTGGACCCCATTCTCGAAAGCGTCCCCTCCGCCTTGAGGATTCATCAAAAGTTTTGGGGGCCCCCGACTCCTGCAGGCTTCTGGTGGGGAGTGGCTGCCATGATTGCTCGCGGAATGACTACGACGGAGCCACGAGATGGTGGTGCTTTCATGGTGACGCCAGCTTCAGTCTGAAACATTCAGAAACAAGGTGGGGCTTTCATCGTTTGGGAAAAAAAAAAGTTTTCATCCAATGAAAAGTGTTGTTTTTAGGTCATATGATCAAGCCTTCCATCATTAGGAAACCAAAAGTAAAATGAACCAATGAAAAGTTTTATAAACAAGTCACATGACCTGTTATGCGGCATAGGGTATAAAATGCGGAGAAAATACGTTGGCACGTGAGGCGGCGTCAGTAGCGGGCCGATGTGCGAATAGGCCGAAGGCAACACAACGCGCCAAGATCCGGATGGAACCGAGGTGGTGTCCAGCAAGTTGCAGCACTGGTGTGGCCATCCTACAATGCTGAAAGTCGGCGTGGGGCGCCCTGTTGGCCTGTTAGTTCGCGTCAGTAGCGGACCGATGTGCGAATAGGCCGAAGGCAGCACAACGCGCCAAGATCCGGATGGCACCGAGGTGGTGTCTAGCAAGTTGTCGCACTGGTGTGGCCATCCTACAATGTTGAAAGTCGGCGTGGGGCGCCCCGTTGGCCTGTGAGATGGCGTCAGTAGCGGACCGATGTGCGAATGGGGCCAAAGGCAGCGCAACAATATTTTCTGAATAGAAGACACCACAAGGCGCTGAGATGCCAAGATCCGGATGGCACCGAGGTGGTGTCTAGCAAGTTGTGGCACTGGTGTGGCCATCCTACAATGGTAAAAGTCGGCGTGGGGCGCCCTGTTGGCCTGTGAGATGGTGTCAGTAGCGGACTGATGTGCGAATGGGGCCAAAGGCAGCGCAACAATATTTTCTGTATGGAAGATACCACTAGGCGTTGAGATGCGAAGATCCGGATGGCACCGAGGTGATGTCTAGCAAGTTGCTGTACTGGTGTGGTCATCCTACAATGCTGAAACTCGGCGTGGGGCGCCCCATTAGCCTGTGAGATGGCGTCAGTAGCGGACCGATGTGCGAATGGGGCCAAAGGCAGCGCAACAATATTTTCTGACTAGAAGACACCACAAGGCGCTGAGATTCGGTTACCACCGAGGTGATGTCTAGCAAGTTGCCGCACTGGTGTGGCCATCCTACAATACTGCTCCGAATAACGGCGTGGGGTGCCCGAAGGGGGGGGGGAGGCGGCGTGAACGGGCCTTCCTAGGTGGAGGCTCGTCTGCTGTAGTGGGGCGCCCCTTTACCGTTTCAGTTGCCATTCAGCTGAGTTTCGGCTGCTCTTGATGCTACAGCGACAGGCGGCTGCAACAGGACTCTCAAAATGGCGGCTTGTTCTTTGGATTTGGGCCTGGTCTACTAAAATGGCCCTGGGACACTTTAGAACTCGGACGCTCGATTTTTTTTTTTCCTTTCCTGTACATGCAAAAAAAGGTAAATGCCCGGTACGTTACACGCTTCATCTGCCACGATGTACTCTCCAGAGGAACCGAAAAAAAATATAGTTATGGTAACTATACCATGCATCGTCATATGGAGAGGTGGCACCAATTAATTATAGTGCTGCATAAAAGAGAGATTTGGAGGAGAACCCCCGACCTGCCAGTACATTCATCACAGAAGTGGCACTGACAGCATCAGAGGCAAGGGAAATGGTCCCAAATATTTAGAACTTTGGAAAGATTAAAATGACATGTTTAGATTGTGGCAAATTAATTTCATGTGGACAGATGAGTGTTACTCTAATAAATACAGCATATGAACATCATCATAATCGATGGTTGGTAGAGACATTTTGACTATATCCTGGACCTGCCCGTCCTCGCCCAAAATGGCGCCGGAATAAATGGGACTCGTAACTCCTTGTTGTGTACTGGTTGCAGAACCTTGAAATCACGAGATACGTATGCAGTTTTGAAGCATATGGCGGGCGGGGACAAGAATTGATTGAATATTTCGACATCCCTATTGATATTAAGTTCTGATGTGTTATTGATTACTGTACTATTGAAAGTTCGAATTAACGTCACCCATGGTACTTGCCCGCAAATGTATATCTAGATAATTTTATTGTAACTGGCCCTGTCGTATCTTAATTATAAAATGTACGTCCACCGATTCTGCAACTGTTAGACACCTTAGTTCTTGCAACCTAATGGCCCGCCCGTTACGTTCCTCTACAGTGTAAATGTCTACTCATCATATACGATTACAGTTTGCTCCGTGGCCGGCCCACGTGGTTATAGGCTCGTATTTGTATAATGAAATTTTCACAATAAAGGTTTTTAAAAGAAAACATGGTAGTAGTATATACATTGGTAAAGTTTTTAATAATAGTCACTGTTTTAGAATCATTAAAAGGCAAGTGAAATAAAGCAGACCAATTACATGAAGGGTAAAAGGTATAATACGCAGGAACGCAGTAAAGATAAATGGTCAAGGGCTGTTGTGTTTTCTACACTCCTGCAACATAAAGTGATCGATAAGAATCTCATATTCAGGCGTATCGGCGACCAAGACAGCAGGTCGACCCTCTTTTCTCAACGGCTTCGTCATGGGACGAAGAAACGCTCTTTTTCTCGAAAAAATAATATATTTTACTTGCAGGACAGTTGTACATTTTCCGGGAAAGTACATTAGCCTGGAACATTATAACATATATTTAAGAAAAAATAATGTTCGGAAGTAATAAAAAGCGTAATTTTTAGGTCATATGACCAAGCCTTTCATCATTAGAATAAGAAAAGTAAAATGAACCAATGAAAAGTTTTATTAACAAGTCACATGACTTGTTATGCTTACGTTACGCGCTGCGCGTCGCGCCCCGGATGACTTCCGGATGCGCTAACGCGGCGCGTCATATGACGCATTACGCAACAACGCAGGTCCAGAATATAGTCAAAATGTCTCCACCAACCAGCGGTCGGAACACAACCCCTTTCAGCAGGCTAAATAGTTCTGTTAAATGACAACAGAAGGGACAGGCAACAAGAACCATCAGTCAAAGAGGGGAGGGCTAGTTCTTCTCTACCGGGTTACATTGGGGCGCTACCGGAACTGATCGAATTGGTAGTCTACAGTGTTTCTGGATGTTTCAGACTGAAGCTGGGGTTAGCATGAGAGCACCACCATTTCGTAGCTCCGTCGTGGCCATTCCGCAACCAATCATGGCAGCCGCTCTTTATCGTTATTTTGGGCAGGGTGGGTGGCGGAGCCGAGCTGTTTTGCAGCCATCATTGTGTGGAGTTCAGTTCATCTCACTAGTTTTGTATTTGTCATGAGGGGTTGTTCCTAATGTTTCTATTTTAGCGAGGTCAAAAAGAGATCCCATTAGTGGCCTACTGATTTTGCTCGATTCCTTTTCTTTTTTTTTACACGATTTTTCGTTATCTGCAAAGACTAAACAGAGTATTGCGACTCTGGGTTTGTTTGTAAATAGAGAATGAACCAAAGAGAACCAATTCTAAAACAGTAAATGCTTGGATAACAATCAATCAAATGGAGAGAGAAGCAGGCACGACGTATTACAACGGGGGCAAAGGCCTGCGTTAACTACCTTTCACTATCTGCAAAGAGAGAGTACTCCTAATAGAAATGAGGGGGGGCACCATTCAAAGCAGATCAGTGTGCATAAACACGAAAATGTTTTCACTTACCACGTACTTGACATTCGACAGCTTATGATATTTGCTATAAAAAAACCATTGAAATTCACTGAAAAAAACCATAGGTTATAGACCATATATAGTTAGGAATTAGCATTTACAAAACCTTGAAAATTCACTGAAAAAACCATAGGTTATACACTATATATAGTTAGGAATTAGCATTTACAAAACCTTGAAAATTCACTGAAAAAACCATAGGTTATAGACCATATATAGTTAGGAATTAGCATTTAAAAAACCTTATTTTACTCACACAAAACCATTGAAATTCCATATATAGTTAGTTGCACTAACTATATATCGCGCACCCGCAATCCACTGCTGATGATGTCACATATTACATCATTCATGACATGGTCAGTGACATCACTGATGACATCACTGATGACATCTCAAATGACATCACTGATGACATCTCATTTGACATCAATGACCACATCACTGATGATATCATTCATGTGACAATACAATGCATCTCCTCACACTTCAATATAACCTCTGTTACACCCAGTGTTAAATACAGAGTATAATTTTTGAAACCATTGACACACCAATACTAGTTACTTCATACGCACTCACTGATTCCTACGTCCACACACACATTCACTCATTCACCCATACAATCATTCATACATACAATCACTCATCTTTACAACACTATCATATGCACTCATACACCTATACAGACACTCACACTCTGCCACTCATCCATGGAGTTACTCACACACCTAGTCAGTCCTGAAAAGAATCAATCACAGTTCCATTTTCTCATCTATACAGTTAAACACAGAACACCTTACATTTTTGAAACATATACTAACACATACTTACTCTCTTATACAATCACTGATACAAGTACACATTGATCTGCACAGAGTCACACACCTCCCAGCCAGCCATACACACACTCAGTCTCCCATACAAATACTTGTGCAACCAATCAATAACCCATATAGCCACTCATATAGCTACTGATCAACACATGCAGCAGCTTGCACAACAACAGACATACTGATGCACACTTTCAGACAGTTTAGTCAGTAACCCGTGCATTCAGTAAGACGCATTTAATCACTCACTCATACAGTCAATCACCCACCTACTAAAACCTTTGTCATGTATTCCTATAGGTTCTGAATCGATCCCCCTATTCCTGACCCTATTCTGGTTAACAAACCAACAAGTTAACTAGCAGTCAGCCCATGAGGCAGAAAACCCCCATGATGCAGATACCGTTATCTGACACAGTCACACTACGGCACAGGAACGTGTTATCTGATTAGGTCATAACGCTTGAGATCTAATTAGACAAGCGATATTCCTCCAGCCCCTGATAAGGCATACGGAGTTCTCATAACAAATCAAACCTATGACAACCTGGAAAATCCGTGCGGACATTGTTTTGATTTCACAGAGAACTTCAGTAAAAGAATGTGCTAACGAGCAAGTCGTATGTCATCTTTATTGACGTATCTATGTCCATCCTTACGTCAATCTCGGCACCTTAAAGGAATAAATATTACCGATCTTGCCCTATGCAAACACACGCGTGGTGACGAGACGGAGCAGCCATACTTGCCGAAGCCCAGAAGCAGAGCAGACCCCGCTGGCAGCAGCCCCGCCTTCCTGACGCGCTGAGAGAAGCTGCTTTCTCCTGCCGAGAAACCCAGCACCGGCGCTTCCGGGTAGCCCTCGCAGGCAAGCCTGGAATATCGAGACCAGTGAGAGAGATACCATCCCTCATTCATCCTAACTTCCAGGTACAGAACTGAATAACCCCTCGCAGAGAATTCTTTAGTTATTCACTTGGCAAAAACAAACTTAACTTAAACTGTAACTTTCTATTCCCGCCCACGTATTAGACTTAGGTCAGGTACACGGGGTAGGCGTATTTAGAAACACCAGTTGAGTACGTTTAGTCAAATGTATATGTGTATGTAAATATATTTTAATCATTTTAAACATCATATGGCTTAGAAACCATATCAATGTTTTTACAGTATTACTTTATACTATTGCTTCTAATGTATGCACTTTACTTAACTATAAGTATTGCAATAATATCGATCCATTTCTCATGTATGAGAAAAGAGACTGATCAATAAATAACACCTTTTTATTGAACACGCCCGTCTCTTCCTTTTCTCTACAATCTGATGAGACTAAGAATGCACGTACTGACTGAGTAAAATAAGTGCCTTTTGTTCACACGACTCTCGAGATTTACTCTTGATTAGGGGAGAGCAAAGTTGTCATGTTCTATGGTTGTCAGAAACTAAATCCCTTCTTGTCTAATCAGGGAAGTTAAGTCCTCCTTGAACATTCGAGAAAGTTTCTAGTGAACTCTGAGCTAAGCTGGCAAACCCAAAACTTTAAGTCTAGTATCGACAGTAGTAGACCTAGTTAACGTCTGGCCTAGGCCTTTACTGCTGTAGGTATTATTCCAATGCGCAGAGCCTATTGGGATGATAGGAGCTACACTACATGGCGCCCAACGTGTTTGGAAAGGGCGATAAAACTAACGTAAGACAATTAGAGTAACTCAGTCGTGCTTTCTCACTCAGACCCCTTTTCCCACAATACTCCAAAGACGTCTGGAGTGGGTGAAAGGTTATATCCGCCAGACCTCGCAGGAGGGAACTCCAATGTATGGTTCTTGGTTTAGTCAACGTTGAAGGATACACTGTTCCAAAATATTGTGCATCTAATCTCTGTTTCCATAAGAAACCTGATCTGCAAACAAACATAATAACCTTCTTGTCGGTAAAATGTCAGACAATGAAGACGAAAGAGAGGCAGTTAGATTAGCAACTGAACTCGCAGCAGCTGATGCTGCAGCGCTAGACGCAGACGGGGATATAATACTCATCCCGGTCCTAAAAAGGAAATCTATAACCTTAAAACTTATAGAAAATGGACTGACACCAAGAGGTGGCACAGTCATATTCGTAATTGAGGCACACGAATATCGGCAGACAGAGGTATACTATACATGGATACATTTTCCAGCAGCAAATGCTGTAATAAAGTACTTCCACTATTACAAAATAGAGGTACCACCTGATATTTACACTCCTTTCGAGGAGGTGGAAGTACCACTCAAATTTCAAGAGCACCTGCTCTTATTTGATGGCGCCCTAAAACATAACAATCACATCACCAGGCTCGGTCCTTTAGGTAGACCAGGAGCAACGTGGCCGGTCCTAGCCGGATACACACCACATCCAGACATCGACGAGATGCCTGCACCACAGCTTTTAACACAGCTAAAACAATTATTAAAAATTCATAGACAATTAGTACAGTATGTGATGCGGACTTCAACAATTCAGCCAGCGATTAAACTTCCATAGCTGACCCCTCACCAGGGGAACACAAATAAAATTACACCACAGAACATCCAATCTTGCCTAGGTAAAGTACCGGCTAAACGGGAACAAATACCATTCTGGTTGGCACAAAAAATCACCCAAATAGAGGCGGTGTTTTCTGACACCACCCCGCTAGAAAAACACAGGATTCTGACTATATGTCTTCCAATGGGAATCGCACCACACATTGAGGACTGTGACACTTGGGGTACAGTCTTTGCTTCCATCTACACAAAAACGCACGGTGTTCCATCCATTTCGGTAATACCAGATGTGCTAAAACAAATTCAAGACAAATACGGTCCAGAACCAGCTTTAACTCTTGGTATGAAATTACTAAAAGACTTCAAGCAGGTCTCGGCTATATTATTAGCCAACATAAAGGGAGAAGCAGCAAACGTGGCGATCCGCCAGAGGTTAAAAGAGACAGATATAGCAGACCAACCAGCTGAAATTGCCAGAATCATAGAAAAATCCTATGAGGAACTAGGTAGAGATAGTTTAGGTGGAATACCAGTAAAACCACAACTGACTGAAAGTCCTGAAAAAATATTTTTTAATAATAATTCACCAAAAAAGAACTGGGATGGAAACAAACAATCCAATCCTAAAGAAAAGAAATTCCAGTCCAGAGGAAGGTCTCCTAGGCGAAGAGAGAAATCTCCAAACCAGAGACAAAGGTCACCCCAGAGTGACCCTTCTGGGAAAAGATATAACCTTAGAAATAGGGATAATATAAAAAAACCTGATAGATATCAAGACATTGATACACGTCCCTCTCAATCTTTTCAGACTTCCTCGCAGAAATCGGAAAGAAGAGGACGATCAGAACAAAGAGAAGAGCACGCCAAGTCCAAAGACAAGGAACCTGCTCAGCTAAAAAAGAAATTACAATTTCCAAAAAAGAAGGTAGCCAGTATCAAGGTAGTTAATAGTGCCGAGAATACTGAGGACACAACTGAAAAACGGGGAATGGGCTCAGACAATGCTAGACAGCGCAGCCGAAGTGAGCATAGCTCGCAAAGTCCTTATGAATCATCTGGAGACAGTGGACACGAATGAATATCTTCAAGTGGAAACTGCGGACACCAGGGTTAGCAGACCTCACAAAATATACGAGATAACATTACGTATAGAGGGAGATAAGACTAGGAAAATAAGGGGACTATTTTGGGATAATCTCTCCAAGGGCTATGACATCCTTCTAGCTGAAAAAGACTGGCCACCAGAGTTTGTTAGGGAGTGCCCTCATGGCGAAGAAATAATTATGCCTGCCTTCTCGAATCACATCCCGATTCATAAAAAATATACACTTGCTAGAAAGTGGGCAGTAGCTCTAGCTCCTGCTTTATATAAAAATCATGTAGGATGGGATGAGGACTCCCCTCCTCACAAAATCCAGTTAAAATCACAACCTACTGCACAAAGGCAGTACCCAATTAAGCAAGAAGCTAAAAAACAGGTGCATGAAATACTAGATCAGCTAGAATACCAGGGGGTGATTGAAACTTGCACCTCACAAATGAACAACCCTTTGTTTCCGGTCTCCAAACCAGACAACTCATATCGTCTAGTTTTGGATTACCGACACCTTAACACATGTTGCAAAACTTTTGCAGTGCAAAATTCGCATAGTGCTGCACTAATGAATAACATAGTGCGCAAAAAATACAAAACAACCTTAGACATCTCTAATGGATTCTTTTGTCAAAATATAGCACCAGAGAGCAGATATTTAACTGCATTCTCAATAAATGGCACTCAAAAGCAATTCTGTCGGTTAGCCCAGGGGTCTAAGAACAGCCCGGGGGTATTCTCAGCGAGAGTAACAGAATTACTACAACTATATGATGATGAAGCATTATCTTATGTCGATGACATTTACTTAACAGATGATGACTTGGATACTCACTTGAAAAGAGTGAACACCATAATACTTGGGTTCGCAGCAGAGGGTTACAAATTCAACTTTAAAAAATCCAGAATTGCCCATCTGACAGTCCTGTTCCTAGGATATGAATTATCAAGTGAAGGCAAAAGCCTGGCAGACAATTTCCTAGAGAAATGTGCCGTAATCCAAGCTCCTAGAACACTAAAAAACCTACAGTCGATTCTAGGCTTCCTAAATTTCGGAAGAACATACATTGCAAATTACGCAGAAAGGGTCAAACCCCTTTATGATCTGATAAAACCAGATTTTAAAAGATCCAATTGGACTCAAATACACACAGAAATTTTGAGATCCTTACAAACAGACATGCTAATTAAAACAAAATTAGAAACACGTGATAACACATGCAATCTTGTGATTCGAGTCATCCCAGGAAGATGCGGATTCACATACCTGACCTCTAATGAGGGAGAAAAGGTACCAATTGCATTCAAATCACACTTGTACACTAAGGCTGAAATGAAATTTAGCCCTACGGAAAAAATTCTAACTGCAACACAGACAGCTATAGCAAAAGAAAGAGCCCTGGCACAAGGTAAGCGAATAATAATCGTGACACCGATACCAGCCTTAGAGGCTGTAACAAAAGCAAGCATTCCGAATGCTAAAGCGCTCCATCCAAGATGGATACAATGGGCTAACTCTCTTGCTGCAACAGACGTAGCATACGAATTTGATCCCAACTTAAAAACACAAGAATTTCTCCAATATGAATTTGAATGTCCTCTGCCGACCGAAATTCTGCCTCTAGAACATTACGGCTGTATAATATATACAGACGGATCAGCACAACCCGCAGTAGGGGGTAAACAAGCTTACAGTGCTGCGTGCGCGATTGTCAAAGGTCGCTGGCACGAAGGAAAATTTAAACCAACCCTCACTAAAACACAATCTCTAGGAGATTGTACAGCTCAGCGAGCTGAACTACTGGCATTCAAGATGGCGCTTGAAAATACCGATCGAGAATTCCCCACACTTATAGTGTGCGATTCGTATTATTGCGTTCAGTCTTATAATGAATACTTGCAGATCTGGCTTCAAAATGGTTTTAAGGATGCAAAAGGAGGCACAATCAAGCATAAAATGCTCTGGGAACAAGTAGTTCTTTTACAAAAAGAACTACCAAAGACTCACGTGATACATACACTGAGTCATCAACGTGATGGCGTTCACGTTGCAGGGAATTCATTGGCTGATGAGGCCGCGAAGGCAGCTGTGCAAACGGCTTCCGTAGCTGCCATCACCCGGTCAAAAACAAAAATAGACAGCGAAATATTACAAGCTGTCAGCGCTTCAGAAAAGGATTCGATAGAACCACTCCCGAAAGGCTTTCCAGTAAAATATTCCTACATAACTGATGCAAACAATGTTCCTTTTGCTCGAATCCCTGGAGTGGGGGATAGGGCAATTCCAAACATGGAACATAGGTTAGGACTAATAATAGCGGCACACGAAGGGCTTGCTTCTATACATGCTGGCGTCTCAGCCACAGTGTCATTATTAAAACAGAGATACTGGTGGCCACAAATGAGAAGACAAACAAGGAACTATGTTCTAGAATGTGAAATATGTCAAAGAATGAAAGTATCAACGGTGAGAAGTCCAGCTCAGACGCACCTTCTAATCTCGGATAAACCATTAGCCTGTGTTTATCTAGACCACTGCGGTCCCTTACAAAGGGATGGTAACTACAAATATATCTTGGTCGCAGTGGATTCATGCACGAGATTCATATGGATGTGGCCCCAGCGAACGGCTGACGCCAGAACTGTTATAAAAGATTTGCGAGTCTTTATCGGCACATACGCAATTGGCATGCTGCATTCGGACAATGGTCCTGCTTTTAGCTCTAGAGCTTATAAGGAGGCCATGGTCGGAATGGGCGTGAATTTGCGGTACTCTTGTCCATTTCACCCTGAGGGGAACGGAATTGTTGAAAGAAAAAAACGTGACATAAAGCAATCTATAACGGCAAAGGTATTAGGTTCGGGAGCTGGGTGGGTCAAACATCTAATAAGTGTCCAACGTAGTCTAAATAACTTGCCAAGAAATTCTCTGAAGGGATTCAGTCCGTACGAATTATTATTTGGAACTAGAATGATTATCTCTGACCTCGACAGTCAGACTTCAGTGGTGAAAGAAAAAAGCTTTGATATCAAAGACCGTTTGGCTATTTTGCAGGACTTAAACAAAACAAGAAAAGACCTGAGCAACATAAAGTTGAAACAACAGCCAACAACCACTGAAGAATCACCACCTGTCCCAGCAAGACCTGTCTGGATTCCAAAAGTCGGGGATCTAGTCAGGGAGAAGATCGCGGTAAAGAAGGAATTTGGGCCTTCTTACAGAAAAGCAGTTCCTGTCTTGTCTGTCAATGGGACAAGATCAGTTGTACTACCGCCACTTGCTGGTAAAAAGGAGAACCGAGTTGTATCCATCGACCTGGTAAAACCACAACATGTGGCCGATAACAAACAGTAGGCCAAGTGGACTCCCAATAAGTAGCAGAACACCAAGGTTTGCTACCAGTACAGAGGTCCTAACAAAGAGGCTCATCACATTCGAAACGCCTACAGAAGAACAACAAGGACTATGCAACAATGCAATAGAACTAAGACCTCTGAAAACCCAAATAAAAACATTTAGCAGAGACACACCAATCTATAGTGAAGTACCAAGTGAAAATGCAAGAAACAGTAATCCTGAAGCAATTGGAACAATTGACAGAACTGCATCCGGCTACTTCATAAACTTCGATGATTCCTCTGAAGGCTTCAGTGAATCAAAGACACAGCCATCATCAAAAACCTTTAAAGATAAAGCTAAGGAACTTTTGAAACAACTGAAAGAAACATATCTGATTTCTCCATGGATTGAATTTTGGGTGGGTTTTGGTGCATTTATCCTCATACTTTGGCTCATCATGGTACTAACTTTGGGACGCTTCATTGAGGGAAAATATGCTAAAATGGACACAGCAAGTCAGAACATCAACTTGATCCTCAAACCACACACATCTTCACACGTCGAGAAAAGAGAACTTTCTTCAGCCAACTTCACAGCCAATCCTATACCGGGTGGGGTAGCATGGGACAACACTGACTATGAAATTTATGGTCCGGTCGAGATCCTGAAATATCCACACCAAATTAAGATCTCCTTGAGTGACTTTGTGAAACCAAACTCATTTGCTGATGATTGGGACTTCGAAAGCATTAATAATATGATGTCTGATTTAGTAATGTCTGCTAATTTTACCAAACATGGGGGTATATTACCAACAACTAGCGATAATTTTTGTCTCTAACTTGTTTAGAGACAAAAATTATCGCCGCACATCGGCGATTTTTATCGCAGATAAACCTTGCTATAAGCAATGTTTATCGCAAATGCGATAAAAAACTCCCGCAATGCATGAATATCGCTGAAAAGTCAGCGATATTCATGCATTATCGAGCAAATGCTCTTAGCCATGTTATCCACCTCCCATTGGATAACATGGCTAAGAACTGCCCAGGGCAGGTGTTAGCTTTTGGAGATATTCGCGCTTAGCGCGAATATCTCCAAAAGTTGGTAATAGGAGATAGCGATGTTAGCGACTGTTTCCAGTCGCTAACATCGTGGCACGCCCACTTTGCATGTCATTAGTGATAAATATCACTGACATGCAAAGCGGGGCCCAAGATGGTCGCTATCTCCTATTAGCTGTTGCTAACTGGTGTTAGCGACAGCTTGGTAATAGGGAGATAATTTTATCTACGCTTTCTTGGCTTTTAAAGCCAAAAAGCGGAGATAAACCCCCTTGATAATATGCCCCATGATTATTTGCAGGGTTCTACAAATTATGATAGTATGTATTGCTATAACCATTATGGTAACCATTTTCTACATAAATCTGCACAACCTAGAAATGTTTTAAATTATAATCAATGGGAACATTGTGCAACACCTCCAAAAGGGAGCTCAAGAACCGTATATGACAAATATTCATATTTTTCAGGTTTTAACACAAGTAATGCTGAAACATTTTATTTTAAATTGTCAAACAAGACAGGGATGAAAACCATGATAACCAACACAAAATTGATATATTCAGACTCATTTTTCGAACAAATGAATACTTTTGGATTTGATTATTGGGACAAAAATGTTGAATTGAAAAGTGTTTGGGGTACAAAAGAATGGCAAGTACAGGGTATAGAATCACTGTTTAGAGCCTGCATGATCCCAGAACAAATGATATTTTTAAATGACACTGTCCAACAAACCACCTGTCTTGGCTTAGCCAAAATCAAAGACCTGAATAAACCGTCTATTCCAAAGCCAACAATGTTTAGCAATAGCTCTGATACAGATGAAGAGATAGACGTAAACCATATATTAAACCAAAACAGAACACATCCTGATTGGAAACAATGGTTGATCTGGCCCACAGATACTAATAACTGTCAAGACAGATTCCTGAATAAAACACAGGGGTTCAAAATGACCAGGCCAGACCCTAGATATCCCCAAAGACATCACCCAGGGATAATAACAACCTACAGTGTGGGCAAATTATGCCTTCAATGGCTACAAACCTCCACACTGGCAGAAATTAAGCAACACCTAACTTTACTTACTGATGGTGCTGACTTGCGTGATTTCATAATGGGACCACGCAAACAGCGTCAAAAGTGTTTCATAGCAGCCTCTGTATATGCAGCATACAATGAGGCCTGGAAGGTTACTCAAATTGAAACAGCAGAGAGAATACGGGAAATTGACCGTATTAATTTGGAAAAATCACTTTCTGTAGTGGACAATGGGTTAATGACTCTGTCCTCCAGAATTTTTTCTTTGGACAGCATTGTGTCTTCAGCAATCGATATATTATCGCAAGACTTACTGTTGCTACAACACGGTCAGTCGCAATTGTGTTCTATTGTACAGCTTGGCTGGACGTTACAAAATCTGCGTTCAGGCTATGTGCCTTGGCGTTTAATCAACACAACGTCACTATTCCAAATCTTTAACCTTACTGATAGACAAATCAGTATGGCACAGAAGGGTGCTGATTATACATTCTTGAGCATTGAAAAACTAGAAAGATTACCAGTGACAATGTCAGAACGACCTGTCAGTGAATGGATAATACATGGAATAATAAATATTCCAATCTCAACCTTCAGGTTTCAATACTGCCAAAAATATATACAGGCTGGCATGTACGAGAAATTGGGAAAGGGGTACCTTAAAACAACATGGAACCTGCCCTATTCACATGCATGTGTCAGTAATAAAGGACAGAAAGTGTTTCTTAGTGGCAACAATTGTGAGATGTCACTAAGTGGCACGCTTCTGTGTAACGGAATTAGTTTGCATGGAGCCTGTGAAGGGAATTCATACAACCTTTCATGTCACCAGCAAGGCGCACCTGCAACTGGGATAGAACCATTCTTTCAAAGACTCTATAATGGGAGTTACATTCTTATTGTAGACCTCAGATGTTGTAGTCTTATGCCCGGGACTCCTTATCTAGTAACTACGACTGCGAAGGTCAAGTGCTGTGGACGTTCTTTGTTCCCCAGTTCCTTTCCAGACAGGGAGGCAAGGGCATGGCCCAATTTGAAAATTACTTCTATTCGAATAGATACTTTAAGCAGAATGAAAACAGTGCTTCTTCAGACGCCTACAAGGCTCACGTCATCAAAAGAAACGTATGATCTACAAGTCGCAAGGACGACTGCAGAGATACATACATTATTATCAACTAATTCCCCCGTACATTTCGCGGAAATCCTGAACGAAATCTTAAATATTTCTGATACCAATGGGATCTCAGGGGTATTTAAGACAGTATTTTCGATGGCATTAACACCATTCAAAGCCATACTGGGTATTTTTCCAGATTTCGTCCATTCGATTTTTGGCGGACTTCCCCTGATCCTGGGACTAATTGCAGGAATCCTATTCTTAGTCCTAATTTTTCGTTATGGCAACCCATGTCACAGACCAAACTCTCGCGACAATGGAAGATACAATCCTAGCCATTGGATACCGGGACCGGATATCAAAAATCCTGGGACTCTCCCGGCTTAGAGACCTGAACATGACTTGGTTTCTATCATTTCGACCAATGTGGCAAAGGTGTGTTTTACCTGTATTAAGGTGTCTGCTATGCGGAGAAGAATGCGTGTTAGACACCTGTCTGACGCTACAATCGGATGCGCCAGTGGATGCAGATACACTGTTGGTTCCTACCAAGGTTCACGCTTTGTGCTGCCCTCAAAGGCTGCCAATCCTGATGACGGCATTCGTGGAAGCTTCACCACTACGATTGATGGGTAGTGAAGTTCAAGATGAAAGCAGCATCGATCAGGTACGACCTTCTGTCAGCAATGCGAATCAGAATGTCAATGGAGACAATCATGCGCACGAATGCATGGTTACACCTATTTCCGACTTAGTGGAACTTTCCCATAAAGCTGTTGACAGTTTTTTCGAAAGCCTAAATGATATGATGTTCTCGCCAGAACAGAAATAGAGACTTTTGAGCAAACTCGCACACGGCGTTCCCTGAATTCGGCCTTCAACTTTAAAAATAAAGTCACATGAACAATTTCACTCCAGTTCACGGACAGCAATTTTTTCAGCAAGCCCCTAAAATATTTTCCCATATTTTTTCCCGGACACTGATCTTCTACTTAAAGTAAGAAACTATTCCTAGAGAACTAAGATTTCTATTTTTAGATACTTTTTAGACATTAGCTGCCTGCTGGCATGTTCATAAAGATACTTTATTATGTGATGAAATGGTCTCGAAACTTTTCTTTCTGTATAGCCATATTAAGAGCCATTTCATGTGTAATTCTCATATACCAAATCAGCATTAATGTATACAAATGCGTGAATTCTTTAGCATTATTATACAGCTTAAGTGCATACAATATATATGACTGCAATTTTTCGTATATTTGAAAATTTCGAAATGCATTTATGTATTTTGGGGTGGTAAGGTATACACTATACTCTATAGTATGTTGTACTATGTTATACTATGCATAGATTAGTAAATATGACCATAGTTAGCGTGGAGTGGGTGTCATGTATTCCTATAGGTTCTGAATCGATCCCCCTATTCCTGACCCTATTCTGGTTAAACTAACTATCAAGTTAACTAACAGTCAGCCCATGAGGCAAGACAAGCCCCCATAATGCAGATACCGTTATCTGACGCAGTCACACTACGGCACAGGAACGTGTTATCTGATTAGGTCATAACGCTTGAGATCTAATTAGACAAGCGACATTCCTCCAGCCCCTGATAAGGCATACGACGTTCTCATAACAAATCAAACCTATGACAACCTGGAAAATCCGTGCGGCCATTGTTTTGATTTCACAGAGAACTTCAGTAAAAGAATGTGCTAACGAGCAAGTCGTATGACATCTTTATTGACGTACCTATGTCCATCCTTACGTCAATCTCGGCACCTTTAAGGTATAAATATTGCCGATCTTGCCCTATGCAAACACACGCGTGGTGACGAGACGGAGCAGCCATACTTGCCGAAGCCCAGAGCAGAGCAGACCCCGCTGGCAGCAGCCCCGCCTTCCTGACGCGCTGAGAGACGCGCTGCTTTCTCCTGCCGAGAATCCAGCCCCGGCGTTTCTGGGTAGCCCTCGCAGGCAGCCTGGAATATCGAGAGCAGAGAAAGAGATACCATTCCTCATTCATCCTAACTTCCAGGTACAGAACTGAATAACCCCTCACAGAGAATTCTTTAGTTATTCACTTGGCAAAAACAAACTTAACTTAAACTGTAACTTTCTATTCCCGCCCACGCATTAGACTTAGGTCAGGTACACGGGGTAGGCGTATTTAGAAACACCAGTTGAGTACGTTTAGTCAAATGTATATGTGTATGTAAATATATTTTAATCATTTTAAACATCATATGGCTCAGAAACCATATCAATGTTTTTACAGTATTATTTTATACTATTTCTTTTAATGTATGCACTTTACTTAACTATAAGTATTGCAATAATATCGATCCATTTCTCATGTATGAGAAAAGAGACTGATCAATAAATAACACCTTTTTATTGAACACGCCCGTCTCTTCCTTTTCTCTACATTCTGATGAGACTAAGAATGCACGTACTGACTGAGTAAAATAATTGCCTTGTGCTCACACGACTCTGGAGATACACTCTTGATTAGGGGAGAGCAAAGTTGTCATGTTCTATGGTTGTCAGAAACTAAATCCCTTCTTGTCTAATCAGGGAAGTTAAGTCCTACTTGAACATTCGAGAAAGTTTCTAGCGAACTCTGAGCTAAGCTGGCAAACCCAAAAATTAAGTCTAGTATCGACAGTAGTAGACCTAGTTAACGTCTGGTCTAGGCCTTTACTGCTGTAGGTATTATTCCAATGCGCAGAGCCTATTGGGAAGATAGGAACTACACTACAAGGCAAGGTGATATCGCGCAACAGATCCGAATTGTCAGCCTCAGAAAACGCACCAGTAGAGGTATAAATCTCAGCGTAATAGCGAGCAAACTCCTCCACAATCAACTGGGGGTCCGACGTGACCGCAGAGCCCGCGATTTGCAGCTCCGGGACCAGCCTGGAGCCCCAGTCGCCCTTCTCCAACCAAGCAATCAATTTGCCGGCCTTGTCGCCATGTTCGTAAATTCTATCCTGTGTGGTGTCGAGCTGCGCCCTAGCGGTGTCACGGGTTAAAGTCCTGTATTCATCCCGGAGCAGCCCGAGGCGGTGGTCCGCCCACGGGTCACCCCCGGAGGAAGCAGCAGTTTCTAGGGTCAACAGCTCCGCCTCCACCCTGTCTAGCTCAGCCCTCCTCTTCCTTTTCTGGTCAGCAACAAGCGAAAAGACCTCCCCCCGAACGACCATCTTGTAGGCCTCCCAAAGAGAGCATCTAGAGGCGACCGAGCCCTCGTTTTCCCTAAAGTAGTTTTCGGTCATGCGCCCTAGCTCTTTCTTCACCACTGGGTCTCGCAAGCGCCAAGCGGGGATGGGGGCAATCCTGCCCACATCTCCCCGTCCCACACACAAACGTAGCCACACCGGCGAGTGGTCGGAGACCCCCCGCACCAAATGTGACACTTCGCCAACCGTGGCCACATGGGCCGCCGGCAACAAGACACAATCAATACGAGAGAGGGAACGGTGCGCCTCAGACGCGTGCGTAAATTCCGTTGCTCCCGGGTGCCGAGTGCGCCAGCCATCTATTAAGCCTGTAACCGAAAGGAAGTCGGACAACCACCTACGAGAGGGCAACAAAGTACGGGCAGGAAGCCTATCAAGTTCACCATCCGCAACTGCATTGAAATCACCCCCGATCACCATAAGGCCCATGGGCAAAGCCAAAAACACACGACCCAGGTCACTAAAGGTATAATTCTGTAGCGACGGGGGGACATACACAGACATTAGCGACACAGTTTTACCCTCCCAAGCACCAGAGATGGCAACATAGCGCCCACGATTATCAGACCAGGTGGACTGGACAGTAAAAGGGAATGAATTCTTAACCAGGATACCCACCCCCGTGGACCCTGTGGTAAAACCAGCATGTGCCACCAGCCTGTAACCACCCCTGTGTAGGGCCGAACAGCGTTTCCCCAGCAAATGGGTTTCCTGCAACAGGACAACATCCGGAGTATGCCGTCTAATGAATTGGTTCACTGCAGTGCGTTTTATCTTGTCTCCCAGGCCATTAACGTTCCAACTTAGGACCGAGAATCCCAGGCCCCGTCTAGATGTGGCCATTGATACAGAAGAATCGGACATTTTTCAGAGGATTCCTAAGCATACGTCGGTCACAAACCGCAAACTCAACAACATCCCATCCCCCCCAACCCTGAATACAAACTCCCCCCACCCTGCACCCCTGCATGTAACAAGTACACATCCCCAACTTGCAGTGTGCCTGTCGCCCCCTCAAACTAGGTCTAAACATAGAAATACGGGGGAGAACCTTACGACAGGTCGCCCGCCCCCCCACCCCAGACCGCCCCATTCCCCCCTTAAGAAACCAGTATTGATAGTCTCACTTCAGAAGTTACCAGGGGGGAAGGTTCAAAGGTCTATAAGTCTCCCCAGTCCCGCAATGCGATAAAGCAATAGTACGTAGCCGTCCTCAAAAGGGGCCATCACTCCTCGTCTTCAGCTTGAGCATGGCTTTCGGGACCCGGGTCTACGAGTTGATCGAGCCAGTCCGCCGCCATCTCCGGGGAATCGAAAAACCAAGGCTTGCCAGCATGTTCTATCCGTAGGCGAGCAGGGTATAGCATTGAGTACTTCATGTCCCGATCTCGAAGCCTCCGCTTGATAGCCACGAAGCTTTGCCGCTGTCTCTGCACCATCCTGGTGAAGTCCGGAAAGAATAACAAGGAAGCGTTTTCGTAGACCAGCGGGCCCGATGATCTCGCGGACTGTAAGATGGCGTCCCTGTCCCGGAAATTCAGGACCCTGGCGATAAAGGGCCGGGGAAGTGCCCCAGATTTCGGCTGACCACCGGGCACCCTATGAGCCCTCTCCACTGTGAAAAAGTTGCTTAGGCCCTTGGGTTTCAGATGCTTCAAGATGAGATCCTCGACAAAGAGGTCCGGGGACGCCCCCTCCGCTCGTTCCGGGACCCCAAGGATGCGGATGTTATTCCGTCTCGCCCGACCTTCGTACTCATCGAGCTTACGATCGAACTGATTACGGGCCACCTTGAGATCCGACACCGCTCTCTGCAGTTCTGAAACATCTTTTATGAGGCTCCCCGTCTTAAGTTCCAAGTCCTTGACCTTCTCGGTGGTCTTGGTGAGGTCGGCCCTGACAAGTCCCACCTCAATGGTGACCGTGTCCAATTTAAGATCGATCGACCCCAGGGAGGATTGAATCCCCCTGATGGCCGCCATCATCTCCTTCATTGTCGGATCAGCGCCAGTCGGACCTCCCTCGGGCCCCCGGATCGGGGAGCGTTTTGCCTCCGACGGGGATCCCTTAGAGACGGCATATTTGTCGATCCGGTTCGATTGGACTGGTCGGTGTGATCTCTGTGCCTTCGGCTTGTCAGGGTCACGAGCTGCCATCTCTATCGCAAAGGATGGAGAAACCCACCACTCCTCGATCGAGCGGAAAAGGGTCTTACGAGAGTAGACTGCAGAAGAACGCGGAGCAGGCGATGGCACCTCGGTCGCCACTCGGGTGCAATGTAGGATGGTCCGGCCGGCCACTTCCGGTCTAGGCGTCCGATGTTGTCGCACTGCACCCCGGGCAGTGACACACTCGGGGTCCCGGGCTCCGATGTCATAGGCCCAATTCTGCTGACGACGATAATTTGCCGCCGGAGCAGTCAAACGAGCCGAAATTTCACCTAGTGACTCAGGTGACGGTCCCCCACAAGATAGCGGGGACGGGGTACAGGATATTGTGCCGGATAGGCGGTCAGGATGAGGCGGCCGGCGGAGCCGGTGCTCAAGCGGCCATCTTGGTCGCTGGCGCGGCTCCTCCCCACGCAGGCTTATTTTTAAGGATATTTGTTACTGGCACCAATTTAGACAACCGGGGTTTTTCATCTGGGATGACCTCTGCCTCGTGTTCATTGCTTTCATGTTTTGAAGGTAAGGAGGTGTTTTAAGAGCCTGTGTAGCTAGTGCGGACATTATTCCTCTCCTTCCTTTCACGTATCCTCTCCCTTTTCGTTATGTTATATGAAATTTGAAAAGCAAATCTTTCACTCTGAGGAGCATCACGGCGCTATGCGGGCCCTACATAGACAAAACAGACCGTAACTGGAAAAAAGATGAGTGAGAGGCATAGAGCATTGGGAGCGTTAAAATCCAGGTTTTCAGGGATTTCCTGAATTTAGTCTCTGTTTGAATGAAATGAAAAGGACTAGGAAGAAGGTTCCGGGCATTGGTCCCTAGAACTGCAACTGATTTTCCACTCTCGGTGATGCACCTAAAGTTTGGGAGCTTAAGGAGCCGCTGACGTGGATCTGAGGAGGCGGGAGTGAACCTGGACCTTAGATATTCAGGTCTTGAAGATCTGAAAGCTCTGTGGGTAATTCTCAGGATCTTGAAAAGGACTCGTGTGTGGATGGGCAGCCGGTGCAATGATTTTAAGGCAGCTGAGGCTGGGAAGCCTCGTGACCACTTCAAGACTAACCGTGCGGCTGCATGTTGGACTATCCGTAGTTTCTTTAGGACGGACTTATCGGTCCTTGCATAAAAACTGTTACAGTAATCCAATTTAGATTTAATTAGGGTTACTGCAACTGCCTTTCTGCCTTTCTGGTCGTGCAAGGGGGTAGTTTGAAGAATATTTTAAGGGACTTTATCAGGTGAGAACAGGTACCTCCCACCGCTAAAGATTGCTGACGAATAGATAGTAATGAATCAAATCTCACTCCCAAATTCTTGTTATTTGGGGTGGTGCGTGGGCTTCATCCTGATTTGGACTCAGCATTTCCATCATATCCCTTTCTGCACTTGAATCTCCTATTTGCTTATTTGGGGTTTCTTTGTTATGTACTTTTGCATCCATGCCCTCAAGGTGAATGATTCTTTCAGAGTGTTCCTCCTGTGCAACTGATATGGGAGTTTGTGGTATCTTAGCCAGTGCACCCCCACGATGTGGCTGTTTTTAACCTCCTTGAACAAGTGGGGAGTGCGGAACCCACACTCCACACCCAGATGCACTGCAATTTCAGGATACTAGATCCTTCTGTTAATAATCCATTAGTCCATGCTTAATTCCATTCGATACTTTCTCCAAAAGTTTATCATCTTTTTCTTCTTGATTTAGCTGTAGTCCACATATTCCGCATATTGCGTTTCTTGGTAACTCAGAGTATGCACTTGTGCCCATCCAGGCTTCTTTAGTAAATACTGAACCAAACGCAAAAAGTAGTTCGAAGCAGCTTTTTCTTTATTCAGAACCCAATGCATTTCGGGCAATTCTTTTGCCCTTCTTCAGGGGTAACTGTGAATCAACAATTGTAAATAATGCATTACTAGTCACGTCAATTTTTTATGTTCTTTTTACACAAATCATGTCAGTTATACGTATTCCTCCCACTACGTTAAATATCTTTACTTCAGCATTGCAATTATATTCGATTCACCTATTCTTTCTCAATTCTCTCTCTGTCATTAAAAACGATCGAGCAGTGCAAACACAGTCCTACTTAAGCCTAAAGCAAGTATACCTTTCATCCCAAGCTCTTTTTAGAAAATGCATTTCAACGAAAGAAAGACAACCCTTTTTATTAAACTTACTGGCGGTTCACCACTTCACGTTTCTTATGCATCCCATACTACCCATTTTCTCTTTACACGCATGCCTTCAACTTATTTTTTTTTAAATTACACTAGTGCAGTGCTGAGTTGTCCACAATTCTCAATTTTTACTTTACATACGAGCTTTAAATAACCGTCACACATACCTGCTCACCCGTTCATCCTCTACATAGCCGAAAGTTCTTCTGCGGCCAATGATTTCTCCATTAAGGATTTTCACGTACCCTACGTAATTTATAAACTACTCAAGCTCCACCCCTCACATGTGCTGACTAAAAAGCTTTAATAACCACTGTGCTGTCCCCGATCTAAACTACTTTTCCCGCAATGCATCCTTCCCATCACAAGAATATCACTAAAATATCGTACGATATAACACGTATACAGATTTCATTTACAAAAATAACATCTAACTTCTGTGACCCTGACTAGAATCAATATTACTTTTCACGTTGCCTACTTTAATTACACGCTGTTCAAACTCGCTGTTAAATGATATGTGGTGTCTACCATAGCGCGAACCTTTGTTGCAAACTGTTTTTATCATTTTTATTATTGGGTGCAATACCAACGGGGGGCAAAACATTTTAAACAATCACTTATTTTTTTTTTTAATTACACTAGTGCAGTGCTGAGTTGTCCACAATTCTCAATTTGGAGAAATCATTGGCCGCAGAAGAACTTTCGGCTATGTAGAGGATGAACGCGTGAGCAGGTATGTGTGACGGTTATTTAAAGCTCGTATGTAAAGTAAAAACTGAGAATTGTGGACAACTCAGCACTGCACTAGTGTAATTTAAAAAAAATAAGTTGAAGGCATGCGTGTAAAGAGAAAATGGGTAGTACGGGATGCATAAGAAACGTGAAGTGGTGAACCGCCAGTAAGCTTAATAAAAAGGGCTGTCTTTCTTTCGTTGAAATGCATTTTCTAAAAAGAGCTTGGGATGAAAGGTATACTTGCTTTAGGCTTAAGTAGGACTGTGTTTGCACTGCTCGATCGTTTTTAATGACAGAGAGAGAATTGAGAAAGAATAGGTGAATCGAATATAATTGCAATGCTGAAGTAAAGATATTTAACGTAGTGGGAGGAATACGTATAACTGACATGATTTGTGTAAAAAGAACTTAAAAAATGGACGTGACTAGTAATGCATTATTTACAATTGTTGATTCACAGTTACCCCTGAAGAAGGGCAAAAGAATTGCCCGAAATGCATTGGGTTCTGAATAAAGAAAAAGCTGCTTCGAACTACTTTTTGCGTTTGGTTCAGTATTTACTAAAGAAGCCGGGATGGGCACAAGTGCATACTCTGAGTTACCAAGAAACGCAATATGCGGAATATGTGGACTACAGCTAAATCAAGAAGAAAAAGATGATAAACTTTTGGAGAAAGTATCGAATGGAATTAAGCATGGACTAATGGATTGTTAACAGAAGGATCTAGTATCCTGAAATTGCAGTGCATCTGGGTGTGGAGTGTGGGTTCCGCACTCCCCACTTGTTCATATATGTTTATAGTGCATGAGGGCATAGCACAGCCCAGTTCGCACGCATTTGATATAGTTTGATAAAAAATGGACTTGAACTTAATATTTTGATAAATATAGGTGTGCATACCACCTCTTTTGATTGTTTTTAACCTCCACCAATATTCCTTGCATTATTACCAGCAATGGTGCTAATTTATCGACTACCTCCTTGTAGAAGCATATAGTAAAGTCATTAAGGGGGTTTGTTTGTACCCTCATGATCAGAGAGTTACATTTTTCAAGTTTTTCATCAATCCCAGAGACGAAGATTGCCACGGTGTTAGGTAAGTCCACCTAATATACATTTTAATTGCATGGAGCCTGAGGGTCATAACTGTGGCTTGCATTGAATTCAAAATTGCCGCCAACGTGTTGGTAAAGTAACTCCTGGGCTTCGGATCCCTGTTGTGTGCGCCCATCTGCACCATTTGTATTGTCCCCCCCGTCATGATTCTCCAAGGACCCTCAAATCAGGGGGTTCGGGGTCCTCAGATTTCCTAACCTTGAATTCTGTAAAAGAGTAGAGCCTGAATTGGGAGCTCATCAACACGTCCAAAGTGTCAGAGTCAATCCTGTGATATCGATCGATCGATCCTCTGATATCGAGCATCATTTATCGTGGGGGTCTGCTGAGAACCTAGGCAGACCTGTCCTGCTGGTACTGCTGGTGCTACTTAGCCTCGTTCCTGTCTTGAAGGTCATCCTCAGCAGACCAGCTATAGGGTCGCAAGTTTTTTGAGATCAGAATCGTTGGTAACAAGGGGACCTGTGGATGTCGCCCCTTTAGCTTCCTTACTCCCTACTATCTTCATGTGCTGATTTTCACTTAATGAGTTATGATGCAATCCGGCCACCTTGGTTGCTTAATTGCTGGAGAAAGTCTGTTATCTTTAATATTTTGGGCTGTTCAGGTGCGACCTTAGCCTCGCCATGAATTGTTGCGCTTCCATAACACCACTGCACTGCGGTCTATCCGCTGTAACTGAACTGCTCTCTGGGTCTAGTTTACAACTCTCTGTGAAGGGCTCCTTAGTGCTGTCCTTTAGGGCCTTCTTTTTGCTGCCACTTCTCTAGCCTCCTGCTCCCGTTTTTTTTAATTTGTGTCTGGTGCTTTACCTTGCTAGTTCTCATTTTGGTGTAGGTTGAGGGGTGTTTGAGTGTTACGGTTATAGTGTTGCAGTGGCACCTCACACACTTATTGGTAAAGAGATCAGCAGCATGAACATTGGCCTGTGCACTGGCCGACTAGCCGAGCCGAGCTCTTCATTCTTTTCACCTGTTGTCAGCAGTAGGACAGTGGAGCACAACAGAGGAGTAGTGCTGGGATGCTCAGGTGTGCAAGCAGCTGGCAGCTGGGAATGGGGGCTTGAGCACGCCAATGGCACTGCCACACCCTTTCCTAATGGTCTCTTCCTGCCTCCCCCTTGTGCGGTGTGGGGGTGGACTCACTCTTTGCGCTGATGCACTGCTAGATGGCTCAGGTTTAGGGCAATCCGCCATATGCCGCAATATATCAGGGGGATCCTATTCGGGGCTCTCAAATCTCAAAGTCTTGACCAGGGAGGAGAGGCTAGCCGGATCACAAGCTGCACCTTGTCCTAACCGGGCGGCTTACGTGAAACAAGGCCCTACCCACCAGCAGCAGAATTGAACGCAGCCCCCCTAAACTTGTTCTTTACTTTCTTTAAACAAATCCTTAAGCTATTTTGCTGCCAAAGTGAGGTGCAAAAAGATAGTGGCAAAACGTCGGTGGTAAACAGCGCGTGGCAGAGGTCGAATTTAGGCTCGCAAGTTACCTGACCGTTGTTGCAGCCTGCTCCCGGCAGCTTCCCCTCTGTACCCCATTCCCCTCTGGCCCTCTACAGTCTCAGGAATCCCCTGGTACCCAACCCAATGGAGGGTTTTAAATGGTGGGGGCAGTCCTTGAACAGCGGAGCAGCAGTCAGAGGCAAGCCGCGAGACCCCAGGCATGGCGGACCGCAGCACGGCCACCTCCTTGCTCGCGCCTCGTTCATTCGCTCTGACTCCTCCTCCCTCGTAACACGTAACGTCAGCGTGCGGATCTGTGCAACTCCAGGCAGAAGGTAAAATCTTATGGTTTATCTTGAGGTGAAGGTCGTGGAGAAAGGGTGTGAATGTGTTGCATAAACTGCCCTCACCTCCTGGGGAAGGGTAATATAACAATGCCAATGCCTTGAGACCCTCACGGGTGAGTAGCACGCTTTAAAATCCCCTGTTTGATTGAATGTCTCATCACATACCCTAAGATACAGGAGCAAGGTGGTGCGTCTTCACCCCTGCCAGTGCTCTAAGTTCTCAGGGTGGCTTGTTGATCTCTGTCCCTTCAGAGCACCCGAGGTCACAAAGGAGGAGCTTTGTATCTTTGTCCATTCACGTGCTGTACATGGGGTTGAGTATCGCCAGCCCCGAACTGTGCCCTACTGGAGATAGGGTTTTGTCCTATGAAAGTATTGTTTTTAATTTGCAATGTGACAGGTATTACTGCTTTTCCAGATGGTGTATATGGAAAATAGAGAGAATTAAGTGCGGCTATGATAATAATTACATATATAAACATGATGAAGTGATAGCAGAAAAAAGAGAGAGAAAAGGGCAACTGAAAAAGAGAATGCGAGAGACAGAGAGAGATCGTAGTCAGGTTCTAAGACATAAAGTAGATAGGAGCCTTAACTTACCTGCTGAGAAAGCAATACTTTGTCTCTTTTGAGCTTCTTCGTATGTCACGGGAAGCGTATCCTCCTCTTCTTTGATGCCGGCATTGCTGCTAGGACGCTCCCAAGTCCTAAGGCAACAGAAACATGGAAGAGTTATTACACTGGGAGCACTTCAGTCAAATCTGTTGATTTTCAATTTCCATGAACAGCCAGGCATTCTTCTCTTCCCACAGAGGTTGAGCCAAGAACCAGGAAACAGAGTCCTTGTTCTCCATCTAATACTCAATGCTCATCACTTATTTACACACATGAGTAACAACACCTTGAATCATTAAATCACAACACCTAGGCCCACATGCATCAAAGAAAAAACCTGTTGCAAATGGACAGATTCTCAGAATCTGCCCCTTTGCGATTGGTATTTTTGCATTTGGGATGCATCATCCCAAATGGAAAAATCTCAGTTTAAGAAATCACAATATTGCAATTACTTAAACGCAATGCAATAAAGTTAAAAGAATTGCGATTTCGCAATTAAGAATCACAATTTACCGTCAAATGAAAGGTGATGGGATGGTAAATTGTGATTCCTTTGAAAAAAGCACCGAAGTGCATATTTCACAGTCCCATGTTACACACACACATGCCCCTGGGGCATGTGTGTGCGCAACATGGGTGCACATATCAATTTCAGGGGTGCAACAGGGTGTCCTTTTCACACCCTTGCACCCCTGAAAAAAATGTACATTCCACAACTTTAATAAAACTGTCAATAAGGTTTTTTGTGTTAGAATAAGAAACCATTTTGATTTAGACAGCTTCAGTTTTGATTCCTGGGCTTCCACTGTTTCTCCTGTAGTCACGTCTATATGATTTTTTTTTTTTTTTACATTTTGGTACATTCACACAGATGTCTTTAATTATAGCTTGCCTGTGAGCTCCAATAGATTTATGTTTACATTAGCAAACCTAAAATTCAAAACTGGGCAAAACGTGTATTTTTACTTTTTTTCATTTGTCAAGCACAAATGCTAAGACCAGGCCTAGTTTGAAGATATAAATAACACAACACATACAATATAAAAATACAAATAAAAAAGACATAGCAGCAGTGAGAGTACAAACTTTAAGCTAAGTTAACGGTCAATAACATGAGTTAAAACAATGTAATCTTCAGACCTCTCTACTAACCGCTGCCGATGGAATGAAAAGAGGTGTTCAAATGATTCAAGAGTATGCCTCTTGCTACCCCAGATGCTTCTTGCCTGGATTCACACTTCCCACCTGGAGATTCACAGTTTGGGATCAAAAGCCAATTGTAGGGCTCTCACAAGTTTATTGAAGGTGAACCGATGAGACAAATAGTACACAGCCAATCCCTAAACAGTCTCTCATAGTGTACATAACATCCGCAGATGAATCTGTGTCTCCATCATCGCCAAGCAAGGAACTTCCATCAGCTAGACACGTGTTCAAAGCTCCAAAGGCAAAATACTACTAGCATCACTCTAATTAAGGACTGCCTGCACTTTGAACTAGGGGTGGGCAGAATTTGGATAGTCGTGCTACGCAAAGCTCCGCAAAAGGGTTAAAAATCTCTGCGAGCACGCAGAGTTCCACGAACATGCAGAATTGCTTGTTCCGCCCGTTCGCTGTGCTTTTTTCTTGTTTCGCAAACGCAGTTTGCATGCTTGGGGGAAAATATCTTGTAATACGCATTTTGAAAGCGCAAAAAGCAAAATATTTTGCGAAACAGTGGGTCGCTGAATTTTTGCCAATTCCGTGTTCTCCGCGGAACGCGAAATTGCCCAAATTCCACAAGTGGAACAGAATTTACCTGCCAGGCCTACTTTGAACACGGGGTGCTGAGAAATGCTGAGCAGTACAGCCGGCTTTCGTTAAGTCTGGCTGCTCAGATTCTGAAGGCGAAAGAAGTGAGAGGTGTGATTCAGTAAGAGTAAAGAGATGGAAGCTGGAACAACAAAAAGAGCAACCTGATTTGCATTTCTTTCAGTTTTACTTACTACTATTACTACACTATATTAAATAAATGAGTCCACCCTTTGGTAGTTCATAAATCCAAAATCAGAGCCAAACAGGAATGTAGATACAGTTTTCAGCTCCAAGAGTTCCTAATGCATAAATCCACGTGCATCATATAGTCGCGGATTAGGAAACTCACAAGGACTTGAAAGACAAAGTTTTTTCCAACTGGATGGAATAAAATGCCCATTGGATAAATGAAGGACAGCTCTTTGAAGACTCCGCGATCACCTAACAAACAAAACTAACCCACTACAACCTCAGCGGACACTTGCGTTTCCACTCTGGCGGAGAAATATTAATGCTCCCATCTGACCGAGTCGTCCAGTCGATAGGACTCACCTGCATTTATCCTACAGGTATATCCTTCACTAACATAAATGCAAATTAAGTTGCTTTTAAAAATAATTGAAGCCTCTATTGTTGAGCCCAGGATTAGGTATGTAACTATGTAACCTGTAACTCGCTGTAACCTCATGTAAAGCGCTCTGAAACCTCCGGGTCTAGTAGCGCTATATAAAACTTTTCAAATAAAATAAAATAAATAAATATTGATTACTGTAAAGAACCTTTTTGCTCTCCCTGTACGGTGGGGTTACAGCACAACCCTGCTGCAAACAACAAAGCACTCAAATGCTTCTAATTTGGAGCATGGCCAAATGCAGGATCTTGTGAATCTGGAGGGCGCCATCCAATCAGAGCTCCCACAGCACTGTTCCACGGGGAGGTGAAAAGCATGTGTGCAGGCGATATGTTTATGTATTTTTTGGCAGGGCTTTACTGGCAATACACACATCTTTCATACAAGTCATTCCCAATTGTATACTAACATGAACACACTATTTCCTTAAAGTGTTTAAGCGATAGGCTTAGAGCCTGGAAAGCTAACTGAATGAATGCCAATACTAACAAATATAGAATTGATTCTTCTGAAATACTTTTGACACCAATTGCTTTAATAAATTGTGAGAAGTTGGCCTGATAGGTGATGTTTCCAATTCTGGAACCACCTATTATCAGACCAAACAATCCCTTATGGTGTCTGGTTGTAAGTCAACCTTATTAGACAAGCTATCCTAGGACTAAGCAGCCTAAAGGCTTAACTTAAGAGGTCGTGTTAAGCGAGCTGTTTTACCAAATACAATCCTGTATATCAAATGAAAGGACACCACACAAGTATATATTATAAAAATATATGTATTTATTACTAAAAACAATCCCCAGTACTCTTTATGAATAAAGGGGCACAAGCGTTAAATCAAAAGCACAGTATAACATACAAAGTTGCACAATTATGGATGAGGGCGAGGGGCCACTCAGACCATATACTAAACAAGTGGTATAAGAGATACCAATCGAGCAGTGGTTAGGCCTAGGGCCTAGGGAATCGCTGGGAGCAGTCGGGACAAGCAATGCTGAAGTCGGGAAAGGCCCACGGGATTCGGGTGCAGTGCGGAAAGCGCACGCATGCACCAATGTTAACCAATTGTGCGTAAAAGTTGTAAAGTTAAAGTTTAAGGACACTTCCGCTGAACCTAAAGGAACAAAACTTAAGACACAGACCCTTGAGATGTGTACCAGTGTGGGAACACCGGCGGAGCAAAGTTACCTCACCCACAGGAAGCGGGTGCACAGGGTCGAAGTTGAGTCGGGTTTCGTCACGCAGGCTCTTGGTGCTTGGAGCTGAAAGGGCTGCAGGCGGGGTGAAAGAGAAGTGTCCGGTGGAGTCCAAGGGTGGACTCAAGTCGAAGGGTACCTGAAAGCAGAGGGGACAGAGTCTGGGTCACTCAGCTGTGACCAGGGTGGAACCAGGACGGAACCAGGCAATGTCGGGCGCAATCAGGTGGTCGTCGAGGAGCTTCTCTCCGCTGTCACGTGGGCTCTGGGGCATCTGCGATGTCCAGGAGCGGGTCACGATCTGTCTCACGAGGGCTCTCACCGTCGGCGCAGTCGGCTTCAAGTTTGGAGCAAACAACACTTGGCAAGAGCAATCCACGCGGAACCGGGAGATTGCTTCTCACTCGAACCAGGAGGGTCAGAGTGGGGGCTCCTTTTTAGGGGAGCTGGTGCAAGTCTGGAGCAACCAGAATCGCAAGTCGTTTCTCAAGTTTCGTCGGCACAGGGGCCACTAGCCGGCTGGCAAGTGACCGGGCCAACGCGTTGAGCCAAAAGTAGCAGAAGGGCCCCACGCAGCACTCGGTGAGTGTAGAGGGGTGAGCTTCGGTGCAAGAGTGGCTCAGGGTTGGGGCTTCTCAAACCCCGGTGTACAGCTTCGAGGGTCACTCGTGGGCTGCACGGTCAGCGTCTCATGGTCTTTCCAAGATGGCGTGCCCCACGCTTCCGGTCGCCTCCACGGGTCTCAGCTCTGCAGGGACCGTGGATCGGGCTGTTGGAAGGCAGGCAAGCTTGATCTCGTCGATCTCTGTCGCTCGAGTTCCGGCGGGAACTGCAACAAAGCAGACGTCGATGGCTGGATGGTGCCTGTTTGCACAGGGTGGTCACTCCTTGACCACAAGGAAGATTCTTCGGGATTCTACATCGAGTAGGATGGCGAAGGGTCCAGAATTTCGTTTCTTGTGTTTCTTCAGGATAATCTGATGTGCATTGGCACTGCTCCCATTCTTATACCAATCTAGGGGGCTGGATTACCTGCTAGGTCCCCTCCTATGGGTGGGACCCAGGAAGTGGGTGGATACACCCCCTTCCTTTGATCCAGGCCGCGCTGGCACGAGGGCTGGAGTGCCCCAGAACCGGTTTGGCCGGATTATGCAAGGGGCAGCCTTGTGCGCCCCCAGCAGTGTCTGGTTTCTTTCAAACCTCCCTGCTACAATCCACTATCTCCTGTCTGGAGAGGTGGGACACCTCCCTGCGACAGGAAACCCTTTGTCCAGGCCCCCTTGGCTGAGTTTCGGTCAGCTCCAGGGGGTCAGACTCTTGTCTGTGGCAGAGGCATCCATTTTGTGGATCCAAGGTCTTTTTAGAAATTAACCGCATTAAAGTAAAGTAACATGTCTTACCCCTCTAGAGGGGTGGAATGCTATCCCCGTCGCCAGAACTGGCGAGGGGATAGTATTCCAAATCGTATGACACTTTACACGACATGTTTTGATAAAGCCAAACCAGAGTTGCTATATAACCGCGAGGATTATAAGGCACTTAAGAGTATATGGTATGGCATTATCCTGAAACAGCTTAGGGAGTTGTTCCCGACAGCTGCAGACAGGCTCAGCTCATGCTAGAGCTCCATCTCACATTAAACCACGCACTCTGCCTCCAGGATTGCTGAGGCCTTCCATAGGAGTGGCTCACAGGTTAATATGTGTCCAGATATAGGTTTAGATATAGGTATACTATATCTAAGTAAGGGGTGATTACACCACCTTACCCCAGCTGAGTGATCAGCCAGTTGTGTCAATTTAAGAACCAGCCAGGGGTGGCAAAATATATGCTGCAGCCCCCGGTAGGCCTTGGTGGCCCCTATGCCCTGGGCACCTATAGTGCATTATACAGGGGCTGACAATGAGTCCATTTCCAATTGTGGTATGTACCTAGGGTACATGGAATCCATTTTACAGAGAGAGCAGATGGCCTGGGGCCCTGATTAGCAGGGAACCAGGCCAACTAAGTCACAAAACCAGCTAAACACAGGCAAAACATCTGGGGTAACCATAGTCAGGTAGCCACCTTCCTACATAAATCAATAAACTGGAAATGTTCCATTCTTCTTCTACATCCAGTGACTACAGCCACAAAGGCAAGTCTGCAGAGACCAGACTCTGGAAGGAGGCAGAAAGTTCCACTAGCTTGCCTTCCATACACTGCAGCAAGAGGACACGGTCAGTGCTCTGAAGAGAGAACTTAGGAGTTGGGCAGGAGGGCCCCTTACCTCTACAGAGGGAATCATTAGAGAGGAAGGTGTATAAAGGATGCTAGAATTACAGAGGGTGAGACACATGGGGACAGGTAGCTGAGGGGAAAGACAAGTTAAAGAAGCGAAATCCGCCTGCCTACCCAACAGCTTCTTAAGGTTTGCAGGGAAACTTGCATGGCTTGGCATGATAAAACATAGTGGATATCATAAGTAAGCCAAACAATAACAAGCATATATACAAGATTAGGGAGGAATCAGATTAACACATTTTCATTGTGATTTTTAACATTCTGATACAAATGATATGTGGGCAGGTAATGTCTGATAAATAACCATATTCTGCAGAATACTAGCTATTGCGTTTGTTTACTCTTTGCGACAACCAGGGGAGGGTCTGTATTTACTATACCCCGCCGCTGAGAAGCGGTCATCTGAAAGAACTGCCTGACTCCTAACACCCCCTGTCTAAGGAGCATAACACTGTGGAGAGGAGGGAGAAACACCTGCCAGATGGACTTTTCTCCAAAGAGAGTGGGTTCTGCACTTTACCTCTTGGGCTGTTATAAATCTGCCCAGGTGTGTCTCATCCCCCCAAACAGAGAGGATCTCAGTGTGTTCATATCTACCCATCTGCATACATGTCCTGCACATTTGTGTCAATGGAGAGCAGTCCCTGTCCCACATATATCATGTGTCCATATCTACCCATCTGCATACATGTCCTGCACATTTGGGTCAATGGAAAGCAGTCCCTGTCCCACATATATCATGTGTTCATATCTACCCATCTGCATACATGCCCTGCACATTTGGGTCAATGGAAAGCAGTCCCGGTCCCACATATATCATGTGTTCATATCTACCCATCTGCATACATGTCCTGCACATTTGTGTCAATGGAAAGCAGTCCCGGTCCCACATATATCATGTGTTCATATCTACCCATCTGCATACATGCCCTGCACATTTGGGTCAATGGAAAGCAGTCCCGGTCCCACATATATCATGTGTTCATATCTACCCATCTGCACACATGTCCTGCACGTTTGTGTCAATGGAGAGCAGTCCCTGTCCCACATATATCATGTGTTCATATCTACCCATCTGCATACATGTCCTGCACGTTTGTGTCAATAGAGAGCAGTCCCTGTCCCACATATATCATGTGTTCATATCTACCCATCTGCATACATGTCCTGCACGTTTGTGTCAATGGAAAGCAGTCCCTGTCCCACATATATCATGTGTTCATATCTACCCATCTGCATACATGTCCTGCACATTTGTGTCAATGGAAAGCAGTCCCGGTCCCACATATATCATGTGTTCATATCTACCCATCTGCATACATGCCCTGCACATTTGGGTCAATGGAAAGCAGTCCCTGTCCCACATATATCATGTGTTCATATCTACCCATCTGCATACATGCCCTGCACATTTGGGTCAATGGAAAGCAGTCCCGGTCCCACATATATCATGTGTTCATATCTACCCATCTGCATACATGCCCTGCACATTTGGGTCAATGGAAAGCAGTCCCGGTCCCACATATATCATGTGTTCATATCTACCCATCTGCATACATGCCCTGCACATTTGGGTCAATGGAAAGCAGTCCCGGTCCCACATATATCATGTGTTCATATCTACCCATCTGCATACATGTCCTGCACATTTGTGTCAATGGAAAGCAGTCCCGGTCCCACATATATCATGTGTTCATATCTACCCATCTGCATACATGTCCTGCACATTTGTGTCAATGGAGAGCAGTCCCGGTCCCACATATATCATGTGTTCATATCTACCCATCTGCATACATGTCCTGCACATTTGTGTCAATGGAAAGCAGTCCCGGTCCCACATATATCATGTGTTCATATCTACCCATCTGCATACATGCCCTGCACATTTGTGTCAATGGAAAGCAGTCCCGGTCCCACATATATCATGTGTTCATATCTACCCATCTGCATACATGCCCTGCACATTTGTGTCAATGGAAAGCAGTCCCGGTCCCACATATATCATGTGTTCATATCTACCCATCTGCATACATGCCCTGCACATTTGTGTCAATGGAGAGCAGTCCCTGTCCCACATATATCATGTGTTCATATCTACCCATCTGCATACATGTCCTGCACATTTGTGTCAATGGAGAGCAGTCCCTGTCCCACATATATCATGTGTTCATATCTACCCATCTGCATACATGTCCTGCACATTTGTGTCAATGGAAAGCAGTCCCGGTTCCACATATATCATGTGTTCATATCTACCCATCTGCATACATGTCCTGCACATTTGGGTCAATGGAAAGCAGTCCCTGTCCCACATATATCATGTGTTCATATCTACCCATCTGCATACATGCCCTGCACATTTGGGTCAATGGAAAGCAGTCCCTGTCCCACATATATCATGTGTTCATATCTACCCATCTGCATACATGCCCTGCACATTTGTGTCAATGGAGAGCAGTCCCGGTCCCACATATATCATGTGTTCATATCTACCCATCTGCATACATGCCCTGCACATTTGTGTCAATGGAAAGCAGTCCCTGTCCCACATATATCATGTGTTCATATCTACCCATCTGCATACATGCCCTGCACATTTGTGTCAATGGAAAGCAGTCCCTGTCCCACATATATCATGTGTTCATATCTACCCATCTGCATACATGTCCTGCACATTTGTGTCAATGGAAAGCAGTCCCGGTCCCACATATATCATGTGTTCATATCTACCCATCTGCATACATGCCCTGCACATTTGGGTCAATGGAAAGCAGTCCCTGTCCCACATATATCATGTGTTCATATCTACCCATCTGCATACATGCCCTGCACATTTGGGTCAATGGAAAGCAGTCCCGGTCCCACATATATCATGTGTTCATATCTACCCATCTGCATACATGCCCTGCACATTTGGGTCAATGGAAAGCAGTCCCGGTCCCACATATATCATGTGTTCATATCTACCCATCTGCATACATGCCCTGCACATTTGGGTCAATGGAAAGCAGTCCCTGTCCCACATATATCATGTGTTCATATCTACCCATCTGCATACATGCCCTGCACATTTGTGTCAATGGAAAGCAGTCCCGGTCCCACATATATCATGTGTTCATATCTACCCATCTGCATACATGTCCTGCACATTTGTGTCAATGGAGAGCAGTCCCTGTCCCACATATATCATGTGTTCATATCTACCCATCTGCATACATGTCCTGCACATTTGTGTCAATGGAGAGCAGTCCCGGTCCCACATATATCATGTGTTCATATCTACCCATCTGCATACATGTCCTGCACATTTGTGTCAATGGAAAGCAGTCCCTGTCCCACATATATCATGTGTTCATATCTACCCATCTGCATACATGCCCTGCACATTTGGGTCAATGGAAAGCAGTCCCGGTCCCACATATATCATGTGTTCATATCTACCCATCTGCATACATGTCCTGCACATTTGTGTCAATGGAAAGCAGTCCCGGTCCCACATATATCATGTGTTCATATCTACCCATCTGCATACATGTCCTGCACATTTGTGTCAATGGAGAGCAGTCCCTGTCCCACATATATCATGTGTTCATATCTACCCATCTGCATACATGCCCTGCACATTTGGGTCAATGGAAAGCAGTCCCGGTCCCACATATATCATGTGTTCATATCTACCCATCTGCATACATGTCCTGCACATTTGTGTCAATGGAAAGCAGTCCCGGTCCCACATATATCATGTGTTCATAGCTACCCATCTGCATACATGCCCTGCACATTTGGGTCAATGGAAAGCAGTCCCGGTCCCACATATATCATGTGTTCATATCTACCCATCTGCATACATGTCCTGCACATTTGGGTCAATGGAAAGCAGTCCCGGTCCCACATATATCATGTGTTCATATCTACCCATCTGCATACATGTCCTGCACATTTGTGTCAATGGAGAGCAGTCCCTGTCCCACATATATCATGTGTTCATATCTACCCATCTGCATACATGCCCTGCACATTTGGGTCAATGGAAAGCAGTCCCGGTCCCACATATATCATGTGTTCATATCTACCCATCTGCATACATGTCCTGCACATTTGTGTCAATGGAAAGCAGTCCCGGTCCCACATATATCATGTGTTCATATCTACCCATCTGCATACATGCCCTGCACATTTGGGTCAATGGAAAGCAGTCCCGGTCCCACATATATCATGTGTTCATATCTACCCATCTGCATACATGTCCTGCACATTTGTGTCAATGGAAAGCAGTCCCGGTCCCACATATATCATGTGTTCATATCTACCCATCTGCATACATGTCCTGCACATTTGGGTCAATGGAAAGCAGTCCCGGTCCCACATATGTCATTTTTTTCCTTTTTACTTACTTTGGGGGCAGATACCACTGATTTTATTCTATAAATCCTTTCAACCGAAAGGAGCAAAGTTCCTCCTTTTATTTTCTCTCGATCAAAAGCTGGAAGAGGCAATCACAGAACCTGTTTTAATGTAAGGAGCAAAACAAGTCATTTGACAGTACTTTGTATGATGACAAATTGATCAACGTGTAAACATGGAGAAAAGAACTGCATTAGGCGGGAGAAATATGGCTTAGAAATAAGTTTCAAACTCAAAGAACTGGGTTCTAAACAGGGCCTTCAGAGTCAAGGTCTCACCTTTTGGCTTTGCCAATGCTTCAGTGGCAAAAAGATAAAAAAATGCTGATTGTCCATGCATGACAGCCTTTGCAAATAACAAAAAAACAATGTGATGACATCTACGTGTCCATGTGCTGCTGCACATAGGCATGTGTGCCTTATGAACGACGAACACTACAGCACGATGGTGTTTGTACATACACAAGATTACGCAAAAGCATCTTTTTTGATGCACTGTTTCATGGCAGCAGTGGCAGTTTTACCCCCAACAAAGCAAGCAGGTGCACGGAGCCCAAACGCACATTTGTAGAAATTGCAGAAAGAAGGGACCCAGAGGGAAATTGTGGTTGCCAACCCCCATAAAAAAGTTACTTTTTTTTTAATAAGCCGGTCTGGCGGTGAGCTGTAGAGGTGAGTAAGCAAAGGTGGGGGGCAGGATTATTAAAAGAACAGAGCATGACAGACAGGGAGCGGTGGGAGGGTTGAGGGGGATGTGAAAGGGAAACAGAAGATGGGAAAGAGAGCAAGAAGCATGCATTGCCATGAAGTGCTGATCCAGGAAAAGAGAAGCCTCTGGTGTGAGCGGTGAAAGGACAGTGGGGCATATTATCAAGGGGGTTTATCTCCGATTTTTTGGCTTTAAAAGCCAAGAAAGCAGAGATAAAATTATCTCCCTATTACCAAGCTGTCGCTAACACCAGTTAGCGACAGCTAGTTGGTGATAGCGACCATCTTGGGCCCCACTTTGCATGTCAGCGATATTTATCACTAATGACATGCAAAGTGGGCGTGCCAAGATGTTAGCGACTGGAAACTGTCGCTAACATCGCTATCTCCTATTACCAACTTTTGGATATATTCGCGCTAAGCGCGAATATCTCCAAAAGCTAACACCTGCCCTGAGCAGTTCTTAGCCATGTTATCCAATGGGAGGTGGATAACATGGCTAAGAGCATTAGCTCGGTAATGCATGAATATCGCTGACTTTACAGCGATATTCATGCATTGCGGCTGTTTTTTATCGCATTTGCGATAAACCTTGGTAATACCAAGGTTTATCTGCGATAAAAATCGCCGCAGCTCAGCGGTAAATTTTGGTAATATGCCCCCAGGTGTTTGTTTCCCAGCCAATCAGCATTGGACTCCGCGTCTACATCGATGCCCTCAGCTGCCTCCGGTGACGTCGAAGGAGCAGCTGCTTCTTTCATGCAGCAGGAAGGAGAGGAAATGGCAGCTGCACCGCTCCCTCCTGTCGCTAGAGGTCGGGATGCTCCAGAAGAACCTTCAGCGCGTCACCATCACTCTGCATACCCACAATCCTGTGCGCGCCTCATAAAGCTGCTTTATTTTCATATCAATGCAGGGCTCTTTGTGGCCTTGAAAACGAGAAAGAGCGGACATTTAAGAACGAAGGAGCCAGAGTATCAGCCCGCTAGTAGGAAGGCACGAAACTTGGCATACTACGTTTCTAAGGGAAATTCCGGGTAAATAGTGTATTGTTCAATGTGTCTCAAAGCTCACAGTGCCCAATAGACGGATCTTGAATAACAAGTGTAATTTCGCCCAGAGAATGTAGGAAATTAATGAAGTGTATCCCCCCCACCCCCCCCCCCCACCCCCACCCCCATTGCTGAAAACAGGCTCTAGACGGAAATTGTACCAATCGCTGCTGCAGAAGCCTTGTTCTCACTAGAGGGGGCGTGGCCAGCCACAAACATTTGCATACCCAGAAGCCTCTGCGGCAAACACCCGATTCATCAGTACAGGCGACACAGGCCTCTGTTTAACAGCAGAAGGAGCGCCTATAACTGTGCACACACAGGCATTCATGAGAGTGACTGGAACGTCACCAGTGTAAAGTCACCCTACCAGTAGTAAGGTATATGTTCATGGTGACTGCGCGGACAGCACGCTTCTCCGTTAGTGCAATTAATTCTGCATTCTGCGGGTCACGCGCACTCCGAGGGGCCGTGAGAAGCGGTAATGTTGTTAATTTTGGCAGGGTTTCTTTAGAAGAAACTCCGTGATTGAGTGAAATGTGAGCTTCCCAGGGGGTCGGGCCCCGTCGGCCGCTCAGGAGAGGAGGAGGCGCCATCGCTGCGCGCGCAACACTGGGTGACGGAAGGGGTCACGTGACGCCGAACGAAGTGCTGTGCGTAAACGCGCGCCTGCGCGAAGGACCATGAGCTGCACCGCAGCTTCCTGCCGCTAGAGGTCAGGATGCTCGAGAGGAAGCGGCAGCGCGTCACTAGCACTCTGCATACCCACAATCCTGTGCGCGCCTCATAATGCTGCTTTACTTTCATCCTAAAAGCAGGGCTCTTTGCGGCATTGAATATGATAAAGAGCGGACAGGCTCCGTGGGGTTAGAGTACTTCCACAATGTACTCGTGTGGAAACCTATCAACAGCCCTGAGTGAGACAGGACGTCCAGACTGACACTGCAGCTTCATCAATGAGGAATTGCACCGTACCCTGCCAAGTGCCACGCATGAGGAGTAGAGTGCTGTTTATCTTATGCGGAAATGCATCTACTCCTGCCAAATGCCGCGCATCAGGAGTTAGACAGCTCGTCCCAGCCATGGGAATTGGAAGTATGGAGTTCTTTGAGAATATATCTCAACAAGAGCACTTTCAGGAAGTAGCTTTAGGTTCTTGATGCAAATCACAACTTTAATAGACTTCATTCTGGGATAAAAATGAAACCAATAGGATCTGTCATCAGCCTCAGTCTCTTTGACACCTACTTCTTTCATGCGGCGACTTGATTGTGGGTGGGGGTATTGGTACTGCACCGTGGGGCATACTACCTACAAGTAGCGATATTTATCGCTAAATAGGCTTAGCACATTTTTTTTTATCGCTGGATATGTTAGCGGAGAAAACATGCTATTAGCAATGTTTTTCTCCATTGTGCTAAAATATCCAGTGATAGCGGCGAAATACGTGAATATCGCTGAGAATACAGCGATATTCACGCATTAGCGACAAAATGCTCTTAGCCATGTTATCCACCTCCCATTGGAAACCATGGCTAAGAACTGGTCTGAGCAGGCGTTAGTTTTTGGCGATAGCGGGAATATTTCCATCGCTACGCCTGCCTTGCTTATTGGCGATAGCGGCGTTAGCAACTGCTTTCAGTCGCTAACAGGTTGGGTATGCCCACTTTGCATGTCATTAGCGATAAATATCGCTAACATGCAATGCGGGCCCCAAACCGCTCGCTATCGCCTAAAAGGCCAGCAAAGGCTAACTTTCTAAAAGTAGCATTTGCAAACACAGGATATTAAAATAAACCTTACTAAAGGAAGTATTTTATTATTCTGAGTTCAGGCATACTAAACTCGACGTGCTACCGTGTTCTCTGAGCCTGCCGGGACTATAGCGTGTGATAGTTCAGACAGCTCATCTTGGCCTAAGAGAACCGGTAGCCCTTCAATAGTGAAGAATGAAAAAGTGCGGTAATTCACTACTAGGACATGCCACACTCTAGACTCGTCCTACCTTACGCTTTCAATGCACCCTGCCCGGAGGCCTACCATAGGGGTGACTGATATGAAGGTTAGGGAAGGTTCAGGGACTGGCAAGTGTGGGCACTTGCGCAGTCAGCGTGACAGTACGAGACTGTACGCGGGGTCTGCAATGGCGGACCCGAAACACATCTTACGAAGCCGCTTCTATGGGTGGCGCAACCAGCGCTGCAGGCTCACTAGCAGCCTTTGTATCTACAAGCCCCGGCACTCCTTGTGCACTTTACTGGGGACTGATAGTAAACCAAATAAGCCAATCGTGGAAATCAATTACACATACACTTTATATTGGGAGCACTTGCACTGCGGCACAGATTGGCCGTGGCACAGTGCCCTGAGCATCGAACACCAGCAAAACATCTGAGGCACATCAGCAAAAAGTAGAAGGTCTAACACTCCTGATCAGTGAACAGGGCTCTTTATGAGATTCTCATGGGGGGGACTTGAGATTGCCTGCTGTGCCTGCTAATGCACTTATGAATATGGCAGAGGATGTGGTTCTCGACTACTGCAAAGGACTGGCTGATGTGACACGTTCTGTCTCTCACAGGTTGGAGCTTCCACTGTCCTCTCTCAACAGGGACCGTGCCACAATCTCAGTCCAGAGGAATGGGTCCTAACCAAAAAGCCTGTCTGAGAATCATGAACTGCGCCCCGCTGGAAAGGCCTGTGCCAGTAAATCTTGGTGACAAACACTGCTGATCCATGTTCCAGAACCAGCTCAAAGCCTAATTGAGGCAACCTCTGAGTCTGTGATGAGCAAATCAGGAATGACCACTGTGAACTAGCATCAGGCAAAGGTGATGATGGCGCTGATCCAGTGTGACCGGGAGAGAGAAGAGAGGCCAAGGACTTGGGAATACTCAGACTGACCCTATGAAATGAAATGAAATGATTACGCACTTGTATAGCGCACGACTACCCGTAGGCATCTCACTTGTAAATAATATTTTCACATATTGATAGCAACATAGTGAGTGACTGAGGGATCGCACTTTGTCCTGACGAAGAAGCATCCCTGGCTTCGAAACATGTTGACACTTGAAGGAGAGTTCGCACATTATTAGCGTGATCTCTCCAACCACACCTTTTTAACAATACCAGCCTGTGACCAAATAAAGTTTTTTTGAAACCACAAGGCCAGGTATTTTTTAAGATCACTTTCTTTCCATCCACCCGACCCTTTCTTCACTCACATTTATACCTCACATAGCTCTTACATATATCAGTGCTCCAGCGTAGTCGCTTAGTCGCAGAACGCCCCGTCCCGCAGCGGGGCAGGAAGACCCCGATGATGAAGCATGACACCAAGGGCCCTTTAGGTGTGTGAGGGGTATGTTAACAAATATTGTGTATGCCTTTCACTCTAGGCAGACAATAATCCCCTTAAGGTGGTTCTTTTTGTTTCATGGGAATAGGTAGTTGGCCTGGCAATCTAGACAGTGGGCTTTTAGGTGCTATATTCAGGCCTATTTTGATTATTGGTATTTGCTTGATTAGTTTATTTGTTATGGTTAAGGAATTGAAATATATGACCTCAAAGAAAGGGGTAGTTGAAGCAAAGGGAATTAGGAGGGAAGGGGATGACACTGTGTTAGAAGACAAGCAGGGCAAGGTCTATGATGAGATGAAGCAACAGGAGAAGTCAAGGTGTAAGATGTTGAAGAGGACAGGATCTTCAGGTGGTCTTAGAAGATTCATTTGAACTGTGGGATGTTTATCTTAGCCATCAGAAGAGGGCTTGGGACAGCATCATTTAGTGCCCTAACCCTTTAGGTGCAACATATATACTTAACTTCGGTTGAACTGTATTAATCTGTTTGCATCCCATTATTCGAATCTAGTGAGTAGCTAGATTTTATTTGAATAATAATAAGTGTATTTGATACAGAATGGAATGTAAATCCTTCCTAAATGCGCTCCACAGATTCATTAACACTACCTGAACTCATTTAGAATCTTTTGTGAAGCTAATGTTGTCCTAACTTGTAACCTGGCCCGAGTTGCACACATTGTATTTCCATAAAATGTCTTGCAAGTGCCTTGTATTTTTATCTTCTCTGCAGGTGGCTTATTGTGTGCCTTGTTAAGTTAGAATAGGCTTATTGTTTGTTGTATTAGATTAGTAGTCTAATGAACTTTTAGTTAGAAGTTGACCTCGGATATGAGGACTTGAGGTGGTGGAAGAGACCCTCCTGGACCCAAAAGACCAGACTGATGTTACATCCAAGGTCACCTGGGTGGTTACTCCTTTGAGGAGAGTTGCTTATGGAAAATGCTTGTTTATATTTAGCTTTCTCTTGTTTTTCTATATTCCAAGTTTGTGTATTTTTTGATTATATACAAATTCAGATTGCATGATCATATAAATATAAATGCTCTCACAATATTTTCCTTCCAATTTCCCTGACTGATTTGACTTGTACCTTTAATTACATTGTTAATAAAACCCTTAATGTTTGAACACCATCCTCTCTGTTGTTCTTGTGGAGCCACATTGGTTTCGCTGTACTTGAAATGTGTTGCCGATGTTAGCTCCTTTTTTACACGGCAAGTCAACAATCAACGGTGCATACGAACAGTGTGGATTCTCTTTAATGATTTCACTGAGCGATTTAGATAAAAAAAAACCTGCCCTGTCACTTGATTGCTTGAAAAGGTGTTCTGAGCATTCAGGGCCACAAATATCTTTATTTTAAGTGGTGAATACCTAATTGTGATTTTCTCCGAATCTGGGGACTCTTTTCCATTTACAAAGCGGTTACCACTTCCTCCAAAGAGCTGGTAAAATATGAATGTTTGCGACCGTAATTCTGTTGCAAAACATTCATGCATCCCATTCAGATTCGGCGTTTAGATTTTTTGGCTCCTTCCAAAGACCCTCTCACCTTTTTAACCCCATTAAATCACTGCTGCATTACTACGTCAACAGGCTGATGGATTGATACGCATATATAGTCTGCGCGTAAAAACATCTCAAGTCAATACTTTGCACATTGAGTACTCACAAACATTTTTCCAAGGGACAACAAGTATGGTCTGTGGGGTGACAGAGGGTCACTTTCATGCTGGCAGGGTGGGCTCCCGGGGAAGCAGTTGTGAGTAGAGGGAGAGGGCAGGGACATCATGTACATAGGGGGAGTTATTTTGAAGCTTCATTTCTTGGAGATTCCCCCAATGACCGCCTTGAATGTGCCACCATTGCGTCAAGACCCTTCCCTGTTCCATTATCCAGCACCTTAGGTTCTCTTTCAATGGCCGCCTAGTGGACGACTCGTTCACTTGAAGAAGCATGTTTGCTTCTGCTAGAGATCGCGGGTCACCCGACCAATAATTTCACCACTTCCGGCTTCGGGCCCATATATTTCAAATCACCAGATACATTGATCGGATGACGTCACAATCTACTACCAATAATTGTGGGATTCCTTTCGATTATTTCTAAAGTACCCGACTTACCATCCACCGTTACGGGTACCTATGACCTCAATGGATCAGGGAGCTAGCTGTAAAAGGAAAGGCAGCAAATAATATACACTTAAAAAATGACTTTACTTTCATAAAATGACCACGGACAACTAGAAGTTTTATAAAGTTTTATCTAAAGTTCAATCAGTGTGAAAATTCAACTTACATTGAGCAGATAGTCAGTAAACAAAAACCCTTGGATTCAAGAGAAATGCGACTGGGAACCTGCTAAGCTAGTAGACTAATCATACAAGAGTGGACATGGGTGATGAAGAATTAACTAGGGCAAGTATCATTTATGCTAGGGAATGGGAAAACGTAGAAATCTAAACAGTTCGGTTAACGTGGAAAATATGACACGCTATAACTTCAGAAAAATCTCTTCATTCAGTTTAGTGAGAGAATGTATAGAACACATCAAACCAAGTTATAAACTTCAAATAGGAAAAATGATTTGTAAAAGGAAGGGTAACATAGGAACACGCTATGAAAATAAATGCATACGTTTCATGAGATGCAACGAGTTGCGGAAAAGCATGGAAAAACTTATCATATGCAAAGATATGTCTTTATTTGAAGCAAAGTCAGAAAAATAGAAAGGTGCAGTTTCAAGAGATTTAGAGCGATATTTACCTAGACTGGTGTGAAAAAGCCAAACCCTGGCCACAGGTCAGTTAAGGACAGGAAACCCTCAAGGAAGGATACCCCTCAATGGACAGCAGGTGTAGAATGGACACCCAGGACAGGACAGGAAACCCTCAGATTAGGATCAGGACAGGACCACCAGGACACGACCAGCACCCGCAGTTTGGAAGCAACGCCTGCGCTCCACCCTCTCTGCAGCTATCAGTCAAGACCCCGATTGGGTCAGCGAACTCCCAGCAAAGTGCTCCGCCAGCACTTTTAAGGTTTAGTAAAACCTTAGTCTATGGTCAATTTCGGACAGAGAGCTCCGCAGCACCTCTGTATCAAGTCACCTATTGAGTGCGTTGGGTCAGTGACAGGTCAGCTATTCAGACAAGTCGGACAATTTCCCTAGGTGAACCCAGGGTAGATATACTGTTTTGGGACAGGGTACCACCCCCCAAATGTTGCAAAGTGTCAGAATCCCCAATTTCGATTGGTCCTAAGGTAGGATTTGGTTAACACACCAATCAGAGCAGACTATTACAAGCCCTACTTAGCATCCTAGGGTGCCGCCTAGCAAGATTGGGGTTCCCACGAGAAGTCGCAGAGAATACAATGGAAAGAATACAATTTGTTACAAATAGAATACAATCATGATGCCTTGGCGGGGTGAAGGTGCACGTTCCCATGCTGGCTCTGGCATCAACTTTCTTTGGCTTGGTTTCAATGTCACCGCACCACGGCTGATTCTGCGCAGAAATACCCTCCAAGATGGACTCCCCAGCCCCGTTACCCCTCAGTGTCGAGGATACATGAAAAGTAAGCGAAAACAAATTAGTACATAAAAATAAATGAATGTATTACATTTTATAAGTTCGTACTTTAGTTTCATCATTATAAAAATATACTATGCATTAGTGAATAAGTGCAACGAATAACATCACAGAAGCAGCAGCACAAAGCTTCAGCACGTTGTTGCTATTACGCATGCGCACCTTTTCCCTCTCGAATTCTGACTGCGACATGTCAGCTGACTATGCCTCACGCATGCGCAGAAACGAAAAGCCAAGCAGCGGCCATTTTAGGGACGAGGATTAATCGTATTAGTAGAACACATAGGCAAGCTTCGCTACCTTTCACGCATATCCAAAATAAAGATATGAATAATAATGTACGTTTGTTATGAGGTTATGACAAAATCGAGGTTCATGAATCGAGCAAGTCGCGATGCGAAATCTTGCTCTATCAATCCCCTCTTTGATGATATTTACTATCATCACACATAAATGGAACCAGATGCCAACGTTCTTTCACACTTTGTACAACTCTATCTCTTCCAACATGCGATTCAGTTTTTCCTTTTCATTTTTGGTAGGGTGAGAATTTTTCACCCTTTTGTAAATCTGATTATTCATTTCCTCCAATTCAAGCTCATCCGCATTCCGTTTCACTCCTCTTGCATTCACCTGATACTTCTTAGTATGCCTTCGGCATTTGCAACAGACGAATATGAAAAATAGGATAAGACCTATAATTCCAATTGGCATCAGTACTTTGAACAATAAGCTTCTACCTAAGTTAGCAAACCAGTGACCTACATTTGAGAGACCATCTACCAGTCTCTTCCAGGCACTGTCAACCTCGAGTGGTTTGAGTTCCCTTTCCAAATTAGTAATGTTTTTCACATATCTTTTGAGCTGCACGCTTTTGTCCGGAATGTAAGTGCAACAATGTTGCGCCTTCAACATCCGGCAGACTCCGCCCTCTTTTGCTAATAAGGTGTCAAGAGCAAGTCTGTCCTGTAAAACCATTGATCTGATCGCAACCATTTCGGTATTGACCAGTAGAAATCCATGAGCTGTATCAGTAGACAGCACATCCACTACTGTGGACAATTTGCAAATTCTGTGAGTGTTCAGAACCACTCCCACTCCGGGTATCAGTGCACTAAAAATACTACCCATTATTGCACCTACGCTTTCTCTTTTACTACGCACTAAGCCATTAGTGTTTTCATTGCTTCCAGCAATTTCATTCACATGGTATATTTTCGGGAAGACAATGCCAAAGTAGCAGCTTCCATACCAGTGATCCGGCAATTTGAAATAAACCTTGTCCCCACAAATATAATACATTCCAGGAAACACAGGCTCTGACCCATTTTTGAAACCCCAACCTCCAATTACTTTGTAATTGTGTTCACATTGACTGGAACCAATGAAAATGTTATTATAATAATCAGTCTTCTCGCGGTGAAGACAGAGTTTCCCTTTCTTTTCGAAATCCAGCAACAGAGCAGGTCCCGCCCCGCCAGTTGAGGTGCTCTCCATGTTCTCAGCCCATTTAGGCGTTTTCTGCCCTTTGTCATTTGCCTTTCTTTGGAAACTCTCCCTTCTCTTCTCTGCCATGTTTAAAAATATTTTTTCTTGTTCATGCAAGGAACAGGTCAAGTTGTCTCTATGTGCTTCAGCTATGTCTATATTTCCTATAGTCAGAAAGTAGTCTCCCATATAACGTATTACGTCACTTTTGGTATATACAGGATTCAGATTTCCACGAATGGGAAGTTCAGAAAAGATCACGTCATTGTTAGAGTAATAGTACTGTAACGGTCCTCTTTTGTAAAATAAGCTTGCTAAAATACTACAGGAAATTCCATATGTCAGAGGCAAGTGATGGTATGTCACGCCTTCAGCTACAGAAGTAGGTAGCTTCATGCAGACATAGCAGTCTTCTATTTCCATAGTCTCTACATAGTGTACTAATAAGTTTGCGAAAACATTTAAGTGTGTCTGATTCCTAATTCCGTGGTAATGTAGTCCTTCCTCATCTGATGCATCTAAGTCTCGTTTTGTTTGTCTGAGTGTTTTCTCACGTCTTTCTACGCTTCGTGTTGTCAGTTCTTCAGTGTCAGTAATCTGTGTAGGGGAAATATTAGTATTTTTACTAACCATAAAGGGAATGAAAACTGTTAGTCCTATCCAAACTAATATAACTATAACTATACTACATATACATACTTTGCAGCATGTTTTGCAACAACTGCAACTAGGCCTTCCATTCGTTCTTGACTCAGACATTTTGGCTCAGAAGAAGTTTCTCAACCCCTCTTTGTAAGTTTACACAGGTAGCTTACTCTGTGCAACCTCAGGTGAGCTCGTCTTCCTCTTCTTCCGAGTACTCAGCAACCTGTTCTCTGTCACTTTTGTCAGTGATATCAAGTTCCTCAAAATTTTCCAAGATTAAGTAGGTCCACTCCGGGTCCTGATATTTTTCGTTTTGTCTTTTTATTCGCTCACTTCTTCTCTTGGAGCTATCTTCAGGTATTTCTGCAATTCGGGGACTTCTTCTTATATCTGCAAGTTTCTCTTGGACTGTTTTTATTCTTAATTTCAGTCTCTTAACATACCTTGGCTCAATGTGCTTCTTTTTCTTTAGTCTTTTAGCTGGCACTGTGACTTGGCTTTCTTCTAATGCTCTCTTATTTTCGCTTGTCGGTGGCGCTTCTGTTTCTGTTTCTTCCCTACCTGTCTGACTAGTCCCAGGTCTTGTATCTATTTCTTCCGCCTGGTCACTAAGCTGGCCTTGTTCAGGTTGAATTTGTGTTTGGCTTTCAAATGTCTCTGATTCTGTGTCCTGAACACGTTCTTCTAGTTCTGACTGATCCTGTTCAAGCACTTCGATCCCTTGATTTTCTTCTGCTCGAACTATTACACTTTTTCTAGTCTGTCCCTTTTCAATTTCAGGAGTTAGTGGAGGTGTATCAATCACCTGATCTGTCCCTGTCTGACCTTCTTCTTCGTCCTCAGACTTGATGTGAATCTCAATGATCTGAGGGTCTTCGCCTGTGCCTTGCTCGACCTCACTATTCCACTCTCTGTCTTCTCCTATTCGCTCTCTTGTTCTGAGTGGATCTCCAGAGAGATCGACTATGGGTATCCAATCCTCTGGCCAGATTCCCGGCAGCTCGTCATCAGCTACTTCTGGACCAGCCTCCGTTGGATGTTCAGCAGTACTGGTGCTTGGCCGCGCGTCATCAGCTACCTCCAGGCCAATGTCTGTGGGACCCTCAGCTGGGCTGGTGCTCGGTCGTCTGTCATCAGCTACTTCAGGACCAACATCTGCAGACCCCTCAGCTGGACGACCTTCTGCTCCAGGCTCCTCGTCGGGTATCACCTTCTGGGTATGGCTGGCATGGATCCACTTGGAAACGCCGGCGCACTTCACAGCGGTCGTCGTTACCAGGATTACTTGCCGCTTTTTTCCCCACCTTGGTGCAAGGCAACTTGAACGAGTGTGCTTCTTTATTTTAACCCAGTCACCAGGAACCAATTTGTGAACTGGTGTTGTCGGGTTGGCGACGGCGTCTGCCCCAATCTGGCGAGAGATAGAACGCACTTGGTCACCCAGTTGCTTGCAGTATTCAAGTACCAAATCATCAGAAATGCTTAACAGTTTGTATCCTGGTACCCATGCTTGTCTCATCACTCTCCCCATCAAGATCTCATGGGGGCTCAGGCCTGTTCTCCGATCTGGAATGCTTCTGAGTCCCATCAGAACAAGAGGCAAGGCATTTATCCAGTTCAAGCCAGTAGAATCACATATTTTTGCCAATCTATTCTTTATGGTGCCACTCGAGCTGTCCGGTGGCAGAGGACGGGCTCGCTGACGGCTAGCGATATTTTTTTAACACTCACCCTTACTTTGCTCTGAGGCTGATTGCAAGCCTTTGGCTTTTGCTCTTCCGCTGATTAATAGCGGCGATTCTCTTGGGTATTTAATTTTAATCTCCCCGCCCTACCCGCCCTGGTGACCCCGCCCACTTTGGTCACGGGTTACTTAACTGCTGCTCTGACTCGCCTGCCTAACTCGAGCTGTCCGGTGGCAGAGGACGGGCTCGCTGACGGCTAGCGATATTTTTTTAACACTCACCCTTACTTTGCTCTGAGGCTGATTGCAAGCCTTTGGCTTTTGCTCTTCCGCTGATTAATAGCGGCGATTCTCTTGGGTATTTAATTTTAATATCCCCGCCCTACCCGCCCTGGTGACCCCGCCCACTTTGTTTACTTACCTACCGTCCCCCTCAGAATACCCCTCACTTTACGACAGCCTTTCAAGATCTAGTAGCCACGCTGACGGTTAATCATGCCTCTCTCCTTATATTGGGGGACTTCAATTACTGGCCCGAGGATCCGTCTGAATGTCAGGCCTCGAAACAGTTCTCGGATTTCCTTCAGTCTCTAAATTTTATCTCCCGTGTTCAGGTGCCTACTCATATCGGTGGACACGTGCTCGACCAAGTCTGGTCCCTTAACTATTCTATCTCCTCAGTAGCAGTGTCTCCCTGTCCCTGGTCCGATCATGCCATCATTCTCTTTACCCTCCATCTTAGCTTACCACCTAGGATTCCGCGGGAAAAGAACGTCTGGGCCAGGAACTGGAACCGGGTCGATATGACCTCATTATCATCTCTTCTCCTAGCCACTGTGCCTGACTTAGATGGTTTACCTTCGTCGGCACAAGTCAATGGGATTGATACTTGGCTAACTGAAGGCTGCGACCCAGCGGCGCCCCTACGCCGGATTTCAATTAAAAGACCCAAGGAGGCGAACAGATGGTTTGACATTAACCTTAAAGATAAGAAATCGTCCCTTCGGCGTGCTGAAAGATTGTGGAGAAGGGAATATTGCCCCCTTCTGAAAAGTAGCTACTTAACACTACGGCAGGACTATAAAAAACTGATTGTTGAAACCAAAATCACTTACTTTTCTTCAAAAATGTTAGCAGCTGAGAACCAACCACGAGAAATGTTCTCGATAGTTAAGGAGTTAGCCTTCTCAGATAGGAGTACATCGAAACCCCTTCCTACCCAGACCCTCTGTAACTCATTAAATTCTTATTTTATCGATAAAGTGCTTAATATTAAAAACAACATTTCCCCTCCATCTGCTTCTTATGTTGACCCTTGCCCACCAGCCCTGCCGCTTAGCCTAACATCAATTCCTCCTATCACGGAAACTGGGTTCCGGGATACTCTGCTGAAAGTTAAGTCGGGCTCACCAGCTGACATCTGCCCGGCTCGTATTTTGCAGCAGATTTTCTCGGTTTGTGCACAGCCCCCGATTACTTTCCTAAATAGTTCCCTCTCTCAGGGAGTTGTGACCCCGGCCCTTAAAGTGGCAACTATTGTGCCCATTTTGAAAAAACCAGGGGCCGACCCTGCAATTTCTTCTAACTATCGGCCCATCTCCTTGCTGCCATTCTTGAGCAAGGTGCTTGAGCGGCATGTAGCCTCGGTGCTTAGCACTCATGTTGAGGCCACGGGAGGTTTGGCGTCCTGCCAGGCTGGCTTCCGCCCCAAACACTCGACTGAGTCTGTGGTGGTGTCGGTCCTAAACACCCTCAGGGAGGGTCGGGACCAAAATAAACATCAAGCCCTGGTGCTCCTCGACCTCTCCGCCGCTTTCGATACGGTGGACCATTCCATCTTACTTTCACGTATCGGAGCGGCGGGAATCGGGGGGTCAGCACTAGTGTGGCTCTCGTCCTTCCTGCGGGATCGCACACAGGCGGTCCGGCTGGGAGAGTTCATGGCAGACCCTTTGAAGATCACTTGTGGTGTCCCTCAAGGTTCCTCTCTTTCTCCCTTATTGTTTAATCTTTACATCTATCCTCTGATCTTTGCACTTCAACAGCTGGAGGTCGCGGTGTATAACTATGCGGATGACCTCCAGCTGGTCTTTGACCTGTCTTCTTCTCCTCACGCTATTTCTAATTTTCAATCTATTATGATTTTTATCAGGGACTGGATGAGCCACAACCATCTGAAGCTCAATCCGGACAAAACCGAGTTGGTGCTTACTGGTGGCTCCTCCAGTCCCTGGAACTCTTCCTTTTGGCCCCTCACTCTTGGTATCCCTCCCCTTCCTTCTTCTACGGTAAAAACTTTGGGTATAAAAATTAATCACCAGCTCACCCTTCACTCACAGGTTGCTGCCGTGGTCTCTTCTTGTTTTCTGATGCTTCGAACTATCCGTATTGTTTCCCGCTTCTTTTCCCCGTTGGCACTTAAACTCATTATGTCTGCCCTGGTCGTCTCCCGGCTAGACTATGCCAATGCCCTTTACAACGGCATTCCGGCATACAGCCTCCGCAGACTCCAGTTGGTGCAGAACCAAGCAGCACGGCTGGTGTATGGCCTTCCCCGGTTCCATCATTCTACACCTCTTTTGAAGGAACTACACTGGCTGCCTGTCCGGCAACGCTCACTCTTTAAGATGGGGTGCATGGTCTTTCAGGCAAGACAGGGAACGGCTCCGGCCTTCATTTCATCACTTCTAATTAACTACGTTCCCGTCAGACAACTTCGTTCGTCGGATCGGTCTCTACTTCAAGTTCCTCGTTTTTCTAGGAAAAAATGGGGAGGTTCTAATTTCTCCTTCCTAGCTCCGGTATTCTGGAACTCTTTGCCGGACCACCTTCGAAGTTCTAAACACTATTCTGCCTTTCGCAAGGGCCTGAAAACCTTTTTGTTCGCTCAGGCCTTCCCACTCTAAATGGTCCAGTACTAGGTTATTGCAAGCCGTTAAAGCGCCAAGAAACCGCAATGGTGTACGATGCGCTATATAAGCTTTTTAAATTCAAATTCAATTTATTTGTTCTACCACTCCAGAAGCCTCTGGATGATATGCACAGTGCAGCTTTTGTGTGATCCCGAATGCTTGGCAAAGCTGGGCCAGAATTTCATTCTGAAAATGGGTGCCTCTATCTGAGTCAATAAAGACTGGAACCCCGAACCTAGGTATCAACTCTTTTAGTAGGAGCTTGGCTACTGTTATGGCGTCACACTGTGTGGCAGGGTAAGCTTCCACCCACTTTGAAAATAGGCAGATAATGACAAGGACATATCTTTTTCCCTCACATCGTGGCATGGTGATGAAATCAATTTGTATTCTCACAAAGGGACCCCCTGATCTCCCAATTTTCATTAGTTCAACTACGGTTCTTTTGCCAGCGTTGAACTGTTGGCATGGCAAGCACCTCTGGCAAAGGGACTCTGCTACCTTCCTGAATTTCTTGTTGTACCAAGTCTGTTGAAATACCAGAACCATGGCATCCCTACCAATGTGTGATCCTTCATGTATCAGTCTGGCCATTGGGGCAAGTAGTTGTCTGGGTAACACAGGCATACCATTCGGGCCCACAATGACACCATCCTCACGTCTCGGTCTACAACCTTGTTCTTTCCACTTCTCTTTCTCTTCCCAGGGCGTCACATGCTGCCATTCTCTCACTTCATCCCATGTAGGCACTTCTTCAAACATCCTAAGTTGGCAGCTGTTTCCAGCCCCACCCCGCTATTTAATGAACGTGGTATAAGGACCTGTAGACAGGCTCTTATGGCAAGCTTAGATCACGAAGATTTAGCAATTAATTCAGCATTTGTGAAATTTCTTATATTGGCCAAGAAAAAGTTGGATGCTGGTGTTTGAATTTTTGTGCAATTACTGTCAAGTTGATTAATGGAACAATTTTTATGGGTCCGACTTCTTTTTATTGTTTTATGAGAAGTATTTGAATATATGCAATGCATCAGTATTTAAGTATTGTATACATTTTTATCCGTTTGTAAGATTTTAATTAATTAATCAAACAAATAAATAAACATGAAACAACATAAACATGAAACATACATGACACCTGAACCTTCGGGAGTCCTGTTTTCTTGTCCCAGCCCATGGCCAGGGTTGGTCGCCATACCATTCTAGGTAATTATAAAATCCATGTGGGTTTGTCCTTGTATTGTCTCCCTATCTCTACCTTGCCTATGTTCAAATGCTTAATGACAGTTCTTATCAAATCTTCGCACATTTCGCTTTCATTGTTGTTCTTCTAATTGGACAAGCTTTAATTGAATTTTTGTGGACATTGACATTTACGAATTTTCTTAAAGTGTTTAAACCTTTCCCGAGTTTGTGGTTATTTTAAAGGTAAATGCAAAAGTTATTATAATACCTATTTGTGCTAACTCCATGGAACGCTTAGGACTTTAGGTACCAGCGACAAAGATTGGTAAGTCAATGGTATAGGTCCTAGTAGGTAAATTAAACTTGGTAGGCGCAGGGAAAGGGTCACCTGTTCAAAGTGTTAATGTTGTTTTATGGGCCCAGGTGAGTATGGTAAAACGAGCAGGTGAACCTGCACGGTCTATCAGCTGCCACCAAACCCTAATCTGGGCCACACTCGAGTGACCTGCCAAGGAGGTGCATGCAGAGGGTTTGAGCTGCCTGTGCCTTGAAGACCATAGTTTGTTCTGCAGCCTATCTCCAGAGCCCACTGCCCCCCAGACCAAGCAAGCGCAGGACTCGCCTCTGAACGGACTAGTTTGTTTATATGTTATTCGATGGAGCCCTGTACCCTGGAACATGAAAGCAGGCACAAACACGATCCCTGTGCATGGAAGTGCTACGCCCCTCCCTGTTGCCCCTCCAAAGTGCACCCCCAGTCTTCTGCCCAGTGCCCACCCTCCTGACCATCAACGTAGCTTCATTTGCCTGCTCCAATGCTGCTGCGCGGAGGCGGGGTAGCCAAGAGGCCTTCGCAATGCCCACCTATACCTACCCAAACTAGAAAAGACATCACATGGCCCAGGTCATAAACATCCTCACAGGGGATGGGGAGGAGAGGGATGTGGAGACCTGGAGACTATTCAGAAGGGGCACCCGTGCCATTTTTCCAATGCAGAGAGGGCACTGTGTCTCGTGATTAGGTGTCACCTGTGGAACCAGCACACCAAAGTTCTCATCTCAGCTATATCAAGCCACAAAACCATGTGACCCTTGACAAATAGCACCGGCACCCCACTGGAGGGCAGCCGCAAAGAGAGTAAAACATTCATAGCCCCTACACCTCTGCGCATGGCTACAGCAACTACATGACCTACGGCGCCGAGGTGCCCGCCTTCTACTTACTCTCTGGGAAGTGTGAGGGGTGTGTGCGCAGCTCCGGGCAAGGCCACGGGGTGTGAGGAGGCTGGGCACGCTCAAGAGAGAGCTACACACTGTCCCAAATCTGAGTCTCCTCTAGTACTGACCTGCGGGGCTGGCAGAGGCCGTGCACATCACTGCGTGCAGGCAGGTGCCATCAGATGCCTCACTTTCTTTCACAGACCTGTGTCCGCGGAGACAACTGCACGCTATCTAATTTTGAAAAGCGGAAGCCTCAGAGGCCCGGCCGGGCCCCAGCGTGCGCATGCACACCAACCATCTAATAAATGAAGAGGCCGTGGCATGCGCGCACCATTTAATTCATGAAGTCTTGAAGAGAATTGCTTGCTTGCTCCGTTGAGTGGAGGTGCCCCTGGAGCATGGGCCGCCCGCACTGCGGGGATCTGTGTTACGCCCCTGAATAGACAGCCTGAAAACACGCATGGAGTGCTTGCAAAACAAAAATGTTACTATTAAAAAAAACGCGTTAAACACCCAAGACCTGTTCTGTAAGTTAATGTTATAAAAGCAGTACTGCTTTAAAATGAAGGTGCATATCAGCAACAGACGGTGTATCGCGAAGAAAAACTGAAATTTGGGCGGGAAGAGGGAGATTAACACAGACAGAAGCAGAAGGGAAAAGAAGCAAAATGGACAGGATATGGTAGACGGCCTGAAAACACGCATGGAGTGATTGCAAAACAAACATTTTACTATTAAATTAAATGCGTAGACACACCCAAAATCTGTTCTGTAAGTTAATGTTATTGATGCAGTGACAAGCGGAACTGCTTTAAAATTAAGGGGCATATCAGCAACAGACAGCAATAAATATCGCAAAGCGCTTTTATATTTATCACCGGAATTTATCGCCTGGTTAGCGCGTTATCAACAATGCATTACTCCAGTGCAATAATATTACAGCAATATCCAGGGAAAAGGGCCAACATCACTGGAAAACCAGCAATGTTGCATTCAAAATGGCAATAACCTTGATGATACGACCCTGCGGTCATATCAGCATAATCCACCTCCCATGTTAGGTATGCCTTAGTTACAAATTTAACAGACGTTAAATTCCTGCGTTAAGGCATAGTTAACATGATGATTATTATCGCTAAGGCTCTTTGCTGATATCACAAAGCTGCCTTAGCGATAATTTCCCATGCAGTTTTCCCAGCCACCCCTACTTTGCATCTCATTTGTGATGTTTATCGCTGAGATGCCAGGCATTGGGAATTCGGCAGCTAACATGCGCTAATGAATGTTAGCGCTACCTTGTTGATAGGGCGTTAAAATTATTGCCGCTTTAACGGTAAAAAGTACAGCTAAAACGGCGATAATGTCCTTGATAATAAGCCCCTAAAAGCGTTAAAAGACACAAGATCTGTCCTGGGACTTATAAATGCAGCGCTGAAAGCAGCGAGGGGGCAGGAGGTGAACAGCCAACAAAGACCGAATGCAGGTAGCCTTTGGTAGATTAATTGAAGAGAGGAGGACAACAATAAAACCTCACAGAGCCACCAAACCCGCAGTCCCGAAGGGGTGAGTGTCACTTAGTGATGTGCGGGGAGAAACACACAGGGGGAGCACATTAACAGGGGGGTGGGCTCCAGAGTCCACCAATAAAAACAACTGGGCAGATTTACAAGCCCCCGGCGCCACCAGTACGTCACTTTTTGTGACGTACTGGTGGCGTATTTAAATGCTCCATATTTACATGTACTTGTACAGGAAAAGCCACCCTCCGTCGCTTTTCCTGTCCTTCTAAATATGGCCCTTTACACGCAGCATTTTACGCAGAAGGGGCGTTCCATGGGTGTTGCTGTGGGAGTTCCCACGCAACACCTAAGGAACCAGACACAGGTCCAGGTTTACGAGGAATCGTTCATCTGGAAATGCTTGTGAAGCAGCGCAACGAGGAGAAATGTTTTCATTTCTCCTCGTTTTTTCCTCTTTCAATGCGTGCTGCATTCTACAGCGCGCATTGAAAGAGGAACATTCCTGCAGTGATTGTTTTTGTGCAGGAAGGTGCCCCTTCCTGCACAAAAACAATCTCCCCATGACGCAGGCATCCGTGCACCATGGCACAAGGGTGAATGCGCCGGTGCATGGCAGCAGTTTGTGCACCTGCGCTGGGAGATGCACAGAGATGCGACATATTCTTGTAAATATGTTGCATCCCTGTGCTTTGAAAGTGACTCAGTGCAGCGCGGCCAAATGGCTTGCGGAAGGCACTGAGGGGCAGATTTATGTCGGGAATGCGCCACATTTGCGTCACGCAACTGCAGCGTAAACGTGGCGCATCCCTACAACCCATTTACAACGTGACGCATCTAGGCAGATGCGTCACGTTGGAAAGCCCTGCGCCACTTGTGGGCGTTCCAGCGCAGGGTGGGCGTTCCGGGGCAGGTGCGCCTCGCAAAAGTGTCTCTTTCAGGCCAATGCTGCGTCAAAACCCTGCGCCTGCTTGAAGCAGGAGTAGGTCTTGACGCAGCATTGTAAAGATGGGGCACCCCCGAGCCTTGCTGGAGCTGCGTCGCGCTTGCGACGCAACTCCAGCAATGCGCCACCTTTACGGCACAGATGCGTCACGCATCTGTGCCGTTTTTGCCCCATGGTGCGCCGCATTGTAAATGCGGCGCACCATGGGTGGCGGAGCAGCAGCGCAAAATAACTGGCGCATCCCTGGGGATGCGCCAGTTATCATAAATCTGCCCCTGAGTCTCTTTCTCTTAAATTTGCCCCAACAATTCTAAACCAGAAGCTGAGGCAATCGTAAAAGTAGTGCGCCGAAAGTAATGTATTAGGCTGATCGTGAGATGTTCCATGAATAAGGGCCAGTCTCCAGGGCGTGAACAAAACAGCAAAAGGAGGGACAAATGTAACCTAATCACCAACCAAACCAAGGTAAATATTATATATCTGCTGTGCCTCTGTCCAGAACTAAAAAATGAAAGACTACCATTATTAAAAAGTTATTTAATAAAAGAGGGATAAGGACTTGCAGACAAGCATTGATTCGATGTCTTTTCCCAGATGATGTACCCATTAATTCTGCTTTGACAAAATTTTTAACAATTGTATCGTAAAAATTAGAACAATATAACATTGATCATTATAATGATCATATTCTCCATTAACTCTTAAACATATGAATTTGTTTTATTTAAACAGTTTTAATAATGAGTGTATATAATTTTAAAGATTTACTGCTATGTAAAATGGAATTTTAATGACGTATTGTATTTCAAATTTACATAATGGAGTATTTACCTTTTCATAAAGATTTTAATTAATCAATCAATAAACAACTACTACACTAAAAAAAAAAAGGTAATTTTGAAAGGCACATGAAGGAACCAATCACTAGCCATTGGCGTGCTGCTACTCCATAGAGTATACAATGTCGAAAGACTAGGCTCCACTTAAAAAGTAATTTGAGCGGGTGCTGTTCTACATGTCATCACTAGGAGTCCCTTATCAAGTCTACCAGGCATGACACTGTATGTATACTAAGGATGACACTAGGAGCCAACAGGGTCATGTACAGAGTGCTCTGGTCACTACGACCCATATGTATTTAATTATAAATTGCCGGCGAAGCTGCTTGTGTGCCGTGTAGGAACTTGACTTCTATCGATATGAGAAAGCCTTCCAACATTAGCTTATTCCATGAGAGTCTTTCCACCAGGGCTTTAAGTGGGAAAAAAACTAGGGGCGCTCTAAAAGGACCGGGGCAAACCTCAAAGGGTTGTGGCCTATCTAAGTAGGGGTGTGGTCTAAATAAAGATAACTAGTGTACAATGCGACTCTCCTGGCATGATGTCATGGCTGTAGGGACCAGTGTCCCGTATAGGAGCAAGCCGGCCCAGCAGGGTACAGCCAAGAACAGTGCAAGCCTCCATCTGGGTGGGAGAGAGGAGCAAAAAGACCAGCTCACAACTGGCCCTCAGTCACAGGCCCATCCTTCCCTGCCGGAGTGCCTGCCTTATCAATCCGACCTTGGCCGACAGCAGGCGGGCAACTAGAGCCACATTTGGGGGGGGGGGGGGAGTGGCTACGTCTTCCTGCCATAGGCAGAGTGGCTCCAAGAAGGGGTGAAAACACAACAAAGGCCTCATTAAAAAGTAAATGTTTTTTTAAAGACCTGTGAAGTACTCGGGTGCGGCTGCAATTAGACGGTCGCCAGCCCGCGACGCTCTCTCAGCCGGGGCTGACACACACAACGGGGGGGCTGACGCCCGGTGAGCCCAATGGGTGTTGCGCGCCTGGCTGACAGTCATTCCAGACTCAATAAGCAGCCGGAGGCCGGTCGGTTCTAATGGTACTCAGTACCCCGTTAGTGCACCTGCAGCGTGCACAGTGCACTGAGGGGCGGGGTCTATTTCAGCCTCTGTATCAGCTGTCACCACCCCTGCGTACACATTGATGCAGTATATCCCCCTCCCGCACCCCTGCGTACACACTGATGCAGTATATCCCCCTCCCGCACCCCTGCGTACACACTGATGCAGTATATCCCCCTCCCGCACCCCTGCGTACACACTGATGCAGTATATCCCCCTCCCGCACCCCTGCGTACACACTGATGCAGTATATCCACCTCCCGCACCCCTGCGTACACACTGATGCAGTATATCCCCCTCCCGCACCCCTGCGTACACACTGATGCAGTATATCCACCTCCCGCACCCCTGCGTACACACTGATGCAGTATATCCCCCTCCCGCACCCCTGCGTACACACTGATGCAGTATATCCCCCTCCCGCACCCCTGCGTACACACTGATGCAGTATATCCCCCTCCCGCACCCCTGCGTACACACTGATGCAGTGTATCCCCCCCCGCACCCCTGCGTACACACTGATGCAGGGTATCCCCCTCCCGCACCCCTGCGTACACATTGATGCAGGTTATCCCCCTCCCGCACCCCTGCGTACACATTGATGCAGGTTATCCCCCTCCCGCACCCCTGCGTACACACTGATGCAGTATATCCCCCTCCCGCACCCCTGCGTACACACTGATGCAGTATATCCCCCTCCCGCACCCCTGCGTACACACTGATGCAGTATATCTCCCTCCCGCACCCCTGCGTACACACTGATGCAGTATATCCCCCTCCCGCACCCCTGCGTACACACTGATGCAGTATATCCCCCTCCCGCACCCCTGCGTACACACTGATGCAGTATATCCCCCTCCCGCACCCCTGCTTACACACTGATGCAGTATATCCCCCTCCCGCTCCCCTGCTTACACACTGATGCAGTATATCCCCCTCCCGCACCCCTGCGTACACACTGATGCAGTATATCCCCCTCCCGCACCCCTGCTTACACACTGATGCAGTATATCCCCCTCCCGCACCCCTGCGTACACACTGATGCAGTATATCCCCCTCCCGCACCCCTGCGTACACACTGATGCAGTATATCCCCCCCCGCACCCCTGCGTACACACTGATGCAGTATATCCCCCTCCCGCACCCCTGCGTACACACTGATGCAGTATATCCCCCTCCCGCTCCCCTGCGTACACACTGATGCAGTATATCCCCCTCCCGCACCCCTGCGTACACACTGATGCAGTATATCCCCCTCCCGCACCCCTGCGTACACACTGATGCAGTATATCCCCCTCCCGCACCCCTGCGTACACACTGATGCAGTATATCCCCCTCCCGCACCCCTGCGTACACACTGATGCAGTATATCCCCCTCCCGCACCCCTGCGTACACACTGATGCAGTATATCCCCCTCCCGCACCCCTGCGTACACACTGATGCAGTATATCCCCCTCCCGCACCCCTGCGTACACACTGATGCAGTATATCCCCCTCCCGCACCCCTGCGTACACACTGATGCAGTATATCCCCCTCCCGCTCCCCTGCGTACACACTGATGCAGTATATCCCCCTCCCGCACCCCTGAGTACACACTGATGCAGTATATCCCCCTCCCGCACCCCTGCGTACACACTGATGCAGTATATCCCCCTCCCGCACCCCTGCGTACACACTGATGCAGTATATCCCCCTCCCGCACCCCTGCGTACACACTGATGCAGTATATCCCCCTCCCGCACCCCTGCGTACACACTGATGCAGTATATCCCCCTCCCGCTCCCCTGCGTACACACTGATGCAGTATATCCCCCTCCCGCACCCCTGCGTACACACTGATGCAGTATATCCCCCTCCCGCACCCCTGCGTACACACTGATGCAGTATATCCCCCTCCCGCACCCCTGCGTACACACTGATGCAGTATATCCACCTCCCGCACCCCTGCGTACACACTGATGCAGTATATCCCCCTCCCGCACCCCTGCGTACACACTGATGCAGTATATCCCCCTCCCGCACCCCTGGTGACTGGTCCAGCCAGATAGACCCCAGGTCCAACAGAACAAGCGAGAAGCACCCCAAGAAGCCGCACCCCATTACTAGACAGACGGCAGACACCCGGGGAGGATGGGGCGGGGGACTGGAAGAAACAGATATTTATTCATTCACTTATTAAATAGGAAAGCGTATGAGATGGTAAAAGTTGTAAACTCTTTTATTCTGCTCTATAAGGTAAGTGCAGGAGGCAATCAGCACCCCAGGGGTTATTGTGGCCGAGAATAATGTTCAGTGAATTTCATGCTCTGATTGGTTGAAAGCTGTGAATTGTGAGTGCAGCAGCTGAAGGGAAAGCTCCCTCCCCCATAGCACCGAGCGGGGAGTCTTGACATGCATGAAGGTCCTTGTGACCTTGAATCATATATTCCACTTGATGACTTGAGCCATATCTGAGCATGCGCACACCGATGTGTGCATGCTCGTCCATAAAACCACCAAAAGAAAAGGGTCTACCTCTGCGAGGCCCCCACCGCATGCGCGCGGCCGACATCAACAAGGAACGCGCCTGTCTTTTACAGAATGTTGGATCTGAGCACAGATCCTCCAAAAATTAAACTTACTGTTGATTATCATCGCCACTCGAAGTGCGAATGAACTACAACACCGTGTCATTTACACAATTCTCATATGGCTATTGTCCCTCTTTCCATCACAAGAAATCCTAGGAACATTACGGTAACTTTACAAATGTAACTCAAAGCAGCAACAATATAGCACTGGCACGCGCGCATATAGAATCGATACACCTTCTCAATCTTACAAAAAACGATTTTGCCCATGACAATGAAATGGAAGTGTTTGTGGCGTTGCAGTGGCTTCTGGGTATGCAAATTTCCCCGAAGCTGCTGGTTGTTGTCAGGCAGCCTGCCCTCTAGGGGCAGCGGATGGCACTGCAGCTGCTGCTTAGTGGAGGCCTTCAATCCTTCCCTCCTCGGCGGCAAAGCCATTGGTTTGTCATTTTTGTGCATATTAATTCTTTGGAGGGGGCTCGGGAATGATTACAATATCTTTGGCTGAATCAGGAAACACCGATTGTAATGGGGCAGTGGTGTTTACTTCATTTACAACATAAGCGCATCAGCGCCTCGTTGGGTGTATCAAGCGCTATACAAAAAGAATTACAATGCAATACAAATCCCAGCCAGGCCCAGCTGAGGAGCCCTTGCAGGGAGGGGGGTAGTATCGGTCCCATACTCGGTCTGATTGGGTAAGATGAGCAGGAACCCACAGGCCGAGCACAGAAGCCAGGGGCCTCATTTATGAGGCCGTGCGTGAGTTTTGCGCTTCTAAGCAGATTCGTCACTTTGTAAACCCCTGCGCTACATTTTACCTGCGTCAGGTATAATGTATGCAGAGGGGGCGCTCCCCCGCAAAAAGCCTCGTGATAGTGAAGCAGTGAAATCTATGAGATTTCACTGCGTCACTTTTAGGACGCTGGTGCGTCAAAATCTTGCGCCTGCCTCACAGCAGGCGTAAGACTGACGCAAGCCCTTTCACATGGGGCTATCCCCATGTGAAAGGACGCATTGCTGGAGTTGCGTCACTTTTGTGACACACCCCAGAAATGCGTGACTTTTGTGCTTACAGATACGTCAGAAATACTGACGCATCTGTAACTCCTTGCGACATGATGCGTCATATTATAAATATGACGCATCAATCATGTCGCGGGGAGAGCGCAGTCAAAAGTGACGCAGCGCTGTTTTCACGCAGCGATGCGTCACTTTTCATAAATAAGGCCCCAGATTTGGGGGCTCGGTCGAGGGGCTGCTGCAAGGGGGTGGGGCAACAATGCCACCATCCCTGGCCAGGATCACAAACCCACTTCTTTGCACTTTATAAACAGTAACAGGATTAAATGGAAGAAATCCTTGTTCACTGCTGAAACCCATGACTTCATGAAGGGCACAAACATAAGAAACAGAAATTTGGGCGCGAAGAGGGAGATTAACACAGACAGGGGCGGGAGGGAAAAGAAGCAAAATGGACTGGCTATGGTAGACGGCCTGAAAACACGCATGGGGCACTTGCAAAACAAAAATGTTGCTTTTAAATTAAATGCGTTAAAACACCTAAGACCTGTTCTGCAAGTTAATGTTATAAAAGCAGAGACAAGCGGTGCTGCTTTAAAATTAAGGGGCATACCAGCAAGAACCCTGCGTACAATTATCGGCGTTTTATCGGCAGGAAACAGCCGCTAAAACGGTGATAATGGGCTTGCTAATAAGCGTTATAGAATTCCAATAGAAGCCCTGCACATCTAACCTGGGCTTCTATTGGAATTCTATAACGCATATTAGCAAGCCCATTATCGCCGTTTTAGCGGCAGTTTCCTGCCGATAAAACTGCAATAATTTTACGCAGGGTTCTTGCTATTATGCCCCCCAATGCGTTAAAAGACCTGTCCTGGAAGTTCAGTTTATAAATGCAGCGCTGAAAGCAGCGGGGGCAGGAGGTGAACAGCCAACAAACACCAAATGCAGGTAGCCTTAGGTAGATTAATTGAAGAGAGGAGGACAAAAATAAAAACTCACAAAGCCACCAAACCCGCAGTCCAGAAGGGGCGAGTGTCACGTAGTGATGTGTGGGGAGAAACACACAGGGGGAGAACATTACCAATGGGGCGTAGGCTCCCGAGGCCACCAATAATCACAATAGGGCAGATTTACAAGCCCCCTGCGCCACCAGTATGTCACTTTTTGTGACGTACTGGTGGCGTATTTGAATGTTTCATATTTACAAGTACAGGTAAAGCCACCCTTTCTGGCTTTTCCTGTCCTTGTAAAAATGGCCCCTTTACACGCAGCATTTTGTGTGGAAGGGGCATTCCTTGGGTGTTGCTGTGGGTGTTCCCAAGCAACACCCATGGAACCAGACACATTCCCAGATTTAGGAGGAATCGTAAATCTGGAAAGGCGTGTGAATCCTACACCTCCCCAGGGGAGGCGTAGCGAGGCGCAACGAGGAGAAATGTTTTCATTTCTCCTTGTTTTTATTTCCTCTTTCAATCCGAGCTGCATTCTACAGCATGCATTTAAAGAGGAAAATGCCTTGTACCATGGTGCAAGGGTGCCTGCGTCGGCATATGGCAGCAGATTGTGCGCCAGCGCAGGGGGAAGCACAGAGATGCAACATATTCTTGTAAATATGTTGCATTCCTGTGCATGGAAAGTGACTCAGTGCGGCACAGTCAATGGCTTGCGGAATGCACATAGTCACTTTCTTGTGAATTTGCCCCAACATTTCTAAAGCAGAAGCTGAGGCAATCGTAAAAGTAGTGCGCCGAAAGTAACGTATAAGGCCGATCGTGAGATGATCCATGAAATAGGCCCAGTCTCCAGGGCGTGAACAAAACAGCAGAAGGAGGGACAAATGTAACCTAATCACCAACCAAACCAAGGTAATTTAGAAAGGCACATGAAGAAACCAATCACAAGCCGTGGGCGTGCTGCTACTCCATACAGTAGAATCACCATGTCAAGAGACAGCGCATGCGCTGCCTAGGCTCCACCTAAAAAGAAATTTGAACGGGCGCCGTTCCACGGGTCATCACCAGGGGTTCCATCCATGACGCCGTATATATACCAAGGATGACACTAGGAGCCAGCGGAGTCATGTACAGAGCGCTCTGGTCTTACGACCCATTTATATTTGTTTGTAATGATTATAAATCGCTGGTAAAGCTGCTTGTGAGGCCTGTAGGAGCCCGACTTCTAGCGATACGAGAACACTTTCCAATATTAGCTTCTTCCACAAGATGCTTTCCGCAATCAATCTAGGGCAGAAATTGTGTCTCCCTGAATTGAGCAGCATAATGGTTCATTTTTAATATTTTTAGACAATGATTTGGACCTAGACTTTCACAAGATCCTCAAAAAATGTCCTCGAGCTGTCATTTATTGAATTTTTATTTGGATCTACCTGTCAAGCCCTCAGTCAACCGGTCAAGCCAGCTTTGCCACACCTGCCAGCCTGCCACACCTGCCAGCCTCGACCTCCGTCCCGGCCAACTCACTCGTCGTACTAGCCCAGGGGGTACTAGGCATGGCTTATCTTTTCAGCCACCCTGGTCTGTCAGCTCTGCCCTTCCTCCAGCAGCCAACCAGCCAAGCCGAAAGCGGGGACCCACTCCGCAGTCAGCCATTAGCCGGTCAGCCTGCGGGGAACCAATCCACAGTTGCCCATTAGCCCGTCAGCCTACGGGGAACCAATTCGCAGTCAGTCATTAGCCGGTCAGCCTGCGGGGAACCAATTCGCAGTCAGCATTAGCCGGTCAGCCTTGCGCTGGTCGGGCCCAGGAGGGTTTCACCACAGGGGGGTCAACTAATTTTATTTTATTTTATTTTATTTATGCGTTTTTATATAGCGCGGACTTTACCCGAAGGCGTCAGAGCGCTTGACAATAGGAACATAAAATTAGAAATGAACAAATTACAAAGCAGACGATAAGTTACAGAGGTAGAAGTGACAATTGTGAGCAAACAAAATACATGAGGTAGCAAACAGTGCAATGCAGGAGGAGAGAGTGACAAGTGTGCAGGTTACAGGAGAAAACAAAGTACATTTAGAGGTAATATACTGCAATATATGGTAGAAACTGAGGCACAAGAACAAACGTTACGTAGGCAATGGTGGCACTTGTGCAAGTATCAAAAGCAAACAAAATGTGAGAGGTAGCAAACAGTCAAATTACAGAAAAAACTCCAACGTATCCAAAATACATCAGCCAGACTCATATTGGACATCCCTCGCCAAGCCCACATTACCGGCCACCTGAAAGACCTCCACTGGCTTCCCGTCAACAAGAGAATAACGTTCCGTCTCCTCACCCACGCACACAAGGCACTTTACAAACTAGGACCCGAATGCCTCAACACACGACTGTCCTTCTACACACCCACCCGCCAACTAAGATCCTCCAACCAAGTCCTCGCCGCAGTCCCGCGCATCCGAAGATCCACCATGGGTGGCAGATCCTTCTCCTTCCTGGCGGCCAGTACCTGGAACTCACTCCCCACTCACCTCCGCCTTACACAGAACCACATTTCCTTCAGAAAGGAACTTAAAACCTGGCTATTCGATAAATAACGATCCCCCTCCCAAAAGCGCCTTGAAACCCTATAGGTGAGTAGTGCGCTATACAAATTTCTGAACTTGAACTTGTGTTACAAGCCATGCCAGCCATGCCGTTCTACCGAGGACGTCAGCCCGGCCGTGAGTCATGCTTGACCTGCACACAAGACCAGCCAGGCCCAGTGACCGATGTAAAAAATCACCATCCAGCCGGTCTGCCACACTGCACAGTGAGCCGCTCAGCCGCTCAGCTACTATAAACGTGTGACGTTACCGCCGTCTCTTGCGTCACTGCTCGAGAGTTTCATCGCCACACAAAGTGCAATGATTACTTCCCAGCTGACGGTTCTCCCTCGAGGGACAATAAAGTGAACTGCACTTGATCGGAGCCAAATGGCTGCGAAGCAATCGCCACACAAAGTGCAGATGAACCTCGACAAGCGACTAAGATGGCCCTAAGTTTGGAAATTTGTCCGTCAACCTTTTACAAAAAAATACTTAGGAAAATGATGGTAACTTTACAAATGTAACTAAAAGCAACACAAATATAACGCCAACACATGTGCATATAGAGGAGATCTTGATTCTCAATGTTACAAAAAACTATGAGGCAGATTTACAAGGCACTTGCGCCACGTTTACGCCGTCGTTGCGTACAAACGTAACTAAAAGCAACAAGAATATAACGCCAACACATGCGCATATAGAGTACATCTTGATTCTCAATGTTACAAAAACTATGAGGCAGATTTACAAGGCCCTTGCGCCACGTTTACGCCGCCGTTGCGTCACGCATCCCTGTGACCCATTTACAATGTGACGCATCTAGGCAGATGCGTCACGTTGTAAAGCCCTGCGCCACATGTGGGCGTTCCAGCGTAGGGTGGGCGTTCCGGGGCAGGTGCGCCTCGCAAAAGTGCCTGCGTGAAATCTACAAGATTTCACGCAGGCACTTGTGCGACGCTGCTATGTCAATTCCTTACGCCTGCTTAAAGCAGGCGTAAGGACTGGCGCAGCACGTTAAGTATAGGGCACACCCGAGCATTTCTGGAGTCGCGTCGCGCTTGCAACGCAACTCCAGCGATGCGATGCCCATACATCACGACATGCGTCACGCATCTGCCTACCCTTGCGCCACGGCGCGCCACATTGTAAATTTGGCGCATCCGCCGTGACGCAAGGGTAGTTTTGCGTGACGCATATGTTCTGGCGCATCCCAGCTAATTTGCAGAGATGCGCCAGAACTCATAAATATGCCCCTATTTTGCCATTGACAATGAAATGGTAGGGGCAGATTTACAAGCCCCTAGTGCCACTTTTGCGTCACTTTTCCCATGTTAAAAGTGACTCAAGGGGCTTGTAAATCTGCCCCTAGTGTTTGTGGCTTTGCGGTGGCTTCTGGGTATGTACATTTCCCCAAAACAGCTGGTTGTTGTTAGGCAGACTGCCCTCTAGTAACAGCTGATGACACTGCAGCTGCTGCGTAGTGGACACCTTCTATGTTTCCCTCCTCACTCACTCTCTCTCACACACACACACTCTCTCTTTCACACACTCACTTACACACACTCTCTCTCACTCTAAAATCAGCGGCAAAGCCATTGGTTTGTAATTTTAGATGTCATAGTGCTTAATAATTCTTGGGGGGGAGAGGGGGAAAGGGGAGGGGGGCTCGGGAATGATTACAATATTCCCGGCTGAATCAGGAAATACCGATTGTAATGGGGGCAGTGTTTACTTCATTTACAAAATAAGCGCATCAGCGCCTCTTTGGGTGTATTAAGCGCTATACAAAAAGAATTACAATGCAATACAAATCCCAGCCAGGCTCAGCTGAAGAGCCCTTGCAGGGAGGGGGAGTAGTATCGGTCCCATACTCGGTCTGACTGGGTCAGATGAGCAGGAACACACAGGCCGAGCACAGAAGCCAATAGTTGGGGGCTTGGTCGAGGGGCTGCTGCAAGGGGGGCGGGGCACCAATGCCACCATCCCGGGCCATGATCACACACCCACTTCTTCGCAATTTCTAAACAGTAACAGGACTACAAGGAAGTCTTCTGAGGCAATCGTAAAAGTAGTGCGCCGAAAGAAACGTATAAGGCCGATCGTGAGATGATCCATGAAACAGGACCAGTCTCCAGGCGTGAACAGAAAAGCAGAAGGAGGGACAAATGTAACCTAATCACCAACCAAACCAAAGTAATTTCGAAAGGCACATGAAGGAACCAATCACAAGCCATGGGCGTGCTGCTACGTCATACAGTAGATACACCATGTCACTAGACAGCGCATGCGCTGCCTAGGTTCGACTTAAAAAGAAATTTGAACGGGTGCCGTTCCTCAGGTCACCACCAGGGGACCCTTATCAAGTCTACCAGGCATGACGCCTTTTTAAACTGGATGCTGCGTCCGCGCAGCGGGCTGGCGCAGCGCGCCAAAGACTAGCCCGTCTTCACCCATCCGCGCCCCGGAGGCGACCAGCGCCAGCCATGATGCCGGTTTCTCGCCGAGGGAGATAGGAGCCAGAAGGTTTATTAGTAGAAGGGAACTGTTGGCTTTCAATAAGGCAAGGTGCGGTGGTGGGGAGAAATGGGGAGTACTCCAATATTTACATAGGACCTGTCCCATATGTCAGTTTCGCTTTCATGCCAGGATGCCTGCCATCGCCCTATGCAGTGAGAAGGAGAATAGAATTCGGGCAGCCCTTATTAACGCTCGCTCTATGGTTAAACATGCTTCAGATATATGTGAAGTCCTTTCAGATGGTCACTTAGATCTGTTATTCATTACTGAAACTTGGCTTCAGGAATCTTGTGCCCCGGTGGTCGAGCTGGCTATTCCTGTGGGATTTAAAATCGCACGGCTAGATCGTTCATCGGGGAGAGGGGGGGATTGCTGTGGTGTATAGGGAGTCGTTGGCCTTCTTGTGTGAGACCACTGTGGGCTTAGTGGAGGGGAAGGCTAATGGATTTATTTGATTTGGCCCACCTTACTCAGTGGATAAAGGTACCTTCCCATTAAGGGGGTCATATGATTGACCTGGTGTGTTCTAACTTTGCCTTGTCAGTGGATGATCCCCTTCAGGTGACTTGGTCAGATCACCATTTGGTTCAATTTTCCTGGCCTATAGGGAAGCAGCCTGCCTCTATTACTCCGGCTCATAACAATCCTGGTCGGAAGATTGATATTCCGGCTCTTTCTAGGGTCCTTGCGGAGACCTGCCCGGCGCATACCTCGGATCTTGAGGAAGCGGTGGATAGCTTTTCCTCCTGGATCAGCCAAGGAGTCGGTAAGGTGCTAAAACCCCCTTCCACTAGGCGATTGAGACCAACACCTTCAAACCATGGTATTCAGGCACCCTTAGAGATTTTAAATTGGGTTGCAAATCCTTGGAATGCTGCTGGCGGCAGCATTATTGCCCTCTGGCAAAACATGCTATACGTTTAGCGCAGCGAGAATAATATGCAGCTATTACGGAGGCAAAAAGGGGTTTTTATGCTGATCGGATAGCAAAAGCCAATAACAATAGCAAGGAGATTTTTGCTATTGTGAGAAGCTTCTTAGCACCAGCTGCTCAGCGAAAGTCCCTGCCTGTCTCCACTCAATGGTGTGAGGAGCTCTCTACTATTTTTGTTGAGAAGGTACAGATCATTCAAAACAGTTTGGGCCGGTGGATGTGACAGCGTGGGTTTATCAACCCCCTTCCCTCCCTGCACCCTTGCCATTGGCTCCTATGCTTAGGAACGTTGAGCCTATAGCTGGATCTGATATCTTAGCCATCCTTAAATCCCTCAAATCAGCGTCTCCAACTGACCTAAGCCCTGCCAGAGCCCTGGCTGGGGTCACGGAAGTGGTATATCCAGAGGTCAAAACGATTATTAATCTATCTATTCAGACTGCTGTGGTTCCAGGGAGATGGAAGCAGGCCAAGCTTCTACCTCTTCTGGAAAAACCTTCTCTCGACCCGTCCAAACTTGTCAGTTATCGCCCCACATCTCTTCTGCCGGCTCTGGCAAAGGTTTGTGAGAAGGTGATCTTTCGTCAGCTAGACACCTATGTGGAGTCTTCTGGCCTCCTCCATCTGGCGCAGTCTGGCTTCCGGGCTACTTATAGTACTGAGGCTGTGCTAGTGTAGGTAACTGAGGCAATAGGGAGTGCCTGGATGCAGGTGGCAGAGCGGCCTTGATTCTACTTGACCTCTCTGCTGCCTTTGATACGGTGCCCCACCAACTACTCCTTGCTTGCCTTTCTAATATAGGCATTGGTGGCGCCGCCTGGGACTGGGTTGTCTTTTCTGGAAGATTGTTCCCAACAGGTATGGATGACCCCCTGTTCCTCTTCGGCTTAAAAAAGGCTCATGGGGGTCCTGCAGGGCTCTACCTTGAGCCCTTTGCTCTTTAATATCTACATGACCCCTTTGATTGCTCTGGCGGAGGAATTTGGTGCAAACATAATTGCATACGCAGATGATACCCAGCTTTTATTCACGTGGGAGGACTCTGACCTGTCCATGGACCTCACTCGCAATTGTCTCTCTGCTGTATTCAGCTGGTTGGCGCAAGCACAACTTAAGTGCCATTAGGACAAGTCCGAGATCCTTCTATTTGGCCAGTTTCTGCCCGCCTTCAGGGAGTCCTTATGGCCTTCTGATTATCCCCGCCCTAACTCTCTGGGCGCCCCAGCAAAAAATCTTGGGGTCTGGTTTGAGGAGGATCTGGGGTTCGTGGTGCAAATCAAGAAACTCACTTTAGTCTGTTTTAGAACCCTTAAAGCACTGAGAAGGTTCTTTCCTGTGCTTCCAAGGACGGCCAAGGAGATGGTGCCGCGGGCTCTTATTCTCTCCCGCATAGACTATGCCAATGCTCAGTATGCGGGTATCCCTCGGTACCTACTTAATAAGCTTCAGATCACACAGAATGCCAAGGCTAAACTACTGTTTAACATCTCTGGAAGGTCTAGCATAAAGCAGCAGCTACGTGAGCTGCATTGGCTGCCTGGGGCCCAGAGAGTGCAATATAAGGCTCTCACTATGGCTCACAGAGCTTGGCACGATCTTGGACCATTGTACATTAGGAAGCGTTACTCCTTTTATATGCCTAACAGGCCGCTGCGCTCTGCCTTCCTGAGACAGATGGCGATCCCACGCTTTCACAGAATGCGGCTGGCGGGCCAGTCTTTGTCTGTTAAGGCAGCTACCCTCTGGAATTCTTTGCCTCTGTCATTGCAGCATCTCCAAAGCCTCACACTTTTAAAAAAGCAACAGAAGACCTTCCTCTTCAAGCAGTTTTGTTAACCGGCTCCATTCCATCAGGTCACTGTTGTACGTCGCGCCAGGACACTCTGGAGTATTAGTGCACGCTACAAATTCATTATAACATAACATATGTACTAAAGATGACACTAGGAGCCAGCGGAGCCGCTACTTGTGTGCCTGTAGGAGCCTGACTTCTAGTGATACGAGAGAGCCTCCCAACATCAGCTTCTTCCACGGTGATCCGAGCATCGTTGGTTGATTGGCTTGCCATATCGAAGCAGAAATAGCAAAAATAATATTCCTGCTGCGAGCCCCAAAACGAGAGGCAGCCAAACACCAAGTGCACAAAGTTTGGAAATATGATGAGGACTGCTTCAAAACGTGCTAACAGTTCTGAATAAACTGTCTTAAATACATGTACAATACCACTCGTATCAGACATGTTTAAGATACGACCTAACATTTCTACGAAATGTATAGGGCAGTTTGTGGATAAAAGGGCATGTATTTCCGCAGAGGACCTTGCAACTTGCAGATCATATGTCTCTTTGGACGAGGTCAGTGGCACAGTTTTTTGTAAAATAATTGCTTTCATTCTGCTTAAAGTATCAATTAGAATAGAAGAGATATTCAGTGAAGGCCATAATGGCGACTCCCCGTCTGTCTTAGCTTTAGGAAACAATACTTGCATACAACAAGTGACCCTGGCTGACACAGTTACGAGATAGGTTATACCTGGCAACATGTCACAGCAGCTGTGATCATTCAACATAATGTAGCTTCCATTAGAAAGCTGCCTAAAAATTGGATCTATCAGCGCAGCTGGAGAACCTTGCAGGTGGCAGGAAAAGTTGGTTGAAGAACCATCACAGGCTCCATGTAAATTAATACCCTGACATAAAAGTGTACTGTTTGGTGCGCTGTTGCAATTTGTACCACTAAGAAATACTTATTTTCACCATGTTATCAAGCCCATTATCGCCTCTATAGCGGCAGTTTCCTGCTGTTAAAGCGTCAATAATTTTAACACTGGTCTTGATAATATACCCCTAAATACGTTAAAAGACACATGACCTGTCCTGGAAGGTAATGTTATAAATGCAGTGCTGAAAGCAGCGAGGGGCAGGAGGTGAACAGCCAACAAACACCAAATGCAGGCAGACTTTGGTACATTAATTGAAGAGAGGAGGACAACAATAAAACCTCACAAAGCCACCAAACCCGCTGTCCGAAGGGGCGAGTGTCACGTAGTGATGTGTGGGGAGAAACACACAGGGGAGCACATGGGGCATTGGCTCCCGAGGCCACCAATAAACACAACGGGCAGATTTACAAGCCCCTTGCGCCACCAGTATGTCACTTTTTGTAACACACTGGTGGGGTATTTGATTTGAATGCTCCATATTTACAAGTACAGGAAAAGTTCCTGTCATTGTAAATATGGCCCCTTTACACGCAGCATTTTGCGTGGAAGGGGTGTTCCATGGGTGTTGCAGTGGGTGTTCCCTTGCAACACCCATGGAACCAGACACATTTCCAGATGTACGAGGAATCGTAAATCTGGAAATGCGTGTGAATAATACGCCTACCCTTGGGAGGTGTAGGGAGGGGCAACGAGTTGAAATGTTTTTATTCTCCTCTTTTTTCCTCTTTCAGTGCGTGCTGCATTCTACAGTACACATTGAAAGAGGAAACTGCCTGTGGGGATTGTTTTTTTGTGTTTTTTTAACTTTTTATTTGTCGATTCACATATATCATGCAGGGCTCTGCACACCAGAGTCATCTGCCAAAGCAATCTCAATACATTCATTACAGTAACCGACTGTAGTTTCTCCTCCCCCTTGTACTCCCCCCCATAAGCAACAATACAAAACATAGGAGAATTAAATAAAAACACATCCCCAACTCCGGCCTCCCACCCCCCCAAAGATCGCACAAATCCATTCTACCACTTCTACAGTATTAAAAGGAAATTGTTCAGAAGGTCCCAGACCAGGCCCACCACCCCCTTTGCTCCTTCCCCCTCTTCCCCTTATACAGAATCCAACGGCTCAAACCGGCTGCATAGACTCCTCTATCGCCGGAGGTTCCAGCCAGAGACCTCGATACTCCGCCCATCGGTTCCAAATTCTATAATGTTTATGCAGACACCCCCTGGCTACAAATATGGGTTGCTCCAGACCCATGCAGAAGTCCAGACCATTTTTTCAAGCCGCCACCAAGGGGGCCCTCGTCTTCTTTCAAGCTTTGGCAATGTCTTGTTTCGCCAGAGTAAGGCCGAGCATTAAGAATTCTTCCAGACACAGTTTGAATTCATCAATCCTTTGCGACAAGTCCAAACATCCGTGGGCGAGGTAATACAATATAAAAAATAAATATAATAAATAGCTTTTTTTTTAAAGTAAGAAAGCTTAAAAGAATACCAGGTATTAAAAAATGTTAGAGATATTGGGTATTTGGATCATGGCAGTCTATAAGACACTACACATGTGCAATTAAGGTTGACATATGTAGACAAAATTCGGCATAATTTCATTCAATGGATTGTGGTTAAGGTCAACACATGTCAAATCAGTACTTGTCCTAGTAGTACTGTCACATTTTTAACCCGTTTCTTTTCCTAACTATCGCCACAGCAAGGAGAAAACGGCTCAGACTACATACTATAGTCTGTGATGTGTCGCCCTTAAACACTCGCTCCCCATCTTTAATAAGCCGAAAGCCTAAGAGGAGGCAAATGGGTTTAATCCACTTTTTTCTTGCCTTCAAATATGCGGGGCATACAAATAAAACACGGGCCTCATCCTCCCTAATACTCATATCACACAATTCATTTTTTTTTTTTTAAACCTTTATTTATCAATTTTTCAGCATTGAACAGCACTGTGAAGAGTCATCCACATAAGTCACATTTGTACATATCTTAAACATTTGGACATCATATAGGCATCAGAGCACGGGCTAGCGGGCATCTCGGGCAGATAATTGTTGCATAAGAGAGTGCATGCAGTACATTGGAGCAAGTAATACAGAGCAATAAGCAGTCATTTGTAGTTGGAACTGTGCTGAGCATTGGCAGTGGCATCCATCAGCAAGCTAACAATGAATAATCTTCCAATGGCATTTTAAGAAATCAAACGCATACGGTGTCATTGCATAAAAAGAAACATGCATCATATACAGATCCTAAAGCAGCTTCTGATCCCAGCTATGGGCCGGGAAGGTCCATTCCCTTCCTGCGGTCTATTCACCATCGGCATCTAGTATCAGTGTGCGTCGGTGTGCCTCTCTAGGTGTGCCTCATGAGGGTCTCATCTAACTGATAGGTATAGCCATATATCTCAACTGTCGACTTCTGAGTCTGTAGCTGCATCCGTGGTTCGTATCAGATAAATTTGTAATGGTCCCCATATATCCCTCGGTCTACTCTGCACTGGCGTCAATTCTGCATAAATATTATTCTGATCCTGACAATAAACCAGATCCTCGAGCCAGTCCTTAAACTTAGGAGATCGACCTCGTCCCCAGCGACAAGCTACCCGCCTCTTGGCTAGCAATAGTGCGATATCTATGAATTTCCGAGTCGACTTAGGTACATCCCGTGTGTATCCCAGTAGCATAGTTAGCGGGTCTCTGTCGACCGCCCCGGACGTCATAACCTGTATCGCGGTATGCACCTGTGTCCAAAATACAAACACTCCTGGGCATTCCCAAGCTAAATGGAGGAATCCCGCCCCAGCTGCATGACAGCGATCGCATCTATCTGTATCCGCCAAGTGAAAACGCAATTTCCTCTCAGGTGTATAATAGAAACGCTGTAAAAATTTGAAATGAATGATCTTTAACCTGCTGCTAGATGCAATATTGGCCGTGACAGCACAGCAGTATCTCCATTGATCATCAGTAATATCCCTGCCTAAATCTTCAGTCCTGTGTCGCCGCGCTGAGCTCTCCGGCCCTTGGCGTTGTGTTCTCACGGCGGTGTAAAGTCGGGAGACAAGATGGCGGCCATCCGACACCAGCATGGTATGTAGTGGCAAAACCACCTCCGGTTCCTCCGGAAAGTTGGGCAACACTTCCCTCAATCCCTGTCGGAGACGGATATAATAGAACACCTCTAGAGGCGTAGGAATAACAGCATGAAACAGCTGCTCCTTGGTACGGAATCGTCCGTCAACGAACAAGTCCCCCCACACCGCCAGTTTCACCCGTCTACACATCAATTGAAATCCTGTTTCCTGCAAGAGCGACAGGCAAGGGTGGTACGTAAGAGGAAGTTCCGGGGAATATAAACACGCGGCCCAACCAGTCTCACCATCCTATTCCATGCATCAATGGTGCATGTAACCGTGGTGAACGGCGTCTCTATGTCTTTGACTGTTCCCAGTATGAGACCATTAAGGGGAAGAGGTCTCGCGATCCAGTCCTCTGCAGCGATCTGGGGCATGAATGGCGAGGGTTTTAACCAATGATACGCATATTGCGCCTGGGCAGCGACGTAATAGATTTCAAAGTCCGGCACATCAAAACCTCCCTTCTCATAGGGCTGGGTAATAACGTTCCAGCTTAGTCGAGGTTGTTTGCCTCCCCAAAATAAACGTAAGAGCTCCGAGCGTAGCTGTTTAAAGAAGAAAGCACCAGGAAAATATGGCACATTCTGGAAAAGTTACAAGAATTGTGGTAGCACCACCATCTTTATAAGCGCCGCCCTCCCTGCCATCGACAGCGGCAAGGCCTTCAAGCGAGTTACATTATCAGCTAATTTCGTGATGGCCACTCCATAATTCGATCTGAGTGTCACATCTTTGTCCAGAGACACGACGATACCCAAGTATCTAAGATCTGTGTCACACCAGTCGAGTGGATAGTCCAGCTGAAATTTCGTAACAGCCGACGTCAGCGGGAAAAATTGGGATTTCCTCCAATTCACACGTACCCCCGACAGCCCACCAAAGACAATGAACTCCCGCAATATGGGATTAAGGTTGGTTTGAGGATGTTTCACATATAGCGTGATATCATCTGCATACAGCGATATGCCAATTTGGCGCTGAAAGCAATGAAATGCACTTGTTCTGTGCAGCTGACGGCTGCGACATGCCAAAGGCTCGATTGCCATAGCAAAAAGCAGCGGGGACAGAGGGCATCCCTGCCTTGTGCCTCTCGTTATCAACATTGGAGCCGACATTAACCCGTTAATTACCACTTTGGCAGCGGGTCTGGTATACAGCAGCTCGACCCAGTTAACAAACAGTTTGGGGAAGCCCATCCTATGTAATATGGTAAATAGATAAGGCCATTCAATCGAGTCAAACACTTTCGTGGCGTCCAAAAAAACTGCAGCAACAGGCAATTCTGGGCCAATCGTCTGGATCAATGAGAACAGCGTTCTAAGATTGTGGGTGGTGGCGCGGCCCGGCACAAATCCAGCCTGGTCCGGCAGAACTATTTTAGACATAATCAACGAGAGTCGCGTCGCCAGCACCTTGGCAAGGATCTTCGCATCACAATTGATGAGAGATAGTGGTCTATATGAGTCCGTGTCCGTCGGATCCTTACCCGGTTTCAACAAGGAGGTAATTATCACCTCCCTCATCGATCCCGGCAATTCCCCAACTTCCAGCGACTCCTCGTAAACTTCCTTAAGAACCGGTGCCATGATATCGATGTAACATTTATAAAACTCAGCGGGGAGTCCATCCGATCCCGTCGCCTTACCATTGGCAAGCGACATAATTGCGTCTCGGATCTCATCGGTCTCCAATGGTGCACTAAGGAATTGTCTATGCACATCACTGAGCCAGCATAGTGCTATGTCATCGAGAAAACCTCCCATATCTACCTCGGTAGTTTGTTGAGAAGTATACAGCTGTTGATACTGCGAGAGAAACTCTTCCTGAATCCCTCTAGTATCCTGACAACGCATGCCGTCCGATGTGATAATTTCTAAAATATTGGCACTGGAATGCGGTTTCCTCGTGATCGCGGCCAGTACTTTACCAGGTCGTTCCCCTTCGCAGTAGCGCCTCGCTGTCCAGTACTTCCCCTTAAACTTTACCTCCGTCTCTGCTTCTACGCCAAACTCAGTCAATTTGTCTCTAAAGGTAGTATGCAGTACCGAGTCAGTACGTTCTGCCATCCCAAGTTCAAGGTCCTTCAGCTCGCGTTCCAGCCTGCGAAATGTCCTCTGAATGTCTTTCAGTATCCCCCCGCCCTTGGATATGCAAATACCTCTGACCGTGACCTTGAATGCCTCCCACACCATTTCTACACTATTAACTGAATTCTTGTTCCTGGGGAAGAACTCCTCAATTTCATCACCCAGCTCTGTCCTAAATACTAAATCTAGCAGCATAGTAGGGAGTAGTCTCCACGGAGGTTTCATTCTCACATGTCCCGGCATCACCAGGGATATTAACACCGGGCAGTGATCCGAGTACGTTCTAGGCAAGTGTGTCACCCTATCTATTCCCGCACAAAGCCCCCTTGACACAAAGCAATAATCTAGTCTAGCCCATGTATTGGTGTATGACGTGAAGTGAGTGCCCTCTCTATGGGCATGATGGGTATATCTCCAGCTATCCACCAGCCCCGCCTCCTCTATGATTCCCAGTAGCACATCCCTTGCTTGCCGATTATATTGACCAGAACCATCTGAGCGATCCATGCCAGGTACAAGTGTAACATTAAAGTCTCCTCCCCAAATAATGTGTGTAGCACCTGTCACCAATACATGTCCCCAAATTGTGGTAAAAAATTCTGGTGTGTCGATATTCGGAGCGTAGCAATTCACAATAGCAACACTGTCCATGCCAAATCTACCCCACAATATCACGAAGCGCCCATCGGGATCAAGAATCTCTCCCAACATCTGAAAAGCAATCGATTTCTTGATCAGAACTGCGGTGCCTCTAGAATATGATGAATATGACGAACATTTTCTGATCGAGGCCCATTTACTAGCATATTTAGAATCTGATCTAGGGCAGAAATGTGTCTCTTGTAACAAAGCAATATGTACATTATGCCTATCCAGATATGCAAGGATATTTCTCCCTTTTCTAGAATCATTAATGCCCCGCACATTCCATGACATTATCGTTAATTTACTCCCTGTCATATCAGCCATCATCAATGACATCAGTCACAGCGATACTCACTCCTACCCGCATTCCCCTCCGCCCATGCGTGACCGCCAACATAGTCCAATCATTTTGCAATATGGTGTGACTCCTTCGTACAGTGCAACCAAACACCCTCCCTTCCCTCCCCCTCCCCTGAATCCTCCCAACTATCTCAGGCGCGTAGCCTATCATCTTCCATACATTCTCCCCAACCAACTGAAACGTCCCAATCCACTCATCCCACACAATCCGGTGAATCCAATTCCTAGCAATCTGCCACATCCGCAGCCAGCAATGTCTCAATCCAGATACCACCCCATTCACTCCCCCTCCTCCCACCCCACAGCCAACTTCATGCATCAACTCAAACTCCGGACCCCCCCCTCCCTCCGCCCACTGAAGTAACCCCAATTCCCCAGCATACATACCCCACCCCCCTCCCATCACTGCTAGCAAACACCCAACCAGCTGCAGTGTAATAAACAATGTCAAAGGGGTACACCCTAGTAGGGTCATCTAAGGTACACACTTTGGCACCCCCCGCTCCTCGACCCCTAATCTGATACCGCCCTTGGAGGGGCAATTCGAGGGATGGGGGGGTGTCGCCTGGCATACTTTACCACCCATAGTCCAATGCCATCGTCAGTTCTCTCGAATGTCCATAGTGGAAGTATCTCAGCATAGTATCGAGTTCAACGCCATGAAAACAGCATACGTCCCGGCCCCAAACTCAAGGCACAGCAGGCTAGGAGGTGCCCCAGCAATCCAGACACGCATATCAGTCCTCCTCATTCTCTACCTCCTCCTCCACAGGATCGTTCCCCCGTCTGCGTCGTAGTGATTTTAGAAAGTCCTCCACCTGCTGCGGGTTCATGAAGAAGTGCTGCTTTGCCTGATACGTGACTCGTAGTTTAGCCGGATATAGTAAAGCATAGTCTATTTGCAGATCCCTCAGCTTCTTCTTCTTCACACTGAGAAATTTCTTCCTTTGGTCCTGGACAAGTGGCGTGAAGTCTGGGTACAGTGTGAAAGTAATGCCATCACACGTCAGCTGTTTAGCAGTACGTGCAGCACGGAGTGCAGTGTCTCTGTCCCGATAATTCAGTAGTCGAGCTATTATCGGTCGAGGCGGGGCGCCAGGCTGGGGTTGCGGACCGAGGGAACGGTGCGCACGCTCAACTATGAATTGCTTAGAAAAAGCGTCTGCTCCGATCGCCGTCTGGAGTATCCGTTCAACATAGTCCTCCATTCTCCCAGTGTTCGTAGACTCCGGCACGCCTACCACACGGACATTATTGCGACGGCTGCGCGCTTCTAACTCCTCATTCTTAGCAGCTATTACTTTGAGGATGTTATCCATTCGCGACAGTCGAGTAGCATGGGATGCCGTGGTATCATCATTACTTGAAATCCTTCTTTCCGCCTCCGTGAGGCGTTCCTCGTGAACATCCATCTTCTGCACAATGGCGTCCATCCTGGAGGTTAAGCGATCCACCTTATCCACCACCGTCGCGAACCCTTGCTTCATTTCCTGCAGTAGTAGATGCATGTCCGGTGCAGCCGCGCCGCAGCTAGGCCCCGCTGCTGGAGGGCTTTGAGACCCATTCGGATCTGTCGCCGCCTTCATAGTCTTTTTCGACACCGGGGCCGAGTCAAAAGATAATTTCGGTTGTCGGGTATCCTGCCGGCCCATGGCAGTACCTCTCGCTGATTTGTCCGCAGTAAGCGAATGCGTTCGTTTGGTCCCACCTCTCGGCGAGTCAGAAGCTCCGGACATGTAACGTTACGGTCGCAGCGTCCAGCTCTTTCTCACACCAGGGAAGATTCCAACAGTGTCCACAAATCCTGCCGCCGATGTACGGAGATCCGCCTAGTCGCAATCCACAACACACGCTGTCAATGCGTGCCTCTCCACCATTGCATTATGTATCCACCACGGTGGGTATTCAGTGTAAAGGGAGCAACTCTGTTCCCGCGGTGTCTCGTACTTCACGTGCTCAGCATCCAGCGAGCGTCGCGGCTTCAGGAGCGTACCAATGTCACCGGTCTGCGTTGGCGCAGCAATTCCATGCAAGGTGACATAAGCCAATCCCAAGTGCAATCCTCAAGCAGGTAAGTCCCCAGCACCTCCGTATGCGTTAGTCAGAATGGACATGCCAGCATGTACCCGGTGCAGCCCCAATAATCACAGCCAGCCTGGGGTCAGTGGGTCCTCAGCAGCCCCTTTCAAAGAAATTCCAGCCTCCTAATTCCTGAGCCCCCACTCCAAGTCTGACGTGTAGGCGAATCCCTAGCGCATTAAATTCACTCCTTGCACAAATAACAATGCAACTGCCTCCGTTCAGCAGATCAATGAATGCACGTGTAGGGTACAGTCCGTCGCACGAGGGCTATGTCCCAGCGCCAATCAGATCTACACCCCCGGCGTCTCTCACCGGACTTCGCAGGTCGTGTTGGTGTGCCTCAAGTCCGCTGTGGAAGGGGTCGCGGCAATGCAGGTTCTCAGCGCAATATCTGCGTCCCAGCCCGCGATCGGGCAGGGTCCGCTTCAACCAGCGGCTGGCCCAGCCACTTCTCCGGCGTCTCCTACATCAAATCCAGCCGCAGTGTGAGATGGTCCGCCCGCGCCGTTTCGATGTCCCCGCAGAGGGGATCGCGGTGTTACAGGCGCTCTTCGGTCCTGGCCCACACACCACGCGGGAGCCACGGGATCGCGTAGGGACCGCGTCCCTCCTCCAGATCAGCCAGTCTCCGCCTCCACAGTCGGTGCCTGACTCACTACAGGATATCTCCGGACTCCGACAGCCAAATCGCTCCAAACTCGCAACGAGTGCCAGGTCAGTGGTCATCAACAGTTGTGCCAAGTTTCAACGGTATTGGGGGTGGTCATTGTAGGATAATGATCGGATGTTGGCACAGGCAGCAGGAGCCTCACAGAAGTGCGGCCATGCTGCTCGTGCGCCCCCTAGCGCCCTCATCACACAATTCACATAGGTCCAATTTGGTACTGCCACAGAGTCCTTTATTACACTGATGTTCTGGATTTAATTTGTAGAATGCCATAACGGTACTTTAAATACAATGATTTGGCCACAGGGGGCTAGATTTCGTCCATAAAGCATTCAAATTTACTCTCAATTTTAGCATCCAAAAAATTAAGAGTCAATGTTCCTACTTTAGAATTTTGAATTAAACAACTGTGGGTATATTCCCAGTACCTTGCCTTGAGAAGTGTTTTTAGAAGAATGAGTTAGGGAGTCAGGATCTGTCCAAAACCTATAAAGGCCCAACTTTAAAAAACAGTTTTCAATGTGCACCAACCATGCCAACCGAGTAGTGTGCTTTATTTGAATTATTTCATCTAGTGCTTCTCTATAGTCCACATTCTCATTTTGTGAATTTTAGGAATTGCATCTTGTTTCAGAATGATCTGATGTTCAAATCCTCCAAGGGTACCCAATTCTTTTTTAAATACTCCAGGAAATTTACATTCCATTTCCTTTCCAATGGACGTTGACTCGTCAACAACCAAGACTTTTTCCTTGCTATTTGGGTCTAATATGATGTGTAAGTTCCCTTGGTCTTGCCAACTAAGTACTGACGGACCACTCTTTGCTATATACAACTTTCCTCTAGCACTTCTGTTTTTAAATTCAAATAATAACCATCTGTACCCAATTATATCTATACTTTCACCTGTAAAGCTTTCTGGTTTGATATCCGGCGGAGACAAATATTCCCCTATTCGTTCCTTAAACTTATCCTTCCATATCTCCTCATTGATTATTGTAAACGGTGATCCTGAATCTGCGTAAATTCTAATGTTCAATCCACCAATGGACATGTTGCATTCAGGTTTCCGTTTTGTATTTTTCTCATCTATTTTTCTCATCTCACAAATCTCCTTTCTTGAAGATTTAAGACAGATGACGTTTTATCACTTCCTTCTTCATTTTCATTCTCACTACTGCTAGAACTTCCCACATCGTGGACGCATTTCACTTTGACTTTATTCCTTCAACAACTTTTTGTGAAATTCCCAACCAGACCGCAGTTCATGCACTTTTGCTTAAGTGCGGGACATGACTTACTGTGTGCTAAGTGATCTTTGCTGCCACATCGATAGCATTTCCATTCAGAGTTATTTGATCTCCCTTCTGAATTATTTGATCTCCATTGTTGTTCGTATTCCTTACTGTTTTCAAATTTATTCTTATGGCTCACATTACACACGTCTGACCGTTCTTTGTCTGGAAGTTGTAATTCTGTTGCACACCTGCCTGACATTTCTGCTTTGCGCACCAAATTAACCACCTTAAGTAGTGAAGAGTCACCATTGATCCATAAGCGATCTTGAATAGTACTATTGTTAGTGTGTATCACAATTTGATCTCTTATAAAGTCATTGTGGTTAGCTCCAAATTTACAATCAATGGCTAATTTTTTAAGTTCCTCAACATAGTCATCAACAGCTTCACCTTTAAGTTTTTTGCGTTGGAAGAATTTATACCTTTTTACTCCTATGCAAACTTTAGGTGTAAAATATTTGTCCAAATAGAAATACATCTGTATCACCACTAACTGCAGCTTTTGGCATTCTGGTATATGTTTTTAATCCTTTTGGACCAAGTAATAACAAAATAATTATTTTCTTTTGAACAGCAGACTTTTTTTGTTTTCATCTATGGCAGCAATGTAGAAAATAAATCTTTCCACTCTGTCCAAACCATAATTGATTCGTTGCCTGACACCCAAACTTTTGTGAGGAGGATTTATCGTAAAGTTTTGTTGAGCCATGTTAGAATATATAAAGTATCAGTATTCACTATAATGTCTTAAGTAATCACGTGTTAAATGAACAAAAATGTAATAATTCTTAGTAAGAATAAGAACGTAATTAAGGACTCCCACCTGTTTCCTGTGTAATCCGATTAGAATCTCTTAAAGCAGTTGCTCGGTTTTCGGTTGCTAAGGGAAGATACGTATGATGATGAAATGACTTGAAATTGTTTTTTTTTTTTAAACGGTTCCTCTGTCGGGTCACGTTACGTGACCCCGTCACGTTACGTAATGCGTCTTTCCGTTGCTTGGAGGCAGCAGGTAAGGAGCGCGCAGTGACTTTTCAAATGACGCGCTGCTTATTAAAGAACGCATATACCGTAACTGACATGAGTAAAATAGCGGACAGATTGTCCCACGCTATTTTACGAAAATAACTAACAATAGAGGTTGAGAGTACCTCAGTGACGTTTAGTCTGGTTCTTCTCGGTATTGTCTGTTTTCCGTTATACCCTTTAGCACCAACCGAGTTTAATTATCACTTTTCTTTTCCTTGAATAATGTTCTTATTGAGAAAGTAGTTCATCCGCCAGCCCGCCACCATAAATTGTTGTATAGATTCCTGGAGAAAATGTAAGTAGAATATTCAAGGCACAGGAAACAGGTCCGTCCGCATCAGCAGCAGTGAGATACTGGTTGAAGCAAGACAAAGCATAGAACAGAATACATATACATTCTAAATTCCACAGTATTAAATAATAACAAGAATAAGAACACAACAGGGAGGCAATTTCAGGCGGGAGACAACTAAATTAAAGCAATTGTTGGCTTTAAGCACCAGGGGCCTCATCTACAAGAAAATGATGCAGCGCACCGCCGAAAGCCTGGCTGCAGTGTTGCGTCATTTTCAAGCACAGAGATGTAAATGTAATTTGGATTTGTATAGCGCCTATCACCCAGGGGTCTCTAAGCGCTGTACGAATACCGCTGTGGAACCCTTCCAGGCCTGTTCCTGTGAGGTGTCCACTCCTGGGCACCCCCAAGGTGAAGCCAGGCATCCTAGCTTTGTGAGGGCCGTTGTGGAGATTAAGCAAGCTATTGCCAGCGTTGAACTCATAATTAGAGTAGGCACCGAGGCGAGAATTATCGGGTCCGAGGACATTGAGCCCAAGACCCTGCCGCGACAGGGATTGAACCCTGGTCCGGACCAGACCTCTGCCTCAGGGTCTGCCGCTCTAGTCGGTGAGCCACACTTCTCCACATGCGTCGTATTAGTAGCAAAAGACACATCAGTGTGCTTTCCCCTTGCATCATTTTGCCACGGTTCCTGCGTTGCTGGGATGATTGACACCTTCCTGCACAAAACTAATAATTAATGGTATTTTCTTCTTCCTGTGCATGGGAAAAAAAGAAGAAAAATAAATATTTCTCTTCTTTCTGACATTTCTCCTGTAGTGTCAAGTCCCATGGATTTTTCGGGAAATACCCACAGCAACACACATTGAACCCCTTTGAAAGGGAAACATATTTACAAGGTAATGAAAAGTCATGCAGGGTGACTTTACATGGCTTTTTATATCTGGTACAGCCGATTGCACTACCAGTGCATTAATAAAAGTGAATGGGTTTGTAGCCTCACTCATGTCACGGTAACGGGGCCCGGCTTCAATTATATTGAATATAGCAAATGATTGCGTGTGTGTCTCTCCAGTATTAGTATTAGTATTAGTCTCTGCAGGCCCTCTGTCGGCTGTCGGTGGGACTGCAGCCTGTGCACGTGGTTTCCCATCCACCTCCACAGAGGTGCCGCCCTCTGTCGGCTGCCGGTGGGACTGCAGCCTGTGCACGTGGTTTCCCATCCACCTCCACAGAGGTGCCGCCCTCTGTCGGCTGTCAGTGGGACTGCAGCCTGTGCACGTGGTTTCCCGTCCACCTCCACAGAGACGCCGCCCTCTGTCGGCTGTCAGTGGGACTGCAGCCTCTGCACGTGGTTTCTCATCTATCGCCACAGAGACGCCGCCCTCTGTCGGCTGTCGGTGGGACTGCAGCTTGTGTACGTTATTTCCCATCCACTTCCACAGAGGTGCAGGATCCTGGACCGGAAGCTTGGCCTCAGCAGCCGCGCGTGTGCCTGAGCTCAGATCAAAGGGGCGGGACCAGAGGCCACACCCGAGTCCAATGTTTATGCTTCGAGGTGGGGGAGGGGCTACGAGATCACGCCGTCTCCATTCAGCATGCGTGGGTCTCATAGCCTTTTAATCGTCATACCCACAATCCTTTGGGATATGTCTGCATACCTAGGATGCATTTACTAGATTTTTACCATTTATTTTCTGTGGACTTTAATTTTCATATAAACGCATGTGTTTTTGTAATGAGTCTATCTGCTTAACATGCCTATTTTGTTAGTCGTCTTATCTTTCCAGGGTATACATATTTCCCTTAACATACGGAAAACATCACTTTCCATGAAAAACAAGATGGCCGGCGCGCATATGGCGTAATCACTCGCACCGCGGGTGGCAGTGAGGAGCCTGCGAACCGTTGGGAATTTTTGGAGGATTGTTTGCACCTCTTCGCAAGCAATCCACAGTCTCAGTACAATGTAAGATTGAACAATAGAATCAAATGGACTCTGGAAAATTGGTGTTTGAATATGTGCACCAAGTGGGGGAATATGAAGAATATATGACTATCTTCGCTTTCGTTTAGTGTAAAATAATTTGTCACCTTTCATTTTCACCAAGATCAGCTCTTTAGTATATTGCTCTAGTTTTCTCTATATTGCTCTGGATGAAATTTTGATGATACATGCCAGTCCCTATAAAGAGCGCCAGTGGACCCCACCAGCAACCAGTGCCGCAAACCTCCCAGTGAGCCCTGGCCTAACCAGGCCATGCATCTTCAACCATGTAACCACTGAAAATCACTCACATAGCGAGAAAGTACTAAGGGGCAGATTTACAAGACCACTGCACCACTTTTGCGTCATTTTTAACATGGGGAAAACGACGCAAAAGTGGCGCACGGGTCTTGTAAATCTGCCCCTAAAAGCCTAGCAGCAATACGCTTATGGGCAGTGTTGTAATGCCATTGTTGTAACTAGATTTATCTCTTTTAAGTTGCTCAGCCAGAATGAGTGAGATGTCTGCGTGGAATGTTGGTGTGAGTGATGTCAGAGTGAATGGAATGTGTGTGTGCCTGGTGTGAGTGGAGAATGTCACTTGGTGAGTGAGGGCTGAGCAACATCCATCAAGCTCCTGGTGGGACCTAATACTTATCTTATTGAAACCAACTAATAAACATCGTACTTGGATTATTTACCTGGCTACTATGTACTTTATATCATCATTTACCCACAACACCATCATATATCTGTAATGTTTTTACCTTATTTTTCAGTGCTATTACCTTATGTTTCACCATGAGTTACGTGCTTCCACGAGACTCATGGGGCCCGATTCACAGAACTAACTTAAGACAAAATCCTAAACGTACCACTTTTGGTATTCACAGAAGTTAGGATTTTGTCTTAAATTAGTTCTGTGAATCGGACCCGTAGTCATTCCTATTGTTCCTTATGTTCCTTCTTACATTCTCAAGTGTTGCCACCAGGTTGCCGAGAATCCTAGCAACGCCGGACGGTGGTTGGATCCTCGATGGCTGGATGGCTCCGGTCGTGGGTGCTTTGGACTACAAAATAAATGGACAGAAAGAAAACCAGAACTTCTCCTGTTTTCCTTCACAATAGGCAGATTTGCTAATCTTTCACACAAACCAACGCAGCAAGCAAAGCAGAGGGAGAGAGCAGAAATGTTCCACATTTACAAATATTTGGAGCATTTCTGCTCTCTCCTTGTGCTGGTGCACTGTGTGTAGTGTCCTCTCTCTGGGGCATATTATCAAGGGGCTTTATCTCCGCTTTTTTGGCTTTAAAAGCCAAGAAAGCGGAGATAAAATGATCTCCCTATTACCAAGCTGTCACTAACACCAGTTAGCGACAGCTAATAGGAGATAGTTACCATCTTGGGCCCCGCTTTGCATGTCAGTGATATTTATCACTAATGACATGCAAAGTGGGCGTGCCAAGATGTTAGCGACTGGAAACAGTCGCTAACATCGCTATCTCCTATTACCAACTTTTGGAGATATTCGCGCTAAGCGCGAATATCTCCAAAAGCTAACACTTGCCCAGGAGCAGTTCTTAGCCATGTTATCCAATGGGAGGTGGATAACATGGCTAAGAGCATTAGCTCGGTAATGCATGAATATCGCGGACTTTTCAGCGATATTCATGCATTGCGGCTGTTTTTTATCGCATTTGCGATAAACCTTGCTAATAGCAAGGTTTATCTGCGATAAAAATCGCCGATTTGCGGCGATAATTTTTGTCTCTAAACAAGTTAGAGACAAAAATTATCTCCATTGGTTGGTAATATGCCCCTCTATCTTCTACATTTGTGAAGGTTCTGTGGAACCTAGAATGCTGTGGTTATGGATGTTGTTCAAGAGTCAGTTAATCCTGAGGTAGCTGATGGATGGGGTGTCAATGAATAAACCTCTGAACAACTTCTCTCATCTTTGTATGTTTATTGAGAACTTTTCATTGGCGACGAGGGTCCAAGGAAAAGAAGAAAAGGACACCTCACCATCAAGCTAAGTAACAACGAAGAGTGTGTGGAAATGAAAGGATTTAATATTAAAGATGAAGAGGAGAGAGAAATAAAATAGGAAAGACATATATATCTATACTAATATAATAAAGAGAGAGCCCAAACCTTTGAGGCGGGTAATCTCAGGAACCACAGCACCAATCACAACACCCAATACAGCGTTGGAAAGGGCAGTTGCAGCAGAAGGACATAGGCTATGCAGACGCCCACCATAGACATTTAAAAGGTAAAAGAACCGTGCCAGCAAAGTAGTCCCTTGTGGGCGTGTCTGCATTGTGCTGTGGGTGTGTGCTGGGGGCGTGACAATCGCTGGGGGCATTCCGTCACGAGTGTTGTTTTTCTTCCCAGGTTCTATACATTCCTGCTGCCTTTAAATAGTAATTCAGTGGAGGTCCCATTCTCTTAGGACCACCCCAAGCACAGTTATGGGCAAAAAAAACAACTAAAAGGCCCTGCAAAGCATTATGGGATAAGATTAGCATCATATTAGCATTCATGAAAGGGTTTCAATGTTTTTGAATTTTACTCCTCAGGGACATCTTGGGATGACGAGGTGAACTGCAGCTTCATGTATAATATTTTAAATGCTATTGCATTTGCCTCACCAGGGACATCTAGGGACCACGAGGTGAACTGCAGCTTGATGTATACTATTTTAAATGCTATTGCATTTGCCTCATCGGGGACAACTGGGGACAACGAGGTGAACTGCAGCTCTTTTGTAGAATTATTTGGATACTATAATATTCACTTCCCACTGGTAATCTCTCCGCATAATGCTTTGTAGGGGCTTGATCTCAAAATCATCACCTCTCTCACTGCTTGCTGGCAGCTAATTTCACTTTTGTGAAATGACTATATGCATTTTAGCACGTAGAAATACTTGTTAATTTACCTTGAATATATGAGGTTTCTGTTTTAATAATTGGAAATCTGACGGAACGAAATATTGCGGATTTATCGTACCAAGTTTGCGCCAATTCCGCCCACCCCTACTTTAAATAACCCTGCACCCCAAAATCATAACCCACCCTTACTCTATAAAGTACCCCAACACCCTTAAACACTAACCCATCTTAACCCTATAAATATATCCTGTACCCCAAAACCCATACATATCCCTAAACCCTAAAAATACCCCTGTACCCCAAAACCCAAACCTAGCCCTGAACCCTATGAATACCCCTGTACCTCAAAACCCAAACCTACCCCTGAACCCTAAAAATACCCCTGTACCCCAAAACCCAAACCTACCCCTGAACCCTAAAATACCCCTGTACCCCAAAACCCAAACCTAGCCCATAACCCTTAAAATACCCCTGTACCCCAAAACCCAAACCTACCCCTGAACCCTAACAATACCCCTGTACCCCAAAACCCAAACCTAGCCCAGAACCCTAAAATACCTCTGTACCCCAAAACGCAAACCTAGCCCATAACCCTTAAAATACCCCTGTACCCCAAAACCCAAACCTACCCCTGAACCCTAAAAATATCCCTGTACCCCAAAACCCAAATCTAGCCCAGAACCCTAAAATACCCCTGTATCCCAAAACCCAAACCTAGCCCTGAACCCTAAAAATACCCCTGTACCCCAAAACCCAAACCTAGCCCATAATCCTTAAAATACCCCTGTACCCCAAAACCCAAACCTACCCCTGAACCCTAAAAATACCCCTATACCCCAAAACCCAAACCTAGCCCTGAACCCTAAACATACCCCTGTACCCCATAACCCCAAACTATATCTGAATCATTAAAATACCCAAACACCCCAAAACCTATACCTCAGTACCCCAAAACCTATACCCCTATACCCATACTTGCCTTATCCAAACAGTAAAAAAAAAACATGCTTTTACCATTCATGCATTTACAACGAATTTCGTTGTAAATGCATGCGTGGTAAAAGCATATAAAATGTAATGCCATGCGTTATAATGGCATTGCGGAGTCATGGTACTTTCGTAATGAAAGTATGCGGAGTGATGGTATGCGGAAAGAAAGTTGCGGAATAATGGGTGTTTACCCTCCCCCGTAAGTACTTTGTTGGCACGGCGGCCCACATCTCCAGCAACATACTCATATTTTTTCACCACCGATTGGAAAAATGCACAGGTCTCTCTCATTGATGCCCAGCACCGACATACACTTTTAGACACACCTCCCACCACAAGTTCTAGAATTGCGAACTTTAGAGATGGGGAGCTACGTTCGAATCTCGGCATCAGCTCAACATCCTGTGATTCCAGGCAAATCGCTTTTTCTCCCCGTGCCTACCACAAATGAATGTGTTCTTCTGTAATGTAAATTGTGCTCATGCCATGTTGTCGAGTTCGCGCTATATAATATTGCAAGGAAAATAAAGTAGGGAAACTCGAGTTCACACTCTACTGAACGCGGACTCTTAAGTGCATCAGCAGTGCACTGTGAATCGGAGCGTTTCACAGGCCTGTCACAGATAAGAAATGCTATCAAAACGAAATCCTATGAAGCAATATACTACTGGCCGGCAGCAATTCATACCCGGACAACGTCGGGACGGGCTGCTGGTATATATATATATGAAGAAGGAAGTGTAAAAGAGGACTGTGTTATTGAATTGGAGCGTATTATTTGTTCTTCCCCTGCGGCTGAAATATAAGTTGGGAGGTTTAAAAACTTCTCCAGCGGCAGATTAAATGTTAAAGTTGGGAAGATAGTCGAAGTAAAAACGGAAACGAGTGTGGATATTTATTTGGGCAAAGAGTAAACAGCGTGTTGTTTATCCTTCTCCTGCGGCTGAAATACAAGCGGGAAGTAGAACCTTCCCCAGCGGCAGATTTTAAAATAAATTAGGGAAGGAAATAATTTGAAAAGATACCTCGTAAATCATTTGTGGATTGGTGCGGATTAATAAAGAAGTGTCTCGTGGCTAGTTGACAGTTAGCGTGGAAGCGAAGCTCCTCTGAGCGGGTGAATAAGGAAGTGTCTTGCGGCTTGTGGCAGTTGGTATGGAAGCGGAGCTCATTTTTGCACGAATGTAAAAGACATTTGATGACGCATTAGAACGTGCATGAGGATTCAGCGCAGAGCATACTGCGTGAAGAGATCACGTGACATTAAAGCGTGGAAGGATCATAGTGTTTATCTGTTCGTGTTTCTGATGTATGAAAACGTTGGATCAGAAGTGAAGTAATAACAGGTAATATCGGATCTGAAGGGAAGTAATAACACGTGAAAAAGGAGTTTTAAAGACTTCAGGACTATGCGGTGTTAGTCTGCTCAACCGAGTGCCACAACATGTGAAGTAGAAGAAAGGAAATAACAAGGAAATTAGGGGCATATTACCAAGGGCATTATCGCCGCATTAGCGGGACTTTTTCCCGCTAATGCGGCGATAATTTTATCGCCCTATTACCAAGCTGTCGCTAACACCAGTTAGCGACAGCTTGTAGGTGATAGCGGGCATTTAGGGGCCCACTTTGCATGTCAGCGATAATTATCGCTAATGACATGCAAAGTGGGCGTGCCAAGATGTTAGCGACTGCAAACAGTCGCTAACATCTCTAACTCCTATTAGCAACTTTTGGAAATATTCGCGCTAAGCGCGAATATCTCCAAAAGCTAACGCCTGCTAAAAGCAGTTCTTAGCCATGTTATCCAATGGAAGGTGGATAACATGGCTAAGAGCATTGTCACGATAATGCATGAATATCGCTGATTTTTCTGCGATATTCATGCATTTCGCAGGATTTTTACCACTTTTGAGATAAACCTTGATAATATCAAGGTATCTCAGCGGTAAAAATCCTCGGTGCTCGGCGATATTTTTTTCCCGCTAACCAAGCAATAGCGATAATTATCGCTATTGCTTGGTAATGTGCCCCTTAGTTTTCAGACTTTGGTATTAAAAAATGTGAAATGAGTGATAAACTAGGTTTATTTAAGTAAGAAGTAGTAGTAAGGTGTGTTAATTGAAGAAATATACAGTAGGTAGCATTTAAGGAAAACAATGAGTACAATTTAAAATGCTCTGTGATTCATAAGAAAAAAACGAAACAAAGTTGTGAAATAAGGATATATTTGTGCATCTCTGAAATATATTCATTAAGGTTATTGTAGTAGTAACTGGATTTGTTTATATATTGTTCTATTTATTGGATGTTTTAGAGAAGGGGAATATAAGTAAAATCTATTGGTGTTTAAGATTTAAAAATGCAGAATGTCACTACTCCATCATTTTTTCTAAGTGATCCAGGAGAAACAAAGGTGAAATTGAGTAAATGGAAAATAAAATTGCACATTATGCAAGGGTATGTGGCACAAATGTAAGTGCGGAAAGGAAATGTTCTTTATTGTTACATTGTTTAGGGGGAGAAGGACAGGAGGTATTAAAAAATGTACCAGCCTTATCTCCTCAGGAACAACGAGGTTTGGATGAGTATGAAGTATGTTTATTACAGTTAGATAAAAATTATTTGCCTCGTCTGAGCACAATAATGGAAAGATACCATTTTGGAAGAAGGGAGCAAGGTAAAGATGAATCAGTTGAGGAACATTTATCTGCATTAAGAAAACTATCCTCTACTTGTAAATTTAGTGCAACTAATGAGGAACGTATAAGAGATCAGTTTGTTTTAAAATGTAGAGAGGATAAAATTAGAGAAGAATTGTGGCTCACGGATGAACCACCATTAGAAGAGGTTATAGGTAGGGCAAAAAGGGTGAAGCATATGTTAAAATGTGTAAGTGAATTAAAGAATGACAAAGGAAAATCTGAGACAGTAGTTGAGAAGGTGAAAGAAAGTGTTTCTCAAGTAAAAGAAGTCAAAAACTATGTAAAAGATGTGAGTAAAGAAGAAACATCGTCTAATACTATAACATGTTTCAGATGTGGAAAAACTGGGCACAAAGCCAACTCAATGTTATGTCCAGCTTTGAGTTTTGTGTGTCATGGGTGTGGGAAAAAGGGACATTTTGTAAAGTTTTGTAAATCTAAAGATAGGAAAGTAATTAATAAAGAGATAAAGGAGGTTATATGTCAGGTAAAAGATAAGAGAAGTAATGAACCTTCCAAGTGGAAAAGTTAAAATTGATGGTATAGAGTTAGAAATGAAATTTGACTCTTGTTCTCATATCTCAATTATTTCAAAAGAAATTTATGAAAAATATTTTCAGATGAAAAACAGGCTTTTCAAAATGGATGTAAGTCCAGGGGGGTATGGTGATACTTCCATAAGTATGTTGGGTTACTTCAATGCCTCTATTGAAATGGAAAAGAAGATAATTGTTGGAAAAATATGTTTCAAAAATTGGAGATTGTTTGATAGGGTGGTCACATCAAGGTTTCTTGGGTGTGATGTTGAATCCTAATTCAAATCCTCAGGTTCAAATTCAAGAAGTAGAATCTGATGGTAACTCTTTTATAAAGGAGTTTCCAAGACTTTTCCGTTCAGAGTTAGGTTGTCTTAAAGGTTACAAGCATAGTATTAAGTTGAAGAAAAATGCTGTACATGTCATTGCTAAAGTAAGGAGAATTCCGATAGCTGTACAAGATAAAGTTGAGCCAGAATAAAAAAAATTACAAGACCAAGATATTATATCTCCTGTAGAGGCAACAGAATGGTTGTCGCCAGTTGTTGTCGCGAATAAACCCAATGGCGAAATAAGATTATGCTGTGATTTGAGATCACTCAATAAAGAGGTTATAGTGGATACATTTCCATTGCCAAATATAGATGAGTTATTAACTTCTTTGGGTGATTCAAAATTGTTTACGACATTAGATCTTACTCAGGCTCACCATCGGATTGAGTTGACGCAGGATTCACAGGACTTAACGGCTTTTATTACTCCTATGGGTGCATTTAAGTATAAAAGGATGCCGTTTGGTCTTGTGTCCGCTGTGTCGGTTTTCCAGCGAGTAATGGCCTCTATTTTGAAAGGAATAAAATCGGTGTTATCAATACGATTTACTGATTTATGGAAGCAATCAAGAAGATCATGACAAGACTTTGAGATTGGTTTTGAGGAGGTTGGAAACTGCTGGACTGACGTTGAAATATGAAAAATTTAAATTTTCAGTAAGTGAAGTTAATTATCTAGGACACAGTATATCACCTATGGGAATTTCACCTAAGAAAGAGTTGGTAGATGCCATACAAAATTTGGTGTCTCCAAAGAATAAAGAAGAAGTTGTTTCTTTTTTAGGTATGGTAGAATATTATGGAAAATTTATAAAGGATTTAGCAAGTAAATCTATCAATTTAAGAAATTTACTAGGAAAGAATAAAGAATTTGTATGGTCAGACATATGTCAAAAGGAATTTGAAGATATAAAAAAAAGATTTGGTAGATGCTCTAGAGTTACAAGCATTTGTTCCTTTTGAAGAGACTTTTGTGATAACTGATGCATGTTCAAAGGGTTTAGGTGCCATACTAAAACAGAATAGAGGTGGAAAGGAAAATAGTATTGCTTGTGCTTCTAGGAGCGTAAGGGGTGAAGAAATAAATTATTCTGTGATAGAAAAAGAAGCATTGGCAATCTTTTGGGCTCTCGGGAAATTTAAAAATGTTCTGTGGGGTTTAAAATTTTAAGTTTGTTCGGATCATAAACCATTGAAGGAAATTTTCACGATAAAAGGTTTGGATAGTGTTTCTTCACGGATAAGAAAGTAGGTTATTGTTTTACAAGAATTTTTCTTTATTTTTTTTTATTAATCTTTTTATTAGCATTCCAAAACATTTACATACAATTGGCAGAAATGCTGACATTATATGAGAAGAATAGTAATGATACAAATTGGCATGTGCGCATCATTCTCAACAGTGCCGACAACAGTTGTATTACAAGAATTTAATTTTAGTGTGGATTATATACCAGGTGTAGAAAATGTGACTGCAGACTGTCTTTCACCTTTAGTTGGATTATGTTTCTGAAGGTGATGTAGCGGAAGAAATGTATGAAAATGAGGTAAATGTTTGTGAAGTCACTTCTGGTGTTATACTTGAGGAGGAGTGGTTGGAAGAAAATGGAAAGGATAGTGAAATTTCTAAGGGGATTAATTTGATTTTAAATAATTCAAAATTTGTCTAAGGTTTGGCATTTGGTAGTAAACGAACTATCTGTGGAAAATGGTATTCTTTTAAGGGGAACAAAATTAATTCCTCCTATCTCTTTAAGAAAGAGAATAATTGAAGAGGCTCATCAAGGTCATTTGGGCATTGTAAAAACGAAAGAAAGAATGCATTGTTCTTTTTTGTGGCCAGGTATCGGTCTGGAAATTGAAAGAGAAGTAAGAGAGTGTTTGCAATATAGAGTAAGTGATAAGATCCTTATTTCTCGGACTGCTCCTATGGTGTGTCGCAATGTACCGAGTGGCCCTTGGGAAGATGTTGCGATTGATGTTGTTGGTCCACTTGCTGGTGAACATCGCACTCCCTATCTTATTGTGTTAATTGACTTGTACTCAAGATGGGTTGAAATTTTATCGGTATCGGAAGTTACGTCTTCATGTGTTGTTTCTTTTTTGAAGGAAATTTTCAGAAGAGAAGGGTTTCCAAAAAGTCTTTTATCAGATAATGGTCCTTAATTCTGTTCTAGTATGATGTCTGATTTTTTGGTATCTGTTATGTTATGTTATGTTAAATGTATTTTTGAGCGCACAGCTGCCCCAGCAAAGGGGCGTCCTGGCGCTGTATCTGAAAAGGAACATAACAAACAACAAAGTAGGAAGCTAATAGGGGAGTGGGAAAAGATGAGTTTTCATAGCTTTCCTAAAAGCAAGAAGGTTATCTAAAGAGCGAATGTGGACAGGAAGTGCATTCCACAATTTGGCGGCTAGCACCATGAACGATCGTCCACCCAATCTGCATTTGCGAAATCGGGGAATAGATGCCAAGCTTTGGCCAGCAGAGCGCAGACTGCGTGAAGGGGTGTAGGGAGTCAGGAGGTGCTGAAGAATGGCAGGATTATCAGATTTCAAGATTTTAAAAGCAAAGCATGATGCTTTAAATTCAATGCGTCTGATGACTGGCAGCCAATGTAGTTTAGCAATCGTACTGCGGGCTGAGCAGAACCGTGGAAGGCCTACCAGGGCCCTAGCTGCCGCATTCTGGACCCGTTGAAACCGCAAGACCTCCGCCTGATTCGCGCCCAAAAGCAGTGAACTTGCGTAGTCAAGTCTAGATAGTACACTGGCTTGAACTACCATCTGGCGAGTGGGGGCATCAAAAAATTTGAGGATAGGCCTCAGCCCGCGTAAGATGCCGAAGCACATAGATGCCACCTTCTTAGTGTGACATGAGAAGGTAAGCTTAGAGTCGAGCCAGACGCCAAGGTTCTTTAATTCAAACACCGGTTTTGGGGGGAGTCCTAGCTCCTCAGGCCACCAATTTGCACCCCACAGATCTGGCTGTTTACCCAGTACCATCACCTCGGTTTTTAAGGCGTTGAGCTGTAAGCAGTTGGTCGTTAGCCAGCTGGCAACTGCCCTCAAACCATCCGCAAAGTTGGATGCCCGTTGGTCGGAATCTCCGTTAAGGGCCACCGCCAACTGGGTATCATCGGCGTAAGATACCATTGTGAGACCCCATCTCTTCGCAACCTCCGCTAATGGTTGAACATAAAGGTTGAAGAGAGTGGGGCTCAACGCCGACCCCTGCGGAACTCCTTGGGTGATGGCACGGGATTTAGATCTAAATGGTGGTACAACCACCTGAAAGGAGCGTTCCGAGAGGAACGACTGAAACAACCAGTCTAAGGCACTGCCTGAGATGCCAGCCTCCCTGAGCCTTTGGACAAGAATGGAATGGGATACAGTGTCAAAGGCGGCACTAAGATCCAAAAGGACCAGTGCCGCCGTTTGACCGGCATCTAGTACAGAGCGGAGATGTTCGACCATATACAGGAGTGCCGTCTCTGTACTGTGTCCAGGTCTAAAGCCGTTCTGTGTGGGATCCAATAGTTGAGCTGAAGTCAGATGTTTTGATAGAAGATTATTCACATGGGCCTCTGTGATCTTTGCCACCCATGGAAGGAGAGAAATTGGGCGATAGCTCTCCGGCTTCGATGGATCCAATCCAGGTTTTTTTATAATAGGCATAACACAGGCGGCTTTCCAGGCAGGCGGAACTGAACCGGTGATTAGAGACTGCTCCACAAGATGACGAATGGGAGGGAGGCAAAGGGGCGCTGATTCCACAAATTGGGCCGGTCTTAAAGGGTCATCTGGGGAGCCAGATTTAACCTTGGCAACCAAGAGGTTAAACTCTAATTCTGATGGTATAGAGAGAGCGGCCATACCTAGGGAAGTACGAGGTGTTGTAATTGTACTATCCCAGTCAACTTTGGGAAAAGAGCGATAAATAGCGCTAACTTTTTCCACAAAGAAACTGGCCAGGCCCTCACAGTGATCAAGGGAACGAATCTCGTTGTTGGGGAGTCTGTTCACAGTAAGCTCCTTCAGAATCTTAAAGACCAACTTGGAAGGGTTAGAGCTAGCCTGAAGTTCCCGTGCATAGTAATCAGCTCGGGCCCGACAGACAACTCTATGGTAAGCCTTAACCTTAGCCAGGTAGACGACTTTTAGGTCTTTCTTAAATCTCTTCCTCCAAGCTCTTTCGGCTTGCCGACAGGTAGCTTTTAATCTCCTGAGGTCCTCCGAGTACCAAGGGTTAGACTGAGAGGAGCGATTCCTACTCCAGGTAGCTGGTATCAGTAGGTCAAGCACTTGAACGATCCAGGCGCAAAAGGTGTGATATCCAATTTCCACGTCATCCGAATAAACTAAGGGTGTGATGGTCAAAGCACGATGGAAATCCTCCAATTTGAGCTTTTTCCAGGGGCGCCTGAAAGTTGTTTTGTCAGGCTTCCCGGTGGAGCAGGCTGCCGTGGTAATAAAAAACTCAATGAGGTGGTGATCACTCCATCCCATAGGTTTAGGGGGGGAGACCTCAATCAATTGAAGGTTAGTGAAGACCGGATCTAAAATATGGCCACCCTCATGAGTTGGAAGATGGATCAATTGGGTCAACTGTACAGCTTCAAGATCGTCAAGTAGACCACTAACCGCTGGTACTTCCAAGGCATCGAAATGGATGTTGAGATCGCCGATAATAGTGAGATTGGAGGTGAGCAGAGAGAGAGAGCTTACCAGCTCAAGAAGAGCTTTCCTAAAAGCACAATCACTCCCAGGGGGGCGGTATATTAATAAACCAGAAAACGTTTGGTTCGGGCTAGTGCTGATGGAAAATTGAGCACATTCCGCGCCCACCAGGTCCATAGGCTTCCAGGTACAGGTGAAACAAGTTTTGAAAGCCATGGCGATGCCTCCACCTCTCCCCTTGCGATTCAGGGTGTAGATAGCGTAGCCTGGTGGGAGGGCCAGATTAATAGTGGCCGAATCCTCATCTCCTAGCCAGGTCTCCGTCATAAAGACGACATCAGGGCCCTCTAATGAGATAGCTTCGTAAATATCTCGGTGGTGCTTGGACAGGGACCTGACATTATGGTGCCATACTTTAATGAGACTGGGAGGAGGAGGAACCTTATTCCGGTGCAACATAGCCTGACTAGGGGCCCTTTGCGGAGCCGATACTTCCCAACGGCCGCAAGGACAAGTATGGGGACCACACAGGGGATGAAAACCCATATGTGGACAGGAAGGCAATGTATGCCTGATCAGATGTAACAACTCTGAGGAATACTGGAGAGTCATTCTTGCGGAAGAGAATAGAGTCCTACCACAATCCACGCGTCCTGGCGCGGACGGGCAGGACTCTGGCTTGACTCCGGCGCGAGTCAGGCGCTACCGCTGCGCGTCAACGCTGCGCGACTCGGGCGAGTTTTAAGTAGGCTCACCTGTTGTCCTGAGCAGCGCTAGAGCGCTGAACCAGGTGGCACACTCGACCCTTGCCTCCCCCAAGATGGCGACCCGGCGCCAGACACGAGAATATGAAGTAAAAGATCCGCTCAAAACGCGGTGGGGGGCACAATTAGAATGCAAGTATGTGGGCGCTACATGCAATATTTAAAAACAGGCAAAGATGCTTTTTAGAAAAAATTACATGCAAAATGCGGTCGTTTTAAAAGTAGGCTGCGCTTACATGAAAATTACTGCAGCGTAGCGCGCGTGCGTGCTAAACCCTTTTCAGAGGCCGAGCAAGTGAAATGCTCGCCTTAAGTAGGCTCACCTGTTGTCCTGAGCAGCGCTAGAGCGCTGAACCAGGTGGCACACTCGACCCTTGCCTCCCCCAAGATGGCGACCCGGCGCCAGACACGAGAATATGAAGTAAAAGATCCGCTCAAAACGCGGTGGGGGGCACGATTAGAGTGCAAGTATGTGGGCGCTACATGCAATATTTAAAAACAGGCAAAGATGCTTTTTTAGAAAAAATTACATGCAAAATGCGGTCGTTTTAAAAGTAGGCTGCGCTTACATAAAAATTACTGCAGCGTAGCGCGCGTGCGTGCTAAACCCTTTTCAGAGGCCGAGCAAGTGAAATGCTCGCCTTAAGTAGGCTCACCTGTTGTCCTGAGCAGCGCTAGAGCGCTGAACCAGGTGGCACACTCGACCCTTGCCTCCCCCAAGATGGCGACCCGGCGTCAGACACGAGAATATGAAGTAAAAGATCCGCTCAAAACGCGGTGGGGGGCACGATTAGAATGCAAGTATGTGGGCGCTACATGCAATATTTAAAAACAGGCAAAGATGCTTTTTAGAAAAAATTACATGCAAAATGCGGTCGTTTTAAAAGTAGGCTGCGCTTACATGAAAATTACTGCAGCGTAGCGCGCGTGCGTGCTAAACCCTTTTCAGAGGCCGAGCAAGTGAAATGCTCGCCTTAAGTAGGCTCACCTGTTGTCCTGAGCAGCGCTAGAGCGCTGAACCAGGTGGCACACTCGACCCTTGCCTCCCCCAAGATGGCGACCCGGCGCCAGACACGAGAATATGAAGTAAAAGATCCGCTCAAAACGCGGTGGGGGGCACGATTAGAATGCAAGTATGTGGGCGCTACATGCAATATTTAAAAACAGGCAAAGATGCTTTTTAGAAAAAATTACATGCAAAATGCGGTCGTTTTAAAAGTAGGCTGCGCTTACATGAAAATTACTGCAGCGTAGCGCGCGTGCGTGCTAAACCCTTTTCAGAGGCCGAGCAAGTGAAATGCTCGCCTTAAGTAGGCTCACCTGTTCTCCTGAGCAGCGCTAGAGCGCTGAACCAGGTGGCACACTCGACCCTTGCCTCCCCCAAGATGGCGACCCGGCGCCAGACACGAGAATATGAAGTAAAAGATCCGCTCAAAACGTGGTGGGGGGCACGATTAGCATGCAAGTATGTGGGCGCTACATGCAATATTTAAAAACAGGCAAAGATGCTTTTTAGAAAAAATTACATGCAAAATGCGGTCGTTTTAAAAGTAGGCTGTGCTTACATGAAAATTACTGCAGCGTAGCGCGCGTGCGTGCTAAACCCTTTTCAGAGGCCGAGCAACTGAAATGCTCGCCTTAAGTAGGCTCACCTGTTGTCCTGAGCAGCGCTAGAGCGCTGAACCAGGTGGCACACTCGACCCTTGCCTCCCCCAAGATGGCGACCCGGCGCCAGACACGAGAATATGAAGTAAAAGATCCGCTCAAAACGCGGTGGGGGGCACGATTAGAATGCAAGTATGTGGGCGCTACATGCAATATTTAAAAACAGGCAAAGATGCTTTTTAGAAAAAATTACATGCAAAATGCGGTCGTTTTAAAAGTAGGCTGCGCTTACATGAAAATTACTGCAGCGTAGCGCGCGTGAGTGCTAAACCCTTTTCAGAGGCCGAGCAAGTGAAATGCTCGCCTTAAGTAGGCTCACCTGTTGTCCTGAGCAGCGCTAGAGCGCTGAACCAGGTGGCACACTCGACCCTTGCCTCCCCCAAGATGGCGACCCGGCGCCAGACACGAGAATATGAAGTAAAAGATCCGCTCAAAACGCGGTGGGGGGCACGATTAGAATGCAAGTATGTGGGCGCTACATGCAATATTTAAAAACAGGCAAAGATGCTTTTTAGAAAAAAATTACATGCAAAATGCGGTCGTTTTAAAAGTAGGCTGCGCTTACATGAAAATTACTGCAGCGTAGCGCGCGTGCGTGCTAAACCCTTTTCAGAGGCCGAGCAAGTGAAATGCTCGCCTTAAGTAGGCTCACCTGTTGTCCTGAGCAGCGCTAGAGCGCTGAACCAGGTGGCACACTCGACCCTTGCCTCCCCCAAGATGGCGACCCGGCGCCAGACACGAGAATATGAAGTAAAAGATCCGCTCAAAACGCGGTGGGGGGCACGATTAGAATGCAAGTATGTGGGCGCTACATGCAATATTTAAAAACAGGCAAAGATGCTTTTTAGAAAAAATTACATGCAAAATGCGGTCGTTTTAAAAGTAGGCTGCGCTTACATGAAAATTACTGCAGCGTAGCGCGCGTGCGTGCTAAACCCTTTTCAGAGCTTGTGGGATCAAGCATAAAAAGTCTTCTGTGTATCATCCAGAAACAAATGGAACAGTGGAAAGGTTTAACAGAGTGTAAAGGAAAATATTCAACTTTCAACGGTAAATACACTAGATTGGAAGGAAGAGTTGCAGAAATGTATTTTGGCACACAGATTTTCACCTCAGATGTCAACAAAAAAAACCTTTTGAATTATTTAAAGGTAGAACTCCAAAGTGTCTCGAGATTTAATTTCTTCTCTCAAAAAGCTTCTTTTTGGACCACTGCTAGTTAGTGAGCGGCATAACAATATAACACAACAGAGACTCGGCAATATAACTGTATATCAAGGAGGGGGTACTGCGCCTTGATTTAACCCCTAGCTTAAAGGATGGCACCGAAAGGCAGGGGCACTGCTAGGAACAAGGGCGGTGCAGTAGTTGAAATATCAGTGGGGGCTTCAGCTACTGGAGAGCAAAATCCGGGTGCTGTAAGCACAAATGCTAGTGACTTTAAGGCTAAGGGGGAGGTTACTAAGACTAAGCCTGGAGGAGCAAGCAGTAAGCAAGTTCAGAGTGTGGTGTCTGAAGATATTCCGCTAGCCTCACCTAACCGAGCACTGTCGGCGCAGGGTGCACTAGGAGATATACAAAGCCAGTACCGTGACTCGGCGGCTCACCAGCCTCAGGTACAAGAAACACCTGTGAAGCAGAAAACTGTTGCAGCGATATTCTACAAAAAACGAACTGTGAAGGCCAAAGAGCCTACTTTGGCTGCAACAGTGGCATCAAGTGAAGTTAATGAATCTGCACAGTCAGGCTCAGGAACGGTGTTGGAATCAGTTGATAAAACTGCCGAATTGGAAGCCGACGGGAAGTTTTATTCTATGTCGGATCTAACAACTTTGTCAGATAAGGAGCATGAGTTAGATAGCTCCAGCAACCTGGGTGACTGGGCGGACCTACCAGATGATTTGGAAGGAGATGAGTTTGACCAATCTGTCTCACTGTCTACTGTGAGGAAAACGACTGATCTTTCGGACGGTGCGCATCTGGATCAAACTCAGCAGGTTACGCAGTTAATCCTAGAGGAGGAGTTGGAAGAGGAGCTGGAAGAGGGTTCAATAACCCTTGGCTTAATCTACAAGACTATCATGGCTCATCGAACCGAGACGAAAGCGGAGGGCTTACGCACGCAAGGAGCAGTAAGGAAATTACAGAACACCGTGAGACGGCTGGTCAAAACCTGTGCTGAAGTTACTACGAGGGTGGTTGAAGTTGAGAAGAGAGTCTCCTCAGTTGAAGATACTTTAGTGAAACAACAGAGGGTTGTGGAGTCTCTGCAAAGATCGGAGTCTGACGTCGAGTGGAAGCTCACGGATTTAGAGAACAGGGCACGCCGTAATAATTTACGCGTGCTAGGAATAGCTGAATCGAAGGAGGGTACAGACCCTCGCAAATTTATTGTACAGTTGTTCAAGCAAGCTTTTCCTGAATTAAGTACTTGGAATTGGGAAGTTGAAGTAATTCGTGCTTATAGATTCCCTTTTGTGTTGAGAAATCGGGGCAAGGAAGGTCAAAGCGGTCAGAATCTTTATCCAAGGGCGATTCTAATCTGTCTGAATAATTACCTGTTACGTGAGGCCCTGTATGATTTAGCAAGGCCGGAGAAGAAAAGAGCCGCTTTGGGATGTGAGTTCTTCGTTCGCCCAGATTTTTGCCCAACGACTGTCAAAGAACGATGGCAAATGCGAAAATTAATGGCTCCGTTCCAAGAAGCAGGGGCCCAGGTGTTCCTGCTCAATCCTTCAAAGCTAAAAGTAATTGTGAATGGGAAAACACGGTTCTTCACATCTTGCAATTTAGCACAGGACTATTTAAAGGAGGTGGCTGAGCACACCAAAAGATAAATTGCACAATATATAGCGTTTGTGCTGTTTGGATGTGAAAATTCTTTTTTTTTTTTCTCTCTATTGTTGACTGGCTCAATTTGTTCGTAGATCATAGTTTGCACTTAGCTGTGGATACCCAGCTTAATGCATTGGTTGTTTATGTTAATAAGTGCCTACTTCTTTTCCCACGGAACTCAACTCCTAAGATTTGTCCTTTCAAATGCTTATCTTTGTTATAATTGAGTACCCTCAAATCTCTTTCTTCATGACTACGATATTAGCTGCGACATAGAGGATGATCGTTATGATTAGGCTATGAAACTTAATAGCGTGTAATTGTGTGAGGGTCTTTTAAAAAAAAAAAAAAGAAAAAAGAAAACGTTTTCTTTCTCTCCTTTATGGACCTGAAAAAGTTTTTCTTTTTCTTTTTTCTATTTGGTACCTTTAAATATCTGGATGATTCATGTATGGAAATATGGTGCAAGGAGAAGAGTCGAAGGGAGGTGGCACAGGCGTTGGTAGGGAAGTCGACGGGGGGGGACACGGTTATAGCATCGCAACATCACTGAGGACTTGGTCCTTAAGCCCTACTATGGGTGGTGGGGGTGCGAGGTGTGGGAGGGGAGGGAATGGGTGTGGGTGGGAGGGCGTAAGGGGGGGTGGGGACGGGGTGAAAAAAACAAAAAGAGTATTTGTTCGCATTGCAGTAATGGTATTACAGTTTGAGTATATGCACATCTTGTTTTGGTTTCTGAGTTTTTTTCTTTTTTCTGATGGGGCAGGATAAATTGACTCTATGTACATGGAATGTATGCGGTCTTAATGATGTTAAAAAGGGGCTCTCTTTGCTAAAACTGTTCATTTAATGCGGGCAGACATCCTTTGCATACAGGAAACTCATGTACCATGGGGGAAGCGCGATCTCCTTAGGTTGGTTGGATATGAGCTTCTTATTTCTTCTAAACAGACTTCTATGACTAGAGGGGTCGCTATATTTATGAAGCGGGGTTTAGGCTCCTGTAAAAGGACATTGGGGGATAAAATGGGTAGGTGGGCCATAGCTGAAGTTTCTATAGGGGGCAAACAATTAACGATCTGTAATGTATACGGGTCGAATTTAGACGACCCTGAGGTGGTGCAACAGCTAAATGTGGAATTGGCAGCTTGGCCTACCCCACTTTTATTATGTGGTGATATGAATATTAATATTTTAAGTAATTTTGATTTAGTTAGTGACTCTAAATATGTGGGTAGAAAGCCAAAAGTATTTAAAGCGCTTCGGACTCTCCTTCAGGAGCATGGTTTGGTTGATCTTTGGTTCCTACATAATAAAATGGAAGATGGGTTCACCCATCACTCTATTCCCCATAATAAAAATGTTAGGTTAGATTATGTTTTCTTCACAGTACAGGTGGCAATTGTTTCTTCTATTTCTTGTTTTCCTCGACTTATGTCAGACCATAATCCATTAATAGCAGAGTGTGAATGGCCTCGAATTAGGAAACCCCGTAGGGAGTGGACGTTTGAAAGGAAGCTGCTTTGCGAAGATGAGTATCGGGCCCATATTAAAAAGTGGATAGCTCAGTTTCTAAACATAAATATTGGGTCAGCATCTGAACAAGTGGTATGGGATACATTGAAAGCTGGACTACGGGGGGAAACCAAAAGCTTCACCTCCTTCAGATGGAAGTGTGAGCAAGAACAGATGCGTAGGTGCATTGAGGAGCTAAGAGAGGCAGAAATTGAATTGACTCTGAACATTAAGAATGGCTATGAAACTCAGTCGAGCCAACAAAAAGTAGCAATTCTGAAAGCTCTATTACTGGAGCCACTTGGAAAGGATCTTGCATCGAAGTACCTACAATATCGTACAGAGATGTTTGAGTTTGGGGAGAATTCTGGCAGGGTTTTAGCTAAGAGACTTCGCCAGCGCAGTATACAGAATCAGGTAGTGAAAATCCAAGATCAATATGGAATAATACATGATACCCAGGAGGCATTTAATAGAGTCTTTTTGGATTTTTACTCCTCTTTGTATACGGAAGATAGGGAGGATACCCCTAGATCAGATATTGAGAGGGCCGTGGAGGAGTATCTTATTGATATGGAGACAATCAAAATCTCTCAAGAACAGGCTGAATTTTTAGGTTCTCCCATCCAAATGGAGGAGTTGGAATTGGCCGTTAAATCTTTAGCTAACGGCAAGGCCTGTGGCCTAGACGCGGTTCCCCTGGAATTTTATAAAATTTTTCTGGACAAGATTAAAGTTTTTTTCCTTGAGGTCCTAAGGGCAGCACAGAAGGGCATAGTGCCGGAATCATGGCAAAATGCAACTATAGTTTTGTTCAAGAAAAAAGGGAAACCAGAGTTGCTGCCGTCATCATTCAGGCCGTTATCATTAATCAATGGAGATTCGAAAGTCTATTCTAAAATCTTGGCTTGTCGACTCGCGCAAGTGATCACCCCACTGGTCTCCATATATCAGCATGGATTTATTCTAGGCAGGGACACAGCGGACTATGTAAGACGCTCCATTGTATTGTTAGACTGGGCACATGTCACGAAATCTCCACTCGGGTTGATCCTGTTGGACGCCGAGAAGGCGTTCGACAGGGTCTCCTGGGGGTTTATGTGGGCAGTACTTAGATGGAAGGGCTTTCCAGATGGATTTATACATGCGGTTTCTGCTATGTATTATTCCCCAAGGGCCCAACTGCGTATCTCAGGGCAGCATACTAATTTCTTCTCTATTACTAGGGGCACACGGCAGGGGTGTCCCTGCTCACCCCTGCTGTTTGCCCTATATATAGATCCGTTTCTCTCTAAAATTATGGCCAATCAGGCTATAGTTCCTATTAGGGCTGGTGGCATCTGCTACAATCTGCTAGCATACGCAGATGATATAGTTGTGATAACATCCGATGTTCCATCTGCGTTTTTGGCATTGAAGGAATGATCCAATCAGTTTGGAGCGGTGTCGGGTTATAAGCTGAATGTTTCAAAAACGCAGGTGGTTCAGACTCCCGATATGCCTATATCTGATGCCCCAGTTGTATCTGAAGCTACGTATTTAGGAGTATGGATAAGTTCCATAGTCGATAGGATCCCGGATCTAAATATCCTCCCAATGATAGAAGCAGTCAACACTAAACTCGAGAGACTCGACAATCTACATTTATCTTTGTATGGACGCTGTAGTGTTCTCAAAATGATGGTCCTCCCAAAATTTTTATATTTGTTTAGAACTATTCCGTTGTTATTTTCTCAAGATAGTTTGATAAAGGCAGAGAGGGTGTGTAGCAGGTTTTTGTGGGGTTATAGGCGATCGCGAAGAGCGGCTAAGTGGATGGATCTTCCCCGAGATAGGGGGGCTGGGCGGTTCCCAGTCTGGTTATGTTTTATTGGGCAGCAATGCTCCAAACTATGGGAGTGCTGATATGTGGAGATAGGGCGATTGTTCCGATGGCCAATCAACCTACTATATATGAGTTAGGACTGGGTGAAGCGGCCAAGGGTATACTGTTGGAAGTTTTGGAGCCTAGCTATTATAAAAGGACACGCTTCAAAGTTCTGATTACTGCATGCTCTATTTGGCGGAAAATCAGGAAACATTTGGATATCCCAAATTTGAATCTTTATACACCATTTAAAAGCAGTAGAGTGTTTCCTAGCATTTTTCAAGACCAAGTAATGCTTGGTTGGCAAAGGAAGGGTGCCTATATGCTGGCTGACCTAGTGGAGGATGGGCAACTTTTAACATACAGTGATATCAGGAATAAATATAAACTACCTCAGCGCGAGTTTTTTTAAATATTTGCAAATACAAAGCTATGTTTATAAACAATCGAAGACCTTACCAGTTATATTTACCAAGTTATCAATTATTGAGATAATTGGGAAAAGGAGTAGAATAGGGGTACTTTATCAATATATAGTATCAACTTTCCCCGATGATTTGGCAGTACAAAATGCCAAGTGGGAAACTAAATTAGGACGGACAGGTATTGACTTAGTCCCGGTAATGGAATTTGCTAGTAAGGTCATTGTATCAGGCTCATTGAAGACCCAAAGCTATATGCCATGTTAGATCTTTACTACACGCCAATGAAAATTGCAAAATGGGGTGCTAGGAAGGGTAATACTTGTGCTCGTTGTAATTCAACAACCGCGGAGATAATACATATGCTCTATGCTTGTTCAGTATTGGCAGGGTTTTTTGTTGACATCGAGCATTTTATCAACTCCGTACTTAAGATAAATTGCTTATTGACTCCAGCATTGGTAATATTCGGGGTTGATGTGGGCAATAGCTTGGTTAGTACTCACTCTTTTTATAAATCCGCTTTTCTTTTCATTGCCATGTCCCAGGCACGTCTATGTATTACATTTCAGTGGCTGTCCGTGGAAGCCCCAACTTTTGTACAATGGCGAGCAAGATTGTTAGCCCTGCATAGGTTAGAATTCTCTGTATTTTCTTGTAAAGGGGGGAGGAGCCGGCAATTAGCAACCAGGATTTGGGCGCCGGTGGCTGAATGGGTCGGTTAAAGAGATTTATTGTATTATGGGGTATTGATGGATTCGTGTGCTGTTGTTATTGTTGTTGATATTTACTTTTATTTTGTAAACCGCTACATAAGTGCCTATTATTAGACTGTCTATAGGGATGTGCAATGTTACTTTTTTGTAAAGTTTGTTTTTCCTTTTTGGTTTTAAGAACCAATTCTGCAATGTGTATTTTCATGTGTTTTTTGTGCTTCAATAATAAAAAAAAATTAAAAAAAAAGAACTCCAAATACTAGTTTATGTCCATGATGGATGTTTGGGGTAAAGTGGTTAAAGATAATAGTGTTGGAGATTGGAGAGTCAGAGAAGAGAGACTCCGTTTTAAAAACAGAGGGGCATATTATCAACGCTGTGCAAAAAATATCGCACAGCGTTGATAACGTGGAAAATCTATCGCCGATTTCACATCACCTGTTAGCAGCGTATTCTCAACACTAAAGCCAACAGGCGATGTGAAATCGTCGATAAGTCGCATTAGCGCATCAAAACAAGCGCTGTTTTCATGAGCTAATGTGTGCCTTGATAATATGGGGGGGTGGATTCAGCTTTATGATCCACCCCCTCATGTTAGCAATGCCTAACACGTACCAAAAGCAGGCGTTTGCAGACCTGTGATAGACGCGTTTATCGCAAGTCTCCTTCTCCCAACGCCTGCCTTGTGAATAAGGCAATCCCACCTCCAACCACATTTTACATGTGGTTGGATGTGGGAACGCCCACCCTGCATCTCATTACCGTTATTCATCGTCCCCAGCGTGGGGGCGATGAAAAACGCATGAAATGCGTCGCTAACCGGAGTTAGCGACGCATTGATAATAGGGCGATAATTAATTCATGCGTTAGCAATCGGAAAAGGTCTCTAACACATGAATTCAGGCCCTTGATAATATGCCCCAAAATTTGTTTTGATGAAAGGAAAAGAGTAAAGGAAGGGAAAGTAATGGTTGGTGATTTGGTTAGGGTCAGAGCTTCATCTTGGTCAAAATGTTCTGCTCCTATGCATGTCATTAAATGTTTTAAGAATTCTGTAAAATTAGAGAATGGCAAGATTTGGAATTTAAATCGTGTAGCCATTGTTAAAGAATGCACTTTGAATAAGAATCTGTTCAATTGTAATTCATCCTGTTCTAATGAATCTGAAGAATCTCAAATCAGGAGTAGCACTCGTGTCAAGAAAACTCTTAACTATCTTAACCCCTTCCACACTGATGACGAGCTGGGCTCGTCATCAGGTAGCCTCCTCGCACGCTGATGAGGAGCCCAGCTCGTCACGTAAAGTGCGCTTTGAAAAATCTCAGCGTACGGGCGGAATTCCGCCCTCACGCATGCGGTTAAAGACTTTGGGGTCGATTAGGATCGCGGACGGACTTGAGTCCGTCCGCGACCCCTGAGGAGGAGGGAACGTCCGCATGGGCTGCGGCGTTCCCTCCGATCTGATTAGGATGTGACCGCCAGGGTGGCGGTCACATCCTCTATCTCTAACATTGCGGCGGGTGCAGCTTCAAGCTGCACCCGCCCCAATGTAAAAAATGCATGCACAGCATTTGGGTGCACAAAGCGGCAGGCACCGCGCGGTGCCTGCTGCATTGTGCACGCAAATGCAGGGGGGTACCATAGGTACCCCCCATGTGCACCCACCACCACCCCTTCACCCAGGGGGCCCGCAACGGGCCCCCGAAGTGAAGGTCCGTATGCTTTTCCATGGCGGCAATGCCGCCGTGGAAAAGCATATTTACACACACATTATAATATGGCGGACGGTGTCTCATAGACACCGCCTGCCATGTTATAGCTTTTCCGCCGCGGTCGCTTCCGCCGGCCCGGAGGATGCGGAAAAACCGCCATCCTAATCGGCCCCTTTATAAGTTACGTTGTATCTACTGCATTGTTCAATCATTTTCTTGTTCTGTATTTCATTTTTGTTTGTTGTATTTAATTTTGAGATTGAGCGTTTGTTATAAGAAAGAAGATGTGTAGTGTCCTCTCTCTATCTTCTACATTTGTGAAGGTTCTGTGGTACCTAGAATGCTGTGGTTAAGGATGTTCTTCAAGAGTCAGCTACACCTGAGGTAGCTGATGGATGGGGTGTCAATGAATAAACCTCTGAACAACTTCTCTCATCTTTGTATGTTTATTGAGAACTTTTCACTGTGCACCAGCACAAATCATATCGCCCATATTGCACATAATTCTATCGCCCTATTAGCAAGCTGTCGCTAACTGATGTTAGCAACAGCTTTTAGGCGATAGCGAGTGGTTTGGGGCCCGCTTTGCATGTCAGCGATGTTTATCGCTAATAACATGCAAAGTGGGTGTACCCAACCAGTTAGCGACTGAAAGCAGCCGCTAACGTCGCTATCGCCTATTAGCAAGGCAGGCATAGCGTTGGAAATATTCGAGGTAAGCGCGAATATCTCCAAATACTAACACCTGCCCAGACCAGTTCTTAGCCATGTTATCCAATGGGAGGTGGATAACATGGCTAAGAGCATTTTCTCGCTAATGCGGCGAATTGCGTGAATATCGCTGAGAATACAGCGATATTCATGCATTTCGCCGCTATCGCTGGATATTTTAGCACAATGGAGAAAAACATTGCTAATAGCATGTTTTCTCCGCTAACATATCCAGCGATAAAAAAAATCGTCGCTAAGCCTATTTAGCGATAAATATCGCTACTTTACAATTGGGGGTGGGGTCGCACACTACTCACACACCAGCGGGATCACCCCTAAGGACTGTGGTAAGTGTAGTTTGTGTTCCGCAATGCATCTTCTTTCGATTCTCTGCTATCTTCGCTATCTTCCCCATCCCTGGACACGTGTTTCGGGGTATTTACCCCTCATCAGCAGGGATTAGGCCGTGTTCTAGGGTTGCCGTGGCTGCCAAATATTGCCAGGTTTAGTACCACTCAGGCACGCAGGTGTGGGGTCCCAGGTTGTCAGCCAACTGCTCGAGGGAGCTTTAACATTACAATTCGGGGTGGGGTCGCACACTACTCACACACCAGCGGGATCACCCCTAAGGACTGTGGTAAGTGTAGTTCGTGTTCCGCGATGCATCTTCTTTCGATTCTCTGCTATCTTCGCCATCCCTGGACATGTGTTTCGGGGTATTTACCCCTCATCAGCAGGTATTAGGCCGTGTTCTGGGGTTGCCGGTGGCTGCCAAATATTGCCAGGTTTAGTACCACTCAGGCGCGCAGGTGCTGGGTCCCAGGCTCGTCAGCCAACTGCTCGAGGGAGCTTTAATGTTACATTTGGGGGTGTGGTCGCACACTACTCACACACCAGCGGGATCACACCCTAAGGACTGTGGAAAGTGTAGTTTGTGTTCCGCGATGCATCTTCTTTCGATTCTCTGCTATTTTCGCAATCTTCGCCATCCCTGGACACGTGTTTCGGGGTATTTACCCCTCATCAGCAGGGATTAGGCCGTGTTCTGGGGTTGCCGGTGGCTGCCAAATATTGCCAGGTTTAGTACCACTCAGGCGCGCAGGTGCAGGGTCCCAGGCTCGTCAGCCAACTGCTCGAGGGAGCTTTAACATTACAATTGGGGGTGGGGTCGCACACTACTCAAACACCAGCGGGATCACCCCTAAGGACTGTGTTAAGTGTAGTTCGTGTTCCGCGATGCATCTTCTTTCGATTCTCTGCTATCTTCGCTATCTTTGCCATCCCTGGACACGTGTTTCGGGGTATTTACCCCTCATCGTAGGGATTAGGCCGTGTTCTGGAGTTGCCGGTGGCTGCCAAATATTGCCAGGTTTAGTACCACTCAGGCGCGTAGGTGCAGGGTCCCAGGCTCGTCAGCCAACTGCTCGAGGGAGCTTTAACATTACAATTGGGGGTGGGGTCGCACACTACTCACACACCAGCGGGATCACCCCTAAGGACTGTGGTAAGTGTAGTTCGTGTTCCGCAATGCATCTTCTTTCGATTCTCTGCTACCATCGCCATCCCTGGACAAGTGTTTTGGGGTATTTACCCCTCATCGTAGGGATTAGGCCGTGTTCTGGGTTTGCCGGTGGCTGCCAAATATTGCCAGGTTTAGTACCACTCAGGAGCGTAGGTGCAGGGTCCCAGGCTCGTCAGCCAACTGCTCGAGGGAGGTTTAACATTACAATTGGGGGTAGGGTGGCACACTACTCACACACCAGCGGGATCACCCCTCAGGACTGCGGTAAGTGTAGTTCGTGTTCCGCGCTGCATCTTCTTTCGATTCTCTGCTATCTTCGCCATCCCTGGACACGTGTTTCGGGGTATTTATCCCTCATCAGCAGGGATTAGGCCGTGTTCTGTGGTTGCCGGTGGCTGCCAAATATTACCAGGTTTAGTACCACTCAGGCGCGCAGGTGCGGGGTCCCAGGCTCGTCAGCCAACTGCTGGAGGGAGCTTTAACATTACAATTGGGGGTGGGGTCGCACACTACTCACACACCAGCGGGATCACTCTTAAGGACTGTGGTAATTGTAGTTTGTGTTCAGCGCTGCATCTTCTTTCGATTCTCTGCTGTCTTCGCTATCTTCGCCATCCCTGGACACGTGTTTCGGGGTATTTACCCCTCATCAGCAGGGATTAGGCTGTGTTCTGGGGTTGCAGGTGGCTGCCAAATATTGCCAGGTTTAGTACCACTCAGGCGCGCAGGTGCGGGGTCCCAGACTCGTCAGCCAACTGCTTGAGGGAGCTTCAACATTACAATTGGGGGTGGGGTCGCACACTACTCCCACACCAGCGGGATCACCCCTAAGTACTGTGGTAAGTGTAGTTCGTGTTCCGCGATGCATCTTCTTTCGATTCTCTGCTATCTTCACTATCTTCGCCATCCCTGGACACGTATTTCGGGGTATTTACCCCTTATCAGCAGGGATTAGGCCGTGTTCTGGGGTTGCCGGAGGCTGCCAAATATTGCCAGGTTTAGTACCACTCAGGCGCGCAGGTGCGGGGTCCCAGGCTCGTCAGCCAACTGCTCGAGGGAGCTTTAACATTACAATTGGGGGTGGGGTCGCACACTACTCACACACCAATGGGATCACCCCTAAGGACTGTGGTAAGTGTAGTTCGTGTTCCGCGATGCATCTTCTTTCGATTCTCTACTATCTTCATTATCTTCGCCATCCCTGGACACGTGGTTTGGGGTATTTACCCCTCATCAGCAGGGATTAGGCCGTGTTCTGGGGTTGCTGGTGGCTGCCAAATATTTCCAGGTTTAGTACCACTCAGGCGCGCAGGTGCGGGGTCCCAGGCTCGTCAGCCAACTGCTCGAGGGAGCTTTAACATTACAATTGGGGGTGGGGTCGCACACTACTCACACACCAGCGGGATCACCCCTAAGTACTGTGGTAAGTGTAGTTTGTGTTCCGCGATGCATCTTCTTTCGATTCTCTGCTATCTTCGCTATCTTCGCCATCCCTGGACACATGTTTCGGGGTATTTACCCCTCATCAGCAGGGATTAGGCCGTGTTCTGGGGTTGCCGGTGGCTGCCAAATATTGCCTGGTTTAGAACCACTCAGGCGCGCAGGTGCGGGGTCCCAGGCTCGTCAGCCAACTGCTCGAGGGAGCTTTAACATTACAATTGGGGGTGGGGTCGCACACTAGTCACACACCAGCGGGATCACCCCTAAGGACTGAGGTAAGTGTAGTTCGTGTTCCGCGATGCATATTCTTTCGATTCTCTGCTATCTTCGCTATCTTCGCCATCCCTGGACACGTGTTTCGGGGTATTTACCCCTCATCAGCAGGTATTAGGCCGTGTTCTGGGGTTGCCGGTGGCTGCCAAATATTGCCAGGTTTAGTATCACTCAGGCGCGCAGGTGCTGGGTCCCAGGCTCGTCAGCCAACTGCTCGAGGGAGCTTTAACATTACAATTGGGGGTGAGGTCGCACACTACTCACACACCAGCGGGATCACCCCATAGGACTGTGGCAAGTGTAGTTTGTGTTCCGCGATGCATTTTCTTTCGATTGTCTGCTATCTTCGCTTTCTTCGCCATCCATGGACACGTGTTTCGGGGTATTTACCCCTCATCGCAGGGATTAGGCCGTGTTCTGGGGTTGCCGGTGGCTGCCAAATATTGCCAGGTTTAGTACCACTCAGGCGCGCAGGTGCAGAGTCCCAGGCTCGTCAGCCAACTGCTCGAGGGAGCTTTAACATTACAATTGGGACTAGGGTGGCACACTACTCACACACCAGCGGGATCACCCCTAAGGACTGTTGTAAATGTAGTTCGTGTTCCGCGCTGCATCTTCTTTCGATTCACTGCTATCTTCGCTATCTTCGCCATCCCTGGACACGTGTTTCGGGGTATTTACCCCTCATCAGCAGGGATTAGGCCGTGTTCTGGGGTTGCCGGTGGCTGCCAAATATTGCCAGGTTTAGTACCACTCAGGCGCGCAGGTGCGGGGTCCCAGGCTCGTCAGCCAACTGCTCAAGGGAGCTTTAACATTACAATTGGGGTGGGGTCGCACACTCCTCACACACCAGCGGGATCACCCCGAAGGACTGTGGTAAATGTAGTTCGTGTTCCGCGATGCAGCTTCTTTCGATTCTCTGCTATCTTCGCTATCTTCGCCATCCCTGGACACGTGTTTCTAGGTATTTAACCCTCATCAGCAGGGATTAGGCCGTGTTCTGGGGTTGCCAGTGGCTGCCAAATATTGCCAGGTTTAGTACCACTCAGGCGCGCAGGTGCGGGGTCCCAGGCTTGTCAGCCAACTGCTCGAGGGAGCTTTCACATTAAAATTGGGGATGGGGGTCGCACACTACTCACACACCAGCAGGATCACGCCTAAGGACTGTGGTAAGTGTAGTTTGTGTTTCGCGATGCATCTTCTTTCGATTCTCTGCTATCTTCGCTATCTTTGCCATCCCTCGATACGTGTTTTGGGGTATTTATCCCTCATCAGCAGGGATTAGGCCGTGTTCTGGGGTTGCCAGTGGCTGCCAAATATTGCCAGGTTTAGTACCACTCAGGCGCGCAGGTGCGGGGTCCCAGGCTCATCAGCCAACTGCTCGAGGGAGCTTTAACATTACAATTGGGGGTGGGGTCGCACACTACTCACACACCTGCGGGATCACCCCTAAGGACTGTGGTAAGTGTAGTTTGTGTACCATGATGCATCTTCTTTCGATTCTCTGCTATTTTCGCTATCTTCGCCATCCCTGGACACGTGTTTCGGGGTATTTACCCCTCATCAGCAGGGATTAGGCCGTGTTCTGGGGTTGCCGGTGGCTGCCAAATATTGCCAGTTTTAGTACCACTCATGCGCGCAGGTGCAGGGTCCCAGGCTCCTCAGCCAACTGCTCAAGGGAGCTTTAACATTACAATTGGGGGTGGGGTCGCACACTACTCACACACCAGCGGGATCACCCCTAAGGACGGTGGTAAGTGTAGTTCGTGTTCCGCGATGCATCTTCTTTAGAATCTCTGCTATCTCCGCTATCATCGCCATCCCTGGACACGTGTTTCGGGGTATTTACCCCTCATCAGCAGGGATTAGGCCGTGTTCTGGGGTTGCCGGTGGCTGCCAAATATTGCCAGGTTAAGTACCACTCAGGTGCGGGGTCCCAGGCTCGTCAGCCAACTGCTCGAGGGAGCTTTAACATTACAATTGGGGGTGGGGTCGCACACTACTCACACACCAGCGGGATCACCCCTAAGGACTGTGGTAAGTGTAGTTTGTGTTCCGCAATGCATCTTCTTTCGATTCTCTGCTATCTTCGCTATCTTCCCCATCCCTGGACACGTGTTTCGGGGTATTTACCCCTCATCAGCTGGGATTAGGCCGTGTTCTGGGGTTGCCGTGGCTGCCAAATATTGCCAGGTTTAGTACCACTCAGGCACACAGGTGTGGGGTCCCAGGCTCGTCAGCCAACTGCTCGAGGGAGCTTTAACATTACAATTCGGGGTGGGGTCGCACACTACTCACACACCAGCGGGATCACCCCTAAGGACTGTGGTAAGTGTAGTTTGTGTTCCGCAATGCATCTTCTTTCGATTCTTTGCTATCGTCGCTATCTTCCCCATCCCTGGACACGTGTTTCGGGGTATTTACCCCTCATCAGCTGGGATTAGGCCGTGTTCTGGGGTTGCCGTGGCTGCTAAATATTGCCAGGTTTAGTACCACTCAGGCACACAGGTGTGGGGTCCCAGGCTCGTCAGCCAACTGCTCGAGGGAGCTTTAACATTACAATTCGGGGTGGGGTCGCACACTACTCACACACCAGCGGGATCACCCCTAAGGACTGTGATAAGTGTAGTTTGTGTTCCGCGATGCATCTTCTTTCGATTCTCTGCTATCTTCGCTATCTTCGCCATCCCTGGACACGTGTTTCGGGGTATTTACCCCTCATCAGCAGGTATTAGGCCGGGTTCTGGGGTTGCCGGTGGCTGCCAAATATTGCCAGGTTTAGTACCACTCAGGCGCGCAGGTGCTGGGTCCCAGGATCGTCAGCCAACTGCTCGAGGGAGCTTTAATATTACAATTGGGGGTGGGGTCGCACACTACTCACACACCAGCGGGATCACCCCAAAGGACTGTGGAAAGTGTAGTTTGTGTTCCGCGATGCATCTTCTTTCGATTCTCTGCTATTTTTGCAATCTTCGCCATCCCTGGACACGTGTTTCGGGGTATTTACCCCTCATCAGCAGGGATTAGGCCATGTTCTGGGGTTGCCGGTGGCTGCCAAATATTGCCAGGTTTAGTATCACTCAGGCGCGCAGGTGCAGGGTCCCAGGCTCGTCAGCCAACTGCTCGAGGGAGCTTTAACATTACAATTGGGGGTGGGGTCGCACACTACTCAAACACCAGCAGGATCACTCCTAAGGACTGTGGTAAGTGTAGTTCGTGTTCCGCGATGCATCTTTTTACGATTCTCTGCTATCTTCGCTATCTTCGCCATCCCTGGACACGTGTTTCGGGGTATTTACCCCTCATCGTAGGGATTAGGCCGTGTTCTAGGGTTGCCGGTGGCAGCCAAATATTGCCAGGTTTAGTACCACTCAGGCGCGCAGGTGCAGGGTCCCAGGCTCGTCAGCCAACTGCTCGAGGGAGCTTTAACATTGCAATTGGGGGTAGGGTGGCACACTACTCACACACCAGCGGGATCTCCCCTAAGGACTGTGGTAAGTGTAGTTTGTGTTCCGCGCTGCATCTTCTTTCGATTCTCTGCTATCTTCGCTATCTTCGCCATCCCTGGACACGTGTTTCGGGGTATTTACCCCTCATCAGCAGGGATTAGGCCGTGTTCTAGGGTTGCCGGTGGCTGCCAAATATTGCCAGGTTTAGTACCACTCAGGCGCGCAGGTGCAGGGTCCCAGGCTCGTCAGCCAACTGCTCGAGGGAGCTTTAACATTACAATTGGGGGTAGGGTGGCACACTATTCACACACCAGCGGGATCACCCCTAAGGACTGTTGTAAATGTAGTTCGTGTTCCGCGCTGCATCTTCTTTCGATTCTCTGCTATCTTCGCTATCTTCGCCATCCCTGGACGTGTGTTTCGAGGTATCTACCCCTCATCAGCAGGGATTAGGCCGTGTTCTGGGGTTGCCGGTGGCTGCCAAATATTGCCAGGTTTAGTACCACTCAGGCGCGCAGGTGTGGGGTCCCAGGCTCGTCAGCCAACTGCTCGATGGAGCTTTAACATTACAATTGGGGGTGCGGTCGCACACTACTCACACACCAGCGGGAACACCCCTAAGGACTGTGGTAAGTGTAGTTCGTGTTCCGCGTTGCATCTTCTTTCGATTCTCTGCTATCTTCGCCATCCCTGGTACGTGTTTCGGGGTATTTACCCCTCATCTGCAGGGATTAGGCCGTGTTCTGAGTTTGCCGGTGGCTGCCAAATATTTCCAGGTTTAGTATAACCCTGGGCGAAGAACTATGCTCCGTTCGCGGAGCTTGCGGAGTTTCGGCAACTCCGCGTTCCGCGGAGAACGCGTAGCTGTCGATTACTCCGCGATCCGGTGCGTAGCGTAGTTCTCACGCGCTGAATAACATTATCGCGTGCGCGGCAATGGCTTACCTTGGTTCTGCGTTCGCTTTTTCCCGGTCGCGTGTGCCACCATGTTTGTAAACCCTCCCGCACAATCCCGTGCGACTGTGCGAACGCGATTACGTCATTTGGATGCGCGATAGCGTCATAAGGACGCGCGAGGATGCTTGTTGGTAAGATCAAGTTGCCGAACACGCAGAAACTGCAATCTTGCACAGAATAACTCGCGAGCATGTTAAAACCATAATAAATTACCATTTTGGTTAGCAAAAAAAGTGAAAAACCCCTTAAAGGTTTACCTTTGGCTGTATTTTTTGGGGGGTAGGAGTCCTCTTTTTGTTTCTACTCTTTTTTTGAAGAGTAAGGAGGAAGGGCCCTTGAGTTTACAACTTCCTGTTCCTGTCCACCAGGCTCCTCCCAGTGCTTTGTCCATGTGGTGCTCACTTTCATTTGGATTTTAAGCTGGAAGGATCACTTTCTGTGTGTGTTGGGCTGCATTACTGCTTTTTCTTGGATTTATTGAGGACTTTTGGATTTGGAATTCTCTTTTTCAAGTAAGTTTGAGTAATGTATGAGTGAGTATGATGTAGACTTGTGTTTGTTTGATTTGAGATTTTTTTTAACTACAGTATTCAATCCTGGATTTAAATAATTATTGATGGAGGCCTGTACTTTTATGAGGTCCCAACTTGTATTTTTTTTTAATTTCATCTAGGCTACATAGAGAGGTACCCATGGGTCCAATCATGTTTCTGTGGTCTGTGTTTACATTTTTATTCCAGTTTGTAAACAAACATCATGGATGGCATTGGATTGTCGTCATTATGCAATAGCAATGTCTGTTGTGGAATTTCTTTTTGTGTAATTTAAATGTTTTTATTTTTTTTAAGCCAATAGCTAACCCTAGTACTCCATGTAGTTAGTGTGTAGGCAGGCTTGAGTTCATTGTATTAACTTTCTGTGGTTGGCCTGGCCATGTGTTGGCGGCCATTTTATGTTTCCAGCCACTTTGCTCTTGCCATAGGCCTACAACCTTGTGGCCTACTCTGCCAGTAGGCCAGAGGTACTACTCATAGGGTCATGAAAGTTAATCAACTGTTTTTGTGGTGTACCCTTAATTTGAAAATCATGGATGGCTTGGATTGATTTAGAAAATCTTATTTTTATGTGTGGGGTATTTCAGGTTTTGGGTGTGTTTAACTAATCTGTCAATTTCTGCCATTAGGTAAACCTAGGAATACAGCTTGGGTAGTTTTGGTAACTTCGCACAGTGTGAGAACGTGACCTTACATTTTTTGTCTTGTTTGCGCGCTCAATGTACTTGCTCGGGAACGCGATAACGACATTTTATTCAATTCGCGCTGCCGAACACGCCGATTTTGCAATCTCTCGAACAATATGTCCCGAGTTGCATAAAAGTTTCTCGAAAATGTTTAATGTGTTTCTTGTGCTACAAAAAGTCCTCATTTATGTTGTCATTTGGTTGTAGTTTTCTCTTTTTGGAGCATGGACCACTTCCAGTTTCTGTCCTCTATGTAATGATTTCTTGTTTATGGGTGGGGTGACCAATTTGGGCGGTGGTGTGTCCATTTTGTGAAGCAAAGCATTGTCCCTTTGCCATAGGCATTTATTGTCTGTCTTCTCTTTCTTTTCATGTTGTTGTGGGTGGCCAGGCCATGTGGTGGGGGCCATTTTGTGTGTACTTCCTTTGTGATGATTTTGCCATGTTGTTGTTGGTGGCCAGGCCATGTGGTGGCAGCCATTTTGTGTATGCTTCCTTTGTGATTTTGCCATGTTGTTGTGGGTGGCCAGGCCATGTGGTGGCGGCCATTTTGTGTGTACTTCCTTTGTGATGATTTTGCCATGTTGTTGTTGGTGGCCAGGCCATGTGGTGGCGGCCATTTTGTGTATGCTTCCTTTGTGATTTTGCCATGTTGTTGTTGGTGGCCAGGCCATGTGGTGGAGGCCATTTTGTGTAAACATCCTTTGTGATTTTTCCATGTTGTTGTTGGTGGCCAGGCCCTATGGTGGCGGCCATTTTGTGTGTCGTTCCTTTGTGCTTTTGCCATAGGCATCCAAGGTTTTTGACTATTCTGGCAGTAGGGCAAAGGTACTACTACTCATAGCCATAGGTGCATTAAAGTTAATCAACTCTTTTTGTGGTGTATCTTTAATTTGTACATCGTGTATGGCTTTGGATTGCTTCAAATTTTTTTTTTTATGTGGGTACTTTTCAGCTTTTGGGTGTGTGTAACTAATATGGCACTTCCTGCCAGTAGGTAACCATAGGAATACAGCTCGCGTACTTTTGGTAACTTCGCACAGTGTGTACACGCGACATTACATTTTTTGTCTTGTTCGCGCGCTCAATGTACTTGCTCGGGAACGCGATAACGACGTTTTATTCCCTTCGCGCTGCCGAAAACGCCGATTTTGCAATCTCGCGAACAATATGTCCCGAGTTGCATAAAAGTTTCTCGAAAATGTTGAATGTGTTTCTTGTGCACCCAAAAAACTGAAGTTGTCATTTGGTTGTAGTTTTTGGAGCTTGGAACAATTCCTGTGTCTGTCTTCTGGTTTCTGGGTGGGCTGACCACGTTGGCAGCGGTGCAGCTACTTTGTGAAGCAAAGCAAAGCATTGCCCCTTTCCCATAGGCATTTATTGTCTGTCTTCTCTTTTCTCTTTCTTTTCATGTTGCTGTGGGTGGCCAGGCCATGTGGTGGCGGTCATTTTGTAGGTACTTCCTTTGTGCATTTATCATTGGCCTCCCAGCTTTTGGTCTGATCTGACAGTAGGCCAGAGTCCCAGAGGTAGTAGTTAGCGGGGGTGCTTTATGTAGCTGTTTCCATTCGGTCTATTCAATTAACATCATTAGGGCATGTGTGTATGGCATTGCATTCCCAAATCTGTTGTCTGGGCAGGGGTGTAGGTAACTTTTTGTGTGTTTAATAATTTTATGCCTTTGTATGTGTTTTTGCGGTGTAGGTTTACAACCTCTTCGCCATGGGGTATTTTTATTCCTTGCATTAACCTGTCATGTGTAGCAGGCATCCTCCTTTTTCTGTCCATATTGGTATATATATAGGCCTGCTTGACTTTATTGGTTCTTTCTGGACTTCATGTGGCTGGGAGCTGTGGTGCTGGTAGTATTAGTCTTCTGTTTTGTCTTTTATACATTGGCCTGTGTGTCTTTCAATTGTTCATGTTGGCTTACTGCTTGTTTGACTGATGTTGTTCTGCCTTCTTTGCTTGTAGGTGCACAAAAAAGACTGAGGAGGTGCTGGTTGTTTCCATCCATCGCCCGTTCTACTGCCAGACGGACGTCCTTCAGTTGTACGCCACGTGTGGTGTGTGACTCTTCTGACCAGACATCTCTGCAATTTGTGCTACTGAGTGCTGCTGTGTGCTGTCATCAGAAGAAGATGGGCCCTAAGAAAGCAGGTACCAGGTCCTCCACCACCAAGAAAGTTGCTGAGAAGAAGGAACAGAAGAAGGAAGTGTCACTTAAGTCTGGTATGGACCCCAAAACCTTTTTTGGGCCCCCAAAAGGTACGCCTGCAGCAGCGGTGTCCGGGGTGCAAGCTGGGGCCAGCACATCCGCATTAGTGGAGGCAAGCCACCAACCCAGGGCCAAGCACATGATGAGGGTCAAAGAGGTAGCCAGCCTAATGTTTGGAAGCAGTGATACTGAGCCTGAACTAAACTTATCGCTGTCTCAAAGTAGTACACAATCCACGGAAGATGGAAGTGCTCAACAACCACCGCCAGCAGTAGATGTTCAACAACCACAACCACCGCCCGCAATAGGAGTTGTTCAACCACAACCACTTCCCGCAACAGTTGTTGAACAACCACAACCACCGCCCGCAATTGGAGTTGTTCAACAACAACAACAACCAAATCCCACAATAGTAGTTGTTGAAGAACCACAGCCCGCAATAGTACTTCCTCAAGAACAACAACCACCATCTCCGCACGCAATAGTAGTAGTTGTTCCTCCCGAAGTCGGGGCAGTTCTGTTGCAGGGTTTCTGTACTCACACAGAACTGTGCACAGAGGAGTGGAACCTCGGCAAATTAGGATGTCCCAAAACTTACCTTGGCAACCAACTCACCCCTTACCGAGCTAGCTACAGTGTCTCATTGGACATATCAAACACCCAATGTTTAGACAAACCAGAACATGAACTTACAGTACCTCAGGGTACGTGGGACTCATGAACACTCTTTCGTTATATTATCATTACAAACCAGAACATGGAGTAAAGAAGACACATGTGCATTTGAAATGTTTATTTACTAATGCCGTCTTCTCAGGCGCAGTATCTTTGATAATACAAGTATACTTATTATCAGTAGCAAAATTATCAGCATAGTTACTAAGACATAAAAAGCGAATGGTGACAGCATGTTAACATGCTGTAATGAATAAGAGTTAACAACACTTATATCTCACCCTCCCTGACACATATATTATATTATTAGCTAAGAAGGTCTCTTTGGGTTGTTTTAGGGCGGGCCCATACCTTAGTGTCCTAGCATGAAGGAATCACATCAGCATACACCAGCTCTCTCTGCATGTGCACCGCATCAAGTGTGTTAACAATTCTCGTGCAAAGCAATATCAATCCCGCCTCAAGCCCAAGTTGGCAAAGGCTGCACTTGTGTTATGACTATGAAGGCGTGGAGATCAGACCTCATAACAATTCCATATCGTGTTGCTCCTGAAACTTCAGCACTCTCCGTGCAGACATGGTTTATTAAACAAGACTGATATCAGAGCAATAACATATTATTCTCACAAACACCACGGCAAACCTCTAGGTTGAAAGCTAAGTCAACAATTAAGGGTCGTGTGCAGAAGTTGCAAGAAAGGAAAAATGGCGTTTAAATCTCAAATGTACTTATGCTAACTTAACACGATATAAGGATATATAGGAGCTATACAACACCCCCCCATGATCCGAGAACGGACTAAATAAAATAACAGAAGTGCCATCACATGAGAGCAGAATCCATATATAAACGAGCATGAATAAAAATTCAATTATAAAAAATAATGCTAAAAATTAGCCCACAAATATAATGTGGCTCAAGCCAATAGGCAAGCAAAAAACAAAATGTTTTGACCAAAAGTCAATAAAATGAAGGAAATGCTATCAATCAGCATGTCAATTTGAGGCAGTGTCTATGATAAGACTGTATATGAAAAGTAAGCCGCAACAGCCTCCAGGAGGAAGTCACTGTCCTCATCCGAAAACAGTTCAGCCATCCAATTTAAAAGATGAAAGGAACATACGTGATCTTCCAGCACCGGATCCTCTATAACCATCAGAGGACAGCTCGGTGGGTTTTCAAGAAAACTCAGTTCCAAGAAATTTTGCGCTGCCGACAACACATCCCAGGGACCCATTAGTCCATGTGCCACCGCCAAGGCCATAACCCTCTCGTCAGAACAAACCAACTCGTGAGCAATGATAGGACTCATCAGTTGATCAAAATCGACGTCAGAAGATACTGGTCCGCAGAGACACAAATCAATGGCCCAAAGGAAATCACAGGTCAGACAGCGAAATACAGGCTGGACACAGGTGAAATAGGAGAACCGAAAAGATAATCCAAACGCCGTGCTTAGAGTCGCTAACGGCAGTGTGCCATAGTAATCAAGCATGCGGTTGCGAAACCGCGTCAGTAGTAGCTGTGCGTGGTCTTGCACAGGAAGGGCATCCATATTTAAAAAGGCAGAAAACCACCAATGCGCCAGCCGCTAATGCAAGCAAAAACGGGAACCCTCCAAATAAGGATGAAAAAATAGAATGGAAGAATGCAGGGATGACTCCAAATATCTTCTCAAAGGAAGTCACGAGACCACCGCTAACAACTTTAAAAAAATGTGCTAGGCCCGTTGTGGAGGATGCGTTAAAGATAGAACGGACCATGGCTCCGAAATGCAAAGGCAAATCAGTGTTTAATAGAGCCTGAACCTCCGTACGGGTGTTAGCAATGTGAAGCACGAAAGTTTCACGGGCCGAGCTCAAGGCCACCTCTTTCTGGGACAATAGAGCTCTTATTCTAGCCATGCCGCTGAATTCTGCTCCCAAGGTCGGTATCTGTGGCCAAATGGAAGACTCCCTATGTTCACGTGTGGGAGGATAAAGAACATTTCTGCAGCAAATAACTCGCTCACTAACCGTTACTATGAAAGCTATACCTTTAATTAAACCACAACAGTTTTCATTATTGAGCATTAAATAACTACCATTCTCTAACAATTTAAACGTGGGGATGATAGCAGGAACTGGCGTGCCCTGTAAAACGCAAGCCATATTCGGTCTGTCCTTGTTACATGAACCGTGTAACTGTATGTGTCTACACATTAAAGAATGATCTGGCGTCTCAGTACACTCATCCCCTGTCAGATAAACTTCTTGTTCATCCTTGAAACATCTGTATGTGTATGGGAGTGACCAGACCTCATGAAGAAAACCGCTACCTAAGGGTTCAAAACGACCTATTGGCACATATTTCATACAATTTGAAAACTTATATAAAGCAAAAGGCAGTGTTATTAAACCGTGGATAAGCCACGTAGCATCAGTGGCCTCTGCCACAGAAAAAGGTAAAGATTCCAACCTTTCAATATGGAGCATAGAAAAGGAAGCATCACGCATTGAAAGCAAGCGTTGTTTGTCTGTCAAATTAAACGGTGCAAATAAAGAAGAAACATTCATGTATCCCCAGGGAACTTTACCCATTTTCAGAGTCTGAAGTGTCCATGCAAACTGCATGATTGAACGTAATTGATTTTGACCATGGTATAATACAGATACTTCATCATGTACAATATCAACAACAGACGACACAATATTATCTAATGTGTAAATTCTTGAGGAAAGCACGTTAATGCTATTGTCAACAACTGCAAGAACTTTCTCAAGATTTGCCTGATCAATAGCCCTAAGGCGTGAAGCAGCCTCAATTTGTGAGAGTTTCCAAATTTCATTGTAAACACCATATAACCAGCGTTTCGACCTGCCACTAGCTGGGCCCTTAATGAAATCATTCAAATCCACGTCTGCATTCAGTTTGGAAAGGTGATACTTAACCGCAGGTAAAGTTGAATGTTTCAGCCAAGCTTGACACAACTTGCCCACTGAGTAAGAGGTGACAGTATGACTCAAATCAAAACGGGGATCAGATCTAACAGTCTTAAAACCGTCAGTTATGTTTAAAAATCTCTTTTGGCAAGAATCAGCACTACGGTGCCAAAGCAGCCAACCCTTGGGATTCATACTGGAAATGTTAAAGGAGGAATTCAGAAGTAGAACCTGTATATCTCTAATGGACAATTGAGTAAAATTACTCCAATTCTCATATTCCTCCAACTCCGGGAAAGACGGGGTGTTTAACTTTTTAGATGTAGCCAATCCAAAGCACGTGGTCTGGGAAATGGTTTCATTTAAAAACCACATATGATTTGGGATGAGACATGCACGGTGCAAAGCCTCAGTGCCTTGTACCTGCCAGGCCCTTGAGCCCCAAACTGATTTAAGGTCTATGGTATCCTTCCATAACTCATACCCTCCAGTAACTAATTGATCCAGGAAGGCCTTTGAATATAACAATTTTGTATTTGTAAGTCGAACCTTGGACAGTGGCTGTTTGTGAAATTTAAAATAAAAGGACTCGGGATTGGACTGATTAAAGTCAGTGAAATAAGTATACTTTTTAAGAAACGTTTCTGAACTCCCTTGTGTTGGTGCTGGGCAATGTTCCCACTGAGTAAAATTAACCGCATCCCTTCGGGAAGATGTCTTGTGTAAGAAGTGATTGCCATAATGTTGGTAACAGAACAATTCACCATAATTAGCAGATTCTAAATATAAATCCTCAGCATCAAAAGCAGCATAGTATTTCAAATCAGAAAACAAACTTTCCACAGCATTAACATCCCAATCATCAGAACGAATGTTTTGTTTCACCACATCCCCCATATTAACTCTCAGTACATTAGGAACATTAACGACTTCCGTTGGACCATGAATCTGAAAACGAACTGCATCCCACGCGATTCCATCCAGAACAGGCCATGCTGTGATGTTAACCAAAGTCAAGTCTCTTTTTAATCTGTGTGTAGAATGTGAAGAGGAAAGTGGGGCCAATGTTCCATTTAAATGAGTAATGCAAGTTCTCTCCTCGACATAGTGTCCATTCATAATCCGAAAAAAATAAAACACAAAACCAATTGACATAAAAAGGTAAACTGAAAAAAGGACCAGCCAAATGTATATCCAAGGAGGTATCAAAAAATGTTTTTTAAACAGGCTAGCATATACTGCAATTTTAGAGGGTTTTTTCGAGGCAAGGGAAGCAGAGTCAAATGAAAATCTGGATTCCGTGGCTAAACGAGCTTGCAGGTCAGGCATGGACAAATCAGTGGGGTATGTATAGTCTGTCTCATCAAGGTTAGTTCCTGGTAAATTATTCAATAATGGACTGGAAACAGCAGGTAATTCGATGGCCACCTCAGGGTCATTATTAGAAGCAGTGGGCATAATTGAATTTCTCACAATGGAAGGACAGGAAACAGCCGGTGTCATGCTAAGAAGAATCGGCCACTCTGTGTATCTTGACATTGTCAATAGAAATAAACCTGTTTTCCTTACGACCTGGAAGTGGTGGTAGAATGACTGTTCTTGTGCCCTTCACTCCAAGCACTGGGACTGGAGCTCGATAGGAGGGACCAAACTCTTTCTTGTTGTCGATCTTCTCTCGAACCAGTTCTCCAACTTGGGGTAGCCAGCCAACTACCGGGATCTGCAACGCATCATCCGATGTGGAGGGCAAATGTTCCTTTGCAAGAGTGTCTCTCGTCTTTTGTAGATTCTGTAAAACATTGCAATGTTCATCTGCGTCAAAGGAAGTGGCGCGAACCACCGAGTCTAGACCGTCAAGGTCAGGGACGAACATCTTGATGCCAAAGAGCATTTCGTATGGGGTCCGCCCACCCAGAGACCTTCTAGGGAGATTATTAAGAGCACGCTGCACGCCATAGAGGTGAGCCAGCCAGTTTCTGCCAGTGCCTATAACTCGGGCTGTCAAAGATTGCTTTAAATCACGGTTCATTCGTTCAACTACACTATTGCCCTCGGGTCTGTAGGGTGACGAAAACTTGACTTGGACCCCCATCGAAGTCATGGCATCCTTATACGCCTTAGAGGCGAAAGCCGGACCCTGATCCGAATGGAAGGTACCACAGGCAAAAATCCCTATAAAGATACGCAAATCTCTAATGACAGTCCGTGAATCAGCGCTGCGATGTGGCCATACCCACACAAAGCGTGTGCATGAGTCAACTGCTACTAAGATGTATTTATACGCAGTATCAGATGAAAATGGACCGCAGTGATCTAAATAAACACAGACTAGTGGTTTATTAGAAATGTACAACTGAGTCTGAGGCGGACGCGTAGCAGTCGAAGGTTTAATCTGCTGGCTTATGTCACACAGAAGGACATAATCACGCGTTTATTTGTACAGTCCCCGCCACCAGAAACGTAATTGTAATTGAGTTACAGTGGCCGAGACGCCCGCATGCGCAGACGCCACACCTTCATGAGCCGCTGTAATCAAGTCTGCTCTGCGATCCGAGTTGGGAATCAGCCGTTCCCCAACATCAGGAATTGTCACAAAAGGAACCTTTTCGGGACTTAAGTGGTATTTATACTTCGAAGGGAATCCCGCAGGATGTTTACTTCCCTTCTCAGAGGCAGCAATCGCTGCCAAGATGTCGCTATCAATCTTGGTTTTAGACCTAGTAACTGCTGCAACTAAGTATGTAGATACTGCTGATTTCGCCGCTTCATCAGCAAGCGAGTTGCCAACAGCGTGAACTCCCACGCGCTGATGACCGAGAGTATGAATCACATAAACGAGTGGCAACATAGCCTTAAGCTCTGCCACTCGAACCCAGATCATTTTATGTTTTATTGTGCTACCCTTGGAATCATGAAAGTCATTTTGAACCCAAAAGAACAAGTTTTCATTGTAAGACTGGACACAGTAGTAAGAATCACTTACAATTAGAGTAGTAACACTTGGATCCGCGTACTCCAAAGCTAGTAATAGAGCACGAAGCTCTGCCAATTGTGCGGTGCAATCGCCCAGGGGCAACGTGCGTACCTCCCTGGAAATGAACTCATCATTCAACATAGCACCGACCACAATGGCGCATGCGGAAACGTAGGCATGTTTAGAGCCATGCGCAACCTGCGCCGACCCATCAGTGTAAATGATGCAATGGAAGTCCTCCAAAGGTCGCATCGCCAGAGGAGCAGGGTGAACGAATTCATACTGCAAGTACTCCTGCGACCGTAAGGAAGCGTCAAAAATAAACATGACATCCGAGGATGACAATGACGCAGCCCACTGAATCCACCGAGGGTGCAAAGCTTTTTAATTTGGTACACTCGCTTTCGTGACTGCCTCCAAATGAGGACAGGGTGTTACCACCAGCATGCGTTTCCCCTGTGACAGAGCTCGTTCCTTTAGAATAGCCATCTGTACAGCAGTTAAAACCTTTTCTATGGTGGGAAACCGCATCTCAGCCGAGGTGTACAAGTGTGACTTGTAAGCAATAGGTACTGTGTCACCTTCATTAAAAGTGAGGTACGTGAAACCCACCGTCCCAGGAATTATTCTTATGACCAGGTTGGTGTGGTTATCACGAGTCAGTAAATATTTAGAAGCGAGCAGATCAGCCTGCAAGGATTGCAAAATGGCTGAATGCTCAGGCAGCCAGCATGATTTTGAGAAAGTTGGTTGTATCAAAGCATACAAAGGCTTGATACGCTGGGCATATTCCGGAATGTAAGTTCTGCCGAAATTCAAAAAGCCCAGTAAGGATTGTAATTTTTTCAGAGTTGTTGGTGCGCGCAATAGTGCGCACTTCTCCAAGAAGTGAGGAGCCAAACCTCTACCTTCATTGTTGAGCTCATAGCCCAAAAACAACACTGTGTGTTCAGCAATGTGCGATTTTGCAAAGTTGAATTTGTAACCCATGTCTGCGAAGTTGCAAACAAGAGAATTTACACGACACAGATGCTCCCAAATCTCGTCGTCTGTGAGATATATGTCATCCACATACGAAAAAGCATCAGGGTCGAGTGCCTCCAGAATAGAGACAATTCGAGCGGTAAATACACCAGGACTATTCTTGTAGCCCATTGGAAGACGCCGGAATTGCTTTTGGACTCCAGCGCTTGTAAAACTGGTCCATTGGGAGCTAAAGCTGTCCAATCTGTGGGCATAAAAACCATTGGATATGTCAAGCGTTGTCTTGAAACGCTTACGCACGAGACTATCCACTAGGGCAGAGCCGTGGGTATTCTGTACTGCACAGTTACGGCAATGCGAGTTCAAATGCCGGTAATCCAAAACCAAACGATATGATCCGTCAGGTTTATTCACAGTAAAAAGGGGATTATTCATCGGTGACACACACGTTTCAATAACTCCCTGATATTCCAATTGTTCAAGGATTTCCGCGACGGAAGATTTTGCTTCACGCCGAATGGGATATTGAGGTTGAGGCTGCGGCTGAGACCGCAACGGAATTTCGTGGCAAGGCGACAATTTATCCCAACCACATTGGTTACGGTACAGAGCCGGCGCGAGAGCCCGAGCCCACTCTTCTGCAAAATGCTGCGCATGCTCTTTCGAGACAGTGTTCGCGAAACTGGGTAGGATTACCTCCTCCCCTCGCGGCGCCGCGAGCACAAAAGGTGGGGGCCAGTCAGCCTCCGAAAGTAAAATATCATATGTAGAAGACAGATTCTCCCAAAATACACCTTTAACGGTACGCTGTATGTCACCCTCAATTAACAGGACAATTTCATATAGTCTTTCAGGGGGAGCAAGTCTCGTATCCGCTGTTTCTATCACAACGTAGACATCAGTCGCTGTCACCCTCAGTAGTGGACGCAGCGCCTCTCTGACTATGGTTATCTCCGCCGCGCTGTCCAGCAAGGTCAGAGCCCACGTCAGATTCCGAAGCCGCGTTCTCACTATCTGTGGCATATCGATGCGCTGTTAAGGCTGCGACTTTCTTTTTCGCAAACTGCGGACGCCTAGGCGTAGAATCCTCCTGCTTCACTGCGCCGTCCGTCTGGCGGGACTGACCACGTCCTTGTTGGCCACCACGTCCACGTCCACCCCCTCCTCCTCCACCGGTCTTCGGGGCCGATGTGTCCTGAAAGGAACGAGGAGAGCGTTGATCAGAACCCTGAAAACGATCAGGTGATTTAATCATCGCGCGGTCGCGCAAATCATAAACTTTTTCGGATGGCGCAGGAGCTTGTATTGCAGGAAAAGTACCCTGAGTCTGCATTGTCTGCTTCCCCTGTGTCTGTTTTTTAGGCCAATTCGATTTCTTGGACTTGGGCTGGGCATCTGTCACTGCAGATTGTCCCTGAGGTTGTTTTTTATCCTTCACTGGAAAATATTTCAGACCTCTACTTGTGCGGCCAATAGTTTTATAAGCGGCCACTACAATCTTTGCTAACTGGCGGGGTTTGTCGGCATCGGGCAGAGCAGCCAAAGCATTCGACACCTGAAAGTTAACTGCATCTCCTTTAACATTGGAGAGAATGAGATCACTTACAATCTCAAAAGAACCACACAGGCGCATACCCAATTCCACAGCTGCCTCTGGACCGTGATCATTCTGAACACGTCTAATGATTTCAGGCAGGGCATTCATAGACGGGGTGCCGAAGCACCTCGTATAAACTGCCGCAAAAGTTTTTCCCCAGCTTTCACAGTCAGCTAGTTCAGGAGTAATATCCTTCGGTAGAGTAATCGTCAACATTCTATGTTTATCAGCAGGAGTAGAATTCGGAAAAACCGCCTCCAGTTGATCAAACTTCTCTGCTAGCCAGAATGGGAAGTCATCGTTGTCAACAGGACGCGCACCAAAAACCGAATTTACCATCACTGGATTGAGACGCATTCCGCCTCGTTCCATGGGAGCGGCCGCACCCCCCTGGGGACCACCAGGAAGATGTCGACCAATGTATTGCACTAAAGCACGAATCACGGAAATGGAAACTACATGTAGCCTGCGAATTTCTGCCAGGGTACAAGCCCCGTGATTCGGGTGCGGGGTAAAGCCACCCAATGCAGGCCAATTAGTACCTGGAATTGAGAGTGGACCTAACCTCGCACGGGACAAAGAGTGGGGGAGGGCGCCATCAAACCAAACCCGATGCTGCCAATGATCAATAGGTATTTCCAATGCCCTGTATGGCGTATATTCAGCCGGGACATCCGAGGCGGTGTAGGAGTTGTACAAACCAGAATTAGCGTCCACAGCCGGAAACGTAACCCAAGAGTAAAACAACTCGTAAGGAAACGCCGGATCTGCACTTACCACGAAAATCACAGCCATCCCATCTACTGGGACCTGGTACGTCTGAAGATGGTTGCGTACCGCTACGCGACTATGCTGTGCAATAGCCACCGCAGCCGCCATCACAGAATCGGAAACAAGAAAACACAAAGAATACTTTGTAGCACAACTGGGTAGTAATTCAAAGAAACCGTTTAAGTAAGAATCAAGCTTGAATAAAGACCTATTTCAAAAAATAGGTAGGTTTCACCAACACCCCGTTTTCCGGAAACGGATGTGAAGGGGTTAAGGCATGAACGATAAACTACTCGAGTGTCATGATATAAGACCACCGAAACCGTTGGGCGCCATGTTGCAGGGTTTCTGTACTCACACAGAACTGTGCACAGAGGAGTGGAACCTCGGCAAATTAGGATGTCCCAAAACTTACCTTGGCAACCAACTCACCCCTTACCGAGCTAGCTACAGTGTCTCATTGGACATATCAAACACCCAATGTTTAGACAAACCAGAACATGAACTTACAGTACCTCAGGGTACGTGGGACTCATGAACACTCTTTCGTTATATTATCATTACAAACCAGAACATGGAGTAAAGAAGACACATGTGCATTTGAAATGTTTATTTACTAATGCCGTCTTCTCAGGCGCAGTATCTTTGATAATACAAGTATACTTATTATCAGTAGCAAAATTATCAGCATAGTTACTAAGACATAAAAAGCGAATGGTGACAGCATGTTAACATGCTGTAATGAATAAGAGTTAACAACACTTATATCTCACCCTCCCTGACACATATATTATATTATTAGCTAAGAAGGTCTCTTTGGGTTGTTTTAGGGCGGGCCCATACCTTAGTGTCCTAGCATGAAGGAATCACATCAGCATACACCAGCTCTCTCTGCATGTGCACCGCATCAAGTGTGTTAACAATTCTCGTGCAAAGCAATATCAATCCCGCCTCAAGCCCAAGTTGGCAAAGGCTGCACTTGTGTTATGACTATGAAGGCGTGGAGATCAGACCTCATAACAATTCCATATCGTGTTGCTCCTGAAACTTCAGCACTCTCCGTGCAGACATGGTTTATTAAACAAGACTGATATCAGAGCAATAACATATTATTCTCACAAACACCACGGCAAACCTCTAGGTTGAAAGCTAAGTCAACAATTAAGGGTCGTGTGCAGAAGTTGCAAGAAAGGAAAAATGGCGTTTAAATCTCAAATGTACTTATGCTAACTTAACACGATATAAGGATATATAGGAGCTATACAACAGTTCAGGAAGTAGAGCCTCATTCCGAGCAAGAAGAAGAGGAAGCCACTTCTGGAGGTGATCTATTGTCTTTCAATTCACCAAGGGAAAGGAGGGTTAGTGCATCGAGTTCTTCGCCAAGCATCCCTTCCGATGACCTTGATAAGGATTGGCAGCCACAACTATCTGAGCATTCAAAGGAGAGACATCCCAAGACCAGGCTAGGAAAAAGGAAGTATACAGCAAGGCTTGAACTTATGGAGGTCGATGTAGGTGAGCAGGATATTGCTGGTGATAAAGACGGGTCTGACACTGTCATCCTCACGAGCGTTATTCCTGGTGCAGAGGATGTAGAGACCAACATTTTCACCCTATCCAGAAAGGCTGCGAATAGTGATGAGCAGGTAGCACGCATAACTCCTACACACTCAACACCCAAAGTAACACCAGCTCCCATTTTTTCATCAGCGAAGGCCCGGCAGCGTCCGACATCCAGCACAAGCGCCACCTCAATAGAAGGAGGTAGTGGCAGTACTAGGACTGAGCTGTCACATAGGGAAATTCAACAAAAATCCTCCAGTCCATCCGGCATTGGAAGTGGGTCCTCCTCTTCCTATGGCAGGAGACAAAAGTTTACCTCCCCAGTGTGGGACTTCTTTACGGTTCACCCAGGTCAGGAGAACATTGCTATATGCACCATTTGTCATGTCAATGTTAGTCGTAGTAAGATTGGTACAAACTATGGTACTGGAGGCCAAACGACCTATTTGAAAAAACACACACTTAATCAGGTGGGAGAACCACCTTGCAAGCTTAGAAAATGTAAGCACTGGTGTTGGTGGGGATACAGTACTACAAGGTCCACTCATGGTTGACCAGGAGGCAGAAGAAGAGGGAGACGATGACCTTCTATCTGGGAGTGGTACACAAATGAGCCCTGTCGCCAGCACTGGAGTGGTAAAGTCCACATCCTCCGCATCAGCAACTTCTCAGTGGCACCAGAGTCAGCCGGAGACACCAAGGAGTGCAAAGTCTGCGATGCAAGGTGGTCCGTCTAGCATAACTGAAAGAAATACTAAGCAGCGTACCATTACTAGCATGTTTAGTCAGGAGGGAAAGTACGAGCGGAACCACCCAATAGCACGTTTGTACATTGCGAAACTTGCAAAAATGTTGCCACTGGACCTTCTCCCATTTTCATTTGTTGAGGCTGTGGGATTTCGGGAATTAGTGGCAACCCTCTGCCCAAAATGGAACGTTCCCAGTCGCTACTATTTTGCCAGAGTTGCTGTTCCAGCACTACACCACGACGTGCTGGAATTGATTGGGAAAGCCTTACAACAGAGTGTTGTCCATTGTATCCACCTGACAACAGACATGTGGAGCAGTTGCGATGCTACAGATTACATGTACATCACCGCACACTGGATCTCTTTTGCAGGTGTTAAAGACAAGTTAACTTCAGGCCTTGACGTTGCTGGGATTTTTAATGATACTTGCAGACATGCAACTGTAGCCATGTTTGCTATGGAGAAAAGTCATACTGCTGAAAACATTTTGTCTGAGTTGAACAGCAAGGTCTTTGAATAGCTGCAACCAAGAGGCCTTAAGATTGGTTTTGTTGCCACCGACAATGGCAGTAATGTAGTGAAGGCAATGAGAGAAGGACATTATTTCAGGGTACCCTGTTTGGCACACTGCATTAACTTAGTCGTGCAAGAGTTTCTGAAAACTGAAGCCAAAGTCAGCAACATACTGACCATCTGCAGAAGAATATGCACGCATTTTAACCATTCTTTTAAAGCACGGAAGCTGCTACGGGTTATTCAGCGTGAGCATAAATTGCCAGTGAAAGCACTGATCCAGGAGGTCCCAACACGTTGGAACTCTACTTATTTCATGCTTGAGCGTCTCTTTGAGCAGTACATACCACTGAATGCTTATGTCATGTCAAGAAGATTAGGGGATCCTACTGTTAATCTTAAAGCCCTGACCATTGAGATGTGGCAGTGGGACCTCATTAAATGCTTCAGAGATGCTACTACCTTTTGAGGTCTTCACACGTGCAGTTAGCAGGGAGGACTGTACTATGGGCCAAGCCATCCCATTGTTGTACATGCTTGAGCAACAGCTGAAGGAGGTCTGTGAAACATATGAAGGTGACGAAGAAAAAGTTGATGCATATACCTTGGCCAAGGCCTTAGCCAACCGCTTATCTCTAAATGCAAGGCTTCAAATGATTGTGTCAGGTCAACATTACATAACTGCAACAATGTTGGATCCACAGTACAAATTATTTGTCAGCAGTAGCGCAGTAATTCCTTTTTCAGATGCGGATGTTGCCAAGTACAAAACTTCCATAGCTGCAGAAGCTAATGATTTAGAAACTGAACGGCTGTTACTTAAAGGCCTGCCAGTGCCAGCCCAGGCCAGTCAAAGTACTCCAGGCCATCCTCCTGAGGCAAGTTCTTCAGAGCATGAGAGCAGTGTGTCTGCTTCCCAGCAGGCACCAACAGTACCAAAAGCAGCACCTACACGATCTGATTCAGCAGACACAACCAAAAGCATAACTGCTTTTTTTCTACAGAAAGGGATGGGTAAGTCCGTTGCTGTTGCAAAGGGGAAAGAGGACCAGCAAAGCCGAGCGCCAATGAACACTGAGCGGATGGTTCAGGCCTATCTGGATGACACAACAGAGGTGTTCATGGAGCAAAGCCCATTGGTCTATTGGTATGAAAGAAGGAGACAGTGGCCAGTGCTGAGCAGGCTGGCGATAAAGTATCTGGCTTGTCCTGTAGCCAGTGTCTCTTCTGAGCGGGTTTTCAGTGCTGCTGGTGCCATTGTGACAGCGAAAAGGACCAGTCTCTTCCCCCAAAAGCGTGGAGAGGCTGACAATGATAAAAATTAATCAACACTTCATACCACCAGACTATAAAGTACGTGAATCAGAGCAGGATGAAGAAAGCGAGTCCGAAGACATCAGTACTGGGTTACATGACCTACTTCTGTCTGAACCCCCAGAGTTTGAGGACAAGCTCCTTTCCCCTGACAACTAGGCTTTTAAATTGTTACTTTCTCCCTTCCTTTATTTGTGTTATTTTCTTATTAACAATGGCTTTCTGGTGCAAAACTGCAAATAAAAACCACAACCAAATCCATCCCCACCACTGATTCTTTTTATGTACCTACTGGAGTTGCACGCCTGTGCATTTATTTTCACTGTATCTTTTTATTTACCTACTGGAGTTGCACGCCTGTGCATTTGTTGACTGCACTCCTCAGAGTCTTGCTCCATCTTCTTGACTCCCTCTCAAGTCAATACAATTCCATCTTGCCAGCCATACATTGGATGTTGTAGATGGAGTATAGTACAATAATGTAGCCTCTAACAGTCCCTCCATAACAAGTGAACCGTACAGTCATGACTACAGCCATCCTCTATTTCATTTGAAATCTGCAACTCATCACTGTCTTACTCTTAAGGCTACCACCTCTGTCTGCAGGCATTCATAGACGACTCTTCAGTGTCAAAACTTGAGCAGGCATCCACAACTGAAGTCAACTTGTTGTGACTCGTCATTACTTTTAAGTTTTAAAAGGCTCGGCAGCATCTGTGATCAATCATCTGACAGTGAAAGAGAAGAGCAAGACAGGTATATTAAATGAATGATGCTATGCATTGCATTGGATGTTTGCTGACTCTGAGCAAATGTGCATGGAATTGAAGTATACTAGTAACTTCAGACTCACGTGATAGCCAATTTTTCCATGTTATTTAATAATATAAATTATTTACGCACTTGTGTTCCTACTACTACAGGTACAGTTAGGACTTAATTTATCGTAGTCACTCACTACAGACTGAGTTGCTGTTGCTGTTGGACTAGACGTGCCACACCTGATAATGATGGTGACCACCATATCTTTGCACGCTGTCAGGCAGTTGGATCTGATCTGATTGATGTACGATGTTTCTTGGAGTGGAATACAAGGTAAATACAAATAAGAGGCACAGCACAGTAGACCCAGGCTACTACATGTGTGTGCACTGTGCAGTGGTAGAGTACAATAGTGGTATGATTAATGACTGAGAATGACGCATTGATTTTGTTGATTAATTTTGAAAATGCTAGGTTGCTTTTTTATGCCCCTTTCTCTGGCTCAGTCAAATTTTTAGGGAAATGCAGTTTGTGTTACGGGCGACCCTGTGTCGTGGGTCTGTTCTGTGCTGGCTCCTGTCTTTTCTTGTACTTCTAGATTAATAATGATGTGCAACTAGTAGACTTATACATATTGTATCGAAGCCGCCTCAGTCTGAAAGTCCTCTCTTACGACTACTCCTCTTGTATTATTTTTTTGATCTTCACTGTATTACAAATACAATTTGTTTAGGTCATTCACATTCTTTTGTATTTGCCTTTTCTTTTTCAATCCACACAGGCTGGACGTTTTTCACCCACTGCTATTATACTATGAGCATCAACTCACCCTTACCACTAATCCTCATCATCAAGCAATTGGATGGCGGGAAACCAAGAATGATATTCAGCGTGTCCTTTTCCTACGTTTATTCCTTACATTCATTGGCTAGTGGATCAACATCATAAATCATCGTCTTCATTGTTTTGCTTTTGTTGTCTCCATGCGTACTGGTTTTCTTTCTCAAACCTTTCCCAAAACCCCCGTACCCATCCATTCAACAAACCCTAACCCTCTTCCCCCGGGCTGCGTGGTTTCATTGAGGTGTGATGTTTGTTACATTAAATATACACCAACAATTTGATCACGCGCTTGCTGGGGCAGATGTGGTGTAAGCAACAATAGTGAAATTTCAACAAGGCATGGCCAGGATCTTCTTCTGCTTCCCAACTCAAGCTCTGTGTATAATGCCAAATAATTTACCATTACCATCAAACAACGAATACATCTAATGAATTGGCGTCATTGTTTGGGTTTAAGTTTACAGCATTATGATTTAGAAAAGTTTGACGTTGACGTGAGTACTACAACTACAGTTGAACTTCTTATCTTCTCTTGCACTTAGTTTCCAGTCCCCAAAACCATTGTTTTGTTTCAGTTTAGCAGTTGCAATATTGTTTTGGGTCAATTGTGTAATGTACTGTACTTAATACTTATACTACCCCCACATTGACTATCACGCAAATGACTGCCTCTTTCTTTTTGTCTCAAAATGCTACTGGCAGGGTCTGTCTACTACTACTATCACAGAAGTTCAGAACCACAGATTCTTCTCCATTGTCTTGGGAAACAAATGCAGCCCTTGCAGTGCCACACTTCATCATCAATCATCATCAGCAATCACAGGTAAGATAAGTTTGCTGTTAGGTATAACGCAAGACAGACTGGTAGTTCTTCTAATACTACAAATATAACTCGGTGAGGGTTTACCGCATCTATCTGTCTGCATGTTAAAGATGTGGCCAATATATTTTTTTATTCGAAAGCACTGTCCCCTGACCTGCATGGCCAATTAAACCTTGCGATGTTGCACAACGTACATTATTTGGTGAAACAGTCCCCCCCCACCCACCCAACAAACACAAATGAACTTCAAATGTTTTCTTTTGAAAATAACTTTGTGTCTCATTTATTTTACCATAATATAAAGAAAGATGATACAAAAATAAAATATATATGAAATCTTACCCCACAGCTGTCCCTACCCTCCCCTAACCCCAACCAAATTTCCAAGTTCAATGTAAACCCCAACACCCAATTCCCACCCACCAACAAAAGGATTGAAAAAGGGGCAAACAAACAGGGTACATCTCAAAGCCGGCGGGCTTTCAAGTGTTTGTCCACAATGAGCTTCACCCGCTCCTCTATTTCATCCTCGAGCCTCGCTACCCGGAGGAGAATCTTTTTTTGAAATTGACGGCACCTACATTGGTATGCATGTTGTGGAGGGGCGGCCGATGATGAAAAAATCCGGCGGCGGGCGGCTGCCTGACCACGGCGACGTACTCCTGCAGGCTTGGGGTCCGGGGCATTGGAAGAGGCAGCAGCTGCTGCCGCCGCCTCCTCCTCCTCCTCCTCAGCCTGAGCCACCAGCCGGCGGTAGGCCTCAACTATGGCCTGCAGTTTCCGCTGCCAGGCCCCGGACTGCCAACTCCTTTCTTGTTGGTTTTGAAGGAGTAACTATAAAGAAAGAGACAAAATTGTTGTAATCCAAAATCCCAGCAAATCAAGAACACAAAATGTATTCAACACATAGTGGCACAGTAGCACTAGCAAGCAAGCTGAGTACAAAAAATTGTGTTGCATCTATCTTGAACATTCTACGGCCTATATAATTAATTTGTTAGACTTTTTGGCACGGCATTATGCCTGCCCTAGTAGCATGGGTGTATTTCAACGGTCACACACATACGAACACCTGTCTTTTTCATATCTCGTTTTATATCATATACTCTGCTTCCGGGAACAGTCTCAAACTAACATTAATTAACAGGGGCCAGATAGTAGTAAATGTCTAGTAGAGACTATCATTCTTTATATCGCGCACCAAACCTTAGGTGGTTTGTGTTTCACCAGCAACGACCCATGCATCCAGTCGTCCCCTCCTTCCCTTGCCTTTGGGTTTGACCAAAACACCGCAGCTGAGACTATCCACTACCCACCAATATTGGGTGTGTCTCCCAACCACGCAGGCAGCTGTGTTTTCCCCTTTCCATGCTTCCACAACAACCCATTCATCCGACTGCTATCAGCCACCTGCATTGCTGATTCCAAAGTATCCTTCTATATTAGATGATTGGTGCTTTTTCCTTGCTCCTTTCATCATACTTAAAATCGATCTCCTTAGTGTTAATCCATCGCAGTCATGTTGTGGATAAGACTTTTAGTCTGCCACCAACGTTTCACAGCTGAGTTGTAGTCAGATAGAAGAGGCCTGTTATTTTATCAATTCTCGCCGGTGGTAATGCTAAGCATGGTAATGACAAATAAAGGTGGCGTCATATATTGTCCAGTAGAACTTCAAGTTCATTATAAATCTCAGAGTACAGTGAGGAAGTTTTCCCCTCCCACCAAGTAATGCGGATCACTATTGAATGTAACTTACCATCGCCCGCCGCTGTTGGCTCCCCCCCCACTGCTGCTGGTGCTGGTGTAGGTGCCTCTGGTACTGTCCCCTCCGGGATCGCCTCTACTGACGCTGCGCCGCTGTCCCCGTCGGCACTGGTGGATGGTACGGGTTCTGCACCTATAAAAATAAGTACACCTTTTTAGATGGATGCACAGCCCCCATTGTACTTGTTCACCAAGAATGGAGTTCTGCAAAACAGTTAAGTACAACGTAATCAGTAGTAGTCCACATTGCATAGTACAGCAGAGTCACTACACATATTAGCATTCATTTGTTATGGTATGGTACCCAAGCTCATCTCATCTCTACTGCTACTCTAGTCCTTGGAAATTTGAACTGAACCATGTAACCTTTGTACATCAATGTATACAGTTTTGCACATGCTACCTCGCAGCTTGTTGCGCAGTACGAGAAGACGCCTTTGAGGCCACATGATTGTTCAATGCATACACCTGAAGAGGTTGGAAAATAAAAAGGCCCGTATTTACTTTTTGTATGTGGATTGTGGAATCGAGTTTGCTTACAGGTTACACCTTTTTTTAGCATGACTGCAACAAACTTGCATAAATGTATTTCATACTGTCTAACGTGCACCACTTTTGTCATTATTTTTCAGCAGATGAGAAGATTTCCTTCTACGAAGCAGAGATTTCCAGAGCTTACCAAAAAGAGGCATATGTAACCAGTATACGTTCAATGGTGAGGGGTCTCTGACATTTCCCACATTTCCCTATCGTGCACTAGTAGCTGTACAAATGTAGATTACTTTATTCAGCCTTTTTTAACTCTGGATTTTTTCTGGTGGGCCCCTTGACGTATTTCACGGAACAACTTAAAACATTGATGTTACTTACTTACTTCTAACAAAATAAAGCTTTTGAAGTACCACATTGACTCTGAAGTATATTTTCAGTGTCTGTTGTCTTGTAGACTTACACGAGTGAGTGAGCAAAAGGGGGTTACTTAGGTTATGGATTGTGTAATAAAAGCATTGGGCATCTTGGTATTGGGGTTCAGGAGTGGGATAATTGAATAATTGACCAATGACTGAGCCCATATAGGTTGTCGTTCAGTGAATTGTGGGTTCCTCAGAGTTCTGTGACTGAGGTGTAAGTAAGGTCCAACCTGTCTATCACCAACATCCAATTTTCTGGTGCATACATAGTTATGTATGTGACTGCATAGAAGAATACCCACAAGAGTAGTAGTGGTATACTAACGTTTACAAAATACTAGACTAACATCTGGATGCATACTTGGTTGGTGTCAATTGGCAAAGCAGAGACATTACAGAGGAAAAAGCATAAGACAGGAGTGGACCCTGTGCCTACAGCTATTCTATCACAGATTTTTTGAAAAGATTAATACCTTAACTAAAGAGTGGGCAACAGGGCAAGCTTACCTACAGACAGTCTAATACTAGTAGTAGCACAGAGAGTCATAGCAGAGGCTCTTTGAAGGAACAGAAAGGCAGGGACAGAATCAGATACCCCAAATTTTGAAAACATAATGAAAATCAAAAAAGCATTTGTCAAAATTTATTTAGGAAGGAAATGTCATTAATCGGTTGGAAAAAAAAGCTCCGTTAGAAAGTTAGGGAAATATCATTGTTCCAAAAGAAAGCACTGTTGGACTTACTGGGGACAGCAGCAGGATCCTCAGTAGAGGAGCTCTGTGCCTGTGATTCACCCGCCGACTCGGTCCCAGCCTTCTGCTTGCCCCTGGGTTCTGTGGTTCATGTAAGAAATAATAAAGAAAGAGAAAAACATTGAGTGCTGTGAAACATAGACATCATTTCAAAAACCACTGCTAGAACATTAAAAAACAAACATTGATCTACCAAATGACTACTGCCTTGCAGGATTCACTGACTGTATACTTGGAGCAAACAAATCAAATGTTCCATAAACATTCTGATTGCAGATTACTAAGTAACACAGAGGCAGTAACACCTGAACAACACCACCGATTCAAGAATGGGGTAAGCAATTATCTGTAAGTAGGCATTTCTTTTTTATTTTTGCCAGCAAAATGCATAGATCACAAGGAGGAGACATGCTTAACTTTGTGCATACACGAAATTGTACGTTCGTTGCATCATATTTTGTTCTGCTACTGACTGAATGCTACTGCTGCTAAGCCTACCCACTCACTAAACAAACTACATCAGTTCTATGGAGGGCTGAGGCAGGGGCGGCTCTAGGCTCATGGTGGTCCTGGGCAGGGAGCGTAGGTAGTGGGCCCCGGAAGAGGAGGTCGGGGCGGAGCACGGAGGCCAGTGAAGTGGGGGGAGTCAGGGTGTTTGGAAGTGGAACAGAGCCGGATGCACCAAATCCCTGCCAGGGGCCTCCACGCAAATATGTATCCATCCTCAGAGGATTATTAAATTAAGGATATATATTGGTGTGATGGCTTGCACATGCGAAAGCCGGCCCTGGCTGAGGTAAGAAGAACAAAGTAACTTTAGCATTCATTGCCAGAGGAGGATTCATGCAGAAGAGAAGGCCGTGAAAAAAATGATACAATATGCAAACTACGTACAATTATCCATCCACCGCTATTTCACTGACGGACAAAGGAAGGACAAGACTCTATTAATAGCATTAACTAACTTCAGTTCTCTACAATAAAGAAAATCTCACATCAATAAACAGCAAAAGCAACACGCAAGAGTCAGTGAAGAAGAGCAGCACAGACCAGTATCATACAATTACAGTAGATATAACGGAATACATTGGAAATGTAACTAGGAGCACCAGTCATCGCGTTACTTATTCAGCCAAGATTTAGAAAGATACAATAACAATAACAATAACAATACTTATACTACTATATATATATATATATATATATATATATATATATATATATATATATACACACTTTTTTTTTTGGGTAGCCACTCACCAAGACCCACGACCTCGACACCAAGCAGGTCCAACAGGTCCTGCTCCCGGTCCAAAATGTCTGCCCAGCGGTGGGACAGCTGATGGTGGGTATGCCGGATACCGGAGCAGCGGAAGACTGCCCGGCGCACCTTCGCCCACCGCCGGAGATGCTCTTCAATCTGGTAGCCGGAGCCGGGCCTGCCGCCTGCTGCCAAGGTCAAGGGGAGGTGGCGCTGGAGAAAAAAGACCAGGGCAGCCACCTCCTCCTCCCCAAAAAGTTGGCGGGCCGTCACCCCTGAGGGGCGCATTCTGCCGCAAGGCAGCCGGGTTTTTTTGGGCACAGGCGCCTTGCCCTTTGAGCCGCCGATGCTGCTGGCGCCCTTCACCATGGTTCTGGGTGGAGGGGAGAAGAAAAGTTCAAGACAAAAAGGTAGGGGAAAGAAGAAGCAAGGTAAAAGAAGGAAGTAAAATAAAACAATAGAAAAGTTGAAAAAAAGTTGTAAAAGTAGAAATAAAATGAAAAATATAAACCTAGGCACAGAGAGAGATAGGTAATAACTAAAGAAACTTTGAAAAAGTGGGTAAAAAGACCAGGATTGAAGAGATATGAGCTAGATGCTAAAGTAGGCCCAAAACCATAGCCAGAGTGTGCAATCCAAGATGGCTGCGCCTGTCGCGACCGCGTGGGTAGGTTCGCACGATATTTACCGCGATCACGCACTTTTGTAGTGCGAACGAGTAGATGAGTTCCCGAACATGTCTTGCACAACCCGAACACGTGACTTGTGACCCGGGACAGGAAATAAGGGAACGCAAGCGGGCGGGACAAACCTCTTGGGTAACTTAGCGCGCTAGCCATACTGAGCATGCAGGCAGCGCCCCGAACACGCGCACCGCGCTCCCGAAGATGAAAAACGGCGCGCGAACGGGTCTAGCAAGCAACTACGCATGTCCGCGGAGCTACGCGTAGGTCGCGGAGTGCAAGTGCGTCTTCGCGGAGCTCCGCGGAGTGCGGCTCCGCGAACTACGCCCAGGGTTACTTTAGAGTCGATTTTTTCGCACTTGCTGTCTATTCCCGAACCTATTATCTTTGCAGGTGACTTTAATGTTGTATTGGATCCCCTGCTGGATAAATCTGCTAATAGTCGCCCCCTGGTTCTTTCTAAGTCTAGGTCTTTGTTACATAGCTCAATGAAGCAATATGGGTTTGTTGACATCTGGAGAGTGAGGTCAGGACAACAACAAGGTGTTTCCTTTCGGGACTACAAATATCATCACCAGTCTAGGATAGATTTTATTTTAAATAGCCAGAGACTGGTAGATTCTGTCAGGAGTATTAATTACCTCCCTCTGCATCTATCGGATCATTCTGCGGTAGCAATGGAACTGGTTTGGCCCATTAAGAAATCTTTTAATATGTGGTCTTTTGATCGTTCTCTTCTCTCTCATCCAGAGGACACGGCTGATTTTAAAACTGAGGCCCATAATTTTATGATATCCAACAGTGGCTCGGCGGCCAGTAGGATTATCTGGGACTTGTTTAAGGCCTTCTTGAGAGGACTTATTACTGGTAAAGTTTCCTACCGTAGGAAGCAACATAGGGAGGAAATTACTTCTATTGAAGCTAATATAGTCAAAATACAACATGACATAGACACTAATTATACAGCTCCCGAGTCTGTTCTAAACCAGCTTCGAAACCAATTGTTGGTCCTGAAAGGCAACCTGGGCTCCGTTTTAAATCTTAGAATCCAACAGAAATGGGAGGCCAGTAAATTAGCCCATTTTGAATATGGTGAAGGGGCAGGGAAACTATTGGCGTGGAAGACCGAAATAGACCTGGTCCGCAATAACATAGCTGTTATCACAGTGGACAATAACACTTTTTCAACGGATGACGATATAAGGAGGGCCTTTAGAGAGTTTTTTCAAACTATCTATAAGGAGGAAAACAAGATTGACTTAGAGTTTATTAACGGCTGGCTGAGGGGTATTGTTCTACCTTCACTTTCCACTGAGCAATTTAAATTTTTGGACAGCACTATTACCGAGGAAGAGGTAAGGTCAGCCATTAAAAAGAGCAAGAAAGGGAAGGCTGCCGGACCTGATAGGCTGCCAGCCGAAATCTATAGAGCTCTGGAAATAGAAATAGTCCCCTATCTTACTAGTTTGTTTAATCAAATCTTACTCGAAGGTCAGCTGCCCCCAGCATCTTGGGATAATGCTTCTATTACCCTTATTAACCTGTTAAACCAATGGATGCGTGCGGATCATATAGGCCAATATCAATCTTGAATGTGGACTATAAGATCTTTACCACAGTTCTTGCATCTAGGCTGGCCTCGGTTGCGCCCTTGGTCCTCCATCAAGATCAAAAGGGATTTGTGAAGGGGCGCCAACTATATGAGCTAACTTTTGATCTGATAGGTGCCATTGACATGGCATCGGCCGAGACCCTTCCATTGGCCGCCCTTACGTTGGACGCAACCAAGGCCTTCGACAGGGTCAATTGGTTATATCTGTTGGGGGCTTTGGCCAAGTTTGGCGTGGGTGCGGGTTTCTGCCGGGCTGTTGGTCTCCTATATCGCAACCCAACTGCGCGCCTGCTGGTGAATGGAGACCTTTCGGACCCCTTTACCATCTCAAGGGGGACGCGGCAGGGCTGCCCTCTCTCTCCGCTCTCCTATTCGATTTTTATATTGAACCCTTTGCGCAACAACTGAGGTTAATATCAAACCTTTTTCTTCCGGAGGATGGGAGAGGAAGGTAGCCCTATATGCCGATGATGTGCTCATTCTTACATCAGAGGTCAGCACTGCACTCCCTGCAATTTTAAAAATTGCCCACGAATTTGGCCAAGTATCTGGTTACGAGATTAACGATGCAAAGACTGAGATGCTTGTCTGGAACGACAATGGGAGCACCACAGGCTAGCTCCTCAATGCTGTATCTGGGTCTGAACATCGGAAAAGATATCAATAGACTTGCTGCAGTCAATTTTTCAAAAGTAGCAAAAGAGTGTCGTAAGCTTCTGCAAGTATGGTCCCATCTTCCGCTCTCATCAATTGGGAGGGTTAATTTGATAAAAATGTCGATTTTACCCAAAATTTCTTTTTTATTTAATACCATCCCCCTACATTTTGACCAATCACTGTTAGCTAAATTACAATCAGAAATCACATCTTTTATTTGGAACAAGCATCTGCCAAGAATTGCTTGGAAGAAGCTTAGACGGCGTAGGGATAAGGGGGGTTTGGTCGCCCCTGACCTAAAGTTATATGCATGGGCTTTACAGCTATCACACACCCGAATGTTGCTGAAAATGCCCACGGCTTACGGGGTCGGCTCTATGTTTTCAGCTATGCTGGATGGGGAAGGTGTTAGTCAGTCGGGCTTTTTATTCAAATTTGGCAACCCGAAATTAAAAAAAAAATTGTAATTGAAGGTCCGACAAGGATTGGCAAAAAAGTGGTCTGAAGTAACAAAATCTATAAAGCTGGGGTATTTCTGTAACAGAACACCGCTATGGGGTTTACCTGAAAATCCCGCCTGGCTAGGTGATAGCTTAGCGGTCCCACTAAGAGAAGCAGGTCTTGAAGTCTGGGGCGACCTTTTTTTCGAAGGGGAACTGCTTTCATGGGAACATCTCCAAAACAAAATTGGCCCCAACTTCTCAAGGTTTAAATATTTGCAAATGGCCAGCTGGGCCCACTCCTACAGCTTTTTGCCCCATGGGGGAATAGGTTTCCACTTGGAGGCTACAGCCTACTAATTGCTGACCTAGTGGACAGCGCACCGGCAAAAAAAGAGATCTCCCAGTGGTATAAACTTATACTTGAAGAAATGGACTGTAACTTTAGCTTACCGGACTTGTTGTGGGGATCTTCACTTACTGGCCACAACCTGCAAGAGCTCTGGACTGCCTCATTTGGGCTTTTATGGAACATTGTGAAGCCTTCATGGCTACGTAGAAATCATCTCTACACCCTCCATAGGGCATATTATTCCCCCCTTAGACTTTCTAAATTCACAGAGGGCAACTCGGTAGCGTGTGCCAAGTGCGGGCTAGTGGCAGCCTCGGATGCCCATATGTTCTTCGAATGCCCCCGTTTGGATACATTTTGGGAAGCAATCAGCAACACTCTCACAGCATCGCTGGGTTTTCAGGTAACCATGGAGCTCCCTCTTGCGATCTTTGGGATCCTAGATGGCGTTCAGAGTTCAGTGAAAAATCTGGTGTTCTACGCTGTGCTTTTGGCCAGAAGGGAGATCTGCAAGAAATGGAAGGATCCCTTTCCTCCCTCTTTCAATGACTGGCAGGCATCCGTCTTGCAGACCTCGCAAATGGATCTGGCTAGGTCTGGCAACCAGAATAAAAGGGCATTCTGGTATTTGTTGTCATGGGAGCAGTGAATTTACTGGGGGTTTTTTTTCCCCAGGGTCCAATGATTACGCTACTATGGTGCTTTTGCTCTCACCATCTGTACAGCCGCTGCCCGGTCCTAGCCCGGCCCGAGTTGGCTGTAACTTCCACCAAGTTTACCGTTGGTTAGGTAATCAGTTTTCTTATACCGAGATGCGGTTTTTTCATCAAAAAACCCTCCTGCACCTCTACTTTTATTTATTTTTATTTATGTCATTTATAAAGCGCCTGAATCACCCCGAATGGGGTATCTCAGCGCTAAGGACAGCTGATGCGCTGGGTAACAAAATTAGAAGAGTATCGTTTTGAGCTTCTTTCTGAAGTGTAAGTAATTGGTGGTGAGACGAATCTCAAGAGGTAGTTGATTCCAGAGTTTAGGAGCGAGGTAGAAGAAAGATTTTCCTCCCAACCTGGTTAGCCTTATGCGCGGGACCGTGAGCAGGTCCTTCCCTTCAGAACGAAGGGAGCGGGGCGGTAAATATTCCACTAGCTTATGTGCGAGATAGGCAGGGCCCATCTGGTTTATGCCTTTAAAAACGATGCAACAGATTTTAAAATGTATTCTTTTGCGAACCGGCAGCCAGTGAAGCTTACGCAACAGGGGAAGTGAAGGGGCACGGTTGGGGGCGCCAGTTACCAGGCGAGCAGCAGTATTCTGGACCACCTGAAGACCTTGCAATGCTGATTCCTTAGCGGCAATCAGCAAAGCATTGCTGAAGTCCAGACGGCTGAGTACCAGAGCATGAACAAGGGTTTTACTTGTGGATACGGGTAAAAAATAAAAAACCTTACGGAGGAGGCTAAGTGCATAGAAACAAGCTTTTATTATTGCAGCTATGTTTTCATCCATGTTAAGATCTTTGTCCATTAACACCCCTAAGTTTTTGACAACTTTCTTTGGCAGAGGCGATGGTCCCAAGTCATCAGGCCACCAACTAGGGGACCTACTGGTGATCGCGTCTTTGAAGAGTATGACTTCCGTCTTTCCTGCATTAAGCTGCAGGAAGTTACTGCTCATCCAAGAAGTTGTGGCTCTCATCCTTTCTCTGAACATGTTTTGGATGTCAGGAATATCTTTCTTGTAAGATAGGATGAGTTGAGTGTCATCCGCGTAGGAGATTGGGATAAACCCATTCTTCCTAAGCAGAGCTGAGAGAAGAGCAATATATACATTAAACAGGGGTGGGCTCAGGCAGGACCCCTGCGGTACCCCTTTGGTGACTTGGGTGGTCTTAGAAAAAAAAGGTCCAAGTTTGACTGTTTGCGTCCTGAAGCCAGGCCAAAGCAGAATTCTGGACGCCTTTAGAGCTCAATCTGTCCAGCAGGATTTGATGAGAAATGGTATCAGAAGCGGCGGACAGGTCAAGCAGTATAAGAATCACTGCTTGACCATCGTCCGCCAGCATACGAATATCCCCAGTTAAGTTCACCAATGCTAGTTCAGTGCTGTGCAAGGGGCGAAAACATGACTGGGAATGATCAAGGCAGTAGGAAGCTTCTATAAAAGTGGAGAGATGGACCTTAATATGCTTTTCCAGTAGTTTGCTATACAGAGAAAGTAAAGAGATAGGGTGGTAGTTGGACACTTCACTAGGAGATAGTTTAAGTTTTTTCCTAATGGGCATGATCTGCGCATCCTTCCATTCTTTAGGGAGATGGCCCTGTTTAATGGAGCAATTGAGGATGGAGCAGATAGGCTCAGCTAATTCGGCTGCAAGTTTTTTTGCTTCTTTGGTGGGTAATAAATCTCTGGGAGAGCCCGATTTGGCGGATTTTAGTAATGATTCTGTATCCTGAATAGTGAGCCAGGGAAATTCTTTTAAGGTAAGCTGATTTTTAAGAGCCAGGTCGTGGCCAGTTGGAGAAATGTAGTTAGTGTTAGTAGGGAAAGCTAATATCTTATTGTAGATGTTCTCTATTTTTTGTGAGAAATGATTAGCTATATTATCGCACAGTGGTTGAGTTGCTTCCTCTTCTGAATTGCAAGTTTAAGGATTAGTGAGAGATTTTAGGATGTGGAAGAGGGTTTTGGGGGTGTTGCCTGCTTGCTCCTGCTGGCTGGCTATATGATTTTTCCGTGCGAGTTTAAAATTTTTGTGGTAGAAGTCTAGAGCCACTTTATAATGTTCCTACTTGTATAATTTTTATTTCGGCGCCATTGTCACTCTAACCTTTTACATTTGCTTTTCTCTTGGCGCAGATTCGCTGTGTACCAAGGTGACTGTGTACGAGTGGGGGCCACGCAGGATTTTTTCTCAGGAATTAAGATATCTAGAGTGAGCTTAATTGTATTATGAAAGGACGACAAATGATTGTCGACTGTGTTCGAAATGGGTTAATATTAACCCTGGGCGAAGCACTACGCTACGCTTGCGTAGTTTGCGAAGTTTGCACAACTTCGCACTACGCGAGCTGCACGTAGCACAGTGCGAACACGCGTAGTGCAACGTAGCGTAGTGCAGCGGTCATTTTTTGCTTGTTCGCGGTCCTCAACGTCATGTTCGCGACCGCGAGCAAACAAAATGACATCCCGGTGAGATTCTCAACGCGGGGAGGTCAGGTTTCTCATTGCGAGTGGTTGCGCATGCTCGCAGTTGCTCGCGATGAGAAACTACCAGTTTGCGTTGAGAAAGCTGCCGCTCGAGTAAAAATCTACTCGAGCAGCAGAAAACTACAGCTCGCACTGTGCAAGTTGCCGTTTTCAATGATTGAACAGTGCCGGATGCTTGTTCGCACTGTGCAATCATTGAAAACGCATCTTGCACAGTGCGAACATGCTACTACGCAGCTCGCGTAGTGCTACGTGAAGTTCGCGTAGTGCGAAGTGCACTTCGCGTAGCTTCGCGTAGCGCTACTTCGCGAACTACGCCCACCCTTAATATTCAGGGGTGTGTGCAGCACGAAATTTACTGGGAGTGAGTTTCTGTCACTGTCTGTATGTGTGCATTATTGGAGCCTTTTTATATACATGTTCACGGGTGCCAGTCAGATCAAAAGATATGCACGAGTGATCCGACCATGTTTGAGGAGTAGTGGCTTTATACGAGATATCGAATGAATTGGAGAGGATTTGGTCTAAAACATGGCCAGCAATATGTGTCGGAGTATTGTTCCTTTTTGTGAGTCCAAGAGCAGACATTTCCCTCTGGAACGTGGTGGCATCCGAATCATCAGGGTTGTCACTATGAGCATTAAAATTGCCTAATAATAAGAACTTATTTGTTGATATCACATAGGGGGCAATCAGGTCCTGAAGAAGTGAGATAGAAATAGCAAGAGGACCGGGGTCGATAAACAAGAGCTCCCTTCCAGCTTAATTGTGAGTGAAGATCGATTCTGAATATAAGAATCTCTATGTTGTCACTACAATATTGGTCTAATATTGTCGCTATTACTGGATCTTTATAAATAATTGCAACTCCACCACAAGTTTTATGTGGCCTATCTAGTTTTAAGATGCGATATCCGTCAGGAACCACCATAGCAATATCCGGAGCGGAGGAGGTTTCTGTTAGGAATCCTATGTCCGAGGAAGCTGAAACTAATAGGTCCCATATGTTAGTGGAATGCTTGGGAATGGAGCGAACCTTCGCCAAAAAGCAATCCCAGTTGGTTACAGATGCACTGTAGGTATCGACAGTGACAGAGGAGACATTGGCCAGGGAGAGTGGCAAGCTGTGGTAGCCACATAGAAGGCAAGATAACGGGCCTTCACCGAGGGGGGGAATCGGTGAATACAAGTGTAAAGCTCATTACCTGCAGAGGGAGACGAAATACAATCTTTAATGGAAATCAGCTCCTGTCTAGAGTAAGTGATGATAGTGCTGGAATGCACTGATTGACGAGTAAGTGAACCGCATGGGTCCTGGCTCCGGGTGACGAAATGGCGCGGTTGGGTGCAGACGGGCTTGCCTTTGGCATGCCGCTGGCGCCCCCGCTGCGCACGCCCGCTGCACGTCACCCCCAGCATCCGGTTTTAAAGGGAAAGATGTTAGAGCGCTAGAACACTCACCTCTTCCTAAAGGAAGTGTGTTAAATGCCACTGAGGAAAAATAGAAAAGAAGGAGAAACTCCCTCCACAACAATCGAGCAATGCTCACGGTGGACCGGGGAGTTAGGAGCAGGAGAATAGAACTGAGTAAGTAAAAAAGATTTTCTATTCAAAAATGCCACTTGTTAGCCGCTCTGACTAACAAATTACAAAGTGCTCAAAAACGAACCATTAAAACATTATTGCTGGATCCCAGTGTCAGCGCGTCCATGATTTATGATGGTGGCCAATGGAGTTAAACCCCCTCCGGAACCTGTGGACTCAGCCAGGAATCTCGGATTCTGGTTCAACAACGAGTTATCCTGTAAATCTCAATTCAACCAGGTTTCATCAGCGTGTTTTGGTCAATTGCATATGATTCGCAAAATTCTCCTTTTTCTCCCTCGGGAATTTCGCCGGACCATTGTTCACGCCCTGCTGACCTCACATCTGGACTATGCAGCCTGTATCTACGCTGGGGCTCCTGCCTACCTGATCAAACGCTTACAGATTGTTTAGAACGCGGCGGCCAGGTTGATCGATAACATCCCATATCGCCACTCGATTTCTACCCACCTGAAGAAGCTTCACTGGCTTTCAGTGACCAGGCGCATTCAGTTTAAGTCACTGGTTTTGACTTTTAGAGCAATGCAGGGTCAGGGACCGACCTCTCTTAGAGGCTGACTTAAGCATGCTCAGTCTAACCGCTCACTCAGATCAATCATCTCCGCCTTTTGGTGACTCCCCGTTTTTGCCTCTACAGAATGGATGGCAGATCTTTTGCAGTGATCACGGCTAAAGCCTGGAACAACCTGCCAATGTCCTTGCAGATGGCTGAATCTGAATCTATTTTCCGATACCACTTGAAGAACTGGCTGTTTTCCAACTCTTAGCCCTCTATGCGTACCCGCACCTGCCGCCTGTCTTAGAGCCGGGAAACGCCAGCTGGGGGTAACTGTTTGCTTTACAAGCTTCAAATAAGAATAATAATAATAATGTTGATTCTATTAATGACCTGAGTTTGACTCCGTTCCACATTCCTCTTCATTAGAAGCTCAACCTCTGACTTCCCTTTCTCTTCCTTCTTAATCCTCAACAGCAAAGGTACAAGTTTTGAAAAAGGCTTCCTTCCTCTTAACACCTCAAATGGTATTCTACCTGTTACTGAATGAGGTGTAATCGTGTTTGATAACAACATACTTTGAAGAGGTTGCTTCCATGATAACCCAAACGTAAGTGCCAATTGTATTGCCTCTTTGACAATTCCATTGAACCGCTCAACCAGGCCATTACTTTCGGGATAATACAACAACGCCCTTACATGATTAACACCACATTTTTCCAAAAATGACTGCATCTTACTTGATTTAACCTCCACCCCATTATCAGACACCAACGATCCTGGTACACCTTCGCTAGAAAAAATATCCTCCAAAAAAACAATCAATAACCACCTCCGTGGTCACACTTCCATCAATATGAACTTCCGTCCACTTAGAGTAATGCCCAATGAGAACAATGACATATGCCTTCTTGGATGGTAACGTGGTAAATGGCCCCATAATATCAATTGCTACTTTCTGCCAAGGCCCATCAGATAAATCTACTGTTTGCAAAGGTACCACCACTGGTTTAATCACTTTGTCACTTGACTTGCATGCATTAGATTCCCGCACCCAATGATCCATACCATCCAAACCAGGACTCCAAATTTCTTCTTAAACCTTCCGCCTCATGCTTGACATCCTCCAATGGCCTTCATGTCCTAACTTGGCAATGTTTTTGCGCTTCTCAATAGGAGGTACAAACCTATCTCCTCTTAGGACAATACCATTACAAAAGGATAATTCCTCCTTTACCTTCCAAAATGTGCTAAATTCAGCTTGCAATTGCCATTCCAATGGCCACCCATTTACAATTTTTTTTTTACAACCAACAGCACAACATCTTTTTTCATTTCCTCTATCCATTTCAACTCAGACAACTCTAACCCATTTGCCACATCTCTGTCCCTACGACACATCACATCTTCAAACATGTACCCCACATCACGTCTACTCTCATCCATTTCCTGTGCGTTGCACGATTCCACTGGTAACTGTGACAATTCATCAGCAACACAAGTATTTTTGTCTGGAACACATACAATATCATAATAATACATTTGCAACTTTGAAGCCAATCGTGCTAACTTTGTTGTTATATTTTTCCTACTTCCTGGTTTTGAAATATTCACTAAAGAGTTATGGTCTGCACAGATTCCCAATTTCCTGCGACCAAACATACATCCTGAAACACTCTACAGCCCCAGTTGGAGAGAGTAATTCTTTCCCTATCACTGAAAGATTTCTGTCGACTTGTGTCGGGGTGCGAGATGCCTATGCAACCATTGACTCATTACCATCCTTCTTTTGTGATAGAACAGCTCCTACTCCGTAACCACTGGTATCCACAGATATAGTAAATCCAACCCCATGGCGCATTTACCACCTCATTCTTGATTGCTACAAACTCCTCCTTGCCAACAACCAAATGTTGCATTTTTCTTCAATAACGCTCATAAATTTTCCACCTTCCAGACATCATTTTTCACAAAACGGGAAATAAACTCTGTTAGCCCCAAAAAAGGCATTAACTGTTCTTTAGGCTTGGGCTCAGGAGCATTCACGATAGCTTCAACATGAATGATTGTTGGACGTACGGCTTCCTTAGATATAATGTGCCCCAAGTATTCCACCTGCCGTTTTCCAAAACCACATTTCTCTTCCTTCACACTCAGAACATTTTTCATTAGAGCATGTAAAACCTCCTTCAATGTCCCATCATGCTCTTTTTTGTCCTTTCCAAATATCAAAATGTAATCCTAAACACCTTCCCACCTGTTATGCCTGATAATACTCTGGACATCTCCCTCTGAAAATCAGCAGATGCACCTGATGACCGTAAAGGCATTCTTCTATACTGGATCCTGCTTTCAGTTGTTATAAAAGCTGTGCAATGCCTAGAGTCTGGTATGCGCTGGCCAAATCAATTGTAGTGAATACAGTAGCCTCCCTGTGATTAGCTGACCTGGTATATGCTGTCCACTGATTAAAGTGGGCACCTCGCGCCAGTCCAAACCGCCCTTATGCTGATTTAAGAGGTCAAAGATAACCTTAGAAAGCTATCCAAGAGGTAGCTGTGGAGAGCAGCCTTCAGGCGTAGCCTTGATGGAATGCTAAGCAGCTTGTTTTACCAGAATGCAATCTTATTGTATTAATTAAATGAAAGGAGAACCACACAGTAGTTATAAAAATATGTATTTATTTATATAACACTCACTAGTATGACACAATATCTTCTACACGAATATATTCACGAAGCAAACAATACTGTAGCACAGAAACGATAGTAAGTAGCAATAAAAGACAGTTGCTATTGTTATTGTTATTGTTATATCTACTTCTAAAGCGCGTCACTCATCCAACAAGGATATCACGGCTCTAAAATTAAACAGTAAACCATAAACAAATTACCAGGGACTACTATATATTCTATTTAGGGAATAATGCAGTTTTTAGTTTTTTCCTGAAAGTGAGGTAACAATCAGTACATCGAAGATCGATAGGCAAGTCATTCCAACACTTAGCGGCAAGGTGCGAAAAGGCCCGCCCGCCCATCCTGGATAGTTTTATTCGTGTGGTGACTGCTTTAGCTGTGGCTTGTGAACGTAAATTCCGAACTGGGGCATAGAGCTTGATTCTGTTCCGCAAGATGTAAGGGCCAGTATTATGCAAAGTTTTATGAGCAATGCACAACATTTTAAATACTGCTCTTTGCCTCATAGGCAGCCAATGTAACATTCTCAGGCATTTTGTAGCAGAATCGTACTTTTTCTTATCACAGACAGCTTTGGCTGCCGCGTTCTGGACCAGCTGTAGTTTGGAAAATAAATAATCCGCCATACCAACAAACAGCGAGTTGCCATAGTCCAACCTACTAGTCAGTAAAGATTGAACTAAAATCTGTCTACATTCCATCGGAATCCAGGGAAAAACACGTTTCAGCATTTTTAGTATGGCGAATCCTTTGCCACAGATTGTGGTAACATGATGCTTCATAGATAAAGTGGTGTCCATAGGGATTCCCAGGTTTCTAGCGGTCAGGGTTGGGTTTGGTGGTGTACCTAAAGTATTTGGCCACCAAGAGCTGTCCCAAAGCTGTTTGGATCCGCCGAATAAAAGAATTTCTGACTTGTCAGCATTTAATTTCAGGTAGCGCCTATGCATCCAGTTAGATAGCTCTGACAGGCAGTTATGTAACCTGTTTTTGGCGTCCTCTTCACCATTGAGGGTTACCATCAACTGAGTATCATCAGCATAAGAGCAGATATTGATACCCCATTTATTGCCTATAGATGCCAATGAAGAAACATAAACATTGAACAATGTTGGGCTCAATGTTGCTCCCTGTGGCACCCCATATTTGATCTTCCGAGGAGTGGAGGTAAGGTTTCCTAAACAGATGGACTGGGATTTATTCGATAGAAAAGACTCCAGCCAGTTCAGGGCTTTACCATGAATTCCTTTAGCAGCTAGCATATTTATTAGCAGTTTGTGGGAAACGGTATCAAACGCCGCTGATAAATCAAGTAATATCAGGGCGACCGTTTTGCCTTTATCAATCTGCATTCGAATATCGTCCATCACAGCCAGGAGTGTTGTCTCAGTACTGTTATTCGATCTAAAACCAGTCTGAGAAACATCCAGCAGGTTATTGGTTTCCAGAAAGCTTGACAACTGTTTAGTTACCAATCGTTCTAAAACCTTTGATAGATATGGAAGCTGTGAGATGGGACGGTAATTGGCTGGATCGTTTATGTCCGCGCCGGCTTTTTTTAATAGTGGTATTACAGCTGCATTTTTTCAGACTTCTGGGAATTCAGCTTGGTCCAAGGAAAGATTAAGAACTTTTGTAACTGCTGGATATATTACGGGTGTAAGCTGGGAGAAGATATAGTGTGGACAGACATCCCATGGTGATCCTGATTTGATTTCTAACATAGCTTTGCTAACTTCTTCTTCAGAAAAAGTACCAAAAGTAGAGCAGCTGGCCTGCATAGTAGAATCAACATGATACTCTACATGGTCCTGGCTATTATTTACAAAGGAAGCATAGATTTTATCAATTTTTCACTAAAAAAATCACTAATTTTGGAGCAGTTTTCATGTGAGGGAGTCAAGTTTGAGATGAGACACGGTGGGTTACAGAGTTCTTTTACTATTTTAAAAAGCTCCTTCGAGGAATTTTTGTTGTCTAGTATTCTTTGGGAAAAATAGTCTTTCTTTGCTTTGCGTATAGCTGTGTTGTATACTTTCAGCTGATGTTTATAAGTAGCTCTGTCTTCGAGCGTTTTACTTAGTCTCCATTTGTGTTCCAATGTGGTACATTTTCTTTTTACAGTTTTTAGATCTGAGCCGTACCATTTCTCTGAGATTTTTCGTTTAGGTCGATATATAGTACGGGATAGTGAACAATGATCCAACGCTTTCTCAATGTTGCTAAGCAATTGACGAATTTCTTCCTCACTGGAAGTTGCAGGACTAAAATTATAATCAAAGTCTTCTTTAAATTTTTCCACAAAGAATTTTTTCCAACATTTTGTGGAATTTGTCGACTGAACGAAAGGTCTTTTATTCTTTATAGGTAGGTTCAAATTAAATTCGATCCTATAGTGATCCGTCCAAAGAGCCCACAGAGGGACCAAACCATATATAAATAGTGGTATAAGAACCACAACTCGAGTCAAGACGAGCTCTAGAGTAAGTAGAATCGCTGGGACCCCAAGGAACCACCCAAGGTGAGTAAGTGCGAACCCCCACGGAGGACAGGTGCAGTGTCGGAACACGACTGCGTGCTCCGTACAATCCTATGAGGAAGTTGCGGTTGAAGTTCTAAGGTTTAAGGACCCTTTTCAGTGTGCTTCAAAGAAACCCCGTGGAAGTTAGGAGGTTGGAGAGCCACCCCATCTGTGGATACCGTAGTACCAGAGTTACCTATCCCAGGGAAGCCGGGTGCATAGGTCTGAAGTAGCGTTGGAAACCGCCGTCGATCTCAATGGGAGACTTCAAAGAAGAGTCACTGCTGGAAGGATGAAGAACATCCGGTGGAATCCAAACGTGTATTTGGGATGAAATGTACCTGGAAGCAGAGGGGACAGAGTCTGGGTCACTGGGAGTGACCAGGGGCACGGTAGACGAATGCCCGCCGATGTCGGGCGCTTCAGCTGCGTTGACGGTGTTTTTGAATCTGCAGCCACGGGGACCCATAGATGTCGAAGACAACTAGGAGCCGGATGAGAGCTGTCCCATAAAGGATGTCAAATGCTTGGGGGTTCGGTGTCCTGCATGGGCACCAACAAGCCTTGGCAATGGCAACCCACGCAGAAAGTCAAAAAGAGTAACAGTTTGGACCAGCAAAGTCCAGGAGATTCACCACAGGAAGGGGAGTCAGGGCAAGCCTGCAGCAACTAGGGAAGCCAATGGAAAACAAAGGTGACCCTCAAGTGGATTCACAGGTCAGAGGCAAAGGAGTCACGAGAGGACCTCAGGTGGATTCACAAGATGACAGTCCATGGAGCACTCAGTGTGAGGAGGACAAAGATCTTGGTAAGAAATGTGCCCAGAGATTGGGGATGTCAGTAGCCCAATGCACTTGTCTGGCAACAGCCAACAAGCATATGCACTTGCAAAAGTATGCAGTGCACAGGGGTTAAGGTTTCACAGTCCTCACAAGGGACCTACCTCCTGTGTTGCTGGGATCTTTGGAGTCCAGAGGAGCTCAGGAACAGCAGACTGGTACTTTGGGATGTGGTGCCTGTTGATGCAGGGGAGTGACTCCTTTGCTCCAAGGGAGATGTCTTCAGTTGTGCTTGATGGTCCACAGGTCCTGCACAGTTCCTGTATGGTGCACAGGCACAGACAGACAATGCAGCAGACTGAGTGGGAGATGAAGTCTGGCCCAAACAAAGTCCAACGAAGTCTATGTGTCCAGATGGTCGAAGTTCAGTGGTTTCTGGTTCAGAATCTTGTCCACGTCGACTCTATGGTCCTACAGCCAGTTATACCCCTTTGTACCCACAGGAGATGGTTGGACAGATGCAGGGGATCCTCCCAGGGGAGGGTCTGGACAATGGCAAGGATACTCCTCTGTCTTGTGTCCAGGTTCGCGCCACAGTGGGAGCCATCGGTTCCCAGAACTGGTTTGAGCTGGACTATGCACAGGGACACGAAGTGTGCCCCTCGTGCAGACTTTCAGGCACTTTGGAAGTGCACCCACCAAACCCCAATACCAAATCCTGTCTGTGTGGTGGCCACACCTCCCTGTGACAGGATGCCTATTGTTCTGCCTTCCTCTTCTTGAGCTTGGCTCAGCAGCAGGAGGGCAGAATTGTGTCTCTGGTCGGCAGCAACCCTTGTGTGCTGTCTGGGTCGAGAAGGGTGGTACTGGAAAGACCAGGGACCCACGAAGCTCGCACCAAAATGGTGGAATCATACCTCCCACAATTGTTACTGGGGTGGAGGAATGATTCCAAGGTGTTTGATACCAAACACAACATGGTTTGTTGCAGCCGTTTTCGAGATAGCATTTTACGCAAGCATACCATGCACCTCCATGTATATGTCTGGTTGCGTCACCAACAGCCCGGGAGAAGGGTCTCCGTATGCTAAATGGATGCTCTGCTCATGCAGGGGCACCCTCTCACGTAAAACCCAGCACCCTGCCTTCAGGATTGTCAAGGTCTGCTATAGGGGTGTTTTAAGTGTAGTGACCAATAGATATAGTAAACCTATATCTTTCGTAAAATCTTACACAGACTGCTATGGCAGACATGTAGTTCCATTATGCATGGCCTCTCATGGGTGGCATAATACATGCTTCAGCCCATGAGAGGCCTCTGGGTTACCTATGCCCTGGTGTACTGTATACTAGGGACTGACAAGGGTACCCCAGTATCCAATCTGGAGTGTACCTAGTACATATCAATTAATCAATCAATCAATCAATCAATCAGAGTACTTGTAGAGCATGCTACTTACCCCTGAGGGCCTCAAGGCGCTGAGGGGACGGGTTAATACTACTGCTCAAAGAGGCAGGTCTTGAGGAGTCTTCTGAAGGCGAGTAGGTCTTGGGTCTGCCGTATGAGGGTAGGGAGGGTGTTCCAGGTCTTGGCGGGGAGGTACGAGAAGGATCTGCTGCTGGAGGTTGTTGGATGCGGGGGACAGTGGCAAGGGCGAGGCTGGCGGAGCGGAGCTGGCGCGTGGGGTGTAGAAGCTGAGTCTGCTGTTAAGGTAGGCTGGTCCTGCGCTGTGGAGTGCTTTGTGTGCGTGGGTGAGGAGCTTGAAGGTGATCCTCTTGTCGACGGGGAGCCAGTGTAGGTCTCTCAGGTGGGGATGATGTGGATGCGGCGGGGGACGCTGACTATTAGTCAGGTGGAGGCGTTTTGGATGCGTTGTAGTCATTGTAGGTGTTTGGCTGGGATTCCTGCGTAGAGTGTGTTGCCGCAGTCCAGTCTGCTGCTGACGAGGGTCTGTGTCACCGTTCTTCTTGTTTCGGTCGGGATCCACTTGTAGATCCTGCGGAGCATGCGGAGGGTGTAGCAGGAGGAGGAGATGGCGTTGACCTGCGTAGCCATGGAGAGGGAGGAGTCGAGGTTGCGTGCATGGTCGCTGGGTGTTGGTGCTGTTCCCAGTGTGGTTGGCCACTAGGAGTCGTCCCAGGCTGAGGGGGTTGGGTCTGAGGATGAGTACCTCCGTCTTGTCCGAGTTCAGTTTCAGATGGTTGCTTCTCATTCAGTCGGCGACGGCCTTCATTCCCTCGTGGAGGTTGGTTTTGGCGGTGTGGGGGTCCTTGGTGAGGGAGAGGATGAGCTAGGTGTCGTTGGCGTAGGAGATGATATTGAGGTCGTGCTGGCGGGCCACTTGTGGGTGGGGGGCCATGTAGATGTTGAACAGCGTCGGGCTAAGGGATGAGTCCTGGGCGATGCCGCAGATGATGTCGGTGGCTTCGGATCGGAAGGGTGGGAGGCGTACGCTGTGTGTTCTGCCGGAGAGGAAGGACGTGGTCCAGTCAAGGGCCTTCTCTTGGATACCAGCTTCTAGGAGGTGTGTCTTTAGAGTGCGATGGCAGACCGTGTCGCTGTTTGATGTTGATGACCTTCCGTAGTTGTGGTGCGATGGCTGCATCTGCTTTGTTGAATACGTGGTGTTGGCACGGGTCTGACGGAGATCCTGAGTGGATGGAGTTCATGACCTTGCGTGTTTCGTCATCATTGACGGTGGACCAGGAGGTCAGGCGGATGGCGCTGGTGGTGTTCACAGGGGAGGTGAAGTCTGGCGTAGTCGGGGCAGTTGTGGTGTTGAAGCTGTTGTGGATGTTCGCGATCTTGCGGTGGAAGAAGATGGCCAGCGAGTCGCACAGTTCTTGTGAGGGCGGGATGTCGTGTGCGTTGGTGTAACAGTTTTAAGGAGAAAACAGATAGACTGGGGTCCTGATTACCAGGATCCCAGTCAGACTAGTAAAAAACTAACACAGCACTAAGAAAAAAGGGAGACTTGAAATATCGGCGGGGACATTGACCCACAATGACAAACACTGGCCACATAGTGATACGGCACAGCAAACGCCCACGGTGGGGGATGAACAGAGAGCACTCAATAAGCGACAATCCACTGAGGGGCTTGGTGAGGTGTGCCCAACATATGGCTGCGGTGGGGGCCATGGGCTGTGCGGACATCCTGTTTGGGCCCCCTTCTCTCCAATGCACCTGGGACAATTCTGAGCAGAAACGAACCATGCTAAGGGCTGTGCCGAGAATGCACTGGGCCTAGGACTAAAATTTAGGGGTATATTTACAAGAACGTGTGATAAACATCACCAAAAATTGCTAACGCAACTTTACACATCGCAACCCATCGCGGGATAATAATCCTGTGTTAACGTGGAATTCACAACACGACGGGAGCACGCGATAGTCTGCCGAAAGCGCAGCCAATGTCAGAGATACAACCACCCCGACAGAGATAAAAACACAAACCACAACACCAGAAATCGTGCGATGAGGAAAGCAGGGATAAGAACCACCAGGTCCACAAAACACATGGCAGGCAGGAATAAGCACAACAAAGGCCTGAAAAAGTTAGACAGACCAAACAGAAAACAACAGCCAAATACAATGGAGGCAACCTGAGATAGCAGATAACTCCACCAAACCCATTTGCAACAAAACATTAGACATGGCAGACCATCTTGCACAAGATGAATGCAGCCTGAGAGCGGAGGAGGACTATTGCAGAAAACCAGAACTCCAGAAATGATGCGAAAGGCACAAACAAGCAGAAACATGAAAATAACAAGACGGCAGCAATGCACACTGGAGGTGGGAGTCCAGCGCCACACCAGGAACTGGATGACATGGAGGAAATGATGTCCACCACATCAGTCTGGAGAAGGTGGCAGGACTCGGGGAGCGGAAACTGCACCAAACAACAGACACAACAGCAACAGGTAGAGGAACCAGCAGGGACTGAGGGAAGGGGGGAAATGGGCACAATAACACACATGCACACCTAAGCACCGCACAACTGCAGACAAACCATGCCCAGGAGTAACAACACCAACCAGGAACACAAGTCACACAACACGGTAATGTCACACCACTGAACAAGCACAGAAGTGAAGACAACGTTGCCTGATAGGGAGAGGGTGAGCCAAATCAGAGCGGAAGAAACATCTCACACACAATGCAGCACACACACATAGGAAGCAGAGCACCCCAACATCGAACACAATGTGGTACAAACACCAACTTGTGCACAAACAAACAAAGGACACAAGTGCACCCGCCTGTGGCCAGTAAACAGCCAGACGCAACTGGGAAAGCACGAAACAGGAACATGATAATGCCCAAGTACAAACACACAGTACTGATGGTGTAGCAATGCACGTATGGCAGGGAGCCAGAGAGTCTGTGACACACACATTGGCCTACAAATCAAGAAATGACACCGTTGGAGACAAGTGAAAGTGCGGAAACTTTATCAACAAGTGCGAGTCAGTACGGCCAAGAGAAGTGCAACGATATGTAAACAACAACAGCAGCATGTCTGAATGAGGAAGGAGAACCTCCCCAGTACAAGTCAGTGCCAACCCGCGTTGGTTGTCCTCACCTGGAACATGAGTGCTGGCCAATGCAGCCATGTCCACTGTCATCTTGGGACAGGTGACCATACCCACAACATGCAACTATGTGTCGGGACATGGAATGGCTCACATCTAGTTGTGGCTGCAGGTACCTTGTCAGTCGTCCATGAACGCGACTGCAGCTGCGTAGGCCAACATCTCCAATGAGCGATCGTCGTCCACCACATCTGACCTGTTGCCGATGTAATCCATTAGCTGACCCAGACAGATGTGCTGACTTCAACCACTGAACCCAATGTGCACCAAAGCCCAATCGGGTAGTGGCTCAATGTGCTCCCTGCACACTACAACTCGTGCAATCTCCAAGGTCCAGTTTTCAGCCTGCATGACAAACATCCATGCATTCCATAAGCGGTCATCCTGGTGATACTCCTGGTCGTGGGCCAACAGGGGCTGCACACACACCTAGTAATCCAGGTCAGCTACTGTTACTTTGGAGAGGCAGACATCCATGGGCCACTCGAATACGAGTGACAATGCAACAGAGGCTGCACGCAGGTGACGTGTGCGTAGCGGAAGTTCAGCCGGTAACTGATCAGCAGCCCTGCCAACGGCAGTGCCCCTAGTACATGCAGCAGACATGCACGGTACAGCTCCACGTGACTGGAGTCGAGCATGTGTCTGGGATGGTCTGCCATTGCGTCAGTGGCTCTGCATGAAGCGGCACTGGCTTGCCCTGAGACAGTCCGGTGGATGAAATGGCTCAGCTTGGTGCAATGAGCAGTGTCTGTGTGAAATGGGTGCAGGCCTTGGTTGGGGTGGGAGTACATGTGAATGCCATTTCACGCACGCCAACTACGACCAAGGACTACTGTGTGTGGGATGTGTACACGTTGGTCTCACATCGGGCAGTGCATAGTGTGTGAGTCGCAAACAAATGCTATTGTATCTGTCAGGGGGTCCTGGGCACATGCAAGTTCCTCTCTCAGGGGGTGCTGGGCACATGCAAGTTCCTGCTCGGACCTGCAGATGTACTACCGCTTGATAGTACACCTCTCCCCACATTCAGCTAGTGTGTGGCTGAGGTGCCATGCCATTGATGGCTCATGTGCAAGGCTTGCCCAGATTATCATTGTGAGTTGTTCTGTTGTGTCTGGTGGGTGGACATGTTGTTTTGTGAATTTGTGATGTGTTACAACACAGAAAATGGTGGTAGGTACTATTGCCGCACTAACAGACAATTACAATAACCATTCCTTGGTTCTGGCTACAATTAACACACGCTTTCCAGAACCAGGATCCGACGAGGAAGACTCCAGCATAGGAGACAGGATACTGTGCCCAAATCGGCAAACGATAGCGACACGGCTATCATCACAGCAACCATTCATATTTGAAGAAGCAAGGACTCCCCTGACACCAGGGATTTCCATAATAAAACCCACCCATTAATGAATGGGCGACATTGGAATTTGAGATATACTCGCCCATGCTGGAGTGAAAGGTTAATGAAGACTCCCCATTTTTGGAGAAATAGCATTTCAGTACAAGGATACAAAGACAAGCCCTGAAGAAGCCCGTGTTGGGCGAAACGCGTAGGCTGTGGCCGTGGATTTTGTGAATCACAATAAAAGCATTTTTGAAAATCTACGTCATCTTTTGGAAGACTCATCACTCCTGTTATCTATTCATTTGGAAATTGCCAAAAAGATTGTGCATTTCCCTTGGTGCCATCCTGGGAATGCTGGTTGCTGATGGACTGTCGGAGGATGGAGGAATCATGCACACTGGTTGGTTATTCGGAGGCGACATTGGTGGAGGTTCCACGGTGTTCTGTTGTTACCTGCACATTGATGTGAGATGTGTGCTTTCTGTTGCAGCGATTGTGCGCTGTGTCGGCAGGGGCACAGGTATGACATGTGTGCTGTGGATTACCCCCAAGACGTGCGTGCATCCAGCTATAGCATTTGGCCCCTGCTTGGTGGCCATCAGATCCTGCGTATTCTGTTGGACATATAGGGACTAGGGTACCAGGCTTTGGTGATGTTCAGGACAGGTGTGATGGACTTGGATGTGGCTGGATGTATGACTCCTCTGACTCTGGCGAGTGTTGGTTGGGGGATACCAGGGGCCAACAGGTGCAGCACAGCCAGCAGCTATGTGTGGGATGGGATGTTGGTTGTCTGCTGTGTTGGTTCAGTCGGCCTGTTTGGCCTTGTTGGTCAAGATGCATAGGATGGTTGTCCTTTTGGGCCTGTAGTGGGCAATGACATTGTCAGGTGTTGGTTCTGTGAGGCTGGTGCGGTTCCTGGGGGTCCGCTGTCTTTGTCTGCGCTGCCTCTGTGGTGTTCCGGGGAGCAGGGGTGTTCTGGGTGGGTGGTTGGGGTCCTGGGGTGGTGGCGGTGGGTGTTGTGGCCCTCTTGGGTGTCTAGGCCGCATGACCAGTGACTCCATGGCATCTGTTGCCCTTCAGATGTGGCTGTGGGTTGTGCTTCTTTTTGTGGTGCAGGCTGTGGTCCGAATTTGAACCAGGTCAGAGAAGGTGTTATTTTCCTGGTGCTAATGTGCCTTATGACCTGTTTTGTGTTCTTATTGCAGTTCTGTCTGGTTGTTGTAAATGTTGTGGAGTGGTGTTGTCACAGCTTTTGGCACGGGAACGCCTACTCCGCATCTGATTAGCAATAGTTGCGGGAGTCATCTGTGGCGATGTTTTTTGCAGCTGCTATCGCGGTTGAACTGGTGCTGTGGGCTGTTAACACTTGCTTGTGAATGGGGAGATACATTTATCACTACTTTGGCTGTGATAAAGTGCTGTTAACTCCACGATAGCTCCTTGAGAATATGCCCCCCAGTGTTGCAGATAGATGCTGCTGCTGCCCACCCCATTCTATTGAGAACCCACTGAATACCCCCCGACACCAGGAAGACGACCTGCTATACTAACATACAAGCCGGCCCACCACAAAAAGTACACAAGAGAGGGCTTTGAAGCTGAGGATGAGCAACAGGCCTGACAAGGTTGGGTCTCGCAAAGACCAGAGACTGGCGAAGCGGAAGCCGAGGCGGGACGGGCAAGGCCCCTTATAACTCCTACGACACGACATCTGTTGGAGGGGACGGTCGTCCGGCAGCTCACCCTGATGGGGCTGCACTTGAGAAAAAGCTGATCCACCATTATACCCAGAACCCGGGGCAGAGTGTATACGCTTTCCTGTGGCCCCCCTCCCTTGGAGCACAGGCCCTGTGGGACTCTGGGACGGCCAGGGATGAGACAGAGGTCGCTCAGAACAATGGCGCTAGCACACAAAACTCAACCTGCGAAACTTGCACTGTGAGTGTCCGTGAGAGCCCCCTGCTCATCTTCATACAAAAGAGGCGATACATGCTGTGGCTGGAAAGTGAAAGCAATAACTAGACTCTTCAACAACATGGGCAAACCTGACACTAGACAGACCAAACTCCCTTTCAAAAGGGAAAAAAAGACAGGCCAAGTGGACACACCACAACCCGCGACCAGCCAAGAAAACCCCCAGGAGGAAGACGCCCAAGATCTCGACATCAAAGAGAACTTGGTAGAAGTTAAGTCCAGTCTCTGCAACATAGACGCCAAACTAGACCTCATGGCCAGTCAGCTCAACAGAATGAAGGAACAGGTGGATAAATACAATAATAGACTAGAGCACCTTGAAACTAGAGTCTCTGACGTAGAGAATGACCAAACAAAGTGGAATGAACAACTACTCAAGATGGAGAAAATACTTGAAATAATAAGAGCCAAAAATGAAGACCTAGAGGCACAATCTAGACAAAATAACCTGAGAATTATTGGAGTTCAGAAGGCCACGGCCATTGACAATATGGAAAAATACGTAACAAACATGATCAAGGAACTGTTCGGAGAAGTGTTCTCCCCCAATTCATAATAGAGTGGGCTCACACAACACTGGACCCCAGACCGCCCCCAGGCGCACCGGCCCGCCCCATTATAGCGTGAATCCTAAACGTCAAGGATTGAGACACAGTGCTGCGATTTTCAAGTGAAGGCGGCAACCTACAATACCAAGGAAATACGATCTCCTTTTACCCGGACTTCACGATTATAGTTCAGACTGACCGTAAGGAATTTTTACCAGCTAAAAATTTACTCCAAAAATCTGTAATAAAATCTGCTCCTCTCTACCCAGACAAACGACGCATAGCACATGGCGGTGGAGCTCATCAGTTTACTGATGCCAAAGCAGGGCTCAAATTTCCTGATTTGCTGATTGCAAAGTTGTCCAGACACTCTCCATGGGATCAAGATCATGGGAATCTGGACGAAAATGACTGAACTTTAAACTCAAACCTCTCTGATCCACTTCAAATAATCACCACAGTACAAAGCAGCACTGTAACTGGAGGGAAAGAACTGTGCAGAGCCCACGTCAGGGTTCCCTAACACAGTTTATGTGATCTACCACCAATGGAACCATCCACAAGGCATGAGCCACTGTTTCACCCACGAAGCTGGAGGAAGGCTGGTGTGTACGCGAGGCTCCTCTTCGCCCCCCAGGAATGATTCCCATGCTCTTCTATTCAGACCGGGGAGGGGGGGGATGGATTATTCAACCAAGTTCAGGGATTTGAGGGGGAAGTTGAGGGGGAGGGGGAGGCGGCGGTAGGGGGTTTCAATATTCTACTGTTTTGAGAGTGTTAGATTTTGTCTACGTTTTAGAGGAGGCCCCTGCCAAATACACATAGGTAAGACACTGAAGCAGACAGTCTATAGGAGAGATCCCATACTACTGCCCTACACTAACACGGTAGACACCAGACTGAGCTCACAATGACCCCAACCAAGTAGACGGCGCACCAAGAAGATGACCCTACATACCAGCACCCAGATACCCTTAACATACCAATGGCACCCAGAGAACTTAGGCTCCTAACGTGGAATGTTAGACTGCTCAACAACACCAGGAAAGCTCGCCTAGTCCACACATACCTCAATAGACACCACACAGATATCTGCTTCCTTCAGGAAATTCACCTGACCCCACCCACCTCCACTCGCCTAGAGGTGCACTGGTGTGCAGCGGTACACCACTCCCTGAATCCCAGCTATGCCTGGGGCACTGCAATACCTATAAGGAAAGGAATCCCATGGATGCTCACTCAGATTAAAAAGGATACTGAGGGGTGGTATGTTATAGTGGCAGGACAACTCCAACAGCAATCCCTCATACTGGTTTGTGCATGTGGCCCTAACATAGATGACCCAGAACTTTACACTGAGATTTGGCACCAAATAGTGAAAATGGGCCACGGAGCTATATTCTCGGGGGGAGATTTTAATGTAATCCTAGATCCTGATCTAGACAGATTGGGAGCTGCTCGGCGGCCCCACCCTAAAGCAGTGGAGCAACTCCATGCTTTAATGCTAAATTTCAACATAAATGATGTATGTAGATATAACAACGGGACCCGTAGGGAGGGCACATGCGTGACATTAGCACATGAAGCCTGGTCGCGCATAGACTGCTGGCTGACCACCAGAGACGTGACTACATGGTCAACAGCAACAGCCATGACACGCCACCATCAGACACTGTCTAACCATGTTCCAGTGCTTCTAGAGCTCACCCTTCCCTCGACCACAAACTGTGCCTTTACATGGCGCCAGCCGCAACGGCGCACTCCGTGATCAGGTATTCTAGGCTGAAATACACCAGGCCATCACAGAAAATGTTGCAGTCAATGAGGGCTCAGTCAGCTCCCCCCAGATACTTTGGGAGGCCTTCAAGGCTGTGGTAAGAGGGGCTCGTATTCCCAAAACAGACTGGGGTGCTAAAAGCAATCCTTTCCAGACTTGCTGGAAAACGATCTGCGGGAAAACGAAACACTACTCTGTGACATGAGATGCCCTGCTACACTAGCGTCAATATAAGAGAAACTCGCCGAATACGAGGAAGAAGCAAACCGCTAACTTCACTATTTAACATGCGAATCCCAAGCAAGACAGTACAGGGAAGGTGATGGTGCTAGCAAAATCCTAGGGATATGCTATCAATCAATCAATCAATGAACTTGTAAAGCGCACTACATACCAGTGAGGGTCTCAAGGTGCTGTGGGGGGATGCTGCTACTGCTCGAAGAGCCAGGTCTTGAGGAGCCTTCTGAAGATGAGCAGGTCTTGGGTCTGCCGTAGATGGGTGGGGAGGGTGTTCCAGGTTTTGGCGGTGAGGAAGGAGAATGATCTGCCGCCGGAGGTCGTTCTTTGTATGCGTGGGACGGTGGCAAGGGCGAGGCTGGCGGAGCGGAGCTGGCGGGCCGGGGTGTAGAAGTTGAGTCTGTCATTCAGGTAGGCTGGTCTGGTGTTGTGGAGTGCTTTGTGTGCATGGGTGAGGAGTTTGAAGGTGAACCTCTTAGTGATGGGGAGCCAGTGCAGGTCTCTTAGATGGGAGGTGATGTGGCTGTGGCGGGGGACGTTGAGGAGCAGTCGGGCTGAGGCGTTTTGGATGCGTTGTAGTCGTCGCAGGTGTTTGACCGGGATTCCTGCGTAGAGTGCGTTGCCGTAGTCCAGCCTGCTGCTGATGAGGGCTTGGGTCACTGTTCTTCTTGTTTAGGTCGGGATCCACTTGTAGATCATGCTAAGCATGCAGAGCGTGTTGTAGCAGGAGGAGGAGATGGCGTTGACCTGCTTCGACATGGAGAGGGAGGAGTCGAGGATGAATCCTAGGTTGCATGCGTGGTCCGTGGGTGTTGGAGCTGCTACACAGGCCTAGAGCGCAACACTATATTATGGAACTCCAGGATGAGCAATCAACAAACCAGACTTCCCCACAGCCATACTCGACGCGGTGACCTCCTTCTACTCTAATCTCTAACATACTACGGGAGAGATTACTGAGGAAATGCTAATAGAATTCTTTGATTCCATTGAACTTCTGTGGCTTGACGATGTGCGGTGACAGTACTTGGACTCACCATTCACTGAAGAGGAAGTCCTGCAAGTCAACTGCAGTCTCCAGAACAACAAAGCCCCTGGTCTGGACAGCCTAACTGCCTCTTTTTAAAAAGAATATGCCATCCTGCTAGTCGCCCATATGGTAGTTATGTACCAAGCATCATTAGAGGCCCAAATGCTGCCACCCTCCTTAAGAGAAGCAATGATCATTTCCATACCGAAACCCCGGAAATCACCACATTTATGTAACTCTTATCACCCCTTGTCAGTGATTAACATTGATAACTTTGTCCCAGTCCATTCGACAGCACATAACCTCAGAACACAGTTCACAGTCATGCAATGTGTGGACCCCACATTAGCGGCGGGCACCACACTCGATTCACGGGAATGGGCTTTCCTGTTTGGTCTCCTCCGGTGATTTGGATTTTACCCCCAATTCATCCGCCTTATAACTTTTCTACATCAGTCCCCGTTCCAAGAGGTACCCCACAGTGATGTCTTTTTTCTTCAATTCTGTTCGCCATGGCAATGGAACAACTAGCATCCCAATTACGACAACACCATGCGCATAGAGGGCTTAACTTCAGACTCCGCGAAGAACTAGCCATCTTCTTCGTTGAAAAGGTGCAAAAAATCTATAAGACTTTTCCGCAGCACCTTCCCGGTCCATCTGTTTTTGTTGATACTAGGGTTGGCGGCTCCACCTTAGCAACTATCCCAGAGATCTCTGGGGAAGAGTTAGCTAAATTATGCAGGAAAGTGAAAGCGGGCTCTCCATCGGACCCTATGAGGCCGGCTCAATTTATGGAGTCCCTGATGCACTTCCAACAGTCGATCGGCGCCATACTTAACCTGTACTTTTCCACATCTATAGTCCCTAGGGCTTGGAAACAGGCATGGGTATCCCCCATTATTATGAAGCCCTCCCTGGATCCGTCAAAACCAGAAAACTTTAGGCCAATCTCCCTCCTCCCGTGGGTGGCCAAGATTGCGGAGGCTCATGTGAATAATGTTCTATCTCTGTATATGAGCCAAAATGACATTCTGGATCCGTCGCAAAACGGGTTCCGGCCTGGCCATAGCACGGAGTCCGCTCTTCTTGCCTCTACGGAACACTTAAGGATGATCCTTGATGCCGGTCAGAGTGCTGCGATAATCCTGTTAGACCTCAGCGCTGCCTTTGACACGGTTTCACATGACATTCTTCTGCACCAGCTGGAGTCGGTAGGGATTACGGGATCTGCCTTAGAGTGGTTCCGGTCTTTCCTAGAGAAGAGATCCTTTCGGGTTTCGGCACCGCCATACATCTCTCAGTCTCACTCTATTGGCCAGGGGGTTCCGCAAGGCTCTGCACTCAGTACATCTTTGTTCAATCTGTATGTGCAACCTCTGGCAGTTGTGGCAAAAGAGTGGGACTTAGCGCTGGTGTCTTACGCGGATGATACCCAGCTGGCCATCTACATCAGCTACTAGGTTTAGAGATGGTATGGCAGCTGTCGCCCAGTGGATGGCAGACAATTGTTTACAGCTCAATGCTAGCAAAACAGAGGTTTTGCTAGTAGGGAAAAACACTGCCCTCTGGAATGAGCATTGGTGGCTGGCTTTGCTGGGCACGATGCCAATGCCAAAGCCCCTAGTTAAGAACTTGGGAGTGCGGATGGACTCCTCACTTAGCTTTCAGACCCACACAAAGAGAGTGGCAGCTACCTGTGTGGGCCTGCTGAGAGGCCTAAAACCTATCCTGAAGTATTTTGAGCAAACAGTACGTCAGCTTTTTGTTCAAGCCATGATTATCTCTCGTTTGGACTATGCCAGCGTATTGCTCCTGGGTGCTAACAAAGCTGAGGTACTGCGACTCCAACGGGTTCAAAACCTGGCAGCGAGAACTCTGATTGGGCTCCCTTGCAGATGCCCTGTCAGAGCAACGATTGGAAGACTCCGTTGGCTCCCAATTGCTTCTCGGATTAAATTTAAAGCCCTCGTCATGGCGTTTAAGATCCTTAAAACCGGGAGACCGGTCTTAATGCGCCCATTGTTGACCTGGTACGTTCCCCGGCGTAGCCTGCGCTCGCTGGGACAACACCTGGTGAATGTACCATGAACCAAACTATGCCGCATGGGAGGGCGCTCCTTTCGGGTGTTGGCAGCTACACTATGGAACTCCCTGCCGGACCACATCCGTGGAATAGAGAACCTGCTGGCTTTTCGGAAAGCCATTAAAACTCTTCTCTTCTCATCATCATAGGCTGTTGTCTACATCTGGCTAACCTTGAGTACCTGTCTCTTGATTTAGCTGCGCTGGGACGCCTCTTTGCTGGGGCAGCTGTTGCGCTTTACCAAACCCCTAACATAACATAACATAACATGTATGCAGATGACATAGCCCTTTACGATCTAGAACCCCATATTAACCTTGAAGCAGTTATCTGGGAGGTCATACACTTCGGGGAATTGTCGGGTGTCAAAATTAACTGCACTAAGTCCATTATCTTCCCCCTCACGGAAAACACCCAACAAATTGAATCGGAATACTCAATACCATGGGTGACGGAACCAGTCAAATATCTGGAGGTATGACTTAGGTAAGACATCGGGGACCTCTTGACAGCAAACTACGGTAGGGCAATCACCTGCCTAGAGGACAGACTCCCAATATCTACCACTCTCCCTCTCGGGAATGTTGGGAATAGCCAAGATGGTGGTTCTGCCAAAATTCCTGTATCAATTTGTCAACCTGACTCTATCCTCCAAATTCCGACAGCGCCTAAGATCATTATTAATAACACTTGCATGGTCTGGGAAACAGCCCATTATAGCACGAGAAGTCCTCACCTGCCCCTACGGCAGGGTGGATTAAATGCCCCAGATCTTACAATATATGTTTAGGCACCCTTAAACTGGACAATCTTCCCGCCTCTGCAAGCAAAACTCTAATCCACACTCTGGTGACCTCGCAGCTGGACTATGGGAATGTCCTATAATTGAGAGCATCCAAAGGAAGCTTGCAACGGTTGCAACACATTCAGAATGCAGCGGTACACTTAGTTTTCAATCTACCTAGATGGGCTACAGCGACGAAATTCCTGGACTCTCTTTACTGGCTGCCAATCAGTAAAAGAATTCTCTTAAAAGCTCTATGTTTCTGTCACCAGAGTCTACAGGGGAAAGGTCTTAGCTACCTGTATGATCTCCTGACCCACTACAAGCCTACTCAGCAGTTGAGATCGAAAGGAGCACATCTGCTCAAAGTACCGAAAATTAAAAGGGCAAGGATGGGTGCAGGCTCATTTGGCTATCCAGAAGCCACAAATTGGAAAACTCTGCCACCTTTGCTGCCTGCATAAACATCTGAGAACATCTTTCACAGAGGTCTAAAAACCTGGCTTTACCAGTTATAAGCCGTGCCTCTCGGTTTGACTCCCGCTTATAACCATTTCCATAGCGCAGGGACGGGAAACATCCTTTACAATGCAACTTTTACCACGCAGTGCCTTTACGACATAACTTTTACAACGCAAACCATTACAACGCATTGCGCTGGGGGGCGCTCTAGGATAGGGAATACGTTTAATTTACTATCCAACACCTTCCCTAGTGTCCAGGGGGACTGGAGTTGGAATAGTAAATTAAACTATTCACTATCCAGCACCCAAAGCGCTATGCGTTGTAAAGGTTTGCGTTGTAAAGTCTGCGTTGTAAAGGCAGGCGTGGTAAAAGCATGCGTTGTAATGTCATACATCCCGCAGGGACACACCAGTCGGTGTAGACAGGCGCTTTACAAATTACTTTATTATCAATATTATATGCAATATGTGCGCAGGCTCTATATGCCCACTACTGGACATATCCCATCAAATTTCAACCGCACTTGGCGGTGGAGGCAGACCTGGTACATCGCACCTCCCTATCCACGGCACTTTACCACCCACCCGTACAGAAGAACTCTGCCAGCCACACGCTTCACCCCAGCTTCTCCGCAAGCTCCCATGTCTCCTTCAACCACACCACCAAACTCCACTGGACCGACCATTGCTGCATCAACTTCACCTTCCGGAAACCCACTATGCACCACCGCACCCAACAGATCCCCCGACGCTGCTGGATCAAAGTCCCTGAAGACCAGCTAACCACCACCCTCGCCCGGAGCCCACCTAGCGACCCCACAGACCCCGACACCGCCGCTTGCAACCTCAGACAGTGGATCGACGACTGCGCCAACAGCCTTGCCCCGATCAAGAAACCTTCCAACAGACACACCAGCAAGAAAGCCAGCTGGTTCACTGAGGACCTCCAGGCCTCCAAGCAAAGCTGCCAAAATTTAGAGAAGAAATGACATCGCGAACAGACACCGGACAGCTACGCAGCCCACAAGAACGCCACCCGCAGACTCCATCACCTCATCAAATCCGCCTAAAGGACCTCCTTCAAAGACAGCCTAGACAGCAACGCACACAACAGCAAAGAACTCATCAACATCGTGAAGGAACTCTCCAACCCCAGCTCCAACACCAACGACGACGTCCCACCCTCACAAGCCCTGTGCAACTCACTGGCTACCTTCTTCCATTGCAAGATCGCAGACATCACCACTGCTCACCAGGGGGGGGGGGGAGGAACTCAGAGCAGCTCTTTCACCACTGCTCACAAGGGGGGAAGGGTTCTCAGAGTAGCTCTTTCACCACTGCTCACCGGGGGGACGGGTTCTCAGAGCAGCTATTTCACCACTGCTCACCGGGGGGAACGGGTTCTCAGAGCAGCTCTTTCACCACTGCTCACCGGGGGGACGGGTTCTCAGAGCAGCTCTTTCACCACTGCTCACTGGGGGGGACGGGTTCTCAGAGCAGCTCTTTCACCACCGCTCACCGGGGGGACGGGTTCTCAGAGCAGCTCTTTCACCACTGCTCACCGGAGGGGGGGGGCAGGCTCTCAGAGCAGCTCTTTCACCACTGCTCACCAGGGGGGACAGGCTCTCAGAGCAGCTCTTTCACCACTGCTCACCGGGGGGGGGGGGGTGGACAGGCTCTCAGAGCAGCTCTTTCACCACTGTTCACCAGGGGGGGATAGGCTCTCAGAGCAGGTCTTTCACCACTGCTCACCAGGGGGGCAGGCTATCAGAGCAGCTCTTTCACCGCTGCTCACCAGGGGGGTGGGGGACAGGCTCTCAGAGCAGCTCTTTCACCACTGCTAACCAGGGGGGTAGGGGACAGGCTCTCAGAGCAGCTCTTTCACCACTGCTCACCGGGGGGGGGAGGGGGGGAAGGCTCTCAGAGCAGCTCTTTCACCACTGCTCACCGGGGGGGGACAGGCTCTCAGAGCAGCTCTTTCACCACTGCTCACCGGCGGGGGGGGGGGGGCAGGCTCTCAGAGCAGCTCTTTCCTCACTGCTCACCAGGGGGGCACAGGCTCTCAGAGAAGCTCTTTCACCACTGCTCACCAGGGGGGTGAGGCTCTCAGAGCAGCTCTTTCACCACTGCACACCAGGGGGTGGACAGGCTCTCAGAGCATCTCTTTCACCACTGCTCAGCGGGGGGGGAACAGGCTCTCAGAGCAGCTCTTTCACCACTGCTCACCAGGGGGGTGGGGGACAGGCTCTCAGAGCAGCTCTTTCACCACTGGTCACCAGGGGGGTGGACAGGCTCTCAGAGCAGCTCTTTCACCACTGCTCACTTGGGGGGGGGGACAGGCTCTCAGAGCAGCTCTTTCCTCACTGCTCACCAGGGGGAGGCACAGGCTCTCAGAGCAGCTCTTTCACCACTGCTCACCAGGGGGGGTGAGGCTCTCAGAGCAGCTCTTTCACCACTGCTCACCGGGGGGGGGGGGCAGGCTCTCAGAGCAGCTCTTTCACCACTGCTCACCGGGGGGGACAGGCTCTCGGGGCAGCTCTGTCACCACTGCTCACCGGGGGGGTGGGGGGGGACAGGCTCTCAGAGCAAATCTTTCACCACTGCTCACCGGGGGGGACAGGCTCTCAGAGCAGCTCTTTCACCACTGCTCACCGGGGGGGTAGGCTCTCAGAGCAGCTCTTTCACCACTGCTCACCGGGGGGGGGTACAGGCTCTCAGAGCAGCTCTTTCACCACTGCGCACCAGGGGGGGGCAGGCTCTCAGAGCAGCTCTTTTACCACTGCTCATCGGGGGGACAGGCTCTCAGAGCAGCTCTTTCACCACTGCTCACCAGGGGGGGGCAGGCTCTCAGAGCAGCTCTTTCACCACTGCTCACTGGGGGGGACAGGCTCTCAGAGCAGCTCTTTCACCACTGCTCACCAGGGGTGTGGACAGGCTCTCAGAGCAGCTCTTTCACCACTGCTCACCAGGGGGCACAGGCTCTCAGAGCAGCTCTTTCACCACTGCTCACCAGGGGGGCTCTCAGAGCAGCTCTTTCACCACTGCTCACTGGGGGGGACAGGCTCTCAGAGCAGCTCTTTCACCACTGCTCACCAGGGGGGGTGGACAGGCTCTCAGAGCAGCTCTTTCACCACTGCTCACCAGGGGGGGACAGGCTCTCAGAGCAGCTCTTCACCACTGCTCACCAGGGGACACAGTCTCTCAGAGCAGCTCTTTCACCACGGCTCACCAGCGGGGACAGGCTCTCAGAGCAGCTCTTTCACCAATGCTCACCGGGGGGGACAGGCTCTCAGAGCAGCTCTTTCACACTGCTCACCGGGGGGACGGGTTCTCAGAGCAGCTCTTTTATCACTGCTCACCAGGGGGGGGTGGGCAGGCTCTCAGAGCAGCTCTTTCACCACTGCTCACCGGGGGGGCAGGCTCTCAGAGCAGCTCTTTCACCACTGCTCACCGGGGGAGACAGGCTCTCAGAGCAGCTCTTTCACCACTGCTCACCGGGGGAGACAGGCTCTCAGAGCAGCTCTGTCACCACTGCTCACCAGGACCTCGGGGGGGGGGGGTCAGGATTTCAGAGCATCTCTTTCACCACTGCTCACCAGGGGGAGGGGGGACAGGCTCTCAGAGCACCTCCTTCACCACTGCTCACCGGGGGGGGACAGGCTCTCAGAGCAGCTCTTTCACCACTGGTCACCAGGGGGGGGACAGGTTCTCAGAGCAGCTCTTTCACCACTGCTCACCAGGGTGGGGCAGGCTCTCAGAGCAGCTCTTTCACCCCTGCTCCCCGGGGGGGACAGGCTCTCAGAGCAGCTCTTTCACCACTGCTCACCAGGGGGGGACAGGCTTTCAGAGCAGCTTTCACCACTGCTCACCAGGGGGATGGGGGGGACAGGCTCTCAGAGCAGCTCTTTCACCACTGCTCACAAGGGGGCAGGGGGACAGGCTCTCAGAGCAGCACTTTCACCACAGCTCTTTCACACTGCTCACCGGGGGGACGGGTTCTCAGAGCAGCTCTTTTACCACTGCTCACCAGGGGGGGGTGGGCAGGCTCTCAGAGCAGCTCTTTCACCACTGCTCACCGGGGGGGGCAGGCTCTCAGAGCAGCTCTTTCACCAATGCTCACCGGGGAGGGGGACAGGCTCTCAGAGCAGCACTTTCACCACTGCTCACTAGGGGGGGCAGGCTCTCAGAGCAGCTCTTTCACCACTGCTCACCGGGGGGACAGACTCTCAGAGCAGCTCTTTCACCACTGCTCACCGGGGGGGACAGACTCTCAGAGCAGCTCTTTCACCACTGCTCACCGGGGATGAGGGGTGGGGGGGCACAGGCTCTCAGAGCAGCTCTTTCACCACTGATCACCGGGGGGACAGGCTCTCAGAGCAGCTCTTCACCACTGCTCCCCAGGGGGCACAGGCTCTCAGAGCAGCTCTTTCACCACTGCTCACCGGGCGGGACAGGCTCTCAGAGCAGCTCTTTCACCACTGCTCACCAGGGGGGGGGCAGGCTCTCAGAGCAGCACTTTCACCACTGCTCACCGTGGGGGGGGGCAGGCTCTCAGAGCAGCTCTTTCACCACTGCTCACCGGGGGAGGGGGACAGGCTCTCAGAGCAGCACTTTCGCCACTGCTCCCTAGGGGGGGCAGGCTCTCAGAGCAGCACTTTCACCACTGCTCACCAGGGGGGTGGACAGGCTCTCAGAGCAGCTCTTTCACCACTGCTCACAGGGGGGGGGCAGGCTCGCAGAGCAGCTCTTTCACCACTGCTCACCGGGGGAGGGGGACAGGCTCTCAGAGCAGCACTTTCACCACTGCTCACCGGGGGGGCAGGCTCTCAGAGCAGCTCTTTCACCACTGCTCACCAGGGGGGGACAGGCTCTCAGAGCAGTACTTTCACCACTGCTCACCAGGGTGGGGCAGGCTCTCAGAGCAGCTCTTTCACCACTGCTCACTGGGGGGGGAGCTCTCAGAGCAGCTCTTTCACCACTGCTCACCAGGGGGGGACAGGCTCTCAGAGCAGCTCTTTCACCACTGCTCACCAGGGGGGTGGACAGGCTCTCAGAGCAGCTCTTTCACCACTGCTCACAGGGGGGGGGGCAGGCTCTCAGAGCAGCTCTTTCACCACTGCTCACCAGGGGGGTGGACAGGCTCTCAGAGCAGCTCTTTCACCACTGCTCACCGGGGGGACAGGCTCTCAGAGCAGCTCTTTCACTACTGCTCACCAGGGGGGGGGGACAGGCTTTCAGAGCAGCTTTCACCACTGCTCACCAGGGGGGGGCAGGATCTCAGAGCAGCACTTTCACCACTGCTCACCGGGGGGGCAGGCTCTCGGGGCAGCACTTTCTCCACTGCTCACCGGGGGGGGGGGGCAGGCTCTCAGAGCAGCACTTTCACCACTGCTCACTAGGGGGGGCAGGCTCTCAGAGCAGCTCTTTCACCACTGCTCACCGGGGGAGGGGGACAGGCTCTCAGAGCAGCTCTTTCACCACTGCTCACTAGGGGGGGCAGGCTCTCAGAGTAGCACTTTTACCACTGCTCACCAGGGGGGTGGACAGCCTCTCAGAGCAGCTCTTTAACCAGTGGTCACGGGGGGGCAGGCTCTCAGAGCAGCTTTTTCACCACTGCTCACCAGGCAGGGGGGAGGGGGACATAAATAGTCTCTCAGAGCAGCTCGTCTTGCCCCACTGCTCACCTGGATCCTGTCTGGGCCGGGGGTAGTGGAGGTGGTATAAGATGAGGGATGAATGCCCCACATGCTGCTACTGTTCACCAGGTGCGACCTCAGAGGTGGGGGAGGATGTTGGGGGTAGGAGAGGTGGGTTGAATGCCCCACGTCCTGCCACTGCTCACCAGGTCCTATCTGGGGCGGGGGGAGGTTGGGATAAGAGGAGGGTTGAATGCCTCACATCCTGCCACTGCTCACCAGGTCCTGCCAGGGGTTGGGGGATGATGTTGGGGTAAGAGGAGGGATGAATGCCTGACATCCTGTTAATGAACACCAGGTCCTGACTGCGACCAGGGGTGGGGGAGGTTGTTTGGGGCTACAACGAAGGCGTGCTGCCTCAATCCATAGCGGCAGGGAGTTCGAGATCAGGAGCTCTGGAGCGCTAAATAGACAGCGCATTTTACGCACTTAACAGCGCTATTTACAACTGATTTTAAAATATCCTGTTTTGTATCTAAGTTGTTGTTGGGTTTATTTTTACCCTGTTTTTAGTCCCACTCACCTGCACTATAATAGTAATCACACCGCATTTCGCGGGTCCTTTTTCACCCCTTGGCGGCCATCTTAGGGGAAGGTCGTGACGCCAGGCGGCGCCATCTTTGTTGCCGCACTAGTGGTTGGCCGAGCGCTACTTAGGGCGGGCAAACCTGAGGCTCTGCCTTGACTAACGAAGGCGTGCTGCCCCAATCCATAGCGGCAGGGAGTTCGAGATCAGGAGCTCTGGAGCGCTAAATAGACAGCGCATTTTACGCACTTAACAGCGCTATTTACAACTGATTTTAAAATATCCTGTTTTGGGATGTGGTGCCTGTGGATGCAGTGGAGTGACTCCTTCACTCCAAGGGAGATGTCTTCAGCTGTGCTTGATGCTCCACAGGTCCTGCACAGATCCTGTATGGTGCACGGGCACAGACAATGCAGCAGACTGAGTGGGAGATGAAGTCGGCCCAAACAAAGTCCAGCGAAGTCCAGCGTGTCCAGATGGTCGAAGTTCAGTGGTTTCTTGTTCAGAATCTTGTCCATGTAGAATCTATGGTCCGACAGCCAGGTAAGCCCGTTTGTACCCACAGGAGAGGGTTGGACAGATTCCGGGGATCCTCCCAGGGGTACCAGGAAGACCAGGGACCCCACAAAGATCGCTTCAGACGGGTGGAATCATACCTCCAACATCTGTTACTGGGGTGAAGGTACGATTCTAAGCTATTTGATACCAAGCACGACATGGTTTGTGGCAGCCGTTTTCGAGATTGCATTTTGCACGAGCATATGATTCACTTCTACGTATATGTTTGGTTGCGTCACCAACAGCCCGGGAAAAAGGTTTTCCGTAGGCTGCATGGGTGCTCTGCTCATGCAGGGGCACCCTCACACGTAAAACCCAGCACCCTGTCTTTAGGATTGTCAAGGCCTGCTATGGGGTGACTGATAGGTTTTAAGTGTAGTGACCTATAGATATAGTAAACCTATATCTTTCATTAATTTTTACACAGGCTGCAATGGCAGACCTGTAGTTCCATTTCGCATGGCCTCTCATGGGTGGCATAATACATGCTTCAGCCCATGGGAGGCCTCTGGGGGTACCTATGCCCTGGTGTACTATATACTAGGGACTGACAAGAGTACCCCAGTATCCAATCTGGAGTGTACCTAGCACATATCATAACAGTTGTAACGAGAAAACAGATAGACCGGGGTCCTGATTAGCAGGATCCCAGTCAGACTAGTCAAAAAACAGAACAGCACTGGCAAAAAGGGAGACTTCAAATATCGACGGGGACATAGACCCGCAATGACAAACACTGGCCTCGCATAGTGATACAGCACCGGCAAAAAGGGAGACTACAAATATTGGCGGGGACATAGACCCGCAATGACAAACACTGGCCACGCATAGTGATACAGCACCGGCAAAAAGAGAGACTACACATATCGGCGGGGACATAGACCCGCAATGTAAAACACTGGCTACCCATAGTGATACAGCACCGGCAAAAAGAGAGACTACAAATATCGGCGGGGACATAGACCCGCAATGACAAACACTGGCCACGCATAGTGATACGGCACGGCAAATGCCCATGGTGGGTGATGAATCGAGAGCACTCAATAAGCGACGATCCGCTGAGGGGCTGGGTGAGGTTTGCCCAATATATGGCTGCGGTGGGGGCCAGGGGCTGCGCGGACATCCTGCTTGGGACCCCTTCTCTCTAATGCACTGGATTTGCAGCAGTCTGAGACAATTCTGAGCAGAAGCACACCATGCTAAGAGCTGTGCCGGGAATGCGCTGCGCCTAGGACTAAAATTAAGGGGTATATTCACAAGAACGTGTGATAAACATCACCAAAAATTGCTAATGCAACTTTAAACATCACAGCCCATCGTGGGAAAATAACCCTGTGTTAATGTATAATTCACAACCCGGCGGTAGCATGCAATAGTATGCCGAAATCACGGCCAATGTCAGCGATACAACCACCCTGACGGAGATAAAAACACAAACCACAACACCAGAAAACGTGAGATGAGCCCATGCGCGATGAGGAAAGCAGGGATAAGCACCACCAGGACCGCGAAACACACGGCAGGCAGGAATAAGCACAACAAAAGTCTGAAAAGGTAAGACAGACCAAATAGAAAACAACTGCCAAACACAATGGAGGCAACCTGAGCCAGCAGACAACCCCACCAAACCCATTGGCAACAAAACATTGTACATTGGAGGCCATCTTGGACAAGATGAATGCAGCCTGAAAGCGGAGGAGGAGAATGGCAGAAAACAAGAACTGCAGAAATGATGCAAAAGTCACAAACAAGCAGAAACATGACAATAACAAGAACGTAGCAATGTACACTGGAGGTGGGAGTCCAGTGCCACACCAGGAACAGGATGACATGGTGGAAATGATGCCCACCACATCAGTCTGGAGATGGTGGCAGGACTCAGGGAAAGGAAACTGCACCAAACAACAGACACAACAGCAACAGGGAGAAGAACCAGCAGGTACTGGAGGACGGGGGAGATGAGCACAATGGCACACATGCACACCTAAGCACAGCACAACTGCAGACAAACCATGCCCAAGAGTAACAACACCAACCAGGAGCGCAAGTCACACAACACGGCAATGTCACACCACTGAACAAGCACAGAAGTGAAGACTACACCACCTGAAAGGAAGAAGGGTGAGCCAAATCAGAGCGGGAGGAACATTTCACATACAATGCAGCACACACACATAGGAAGCATAGCACCCCAACATCGAACACAATGTGGTACAAACACCAACTTGTGCACAAACAAACACAGGACACATGTGCACCCCCCTGTGGCCGGTAAACATCCATACGCAACTGGCAAAGCACGAAACAGGGACATGATAATGCCAAGTACAAACACACAGTCCTGATGGTGTAGCAATGCACGTATGGCAGGGAGCCAGAGAGTCCGTAACACACACATTGGCATACAAATCAAGACACAGCACAGTTGGAGACAAGTGAAAGTGCAGAAATTTTATCAACAAGTGCGAGTAAGTACGGCCAAGAGAAGTCAATAAACAACCTGTGGAGACCACGAAATATCACAACTTCACATATACAGAGGCAGGAGTGGGTTAATTTCCTCAGGGAGAACGTATTTGCACTGCACCTTTTTAATTTTTTTATTTCAGACCTTTCAAGAAAACTAGATGGAATTAACTCACACCGACCTAAATTAGGAAAACTTTTATTATCGTACCTGGCCTATGCAGATTATATTATTCTCTTAAACCTGATTAAGGTAGGTCTGATAAGGCTATTAAATGAACGCTCCGATTTTCTGTTGGCAAACAACCTGGAATCAAATCTCTCAAAAACCAAAACGATGCTTATTACAAATCGGACAGCTACGACTCAACGAATTAGACTAAAGGGTAACCCGCTGGAGAAAGTGTCATGCTATAAATATCTGGGATTATTCATTGACGATAAACTTTTGTTTCATGATCACCAAAAGTACACGAAACAATGAGAAGGGGCCCTAACATTCGCCCTCCAAACCCTGGCAAAGAAGTTGGAGGGTCCGTCCTTGAAACTATTACTAACGATAACGTCAGCCAAAGCTCTTCCAACATTATCTTACGCCAGCGCTGCAATGCATGGAAACGACGCAGAAACCCTAAACAGTCTAATAACGCGCATTTACAAAAAGATTCTTCTACTTCCAAAGACTGCCTCACCAGCTCAGATGCGCTTGGAGTTCAGGCTAATGAATGAAACATTGGGGAGGCTCTACTCATACATTAAAGTATGGTATCAAATAAAACAAAATGTAGAAAAAAACGGCCTTAATGAATCCCTATGGCAGGAAAGGGATCAAGATAAATATTCGCCAGCACACAAATTTCTTGAAGACTTCTTAAAGATCACAAGCACAAGGGAGCTGTGGAGTAAACAAATGCCTTACCAAGCATTCAAATTAATAATAAATAAAGCTGCAAGGTTCCACTCATTACGGACCGATAAAGATCTTTTTCGCACAAGAAGTCACTCGTGGACACTGATCAACACCTATGAAACCTTGAAGCAAGCAGCCTATCTGGACTCTACTTATTCAATCTACATTAAGAAGAAATTAATAATATTAAGGTTCGGACAGTTCCTTACTCTTGCGGAAGCCCCCACACTGGAAACTAATAGAAAATGAAAATTGCCGGCATTGTGGTTATAAAAAAGAAGATTTGATTCATCTTGTATGTCACTGTAAGACATTGCAACCAGCCCGAACCGCAATATTGCGGCGCGCAATTCAGGACAGAGGCATAAGATCGTGCAGGTCAGCTATCATATGTGGACTAGACTCCAACGACCCCCAAATGAACTGCAAATTGATTACATTTTTACGAATCCACGAGCACGAACTGAATGTTAAATCACAGTAATAATATGATAAGTATCTTACAATTATATAACTTTCTAGGATTTTATGCTTTTACAGAGATGTAATTTTTATGTGACACAGAATTTTTTAAATTAGAATTTGGTATATTGTTATGCTTTTAACAATAAAATAAACAAACAAACAAACTACATTAAGAGAAGTGCCACGATATGCAGACAACAGCAGCCGAATGTCAGAATGAGGAACGTAGGAAAGCACCCATGTCCACCCCGGGGGAGTAACTCACCAACACAAGTCAGTGCCAACCCGTGTTGGTTGCCCGCGCCTGGAACATGAATCCTGGCCAATGCAGCCATGTCCACTGTCATCTTGGGACATGTGACCATACCCACAACATGCAACTATGTGTCGGGACACGTGCAATGGCTCACATCCAGTTGTGGCTGCAGGTACCTTGTCACTCATCCATGAACGCAACTATAGCTGCGTAGGCCAACATCGCAAATGAGCGATCATCGTCCACTACATCTGACATGTCGCAACATAATCCTTCAGCTGACCCGGACAGATGTGCTGACTCCAACCACTGGACCCGTTGTACACCAAAGCCCAATTGGGTAGTGGCTCAATGTGCTCACTGCAAACTACAACTCGTGCAATGTCCCAGGTCCAGTTTTCTGCCTGCATGCCAAACATCGATGCATGCCATAAGCGGTCATCCTGGTGATACTCCTGGTCGTGGGCCTTCAGGGGCACACACACACCTAGTAATCCAGATCAGCTAGCATTACGTTGGAGAGGCAGACATCCATGGGCTACTCGAATATGCACGAGTAACAATGCAACACAGGCTGACGCGCACAAGGCGGCAGCTCAGCGGGTAACTGATCAGCAGCCCTGTCAATGGCAGTGCCCCCAGTACATGCAGCAGACGTGCATGGTGCAACTCCACGTGACTGGAGTCGAGCATGTGTCCGGGATGGTCTGCCATTGCGTCTGTGGCTCGGCTTGAAGTGGCACTGGCTTGCACTGGCTTGCCCTGAGACAGGCCGGTGGATGAAATGTCACAGCTCGGTGCAATGAGCAGTGTCTGTGTGCAACGGGTGCAGGCATTGGTTGGGGTGGGAGTACGTGTGAAGGCCATTTCACGCACACCAACTATGACCAAGGACTACTGCGCATGGGATGTGTACACGTTGGACTCATGTTGGGCAGTGCGAAGTGTGTGAGTCGCAACAAATGCTATCGTATCTGTCATGGGGTGCTAGGCACATGCAAGTTCCTGCTCGGAGCTACAGATGTGCCTGATAGGACCTTTCAACCCTACAATGACTTCAACAGCTGCATGCATACCGGAGACATACAGAGGCCGGTCGTGGGTGTGGTGGGACATCTGCGACCCTGGGATTTATGTATGACATGCCCAGCACGATGGACATAGGCGGACTCAATGTGTCACGTTGCCACACAGCTGCACCTCCCTGCCACAGGCACACACACTTGTGTGCGATGCACGGTTGCATCACGTGCACTCCTATTGGACACCATTCTAATGTCCGTCCGTGCATGTCCAACGCCATGCCAACAATAACGTTGGCCTTCGAAGGTTTGCGCCCACTTGGGTGTCAGCCAATGGTCCGGACAGGTCGGACACAGGTGTTCAACACATGGCTGACTGGGATCTTGCTCTTATGAGGCCAGGTAACAGACTAATACATCTGCAAGACTGATACACATGACACCTGGCATGCATGTGCCAAGAACCCAAGCGTCCTCGCGCTCCTACATGTCCCTGTCTCAGCCGGCCCGCCCTCCTGGTACATGCCACATTGCAAAATCGTGTACTGTGGTCCTGGTGGCAACAATACCCCAAAACAAAGACACACTTACCATACTTCATGCACCAGCACATGTCTGGACCACGCCCTGCCCCCCCCCCCCTGCTGAACCAACACACGCAGCCTGTGCATGCAGGGGGGCAGGTGTGGGGCTACATGTCAAGGGCCACTGCCAATGCTGAGGTGACATGGCAACGTCCACAGAAGACAGCCCAGTGTGATGTTGCACGGTCCGTGCCCATCATGCTGACACAATGAACACACAGGCACACTTGCTCAGATGTTTACGTTTATGTTTATGGGATTTGTAAAGCGCCTGACTACCCTTGGGCATCCATCTCAGCGCTGGGATGTTTCAGAGGTAAAGGCAATCAACACTCAGTCCTACGGGAAGAGCCGTGTCTTAAGTCTTTTCCAAAAGGAGGCTTTATTTTCAGTGAGTTGGAGCTCTGGGTCTCAGCTGTTCCAGAGCGTGGGTACCAGATGGGCGAAGGATCTTCCACCCCATCTGGTTCTTTTGATTGTAGCCGCTTTCATCAGGAATTGTGAACTTGATCCGAGATGTCGGTGGGTCGAAAAGTGAGCGACCAGCTTTTGGATAAGGGCAGGGCCCCTCCCATACTTGGCTCGATGTGCAAGGCTTAAGGACTTACATTTGATTCTGGCTTGGATCGGGAGCCAATGCAATTCCCTCAATCCTGATTTGACTGATTGAAGTCAGGGTATGATCAGAAGCAGTCGGGCAGCAGCAATCTGAACAATGTGTAGTCTGTTTGTTACATATTTAGGAGAGCCCAGAAAGAGAGAGTTGCCGTAGTCCAGTCTCGATATAACTAAGGCCTGGCCTACACAGATGATATTGTTCTCTTAAGCCTGACTAGTAAGGCTATTAAATGAATATTAGGGGCTGTTTACTCCCTGGTCTACGGTGGTAAGTGATTTAACAATTTTAAAGAGCTCCTTAGAGGAGTTTGAAGATTTTGCTATTTGTTCTTCATAGAAAACAGCCTGAGCTTTCCTAATGCTCTTATGATAGAGCTGTATAGCTATTTTATAAGATCTTTTTAGTTCAGGGTCATAAGACTTCCTTCAGTCTTGTTCCAATGTTTTACAGTTTTTTTGTGCAACCAGCATAGGTGAGAACCAATCGGATCTATTCAAATTTGTGTGAGTTAGAGGGCCTGGCTTCCTACACTTCCTGTCAATAGAGCTATTGATCCATGTTAGCCGGTTGCCATGGGCCTCTTCTAGGTCTTTTGTGTCTGGAGATATTGGGCTTTCCGGAAGAGGACCACGCCCAGGGCTACGTGCTTTTTATTCACACCCCTACGCTGACCTGGCATACACCGGGCCATCCCACTCTGCGCACGCTTAAGGGGAGGACATAACAGGCAACATTTCTACGTACTCCCCCACTGGCCAGGATGACATAGTTGCGTCCACTGTCCACTACACTACATACACCAGACGTGTATGTCAGCATGGATATGGGTGTGTTCTGCATACTGCAGTATGTCTAGCACATCTATCCCACACTTGGCATTGTGTAATTTCCACAATTATAGTTCTCCTGTCTCCTTCACACATGCCTGGTTGCCACCTCTCCTCATATTTGGCCAGTGTGAGGCTGAGGTGCCATGCCGTTGATGGCTCATGTGCAGGGCTTGCCCAGGTTACCATTGTCCCTTGGTGCCATCCTGGGAACGCTAGTTGCTGATGGACTGTCGGAGGATGGAGGAATCGTGCACACTGGCTGGGTAGTTGGAGGCGACATTGGAGGAGGTTCCACGGTGTTCTGTTGTTGCCTGCACATTGATGTGAGATGTGTGCTTTCTGTTGTGGCGATTGTTTGCTGTGTTGGTGGGGGGCACAGGTATGACATGTGTGCTGTGGATTGCCCCCAAGACATGCGTGCATCCAGCTATGATGTATGGCCCCTGCTTGGTGTCCATCGGATCCTGCGCATTGTGTTGGACTTATAGGGACTGGGGTACCAGGCTGTGGTAATGTCCAGGACATGTGTGAGGTACTTGGATGTGGCTGGCAGTGACTTCTCTGACTCTTGCAGGTGTTGGTTGGGGGGCAACAGGGGCCAACAGGTGCAGCACAGCCAGCAGCTTTGTATGGAGTGGGATGTTGGTTGTCCGCTGTGTTGGTTCTGTCGGCCTGTTGGGTCTTGTTGGCCAAGATGCGTAGGATAGCTGTTCTTTTGGGCCTGTAGTGGGCAATGACATTGACAGGTGTTGGGTCTGTGAGGCTGGTCATTTCCTGGAGGTCCGTTGTCTTTGTATACGCTCCCTCTGTGGTGTTCTTGAGGAGTGTTCCGGGTGTGCGTTGGGGTCCTGCGGTGGTGGCGGTGGGTGTTGTGGCCCTCTTGAAATGAAATGAAATGAAAATGGGATTTGCAAAGCGCTGCAGTTGCCCTGAGGCGTCTAGGCACTAAAACTAAACAGAAAAAGCCCTCAGGAGGTTACTAATTACTGAAACAAAAAGGTTTTAAGCTGTTTTCGGAAGCTAGTTAGGTTGGGATTATCTCGCATCTGCAGAGGGAGGGTGTTCCACAGTTTAGACACGTGGTACGAGAACGAACGTCCTCCTGCTCTGGCTCTGAAGATTCTGGGGATTTTAGCTAGTGATGCGGTTAAGGAGCGAAGTGCCTTGTTGGGGAGATAGGGGGAAATGAGGGAGGAGTTGATTTCTGGACCTATTTTCCAGAAGGTCTGGTGGGCGATGCACAGAGCCTTAAACTTTACTCTGTCCCTAACAGGCAACCAGTGTAGAATTCTGAGGCCGGTTTTTATTGAGGTCTTCCGTGGGACTCCCAGTAGCGCACGAGCAGCACAATTTTGAATGCGCTGAAGTTTTTGTAAGGTGTAATCTGGTGCTCTGAGATAGAGGGCATTATTGAAGTCCAGACGGGACTGGACCAGGACCTGTATGATTATTTGTCCGGCCTCAAATGGAAGAAGGGGAAGAATTTTTTTAATCACCCTAAGGAGGCCAAAACAGGTGGCCGACACCTTAGTGGCCTGTGTGTTAAGGCTCAGCGACTTGTCGAGCCATACCCCCAGACTTTTGATGTTATCTCTCGGGGGTGGAGCCGCTCCCATGCTTGCGGGCCATATCAGCTCCAGAGTAGAAGGGGCCGCCGGGTCCAGGAGCATGAACTCAGTTTAGTCGTCGTTGAGCTTCAGGCATGAGTTCATCATCCAGCTCTTTACGTCCTCCAGGCAAGCCGCTAGATTGGGCGGTGATTGGAGGCCGCTTTTCTGTGCAAGGGAGACCACCAACTGGGTGTCGTCCACATAGGAAATGATGTTAACACCATGCGGACGAACAATCCCGGCCAGTGGCCTCATGTATGCGTTGAAGAGCGTAGGGCTCAAGGATGAACCCTGCGGGACTCCACACTCCAAAGGCCTGCTTGATGACACGAATGTTCCGTCAAAGACCTGGACGGTTCTGTCTGATAGAAAAGACTCAAACCAAACCAGGGCTTCTCCGGACACTCCTAGGTCAGCGAGGCGGTTCAACAGAATTTTATGATGTACCGTGTCAAACGCGGCACTGAGATCGAGGAGGATCACTGCCACTGACCCCCCCCCAATCCAAGATCCATCTCGCTTCCTCAGTTACGGCCAGTAGAGCGGTCTCTGTCCCATGTTTTAGGCGAAAACCCGTCTGGGAGGCATCGAGGAGATGGTTTTCCTCGAGAAAATTCGTCAGAGTGGTATTGACGTGCTTCTCCAGGATCTTGGATACCCATGGGAGCAGAGAAATCGGGTGGTAGTTGCCTGGGTTAGCTGGGTCGAGGGAAGGTTTTTTTAGTAAGGCCCGCACCATTGCATGTTTCCAAGTTACTGGTACCATCCCGCTCAGTATGGAAGAATTCAACAATTCCAGGAGAGTAGGGAGAATGGTTTTGCTGAGCATCCCCAGTGAGCCCGGTGGAGCAGGGTCACATGGAGAGCCGGTTTTTACAAGTTGTACCAGACTCTCCAATGTTTCCAATTTCAACAGAGGAAGGGACTCCAGCTTATTGTCCCTGTCCAGAACTGAGTCCAAGCGTTGAGAGGGTGAATCCATCGATGGATTTGGAAAGGAGAGGTAGATTTTTTTCACTTTTTGGAAGAAGAAATCCACCAACTCATTGCATTTGGACGGTGAACTACTATTATCTGTGACAGGCGGGGAGGGTTTTATCAGGGAATTTACTATGTGGTATATTTCTTTCGGCTTAGATTTAGCCGAGGTTATTTTATCGTTATAGTAAGCTGTTTGCGAGGTTTTTATGGCCGTTTTGTAGTTCCTAATAATTTCCCTGTAAGTAGCTTTATCAGCGGGATCGTAGGTCTTGCGCCATTTCCTCTCTTGTCTCTTACAGAGTGGAGAAGTGTGGCTCACTGGTTAGAAGCGGCAGACCCTGAAGCAGAGGTCAGGCCTGGGACCAGGGTTCAATTCCCGACGCGGCAGGGTCTTGGGCTCAATGTCCACGATGTCGATAATTCTCGCTTTGGTGCCTACTCCAATCATGGGTCCCACTCTGCAACTCTGGGCAATAGCTTGCTTAATCTCCACAACGGCCCCAACAGCGCTGGGATGCCTGGCTTCACCTTGAGGGGGCATCTCACAGGGAAAGCCAGGATGGGTTTCACAGCGGTATACAGCGCCAGGATGCCCCGAGATTGGGCGGCAGTGCGCTTTACAAGTATACACACATTTACATTTACATTTACATTTTGATTTCTAAGGTCTTCTGTGTACCACGGGGCTGATTTACTTTGCCTCTTTGACTTAGATGGGTACGAGGGGAGGACCAAATCAAGAGAGGTAGTTATCCACTCGTTATATTTAATGTTGTTTGCCATCGGGTCATGAGAGAGTATGGGTCTGGTGGTGTTGAGAGCCTTCCTCCAGTTGTCGATAGGAAGTTTGGACCAATTTCGAGTTTTCCGCGATGTAAAAGAGGATGGGGGGGGTTTACTCGTGGTCCAGGTGAAGGCTATCAGGAAATGGTCTGACCATGGGAGACTACTAATGGTACCCACTTTGAGCTGGTCGCTGTTGCTAAAGATCGGGTCCAAAAGATGACCTTTTTCATGCGTGGCAGAGGGGACTAATTGCTCCAGTTGAATGGCAGCCAGGTTTGACATCATTTCTAGTGCCGTGGAGTCCAACAGGTTGTCAAAATGTATGTTGAAATCTCCCAATAAGGTGAAGTTAGAGGGAGAGACAACCAGTTGGGATGCCACCGATAGAAGAGATGTGTTAAATTGTCCGATAGAGCCAGGGGGCCGGTAGATGAGAATACCAGTGAAGCTGGAATTGGGGGAGAACTCAATAGCGAAAGACAGATTTTCGCAGTCCTCAATCTCCTCAGACAAACAGCGGCAGGCAGAACTCTCCTTGTAAATAACTACAAGGCCGCCACCTCTGCCCAGCGGTCGATCAACCTGCGCTATCTGATATCCCGGAGTAATGGCCTGTGCCAGATCCGGCTGAGAGTCTTGATTTAACCAAGTCTCAGTTAAAAAGATCACGTCCGGTGAGTGTTCGTCTAGTAGTAGGGAGATTTCTAAACAGTGTTTCGCTAGGGACCTGCAATTCCGCAGAAGCATAGAATAGTCCTTTATCTCAGGTCTAACAGTGATGGTTTTGATGGTTAGCTCAGATTTACACTGCATACAGCAACGAGGGATCTCCAAAGGGTGTCTAGGGGGGCCACAGCTGGGTGCGACCGGTGGACGCAGCTGATGTAGAAGACATGAGCTGTATACATATTTGTCACCCCCAATAGAGCCAGGGGGCATGGCCCCTGGGCCCGGCCGGGCGTGGACGAGCGCAGACGAGCTTGCTTTAAGCGCGCCTTCGGCGCGCTTTTTGCACGCCCGCTGCGCTCGTCCGCTGCGCCTCCGATAACTCAGCATACTTTTATGCAGGCGGGGAGGGTGAGGCGAGGGGGCGTGGCCGGCACGAGTGGGCGTCGCCGGTGGTCCGAGGGTGGCGGCAAAATAAACAATCAACTCGCCTGCAACAGCGTTCACTCGGCTGTGCAGGGTGTTTGTTGGATGGCGAAGTGACTGCCCATAGAGGGTAGGTGAAATAAAAGCACACAAAATCAGCTATTCAATAGGTTACAATACAGTTTAAAACAATTCAGCTCCCGGCTTTTCGCCTCAGGAGGGGTTCTGGAAGGGCTACGCTATTATCTCAGCGCCCTTTTTAAGCGTCAGGGGGAGGGGGCGTGGCCGGCACCAGTGGGCGTCGCCGGTGGTCCGAGGGTGGCGGCAAAATAAACAATCAACTCACCTGCAACAGCGTTCACTCGGTTGTGCAGGGTGTTTGTTGGATGGCGAAGTGACTGCCCATAGAGGGTAGGTGAAATAAAAGCACACAAAATCAGCTATTCAATAGGTTACAATACAGTTTAAAACAATTAAAACAATTCAGCTCCCGGATTTTCGCCTCAGGAGGGGATCTGGAAGGGCTACGCTATTATCTCAGCGCCCTTTTTAAGCGCCAGGGGGAGGGGGCGTGACCGGCACGAGTGGGCGTCGCCGGTGGTCCGAGGGTGGCGGCAAAATAAACAATCAATTCGCCTGCAACAGCGTTCACTCGGCTGTGCAGGGTGTTTGTTGGATGGCGAAGTGACTGCCCATAGAGGGTAGGTGAAATAAAAGCACACAAAATCAGCTATTCAATAGGTTACAATACAGTTTAAAACAATTCAGCTCCCGGCTTTTCGCCTCAGGAGGGGTTCTGGCAGCATGACCAGTGGCTCCATGGCATCTGTTGCCCTTCCGATGTGGCTGTGGGCTGTTCTCCCTTTTGTGGTGCAGGCTGTGGTCCGACTTTGCACCAGGTCAGAGCAGGTGTTATTTTCCTGGTGCTAATGCGCCTTATCACCTGTTTTGTGTTCTTATTGCAGTTCTGTCTGGTCGTTTTGAATGTTGTGGAGTGGTGTTGTCGCGGCTTTGGGCACAGGAACACCTACTCCGCATCTCATTAGCGATAGTTGCAGGAGTCATCTGTGTCAATGTGTTTTGCGGCTGCTATTGCGGTTGAACTGGTACTGTGGGCTGTTAACACCGGCTTGTAAATGGAGAGATACATTTATCACTACTATGGCAGCTATAAAGTGACGTTAACTCCCCGTCGACAGAAGAATCTCCTTCAAACTCCTGACCCATGCACACAAGGCACTCCACAACACCGGCCCAGCCTACCTCAACAGCCGACTCTCATTCTACGTACCCAACAGGAAACTCCGCTTCACAGACCTGTCTCTGGCCGCAGTCCCACGCATCGACAGAACCACTTCCGGGGGCAGGTCCTTCTCCCACCGCGCCGCCAAGACCTGGAACACCTTCCCTCTCTTCCTATGACAAACTGAAGACGCGCAGACCTTCAGGAGACTACTCAAGACCTGGCTCTTCGATCACTAGCAGCTGCTCCCTTCCTCCCCCTGTGCCTTGAGACCCTCGCGGGTAAGTAGTGCGCTCTACAAATCCACTGATTGATTGATTGATTGATAGCTCCTTGAGAATATGCCCCTCAGTTTTGCAGATAGATGCTGCGGCTGCCCACCGCATTCTATGGAGAACCCACTGAATACCCCCCGACACTGATGCCGGGGAGAGGCGACTTGCTACACTAACATACAAGCCGGCCCACCGCAAAAAGTACACAAGAGGGGGCTTTGATCTGAGTTTGAGCAACAGGCCTGACGAGGTTGGGTCTTGCAAAGACCAGAGACCGGCCGAAGAGGAAGCCGAAGAGGGACGGGCAAGGCCCCTTATAACTCCTTCTACGACACAACATCTCTTTGAGGGGACAGAGGTCCGGCAGCTCACCCTGATGGGGCTGCACTTGAGGAAAAGCTGACTCTCATTGCACCGAGAGACCGGTGCAGAGAGCATACACTTTCCTGTGGCCCCCCTCCCTGGGAGCGCAGGCCCCGTGGAACTCTGGGACGGCCCCCGGATGAGACAGAGATCGATCAGAACAATGGCGCTAGCACACCAAACTCAACCTGCGAAACTTGAGTGTCCGTGGGAGCCCCCTGCTGATCTTCATACAAAAAGACGCGATACCTGCTGCGCTGGAAAGTGAAAGCAATAACTAGAATCTTCAACCACAAGGGCAATCCTGACACTAGACAGACCAAACTCCCTTTCGAAAGGGAAAAAAACACAGGATAAGTGAACAACCACAACCCGCGACCAGCCTAGACAACCCCCAGGAGGAAGGAGGAAGACGCCCAAGATGTCGACATCAAAGCAAACTTGGTGGAAGTTATGTCCAGTCTCTGCAACATAGACGCCAAACTAGACCTCGTGGCAAGTCATCTCAACAAAATGAAGGAACAGGTGGATAAATACAATAATTGAATAGAGCACCTTGAAACTAGAGTCTCTGACGAAGAGAATGACCAAACAAAGTGGAATGATCAACTACTCCAGATAGAGAAAATACCTGAAGGAATAAGAGCCAAGAACGAAGACCTAGAGGCACAATCTAGATGAAATAACCTGAGAATTATTTTTGGAGTCCCGGAGTCCACGGCAAAAATGAACATGTTCAGAGAAGGGCTCTCTCCTGATTCATAATAGAGCGGGCTCACAGAACTCTGGACCCCAGACCACTCCCAGGTGCACTAGCCCACCCCATAATATCGTGAATCCTAAACATCAAGGATTGAGACACAGTACTGCGACTTTCAAGTGAACACGGCAACCTATAATACAAAGGAAATACGATCTCCTTTTACCTGGACTTCACGATTATAGTTCAGACTGACCGTAAGGAATTTTTACCAGCTAAAAAATTACTCCAAAAAGCTGAGATAAAATCTGCTCCTCTCTACCCAGCCAAACGACGCAAAACACATGGTGGCAGAGCTCATCAGTTCACTGACGCCAAACCAGCGCTAAAATGTCCTAATTTGCTGATTGCAAAGTTGTCCAGACACTCTCCAAGGGATCAAGATCATGGGAATCTGGACGAAAATGACTGAACTTTAAACTCAAACTTCTCTGATCCACTTCGAAAAATCACCACAGTACAAAGCGGCACTGTAACTGGCGTGAAAGACCTGTGCAGAGCCCACTTCAGGGTTCCTTAATACAGTTTATGTGATCTACCGCCGATGGAGCCATCCACAAGGCGTGAGCCACTGTTTCACGAAGCTGGAGGAAGGCTGGTGTGTACGCGAGGCTCTTCTTCGCCCCCAGGAATGAGTCCCACGCTCTTCTATTCAGACCGGGGAGGCGGTGGGGATGGATTACTAAACCAAGTTCAGGGATTGGAGGGGGAGGGAGGGGAGGGGTCTTTCATTATTCTACTGTTTTGAGAGTGTTAGATTTTGTCTAAGTTTTAGAGGAGGCCCCTGTCAAATACACATAGGTAAGACACTGAAGCAGACAGTCTATAGGACAGATCCCATACTACTGCCCTACAGTAACATGGTAGACACCAGACTGAGCTCACAACGACCCCAACCAAGTAGACGGCGCACCAAGAAGATGACCCTGCATACCAGCACCCAGATACCCATAACATACCAATGGCACACAGAGGACTTAGGCTCCTAACGTGGAATGTTAGACGGCTCATCAACCCCAGGAAAGCTCGCCTTGTCCACACATACCTCAATAGACACCACACAGATATCGGCTGCCTTCAGGAAATACACCTGACCCCACCCACCTCCACTCGCCTAGAGGTGCGCTGGTGTGCAGAGGTACACCTCTCCCCGAATCCCAGCTATGCCAGGGGCACTGCAATACTTATAAGGAGAGATATCCCATGGATGCTCAGTCAGAATAAAAAGGATACTGAGGGGCGGTATGTTATAGCGGCAGGACAACTCCAACAGCAACCTCTCATACTGGTTTGCATATATGGCCCTAACATAGATGACCCAGACTTTTACACTGAGCTGTGGCACCAAATAGTGAAAATGGGACACGGAGCTATAACCTGGGGGGGAGATTTTAATGTAATCCTAGATCTGAACTAGACAGATCGGGAGCTGCTCGGCGGCCCCACCCTAAAGCAGTGCAGGGAAGGCGAAGATGCTAGCAAACTCCTGGGAGATATGCTGCGCAGACCTGGAGCGCAACACTATATTACGGAACTCCAGGATGAGCAATCAACAAACCAGACTTCCCCACTGGCCATACTCGATACGATGACCTCCATCTACTCTAATCTCTACCATACCACGGAAGAGATACCAGAGGAAATGCTAATAGAATACTTTGATACCCTTGAACTGCTGTGGCTTGACGATGTGAGGTGACAGTACTTTGATTCACCCTTCACTGAAGAGGAAGTCCTGCAAGTCAACCGCAGTCTCCAGAACGACAAAGCCCCTGGTCTGGACGGCCAGCCTGCCTCTGTTTATAAAGAATATGCCACCCTGCTAGTTCCCCATATGGTAGTTATATACCAAGGATCATTAGAGGCCCAAATGCTGCCACCCACCTTAGGAGAAACAATGATCATTTCCATACCGAAACCCGGGAACTCACCACATTTATGTGACTCTTATCACCCTGTGTCAGTGATTAACATTGATAACAAAATCCTAGCTAAACTGATATCCAATCGAATATGGCCCGTTTTATCAGACATAATTCTCCCCGACCAATCGGGCTTTGTCGATAGCACATAATCTCAGAACACAGTTCACAGTCATACAATGTGTGGAGCCCACATTAGTGACAGGCGATGCCCTCCTAGGCGCCACAAAGGCGTTTGAGTCACTGGAATGGCCTTGCCTGTTTGGTCTCCTCTGGCGATTAGGATTTTACCCCCAATTCATCCGTCTTATAACTTTGCTATATCAGTCCCCGATGGCACCCTAACGCTTTAACGGAATGACATCAGCCCCATTTCAAGAGGTACCCGACAGTGAAGTCCTATTTCTCAAATTCTGTTTGCCATGGCAATGGAACCACTAGCAGCCCGACTACGACAACACCACGCACACAAATGGCTTAACTTCAGACTCCGCAGAGTGCTGGTCTCCAAGTATGCACATGACATAGCCCTTTACGTTCTAGAACCCCATATTAACCTTGATGCGGTTACCTGAGAGGTAAAACACATCGGGGAATTGTGGGGCGTCAAAATTAATTGGACTAAGTCCATTATCTTCCCCCTCGCGGAAAACTCCCCACAAATTGAATCGGAATACTCACTAACATGGGTGACCGAATCAGTCAAATATCTGGGGTTATGGCTCAGCCACAACAGCGTAGACCTGTGGACCGCAAACTATGGTAGAGCAATCACCTGTCTAGAGGACAGACTCTACCACGCTCCCTCTCGGGATTGTTGGCAATAGCCAAGATGGTGGTTCTGCCAAAATTCCTGTATCAATTTGTCAACCTTATTCTATCCTCCAAATTCCTAAAGCACCTAAGATCACTATTAATAACATTTGCATGGGCTGGGAAACAGCCCACTATAGCATCAGAAGTCCTCACCTTCCCCTACGGCAGGGTGGATTAAACGCCCTAGATATGACATTATATGTTTTGGCACCCATAAAATGCTAAAGAAAACCTTGGACAATCTTCCCGCCTCTGCAAGCAAAACTCTAGTCCGCACTCTGGTGACCTCGCAGCTGGCCTATGGGATTGTCCAATAATTGGGAGCATCAAAATGAAGCCTGCAACGGTTGCAAGACATTCAGAATGCAGCGGTAACCCTAATTCTCTATCTACCTAGACGGGCTTCAGCGACGAAAGCTCTGGACTTCCTTCACTGGCTGCCAATCAGTATAAGAATTCTCTTCAAAGCTTTATGTTCCTGTCACCGGAGTCTACAGGGGAAAGACCCGAGCTACCTGTATGATCTCCTGACCCACTACAAGCCTAATCGGTAGTTGAGATCGACAGGAGCACATGTGCTCAAAGTACCGAAAATTAAAAGGGCAAGGATGGGTGCACGCTCATTTGGCTATCTGGCAGACAAAAATTGGAACACTCTGCCACCTTTGCTGCGTGTAGAAAAATCTGAGAACATCTTCCGCAGAGGCCTAAAAACCTGGCTTTACCGGTTATAAGCTGCACCTCTCGGTTTGACTCCTGCATATAACAGTTTCCATACCGCGGGGACACACCAGTCGGTGTAGCCAGGCGCTTTACAAATTACTTAATTATCATTATTATATGCACTATGTGCGCAGGCTCAATATGCCCACAACTGGACATATCCCATCAAATTTCAACCGCACGTGGCGGTGGAGGCAGACCTGGTACATCACACCCTATCCATGGCACTTTATCACCCACCCGTACAGAAGAACAGAAGTTACCATGACTGACTGTGCGATGGGCATGGGATGGCCTAAGACGTCGGGCATGGCTTCCATGCTTTTAAGCTCCTTCTATTCTGATAATCAATAACCCACTGATACCGGCACTGGTGGACTCCAATACTAAAAACAAGCATTTGCAATGCAATAGGTCTTGCATTTGTGAGAGTTTAAGCTACTGGCATTATAAACGACAATGCCTTTAATTTATGTTTTAAAAACCAACACATACATAAAAGGTATTGTCATTTACAATGCCTACTGCTCAAACTCTTGCAAACGAGAGACCTAATGCATTGCAAATGCTTGTCTCCCTAGGCAGCGGTGCTTCTTGTGAAGATTATTATTTTGTCTCAGCTGTGAGCTATTGTCATCCCTCCTTCTTTTTTTAGGTCGAGCCTAGACATCGCAGCTGCCAGGTGATCGGTTGTTTGAACTTTGTGGGGTCTGATCCATCCCACGGTTCGGATTGGCTTATGTCTGTGTCATTCCAAAATCATAGCCTACAATTTAATTGGTTAATGGTTGGAACATGCCCTACAGTTTCTTGCAAATTAATTCCCATGGAGTATTGCCTCTGGAACGAGCAGCGCCATGCTTGCTGCTTGAATGCCTTTATCTCCTTTCCTTTCTTTGTCCTTACGAAGTGCTCATATTTTAAAGTGTTTTATTGTTATCCTAGCCACGAATCCTCAAAGCTTTCTTTGCTATTTGGGGACTTGGAACCCCTTTTTTGTCTCTTGTTATTTTCTGTGTGCACATTTTGGGAATAGCACTTCAAGCACATACGAAAACATGCAGTTTACTGCTGTTCTGAACATTATGTTGTGGATAATTACCTTTGATGCTACTTAAAACACTCTCAAATGGGCCTGTCGACACCCTCAGCACCGCCGAACACCTGCACTTCCAGATCCACACTGATCCCAACACCACCTTCAGAGGAACCCTAGACTACAGACCCCCCGGACCCGACCATAGTTCAGCGACTCCATTGCCGACTTCGTCAGTTCACACGCACTCGCCTCCACAGACTACATCCTCCTCTGGGTCCTGAACTTCCACCTCGAGAACAACAACGACACCAACTCCACCACCATGATTGACAACCTTGCCAACCTCGGACTTAGACAACTCGTCACAACACCCACCTACTTTGCCAGCCACACGCTTGAGCCCATCTTCTCTGCAAGCTCCCTTGTCTCTTTCAACCACACCACCGAACTCCACTGGACCAACCATTGCTGCATCCACTTCACCTTCCGGAAACCCACCACGCACCACAGCACCCAACAGATCCCCCGACGCTGCTGGAGCAAAGTCCCTGAAGACCAGCTAACCACCACCCTCGCCCGGAGCCCACCTAGTGGCCCCACCGACCCCGACACCACTGCTTGCAACCTCAGAAAATGGCTCGACGACTGCGCCAACAGCCTTGCCCCGATCAAGAAACCCTCCAACAGACACACCGGCAAGGAAGCCAGTTGGTTCACTGAATACCTCCAGGCCTCCAAGCAAACCTGCCGAAAGTTAGAGAAGAAATGGCACCGCGAACAGACACCGGACTGCTACGCAGCCCACAAGAACGTCACCTGCAGACACCATCTCCTCATCAGATCCGCCAAAAGGACCTCCTTCAAAGACCGCCTAGACAGCAACGCACACAACAGCAAAGAACTCATCAACTTCATGAAAGGATTCTCCAACCCCAGCTCCAACACCAACGATATACCACCCTCGCAAGACCTGTGCAATTCCCTTGCCACCTTCTTCCATTGCAAGATTGCAGACATCCATGACAGCTTCAATGCCACGACCACCCCGAAAACCGCTGAGACCTCCATCCCCAAGGTCACCATCCACACCGACCCCCTGTTCACCTGGACTAACATAACCGACGACGACACCATCAAAATCATGAACTCCATCCACTCTGGATCTCCATCAGATCCATGCCCACACCACATCTTCAAAAGAGCCTGCACCACCATCGCACCGCATCTCCGGAAAACCATCAACCTCTCCTTCAAGACAGCGACCTTCCCGGAGAGCTGGAAGCACGCAGAGATCAAAGCCTTACTCAAAAAATCCAAGGCTGACCCCAAGGACCTGAAAAACGTCCGGCCCATCTCCCTCCTCCTCCGGTTCACGGCAAAGGTCATTGAGAAGACCTTCAGCAGACAACTGACCCTCTACCTTGAGGAGAACAGTATCCTGGACCCTTCTCATTCCGGGTTCCGCAGCAACCACAGCACCGAAACTGCCCTCATCGCCGCCACTGATGACATCAGGGCCCTGCTGGACAATGGAGAAACCACACCCCTCATCCTCCCGGACTTGTCAGCTGCCTTCGACACCATCTGCCACCGTACCCTACGCACACGCCTCTACGATGCTGGGATCCAAGACAAGGCTCTGGACTGGACCACCTCCTTCCTCTCCGGAAAAACCCAGAGCGTCTGCCTCCCCCCTTCCGCTCCGAAGCCACTAAGATCATCTGCGACATACCCCAAGGCTCATCCATCAGCCTGATATTGTTCAACATCTACATGGCACCGCTCCCCTACGTCGCCTGAGTACATGACCTCAACATCATCTCCTACGCTGACGACACTCAGCTGATCCTCTCCCTCACCAAGGACCCCCTCACCGCCAAAACCAACCTCCACGAAGGGATAAAAGTCATCGCCGAGTGGATGAAGAATGGCCGACCGAAGCTAAACTCAGACAAGATGGAAGTCCTCATCCTCTGTTCCACCACCTCAGCCTGGGACGACTCCTGGTGGCCAACCGCACTGGGAGCAGCACCAACACCCACCGACCATGTACGTAACCTGGGACTCCACACTTCCATGACAAAGCAGGTCAATGACATCTCATCCTCTTGCTTCATCACCCTCCGCATGCTCCTCAAGATCTACAGGTGGATCCCCACCGAAACAAGAAGAACAGTCACCCAGGCCCTCGTCAGCAGCAGGCAGGACTACGGAAACACCCTCTACACAGGAGCCTCGGACAAACTTCTGAAACGACTTCAGCGCATTCAAAACGCCTCTGTATGTCTGATCCTCGACATCCCTCACTGCAGCCACACCTGAGAGACCTGCACTGGCTACCCAACAAGAGGATCGCCTTTAAGCTCCTCACCCACGCACCCAAGGCACTCCACAACACCGGACCAGCATGCCTCAACAGGCGACTCAACTTCTACACCCCGAACCGACAGCTCCGCTCCGCTGACCTCGCCCTCGCCACCGTCTCCCACATCCGAAGAGCGACCTCCGGTGGCAGATCGTTCCCCACCTCACCGCCAAGACCTGGAACACCCTCCCCATCCTCCTACGGCAGACCCAGGACCTGCTAACCTTCAGAAGACTCCTCAAGACCTGACTATTCAAGCAGTAGTAGCGCCCCCCCAGCGCCATGAGACCCTCACGGGTAAGTAGTGCGCTCTACAAATGTTCTGATTGATTGATTGATTGTCGGAAATCACAGAGGCCAAGCCTCGGTTTTATAGCTTTAGAAGACCAAGGGCCACATGCATCAAGCATTGAATCAGCCCATTTGCGAGGGCAAAAAGGACTTTTCTAAAGCATTAAAAGCCTTGGCATTTGCAAACTGGGTAATTGCAAATTTTTGCGATTACCTATATTGTGAATGTATTTAGGGAATTGCAATTTGTCATTCCCTAATGCGCTGCAAGTTGCCTTTCCTAGATGCGAACTGTGCATTTAGAAAATGCTGATTACCATCAGCTTCAAGTTGATGGTAATTTGCAAATGCATTGAAAAAGCCCCCAAAATGCATTTTTCAAAGTGCTATTAGGTAATATTAACCCCTTGCGTGCTTCAGTCACCAACGGCCGTCGCACGCACTACTTTCGTAGTGCTGCGCACATCCCTAGGCTGGTGCGGCCCCGCCCACTCATTAAACCCGCCGCACCTTGGCTGAATCGCCGCCGCGGTAAACGGGTTAAGGAATCACAATTTATTTTGCGATTCCTACATGCATTAGGATTTGCAATTCCCAAATTGCGATTCCTTAAAAATCGCTATTTAGGAATCGCAAATCCTAATGTTGATGCATGTGGCAGCCAATTAGGAAAAAAAGAATTAAAAAAGAAAAAAAGATGTAAATCTTTCAGAAACGTTTAAAGTTTCCGTTTGAGCAAGCATTAATGCGCAGAAAGAAAGACAAGCGGCGTTTTTAGATCATTTCCGAAATGTGTTGCTTTTTCTTTGAGGAGGCCAATGTGAGAATTGTCAAACATAAGACCACCAGAAAGTTTCTCCGAAAATGCAATATTATCTTGAATAGCGTTGACTAATGCCCCATCTTTTTTTTCTGTTTGGTGTTTTTATCAGGACGGAAAACATGATAAAACTGATTTGACTCCGTTTGACTTTATTGCCCCAATAAGTTCCCCAGGGGCCAGGCTTCTCGCTGCCTTCACACTTCCGTCCACTTTAGAGAATTCATGCTGCTTGTTCCCCTTTGAAGTGGAATGGGGGAGCAGCTTCACTGGGTATTACTTTTGAGCCTTGGCTCAGTGAAGGCTTTTAAGCGTGTGCCGCTGTGTTGCGTGTTATGAGGTGATGCCTAGGCTGCTTCTTGTAGCGTCCTTGAGGACTGGATAGTCGGTGCTTATTGATTTTACTCTTCAGTGGGATGGGGAGGTTTATTCGTTTTACTGGGAGACCCGCACCTTAGCTCTGTTTCTCTTCTGCATCTCTTGGGTTACTGTGTGAGAGTGATGGGAGAAGAGGTTAAACCGCTGCGGCCCTAACACAAGCCCCTGTAGCTCATGGGGTTCCACATTCCTGCAGGACCCTCTACTGTCATGGAGGCCCCTACTGAGGCCAAGTTAAATAAATAGCTGTGAAATACGGGATACTCTGGGGCACCTCATTACATTCTGCAGGGGTGGCCCTCCCGCAGCATGCTTGGCCAGTGCTTACTTCCCTTCTCCCTCAGTGCATGCTTCCCGTCTCACTCAGTGCATACTTCCTGTCTCACTCAGTGCATACTTCCCATCTCACTCAAGGACATACGCACATCAAAGGAAGCAGCGACTGAAGCAAAAATCAATTCTCCAGTTTTACAATCTCGTCTCTAAAATGGCCTCAACAGTTCCTGTGTTTGATAATGAAGGGAAGGACCTGATTATCCCCTTCAACCAAGCTTCAGCTTGAGGTTGGTCGCTGGCAGCTCCTTCCTGTGAGCTCTTTTAGACCTTGGTATTCCCTAGTGGTGCAGAGTCCTGGAGGCAGGTGTGAGGCATTGAGACATTTCCATCAATGCCACGCCTTACGGTAGAGGAAGGTCTCGTGATCATCATATCAAACAACACCGAGAGGGCACGAAGGGCATTTTCTTGAGTGCAGTCTGATCAGTGCGCACCTATCTAGCTCTGTTTGGTGCTGAATGAGTTCAGTTGGGTGACTAAGGTCTTACTAGGTGTTGTGTTATTACACTCGTCTTTCATGTTATATTTGTCAGTGTGGAGGAGTGCCTTTTGCATACTACAGTTACGGATGTGTGATGTATCCTTACCTTGTCACTCCAGTCCTAAACAAGAGAACTCAAGATGCTATTGAGGCTTATAATCCCCCCTTCGCATACACACATTCTTTTTCCAGTTGGGGCCCGAGGCACCATCCATTTCAGTGCCATTGGGGTCCCAGTTCAGTCCATCCCTAATTAACATACTAAGCCCTGAACAGCATTTAATTAATGATATCAGAAATGATTCTGTTATCTAACGGTGTAATATCTGAAATTAGTTTTTGTCCATTTTAATCCAGAAAATCCTAGCCACGGGCAGTCGGTGGATCACTCCTGAATCTCCAAAACTCACTGGGTGTAAATCTCCTAATGAAAAGGTTACAGGGATGGATTACAGCTCGGCGAATCAGCAGCAAGGTTTGCTAAGCCATAGTGGTGGCCACATCTCCCCTACTGTCAAGATCATTTGCTCGACCAATCCACCTCCCTCCACAGTAACATACATTTTGTGCAAAAGGTTCCATCAAATGTACATTGTTCTTGCTATTTGTGCGTGCACTCAGGGATCTCAGTGGGGCAGCAACACATATTTCTGCTCTTTCTGTGCTGCACATTGTTCCTTTCCATACCCTGTCCAGCTGGTGGTAGTCTGCTAAGGACATCACTGATTCTTCTGTCCACATGTGTTGCAGACTTTTACTTCTTACTGAATAGTTATTTTTTGTAAATCAACACCCATTGACATTTTAAAGGCAGGCCGTAGATGAAATGGTAAAGTAAACTTTTCTTTCCTTAAGTGACTGACAATAAATCTTGAAACTCTTTGCGAGTTGTTAGAGCGTGCAGAGTGAATACTTTATCTCGTCTAACTGAGGTGCAGCAGGAGAGCCCAGTTCGAGCTGTGCATTTGGTTACTGTATTCATCATTGATCTTCATTAGAGCCAGAGATAGGTCCCTCCTGCTTCTGTTCTCTGCATCCATTCGTTATCTTCTTTAGAGCCAGAGGTAGGTCCCTTCTGCTTGTGTCTTCTGCATCCATTCTTTATCTTCATTAGATCAGAGGTAGGTCCCTCCTGCTTCTGTCTTCTGCATCCATTCTATATCTTCATTAGATCCAGAGGTAGGTCCCTCCTGCTTCTGTCCTCTGCATCCATTCGTTCTCTTCATTAGAGAGCCAGCGGTAGATCCCTCCCGCTTTTGTCCTCTGCGTTCAGTCGTTATCTTCATTAGAGCCAGAAGTAGGTACCTCCCGCTTCTGTATTCTGCATTTATTTGTTATCTTCATTAGAGCGCAGAGGTAGGTCCCTCCCACTTCTGTCCTCTATGTTCATTCGTTATCTTGGTTAGAGCCAGAGGTAGGTCCCTCCCACTTCTGTCCTCAATGTTCATTCGTTATCTTGGTTAGAGCCAGAGGTAGGTCCCGCCTGCTTCTATCCTCGTTATCCATTCGTTATCTTCGTTAGAGCCAACAGTAGATATCTCCTGCTTCTGTCCTCTGCATCCGTTCGCTCTCTTCATTAAAGAGTCAGCGGTAGGTCCCTCCCGCTTCTGTCCTCTGCGTTCATTCGTTATCTTCATTAGAGCCAGAGATCGGTCCCTCCAGCTTCTGTCCTCTGCATCCATTTGTTCTCTTCATTAGAGCCAGAGGTAGGTCTCTCCGGCTTCTGTCCTCTACCTTTGTTCGTTATCTTCATTAGAGCCAGCGGTTGGTCCCTCCCACTTCTGTACTCTGAATTCATTCGCTATCTTCATTAGAGCCAGACCAAGGTTCCTCCCGCTTCTGTCCTCTGCATCCATTTGTTATCTTCATTCGAGCCATAGGTAGGTCCCTCCCGTTTCTGTCCTCTGCATCTGTTTGTTCTCTTCATCAGAGCCATAGGTAGGTCCCTCCCGCTTCTGTCTTCTGCATCCATTTGTTCACTTCATTAGAGCCAGAGGTAGGTCCATCCCGCTTCTGTCCTCTGCATCCATTTGTTCTCTTCATTAGAGCCAGAGGTAGGTCCCTCCTGCTTCTGTCCTCTGAATTCATTTTTTCTCTTCTTCAGAGCCATTTGTTATCTTTATTAGAGCCAGAGGTAGGTTGTTGTAACGACTTGCGTTGTGAAAACCGCGATGTAATAGCATTGCTATGTAATCCCCGCGCTGTAAACGATGTTTCCTTTGTGTTGCATGTAGAATTGTTTTGTGCAGGAAGTTGCTTCCTGCACAAAAACAATTTTGAGAACAGTGACAGCTCACCGGGGGAGTGCTGCGTGCGTTTGGCGGGGCGTGGGAGGGGCAGGGTGGGGGTGTGGTGGAGTCGGACATACAATGGCAAGGAGTAAAGTAAGTAAGTAATTAAATACAACTATTCACTTTGCGCTCGCTGTATCGCCAACTCATATGTCCGACTCCACTACACCCTCACCCTGCCCCTCCCCTGCCCAACTGCCCCGCAGCACTCCCTTTGTGGCCGCCACTGCCTGAGAGGCATTGTGTGCTGCAGAATGAGGACAAAGAAAAAGATACACCTCACCTGGGAAGGCATAGCATTTTGGCATGTTACCAGGTCTACCACTTTTAGAAAATCTAGTAATGCATCAAAATCCATGGAAGTTGAAAGGAAAACACCCATGCAACACCTTCTCAGGGCAGCTGCGTGATTTGCTCTGAATTTATGAAGCAACTCAGGGCCACGCAAGGTGGCCATTCTTGGCTTCATAAATTGCATTTTGGGCTTGCATTGCGCATGCACCACATTGCGTGCTGCATGCACGACGCAAAACCACACATAAATGTGCCCCATAATTACGTGCACAAAGAGGGCTTTTATTAATATTAGTCCCATTAGAATGGCATAACAGCTTTGTTCTACTCACAATGAAGTGTCACTCTAAGTGTCACACATACGGGATGGCAATATCACACATAAACACACAGAACACGTGAAGAAGTCAATCAATCAATCATTTGTAAAGCGCACTACATACCCACGAGGGTCACATGGCGCCGGGGGGCTGCTACTGATCGAACAGCCAGGTCTTGAGTATCCTCCTGAAGGTCAGCAGGTCTTGGGTCTCTCCTAGGCTCAGTGGGAGGGTGTTCCATGTCTTGGCGGCGAGGTGGGAGAAGGATCTCCCACGGTAGTTGTTCTTCAGGTGCGTGGGACGGTGGCGAATGAGAGGTCTGCGGAGCGGAGCTGGCGGTTGGGGATGTAGAAGGAGAGCCGTCTGTTGAGGTAGGCTGGGCCAGTCTTGTGGAGTGCCTTGTGTGCGTGGATGAGGAGCTTGAAGGATATTCTCTTGTTGACGGAGAGCCAGTGCAGGTTTCTCAGGTGGGGGTGATATGGCCGTAGCGTGGTACGTCGAGGATCAGTCATGCCGAGGCGTTTTGGATGCGTTGTAGTCGTTTGATGAGCTAGGTCGGGCCTCCCGCATAGAGGGCGTTTCCGTAGTCGAGTCTGCTGCTGAAGAGGGCCTGGGTGACTGTCTTTTTGTATCTGTCGGGATCCATCTGTAGATCTTGCGGAGCATGCGGAGGGTGTTGAAGCAGGAGGAGACGGCGTTGACTTGCTTAGTCATTCAGAGCATTGAGTTGAGGATGATTCCCAGGTTGCGTGCGTGGTCGGTGGGTGTTGGGGCTGCCCCCAGTGCCGTCGGCCACCAGGAGTCCCCCGAGGCTGAAGGGTTGGAGCCGAGAATAAGGACCCCCGTCTTGTCTGGGTTCAGCTTCAGACAGTTGGTTTTCATCCAGTCGGCGATGGCCTTCATTCCTTCGTGGAGGTTGGCTTTGGCTGTGATGGGGTACTTGGTAAGGGAGAGGATCAGCTGAGTGTCGTCGGCATAGGAGGGTATGCTGAGGTCGTGCTGTCGGGCTACCTGTGCAAGAGGGCCAAGTAAATGTTGAACAGTGTCGGGCTGAGGAAGGATCCCTTGGGTACGCCGCAGATGCTCTCGGAGGCTTTGGAACGGAATGGGGGAGGCGGACGCTCTGGGTTCTGCCAGAGAGGAAGGACGTAGTCCAATCCAGAGCCTTGTCTCGAATCCCTGTGGCGTGGAGGCGTGCGCGTAGTGTGCGGTGGCAGACGGTGTCGAAGGCAGTAGAGAGGTCTAGGAGGATGAGTGCTGCGGTCTCGCCGTTGTCCAGCTGGGTCCTGATGTCGTCGATGGCGGCAATGAGGGCAGTCTTGGTGCTGTGGTTGCTGCGGAACCCTGACTGGGCAGGGTCCAGGATTCTGTTTTCTTTGAGGTATCGGGTTAGCTGTCTGTCACACATAATCAAACTGAAACCTTGGCGGCTATACAAGGGCCCCTTTTTACAGCCTGTAGGGAGTTCGGCCATTTAGTGTTTTGCCACCGCTCGCCCACTTAATGGGAAACCTAACGGGGAACTGGCAAACACAAGGGGGCTGCAAGTACTTGACTCAAGCAAGTCTTGTCTCCTGATCTTTCTGGACCCATCCGCAGCCTTTGACACTGTTAATCTTATCTCTCTTCTGAACACATTAAAACATACAATCGGATTTGAAGCCGCGGTGCTTTAATGGTTTGAATCATACCTCTCAGGCAGACCTTAGAAGATTGAAATAGCAAACTGTCTCCCTGGTTGTATGTTTATACAACGCATTCCGTTGCAACGCATGCTTTAACCACGCATGCGTTACAACGGAATGATTTTTTAAGGCATAACCTTTTCCTCTAATTCTTGCGTGGTGACGTTGTACGTCGTTAAGAGGAAACAGAAGTTTTTTCCCGTTTCCTCTTAAATGACAACGATTGCCTGCATAATATGACGTGATTTCAGGTGAGGGTTTTATTTGGGGGGGAGACCCCCCCAAGCCCCACTTGTTTATTTTGAACCTTTACCACATATGCCTTTACTACATACCTCGTAGTAAAGGTATGCGTGGTAAAGGCTTTCGTGTTAACCACGCATGCGTTGTAATGCATGCGTGGTTAATGTATTCGTGGAAACGGCCGTGTTGTAGTGGCCGTTTCCCTGTCTCCCTACATCAAAGGCTGTGGATCAAGGTGCCCCTCAAGGCTCGATCTTCGCACCCACCCGTTTCAATCTTTACATGGAACCGCTGGGAAACCTTCTAAAAAAGTCTGGGATTATTACCCCTATGCAGATGACACTCAACTCTCCCTAAGGGTGTCTTCTGTACACAGCATTTAAATCCTCAACACCACCCTAAACTCCATCCAAGACTAGACTTCATCTCATCATCTAATTCTGAATCCATCCAAAACCGAGTTCATTCTTTTCTCAACCTTTAACTCTCTACCGTCTGTTCAATCATGGATGGACAGTCTGAACATTCTTAACATCAAACCTAACATCGTTGACAGTCTCAAATCCCTAGGTGTCATCCTGGACAAAAGACTCAGCTTACATTCCCAAATCAACACCATGGCCAAGAAGGCATGCTGCGAACTGCGCCACCTCTGGGGGGTTCAGTGTTTCATTCCTGGGCTATACCTAACAACTCTTGTCCAATCTTTGGTTCTCTGCAGACTGAACTACTGTCATTCTCTCCTTACAGGCTTCTCCAAAACCCACCTATCCCCTCTAAAATCCATCCTCCATTCAGCAGCACCTTTCATCTATTGAGCCAAAAGAAAAGATCATATTACACCCATACTGATTTCTCTTCGCTGACTTCCCATTGAAGCTGGGTCTATTTACAAGACTGCCTGCACCACCCATAAAGCCTTGTACACTTCCGCCCCTCGCTACCTGGCCTATAAACTCAAAATACCAGGCGGCTCCAGACCTTCACACAAAGCTGAAAATGCACTGCTCGAACCTCCAACTTTCAAAAGGGAAAGACTCACGGTGCAGTCCTTTCCAGGAAACGCGACCAGAATTTGGAACTCGCTACCTACAATTCTCCGGACCACGTCCTATTTCCGGACTTTCAAAACAGAACTTAAAACTCATCACTTCCAAAGACACTTCTAATAATTCACCTCATCACAGGTCATGACCCTGATTGCCACCTGACACTCATGAGAGCTCAATTTTGTAAATTTGTATTTAGTGCTTGTGTAACCCTAATCGCGCCATCTTTTCGTATTTTGTAATCCTGAATGTATCTGTAAGTTGTTAATATGTAACTTTCAACACAAGTACCTATAAGTAGTGTTACCGACCTTCGTGCTACTCTCATTCCTTATGTAATTTACCTGCTCTATTGTAAAGCGCTCTGACACCTCGGGGTAAAGTTTGCGCTATATAAAAATATATAAATAAACAAACGGATGGAGGAGCACGGGGCTTGGGGCAGGCTGTCCTGAGAGGGTGGTTCGATCGAGGGCGGGCATACACCTGGAGACAGGGATGCACTTCTATACTAAGTGGGGCCCCTTACAGAAAAAAGTGAGTTAAAAAACCATTACAGATGTCAAATTAAGTTTAATATTGCTTGCATCTATATGGTGTTTTAAAAATGTGGTCGGTGAGTTGGGGATGTATTTGTCCTCCCACCGATGTCAAAGGGTCGACATGTTTCTGCCTGGTGGCCCAGTAGGGTCCGCAGCAGTCATCAGGACCTAAGTGATAGATATTGTGGGCTCCACTCTTACCAAACTGTGGTGAGAGGGTATACACGGTGTGGGGTGAGCAGGATCACACTCCACTGCGAGGTGGCCTTGGTAACTAAAGTCCTAAGGATGGGACCAAGAGCCCCATAGGAGGGTGAGGGCAGGGGATGAAGGCTACATCGAGGAGAGGAGGTGCCAACACATAGGTGTAGCAGCGGAGATCGCATCACGTTACACTCTGGACCCAATGGGTCTCCTGCCCTCACCCTCCGATGGACAGCTGCAGCCGAGCCACAATGCTGCTTGTCAGGCTGTCTCCCTTGGGCAGTCCTCCATGAGGTCTCAGTCAGGGGTCTTGTCCAGGATAGATACCGTCCTCATAGAGGGGTCCTTCTCCTTGACCTAGTACGGGCAGCACCTTCATCCTTCTCTGATCCAAGGTGCACCACAAACCTCCTGTTTTGAAGTGGTAGATCCCGCACACGAAAGCCTTATCTGGACCTCGCTCAGCTGGAAACGGAGGGGTAGTCACTGATGCAAAAAATATCTGTGGCTGGAGAAGCTTCTGCTGGTGAAGGAAGAGCCTCTCAGATGGACTGACGGAGGTCAGGATGCTGCGGAAGCTGCGTCCACTCTGAGGGACGACAGAAGCATCTTGGCATGCATCGAGCCCACATAGAGCGTAGAGCAGGAGGAAGCGCTCCCACTCAGGTCTCACTACTGCGCAACCAGTGGGTACAATCACAGTGCGAGAGCTCGAACGAGTACACTGAGTTTAGGCCCTGTCAGGGCTGATGATGTCAGACCCGGATACCGCCAGGTCCCAGTCTCGGGGATTGACTGATGCTCCTTGGCACTAGAACCATACACCATGACCTCCGCCTGCTAAAGGCACTGCGTATGAAATGCTTATTGTTATCGATATTGTGATGTAAGGTGCTGGTATTGTTGCAGGGATTCTGTTTGGGACCAGAACTATGCCTGGGATCACAGAACGTCAGTATGTAGGGATTGAGGGGCATATTATCAACAAATAGCGATATTTATCGCTAAGTAGGGTTAGCAGTAAGTTTTTTTTTTTGCCGCGCATCACCGGATTTTATCGCTGAGATAACGTGCTATTAGCAACGTTTATCTCAAAAGCGATAATATTTCCGGCGATAGCGGCGAAATCCGTGAATATCAGTGATATTCATGCATTATCGCTAACAGGTTCTTAGCCATTATATCCACCTCCCATTGGATATAATGGCTAAGAACTGGTCTGAGCAGGCGATAGTTTTTGGAGATATTTGCGCTTAGTGCGAATATTTCCATTGCTTCGCCTGTGTTGGTAATAGGCGATAGCGATGTTAGCGACTGCTTTCAGTCGCTAACAAATTGGGTATGCCCACTTTGCATGTCATTAGCGATAAATATCGCTGACATGCAAAGCGGGCCCCAAACCGCTCGCTATCGCATACAAGCTGTCGCTAACTGCTGTTAGCAACAGCTTGCTAATAGGGCGATAGAAATATCGCCGCTTAGCGGCCAAAAATGGCGCTAATTGTCTATCGCCCCCCTTGATAATATGCCCCTGAGTCACCATACCACATCAGTACCTCTGGGCCTCACTCCAGACTAGCCCATAGTGCCTCACTTGCCCTCCTAACCTTTCGCGAGTAACAGGTAAGATGGCACTCTAGAACACAACACTCTAGTCCCCTCAGGGACCCACGGTAACAGGTCATCACCTCTCATTCTCTCACTCTGGCATGTCCATAATAAACATAAATAAGACACAAGAACAGTTTACAATATCTGTTGAAACTATTGTGCACTATTATGAAGCAACCGTGCTGCAACTAGAAAGCATACAAAACTTAGTAGTGTAATTAGCATCACTAATTAACCATACCCAATGAAAAGCCTATCATGGTTAACGGTGCATCTGCGTAAGCCTGGCCTCACAATAATACATCAGTGATCTCCCGGATGATACTGCACGTCATACCTGGCATTTGCCGTTAGCTGGTCTGCATCTCAAACTGTGCAGAGCTGGTGAGCTCGTCCCCAGACCTTTCACCTGCTAGAAATTCTTCTCTCTATTTTGAAAATGGCAAGTCTCGGCCTTGGACGAAACGTTCAGACTGACTCCCAGCAGAAGAGCTGGCTAATAAAACATGTGCAACCTATTTCTAAAATAACAGAAAGGCACAAAAACAAGCGTGTTACCTTGTAACGTGTGCAAAGCAAAAGCAGCCGACAACATGTGCAGTTAGGCTACTATAGGGGAAAATGACAGTGGGCCCTATGGGGACTGCAACAGTCTGTGGAAAGGTTTAAGTGAAGAAACTTCCGCCACAATTCAATTCACGATCCGTCATACTCAGAAAATGTACTGATAAATCATCAAAGACTTAGGGGCAGATTTACAAGCCCCTTGCGCCACTTATGCGTCACTTTAAACATGGGAAAAGAGACGCAAAAGTGGCTCTCCGCGCAATCACTATAATAATATAACTGCCGACTGGTAGGGTGACTTTACAGCGGTGACGTATCAGTCACCCCCATGAATGCCTGTGTGTGCACAGCTACAGATACTCCTTAAACTATTAAACAAACGCCTGCGTCGCCTGTAGTAATGAATCAGGTGTTTCCCGCAGAGGCTTCTGGGTATGCTAATGTCTGTGGCTGGGCACGCCCCCTCCAGAGACAGCAAGGCTCCTGCAGCAGCCCCATGGGGACTTGTATAATTTTCGTCTAGAGCCGGTTTCCACCAATGGGGGGGAAGGGGCGGATATACTTCATTTGCTTCCTTCCTTCTCTGGGCTTAATTTCCGACTCCAATCCATCAGTTACACTTATTATTCAAGGTCCCACTATTCGCTTTGTTAATTCTTCGTATTTAACTACTTATAGAAGAATACACTAATCACCCGGAATTTCTCTTAGAAACGTAGTGTGCCTAATTTCGTGCCTTCCCTCTAGCGGGCTTATACTCTGCCCCCTCGTTCTTAAATGTGCGCTCTTTATCGTTTTCAATGCCACAAAGAGCCTTGCATTTATATGAAAGTAAAGCAGCATTATGAGGCGCGCACAGGATTGTGGGTATGCAGATTAAGAGTGACGCACTGAATGTTCCTCTGCAGCATCCCGACCTCTAGCGGCGAGAAGGAGCGGTGCACCTCACGAACGCGCCTCGTCCTGCGTCACGTGACCCTGCGACGCCTCACGCCCGAGGAGGCCCGACCGCCCCAGAAAGCTCACCTCTCACATTTCAACCAATCACGGAGTTTCTTGGACAGAAACCCTCCAAAAATTGGAACGAATTCCGCTTCTCACGGCCCCTCGTAGTGCGCGTGACCCGCGGATTAATGTAACTTTGAAAAGTAGGGCGTTCATCTGTTCGCGCAATCACGATAAAAAATATAACTTGCTACTGGTAGGGTGACTTTACACCGATGACGTGTCAATCACTCTCATGAATGCCTGTGAGTGCACACCTACCGGCGCTCCTTTTATTGGTAAACAAACGCCTGTGTCGGCTGCAGTGATGAATCGGGTGTTTGCCGCAGAGGCTTCTGGGTATGCAAATATTTGTGGCTGGCCACGCCCCCTCCCGTGCTAGCAAGGCTCCTGCAGCAGCCCCATGGTTTCTTGTGCTCTGGATCCAGGCTGGGAAGAGTCTCAAAGTCCAGCAATAAGGGGAATGTGTGAAGCTAATTTAATAGTGACAAAAAGTGACACTAGAAGTCCCACCAGAAGTAATCCTGCTGAAGTAAACCAAACAAGCATTGGTATAGCCAATAGGTCTTGCCTTTCGGAGCTAATAAGTGTTAACGCCGTTCGAGAGCGAGGACTTTGTCTGCTGGTGCTCTGATTCCCGAGAGACGCCGCTTACCAGAACTTCTTTGTCCACCATTGGAGAGTTCACTTGCTGCATTGCGGGACTGCGAGGACCAGGTAGCCAAGCGCCAGGAACACCGGCCGCACCTGGGTCCTCTTCCCACCACGCCCATCAGCCCTACATTACGCCTCACGGCCCCCGCTTCGCAGGAGCCGTTCGAGAGCGAGGACTTTGCCTGCTGGTGCTCTGATTCCCGAGAGACGCCGCTTACCAGAACTTCTTTGTCCACCATTGGAGAGTTCACTTGCTGCATTGCGGGACTGCGAGGACCAGGTAGCCAAGTGCCAGGAACACCGGCCGCACCTGGGTCCTCTTCCCACCACGCCCATCAGCCCTACATTACGCCTCACGGCCCCCGCTTCGCAGGAGCCGTTCGAGAGCGAGGACTTTGCCTGCTGGTGCTCTGATTCCCGAGAGACGCCACTTACCAGAACTTCTTTGTCCACCATTGGGGAGTTCACTTGCTGCATTGCGGGACTGCGAGGACCAGGTAGCTAAGTGCCAGGAACACCGGCTGCACCTGGGTCCTCTTTCCGCCACGCCCAACAGTATTCCCTATTTAGCCAGACTTACACACGCGCACGCGGGACGAGCGCAGGACGCGCGCGGGCGGGCGCCGGGCAAAGCCCGGGCCAAGGGCGGGCCCATTCAAGCCCGAACAAGACCGGACCGGGCCCCCCCTCTTTTGCCCCACATATACTGTATGTCTAAATCGCAAAGTCTACCTATTGTTTTGTGGTTGTGGCATAAGTAATACAGGGCAATGTCAACCCAAGAAACTAGAAGTTAGACTGCACTAGGTGGCCCGAAGCTGATAGGCACCTTGGACAATTTCATTATATGTACAAACTCATTAATCGACCAAGGAATTGTCTTGATGGAACGAAGGGTGTCCCAATATCTAGCACTAGCCAAAAGATCGTCTATGGGACATATTGCGTCTGTACGTACACCCGATAACACTAAAAATAGATCTAATCTCCTACAGACCCAAGTTGAGAAGCATAATACTCCTAGTGCCCCATTAGATCCTCAAGATGCGAACCCATCCGACCCTCAGGCCTTGACTACCCCGGAACCTACCCCGGAGCCCACCCAGGAAATTATACCAGTAGATATGCAGGACGGGAATAGTAGTGGGTTAACGAGAGGGAGGCGGGAGGGCACAATCCCTAAGCGTAAGCGACCCAATACTAATGTCTTAGGTTCCAGAAAAGCAAAATTATAAAAGGCAGCGCAGGCTAACGATATGGGTAGCAAAGAGATGACGAGTGTAACTATTGGGCAGAAAGCAGGGCAGGAGGAGGCACTGTCTGAAACCTTAGCTCTAAGAATTTTTGATGATACCATCTTAGATGATTCTATTGCTGATATCATGGTCGATAGTAGTGTAGCCGACAGTATGGGTCCCGGAGAAGAATTAGGGGACCCCCTTGTAGACACCCTGAGGAAGCTATTTGAAACTTTTCTTACACCATTGAAAGTAAGGCTCCAAGGCATAGAAAATCAGCTTAACGAACTGCAGAAGGATATAAGATCCCTGAATAGTAATCAGCAGAAAAAGGCTGCTCTAGCAGTTCCATCGGTTAGTAAACCTCAGGCATCGAATACACTTCCAGCAGCTCAAAAAAAAACAATTCCTAAGACCCCAAAGCCGAATCCCCCCAATACCGAAGTTAGCAAAGCATATGCCAAACCCCCTGTAATTAATGAACGTAACATCCAAAAACCGGTCGGCCCTAAAACTGCCACTCTAAATTCTGATAAAACCCCAATTGAGCGAGCCCAAAAACGCAGAAGTATTAATTTACCTCCAGAAGCTAGCCCCTATGTGGTGATCCTGACAGGGGTTCCGGAACTGGCTCCCTCAATTACGGAACCATCATGGGCATTGAAAAACAAGGTATCCCACTGGCTAAATACTAACCACCCTTTACCACCAAACACAATGAGTAACATCCTAACGGTACGGAGGGTTCCCTGGGTGGGATACAACAGAAAAAGATCAGAGGGAGATTGTGTGGTTGTAAATTTTAAGGATCCACGATCGGTGACCCACATTTGCTTGGGGGTACCTCGGATTAATGGCAATATGATCGTGGCTAGACCTTTTTCTTACTTCTATACACCAGAGGAACAACCTGATAATGGGTGGAGTTGGACCAGGGCCACTAATCATGCTAGGGGAGGGCTGGGACATGAGCACTATAGGCCTTTGAATGCTAACAGTTGGGGAGGGGTCGATGAAGATGGATGGACTCTAATACAACGGAGAGCAGGGAGACCCAATTTTGGAAGTAACTGGAACTGTGGCCGTTGGTCAGGTCTTCAGCTTGTTCCAGCTTCTATCCCTTGCCAAAACCGGTATAGTGGACTGGAAGCTGTTGACTGACTCCCGGCACAGGTAGTGGCTTCTTGGGCTTCTGCTGTCTCATTTGCCCCTACTAGAACCTCTGATAACAGTCCCCTCGGGTTATAAGATACTATTGACAGCCCACTTCCATTCTCGGCTATTAATACACCAGGGTGTATTAGGGACAACGCTCATGCCCCATATTCCCCTTTGGACCCGACGACCTCCTTGGACAATGCTGTTTGGGAAGGATATGGCAAACACGGGGAAACTGAGCCCATAGTGTCTGCCAAGATTTGCGATTATTTTCCAACTGAGAGTAGCGGCACAGGCTCTGATCTGGGGTTAGTCTCGGCATATGCTGGTGGTCTCAAGGGTAATAATGGTAACCTCAACATCATTTCATGGAATGTTGCGGGCTTGTGTAAAAAAGTATCACTTCCTGATTGGAATAACCTCATAGATAAATATGACTTGTGTATATTTCAGGAAACTTGGTGTCTAGAACCAATGCACAAGTCGGGCTATTCCACTTTTTATGTCCCAGCTATCTCTTCAGGGCGAGGTCGCCCGTCGGGCGGCCTGTTAATCTGGGTAAAGATTGCATTAAATTGTAGAATAACCCATCACAATAGCACATCAATGGACCTGATGAGGCTAACGATCAGAGATCCCCAGGCTACAGTGACCCTGGAGCTTTTTAACGTTTATGCAAGAGGTCTGCAAGGGGGGGCAAATTCCCCGATTATCTCTGCATTAGCTGACTCACTCCTAAGTTATCCAACCGACTCACTTCCCATAGTTGCCGGCGATTTTAACTGTACTTTTGAACCGCTGGCGGTGGGTGGAGCGGGAGGTCTTTATGATGAGGATGCGAGATGGGGAATAACGCAACTGACAATCGCGCCAATCAAAAAATGGACACCGATTGTCATCCAAATGAATGCCTTGCTAATGGAACATGCCCTGGTAGCTGTGAATGGGCGCACACCATCAGATTTTGCGGGAGCTTATACTTACAATAGAGTCACCTGTCAGAATAGATTACATTCTGGTTGACAAAAGATTATGGAAATATGTGAGTGACATGGTTGTCACTCCATCTATCCATAGCGACCACAACCCACTATCCCTTTGTATGCAGAACCAGTTGTTTAGTAGGAAACCTCAATCTAGGAATAGACTGAGGTTGGTGACAAGGGAAATTATCCCCTCAAATTGTAAAAGATTTATTAAATGGCATAAATTCACCCTCGACAAACACAAAATAAGCACTCTCGGGTTGATTGTAAGAGACCAGACGAGAAGCTCTCTGCAAGTTGCACTAACGATCCAGGCTTCCCCCAGGTGGATGTGATCTATGCCGAAACAATTGATAGGATGACCGCCCTTTTTATGGATACTCGGGCGTCAACCCAATGCAAGAGCAGGAAACCTGCAGCCAAGTGGTATAATCACGATTGTAGGGTGCCAAAAACCATGCTGCTGCTGCGGTCCGCCTAGCCCGATCTCAATATAGACGAGCATTATTGGTGGCAAAGAGGGCCTGGGATGATTCCCATTGGGAGGAGCTGAAGCTGGCTAGTCAGGCTAAGAATGGAGAGTGGTTCTGGGCTTTGGTCAGAAGGACAGGCGGCGGCGACACAGAACCAATACCCAACCATATTACTGATGGGGAGTGGTTCGATTATTTCAGGAGTTTATATGAAGGGCTAGGGGCACCAGATAGCAGTGAATTAGCTGGACAGGACGTAGCATCTTTGATAGCCACTGTGCCCCTCATTGATCCTGTAGGGCAAAAAGAGGTCGAGACTGCTATTAACAAAATCGAGCAAGGGAAGGCACCGGGCCAGGATGGCATCCCTGGCGACCTATTCCGAGCGAATACTGAGAATTGGGCTAAGTTCTTTTCCATTTTGATTAATGCCCTCCTTCAGGGGGCTCCGGTTCCGATTTCCTGGAAAGGGGCCGAGGTGATCCCGATTTACAAAAAGGGACCTAGAGGAGACCCTGCCAACTATCGTCCAATCAGCCTCATTGATGCTGGTCAGAAGGTGGTTGGCAGGGTTCTACTGGAGAGGATCCTTTCATGGGCAGAGGAGAATAATATCATTTCCCAATTCCAGGCAGGTTTTAGGGCGTGCACAAGCACTATCGACCAGGCATTTAGGCTGGTGTTACTTTACTGGAAGATAGTAACTATTGGCAAGGGTGGTCTCTACTTGGCCTTTATTGATTTGCCGCTCGTTGTTGGATTTGGACGGAGCATCTGAAGGAGTCCTCTGAAGGCGGGTGAAAGGTGCTATCAGCGCTCGGTGAACACTCGGTGTATCAGGACTGTAAGGGGCTCTGTGTGCTGTTTACTGTGAGGGCGGGACTGCGAGTCCCAGCAGGAATAGCGCTCAGGACATCAGCGCACCTGCGACTCTTCCCGCCCTCCCCCCTTCCTCCCTACTTAGCCCCGCCCAGTAACGCGCACGCGGAACGCGCGCGGGCGGGCGCCGGGCTAAGCCCGGGCAAAGGGCGGGCCGTTTTAGGCCGTTAGAGGCCGGTCGAGACCGGACCGGGCAACCCCCCTGACGTCTGCCTATCACTGGGACCTTTTGTGACTTTGTCTTTTATTTTGAAGGCGCCCTTCACAACAATGGCCGCCAGAGAGACCAGGAGCAAGGTGGCCCAACAAGTATCAGGTACCATGGAAAAATTTCTTTTTAAGCCTAATCCATTGGAAAAAAAAGGTCCTTGTGTGCTAGAGGGACTTTGTGAGGAGGGTATCGACAATTTGTCCATGGCTTCTCCGGGCTCATCAGTCAATGCTAGCACACCTTTACTGCTTGATGCTACCCACCTGTCACTTTTGGACAGCATAGACCAGACCATTGAGTCAGTCCTACAACAACTGAGGACACCTCTATCTTCGAATAGAGATGGAGATTTATTACGCTTGTCAGGGGTTGTAGAGCTTTCCCCCAATCCCGCTCATGCAGAGTCTGTACTACAAGAGGTGGGTTCTGACGCAGCAGACCAAACGAACCAGAGAAGCAGCATCGGATATCATACAACTAAAAGGAAGAGATCAAGGAAACCCAATGGCGTAAAAAGGGCGAAAACTGACTCAATTTCGACCTTTCAAGTTGACACTGAAGATACTGTAAATTCAGCAGGGGTTTCTCCTGCTAGGAATGGGTCGGCTCCAGTCAGCCCCTTATTTACTTCATCTGTCCCTGTGCATACTGGGCCATTTATTTTTGGCAGGGCCCCTCCTTCTAATATTACAGATGTGTCCATTAGCCTACTAACGGACACTGTCAGGAACCTTTTGAATCCCCTGACCATCAGGTTGGACTTTATAGAAGCCAGACTGTCGACCATAGAACAATTTTGTATTGATCATAATAGTGTGGATTCTGGGCTGGGAACAAATTCAAGTGGGGCTCACAGGTCCAATGCTGGGTCAAGTCAGTTACCTCTAGTCCCAAACATCCAGGTTCTAAATAGTCAGACTGTTCCTGTGAGGGCAGTGGCTAATATTAGTTCTACAAATGCCCCCCCTTTGCCTGTTCCAGCTGGGCCGTGTCACTTGCCCCCAGTTCCAGTTTTAAGCAGTCAGGCTTCCAATCCTCAAACATCTCACCTAAGGGCAGTTCCTAATACTAGTTCTGATTTAGCCCCCCCATTGGCCCCACAGGTGCCTCTCATACAGAGGCCACCTGTACCTGCTCCCAGAAGGTCAAAACAGCATGCTCAGTCAATTCAACCCAGCCAGGATAGACCAGTCACTGTGCAGGTCGGCTGCCCTACTAGTCCCAATACAAGGCGTAGGGTAGTCAACCTGCCCCCTGAGGCAGTAGCGTACACTGCAATTCTGGTGGGAGTACCAGAACTCATCAGTGGCGCCATGGAATCACAGGATTCCTTGCGCAACAAGGTGATTAATTGGCTTAATATCCATAGACCCCTCCCATCTCATCTAAAGGGAGAGGTGCTCATGGTAAGAAGGGTCCCATGGATTGGATATACTCACAAGAAATGCGGGGGGGACTGTATAGTTGTAAGCTTTAAAAGCCCACAGGTCGCCCCATACATTTGCAATTGGCTTGGTAGTGCATCCAAAACAGCAATTGATTTGGTGCCCCTTTCATTCTTTTATCCAAGTGCACCCAATCCAGTTGGGAGGAGGGATGATGGTTGGACCAGGGTGGGTTTTGCTGTGGATGGCTCACGCTATAGGCCCAGGTACAATGAGATCCCCACATATGGCAATTTTATACATCCAAATAGATATTCTTGTTTGGACCAGGTAGATTGACCACAAAAGGCGCTCACTATGCAGGTCCCTAACGGAACTGAAAACGGGAAGGAAAGTAGGGATGTGACGATAGCTTTGAGTGAGAGTAATGATAGGGCATATGAACGCCATGGTAGAAGGAATATAGCACTTGGACGCCCAAGGGATTTAGCAGCTGTACCATCTAAGGACCCAATGGGTATTAATTCAGTAGCAGGAGTGGTGAGCGCTTTGACCCTTGCACTAGTTGAGCCAGCTACTAGTGGAACCCCTGATCCACCCTCAGCCACCGCATTAATTTCACCTGAACGATCGGGGTCCAGGACAGGCACCCAATGTTTGAAGGTCCTCTCCTGGAATTTGGCGGGGATAGCAAATAAGGTGAATTCAACTGATTGGGACCTACTGATACAGGGCAGTGATATTTGCCTTTTTCAGGAGACATGGGCGAGGGAATCCCTGAGTAGAACGGGCTTTGAAACCTTCGAAATTCCGGCCAAGTGGAGTGGGAAAGGGAGGCCTTCAGGGGGTTTGGCAGTCTGGGTAGCTTCCCACATTGGATGCCAGGCGGAAAACATCCCGACGTTCTCGCACGACATCCAATGTGTGCTGCTTAGATGGCCTGGTGTAATAGCCCTGGCAATCATTAATGTATACTCGCGCCCAGTTCCCCTGTTTGGGGAATCTTCAACGCTTGATGATTTAGCGTCCTTCCTGGGTCAACTCTCTGGTGACTACAAGATAGTGTTGGGCGGGGATCTTAACTGTCAGTTTGAGCCCCTTGAAGGGTTAAAGGAGGGTGCTCTCACTACGGAGGATGATTTCTGGGGAGTTCCACCATGCTCATCTCCCCAGCCTAAAAAGTGGTCCCCGCTTGCAATACAGATCATGTCCCTCACCCTAAATTTTGGAATGCGGGCCTGTAACGGGCGTACCACGTCAGACACCCCGTCACTGTGCACATTTAACAGGAAGGACCACGAGTCGAGAATAGATTACATCTTCTTAGACATTAGTATGTGGTCCAAAGTCCAAGATTTTAGGGTGGTCCCAAGAACATACAGCGACCACAACGCTCTTCTTCTGGTAATGCAACATCCTGCACCTGAAGAAAGGTCTCCGACTCCCATTGGTGGCGATGACCCTGGGAATTTGGTTCTGGCCACAAATAGGCGTCGGGTAAAATGGGGGAAGCTGCTAAATACAGAAGGTAGCTTGGGCAAATTATTTGAAATAGCACTCCCAAAGTTTGAAAAAGTGGAAGACCTTATAAATTCATCGAGTCCCGATGATTACAACAAGCAACTAGCGCAAATCCATGAGGAACTAGTTAGTGGTCTCGCTGAGGTCTTCTACCCACTGGTACGGCTACGCCGGAAAAAGACCCGTACCCCGACCTGGTATAATAGCAGCTGTAGGAAGATTAAGTCTGACTTAGTTGCTACTATAAAAACTGGATCCAATAAGGCCAGGGTGCAAGAACTAAGAAGGGATTATAAAATGGCAATGAAAACTGCCAGGGCCGAGTGGGACTGGGACCGTTGGCATGATCTATCTGATGCCCTAGACGCTAAGGACTCGAGGAAATTTTGGGCCCTGGTGAACACGGGAACAGGGGAACTTAAATCGGCAGTGGAGCCTAATATTGCCCCCGCTGTCTGGGAGGCTCACTTTGGGGGACTCTATCGGGACATGAACCTGCCATCTGGTGATGTAGAGCCCGAGGCCCCTGCTTCCACGGGAGCAGCTTTGGAATTCACCCTAGGTGAGGTGGCGAGTGCTATTGAGAGGTTGGCGGTGGGGAAGGCCCCTGGTTTAGACAAGCTACCAGGGGATCTCTTTAGACACCATCCTGAGATCTGGGGCCCGTACCTCCTCATTCTCTTTAACGCCATATTGGGAGGGATGGCGATCCCCTGTTCCTGGCTGGGGGCAGAGATTGTACCTATATATAAGAAGGGCTCTCCTCTGCTCCCAGCCAATTACAGGCCGATCAGCCTTATAGATGTCCCCCAAAAGCTATTCGCGCGCCTCATCTTGAACCATCTGTTAGATTGGGTGGAGGCCAATGACATTCTGAGCCCCCTTCAGGCTGGCTTCAGGAAAAACACGTCCACCATGGACCAGATCTTCCGCCTCGTCCTCCTTTACTGGAAGACAGTGAGGATAGAGGGGGGAAGGCTGTACATGGTGTTCGTGGACCTGAGGTCAGCCTTTGACCTGGTCCCTCGTAAGAAACTATGGGAGGTCCTGTTAAAGTTGGGGGTACCTCCCCAGATCCTAAATATCATAATTAGGCTACACGACAATAATTATGCGAGGGTAAGGTGTGGGAGGGACGGCAGCCTCTCACCTAGTTTCCCTGTCCGTAGAGGGGTGAGGCAGGGTTGCGTTTTGGCGCCGACCCTGTTTTGCCTCCTTATTAACAATGTTATATCCCATCTGGAAGAGGTTAAAGATAATGATGCCCCATGTCTGGCAGGCAGGAGGGTGCCGGCAATTATGTTTGCCGACGACACCCTCCTGCTTTCCAAGTCCCCGATGGGAATTCAGAGGATTCTTGATGGATTTGGTCTTTTCTGTAAACTACACGGTCTAGAGATCAATACTGAGAAGACCAAATTCATGATATTTAATCCACCAAAAAAAGCCAGACCTAATCCCATCTTGGGTACCGCCAGCCTTGAGAGGGTAAAAACTTTTTTGTACTTGGGAGTAACACTACAGGAAAATCTGTCATGGGATTCCCAGATAGCAAAATCATGTCTAAAATTATCCCAGCTGTCGGGCGCGATTTTGAAGGTGGTTAACACCTCTTCCTACAAGCCTATTAGCCCGGCGCTCGAAATGTACAAAACCCAGGCCAAGGCAGCTGCAACATACGGGAGCGAACTATGGGGGCACAAAGCAGGCCAAGAATTAGCTAGAGTGGAAAATAGCTTTTTAAGACGACTTCTGGCCTTACCACGAGGCTCACCACTCTTGCCTCTGAGACTTGATATGGGTCTCCCTTCCATTGCAGAGGAGCTAGAGACTAGGCCGGTGAGGTTCTGGCATAGACTTTGGTCCACGAGTGAACTTATTCATTACAAGCAAGACCTCATTCATGTCATGAACCTGAATGTAGGCGACAAAATCCCCTGGCTAGCTTTTGTGAAAAAAGAACTATATTCCATGAATTTATCTGAGTTATGGGTGGATCCCGAACATGGCTGCAGAAGGGTTCCTCGCAAACGACTGGTCCAAATTTGCAAGGAGCATAGACTAGCACTCCTGCTGAAAGCACAAAATAGCGGCACCCTCACAAATCGATTCCTGGAATCCAAAAATTCATATGCTTTTGAATCTTTTATGGATTTTATTTATCCCATTTTCGCAAGGAAACTTTACGCACAATGGAGGCTAGGCACTTTGCCCATAAGATCATTCACTTCCAGATGGTCAATGGGCAACGACAAAATGTGTCCAAGCTGCAACATTCACGAGGAGGATGAATTCCACATCATGTTTGTCTGCCCTGCATATGCAAAAGCTAGGAAATATTGGCTAGCGCCTCTTTGTAGAAACTTGGGGTTTAGCAACTACTTACAAGCACATAGAGTAATGAAAACTAATACCTTTGCTCCTATTGTGTTTGCAGTAGCCAAATTCCTTATGGCAGTTTGGTTGGTAAGGAAGAAGAAAATCCTCTAAATGTGCGGACATTGCTACGATCTGGTTTCCTTTTTTTTGTTATTACTCATTAAGTGAGTTGGGAAAATAATGGTGTTTTATTTATCCTATTTTTTTTTTTTTTTTTTTATTGGAAAAATAACTACATGAATTGTATTTTAAAGCTAATTGCGTGTGTTTTATCTGCATCTTTTATGGTCTTAACGACCGAAATAAAGAATTTTTGGATTGGATTGGATTTTAAAACGGCGTTCGACCTGGTCCCTCGAGAACGCGTGTGAACAGTTTTGCGGGAGATGGGGTCCCCCCCATTTTGAATCTGTTGGCTCGTATGCACGATGGAAACTATGCTTGTATACGGTGGAGCACCCAGGATCAGAAAACTGACAAAATCCCGGTAAACAGAGGTGTTTGCCAGGGATGCGTCCTGGCGCCCACTCTCTTTTCATTGTTTGTTAACAGTGTTGTCTCATTTTTATCTGATATTGATGCTGATGCCCCGACTCTGGCTGGTGTCAAAGTGCCCGACATGCTCTTTGCGGACAATACGCTACTGGTATCTAAAACACCTATGGGGCTCCAGTAACTTTTAGATCGGTTCTCCATATTTTGTAACCTAAGGGGCTTGGTCATCAATACAACCAAAACCAAGCTCCTTTATTTTAACCCTAGCAAGAAAGGCAACTGTACTATTACTCTTGATGATGTGCCCCTAAAGCGTGTTAAAGTATTTGACTACCTAGGGATAAGGATATCCTATCAACTGAAATGGCAGCCACATATTGAGAAAATGGCCCTGAATCCTAAACGAGTCTTGGGAGTCAGTGGGAGGGAACATAGAGCCTCAACTTCCAGGCCCATAGCACCGGCACTGGAGATCTATTCTGCAAAAGCTATAGGTAGTGCTCTGTATGGAGCAGAGCTCTGGGGTTTCAACAATGTTGATCCCCTTGTTATGGCTGAAAAAAAGTTCTTTAGGGAGCTCAATCAATCAATCAATCAATCGTAGCTTCAGAAGGACCACGATCCACCACCACCAGCAACAGGTTGCACGAAGAAGCTGGAACAAGATCACGGCCGACCAGCTCACCGCAGCCCTGAACCAGCACCCTCCCGCCAGCTCTGCGAACCCCAGCCAGGCCGCCGACAACCTCACGAAGTCGATCAACAACTGCGCAGACGACCTCGCCCCACTGAGGACCCCGCCCAGCAGACCCGGCAGCAAGAAAGCATCCTGGTTCACCGACGAACTCAAAAGCTCCAAGAAGAACTGCCGAGCTCTCGAGAAAGCATGGAGAAGAGACCCAACACCGGACAACATGACCACCCTCAAGCTCGCCACTCGAAAACACCATCAACTGATTCGCGCCACCAAGAAAACAGCATTCAAGGAAAGACTGGACAACAACGCACACAACAGCAAGGAACTCTTCAACATCGTGAAAGAGCTCTCCAACCCCAACGCTGGAATCAACGACATCACCCCATCACAAGACCTCTGCAACTCCCTCACCTCCTACTTCCACAACAAGATCGCTGACATACACAACAGCTTCAGCACACAACCAACGCTCCCCACGACCGCACCAACGCCCCCCACCACCACCCTCAGCGCCTGGACCCCTGTCAACACCGAAGACACCATCCGCACAATGAACTCCATCCACTCCGGATCTCCAACCGACCCCTGCCCTCACCACGTCTTCAACAAAGCCGACGCCGCCATCGCACCCCAGCTACGGGACATCATCAACGCCTCCTTCGACACCGCAACCTTCCCTGAGAGCTGGAAGAACGCCGAACTCAGCGCTCTACTAAAGAAACCAACAGCAGACCCCACCGAACTCAAGAACTACCGCCCCATCTCGCTCCTCCCGTTTCCAGCCAAAGTCATCGAGAAGACAGTCAACAAGCAGCTGGCCGCCTTCCTCGAGACGAATGGATCCCTCGACCGCTCACAGTCGGGCTTCAGGGCCAACCACAGCACCGAGACCGCCCTCATCGCTGCCACCGATGACATCTGTGCCCTGCTTGACAACGGAGAAACAACGGCCCTCATCCTCCTAGACCTCTCCGCGGCATTCGACATTGTCTGCCACCGCACCCTAGTGCAACGCCTCAGGAACGTCGGAATACAGGAGAAGGCACTGGAATGGATCATCTCCTTCCTCGCTGGAAGAACACAGAGAGTTCGCCTACCCCCGTTCAGGTCAGAGGCCACTGAAGTCATCTGCGGCGTTCCTCAAGGCTCCTCGCTCAGCCCCACCCTCTTCAATGTCTACATGAGCCCCCTTGCGGCCATCGCACGCCAACACAACCTCAACATCATCTCCTACACCGACGACACACAGCTGATCCTCTCCCTGACCAACGACCCCGCCACCGCCAGAGCCGACCTACACGAAGGGATGAAACACGTAGCCGAATGGATGATGACTTGCCGCCTGAAACTGAACTCAGACAAGACGGAAGTTCTCATCCTGGGCACCTCGCCCTCCGCCTGGGACGACTCCTGGTGGCCACCCGCCCTGGGCTCCGCACCCAAACCGACAGACCACGCACGCAACCTGGGCTTCATCCTGGACTCCTCCCTCTCCATGACCAGACAAGTCAACGCCGTCTCCTCGTCTTGTTTCAACATCCTGCGCATGCTACGTAAGATCTTCCGGTGGATCCCCACCGAGACCAGGAAGACGGTCACCCAGACCCTCGTCACCAGCCGTCTGGACTACGGCAACGCCCTCTACGCCGGAACCACCGCCAAGCTGCAGAAGAGAATCCAGAACGCCTCAGCAAGACTCATCCTCGACATCCCCAGACGAAGCCACATCTCCAGACACCTGAGAGACCTGCACTGGCTCCCGGTCAACAAGAGAATCACCTTCCGCCTCCTCACCCACGCACACAAAGCCCTGCACAACCAAGGCCCGAGTTACCTCAACAGCCGCCTCAACTTCTACGCTCCCACACGCCACCTTCGATCAACCAGCCACGCCCTCGCCGCCGTCCCCCGCATCCGAAGAGCCACAACAGGAGGAAGATCCTTCTCCCACTTGGCCGCCAAGACTTGGAACTCCCTCCCGACCCACCTCCGCCTGACCCAAGACCACCTCGCCTTCAGGAAGCAGCTCAAGACCTGGCTGTTCGAGCAGTAGCGGACCCCCCCCCAAGCGCCTTGAGACCCTCCGGGTGAGTAGCGCGCTATACAAATGCGATGATTGATTGATTGATTGATTGTATGGTGACCGCTTTTTCTTTATGTCCAAAGCTGCAATTGGTTTAATGATTTTTTAATTGTTGTATTCTGGTCTAAGTATTTATTCAAATGCTTTTTATAAATGTATTGTATTTTACTGCCATGTGCTTTTTAAGATATTTCATATCGAAATAAAGCTTTGTACAACAGTTAAGGCAGAGATATTGAGTTTGTGTTTGTTTTTAAGCTGTGTTGTGCAGAAGTCTGCAGTATGCTGAAATGTTATAATAAAGAAGTGTGAGAAGCATTTTTGTTAGTTTACTTATGATGCATAATGTACAACAAAATGACGATGATAAAAAACTATTAATTAGAAGTAATGATTTGTGTTTTTTTATGTTTGAATGCCGGCAACTTGAATCGACCTGTTCTAATCGTTGCTTTTTATGGTGTTTATTGTTAAAGGGGTGGGTATAAATAACAGGAGAGTGAAGGTTACTTAGTTAGTTAGTGAGAGTGATAGATTTAGTGAGTTAATTAGTGAGAGAGTTAGTGAGAGTGAGAGAGTTAGCGAGTGAGTTAGTTAGTGAGAGAGAGTTATTGAGTTAGTGAGAGAGTGTGAGATTTAGTTAGTGAGAGTGAGAGAGTTAGTGAGTGAGCTATTGAGAGTGAGTTAGTTATGATCACCAATTATAAGTGAAATGGAAATGTCAGAATTTCATTGCTCCAGTTTACTCCACCCAGGAGTAAAGAAAAAAAACAACTCCACTAACCCATGTCATACACTAACTGCAGGCAGCCAGTAAAACTGTACTGGGGCCACACCGGCTACTCCCTTGTTTCTCTTCACAGTGTTAGAGTTCTGGAGGTACGTCACTCCCTTGTTTCTCTTCACAGTGTTAGAGTTCTGGAGGTGCGTTACTCCCTTGTTTCTCTTCACAGTGTTAGAGTTCTGGAGGTGCGTTACTCCCTTGTTTCTCTTCACAGTGTTAGAGTTCTGGAGGTGCGTTACTCTCTTGTTTCTCTTCACAGTGTTAGAGTTCTGGAGGTGCGTTACTCCCTTGTTTCTCTTCACTGTGTTAGAGTTCTGGAGGTGCGTTACTCCCTTGTTTCTCTTCACAGTGTTAGAGTTGTGGAGGTGCGTTACTCCCTTGTTTCTCTTCACAGTGTTAGAGTTCTGGAGGTGCGTTACTCCCTTGTTTCTCTTCACAGTGTTAGAGTTCCGGAGGTGCGTTACTCCCTTGTTTCTCTTCACAGTGTTAGAGTTCCGGAGGTGCGTTACTCCCTTGTTTCTCTTCACTGTGTTAGAGTTCCGGAGGTGCGTCACTGTCTTGTTTCTCTTCACAGTGTTAGAGTTCTGGAGGTGCGTTACTCCCTTGTTTCTCTTCACAGTGTTAGAGTTCTGGAGGTGCGTTACTCCCTTGTTTCTCTTCACAGTGTTAGAGTTCCGGAGGTGCGTTACTCCCTTGTTTCTCTTCACAGTGTTAGAGTTCCGGAGGTGCGTTACTCCCTTGTTTCTCTTCACAGTGTTAGAGTTCTGGAGGTGCGTTACTCCCTTGTTTCTCTTCACAGTGTTAGAGTTCTGGAGGTGCGTTACTCCCTTGTTTCTCTTCACAGTGTTAGAGTTCCGGAGGTGCGTTACTCCCTTGTTTCTCTTCACAGTGTTAGAGTTCCGGAGGTGAGTTACTCCCTTGTTTCTCTTCACTGTGTTAGAGTTCCGGAGGTGCGTCACTGTCTTGTTTCTCTTCACAGTGTTAGAGTTCTGGAGGTGCGTCACTCCCTTGTTTCTCTTCACAGTGTTAGAGTTCTGGAGGTGCGTCACTCCCTTGTTTCTCTTCACAGTGTTAGAGTTCTGGAGGTGCGTTACTCCCTTTCCTCCACTCCCTTGTTTCTCTTCACAGTGTTAGAGTTTTGGAGGTGCGTTACTCCCTTGTTTCTCTTCACAGTGTTAGAGTTCTGGAGGTGCGTTACTCCCTTGTTTCTCTTCACAGTGTTAGAGTTCTGGAGGTGCGTCACTCCCTTGTTTCTCTTCACTGTGTTAGAGTTCTGGAGGTGCGTTACTCCCTTGTTTCTCTTCACAGTGTTAGAGTTCTGGAGGTGCGTCACTCCAGTGTTTCTCTTCACAGTGTTAGAGTTCTGGAGGTGCGTCACTCCCTTGTTTCTCTTCACAGTGTTAGAGTTCTTGAGGTGCGTCACTCCCTTGTTTCTCTTCACATTTTTAGAGTTCTGGAGGTGCGTCACTCCCTTGTTTCTCTTCACAGTGTTAGAGTTCTGGAAGTGCGTCACTCCCTTGTTTCTCTTCACAGTGTTAGAGTTCTGGAGGTGCGTTACTCCCTTGTTTCTCTTCACAGTGTTAGAGTTCTGGAGGTGCGTTACTCCCTTGTTTCTCTTCACAGTGTTAGAGTTCTGGAGGTGCGTTACTCCCTTGTTTCTCTTCACAGTGTTAGAGTTCTGGAGGTGTGTTACTCCCTTGTTTCTCTTCACAGTGTTAGAGTTCTGGAGGTGCGTTACACCCTTGTTTCTCTTCACAGTGTTAGAGTTCTGGAGGTGTGTTACTCCCTTGTTTCTCTTCACTGTGTTAGAGTTCTGGAGGTGCGTTACTCCCTTGTTTCTCTTCACAGTGTTAGAGTTCTGGAGGTGCGTTACTCCCCTGTTTCTCTTCACTGTGTTAGAGTTCTGGAGGTGCGTTACTCCCTTGTTTCTCTTCACAGTGTTAGAGTTCTGGAGGTGCGTTACTCCCTTGTTTCTCTTCACAGTGTTAGACTTCTGGAGGTGTGTTACTCCCTTGTTTCTCTTCACAGTGTTAGAGTTCTGGAGGTGCGTTACTCCCTTGTTTCTCTTCACAGTGTTAGACTTCTGGAGGTGTGTTACTCCCTTGTTTCTCTTCACAGTGTTAGAGTTCTGGAGGTGCGTTACTCCCCTGTTTCTCTTCACTGTGTTAGAGTTCTGGAGGTGCGTTACTCCCTTGTTTCTCTTCACAGTGTTAGAGTTCTGGAGGTGCGTTACTCCCTTGTTTCTCTTCACAGTGTTAGACTTCTGGAGGTGTGTTACTCCCTTGTTTCTCTTCACAGTGTTAGAGTTCTGGAGGTGCGTTATTCCCTTGTTTCTCTTCACAGTGTTAGAGTTCTGGAGGTGCGTTACTCCCTTGTTTCTCTTCACAGTGTTAGACTTCTGGAGGTGTGTTACTCCCTTGTTTCTCTTCACAGTGTTAGAGTTCTGGAGGTGCGTTACTCCCTTGTTTCTCTTCACAGTGTTAGAGTTCTGGAGGTGCGTTACTCCCTTGTTTCTCTTCACAGTGTTAGAGTTCTGGAGGTGCGTTACTCCCTTCACAGTGTTAGAGTTCTGGAGGTGCGTTACTCCCTTGTTTCTCTTCACAGTGTTAGAGTTCTGGAGGTGCGTTACTCCCTTGTTTCTCTTCACAGTGTTAGAGTTCTGTTGGTGCGTTACTCCCTTGTTTCTCTTCACAGTGTTAGACTTCTGGAGGTGTGTTACTCCCTTGTTTCTCTTCACAGTGTTAGAGTTCTGGAGGTGCGTCACTCCCTTGTTTCTCTTCACAGTGTTAGAGTTCTGGAGGTGCGTTACTCCCTTGTTTCTCTTCACAGTGTTAGAGTTCTGGAGGTGCGTTACTCCCTTGTTTCTCTTCACAGTGTTAGAGTTCTGGAGGTGCGTTACTCCCTTGTTTCTCTTCACAGTGTTAGAGTTCTGGAGGTGCGTTACTCCCTTCACAGTGTTAAAGTTCTGGAGGTGCGTTACTCCCTTGTTTCTCTTCACAGTGTTAGAGTTCTGGAGGTGCGTTACTCCCTTGTTTCTCTTCACAGTGTTAGAGTTCTGGAGGTGCGTTACTCCCTTGTTTCTCTTCACAGTGTTAGAGTTCTGGAGGTGCGTTACTCCCTTGTTTCTCTTCACAGTGTTAGAGTTCTGGAGGTGCGTTACTCCCTTGTTTCTCTTCACAGTGTTAGAGTTCTGGAGGTGCGTTACTCCCTTGTTTCTCTTCACAGTGTTAGAGTTCTGGAGGTGCGTTACTCCCCTGTTTCTCTTCACAATGTTAGAGTTCTGGAGGTGCGTTACTCCCTTGTTTCTCTTCACAGTGTTAGAGTTCTGAAGGTGCGTTACTCCCTTGTTTCTCTTCACAGTGTTAGAGTTCTGGAGGTGCGTTACTCCCTTGTTTCTCTTCACTGTGTTAGAGTTCTGGAGGTGCGTTACTCCCTTGTTTCTCTTCACAGTGTTATAGTTCTGGAGGTGCGTTACTCCCCTGTTTCTCTTCACAATGTTAGAGTTCTGGAGGTGCGTTACTCCCTTGTTTCTCTTCACAGTGTTAGAGTTCTGGAGGTGCGTTTCTCCCCTGTTTCTCTTCACAATGTTAGAGTTCTGGAGGTGCGTTACTCCCTTGTTTCTCTTCACAGTGTTAGAGTTCTGGAGGTGCGTTACTCCCTTGTTTCTCTTCACAGTGTTAGAGTTATGGAGGTGCGTTACTCCCTTGTTTCTCTTCACAGTGTTAGAGTTCTGGAGGTGCGTTACTCCCTTGTTTCTCTTCACAGCGTTAGAGTTCTGGAGGTGCGTTACTCCCTTGTTTCTCTTCACAATGTTAGAGTTCTGGAGGTGCGTTACTCCCTTGTTTCTCTTCACAGTGTTAGAGCTCTGGAGGTGTGTTACTCCCTTGTTTCTCTTCACAGTGTTAGAGTTCTGGAGGTGCGTTACTCCCTTGTTTCTCTTCACAGTGTTAGAGTTCTGGAGGTGCGTTACTCCCTTGTTTCTCTTCACAGTGTTAGAGTTCTGGAGGTGCGTTACTCCCTTGTTTCTCTTCACAGTGTTAGAGTTCTGGAGGTGCGTTACTCCCTTGTTTCTCTTCACTGTGTTAGAGTTCTGGAGGTGCGTTACTCCCTTGTTTCTCTTCACAGTGTTATAGTTCTGGAGGTGCGTTACTCCCCTGTTTCTCTTCACAATGTTAGAGTTCTGGAGGTGCGTTACTCCCTTGTTTCTCTTCACAGTGTTAGAGTTCTGGAGGTGCGTTTCTCCCCTGTTTCTCTTCACAATGTTAGAGTTCTGGAGGTGCGTTACTCCCTTGTTTCTCTTCACAGTGTTAGAGTTCTGGAGGTGCGTTACTCCCTTGTTTCTCTTCACAGTGTTAGAGTTATGGAGGTGCGTTACTCCCTTGTTTCTCTTCACAGTGTTAGAGTTCTGGAGGTGCGTTACTCCCTTCACAGTGTTAGAGTTCTGGAGGTGCGTTACTCCCTTGTTTCTCTTCACAGTGTTAGAGTTCTGGAGGTGCGTTACTCCCTTGTTTCTCTTCACAGTGTTAGAGTTCTGGAGGTGCGTTACTCCCTTGTTTCTCTTCACAGTGTTAGAGTTATGGAGGTGCGTTACTCCCTTGTTTCTCTTCACAGTGTTAGAGTTATGGAGGTGCGTTACTCCCTTGTTTCTCTTCACAGTGTTAGAGTTCTGGAGGTGCGTTACTCCCTTCACAGTGTTAGAGTTCTGGAGGTGCGTTACTCCCTTGTTTCTCTTCACAGTGTTAGAGTTCTGGAGGTGCGTTACTCCCTTGTTTCTCTTCACAGTGTTAGAGTTCTGGAGGTGCGTTACTCCCTTGTTTCTCTTCACAGTGTTAGAGTTATGGAGGTGCGTTACTCCCTTGTTTCTCTTCACAGTGTTAGAGTTATGGAGGTGCGTTACTCCCTTGTTTCTCTTCACAGTGTTAGAGTTCTGGAGGTGCGTTACTCCCTTCACAGTGTTAGAGTTCTGGAGGTGCGTTACTCCCTTGTTTCTCTTCACAGTGTTAGAGTTCTGGAGGTGCGTTACTCCCTTGTTTCTCTTCACAGTGTTAGAGTTCTGGAGGTGCGTTACTCCCTTGTTTCTCTTCACAGTGTTAGAGTTATGGAGGTGCGTTACTCCCTTGTTTCTCTTCACAGTGTTAGAGTTCTCTGGGTGTTTTTCTTCTGTGTTTCTCTTTACAGCGTTGCTGCCTGTGACCAGGAATGGAAGCTATGGCCGCCAGACTCTCAGCTGGGTGAAGGGGCATCACCCAGGGAATTCAAGACCACCTGTCCCCGGCGCACCAGTGTCTGTCTGCTTGCCAAGACCAGTGTGCACCCTGTGAGAAAGATGAGAGCATCAGGGCCCTCCCGTCTCATTCTCCCCCCCTCCCCTCTTCCTCGACCGAGGCACCTGGCACATTATAGAAGTGTGGGAGTTGAGCAGGCAAATGAGCAATAAATATGCCTTTCAAATATATTTTTATCATGTTACGCTTGCTGTGTATTCAAGACAGATTAAATGTCTGGCTGTGTAGCGGTGATACGCCTGTCCTCCCTGAGGCTTATAATAACGGTTGCCACAGGCTTGCCTCTGCTCTGCCCTGTCCTCTGTATCATTGTTGGTCCAAAACACACAGGTCTGTGCAGGCAAACTGGCGAGTTACTGGTGCTAACGCCTTCTGTAGGGGAGTCAGCATGACTGACAGAAGAACCATCTTCGGATTGGTAACTCTTCTCCCAGGGTGTTGTTGTTCAACTTAAGGGGTTTGTATCTGCCTTTTCTTTCTTTGGAAAAGTTTTTTTGTCTTTTTGACCTTTACTATTTTTTTCATTTGTTTAAGGACATTAATACTGATATGGTCTCTTCTAACTTCTTTGAAGCTTTTTTGGCATCAACCTTTTCTGTGTGTTGCAGGGCGGTGCCAACCATGAGCTCCATTGGTGCCTTGAAGAAGAGGTTCCGAGATGGCTGATCCCTGAGCTCAAGTTGGGATCGTCAACAAAGATGGCAAGAGAATATCTGATTTTTAATTCCAAAGGAATCTCTCCTGCTGAAAGGTAATCCGTGAGCATGCCAGCCTGTAGGGTAGTACTTATGTGTTTCTTTAAAAGTTTCTCCAGTTTATCAAATAGTGTTTGAACACTGTTGCTGATAGAAGGACGTGGGGTGGAGGCAAGAGGTCCACTAATGGCTGTATTAATGTATTCATCCGAATTGAGGGAGTTCTCTAGAGCTCAGTTAATGCTGCTGAAGAAGGTTCTGTCAGCAGAAGAAACTAATAACAAGCTGTTGGATGGACATAACTCTGGGATACATAGGGTGCCCTCTAGCTGTGACAGCTCCAATGTTGAAGCCATGCTGTGGCAGCCAGGGTTTCCCACGAGACCCCGCCAGAGCAACCGGGAACAGAGCCCCCACCATGGATTCCCGGGCACACTAGTATCAAAGGGAGGGGCACTTATAGCGTCACCACAGGTCAGAGTGTGCCTACCTCCTTTCTGTTAAGAAGGAAGAGACCCAGGATCAAACTAAAGAAATGCAAAATAAAATCACTACTTATCTGACGATATCCGAATGATAAAAAACAGTGTAAAGGTTGCTGCACACTGTTCGGTGTTCTTTTCATGTTGGTGACCTATATGGAACAGCGCTGCGGAGACACAAGTGACGAAGACACAGAACATCACTGGTTCCCTCTAACCCTACCCTAGGGTGGAGAGGTCAGTGAACAGAACCTCACAGAACTCAAAACCCTACCAAGAACTCCAGGGCAAACTATTTCTGTGGGAGTGGCAGAAAGAGACTGAGTGGGGTGGGTAGGGCAGGTGGGGTAGAATGGGGTGGAAAGGGCAGGTGGGGTAGAGTGGAGAGGGAAGGGCAGGTGGGGTAGAATGGAGAGGGAAGGGCAGGTGGGGTAGAACGGGGTGGGAAGGGCAGGTGGGGTAGAGTGGAGAGGGAAGGGCAGGTGGGGTAGAATGGGGTGGGGAGGAAAGAGCAGGTGGGATAGAGTGGAGAGGGAAGGGCAGGTGGGGTGAAGCGGGGGGGTGAGGGGAGGTGGGGTAGAGCCGGTTGACGAGGGGAGGCGATGTTTTGAAGTTCCTAAAAATACTTAGGATCAGCGCGTTTGTGGGACAACATGAACGAAGGGATTGGTGTCTAGACTGATTCCGCCCCCCCCCCCTCAGAGGATATGCCGGCCTATAGACCAGCTAGCTCACAGTGGCCCTATAAGCCCCCGAACCCTACCAAGGAGCTAATCGTTGCTGGCAACCATTGAACATGACAACCCCTTCAGGGATCGTGGAAACAGTACAGTACTTTTCGCTCAGTCAATCGTGTTCACTTGGTCTCAGAGAGATACACAGAGGAAACGTTGGGGACGTTTACAATAAGCATTTATTAAACCAGCACCATTCTAGTATAAAACATGTTTGCTGCGACCATCAATAGACAGAAGCAAATGTATATGATTACAAGCACCAAAATCGTGAATAGAAGTTAGAATTCTACCATGGTGCTAAAACAGTGAATATATGCAGGCATATAAACATGACGGTAATCAAGCGTAGTCTTACAATGCGGACCCTACTTAAGTGTACCTAAGTGCACCTAGCATGTATGTGGGTGTGAAGCCAAGAAACCCCCATAGGAAAGAGGCAACCCCCTTACCTGATAGGAGAGAATGAAGGACCCCATCTTGGTCACAAGTTCGACACCCCACAAGGGATGCCAGGCCGCTGTGTGTTGAAGCCTCAGCGTGCAGGGACCTCCGTGTCAGTGTCAGCGTAGAAGCATCTCCTCTTCTTACCTAGTAAAGGTGTGGTTCTTCTATACCAGGAGGTAGTCCTGGGGGTTCTACCTAAATCGATATGTTATGATGGCGAGTATGCAAATTAACCTAAATCAATAATTGCAATTATGCAAAATAGTCCTGCCGTTGGTGGATGAAGATAGCGATGACTTTTGTGCAGAGTATGTCAATCCTATTATGTACGTAGTTAACTGGCTAAAAATGTAGAAGCATGAACGTCATAAGTAGTTTTAAGTGCAGGTCCTGCCGGGATTGGACTAATGAAGAAACAATGCAGAGCTGAGGGAAAGTAGAGCCTGCCAAAGGAACAGAGGAAGAAGAGAGCACTGAGGTAATGTCTATAAAGGGTCAGAGGTGACACCGACTGGAGAACAGAGGAGGAAAGAGTAACAAACCGGAGACAAGCAGATGGAACCCACAAAGGAGTATTATTACTAGTAGAATGCTTTGGAAGCGTAAGGCTCGCACTGTGGGGGGATATCTACTCACCTATAAGGACCCTGACGCTTCGACTCTTCTCAGGGAACGGACGGTCCACCGGGCAGTGCGGGGGCCCTTCCTTGTCACTCGATAAAGGAGCAGGCTTAGAATCGGCCATTACTGTAAAAAAAAACAGAACAAATTAAATGAGACTCAGAAGAAAGATCCCCTCGAGGAAAGGGCGGGACACAGAAGCACACACTGTCCACAGAATATTGTTAAAGGTCCTTTCAGTGAGCCAGAAGGAATGAACAGCTGGGGGGGGAGAGAGTTAGGGGGGGTATAAATCTGAAGACAGGAGGGTCTGACCTCCTACCCAGTCAGAAAAGATCACAGTTGAAAGGGAAGGAAAGTAACCTCTAATGTGTCTGAAACATGTATGTGCTAGACATGTTCACAGACCAGCAGAAATGTCACTGATATGTCTGAGGTGCAACTGTGATCCGAGGAAAAGGAGGGGTCAGCTGAGGGATGGGACTATTTTTACACTTTGACTGCTTAGGGCTTTCCGCCCTGTGTGATATTTCAGTGTTTAATAAATATTACACACATCAAATACTCAAACTAGCTTGGGTGGATTTCTTCAGAGCTGGCTTGGTGTGCTAAGGGCTAGTAGGCCGTGAGCACTGGGGCTGGGGTCATTTGCTTCTGATGCCCGGGGCCCTTCCTACTGTGGCTCTGCAGACTCGGCCAAGTGTACACCCCTCCACCCAGTGGTAGGGATGATGATCAGGCTTCTCAAGCTCAGAACTCAACAATAACCTAGCAGTGCAATCATGGATTGTCCAACTCAGAGATTGGCTTTGTGAGATATTACACCCAAATTCAGCAGATGTGAGATCTCAGCGGGTGTGATGGATTTCACCCAGATCTCTTGACTGGGGGTGAGTGGTTGAAAGGTTTCAGCGCTCTGTCCATCTTCTTGTTGTGTTTGTGCACACCCACTATACCTAGGGGTCGGTGTAATCCCTCTCCCTTTAGCTTGGATCTGAGTTCTCTCTTCGCAGGTGCGGTTCACCGCTCTTAGTTCATGCACTCGGTTCACCTACGAGTCCCCACAGGTTATGTTCTTTGGCAGCAGAGTCCATCAGTGCTTCTGGTCCACTCTCTTTCAGAAGAGACATGCCAGCTGCCGGGTCTGGTGGCTCAGTGTGTCAGGTTTGCGCTCCGCAGGATCAGCATGCAGCAACAAGGCTCCACCTCCGGACCCTCCGACCACCCTGAAGTATGTATACACAGGGTGGTCAGACGATACGGCGAGGGAAAAAACCCCAAAAGGGGAAAAACCCAAAAGAAAAGAGAAGAAGGGAAGGGCAGCAGGGAAAAAGAAACTGGAAAACAAAAAGGGAATGGTTAGCAATGCATCAATCACTACACTCATGTAATTCTCACTATAGATCAGCCTAGCAATCACCTGTAAGCTTTGTAAACCGGCACCATACCGCAGTCTCTCCAACCATCCTTCTGACCCCTATGCAACACAAGAGAACATATTAAACATGTGCCTCCTATATACAATCATCTAAGTAGTAGGTGCATATATAGCAACCTACCCTATAGCCTCCTTCAAAACACCAGAAGTTGGTTCCAGGTTTCCAGTAAGATACACAATGGATAAGAAGCAAGGAAACAGTCACACCGTGAAAGAAAAAGTATTCCAAAGTTTCTTTGTTGAAGGCACAAAAAACTCCTTAGATAACGCTAGTGTAAAAGACTCCTTTACACTGTAAGCATGTACATGACAAATGTCAATAACCAATCCAAACACGGCATGCCATAGGTTTAACTACTGACATCCGCTTTGGTAATTACAATCCTTTCCAGAAATCGAAATGGGCAACCATGGTGATTCATGCCGGTAGTGCGGAGGTCCTCATTCCCCCCCTGCACTCCGCCACTTGCACATAAATGTTAACATAAGGCCTCCGTAACACTGATGCAAAGAAGCTGACAACCTGCCAAGTATCTAAGCTTCGTACAAGGCGTTTTGCTTTCAAGGCAGCAGCAAGGTCAACAACATTACAGCAGCCCGCTCCCCGTTTGCAGTCACGGGAAACATGTGAACTACAAACCCGCTAGTCAGCGAACCCTCACACGATAAACAAACAGCAGTCCCAAACCTCATGGACGAGATTCCAATCCGGAAACAGCACCCAAGGCGCCGGGCTCGAGGAGAAGCAGCCGCGTCCTCCTCGTGTACAAAATCGCAAGCCTAGAGCGCCCAACTCCGCCCAGGGATATCTCGTTCTGCGCCGAGGATGCTGGGAACGTAGTCCAAACCCCCGGCGTTGCTGGGAACTGTAGTTTTTTGGCAGGCGCGAAGGCTAAAACCTGACAGTATGCCCTCCTCCCAAGCGCCTCCTAGGCCCAGGCTTCGTAGGACATCTCCTGTGGAAAGCCAGCACAGCCCGAGGGGCACTGATGTTGTGTACAGGTTCCCATGAATCCTCCTCCGAACCATACCCCTTCCAGGAGACGAGATACCAAAGCGCCCCCCTACGGTATTTGGAGTCACGAATGGATCTCACCTCGTACTCCAGATTTCCATCTGCCACCACCGCCGGAGGCGCTGCTCGACGAGAGGAAAAGGCCTTCTTCAGCAGATGCACATGGAACACCGGATGTATTCTCAGAGCAGCAGGCAGTTTCAGTTTATATGCCACAGGGTTTATCTGTCGCACAACAGGATAGGGACCAATGAAGCGCGGATGGAATATGCTCCTCAGTTTGAATCGGATGTATTTGGTGGAAAGCCAAACCATGTCCCCCACCTTGAACTGAGGCCCAGGTGTACGATGCCTGTCTTCCCATCGCTTGTACACCTTCTTGGCTTGTAACAAACGCTTTTGCACAGCTCTGTGCACCCTCCTCAAAGTCTGGACTTGCTTCCACACCGAGGGCTGAGTCGCCAAGTCCTCAGGGATGGATACCGGCAGGGTGTTTGCATCAAACCCAAAATTGGCCCTGAAAGGGGACATACCGATGGAGCTGTGACAAGCATTGTTATACGCCAACTCCGCCATCCATAACAATTCCACCCATGACTCGTGTGCTTCCCTGGAATAGCAGCGCAAGTACTTCTTTAACGTCTGGTTTAGACGTTCAGTTTGCCCATCTGTTTGTGGGTGGAAACTAGTGGATAGCGCTGACTCGATCCCCAATGCCTTGCACCACATGCGCCAAAACCGAGCGATGAATTGAGGCCCTCTGTCAGACACGATGACTCTTGGTATGCCATGCAAACGAATGACTTGTGAGGCCAACAACTGCGCCGTTTGACTAGCCGTGGGAAGGGTCACGCAAGGGATGAAATGTCCCATTTTAGTTAGATTATCCACCACCACAAGTACAGCTGTGTTGCCCCGATCAACTGGTAGCCCTGTAATGAAATCTAAGCTGATGTTCTGCCATGGTCGATCAGGTGAGGGCATCGGCATCAACAAGCCCTTCTTTCTGGTGTTTTCCCCTTTTGCTCTGGCACAAGAGTCACACAGGTTTACCCAGCGGGTAGCATCTCTGACCAGTGTCTCCCACCAGAAGTGTCTCTTGAGCAGGTTCACAGTCTTTGTAACCCCAGGATGTCCAGCCATAGGAGCCTCATGACACCACCTGAAGGCCTTTTTCCTTATCTCCTCTGTGGGCAGAAACAGACATCCCCCCTGGAACGGCAAACCATGTTTCATTACCCGACCTGGTTTGGCAGCCGCCCATCTGATTCAAGAACCCATAGATCTAGAGCCTTTAACATCATCCAGAAAGCTTTCTGCTCTGACCACACACACCACTTTAGTTGCAGGGATGATGGAACACTCCTCCTCCACCTTTCTCATGGGAATCTCCTGCCTGGACAGTGCATCCGCCTTTCTATTATCCGAGCCTGGACGAAACGTAACAACAAAGTTGTACTCGGAAAAGAACAACATCCACCGCATCTGCCGTTGCGTGAGATGCCTAGCCGAGGACATATACTGCAGATTCCTGTGATCGGTATACACCGTCACAGCCTGAACAGCCCCCCACAGGTAAGTTCTCCATTCCTGGAATGCTTTCTTTATAGCCAGGAGCTCCTTTTCAGCTATGGAATAGTTGATCTCCGCCGAGCTCAACTTCCGAGAGAGATAGGCAACCGGATGAAGCTGACCTGTGTGTGCGTTCCTTTGGGACAGTACGGCTCCTACTGCTTCATCCGAAGCATCTGCTTCTACAATGAAAGGATGTTCCAACACCGGATGAGCCAACACAGGTGCCGAAGTGAAAGCATTTTTTAAGGTCACAAATGCTTCCTCTGCCTCCTTTGTCCAGGCAAAAACCTTGCCTTTCCGTAACAGTCTGGTGATGGGGATAGCAACCTGGGAGAAGTGCAAAATGAATCGGCGATAATAGTTCGCGAACCCCAGGAAGCTCTGTACTTCCTTCACAGTCTTTGGGGCTGGCCAATCCTTTACCGCCTGTACCTTTCTTTCTGACATCTTTAACCCTTGTGGACTAAGATTAACTCCCAGGAACTCCACTTCGGTTACGCTGAACTCGCACTTACTCAGTTTCACAAACAGATGATGTTCTCTTAGCTTGTCCAACACCAGGCACACATGAGAGGTATGACAAGACACATCCTGCGAATATATCAGTATGTTGTCTATATACATGACAACAAAAAGATCCACGTATTCCTTTAGAACATCATTAATAAAAAACTGGAATGCCGCAGGAGCATTGCACAGGCCAAAAGACATCACAAGATATTCATATAACCCGTACCGCGTCTTGAATGCCGTCTTCCACTCGTCCCCCTCTCTTACTCTGACCAGGTGATACGCTCCCCGAAGGTCCAGTCGAGTGTAGATCTTGGCCTCTCTCACTTGGTCGAGCAAAACCGAGATGAGGGGGAGAGGGTATCTGTTGCGGACGGTGTTTTTATTCAAAACGCGGTAGTCCACACACGCTCTCAAGTCACCATTGGCTTTAGCGATAAAGAAGAGAGGAGAAGCGGCCGGAGAGCGGGATGGCCGGATGAACCCCAAACGAGAGTAATGCTCAATGTACTCCTTCAAATGGGCTGTCTCTGACACCGACAAAGCATACACTCGGCAGGATGGTATCGTGGCCCCCTCTACTAAATCTATACGGCAGTCATATACCCTGTGGGGGGGGTAGTACTTCTGCCTTTGCTTCACTGAACACGTCACCATAACCGGAGTATTCAGCGGGTATTGCGACATTTTTTTCCGCAGCAGTTGCGGCCAAAAAAGGGCTGGCTAGCGTAGTGACATTGGCAGATACACATGGTACTAAATGATCGTAACAATACTCATGAAGGAAATGAAAAGATTTCGTCTGCCAATCCACCACCGGATTGTGCTTCCTTAACCAAGGCATACCCAGGATTATTTCATACTGAGGTGCTGCTATGATGTTCAAAGACAGCACCTCTGTGTGCACCATGCCTTGTACTACTACAGACAACCCCACATCGCTGGTTCTTTCGGTGATCTGACCTGACGTTAATGGTTGCCCGTCGACCGCCAATATCTCCTCAGGCTTCTCCCTAGAGACACGAGGCAAGGCCAAACGTCTTACCAGGCCCTCATCCACGAAATTACCCGTGGCTCCAGAATCCACCATGACCATAACTTGATGTCTCTCTAAGTTACACTCCAGTGTCATACCTATCACCAGATGAGATTCTGTTTCATCGTCCCCCTTGGAAGACAAAGAAGTGAGCTTCCAAGGTGGCTCTTTCTCTTCGCTAGGCATGTTGTCACCCTTCGGCTCGCCTTCCTGCACAATGGTAGACACTGCGACCTTCTTGAACCTGCTACTACTACCAGAGGACTTGGGTTTGGATGGACATTCCATAACATAGTGTCCCTTTCTTCCACAGTACATACACAGGCCCTGTACTCTTCTGGTCTCTCTTTCTTCCCTGGACAGAGGGGCTCTGAGGGCTCCTATCTCCATAGGTTCAGGAGGGTTTTCAGTCCCCCCAGTGGCCTTACGCTGGTTTCCCCCGCCACCGTAAACCCCTTTGTCCCATCTCCTTCGATTACTCCCCCTATCTGATATACGAGCATCCAACCTTAACACCAGATTCACCATGTCTACAAAGGATGAAGGTTGAGGATCCACCTGTGCCACCACATCCTTCAAATCGTCATGTAAACCCTGATAAAACAGGGACATTCGTTTTTCTTCCGCCCATTCGGTTTCAGCCACTAAACGATTGAATGCGGTTAAATAAGTAACCAATTCTCCTCTGCCTTGCCTCAACGTCAGCAATTCTCTATCCGCACTGAACGTGGTCGCTCTGCGGTCAAAAACCCTCTCAAACTCTTTCCTAAATGCTGACCAGTCCGATAGTATGGCATCATCTCTTTTCACTAAGGGTACCGCCCATTCAGCCGCATCCCCCACCAAATAAGAAATCAGAAATGCCACCCTGGAATGGTTAGTGGGGAACGAAGACGGTTTACACGAAAAATGTAAAAGGATTTGAGTCATGAAAACATGCACCTTACGGGGGTCTCCAGAGAACCTTTCAGGAGTGGCCAGTGGAATGGGGGGTGGCACAGTAGCCTGAACATTAGAGGACGAGGCTGAAGCATTAAATGGATTGCTACTCAAACGCTCCACCTTGTCTCTTAAGGCGGCAGTCTCGGCCTTGGACGAGGCCAATTCCTGTTGTACTAACACCAAAGCATGCAACACATCCTCCATAGACGCCATTGCTGCTACAAGCTGACCGGGCGGAGCGAAAATTCTTGGGCTTGCGATTCTGTCAGGTTTGCGCTCCGCAGGATCAGCATGCAGCAACAATGCTCCACCTCCAGACCCTCCGACCACCCGGAAGTATGTATACACAGGGTGGTCAGACGATACGGCGAGGGAAAAAACCCCAAAAGGGGAAAAACCCAAAAGAAAAGAGAAGAAGTGAAGGGCAGCAGGGAAAAAGAAACTGGAAAACAAAAAGGGAATGGTTAGCAATGCATCAATCACTACACATGTAATTCTCACTATAGATCAGCCTAGCAATCACCTGTAAGCTTTGTAAACCGGCACCATACCGCAGTCTCTCCAACCATCCTTCTGACCCCTATGCAACACAAGAGAACATATTAAACATGTGCCTCCTATATACAATCATCTAAGTAGTAGGTGCATATATAGCAACCTACCCTATAGCCTCCTTCAAAACACCAGAAGTTGGTTCCAGGTTTCCAGTAAGATACACAATGGATAAGAAGCAAGGAAACAGTCACACCGTGAAAGAAAAAGTATTCCAAAGTTTCTTTGTTGAAGGCACAAAAAACTCCTTAGATAACGCTAGTGTAAAAGACTCCTTTACACTGTAAGCATGTACATGACAAATGTCAATAACCAATCCAAACACGGCATGCCGTAGGTTTAACTACTGACATCCGCTTTGGTAATTACAATCCTTTCCAGAAATCGAAATGGGCAACCATGGTGATTCATGCCGGTAGTGCGGAGGTCCTCATTCCCCCCCTGCACTCCGCCACTTGCACATAAATGTTAACATAAGGCCTCCGTAACCCTGATGCAAAGAAGCTGACAACCTGCCAAGTATCTAAGCTTCGTACAAGGCGTTTTGCTTTCAAGGCAGCAGCAAGGTCAACAACATCACAGCAGCCCGCTCCCCGTTTACAGTCACGGGAAACATGTGAACTACAAACCCGCTAGTCAGCGAACGCTCACACGATAAACAAACAGCAGTCCCAAACCTCATGGACGAGATTCCAATCCGGAAACAGCACCCAAGGCGCCGGGCTCGAGGAGAAGCAGCCGCGTCCTCCTCGTGTACAAAATCGCAAGCCTAGAGCGCCCAACTCCGCCCAGGGATATCTCGTTCTGCGCCGAGGATGCTGGGAACGTAGTCCAAACCCCCGGCGTTGCTGGGAACTGTAGTTTTTTAGCAGGCGCGACGGCTAAAACCTGACACAGTGGACTAATGCGTCCATTCCAGGGGCCTGTGTTCAACCTCATGGTCACAGGTTCAAATCCCGGCGGGTCCAAGCAGCCTTTCATCCATCTGAGGTCGATAACATGAGCACTATTGAGATGGGTAACAATGAACATCTGTTATTCAGCGCCAAGAGACCTCTGGGTGAACGTGCGCTTTACAAATACACATGTTATGTTATGTTATGCAGCAGACAGCAATGGAGGTGCACAAATCCTGTGCTGGTGTCTGGGCTTTGGCGTCGTTGCAAGGGTCTGACTGGTTCTGCGCTTCAGATGAGGTGGGTCTGAGGGCCACTGTTTCTAGGGTCACGGGACGCAGTGTTCTGAAGGTGTCGCAACTCCATCATGGGACACCTCTTCGATTCAACAGCATGGGTCACTCAGGCCTGGTCCACGGATGTTGAGGCACAGGCCGCTTGGGCATAGGATGGAAATGCGGCACCACAGTTCGCTCAGGCACAATCCTGACTAACCTAACGGTTAGTCGGGAGTGACCGGACTCATGGTTCTTAGAGCTCACAGATCGCTCTGCTAAGTCTTCCTGGGCAGACAGACTCTCAATGCTTTGAGGTCAAGCTGCTACCTGCTCTCCCTGGTCGCTAACAACTTCTGCAAGATTGGCAAGCTCCTTCCCTCTCTCGGCAGGCAGGCTGGCTTCCAGGCTCTTGAGGACAGGAGAGCAGCATCTTACTTCCAAGTCAGACTACAGGTATTGTGGCTTCACCTCTTTGAGGCTGGGTGTCAGGCAGACAGGAGCTTTACTAGCACAGCAGGCCTTTGAGTACTCCGTGGTGCACTCCCTTCCTCGGTCAAAGAGAACTTGGAACTGTAATAATAAGTGGATTAGTGGCTCCTACTTTTAACCAGATGAAGCAGACGTGGGGTTGAATTCTCTGTCTGTACTTTCAGAACTGATTTGGAGAGGTTCTTACTTCAGAAGTAGTGTAGTCTTGAGCCTGGAGTTCCCACAACAGAGACACAAAGGAGTGTGAGCTTTCTGCACCTGCTTTTCAACATCCTCACAATGGCACCAGGGAACTGACAAGTGGCTTGCTTCACATAAAGGACTCTTCACACTCTGTAGAGAGACCCTTCACCCCATCTACCAAATGGCAGTGCACAGGAAGACTAACAAGCAGCCCCTCGCAGCAGAAGGATCTGACTAAATTCTTAAAAGAACCCCATCTCCTCTCTCCCCACAGGGATCTCCTCTGTCCAGCTTTAGGAACCTCAGCAATACACTTTGGCTGTGTATGAATACGACCTCACTTCCCTCCTGTGTACATGAGCGGGCCATGGGTTTCCAAAATGGCAGCCACAGGGCTCCATCATTCTGGTTTATTGAGAAACACTATGCATGTTCCTCACAGGTCACGTACACATACATGCACATTGGACACTTGGGATGTTAGAGCAAGGTCTGGTAGGGTTGCACTGGGAACAAAATTTAGCACTAATGACAACGCTCACGCCAGCCATTTTCATCGACCTATTTCCTGTCTCGCCCGTCTGTCTTCTCTGCTTTTTCTCTCTCGGATCTCTCGCCATCCTCTTTATTTCCCTTCTCTCTCTTTGCTGCTTATGCCTCCCACTGTGGCTGCTGAAATAAGTGACAAAGACACCAGCAGCGGATGTGGGTCGTACAATCTGGACTCCGAGGTCTCCAGCCTACCAGGGAAATGCCAGATGAGCTAAAAAGCCAGTCCGTCACTATGGCCTGGGTTAAAGTAATAAAGCAGAACTTCACACGAATGAGCCGGTAGGCAACCACTCCGGCGACACAGGTCTGGTCACAACCACTGATTCACAAAACATGGTACATGGCCCCAACCAATCTACATGCTAGACCCATGACATGGACGGTGTCCATGGTCCGAAAACTGAGGTTACACTTCATGTGCCCCTTCAGCTCACAGGTCCAGGACTGTGCAAGTCCTCGTGCCAGTTCCTCCTGTGACAGTTCTTCCATCCAGCTTGCCCGCAGTCCACTACGCTCTGATGCCTGTCTACCTGCTGCCCTAATTTGCGCCTCCTCTGCTCCTTTACTGCTCTGTTGTGCCTCCTCTGCTGCTTTCCTGCTCTTTTGCACCTCCTCTGCTCATTTCCTGCTCTTTTGCACCTCCTCTGCTCGTTTCCTGCTCTGTTTTGCCTCCTCTGCTCGTTTCCTGCTCTGTTGCACCTCCTCTGCTCGTTTCCTGCTTTGTTTTGCCTCCTCTGCTCGTTTCCTGCTCTGTTGCACCTCCTCTGCTAGTTTCCTGCTCTGTTTTGCCTCCTCTGCTCGTTTCCTGCTCTGTTGCACCTCCTCTGCTCGTTTCCTGCTCTGTTTCACCTCCTCTGCTCGTTTCCTGCTCTGTTGCACCTCCTCTGCTCGTTTCCTCCTCTGTTTCATCTCCTCTGCTCGTTTCCTGCTCTGTTGCACCTCCTCTGCTCGTTTCCTGCTCTGTTTCACTTCCTCTGCTCGTTTCCTGCTCTGTTTTGCGTCCTCTGCTCGTTTCCTGCTCTGTTTGGCCTCCTCTGCTCGTTTCCTGCTCTGTTGCGCCTCCTCTGCTCGTTTCCTGCTCTGTTGTGCCTCCTATGCTCGTTTTCTGCTCTGTTTTGCCTCTTCTGCTTGTTTTTCTGCCTTCCGCTTTGCCTTTTCGGCCAGATACCTGCAATCAGGCACTCAGGTCAGGGAATCACGATGGTACACCATGCGGGGACATTTCCGTCCCAACAAGTTTTCATACAGGTTCTTGCTCTCAAAATAAGAGACTGGGAAATAACCCAGGGCTCACTACATACTTTTGTGGAAGCATTCAACTAACTGATCAGAAGTCTCAGACTCCAGGAGTGAACTGTATCAAGGCAGGAAGTAGGAGCAGCCTGTAGTGTGCCTCTAAGCGGAGAGCTGTGCTCAGAATTATTTGTGGGTCTAGGATGAAATAATACTCTCCTGACTGTGAACAGCATTTCACTCCATTTATTGATCCAGAGAGAAAGGGTCATTCTAAGAGAATGTAAATCAAAGTGCAGGTGAGCAGCAGCTCATGAAACAATAGCTCCCTCTAAGTTAATCAGTGAGTTCACACTCCATCTCTGCAGAGCCGAGGTACAGCTCCAACCTGTGTGCTGAGACAACCATCAACAGTGAGGGATTACAGAGAGGGGCAGAGTGTGGAGCACAGTGAGGGATCACAGAGAGGCAGAGTGAGAACCAGAGAGAGGGGCAGAGTGAGGGATCAGGGAGAGAGGCAGAGTGAGACCCAGAGTGAGGGGCAGAGTGAGGGATCAGGGAGAGAGGCAGAGTGAGACCCAGAGTGAGGGACAGAGTGAGGGTTCGCAGAGAGAGAGGCAGAGTGAGAACCAGAGTGAGGGGCAGAGTGAGGGATCAGGGAGAGAGGCAGAGTGAGAACCAGAGTGAGGGGCACAGTGAGGGATCAGGGAGAGAGGCAGAGTGAGAACCAGAGTGAGGGGCAGAGTGAGGGATCACAGAGAGAGGCAGAGTGAGAACCAGAGTGAGGGGCAGAGTGAGGGATCAGGAAGAGAGGCAGAGAGAGAACCAGAGTGAGGGGCACAGTGAGGGATCAGGGAGAGAGGCAGAGTGAGAACCAGAGTGAGGGGCAGAGTGAGGGATCACAGAGAGAGGCAGAGTGAGAACCAGAGTGAGGGGCAGAGTGAGGGATCAGGGAGAGAGGCAGAGTGAGAACCAGTGTGAGGGGCAGAGTGAGGGTTCACAGAGAGAGAGGCAGAGTGAGAACCAGAGTGAGGGGCAGAGTGAGGGATCAGGGAGAGAGGCAGAGTGAGAACCAGTGTGAGGGGCAGAGTGAGGGATCAGGGAGAGAGGCAGAGTGAGAACCAGAGTGAGGGGCAGAGTGAGGGATCAGGGAGAGAGGCAGAGTGAGAACCAGAGTGAGGGGCAGAGTGAGGGATCAGGGAGAGAGGCAGAGTGAGAACCAGAGTGGAGGGCAGAGTGAGGGTTCACAGAGAGAGAGGCAGAGTGAGAACCAGTGTGAGGGGCAGAGTGAGGGATCAGGGAGAGAGGCAGAGTGAGAACCAGAGTGAGGGGCAGAGTGAGGGATCGGGGAGAGAGGCAGAGTGAGAACCAGTGTGAGGGGCAGAGTGAGGGATCAGGGAGAGAGGCAGAGTGAGAACCAGAGTGAGGGGCAGAGTGAGGGATCAGGGAGAGAGGCAGAGTGAGAATCAGAGTGAGGGGCAGAGTGAGGGTTCACAGAGAGAGAGGCAGAGTGAGAACCAGAGTGAGGGGCAGAGTGAGGGTTCACAGAGAGAGAGGCAGAGTGAGAATCAAAGTGAGGGGCAGAGTGAGGGATCAGCGAGAGAGGCAGAGTGAGAACCAGAGTGAGGGGCAGAGTGAGGGTTCACAGAGAGAGAGGCAGAGTGAGAATCAAAGTGAGGGGCAGAGTGAGGGATCAGCAAAAGAGGCAGAGTGAGAACCAGAGTGAGGGGCAGAGTGAGGGATCAGGGAGAGAGGCAGAGTGAGAACCAGTGTGAGGGGCAGAGTGAGGGATCAGGGAGAGAGGCAGAGTGAGAACTAGAGTGAGGGGCAGAGTGAGGGATCAGGGAGAGAGGCAGAGTGAGAACCAGAGTGAGGGGCAGAGTGAGGGATCAGGGAGAGAGGCAGAGTGAGAACCAGAGTGGAGGGCAGAGTGAGGGTTCACAGAGAGAGAGGCAGAGTGAGAACCAGTGTGAGGGGCAGAGTGAGGGATCAGGGAGAGAGGCAGAGTGAGAACCAGAGTGAGGGGCAGAGTGAGGGATCGGGGAGAGAGGCAGAGTGAGAACCAGTGTGAGGGGCAGAGTGAGGGATCAGGGAGAGAGGCAGAGTGAGAACCAGAGTGAGGGGCAGAGTGAGGGATCAGGGAGAGAGGCAGAGTGAGAACCAGAGTGAGGGGCAGAGTGAGGGATCAGGGAGAGAGGCAGAGTGAGAACCAGTGTGAGGGGCAGAGTGAGGGATCAGGGAGAGAGGCAGAGTGAGAACCAGAGTGAGGGGCAGAGTGAGGGATCAGGGAGAGAGGCAGAGTGAGAACCAGAGTGAGGGGCAGAGTGAGGGATCAGGGAGAGAGGCAGAGTGAGAACCAGAGTGGAGGGCAGAGTGAGGGTTCACAGAGAGAGAGGCAGAGTGAGAACCAGTGTGAGGGGCAGAGTGAGGGATCAGGGAGAGAGGCAGAGTGAGAACCAGAGTGAGGGGCAGAGTGAGGGATCGGGGAGAGAGGCAGAGTGAGAACCAGTGTGACGGGCAGAGTGAGGGATCAGGGAGAGAGGCAGAGTGAGAACCAGTGTGAGGGGCAGAGTGAGGGATCAGGGAGAGAGGCAGAGTGAGAACCAGTGTGAGGGGCAGAGTGAGGGATCAGGGAGAGAGGCAGAGTGAGAACCAGTGTGAGGGGCAGAGTGAGGGATCAGGGAGAGAGGCAGAGTGAGAACCAGTGTGAGGGGCAGAGTGAGGGATCAGGGAGAGAGGCAGAGTGAGAACCAGAGTGAGGGGCACAGTAAGGGATTACAGAGAGGCAGAGTGAGAACCAGAGTGAGGGGCAGAGTGAGGGTTCACAGAGAGAGAGGCAGAGTGAGAACCAGAGTGAGGGGCAGAGTGAGGGTTCACAGAGAGAGAGGCAGAGTGAGAACCAGTGTGAGGGGCAGAGTGAGGGATCAGGGAGAGAGGCAGAGTGAGAACCAGAGTGAGGGGCAGAGTGAGGGATCAGGGAGAGAGGCAGAGTGAGAAACAGTGTGAGGGGCAGAGTGAGGGATCAGGGAGAGAGGCAGAGTGAGAACCAGTGTGAGGGGCAGAGTGAGGGATCAGGGAGAGAGGCAGAGTGAGAACCAGTGTGAGGGGCAGAGTGAGGGATCAGGGAGAGAGGCAGAGTGAGAACCAGTGTGAGGGGCAGAGTGAGGGATCAGGGAGAGAGGCAGAGTGAGAACCAGTGTGAGGGGCAGAGTGAGGGATCAGCGAGAGGGGCAGAGTGAGAACCAGTGTGAGGGGCAGAGTGAGGGATCAGCGAGAGGGGCAGAGTGAGACCCAGAGTGAGGGGCAAAGTGAGGGTTCACAGAGAGAGAGGCAGAGTGAGAACCAGTGTGAGGGGCAGAGTGAGGGATCAGGGAGAGAGGCAGAGTGAGATTCAGTGTGAGGGGCAGATGAGGGATCAGGGAGAGAGGCAGAGTGAGAACCGGTGTGAGAGGCAGAGTGAGGGATCAGGGAGAGAGGCAGAGTGAGAACCAGTGTGAGGGGCAGAGTGAGGGATCAGGGAGAGAGGCAGAGTGAGAACCAGTGTGAGGGGCAGAGTGAGGGATCAGGGAGAGAGGCAGAGTGAGAACCAGTGTGAGGGGCAGAGTGAGGGATCAGCGAGAGGGGCAGAGTGAGAACCAGAGTGAATGGCAGAGTGAGGGTTCACAGAGAGAGAGAGGCAGAGTGAGAACCAGAGTGAGGGGCAGAGTGAGGGTTCACAGAGAGAGAGGCAGAGTGAGAACCAGTGTGAGGGGCAGAGTGAGGGATCAGCGAGAGAGGCAGAGTGAGAACCAGAGTGAGGGGCAGAGTGAGGGATCAGGGAGAGAGGCAGAGTGAGAACCAGAGTGAGGGGCAGAGTGAGGGTTCACAGAGAGAGAGGCAGAGTGAGAACCAGAGTGAGGGGCAGAGTGAGGGTTCACAGAGAGAGAGGCAGAGTGAGAATCAAAGTGAGGGGCAGAGTGAGGGATCAGCGAGAGAGGCATAGTGAGAACCAGAGTGAGGGGCAGAGTGAGGGTTCACAGAGAGAGAGGCAGAGTGAGAACCAGAGTGAGGGGCAGAGTGAGGGTTCACAGAGAGAGAGGCAGAGTGAGAACCAGTTTGAGGGGCAGAGTGAGGGATCAGCGAGAGGGGCAGAGTGAGAACCAGAGTGAGTGGCAGAGTGAGGGTTCACAGAGAGAGAGGCAGAGTGAGAACCAGTGTGAGGGGCAGAGTGAGGGATCAGGGAGAGAGGCAGAGTGAGAACCAGAGTGAGGGGCAGAGTGAGGGTTCACAGAGAGAGAGGCAGAGTGAGAACCAGTGTGAGGGGCAGAGTGAGGGATCAGCGAGAGGGGCAGAGTGAGAACCAGAGTGAGTGGCAGAGTGAGGGTTCACAGAGAGAGAGGCAGAGTGAGAACCAGTGTGAGGGGCAGAGTGAGGGATCAGGGAGAGAGGCAGAGTGAGAACCAGAGTGAGGGGCAGAGTGAGGGTTCGCAGAGAGGCAGAGTGAGAACCAGAGTGAGGGGCAGAGTGAGGGATCAGAGAGAGAGGCAGAGTGAGAACCAGAGTGAGGGGCAGTGTGAGGGATCAGGGAGAGAGGCAGAGAGAGAACCAGAGTGAGGGGCAGAGTGAGAACCAGAGTGAGGGGCAGAGTGAGGGATCAGGGAGAGAGGCAGAGTGAGAACCAGAGTGAGGGGCACAGTGAGGGATCAGGGAGAGAGGCAGAGTGAGAACCAGAGTGAGGGGCACAGGGAGGGACCATAGAGATAGGCAGAGTGAGAACCAGAGTGAGGGGCACAGGGAGGGACCATAGAGATAGGCAGAGTGAGAACCAGAGTGAGGGGCACAGGGAGGGACCATAGAGATAGGCAGAGTGAGAACCAGAGTGAGGGGCACAGGGAGGGACCATAGAGATAGGCAGAGTGAGAACCAGAGTGAGGGGCACAGGGAGGGACCATAGAGATGGGCAGAGTGAGAACCAGAGTGAGGGGCACAACGAGGGATCAGGGAGAAAAGGCAGATTGAGGGGCACAGGGAGGGATTACAGAGAGGCAGAGTGAGAACCAGAGTGAGGGGCACAATGAGGGATCAGAGAGAGAGGCAGAGTGAGGGGCATAATGAGAGATCAGGGAGAGAGGCAGAGTGAGGGGCACAATGAGTGAAAAGGGATGGAGGCAGAGTGAGGGGCACACTGAGGGATCAGAGACAGGCAACAAGAAGAAACTCCTTCAAGGAACGCATCGACAATAACGCATACAACAGCAAAGAGCTCTTCAACATCGTGAAAGATCTTGCCACCCCCAGCTCCAGCTCCAATGACATACCAGAATTACAAGAACTCTGCAACTCTCTGGCTAGCTTCTTCCACTGCAAGGTCACAGACATCCACAACAGCTTCGACACTCAGGAGCCGATGACAGACAACAATGACACCCCCGACTCTACTCCCATGAAACTCCCCAATCTTCTGCTCTCATGGAACAACGTCAACGACAAAGACACCATCAAAATTATGAACACCATCCACTCTGGCTCACCTTCCGACCCCTGCCCCCACCACATCTTCAACAAGGCAAGCGCCATCATCGCACCCTAACTCCGAAAGATCATCAACAGCTCCTTCGAGACCGCCACCTTCCTAGAGAGCTGGAAACGTGCCGAGATAAACGCCCTCCTCAAGAAACCCAAGGAGGACCCCAAGGACCTCAAGGACTTCCGACCCATCTCCCTGCTCCTGTTCCCGGCCAAAGTCATCGAGAAGACCGCCAACAGACAACTGACCCTCTTCCTAGAGGAGAAGACTGTCCAGGACTCCTCCCAATCCGGCTTCCCCTGGAACCACAGCACCGAGCCCGCCCTCATAGACGCCACTGATGACATCAGGGCCATACTGGACAAGGGCGAAACCACGGCACTCATCTTCCTGGAGCTCTCGCCCGCCTTCGATACAGTCTGCCACCACACCCTACGCACACGCCTCCATGACTCAGGGATCAAGGGAAAAACCTTAGACTGGATCACTTCTTTCCTCATCGGCAGAACCCAGTGAGTCCACCTCCCCCCGTTCTGATCCGAAGCCACCACTATCACCTGCGGCGTACCCTAAGGTTCATCCTTCAGCCCGACCCTTTTCAACATCTACATGGTACCGCTCGTCAACATCGTCAGAGCGCACCACCTCAATATCATCTCATACGCCGACGACACGCAGCAGATCCTCTCCCTCACCAAAGACCCGGCGGTCGCCAAATCCAACCTCCATGAGGGAATGAAGGCCGTCGCAGACTGGATGAAGACCAGTCGACTAAAACTGAACTCAGACAAGATGGAGGTCCTCATCCTGAGCTCCACCCCTCCACATGGGACGACTCCTGGTGGCCTACCTCACTGGGAGCTGCCCCGACACCCACTAACCACGCATGCAATCTGGGGTTCATCCTGGACTCAACGCTCTCTATGATCCAGCAAATCAACGCCGTCTCCTCCTCCTGCTTCAACACCCTCTGAATGCTCTGCAAAGTCTACAGATGGATCCCCACCGAAACCAGGAGAACAGTCACCCAAACACTCCTCAGCAGCAGGCTGGACTACGGTAACGCCCTCTACGCAGGAACCATGACCCCACTCCAGAAAAGACTCCAACGCATACAGAACGCCTCCGCACGCCTCATACTCGGACTCCCCCGCCACACTGACATCTCCACCCACCTAAGAGATCTACATTGGCTCCCGATCAACAAGAGGATCACCTTCAAACTCCTCACCCACACTCACAAAGCACTCCACAACGCCAGACCAGAGTACCTCAACGAACGACTGTCCTCGCCCTCGCCACCGTCCCATGCATTCGCCGATCCTTCTCCCACCTCACCGCAAAGACATGGAACACCCTCCCACCCATCTGCGGCCGACCCAGGACCTGCTGACCTTCAGGAGATGTCTCAAGACTTGGCTGTTCGACCAATAGCTGCCCATGCCCCTTAGTGCCTTGAGACCCTCACGGGTGAGCAGTCCTCTCTACAAATGCCTTGATTGATTGATTGACAAGAGCGAGAGGCACAGTAAGGGATCACAGAGACAGGCATAATATAATGCTAGCTGGGTATACTGCAAGTTCGATGAGGGGACAAGCCTGTGAAAGAACAGTGAGAGGCAGACTGAAGTCAGTCATGAGGGGCACGGTCAGATGTATAATGAAGGGTTAGACGAAGAGATGCAGTGAAGGGCACAGAGGTAGTTACAAAGAGAGTACAAAGAGGGACACTAAACAGGCAGGACAGAGAGGTTAGGTGCTTCCAGTGTATGGTGAGCGCCAGCAGAGGATTACAGATGTATCCTCAGGGCCGCTCAAGGCCAAGATGAATGAAACCATCTCTTACCAGTGAGACAAGGAATGTTTGGCGCCTTCTCGTTGCCCTTGGCAGACATTGGAAGCGTCTCTTCCTCTGCTTTAACACTAACTGATGTTATTGCTGCAGTCATTTCATTTCCTGAAAGAATAGAAATGTGAACATTTGATGATACCGCGTCTTTGACCGTGAAATCTGCTGACTTTGCAGCACTGCTGCATATTTTGAAGCCTCAAGACAAAGGAAGCCTCATTCGGACTCTGTGCATCCACAAGGCTCCTTGTTGCAGAGATGGTCTTTCATGCAACTGAGTCTGGTGGGGACGCGGCTTCTACACGGGGCCTCCACTGAGTCACTCAAAGCTACAACCAACAGAGATTCATCCACATCCCCATCACTGAACAGTGACCACGTCCTGTTGCCACTTTCCAATAACAATGCCAATAATATGAGCCACAAGCACTTCTGACACCAACATTTCTGTCAGTGGAACTGTCGTTTTAAGACTGCGCGAAATACATTTGTAAGAATAATTATGTTTCCCCGTTTAAAGAAATTGTGACATGCACATTTTATAGAAACCGAATTGCTCGTCTTGTATAGAAATCTGTACTGCCCTGCCCTGCTTTTCCACTTTCCTGGCTTTTGCTTATACCATTGCACCAAAGTGAGACAAATACTCTCCTTCGGGGACTTCGGACGTACCTTGAGAAGACTCTGCAATAGCACAGAGAGGACATTGGCCAGGGACATGGCCTTGTTATTGGCAAAAAATTGTAATAGCTGGAGAAAAATCTGTAAAAAAAAACATGCCATGAGAAAAAAAACTCCCAGGGCTCGAAGGTAATTTTTTTATATTTAAACAAAGAGAGTCTCAGTTTAGATTTTTCTTTTTGAAATTAAAAAGAACATTGAAAGTTTGCTGCAGTTGTGTGTCAAACTTTAAATGCATTTACAGGAACTGTGACAACAGCGGTTCCTGTAACTGCAAGAGATGTCCTCTGGGCCGGCAGACTTCTCAAAATGTGGTTGGTGGTACTCTCTCAGGGAGACTACTTTACTCCGTCGTCCTAACAGAGTAAATACCACTCCGCCAAATTCTAAATAAGGCCTTTAGTTCTTTAGGTCACAAACCATCATGGGAGTACACATATAAAGCCCCCACAAGGACCTCAGGGGAGGCACTTCTAGACTCATGGAGTCTCAGACAGAGGGCAACAGTAGGGTCCCCTCTAGGTCCAGTTGCCACTGATCAACTGGGCAGTTGCAGGAAAGGCCTCTTGTAGCTCATTGTGTCTTTAGCCTGGGAACAAGAAATACTAGGTTTGGTGCTTTAGGGCTCTTCTCAGGTTGCATGGCAGGTTCAGTCCTCTTCTGATCTTCCTCACGTTCAGGAGTGTTGGAAAGTGGGTACCTGGAGGTGCCACATTTGTGCCAGACAAGAGCTAGTGGGTGGGAAAGACTCCTGGGTGCGCCCTAACCAATGGGGTAAACATTCCCAGGCTAACCCAACCCACTTTAGGCATTTACAAGATGACAAAGGTTTTCATCCATATTAAACTTGTTTTCTGAGTACTGAGGATGTGTCCATTGGGAGGGTACTATGGTAATCCTAGTGGCCTTCCACATCTAACACAATAATGCAGTTTGGGGGAGTTACTGTACCCATAATAAAACCCAGAGGTAGATGTCTGGTAGAAGAAAAGTTGGGGGTTTCAGCAACCAGACAGTGGAGACACAATAATTGTTTTGGCATCTGGTTTCCCTTCCTTTCAAGTGCGCCCCCAGTGTTACATGTAAATACACCAGACCGGTCAAGTAGGAATTTACATTCAAGCAGGATTTGACAATATAATGTCGAAAATGGAGGCTCATAGCTTTACCCAGCATTTTTTTGTCAGAATCGGAGGTGCCACCTCTGCCAATTCAAGTCAGCCTATTGTTTGCTCCTGGGGGGATAGTGCACCCTTTTCACACCTATTCAAATGCTAATTACTTGCTGGAAGAAGTAGGAGAGCAAATGCAAATTTAGCCCCCAGGAATGTCAGGCATGAAAAAGGTAACTTTCTAAAAGTTACTTTTCCTTAATATTTAGTAAATATCAGCCTCAACCATTGAATTGTATTTGTAATAACTATTAAAATAGTTGCTTAATTTTGTTTCTAGCTGTTCCCATTTCTGAGATGCAGTATTAAGATTTGTAATCCGTACTCTGGGTTTCTATATAGGACAGCCAGACTTGGCACAGTGGAAAAAAGCTTTTTGGTGCTAATCACAGTAAGAGCGTGATAAGACTAAAGGCCTGATTTAGAGTTCGGCAGACAGGCTACTCTGTCACATACGTGGGTGATCTCTCGCCCACCGTTGTTCAAGTGCCATTGAATATAAGGCACTTGGAATACGGCACATGAAACATCCATAATGTTTGTGACAGAATAAACTGTCCACCAAACTCTAAATAAGGTCCTGCATTTCTACATGTCCTACTTTTAAATACCATATAACGTGCTTTGTGGGCGACAAAGCCCACATGGGGTGATTTATTAATATTTAGAAAGGAGGTTTTGACTTGTCAAAAGGGTTTATTTTGACAGGTTGAATTACAGTGCTTTAACTACCACAAACAGGCTACAATTGTAGGCCTGAAGGCAGGGTTTATACTGCTTTTGTAGTGGATGGCACAATAGGCGCTGAAGTCCACTAGTGACATTTAACTTGCAAGTCCCTGGATGCATTTTGTACCATATTCCAGGGACTTATATAGAAGTTACATATACCAATTCGGAATATGCCAATTCTAAGGGGGAGCACTGGTACTTTACTACTGGTTAGTAGGCGTCAAGTGCAAAGAGTTCTAAGGGCTCAGCAGAAGATGAAAAATACGGAGTGACCACGCAGAAAAGGCGGATTTCCTACAGATTTCCTAGCCTCTCTGATGCGTCCACCATGGTGATCTTGACAGCTTGCAAACCTATGACGCAGATGTCAACGGGCGTACATGTTCACCATGATCAATGCACTTTAGTTCACTCAGTAGATGATCCTGATTTAAAGAACCTGCAAGCAAAGTGAGTGCTTATTACTCAAGCAACAAGAGCTGGTAGCGAGTACGCTTATCACAGTCTTATAGCCAGCTACAAAAAATATTCTGGTCAGGCTAAAACCAAGCACTTTAACTGAACATCAGTAACACTTAAAATGCTATAAAGGATGTCTTCCAAATAATTACAGCTGTTACCAGTCTTCCTGCTTGTCACACTTCTGTCACCCCCCCCTCACAAATGGTATGTTCCAATCCCTCATGCTTCTTCCATGAATAAAATTACTTATTCATATCAGTTTTCTTCCTCTCTGGAGGTTCCCTCTGTGATGGCAGAACAAGATACTTCTGGTCCCCATGAACTCAATCTTACACTTTTCAATCCCTTGTCCACCGTACTGTCATGGTGACACTCACTTCCACCAAGTAGGGTCTCCCTTTGGCTCCCTTGATCTTGGGCAGATCCCAGTCAACTAGAGAACGGCTCTGGTGGTCCACCTTCTAACGAAACTGTGTGCCAACCCTATCATAGGCCAAGATCACTCCTCCCTTACCCTTCCAAAGTCTTCCAGAGTATTGTCAACCACCAGCTATCTTAATTTATCTAAACCAACTCCGGCCTGGACATATTACAGGCCAGGTTCAGACAGGGCCATGCTGCCAAAGCCATCCTGGTCTCTGCTGTGGATGACAAACGAGCTTCCCTCGATGAGGAAGCAGACATTGCCCTTATCCTAATGGAGGCAACTTTTGAAACAGTCACTCACTCAAACTTACAACATAGCCAGTGGGAGATCGTAATAAGAGGTAAGCATGGATCAGGCAGAAGTCTGAGCCACCTCTTGGGGTCCTGAGAGAGGCTGCCCAGCGGGACCCCCCGAGGGGCTAGTGCACCGTTGAGCCCCAGGTGAGATATGAAAGGGGGGGCTGGATCATCCTTTCCTTTCAGTTCCAATATTAAAAAGACGGTATCTACTTGCTTCTTCCTCCTCATACTTCTAAGAATCCTTTATTCCTCATTGACCTTCAGGTGGAGGTAAATGTTGATCCAAGCTTCTAGATTATCTTTTAAGACTACTGCGAATCCTTGCTCCTGGGTTTATCCAAACATCTTCTACCCAGATTACAAGTAGCTTGGAATGTGCCTAACACCCTGACACTGGGCGTTTGCAAACATTCACCATCTCAACTCTCTTGTTATCCCTCCATTGGCTTCCTGTGGACAAACATGTTATGTAAGGGACTCTGCTCCTGTAAGAGAGACATTCATCAATCATGGCCTGATTTTACTGAGCACAGATTTAAACAATATTCCTCTGGTCAGACTCTTACCTTCTGTCTCTTGGACACTCTCTGTTCCCAGAGTAAAAGCTTTTGTTGGCGGATGATGTTCTCCAACCTGAGTACCCACGTTTGAGACTCCTTGCCCTTTGTGCTGTGCTCCATAGAAAATGCTCTACAGGTGTTTATTATCATGATGTTGGCAGGAGTGGAAGATGACTCCCTGGATCCTAAGTAACCCTGGGCGTAGTTCGCAAAGTAGCACTACGCGTAGCTATGTGAAGTGCACTTCGCACTACGCAAGCTACGCGTAGCACTACACGAACTGCGTAGTACCCTGTTTGCACTGTGCAAGATGCCATTTCCAATGATTGCACAGTGCGGACAAGCATTCGGCACTGTGCAATCATTGAAAACGGCATCTTGCACAGTGGGAACTGTAGTTTTCTGCCGCTCAAGTAGATTTTTACTCGAGCGGCAGCTTTCTCAACGCGGACTGGTAGTTTCTCATCGCAAGCGGTCACAATATAAAAGAAGGAACATTAAAAGTTGAAGTTACAATTGTGTACAGCCTCATCTTTGTACAAATACATTCAAAAGTGTTTAGCTCTTAAGTAAAACAAAAAACAAAACCAAAAAAGTTGCGGTCTCAATTTCATCGTCTGTGCAGTCCATTTCAAGGGTAGTGGGTGTTGATGTGTCACCCTGTTCACCTGCCTGAGACTTTGCAGTGGAGATTCGTTGACATCTGAACACTACAAGAACTTAGGTCAGAAGCTTGCCCCATGCTGGCAGGTGGATTTCTTCGCTTACTAGACTTTAGCAACTGTTCTGCTGCAAGTACAGCTGCAGGGTCACCAACCCACTGAGTTGCGAAGTGTAGGACACTAGATCAGAGAAGAAGAAAAGCCAAACTCAAACAAATACTGTGTTTTTCTTGCCATGAGTCTCTACCACATTTTCTAGCCAAAGCAAGACCCAACAACCCTTGAAGGCTCTTAGAGAAATCCCAAACTCTTCCCAATGGGTTAGCATTCACTGTGGGGCTCACCGGGAACGTAAAACCTCAAGATTAGTGCGTAAATACTATAATTACACTTGGTGGTCACATCCTGGTTCCAACAGCTGCTATAATCTTATGTAGTAGCAGTAAGAAAATGTGTTTATTAGTCAATAAAAACTATAAACATTGCTTAAGACATACAAAACAGAATATATAAATAGATACAATTTGGAAAAAAATTATCTGTCAGATAAAACACTCTTTCTCATTTGGACAGTGGTCACTGACACAAAGTTTGCTAGGCCTACAATAAGCAAATCTAGAATAAAGTGGAAAAGTGCCAACATTGATGTCTAAAACTGGCAAGGCCTAAGCAATGTGCAAATTTGCAGAGAGGGTGCTGATGTTTAGCCAGGGCAACAGCCAGGCTTGTGTTGAACTGGTACTCACCCTGACGGAATAGGAAACAGCAAGCGGTCATACAGGCACATGCATCAAACAAAAAAACGGTCGCAAACGGGCAGATTCTCAGAATCTGCCCCTTTTTGACCGGTATTTTTGCATTTGGGATGCATCATCCCAAATGCAAAAATCGCAATTTAAGTAATCTCTAAATTGCGATACTTGAATGAATGAATGAATGAATGTAGGTTTTATAGAGCGCATAGTAACCCGGAAGCATCCCAGCGCTAAAACCAAGACAGCAGAGTCGGTGGAGTGCCAAGGAGAGAGGGGAGGAATGAATAAGGGGAAGAGGTGCGTTTTCAGTAGTTTCCTGAAACGGGAGTGATTGGATTCCGTCCTTAGTTTGAGAGGGAGGGCGTTTCATAGCTTAGCCGTGTTCACCGAGAATCGCCGGCCTCCTGTGCGTGCCTTTTTCACTCTGTGGACTGTAATGAGGCGTCCGTGATCCGAACGGAGGGACCTTGTCGCTTTATAGGGCGTGATAACGTTTTTGAGGATGGGGGGGCCCTTGTCCTGTAAGAGTTTGTGGGACAGACAGAGGGCCTTGAATTGTACTCTTTCTCTTATTGGGAGCCAGTGCAGGAGTTTCAGAGCTGGTTTAGCCGAGGATCTGGCCGGGGTGTTGGTAAGAAGCCGTGCCGCTGCGTTCTGAATTCTTTGTAGTTTGTTAAGGGTGGCTTCAGGTGCTCCCGGGTAGATGGCGTTGCTATAATCCAACCTAGAAAGAATCAGGCCTTGGATAAGCAGTTTCTGGGAGGTTTGTGGGAGCAGGGGCAGAATTTTCCTGACTGATCTGAGAAGACGGTAACAAATCCCAGCGTTTTTTTTAGCTTGGGTTTTGAAGGACAAGTCCTTCTCTATCCAGATTCCTAAGCTCTTGATCTCTTCTTTGAGGGCCGGGGGTTCTCCCAGGCAGGTGGGCCAGATGTTTGGGGGAAAGGTAGGCCCCTTTTGTCCGAGGAGCATGATTTCAGTTTTGGACCCGTTGAGTTTCAGAGCTGAATTGTTCATCCATAAAAAGATTTCGGAAAGGCAGGTATGAAGATTGGACGGTTCCTGGTTGGGATGGGATAGGGATACTACCAGTTGGGTATCGTCGGCGTAGCTAATGATTTTCACTCCGAACGGGATGACCACCTCCTCCAGTGGGGACATGTAGACATTAAATAATGTAGGGCTAAGCGGAGAGCCCTGCGGCACTCCGCACTGGAGGGGGATCGCTGAGGAGCGGGTGTTATTCTCCCAGACCTGGAAGGAGCGGTGGTTTAGGAATGACATGAGCCATGCTAGAGCGGTACCTTCCACCCTGATGTCTCTGAGTCGTTGGATTAGTACCTGGTGGTTGACAGTGTCGAAGGCCGCACTGATGTACAGGAGGATCACTGCCACTGATCCTCCTGCATCCAGAATGCATCTGGTCTCCTCCACTACTGCCAGGAGGGCGGTGTCCGTGCCCTGACCAGGGCGGAATCCAGTCTGGGAGTTCCTGAGGAGATTATTGGACTTCAGAAAATGGGAGAGTTTTTTGTTCACTATTTTTTCGGTAATTTTACTGATTCCGGGAAGGAGGGAGATTGGCCTATAGTTGGCCAGGTCCGACGGGTCCAGCAGAGGTTTTTTGAGAAGGGCTTTGACGACAGCAGCCTTCCAGTTGGGAGGGACCATTCCCTGACACAGTGAAGAGTTGATGAGGTCAGCTGGGGGGGGGCGATTGTGGATGCCACTTTTTTGAGGATGCGCATAGGCACCAGGTCGCTGGGCGAACCACTTTTAATTGTGGCGAGCGTTGTCAGGACCTCTTCTACTGATACCGGGCCGAATGTGTCTAGGTAGATGTCAGGGATTTCCGGGTGAAGGTTTGAGTCTAGGACAGATATGGGAAGACCATTATCGTCTGCTCTGAGGTTGACTTGGGGTAGAGTGGCGAGGATCTTGTGGATTTTCTCGTCGAAGTATTTTGCCAGCTTATGGCATTTATCCCCGGAGGTGTTAGGAGCTGGGGGAGGGTCTGGGACTTTGAGTAATTCTTTCATGATGATAAAAGTTTCTCTGGCAGAGCAAGAAGACTTTTTTATTCTTTCATCAAAGAATTGGCTTTTGGTGTTGCGTAGGGCGGATTTATAAATTCTTATGGAGGAGCGGAAGGCGTCATTTTGGATATGGATCAGTCCTTCCTCCAGGTGCGCTCTGTCTTTTTACACTCCTTTCGTAGCAGTTTGAGCTCAGGGGTGTACCAAGGGGCAGGGTTGACTCTTTTGGCTCGTTTCAAAGTGCTTGTTTTGGGGAGAAGAGAGTCGAGTGATTGCGTGAGCCAGGCTTTAAATTGCGCATCGGCAGTAAGTGGGTCTAGAGCTGGGGAGGGAAGGGATTCCGTGAGCTTGGAGGCCCATTCTTCAAATGAGAGTTTGGGCCAGCGTCTATCAGTGACCTGGGTTTTGGGAACTTGGGGTGGCGGGACGTTGAGATGCCAGTCAATGGGGACCAAGAAGTGGTCAGTCCATGGCAGTGGGAAGGGGGTAGCGGTTTTGAGGTCGTTGATATTGGTAAATATGGGGTCCAGAAGATGCCCTTTGTCATGAGTGGCCTCTGAATTCACTAGTCGAAGGTCGTAAGAGGTGAGGTCGAGAAGGAGGTCGGAGGCAGTTAGGTCCTTGGGGTCTAGTAGATGGAGATTGAGGTGTCCCAGGATTAAAAAGTTGGGGGATGTCATTGCCATTAAGGTGACAGTTTCGACTAGGGCGCTGGAGAACTTGGTGGGCGATCCCGGTGGGCGATATATGAGTAGCCCAGAGAGGGAGATTATAGGTGAGATTTGTAAGGCGAAGTGGCAGCTTTCGCAGTCTTCGATATTGCCGTTATTTGCTCTGCAGGTGAAGTGCTCCCTATGTATTATTGCCAGGCCACCTCCTCTGCCGAGGGGTCTGTTCTGAGAGTGGATTTGGTAGCCTAGAGGGAGAGCATTAACGATATCGGATTCGGAGTTGGGGGTGAGCCAAGTTTCCGTAAGGAACAGAATGTCGATAGAAAGATCCTGTATGAGGAGGTTTATCTCAAGGGAATGTTTAGGAAGGGACCTACAGTTAAGGAGACCGAGCTGTAGGCCGTTGCGTCCTGCCTCGGTGAGGGCTGGGTTGCAGAGGTCGCAGTTGGCAAAGGGTTTCTCTCCTTTATAGGTGTAATTGCAATTTCTGTTTTTCATAGGGTTAAGTGAGAGGAGCTTTCCTTGGGTGTAGGTGAGATGATTCTCGGAAGAATTGGGCATAGAGGCTGGGCCTGGGGCCGGCTGGGCCCGGACGGGCACAGACGGGCTTGCCTTAGGCGCGCCTTCGGCGCGCAAACGGCTCGCCCGCTGCGCCCGCCCGCTGCGCCCGCCCGCTGCGCCCGTCCGCTGCGCGTCCGAGGTAAACACATTTTTATAGGAAGTGGTAGGGGCGTGGCCTCGTGTGAGTGGGCGTGGCCTGTAGTCAGGTCTGATGATGGGGCCGAGGAAGGATTTCCCTCGCCCACGGCAGCGTTAACCTCCGCTGCGCGGGGGTAGCTAAGTGGGAGTAAGTGCCCAGAAATGCAAGAAGCAGGTAGGAATAAGTTTTAAAATCAATTCAAAGTTTCAAAGTGACTTTTTTTAAAAATACAACAAACATTTGCTCGCGGCTGTGCCTCAGGAGTGTCAAGGTCCTAGGCTCGGGCTCGTATTCAGCCCGGCTTAAGAAGGCGGGGCGTGACCTCGTGTGAGTGGGCGTGGCCTGTAGTGAGGTCCGATGATGGCGCCGAGGAAGGATTTCCCTCGCCCGCGGCAGCGTTAACCTCCGCTGCGCGGGGGTAGCTAAGTGGGAGCAAGTGCCCAGAAATGCAAGAAGCAGGTAGGAATAAGTTTTAAAATCAATTCAAAGTTTCAAAGTTACTTTTTTTTAAAATACAACAAACTTTTGCTCCCGGTTGTGCCTCAGGAGTGTCAAGGTCCTAACTTAAATTGCGATTGCATTGAACTAATCGCAAAATGAGATTTCTTAAATGCAATGCATTCAAGTTAAAAAAATAGCGATTTCGCTAATAGGAGTAGCAAATTACCATGAAGTTGAACTTCATGGTAATTTGCAAAAACTTTGAAAAATGCACTAAGGGCATGTGTGTGCACAACATTTGTGCACAGATCAATTTCAGGGCTGCAACAGGGTGTCCTTTTGACACCCTTGCAATCTGAAACTGCATGCGCAATTTGCGAGGACCTAAGGGCACTCGCAAATTGCGCATGCAATTTCCCATTCTTCCTATGGGCCTGTAGGCCCATAGGAATGAATGGGAAGCCATTCCTTATTTGCGACTCGCAATTTGTGAGTCGCAAATAAGGAATGCGTAGGAATTGCTACTTTTACAGCGATTCTTACATGCATAAGCTTTTGCGAGCCCTTAATTGCGATTCCTTAAATATCGTAATTAAGGACTCGCAAAATCCTACCTTGATGCATGTGCCAGATAGTCCCTAGCAGCCCGCCATAATCATAAGTACCTACATGGGTTCTCGTCAAGCGCATTCTTGTTACCCCACCTGTGAACGTGCATCTGCCTTGGCAAGGGTTTGAAAGATGTGCAGGAACTGAACCAGCCTGGTGTTCAGCATTGCGTTACTTGGGTCTGGTGACTCCATCTGTGCTGATCTCCAAGACCTAATCACTACTCTATTGAATTATTTTCTCAGCAAACCTTGTCGCTGTGCGGCTAGTTCGGGGCAGATACATATAACGTGCTGCAAAGTTTCATCTGCCTGATGACATGGGGGCATTTCTTGTCTTCTCTTTGTCCATCTTCCCTCCACTTTGGAAAAAAATCTAATGTTGGAATATCACAGAGTCTCCGTGCTAGTAAACTCTGCTTTATCTTCTGGTGACCGGTGGCTTCCAGGAGGGGAGACTCACTTGAAGCAGCACAAGATTTTAAGACCAGTCACTAGTGTGCCCACTTGTATACCTTTTCTTTGTTATTCGCTGATCTTAATTGATTTGTTTGCTGCTCTTTTAAAAGTCTGATTAGATCTACTGGTGTTCTATCGTTCACCCAGCTTGAGCATATCAATGATGTTTTCAATATATTTTTGGTGTTCGCCAATCCCCCTTTGCAGATTAATTTTGGACCAGATTACATTGGCGAGTGTACCCTCTGCGGCTTACCGCAGTTTATGGCAGTACTTAATGTACACCGCGGGTTGGCTGAGTTACTGCTTCATCAATGAAAAACCCAACCTGACTTGAGTGGGCGATGCCAATCTAGATAGGAGGAAAATTTGCTTCGAAATTCTTATCATGGTTTTATCAAGCGCCCATCATTATTTCTGATCCGCACGCAAGAGTTGGTAGCAGCTTGGCTTTCATTACTGTTACCAGTGGCTTCAAGTTATGACCTCGAATGGATCTTGCCAGTGTTGCGAAAGCATGATTGAGTGCCTTCGCCTTTCCTTTGATCACCTCTCTTTGAGGTGCAAACGTAGCTCTTGCATCTATTTTAACTCCTATATTGACGTAGACCGGCGCTTCATCAATTGTGTTTCTGCTAAGAAGCTATTTGCACTTATTTAAGATGCATCATCCCAAATGCAAAAATCGCAATTTAAGTAATCTCTAAATTACGATACTTAAATTGCAATTGTATTTAAGGAATCGCAAATTGAGATTTCTTAAATGCAATGCATTAAAGTAAAAAAATAGCGATTTCACTAATAGGGGGAGCAAATTACCATGAAGTTGAACTTCATGGTAATTTGCAAAAACTTTGAAAAATGCACTAAGGGCATGTGTGTGCGCAATATTTGTTCACAGATCAATTTCAGGGGTGCAACAGAGTGTCCTTTTGACACCCTGGCACCCTGAAAATGCATGCGCAATTTGCGAGGACCTAATTGCACTTGCAAATTGCGCATGAAATTTCCCATTCTTCCTATGGGCCTGGAGGCCCAAAGGAAGAATGGGAAGCCATTCCTTATTTGCGACTCGCAATTTGTGAGTCGCAAATAAGGAAGGCGTAGGAATCGCTACTTTTACAGCGATTCTTACATGCAAAGGCTTTTGAGAATACTTCATTGCGATTCCTTAATTATCGCAATTAGGGACTCGCAAAATCCTACCTTGATGCATGTGCCAGATAGTCCCTAGCAGCCCGCCATAATCATAAGTACCTACATGGGTTCTCGTCAAGCGCATTCTTGTTACCCCACCTGTGAACGTGCATCTGCCTTGGCAAGGGTTTGAAAGATGTCCAGGAACTGAAGCAGCCTGGTGTTCAGCATTGCGTTACTTGGGTCTGGTGACTCCATCTGTGCTGATCTCCAAGACCTAATCACTACTCTATTGAATTATTTTCTCAGCAAACCTTGTCGCTGTGCGGCTAGTTCGGGGCAGATTTATATAACGTGCTGCAAAGTTACACCTGCTGATGACATGGGGGCATTTCTTGTCTTCTCTTTGTCCATCATCCCTCCACTTTAGAAGAAAATCTTTGTCTTTGTGCTAGTAAACTCGGCTTTATCTTCCGGTGGCCGGTGGCTTCCAGGAGGGGAGACTCACTTGAAGCAGCACAAGTTTTTAAGACCAGTGTGTCCGCTTGTATACCTTTTCTTTGTCATTCGCCACACTTTGTAGTTTAATAGATTTGTTTACTGCTCTTTTAACCCCTTGGCCGCAGCGGTAATTCTGCTGCAGCGCTGGGGGGGAGGGGGGGGCGCACGGCGCTGCCATGCTTGTGACAGAACTACTCCGTCACGAGCCACGGGCGCGCTGTGTTTGTGACGCAGTGGTTCCGTCACGGCCCCGCCCGCTCATTAAAACTGCCGCGCAGGTGCAGAATTCCTGCAGCGGGGCGGGGCAGCCGCGCCGTGACAGAACCACTCCGTCACCAGCACAGCGCGTCCGTGGCTTGTGACGGAGTGGTTCTGTCACGAGCACGGAAGGGGTTAAAAGTCTGATTAGATATACTAGTGTTCTATAGGTCACCCAGTTTGAGCATTTCAAAGGTGTTTTCAAGATATTTTTGGTGTTTACCATTCCCCTTTGCAGATTAATTTTGGACCAGACTACATTGGCGAGTGTACCCTCGGCGGCTTACCACATTTATGGCAGCTGCGGGTCTGGCGAGTGACTGCTTCGTCAATGAAAACCCCAACCTGACTTGGGCTGGCGATGCCAATCTAGATAGGCGGAAAATTTGCTTCTAAGTTCTTATCATGGTTTTATCAAGCTGGCAGGCCTCAGCGGCCATCATTATTTCAGATCCGCACGCAAGAGTTGGTAGCAGCTTGGCTTTCATTACTGTTACCAGTGGCTTCAATTTATGACCTCGAATGGATCTTGCCAGTGTTGCAAAAGTATGATTGAGTGTCCACACCTTTCCTTTGATCACCTCTCTTTGAGGTGCAAGCATAGCTCTTGCATCTATTTTAACTCCTGGATAGCCGTAGACCGGTGTTTCATCAATTGTGTTTCTGCTAAGAAGCTGTTTGCGGGTATTTAAGATACAGCGATTCAACAAGATCACTTTTGTTTTTTATGGTTTATTTCCAGCTTGTTATCCTCTGCGTATGAACCGAGGCAGTTTAGTAGCCTCTACGGGGCCTATTCTGGTGTTGCTAAGAAGTAATAGATCATCAACATACAGGATATTTGACAGCTGCTTGCCACCCTGGCTCGGAGCATGGGGTATCTGCCCATCCAGTTCTACAGAGAGGTCTGCTATATATAGGTCATTTTCAGGTTCCTGAGTTGTTATAAATCTTTGCAGCCTGGAGATAACTTCTTCTCAATTTACTCCAATTGTGACATTGGTTTTTCCCGGCGTGCATTTGGTATCGCCCATATGTGGCGGTCCTCCAGGTGCCCTTCTTAATACAGACGCAGTGGTAACTGTCTTCTCGTTGCCCGCTGCTCAGCTGCTAGCGGTGAGGATATCTATCCCCCTGATGTGCTTCTACTTCAATGCCCTAAGCTTTCAGCAGCTTTTTCCTCTTCAATCCCTGGGAAGGAAGATCAAAAGCAGTGAAGGTGACATGGGGGGTCCGAGTGCTGGCGCCCTCTTGCTGGTACAAATGTAATTGCAAGGATATCATCTGATACAACATATTCTGGGCCTTTATTAATTTTAAAATGTTTGAATGATTTAGTAGATCCTGTGGGCCCCCAGATTTGAAGTCTGGGATCCACAATAGCCGATGTCCAGAAACACATGGATGTCCGGTGGGCATCCCATTTATCTCTTTATGGCCATTGCCAGGTCCAGATGGATACATTCCCCCTGCTGGATTCTGGATCATGATTCCTGTTTGCCCACCTCAGCGTCTTCTTCCTGTCTCATGGGTTGCGCTCTCGGCTGGCTGTGACCATGTTTCATGGGAGTTCTGTTCTATTGAACCAGAGGTTTGGGTCGCTTCTTCCTTGAGGCTTCTAGCTTGATGGTCCTCCGTCTGCACATCGGTGACTTGCTGGGATCCCCCTGTTGCCTAGCCGTTCCACCTCCAGATTCACTGGATTTTACAGGAATCATATTAATGGCAGTGTGGTATCCTCCATGTCGACTGGTTTATGTCCCACTGGTAATGCAGGCTTATTTTGAAGGATATTTATTACTGGCATTGATTTAGACAACCGGGGTATTTCTTCTTGGATGACCTCTGCCTCGTGTTCATTGCTTTCATGTTTTGAAGGTAAGGAGGTGTTTACAGAGCCTGTGTAGCTCGTGCGGACATTATTCCTCCCTTTCTTTTCATGTATCCTCTCCCTTTTCGTTATATTATATGAAATTTAAAAGCGCATCTTTCGCTCTGAGGAGCATCACGGCGCTATATGGGCCCTACATAGACAAAACAGAGCGTAACTCAAAACTCGGATGAGTGGGAGGCATAGAGCATCGGGAGCGTTAAAATCCAGGGGCCTTATTTATGAAGGCCTTGCGCCGCCCGTGCGTCACTTTTAACATGGGAGAAAGTGACGCACCGGTGGCGCAAGTCCTTCATAAATAAGGCCCCAGGATTTCTCTCTTTGAATGAAACAAAGATGACTAGGCTTCCGTCCCTAGAACCGCAATTGATTTGCCACCCTTGGTGATGCACGTAAAGTTTAGGGGCTTAAGGAGCCGCTGACGTGGATCTGAGGAGGCGCTGCGTCACATCGGGAGTGAACATGGGACTTAACTATTCAGGTCCTGAAGATCTGACATCTCTGTAGGTAAGTACCAGCATCTTGAAAAGGACTCTTTTTGGATGGGCAGCCGGTGCAATGATTTTAAGGCACCTGAGGCTGGGGAGCCTGGTGGCCATTTCAAGACTAACCGTGCGGCTGCATGCTGGACTATCTGTAGTTTCTTTAGGATGGACTTATTGGTCCCTGCATATAAGCTGTTGCAGTAATCCAATCTAGATTTAATTAGGGTTAGTGCTACTGCCTTTCTGGCCGTGCAAGCAAGTAGTTCAAATAACTTTTTAAGGTACTTTATCAGGTGAGAACAGGTACCTGCCACCGCTAAAGATTGCTGACGAAAAGATAGTACTGAATCGAATTTCACTCCCAAATTCTTGTCATTTGGGGTGGTGCGTGGGCTTCATCCTGAGTTGGACTCAGCATATGTATCATATTCCTTTCTGCATTTGAATCTCCTAGTTGCTTAATTGGGGTTTCTTTATTACGTTCTTTTGCATCCATACCACAAGGTGAATGATTCTTTCAGAGTGTTCCTCCTGTGCGACTGATATGGGAGTTGGTGGTATCTTAGCCAGCGCACACCCGCCATGTGGCTGTTTTTAACCTCCTTCATTATTACCGGCAATTGTGTTAATTTATCAACCACCTCCTTGCAGGAGGATGTAGTAAAATAATTAAGAGGGTTTGTTTGTACCCTCATGATCAGAGAGTTTAATTTTCCAAGTTTTTCATCAATCCCGGAGGCGAAGATTGCCATGGTGTTAAGTGAGTCCACCTAATATCCATTTTATTTGCATGGAGCATGGGGGCCTTAACTGTGGCTTGCATTGAATTCAAAATTGCCGCCCACGTGTTGGTAAAGTATCTCCTGGGTTGCGGATCCCTGTTGTGTGCGCCCATCTGCAACGTTTGGATTGTCCCCCCCATCATGATTCTCCAAGGACCCTCAAATCAGGGGCTTCAGTGTCCTCAGCTTTCCAAACCTTGAATCCTGTAAAAGAGTAGAGCCTGAATTGTGAGCTCATCAACATGTCAAAGTGTCAGAGTCAATCCTGTGATATCGATCGATCCTGTGATATCGAGCATCATTTATCGTGGGTTGTGCTGAGAACCTAGGCAGACCTGTCCTGCTGGCCCTCCATAGTCTTGTTCCATTTTTTGAAGGTCATCCTCAGCAGACCAGCTATATGGTTGTGAGTTTATGGAGATCAGAATCGTTGGTAACAAGGGGACATGGGTGGATGTCTCCCCTTTAGCTTCTTTACTTCCTACTACCTTCATGTGATGATTTTCACTAAATGTGCTTGATGCAATCCTGTCGACCTTGGTTGCTTATTAGCTGGAAAAAGTCTGTTGTCTTTGATCCTTTGGGCTGTTCAAGTGGGTCCTTAATCTGTTCCATGAGTTGTCGCGCTTCAATAATACCGCTGCACTGCTGACTATCCGCTGGAACTGAACTGATTTCTGGGTCTAAGTTACTACTCTCTGGTGAAGGGCTCCTTAGTGCTGTCCTTTGGGGCCTTCTTTTTGCTGCCACTTCTCTATTTACTGGTCCCCCTTTCTTTTATATGTGGCCAGTGCTATAACTGGTACCCTTCCAGTTCTCATTTTGGTGTCGGTCGAGGGGTGTTTTAGTGTTATAGTCTTGCAGTGGCACCCCACACACTTATCGGTAAAAAGATTAGCAGGATGAACATTGGCCTGTGCACTGGCCGACTAGCGAGCCTAGCTACTTCCTTCTTTTCACTTGTTGTCTATAGTAGGACAGTGGAGCACAACAGAGCAAGGCCTCTCAAATCTAAAAGTCTCAAAGTCTTGACGAGGTAGGAGAGACTACCCGGATCAGAAGCCGCACCTGGTCCTAACCGGGCGGCTTACGGGGAACAAGGCCCTACCCACCAGCAGCACAATTGAACGCAGCCCCCCTAAACTTGTTCTCTACTTCCTTTAAACAAATCCTTAAGCTATTTTGCTGACAAAGTGAGGTGCAAAAAGATAATGGCAAAACGGTGGTAAACAGCACGTGGAAGGGGTCAAATTTAGGCTCGGAAGTTACCTGACCGTTATTGCGGCCTGCTCCTGGGAGCTTCCCTTCTGTACTCCATTCCCCTCTGGCCCTCTACTGTCTCCGGGTGATGTATGACAGTACACCGCAATCATTTTGATCGCGGTACTTTACATCGCGGTTTTGACAACGCAAGTCGTTACAACGACTTGCGTTGGGGGGCACTGGATTGAGTATTAATATGATTTTCTATTCCAACTCCAGCCCACGTAACAGTAGGGAAGGCGTTGGAATAGAAAATCACACTATTCCTTAACCTAGAGCGCCATCCAGTGCAAGTCATTGTAATGACTTGTGTTGTAATGGCTGCGTGGTAAAGGTCGTATGGTGTAAACACCACGATGTAAACAACGTTTCCCATCTCTGGCCTCCCCTTGTACCCGCCCCAATGGTGATTTTGAAGGGCGGGGCAGTCCTTGAACAGCAGAGCAGCAATCAGAGGGAAGCAGCAAGACCCCAGGCATGGCGGACCGCAGCACGGCCACCTCCCCGCTCGCGCCTCGTTCATTCGCTCTGACTCCTCCTCCCTCGTACCACGTAACGTCAGCGTGCGCATCTGTGCGACTCCTGGCAGAAGGTACAATCTTATGGTTTATCTTGAGGTGTAAGGTCCTGGAGAAAAGGGTGTGAATGTGTTGCACAACCTTCCCTAACCTCCTGGGGAAGGGTAATATAACAATGCCAGCGCCTTGAGACCCTCACGGGTGAGTAGCGCGCTTTAAAATTCTCTGATTGATTGAATGTCCCCTAAGATGCTGGATGAAGGTGGTGCGTCTTCACCCCTGTCAGTGCTCTAAGGTCTCAGGGTGGCTTGTTGATCCCTGTCCCTTCAGAGCACCCAAGGTCACGAAGGAGGAGTTTTGTATCTTTGTCCACTCACGGTAGCCTAACATGCTGTACATACCTACCATACCTGCACTGTGCCCTACTGGAGATGGGGTTTTGTCCTTTGAAAGTATTGTTATTAATTTGCAATGTGACAGGTATTACTCTTATTTTCCAGCTGGTGAATATGGAAAATGGTGAGATAATTAAGTGCAGCTATGATAATAATTACATATATAAACATGATAAAGTGATAGCAGGAAAAAGAGAGAGAAAAAGACAAGTGAAAAAGAGAATGCGAGAGACAGAGAGAGATCGTAGTCAGGATCTAACACATATCAAGTAGAAAGGAGCCTTAACTCACCTGCTGAGCAAGCAATACTTTGCCTCTTCTGAGATTCTTCATATGTCGCGGGAAAGGTCTCCTCCTCTTCTTTGATGCCGGCTGGCATTACTGCGGGGACGAACCCAAGTCCTATGGCAACAGAAACATGGAAGAGTTATTACACTGGGAGCACTCCAGTAAAATCTGTTGATTTTGATCATCGATGAACTGCCAGGCATTCTTCTCTTTCCACAGAATATATGACTTTTACATTGGAATAGAAGTGGAACCAAAGACCAGGAAACAGAGTCCTTGACCTCCATCTAAAACTCAATGCTTATCACAAAATTACACACATGACTAACAACACCTAGAACCACAACATCACTAAATCACAACACTTACTCAACAAAAAGGGTAAAGTGCACCTCATTATCTATGACATATATTATAGTATCTGCTACATGAAGGATGAGATCAATTGTACTGTCACATGAAGTTAACGTCAAAATGTCTTTAGATTTTTCTCACCGCTAAAAGAAAATTAGTTTTTTTTCATTTAAAATTCACCTGAATCAAGACCTGTTTCAGTAAACATCAATTTCTAAGATTCTTTTAGAGAATTATTTCCAGTGATACCTGCATTGGCCATTGTCTCGGAGTCCATCTTCCCATTATTATTGTTTTACTCTCAGTCTTCTGATTTGAAGATACTTGATTTGATAGTTTAAATAAATTATGATTTTTCAATTATCTGTCAATGTCTATACTGTAATCAAGAAGGCACATCGTTATTGCATTTGTTCTACAGTGAACACTTCTATTCAGGAGCAACAAGAATTTTTAATAGATTTTCTTTATTGTTTTATTTTATTTTTTACAAAGTTTTATATAGCCCGTACTTGACGCAAATCGGGTATCAGAGCGCTTTATATAGCACCAGTTGCGTTACATGAGGACATATTCATTTTTTTTTGTGAGGCACGGGGAGATTACATGATTTTGCCCAGAATTACAGGATGTTCAGCGTCGTTGCTGAAACTCGAACCCGGTTCCCCAGATTCGAGGACGACTGCCTTAGCCGTTAGGCCAACTCCTCTCCTTATAAGGTAGTTTAATGCACATTTCTGCATTCGTTTAAAATAAGTCCATTTTCTAATTGAAAAAAAATACATTCCACAACTTTAATAAAACTGTTAATAAGGTTTTTTGTGTTAGAATAAGAAAACATTTTGATTTAGACAGCTTCAGTTTTGATTCCTGGGCTTCCACTGTTTCTCCTGTAGTCACGTCTATTTGATTTTTTATATGTTCTTTTTTTTACATTTCGGTATATTCACACAGATGTATTTACTTATAGCTTGCCCGTGAGCTCAAATAGAGGTATATTTACATTAGCAAACCTACAATTCAAAACTGGGCAAAATGTGTGTTTTTACTTTTTTCATTTGTCAAGCACAAATGCTAAGTCCAGGCCTAGTTTGAAGATATAAATAACACAACACATACAAAATAAAAATACAAATAAAAAAGACATAGCAGCAGTGAGAGTACAAACTTTAAGCTAAGTTAACGGTCAATAACATGAGTTAAAACAATGTAATCTTCAGACCTCTGTACTAACCGCTAAACATGCCGATGGAATGAAAAGAGGTGGTCAAATGATTCAAGAGTATGCCTCTTGCTACCCCAGATGCTTCTTGCCTGGATTCACACTTGCCACCTGGAGATTCACAGTTTGGGATCAAAAGCCAGTTGTAGGGCTCTCACAAGTTTATTGAAGGTGAACCGATGAGACAAATAGTACACAGCCAATCTACAAACAGTCTCTCATAGTGTACATAACATCCTCAGATGAATCTGTGTCTCCATCATCGCCAAGCAAGGTACTCCCATCAGCTAGACACGTGTTCAAAGCTCCAAAGGCAAAATACTACTAGCATCACTCTAATTATGGACTACCGGCACTTTGAACTAGGGGTGGGCGGAATTTGGATAGCCGTGCTACGCAAAGCTCCGCAAAACGATAAAAAATCTCTGCGAGTACGCAGAGTTCCACGAACACGCAGAATTGCTTGTTCCGCCCGTTCGCTGTGCTTTTTTCTTGTTTCGCAAACGCAGTTTGCATGCTTGGGGGAAATATCTTGCAAATACGCATTTTGAAAGCACAAAAAGCAAAATATTTTGCGAAACAGTGGGTCGCTGAATTTTTGCCAATTCCGTGTTCTCCGCGGAACGCGAAATTGCCCAAATTCCACAAGTGGAACAGAATTTACCGCCCAGGCCTACTTTGAACATGGGGTGCTGAGAAATGCTGAGCAGTACAGCCGGCTTTCTTTAAGTCTGGCTGCTCAAATTCTGAAGGCGAAAGAAGTGAGAGGTGTGATTCAGAAAGAGTAAAGAGATGGAAGCTGGAACAACAAAAAGAGCAACCTGATTTGCCTTTCTTTTAGTTTTCTTACTACTATTACTACGCCATATTAAATAAATGAGTCCACCCTTTGGTAGTTCATAAATCCAAAATCAGAGCCAAACAGGATAGATACAGTTTTCAGCCCCAAGAGTTCCTAATGCATAAATCCACGTGCATCATATAGTCGCGGATTAGGACACTCACAAGGACTTGAAAGACAACTTTTTTACCAAAGTGGATGGAATAAAATGCCCATTGGATAAATGAAGGACAGCTCTTTGAAGCCTCCGCGATCACCTAACAAACAAAACTAACCCATTACAACCTCAGCGGACACTTGCGTTTCCACTCTGGCGGAGAAATATTAATGCTCCCGTCTGACCGAGTTGTCCAGTCAATAGGACTGACCTGCATTTATCCTACAGTTATATCTTTCACTAAATGCAAATTAAGTTGCTTTTAAAAATAATTGAAGCCTCTATTGTTAAACCCAGGATTAGGTATGTAACTATGTAACCTGTAACTCGCTGTAACTCATGTAAAGCGCTCTGATACCTCCGGGTCTAGTAGCGCTATATAAAACTTTTCAAGTAAAATAAAATAAATAAATATTGATTACTGTAAAGAACTCTTTCTCTCTCCTCGTACAGAGAGTTACAGCACAACCCTGCTACAAAGAACAAGGCACTTACTAGCTTCTAATCCGGAGCACGGACAAATGCAGGATCTTGAGAAGTGAATCTGGAGGGCACCATCCAATCAGAGCTCCCACAGCACTGTTCCACGGGGAGGTGGAAAGCATGTGTGCAGGCAATATGTTTTTGTATTTTTTGGCAGGGCTTTACTGGTAATACACACATCTTACATACAAGTCAGGACCAATTGTATGCTTAACATGAACACTCTATGGGCCATACACAGGTAATCTCTATTTACCGATTCTTAAATACCGAATTTTACCGATTCGGTATCGGTATTTACCGATTCGGTAATTCCCATTCATTCCTATGGGATGAATGGGAAGCCATTCACTATTACCGATTCGGTAAATACCGAATCGGTAATAGGGGGGGGCATATTCAAGGGTGGCAGGGTGTCACACCCTGTTGCACCCCTGAATTGTGCATTTGTGCACATGTGGCGCACATACATGTCCTAAGGGCATGTATGTCTGCCACATGGCATTTTTTAAAAAGCACAAAATTGCTTTTTTAAAGGTATTCGATATTTACCACCAACTTGTAGTTGGTGGTAAATAACAAATCCTTAAATCAAAAATGCACTCACTTGAGTGCTTTCTACATAGGATTTAAGGATTCGGTAATTTACCGATTCGGTATTTTAAGAATTCAGTAACTTACAGATTCCTTAAATTACCGATTCAGTAAATTATCGAATCCTTAAATCCAGCCACCTACATTAGAAAAAGCTAAATACCGGTCGGTAACGGAAACTTTACCAATTTTCGGCCGTTGCTAACCGGTATTAAGCTACCTACATATGGCCCTATTTCCTTGAAGTATTTATGCAATAGGCTTAGAGCCTGGAAAGCTAACTGAATGAATGCCAATACTAACAAATATAGAATTGATTCTTCTGAACTACTTTTCACACCAATTGCTTTAATACATCAATAAACTGGAAATGTTCCACTCTGTGAAAGCTGCCGAGCTACATCCACTGACTACAGCCACAAAGGCCAGTCTGCACAGACCAGACTCTGGAAGGAGGCAGAAAGTTCCACTAGCTTGCCTTCCATACACTGCAGCAAGAGGACACTGTCAGTGCTCTGAAGAGAGAATTTAGGAGTTGGGCAGGAGGGCCCCTTCCCTCTACAGAGGGAATCATTAGAGAGGAAGGTGTATAAAGGATGCTAGAATTACAGAGGGTGAGACACATGGGGACAGGTAGCTGAGGGGAAAGACAAGTTAAAGAAGCGAAATCCGCCTGCCTACCCAACAACTTTTTAAGGTTTGCAGAGAAACTTGCATGGCTTGGCATGATAAAACATAGTGGATATCATAAGTAAGCCAAACAATAATAAGCATATATACAAGATTAGGGAGGAATCAGACTAACACATTTTCATAGTGATTTTTAACATTCTGATACAAATGATATGTCCCATGTCCCCACCACATCTTCAACAAAGCAGACTCCATCATAGCACCACACCTCCGAGACGTCACCAACTGCTCCCTCAACTCCGCCACCTTCCCGGAAAGTTGGAAACACGCCGAACTCAGCGCCCTTCTGAAAAAACCCACAGCAGACCCCACCGAACTCAAAAACTACCGCCCCATCTCGCTCCTACCATTCCCGGCCAAAGTCATTGAGAAAGCCATCAACAACCAGCTCGCCGCCTTCCTCGAAACCAATAAATCCCTCGACCCCTCACAGTCTGGCTTCCGAGCCAAACACAGCACCGAAACCGCCCTCATCGCAGCTACAGACGACATTCGAACACTACTGGACAACGGAGACACAGTCGCCCTCATCCTCCTTGACCTCTCCGCAGCCTTCGACACAGTCTGTCATAGCACCCTGATACAACGCCTCAACAACATCGGAATTCAAGGAAAAGCTCTGGACTGGATCACCTCGTTCCTTGCCGGAAGAACTCAGAGAGTCCGCCTCCCACCGTTCAAGTCAGAGGCCACCGAAGTCATCTGCGGTGTGCCACAAGGATCATCACTCAGTCCTACCCTCTTCAACGTATACATGAGCCCCCTCGCGGCCATCGCATACCAACACAACCTCAACATCATCTCCTACGCTGATGACACTCAAATAATCCTCTCACTCACCAAAGACCCAAACACCGCCAAAACTAACCTACATGAAGGGATGCAAGAAGTAGCCGAATGGATGAAGCAAAGCCGTGTAAAACTGAACTCGGACAAGACTGAAGTCCTCATCTTAGGCACTTCCCCTTCCGCCTGGGATGACTCCTGGTGGCCAGCGGCCCTAGGAAAAGCACCCATCCCAAAGGACCACGCACGGAACCTGGGCGTCATCCTGGACTCCTCACTCTCGATGACCAGACAAGTCAACGCCGTTTCATCATCATGCTTCAACATTCTTCGCATGCTCAAAAAAACATTTCGCTGGATCCCCACCGAAACTAGAAAAACGGTCACCCACGCACTGGTTACAAGCCGCCTGGACTACGGAAACACCCTGTACGCCGGTACCACCGCAAAACTTCAGAAAAAACTCCAACGCTTCAGCCAGACTCATACTAGACATCCCGCGCAAAGACCACATTTCCGGTCACCTGAAAGACCTCCACTGGCTCCCCGTCAACAAGAGGATAACGATCCGCCTCCTCACCCACGCACACAAAGCCCTCTATGAACTTGGACCCCAATGCCTCAACTCGCGACTATCCTTCTACACCCCCTCCCACCAGCTACGTTCTTCCAACCAAGCCCTCGCTGCTGTCCCACGCATCAACAAAACCACCATGGGAGGCAGATCCTTCTCCTTCCTAGCGGCTAAGACCTGGAACTCCATTCCCATTCACCTCCGCCTTACCCAAAACCACCCAGCCTTCAGAGAACAGCTTAAAACCTGGATATTCGACAAGTAATTCTCCACCCTTCTACAAGCGCCTTGAGACCCTCTGGGTATGTAGTGCGCTATATAAATCAATTGAATTGAATTGAATTGAATATGTAGGCAGGTAATGTCTGATAAATAACCATATTCTACAGAATACTAGCTATTGCGTTTGTTTACTCTTTGCGACAACCAGGGTGGGGATCTGTATTTACTATACCCGCCGCTGAGAAGCTATCATCTGAAAGAACTGCCTGACTCCTAACACCCCCTGTCTAAGGAGCATAACACTGTGGGGAGGAGGGAGAAACACCTGCCAGATGGACTTTTCTCCAAAGAGAGTGGGTTCTGCACTTTACCTCTTGGGCTGTTATACATCTGCCCAGGTGTGTCTCATCCCCCCAAACAGAGAGGCTCTCAGTGTGTTCATATCTACCCATCTGCATACATGTCCTGCACATTTGTGTCAATGGAAAGCAGTCCCTGTCCCACATATATCATGTGTTCATATCTACCCATCTGCACACATGTCCTGCACATTTGTGTCAATGGAAAGCAGTCCCTGTCCCACATATATCATGTGTTCATATCTACCCATCTGCATGCATGTCCTGCACATTTGTGTCAATGGAGAGCAGTCCCGGTCCCACATATATCATGTGTTCATATCTACCCATCTGCATACATGTCCTGCACATTTGGGTCAATGGAAAGCAGTCCCGGTCCCACATATATCATGTGTTCATATCTACCCATCTGCATACATGTCCTGCACATTTGTGTCAATGGAAAGCAGTCCCGGTCCCACATATATCATGTGTTCATATCTACCCATCTGCATACATGTCCTGCACATTTGTGTCAATGGAAAGCAGTCCCGGTCCCACATATATCATGTGTTCATATCTACCCATCTGCATACATGTCCTGCACATTTGGGTCAATGGAAAGCAGTCCCGGTCCCACATATATCATGTGTTCATATCTACCCATCTGCACACATGTCCTGCACATTGGGTCAATGGAAAGCAGTCCCGGTCCCACATATATCATGTGTTCATATCTACCCATCTGCATACATGTCCTGCACATTTGTGTCAATGGAAAGCAGTCCCTGTCCCACATATATCATGTGTTCATATCTACCCATCTGCACACATGTCCTGCACATTTGTGTCAATGGAAAGCAGTCCCTGTCCCACATATATCATGTGTTCATATCTACCCATCTGCATACATGTCCTGCACATTTGTGTCAATGGAGAGCAGTCCCGGTCCCACATATATCATGTGTTCATATCTACCCATCTGCACACATGTCCTGCACATTTGTGTCAATGGAAAGCAGTCCCTGTCCCACATATATCATGTGTTCATATCTACCCATCTGCATACATGTCCTGCACATTTGTGTCAATGGAAAGCAGTCCCTGTCCCACATATATCATGTGTTCATATCTACCCATCTGCATACATGTCCTGCACATTTGTGTCAATGGAAAGCAGTCCCGGTCCCACATATATCATGTGTTCATATCTACCCATCTGCATACATGTCCTGCACATTTGTGTCAATGGAAAGCAGTCCCGGTCCCACATATATCATGTGTTCATATCTACCCATCTGCATACATGTCCTGCACATTTGTGTCAATGGAAAGCAGTCCCGGTCCCACATATATCATGTGTTCATATCTACCCATCTGCATACATGTCCTGCACATTTGGGTCAATGGAAAGCAGTCCCGGTCCCACATATATCATGTGTTCATATCTACCCATCTGCACACATGTCCTGCACATTGGGTCAATGGAAAGCAGTCCCGGTCCCACATATATCATGTGTTCATATCTACCCATCTGCACACATGTCCTGCACATTTGGGTCAATGGAAAGCAGTCCCGGTCCCACATATATCATGTGTTCATATCTACCCATCTGCATACATGTCCTGCACATTTGTGTCAATGGAAAGCAGTCCCGGTCCCACATATATCATGTGTTCATATCTACCCATCTGCATACATGTCCTGCACATTTGTGTCAATGGAAAGCAGTCCCGGTCCCACAGATATCATGTGTTCATATCTACCCATCTGCATACATGTCCTGCACATTTGGGTCAATGGAAAGCAGTCCCTGTCCCACATATATCATGTGTTCATATCTACCCATCTGCACACATGTCCTGCACATTTGGGTCAATGGAAAGCAGTCCCTGTCCCACATATATCATGTGTTCATATCTACCCATCTGCACACATGTCCTGCACATTGTGTCAATGGAGAGCAGTCCCGGTCCCACATATATCATTTCTTTCCTTTTTACTTACTTTGGGGGCAGAGACCACTGATTTTATTCTATAAATCCTTTCAACCAAAAGGAGCAAAGTTCCTCCTTTTATTTTCTCTCGATCAAAAGCTGGAAGAGGCAATCACGGAACCTGTTTTAATGTAAGGAACAGAACAAGTCAATTGACAGTACTTTGTATGATGACAAATTGACCAACGTGTAAACGTGGAGAAAAGAACTGCATTAGGCGGGAGAAATATGGCTTAGAAATAAGTTTCAAACTCAGAGAACTGGACCAAGCAATAGCGATAATTATCGCTATTGCTTGGTTAGAGATAAAATTTTACCGCTAAGCTCTGGCGATTTTTATCGCAGATAAACCTTGGTATTACCAAGGTTTATCGCAAATGCGGTAAAAAACAGCCGCAATGCATGAATATTGCTGAAAAGTCAGCGATATTCATGCATTACCGAGCTAATGCTCTTAGCCATGTTATCCACCTCCCATTGGATAACATGGCTAAGAACTGCTCAGGGCAGGTGTTGGCTTTTGGCGATATTCGCGCTTAGCGCGAATATCTCCAAAAGTTGGTAATAGGAGATAGCGATGTTAGCGACTGTTTTCAGCCGCTAACTTCTTGGCACGCCCACTTTGCATGTCAATAGTGATAAATATCACTGACATGCAAAGCGGGGCCCAAGATGGCCGCTATCTCCTACTAGCTGTCGCTAACTGGTGTTAGCGACAGCTAGGTAATAGGGAGATAATTTTATCTCCGCTTTCTTGGCTTTTAAAGCCAAAAAAGCGGAGATAAACCCCCTTGATAATATGCCCCAGTGTTCCTCACATGGCACTCCTTCCAGTGCATTTCCAAAGACACCACTTTGCATCCTGGCAAGTTCAAGAGAAAGAAAGCTTCACCACGGGGCATATTACCAACAACTAGCGATACTTTTTGTCTCTAACTTGTTTAGAGACAAAAATTATCGCCGCACATCGGCGATTTTTATCGCAGATAAACCTTGCTATTAGCAAGGTTTATCGCAAATGCGATAAAAAACGGCCGCAATGCATGAATATCGCTGAAAAGTCAGCGATATTCATGCATTATCGAGCAAATGCTCTTAGCCATGTTATCCACCTCCCATTGGATAACATGGTGAAGAACTGCTCAGGGCAGGTGTTAGCTTTTGGAGATATTTGCGCTTAGCGCGAATATCTCCAAAAGTTGGTAATAGGAGATAGCGATGTTAGCGACTGTTTCCAGTCGCTAACATCTTGGCACGCCCACTTTGCATGTCATTAGTGATAAATATCACTGAACTGCAAAGCGGGGCCCAGGATGGTCGCTATCTTCTATTAGCTGTCGCTAACTGGTGTTAGCGACAGCTAGGTAATAGGGAGATAATTTTATCTTCGCTTTCTTGGCTTTTAAAGCCAAAAAAGCGGAGATAAACCCCCTTGATAATATGCCCCCACATTTCTCCATATTTCTTGCCAAGCATGCTGCTGGCTTCCTGGAAAGCACTGACAGCAGCTGGAATGTTTCCTAGCACCAGGTGTTTGCTCCCCAGCCAATCAGCCTCTTGGACTCTGCGTCTACATCGAGGCCTCAGCTGACGTCGAAGGAGCAGCTGCTTCTTTCCTGCAGCAGGAAGGAAAGGAGCATGGCAGGTGCACCGCTCCCTCCTGCCGCTAGAGGTCGGGATGCTGCCGCAGAACCTTCAGCGCGTCACTGCTAATCTACATACCCACAGTCCTGTGCGCGCCTCATAATGCTGCTTTACTCTCATCCTAAGTACAGGGCTCTTTGTGGCATTGAATATGATAGAGAGCGGACATTTAAGAACGAATGGGCAGAGTATCAGCCCGCTGGTAGGAAGGCACAAAATTAGGCACACTACGTTTCTAAGAGGAATTCCGGGTAATTTATTTATTGTTCAGTATGTTGTTAAATACGAATTCTATGTCAGGAAGCGGAGGCGAGGATTTTGCTAGTCCTTTCTCCATTTTATTGGACAGCAAGTTAGAAGTAAGAAAAAACAAGCCATGGACTAACCAAACCAACATGGCCGCGGTAGTCCTGTTAACATATCAACCAATCAGAGTACAACAGTAAGCATATAGGGAATCCCATCTGTTAGTCCTTCCTCTTTCTCCATTGCTGCCTCGGCAAGATAAGTCACGCTATTACTATCTCCTTGATTCTTGTCGTGGCAGTTGAGTTTTTCTATTGACAGCTTTATTCTTATGTGATTTATGTATCCTGACTTCGCCTTTGTTGTAGGCGGTGTACTGGTGATAACGCGGTAGGCTTTCAGCCCGAGCGTTTCTTCTTCGCAAGTGCGCGGTCTTGGTGTCGGCTTCTGACGCCGACCTGCTGTTCTCCTCAGCGCTCTTCGCGCTCGAGGGGAAACGCGCTGAGGCTTTGCGCTTCTTTGGTTCTTTGGCCTCTTCCCTCACACTGACGCCGTTTTGGACGGCAGGAATGTTTTTTCTGACAGAAATTTTGTAAATAAAATTTATTTTCTGTCAGTATTTTTTCTGTTTCAGGCTCTTGATTGGTATTAGCCTGCGTGGTACCTGTGTGAAGGGTTTTTCCCCTTTTATATAGTTGGGGTGTTGTTTATGGGTACCAGTTATTCTGCCAAAATGCAGTCAGGTCCTTCTACTGTTGAGGTGGTGGCTCCTATTGATCAACCACAACTGACCCCTTCACACACTCCTGCAGAGGTGGACAGGCTTCTCTCTTCGGCGATAGCACAAGCTCTGGCACCTCTGCAGGACAGTGTTAATAAACTGTCAGCCCATGTATTCAAGAATGATTCAGGTGTTTTTGGGGACAGTGGGGCAGGGTCCAGTGGTTTTCCTTGTGCTATACCACGTACGGCCAGGAAGCGTGACGCGGGGCACCTGGAGGGCTTCAGTAGATTATCTGAGGTCTTTCGTAAGAGTGCGCGCACGCTTAGAAGCGCACCCTACCGGGGGGACGACTCGCCCGGAGAGACTGGTGGTTTTGCCACCCAGGACCTTGACCCGGAAGAAGGGTTCCCCGTTGAGGGAGATGATGAGGAGGACGAATACGTAGATGAGGATGAGGACGCTTCCTCAGAGGATTTTTCGGACGTAAGCAGGTCTTGGCGCCCAAAACCTAGCGCTCCTAGTCTTACGGGTGGCGATCTTGCGCCTCCTAATATGTTCGACCCATCTACTATTGTAAGACCTAGGTCATCAGAGTGGTTTCCTGAGCAGTCTACAGCTGATTATGTCGCAGCTAAGCTTCGACAACCTTTACCTCAGGATGTCCGCCTTCGCCTACGTTCTGAGTGCCCTCGCCCTTCCCTTCCCTTTAGGGTAGCATGTACCCCTGAGATTGATCCGAAGTTGTGTACCTTCTTCGCCAAGTATATCAAGGACCCTAAGAAGGGTATAGATAGGTCCTGGAAGGCCTGTCAGGATAAGCTTTTGGACGTCGTGGGTCCCCTGACAAAAATTATTGAATTGGCCCAACGTTCTAAAGAGTCGGGCTTGCCAATGTCGGTTGATGAAGTGGCTGGCTGGTCGCAACGGGCAGTTTGCCTTCTGGGCAATGCCAATTGTGCACTTTCAGCGGAACGTCGACGATCTTTGCTTCTTAAGATTGATCCTAAGCTAGGAGAGTTGTCGTCTTCGGAGGCGGGCCTGGTTGCGCAGGGTGCTTTGTTTGGAGATCCCTTTGTGAAGGAGTTGGGGAAGTTTGTCGCTACGTTTTCTGCACTGGATAAGGCTCAGGCTTCTATGAAGAAGTTTTTCCCCAAAAAGGTTTTTGGCGGGGCCGGCAGAGGCAGGGGTCGCTCTTCCGGCCGTCAGGTCCAGCAAGGCCCCAACAGAGGCCAATTCAGACGAAACAAAGGCTGGAATGATGGGCGTCAGGGTACCTTTTACCCTTCCAGAGGAGGCAGAGGCCAAGGCAAGGGACGTGGTGGATACCAGTCCAACTCCAGAGGATTTAATGGTAAGATTTGGCATCGTATCTCTGGTTCAAATGGGGGGAAGATTGGCGTTGTTTCCCCAGGCCTGGTCGTCGATCACTTCAGACTCTTGGGTTCTACAGACCGTTCAGGGGTTTCACATCGAATTTTACGGTTCCCCCGTTCAACTCCCTCGTCCTCGCCCTCTAGTTTTTTCTGTCACAGAACAAGAACTTATAGATTTGGAGGTGCGGGCGATGTTACAAAAAGGCGCCATCATCCCCTCGGTGCTCCATCCAAACGGATTCCTCAGCAACATCGTCCTTGTGGAAAAGAAGGACAAAGGGTTCAGACCAGTAATCAACCTCCGCTCCTTCAACGAATGGCTGATTTACAGGCATTTCAAGATGGAAGGCATCCATCTTTTGAGAGACCTTCTGTTGCAAGACGATTGGTTGGTTCGCTTGGATCTGAAGGATGCTTATCTTTCGGTTCCAATCTTTCCTCCTCACTGTCGGGTCCTCCAGTTTCTGTGGAGGGATCAGGTCTACGAGTTTCGTACGCTCCACTTTGGTCTTTCCTCAGCACCTTGGTGCTTTACCAAACTCCTACGCCCGGTGGTAGAACATCTCCGTACCATGGGGATTCGTCTTATAATTTACCTGGACGACATCCTTCTAATGAGTCAGTCCAAGGATCTCCTACTTCACCACCTTCAGGTCACAATAACCCTTCTTCAATCTCTGGGTTTCATCATCAATACCCAGAAGTCGGACCTCATTCCTCGCCAGGAAATGACTTTCCTTGGCTTTCTGATCATAACTACGGATGCGACGCTTCATCTTCCTTCCGAAAAGATCTCCAAGATCAAGAAGGAGATTCGCAAGGTTCTCCGACGGGATCGGATATCCCTCCGCCAATTGGCCAGGATTGTGGGATTACTGTCTTCATCGATCCAGGCCATTTTTCCAGGCCCTCTTCATTACAGGGCCCTTCAGAGGCTGAAGGCGTTTCACCTTCGCAAGGGTCTCACTTACTCGGAACTGATTTCCTTGAACCTGGAAGCCAGGTCGGAGCTTCTTTGGTGGTTAGATCACATGGATGCTTGGAACGGGAAGGCGATTTTCGGTTCCCGTCCGGATCTTGTGATCGAGTCGGATGCCAGCCGCCAGGGTTGGGGAGCCCGGTGTGGCTCCCTCTCGGTGGGCGGCAGGTGGACGGAGGAGGAACTTCACCTCCACATCAATTGCTTGGAGCTCCTCGCGGGTTCCTTCGCAATCCGCTCTTTCACCACGACCAGAGTTTCGTGTTGTGTTCTTCTTCGGATGGACAACACGACTGCGGTCAGGTACATCAATCGGTTGGGCGGCACTCATTCCAAAGTCCTAGCGGATCTGGCGAAGGACTTCTGGAACTATTGCCTTCTTCGTCAGATTTCTGTTACGGCGGAGTATCTCCCAGGCGATCTGAACACGGTTGCGGATTGGCAGTCCAGGAATTTTCGAGATGCCAGCGATTGGAGGCTGGATCTTTCGGTATTCCAAAGAATTTCGGACCTTTGGGGTCTTCCGGTGATGGACTTATTTGCGTCCAGGTGGAACGCCCACCTTCCCCGCTTCTACAGCTGGAAACCGGACCCGGGTGCGGAAGCAGTGGATGCCTTCCTACAGGACTGGTCCCGGTTTCCAGCTTATGCGTTTCCTCCCTTCCTTTTCATTCAGAGGGTGGCAGCTCAGGTCCGCAGACAGAGAGCTTCTCTGATTCTGATTACACCAATCTGGAAAGCTCAATGCTGGTTCCCTTCTCTTCTAGAGTTGTCCTGGGACAAACCTCTTCGGCTACCGTCGTTCGATCATATTCTGACAGATCCTTTGGGTCACCCGCATCCCCTGGTTCTCCAGGGCCATCTACATCTCATGGCCTGGAGGATTTCAGGGGACGTTGGTCTTGCGACTCACTTTCGAGAGACGCTGAACTCCTCATCCAAGGAGCCTGGGCCCCTAACACCACTAAGCGTTATAGATCAGCATGGAACAGATGGGTTCGTTGGTGTGTGGCAAAACACCTGGATCCCATGGGATCCTCTGTCACTGATGTGATTAACTTCCTCGCTGATCTTTTCCAAAAGAAATTGGCATACAGCACCATCATCTCTTTCAGGTCGGCAATCTCTGCTGGTCATGCCCTTGTTGATGGCTCTCCGGTGGGTGAGCATCCTTGGGTTTGTAAGCTCCTAAAGGGTATTCGCCTTTCGCGCCCCCCAGAGCCTCGTTATTCTGGATTATGGGATGTTAATGTGGTCTTGAATTTTCTTAAAACCTGGCAGGATAATCAGTACCTTTCCCGAAAGGAACTTTCGGCCAAATTGGCGATTCTTCTCTGCCTGATTTCATGTAAGCGTGCTTCAGATGTTCGTGCTCTGGATATCTCAGCCAGGGTTTTTACCCCAGAAGGGGTTACGTTTACGGTTTCAAGAAGAACTAAATGTAATACCAGGTCAGTAACTTACCCAGCTTTCCCAGATTCGCCAAAGCTCTGTGTTGTTCGCTGCCTCAAAACCTATGAGGATGTTACTCTTGAGTTCCGCCCTCCGGGCGAGAGACAGCTGCTTATAGCGGTTAAAAAACCTTTCAAGGCAGTTTCCTCTCCCACCATTGCCAGATGGGTCAGGTGGATTATGTCAGAAGCTGGAATTAGCATCACTGACTTTGGGGCTCATTCCACTAGAGGTGCAATGGCTTCTAAGGCTGTACAAGTTGGTGGACGATTGGAGGATATCATGAATGCAGCGGATTGGTCTTCGGATTCCACTTTTAAAAAGTTCTACTTTAAACCAATCCATGAAGCTGCATCGTTGGTGGTGAGTAAGCTTTGAACAAGCAAAATCCTCGCCTCCGCTTCCTGACATAGAATGAGAAATTTCCTAGTTATCACAAAGGAAAGTTTCAATTCTATTAAGGAGGCGGAGGCGAGGATTTTCCCACCCAGGCTTTATCGAGCCTTCCCTCCCGAACATGGACTATGATGATTTTACTACGTCTAAGGGAAGTACCTCTTTTCCTATGTATTACTGTTCTCATTGATAATCAGTGCAATGATGTTTATTTCCTCTTTGCAATTCGATTCTATTGCTCCATTGCAATGTTCTTGACTTGTTCTACATTGTTCTGGACAAGATATTATTATTATTGTTTCTTTTCCATAGGCTCCGATCAAAAAGCGGACTAGTGGATGGATGACTTCTTTCCTGCGGCAGCTCCCACGAAAGAGGAAGGACTAACAGATGGGATTCCCAATATGCTTACTGTTGGACTCTGATTGGTTGATATGTTACCAGGACTACCGCGGCCATGTTGGTTTGGGTAGTCCATGGCTTATTGTTTTTTCTTACTTCTAACTTGCTGTCCAATAAAATGGAGAAAGGACTAGCAAAATCCTCGCCTCCGCCTCCTTAATAGAATTGAAACTTTCCTTTGTGATAACTAGGAAATTTCTCAGTATTCGCAAAGCTTATGGTGCCCAATAGAAGGATCTCGAGTAACAAGTGTAAATGTTGGATCAGAGGCGGAAATGACGCCCAGTGAAGGAAACAAATGAAGAGTATCCCCCCTCCCCCATTGCTGAAAACCGGCTCGAGACGGAGTTATCAGCCTGATTCATGTACAGGCCGTTTTGCGTGGCCCTAATAGCGAATCATAGCGATTCGCTATTGAGGACACGCAAAACGGCATTCATGTAGGAATTGCTAATGAAATAGCGATTCCTACATGTTCTTTATTTGCGAGTAGCAATTTGCTACTCGCAAAAACTCCCCATTCATTCCTATGGGCCAAGAGGCCCATAGGAATGAATGGGGAGTATCCCTTAATTGCGAGTAGCAATTTGCTACTCGCAATTAAGATAGCGATTTTAAGGGTGCCAGGGGTGTCCAAAGGACGCCCTGTAGCACCCCTAAAATGCACATTTCAACAGGTGTTGCGCACACACATGTCCAACATGCAACTTAGAAAAATGCTTTTAAAAGCATTTTTCTGAGTTTTTGCTATTTACCGACAGGTCTGACCTCTCGGTAAATAGCGGCCCCAAAAGTCCAAAATCGATATTTGTTTTTGTGTCATGAATAGCATTTGAGGAATCTCTATTAGAGATTCCTTAAATGCCATTCCACGCAAATATGCGAATTCTAACATAGCGATTTTTGCATTTGGGATTGTGAATACCAAATGCAAAAATCGCACTCGCAAAGGGCCAGATTCTCAGAATCTGGCCCTTTTGCGAGCGCTAATGCCTACATGAATCAGGCTGTTAGACAAATCGCTGCTGCAGAAGCCTTGCTCGCACTAGAGGGGGCGTGGCCAGAAAGTTATTTGCATACCCAGAAGCCTCTGCGGCAAACATCCGATTCATCAGTACAGGCGACACAGGCGTTTGTTTAATAGCAGTAGGAACGCCTGTAGTTGTGCACACACAGGCATTCATGAGGGTGACTAAACCGTCACCCGTGTAAAGTCACTTTAAAGTCACTCTAATAGTAGGAAGTTATATTTTTATCTTGACTATGCGGACAGCGCAGCTGTCTTCTAACTAAAATAATATGGCACTCCGCGCGGGTCACGCGCACCTCGAGGGGCCGCGAGAAGCGGAAGTTGTTGTAATTTATAAAGGGTGTCTGTGTAAGAAGCTCCGTGATTGGTTGAAACGTGAGGCCTCCAGGGGGCGGCCGGGCCTCGCGGAGGAGAGGCGCGCGCGCAGCCTCCCTCAGGAAGGCGCCATACAGGATGACGTAGATATATGATAAAGAGACGAAGCTGGGCACACCACGCTTTAAGGGAAATACCGGGTTATTAGTGCTTTGTACTATATGTCATTAAACACGAAGCATTGGTAAAGCCAATAGTGCCCATATATGAATGATAAGTGTTACAGATGGGTCGGAGTCAGAGATGACGCCCAGACAAGGAAGGAAACAAAGATAGTGTATCCCCCCCTCCTCGCCCCCCCCCAGTGCTGGAACCGACTCGAGACGGAAATGACACATTTGGGACCCAGAGCACAAGTCCCCAGAGGGCTGCTGCAGGAGCCTGGCTGTCGGAGGGGGCGTGGCCGGCCACAGTCATTTGCATACCCAGAAGCCTCTGCGGGAAACATCCGATTCATTACTGCAGGCGACACAGGCCTCTGTTTAATACTAGAAGGAGCGCCTGTAGTTGTGCACTCACAGGCATTCATGAGAGTGACTGACACGTCACCGGTGTAAAGTCGCCCTAGCAGTAGGAAGGTATATGTTCATGGTGACTGCGCGGACAGCACGCTTCACCGGAAAACATAAATGCAATGCAATTCTGCGGGTCACGCGCACTTCGAGGGGCTGTGAGAAGCGGAAGCTTGTTAATTTTTGGAGGGTTTCTTTAGAAGAAACTCCGTGATTGAGTGAAATGTGAGCTTCCCAGGGGGTCGGGCCGCTGAGGAGAGGAGGAGGCGCCATCGCTGCGCGCGCAACACTGGGTGACGGAAGGGGTCACGTGACGCCGAACGAAGTGCTGTGCGTATATTCACGTGAAGTGCTGTGCGTATATTCACGTGACACCAGAAAGAGGCTCTGTGCGTAAACGCGCGCCTGCGCGAAGGACCGGGAGCTGCACCGCAGCTTCCTGTCGCTAGAGGTCAGGATGCTCGAGAGGAAGAGTCAGCGCGTCACTAGCACTCTGCATACCCACAATCCTGTGCGCGCCTCATAATGCTGCTTTACTTTCATTCTAAAAGCAAGGCTCTTTGTGGCATTGAAAAGTATAAAGAGCGGACAGGCTCCGTGGGGTTAGAGTACTTCCACAATGTACTCGTGTGGAAACCTATCAACAGCCCTGAGTGAGACAAGACGTCCAGACTGACACTTCAGCTTCATCAATGAGGAATTGCCCCGTACCCTGCCAAGTGCCACGCATGTGCTGTTTATCTTATGCGGAAATGCATCTACTCCTGCCAAATGTCATACATAAGGAGTTAGGCTGCTCGTCCCAGCCATGGGAATTGGAAGTATGGAGTTCTTTGAGAATATATCTCAACAAGAGCACTTTCAGGAAGTAGGTTTAGGTTCTTGATGCAAATCACAACTTTAATAGACTTCATTCTGGGATAAAAATGAAACCAATAGGATCTGTCATCAGCCTCACTCTCTTTGACACCTACTTCTTTCATGCGGCGACTTGATTGTGGGTGGGGGTATTGGTACTGCACCGTGGGGCATATTACCTACAAGTAGCGATATTTATCGCTAAATAGGCTTAGCAAATTTTTTTTTATCGCTGGATATGTTAGCGGAGAAAACATGCTATTAGCAATGTTTTTCTCCATTGTGCTAAAATATCCAGTGATAGCGGCGAAATACGTGAATATCGCTGAGAATATAGCGATATTCACGCATTAGCGACAAAATGCTCTTAGCCATGTTATCCACCTCCCATTGGAAACCATGGCTAAGAACTGGTCTGAGCAGGCGTTAGTTTTTGGCGATAGCGGGAATATTTCCATCGCTACGCCTGCCTTTCTTATTGGCGATAGCGGCGTTAGCGACTGCTTTCAGTCGCTAACAGGTTGGGTATGCCCACTTTGCATGTCATTAGCGATAAATATCGCTAACATGCAATGCGGGCCCCAAACCGCTCGCTATCGCCTAAAAGGCCAGCAAAGGCTAACTTTCTAAAAGTAGCATTTGCAAACACAGGATATTAAAATAAACCTTACTAAAGGAAGTATTTTATTATTCTGTGTTCAGGCATACTAAACTCGACGTGCTACCGTGTTCCCTGAGCCTGCCGGGACTATAGCGTGTAATAGTTCAGACACCTCATCTTGGCCTAAGAGAACTGGTAGCCCTTCAATAGTGAAGAATGAAAAAGTGCGGTAATTCACTACTAGGACATGCCACACTCTAGGCTCGTCCTACCTTACGCTTTCAATGCACCCTGCCCGGAGGCCTACCATAGGGGTGACTGATATGAAGGTTAGGGAAGGTTCAGGGACTGGCAAGTGTGGGCACTTGCGCAGTCAGCGTGACAGTACGAGACTGTACGCGGGGTCTGCAATGGCGGACCCGAAACACATCTTACGAAGCCGCTTCTATGGGTGGCGCAACCAGCGCTGCAGGCTCACTAGCAGCCTTTGTATCTACAAGCCCGGCACTCCTTGTGCACTTTACTGGGGACTGATAGTAAACCAAATAAGCCAATCGTGGAAATCAATTACACATACACTTTATATTGGGAGCACTTGCACTGCGGCACGGATTGGCCGTGGCACAGTGCCCTGAGCATCGAACACCAGCAAAACATCTGAGGCACATCAGCAAAAAGTAGAAGGTCTAACACTCCTGATCAGTGAACAGGGCTCTTTATGAGATTCTCATGGGGGGGACTTGAGATTGCCTGCTGTGCCTGCTAATGCACTTATGAATATGGCAGAGGATGTGGTTCTCGACTACTGCAAAGGACTGGCTGATGTGACACGTTCTGTCTCTCACAGGTTGGAGCTTCCACTGTCCTCTCTCAACAGGGACAGTGCCACAATCTCAGTCCAGAGGAATGGGTCCTAACCAAAAAGCCTGTCTGAGAATCATGAACTGCGCCCCGCTGGAAAGGCCTGTGCCAGTAAATCTTGGTGACAAACACTGCTGATTCATGTTCCAGAACCAGCTCAAAGCCTAATTGAGGCAACCTCTGAGTCTGTGATGAGCAAATCAGGAATGACCACTGTGAACTAGCATCAGGCAAAGGTGATGATGGCGCTGATCCAGTGTGACCGGGAGAGAGAAGAGAGGCCAAGGATTTGGGAATACTCAGACTGACCCTATGAAATGAAATGAAATGATTACGCACTTGTATAGCGCACGACTACCCGTAGGCATCTCACTTGTAAATAATATTTTCACATATTGATAGCAACATAGTGAGTGACTGAGGGATCGCACTTTGTCCTGACGAAGAAGCATCCCTGGCTTCGAAACATGTTGACACTTGAAGGAGAGTTCGCACATTATTAGCGTGATCTCTCCAACCACACCTTTTTAACAATACCAGGCTGTGACCAAATAAAGTTTTTTTGAAACCACAAGGCCAGGTATTTTTTAAGATCACTTTCTTTCCATCCACCCGACCCTTTCTTCACTCACATTTATACCTCACATAGCGCTTACATATATCAGTGCTCCAGCGTAGTCGCTTAGTCGCAGAACGCCCCATCCCGTAGCGGGGCAGGAAGACCCCGATGATGAAGCATGACACCAAGGGCCCTTTAGGTGTGTGAGGGGTATGTTAACAAATATTGTGTATGCCTTTCACTCTAGGCAGACAATAATCACCTTAAGGTGGTTCTTTTTGTTTCATGGGAATAGGTAGTTGGCCTGGCAATCTAGACAGTGGGCTTTTAGGTGCTATATTCAGGCCTATTTTGATTATTGGTATTTGCTTGATTAGTTTATTTGTTATGGTTAAGGAATTGAAATATATGAACTCAAAGAAAGGGGTAGTTGAAGTAAAGGGAATTAGGAGGGAAGGGGATGACACTGTGTTAGAAGACAAGCAGGGCAAGGTCTATGATGAGATGAAGCAACAGGAGAAGTCAAGGTGTAAGATGTTGAAGAGAACAGTATCTTCAGGTGGTCTTAGAAGATTCATTTGAACTGTGGGATGGTTATCTTAGCCATCAGAAGAGGGCTTGGGACAGCATCATTTAGTACCCTGGTGTATTTGATACAGAATGGAATGTAAATCCTTCCTAAATGCGCTCCACAGATTCACTAACACTACCTGGACTCATTCAGAATCTTTTGTGAAGCTAATGTTGTCCTAACTTGTAACCTGGCCCGAGTTGCACACGTTGTATTTCCATAAAATGTCTTGCAAGTGCCTTGTATTTTTATCTTCTCTGCAGGTGGCTTATTGTGTGCCTTGTTAAGTTAGCATAGGCTTATTGTTTGTTGTATTAGATTAATAGTCTAATGAACTTTTAGTTAGAAGTTGACCTCGGATATGAGGACTTGAGGTGGAGGAAGAGACCCTCCTGGACCCAAAAGACCAGACTGATGTTACATCCTAGGTCACCTGGATGCTTACTCCTTTCAGGGGAGTTGCTTTATGGAACATGCTTATTTATATTTAGCTTTCTCTTGTTTTTCTATATTCCAAGTTTGTGTATTTTTATGATTATATACAAACTCAGATTGCATGATCATATAAATGTATATGCTCTTACAATATTTTCCTTCCAATTTCCCTGACTGATTTGACTTGTACCTTTAAGTACATTGTTAATAAAACCCTTAATGTTTGAACACCATCCTCTCTGTTCTTCTTGTGGAGCCACATTGGGTTCACTGTACTTGAAATGTATTGCCGATGTTAGCTCCTTTTTTACACGGCAAGTCAACAATCAACGGTGCATACGAACAGTGTGGATTCTCTTTGATGATTTTACTGAGCGATTTAGATTAAAAAAAAAAACCTGCCCTGTCACTTGATTGCTTGAAAAGGCGTTCTAAGCATTCAGGGCCACAAATATCTTTATTTTAAGTGGTGAATACCTAATTGTGATTTTCTCCGAATCTGGGGACTCTTTTCCATTTACAAAGCAGTTACCACTTCCTCCAAAGAGCTGGTAAAATATGAATGTTTGCGACCGTAATTCTGTTGCAAAACATTCATGCATCCCATTCAGATTCGGCGTTTTGGTTTTTTGGCTCCTTCCAAAGACCCTCTCACCTTTTTAACCCCACTTAAATCACTGCTGCATTACTACGTCAACAGGCTGATGGATTGATACGCATATATAGTCTGCGCTTAAAAACATCTCACGTCAATACTTTGCACATTGAGTACTCACAAACATTTTCCCAAGGGACAACTATGGTCAGTGGGGTGACAGAGGGTCACGTTCATGCTGGCGGGGTGGGCTCCAGGGGAAGCGGTTGTGAGTAGAGGGAGAGGGCGGGGACATCATGTACTCAGGGTGAGTTATTTTGGAGCATTATTTGTTGAAGATTCACCCAATGACCGCCTTGAATTGTGATGTATTCCTATAGGTTCTGTATCGATCCCCCCTATTCCTGACCCTATTCTGGTTAGCAAACTAACAAGTTAACTAAGCAGTCAGCCCATGAGGCAGAAAACCCCCATGATGCAGAACCCGTTATCTGATAAAGCCACACTACGGCACAGGAACGTGTTATCTGATTAGGTCATAACGCTCGCCATCTAATTAGACAAGCGATATTCCTCCAGCCCCTGATAAGGCATACGGAGTTCTCTAAACAAATCAAACCTATGACAGACCTGAGAAAAACCCTGCGGCCATTGTTTTGATTTCACCGAGAACTTCAGCAAAAGAATGTGCTAACGACCAAGTCGTATGACATCCTTATTGACGTACCTATGTCCATCCTTACGTCAATCTCGGCACCTTAAAGGTATAAATATTACCGATATTGCCCTATGCAAACACACGCGGTGGTGACGAGACGGAGCAGCCACACTTGCCGAAGCCCAGAGCAGAGCAGACCCCGCTGGCGCAGCCCCGCCTTCCTGACGCGCTGAGAACGAGACGCGCTGCTTTCTCCTGCCGAGAAATCCAGCACCGGCGCTTCCGGGTAGCCCTCGCAGGCAGCCTGGAATATCGAGACCAGAGAGAGAGATACCATCCCTCATTCATCCTAACTTCCAGGTACAGAACTGAATAACCCCTCACAGAGAATTCTTTAGTCAGTCACTTGGCAAAAACAAACTTAACTTAAAACTGTAACTTTCTATTCCCGCCCACGTATTAGGCTTAGGTCAGGTACACGGGGTAGGCGTATTTAGAAACACCAGTTGAGTACGTTTAGTCAAATGTATATATGTATGTAAATCTATTTTATTCATTTTAAACCTTTATATGGCTTAGAAACCATATCAATGTTTCTACGGTATTATTTTATACTTCTGCTTTTAATGTATGCACTTTACTTAACTATAAGTATTGCAATAATATCGATCCATTTCTCTTGTATGAGAAAGGAGACTGATCAATAAATAACACCTTTTTATTGAACACGCCCGTCTCTTCCTTTTCTCTACAATCTGATGAGACTAAGAATGCACGTACTGACTGAGTAAAATAAATTGCCTTTTGTTCACACGACTCTAGAGATATACTCTTGATTAGGGGAGAGCACAGTTGTCATGTTCTATGGTTGTCAGAAACTAAATCCCTTCTTGTCTAATCAGGGAAGTTAACTCCTCCTTGAACATTCGAGAAAGTTTCTAGTGAACTCTGAGCTAAGCTGGCAAACCCAAAACTTTAAGTCTAATATCGACAGTAGTAGACCTAGTTAACGTCTGGTCTAGGCCTATACTATTGAAGGTATTATTCCAATGCGCAGAGCCTATTGGGATGATAGGAACTACACTACATGGCGCCCAACGCGTTTGGAAAGGGCGATAAAACTAACGTAAGACATTTAGAGTAACTCAGTCGTGCTCTCTCACTCAGACCCCTTTTCCCACAATACTCCAAAGACGTCTGGAGTGGGTGAAAGGTTATATCCAAACAATGATATGTGATATGCACTCCTTATTTAAACAATTTTTTATCTTTTTTGTTTTCAATTAAACCTGGTGCTGACCCATATCTTGACTAGCCCCTAGCCAAGTTGGTACAAATAGAAACAATTCACAGGAACCTGTGTTATGGGAAGCACTATTCACTTATTCACTAAACGTGATAGCTTTTTTCTTCTTTTCTTCATACATTTTCAATCAGATCTCAACATATTAAATATGTCAGTCTTGTGTTTCACAAAAAGTTCATGCAAAATTTTCGCAGTCTTGCGGGTCAGACTGCTAATATAACCGTCATACCAAACATACACAACAAAATATGAATAGACTCTCGTCAAAACTCTGGTCACATTTCTTTTCTTCAAGGTTGTTTTTATTCTTCTTATTTGTCAGAAGATATATTACTTGGAATTCTTCAAACAACTCTTCATCATTAAACACGTGAAGTCATATCCCAATGCATTTCGGTATGCACCTTCGTCAGGGGAATACACTACAAGTAAAAAAACATTCCATCATATAATGACCAAAATATTTTTTACAATCTACAATCACGTCTCAACTTTTTTGTTTTATATGATACACAGAAACCAGACGATCTCCTAGTGTACAAAACACATCCTGTGTGTGATTACACATCATGCTCGCAAAAGTTCACCAAAAATTCTCCTATAACCTTATAATCCAAACCGAAAACAAAGTGAACACACCCATGTGGACTGCCCCTCTTATTGCCCGCATGCATGCAAAAAATAATCAATATAAACCAAAGTATACCAATAATACATCTCTTCTTGATATAAAAGATGCTTTATCTATGCCCTCTTACCTTCATTAGCTACAATAAAGTCAACAACAATCAAAGTCCGTGGTCTCCTTATTCTGAAACAACATATCAACCGAACACTTAGCTGCCTGCCATCAGAGTGAAATGTCTTGTTTATACACAAAGACTCGAAACGCGACTTACTTAGTCTTCCTGATCCCACTTCTCATTACATGAAACCGCTGTTGCAGTGTCTATGTATCTGTAAATCAACCAAAGGAAACCTCCTTAGTATTACCGTTTTTTTAAAAAAAGAATGACCCAGAAAGGTTATATCCGCCAGACCTCGCAGGAGGGAACTCCTATGTATGGTTCTTGGTTAAGTCAACGTTGAAGGATACACTGTTCCAAAAATATTGTGCATCTAATCTTTGTTTCCATAAGAAACCTGATCTGCAAACAAAAGAAATAACCTTCCTGTCGGAAACATGGTAGACAGTGGCGATGAAAGAGAGGCAGTTAAATTAGCAACTGAACTCGCAGAAGCTGATGCTACTATGCAGGAAGCAGACCCGAATATAATACTCATTCCGGTCATCAAAAGGAGATCTATAACCTTAAAACTTATAGAAAATGGACTGACACCTAGAGGTGGCACGGTCATATTCGTAATTGAGGCACACGAATATCGGCAGACAGAGGTATACTATTCATGGATACATTTTCCAGCAGCAAATCCTGTAACAAAGTACTTCCACTATTACAAGATAGAGGAACCTCCTGAAATGTACACTCCATTCGAGGAGGTGGAAGTACCACTCAAATTTCAAGAGCACCTGCTCTTATTTGATGGCGCCCTAAAACATAATAATCACATCACCAGGCTCGGTCCCTTAGGTAGACCAGGAGCAACGTGGCCGGTCCTAGCCGGATACACACCACATCCAGACATCGACGGGATGTCTGCACCACACCTGTTAACACAGCTAAAACAATTAATAAAAATACATAGACAACTAGTCCAGTATGTGATGCGGACTTCGACAATTCAACCAGCAATTAAAATTCCACAGCTGACCCCTCAGTTGGGGAACACAAATAAAATCACACCACAGAACATCCAGTCCTGCCTAGGCAAAGTACCGACTAAACGGGAACAAATACCTTTCTGGCTGGCACAAAAAATCACCCAAATAGAGGCGGTGTTTCCAGACACCACCCCGTTAGAAAAACACAGGATTCTGACTATCTGTCTTCCTATGGGAATCGCACCACACATCGAGGACTGTGACACTTGGGGTACAGTCTTTGCTTCCATCTACACAAAAACACACGGTGTTCCATCAATCTCGGTAATACCAGATGTGCTAAAACAAATTCAGGACGAATACGGTCCGGAACCCGCTTTAACTCTTGGTATGAAATAACTGAAAGACTTCAAGCAGGTCTCGGCTATATTATTAGCCAACATAAAGGGAGAAGCAGCAAATGTGGTGATCCGCCAGAGGTTGAAAGAGACAGATATAGCAGACCAACCAGCTGAAATTGCCAGAATCATAGAAAAATCCTATGAGGAACTAGGTAGAGATAGTTTAGGTGGAATACCAGTAAAACCACAACTGATTGAAAGTCCTGAAAAAATATTTTTTAATAATAATTCAACATCACAGAAAAAGAACTGGGGTGGAAACAAACAATCCAATCCTAAAGACAAGAAATTCCAGTCCAGAGGAAGGTCTCCTAGGCGGAGAGAAAAATCTCCGAACCAAAGACACAGGTCACCCCAGAGTGACCCCTCTGGGAAAAGATATAACCTTAGAAATAGGGATAATATAAAAAAGCCTGATAGATATCAAGACATTGATACACGTCCCTCTCAATCTTTTCAGACTTCCTCGCAGAAATCGGAAAGAAGAGGACGATCAGAACAAAGAGAAGAGCACGCCAAGTCCAAAGACAAGGAACCTGCTCATCCAAAAAAGAAACTACAATTTCCAAAAAAGAAGGTAGCCAGCATTAAAATAGTTAACAATGCCGAGAATTCTGAGGACACAACTGAAAAACGGAGAATGGGCTCAGACAATGCTAGACAGCGCAGCAGAAGTGAGCATAGCTCGCAAAGTCCTTATGAATCATCTGGAGACAGTGGACACGAATGAATATCTTCAAGTGGAAACTGCAGACACCAGAGTTAGCAAACCTCACAAAATATACGAAATAACATTACGTATAGAGGGAGATAAGACTAGGAAAATAAGGGGACTATTCTGGGATAATCTCTCCAAGGGCTATGACATCCTTCTAGCTGAAAAAGACTGGCCACCAGAGTTTGTCAGGGATTGCCCTCATGGCGAAGAAATAATTATGCCTGCCTTCTCAAATCATATCCCAAATCATAAAAAATACACACTTGCTAGAAAGTGTGCAGTAGCTCAAGCTCCTGCTTTATATAAAAATCACGTAGGATGGGATGAGGACTCTCCTCCTCACAAAATCCAGTTAAAATCACAACCTACTGCACAAAGGCAGTACCCAATCAAGCAAGAAGCTAAAAAACAGGTAAAAGAAATCCTAGATCAACTAGAATACCAGGGGGTGATTGAAACTTGCACCTCACAAATGAACAACCCTTTGTTTCCGGTCTCCAAACCAGACAATTCATATCGTCTAGTTTTGGATTACCGACACCTTAACTCATGTTGCAAAACTTTTGCAGTGCAAAATTCGCATAGTGCTGCACTAATGAATAACATAGTGCGCAAAAAATACAAAACAACATTAGACATTTCTAATGGATTCTTTTGTCAAAACATAGCACCAGAGAGCAGATATTTGTCTGCGTTCTCAATAAATGGCACTCAAAAACAATTCTGTCGGTTAGCCCAGGGATACAAAAACAGCCCGGGAATATTCTCAGCGAGAGTAACAGAATTACTACAAACATATGATGATGAAGCATTATCTTATGTCGACGACATATACCTAACAGATGATGACTTGGATACTCACTTGAAGAGAGTGAACACCATAATACTTGGGTTCGCAGCAGAGGGTTACAAATTCAACTTTAAAAAATCCAGAATTGCCCATCTGACAGTCCTGTTCTTAGGATATGAATTGTCAAGTGAAGGCAAAAGCCTGGCAGACAATTTCCTAGAGAAATGTGCCGTAATCCAAGCACCTAGAACACTAAAAAACCTACAGTCAATTCTAGGCTTCCTAAATTTCGGAAGAACATACATTGCAAATTACGCAGAAAGGGTCAAACCCCTTTATGATCTGATAAAACCAGATTTTAAAAGATCCAATTGGACTCAAATACACACAGAAATTTTGAGATCCTTACAAACAGACATGCTAATTAAAACAAAATTAGAAACGCGTGATAACACCCGCAATCTTGTGATTCGAGTCATCCCAGGGAGATGCGGATTCACATACCTGACCTCTAATGAGGGAGAAAAGGTACCAATTGCATTCAAATCACACTTGTACACAGAAGCTGAACAGAAATTCAGTAACAAAGAAAAAATTGTTCATGCAGTTCAAACCGCAATAGCTAGAGGAAAAGATCAAGCTGACGGTAGACATATCACAGTCAGAACAGCAGAATCAGCCTTTAAGGCACTAACAACACCGTGTAATTTACCAACAACAACATTGAGTCCGGAATGGATACAATGGGTGAATTCGATCACAACTGACAAAGTATACTACTACTTTGATCCAGAACTAGAAGAATTAAAAAATCTAGAATTTGAAAAAACATTCCCTCTGCCAATCGACATTCTGCCTTTACGACATTACGCCTGTGTAATTTATACAGACGGACATGCTCAACCCTCCGTTTGGGGAGAACAAGCATACAACCCCACATGTGGGATTACAAAAGAAGTGTGGCGCGGAGGTAAACTAAAACCACTAATAACAAAGACACACTCGGTAGAAACTAATTCAGAACAACAAACTGAAATATTAGCTTTGAAAATGGCGCTAGATAATGCGGATCGCGAATTCCCGACACTTATAGTGTCAGATTCATATTACTGCGTCAAATCATATAACAAGGATTTGCAGACATGGATTCAAAACGGTTACAAAGATGACACAGATGCACCAATAAAGCAGAAACTGCTTTGGGAACAAATAGCTCTTTTACAAAAAGAACTACCAAAGACTCACGTGACACACTCACTGAGTCACCAGCGTGATGGCGTTCACGTTGCAGGGAATTCATTGGCTGAGACAGCGGCAGCCACTAAATCGGCTCCCGTAGTTCGAAAAAAGCATACATTAAAATACATTGACGTTGAAACAGTGCTGGCGGTGAAAACGTCATCAATTGGCGACTGCTCAGCGTTACCGATCAACTATCCACTCAATTATACATACATAATCGATGCAAACTCCGTCCCTTTTGCTCGAATCCCTGGAGTGGGGGATAGAGTGATTCCAAACATGGACAGGAGAAACTTGTTAATCGCAGACGCGCATATGGGCGAGGGTCTCAGACACCTCAAACTAAAAGATTCTCTGGAAGAATTACAATCAAGGTACTGGAGGCCAGGCATGAGCCTGCATCATACCATGTTTGTAAAAAACTGCCCAAACTGCAACAGAAATCGTAGTGGGGAGAGAAAAAGTGTAATACGGTGGAATCTGACTGCAGATAATATCACCAGTAAAGAGCATGGCTTGCGATTAACATATACAGGCTAGTTTCCACTTGTAATGTAGATCCTCGGCACTCGGCTGACGTCTGGACTGTTATACAAAGATTTGCGAGTCTAAATGGCATATACGCTAAGAGCATGCTACGTTTGACCATTGTTTTCACTCTAGCCCTTAAGCCTGAGGGGAATCATGGCCAAATGAGCATAGCCCAGCGGGAATCTTCTCACTTCCTTCCTGAGGGTACGGGATGGTGTAAAGAAAAAACCAAGGCATAAAGCAATCTATAACGGAAAGGATATTAGGTTCGGGAGCTGGGTGGGTCAAACATCTAATAAGTGTCCAACGTAGTCTAAATAACTTGCCAAGAAATTCTCTGAAGGGATTCAGTCCATACGAATTATTATTCGGAACTAGGATGATTATCTCTGACCTTGACAGTCAGACTTCAGTGGTGAAAGAAAAAAGCTTTGATATCAAAGACCGTTTGGCTATTTTGCAGGACTTAAACAAAACAAGAAAAGACCTGAGCAACATAAAGTTGAAACAACAGCCAGCAACCACTGAAGAACCACCACCTGTCCCAGCAAGTCCTGTCTGGATTCCAAAAGTCGGGGATCTAGTCAGGGAGAAGATCGCGGTAAAGAAGGAATTTGGGCCTTCTTACAGAAAAGCAGTTCCTGTCTTGTCTGTCAACGGGACAAGATCAGTTGTACTACCGCCGCTTGCTGGTAAAAAGGAGAACCGAGTTGTATCCATCGACCTGGTAAAATCACAATCATGTGGCCGATAACTAACAGTAGGCCAAGTGGACTCCCAATAAGTAGCAGAACACCAAGGTTTGCTACCAGTACAGAGGTCCTATCAAAGAGGCTCATCACATTCGAAACGCCTACAGAAGAACAACAAGGACTATGCAACAATGCAATGGAACTTAGACCTCTGAAAACCCAAATAAAAACTTTTAGCAGAGACACACCAATCTACAATGAAGTACCAAGTGAAAATGCAAGAAACAGTAATCCTGAAACAATTGGAACAATTGACAGAACTGCATCCGGCTACTTCATAAACTGCGATGATTCCTCTGAAGGCTTCAGTGAATCAAAGACACAGCCATCATCAAAAACCTTTAAAGACAAAGCTAAAGAACTTTTGAAACAACTGAAAGAAACATATCTGATTTCTCCATGGATTGAATTTTGGGTGGGTTTTGGTGCATTTATCCTCATACTTTGGCTCATCATGGTACTAACTTTGGGACGCTTCATTAAGGGAAAATATGCTAAAATGGACACAGCAAGTCAGAATATCAACGTGATCCTCAAACCACACACATCTTCACACGTCGAGAAAAGAGAACTTTCTTCAGCCAACTTCACAGCCAATCCTATACCGGGTGGGGTAGCATGGGACAACACTGACTATGAAATTTATGGTCCGGTCGAGATCCTAAAATATCCACACCAAATTAAGATCTCCTTGAGTGACTTTGTGAAACCAAACTCATTTGCTGATGATTGGGACTTCGAAAGCATTAATAATATGATGTCTGATTTAGTAATGTCTGCTAAATTTACCAAACATGATTATTTGCAGGGTTCTACAAATTATGATAGTATGTATTGCTATAACCACTATGGTAACCATTTTCTACATAAATCTGCACAACCTAGAAATGTTTTAAATTATAATCAATGGGAACATTGTGCTACACCTCCAAAAGGGAGCTCAAGAACCGTTTATGACAAATATTCATACTTTTCAGGTTTTAACACAAGCAATGCTGAAACATTTTATTTTAAATTGTCGAACAAGACAGGGATGAAAACCATGATAACCAACACAAAATTGATATATTCAGATTCATTTTTTGAAAAAATGAATACCTTTGGTTTTGATTATTGGGACAAAAATGTTGAATTGAAAAGTGTTTGGGGTACAAAAGAATGGCAAGTACAGGGTATAGAAGCTTTGTTTAGAGCCTGCATGATCCCAGAACAAATGATATTTTTAAATGACACTGTTCAACAAACCACCTGTCTTGGTTTAGCCAAAATCAAAGATTTAAATAAACCGTCTATTCCAAAGCCAACAATGTTTAGCAATAGCTCTGATACAGATGAAGAGATAGACGTAAACCATATAATAAACCAAAACAGAACACATCCTGATTGGAAACAGTGGTTGATCTGGCCCACAGATACTAATAACTGTCAAGACAGATTCCTGAATAAAACACAGGGGTTCAAAATGACCAGGCCAGACCCTAGATATCCCCAAAGACATCACCCAGGGATAATAACAACCTACAGTGTGGGCAAATTATGCCTTCAATGGTTACAAACTTCCACACTGACAGAAATTAAGCAACACCTAACTTTACTTACTGATGGTGCTGACTTGCGTGATTTCATAATGGGACCACGCAAACAGCGTCAAAAGCGTTTCATAGCAGCCTCTGGATATGCAGCATACAATGAGGCCTGGAAGGTTACTCAAATTGAAACAGCAGAGAGAATACGGGAAATTGACCGTATTAATTTGGAAAAATCACTTTCTGTAGTGGACAATGGGTTAATGACTCTGTCCTCCAGAATTTTTTCTTTGGACAGCATTGTGTCTTCAGCAATCGATATATTATCGCAAGACTTACTGTTGCTACAACACGGTCAGTCACAATTGCGTTCTATTGTACAGCTTGGCTGGACGTTACAAAATCTGCGTTCAGGCTATGTGCCTTGGCGTTTAATCAACACAACGTCACTATTCCAAATCTTTAACCTTACTGATAGACAAATCAGTATGGCACAAAAGGGTGCTGATTATACAATCTTGAGCATTGAAAAACTCGAAAGATTACCAGTGACAATGTCAGAACGACCTGTCAGTGAATGGATAATACATGGAATCATAAATATTCCAATCTCAACCTTCAGGTTTCAATACTGCCAAAAATATATACAGGCTGGCATGTACGAAAAATTGGGAAAGGGGTACATTAAAACAACTTGGAACCTGCCCTATTCACATGCATGTGTCAGTAATAAAGGACAGAAAGTGTTTCTTAGTGGCAACAATTGTGCGATGTCACTAAGTGGCACGCTTCTGTGTAACGGAATTAGTTTGCATGGAGCCTGTGAAGGGAATTCATACAACCTTTCATGTCACCAGCAAGGCGCACCTGCAACTGAGATAGAACCATTCTTTCAAAGACTCTATAATGGGAGTTACATTCTAATTGTAGACCGCAGATGTTGTAGTCTTATGCCCGGGACTCCTTATCTAGTAACTACGACTGCGAAGGTCAAGTGCTGTGGACGCTCATTGTTCCCCAGCTCCTTTCCAGACAGGGAGGCAAGGGCATGGCCCGATTTGAAAATTACTTCTATTCGAATAGATACTTTAAGCAGAATGAAAACAGTGCTTCTTCAGACGCCTACAAGGCTCTCGTCATCAAAAGAAACATATGATCTCCAAGTCGCAAGGACGACTGCAGAGATACATTCATTGTTATCAACTAATTCCCCCATACATTTCGCGGAAATCCTTAATGAAATCTTAAATATTTCTGATACCACTGGGATCTCAAAGGTATTTAAGACAGTATTTTCGATGGCATTAACACCATTCAAAGCCATACTGGGTATTTTTCCAGATTTCGTCCATTCGATTTTTGGCGGACTTCCCCTGATCCTGGGACTAATTGCAGGAATCCTATTCTTAGTCCTTATTTTTCGTTATGGCAACCCATGTCACAGACCAAACTCTCGCGACAATGGAAGAAACAATCCTAGCCATTGGATACCGGGACCGGATAACAAAAATCCTGGGACTCTCCCGGCTTAGAGACCTGAACATGACTTGGTTTCTATCATTTCGACCAATGTGGCAAAGATGTGTTTTACCTGTATTAAGGTGTCTGCTATGCGGAGAAGAATGCGTGTTAGACACCTGTCTGACGCTACAATCGGATGCGCCAATGGATGCAGAAACATTGTTGAGCCCAATAAAGGTTCATGCTTTGTGCTGCCCTCAAAGGCTACCAATCCTGATGACGGCATTCGTGGAAGCTTCACCACTACGATTGAGGGGTAGTGAAGTTCAAGATGAAAGCAGCATCGATCAGGTACGACCTTCTGTCAGCAATGCGAATCAGAATGTCAATGGAGACAATCATGCGCATGAATGCATGATTACACCTATTTCCGAGTTAGTGGAACTTTCCCAGGAAGCTGTTGACAGTTTTTTCGAAAGCCTAAATGATATGATGTTCTCACCCGAACAGAAATAGAGACTTTTGAGCAAGCTCGCACTCGGCGTTCCCTGAATTTGGCCTTCAACTTTAAAAATAAAGTCACATGAACAATTTTACCTCCAGTTCACGGACAGCAATTTTTTAGCAGCCCCAAATTAAATTTTACAATTTTTCGGGACACTATCTTCTGCTTAAAGTAAGAAACTATTCCTAGAGAACTAAGATTTCTATTTTTAGATACTTTATAGACTTTAGCTGCCCGCTGGTATGTTCACAAATATTTTATTATGTGATGGAATGGTCTCAAAACTTTTTTCTGTATTTAAGAAGCCATTTCATGTGTAATTTCTCATATACCAAATAAGCAATAATGTATACAAATGCGTGATTACTTTAGCATTTAATTCATAGCTTGAGTGCATACAATATATATGACTGCAATTTTTTCGTATATTTGAAAATTTCAAAATGCATTTATGTATTTTGGGGTGGTAAGGTATACACACTACTCTATAGTATGTTGTACTATGTTATACTATGCCTAGATTAGTAAATATGTCCACAGTTAGCGTGGAGTGGGTGTCATGTATTCCTATAGGTTCTGAATCGATCCCCCTATTCCTGACCCTATTCTGGTTAACAAACCAACAAGTTAACTAGGAGTCAGCCCATGAGGCAAGGAAAACCCCCATGATGCAGATACCGTTATCTGACGCAGTCACACTACGGCACAGGAACGTGTTATCTGATTAGGTCATAACGCTTGCGATCTAATTAGACAAGCGATATTCCTCCAGCCCCTGATAAGGCATACGGAGTTCTCATAACAAATCAAACCTATTACAACCTGAAACCGTGCGGCCATTGTTTTGATTTCACAGAGAACTTCAGCAAAAGAATGTGCTAACGAGCAAGTCGTATGACATCCTTATTGACGTATCTATGTCCATCCTTACGTCAATCTCGGCACCTTAAAGGTATAAATATTACCGATCTTGCCCTATGCAAACACACGCGTGGTGACGAGACGGAGCAGCCATACTTGCCGAAGCCCAGAGCAGAGCAGACCCCGCTGGCAGCAGCCCCGCCTTTCTGACGCGCTGAGAGAAGCTGCTTTCTCCTGCCGAGAGACCCAGCACCGGCGCTTCCGGGTAGCCCTCGCAGGCAGCCTGGAATATCGAGAGCAGAGAAAGAGATACCATTCCTCATTCATCCTAACTTCCAGGTACAGAACTGAATAACCCCTCGCAGAGAATTCTTTAGTTATTCACTTGGCAAAAACCAACTTAACTTAAACTGTAACTTTCTATTCCCGCCCACGTATTAGACTTAGGTTAGGTACACGGGGTAGGCGTATTTAGAAACACCAGTTGAGTACGTTTAGTCAAATGTATATATGTATGTAATCTATTTTAATCATTCTAAACATCATATGGCTTAGAAACCATATCAATGTTTTTACAGTATTACTTTATACTATTGCTTTTAATGTATGCACTTTACTTAGCTATAAGTATTGCAATAATATCGATCCATTTCTCATGTATGAGAAAAGAGACTGATCAATAAATAACACTTTTTTATTGAACACGGCCGTCTCCTCCTTTTCTCTACAATCTGATGAGACTAAGAATGCACGTACTGACTGAGTAAAATAAATTGCCTTTTGTTCACACGACTCTCGAGATTTACTCTTGATTAGGGGAGAGCAAAGTTGTCATGTTCTATGGTTGTCAGAAACTAAATCCCTTCTTGTCTAATCAGGGAAGTTAAGTCCTCCTTGAACATTCGAGAAAGTTTCTAGTGAACTCTGAGCTAAGCTGGCAAACCCAAAACTTTAAGTCTAGTATCGACAGTAGTAGACCTAGTTAACGTCTGGTCTAGGCCTTTACTGCTGTAGGTATTATTCCAATGCGCAGAGCCTATTGGGATGATAGGAACTACACTACAGGAGTTCTGCTATCAAAGGCTCAGGCTTAGCACCACCAACTTGTCGGGCATCTGCAGTAGCGATATTAGCCCATGAGTCACCTAATTCCTGATCATGATCTGTATGACGTATCTTACTCCATAAAGGCTGTGGAACAACATTCCCAAATAACATATCGATATCGGCTAAATTCATTATACATGACCCAGCAGTCTGTGACAACTCTTTGTAATATCCTGCCGGATTTTTGCGCGGATCAGGTAATGTCTGTTTAAGTGCTAAAACTTCAGATCGCTTCCAAGGAACATGTACCCACACACGCTGAAAGTGTGGCAGAATAGGTGGGTTAACAGTCGTGTCACCCTCTCTCCATTGTGGGGGAACCTCTCTCATGGGGTACTGTCGCGCCTTTTTCCTAGGTGTATCGCGCTCAGATTGCGATCCAGAAGTGTTCCCTTTACTCAGATACGACAACAATATCTCAATTGCCCGTTTGACATCAGGACCTACTATCATGCCTTCTCCAAACTTAAACCGTACACGACACAACTCCTGCGGGTTGCATTCTAAATCATTGTCTTCCAAATCCTCACAGAGGAAAACACACATTTGTTCAAAAACGTATCTCTGTGTCGGTGCTTCCCACTGAAGGAAAACTTCCGTGACAGACTCCACATCATATTTTACAGTATCCACAATCCATTTACGAGCTAAACGATTCAATACATCTCTCTCTTGATAGTCAGGCAGTTGACTTCGCAACTGTCTTCGTCCTGTGTTAGGGGTCGTAGTAGGCGACCCGAAAAGAGGTGAGAAAATATTAGTTACAGTGCTGGCCATTCTCTGTCGAACGGAAGGAGAAACTGAAGGGAGAACAGGTGGTAAAACGGGATGAGGTAAGGCAGAAGTAGAGGCAATAGCAGAGGGAACATTAGGAGAAGTGGAAGGTGCGCTAGGCAAAGTCGCAGAAGGCATAAGTGAAGTAGATGTAGTCAATGGGCCTTGAGGAGGCTGCACCAGAGGAGCAGGAGCCAGCTGAAGAGTAGCTGGTGGGTGCTGTAGAGGAGCAGGCATAACAACCATGGGCGGCGCAACTAAGGGTTGCGGAGGCGCCGTGGCGGTTTGTGCATAGGGGGGTGGCGAACTTAACAAATGGCCCATTAACGGGTCCTTCTCAATGTCTTTTGCTGCATCTTTCTTGGGACGCGGCTAAACTGGATAGCATTTATCTATCGCCATTTTACATTGCCTGTGCAACTGCTCACTCATCTGTTCGTCTTCATTGTCTTTAAACTGCATAGCAGCTTGCATAACTGAAATATTCAATTCTCTCTTATTTTTCTTCTCTAATTTAATTTCCTTTTGTCTAGCCTCCTTACGCCATAGGCGGAAAGAGTCAAACATTGCCGGCCGGGCTTTCTTTTTGAAAAGTTTGACTTCGAGGTTATCTACAATTTCCGTATCAAAGCTACCATATTGGGGCTATTTTAAAACACCATCTTTCCTGGTATATTTAATCCACACTTCATTATATGTGATGGGGCCTACTCCATGCTTCACATATAATTCGTATGTTGGAGTTCCAATCGGAGGAACCGGACATGAGTCCTCCAATCGGGAGTCCCTATTATTACAACCCAGACAAAACAAATTTCCAAGTCTAAGACCAGGCATCTTCGCTCTCTAGTCTAGTTCCAAACTTCAAAGGATTATCGATTGCGATATTTCTCGTGAATACACGAGTCCCTCGGTTTTGGTGCTTGCAAGTACCAACAAAACGTTCCCAAAGGATACCAAAAACTAAGACCAACTAAAGACTGGGAGACGCTCCACTTATACTTAACTGAAATATCGATGACGTCACCAGAAGACTCGTCTTAGTGTTTCGCTCTACCAAACTTCAAGGGTCCAAATCAGGGCGATAGCCAGGGCAGCAGACCTTCGTAGCCGTCGGGAAGCGGGGAACCTCGCAGCAAAGACTTTCGGACCACGTCGACATGCAGGGATCGATGGTGGTTGGCCTTCCTCCAGAATATTCACACGAAGCTCCTCACGAACCTCTGGCTGGACCGGTGGCGCTGGAATCGCCCCAAACGTTGGGCGCCAACTGAGGTACTGGGTTTTTCAGAACCGGTACTTAACCGGTAACCCAGCGGTGTCAGGGAAACACACCCAAAGACCTCGAGTCCTTTTCCTGATTCAGACCACAGAAACTCAGAGTCTTCTAGGTGAAGTTTAGGATCGATTTTATTGGCTGCAACCAAGGTAACAAGCGTCCTAGAAGTACAACCCACAGGGAGTATGTTCTCAGGAGACTGTCGCAATTTACAAAATCAGGCTTCTCTTCTTATGCAGAATTTTAAGCTTCAGACAAACATTCTTGGTTTTACAGTTGATCATTGACATAACTTCTATACAAAGGAAAAAGCAGAGTCATGATGACATGTCCATATTTCACTTCGTCCAGCCCCTAACAAATCACCCGGTGAGGCCTGACCCTTCATCAGATATCGGCGGACCCCCAATAAAAACGGGCACCTCCCCATCATAAAGCAAGTGAAGAAAAAAGAGTAAAGACAGATGTGAGCAAGATACGGCAGGTGTGTGCGCAATGGGAAGGTTTTATGGCCGGTTGAGCCCTGATGCTATCTTGCTCGGCCACTGGAGAGGAACTAACCTAACAGGTCCGGCCTGGGGCAATGGTTCCAACTTGCATAGGTCATGGAAAAGTCGATCAAGGTGTATGTGTCCTTCTGGGATCGAATTCAGCGGGATTATAAGCCAATGTAAAGGGCAACTCACAAAATGGCTGCCATACACAAAATGGAAGCCAAGGGTTCTGAATGAGAGTGACGATTCCAAGGTGAAATCGTCACTCGAATATGCTGAAAATACTTGTGCATGATGTACTCGTCATTCTCGGTCTTTTGATACCAAATCCGTCAATTTACGACGAAGTTTTATTCTCGAGTGCAGACGTATTACATGAGTCCAGAATTTTTCAGTACTACAGGAACAGGAGTGGGAAGGGAAGGAGAAGGGTGGGAGGAAGGAGGGAGAATCTAAGGAGAATACATTAAGTTACAACACATCTCCCTTTGAATAAAGGATATACTGCACTAACATCAGGAAACAAGTTAATAATTGCACAAAGATAAATGTCCATGCTAAAGATACAATTTATAATCTGCTGGCCAAGACAGTGGCTGACGAGGCCTGGGTTTAATGGAGACAGATGTGTTGGATGTTGATCCGCCTTGGTGTACTTCACTGGAAGACACTAACGATTGTAGTTTGGGGCAGCTTGCGACATTGCCCATGCGCCTGTGTTGTGTGGCGTTTAGAGCTCCGAGTGAATTGTCCCGATTCATGCCCTTATATAGGCATAGTACTCAATCCCTCATTTAGACATAGCCCATGCAGACCAACTACAGGCATGGCTACTTCCACGCGTACCAAACGTCACAACAATTTCTTGGAAAATTGGCTTAAGCAGTTAGGGAACTTCCCCTTGCTTGAATAGTGATTTGTCCAAGAACTCATCTACTTTGCAAAGAACAACTATTCCCTAGGGGTTCTTTCCTGACGTTATTATGCCTGACTCGTCAATCTATGGCATTCCTAGACACCTTCAAGGTATAAATATACCTTCACGTGCTATGGCAAACTACGGTGGTTCGGAGCAGTTCGACTATCTACTTGCCCGACGCAGCTCGCTTCAGCAAGTGCAGAAGGAAGCCGACCCTCCAGCTGACGCACTGATCAAGAGGCTGCCTTTCTCCCGCCGAGAATCCAGCTCCGGTGTTTCCAAGCTCCCCTTGCGGGGTGTGGGGAAATCGAGTCCTGAGACACAGATATCAGACCTCCTTCATTCTAAACCAAGGTATGGAGCTGATTAGAACCTAGAGAAACCTTTGGTAGATTCTTGGCAAAAACAACTAAACCTATGGTACACAACACTTACTTCTTCCCGCGTACTAGACTTAGGTTAGGTACATTGGGGTAGGCGGATTTAGAAGCACCAGTTGAGTATTTTTAGTCAATGTTATTTATGTATGTATGTATTTTTATATGGCTTAGAAACCTACCATGCTTTTACAGTATTATTTTATAATACTATTCTCGCTGTACGCATTATACTTTGCAGTGTGCTTAACGATTGTAGCAGTTCACTTGTGTTGTATGAGAAAGAAGACTGTTCAAAAAACCTTTTTATTGAAAACACCTGTCTCTCTATTTCTCTAAAAACTCTGTTGAAACGAAGCATGCACAATTGTCTGAGTGAAATACTTATCTATTGTTTCCGCGACTCTAGAGATATATTTCTTATTATTGGGAAACAAAGTTGTCAGGTTTATGCGGTTGTCAGAAACAAATCTCTTCTTGTGTAATCGAGAAAGTTTCTAGTGACCTCTGAGCTAGCTGGCACTCACTATTAAGTTTAGTATATTTGATAGACACCTAGTCAACCTCAGTCCTACATCTAATCTATAGGATATATTATTCCAATGCGCAGAGCCTATTGGGAATATAGGAACTACACTACACCAGGTGCTCCTGTCTTCCAGCTCGACGGAATTTTTGTTGACTCTTTTTATTCTTAAAGGTTTAGAAAATGAGGAAATTCTGGCTCAAGAAATGTTAGGTTTCTTAATGACTACCCACTGACCTTCTTGCCAACTCTTGTTCACTGTACCCCATTTCTGGTAATATCTAGATTTGTATTCTAATTAGGGCTCCCAGTTTTATGGTATTTTTTTTTTTCATTTCCGTCTGTATTTATCCATATTTATTTTTGGGGCATTTTTTCTGTATTTATCCACATTTATTTTTACCACAAGTAAAAGGCGATGCTAGAGCTAGTATTTTTCCACATTTATTTAAATTGACAATGCACACATGCGCTCACTTAAACTAGCGATTTGTTGGGGCTTTACAGTGCTTTAAATGGTCCAGTACTGAGTAATTTGAAAAGGAGAGTACATGTGTGTTGGACCTGGGGTTACCAGTCCACATAGGGTAGCCAGGCACAGAGTAGGAATGGCTAATCCCAAAGGCAAATGTGTTGTGCTTATATCACTCACTTACAGTAACCCAGCGCCCAACCACTAAAAATAAATGACACCACACCAGATTAGAAAAATACGGTCTGCTTTATAAAACTCTTTTTAGTATCTCTTTGCCTCTAGCAGTATTTAGTTTCAGTACATTAAATAACTCTGCATTTGACTATTGGCATATGCACAATTTCAGATAGCATTAATAACACTTTTCTCCCCCAAATGAAAGGAGCTCAGTAATAACTCCTGCACCTTATGCAAACAGTGTATATTCCACAGTTTTAGTTAAGATAAACAGCAAATATAGAGCTTCTTACAGGTATGCACAGCTGTACATTACCCTTGAGGACTCAATGTTATTACTGGCAGGAGGTTACAGGTTTTCAGCAAGAGTTCCACTATTAGCACACTAACACCATGGTTCAAGCAGCTGGATATCTGAATAAAGACAGGCAGGATATTTTATCATTCTCATACAGCCATATAGATTGCTCTAAAACCACAGTGGAATGTCCAGCTCTCACAGTGACATTCTTTGGCTCTAATTGATCTGCTTAACAGGAGCAACCCCCCAACCAATACTTTCTTACTCCAGGAATAGCCCGGTTACTACGGCTTTCATGTACAGTCAATTAAACCTCACTCAGATACTCTTTCCTTCAGGTGACTTTGAATTAGGCAGAGAATGTACTTTAACCATTGAGTCACACACTTATAGAATACTGTTCCTGGCGCAGTTTAGCAGGTGGGAGATACTCCCAAGCCGGGTTGTTACTCCTTGGCCCCCTACCGCTGGTTGTCAGTTAATCGGTATAAGGTTGACAGCCCGGGTGAACCAAACTCTCCCCTCCTGCCACAGCTTCGTAGTCAGCAGTGAGGCCCTCTCAGCCCCTGGGGCCCCTCAGTTCACTTCACGGCCTTACCGGGTTTCCGATAGACACGTCCCGGTCTGTTCACTCGGCCACAAACCACCTCCGATCACGCTACCACTGCCCGGTGGTAATTCCGGCCCCAGCGCTGCAGGCTCCTAGCAACTGACTGGGCCGGAGCTTCGCCGTGTCTCCTTCGGCGTTCCTCTCAGCTCTGCGTCCCGCCCTCGCCTCAATCGTCAGAGGGGGAGGATGCTAACGCGGGCCGGCCTTCTTCAATTTTCCGCCCCCTTCTTCTGGGTTCTTGCTCGACTGCACTTACTGGCCTCCGCGATGCCGGTCTTCAAAACCGCTGGCCTGCTGACCCAAACCAGGCCCTCCCCGCTAGATCTCCTCAACGGGGGCCCGTGAATGAGAGGCAGCAGTCCAATGACAGGAACTACACCCGCCGGCCGCTACAAGGTAGGGCTTCTTTTCCCTCTCCGTTCATATGGGCCAAGAGAACTCTCAGGGGAAGTGGCGATAATGTACCAGACCCACACTTTCTGTGGAAGCAGTTCTGGGCTGGGCCACGAAGGGGGAAAAACAAAGAAAGCTGGGCAATCTCCTTTATAATCGGATGTTCTCCCTGTGGAAGTCCCAGGTCAGTTATCTACAGCTCTTCACAGGAATACCACAGGTTTAGAGCTAGAAGTGATTGAGCGATGTCAGGGCTTAGTCAGTAGGTAGGGGGTCTCGCCAGCAAGTAGAGTAGCCGGCCCGTGGGACGATCTAACCCCTCTCAGTGCGCCTGCCTCCCCGCACTATCGCTTCACTCCTCACCAGGCTCCACTCAAGCTCTCTGGTCACTCTAAAATGGCCGCCCTGGTTCTGGCCTTTTATAGACTGGGCTCTGGTTGCTAGAATCAGCTGGAAGGTTCTAGAGCCTTCCTATTGTAGTCCTACGGCTCAGGATCCTGAGGTAGAAAAATGTGGCAGTTAAAAGCCTCCATTTTGTATCTCCTTATTCTCCATTTTAAAGAACACCTGTGCCTCAGGTGGTTGTAGGGGGTAAGGAGGCACTCATAACTCTAGGGACAACACCAAAAATTGTAGTGGACACAAAAATAAAAGAAGGTTAGGAGGCAAAAAGGGGACAAAATAAATAAATAAATAGGAGGGACCACCCAAAGGGCTGACAGGTCTAACAATGTGCTTCTCAGTTCTGCTATTAAAACACTTTAGGATAGAGTACAAGCACTTATCAAGAGCAAACATGTGCCAGCGCTTTTGTATTTCCATCTAAAGCCACCTGTCACGGGCACTTAACTCTACCCCCTTCAGAGGAACCGCACCCCCTCCTCTTGGAAGAATGCCACCCTAAAACAAACACAGATTAAAAGTGTGCACAGTAAATACCCAGTGCTGTACACGTGCACTTTTATTGTCCTGTCACTTTGTGTCTCTTGTCGCCATGGTACCCAGACATGCAGTGTATCACACAGCTCACACCGGTGTAAATGGAGAACATCAGTGAGAGGGCACAGTAATAGGAGTCAGACCCCACCCTAATGCACCACTGACCCCCTTCCGCTTGCGCTTCTTCCTCACACTGCGTGCTATAATGCACGTCATTAGCACATTATACAGACAAGGATTGTACCCCAGCCAGCGATACAGCAACAATTCGGTTAGATATAGCGCCAAATGTAGCATGCCCTTTTTAAGCGCTGTAAATTTAACAAAATCGGGAGAACGAATATGGCTTTTAGGGCGAATTCAAACTCTTGACTCCTAAGGCACCACATTTGTGAGTGTTGAGTCTTTAGTTTGCTGAGCCACCGCCTTTCTCAGGTACTCCTTTTAAAGTGCCTCCCCCCGCTGTTTGCAGTTTACTTCCACTCACTATTTGCAGCATGGAAACTCTTGTTGTCAAGTGGCAAGCAATTTATTCTGGTTGGATCTTCTTAGTGAAGCCTGGCTGAGGTGCAGGGAATCGGAGGCATCACCCACGTGTGCTTTGAAGCCAGGTGTTTTATGCATAGTGCTGCCTTTTCTGAAGGGGGAATTTGGTGTAATGTCATAAAATGCAAAAGCTGTCCCCTTCCTCGTTTAGTTGTTCTCCTTTTACTGTGCTCCTGAAACGTTGCAGTGGGTTAAACCACTTTATCATACAAAAAGCTAGTATTTTGCCAAATATACGAACCTTTTTCGCCCTAAATATATACATATCTAAGCACTAAAACAGTGTAAGTGGGAACCAACATGCAACGAGTCGATATAGAACTATTTTGTAGCAACGATTAACTGGACATGTTTCTCTTTTAAGCACTTGGGAATTTGAAACCTTGCAGGGTCCACTCTGCAATTCACTCTTCCATGGTCGATAAATGTTGTACTTCTACATTTGGTAGTAGTAACCCTTCTTTCTAAAGTGCTATGAAATGGCAATACTAAGGTTGTTTGTGTAGCAGGAAAAAAGTTATTAATTCTAAGTTGCCACTTGTTTCTCTTCTGCTTCACAGTTGAAGTACCTCTGCACTAAGGCTTAACATAGGTCAGAGATGGACGTTTTGTAATTAAGAATTACCCCCTCACCCTCATGCAGTGCTCCTTGTTCTAGTCATAACAGGAGGCTTCCTCTGCCTCTGACGCACACTACCTAATCCATCTTTTATATCTACACCATCTGTAATGTTTTACTAAAGGCACCTGCCGCCTCCCTCGCTTCCTATTTTTCTTCTGTCGGTAATGCTACCCAGAGGACGGAGGTAAAGGTAAAGGACTGTGCGAGGCTGGCTCTGTGTACATTTGTGACAAAAATAAAAAGCTTCGATACGGTCACTTACAAAGTGGGAACTTGCTGTAAGGACGGCTGAGGGGTGCTTGTTGCCGCATATGCTTCCCCATTCAGGAGTTCCAGTTGGGGCGGGACAGCCAAGCATGTACAGTCGTGCCAATGAGCAAGTTATGTTCATGGAATCAGGCATGCACAAGAATTCAGCACTTGCCTTCGTCTCGCAAATTGAGTGAGTAGCTAGGTTTCCTTTCTAAATGACCAACGTACTTTATTTCTTGTACAGCGAATAAGAAATTGATTTGTTTTAAGCCGTGTGCTAGGATGCGCTGCTGTAGCACTGTGAAATTAAGTGCTTAAAACGTGCACTGTATGGGGCCTGGGACTGGGAGTCATGGGCGTTGGGAGAGGCTACGGCATGGGGTGACAGAACAATAAAGCCTCATTAACAAGTAAATGGTCTTTTGAAAATACCTGTGAAGTACTTGTGCGGCTGTGTGTGTGTGTGCCTAGGAAGGAATTTCAAGCAGCAGATAGGGGGCATGGCGAGAACTCTGGATTCCAGCGCAGGAACATTTTCTAGTATTTTACCATTTCTACATATAAATACAGACAAAGGAAATATAGATTTCCGTTTGTATTTATATGTAAAAATCCACAAAAACGGAAAACCAGGAGCCCTAATTCTAATTGATGCTTCTCTACTTTTTCTAGAACAGATTTCCTGTCTACCCAGACCGGACATCCTCCATTGAGCCAGTTGGGTGTGAGTTTGGAACCTGGATTACACCTGTTAAGGGAGGCAAAATGAGTAATTCCAGTGACAGCATTCGGTGTGATTTGATATGATCAGAACATCTTTCTTATGGCTTCTTCAACTGGTTCAGGGGATGCTAAGGCTAATTGTATGGTGTCCTTCATCATCCTATTAGCTCTTTCTACCAATCCATTGGCTTTTGGACAGTAGAGCGGAGATTTGAGGTGGGTCATGGATAAGATAGTCTTGAACTGTTTCATTTCTTCGGAAGTGAATTGAACTCCATTGTCTGTAATGAGTGTACCCGGTATGCCCTCTTTGGAGAAGGTGTCTCTGAGGAATTCAATCAATGAAGATGTGGTGATATTAGTGACCATTTTTGTAGTTATCCAGTGGGAATGATCATAAGTACAAACATGTACCTTTGTGAGTAGTTGAGTAAATTCAGTGGACCAATAATTTCCAGGCCTAATTTGTCCCAAGGTTTGGTGGGAATGGATACAGTAAATAGTGGGGATTTGCGGATAACTTTGGTTTTATCACTGGTCCCACATTCAAGACAGTCTCGAACTCTTTCCTCTACCATAGAATCCATTTTTGGAAACCAATAGCTTTGTCTGTTTTCCTCTTTGTCAAGTTTCTGCCTGGATGACCTTTGTGTGCGATTTGGATAATGCGCTCATACATTTTTTCTGCAGGTATGATCCTATTACCTCTGTATATGTGGTCATTTATGACAGATAGCTCATTCTTCACCACCCATAAGGATTTTAGGGTCTCGGGTAATTCTTGAAGACTTTTCGGCTAACCTTTGTAAATGCTGTTTTTCAGTACTGAGAGAACGGAGTCTTCCTTCACGCTTCTTTCCCATTCTTCCTTGCTGATGGCAGGAATGTCAATTGAAAGAATTGTTTCATCAGGGGGAATGACTTGCGGATTCTCATTAGTAACTGGAAGTCTAGAAAGGCAATCCGCTACACGATTATCATTTACTGGTTCGTAGATCATGGCGTAGTTGTAGCCTTGTAGTCCCAGTGGATCACTGAAAGAATATCGACAGTCAAAATATCGACTTTCTATCTACAAACAGGTAAGTACAAAAATATCGAGTTAAAAATATCGTTTACAAAAATATAGTTGTAAAAAATATCGTATTTACATAAAACAGTGTTAAATTAAATTAATATTAATAATTAATTACTAAAATATACTTAAAATTACTTAAATTAACTTATAATAATTAAATAATTAATGAAAGTTAAATAAATATTTTTTTAATTTCATATTTATTAAACATATATATATAGTAATAACATATAATAAAATAATACCCAAAAACTGAAAACTGACCCTGAACCCTAAAAATACCCCTTTACCCAAAAACTGAAAACTGACCCTGAACCCTAAAAATACCCCTTTACCCAAAAACTGAAAACTGACCCTGAACCCTAAAAATACCCCTTTGCCCAAAAACTGAAAACTGACCCTGAACCCTAAAAATACCCCTTTGCCCAAAAACTGAAAACTGACCCTGAACCCTAAAAATACCCCTTTACCCAAAAACCCAAAACTGACCCTGAACCCTAAAAATACCCCTTTACCCAAAAACCCAACACTGAACCTGAACCCTAAAAATAAAAACGATATTACTTCACTTACCTTAAAACGATATTACTTCACTTACCTTAAAAACGATATTTTGGCTGTCTATATTCTGTCCTGTCGATATTTTCTCCAAACGATATTTTGGAGTCGATATTATGTCCAAACGATATTTTGGAGTCGATATTATGTCTGTGCACCAGTCCCAGTATCTATTTTGAAATTCATGGTGTAGTGTTTTCCAAGCATTTGGTAGAAATTAAGGGAAGTAACGGTTTGCCGTCTGTTTTCAAGATAAATGGGATTCCCCAGAAGAAGAATTTGAAGTGGTTTATAGCCCAATAGCCGGCAAGGGCTTTGTTTTCAATAGTGGAGTAGTTCCGTTCTGCTTCCTGCAAAGTTCAGGATGCAAAATCTATTATTTTTTCTTGTCCATTCACATGCTGTGTGAGAGATGCTCCTAATCCATTCATACTGGCATCAGTAGTTAGTGTAGTGTTGGCATTGGGTTTGAATGTGTTTAAAACAGGTGCTACTATTATAGCCTGTTTAATTTGAGTGAACTCAGTATGGCATTGATGGTTCCATTTGAACGGTGATCCTTTCTTGAAAAGTTCTCTTAGTGAATGAATTTGTTCAGCAAAGTTCTTGACAAATTTGGACATGTATCCAACTAGCCCAAGGAAGGATTTAAGTTCATCTTTATTTGTAGGAGCGGGAGCCAGTTTAACTGAGTCTATTAGGCTTGCCTTAGGTTTAATTCCTTCACTTGATATGGTGTGGCTGAGGTAGGTTACTGATTCAACACCTATTCTGCATTTTTCTTTTTGAGTAGTAAATCCTGCTTTGCTAAGTCTTGTTAAGACTTCTTCTCGGACTTTATTGTGTTCTACTTCAGATTCTCCATAAATCAGGATGTTGTCCTGAAAACACATTACTTTGTTGATTGCTTGTAATATATGGTGCATTATTCGCTGAAATACTGCCGCAGCGGATGCTAGACTGAACGGCATCCTTGAGTATTGGTAAGCTCCAAAAGGAGTTATGAAAGAAGTGAGGGATTTGGAGTCAGGGTGTAGGGCAACCTGATGGTAGGCTGATGAGAGGTCGAGTACACTAAAGAATTTTGCACCTTGCATGACTGTGAACATTTCGTTGATGTTTGGGAGGGGGTGCATGTCGACCCATATGTTTGAGTTCAAGTCTCTGAGGTCCACACATAAGCGGATTCTCTTCCCCCCTTCCTTCGATCCTACTACTATGGGGGCCAACCATTCGGCGCTTTCAATGCGCTCTATTACTTTGTTGTTTTCCAATCTATCAAGTTCCTTTTTTAGTGGGTCTCTTATGAGTAAGGGAAGAGATCTGGCTTTATGAACTACTGGTTTGTATTTGAATTTGAGTTTGATTTTATGTAGAAAACCTTGTAACAGTCATAATTTATCTGTGAACACTTCAGGAAACCTCTCACAAATTTCTTTGCCAGTGTTTGATCTTTCTACTAGGTAAACTGGTTCAGGTGCATTAGGATCCAGCTTGATCCCTAAGTCCTTATGGTGTTTCCATCCCTGTAGATTTGAACCATTTTTAGTGATGTAAACTTTTCCTAATGTGGGTGTGTCCTTAAAGTCAATGTGCAAAAGCAGCATGCCAACTAGGGGAATGGGGTCCTAATTGTATCCGCCTGGAATGATATAAGGAGACAGTAAAGTGTATTCCTTGCTTCATGAATTGATATTAAACGTGACTTCATTGATGAGAGTATATGGAGAACAAGAATCGGCGAATACCAATTACGGAACATTATTAGTACACCCAGCTTGTTTGGATACTTGGAAAACAATGTCTTTATTGTGAATTGGATCACTTGTCATCATATGAGTAACTTTTTTCTTAAATGCTTTGCAAACTTTGGAGAAATGCCCTCTTTTATTGCATTTACTGCACGTAATACTTCTGGCTGGATAATTCACATTGTTTGCCAACTGATTAGGATTCCCACTTCTATAACACCTAACTTTGTTTTCATTGGAATGTTGATTCTCTGTCTCCGTAGGTGAAGATTTGAGTTTAGAGTCTTTTGTAGAGGAGGGTTTAGGGTCCTTTGTGGAGATTTTATTTATTTCATCGTCCACAACTTCTTTGATCTCAATTGCATTTTTCATCTCATTCATGCAGAAGGCTCTTTGCTATATCAATGTACATCTAACTAGTGGATCCCTAATAAGAGATTCTGTTAAAACGCCCAAATCACAAGTTGAGGCTAATCCCCTCAGGACGGCAATGTAATTATTCACCCGCTCATTTTTGCCTTTTGTCCTAGAAAAGAATTTGTGATGTTCCAAGACAATGTTGATTTTTTTCTCTAAATTGCGTTTCTAGTTTCTTAAGGCTGATTTGATAAACATCATGCTGTGCATCCCCTTCACCTTCCTCGTTAGGATTTACATTTTCAATTATAGAATCTGGAAGATCATCAAATATTTCTCTGCCATGTTTTCCTAAATTGTGCAAAAGGATATGTTGCCTGCATACTGCAGAAAAAGCTGTAAACTCCTATAGCAATCAAATATGATTCAAATTGGTTAACCCATTTCTTCCATGGTATAAGCGGTTTTCCTGCTTCATTAAGAAATGGGGTAGAGGGGGTTGAGACAATGTAAAAGCAGCGTGGGTAGAGATGGGGAAAAGTAAAAGAAAAGAAATAGGAAAAAGACAGAGAGAAAGAGTGAACTAGAAATAGTGGTAAGTGAAAATGTAGGAATGGAGAAGTATGGAGAAACACTGCAAAAATAGTGCTAACGATATCAATATAAATTATGTAATTTGTAATAAATGTAAAGTAGTGCTGTATCTTGTAGAAAATTAAGTAACATATGGCATTATACACATTTCAATACACATGGAGAATGAAAACCGTCCCCCTAATACATAGTACTGACAGATATTATGTGTTTCATAAGAATTGTAAAGTGAACCAAATAACAATAAGACTAAAATGAAAGTTCGAAGCTGTGCTTGTCAGCCATTTAACCAGAAACAGGTTGTGAAAATGTTCCTAAATTAGATTAATGAGGGTTATTTGTAAAATTAGAATAAATGAGTGAATGAGCAAAACAATAAAACTGTTTCAAAGCTGTGCCTGTCAGCGATAAGATGATGTGATATCAACAAAATAACTTCTGTCAGGCTGTGTTGAAAATCGTGTGTTTCATTGAGGTGAACACGTTAAAATTTGAATTATTAAGCTGTGCCTGTCAGTGATGGAGAAAGCGCTGGCAAGCTGATGAAAATGGCACACTCATTGTTGCAGGAAAAGGATCAAATTATTGCTGTGACAGTTACAAGAGTCAGCTGAGGGCGGGAATCAGACTCTTGACGCTCTGCGCTTACAATCAATGAGCGGAGCGGTCTCGTTAGTCAGCTGAGGGCGGGAACCAGCCTTTTGACGCTCGGCGCTCACAATCAATGAGCGTAGCGGTCTCGTCAGCTGTGGAAAAGTCAGCTGTGAAGATGGGGCGGGACCCAGCCTCTGACGCTCAACGCTCTAGACCAAGGAGCGGAGCGGTCGATGCGCAAGGGGAGGGAACCAAGCAGGGCGCCTGGCAGCTTCAGCGGGATTACATAACCCTGATCAACTGCACAGCGGATCCTAAACGCTGACCTACGATCACTGGCTGACGCCATTGCCGGCGTGCACCAAGGCCACGCCCCCTTTTAGGCCACCCCCCACCGAGCTTGAAAAGGCGCTGAATACGAGCGCGATTTCAGAAGCAATACTCCTGAGGCGGAAGCCGGGAGCTGTACCTTGTTTTTATATTTGAGTGTCACTATTTGGGAAAACTGTGTTTTTAAACTTCCTTACCATAATAAAACCCTTGGGACAGGAACATAACCCTGATCAACTGCGCAGCGGTTCCTAAACGCTGACCTACGATCACTGGCTGACGCCATTGCCGGCGTGCACCAAGGCCACGCCCCCTTTTAGGCCCCCGCCCAGCTTGAAAAGGCGCTGAATACGAGCGCGATTTCAGAAGCAATACTCCTGAGGTGGAAGCCGGGAGCTGTACCCTGTTTTTATATTTGAGTGTCACTATTTGGGAAAACTGTGTTTTTAAACTTCCTTACCTTAATAAAACCCTTGGGACAGGAACATAACCCTGATCAACTGCGCAGCGGTTCCTAAACGCTGACCTACGATCACTGGCTGACGCCATTGCCGGCGTGCATCAAGGCCACGCCCCCTTTTAGGCCACGCCCCGCCCCCGCCCCCGCCCAGCTTGAAAAGGCGCTGAATACGAGTGCGATTTCAGAAGCAATACTCCTGATGCGGAAGCTGGGAGCTGTACCTTGTTTTTATATTTGAGTGTCACTATTTGGGAAAACTGTGTTTTTAAACTTCCTTACCTTAATAAAACCCTTGGGACAGGAACATAACCCTGATCAACTGCGTAGCGGTTCCTAAACGCTGACCTACGATCACTGGCACGATCACTGGCTGACGCCATTGCCGGCGTGCACCAAGGCCACGCCCCCTTTTAGGCCACGCCCCCCCCCCCCGCCCAGCTTGAAAAGGCGCTGAATACGAGCGCGATTTCAGAAGCAATACTCCTGAGGCGGAAGCCGGGAGCTGTACCTTGTTTTTATATTTGAGTGTCACTATTTGGGAAAACTGTGTTTTTAAACTTCCTTACCATAATAAAACCCTTGGGACAGGAACATAACCCTGATCAACTGCGCAGCGGTTCCTAAACGCTGACCTACGATCACTGGCTGACGCCATTGCTGGCGTGCACCAAGGCCACGCCCCCTTTTAGGCCACCCCCGCCCAGCTTGAAAAGGCGCTGAATACGAGCGCGATTTCAGAAGCAATACTCCTGAGGCGGAAGCCGGGAGCTGTACCTTGTTTTTATATTTGAGTGTCACTATTTGGGAAAACTGTGTTTTTAAACTTCCTTACCTTAATAAAACCCTTGGGACAGGAACATAACCCTGATCAACTGCGCAGCGGTTCCTAAACGCTGACCTACAATCACTGGCTGACGCCATTGCCGGCGTGCACCAAGGCCACGCCCGCCCAGCTTGAAAAGGCGCTGAATACGAGCGCGATTTCAGAAGCAATACTCCTGAGGCGGAAGCCGGGAGCTGTATCTTGTTTTTATATTTGAGTGTCACTATTTGGGAAAACTGTGTTTTTAAACTTCCTTACCTTAATAAAACCCTTGGGACAGGAACATAACCCTGATCAACTGCGTAGCGGTTCCTAAACGCTGACCTATGATCACTGGCTGACGCCATTGCCGGCGTGCACCAAGGCCACGCCCCCTTTTAGGCCCCCGACCAGCTTGAAAAGGCGCTGAATACGAGCGCGATTTCAGAAGCAATACTCCTGAGGCGGAAGCCGGGAGCTGTACCTTGTTTTTATATTTGAGTGTCACTATTTGGGAAAACTGTGTTTTTAAACTTCCTTACCTTAATAAAACCCTTGGGACAGGAACATAACCCTGATCAACTGCGCAGCGGTTCCTAAAGGCTGACCTACGATCACTGGCTGACGCCATTGCCGGCGTGCACCAAGGCCACGCCCCCTTTTAGGCCCCGCCCGCCCAGCTTGAAAAGGCGCTGAATACGAGCGCGATTTCAGAAGCAATACTCCTGAGGCGGAAGCCGGGAGCTGTACCTTGTTTTTATATTTGAGTGTCACTATTTGGGAAAACTGTGTTTTTAAACTTCCTTACCTTAATAAAACCCTTGGGACAGGAACATAACCCTGATCAACTGCGCAGCGGTTCCTAAACGCTGACCTACGATCACTGGCTGACGCCATTGCCGGCGTGCACCAAGGCCACGCCCCCTTTTAGGCCCCCGCCCAGCTTGAAAAGGCGCTGAATACGAGCGCGATTTCAGAAGCAATACTCCTGAGGTGGAAGCCGGGAGCTGTACCCTGTTTTTATATTTGAGTGTCACTATTTGGGAAAACTGTGTTTTTAAACTTCCTTACCTTAATAAAACCCTTGGGACAGGAACATAACCCTGATCAACTGCGCAGCGGTTCCTAAACGCTGACCTACGATCACTGGCTGACGCCATTGCCGGCGTGCATCAAGGCCACGCCCCGCCCCCGCCCCCGCCCAGCTTGAAAAGGCGCTGAATACGAGTGCGATTTCAGAAGCAATACTCCTGATGCGGAAGCCGGGAGCTGTACCTTGTTTTTATATTTGAGTGTCACTATTTGGGAAAACTGTGTTTTTAAACTTCCTTACCTTAATAAAACCCTTGGGACAGGAACATAACCCTGATCAACTGCGTAGCGGTTCCTAAACGCTGACCTACGATCACTGGCACGATCACTGGCTGACGCCATTGCCGGCGTGCACCAAGGCCACGCCCCCTTTTAGGCCACGCCCCCCCCCCCCCGCCCAGCTTGAAAAGGCGCTGAATACGAGCGCGATTTCAGAAGCAATACTCCTGAGGCGGAAGCCGGGAGCTGTACCTTGTTTTTATATTTGAGTGTCACTATTTGGGAAAACTGTGTTTTTAAACTTCCTTACCTTAATAAAACCCTTGGGACAGGAACATAACCCTGATCAACTGCGCAGCGGTTCCTAAACGCTGACCTACGATCACTGGCTGACGCCATTGCCGGCGTGCACCAAGGCCACGCCACCTTTTAGGCCACCTCCCCCCCCGCCCAGCTTGAAAAGGCGCTGAATACGAGCGCGATTTCAGAAGCAATACTCCTGAGGCGGAAGCCGGGAGCTGTACCTTGTTTTTATATTTGAGTGTCACTATTTGGGAAAACTGTGTTTTTAAACTTCCTTACCTTAATAAAACCCTTGGGACAGGAACATAACCCTGATCAACTGCGCAGCGGTTCCTAAACGCTGACCTACAATCACTGGCTGACGCCATTGCCGGCGTGCACCAAGGCCACGCCCCCTTTTAGGCCACGCCCGCCCAGCTTGAAAAGGCGCTGAATACGAGCGCGATTTCAGAAGCAATACTCCTGAGGCGGAAGCCGGGAGCTGTATCTTGTTTTTATATTTGAGTGTCACTATTTGGGAAAACTGTGTTTTTAAACTTCCTTACCTTAATAAAACCCTTGGGACAGGAACATAACCCTGATCAACTGCGTAGCGGTTCCTAAACGCTGACCTACGATCACTGGCTGACGCCATTGCCGGCGTGCACCAAGGCCACGCCCCCTTTTAGGCCCCCGACCAGCTTGAAAAGGCGCTGAATACGAGCGCGATTTCAGAAGCAATACTCCTGAGGCGGAAGCCGGGAGCTGTACCTTGTTTTTATATTTGAGTGTCACTATTTGGGAAAACTGTGTTTTTAAACTTCCTTACCTTAATAAAACCCTTGGGACAGGAACATAACCCTGATCAACTGCGCAGCGGTTCCTAAAGGCTGACCTACGATCACTGGCTGACGCCATTGCCGGCGTGCACCAAGGCCACGCCCCCTTTTAGGCCACGCCCCCCCCCCCGCCCAGCTTGAAAAGGCGCTGAATACGAGCGCGATTTCAGAAGCAATACTCCTGAGGCGGAAGCCGGGAGCTGTACCTTGTTTTTATATTTGAGTGTCACTATTTGGGAAAACTGTGTTTTTAAACTTCCTTACCATAATAAAAGCCTTGGGACAGGAACATAACCCTGATCAACTGCGCAGCGGTTCCTAAACGCTGACCTACGATCACTGGCTGACGCCATTGCTGGCGTGCACCAAGGCCACGCCCCCTTTTAGGCCACCCCCGCCCAGCTTGAAAAGGCGCTGAATACGAGCGCGATTTCAGAAGCAATACTCCTGAGGCGGAAGCCGGGAGCTGTACCTTGTTTTTATATTTGAGTGTCACTATTTGGGAAAACTGTGTTTTTAAACTTCCTTACCTTAATAAAACCCTTGGGACAGGAACATAACCCTGATCAACTGCGCAGCGGTTCCTAAACGCTGACCTACAATCACTGGCTGACGCCATTGCCGGTGTGCACCAAGGCCACGCCCGCCCAGCTTGAAAAGGCGCTGAATACGAGCGCGATTTCAGAAGCAATACTCCTGAGGCGGAAGCCGGGAGCTGTATCTTGTTTTTATATTTGAGTGTCACTATTTGGGAAAACTGTGTTTTTAAACTTCCTTACCTTAATAAAACCCTTGGGACAGGAACATAACCCTGATCAACTGCGTAGCGGTTCCTAAACGCTGACCTATGATCACTGGCTGACGCCATTGCCGGCGTGCACCAAGGCCACGCCCCCTTTTAGGCCCCCGACCAGCTTGAAAAGGCGCTGAATACGAGCGCGATTTCAGAAGCAATACTCCTGAGGCGGAAGCCGGGAGCTGTACCTTGTTTTTATATTTGAGTGTCACTATTTGGGAAAACTGTGTTTTTAAACTTCCTTACCTTAATAAAACCCTTGGGACAGGAACATAACCCTGATCAACTGCGCAGCGGTTCCTAAAGGCTGACCTACGATCACTGGCTGACGCCATTGCCGGCGTGCACCAAGGCCACGCCCCCTTTTAGGCCCCGCCCGCCCAGCTTGAAAAGGCGCTGAATACGAGCGTGATTTCAGAAGCAATACTCCTGAGGCGGTAGCCGGGAGCTGTACCTTGTTTTTATATTTGAGTGTCACTATTTGGGAAAACTGTATTTTTAAACTTCCTTACCTTAATAAAACCCTTGGGACAGGAACATAACCCTGATCAACTGCGCAGCGGTTCCTAAACGCTGACCTACGATCACTGGCTGACGCCATTGCCGGCGTGCACCAAGGCCACGCCCCCTTTTAGGCCCCCGCCCAGCTTGAAAAGGCGCTGAATACGAGCGCGATTTCAGAAGCAATACTCCTGAGGTGGAAGCCGGGAGCTGTACCCTGTTTTTATATTTGAGTGTCACTATTTGGGAAAACTGTGTTTTTAAACTTCCTTACCTTAGTAAAACCCTTGGGACAGGAACATAACCCTGATCAACTGCGCAGCGGTTCCTAAACGCTGACCTACGATCACTGGCTGACGCCATTGCCGGCGTGCATCAAGGCCACGCCCCCTTTTAGGCCACGCCCCGCCCCCGCCCAGCTTGAAAAGGCGCTGAATACGAGTGCGATTTCAGAAGCAATACTCCTGATGCAGAAGCCGGGAGCTGTACCTTGTTTTTATATTTGAGTGTCACTATTTGGGAAAACTGTGTTTTTAAACTTCCTTACCTTAATAAAACCCTTGGGACAGGAACATAACCCTGATCAACTGCGTAGCGGTTCCTAAACGCTGACCTACGATCACTGGCACGATCACTGGCTGACGCCATTGCCGGCGTGCACCAAGGCCACGCCCCCTTTTAGGCCACGCCCCCCCCCCCCGCCCAGCTTGAAAAGGCGCTGAATACGAGCGCGATTTCAGAAGCAATACTCCTGAGGCGGAAGCCGGGAGCTGTACCTTGTTTTTATATTTGAGTGTCACTATTTGGGAAAACTGTGTTTTTAAACTTCCTTACCTTAATAAAACCCTTGGGACAGGAACATAACCCTGATCAACTGCGCAGCGGTTCCTAAACGCTGACCTACGATCACTGGCTGACGCCATTGCCGGCGTGCACCAAGGCCACGCCACCTTTTAGGCCACCTCCCCCCCCGCCCAGCTTGAAAAGGCGCTGAATACGAGCGCGATTTCAGAAGCAATACTCCTGAGGCGGAAGCCGGGAGCTGTACCTTGTTTTTATATTTGAGTGTCACTATTTGGGAAAACTGTGTTTTTAAACTTCCTTACCTTAATAAAACCCTTGGGACAGGAACATAACCCTGATCAACTGCGCAGCGGTTCCTAAACGCTGACCTACAATCACTGGCTGACGCCATTGCCGGCGTGCACCAAGGCCACGCCCCCTTTTAGGCCACGCCCGCCCAGCTTGAAAAGGCGCTGAATACGAGCGCGATTTCAGAAGCAATACTCCTGAGGCGGAAGCCGGGAGCTGTATCTTGTTTTTATATTTGAGTGTCACTATTTGGGAAAACTGTGTTTTTAAACTTCCTTACCTTAATAAAACCCTTGGGACAGGAACATAACCCTGATCAACTGCGTAGCGGTTCCTAAACGCTGACCTACGATCACTGGCTGACGCCATTGCCGGCGTGCACCAAGGCCACGCCCCCTTTTAGGCCCCCGACCAGCTTGAAAAGGCGCTGAATACGAGCGCGATTTCAGAAGCAATACTCCTGAGGCGGAAGCCGGGAGCTGTACCTTGTTTTTATATTTGAGTGTCACTATTTGGGAAAACTGTGTTTTTAAACTTCCTTACCTTAATAAAACCCTTGGGACAGGAACATAACCCTGATCAACTGCGCAGCGGTTCCTAAAGGCTGACCTACGATCACTGGCTGACGCCATTGCCGGCGTGCACCAAGGCCACGCCCCCTTTTAGGCCCCGCCCACCCAGCTTGAAAAGGCGCTGAATACGAGCGCGATTTCAGAAGCAATACTCCTGAGGCGGAAGCCGGGAGCTGTACCTTGTTTTTATATTTGAGTGTCACTATTTGGGAAAACTGTGTTTTTAAACTTCCTTACCTTAATAAAACCCTTGGGACAGGAACATAACCCTGATCAACTGCGCAGCGGTTCCTAAACGCTGACCTACGATCACTGGCTGACGCCATTGCCGGCGTGCACCAAGGCCACGCCCCCTTTTAGGCCCCCGCCCAGCTTGAAAAGGCGCTGAATACGAGCGCGATTTCAGAAGCAATACTCCTGAGGCGGAAGCCGGGAGCTGTACCTTGTTTTTATATTTGAGTGTCACTATTTGGGAAAACTGTGTTTTTAAACTTCCTTACCTTAATAAAACCCTTGGGACAGGAACATAACCCTGATCAACTGCGCAGCGGTTCCTAAACGCTGACCTACGATCACTGGCTGACGCCATTGCCGGCGTGCACCAAGGCCACGCCCCCTTTTAGGCCCCGCCCCGCCCCCGCCCAGCTTGAAAAGGCGCTGAATACGAGTGCGATTTCAGAAGCAATACTCCTGAGGCGGAAGCCGGGAGCTGTACCTTGTTTTTATATTTGAGTGTCACTATTTGGGAAAACTGTGTTTTTAAACTTCCTTACCTTAATAAAACCCTTGGGACAGGAACATAACCCTGATCAACTGCGTAGCGGTTCCTAAACGCTGACCTACGATCACTGGAACGATCACTGGCTGACGCCATTGCCGGCGTGCACCAAGGCCACGCCCCCTTTTAGGCCACGCCCCCCCCCGCACAGCTTGAAAAGGCGCTGAATACGAGCGCGATTTCAGAAGCAATACTCCTGAGGCGGAAGCCGGGAGCTGTACCTTGTTTTTATATTTGAGTGTCACTATTTGGGAAAACTGTGTTTTTAAACTTCCTTACCCTAATAAAACCCTTGGGACAGGAACATAACCCTGAGCAACTGCGCAGCGGTTCCTAAACGCTGACCTATGATCACTGGCTGACGCCATTGCCGGCGTGCACCAAGGCCACGCCCCCTTTTAGGCCACCCCCCCCGCCCAGCTTGAAAAGGCGCTGAATACGAGCACGATTTCAGAAGCAATACTCCTGAGGCGGAAGCCGGGAGCTGTACCTTGTTTTTATATTTGAGTGTCACTATTTGGGAAAACTGTGTTTTTAAACTTCCTTACCTTAATAAAACCCTTGGGACAGGAACATAACCCTGATCAACTGCGTAGCGGTTCCTAAACGCTGACCTACGATCACTGGCTGACGCCATTGCCGGCGTGCACCAAGGCCACGCCCCCCCGCCTCCTCCTCCTACTTAAAATGTGCCACTAGCGGAAGCGCAGCGGGAGCGCCGGTTGTGCGCCGAAGGCGTGCCGAAGGCAAGCCGGTCTGCGCCCGTCCGCGCCAGGACGAGCCTAGGGCCAGGCACTCTGGACCTACCCACTCAAGCAAGGCTGTTATACTCCAGGGACTTTCTGCTCCAATGGAATCAGCCCCTACAGGCTTCCTGCACCAATTCCCTTAAAGGCGAGAGCCAGTGTACCCATTGTTCACATTGCCCATTCAAACTTTCTCCAACTTTGAAGAACCAATCACCCCTGACAATCATTAACATGGCCCTGTTAAACTGTAGATCTCTACCTAAACATGCCCAGGAAATACATATGCTACTAAAAGACGAGAAACTCAAAATCCTGTGTCTCACAGAAACGTGGCTTAGCCCAGACTCGGACTCTGACATTGTTCAGGCGCTACCTCAGGGCTTTCTCCTGCAACATCTAGATCGAGCAAAGGGAAAGGGAGGAGGGATTGCGATTATTTATAAGGACCAATTTACATGTCGATTTCACGACAGTCCCCTATCGAACTGTGAAAATGTACATTTTAATATCCAATTATCTCCATGTAACTCCCTCTCGGGAGTCCGTATTTACCGCCCACCAGGGCCTTTGGGCCAATTCTGTAGTTCCCTTATGGAATTCTCAACCGCATTGTCTAGCACCTCGTCTAACATGATAATCCTAGGGGACCTTAATATACATTTTGACAACAGCAATGACAATACTGCATCAGAACTACTCGCGGATTTAGCGACCCTTCAGCTCCACCTCCAGAGCGATCAACCCACGCATATGCTCGGACATTTACTCGATCCCATCATAAGCAACTTTGATGATCTTAAAACTAATGCCCCGATTCCTCTGCCATGGTCGGATCACTTACTTATCCCTTTTAGATGGGAAGTACCTAACATCTCTCTTCCCAACAAACCCCCTGACAAACCTATGCGTCCATGGGCCAAACTAGATACTGATAAATGGAAACAGGCCTTGGAACTCCTTAAACCAACCCATGAAACAGACCCTATCACAGCAGATATTGAGTTCTCCTTTTGGATTGAAAACTCCCTTAACGGATTCTTCCAAAAAAATCGCACTTTAGCTCTCGCAAAAAAAACCCTGCCCCATGGTTTACCCAGGAGACTCGCCAGCTAAAGAAACTCTGTAAGAAAGCCGAAAGAGTGTGGCGGAAAGACTTCGACCCTAACCGCAAGAAGGACTACAGACTGTCTATTCTTACATATAAAAAAGCCCTGAAAAATGCTCAGATCGCGTTCTTTCAAGAGAAACTTAGCGCGGCATCTTGTTCGTCGAGGGAGACTTTCCAAGTCGTCAAACAACTTCTAAAAATACCTGAGTCCACAGGCTCGATTGACCCCTCAAACAATCACTGTGATAAACTGGCTATGTTTTTTGACCAAAAGATCCAAAATATCTTACAGCTACTTCCACCCCTCTCCCCTATGGACCACTCATCGTTACCAGTACCGCAGAGCAACAACCTTAATACGGGACTTGACTCATTCACCCTTATAAGTCCTGACACTTTGTCTCCCATTCTCTATTCACTCAAAAATGGTTCACCTTCAGACCCCGCTCCAGTTAAAATCCTTAAGTTGGTTGCACCAACCATTCTCGAACCTTTGGTAAATGTGATCAATGCCTCTCTGACCAACGGACTGGTGCCCCCTAGCTGGAAGAAGGCGAAGGTTATGGCCCTACTTAAAAAACCTAACCTAGACCCCCTCAACCTCTCCAACTTTAGACCAATCTCCCTCCTTCCGTGTACTAGCAAGATTACAGAAAAATTTGTCAATTCCCAACTGTCTAACTATCTCGAAATCAATGAATTACTCAAGTCCTCACAGACATGATTTCGCCTGGGCCAGGGCACTGAAACCGCGATGGTGACGGTGGTCGAGGAGGCCAGGAAGATCATGGATACGGGAGGAATCGTGGCAGTGATCCTCCTGGACCTGAGTGCAGCCTTCGACACTGTTAACCACCGGATCCTAGTCCAGCGACTTAGAGATTTTGGGATCACAAGTATTGCCCTGTATTGGCTAAAATCGTTCCTTCAGGACCGCTCATTCCAGGTGATGGAGGGCAATTATACATCTAAAGAGACCCCTATACGTTGTGGAGTGCCACAGGGCTCTTCTTTGAGCCCCATGCTCTTCAACGTATTTATGTCCCCCCTGGAAAAGATAGTCACCCCTCATGGAATAAAACTCCTGACGTATGCAGATGACACGCAGCTGGTGGTTTCTCTCACCCAGCAGGAAAACCCCATCATTGACCTTTACTCCTGCTTGAGAGACATAATCAGCTGGATGGACAGATCTCACTTGAAGCTGAATAGCGACAAGACGGAGATTATGGTGATGGGGAATCAGGCCCATTTCCACCCAGAATCTCTTTGGCCCCCCTGCATGGGTAAACCTCCAACTCCCAAGCCTGAAATTAAAAGCCTCGGTCTATGGCTAGACAAAAACCTTACCATGCAGACACAAGCAAGGAAAACGGCAGGAGCTTGCTTCGGTCTCTTGCGCTCTACTCGGAAAATCCTACCACTGCTCCCTTTCCAATCAAGAAAACTTTTGATCCAAGGCCTCATTTTGTCAAGGTTGGATTACGGTAACGCACTGTACCTGGGCGTACCGCGGAAAGTTACAACTAAACTACAGGTAGTTCAAAACGCCGCCGCCAGGATTCTGACCAACACCAAGACCCGCTGCTCGGCCAAACCGCTATCCGAGCATTGCACTGGCTACCCATCATGAAAAGAGTGCAGTTTAAGGCGCTCTGCCTCACGCACAAAATTCTTAACGGAAAAGCCCCCCCCACACTTAAAGATCTGGTCACTCCATATACCACCTCCAGACCTCTCCGATCTTCTAATGCCCACCTCACCCGAGTACCCAAGATCAACAGAGCACGCTCAGGAGGCCGATGTTTTTCGTACAACGCATTCAAGTTGTGGAACTCCCTTCCCCCTGACCTCCATGCACAACCCAACCTTCTGACATTTCGAAAATCTCTGAAGACATGGCTGTTCCCTTGAGCTTCCCTCCTTCTTCATTCCATCTGTATATGCTCAGCGCTGGGACGCTCACGGGCAGCTATGCGCTTTAGAAGTCCGGTAACATTAACATTAACAACATTAACATTACGTAGCTGAGGAGTACACGGAAGTGTAGAGCCTTTCGTGGAAATTCCATCAGTGAGGTGGTAACATAAAATAATCCCAATAGCTTACACAGCGCAGCAAAGGAGGCGCAAGAACGAAGTCGGAGTGGTAGGAAGTGGCAGTCTCACACAGATACAATTCAAGCCACAGCAAAATCAGCGTGAAAACGTGCGGCAAGTCAAAAGACTTTCACAGAAGAGTGGGATAAGGAGGCCTCCTCGAATAACACTGGAATTCTTGAAGACGATACAGAAAATGTCTGATAACTTTCTGCACTCACTGCCAACACAGTTTAAGGAAAGGAATGAACACAGTTTCGGGACAGGAATGCATACGATCAGACTGTAGGCATGTCACAGATGGAGCATGTTTCCGTTGAAGCAGGCATCTCAAGAATATTGTCATGATGGCGACTTACGAGAGCAATATACCATAACGTCCACCAGACCCTTCTCGTTGTGGGGCTATATAGGGTTTGTAGGTTCTCCAATAACCTAAGGTACCCAGAGCCTACAACTGAGCTGCACTGAACAATGGTTATTGTCTACCTAGTGTGGACCAATTCATATGTTGAAATATGTACAGTGAAACGTGGGTATCAAGGAAACCTTTGCATTTCTGAAATGGGCACAAGAAATAGAGTTTAGGAGCAGTGGCTATTTGTACATCTTTGAATTTTTGGGTACACGTACCAGCACATGATTTCGAGAGTATTTTTCAAAATGTCTTCTTTCTTACGCACTGTCTTACATTTGCAAGACATAAATGCAGCAAACTCCAATGACTCCAATAACAAATGTTCTGCTAGTCAATGTTCCTACATGCCTGACAATAAAAATGGTACCTCACTTGTGTGGGTAGGCCTAGTGCAATAGGAAACAGACCAAAACGCAATGTGGACACATCAAACTTTCCTCTGAAAACGGACCCTTTTTTGTAATGTGCCTAGCTGTGGATTTTGGGCTCCAGCTCAGCAGGTTCCAAGGGAAACATAGCAAACCTGCACATTTTTGAATACTAGTCACATGGGGTAATTCAGGATGGGGTGACTTGTCTGGCTCTCACTAGGTTGTGCTTACCCAAAGTCCCTTGCAAACCTTAATATTTTACTAAAAACACATTTTCCTCACATTTCTGTGATAGAAAGTTCTGGAGTTAGAGGGGCGAGACAAACTTTCTTCCACCCAGCATTCCCCCAAGTCTCCAGATAAAAATGGTTTCTCACTTGTGTGAGTAGGTCTAGTTCCTGTGACAGGAAGTGGCCCAAAACCCAATGTGGACACACCACATTTGTCCACTGAAAACTGATAGTTGCGGATTTTGGGGCTCTAGCTCAGCCGACACCCAGGAAAACATAGCACACTTGCACATTTTTAAAAACTAGATACCTAGCGGAATCCAGGGTGGGGTAACTTGCACGGCTTTCATTTGCATTTTATATCCAGAATCCCTTATAAACCTTAAACTTGGGCTTCAAAACACATTTTCCTCATGCATCTGAGGGGAGCCACAAACTTTATTTCCATCTAGCATTCCCCTAAGTCTCCTGATAGAAAGGGTAACTCACTTGTGTTGCTAGGTCCTAGTGCCCATGACTGGACACATCCAAAACACAACGTGGTCACATCACATTTTTCGTCTCAGAACGACCCATTCTTTGCAAAGTGAGTAGCTGTAAATTTTGGGTTCTAGCTACGCCAGCACCTAGGGAAACCTAGAAAACGTCCACAGTTTTGAAAACTAGATACCTGGAGAATTCGAGGGTAGGGTGACTAGTGTGGCTTTCACCAGCATTCCTTACCCAGAATCCCTCACCCACCTCAAACGTTGACTAAAAAACTGGTGAGACAAAGACCGCCAATTACACATATTTCCCCCAATGTAGCACATTGGCTCCATAGGCTAACATGGGAATACTTTAATAAAGTATACCCATAGATAGGAGTGAGCTACAATAATACAACGAAGTATGAAAATGATAGAATAAATCCAACAACATCACAGAAAAGAAGTTATAGAACTTGCTTTTCTGATGTGGTAAAATGCGGTCTTCCAGCAGCTTCTCCTGATTGGTCAGCCTTTTGCAGGCTGAGACAAACTGCTCTGATGAGTTGTGAAGTGGCCTGCATGGAGACAAAGGGCATATGGGGGGGGGGTCTGCAGCTGCAGAGCAAAAGGCAGGATGGGGCTAGAGTAGCTAAACTGGTCTTCAAAGAGGGAATGACAAGACAGGACACAGGCTCACCCCCATACCCTGCACCCCCAGCCAGAGAGGAGCCCTAGTAAATGTACTAGCACAGGAGAGGACTGCACTCATAAAGACTGCCCTGCTGGACCCTTGGACTGTACTCATAAGACCTGCACCTGCTGCACTCATAAAAGCCGCCCTGCTGGACTCTTGGACTGCACAGGAGAGGACTGCACTCATAAGGACTGCATCTGCTGCACTCATAAATACTTCCCTGTTTGACCTTTGGACTGCACAATAGAGGTCTACACTCAAAATGACTGTACCTGCTGCACTCATATGGACTGCCCTGCTGGACCCTTGGACTGCACTCATAAGACCTGTGCCTGCTGCACTCATAAAGGCTGCCCTGCTACACTCTTGTATATAAACAAACAATGGTTCGACAACTGTCCAACAGCATCCCATCAGAAAAATGAAAGCGTTTAGTAAATACACGCTAAGGAGCTAAATACATAGGGAATTCATTCAATAATTATTTATTTGTAATTTTAGTTTTTCATAGAAAAAGTATCAGGTGCTCACATAAGTGACAGTGTGCAGGACGTAACATAAGTGACCAAAGTGAAACAAGACATCACATAACAACAAGATAGATCCACATAAATATATACAATAAAACAGGGAAATTTTTCTTGTTTGAGTCGACGACGTTTCGATCTATATAAATCTAGATCATCATCAGGACAGAAAGGAGCTTCCTGAAATCAGAGTGTATTCCTGACTTGTAGTCATATTACTTCATGACTGTTTATATTAACTGTAGGAATTTTGTAGCAGATCAATAGAAGACTGCCCTGTTTTTTCACTGTGTTCTCAAGGGAGCATCTCAAGTTCTCAGTTGCAACTTGTTTGTTCAGATTAAAGTCTCACGCTGTGGCGGAGTCAAAATCCTCCAGGCACTAAACTTCCCTTGACAGGGGCAGCATTAGGGGGTCTCAGTCCAAAGGCGTATCGCGTCCGCAGTTCGCAAAGCCAGGATGTCCTACTTCATAACCAGGAAGCGTGAGACTTTAATCTGAACAAACAAGTTGCAACTGAGAACTTGAGCTGGTGGTGGAAGTTCATATACAGCCTGGAGTGCTAGGAAATTGTTCAAACAAATCGAAATCGCCCTTGGCCTGAGATCAGGTTGTCCCCCTTTGGCAGTCGGTTGGTTGAATGGAAACCTATGTGCCCTTTGATCTTCACTGGCCCAGTTCCACATCGAGAGTTCAGGAAAAGCCTCTGTAAAGAGTTCAACCACAAATTTACAAATGTCCTGTCCCTCCGCTCCCTCGGGTGTTCCTAATATCCTCAAGTTATTCCTCCATAGTCGATTCTCCAAATCCACTAACTTGAGTTGCGTATCATCTTTAGAAGAACACATAGCTTCCGTAGTCGCTTTTTGAGACACCATTTCATCCTCCAGCATGACTATTCGTACTTCTGCTTCGTTCATTCTATCCGTAAATTCATTACACACCTTGACAATCCTCCTCTCTATATTCTGTACTTTCCGACACGCAGTGTGTGTTTTTTTAGTTCTCTCTCAAGTATTCTTGATCATAGTCACGACTCTATGATCAAGAATACTTTGATAAATTGATTCCAGCGAGACTTCTTCGTCCTGTTTTTCTACTGTCTCTCCCATAGCATGGCCAATAATGTTTGCCCCTTCAGGTATCGACTCTAATGAGGAAGAGTAGTCCCACAACAAGCTATTCACTACTTCAGGTTGTAGCCCCTTTTCCTTAATTACCTCTTTTTTGCGAACCATCGGCATGTCCGAGTTTTCTTATTCCAGGCTTATGCTGTTTTGGTCACTTCCAGCACTCATTATTGATCCTTCCTGGGAGCAAGATTTATGACCTAAATTACAATTGTCATCTAATGTGTCGGAAGGGTCTGACATAGAGATGAACTACTCCCCTGAATCACTCTTTCTACAGATACCCCCACCAGTTGCTCCAGGGTCCTCCTCCTCCAAACATCCATCAGCCAGGAGTCCTGTGGCGGCAGCACTTTCTACAATTTTTAGGTTCAAACCCCTCTTTTTAAGACTTATTATCTCCGTATTTTTCTGTGTCACTGCCCCTGATTCTCCAGCCTCTGCTCCACTCTCTAAACCAATTTGGAATGAGCCTGTTTTGCTTTTTAATTCCCAGCCAAAAATATTTGGGGTACTTTTTTACTGTCCACCCCTTGCTCACCTCCTTGGGATGGGTTGTCCAAAGTTCCTACTGCTCCTTCCAGCGCTACACGCACATTGCGACCGGCAGCAGCAGCTCTGTTTCCTGCAGCTGCATCCCCCGTAGCTCTAGTTTTCCCTCCCCTAGCTGACTTGGGAGGCATTCCGGCATCCGCGGCTGATGGGACATGCCTCACGCCACCAGCGAATTCACTGTCACTGCAACACACCTCCTCCTGCTGCACTACAGTTTCTCACCCATCATCACAGGTAAAAGTGCCTTGCCAAAAGGCTTTACTCGGCCTCCCAATACAATGTATACAATTTTCAGCCGCTTTCTTGCATTCCAAAAGTTCATTTTGATCTGTTTTAGTCCAAGCCCTTTTCTTCCTTTAGTTTCCCCCGTAGCTTTTCAATTTTCTCATCCCGCTGTCCGTGCCGAGAGAGGGAGGGAGAGAGAAGCCGGAAGCTAGTTACTCACTCGTACGACCAGCGGACGCCATCTTGCACTCAAAAACTTATGTTTCCTCTCTCTCTCTCTCTTACCTTTGCATTGCCATGATTTTAAAACCTACTAGATTGCATGTTTTTGCTCTTAATCTAAAATGTGTCTCTGACACTTGTTCCGTTCTAGGGCGCTTAGAGTTATTTCTGATTAATGATGTGCTTTTGACATTTATTGTTTACATTTTTTTTTATTAATGGTGCCACTCTGACTCAGTTCCTGCATCTTACACATGTGTCTTAATATTTTAGAAAATCCCTGCTCAAATTAAAGTGGTAAAAAACCACCCTGAGCTCACCCTCTAACACAGGACACCCCGAGGACTAACTCATGCCGAATTCCTGTATTACTATATGCAGATGACGCTGTCCTGATAGCCAGGACATCTTACTTCTTACAAATATTGCTTGATACCTTTAATGTTTTTATGAATGAGTTGGGACTAAAGGTTAATCGTTCTAAATTATTCATTATAACATGTGGGCCAAAAAAGTGTAAAGCAAGAAAATTTCTATTCGAGGCAAAGAAATTTAGAAAGTCCCTCATTTCCCCGACTTGAGGGTACTATTTGATGTGGATTTTAATTGGAAGTGCCTATTAAATGTCAGAGAAATGAAATTTCAAAAGTCGATTAACGCCATCTTCAGATTTGCCTAGAGACTAGGCCACAAGCCAATCAAAGAAATGCTATGTGTCTATAAGAGTAAAAGTCTTTCAATATTAACTTTTGGGGCTGATGTCTGGGGATACGTAAATTGTAACTCAGTGCAAATTGTAGAAAACACGTTCATAAGGAGACTTCTTGCAGTGCCCCAGAGTTCCTCTGCCTCTTTCTGTCACGAGGAAGCTGCATTGAGTTTTTTAAAAGATTACATCACACTGCAGCCACTGTTGCTCTGGGTAAGAATTTGGAAACTTCCAGAGGCTGATTTTTGTACAACAATATTAGCAGACTGCATGAAATTGTACAACAGTTTAGACATACCCTGGTTAAGGTGCATCAAAACGAGTTTGCTAAGATGGGGGTTTTAGAATGTTTACACAAATCTTGATACCTTTAAAAATGTCTCATCTGCTACAATCAAATCACTATTCTATTAAAGCCTAGAGCACTTTTTGTCCTGAGTTGGATGGGTATGCCCAGACGTGGGTCCCGTGCTCACTGTGCCACTGGATTCAAGCTAGCCTGGCTGATGACAGGCAATATACTCTGAAACTGGTGCCAGGATGCTTGTTTCTGGTCCAGGGAGGGTCCAGCTTGGCTGATTTGCATATTTGATTTGCATATGGCTGGGTCCAAACTGGGGTGGTGTAGTGAGCAAAAGAACAATGAATTTAACCCAAATCTCTTGACTGGGGGAGGATGTTTGATCAGTATTCTGTACATCATTTGTTCCTGCAGCACTACACTTTCTTTACAGCATGGGTTTATAATAAACTGCTTATTCCTTTAAGGATCAAGAAATCAGTTGCTCGCTTCAGGGAGGTCTCCTAAATCCTTACTGTTCCTAATCCTACTTTGTTAATGAGCCATGGATTGGCTTGTGGAGTTTGCTCACCACAAAATTGGAAAAGGACATAGAAAACTATAAAAATAAAAATACTTACCCTTACTATAATTTTTTTTTTTTCAATAATGCTAATTCCTCAACCGTAAAGAAAGTCCCAGGGCAGATCAAGAAAGCGGTTTATTGCGATTCAGAGGAAGCTAGATTAAGATTCAATTCTCAGAACCAATCACAACCATTTTTAAAAAAGGCTACAGAGAACGCAGAGGGAGAAGAAGAGAGAATCGCATAACGCTGTCGGCTAGTGCGAATATCTCACCGCTTGCAGACAAATATACCATCTACAATGATGGATTAATTTCCTATTTGTAATCTTTTGAATCATACATTGTTTGAGGGTCAAATTTCACTAATCACTAAACATTTATTCTTCAATTTTTGAGAAAGATCAGACATAACACCGATTTCTCATCCAATCTAGACAATGCCCCAAACAATATTCCAGGATAACGCAATACATCTTCCCTCATCCGTTCATCTCTAGCTTCAATGCCGGAGAAGTATATCAACACAAGATCTTGCGTGAATTTTTGCACATTTGGAAATACATCCTGGATTGGAAAGGTTATTTGTGTGAGATCAAGCATGGAAGCAAACATGCTTCTTCAAGTGAACGAGTCGTCCACTAGCGGCAGGCTCAGGGAACACGGTAGCACGTCGAGTTTAGTATGCCTGAACTCAGAATAATAAAATACTTCCTTTAGTAAGGTTTATTTTAATATCCTGTGTTTGCAAATGCTACTTTTAGAAAGTTAGCCTTTGCTGGCCTTTTAGGCGATAGCGAGCGGTTTGGGGCCCGCATTGCATGTTAGCGATATTTATCGCTTATGACATGCAAAGTGGGCATACCCAACCTGTTAGCGACTGAAAGCAGTCGCTAACGCCGCTATCGCCAATAAGCAAGGCAGGCGTAGTGATGGAAATATTCCCGCTATCGCCAAAAACTAACGCCTGCTCAGACCAGTTCTTAGCCATGGTTTCCAATGGGAGGTGGATAACATGGCTAAGAGCATTTTGTCGCTAATGCGTGAATATCGCTGTATTCTCAGCGATATTCACGTATTTCGCCGCTATCACTGGATATTTTAGCACAATGGAGAAAAACATTGCTAATAGCATGTTTTCCCCGCTAACATATCCAGCGATAAAAAAAAAATTGCTAAGCCTATTTAGCGATAAATATCGCTACTTGTAGGTAATATGCCCCACGGTGCAGTACCAATACCCCCACCCACAATCAAGTCGCCGCATGAAAGAAGTAGGTGTCAAAGAGACTGAGGCTGATGACAGATCCTATTGGTTTCATTTTTATCCCAGAATGAAGTCTATTAAAGTTGTGATTTGCATCAAGAACCTAACCTACTTCCTGAAAGTGCTCTTGTTGAGATATAATCTCAAAGAACTCCATACTTCCAATTCCCATGGCAGGGACGAGCAGCCTAACTCCTGATGCGTGGCATTTGGCAGGAGTAGATGCATTTCCGCATGAGATACACAGCACTCTACTCCTCATGCGTGGCACTTGGCAGGTACGGTGCAGTTCATCATTGATGAAGCTGCAGTGTCAGTCCGGTCTTTCCTGTCTCACTCAGGGCTGTTGCTAGGTTTCCACACGAGTACATTGTGGAAGTACCCTAACCCCACGGAGCCTATCCGCTCTTTATCATATTCAATGCCGCAAAGAGCCCTGCTTTTAGGATGAAAGTAAAGCAGCATTATGAGGCGCGCACAGGATTGTGGGTATGCAGAGTAATGGTGACGCACTGCCTCTTCCTCTCGAGCATCCTGACCTCTAGCGACAGGAAGCTGCGGTGCAGCTCCCGCTCCCTCGCGCAGGCCCGCGTTTACGCACAGAGCCTCTTTCTGCGTCACGTGAATATACGCACAGCACTTCACGTGAATATACGCACAGCACTTCACGTGAATATACGCACAGCACTTCGTTCGGCGTCACGTGACCCCTTCCGTCACCCAGTGTTGCGCGCGCAGCGATGGCGCCTCCTCCTCTCCTCAGCGGCCGACGGGGCCCGACCCCCTGGGAAGCTCACATTTCACTCAATCACGGAGTTTCTTCTAAAGAAATCCTCCAAAAATTATCAAGCTTCCGCTTCTCACGGCCCCTCGGAGTGCGCGTGACCCACGGAATGCAGAATTGATTGCATTAACAGAGAAATGTGCTGTCCGCGCAGTCACCATGAACATATACCTTACTACTGCTAGAGTGACTTTACACCGGTGACGTGCCAGTCACTCTCATGAATGCCTGTGTGTGCACAGTTATAGGCGCTCCTTCTGCTGTTAAACAGAGGCCTGTGTCGCCTGCAGTAATGAATCGGATGTTTCCCGCAGAGGCTTCTGGGTATGCAAATGTATGTGGCTGGGCACGCCCACTCCGGTGAGTGCAAGGCTCCAGCAGGGGAAACATCATTTACCACGAAGGCATTACCACTACTAACATTTACCACGTGACACTTACCACGCAGGGTGCCTTCCACGCAGGGTGCCTTCCACGACGTCTTTACCACGGGCTGGGGGGGAGATGTGGTATTCCTTCGAGTCGTTCTGCGTGGGCTTGGGGGGCAGAGGGGGGCTGGGGGGGGGTCTCCCCCCCCAAAAATAACAAGCGGGGGGGCAGAGGGGGGCTGGGGGGGGTCTCCCCCCCAAAAAATAACATGCAGTTTACTTAAAAAAAAAAAACGAACATAATTTTAAAAGAAAAAGGAAAGAGCCTCCCCCAAAGACGTGCCGTGTACGTCAAAAAAACAGTCCTTTTTTTATTTTGGTATACGTGTTTTGACGCTTGTTTCAATGGAGGATGGAAGTAAGGGCTCGTAGAGAAAGACGTGCAGGTAAGACGTTTCTAGGCGTAGTAAAATCCTACGTTGTAAATACCAGCGTGGTAAAGCCACTTGCGATGTAAAATTCGCGTGGTAAAGCCATGCGTGGTAATTGAAATCGTGGTATAATCATATATTCCTCCAGCAGTAGCCCCCTGGAGACTTGTGCTCTTGGGGTCCCAAATGTGGCATTTCCGTCTCGAGTCGGTTCCAGCACTGGGGGGGGGGGGGGGGGAGAGGGGGGGGAGAGGGGGGGGGTGAGGGGGGAAGGGAGGGGGGGATACACTATCTTTGTTTCCTTCCTTTTTTGGGCGCCATCTCTGCCTCCGACCCATCTGTAACACAATTATTCAATGTCCCTCTATGGGGCACTATTGGCTTTACCAATGCTTCGTTTATAAACACATATGGTACAATACACTAATTAAATAACTCCCTCGCTCCTAAATATCCGCTCTTTATTTTTATCGTTTTTAGCGCCTCGAAGAGTCCGGCATCCGGTGACGCCTTCCTGAGCGAGGCCCCGCCCCCTGGAGACCTCACGTTTCAACCATTCACGGAGCTTCTTGCACAGAAACCCTTCGCCAATTACACTAACTTCCGCTTGTCACGGCCCCTCTCAGTGCGCGTGGACTGCGGAGTGTGTATTGACTGAGTGACTCTTGTCTTGTATACGTAAACAAAATAAAAGTATAACTTTCCTACTGGTAGGGTGACTTTACAGCGGTGACGTGTCAGTCACTCTCATGAATGCCTCTGTGTGCAGAACTACAGGTGCTCCATCTCCTATTGAACAGACGCCTGTGTCGCCTGTAGTGATGAATCGGGTGTTCGACGCAGAGGCTTCTGGGTATGCAAATGACTGTGCAGGCCCCGCCCCCTCCAGTGACAATAAGGCTCCAGCAGCAGCCCCCTGGGGACTTGTGCTCTGGGTCCCAAATGTATAATTTCCGTCTCGAGTCGGTTCCAGCACTGGGGGGGGGGGGGCGAGGAGGGGGGTGAGGGGGGAAGGGAGGGGGAGTAACACTATCTTTGTTTCCTTCCTTCTCTGGGCGTCATTTCCGACTCTGACCCATCCGTTCCAATTATTATTCAAGGTCCCTCTATTGGGCACTATTGGCTTTACCAATGCTTCGTGTTTAATGACATATAGTACAATACACCAATAACCCGGATTTTCCCTTAAAGCGTAGTGTGCCCATCATATATCTACGTCTTCCAGTGTCACGTGGCGCCTTCCTGAGGGAGGCAGCGCGCGCTCCTCTCCTCCGCGAGGCCCGACCTCCCACTGGAGGTTCTCATTTCAACCAATCACGGAGCTTCTTACAGATACCCTTCAGAAATTACAACAACTTCCGCTTCTCACGGCCCCTCGAGGTGCGCGTGACCTGCTCGGAGCGTTGATAGACAGATGAGATGCTCTGTCCGCATAGTCACGATAAAAATATAACTTCCTACTGTTAGAGTTACTTTACACGGGTGACGTGTCAGACACCCTCATGAATGCCTCTGTGTGTGGTGGCCTCTGTGTGCACACCTACAGGCGCTCCTTTTACTGTTAAACAGAGGCCTGTGTCATCGGGTGTTTGCCGCAGAGGCTTCTGGGTATGCAAATGTATGGCTGACCACGCCCCCTCTAGTGCGAGCAAGGCTCCTTCAGCAGCGATTTGTTTAATTTCCGTCTAGAGCAGGTTTTCAGCTTTGGGGGAGGGGGGGAATACCTTCTCCCTGCGTCATTTCCGCCTCGAGCCATCATTTACACTTGTTATTCAAGATCCTTCCATTGGGCACCATAAGCATTGCCTATGCTTTAGACAACACATAGAACAATAAATGAATTACCCGGAATTTCCCTTAGTAACGTAGTGTGCCTAACTATGGTTCGTGCCTTCCCACTAGCGGGTCTATACTCTGGGTCCTTCGTTCTTGAATGTCTGTTCTTTCTCGTTTTCAATGCCACAAAGAGCCCGGCGTTTATATGGAAGTAACGCAGCTTTATTATGCGCTCACAGGATTGTGGGTATGCAGATTAGGCGTGACTGAATGTTCCTCTGCAGCACCCCGCCCTCTAGCGGCAGGAGGGAGCGGTGCACCTGCCATGCTCCTCTCCTTCCTGCTGCGAGTCCCGCTGTCTGTCTGTCCGTCGTCTCCCCCAGCAACCAGGAGCAAGGGGTCCGAAACTATGGCAGCATGCCTGGTAAGAAATGTGGAGAAACTGCTGTGGAATGTGGTGAAGCTTTCTTTCTGTCTCTATGGAGAATCACTGCTTGAACTTGCCAGAAGCAGAGCTGCCAAGGTTCCAGATTGCAATGTGTGACATTTTCATAATTTAAGTGTAATTATGAGTGACATTCAACGACTATGAGTGACACTTTTTTGCGAGCAAAAATCAAGCAACGAAGACGAGGGAAACATATTCATATAAATGCAGATTTTCCACAGTTTTAATGTAAAGAAAATCATGATTTTATTAAAAAAGGCACGGAGGCTAATATTATGCATACCCTTTTATTACCGCCCAAACACAGCAGAAACAATATCTTAGAATTAGAATATAACCAAAATTCCAGAACTTTAGAACATGTATAAGTCCCTATGACCAGCAGCCATCTTCCTCTTTTGTGACTGCGAAAAAACAATAAATAATAAAAAGGATCCAAAATTCCACCGTCACCAAATCTTCTCAAACTTCAACTTCTATCTTCCAATCTCGAACTCCTTCATCATCTTCATCTTCTTCTTTATCCTTTAAAACAAAACAAACTAATCAATCACAGGGCGGGCACAGCGGAGGGATAATATTAGCCTCCGTGCCTTTTTTAATAAAATCATGATTTTCTTTACATTAAAACTGTGGAAAATCTGCATTTTATGTCAAAGGCCCGGAGGCCAACATTATGCATGTTCAAAGTTCCTCCAAAACCTTATCCAAAACATTTTCCACAGGCTTAAAGTAAAACTTCCTGAAAGTAGAATCATTTGACCAATCTGCAGCCTTCAAGATGCCACCCAAACTAAACCCTTTCACGAATGCCTTACTAGCCATAGCCCCTCTAACTGAATGAGAACCAAAAACACCAATATCCACCCCAGACTTGACCATCACATTTCTTATCCATCTTGCCAAAGTAGGGGTTGACACAGCCTTAAACGGCTTAACGTATGAGATCAACAATTGCTCACAATCTCCTCTCCTAAACGCACATGTTCTCCTCTCATACTCCTTCAAGCATCTAACCACACACAAAGAACTTTCACCCTCTAAATAAGGGTAAAAAATCGTCCTAGACATAGTCTTAGTCCTTTTCTTTAATTCAAAACATACTCCCTCAGGCTGATAAAACCTCGAGTTAACATCCAAAGCTCTAACATCAGATACTCTCCTAAAAGAGACCAAACATAAAAGCATCGTCATCTTCCACGTTAACCTTTTGAATGCTATGGGGATTTTTCCCCTGTGCTGGAAATTCATGAACCCCATTATTCATGACGAGCTGGGCTCGTCATGAGCGTGCGAGGAGGCTACTGCATGACGAGCCCAGCTCGTCATGAGCGTCGAAGGGGTTAAAAACTTCAGATCCAAATCAACATTCCTACCCCAACTCTCAAGCTCTCTCAACACCAAAGAAACATCCCAAAGAGAATCGTATCTCGACTTAGGTGGATTAACCAACCTTACACTCTTAACCAATCTCCTGACTAACGCATGCTGTTCCACTGGAACTCCATCTTCCAAAACATGTCCTGCTGAAATAGCAGATCTACTCAAATTCACAGAATTATACGCCAAACCACCACAAAAAAGAACAGATAAATAATTCGCCACCTCTACCACAGGTGCCGAAACGGGATCCAAACCCCTCTCAACACACCAACCATTCCACTTTCTCCAAGCTGATCCATACACCCTAGATGTTCCCTTAGACCATGACTTTGACACAAGCTCCTCAGCCTCCTTTGATAAACCCTGCATTTGCCAAATCCTCCTGAAATCAACCATGCCATTAACTTCAACTGCCCCGAAACCACAAGGTCGTGAACATTTCCCTGAACATCCTCCAAAATCTCCCTGCAATCTGGCAGAATTACTGGATCCTCCACCAACAAATCCATTACATCCGGGAACCATACATGGGTCCTCCAAAAAGGAGTTATCAGAACCAACTCCACCTCCTCTCTTCTGACCTTGTTCAGAACTCTCTGAATCATTGAAAATGGGGGAAACGCATAACTTCTTCCCCCTTTCCAACTCTGCAGGAAAGCATCCACTCCCTTTGCTTCTGGATCCGGCCTCCAACTGTAAAATTCCTTCAACTGAGCATTCAACCTGTCCGCAAACAGATCCACATACAAAGGCCCCCACATCTCTTCCAGACTTAAAAATACCTCTCTCTTCAACCTCCAACTGCTCGCATCCTTCAGGTATCTGGAACACCAGTCCGCTTCTACGTTGCTCAACCCTGGTATATATTGAGCCTGCACCACAATCTCCCTTTCCAGACAAAACTTCCAAAACTCCTTCGCTAGTTCTGATAGAGCGCGCGAGGCCACCCGACCAATAATTTCGCCGTTTCCGGCTTCGGGCCCATATACTTCAAATCACCATATACATTGACCAGGTGACTTCACGAGCTCTACCAAATATGTGTGTGTTCTCTACTATTGTTTCTCAGTGTACCCGACTTACCATCCACCAACACGGGTACCTAATGACCACAATGAATCAGGGAGCTAGCTGTAAAGGAAAGGCAACAAAATACAAACCCAACCAATAACATTCAAATACTGTGTAAAATGACCACGGACAACTGGAAGTTTTAAAATGTTTATCTAAAGTTCGTTATTTTCATTCATGAGATATACAAGAATAAGGCATTCAATAACTAGGATAATGTAAATGATATAACTATAGAGAAATAAAGACAAGGTAATCATCGAAATACTGCTGTGAAATGCAAATGAGAAAAAATACTACACAATCTCAGAAATGTTTAAGCATGGACAGACTATGCATGGGTAACTTATAGGAGGGCCTATAAAGAGTAACACACTAAGCTTAAAGTGAAGGGACCTTTAAACAGTCTAGGTAAGGAGGTTCTAGACCATATAAGAAAATGACAAACTGCAATGCAAAATATAATTTCTAACAGGTGAGATGACATGGGAACACGTTTACGAGATAATTGTAAATGACTTTCAACAGTTTGCGGCAAAAGCATGGAAAATCAACATATGCAAAGGTATGTCTTTATTAAAGCAAAAGGTAGAAATATAGAAAGGTGCAAGTTTAAAGAACTTAGAGCAGTATTTACCTAGACTGGTGTGGAAACCAAACCCTGGCCACGGGTCAGTTAAGGACAGGAAACCCTCAAGGAAGGATACCCTTCGAAGGACAGCAGGTGCAGAATGGACACCCCGGACAGGACAGGATACCCTCAGATTAGGAATCAGGACAGGACCTCAGGACAGGACAGCAAACCCTCAGGACAGGACCGCTCAGGACAGGACCGCACCCGCAGTTTGGAAGCAACGCCTGCGCTCCACCCTCTCTGCAGCTATCGATCAAGACCCCGATTGGGTCAACGAACTCCCAGCAAAGTGCTTCGCCAGCACTTTAAGGTTCAGTAGAACCTTAGTCTATGGTCAATTTCGGACAGAGTGCTCCGCAGCGCTCTGTATCTTCAGTCTCCTATTGAGTACGATGGGTCAGTGACAGGTCAGCTAAACCAGACAAGTCGGACGATTCCCTAGGTGAACCCAGGGTAGATATACTGTTTTGGGGCAGTGTACCACCCCCCAAATGTTGCAAAGTGTCAGAATCCCTCAATTTGGATTGGTCCTAAGGTAGGATTTGGGTAACACACCAATCATAATAGAGTATTTGTATGCCATATTAACATATTTTGGTACCGCCTAGCGAGATAGGGGTTCTCATGAGAGACTACACGGCAAACAGTAGCGCAACATTACAATGTAACATATAAGGAGCCACATTCGCTGTTCTCGCGGGGCAGAGGTGACTTTCTCAGGAACATCTTGCCCATCACTGCCAACTGGCTGTGTTCCATCAGTCAAGGTCCACTGTGCCGCAGAAAGTTGCGCAGGCGCAGAAGGGACCTCCAATATGGCTCTCCTCTCTCTCAGACCCCCATTTCCCGCGGTACATGAAAAGTAAGCGAAAACAAATTAATACATAATAATGTCATCATGAAAACACATCACAGGGTTTGTACTTCTAACTTATTATCAAAAAATATACTTATGCAATCTACATGTTAGCTACATAGAAACGATTGACAAGAGCAAACTGCACGAGCAGCGTAAGCTATGTATTACGCATGCGCATGAATTTCCCTCCAATTCTGCAGACACGTCAGGACACGTGAGTGTGACTGACGCATGCGCAGTAACTAAATACAAGCAGCGGCCATTTTAAAATGACTCGAGTAAATTATTTTAGTAAAACACATGTGCAAGCTTCGTAATCCTTATTCAAACTTAATATAAATGTTAGTAAGACGTACACTTATTACCTTGTTACACATAAACGAGGTTCATGAGTACAGCAAGTCCGCAAAATATGCGAAGTTTTGCTTCATCAATCCCCTCTTTGATGATATTTACTATCATCACAAAATAAATGGAACCAGATGCCAACTTTCTTTCACACTTTATACAGCTCTATCTCTTCCAACAAGCGTTCCAACTTTTCTCTTTCAGTTTTGGTAGGGTGAGAAGTCTTCACCTTTTTGTATATCTGATCATTCACTTCCTCTAATTCGATCTCATCCACACTTCGTTTCACTCCTCTAGCATTCATTTGATGTTTTCTGGTGTGCTTGCGACATTTGCAACAGATAAAAATGAATAATATGATAAGACCTATAATTCCAATTGGCATCAGTATCTTGAACAATAAGCTTTTACCTACGCTAGCAAGCCAATGACCTACATTTGAGAGACCATCTACCAGTCTCTTCCAGGCACTATCAACCTCGAGTGGTTTGAGTTCCTTTGTCAAATTAGTATTGTTTTTCACATATCTTTTGATCTGTACACTTTTGTCCGGAATATAAGTGCAACAATGTTGCGCCTTCAACATCCGGCAGACTCCGCCCTCTTTCGCTAATAAGGTATCAAGAGCAAGTCGATTCTGCAAAACCATTGATCTGATCGCAACCATTTCGGTATTGACCAGCAGAAATCCATGAGCTGTCTCAGTAGACAATACATCCACTATAGTAGACAATTTACAAATTCTGTGTGTGTTCAGAACCACTCCCACTCCAGGTATCAGTGCACTGAAAATACTACCGATAATTTCACCTATACTTTCTCTTTTACTACGCACTAAGCCATTAGTATTTTCACTGCTTCCAGCATTCCCATATTTTCGGGAAGACAATGCCAAAATAGCAACTTCCATACCAGTGATCCGGCAATTTGAAATAAGCCTTGTCCCCACAAATATAATAAATTCCAGGAAACACAGGCTCTGACCCATTTTTGAAACCCCAACCTCCGATTACCTTGTAATTATGTTCGCATTCACTGGAACCAATGAAAACATTATTATAGTAGCTAGTCTTCTCGCGATGAAGACATAACTTTCCTTTCTTTTCAAAATCCAGCAACAGAGCAGGTCCCGCCCCACCATTTGAGGTGCCTTCCATGTTCTCAGCCCACTTTGGCCTTTTCTGACTTTCGTCATTAGCCTTCTTTTGTATTTTAATTCTTCTTTTCTCTGCCATGTTCAGGAACATCTTTTCCTGTTCACGCAAAGAACAAGTCAAGTTATCTCTGTGTGCGTCCGCTATGTCAATGTTACCTATAGTCAGGAAGTAGTCTCCCATATATCTAATTGTGTCACTTTTGGTATGTACAGGATTCAAGTTCCCACGTATAGGAAGCTCAGAAAAGATCACGTCATTGTTAGAGTAATAGTACTGTAACGGTCCTCTTTTGTAAAATAAACTAGCTAAAATGCTACAGGAGATTCCATATGTCAATGGCAAGTGATGGTATGTCACGCCTTCAGCTACAGAGGTAGGTAGCTTCATGCAGACATAGCAATCTTCAATTTCCATAGTCTCTACATAGTGTATCAACAAGTTTGCAAAAACATTTAAGTGTGTCCTGTTCTTAATTCCATGATAATGTAGTCCTCCCTCATCTGATGCTTCTAAGTCTTGTTTTGTTTGTCTCAGTGCTCTCTCATGTCTTGCTACACTCTGTGTTGTCAGCTCCTCACTGTCAGTATTTACAATTTCAGTAGGGACAATGTTAGTATCTTTACTTACAGTAAAGGGTATAAAGATTGTTAGTCCTATCCAGATAACTATCAGTACTACTATACTACATATACACACCTTGCAGCACGTCTTGCAACGACTGCAACTAGGTCTACCATTCACAGTTGAATCAGACATTTCGGCTCAGAAGAAGTTTCTCGACCCCTCTTTGTGTCTTTACACAGCTAGCTTACTTTGTGCAAATTCACGGTGGTTCGTCTTCTTCTTCAGCAGAGTACTCAGGGACGGGCTCTCCGTCGCTTACGTCAGTTATATCAAGATCTTCAAGTTCTTCCAAAACGAGCGTCCATTCAGGAGACTTGTACTTTTTGTTTTGTCTTTTTATTCGATCACTCCTTCTTCTGGAAGAGTTTTCCTCTTGCTCAGCTATCCGCGCACTTCTCCTTGCTTCTGCACGTTTTTCTTCCACCGTCTTTATCCTTAGCCTCAATTTCTTTACGAACCTAGGCTCAAGGTGCTTTCTTTTCTTGAGTCTCTTAGTTGGCACTTGGACTTCGCTTTCTTCTCTTATCCTCTTGTTCTCTTTAACTTGTGGCAATTCTGCTTCACTTTCTTCTTCTTCTTCCCCTATCTGGCTAGTTCCAGGGCTAGCATCTAGTTCTTCTGCCTGGTTACTAATCTGGCCTTGTTCAGGAATATTTTGTTTTTGGCTTTCGATTGTCTCTGTTTCTGTTTCTGTTTCCTGAACCCGTTCTTCTAACCCTATCTGATCCTGTTCAAGCACTTCGATCTCTTGATTTTCTTCTGCTCGAACTATTATTCTATGTCTAAGCTGTCCCTTATCCACATCAGGAGTTAGTGGAGGTGTATCGAACACCTGTTCTGTCCCTGTCTGACCTTCTCCTTCCTCAGTTTTGATGTGAATCTCAAACGGCTGAGGTTCTTCGCCTGTGCCTTGCTTTTCCTGACTAGTCCACTCTCTACCTTCACAAAGTCGCTCTCTTGTTCGGATGGGATCTTCGGTCAGATCAATCAATGGTATCCATTCTTCTGGCCATATGCTTGGCAGCTCGTCATCAGCTACTCCTGGCTCAGTTTCCTGGACCTCTTCAGCAGGCTGGATTCTTGGCAGTTCGTAGTCAACTACTCCTGAGCCAACGTCTGCTGTTCCTGCAGCTTGACTGGTGCTGGGCTGTTCGTTGTCAGCTGCTTCTGGTCTGGCTCCTGCAGAGTCCTCTGCTGGATGCCCTTCTTCTTCAGGTTCCTCGTCTGGTAATACCTTCTGGGTGTGGCCGGCGTGGATCCACTGGGGAACACCTGCACACTTCACTGCAGTGGTTGTTACCAGGATTACTTGGCGTTTCTTTCCCCACCTTGGTGCCAGACAGCTTGACCGAGTGTGCTTCTTTATTTTGACCCAGTCTCCTGGAACCAAGTTGTGGAGAGGAGTCGTTGGATTGAGGATGCCGTCGTCTCCAATCTGGCGAGAGATAGAACACACTTGGTCACCCAATCTTCTGCAGTATTCAAGCACCAAATCATCAGTAATACTCAACAGTTTGCTTCCTGGCACCCATGCTTGTCTCATCACTCTTCCCATAATGATTTCATGGGGACTTAGGCCTGTCTTGCGGTCAGGAACACTTCTCAGTCCCATCAGGACCAGAGGCAGGGCCTTCACCCAGGTCATGCCAGATGCATCGCACAGCTTTGCTAGTCTGTTTTTGATAGTTCCATTTATTTGTTCCACTGCTCCAGAAGCCTCCGGATGATATGCACAGTGAAGTTTCTGCCTTATTCCAAAGGCCTTACAGAGTTCAGCCATTATTTCATTCTGAAAATGTCCGCCCTTATCTGATTCAATAATGAATGGAACCCCGAATCTAGGTATCAGTTCTTTTAGTAAACACTTGGCTACTGTCAGTGCGTCACTTTGGGAAGTGGGGTAAGCTTCAACCCATTTTGAGAATACGCAAACAATGACAAGGACATATCGTTTCCCCTCACAACGTGGCATGGTGATGAAATCAATCTGTATCCTTATAAAGGGACCCCCTGATCTCCCAATTTTGCTCAGCTCTACCATTGTCCTCTTGCCTGGGTTCATCTGTTGACATGACAGGCACCTCTGGCAGAGGGACTCTGCCACTTTCCTGAACTTCTTACTGTACCAAGTCTGTTGAAATACCAGAATCATGGCATCCCTACCAATGTGTGACCCCTCATGTATTAATCTTGCCATTGTGCCAAGCAAGTGTCTGGGTAATACAGGCATACCAGTTGGGCCCAAGATGACACCATCCACACGTCTCGGTCTACACCCATCCTCCTTCCATTTCTCTCTTTCTTGCCAAGGGGCCGACTCCTGCCACTCTCTCACTTCATCCCATGTAGGCACTTCTTCAAACATTTGAAGTTGGCAGCTGGCTCCGATCCCCCCTCGTTTAGGATTAATGATATAGTGATCTCTGGCGCACCATTGGGCCACTCGATCAGCAAAATCATTTCCCAGTGATACTTTGTCCATGCTCTTCTTATGAGCAACGCATTTTACCACTGCCAGTTCCTTTGGTAACTGGATGGCCTCTAAAAGGTCATGAACAACTTTTCCATTTCGAATGGGAGTACCTGAGGAAGTCAGGAATTCCCTCTGTAGCCACAATTGGCCAAAGTCATGCACAACACCATAACAGTACTGACTGTCAGTGTACACTGTTATGCGTATGTTTTTCCCAATTTGGCAAGCTTTTATCATAGCGATCAATTCGGCTACTTGTGCAGACTTTATGTTATATAAATAACCTGCTTCTTCAATTTTTGTTAAGGAGACTACTGCATAGGCAGCACTCAGGCCTCCTAGTTCATGTCTTAGACAGGAACCATCCACAAATAATTCCATGTCATGCACGGGCAATGGAGTTTCTTTAATGTCTGGGCGTGGCTTGGTGCTGAACTCTGTCAGATCAATGCAGTCATGTTCATCATCATCCCCACCTTCCATATCCAGGGGGTCGGGGAGTAAAGTGGCAGGGTTCAGAATACCGCACCTAACAATGCTTACATTTGCGGCACCCACAAGAATCCTCTCGTATTTAGTCAGCCGACTAGGGGTGAGATACTGCGTTTTGGTTCGGGTCAATAAAATTACCACTCCATGTGAAACATATACAGTCACAGGATGTCCCATGACAATGGACTCACTTTGTTCCAAACTTGCGCAGGTAGCAGCTACTGCTTTCAGACAGCCTGGTAACCCAGCAGCTACTGGGTCCAAGGTGGCAGAGAAATAGGCCACAGGCCTTCTGGTCGTGCCATGTTCTTGAGTCAAGACTGACAATGCGCAATTATCGCGAGTGTCACAGAATAGGGCAAACTCTTTGGAATAATCTGGCATTCCCAACGCAGGTGCTGTACACAGACAATTTTTCAGTTTTGTGAAGGCCATTAGGCTTTCATCGTCCCATTCTACAATATCTGGCATTCCTCTCTTGGTCATTTTTATCAAAGGCCTGGCTAAGACTGCAAATCCCAGAATCCACTGCCTGCAGTATCCTAGTACACCCAGGAACATTCTGATTTCTTTTTGAGTACGGGGCAACTGCATCTTTTGAATTATTCTCACTCTTTCTGACGTGACTTTTCTGACACCCTTTTCTATCTGGTGTCCTAGATATTTCACTGATTTTGCACAGAACTGTAGTTTGTCAGGGGCCACTTTGTGCCCTTTCTCACACAGATGATTTAGTAGGGCAATGGTGTCAACCACACAGTCCCTATGACTTTTAGACGCCAGTAGAAGGTCGTCTATGTACTGCACTAGGACAGAGTTCCCAGGTAAGATCAAAGTCTCTAGACATTTTTTCAAGATCTGATTAAAGATAGAGGGGCTCTCTGTATACCCTTGAGGGACCCGGTTCCAGCAATACACGTGACCTTCGAAGGCAAATGAGAAAAGAAATTTGCTGTCAGGGTGCAAGGGTATCGAAAAGAATGCATGACACAAATCAATCACAGTGAACCACTCAGCATCCCAAGGAATCTGGTACAGTATCACTGCTGGGTTCGGGACAATAGGGCAGCAAGGAACTACAATTTTGTTTACCTTTCTCAGGTCTTGCACCACCCTGTACTTGCCACTAGGCTTCTTGATGCCCATAATCGGTGAGTTGCATGGGCTACTCATCACCTCCTGTATGATGTTTCCTTCTAGTAATTTTTGTATTTCCAGAGTAACACCTGCTTTCACTTCAGCATTCATTCGGTAGGGCTTGGTGTTAGGGTATACTGCATTGTCCTTGATGGCTATCTGTATGGGGTCTACATCCTTCATTAATCCTACATCTTTTCCAGTGAAGTCCCACACATCTGGCTTTACTGCTTCTTGGAGTTCTTTGGGCAAGTCCTGCAGGGTCAATCGTTTAATTTCTGAGTCCGGTCTGAGCAACAATAATTTATAAATGCCATCTTCATCCGGGGTCTGAATTTCAACACCCTTTGGTGTGCAAAAGATGGTACAGTTCATTTTGCACAGCAAATCACGACCCAGTAGATTCACTGGACTGGTGTCACAGACGACAAATCTATGCATTTGTTTAAAATTTCCAATTGAAATCTCCATTGGCTCGGTAACAGGAGTACTAATCAATTGATTAGATACACCCACTACTTGGATATTTTCTCCCGAGAGGGGTAGGTTTGGAACGTCCACTGTTCTTACAGTAGAACGGGTAGCGCCAGTGTCCAACAGAAAGGTGACATCATTTCCGTCAACCTTTCCTTCAATGTATGGTCCGGACTGGTCTACCGGCAAGGAAGCGCCAAGTACGCACTCCTCGTCCTCCCCTCTCAGGCCCCGTCAGTACTGATCATTACAAAGGAAGGTATCATTCAGCAGATACTGCGAAGTTGCTGTATTTCTGTTCTCACCGCTTTCCCAAACTTCTATCTCATCACCCTCTGCCTGTTTTCCCCTGTATACCTGCTTTGGTGCTCGAGGCACCTGAACTGCTTTTACCTGTGGTTGAGTCTTTCTTGGTCTTTCTTTCTGCGTCTGTGGAGTTAAATCAGGTGTTTTGGCGTTATCATCTATCAAATAGGGACACTCGTTACGCCAGTGTCCAATTTCGTCGCACTGATGGCAGGGAAATTTCTTCATAGCCTCTTCCCTGCTAAATTTGGGCCGGGGCTTTCCTCCACCCCCAGGACCTTTGTTCTCAGCATTTTTAACCATGTTACTCAACTGTTTTTCCTGCTGTTCTGCGAGCTTCACTTGAGCCCACATTACCTTCTCCTTAAGGGCCTTTTTCTTTTCTGCCATCTCGTCCTCGCAGTACTTTGCGTACCGCAGGACCTCATCCATCTTTTTTGTGTGCCAACAGATTTTATTATCTTTTATCCACTGACAAATTTCGGGTCTTAAACCATTTACAAACCTGTAAATAAAATGCGTCATGTCTTTCATCTCGATGTTATCAATACCACTGTATGTTTTGAACACCTGCAATAACCTCTCATAGAAGGAGTGCACTGTCTCGTCCCTTTCCTGTGTTGTCCTATCTATCTTGGTCCAATCAGTTTCCTTTGCGGGCACTTTTTCTTTCAAATGCTGAATTACCTGCTCATATTTTCGCATGACATCCTTCGATGGCTCCCCTGTTTCTTTATTTCTTGGGTACTCTTCACTAGGCCAGTCTATGGCTATTTTACACTGGGTCCATAAATCTACCGGAACCACAATGTCGAAAAACCCATCCAGGTCTTTCCACAGACATTTCTGTACTTTCACGAACCTTTCCACCTGCCTGTACCAGTCTACTGGTTTCTCTCGTAATTTTGGAAAATCGTTCGTAAAGGACACAATATCCTGTCTGGACCAGGGGACATGCACATATTTCCCTCCTGGTACTTCGCGCATGGGGCATAACTGCTCAGGTTTTTCTACCTCCCTTAAAGCAAACTCAGGAGTCGCTTGTCGGGAGCGAGCCTCTTCTTTCTTTCTCGCCCACCTGCTTCTCCATCTTTCCACATCTCCCCATTTTTGCAGTACCCCCAATAATTCTTTAATCTGCAACTTTTTCCCTGCCACATTCAGGTGCTCTATATCCTTGTCTGAGAAGTCTGCTCTGTACGGTTTCTGCAAGGGCTTGGATTTTGAAATATCTACCCCCATACTGGCTGCGGTGTCGGTCAGTTTTTCGTGGAGCACTCTGGTGTTTCTTGTAAGGCTTTTACACATAAACGACAATTCTTCTTCAGAGTAGGTATTCAATCGATCCAACCCCACATTTCCTGCCATTAATTCTTCTATTTCTACCCTCAGCTTGTAGAGGTCTAAAGGTTTCGTTTGCGGAGTCTGTTTCTCTAATTCGCGACTCCAACTCTCAATTTCATCCGGAGTTACCAGAGAGACACTCCTAGTACCTGTTGCTGACTCTAATTTAATTTCTTTCGCATTAAAAGGGTTATGCCTCTGCTGCATTCCCTTTCCGGTCTGTTTGTTTGGCAAGTCCAAGAACGCAACTTCAGACTCACACTCACTGGACTGATCATCTATGATTATCGGTTCCTGTCTCGGGGGTGCCATGACTGGGGTCATAACTGGAGTAATCGGATTTCCCTGACCATTTCCGTATAACGGAACCACTGGTCCAATAGTTACTGGAATAGTCAACGCCTCAGGACTGGTATTTAACTGGGAGATTTTCTGAATTATTTCTGTCCTTTGTCTAGCTAGAGCCTCTTGCTCCTTTTCCACTAGTATCCTTCTTAAAGTCGTGTCATGTAATATCTGTGGGGTCAATGGAGGAGTAAAACTCGGGGCAGTAGGATGCGTTTCACTTGGTCCCCCACCATAATTTGGTTTTGGGAACAATGTTCCGGTGTTAAAGGACCTGCGCTCTTCCTCATATGGAGGTTGAACAAAAGGCAGTCCTGAACTCGATGGTTTCTCTTCGTTTTCATACAGGGGTCTGGGAAAGAAAACTTTCGTACGTGAATATTTTTCTTCTTGGGTTGCCGGCACTTTGGGATATATATCCCTTGTTTCCGCCGGTTCGGGTTTCTCAAAATAGGGCAATACCTGACCACCCCCTCCCAGTCCTAGGGATCTGTCTTCTTCCTTTAGGAAGTGGCGACGGGGAGCATCTCCCACACTGGAAGGACGGGCCCCCTCATTATAAGGTGGCGGACTTCTGGTACAGATGTCATCTATCAATTCATCATCTGACTCCCCCGGGACCCCCCAATGCTTACACTTTTCGGTACTTTTCTCACCCGCTGCAGGGTTATGACATGCCGGCATCATGGGAAACAGACCCTCAACAATCATGCTCTGCCTCCACTGCTTCATCCTTTTATCCCTGGACTCCTGTTTTAGCCTGGGGTACCACTTGGTCAGACCTTTGTCCATTCGGGGTCTCTCTCTTTCAAAAGCCTCAATCTCCCATTCCTCTAATGCCTCATACTGCGTTAGTCTCGGTCTGGGATGTAATTCATTCATGCGGGTTCTCAAATTAAATAAAATTCTGCCATTGAAAGTGCCGTCTAACGGAAAAGCCAATACTCCGTCATCTTTAGTGTATTTTACCCATTTCTCCAACCACACACAGGTGTTGTACCCTCGGTCAAACATCATGAATGAGGCAGGAGTATTCGGTGGCGGGATAGTAACGCCCTCTCTAGACTTAATCGGTTTGTCCGTTTTGAAATAATTCTTTACCCTACTTACAAGGGACATCTTTCTCTTTGCTCCGTACATGATGTCGTATCTATTAGCTTTCCACTGATCCCTTTCGAACCCTTGGTTTCTTGGATCGGGTCTAGTCTCTGGACAATACGAGTGCCACATACGATTTCTACGCTTAACTCTGTTTACAAACTACCTCCAATCAGAACGCTCTTCAGAAATCCGTGTGACCAATGGGTGCGCGACTCTAAATAATCTCTGCCAATGGGTGCGCGGCCCCTTCGTGAGACAGTTCCCACGCTCCGGCGCTCACCCTCCTTTACAATTCCAGCTCCGCTACCCGCCCGCTGCTTCTACCAATCCCAGCGCGGCACAGAGTGACGTCAGAGACGCTTCGCGACTGACTCCCTCCCTTCACAAGGTAACGGAAACTTTCTTTCTTTTAAAGTGCTCAGTGCTTGGTTATTTAACAACAAATACACATTCGCCACAGTGCTCAAGTGTCTAGACAGGAACGCTTTGTTTTACTGCAAGTAAACTACTTCCATTTACTTTTCACACGCTGCGAGTAGATCTCTTCCGCCTACCCTTCACTTTAGCATCGGTGAACCTGTTATTCCCCTAAACTCATCCACTTCTCCGGGATATATCCGAGTCTAAGGTTTCCCAGCGGACCCCTCTGCTTTCACGCTAGCTCCGAGGGACCTGCTACTCTTCCGATGTGACCCTTACTAGGTTACGCCACTATGGGAATTTTGCCAATGAACCCCGTTACTGACACTTATTCACACATGTATTCAGAAAAACCCTAGTTAGTGCTTCCCGGTTATCCTAACCTGCACCTAACTTTCCTCAAGCCTGTGACCTCAGGACAATGGATTCTATTCACCACTTGCCCTTTCAATTCCCCGGGGAGTTCGGACAACACAAAACTAGACGGTTTACAAATGCATAGATTAATACATATAACAATATAAGAACAAGAATAATAACAATACAACAATTCATGAATTATTTTTACAAGATATTATTTGTGCGTATTCACAAGAGATTGATCAGGTCTCTTAGAACAGCCGCTCTTCTAGCAGCATCAATATACTAGCAGCTACCGACTTAACTAGCCTAACTAGTCCTACCTAACCTTTAGCTAGTCCCTAACCATCCTCTGATCTACCAGAAAACTGATAGAGCGCGCGAGGTCACCCAGCCAATGATTCCGCCGTTTCCGGCTTCAGGGCCCATATACTTTCAATTCACACTATTCATTGACAGGGCGACTTCACGGGCTGCTACCAATTGTGTGTGTTCCCTACTGTTATTACTCAGTGTACCCGACTTACCATCCACTAACACGGGTACCTATGACATCAATGAATCAGGGGCCTAGCTGTAAAAGGAAAGGCAGCAAATGCAATTTCAAATGACATTCAATATTGTTTAAATGACCACGGACAACTGGAAGTTTTAAAATGTTTATCTAAAGTTCGTTATTTTCATTCATGAGATATACAAGAATAAGGCATTCAATAACTAGGATAATGTAAATGATATAACTATAGAGAAATAAAGACAGGGTAATCATCGAAATACTGTTATGAAATGCAAATGGGAAAAATACTATATAATCTCAGAAATGTTTAAGCATGGGCAGACTATGCATGGGTAACTATAGGAGGGCCTATAAAGAGTAACACGCTAAACTTAAAGTGAAGGGACCTTTAAACAGTCTAGGTAAGGAGGTTCTAGACCATATAAGAAAATGACAAACTGCAATGCAAAATATAATTTCTAACAGGTGAGGTGACATAGGAACACGTTTACTAGAAAATATGCAAATGACTTTCAACAGTTTGCGGCAAAAGCATGGACAATCAACATATGCAAAGGTATGTCTTTATTAAAGCAAAAGGTAGAAATATAGAAAGGTGCAAGTTTATAGAACTTAGAGCAGTATTTACCTAGACTGGTGTGGAAACCAAACCCTGGCCACGGGTCAGTTAAGGACAGGAAACCCTCAAGGAAGGATACCCTTCGAAGGACAGCAGGTGCAGAATGGACACCCCGGACAGGACAGGATACCCTCAGATTAGGAATCAGGACAGGACCTCAGGACAGGACAGCAAACCCTCAGGACAGGACCGCTCAGGACAGGACCGCACCCGCAGTTTGGAAGCAACGCCTGCGCTCCACCCTCTCTGCAGCTATCGATCAAGACCCCGATTGGGTCAGCGAACTCCCAGCAAAGTGCTTCGCCAGCACTTTAAGGTTCAGTAAAACCTTAGTCTATGGTCAATTTCGGACAGAGTGCTCCGCAGCTCTCTGTATCTTCAGTCACCTATTGAGTGCGATGGGTCAGTGACAGGTCAGCTAAACCAGACAAGTCGGACAATTTTCCTAGGTGAACCCAGGGTAGATATACTCTTTTGGGACGGTGTACCACCCCCCAATGTTGCAAAGTGTCAGAATCCCTCAATTTGGATTGGTCCTAAGGTAGGATTTGGGTAACACACCAATCAGAATACGCGATTTATAAGCCTACTTTACATATTTGGGTACCGCCTAGTAAGATTGGGGTTCCCATGAGAAACTGTGCAGAAATACGAGTGACAATTTAACATTGTAACACATGAGGAGCAACATTCTCCGTTCTCGTAGCGCAGAGGTGGCTTTCCCAGGCACATCTTGACTGTGGCTGCCAGCTGGCTGGGTTCCACTGTCCAAAGTTGCCACCTTTCAGTATTCTCTGGTCATGCGCAGAAGAGACCGTCAATATGGCTCCCAATCAGTTCGGACCCCCATTCCCCGCGGTACATGAAAAGTAAGCGAGAACAAATTAATACACAAACATAACGTTATGAAATCACATCACAGGGTTGTACTTTCAACTTATCATCATAACATATACTTATGCAGTCTAAATGTTAGCTACATGGATACAGGCACAAGAGCAGTGTCACGAGCAGTACCACATGATGGGCACAGCTATGTATTACGCACGCGCATAAATAAATTTCCCTCCACTTCTGCAGACGCGTCAGGACACGTGAGTGTGGCTGACGCATGCGCAGTAACTAAATACAAGCGGCGGCCATTTTACAGACACAGATTAAATGCATTAGAAATACACATAGGCAAGCTTCATAAACTTTACTCAAACTTAATATAAATGTTAGTAAGACGTACACTTATTACCTTGTTACACATAAACGAGGTTCTTGAATACAGCAAGGTCGCAAATATGCGAAGCTTTGCTTCATCACACCCACCACCCCCGTACACAACGCAGCTTACGCTAGACAGCTGGACCGTTGTCACCATTGAAGACACCCTGAAGACTATGAAGTCAACCCACTCCGGGGTCCGCACGGACCCCTGCCTCCACCAGATCTACCACAGACCAGCTGACATCCTCGTCCGAGCTTCGTCAAATCATCAACAGCTCCTTTGAGACAGCCTCCTTCCCCGACGACTGGAAACATGCAGAGATCAACCCACTCCTGAAAAAACCCACGGCGGACCCCACCGACCTGAAAAACTACAGACGGATCTCATAACTCCTGTACTCAGTGAAGGTCATCGAAAAAGTCATCAACAGCCAGCTCGTATCCTTCATAGAAAAAAACATCCCTGACTCGACCCAATCTGGCTTCAGGAAAAACCACAGCACCGAAACCACCCTTCTCGCTGCCACAGACATCCGCTCCCTCCCTGACAGAAGAGAGACTGTGGCACTCATCCTCCTGGACCTATCCGCAGCCTTCAACAGTCTCTCAAAGCACCATAGCCCACAGACTACATGACGCAGGAATCTGGGGCATGCCCTCAGCTGGATCCGCTCATTCCTCTCCGGCAGGACACAGCGGGTCAGACTCCCGCCCTTCCACTCAGATCCCACACTGACCACCTGCGGAGTTCCCCAAGGATCCTCAGCCACACACTGTTCAACGTCTACATGGCTCTGCTTGCACCCATCGTCAGATCCCATGGTCTCAACATTGTATCCTACACAGACAACACCCAAATCATCCTCTCCCTATCCAACGAACCAAACATCTCCATACAAAACTTTCAAAAAGGGATGGAAACTGTTGCCAGGTGGATGAAGAACTGCTGGCTACAACTCAACACGGACAAAACCGAAATACTCATGAAGAGCCCACACCCGATGCACCCACACCCACACCCGATGCCTGGAACGACACCTGGTGGACCCCGCTCTTGGGAACCCACCCTCCCACACCACCCACGCACGCAACCTTGGAATCATCCTGCACTCCAAACTCAAAATGGACCGTCAAATTAATGCTGACTCCTCCCGTTTCCATACCTTCTGCCTCCTACAAAAGACCTTCAACTGGATTCCTCTCGAACACAGAAAGACAGTCATCCACGCCCTTGTCAGCAGGAGACTGGACTACGGTAACGCACTCTACGTCAGGATCAACAAGAACCTCACCTGCAAACTCTATAACGCCTCCGCCAGGCAAGTCCTCAACCTACCATGTCATTGCCACATCACCCAACACCTGCGGACAATGCATTGGCTCCCCGTGGAGAAGAGAATCACCTTCAAGATTCTCACCCACGCCCACAAAGCCCTCCACAACACCGAACCCGCCTACCCGAACCACCGCCTCTCATTCCACGCACCCCAAAGATCCTTCCTCTCAGCCCAGCTCTCCCTTGCAACGGTGCTGCGCATTAGGAAGACCAGAACAGCAGGTCGATCTTTCCCCTTCCTCGCAACCAAGGAATGGAACACTCTCCCTCTCCACCTCTGGCAGACACAAACACTCTCCAAGTTCAAGAAGGACCGCAAGACCTGGCTCTTCGACGAATCACAGTGAACTTCCAGGAGCACCCCCAGCACCTTGAGACCCTTTCAGTTGAGTAGTTACCCTTCACCAACCTGTTGATTGATTGAAACTGGTGAAAAGGTTTAAAGCCCTCTCTCTGGCAAGGAATATTTTGTTTCTGCAGGTCAAACACAAAGGTTATAACTATTTCACATCCTTTCTTACCACTTGGGTCAGTACTGTTCCTAACCCATTACCAATTGCAGCAATAGTTACTAACCTTTCAAGACTGAAACCACATTCAGGCGGTGCACTACAAAAGTCTTTATTTAGTTCACTAAACCCTTCCCAACACTACTGGCAATTCAAATGTATACGTATTATTTAGCAATTGCGTGACAGTGTAAGCATTTTCTAGAAAGATATTCACAAACTTTGTGTAAAATTCCACGAGGTATAAAAGCGCCCCTGTATCTTCTTTACTTTTGGGCAGAGGGGCAGTGTTAATTGACTCCATCAACTTCTCCTTTGGTTTAATACCTTCCCTGCCAACTTCTTGCCTCAGACATGCCACATCACCCTTAAGTGGTCAAACCTTTTCGTTTGAAAACTCCCAACCAACTCCTTCAAATTTTTATCGTAAAAACTGCATGAGGTGCTTGGGTGGAGGTCAACTGCACCTAAATGATTACTGTGTTGGTGAAAAGCACAGGCTGTCACGGCCAGACTGCTCCTCTCTCCAAAACAGACTTCAGGCAGTCTTAAGTAGACACATGCCCAAGAGCCTGTTGGCAGCATTGATGGAACTGAAAGTTAAGCAGTATGGGCTGAGCTGCTGGCAGCCCGATTCTGCAATAATTGGGGTCCTCTGACAGGGATGTGGAATTCCTATAGCGCGGAGGGATAGATTATATAAAGTGGACTTTGTTACATGACAAGTGGATTTATAAGGCAACGTGTCCCATGGACAAGCATTCTATTACTTTCTATACCCCTGCTCTGCGCCTGACAAGTATTCTATTCCTTTCTAAACCCCTGCTCTGGGCCTGCCCACAAGTTACAAAAGAGTCACATTCCAATGCAGCTCTGGGTGTCTACAGCATCAACCCTGTACTCCCGAAGCTGCTTGTCCAATATCAGCTGCCTTCTACCATTCCTCCCTTTCCAAGTCGTCACACTGTGACGACTTGGAAAGGATGGGGTTGCAGCATTTGCAAGATGGTCCTTGTGCTCTAAACAGAATACACCGCACATCCTTCTGAGCCTCATGTATTCTGTTTACAGCATTAATGTAGAGAAAGAGCTACAGCTGGGCCTCTTTGAAAGGCAGCGTCGTAGACTGTTGGGGTGCAGAGCCTCCGGCCCCCCAAAACATACCCTCATAAACATCAGCTTCACTTACTCCGGCTTCTGATCTCTGGTGCGAAGAACTGTCCTGTTTTTTTGATAACAAAATCATCAAAATCCAAGAGGAGCTCCGGAATTCCTGCGGTCTTCTGCAGCCCGCGCTACCCTTCGCCAGTTCTGGGGTGAAGCAATCTACTAGCCAATTGTCCACTTTTGAGCCAGCTACGCAAGCGGACGTGCTGGCCATCTTGGAGTCACTAAAGTCGGGCTCACCCTCTGACCCGTGCCCCGCCAGGGTTCTGGGGGGAGCTGCGAGCTTGGTCTACCAGGAGGCCACTCATGTGGTCAATCTGTCTCTGGCCTCTGCCTCTGTGCCCCTCTGCTGGAAACAGGCGAAATTGCTTCCCCTCCTTAAGAAGTCCGGCCTGGACCCTCTTGCCACGTCCAGCTATCGTCCGATATCGTTGCTCCCGGCACTGGCGAAGGTCTGTGAAAAGGTGGTCTTTAGGCAGCTGAATAATTTTATTGAGTCCTCCCAGGCCCTGCACCCGGCTCAATCGGGCTTCAGGGCGGCTTTCAGCACCGAGACGGCTCTGTTGAAAGTCTCGGAGGCCATCAGGGAGTGTCTGGACGGAGGCGGCAGAGCGGTCCTGGTTTTGTTGGACCTATCTGCCGCCTTCGATACGGTACCCCATGCTTTGCTGCTGAACCGGCTGGCTGAGGTTGGACTGTCAGGCGCGGTTCTGGCCTGGCTGTCCTCATTTTTGTCGGAACGGACGCAGCAAGTTTGGATGCCTCCCTACGCCTCCTCTCCCAAGAAGCTCAGTACAGGGGTCCCCCAGGGGTCGACGTTGAGCCCCCTGCTGTTTAACGTTTATATGACCCCGTTGATCCATCTGGCTGAGCAGTGGGGGGCTAAAATAATGGCCTATGCCGACGACACACAGTTGTTGTTTACCTGGCCTAAGAATAGTTTAGATGCCAGTGTCGTCGGCTCCTGTCTATCCAACGTCTTCCGGTGGCTACTTTTAGCCCAACTTAAATGTAACGAGGACAAGACTGAGCTGTTGTTCTATGGCAATTTTCCGGCCAACTTTAAAGATCTTATTTGGCCGTCTCATTTTGCCTGTCCCAGCTCTCTTGGAGGCCTGGCAAAAAACTTGGGGGTCTGGTTCGGACAGGATCTTAAGTTTGAAGCACACCTAAAAAAACTAACGGCGACCTGTTTCTTGACCCTCAAGTCACTAAAAAGGTTCCTTCCACTGCTCCACAGGGAAGCAAAAGAGACGGTCCTGCGTGCTCTGATCCTTTCAAGGCTGGATTATGCCAATGCTCTCTTTAGCGGTCTCCCTAAATATCTCATCAACCGAATGCAGATTATTCAGAATGCGGCGGTCCGACTTCTTTTCCATCTTCCAAGAAGAACTAGTGCATCTGTCCATCTCCGAAAACTCCACTGGCTTCCAGTGGCCCATCGCATTGTGTTCAAATCTTTGGTCCTGGCCTTTCGTGCCCTGCACCAACAGGGACCACAATATTTGCACAAAAGGTTCATTTTCTATACCCCTCGCCATGCACTTCGATCAGCTAATCTCCTCCTGATGGACATGCCGAAATTCAGATATGTGAGATTGGGTGGTCAGTCCATTTCTGTCCAAACAGCCCGTTCTTGGAACACCCTGCCGCTCTCTCTGCGAGCGTCAGCGACACTGACAGAATTTAAGAAAGGGTTAAAAACTCACCTTTTTAAACTCAGTATTTAGTTGCTCTTCTTCTCCCTCTGGTCAGGCTCTGTTCTAGCTCACATATCGCGCCAGGATACTCTGTAGTAGCAGAGCGCGTAATAAAATATTTTATACATACATACATACATACATACTACAAGACATTCACTGGTTTTATGCCTCACCACTTTCAAATTCCACCAGCCGCCACTGCACTGCCGTGTCCCCAACTGACCTCGGTCACAAAATGGTTGAATTGTGGAAACATGTGGAAGATTTTGGGAGAATTCATCATCTGACCTTTGAACCCCAGATCTCTATGTGGCTAATCTGCACCTCACTGGCAGCATCCTGCCTGAAATTAGCATCTGGATGGTAAAGATCACTGAAGTGTATTACTACTGGGCAGTTATTCCCCATATCTAATATCTGTCAGGGACCCGTGAGGCTCATGGGGAATAACTGCTTCTTTGCTAATTTAGAAAAGTACAAGGGGCATTGTTGACGGGATAATAGATCCATAATAACGTTAAAGGAGCTATGATAAAATGATATCTTTAATTTCAATATCGAAGTAACACTTGTCAAATTATTTCGCCCCCCCAGATATGAACCACTTAAATCTCTGTACTGGCATTTGACACGCCGAAACAATGCCAAAGTATAGGTTATATAGGACTAGTGGGCAGAAAACACTGTAAATCCGAAACGGTTTCAAAGGATGTCTCCCTTTACTGTCATCAGCAACCTGGCCACATCTTTGCTTGTTGTTTTCCTCGTACTGCATTATTTTGGCAAAAACAATAGAATAAGCCCTTTATGATCGTGACGGAGATGTACTGAAATATATTATAATTATATGGATTAGGAGAATGTATTGTTCCTCATTAACTTGTATTGAACGGAGGCAGTTTAAGGCGGGAGAGAGCCAGAGAAAGGAGCCGAGCCAGGCACCGGGCTGGAGCCAGAGCCGAGCCAGGCACCGGGCTGGAGCCAGAGCCGAGCCAGGCACCGGGCATGAGCCAGAGCCGAGCCAGGCACCGGGCTGGAGCCAGAGCCGAGCCAGGCACCGGGCACGAGCCAGAGCCGAGCCAGGCACCGGGCTGGAGCCAGAGCCGAGCCAGGCACCGGGCTGGAGCCAGAGCCGAGCCAGGCACCGGGCTGGAGCCAGAGCCGAGCCAGGCACCGGGCTGGAGCCAGAGCCGAGCCAGGCTCCGGGCTCTGCTCTCCCCGCCCCCTCCAGGGCCCCCCACCCTCCCCGGGCCGCACCGGCTCGAGGCCGCACGTGGAACCCCCCCTCCTCACCCGCGGCTGCGGCGCCTCGTTCTGCGTCACTTGACCCTGTGACGCCATCCATCGGCAGGGCACTCTTCTCCTCAGCGGCCGAGGAACCGCCCCGGATATTCACATTTCAACCAATCACGGAGCTTCTTTGAAGGAAACCCTACAAAAATTACAACAACTTCCGCTTCTCACGGCCACTCGAAGTGCGCGTGAACAGCGGACAGTTTTTTGGGTTAACATGTCCTATCCGCCAATGACAAAAACAATATAACTTACTACTGTTAGAGTGACTTTACAGCAGTGACGTGCCAGTCACTTTCATGAATGCCTCTGTGTGCACAGCTACAGGCGCTCCTTCTACTGTTAAACAAATGCCTGTGTCACCTGTAGTGATGAATCGGGTGTTTGCCGCAGAGGCTTCTGGGTATGCAAATGACTGTGGCTGGCCACGCCTCCTCCAGTGACAGCAAGGCTCCTGCAGCAGCCCCATGGTGACTTGTGCTCTGGATCCAGGCTGAGAAGAGTCTCAAAATCCAGTAATGATCACACAGGCAACCTTTCAGGACAGGGAGGGGGAGATTTAAAATAGAAAATCAGGAGAATGAAACCCCCCACTGACTTCTGTTGTAGAAAATGCAATTTCAGGCAGGAGAGGGCTAAAATAAAGGCATTTGTAGCTTGAAAAATCTGTAGTCTCCTGCCTGAATAGGGTCTATTGGCATGTATGAATAATGACCAAAGGCTCCGTGGGGTTAGGGTACTTCCACAATATACTCGTGTACATACGTGCCAACAGACCCGATTCAGACAGGACAGTCCCGACTTTTGAAGCCAAAAAGGCTGTCTCCGCCTGGCATGGCAGCGTCTTCAATGCAAGTCAATGGGGAAATGCATCTACCCCTGCCCAGTACCACGCATCAGGAGTGAGACTAACACATTTTACTGCTGGTGTCCACATCAATAGAATAAAATGCATTAGTCACGCAATTATAGCACTCAGGAACACTGCAGGAGCCGTGCTCGAGGAACTCAGCTGCGCAGTCCTGAGTGATCGCACTGGCATGCGCTGTGCTAGTAGAGCATGCTTTCTCACTTGGTGTAATGTTTACACACTGCAGTGCCTCCTAAGAAAGGCATTCCGGTGCCCCGTGGAGAATGAATGAATGAATCAATCAATCAATCAATCAGAGGGCAGGTGTCTCTGTCATTTAATATTCCAGGCATGGATCCTTGTCTGTTGTTCATTCCCGGCAACGCACCCGCCCCACTGTGACCTCACCCGGCCTGATTGACCAGAGTCAGACACCTACAGGCAGCAGCTTTATTTTAAGTTGCCGCAACAGCACATTAAATCCAGAAATCACCGGCCTTCACCCGTGCCCAAATGAAGCCTACCTGCTGAGGGTTTCAGATTGCTATGAGTAAAATATTAATAAATTCAGTGTAATTATGAGTGACATTTCAAGGGCTATGAGTGACACTTACTCAAGAGCAAAATCAAGCAAAGAAGATGAGGGAAACATATAAATTTCAGAAGTTACACCCATTTGAGCAACGAGAAACTCTAAGAAGATCTTAAAACTGCTGCCAAGGACCAGAAATGGAAGGGAAATAGCCAGAGACAGACTGCACTTCTCAGTCACAGAGGGCAGGGGGCACTACAGCTGCTCAGAAGATGATCTCATTGGTCTGATCATTCATGGCCACACACTATCCTAAAAAGCAAATTTGATGGTATAGCATATCAAGTGCAACTAGGAATTATACCATGACGCCCAAGCACAGGCATATTTACTATTATACCACCATATTGCCGAATCCATCATTCAGGTCTTAAGTATTGATGCGTGTAAGTAAACACTGTAAAAACCCTGCGACTGATACACCCATACCTATACATTCTGTCCTTGCATCTCCTGGCACCAAGGACAAGGTGTGTGCTCTGCAGTGTTTGCTGGTTAAGAACGACTCCATCTCCGATAGGTAATATTAACTTCAAAGTGTTTATTCATGGGTTCCTGGTTCCTCATACATAGAGATGATGCCAGCAAGCCCCAACACAACAGCTACTCCTGGCCAACAGCCCCCAATGTTCCTATTCTAATACCGATCATGTCCCTCACCGACCTTCCACTCAGAACACTCCAATGTCCCACACACCTTCCCCTCAATACAAATAACAAACACAACAAAACAACAATAGATACATGACACATGCTCATTTCCCCATTAGAACACCAACTACCAGGAAATAAATATGCACACTGTAAATAACTAAAATGTAATATTATCCCATCACAAACTCTTTAATGTGACCAGGCAATTTACTGTCTCTCGCACTTCGAAGTACTCTCACATCTGGATCCCTCTGACCTCCACCATCGGCCACCCCACAACTCCCACACATCTCACTCACCCTAGCTTTTGCTTCAACCCTTGAACACACCTCATCACCCATCAAGTATCCACTAACAGTGTCATGCATACCACACTCCTGACCATTATGTCCGCTAACTCTCTTACACTCACTCACGTGGCATAAATTCCGCACTCTCCCATCTTCAAGTTTCACTGCACCTTCCAACACCTTTACGGTCCTCAATGGATTAGACCAATGAGGTGCCCCCTTTTCCACTCGGCCTGGTTTCCTCACCGCAGATACTGATGTACCTAAATATTCAACATCTTCTTATTACCTGACACGCGTAGATGTAAGGCACTCGCACTATTTGCATTTTATTTTTGAAATTGAAACTAATATTTGTGTTTTTAACTGTTTTTAAATCAATTGCAGGCACATTCCACTTTTGGTTATCTTGTATGTAGGGCCCCTACCTCAGCCACTCTTTGCCTCTTTTCCTCTTACTCCGGTCCACGGCGGGCGTGCCCGTTTGTAGTGGAGAGTAAAGAGGACTGCCGGCGTCTCTACTTCCCACTGCTTCTGGAGGTGGGAACAAGCGGGTAAGCGCACTAGCGCCCGCTTACTTCTTAAACCTAGAATTTCCGTCATGCAGCGGACGCGCGCAGTTGGTGTGCCAAAAGCAAGCCCGTCTGCACCCGTCCGCGCCTGTTCCGTGGCCAGCGACAGCCATGCTGCTGGGTGCCCCTCCGGTGCCCGAATCCTTTGGTCCAGGTCGCAACTGCTTGAAGTGAGAGATAAGTGCTGTGGTGCCCGACCTTATGTGAGTTTTCTGGGCCCCTGTCTCAATTTAATTGTGCCCCTTGTCTATTCACTTTTAAGTTAGATCCCGTAGCCCCTCCCAGACTACACCCAATGCGCTTTGGACCCGTAAAAGGGCACATTGGTCTTCCACCCCCATTAAAGCCTGTTTACTCAATTGTAGATCGCTTCCCGCCATTCGGATGACATTTGGATTTCCCTTGCACCTGTGGTGCTTTCAGCACCACAGGTGAGTGCTGATGTGAGACTTTACTCCTGGCGGGTCGTTGCACGTGACTCTCGGTCTAAGCAAGCGAGCACAACTACAGTGTTTTACCCTTGCCATGTACAACGCTTTATGGGTGCAGGCTTCCAGATGTTAAAGCCAGTCACTTTTTTATTAGTATATTAAGACGATGTTTTTACATTTTTTCTTAACGCACTCGTTAAGTAACATTTGAAGATACCATAATGTGTGTGTTGTTTGGAGTGGATAACGATATATACTTGAAGTCATGTGGCCTGAAAACATCGTGCGTTTAATGTCTTTGAGGCTATTTGCATTAAATGAACTTTTAAAATGGGTGCCAGGTTTATTCTTCAGGTACCAAGGTTTACTGTGGAAACAAGCTTATATTAGTTAAGTCTAGCAAATCAATACAATTACAGTTATACACCCTCATTGGCGTTTTAGGCAATTGTACTGAAAGTTTTAACTTCCTCAACGGTCCGATGGATAGGAGATGACGGGGCAGATTTACAAGCCCTTTGCATCACTTTTGCGTCACTTTTACCATTTAAAAATTGGCGCAAGGGGCTTGTAAATCTGCCCGAGATGTTTAAAGTGACTCTTAAGTTCATCTAAGCAACGTTATCTTCCCCATTGTTATTGAATGGCATTTTTGAATGAAGCTAAATCCCTTAATTCACTGCATAGAACGTGACTAGGAGAGTTGTCACAGGAAACAAAGTCACAGTCACCTTAGGAACAGCGAGCAAAAGCGTCATAGGCGGTAGAGATACGTGTGGGAGAGACCAGAGAAGTGGCTCCCTTGACCGAAGACACCACAGGTATGGGTGTGCCATTTGTTAGCTTGCACCAGTGAATAGATGGGGCAACCACTTTATGTTTCAGTGTTTCATACCAATTTATGTGAGATATCAGGTTTTTCTTTTTACACCTGTCAGTAGCAAGATTTTCTCGGCGGGCTTTAAACCGCTATCAACTTCGATGAGCAGAAGTTCCGTTGGTGTTCTAGACAATCTATCCCAGGTGCTGTTTTATTTCTTCTGTAGTAGTCTTTTCCCATTTACTATAGACCATGTGTGAAACAGTAACAATGATGGCACTGAAGAACCAAGGCCCCAGTGCTTTGCCAACAAACATTGGCACCTGAGTGACCTCTGAAGGGAAACATCCTTTACAACGCGGTGTTTACACCGCGGGGCCTTTACGACGCATTCATCACAACGCAAGTCGTTACTAGATTCCAACACCTTCCTTACTGTTACGTGGGCTGGAGTTGGAATAGAAAATTAAAATAATCCACAATCCAGCGCCCTCCAACGCAAGTCGTTGTAACGACTTTCGTTGTGATAACTGCGTTATAATGGTAGCATGGTGTAAACACCGCGTCGTAATGACATACATCCCCCATGAAGGCTCCTTGAAGCCCGACCGCTACTTCAGTACAGTTGCTTGCATTAATACGTTTTTTTTCCGTTTTGTACTTTCTTAAATGTGATTGGGGGTCAAAAATTGTAAATTATTTCCCTTACTGACCACTTTATGAACTCTGTCACTTCAACCAAAAATGAAACGCATATTATTTGCATAGTGGACGTTGCCCGTTTTGCTTGTGATAAACTGTGCACACTGTAGTTCATTGCAACGTTCCCGCTAACTTCAGCAATAAGATCTGCTTGCCTACAGCTAGCACTGGACATTTCGAGGCGTCTAAATGAGTCCAGGCAGAGCACTGCATTTCTGGAATCCTGTCTCTTGGTCCAGTTGGTGAGAGTAGGCCTTTTTACTTCTGATTCTTCTCAACGTGCTCTACATATAACAGGTTTAACTAAAAAGCCTCATCTAGTCCATCTCCAAGGCAATCAGTGAATATCTAGATTTAGGCATAATGTGAACTAAAAAGTATTAAAAGAAAATCTCATTAACCCCCATCCCATTATGCCACCTTTACCATGAGCTAAAATGACTATGATAACAAAAAATAAAAACATTACCACATGACTGTCATTGGGCCATATTTGGAGTGTGAGACCAACCAGCATTGAGAAAAAGGACAGTCGTAACCAGATTTGTATTGCTTCTCCACGAGGCAGCCATGTCTCCGAGTGCCCAGCTGTAGCGGTACAGTATCTTTTTACAGCTTTCCTAGCTGAATGATGGTCTATCAGCCATTGCATTTCCTTCAGGTGTTATCGTTGTAGAGCTAATGGTTTGGATGTTTATGACACAGCATTTGCCTGTGAGGAAAGACTAGCTTTTGCCTGACCCTGTTTGGTGACTTGCACCATTGGGCTAATTTGGTTATAAAAATGCAATCAATGCAACACATGGCCAATACTGGAAATGTTAAACTAAATGAATGTTTCGTGATTACATTCTGTGTTTATGATCCTTTAGACATGATCCAGTTCACCAGGTGCCACACTAACTTGGATGTTGTTTGATTTAGATTGAGGTTTGCCAAGAAAGAGATAATTTCAGTGATCCTCTGCTGACTTAATCTGTTTTCATCGAAAAGGCAATCTCATAATGTAGCATCCTGTATATCTTGGCTTTATTTGTTTCCTCCAATGGAGCACCGGCCAAGTACTGTATCTTTATGCTTTAGGTGTTTATGTGTTCCTTTGGGGACTCTTTTTTTATTTCTTGCCTGCTCATGTTTAACTGTGGGTGCGTGTTCTCTACTCTGACTGCCAGAAGCACTTCTTATAAGTGTTCTGTTTTGCCTTTTGTTCTCCTGGCTCATCGCGGCGCTCATTTCACGTCTGCTTCGCTTATTGTTTTTGTGTGCCTCATGCTCAGCACACTGCACACTTCAAGTCTGCTGTGCTTTACATTCATTTTGTGTTCCTAATCCTTTACATGCTCGTGTTCCACTGAGGGTGCATGTTAAGCTTTTGTGCCTGTTGCAATTCACTTAATCTCGACCGCGCTGCCCTCCCACCACCACCTCCTCCCGCCCGGATTAGATCTAAATTCATCCCAGCTGCACAATGTTTGTAGCTTATTTGGAGAACAAACCCTACTGTGTGGTTCGCTAATAAACCCGCCATCTTGAAACTGCCAATATTCTCACTTTCAAAAAACACTAAAGCAGGAAAAGTGCAAACATAAAAAAAATGAATAGGATTTAGACAATCATATTAAAGATTTCTTATATTTATTCATCAGAGTTTTGTGATTTATGACACTTTTTTTTGCATACAATATACCTGTCACTAAACCAGAAAAAAAGGATTCATATAAATAATTATAAAAAATATAGTCCCAAATTTTCTAATTATGCGTTGGCAGCAGGCATTAATAACAGGGATGTATGACGTTACAACGCATACTTTTAGCACGCATACCTTTACAACGCAATTTTTACAACGCAGGATCTATTACAACGAACTACCATTACACCGCATGTTTTTACATCGCAGATGCCTTTACAACGCATACCATTACAACGTAAGTATTGGTAAGTATATAATATTTTTAAAAATGTAAGTAATTAAAATTAATATAATTTAATTTAATTTTAATTTTATTTTATTTAAAACCCAAACCTAGCCCTGAACCCTAAAAATACCCCTGTACCCCAAAACCCAAACCTAGCCCTGAACCCTAAAAATACCCCTTTACCCAAAAACCCAAACCTATCCCTGAACCCTAAAAATACCCCTTTACCCAAAAACCCAAACCTATAAAATTTTTAATATAATTATATACTTACCAATACTTACGTTGTAATGGTATGCGTTGTAAAGGCATCTGCGATGTAAAAAAATGCGTTGTAATGGTAGTTCGTTGTAATGGATCCTGCGTTGTAAAAGTTGCGTTGTAAAAGTAGTCTGTTGTAATAATTGCGTTGTAACGGTTGTTTACCTAATAACAGACATGTAGTGAAGGAACAAGGTACACATCTTACTGGCTAGACGGCCAATGTCAGAATTACATTGGTGGGAGCGCACTTTCAAGGCGGGCTGGGAGTGAGGTCCGTTCGGCAGTTTCCTTGCACTTTCTTGATGCTGCAATGCTGCAGAAACTTGCCCTGGAATGGATCAGTGGGGTATTTGGAGCCTTTCGGCACTGCTCAAAACAAACAAATTCTATAACATAACAAGTGAGCATCTGGGGCTTGTGTGAGCAGAGGACGTGATTTGTAAAAGTGGGGGGAGTTTTAGGGTTTGATTAACTGGTGTGGTTGAAGTGGAATATAGGTAACTTGTTTATAACACTTCCTGCCACTTGGTGCCCCCTCTTTATGCATCTGTAGCATGCGCTCTCCTTCTTTCTCTCTCCCTCACACACTTTCTGCTACTCCATCTAGAGTTCATTCATCACTTCTTGCATAAACTACCTATCCCTCTATAACTTAATTTCTATCTATTCTATACAGCTCTCACCCACGTATTCAACATGTGACGTAATTGCACGACATAAATATTCTGCACACCACACAATTCCACCCCATAAAATTCAACAACTAAAAATTCCAATTCAGCCCAGATACTTCCACTCCAAATCACATACATTCACTTCACTCAAAACCAAAACACATAGATAAAATACATTGTCATTTTTAGTGCCAATAGCTCTAACTCTCACAAATGCAAGACCTATTGCATTGTAAAGGCTTGTTTAAATAGTAAAAGATTTTACGAAACCGTTTGCATTATCTAGCATGATTCCCCCTACTCAGGAACTCTGCAATGGACTATCGGACTACTTTCAAGATAACATTTTAGACATTTACTCCACGTTCGGCCCTACTCTGGATTGCCCGGTTCAAAACTCAGTGGTAACCAATAGTGAGCCATTCACCACCTTTCACCCGATCTCCACTGATTTAGCACTCCAGAAATTGCTTGCCTGTAAATCAAGCTCCACAAAGGACCCCTGCCTGGCATTAATATTTAGCTCTTTAGCCCCCCTCATTATCTCTCCTTTGTACTTGATTTGGAACACCACCCTGTGAACTGGGGCTTTCCCTCTTTCCCTTTGACCTGGAAACAGGCCATGCTAATACCTATTTTGAAAAAAACGGATGTGAATCCTTCAGTTTTTAAAAAAACACCGCTTATCTCCCTGCTACCTAAACGAGCCAAAGTACAGGAAAAAGTAGTTCAGGAGCAATTATCGAGCTATCTTGAGACGTGCCATCATTTACACGACTCACAATCAGGGTTTAGATCCGGATATAGCACAGAGACTGCGCTGCTGGAGATTTCTGAAACCATTTGTGAATGTTTGGACGCAGGTGAAGCAGCGATGCTGGTGCTTCTCGACCTGTCCGCGACATTCGATACGGCCTCTCATGATATTTTGCTTGAGAGACTATACAGTCTCTGGATTCAGGGTACCCCTCTATCCTGGATCAGATCCTTTCAAGATCGCCGCAATCAACAGGTCTCCCTTGAGCCATTTGTGTCCGAGGAGAAACCACTGAACTGTGGAGTCCATCAGGGCTCCGCACTGGGCCCGCTATTTTTTAATGTATATCTCTCTCCTTAGGCCTCAGTGGTAGAATCTTGCGGTGTCAGAGTGATTTCTTATGATGACAACACACAATTAATGTTCTCATTTAAGGATCACTCTGAAGCAGCTTTCTCTAATTTTAGACACTGCTTGTGCAACATCTCCACCCGGTTGGCATCAAACACGCTTAGGCTGAACTCTGATAAAACCGAGGTGCTGTTTTTCATCAAAAAATCCTCCTGCACCTCTATTTTTATTTATTTTTATTTACGTCATTTATAAAGCGCCTGAATCACCCCGAATGGGGTATCTCTGCGCTAAGCACAGCTGATGCGCTCGGTAACAAAATTAGAAGAGTATCATTTTGATCTTCTTTCTGAATTTGTGGTGAGACGAATCTTAAGAGGCAGTTGAGTCCACAGTTTAGGGGCGAGGTAGGAGAAAGATTTTCCTCCCAACCTGGTTTGCCTTATGCGCGGGACCGTGAGCAGGCCCTTCCCTTTGGAACGAAGGGAGCGAGGCGGTAAATATTCCACTAGCTTATCTGCGAGATAGGCTGGGCCCATCTGGTTTATGCCTTTAAAAACGATGCAACAGATTTTAAAATGTATTCCTTTGCGAACTGGCAGCCAGTGAAGCTTACGCAACAGGGGAAGTGAAGGGACACGGGGGGGTGCCAGTTACCAGGCGAGCAGCAGTATTCTGGATCACCGGAAGACCTTGCAATGCTGATTCCTTAGCGGCAATCAGCAAAGCATTGCTGAAGTCCAGACGGCTGAGTACCAGAGCGTGAACAAGGGTTTCACGTGTGGATCTGGGTAAAAAATAAAAAATCTTACGGTGGAGGCTAAGTGCATAGAAACAAGCCTTTTTGATTGTAGCTATGTTTTCATCCATGTTAAGATCTTTGTCCATTAACACCCCTAAGTTTTTGACAACTTTCTTTGGCAGAGGCAATGGTCCCAAGTCATCAGGCCATAAACTAGGGGACCAACTGGTGATCGCGTCTTTCAAGAGTATGACTTCAGTCTTTCCTGCATTAAGCTGCAGGAAGTTACTGCTCATCCAAGAAGTCGTGGCTCTCATCCCTTCTCTGAACATGTTTTGGATGTCAGGAGTATCTTTCTTGTAAGATAGGATGAGTTGAGTGTCATCCGCGTAGGAGATTGGGATAAACCCAATCTTCCTAAGCAGAGCTGAGAGAGGAGCAATATATACATTAAACAGGGATGGGCTCAGGCAGGACCCCTGCGGTACCCCTTTGGTGACTTGGGTGGTCTTAGAAAAAAAAGGTCCAAGTTTGACTGTTTGCGTCCTGAAACCAGGCCAAAGCAGAATTCTGGATGCCTTTGGAGCTCAATCTGTCCAGCAGGACTTGATGAGAAATGGTATTAAAAGCGGCGGACAGGTCAAGCAGTATAAGAATCACTGCTTGACCATCGTCCGACAGCATACGAATATCGCCAGTTACGTTCACCAATGCTAGTTCAGTGCTGTGCAAGGGGCGAAAACATGATTGGGAATGATCAAGGCAGTAGGAAGCTTCTATAAAAGTGGAGAGATGGACGTTAATATGCTTTTCCAGTAGTTTGCTATACAGAGAAAGTAAAGAGATAGGGCGGTAGTTGGACACCTCACTAGGAGATAGTTTAAGTTTTTTCCTAATGGGCATGATCGGCGCATCCTTCCATTCTTTAGGGAGACGGCCCTGTTTAATGGAGCAATTGAGGATGGAGCAGATAGGCTCAGCTAATTCGGCTGCAAGTTGTTTTGCTTCTTTGGTGGGTAATAAATCTCTGGGAGAGCCCGATTTGGCGGATTTTAGTAATGATTCTGTATCCTGAATAGTGAGCCAGGGAAATTCTTTTAAGGTAAGCTGATTTTTAAGAGCCAGGTCGTGGCCAGTTGGAGAAATGTAGTTAGTGTTAGTAGGGAAAGCTAATATCTTATTGTAGATGTTCTCTATTTTTTGTGAGAAATGATTAGCTATATTATCGCACAGTGGTTGAGTTGCTTCCTCTTCTGAATTGCAAGTTTAAGGATTAGTGAGAGATTTTAGGATGTGGAAGAGGGTTTTGGGGGTGTTGCCTGCTTGCTCCAGCTGGCTGGCTATATGATTTTTCCGTGCGAGTTTAAAATTTTTGTGGTAGAAGTCTAGAGCCACTTTATAATGTTCCTACTTGTATAATTTTTATTTCGGCGCCACTGTCGCTCTAACCTTTTACATTTGCTTTTCTCTAGGCGCAGATTCGCTGTGTACCAAGGTGACTGTGTACGAGTGGGGGCCACGCAGGATTTTTTCTCAGGAATTAAGATATCTAGAGTAAGCTTAATTGTATTATGAAAGGACGACAAATGATTGTCGACTGTGTTCGAAATGGGTTAATATTAACCCTGGGCGAAGCACTACGCTACGCTTGCATAGTTTGCGAAGTTTGCACAACTTCGCACTACGCGAGCTGCACGTAGCACAGTGCGAACACGCGTAGTGCAACGTAGCGTAGTGCAGCGGTCATTTTTTGCTTGTTCGCGGTCCTCAACGTCATGTTCGCGACCACGAGCAAACAAAATGACATCCCGGTGAGATTCTCAACGCGGGGAGGTCAGGTTTCTCATTGCTAGTGGTTACGCATGCTCGCAACTGCTCGCGATGAGAAACTACCAGTTTGCGTTGAGAAAGCTGCCGCTCGAGTAAAAATCTACTCGAGCAGCAGAAAACTACAGCTCGCACTGTGCAAGTTGCCGTTTTCAATGATTGCACAGTGCCGGATGCTTGTTCGCACTGTGCAATCATTGAAAACGCATCTTGCACAGTGCGAACATGCTACTACGCAGCTCGCGTAGTGCTACGTGAAGTTCGCGTAGTGCGAAGTGCACTTCGCGTAGCTTCGCGTAGCGCTACTTCGCGAACTACGCCCACCCTTAATATTCAGGGGTGTGTGCAGCACGAAATTTACTGGGAGTGAGTTTCTGTCACTGTCTGTATGTGTGCATTATTGGAGCCTTTTTATATACATGTTCACGGGTGCCAGTCAGATCAAAAGATATGCACGAGTGATCCGACCATGTTTGAGGAGTAGTGGCTTTATACGAGATATCGAATGAATTGGAGAGGATTTGGTCTAAAACATGGCCAGCAATATGTGTCGGGGTATTGTTCCTTTTTGTGAGTCCAAGAGCAGACATTTCCCTCTGGAACGTGGTGGCATCCGAATCATCAGGGTTGTCACTATGAGCATTAAAATTGCCTAATAATAAGAACTTATTTGTTGATATCACATAGGGGGCAATCAGGTCCTGAAGAAGTGAGATAGAAATAGCAAGAGGACCGGGGTCGATAAACAAGAGCTCCCTTCCAGCTTAATTGTGAGTGAAGATCGATTCTGAATATAAGAATCTCTATGTTGTCACTACAATATTGGTCTAATATTGTCGCTATTACTGGATCTTTATAAATAATTGCAACTCCACCACAAGTTTTATGTGGCCTATCTAGTTTTAAGATGCGATATCCGTCAGGAACCACCATAGCAATATCCGGAGCGGAGGAGGTTTCTGTTAGGAATCCTATGTCCGAGGAAGCTGAAACTAATAGGTCCCATATGTTAGTGGAATGCTTGGGAATGGAGCGAACCTTCGCCAAAAAGCAATCCCAGTTGGTTACAGATGCACTGTAGGTATCGACAGTGACAGAGGAGACATTGGCCAGGGAGAGTGGCAAGCTGTGGTAGCCACATAGAAGGCAAGATAACGGGCCTTCACCGAGGGGGGGAATCGGTGAATACAAGTGTAAAGCTCATTACCTGCAGAGGGAGACGAAATACAATCTTTAATGGAAATCAGCTCCTGTCTAGAGTAAGTGATGATAGTGCTGGAATGCACTGATTGACGAGTAAGTGAACCGCATGGGTCCTGGCTCCGGGTGACGAAATGGCGCGGTTGGGTGCAGACGGGCTTGCCTTTGGCATGCCGCTGGCGCCCCCGCTGCGCACGCCCGCTGCACGTCACCCCCAGCATCCGGTTTTAAAGGGAAAGATGTTAGAGCGCTAGAACACTCACCTCTTCCTAAAGGAAGTGTGTTAAATGCCACTGAGGAAAAATAGAAAAGAAGGAGAAACTCCCTCCACAACAATCGAGCAATGCTCATGGTGGACCGGGGAGTTAGGAGCAGGAGAATAGAACTGAGTAAGTAAAAAAGATTTTCTATTAAAAAATGCCACTTGTTAGCCGCTCTGACTAACAAATTACAAAGTGCTCAAAAACGAACCATTAAAACATTATTGCTGGATCCCAGTGTCAGCGCGTCCATGATTTATGATGGTGGCCAATGGAGTTAAACCCCCTCCGGAACCTGTGGACTCAGCCAGGAATCTCGGATTCTGGTTCAACAACGAGTTATCCTGTAAATCTCAATTCAACCAGGTTTCATCAGCGTGTTTTGGTCAATTGCATATGATTCGCAAAATTCTCCTTTTTCTCCCTCGGGAATTTCGCCGGACCATTGTTCACGCCCTGCTGACCTCACATCTGGACTATGCAGCCTGTATCTATGCTGGGGCTCCTGCCTACCTGATCAAACGCTTACAGATTGTTTAGAACGCGGCGGCCAGGTTGATCGATAACATCCCATATCGCCACTCGATTTCTACCCACCTGAAGAAGCTTCACTGGCTTTCAGTGACCAGGCGCATTCAGTTTAAGTCACTGGTTTTGACTTTTAGAGCAATGCAGGGTCAGGGACCGACCTCTCTTAGAGGCTGACTTAAGCATGCTCAGTCTAACCGCTCACTCAGATCAATCATCTCCGCCTTTTGGTGACTCCCCGTTTTTGCCTCTACAGAATGGATGGCAGATCTTTTGCAGTGATCACGGCTAAAGCCTGGAACAACCTGCCAATGTCCTTGCAGATGGCTGAATCTGAATCTATTTTCCGATACCACTTGAAGAACTGGCTGTTTTCCAACTCTTAGCCCTCTATGCGTACCCGCACCTGCCGCCTGTCTTAGAGCCGGGAAACGCCAGCTGGGGGTAACTGTTTGCTTTACAAGCTTCAAATAAGAATAATAATAATAATGTTGATTCTATTAATAACCTGAGTTTCACTCCGTTCCACATTCCTCTTCATTAGAAGCTCAACCTCTGACTTCCCTTTCTCTTCCTTCTTAATCCTCAACAGCAAAGGTACAAGTTTTGAAAAAGGCTTCCTTCCTCTTAACACCTCAAGTGGTATTCTACCTGTTACTGAATGAGGTGTAATCGTGTTTGATAACAACATACTTTGAAGAGGTTGCTTCCATGATAACCCAAACGTAAGTGCCAATTGTATTGCCTCTTTGACAATTCCATTGAACCGCTCAACCAGGCCATTACTTTCGGGATAATACAACAACGCCCTTACATGATTAACACCACATTTTTCCAAAAATGACTGCATCTTACTTGATTTAACCTCCACCCCATTATCAGACACCAACAATCCTGGTACACCTTCGCTAGAAAAAATATCCTCCAAAAAATCAATCAATAACCACCTCCGTGGTCACACTTCCATCAATATGAACTTCCATCCACTTAGAGTAATGCCCAATGAGAACAATGACATATGCCTTCTTGGATGGTAACGTGGTAAATGGCCCCATAATATCAATTGCTACTTTCTGCCAAGGCCCATCAGATAAATCTACTGTTTGCAAAGGTACCACCACTGGTTTAATCACTTTGTCACTTGACTTGCATGCATTAGATTCCCGCACCCAATGATCCATACCATCCAAACCAGGACTCTAAATTTCTTCTTAAACCTTCCGCCTCATGCTTGACATCCTCCAATGGCCTTCATGTCCTAATTTGGCAATGTTTTTGCGCTTCTCAATAGGAGGTACAAACCTATCTCCTCTTAGGACAATACCATTACAAAAGGATAATTCCTCCTTTACCTTCCAAAATGTGCTAAATTCAGCTTGCAATTGCCATTCCAATGGCCACCCATTTACAATTTTTTTTTTACAACCAACAGCACGACATCTTTTTTCATTTCCTCTATCCATTTCAACTCAGACAACTCTAACCCATTTGCCACATCTCTGTCCCTACGACACATCACATCTTCATACATGTAACCCACATCACGTCTACTCTCATCCATTTCCTGTGCGTTGCACGATTCCACTGGTAACTGTGACAATTCATCAGCAACACAAGTATTTTTGTCTGGAACACATACAATATCATAATAATACATTTGCAACTTTGAAGCCAATCATGCTAACTTTTTTGTTATATTTTTCCTACTTCCTGGTTTTGAAATATTCACTAAAGTGTTATGGTCTGCACAGATTCCCAATTTCCTGCGACCAAACATACATCCTGAAACACTCTACAGCCCCAGTTGGAGAGAGTAATTCTTTCCCTATCACTGAAAGATTTCTGTCGACTTGTGTCGGGGTCCGAGATGCCTATGCAACCATTGACTCATTACCATCCTTCTTTTGTGATAGAACAGCTCCTACTCCGTAACCACTGGTATCCACAGATATAGTAAATCCAACCCCATGGCGCATTTACAACCTCATTCTTGATTGCTACAAACTCCTCCTTGCCAACAACCAAATGTTGCATTTTTCTTCAATAACGCTCATAAATTTTCCACCTTCCAGACATCATTTTTCACAAAACGGGAACTAAACTCTGTTAGCCCCAAAAAAGGCATTAACTGTTCTTTAGGCTTGGGCTCAGGAGCATTCACGATAGCTTCAACATGACTGATTGTTGGACGTACGGCTTCCTTAGATATAATGTGCCCCAAGTATTCCACCTGCCGTTTTCCAAAACCACATTTCTCTTCCTTCACACTCAGAACATTTTTCATTAGAGCATGTAAAACCTCCTTCAATGTCCCATCATGCTCTTTTTTGTCCTTTCCAAATATCAAAATGTAATCCTAAACACCTTCCCACCTGTTATGCCTGATAATACTCTGGACATCTCCCTCTGAAAATCAGCAGATGCACCTGATGACCGTAAAGGCATTCTTCTATACTGGATCCTGCTTTCAGTTGTTATAAAAGCTGTGCAATGCCTAGAGTCTGGTATGCGCTGGCAAAATCAATTGTAGTGAATACAGTAGCCTCCCTGTGATTAGCTGACCTGGTATATGCTGTCCACTGATTAAAGTGGGCACCTCGCGCCAGTCCAAACCGCCCTTATGCTGATTTAAGAGGTCAAAGATAACCTTAGAAAGCTATCCAAGAGGTAGCTGTGGAGAGCAGCCTTCAGGCGTAGCCTTGATGGAATGCTAAGCAGCTTGTTTTACCAGAATGCAATCTTATTGTATTAATTAAATGAAAGGAGAACCACACAGTAGTTATAAAAATATGTATTTATTTATATAACACTCACTAGTATGACACAATATCTTCTACACGAATATATTCACGAAGCAAACAATACTGTAGCACAGAAACGATAGTTAGTAGCAATAAAAGACAGTTGTTATTGTTATTGTTATTGTTATATGTACTTCTAAAGCGCGACACTCATCCAACAAGGATATCACGGCGCTAAAATTAAACAGTAAACCATAAACAAATTACCAGGGACTACTATATATTCTATTTAGGGAATAATGCAGTTTTTAGTTTTTTCCTGAAAGTGAGGTAACAATCAGTACATCGAAGATCGATAGGCAAGTCATTCCAACACTTAGCGGCAAGGTGCGAAAAGGCCCGCCCGCCCATCCTGGATAGTTTTATTCGTGTGGTGACTGCTTTAGCTGTGGCTTGTGAACGTAAATTCCGAACTGGGGCGTAGAGCTTGATTCTGTTCCGCAAGATGTAAGGGCCAGTATTATGCAAAGTTTTATGAGCAATGCACAACATTTTAAATACTGCTCTTTGCCTCATAGGCAGCCAATGTAACATTCTCAGGCAGTTTGTAGCAGAATCGTACTTTTTCTTATCACAGACAGCTTTGGCTGCCGCGTTCTGGACCAGCTGTAGTTTGGAAAATAAATAATCCGCCGTACCAACAAACAGCGAGTTGCCATAGTCCAACCTACTAGTCAGTAAAGATTGAACTAAAATCTGTCTACATTCCATCGGAATCCAGGGAAAAACACGTTTCAGCATTTTTAGTATGGCGAATCCTTTGCCACAGATTGTGGTAACATGATGCTTCATAGATAAAGTGGTGTCCATATGGATTCCCAGGTTTCTAGCGGTCAGGGTTGGGTTTGGTGGTGTACCTAAAGTATTTGGCCACCAAGAGCTGTCCCAAAGCTGTTTGGATCCGCCGAATAAAAGAATTTCTGACTTGTCAGCATTTAATTTCAGGTAGTGCCTATGCATCCAGTTAGATAGCTCTGACAGGCAGTTATGTAACCTGTTTTTGGCGTCCTCTTCACCATTGAGGGTTACCATCAACTGAGTATCATCAGCATAAGAGCAGATATTGATACCCCATTTATTGCCTATAGATGCCAATGAAGAAACATAAACATTGAACAATGTTGGGCTCAATGTTGCTCCCTGTGGCACCCCATATTTGATCTTCCGAGGAGTGGAGGTAAGGTTTCCTAAACAGATGGACTGGCATTTATTCGATAGAAAAGACTCCAGCCAGTTCAGGGCTTTACCATGAATTCCTTTAGCAGCTAGCATATTTATTAGCAGTTTGTGGGAAACGGTATCAAACGCCGCTGATAAATCAAGTAACATCAGGGCGACCGTTTTGCCTTTATCAATCTGCGTTCGAATGTCGTCCATCACAGCCAGGAGTGTTGTCTCAGTACTGTTATTCGATCTAAAACCAGTCTGAGAAACATCCAGCAGGTTATTGGTTTCCAGAAAGCTTGACAACTGTTTAGTTACCAATCGTTCTAAAACCTTTGATAGATATGGAAGCTGTGAGATGGGACGGTAATTGGCTGGATCGTTTATGTCCGCGCCGGCTTTTTTTAATAGTGGTATTACAGCTGCATTTTTTCAGACTTCTGGGAATTCAGCTTGGTCCAAGGAAAGATTAAGAACTTTTGTAACTGCTGGATATATTACGGGTGTAAGCTGGGAGAAGATATAGTGTGGACAGACATCCCATGGTGATCCTGATTTGATTTCTAACATAGCTTTGCTAACTTCTTCTTCAGAAAAAGTGCCAAAAGTAGAGCAGCTGGCCTGCATAGTAGAATCAACATGATACTCTACATGGTCCTGGCTATTATTTACAAAGGAAGCATAGATTTTATCAATTTTTTCACTAAAAAAATCACTAATTTTGGAGCAGTTTTCATGTGAGGGAGTCAAGTTTGAGATGAGACACGGTGGGTTACAGAGTTCTTTTACTATTTTAAAAAGCTCCTTCGAGGAATTTTTGTTGTCTAGTATTCTTTGGGAAAAATAGTCTTTCTTTGCTTTGCGTATAGCTGTGTTGTATACTTTCAGCTGATGTTTATAAGTAGCTCTGTCTTCGAGCGTTTTACTTAGTCTCCATTTGTGTTCCTATGTGGTACATTTTCTTTTTACAGTTTTTAGATCTGAGCCGTACCATTTCTCTGAGATTTTTCGTTTAGGTCGATCTATAGTACGGGATAGTGAACAATGATCCAACGCTTTCTCAATGTTGCTAAGCAATTGACGAATTTCTTCCTCACTGGAAGTTCCAGGACTAAAATTATAATCAAAGTCTTCTTTAAATTTTTCCACAGAGAATTTTTTCCAACATTTTGTGGAATTTGTCGACTGAACGAAAGGTCTTTTATTCTTTATAGGTAGGTTCAAATTAAATTCGATCCTATAGTGATCCATCCAAAGAGCCCACAGAGGGACCAAACCATATATAAATAGTGGTATAAGAACCACAACTCGAGTCAAGACGAGCTCTAGAGTAAGTAGAATCGCTGGGACCCCAAGGAACCACCCAAGGTGAGTAAGTGCGAACCCCCACGGAGGACAGGTGCAGTGTCGGAACACGACTGCGTGCTCCGTACAATCCTATGAGGAAGTTGCGGTTGAAGTTCTAAGGTTTAAGGACCCTTCTCAGTGTGCTTCAAAGAAACCCCGTGGAAGTTAGGAGGTTGGAGAGCCACCCCATCTGTGGATACCGTAGTACCAGAGTTACCTATCCCAGGGAAGCCGGGTGCATAGGTCTGAAGTAGCGTTGGAAACCGCCGTCGATCTCAATGGGAGACTTCAAAGAAGAGTCACTGCTGGAAGGATGAAGAACATCCGGTGGAATCCAAACGTGTATTTGGGATGAAGTGTACCTGGAAGCAGAGGGGACAGAGTCTGGGTCACTGGGAGTGACCAGGGGCACGGTAGACGAATGCCCGCCGATGTCGGGCGCTTCAGCTGCGTTGACGGTGTTTTTGAATCTGCAGCCACGGGGACCCATAGATGTCGAAGACAACCAGGAGCCGGATGAGAGCTGTCCCATAAAGGATGTCAAATGCTTGGGGGTTCGGTGTCCTGCATGGGCACCAACAAGCCTTGGCAATGGCAACCCACGCAGAAAGTCAAAAAGAGTAACAGTTTGGACCAGCAAAGTCCAGGAGATTCACCACAGGAAGGGGAGTCAGGGCAAGCCTGCAGCAACTAGGGAAGCCAATGGAAAACAAAGGTGACCCTCAAGTGGATTCACAGGTCAGAGGCAAAGGAGTCACGAGAGGACCTCAGGTGGATTCACAAGATGACAGTCCATGGAGCACTCAGTGTGAGGAGGACAAAGATCTTGGTAAGAAATGTGCCCAGAGATTGGGGATGTCAGTAGCCCAATGCACTTGTCTGGCAACAGCCAACAAGCATATGCACTTGCAAAAGTATGCAGTGCACAGGGGTTAAGGTTTCACAGTCCTCACAAGGGACCTACCTCCTGTGTTGCTGGGATCTTTGGAGTCCAGAGGAGCTCAGGAACAGCAGACTGGTACTTTGGGATGTGGTGCCTGTTGATGCAGGGGAGTGACTCCTTTGCTCCAAGGGAGATGTCTTCAGTTGTGCTTGATGGTCCACAGGTCCTGCACAGTTCCTGTATGGTGCAGAGACACAGACAGACAATGCAGCAGACTGAGTGGAAGATGAAGTCTGGCCCAAACAAAGTCCAACGAAGTCTATGTGTCCAGATGGTCGAAGTTCAGTGGTTTCTGGTTCAGAATCTTGTCCACGTCGAATCTATGGTCCTACAGCCAGTTATACCCCTTTGTACCCACAGGAGATGGTTGGACAGATGCAGGGGATCCTCCCAGGGGAGGGTCTGGACAATGGCAAGGATACTCCTCTGTCTTGTGTCCAGGTTCGCGCCACAGTGGGAGCCATCGGTTCCCAGAACTGGTTTGAGCTGGACTATGCACAGGGACACCAAGTGTGCCCCTCGTGCAGACTTTCAGGCACTTTGGAAGTGCACCCACCAAACCCCAATACCAAATCCTGTCTGTGTGGTGGCCACACCTCCCTGTGACAGGATGCCTATTGTTCTGCCTTCCTCTTCTTGAGCTTGGCTCAGCAGCAGGAGGGCAGAATTGTGTCTCTGGTCGGCAGCAACCCTTGTGTGCTGTCTGGGTCGAGAAGGGTGGTACCGGAAAGACCAGGGACCCACGAAGCTCGCACCAAAATGGTGGAATCATACCTCCCACAATGGTTACTGGGGTGGAGGAATGATTCCAAGGTGTTTGATACCAAACACAACATGGTTTGTTGCAGCCGTTTTCGAGATAGCATTTTACGCAAGCATACCATGCACCTCCATGTATATGTCTGGTTGCGTCACCAACAGCCCGGGAGAAGGGTCTCCGTATGCTAAATGGATGCTCTGCTCATGCAGGGGCACCCTCTCACGTAAAACCCAGCACCCTGCCTTCAGGATTGTCAAGGTCTGCTATAGGGGTGTTTTAAGTGTAGTGACCAATAGATATAGTAAACCTATATCTTTCGTAAAATCTTACACAGACTGCTATGGCAGACATGTAGTTCCATTATGCATGGCCTCTCATGGGTGGCATAATACATGCTTCAGCCCATGAGAGGCCTCTGGGTTACCTATGCCCTGGTGTACTGTATACTAGGGACTGACAAGGGTACCCCAGTATCCAATCTGGAGTGTACCTAGTCCATATCAATTAATCAATCAATCAATCAATCAATCAGAGTACTTGTAGAGCATGCTACTTACCCCTGAGGGCCTCAAGGCGCTGAGGGGACGGGTTAATACTACTGCTCAAAGAGGCAGGTCTTGAGGAGTCTTCTGAAGGCGAGTAGGTCTTGGGTCTGCCGTATGAGGGTAGGGAGGGTGTTCCAGGTCTTGGCGGGGAGGTACGAGAAGGATCTGCTGCTGGAGGTTGTTGGATGCGGGGGACAGTGGCAAGGGCGAGGCTGGCGGAGCGGAGCTGGCGCGTGGGGTGTAGAAGCTGAGTCTGCTGTTAAGGTAGGCTGGTCCCGCGCTGTGGAGTGCTTTGTGTGCGTGGGTGAGGAGCTTGAAGGTGATCCTCTTGTCGACGGGGAGCCAGTGTAGGTCTCTCAGGTGGGGATGATGTGGATGCGGCGGGGGACGCTGACTATTAGTCAGGTGGAGGCGTTTTGGATGCGTTGTAGTCATTGTAGGTGTTTGGCTGGGATTCCTGCGTAGAGTGTGTTGCCGTAGTCCAGTCTGCTGCTGACGAGGGTCTGTGTCACCGTTCTTCTTGTTTCGGTCGGGATCCACTTGTAGATCCTGCGGAGCATGCGGAGGGTGTAGCAGGAGGAGGAGATGGCGTTGACCTGCGTAGCCATGGAGAGGGAGGAGTCGAGGTTGCGTGCATGGTCGCTGGGTGTTGGTGCTGTTCCCAGTGTGGTTGGCCACTAGGAGTCGTCCCAGGCTGAGGGGGTTGGGTCTGAGGATGAGTACCTCCGTCTTGTCCGAGTTCAGTTTCAGATGGTTGCTCCTCATTCAGTCGGCGACGGCCTTCATTCCCTCGTGGAGGTTGGTTTTGGCGGTGTGGGGGTCCTTGGTGAGGGAGAGGATGAGCTAGGTGTCGTCGGCGTAGGAGATGATATTGAGGTCGTGCTGGCGGGCCACTTGTGGGTGGGGGGCCATGTAGATGTTGAACAGCGTTGGGCTGAGGGATGAGTCCTGGGCGATGCCGCAGATGATGTCGGTGGCTTCGGATCGGAAGGGTGGGAGGCGTACGCTCTGTGTTCTGCCGGAGAGGAAGGACGTGGTCCAGTCAAGGGCCTTCTCTTGGATACCAGCTTCTAGGAGGTGTGTCTTTACAGTGCGATGGCAGACCGTGTCGCTGTTTGATGTTGATGACCTTCCGTAGTTGTGGTGCGATGGCTGCATCTGCTTTGTTGAATACGTGGTGTTGGCACGGGTCTGACGGAGATCCTGAGTGGATGGAGTTCATGACCTTGCGTGTTTCGTCGTCATTGACGGTGGACCAGGAGGTCAGGCGGATGGCGCTGGTGGTGTTCACAGGGGAGGTGAAGTCTGGCGTAGTCGGGGCAGTTGTGGTGTTGAAGCTGTTGTGGATGTTCGCGATCTTGCGGTGGAAGAAGATGGCCAGCGAGTCGCACAGTTCTTGTGAGGGCGGGATGTCGTTGGCGTTGGTGTAACAGTTTTAAGGAGAAAACAGATAGACTGGGGTCCTGATTACCAGGATCCCAGTCAGACTAGTAAAAAACTAACACAGCACTAAGAAAAAAGGGAGACTTGAAATATCGGCGGGGACATTGACCCACAATGACAAACACTGGCCACATAGTGATACGGCACAGCAAACGCCCACGGTGGGCGATGAACAGAGAGCACTCAATAAGCGACGATCCACTGAGGGGCTTGGTGAGGTGTGCCCAACATATGGCTGCGGTGGGGGCCAGGGGCTGCGCGGACATCCCGCTTGGGACCCCTTCTCTCCAATGCACCTAGGACAATTCTGAGCAGAAACGAACCATGCTAAGGGCTGTGGCAAAAATGCACTGCGCCTAGGACTAAAATTCAGGGGCATATTCACAAGAACGTTTGATTAACATCACCAAAAATTGCTAACGCAACTTTACACATCGCAGCCCATCGCGGGAAAATAACTCTGTGTTAACATGGAATTCACAACATGACAGGAGCATGCGATAGTCCGCCAAAAAGGCGGCCAATGTCAGAGATACAACCACCCTGATGGAGATAAATACACAAACCACAACACCAGAAATCGTGCGATGAGCCCATTCGCGATGAGGAAAGCAGGGATAAGCACCACCAGGACCATGAAACACACGGCAGGCAGGAATAAGCACAACAAAAGCCTGAAAAAGTTAGACAGACCAAACAGAAAACAACAGCCAAATACAATGGAGGCAACCTGAGACAGCAGACAACCCCACCAAACCCATTTGCAACAAAACATTAGACATGGCAGGCCATCTTGCACAAGATGAATGCAGCCTGAGTGCGGAGGAGGACAATTGCAGAAAACCAGAACTCCAGAAATTATGCGAAATGCACAAACAAGCAGAAACATGACAATAACAAGAAGGCAGCAATGCACACTGGAGGTGGGAGTCCAGCGCCACACCAGGAACTGGATGACATGGAGGAAATGATGTCCACCACATCAGTCTGGAGACGGTGGCAGGACACAGGGAGTGGAAACTGCACCAAACAACAGACACAACAGCAACAGGGAGAGGAACCAGCAGGGACTGAGGGAAGGGGAGAGATGGGCACAATGGCACATGTGCACACCTAAGCACAGCACAACTGCAGACAAACCATGCTCAAGAGTAACAAAACCAACCAGAAGCACAAGTCACACAACACGGTAATGTCACACCACTGAACAAGCACGGAAGTGAAGACAACATTGCCTGATAGGGAGAAGGGTGAGCCAAATCAGAGCAGAAGGAACATCTCACACACAATGCAGCACATACACATAGGAAGCAGAGCACCCCAACATCGAACACAATGTGGTACAAACACCAACTTGTGCACAAACAAACATAGGACACAAGTGCACCCGCCTGTGGCCAGTAAACGGCCATTCGCAACTGGCAAAGCATGAAACAGGGACATGATAATGCCCAAGTACAAACACACTGTCCTGATGGTGTAGCAATGCACGTATGGCAGGGAGCCAGAGAGTCTGTGACACACACATTGGCATACAAATCAAGAAACGACACCGTTGGAGACAAGTGAAAGTGCGGATACTTTATCAACAAGTGCGAGTCAGTACGGCTGAGAGAAGTGCCACGATATGTAAACAACAGCAGCAGCATGTTTGAATGAGGAAAGAAAAACCTCCCCAACACAAGTCAGTGCCAACCCGCGTTGGTTGTCCGCGCCTGGAACATGAGTCCTGGCCAATGCAGCCATGTCCAATGGCATCTTGGGATAGGTGACCATACCCACAACATGCAACCATGTGTCGGGACACATGCAATGGCTCACATCCAGTTGTGGCTGCAGGTACTTTGTCAGTCGTCCATGAACGCGACTGCAGCTGCGTAGGCCAACATCTCCAATGAGCGATCGTCGTCCACCACATCTGACATGTTGCCGATGTAATCCATTAGCTGACCCGGACAGATGTGCTGACTCCAACCACTGAACCCAATGTGCACCAAAGCCCATTCGGGTAGTGGCTCAATATGCTCCCTGCACACTACAACTCGTGCAATCTCCCAGGTCCAGTTTTCAGCCTGCAGGCCAAACATCCCTGCATGCCATAAGCGGTCATCCTGGTGATACTCCTGGTCGTGGGCCAACAGGGGGTGCATACACGCCTAGTAATCCAGGTCAGCTACCGTTACTTTGGAGAGGCAGACATCCATGGGCCACTCGAATATGCACGAGTGACAATGCATCAGAGGCTGCATGCAGGTGGCATGTGCAAACGGAAGTTCAGCCGGTAACTGATCAGCAGCCCTGCCAACGGCGGTGCCCCAGTACATGCAGCAGACGTGCACGGTACAGCTCCACGTGACTGGAGTCGAGCATGTATCTGGGATGGTCTGCCATTGCGTCAGTGGCTCTGTATGAAGCGGCACTGGCTTGGCCTGAGACAGTCCGGTGGATGAAATGGCACAGCTCGGTGCAATGAGCAGTGTCTGTGTGCAATGGGTGCAGGCCTTGGTTGGGGTGGGAGTACGAGTGAATGCCATTTCACGCACGCCAACTATGGCCAAGGACTACTGTGTGTGGAATGTGTACACGTTGGTCTCACGTCGGGCAGTGCATAGTGTGTGAGTCACAAACAAATGCTATGGTATCTGTCAGGGGTTGCTGGGCACATGCAAGTTCCTCTCTCAGGGGGTGCTGGGCACATGCAAGTTCCTGCTCGGAGCTGCAGATGTGCTACCGCTTGATAGTACAGAGAAAAGACCTTTCGACCCTACAGTAACTTCAACAGCTGCATGCATACAAGAGACGTACAGAGGCCGGTCGTGGGTGTGGTGGGACGTCTGCGACCCTGGGATTCATGGATGACATGCCCAGCACAATGCACATGAGCGGACTCACTGTGTGTCACATTGCCACACAGCTGCTCCTCCCTGCCACGGGCACCCACACTTGTGTGCGCTGCACGGTTGCATCACGTGCACTCCTACGGGACTTCATTCTATTGTCTGTCTGCGCATGTCCAGCGCCATGCCAACAATAACACTGGCCTTCAAAGGTGTGCGCCCACTTGGGTGTAGGCCAATGGTCCGGACAGGGTGGACACAGGTGTTCAGCCCATGGCTGACTGGGATCGTGCTGCGAATGAGGCCAGGCAAAAGACTAATGCATCCGCAAGACTGATACACATGACACCAGGCATGCAGGTGCCAAGAAACCAAGTGTCGTTGCGCTCCTACATGTCCCCGTCCCTGCGGGCCTGCCCTCCTGGTACATGCGACATTGCAACATCGTGTACTGTGGCACTGGTGGTGACAATACCCCAAAACAAAGACACACTTACCATACTTTATGCACCGGCACATGTCTGGACCACAACCTGCCCCCCCCTGCCGAACTAGCACACGCAGCCTGTGCATGCAGGGGGCAGGTGTGGGCTACATGTCAAGGGTCACTGCCAATGCTGAGGTGACATGGCAACGTCCGATGAAGACAGCACACTGTGATGTTGCAGGGCCCGTGCCCATCATTCTGACACAATGAACACACGGGCACACTTGCTCAGATGGAGAAAATGGCTACGGGCATGTGCGTACGGCCACATTTATTATTAGGAACACTTTCAGAGTGACACCTGTGTTGGACGTGTGTGGGGTGTGTGCACACCAGCTGGCAAGGGCGGCCTGGTACAGTCAAAAACCGACAACAGTGTACATCATAAAGGACACAACCATTCATCCATAAAGGCCCCATGATTTGTGCTGCACAGAGTTAGTAGCCACGAATGCACTGCGTCCCGCATGGGCCTGCCGCCACGGGCCGCTGACTTGCGGTGCACTGGGGCAAGGTCACAGGTGCTGAGCAGGTTCATGTGATGATTAGGGACCTTGTCACGGAGTGTATCATTGGACAGTGGAAGGTGTACCCCCAGGGCACGATGCAGAGGCCAGGCCCACGCTGATACAGTCACCATTGTGGAGATAAATGGAACAGACACATGTTGGACACCAAGTCCAGTCCAGCCAGAAGAAGATGCAGAAAACCACCAGGCCATGGGCTCTGATGCCACCAAGGTCCAACTAGATGGTGCCCATGACTCATTGCACACAGAGTTAGTGACACCAGTACTGTTATGGGATGCCTCCTGCGATGCGGCCTGTCCAATGGTGTGGAGTCCTCCACATCTTACCCAAGACACAGTTCTACATGTGTGACCTAATGGACCACATTGTAGGCCTGTGGCAGCGGTCAGCACGGGCCATTCACCGAGTGTCGCTGGTATAGGTTGGATGGCCCCACAGCCTGCGTAGTACAGGTTCTGTGGCACCACGGGACGTGGACTTGTGATGTACAGGGTTGATGGCACCAGGTCAGTTAGTGTTCGGTCACCTCGTGACTGTGACCCGGATTTCGTCTGGACTGAGCCCCATCTTCCTATTACTCCTCTCCGTTCGACCACTGGTGTGGACTCTGCCATTCGCGATTCACAACTAGGTGCTGGATGTGGAAACTACTGGCCTGCAGGGTAGTACTGGTCCCTCATCCATGTGTCGCCGGGTTGCTGAGGTCACTGCTATTCAGGCCTCAGGGCACAGTTTCACATATGGTACCTACTGGGCCGAAGATGATGCCGGTGTAGTATGTGAATGAGAATGGAGTAATGTGGGCCAGCGATGGTCTGAGAGGCTGCCAGGGTTGTGGACCTTGGGCTTGGAGCTTGTGCCTGCATGTGGTGGGCCCTACGTGACACACGCTGGTGTTGGGAGGTAATCAGTGTGGCCTGGATGTGCAGGGGTGGGCCTTATGGGTTCGTGGTCCAGCGGGCCAGGGTACAGCAGGTGCACAGGATCGCAGGCAACTCCGCTCACGTGGACGCCCTTGTGGAATGGTGAGCAGCACCACCATGGCAGAGACGTTGGGCTTTCCGGAAGAGGACCACACCCAGGGCTACGTGTTTTTTATTCACACCCTTATGCTGGCCTGGCATACGCCGGGGCATCCCACTCTACGCACGCTTACTGGGAGGACATAACAGGCAACATTTCCGCATACTCTCCCATCTGCCACGTAAATTTTCGGGACAGGACTTCGTAAGTACCAAATCGGTGGAAGTTGTAAGAGGGCCAACTTGAAGTGATACTGGTTCAGAAACTTTGTTGATGACTGGTGTACCTGAAAAACCCAAGGAAATACTATTTGAGCCAGAGAGAGGTACCTTGGGAACTTCGTTGTGTTGCACTGTCGTCCTACTGGCCCCGGTGTCTATCAGAAATGTGGTCTCTTTACCTAGGAGCTTAGCATGCTCATAGGGACCCTTTTGGTCGACCGGGATCGGGATCAGTGGACGACTGTCATTTTCCTCCCAGCTGTCTCATGAAATTGTGGGGAATTCAGGATAGGACGACACTGGGTACTGGTAGAGTTGTGTCGCTAGTTTAGTATCAGCTGGGGAAGCTGATGTGGGAGCAGAGGGTCGAGGGGTATAGGTGCGAGGTTGTGTCTTTCCAGTGGCAATATTGTGTTGTAATACTGGACAGTCACGTACAAAGTGGCCAGGCTTTTTGCAATAATTACAGGTAACCCTTTCTTGTGGTACTGGAGGTTGCTTTTGGGTCTGAGTACTTGTATTGGTCTGTGCTACCAATACCTTCATCTTAGTATCTTTTGTCCTTCTTTTCTCTTGTTCTTGTTCGTCCCTAATTCTGTTTTGATGATACTGGAGCATCTGAAGTGCTTGTGAAGGGGGACTAGCTTGCCAAGTGCTTTCAACTGTTAATACTCTATTTTTGATCATAGGTAAGGCATTTTCTACAAATTTTGAGACAAACAATCGATTATAGGCGTCTCCACCTGAGGAGAGACCGCTATTGATAAGAAAACATTAATCTTGTATAATAGTCCCCTACACCCTCATCTGGTTTTGTTTGCATGCAGAGATAGCATCCCAAACTTCTTTCTTAGTGGCCAGCAACTGAGAGAGTATTTTTGGGAGAAGGCGAGGGAGTTCCAGAACTAGAGATCCCAGGCTTTGTACAGGATCATGAGAAGTTTCTTCTTTCTCTAAATCTGCCCATGCTACCTTTTTCCCTTCAACCTCCCAATCTTTTCCTTTTAGTTTGTCGTATGTTCCTTGAGGTAGCAGGACTTTTAGGAGAATGTTGAGATCCTTAAGTAAAGGAACCCATTTGAAGAATATCCTTGAGTTCCCTATGGAAACCCGTAGGATCTTTTTCGTGTGAAGGGACCATTTTCTTCATTTCTAAAATTTCAAATTTTGTCAAGGGAGTGTAGACAAATGTCTGTTGTAGCTTTCCTGCAGAATCCATGACAGGGTGTACTTCTCGAAGGGGAAATTGTCCTTGGCTGTACCATGGGGGATTTGAGTCATATATATCAGAAAAGCATTGGACATAGCGTTGTCGCTAATCCAGGACAATATTGAGGAATTCTTGTCCCCTTGCCACCCACCTTCCTTCTAGACAATCCCGTAAGAGAGGACGTAACATTTTGGGCGGGTAGCCAGTGTCTTCGTACAAGGAAATGAGGTGTTGTACCATATAGATGCTAGCTAGTCTTTGAGAGGCCAGAGGGATCGATAAAAACATTTGAGCGACTATGTCAGGGCCGTATATGGAGTATTGGGATACCCAATGGGTGCTTGATCGAGCAAGTTATTTTTCTTGTGTGGTGAGTGGAGGTTCGTCGTCCATCAAATCATCCAGAGCTTCTTGTGTTTGTTGGAATAATCTATCTGAAGAAGCTGACAATTTTTTAGTCTTATTTCTGAATTGTCCACTACCTAGGGAGCGAGGGATACGGGAATGTACTGCTCCGTGAAAAGCATTTTCTTCTTCTCTGTCTTCGTCTGTACCCTCATTCTCGGTCTCCTGGGTAGGGGCATCTTTTTGGTGAGAGTCGGAAACCTTACTGGTAAAGAGAGGGATAAATAGATCTATTTATTTTATTTTATTATAACTTCCCGTTACCACTGCTTGATCTAGCTGAAGTAGATCATCGGGAACCTTTTTTCCAGCACTTGAGATCATGCGGATAAAACAGGTAAGCATAAATCAGGAGAGGCATTTTCTATGAGCGATAGGTCTATTTTTAATAGCCTCTTGTAGGACTTCTACATTTTCTCCTGTTCGGAGAGCCTCGTAAATTTTATTCAGACAATTTGTGATGTTTGGTACCTCCCGTATGCCTTCTAGAGCTTCCCGTAAGCGATAGGAGACATTTGCTTGTGAACCTTCCCCTGGAATGGGGTCGTCCTCATATTCTAACATAGGTGGAACGCCACCCGTAGTGTCAGGGATGGGTTCCGTCTGGGTAACTACTCGTCTGGCTGTTATTTGATTAGTATAAGCAGAAGGGGGTTCCATTAAATAGGTGGTAATGAAGTCTTCGGGCACGGAAGGAACCTTAGGACGTGGAGGTGCAGTGGAGATATTTGGGTCTGAACTATCCTCGGACCCTGTCTTTTGCGAGAGGACGGGATATACACCCATCACAGAGGCCGAGACCTCCCTTTTCATTTGTTCGAAATTAATATCATCATTCTGTTACTGTAACTTTCTCATCCTACTTTCTTCCGAAATTCTCTTTCTTTTCTCTACTTTCCCTTGCTCTTTCTGTTCCCTTCGATGTGCTTCCTTTCGCCATATTTTGACACTCTCTAACATCGAGGGTCTTGCTTTCCTTTCCCAACATTTCTTTTCAACCGCCATGATACAATTCAAATCCCATGTGCCACTCTTTGGCCATCTGATCGCAATTTCTAAATCTTTAGTGTAACCTTCCCAAAGATCCAAATACAAGATGGCACCAATTCCATATTTCGTATACATGAAGTAACCAGGAGTATCCTTTGTGGGGACGGGTACAGATTGTTCCAGTAACCCCTTCCGGGTACCCAGATTACACAATTTAGAAAACAAAGGCATTTTCGTCAATAAATAAAACACAAATTTACACTTGATAACTTGATATACCCTGAGTATCAGAATACAAACATACCGTTTTCTAGAAACCTAGAACCCGTCTTGACCGTGCTCTGAAAATCAGAACCCGTCTTGATATACTCCCAGCAGTACTCACTGAGGTGCAGAGAACTTGAAGACCTTGAAAATCTGGGAGATCTGGTCACTGGACTAGTTGTGCTGCGCTCTTGATCAGGGACTTGTCGGGGTTCTGAAGACCTTGAACTCGGCAACTTCACAATGTTCGGGCTCTGGGTCGAGACTTCCGCTGTCGTCCTCACCGCCTCGTGTGGATGGCTAGGCCACGGCTCGGTCCCTCTTCGACACGAAGGAGTTCATGCAGGAACACCCTGCAGTGTGCACTTGGAAGTCCGTCGGTGTCTGGAGAGACAGGTTCAGGTCCGCATCACCGGCGTGTGGGGAGAAAGGGAAGTACCTGTTCGGGCGCCAATTAACTGTGGTAAATATTTTAGTAATTTACCTTGATCGGAATTTCTATAATATCAATAAGGTCAAGCATGAAGAGCAGAGTCCGTGGTGGTTAGAATTCGGGTCTTTATTCAGTAACTTGAGTTAAGGGAGAGCTCCGTCACCTAAGGAGGCTCGGGAATAGTCTCTACTTTAATCACAGAAACATGGCAATTATACACAAAAAAGAGGAAGGAGCTTCCCTTGAGTAATGTCAGTTACAAAGAATGGCGATCATACAGAGATCATGGCAGTTGAGATGAAACTGTGTCACAATAAAGAGGAAGTCATGGCAGAGGCAGAGAGTTAAGAAATAACCCTAGGCTGGTTCCTTGGATAAGAAAAGGAGAAATGGTCGTGACAGGATGTCTGGTGTCATGTGTTTAGTAAACAGGAGCTGGTTTCTCGGAATTGGTTGTCGTGTCTTGGCAAACGGGGGCTTATTTCTCGGAATTGCCTTGACCATAAGCGGGGGTGGTTACAACGGGGGCTCGTTTCTCGGAATCGGCTTGACCATAAGAATGTACAGTTGCAGTTTGAGGAAGAGATGTGTTTGCTTTGCGTGCAACCTTGCGTTGATGTGCCCGGGTTTTCTAGTTACCGACATGATGAGCTCGGGACATGAAAGAGAGGGTGTATAATGGAACATAAATAACGAAAAATATCCATTTTCCACACCTCTCCCCACATTCAGCTAGCGTGTGGCTGAGGTGCCATGCCATTGATGGCTCATGTGCCGGGCTTGCCCAGGTAATCTTTGTGAGTTGTTCTGTCGTGTCTGGTGGGTGGACGTGTTGTTTTGCATGTTGGTTGTGAATTTGTGACGTGTGTATTGCCTGGGTTGTGAGTTGCATGGTTGTGGAGTTGAGGTGAGTGGAGCGTTCATTTGGAAATTGCCAAGGGATTGTGCATCTCCCTTGGTGCCATTCTGGGAATGCTGGTTGCTGATGGACTGTCGAAGGATGGAGGAATCATGCACACTGATTGGGTATTTGGAGGCGACATTGGTGGAGGTTCCACGGTGTTCTGTTGTTGCCTGCACATTGATGTGAGATGTGTGCTTTCTGTTGCGGTGATTGTGTGCTGTGTCGGCATGGGGCACAGGTATGACATGTGTTCTGTGGGTTGCCCCCAAGACGTGCGTGCATCCAGCTATGGTCCCTGCTTAGTGGTCATCAGATCCTGCGTATTCTGTTGGACATTTAGGGACTGGGGTACCAGGCTGTGGTGATGTCCAGGACAGGTGTGATGGACTTGGATGTGGCTGGATGTATGACTCCTCTGACTCTGGCGAGTGTTTGGTTGGGGGGTACCAGGGGCCAACAGGTGCAGCACAGCCAGCAGCTTTGTGTGGGGTGTGATGTTGGTTGTCTGCTGTGGTGGTTCAGTCGGCCTGTTTGGCCTTGTTGGTCAAGATCCATAGGATGGTTGTCCTTTTGGGCCTGTAGTGGGCAATGACATTGTCAGATGTTGGTTCTGTGAGGCTGGTGTGGTTCCTGGGGGTCCGCTGTCTTTGTCTATGCTGCCTCTGTGGTGTTCCGGGGAGCGGGGGTGTTCTGGGTAGGGGGTTGGGGTCCTGGGGTGGTGGCGGTGGGTGATGTGGCCCTCTTGGGTGTCTAAGCCGCAAAACCAGTGGCTCCATGGCATCTGTTGCCCTTCCGATGTGGCTGTGGGCTGTGCTCCCTTTTGTGGTGCAGGCTGTGGTCTGAATTTGCACAAGGTCAGAGAAGGTGTTATTTTCCTGGTGGTAATGTGCCTTATCACCTGTTTTGTGTTCTTATTGCAGTTCTGTCTGGTCGTTGTAAATGTTGTGGAGTGGTGTTGTCGCAGCTTTTGGCACGGGAACGCCTACTCTGCATCTCATTAGCAATAGCTGCGGGAGTCATCTGTGGCGATGTTTTTGCAGCTGCTATCACAGTTGAACTGGTGCTGGTTTTAACTAACTATACAATAAAGCTTATTCCTGTTCCTGTTCCTGGTGCTGTGGGCTGTTAACACCTGCTTGTGAATGGGGAGATGCATTTATCACTACTTTGGCTGCAATAAAGTGCCGTTAACTCCACAATAGCTCCTTGAGAATATGCCCCTCAGTGTTGCAGATAGATGCTGCGGCTGCCCACCCCATTCTATTTAGAACCCACAGAATACCCACTGACACTGATGCCAGGAAGATGACCTGCTATACTAACATACAAGCTGGCCCACCACAAAATGTGCACAAGAGGGGGCTTTGAAGCTGAGGATGAGCAACAGGCCTGACGAGGTTGGGTCTCGCAAAGACCAGAGACCGGCCGAAGCGGAAGCCGAGGCGGGACGTGCAAGGCCCCTTATAACTCCTACGACGCGACATCTGTTGGAGGGGATGGCGGTCCGGCAGCTCACCCTGATGGGGCTGCACTTGAGGAGAAGCTGACCCACCATTGCACCCAGAAACCGGGGCAGAGTATATACGCTTTCCTGTGGCCCCCCTCCCTGGGAGCGCAGGCCCCGTGGGACTCTGGGACGGCCCCCGGATGAGACAGAGGTCGCTCAGAACAATGGCGCTAGCACCCAAAACTCAACCTGTGAAACTTGCACTTTGAGTGTCCGTGGGACCCCCTGCTGATCTTCATACAGAAGAGGAGATACCTGCTGCGGCTGGAAAGTGAAAGCAATAACTAGAATCTTCAACAACATGGGCTAACCTGACACTAGGCAGACCGAACTCCCTTTCAAAAGGGAAAAAAAGACAGGCCAAGTGGACACACCACAACCCGCGACCAGCCTAGACAACCCCTAGGAGGAAGACACCCATAATGTCGACATCAAAGAAATCTTGGTGGAAATTAACTCCAGTCTCTGCAACATAGATGCCAAACTAGAGCTCATGGCCAGTCACCTCAACAGAATGAAGGAACAGGTGGATAAATACAATATTTGACTAGAGCACCTTGAAACTAGAGTCTCTGACGTAGAGAATGACCAAACAAAGTGGAATGAACAACTGCTCAAGATGGAGAAAATACTTGAAATAATAAGAGCCAAAAACGAAGGCCTATAGGCACAATCTAGATGAAATAACCTGAGAATTATTGGAGTCCAGAAGTCCACGGCCATTGACAATATGGAAAAATATGTAACAAACATGATCAAGGAACAGTTCGGAGAAGTGCTCTCTCCTGATTCATAATAGAGCGGGCTCACACAACGCTGGACCCCGGACTGCCCCCAGGTGCACCGCCCGCCCCATTATAGCGTGAATCCTAAACGTCAAGGATTGAGACACAGTGCTGCGTTTTTCAAGTAAACGCGGCAACCTACAACACCAAGGAAATACGATCTCCTTTTACCCGGACTTCACGATTATAGTTCAGACTGACTGTAAGGAATTTTTACCAACTAAAAAATTACTCCAAAAAGCTGTGATAAAATCTACTCCCCTCTACCCAAACGACGCATAGCACATGGTGGTAGAGCTCATCAGTTTCCTGATGCCAAAGCAGCGCTCAAATTTCCTGATTTGCTGATTGCAAAGTTGTCCAGACACTCTCCAAGGGATCAAGATCATGGGAATCTGGACGAAAATGACTGAACTTTAAACTCAAACCTCTCTGATCCACTTCAAACAATCACCACAGTACAAAGCGGCACTGTAACTGGCAGGAACGACCTGTACAGAGCACACTTCAGGGTTCCTTAACACAGTTTATGTGATCTACCGCCAATGGAGCTATCCACAAGGCATGAGCCACTGCTTCAGCCACCAAGCCGGAGGAAGGCTGGGTGTACGCGAGGCTCTTCTTCACCCCCAGGGATAAGTCCCCGCTCTTCTATTCAGACTGGTGAGCGGGTGGTGATAGATTACTGAACCAATTTTGGGGGTTGGAGTGGGAGAGGGAGGGGGGTTCATTTTTCTACTGTTTTGAGAGTATTAGATGTTATCTAAGTTTTAGAGGAGGCCCCTGTCAAATACATATAGGTAAGACACTGAAGCAGACAGTCTATAGGACAGATCCCATACTACTGCCCTACTGTAACATGGTAGACACCAGACTAAGCTCACCATTACCCCAATCGAGTAGATGGCACACCAAGAAGATGACCCTACATACCATCACCCAGATACCCATAACATACCAATGGCACCCAGAGGACTTAGGTTACTAACGTGGAATGTTAGACGGCTCAACAACCCCAGGAAAGCTCGCCTTGTTCACACATACCTCAACAGACACCACACAGATATCTGCTTCCTTCAGGAAATACACCTGACCCCACCCACCTCCACTCGCCTAGAGGTGCGCTGGTGTGCAGAGGTACACCACTCCCTGAATCCCAGCTTTGCCAGCGGCACTGCAATACTTATAAGGAAAGGTATCCCATGGATGCTCAGTCAGATTAAAAAGGATACTGAGGGGCGGTATGTTATAGCGGCAGGACAACCCCAACAGCAATCCCTCATACTGGTTTGTGTATGTGGCCCTAACATAGACGAACCAGACTTTTACACTGAGCTGTGGCACCAAATAGTGAAAATGGGCCATGGAGCTATAACCTGGGGGGGTGATTTTAATGTAATCCTAGATCTGAACTAGACAGATCGGGAGCTGCTCGGCGGCCCCACCCTAAAGCAGCGACACAACTCCATGCTTTAATGCAAGATTTCAACATAAATGATGTATGTAGATATAAGAACGGGACCCGTAGGGAGAGAACATGCGTGACATTGGCACACAATGCCTGGTCACGCATAGACTACTGGCTGACCACCAGAGACGTGACTACATGGTCAACAGCAACAGCCATGACACACCACCATCGGACAATGTGTGACCATGTTCGAGTACTTCTAGAGCTCACCCTTCTCTCGATCTCAAACTGCACCTTCACATGGCACCACGCGCAGCGGCGCACTGCATGATCAGGTATTCTAGGCTGAAATACACCAGGCCATCATCGAATATTTTGTAGTCAATGGGGGCTAAGTCAGCTCCTCACCCGATACTATGGGAAACCTTCAAGGCTGTGGTAAGAGGGGTTTGTATCGCAAAGCAGACTGGGGTGCTAAAAGCAATCCATTCCAGACTTGCTGGAAAACGATCTGCGGGATAATGAAACGCTACTCTGTGACATGAGATCTCTTGCTACACTAGTGTCAATATGAGAGAAACTCACCGAATGCGAGGAAGAAGCAAACCACTAACTTCTCTATTTAACCCGCGAATCCCAAGCGAGACAGTACAGGGAAGGCGAAGATGCTAGCAAAATCCTAGGCGATATGTTGCGCAGACCTAGAGTGCAACACTATATTACGGAACTCCAGGATGAGCAATCAACAAACCAGACTTCCCCACAGGCCATACTCAACACGATGACCTCCATCTACTCTAATCACTACCATACGTCGCTGGACCCCTTAAAGCTTGAGAATTATCGTCCTATCTCCCTCCTCCCGTGGACTGCGAACGTGACAGAAGCCCATGTTAACGGCATTCTGTCCAGTCATTTACAATCTGCTAACATACTAGACCCTTCACGGAATGGCTTCCGTGCTGGGCACAGCACTGAGACAGCTCTTCTTTCCATGGTTGAACACTTGCGCGCTGCGCTGGATGCGGGTCAAACGGCGGCTCTGATACTTTTAGATCTCAGTGCCGCCTTTGACACTGTTTCCCATGCAATACTTCTGCAGCGGCTAGATGAGGTGGGTGTCAAGGGTCTAGCTCAGGAATGGTTTCGATCATTTCTTTCTGATCGTACCTTTCGGGTTTCTACACCTCCTTTGAATCTAAATCCCACCTCATCGAACAGGGAGTTCCGCAGAATTCAGCACTGAGCACAACGCTTTTCAATCTTTATGTGCAGCCGCTGGCTGCTGTCGCCAAGCGTTGGGACCTTACTATGGTGTCCTACGCTGACGATACGCAGCTTGCGGTGGCACTCAGTGGCAACTCTGATCCTGAGGCCTCTAACTTCCGTGAGGGTCTCAGTGCGGTGGCAAATTGCCTGCAGCTCAATGCGAATAAAACCGAGGTATTGATCGTGGGCAAACAGAGCAACCTTTGGGGTGACAGGTGGTGGCAGTTGACCTCGGCCCTACCCCGAGCCTGGCCGTTGAGGTGAAAAATCTGGGTGTTTGGCTGGATTCGACGCTCAGTTTCTCCTGCCACACAAAAAAAGTCGCTGCGACTTGTTTTGGCACTTTACGTGGGCTTAGGCCGGTGTTGAAATTCTTCGATGCTCCGACTCGTCAACTGATTATTCAGGCAGTTATATTGTCCAGGCTCGATTATGCGAGCTCTTTGGTGCTTGGAGCCAATCAGGCCGAAATTTTGAGATTGCAGCATGTTCAGAACGCTGCAGCCAGGGCCTTGGTTGGCCTTCCCAGATTTTGTTCTGTTAGAAGCATATTGCCAAGCTCCACTGGCTGCCTGTGCCTCAGAAGATAGAATTTAAGACTTTATGTCTTTCTTTTAAGATTTTAAAACTTGCTTCTCCTCTGATTTTGGAGCATCTCATTCTCCCTTACACTCCCTCCCGTCAGCTGAGATCCTGTGGACAAAACTTAACTATAGTCCCTCGTTTTCTGAGAAGCAGGTTTGGTGGCCGCTCTTTCAGAGTGCTTGCCCCTAAACTGTGGAATTCCCTTCCTGCTCATATTCGTGCCATTGATGACCTCTTGTTATTTAGGAAGGCTGTAAAAACTTTTATCTTCCCAAATAGCTGTTAATTTTTTTCATTCTGTGATTCTTTCTTTTCTGTTCGTGTTGTGTTCCTTTCCAGGCGCAGCGCCGGGACTCCCCTTAGCTGGGGCAGCTGTGCGCTTAAAAATGGAGTTAACATAACATAACATAACATAACATACTACGGGAGAGATACCTGAGTAAATGCTAATAGAATACTCTGATACCATTGAACTGCTGTGTCATGACGATGTGAGGTGACAGTACTTGGACTCACCCTTCACTGAAGAGGAAGTCCTGCAAGTCAACCGCAGTCTCCAGAACAACAAAGCCCCTGGTCTGGACGGCCTAACTGCCTCTTTTTATAAATAATATGCCACCCTGCTAGTCCCCCATATGGTTGTTATGTAGAGGCCCAAATGCTGCCACCCTCCTTAAGAGAAGCAATGATCATTTCCATACCGAAACCCCGTAAATCACCACATTTATGTGACTCTTATCGCCCCTTGTCAGTGATTAACATTGATAACAAAATCCTAGCTAAACTGATATCCAATTGAATATGGCCCGTTTTATCAGACATAACTCTCCCCGACCAATCGAGCTTTGTCGATAGCACATAATCTCAGAACACAGTTCAGATTCATACAATGTGTGGAGCCCACATTAGTGACAGGCGCTGCCCTCCTAGGCACCACAAAGGCGTTCGATTCACTGGATTGGCCTTTTCTGTTTGGTCTCCTCCGGCGATTAGGATTTTACCCCCAATTCATTCGCCTTATAAGTTTGCAATGGTAATGGAACCACTAGCAGTCCGACTATGACAACACCACGCACACAGAGGGCTTAACTTCAGACTCCGCAGAGTGCTCTGGTCTCCATGTATGCACGTGACATAGCCCTTAACGTTCTAGAACACCATATTAACCTTGATGCGGTTATCTGAGAGGTCAAACACATCGGAGAATTGTGGGGCGTCAAAATTAATTGGACTAAGTCAATTATCTTCCCCCTCACAGAAAACTCCCCACAAATTGAATCGGAATACTCACTAACATGGGTGACCGAACCAGTCAAATATCTGGGGTTATGGCTCAGCCACAACAGCGTAGATCTGTGGACCGCAAACTACGGTAGGGCAATCACCTGTCTAGAGGACAGACTCTACCACTCTCCCTCTCGGGAATGTTGGCAATAGCCAAGATGGTGGTTCTACCAAAATTCCTGTATCAATTTGTCAACCCGACTCTATCCTCCAAATTCCTAAAGCACCTAAGATCACTGTTAATAACATTTGCATGGTCTGGGAACCAGCCCATTATAGCATGAGAAGTCCTCACCTTCCCCTACAGCAGGGTGGATTAAACGCCCCAGATATTACATTATATGTTTTGGCACCCATAAAGTGCTAAAGAAAACCTTGGACAATCTTCCCGCCTCTGCAAGCAAAACTCTAGTCCACACTCTGGTGACCTCGCAGCGGGACTATGGGAATGTCCAATAATTGGAAGCATCAAAATGAAGCCTGCAACGGTTGCAACACATTCAGAATGCAGCGATAACCCTAATTCTCAATCTACCTAGACGGGCTTCAGCGACAAAAGCTCTGGACTCCCTTCACTGGCTGCCAATCAGTATAAGAATTCTCTTCACAGCTTTATGTTTCTGTCACCGGAAACTACAGGGGAAAGGCCCGAGCTACCTGTATGATCTCCTGACCCACTACAAGCCTAATCGGTAGTTGAGATCGACAGGAGCACATGTGCTCAAAGTACCGAAATTTAAAAGGGCAAGGATGGGTGCATGCTCATTTGGCTATCTGGCAGACAAAAATTGGAACACTCTGCCACCTTTGCTGCGTGTAGAAAAATCTGAGAACATCTTCCGCAGAGGCCTAAAAACCTGGCTTTACCGGTTATAAGCTGTGCCTCTCGCTTTGACTCCTGCATATAACAGTTTACATACCGCGGGGACACACCAGTCGGTGTAGCCGGGCGCTTTACAAATTACTTTATTATCATTATTATATGCACTATGTGCGCAGGCTCAATATGCCCACAACTGGACATATCCCATCAAATTTCAACCGCACGTAGCAGTGGAGGCAGACCTGGTACATCGCACCCCCCTATCCACGGCACTTTACCACCCACCCGTACAGAAGAACAGAAGTTACCATGACTGACTGAGCGATGGGCATGGGATGGCCTAAGACATCGGGCATGGCTCCCAGCACTGGTGGACTCCAATACTAAAAACAAGCATTTGCAATGCAATAGGTCTTGCATTTGCAAGAGTTTAAGCTACTGGCATTATAAATGACAATGCCTTTAATTTATGTTTTAAAAACCAACACATACATAAAAGGTATTGTCATTTACAATGCCTATAGCTCAAACTCTTGCAAACGAGAGACCTAATGCATTGCAAATGCTTGTCTCCCTAGGCAGCAGTGCTTCTTGTGAAGATTATTATTTTGTCTCAGCCGTGAGCTATTGTCATCCCTCCTTCTTTTTTAAGGTCGAGCCTAGACATCGCAGCTGCCAGAAGATCTGTTGTATGAACTTTGTGGGGTCTGATCCATCCCAGCTTATGTCTGTGTCATTCCAAAATCATAGCCTACAATTGGTTAATGGTTGGAACATGCACTACAGTTTCTTGCAAATTAATTCCCATAGAGTATTGCCTCTGGAACGAGCAGCGCCATGCTTGCTGCTTGAATGCCTTTATCTCCTTTCCTTTCTTTGTCTTTACAAAGTGCTCATATTTTAAAGTGTTTTATTGTTATCCTAGCCACGAATCCCCAAAGCTTTCTTTGCTATTTGGGGACTTGGAACCCCTTTTTTGTCTCTTGTTATTTTCTGTGTGCACGTTTTGGGAATAGCACTTCAAGCACATATGAAAACATGCAGTTTACTGCTTTTCTGAACATTATGTTGTGGATAATTACCTTTGATGCTACTTAAAACACTCTCAATTGGGCCTGTCGACACCCTCAGCACCGCCGAACATCTGCACTTCCAGATCCACACTGATCCCAACACCACCTTCAGAGGAACCCTCGTCTACTGACCCCCCGGACCCGACCACAGTTCAGCGACTCCATCGCTGACTTTGTCAGTTCACACGCACTCGCCTCCACAGACTACATCCTCCTCGGGGTCGTGAACTTCCACCTCGAGAACAACAACGACACCAACTCCACCACCCTGATTGCCAACCATGCCAACCTCGGACTTAGACAACTTGTCACAACACCCACCTACTCTGCCAGCCACACGCTTCACCCCAGCTTCTCCGCAAGCTCCCATGTCTCCTTCAACCACACCACCAAACTCCACTGGACCGACCATTGCTGCATCAACTTCACCTTCCGGAAACCCACTATGCACCACCGCACCCAACAGATCCCCCGACGCTGCTGGAGCAAAGTCCCTGAAGACCAGCTAACCACCACCCTCGCCCGGAGCCCACCTAGCGACCCCACCGGCCCCCACACCGCCGCTTGCAACCTCAGACAATGGATCGACGACTGCGCCAACAGCCTTGCCCCGATCAAGAAACCCTCCAACAGACACACCAGCAAGAAAGCCAGCTGGTTCACTGAGGACCTCCAGGCCTCCAAGCAAACCTGCCGAAAGTTAGAGAAGAAATGACATCGCGAACATACACCGGACAGCTACGCAGCCCACAAGAACGCCACCCGCAGACACCATCACCTCATCAAATCCGCCTAAAGGACCTCCTTCAAAGACCGCCTAGACAGCAACGCACACAACAGCAAAGAACTCATCAACATCGTGAAGGAACTCTCCAACCCCAGCTCCAACACCAACGACGTCCCACCCTCACAAGCCCTGTGCAACTCACTGGCCACCTTCTTCCATTGCAAGATCGCAGACATCACCACTGCTCACCAGGGGGGGGCGAGGCACTCAGAGCAGCTCTTTCACCACTGCTCACCGGGGGGGACGGGTTCTCAGAGCAGCTCTTTCACCACTGCTCACCGGGGGGATGGGTTCTCAGAGCAGCTATTTCACCACTGCTCACCAGGGGGGTGGGGGACAGGCTCTCAGAGCAGCTCTTTCACCACTGGTCACCAGGGGGGTGGACAGGATCTCTGAGCAGCTCTTTCACCACTGCTCACCGGGGTGACGGGGACAGGCTCTCAGAGCAGCTCTTTCACCACTGCTCACCAGGGGGATGAGGCTCTCAGAGCAGCTCTTCACCACTGCTCACCGGGGGGTGGACAGGCTCTCAGAGCAGCTCTTTCACCACTGCTCACCGGGGGGTGTGGGGGACAGGCTCTCAGAGCAGCTATTTCACCACTGCTCACCAGGGGGGTGGGGGACAGGCTCTCAGAGCAGCTCTTTCACCACTGGTCACCAGGGGGGTGGACAGGATCTCTGAGCAGCTCTTTCACCACTGCTCACCGGGGTGACGGGGACAGGCTCTCAGAGCAGCTCTTTCACCACTGCTCACCAGGGGGATGAGGCTCTCAGAGCAGCTCTTCACCACTGCTCACCGGGGGGTGGACAGGCTCTCAGAGCAGCTCTTTCACCACTGCTCACCGGGGGTGGGGGGGACAGGCTTTCAGAGCAGCTCTTTCACCACTGCTCACTGGGGGGGTGGGACAGGCTCTCAGAGCAGCTCTTTCCTCACTGCTCACCAGGGGGGGGCACAGGCTCTCAGAGCAGCTCTTTCACCACTGCTCACCAGGGGGGTGAGGCTCTCAGAGCAGCTCTTTCAACACTGCTCACCTGGGGGTGGACAGGCTCTCAGAGCAGCTCTTTCACGACTGCTCACCGGGGAGGGGGTGGACAGGCTCTCAGAGCAGCTCTTTCACCACTGCTCACCGGGGGGGGGGGGCAGGCTCTCAGAGCAGCTCTTTCACCACTGCTCACCGGGGGGTACAGGCTCTCAGAGCAGCTCTTTCACCACTGCTCACCGGGGAGGGGGGGGACAGGCTCTCAGAGCAGCTCTTTCACCACTGCTCACCGGGGGGGACAGGCTCTCAGAGCAGCTCTTTCACCACTGCTCATGGCGGGTACAGGCTCTCAGAGTAGCTCTTTCACCACTGCTCACCGGGGTGGGGGGTACAGGCTCTCAGAGGAGCTCTTTCAACACTGCTCACCGGGGGGGGGGACAGGCTCTCAGAGCAGCTCTTTCACCACTGCTCACCTGGGGGGGGGCAGGCTCTCAGAGCAGCTCTTTCACCACTGCTCACCAGGGGTGTGGACAGGCTCTCAGAGCAGCTCTTTCACCACTGTTTACCAGGGGGGGACAGGCTCTCAGAGCAGCTCTTTCACCACTGCTCACCAGGGGGCAGGCTATCAGAGCAGCTCTTTCACCGCTGCTCACCAGGGGTGTGGGGGACAGGCTCTCAGAGCAGCTCTTTCACCACTGGTCACCAGGGGGGTGGACAGGCTCTCAGAGCAGCTCTTTCCTCACTGCTCACCGGGGGGAAGAGGCTCTCAGAGCAGCTCTTTCACCACTGCTCACCGGGGGGTGGGTGGGACAGGCTCTCAGAGCAGCTCTTTCACCACTGGTCACCAGGGGGAAGAGGCTCTCAGAGCAGCTCTTTCATCACTGCTCACCAGGGGGGGTGAGGCTCTCAGAGCAGCTCTTTCCTCACTGCTCACCAGGGGGGGGGGCACAGGCTCTCAGAGCAGCTCTTTCACCACTGCTCACCGGGGGGCAGGCTCTCAGAGCAGCTCTTTCACCACTGCTCACCAGGGGGCAGGCTATCAGAGCAGCTCTTTCACCGCTGCTCACCAGGGGTGTGGGGGACAGGCTCTCAGAGCAGCTCTTTCACCACTGGTCACCAGGGGGGTGGACAGGCTCTCAGAGCAGCTCTTTCACCACTGGTCACCAGGGGGAAGAGGCTCTCAGAGCAGCTCTTTCACCACTGCTCACCAGGGGGAAGAGGCTCTCAGAGCAGCTCTTTCACCACTGCTCACCGGGGGGTGGGTGGGACAGGCTCTCAGAGCAGCTCTTTCATCACTGCTCACCAGGGGGGGTGAGGCTCTCAGAGCAGCTCTTTCCTCACTGCTCACCAGGGGGGGGCACAGGCTCTCAGAGCAGCTCTTTCACCACTGCTCACCAGGGGGGGGTGAGGCCCTCAGAGCAGCTCTTTCAACACTGCTCACCAGGAGGTGGACAGGCTCTCAGAGCAGCTCTTTCACCACTGCTCATGGCGGGTACAGGCTCTCAGAGTAGCTCCTTCACCACTGCTCACCGGGGGGGGGGACAGGCTCTCAGAGCAGCTCTTTCACCACTGCTCACCGCGGGGGACGGGTTCTCAGAGCAGCTCTTTCACCACTGCTCACCAGGGAGGGGGCAGGCTCTCAGAGCAGCTCTTTCACCACTGCTCACCGGGGGGACGGGTTCTCAGAGCAGCTCTTTCACCACTGCTCACCGGGGGGACAGGCTCTCAGAGCATCTCTTTCACCACTGCTCACCAGGGGGCACAGGCTCTCAGAGCAGCTCTTTCACCACTGCTCACCAGGGGGGGGACAGGCTCTCAGAGCAGCTCTTCACCACTGCTCACCAGGGGGCACAGGCTCTCAGAGCAGCTCTTTCACCACTGCTCACCAGCGGGGACAGGCTCTCAGAGCAGCTCTTTCACCATGGCTCACCAGGGGGGGGCAGGCTCTCAGAGCAGCTCTCTCACCACTGCTCACTGGGGGAGACAGGCTCTCAGAGCAGCTCTTTCACCACTGCTCACCAGGGGGCTGGGCAGGCTCTCAGAGCAGCTCTGTCACCACTGCTCACCAGGACCTGGGGGGGTGAGGGGTGGGGGGGTCAGGATTTCAGAGCATCTCTTTCACCACTGCTCACCAGGGGGAGGGGGGACAGGCTCTCAGAGCAGCTATTTCACCACTGCTCACCAGGGGGGGACAGGCTCTCAGAGCAGCTCTTTCACCACTGCTCACCAGGGGGGGGACAGGCTCTCAGAGCAGCACTTTCACCACTGCTCACCAGGGTGGGGCAGGCTCTCAGAGCAGCTCTTTCACCACTGCTCACTGGGGGGGGGGGCTCTCAGAGCAGCTCTTTCACCACTGCTCACCAGGGGGGGACAGGCTCTCAGAGCAGCTCTTTCACCACTGCTCAATAGGGGGGGGGGCAGGCTCTCAGAGCAGCTCTTTCACCACTGCTCACCAGGGGGGGGCAGGCTCTCAGAGCAGCACTTTCACCACTGCTCACCAGGGTGGGGCAGGCTCTCAGAGCAGCTCTTTCACCACTGCTCACCGGGGGGGACAGGCTCTCAGAGCAGCTCTTTCACTACTGCTCACCAGGGGGGGGGACAGGCTTTCAGAGCAGCTTTCACCACTGCTCACCAGGGGGGGGCAGGATCTCAGAGCAGCACTTTCACCACTGCTCACCGGGGAGGCAGGCTCTCAGAGCAGCTCTTTCACCACTGCTCACCAGGGGGGTGGACAGGCTCTCAGAGCAGCTCTTTCACCACTGCTCACCAGGGGGGGGCAGGATCTCAGAGCAGCACTTTCACCACTGCTCCCCAGGGGGGTACAGGCTCTCAGAGGAGCTCTTTCAACACTGCTCACCGGGGGGGGGGGGGGTGACAGGCTCTCAGAGCAGCTCTTTCACCATTGCTCACAGGGGGGGCAGGCTCTCAGAGCAGCTCTTTCACCACTGCTCACCAGGGGGGGACAGGCTCACAGAGCAGCACTTTCACCACTGCTCACCAGGGGGGGCCAGGATCTCAGAGCAGCACTTTCACCACTGCTCACCGGGGAGGCAGGCTCTCAGAGCAGCACTTTTACCACTGCTCACCAGGGGGGTGGACAGGCTCTCAGAGCAGCTCTTTCACCATTGCTCACAGGGGGGGGGCAGGCTCGCAGAGCAGCTCTTTCACCATTGCTCACAGGGGGGGCAGGCTCTCAGAGCAGCTTTTTCACCACTGCTCACCAGGCAGGGGGGAGGGGGACATAAATAGGCTCTCAGAGCAGCTCGTCTTGCACCACTGCTCACCTGGATCCTGTCTGGGGCGGGGGTAGTGGAGGTGGTTTAAGATGAGGGATGAATGCCCCACATGCTGCTACTGTTCACCAGGTGCGACCTCAGAGGTGGGGGAGGATGTTGGGGGTAGGAGAGGTGGGTTGTATGCCCCACGTCCTGCCACTGCTCACCAGGTCCTATCTGGGGCGGGGGGAGGTTGGGATAAGAGGAGGGTTGAATGCCTCACGTCCTGCCACTGCTCACCAGGTCCTGCCAGGGGTTGGGGGATGATGTTGGGGTAAGAGGAGGGATGAATGCCTCTCATTCTGCCACTGCTCGCCAGGCCCTATCTGGGGCAGGGGGAGGTTGGGGTAAGAGGAGGGATGAATGCCCCACGTCCTGCCACTGCTCACCAGGTCCTATCTGGGGCAGGGGGAGGTTGGAGTAAGAGGAGGGATGAATGCCTCACATTCTGCCACTGCTCGCCAGGTCCTGCCAGGGGCCAGGGGTTGGGGATGATGTTGGGGTAAGAGGAGGGATGAATGCCTCACATTCTGCCACTGCTCACCAGGTCCTGCCAGGGGCCAGGGGTTGGGGGATGATGTTGGGGTAAGAGGAGGGATGAATGCCTCTCATTCTGCCACTGCTCACCAGGTCCTGCCAGGGGTTGGGGGATGATGTTGGGGTAAGAGGAGGGTTGAATGCCTCTCATTCTGCCACTGCTCGCCAGGCCCTATCTGGGGCCCTGGACTCCATGCCTGAGGTGGGAGAGGGTGTTGGGGTAGGAGGAGGGATGAATGCCTGACATCCTGTTAATGAACACCAGGTCCTGACTGCGACCAGGGGTGGGGGAGGTTGTTTGGGGCTACAAGGAGGGAAGAATGCCCCAAACCATGCCACTGCCCATCTGGAGCCCTGGAATCCATGCCTTGGGGCATGGGGCGGTAGGAGGAGGAGGAATGGAGTCCCACATAACAACTGATGATGAGGGAGCACTACCACGTGGGCTCCCTCAGGTGACCAATTGAGACCTGGTCCCCTCACCGAGTGCAAAATGGGCAAATGACAGATGGAATTCAAAACAATGTCATACATTCACCCCAGGACACAGATCCGAATCCATCATTTATTTGCTCTCCATGCCATTCCAGTTTGGACTCAACCGCTTGCAACCTCAGACAATGGATCGACGACTGCGCCAACAGCCTTGCCCCGATCAAGAAACCCTCCAACAGACACACCAGCAAGAAAGCCAGCTGGTTCACTGAGGACCTCCAGGCCTCCAAGCAAACCTGCCAAAAGTTAGAGAAGAAATGACATCGCGAACAGACACCGGACAGCTACGCAGCCCACAAGAACGCCACCCGCAGACACCATCACCTCATCAAATCCGCCTAAAGGACCTCCTTCAAAGACCGCCTAGACAGCAACGCACACAACAGCAAAGAACTCATCAACATCGTGAAGGAACTCTCCAACCCCAGCTCCAACACCAACGACGTCCCACCCTCACAAGACCTGTGCAACTCACTGGCCACCTTCTTCCATTGCAAGATCGCAGACATCACCACTGCTCACCAGAGGGGGGCGAGGCACTCAGAGCAGCTCTTTCACCACTGCTCACCGGGGGGGACGGGTTCTCAGAGCAGCTCTTTCACCACTGCTCACCGGGGGGACGGGTTCTCAGAGCAGCTCTTTCACCACTGCTCATCTGGGGGGCAGGCTATCAGAGCAGCTCTTTCACCGCTGCTCACCAGGGGGGTGGACAGGATCTCTGAGCAGCTCTTTCACCACTGCTCACCAGGGGGCAGGCTATCAGAGCAGCTATTTCACCACTGCTCACCAGGGGGGTGGGGGACAGGCTCTCAGAGCAGCTCTTTCACCACTGGTCACCAGGGGGGTGGACAGGCTCTCTGAGCAGCTCTTTCACCACTGCTCACCGGGGGGTGACGGGGACAGGCTCTCAGAGCAGCTCTTTCACCACTGCTCACCAGGGGGATGAGGCTCTCAGAGCAGCTCTTCACCACTGCTCACCGGGGGGTGGACAGGCTCTCAGAGCAGCTCTTTCACCACTGCTCACCGGGGGGTGGGGGGGACAGGCTTTCAGAGCAGCTCTTTCACCACTGCTCACTGGGGGGGTGGGACAGGCTCTCAGAGCAGCTCTTTCCTCACTGCTCACCAGGGGGGGGCACAGGCTCTCAGAGCAGCTCTTTCACCACTGCTCACCAGGGGGATGAGGCTCTCAGAGCAGCTCTTCACCACTGCTCACCGGGGGGTGGACCGGCTCTCAGAGCAGCTCTTTCACCACTGCTCACCGGGGGGGGGGGGGACAGGCTCTCAGAGCAGCTCTTTCACCACTGCTCACCAGGGGGGTGAGGCTCTCAGAGCAGCTCTTTCAACACTGCTCACCTGGGGGTGGACAGGCTCTCAGAGCAGCTCTTTCACCACTGCTCACCGGGGAGGGGGGGGGACAGGCTCTCAGAGCAGCTCTTTCACCACTGCTCACCGGGGGGGACAGGCTCTCAGAGCAGCTCTTTCACCACTGCTCATGGCGGGTACAGGCTCTCAAAGTAGCTCTTTCACCACTGCTCACCGGGGTGGGGGGTACAGGCTCTCAGAGGAGCTCTTTCAACACTGCTCACCGGGGGGGGGGGGGACAGGCTCTCAGAGGAGCTCTTTCAACACTGCTCACCGGGGGGGGGGGGACAGGCTCTCAGAGCAGCTCTTTCACCACTGCTCACCTGGGGGGGGCAGGCTCTCAGAGCAGCTCTTTCACCACTGCTCACCAGGGGTGTGGACAGGCTCTCAGAGCAGCTCTTTCACCACTGTTTACCAGGGGGGGACAGGCTCTCAGAGCAGCTCTTTCACCACTGCTCACCGGGGGGTGGGTGGGACAGGCTATCAGAGCAGCTCTTTCACCGCTGCTCACCAGGGGTGTGGGGGACAGGCTCTCAGAGCAGCTCTTTCACCACTGGTCACCAGGGGGGTGGACAGGCTCTCAGAGCAGCTCTTTCCTCACTGCTCACCGGGGGGAAGAGGCTCTCAGAGCAGCTCTTTCACCACTGCTCACCGGGGAGTGGGTGGGACAGGCTCTCAGAGCAGCTCTTTCACCACTGGTCACCAGGGGGAAGAGGCTCTCAGAGCAGCTCTTTCACCACTGCTCACCAGGGGGAAGAGGCTCTCAGAGCAGCTCTTTCACCACTGCTCACCGGGGGGTGGGTGGGACAGGCTCTCAGAGCAGCTCTTTCATCACTGCTCACCAGGGGGGGGGGCACAGGCTCTCAGAGCAGCTCTTTCACCACTGCTTACCAGGGGGTGGTGAGGCCCTCAGAGCAGCTCTTTCAACACTGCTCACCAGGAGGTGGACAGGCTCTCAGAGCAGCTCTTTCACCACTGCTCATGGCAGGATCTCAGAGCAGCACTTTCACCACTGCTCACCGGGGAGGCAGGCTCTCAGAGCAGCACTTTTACCACTGCTCACCAGGGTGGTGGACAGGCTCTCAGAGCAGCTCTTTCACCATTGCTCACAGGGGGGGCAGGCTCTCAGAACAGCTCTTTCACCACTGCTCACCAGGCAGGGGGGAGGGGGACATAAATAGGCTCTCAGAGCAGCTTGTCTTGCACCACTGCTCACCTGGATCCTGTCTGGGGCGGGGGTAGTGGAGGTGGTTTAAGATGAGGGATGAATGCCCCACATGCTGCTACTGTTCACCAGGTGCGACCTCAGAGGTGGGGGAGGATGTTGGGGGTAGGAGAGGTGGGTTGAATGCCCCACGTCCTGCCACTGCTCACCAGGCCCTATCTGGGGCGGGGGGAGGTTGGGATAAGAGGAGGGTTGAATGCCTCACATCCTGCCACTGCTCACCAGGTCCTGCCAGGGGTTGGGGGATGAGGTTGGTGAAAGAGGAGGGCTGAATGCCTCACATTCTGCCACTGCTCACCAGGTCCTATCTGGGGGGGCGGGAGGTTGGGATAAGAGGAGGGATGAATGCCTCTCATTCTGCCACTGCTCACCAGGTCCTGCCAGGGGTTGGGGGATGATGTTGGGGTAAGAGGAGGGTTGAATGCCTCTCAGTTCAGTTCAGTTCATAAACTTTTATTCGATTATAAAGTTGCATAATCATAAAAAGTACAGTTTTATAAAAATTCAGAAATTAATACATTGAGACACATATAATAGTTTAAAAAACGATTTCATGTCGGGTTTTTGTTACTAGTTTTAAAAAGATCGCTGTCATTTTAGCTTCATGCGGGTTCTTCGGTGACTGGAGATAGGCGAGAGCTGGGTATGTACATCTAAGTCCACTTAGACGGAGAAGGGGAAGGATCCATTTTTTCCTGGCTGCTATGTAGTACTTGCAGAACAGAACAACATGGACCGTTGATTGGTTGGAAACCCCGTCACAAGGACAGCGTGACAGGCTCCTGGACCAGTTGTTCGGTTCTGGGAATGAGACCATTCGGAAGAAAAGGTCGAACCGTAGTCTTGTCAGTAGAAACTTTTCGTGGTTCGAGAGAAAGAATGTCAGGTAGGGCTGCAGTGACCTCCCTGACTGTAAGGAGCAGATTTTTTCATTTTGTGTTTTGACAATCTCGGCCTGGTGGCGAAGTTCTCTTAGGTGGTCCATACATAGTTTTTTCAGTTGTTTCTTCGAGATGTCCTCTATTGATGGGGGTTCGAGAAAGTATTGCTCCCGGTCAATGTCTTGGAGGAATTTGTGAATATAATTGAGCCAGGGTATTTTCCTCCAGTGGGCTAGGCCAAGGCATTCGGTGATGATGGATCGCGTAATGTGGCTTTCAGAGTTGCACCATATACGGTGCCAGAGTATAAGGGGCTGGCATCGTATGGTGTCTGTCACATAGTTCATTCCTAACTCCCGATGGGACACAAAGATTGGGGAGCTTTGGGGGAGGGCTAAAACGTATTTAATAAAAGCGTTCTCCGTTACCTGGAGCTGGTCGATGCTTCCGTAGCCCCAGATGCCTGCTCCATAGGTGGCCACACTATGGCATTTTGCGTAGTATATTGTTAGCAATTCCGATGGAGCTGGTTTGCCAAGTTTTCTGGAGAAGGCACTTAGAGCTGAAACTGATCGACGGAAGTTGAGATTTCTAGTTTCGATAGCCTTTCGCCAGGTCATTGCATCGTCCACAAGTATACCCAAATATGGGTATACCGATGTTTTTTCCAGTCGATTTTTGTTGATATACATGGATTTTGAGAGTCCGTGTTTTGGACCAATGATCATTGTGAATGTTTTTTGGATGTTGACTTTGAGTCCCAATGAATCCATAAATGCCACGTATTTGTTCAACTGCCGCTGGAGTTGGTTAGCTGTCCGGGCCAGGATGACCGAGTCGTCGGCGTAAAGGAGGATGGGTATTGGGCGGCGTGCTATCTGTGGAAGGTCCCGACTCCCTTCCAACAATGCTTGTTCGATCCCGTTGGTATATAGATTGAACAGGAAGGGAGCCAGTACGCACCCTTGCCTTACTCCCCGGGTTATTTTGAAGGGGCGTGATAGTTCTCCTGCAATGCCATAACGGACTCGGCCTTCCGCGTTGGTGTAAAGTTCCCTAAGAAAAGCTAATACGGATGGATCCACTCCGAGGTTTGCCATGATCTCCCACAGCTTGGCATGCTGGACGCAGTCGAAGGCCGCGGTAAGGTCTACGTAAACCAGATAGATTTTGCCTCCTTTCGCGCTGGTATATTTTCCGGCCAAGAGGGTCAGGTTTAGCGCCTGTTCCACCGTCCCGAGCCCCTTCTGGAAGCCATATTGCAGGTCTGTGATGATGCTGTTTTCCTGGGCCCAAGATTGTAATCGGTCCAGGAGTAATCGACCTGCAATCTTGCCTGTGGAATCCAGAAGGGAGATCGGCCGGTAGCACGCGGGGTCGTTACGGTCCCCTTTCTTGAATATTGGCAGGAGGGTGGAAGTAGACCACGATGGAAAAAGTCCAATTTCGGTGACTGCTGTCATTACCCGGGTAATTATTAGTGACCAGTAGTCACTGTTATATAAGAACATGTCCATAGGTACCCCATCAGGGCCAGGAGCCTTGCCAGTTTTAGACGCAGTGATGGCCTTTCTGACCTCGTTAACGGTGAAACGTAGATTGATCGGACGGAATTTATCCTCTACTTGTGGTTGGTCTTCTGTTTGAGAGAGGGCGGTTTGTGACCCGAAAATTTTTATGAAATGGTGGACCCAGTCAGTTTCGGTTATTGCCACATCTAGGTGATGAGGATCTGCGGCGTTGTCTAAGAGGGGCGATCTGATGGTCTGCCAGAATGTGGTGCTGTCTTTTTTTAATGCACTCTCGTGAAGTTGAGACCAAAGGTCTTGCTTTATCTGGCGCCTTCGCTTTTTCCGGGCGGTATTATACTCTTTCCTCAGGATTGAAATTTTTTGGGCGTCTCTGGGTTTCTGTTGGAGGGCTTCTTTGAGTGTCGTAAGGGCCTTTCTGCAGTTAGAATCAAACCATCTCTTTGTTGGAGGATTTGCTTTGTTTGCAGTATGTTTAAATAGCTCATCCCTTATTGCTCCTTGGATTTTATGGAAGGAGCTGACAATTAGTTCTGGGGAGGCCTCTGCAGACAGACAGACCCTTATCCATGGTTGCGTTTTTTCAAGAAGCCTTTGTGAGGTAACTTCGGGGTCTATCTTTGACCATTTTATGGCGTACCCGTTCTTCTTTTTTAAAGCTAGTGATTGCTGATCGAGAGGGCTGATTTTTGTTTCGGAGGAGCCCGTTTTTTCCATAACAAGATCCACACTCAGGGGGTAGTGGTCACTAATCGGGCTAGACCCTACTTTATAATTTTTAAGTGAACCTTTGCAGGTGTTTGATGCCAGAATAAAGTCAATAGTTGTCATGCAGCCACGCCCGTGAAACGTGGGTTGAAATTCCTGGACCGGGTCGACTAGTTCGTTGGCAAAGTCTAGGTCCAAGGTGAAGAGAGTTTCGTTAAGCTTGTTTCCACTCTGAGTGTGTACAAAGTGTGGGATGGGATCTCCGGATTCGGTCTGTAGACCGCAGATGCCACTTTCATGGTTTGGACATATTGTTTGGTTGAAATCGCCTCCCCAGATATAGTTTATTGTCGAGTTTGAATTACCATTTTGTAGTGAGGATATGTGATCTACCATTTCATCTAGATAGGTACAACATTCCTGGGGGCCTGAGTTGTTATAGTAGTTTATGATTACGAGTAAGTTCCTTGACGCTGCCGTCTGATGAGTGAGTAGGATGATTTGATACGTGGGTGTTTCCTTTATTAATTTAGCTGTTAGTGGTAAGGTGTTAGAGAGATAGATTAGGAGCCCGCCTTTTGGTCTTCCCATTGTACTTGGCGTTGCTTTCGTAAAAAATGACTTATAGCCTGCAAGATGGAGTGGGGATGTATGCCAGGTCTCTTGTAAGCACAAGATTTGGTGGCTCCTTACTGTGCTCAGCCATAGAGGGCATGATATTTTTTCCGTTAGTCCTGCAACATTCCAGTAGGCTATGCCTATGCTCATAGCCTCTTTTTGTTCCGTGATGGCAGATACTGACCTTGCATTGGTGTGGATTTCGATAGTTGTGTCAGAGTCGATGTTTGATCTTTGGCTGGTATCTGCTTCAACTAGGTGAGGACTGATTAAGAGATTGTTTAAATCAGTCGGTAATGCTTTTGGTGAGCAGGGCGGCTCTGGTGATGGTATAGGATGCTTGTCGGCAGCAGAATGGTTTACGGACTTTGCGTTGCGTTTGTTAGGTGTGTCCATGAAAGGTCAATCGACCATGTCAAGGCACTCAAAACGATTGTTGGTCTGGAAGCCATGCCATCCTTCATAAGCATGATAGGGTCTGTCCTGCCAATAAGGTATTTGGCGTTCGACATATCTACCTCTTGGTCCTCCCCTGTCTAGGTAGTCACGTGGGTACTCCCTCTGGTTCCGTGGTGTTTGACACCAAGGATCCTGGTTTCGTAGGTCTTTGAAATGATCATTAGGATAATGGTGCCATTCCCATGGTGGAAGGTTATGGTGTTGTTTCACTGGGGGATAAAAGAAGGAAAGGTGGCAGGCATCTATTCCCCCTTTTTTCTCAAGTTGGGGCCATGCACAAATATGGTCTACAGTTGCGGGATCTTTACATGTGACGATGATACAATCACCGCGTGATGCTTTCTTTGTTTTGCCTATCCAGGCTACCCTTCGGGCTGCAGTAATCCCTCCCGAGAGATGGGATTCAAGGGGTCTGTTTATGCTGAGCCACTGCATGGCCTTATTTTTAAGTGACCATGCAGTTTCTGAGGTGCCATCTGTTAACTCGGGTACTCCTGTTAGGACTATTGTGAAGGGAGTAGCTTCCGGGGGCAAATGAACGGGACGCCTAGCTGTGGGAGGTTTTTTCGGCGTGGTTTTAGGTGTGGGTGTATTCTTGGATGTATTGTTAGGTGTTTTTTGAGAAAGCGATGGGTTCAAGAGCTGAGAAACAGGCTTTTCTACGGTGGTTCTACTGCGATCTGATTTAGCTGTTGAACCTGGTGTACCTATCATGGCCTTGCCTGCGGTTACTGCTTGCTGTGGTTTGGGATGAGGTAGTTTCTCCTGCTGGGGAAGGGATGTGTTTACAGTGGATTTAGGTACGGTGGACGGTTGTTTTAGAATCTTTTGTACTGCAAGTGTTGTGTTGGAATGGTTAACTGCTTTCTGTACGTGTGATTGATTTTGTTTTTGTTTTATTGGTGGGTGTGAAGTGTTACGTTGACCCCTTACATCGATCCGGGTATTCGTATCTAGAAGGGTTGCCGAGATTATTGTTAATTGAGCTTCAAGATTCCTAATACTTAGTTGAATTGGCTTTAAGTACTGATATAATAAGTCCTTAGTTGTAGTGAGAACTTGTGAGGTGATTCTGCAGGTCTTGCATTGCTCCGGCATATTATCGTTTGAAATTGCCTTGTGGGGAAGAATTGAATCAGAGATGTGTAATATGCTGTTAGAGGTTACCGAGTTAGAATGGGTTGTTTTAGGTTCCTGACAGGGGAAACTGTGTGTTCCTTCATTGATTGGTGATTGAATTTTTGGGGTTTCCCCACCTCTCTGGCATTGCTGGGAAGAGTTATCTATGAGTTGGATGTCTCCTTCGATTTGGCAACCAGCTAGGTCGGGAGTTGCTTCCAGATCATCCGTTGTTATTGAAGGATCCGAGTCGGAGTGCGTGACCGACAGGTCAACTACCGATGGGACTGTGTTTAAGTCTGAGACAGAAAGAGACACGGGAAGAGAGCAGTTTTGGGTGTTTAAATTGATTGGAGAGGCGGCATTTGCTATTGCGCCTAATGATGAGCGCTTAGCGTTTGCACTTATGAGATCCATTGAAACTCTCTTCTCCATTAGAGCTATGCTTTGATTTATTGTGTCATTTACCCGTGATATGAATAAGTCAATAGGGCCAGTTACTCGTGCTACCTCCTCGGCGTGTTTAGATTTGGAATTGGAGGCACTTCGGGTTTTAGGCGGCATGGTTGTTTGTTGCTGGGTCGTTGATGAAAGAGAGTAGGCCCGGTCCGGTCTCTTCCGGGCACTAACGGGCAACAACGGGCCCGGGCTGCGTCCCGCGCGCGTCCCGCGCAGCGGGTGCCGCGAGAAGTTGTAGCGGTCTGCTGGGGGCGGGGCACTGGAAGGGGGCGCGGCTCTCGCAGGAAGAGGACCAGCTGGAGATGGTGAATGCTGGTCCTCGCAGTCCTGGGGCCGGCGCCTCGACCTCCTCTGCGGCCTCGCGTTCACTCGCTCAGCAGGGCTCTGTCCGGGAGAGGCTGTGCTACTCCTGTAGCTAGATACCGGTGGCAGGAGCAGAAAACAAGAGTCTCAAAAACGGTGGGTCTTCCACGAGTGGCACCCGCGCAGCGGGTGCCGCGAGAAGTTGTAGCGGTCTGCTGGGGGCGGGGCACTGGAAGGGGGGGCGGCTCTCGCAGGAAGAGGACCAGCTGGAGATGGTGAATGCTGGTCCTCGCAGTCCTGGGGCCGGCGCCTCGACCTCCTCTGCGGCCTCGCGTTCACTCGCTCAGCAGGGCTCTGTCCGGGAGAGGCTGTGCTACTCCTGTAGCTAGATACCGGTGGCAGGAGCAGAAAACAAGAGTCTCAAAAACGGTGGGTCTTCCACGAGTGGCACCCGCGCAGCGGGTGCCACGAGAAGTTGGAGCGGTCTGCTGGGGGCGGGGCACTGGAAGGGGGCGCGGCTCTCGCAGGAAGAGGACCAGCTGGAGATGGTGAATGCTGGTCCTCGCAGTCCTGGGGCCGGCGCCTCGACCTCCTCTGCGGCCTCGCGTTCACTCGCTCAGCAGGGCTCTGTCCGGGAGAGGCTGTGCTACTCCTGTAGCTAGATACCGGTGGCAGGAGCAGAAAACAAGAGTCTCAAAAACGGTGGGTCTTCCACGAGTGGCACCCGCGCAGCGGGTGCCGCGAGAAGTTGTAGCGGTCTGCTGGGGGCGGGGCACTGGAAGGGGGCGCGGCTCTCGCAGGAAGAGGACCAGCTGGAGATGGTGAATGCTGGTCCTCGCAGTCCTGGGGCCGGCGCCTCGACCTCCTCTGCGGCCTCGCGTTCACTCGCTCAGCAGGGCTCTGTCCGGGAGAGGCTGTGCTACTCCTGTAGCTACATACCGGTGGCAGGAGCAGAAAACAAGAGTCTCAAAAACGGTGGGTCTTCCACGAGTGGCCTCTCATTCTGCCACTGCTCGCCAGGCCCTATCTGGGGCCCTGGACTCCATGCCTGAGGTGGGGGAGGGTGTTGGGGTAGGAGGAGGGATGAATGCCTGACATCCTGTTAATGAACACCAGGTCCTGACTGCGAGCAGAGGTGGGGGAGGTTGTTTGGGGCTACAAGGAGGGAAGAATGCCCCAACCCATGCCACTGCCCACCTGGAGCCCTGGAATCCATGCCTTGGGGCATGGGGCGGTAGGAGGAGGAGGAATGGAGTCCCACATAACAACTGATGATGAGGGAGCACTACCATGTGGGCTCCCTCAGGTGACCAATTGAGACCTGGTCCCCTCACCGAGTGCAAAATGGGCAAATGATAGATGGAATTCAAAACAATGTCATACATTCACCCCAGGACACAGATCCGAATCCATCATTTATTTGCTCTCCATGCCATTCCAGTTTGGACTCAACCGCTTGCAACCTCAGACAATGGATCGACGACTGCGCCAACAGCCTTGCCCCGATCAAGAAACCCTCCAACAGACACACCAGCAAGAAAGCCAGCTGGTTCACTGAGGACCTCCAGGCCTCCAAGCAAACCTGCCGAAAGTTAGAGAAGAAATGACATCGCGAACAGACACCGGACAGCTACGCAGCCCACAAGAACGCCACCCGCAGACACCATCACCTCATCAAATCCGCCTAAAGGACCTCCTTCAAAGACCGCCTAGACAGCAACGCACACAACAGCAAAGAACTCATCAACATCGTGAAGGAACTCTCCAACCCCAGCTCCAACACCAACAACGTCCCACTGTCACAAGACCTGTGCAACTCACTGGCCACCTTCTTCCATTGCAAGATCGCAGACATCACCACTGCTCACCAGGGGGGGGCGAGGCACTCAGAGCAGCTCTTTCACCACTGCTCACCGGGGGGGACGGGTTCTCAGAGCAGCTCTTTCACCACTGCTCACCGCGGGGGACGGGTTCTCAGAGCAGCTATTTCACCACTGCTCATCTGGGGGGCAGGCTATCAGAGCAGCTCTTTCACCGCTGCTCACCAGGGGGGTGGGGGACAGGCTCTCAGAGCAGCTATTTCACCACTGCTCACCAGGGGGGTGGGGGACAGGCTCTCAGAGCAGCTCTTTCACCACTGGTCACCAGGGGGGTGGACAGGCTCTCTGAGCAGCTCTTTCACCACTGCTCACCGGGGTGACGGGGACAGGCTCTCAGAGCAGCTCTTTCACCACTGCTCACCGGGGGGACAGGCTCTCAGAGCATCTCTTTCACCACTGCTCACCAGGGGGCACAGGCTCTCAGAGCAGCTCTTTCACCACTGCTCACCAGGGGTGTGGGGGACAGGCTCTCAGAGCAGCTCTTCACCACTGCTCACTGGGGGGGAAGGGAGGGTGGACAGGCTCTCAGAGCAGCTCTTTCACCACTGCTCACCGGGGGGGGGAGACAGGCTCTCAGAGCATCTCTTTCACCACTGCTCACCAGGGGGCACAGGCTCTCAGAGCAGCTCTTTCACCACTGCTCACCGGGGGGGGACAGGCTCTCAAAGCAGCTCTTCACCACTGCTCACCAGGGGGCACAGGCTCTCAGAGCAGCTCTTTCAACACTGCTCACCAGCGGGGACAGGCTCTCAGAGCAGCTCTTTCACCATGGCTCACCAGGGGGGGGCAGGCTCTCAGAGCAGCTCTCTCACCACTGCTCACCGAGGGAGACAGGCTCTCAGAGCAGCTCTTTCACCACTGCTCACCAGGGGGCTGGGCAGGCTCTCAGAGCAGCTCTGTCACCACTGCTCACCAGGACCTGGGGGGGTGAGGGGTGGGGGGGTCAGGATTTCAGAGCAGCTCTTTCACCACTGCTCACCAGGGGGAGGGGGGACAGGCTCTCAGAGCAGCTCTTTCACCACTGCTCACCAGGCAGGGGGGAGGGGTGGGGGGGTCAGGATTTCAGAGCAGCTCTTTCACCACTGCTCACCAGGGGGAGGGGGGACAGGCTCTCAGAGCAGCTCTTTCACCACTGCTCACCAGGCAGGGGGGAGGGGGACATAAATAGGCTCTCAGAGCAGCTCGTCTTGCACCACTGCTCACCTGGATCCTGTCTGGGGCGGGGGTAGTGGAGGTGGTTTAAGATGAGGGATGAATGCCCCACATGCTGCTACTGTTCACCAGGTGCGACCTCAGAGGTGGGGGAGGATGTTGGGGGTAGGAGAGGTGGGTTGAATGCCCCACGTCCTGCCACTGCTCACCAGGCCCTATCTGGGGCGGGGGGAGGTTGGGATAAGAGGAGGGTTGAATGCCTCACGTCCTGCCACTGCTCACCAGGTCCTGCCAGGGGTTGGGGGATGAGGTTGGTGAAAGAGGAGGGAAGAATGCCCCACATGCTGCTACTGTTCACCAGGTGCGACCTCAGAGGTGGGGGAGGATGTTGGGGGTAGGAGAGGTGGGTTGAATGCCCCACGTCCTGCCACTGCTCACCAGGCCCTATCTGGGGCGGGGGGAGGTTGGGATAAGAGGAGGGTTGAATGCCTCACGTCCTGCCACAGCTCACCAGGTCCTGCCAGGGGTTGGGGGATGAGGTTGGTGAAAGAGGAGGGAAGAATGCCCCACGTCCTGCCACTGCTCACCAGGTCCTATCTGGGGCAGGGGGAGGTTGGGGTAAGAGGAGGGATGAATGCCTCTCATTCTGCCACTGCTCGCCAGGCCCTATCTGGGGCCCTGGACTCCATGCCTGAGGTGGGGGAGGTTGTTTGGGGCTACAAGGAGGGAAGAATGCCCCAACCCATGCCACTGCCCACCTGGAGCCCTGGAATCCATGCCTTGGGGCATGGGGCGGTAGGAGGAGGAGGAATGGAGTCCCACATAACAACTGATGATGAGGGCGCACTACCATGTGGGCTCCCTCAGGTGACCAATTGAGACCTGGTCCCCTCACCGAGTGCAAAATGGGCAAATGACAGATGGAATTCAAAACAATGTCATACATTCACCCCAGGACACAGATCCGAATCCATCATTTATTTGCTCTCCATGCCATTCCAGTTTGGACTCAACCGCTTGCAACCTCAGACAATGGATCGACGACTGCGCCAACAGCCTTGCCCCGATCAAGAAACCCTCCAACAGACACACCAGCAAGAAAGCCAGCTGGTTCACTGAGGACCTCCAGGCCTCCAAGCAAACCTGCCGAAAGTTAGAGAAGAAATGACATCGCGAACAGACACCGGACAGCTACGCAGCCCACAAGAACGCCACCCGCAGACACCATCACCTCATCAAATCCGCCTAAAGGACCTCCTTCAAAGACCGCCTAGACAGCAACGCACACAACAGCAAAGAACTCATCAACATCGTGAAGGAACTCTCCAACCCCAGCTCCAACACCAACGACGTCCCACCCTCACAAGCCCTGTGCAACTCACTGGCCACCTTCTTCCATTGCAAGATCGCAGACATCACCACTGCTCACCAGGGGGGGGCGAGGCACTCAGAGCAGCTCTTTCACCACTGCTCACCGGGGGGGACGGGTTCTCAGAGCAGCTCTTTCACCACTGCTCACCGGGGGGACGGGTTCTCAGAGCAGCTCTTTCACCACTGCTCATCTGGGGGGCGGGCTATCAGAGCAGCTCTTTCACCGCTGCTCACCAGGGGGGTGGGGGACAGGCTCTCAGAGCAGCTATTTCACCACTGCTCACCAGGGGGGTGGGGGACAGGCTCTCAGAGCAGCTATTTCACCACTGCTCACCAGGGGGGTGGGGGAAAGGCTCTCAGAGCAGCTCTTTCACCACTGGTCACCAGGGGGGTGGACAGGATCTCTGAGCAGCTCTTTCACCACTGCTCGCCGGGGTGACGGGGACAGGCTCTCAGAGCAGCTCTTTCACCACTGCTCACCAGGGGGATGAGGCTCTCAGAGCAGCTCTTCACCACTGCTCACCGGGGGGTGGACAGGCTCTCAGAGCAGCTCTTTCACCACTGCTCACCGGGGGGTGGGGGGGACAGGCTTTCAGAGCAGCTCTTTCACCACTGCTCACTGGGGGGGTGGGACAGGCTCTCAGAGCAGCTCTTTCCTCACTGCTCACCAGGGGGGGGCACAGGCTCTCAGAGCAGCTCTTTCACCACTGCTCACCAGGGGGGTGGGACAGGCTCTCAGAGCAGCTCTTTCACCACTGCTCACCGGGGGGGACAGGCTCTCAGAGCAGCTCTTTCACCACTGCTCACCTGGGGGTGGACAGGCTCTCAGAGCAGCTCTTTCACCACTGCTCACCGGGGAGGGGGGGGGGGCAGGCTCTCAGAGCAGCTCTTTCACCACTGCTCACCGGGGGGTACAGGCTCTCAGAGCAGCTCTTTCACCACTGCTCACCGGGGAGGGGGGGGACAGGCTCTCAGAGCAGCTCTTTCACCACTGCTCACCGGGGGGGACAGGCTCTCAGAGCAGCTCTTTCACCACTGCTCATGGCGGGTACAGGCTCTCAAAGTAGCTCTTTCACCACTGCTCACCGGGGTGGGGGGTACAGGCTCTCAGAGGAGCTCTTTCAACACTGCTCACCGGGGGGGGGGGGACAGGCTCTCAGAGCAGCTCTTTCACCACTGCTCACCTGGGGGGGGGCAGGCTCTCAGAGCAGCTCTTTCACCACTGCTCACCAGGGGTGTGGACAGGCTCTCAGAGCAGCTCTTTCACCACTGTTTACCAGGGGGGGACAGGCTCTCAGAGCAGCTCTTTCACCACTGCTCACCAGGGGGCAGGCTATCAGAGCAGCTCTTTCACCGCTGCTCACCAGGGGTGTGGGGGACAGGCTCTCAGAGCAGCTCTTTCACCACTGGTCACCAGGGGGGTGGACAGGCTCTCAGAGCAGCTCTTTCCTCACTGCTCACCGGGGGGAAGAGGCTCTCAGAGCAGCTCTTTCACCACTGCTCACCGGGGAGTGGGTGGGACAGGCTCTCAGAGCAGCTCTTTCACCACTGGTCACCAGGGGGAAGAGGCTCTCAGAGCAGCTCTTTCACCACTGCTCACCAGGGGGAAGAGGCTCTCAGAGCAGCTCTTTCACCACTGCTCACCGGGGGGTGGGTGGGACAGGCTCTCAGAGCAGCTCTTTCATCACTGCTCACCAGGGGGGGGGGCACAGGCTCTCAGAGCAGCTCTTTCACCACTGCTCACCAGGGGGTGGTGAGGCCCTCAGAGCAGCTCTTTCAACACTGCTCACCAGGAGGTGGACAGGCTCTCAGAGCAGCTCTTTCACCACTGCTCATGGCAGGATCTCAGAGCAGCACTTTCACCACTGCTCACCAGGGGGAGGGGGGACAGGCTCTCAGAGCAGCTCTTTCACCACTGCTCACCAGGCAGGGGGGAGGGGGACATAAATAGGCTCTCAGAGCAGCTCGTCTTGCACCACTGCTCACCTGGATCCTGTCTGGGGCGGGGGTAGTGGAGGTGGTTTAAGATGAGGGATGAATGCCCCACATGCTGCTACTGTTCACCAGGTGCGACCTCAGAGGTGGGGGGAGGATGTTGGGGGTAGGAGAGGTGGGTTGAATGCCCCACGTCCTGCCACTGCTCACCAGGCCCTATCTGGGGCGGGGGGAGGTTGGGATAAGGGGAGGGTTGAATGCCCCACGTCCTGCCACTGCTCACCAGGTCCTGCCAGGGGTTGGGGATGATGTTGGGGTAAGAGGAGGGATGAATGCCTCTCATTCTGCCACTGCTCACCAGGTCCTATCTGGGGCAGGGGGAGGTTGGGGTAAGAGGAGGGATGAATGCCCCACGTCCTGCCACTGCTCACCAGGCCCTATCTGGGGCGGGGGGAGGTTGGGATAAGGGGAGGGTTGAATGCCCCACGTCCTGCCACTGCTCACCAGGTCCTGCCAGGGGTTGGGGGATGATGTTGGGGTAAGAGGAGGGATGAATGCCTCTCATTCTGCCACTGCTCACCAGGTCCTATCTGGGGCAGGGGGAGGTTGGGGTAAGAGGAGGGCTGAATGCCTCACATCCTGCCACTGCTCACCAGGTCCTGCCAGGGGTTGGGGGATGATGTTGGGGTAAGAGGAGGGTTGAATGCCTCTCATTCTGCCACTGCTCGCCAGGCCCTATCTGGGGCCCTGGACTCCATGCCTGAGGTGGGAGAGGGTGTTGGGGTAGGAGGAGGGATGAATGCCTGACATCCCGTTAATGAACACCAGGTCCTGACTGTGAGCAGGGGTGGGGAGGTTGTTTGGGGCTACAAGGAGGGAAGAATGCCCCAAACCATGCCACTGCCCATCTGGAGCCCTGGAATCCATGCCTTGGGGCATGGGGCGGTAGGAGGAGGAGGAATGGAGTCCCACATAACAACTGATGATGAGGGAGCACTACCATGTGGGCTCCCTCAGGTGACCAATTGAGACCTGGTCCCCTCACCGAGTGCAAAATGGGCAAATGACAGATGGAATTCAAAACAATGTCATACATTCACCCCAGGACACAGATCCGAATCCATCATTTATTTGCTCTCCATGCCATTCCAGTTTGGACTTAACCATATGCAAATCAGTATTGACCCTGTGCCTCATGGAACAGTCCAGACAGAACTGCCAGGCCAGGTCCTCCCTGGACAGTTCTTATAATATGCCCCTGAGTCACCATACCACATCAGTACCTCTGGACATCAATCCAGACTAGCCCATAGTGCCTCACTTGCCCTCCTATCCTTTCCAGAGGTTGCTGCAAATTCTGCGCCCGAGGCGCTTAAAAGTGACGAGAGCCCCCGCGTCGCGGGACCACGCGCGGGTCACGTCGGGCCAAGGGCGGGCCCGTTTAAGCCCGTTGTTGCCCGTAGGAGACCGAACTGGGCCTACTGTCTAACGCCTACTCTGGGAGGTGTAAGTATTTGATGACCTTATATTCCACCATTGGGGGTAATGGCGAGTCGTCGAGGTATGAAACCAACAACGGCAGGGCATGTAGCCGGGAACTTGAACCAATTAATTTTGCGGGCATCTTCGGTTCTGGAAAAAGAAATATCTATCACAGAACGCCGTCTTTCTCTGGATCCGGCTTTCTCTAAGAGATCCTCGCGGGGTCCTTTGGCTCAATCCCGTACTCCAGAATTTGTTCCCCACACTGGGGTCAATGCAGGGCAACCAGGAGCGTTAAAACCGTTGAGTGGGAACCTGACAAATTTGGAAGGTGGGAACGACTGTCTAACGAATATTGTGATACTTGAGAAGGCAGTAATTGCTGGGGAAGATTCAAGTAACATTTTGGAGTCTAATACCCTCAAAGAAGGAGCCATCCCAAAAGGGAAGCGGACGGGGGCCCCACTACGGGGTAGAAGACCAAAGCAGTCCAAACCCAACATTTCTCAAAGGGCTTCCACCCCAGAGCCAATAGAAAATGAACACCTCCCTTTAAGTGATCCCAGAGTAGATGCTAGTACTACACCCATATTTCCCTTTAATGAAGAATTGCTTTTGGAAAAACTAAGTGTCCTAATGGCTTCTATGCTTCTGCCCCTAGAAGGAAGACTGTCCTCGATTGAACAAAGGCTAGTGACTATAGAGGAGCTGGTAAAAAAGAGCAAGGCCTATATGGAAAATGTGATGACTAAAACGGTACAACCCATGGTAAGAACTGCAGTAGTCGCTACTAGCCCTGCACATCCAATGATATGTCCCTCAAACCCACCCCGTGGCAAGTCCAATTCAACTACCCAGATTGGTAGGACCTTGTAACTACGACAAAGACACCGCTGACGAACTGCGACGTGCAGAAGTGCTAAAATCGAAATCTCCAGTAAAAAATCTCCTCAAGCCAACTGAAGGATGGAAATCCTAACTTAGACTTGCAACGGACAGATCTTCCGCCAGAAAGTACACCCTATGTCATTGCATTAGTTGGGGTCCCCAAACTGGATACAAACAGAACTGAAACTTATATGGAATTAAAAAACAAAGTAATCCATTGGCTGAATATAAACAGGCCCCTGCCAAGTAATGTACGAAGCCAGATTCTGTTTGCTAGAAAAGTCAGCTGGGTTGGATGTAGACCAAAAGACGTGGATGGGGATTGTATTGTGATTAATTTCAAGGATTGTAGGGCAGTTGATCATGTTTGTAGGGGTTCCCTTAGGAATTCCGATACGACAATTCAATCATTGGGGCTAGGTTATTTTTACCCTCGTCCAACTTTCATCCCTATCCCTTTCTGTCCTGATAATCATAGTGATTGGCAAATTCAATCTGGAACTAGGGATGAAGCAGGAGGACATGGTAGGAGGCGGGGTAATGAGTATCAGTTGGGGTTCCCTGTAAGTAATAGGTTTAGTGGACTGGAACAGGTGGACTGACCATTATCGCTTCCATCTAAACCTGTACACACTATTCAGGAGATGGTGAGGATTGAAAATAAAGGTGGGATCGTTGGATCTAAAGAACTTTTAGTGTCTAGAGAGGAAGGTGAGAATGTTAAAGGAAGTTTCTATCTGGGTGCTAGCGATGCAGATGTTGATTATGATGGCCAAGTGACATTGGCGGATAAATCTATAGTACCCACTACCACTGGAGGCAGCCCTCAACTATCACCTCCTGCGCTTGCTAAGTAATCTAAAGGGTAGACCAGAGAGCTAGGTTATACAGTTAACTGAGGGGATTGGGCCCGGGGGGCCAACAGGAGGCCTTAAAGTGTTGTCCTGGAACATCGCTGGGTTGTCGGCAAAACTAGATTCACCGGAGTGGTGTGCTTTTGTCGACCTCCATGGGATCTGTTTATTCCAGGAGACATGGGCTGTTACTCCTATCCATAGAATGGGATATCTATCTTTCCACGAGCCAGCTACTAAGTGCCCAAAAGGTAGACCTTTGTATCTGGGTAGGGACACATCTAGGATTCACGCAAAAAGAGTTGTTACTAACTCCCCCGATATAAAATGTATCCTGTTGACCCACAATAACATTCAGAAACTAGCACTTATTAACATCTACTCTCGGTCAACACGGTATGCTGGTACCTCTCAAACCCTGGATTCCCTGACATTGCTTCTGAACTCTCTCCCGGGTGATGTTGTATTCATGATCGGTGGAGATTTTAACTGTCATTATGAGCCTTTAAACGGCGTGCAACCGATCACTACTGAAGAAGGCGAAACCTGGTTCGTCCCAGCCTCAAATATGTATCCAGTAAAGAGCTGGTCCCCACTGGTACTGCAAATGATTTCCCTTACCCACATGTTCTCCTTAAGGGCGTGTAATGGGAGGTTTCAGGGTGATAACCCAGGTCAGACCACGTACAGAGGACTGGGTCATGCATCAGTTATTGACTACATCTTAGTTAGTATAGAGGTGTGGCAAAAAATCTTAGATTTCTGTGTTACCCAGTGAATGGAAAGTGGGCATAATCCACTAGTTATTCTGATGGATTACTTCATGCCAGAAGCAGAACAAAGTATGGAAAGCTCCCCAAGTAGGGAAATTAGAATTGTAGATGGAGGGAGGTGTATACGTTGGGCGACCATCAAACATTCTGGGGATAATATGGCAAAACTATATGAAAATATAATCCCTTTCCCCGAAAAAGCGAGTAAAGCACAAGCGCAAGGGAACTCCATCCGAAGTGGGTTATGTGTGGACTTAGGTGAACTTCATCAGGATTTAGTGGTATCCCTCAAGGCTTTCTTTTATAACACAAAGCCTCTTAAGCACAAATCTTTGGGCGATAGGAGCCCCTGATATAACAGGGGTTGTAGGAAAGCAAAGTGCGAATTGCTCATGGCTCTCAAACAAGGAAATAGGGCATGCGTTGTAGAAGCAAGGCATGCCTACAAACGAATTATTTTTAACGCAAAATCGGAGTGGGAAGTAGAACGTTGGCAGGCAATTAAGTCTGCCTTTGAAGCAAAGGAACCGCGGACCTTCTGGAACCTTGTCCATACAGGGAAACCAGAGGGCAAGTCTACCATTGATATAAATATCTCTGAGGAAACATGGCGCCTTTATTTTAGAGACTTGTACTCAAATTTAGTATCTGAGGCAAGTGAACTCCCGCCAAGCCTTTTAATATCGGACCCCACGTGGTGTATACCGCCATGTACAACAGCTGAGGTCCAGACTGCCCTGTCTAAGCTTCAAATGAACAAAGCACCTGGCTTAGATAAGATACTGGGTGATCTCTTCAGAGATGAACAGGTGGTATGGATACCCTACCTTTTATTAATATTCAATGCAATTTTCCGTGCTCTATGATTACCCTGCACGTGGTTGGGGGCGGAGATTATCCCTATTTTTAAAAAGGGATCATCGCTGGAACCTGCTAACTATAGGCCTATTAACCTTATCGATGTATCGCAAAAAATCTATGCAAGGGTCCTTCTTCAACGTTTACAGGACTGGATTAGTGACAATAACATTCTGACTACGCTACAAGCGGGATTTCGGGCCAGAACATCAACAATAGATCAACTATTTAGGCTCCAGATATTGTGCTGGCGGCATATTGTTCTGGAAGGTGATAGTTTGTACTTAACTTTCGTGGACTTAAAATCAGCATTTGATATGGTGGACCGAAACCAACTATGGAGCATATTGCTTGATATGGGGGTTCCGCCATACCTATGCTATCAGCTAAAAAGACTCCACGAAGAGACTTTTGCGAGAGTGAGATATGGCAAGAATGGCCAGCGGACAGCCCCGTTCCCGGTCGTGAAGGGGGTGAGGCAGGGCTGTGTACTCGTCCCGACACTCTTTTCCCTCTTCCTCATTGGCTTGATAGAAGACCTCCTTACCATCAAGGATATAGACTCTCCAAAACTGGCCTCCCAAAGATTTCCCACTCTTATGTTTGCGGACGACACCCTGCTGCTCTCAAGGTCAGCAATAGGTATGCAGCGGGTGTTAAACCAGTTTGTCCAGTTCTGTAAGAAAAGGAGCCTAGTTATCAACATCAACAAGACTAAGTATATGGGGGCAGATTTACAATAACTGGCGCATCCCCAGGGATGCACCAGTTAATTTACGCCGCAGCTCCGCCACCATGGTGCGCCGCATTTACAATGCGGCGTACCATGGGGCAAAAACGGCACAGATGCGTGATGCATCTGTGCCATCAAAGCGGTGCATTGCTGCAGCAATGATCAGGGGGGCCCTATGTTCATAATGCTGCGTCAATCCTTACGCCTGCTTCAAGCAGGCGCAGGGTTTTGACGCAGCAGGGGCCCAAAAGTGACTGAGTGAAATCTTGTAGATTTCACTCAGCCACTTTTGGGAGGCGTTCCTGCACCGGAACGCCTCCCCCTGCGATGGTACGCCTCTTCTGGCGTAGGGCTTTACAACGTGACCCATCTAGGAGTTGCGTCACATTGTAAATACCCCGCACCATGGTGCATCTTTTGCGCTGCCACGGTGGCGTAAAAGCGACGCAAGGGGCTTGTAAATATGCCCCCAGGTCTTTAATGCCAGCACCACCAATTGCCCCATCCCGATGATGAAGGGTAGACCCCTCGAAAGGGTGCCGATCTTCGAGTATTTGGGTTTTATCTCTGAATGACAAAATGAGGTGGGGTCCACAGAAGACCAGAGCAAATTTAAAACTAACACAGGCTGTGGGGGGTATTTTAAAAGTTGTGTTTTAAATATTTTAAGCCCTCCTCTAGAAATGTACAATGTTCAAGCAAGGTCAGCATCGTTATATGGGGCAGAACTTTGGGGGCATACCACATCGAATGACTTAACAATTATTGAAAATAACTTTATTAGGCAAATCTTGAGTCTTCCTAGAAACACTCCTTTAGTGCCATTAAGAATGGATTTAAACATTCGGCCAATTGTGGATGTAATTGCCTCCCGCCCATTACTTTACTGGCGGAGGCTATGGAGTACTCCAGAGTTGGCTAACTACCAGGATGAACTAAGGGTGCTTACGGCAACTCTGGGGGCTGGGAGAATTCCTTAGCTGTATTATATAAGACACTTTTTTACCCGGATGGGCATGAACAGCCTATGGTCAAATCCAGAGGAATCTTGTCCAGCTACTCCTAAGGAAACCTTGGCGAATATGATAAAGGAGCATGATCTAATGAAACTGTTTCAGTCTTTAAATACCTCAAGCCTGTCGTATGCCTTTATGGATATTAAGCCATTCTATACATTTGAAGAGGTGATAGATCTCATTCAACCAACATTGGCCAAGAAATTGTATCTCCAATTTAGCTATGGAACTTTACCTCTCAATGCAATCACAGATAAGTGGGCGAGCAGCTCTACCCATCCTTGCCCTGGATGCCTAAACGAAGAGGAAACTGCTATTCATGTTATCCTCTTCTGTGCGGCACATAAAACAATTAGGAAGAATTGGATTATCCAATTATGTAACAATTTGGGCATTAGAATTTATCTTGTCTTTTATAGGATTTTAAAGACAGATACTGACCCAGTTTTTGTGACTGCTGTAGCCAAGTTCTTGTTTTTTATGTGACATATTCGTAAGAAGCTGCTTCCTAAAGATTAGAGCACTATAATTATGAAGTTAAGTTTAAGCTGTAGACCTTTTGTTAGTTCTAGAGGAGATGGTCTTGCGCCATTTTCACGAGATGTGTAGACTAAGGGAAATGTAATTGTTTTAAATGCAATATTTAATTTAAATTTTTAACTTGTATCTAATTTTAGTAAATCTTTTTCCCATGAGCATGAATTTTTACAATGAATGATTGCACTGATAATGAGATGAGTGGATATTCCTGCTCATATTGCCATATCTGAAATTGTAAATTGTGTAAATTACATGTGCTTTTATGGTTTAATCGAACCGAAATAAAGTTTTGAATGATGATGGTAACAGGTAAGTTGGCACTCTAGAACACAACACTCTAGTCCCCTCAGGGACCCACGGTAACAGGTCATCACCTCTCATTCTCTCACTCCGGCATGTCCATAATAAACATAAATAAGACACAAGAACAGTTTACAATATCTATTGAAACTATTGTGCACTATTATGAAGCAACCGTGCTGCAACTATAAAGCATACAAAACTTAGTAGTGTAATTAGCTTCACTAAGTAACCGTACACAATGAAAAGCCCTATCATGGTTAACGGTGCATCTGCATAAGCCTGGCCTCACAATAATATATCAGTGATCTCTCGGATGATACTACGTGTCATACCTGGCATTTGCCATTAGCTGGTCTGCATCTCAAATTGTGCAGAGCTGGTGAGCTTGTTCCCGGACCTTTCACCTGCTAGAAATTCTTCTCTCTATTTTGAAAATGGCAAGTCTCGGCCTTGGACGAAACGTTCAGACTGACTCCCAGCAGAAGAGCTGGCTAATAAAACATGTGCAACCTTTTTCTAAAATAACAGAAAGGCACAAAAACAAGCGTGTTACCTCGTGACGTGTGCAAAGCAAAAGCAGCCGACAACATGTGTAGTTAGGCTACCATAGGGGGAAATGACAGTGGGCCCAAACGCAACATTTTAAACTTGCCACACATTTCTTGCCACTGTGTCCGTGCTGCCAGGACCGGGAACGAGACCAAAACGAGACCAGCAGCAGGAGCCGAGTCCCCCCCGCCGCTGCCTTTCTCCACCAGAGCGGCCGCCGAGTGGGGGGACTTCAATCCCCAGGAGCCTTTGCGGGGGCGCTCCCAGTGACGCCGCAACAGGCGCCCGGAGGCGCATAAAACACCATCACCCCCTCTGCGTAGCGGGACGCGAGCGGGACACAGCGCGGGGCTAAGCCCGGGCAAAGGGCGGGCCCTCTGTGGCCCTCAGAGGCCTGAGGAGCCTGGCCTGGGCCATACACCCTGCTCGATTTCCATTAACCCACTGACTATTGGACTATTGGACATCTGAACCGTAAGCTGTTTGCCCCCTATATACATTTATCCTAACTAACTGGGGTGCATTCTGATTTTTCCTGTCACTGTTGTTTATTTTTTAATGACTAAGGGCTGGCAAACATAACATGGTGTTGACCCATGTTGGACCCGGCCTCGTGGCGTGGCCCGTCTCTGTCCCTCAGAACCCTGCGAGCGTAGGCCTGCACCCTGAGCCCCTGCGCAGCGTCCCCGCAAGAATAGCCTGCACCCAGCAGCCTGGTCGCCTCACCCCCGAAAAACCACAACCAGGCCGCATGTCCCCGTCCCGCTCCCGGCTCCGAGCGCCTAACATTGCATGCCCCACAAGGCCCGGACGCCATCTTCCCTTCCCGACATCCCTGTCTCCCTGGGCCTAGCGGGACCCCGGCCCCAGTGAAACCCAGCCTCCAACGGCGCGCCAGTCCCGGCTGGGGGGTAAAGGGCTCCCGAGTGAGATAAGCCAGGGAGTTTCGAGGGCACCTCCGGCCTCCCCTGAGGGGCTGGTATCTGTCACACCTTTGGCCCTCCCCTGTGGCCCAATTTCGATCCCCCCTCTGGCCTCCCCGAGGGTGGGCTCCAGACCCGCTGGGCATCTGGGAATTCCCGGACCCATCTTTCAAAGGGATCAAAGAGCCCACCGCCGGACCTCGCCAACGACCAGCCCCCTGGGCTTGAGACCTCCGCCTGCGAGGGTCCGGAGATCAAAGAGCCGAAGGACTATAACTGGGCCCGCCCGACAACTAGCGGGCAGTTGTATCTTGGACCTAAAGCCCTGCTGATCTGATCGCGGCTGACCCTAAGAAGACTCATCCTGAACATCGGAGCCCTGCTGACGCTGTCGCGGCCCGAGCTGAACTAGTAACCATCGGAGCCCGGCTGACGCGGTCGCGGCTCAAGCTGAACTGAACCATCGGAGCCCTGCTGACGCTGTCGCGGCTCAAGCTGAACTGAACCATCGGAGCCCTGCTGACGCTGTCGCGGCTCAAGCTGAACTGAATCATCCAAGCCCTGCTGACGCTGTCGCGGCTCAAGCTGAACTGAACCATCGGAGCCCTGCTGACGCTGTCGCGGCTCAAGCTGAACTAAGACCATCGGAGCCCTGCTGACGCTGTCGCGGCTCTTCACGAACTTCTCCAGATCGAGTCCTGCTGACCTCGTCGCGGCTCGAGGAGTACTCTGGTCCGGCCGGACCATCGAGAGCACTATCACGACCGAGCCGACTCGACGGAGGTGAAGCAGCCCGTACGACCATCATCCCGTACCCCCCGGCTCGAGGATTGAGAGCTGTGCGTAGGGTACGCCTCGTACTGTCCCAGAGACTAAAAGACTGTCCCGCTTCCCCCTTTCCGAATCCTCCAAGACTTTGTGGTCCCTTGACCCCTGTGTACATAAGAGTGCTACCTCGCTATTTGCTTATATAAAGATCTTGTTACTAAAACCCACCGGTGTGGTGTCTGTTCGTAGTGTGGTGTGAGCTCAGTGTGTACGATCCTAGACCCGAAGTCCTCCCCGGTGAGGACCTCACAATCAAGACTCGGCAAGTTCTGTGGGAGAGGTGGATCTTGGGGTGTCCGGGTGAGCACAACCTGGCCCTCTGAGATTGCCCCTTCCAACATTGGTGGCAGCGTCGCGATAAGAACCTACGTCTAGGGATCGTACAGTATTGACACACTACCCGAACGAAGAAGCAGCCATGAGCGTCACGACCGACAAGACCACCTTCCAGATGGAGCTTCTGGGAGACTATTCGCACCGAGAGCTCAAGCAATTCTGCAAAGATCTCCGTATCCCGTCAACGGGATTAAACACCAAAGAGGACTTCCAACAAGCTCTAACAGCCTGGGTGGAGGCCGGAGCACAACCTCCAGCACCGACAGAAGCCGATGGAGGGGGAGCCCCCCTGATCGAAACCCACGCCCCAGAGCGAGAAAGAACAGAGTCCCCGACGCGGACATCCAGCACGGAGAGAGGTCTGTCTCGAGAAGAAATGACCGACCGAGAACGCGACCGAAACCACGAACTAGAACTAGCCCGTCTGAAAATGGAAGGAGAACTCAAGCTGGCCGAGAAAAAGCTAGCCATCGAGCAGCTGCGGCTGCAAGGAGAACTGGAAGAGAAGAAGCTCCAACGAGAACACGACGGAAAGAAGCTCCAGCTGGAGCACGAGCGCAGCATATTGGAAATAGAACTAAAAGCCCGGAACGAAGGCAACAAAACAGCAGCGACCCGAGAGTCTGTTCCCCCGGTGGAACCCAAGGTCCACATCCCCAAGGATGTTGTCAAAGAATATTATAAGAACGATGACATCCAGCAATGGTTCAAGGCCTACGAGGTCGCCATGACCTCCCACCGAGTTCCGCAGAAAGATTGGGGAGCCGGGCTGTGGGGTCGATTCCTGAGTGAGGGGAGAGACACCCTACTCGACCTACCGTCTGCCGAACAGACCTCCTACAGCCACATGAAAGAGGCCCTCCTCACAAGGTACGGGCTCACCCCAGAAATGTACCGCCAACGCTTCAGAGACTGTAAGAAGATCCCTGGCACCACCTGGGTGGAATATGTCAATTTCTACAGCCGGGCCCTGGAAGGGTGGATCAAGGGCAGCAAAGTATCCACCTTCGAGGGGCTCATCGACCTCATTGCATATGAGCATTTGTCCCTGAATTGCTTTGTGGAACTCCGACAGCACCTCCTGGACAGCAAGTTGGCTGACCCCCGGAAACTGGCCGTCGAGGCCGATCGCTGGGTGAGCACCAGAGTCCCCCGGGGGCCCGGGGGAGATCCTGGCCGAAATGAACAGGGGTCGTCCCGCCAGAGGGGAGGGGGGAATCAGAACAGACAGAGGGGTTCCCAGGTAGGGTCTCCGCGTAGTCCCCCCAGAAACCAGCCCGGCACCTCGCCTCCCACAGCGCGCGCAGGGTTTCCCCCAGCTAAGCCAGGGCCCCGAGTCAGTCAAGCCTGCTACCATTGCCAACAACCAGGGCACTATGCCAATGACCCCCGCTGCCCTTTGTTCAAGAAACCTGCCGCTGCAGGCCCCCCAGCGCACCACATCACCTCAGTAGCCCTAGAAGAAGAGGAGGGAGAAGAGGAGTTTGAGGGCGCAGACCCCGCGGCTATGATGTTAGTCTCCCTGGGGAATAGGGAAATGGTCCCCGGAGCTCCCCTACCCGACAATACAGAGAAGTACCGACAGCAGGTGACTGTCAATGGCCATCACATAGGGGCGCTCCGAGACACTGGGGCCAGCATCACCGCCGTCAAACGGCACCTCGTCACCGAGGCCCAGATTGTTCCCCACATCTCCTGCAGGGTGATCGCAGCTGATAACTCCGTCCGCACCTGCCGGATAGCTCAAGTCCCGTTCGAATGGGGGGGCGTCTCTGGGGAGTTACGAGTGGCAGTCCGCTCAGACATGCCTGTGGACTGCCTGCTCGGCAACGATCTCGAGAGCTCCCCATGGCAGCGGGTTGAGAAAAGGACCCACCTGGAGATGGTGGGCCTGCCCGAGTGGGCCTGTGTGAGCACCCGGTCAATGACCGCCCGAAGGGCCACCCCCGAAGGGGCGACCTTAGAGGCAGCACCGGCGACCCCTGAGGACCCCGAGGTCCCTGAACCCTCCGAGATCCCCGAGCGGTTCCCCGGAGAGAGCTTCCCCCCCGACGCAGGCCCCCTCAGCCCTGGCGTCGAACCAACTCCGAGCCTGGACGACCTTCCTGAGCTGGCCCAATGGCGCCAGGAAGGGGGCCCGTCCCGAGAAGAATTCTGCCTAGAGCAGACCTCCTGTCCCTCCTTGGTTGGGCCGCGGCAGCAGGCCGCCGCCCAGGCCGCCGGTGACCAGTCCGGCTCCCACTTTGTCTATTGGGAAAACGGCCTATTGTATAGCGAACAAAAGTCCGCCGAACTAGGGTCCGGCCGAGTGCTGGTGGTCCCCCTACGCTTCCACGGCTTTCTCCTGAACCTGGCCCATGACGTACCCCTGGCGGGACACTTGGGACAAGACAAAACGTACCATCGCCTGGTCACCCACTTCTATTGGCCGGGCATGCGCTCCGATGTAGAAGGCCACTGCAAGTCCTCCCCCACGTGTCAGTCCAGCGGAAAGAGCGGAGGGAAGCGCAAGGCTCCTCTCCAACCCTTCCCCGTGGTCAGTACCCCCTTTGAGAGGGTGGGAATCGACATCGTGGGCCCCCTCGACCCCCAGACCTCCTTGGGGCACCGCTTTATCCTAGTGCTGGTGGACCATGCCACCCGCTACCCCGAAGCCATTCCCCTCCGGACGGTACCGGCCCCCGTGTTGGGGCGGGCCCTCATGGCCATCTTCTCCCGGGTGGGATTCCCCGGGAAGTCGTCAGCGACCGAGGGACAAACTTCATCTCAAAATACATGAAGTCCCTCTGGCAGCAATGTGGGGTGACGTACAAATTCACCACCCCATATCACCCCCAGGGGAACGGTCTGGTGGAACGCTTCAACCGGACCCTCAAAGGGATGATCATGGGTCTCGCAGAGACCCTGAGACGTAAGTGGGACGTCCTCCTCCCCTGTCTCCTCTTCGCGTACCGCGAAGTCCCCCAGAAGTCCTGGGGTTCAGCCCCTTCGAGCTGCTCTACGGGCACCCCGTCCGGGGACCCCTCACCCTGGTCAAGGAGGGGTGGGAGGCGGCGGCCCCAGAGCCCCCTCCCGATGTGTTTCGATACATCTTGGCCCTCCGGAACCAGACGAGGAAGTTCCAAGAGCTGGCCGAGGCAAACCTCGAGGCCAGTCAAGAAGAAATGAAACGGTGGTATGACCAGAATGCCACTCTGGTCGAGTTTTAGCCCGGACAACAGGTCTGGGTGATGGCCCCCGTAGAGCCCTGTGCCCTGCAAGATAAGTGGACAGGGCCCTTCAAAGTGATCGAACGCAAGAGTCAAGTGACCTACCTCATCGATGTAGAGTCCCCCAGGAACCCCTTGCGGGTCCTTCACGTGAACCGCCTCAAGCCCCACTTCGCCCGGTCCGAGTTGAGTTTACTCCTCGCCACGGACGATGGGGAAGAAGAAGAAACGGAGCCTCTCCCCGATCTCCTGTCCACGAAAGAGAAAGATGGCTCCGTAGAGGGAGTGAATCTCTCCCCCTCCCTCTCTCCAGAGCAGCGTGGGGACTGTCGCCAGTTGTTGGGACAGTTCTCAGACCTCTTCTCCCTCACCCCCGGCGTCACCAACTGGTGCGTCCACGACGTGGACACCGGGGACAGCCCTCCGGTACGGCACAGAGCCTACCGCGTCCCTGACCGAGTCCGGGCCTGTATCAAGGCCGAGGTATCGAAGATGTTGGCCCTCGGGGTGGTCGAAGCCTCTGACAGCCCATGGGCTAGCCCGGTGGTCCTGGTTCCGAAGGCAGCCTCCCCCGGTGCGGTTCCCGAGCTTAGGTTCTGCGTTGACTACCGCGGGCTCAACGCAGTCACCCGAACCGATGCTCATCCCATCCCCCGAGCCGACGAGCTTATCGATCGCCTCGGGGCTGCTCGCTTCCTTAGCACATTCGACCTGACCAGTGGATACTGGCAGATCGCACTCACCGAGGGAGCTAAGGAAAGGTCCGCTTTTTCCACCCCGGATGGTCACTACCATTTCCGGGTGATGCCCTTCGGGATGAAGAACGCCCCCGCCACCTTCCAGAGGCTGGTGAACCAGGTCCCGGCGGGGTTGGAAGAGTTCAGCGCTGCGTATCTGGACGATATCGCGGTGTACAGTTCCCACTGGCCCGAGCACCTCCGGCACCTCCGGGCGGTGCTGACCGCCCTGAGGGGGCAGGTCTCACCATTAAGGCAAGCAAGTGCCAGATCGGACAAGGGTCCGTAATCTACCTTGGGCACCAGGTCGGAAGCGGCCTCGTAGCCCCCCTCCAGCCCAAGATCGATGCCATCGTGGCCTGGGAGGCCCCCACGACCCAGGCGGAAGTGCGGGCGTTTCTAGGGCTCACGGGGTACTACCGCCGGTTCATCAAGAGTTACGGCAGCATCGTAGCCCCCCTCACGGAGCTAACCTCAAAGAATCAGCCGAAGAAAGTCAGCTGGACCTCCGCCTGCCAGGAGGCGTTCGAAACGCTGAAGGACGCCATGTGCACCGCCCCCATCCTGCAGGCCCCCGACTACTCACGAGAGTTTGTAGTCCAGACGGACGCGTCCGAGCATGGCATCGGAGCGGTCCTGTCCCAGGTGAACAAGAGCGGCCTAGACCAACCCGTAGCATTCATTAGCCGGAGGCTACTCCCTCGAGAACAAAGGTGGAGCACCATCGAGCGGGAGGCCTTCGCGGTGGTTTGGGCCCTGAAGAAGCTGAGGCCCTACCTGTTCGGTACTCACTTCCGGGTCCAGACCGACCACCGACCCCTCCGGTGGCTAATGCAGATGAGAGGGGAGAATCCCAAATTGCTGCGCTGATCCATCTCACTCCAGGGGATGGACTTCACTGTTGAGCACCGGCCTGGTGTTGACCACGCCAACGCAGACGGCCTGTCCCGATTCTTCCGCCTCAGCGAAGAGAACCCCCAAGAGGATGGGTAGTTCTCCCCGCCTTCAGCTGGGGGGGACGCGTGTTGGACCCGGCCTCGTGGCGTGGCCCGTCTCTGTCCCTCAGAACCCTGCGAGCGTAGGCCTGCACCCTGAGCCCCTGCGCAGCGTCCCCGCGAGAATAGCCTGCACCCAGCAGCCTGGTCGCCTCACCCCCGATGAGCCCAAACCCCCGTAAAACCACAACCAGGCCGCATGTCCCCGTCCCGCTCCCGGCTCCGAGCGCCTAACATTGCATGCCCCACAAGGCCCGGACGCCATCTTCCCTTCCCGACATCCCTGTCTCCCTGGGCCTAGCGGGACCCCGGCCCCAGTGAAACCCATCCTCCAACGGCGCGCCAGTCCCGGCTGGGGGGTAAAGGGCTCCCGAGTGAGATAAGCCAGGGAGTTTCGAGGGCACCTCCGGCCTCCCCTGAGGGGCTGGTATCTGTCACACCTTTGGCCCTCCCCTGTGGCCCAATTTCGATCCGCCCTCTGGCCTCCCCGAGGGCGGGCTCCAGACCCGCTGGGTGTCTGGGAATTCCCGGACCCATCTTTCAAAGGGATCAAAGAGCCCACCGCCGGACCTCGCCAACGACCAGCCCCCTGGGCTTGAGACCTCCGCCTGCGAGGGTCCGGAGATCAAAGAGCCGAAGGACTATAACTGGGCCCCCCCGACAACTAGCGGGCAGTTGTATCTTGGACCTAAAGCCCTGCTGATCTGATCGCGGCTGACCCTAAGAAGACTCATCCTGAACATCGGAGCCCTGCTGACGCTGTCGCGGCCCGAGCTGAACTAGTAACCATCGGAGCCCGGCTGACGCGGTCGCGGCTCAAGCTGAACTGAACCATCGGAGCCCTGCTGACGCTGTCGCGATTCAAGCTGAACTGAACCATCGGAGCCCTGCTGACGCTGTCGCGGCTCAAGCTGAACTGAATCATCCGAGCCCTGCTGACGCTGTCGCGGCTCAAGCTAAACTGAACCATCGGAGCCCTGCTGACGCTGTCGCGGCTCAAGCTGAACTAAGACCATCGGAGCCCTGCTGACGCTGTCGCGGCTCTTCACGAACTTCTCCAGATCGAGTCCTGCTGACCTCCTCGCGGCTCGAGGAGTACTCTGGTCCGGCCGGACCATCGAGAGCACTATCACGACCGAGCCGACTCGACGGAGGTGAAGCAGCCCGTACGACCATCATCCCTTACCCCCCGGCTCGAGGATTGAGAGCTGTGCGTAGGGTACGCCTCGTACTGTCCCAGAGACTAAAAGACTGTCCCGCTTCTCCCTTTCCGAATCCTCCAAGACTTTGTGGTCCCTTGACCCCTGTGTACATAAGAGTGCTACCTCGCTATTTGCTTATATAAAGATCTTGTTACTAAAACCCACCGGTGTGGTGTCTGTTCGTAGTGTGGTGTGAGCTCAGTGTGTACGATCCTAGACCCGAAGTCCTCCCCGGCGAGGACCTCACAATCAAGACTCGGCAAGTTCTGTGGGAGAGGTGGATCTTGGGGTGTTCGGGTGAGCACAACCTGGCCCTCTGAGATTGCCCCTTCCAACAACCCATTTAACTGCTATAGTAACGTGTAGCAGCAAGGTCTGTTATGAATTGTCGAGAGACTAGAAGTATGGCTGCAGGGGGAGCAAAAAAGTTGACTGGCACCCTGGACGATTTTATTGTTCGCACTAATGCCCTAATTGATGAAGGGATTGTTTTAATGGACAGAAGGGTGTCCCAAGATTTAGCTACGGCTAAGAGATCCTCCTTAGGTCTTATTGCCCAGGCACGTACGCCAAACACCGTGACTCGCCCAAATACCCTTGCCAGAGTAGATTACGCTGGGGATTATGATGTTTCAAGTTCCCAACAGGGTCAACAGGGTTTGGAGGTCACCCCTAACCCCATTTTGTTAAAAGAGGGTAGTATAGTTAGTGAAGTGATGGATAACCCACCTGTGGCCACTGATATAAATCAAAGAGGGTTGAAAGAGGGGGCAATTCCTAAACAAAAGACCAACAAATCGACCACCCATAAAGGCAGGAAAGTAAAAACCACCTATAACCAGGATACAACCATCTTAGATCCTGTGGCTGTGAGCGGGGACCTGGCAATATGTGTCAATGACAAAGGGGGGGGCATATCCGGTAAATGCTGGCCTACCATTAAGCCTCCCGGAAGATACAATTGTAGACAGTAGTTTGGAGGAAATTTTGGAACTAAGTGGTGCAGAAATCAATCTGGCCAAAATTAACCAGGATGGAAGTGGGATAAGCTTGACGAACAATAACATTTTTGAAATGTTAAAGGCCCTCCTTGAACCTATAGAGGTTAGACTACGCTGTCTAGAAACAGTGTTGAAAAATATCCATAAGGATATAAGTGCCCCTAGTTTCAGCCTGAATAATAAGGTCTCCCATGTGCGAGCACAGTAAATAAGCTACCCTTGGCTGATAAAAGTGTCGCCCCGGCCAAAAATATGCTGCCAAAGAACCCTAGTAATATCTCAAACCCAGGAGGTGCAAAAGCCGAGACTCCTGACCCTAAAGAAACACAGAACCCAGCTAAGCCCAAGATAACCCCCCAAGTCAAATTTAAAGACCCTATACCTTTGATTCCAAATCTGGATTCGGCTCCACGAGACAAGGTAGAGGCCCGAAGAAATATCCATCTCCCTCCTGATGCTTGCCCCTATGTAGTGATCTTGACTGGGTTACGGAAATTTCACCTACTGATGTAGAATCCTACCAGACATTAAAAAACAAAGGGGCATATTACCAACCAATAGAGATAATTTTTGTCTCTAACTTGTTTAGAGACAAAAATTATCGCCGCAAATCGGCGATTTTTATCGCAGATAAACCTTGCGATTAGCAAGGTTTATCGCAAATGCGATAAAAAACGGCCGCAATGCATGAATATCGCTGAAAAGTCAGCGATATTCATGCATTATCGAGCAAATGCTCTTAGCCATGTTATCCACCTCCCATTGGATAACATGGCTAAGAACTGCTCCTGGGCAGGTGTTAGCTTTTGGAGATATTCGGGCTTAGCGCGAATATCTCCAAAACTTGGTAATAGGAGATAGCGATGTTAGCGACTGTTTCCAGTCGCTAACATCTTGGCACGCCCACTTTGCATGTCATTAGTGATAAATATCACTGACATGCAAAGCGGGGCCCAAGATGGTCACTATCTCCTATTAGCTGCCGCTAACTGGTGTTAGCGACAGCTTGGTAATAGGGAGATAATTTTATCTCCGCTTTCTTGGCTTTTAAAGCCAAAAAAGTGGAGATAAAGCCCTTGATAATATGCCCCAAAGTGTGCCACTGGTTATCAAATAATTACCCTCTACCGCCAAATATCCCAAGCAACATCTTAATGGTGGAGAGAACCCCATGGGTGGGAGGGAATAGAAAAAACTTACAAGGTGACTGTATCGTGGTAACCTTCGAGAATCCACAGGTGGTAGAACATATCTGAAGAGGAACCTCTCGCTATCAAGCGAGTACTGTTACTGCTAGGCCTCTCTCTTATTTCTACCTGCCTGTGAACCAAGTGGACAAAAGATGGAGCTGGTTAAGGGGCTCACATGAACAAAAAACTAGACGGAGGTCTAATTTCCCATGGGAGATGCAACCTTATGGGTGGAATGAGGGCGGAGAGGACGGCTGGAACTTGGCCAAGATAAGAAGAGGTAGACCCATTCAAGGGGGGTTTGCCACAGGGTTACAAAATGGCCATCCACACTATTACCCCCAGACTGCGAATGGGTATGAAAACCACTTTAACATCCCAATGGTTAACCGATATGAGTGTTTGTCAAACTTGGACTGGGTTGATTGACAAAAACAGGGCACACCGCTCAGTCTGATGCGAAATATTCCCCCTATTCCCTTACAAAATGAAAACAGTATCCAGGTTGTGCAGGAGTTAAACACTGATCACATTTTATTTAATGATCAGGGTGTTGGAGAAGGGGCCTCACCGCACGAAAAAATGGATAAAGTATTGGGAATGGGGGAGATAATTGTGACAACATGGAACATTGCTGGTCTCAAGAGTAAAGTGGATGACCCCTTCTGGAGGGATTTTATAGGCACTATGGATATAATAGCCATACAGGAAACCTGGGACACACAAAACACACTTACTGTTGATGGTTTTACCACTTTTTTTCTACCAGCCGTTAGTTCTACGCAGGGGCGAGCAAGAGGGGGCCTGGTCACTTTGATATCCGCTAAAATCCCGGGTACATATACGGAAATAGTTACTGCCTGTCCCTATTGCCTCGCGGTCCAAATTACCCACAGGTGTTTTCATAACGTGCTGGTAGTGAGTTTTTATAACTCCTTTGATAGGGATCATTCAGTTAGTAACCTGATGATGTTAAATTCTTTTTTGTTGAACTTTAAAGAGTCATCAGAGTCTGAGTGTACCATCATATTAATGGGGGATTTTAACGCCCATGGCTGTCAGGACAAATGTCCTTCTAATTTTCTATTTGGTCCTCCGGACGAGGAAAATACTCATTTTGAGCACTCAGACCAGGGTATTTTCTTGGAAACCATGTTGGCCGAAAATGGGCTGATACTACCCAATGGGTGTGATGAGGACATTCCTACATTTACAGGACATGGCAGCGGGTCTGTCATTGATTGTATTTTTTTAAGTAGTAGTTGTGGAAGCCATATTACTAGTTATTCAGTTGTGTGGTCCCATTTTAGCGACCATAACCCAGTTGTATTAAGGGTTAAAAATGTAATTTTTGCTATGGAAAGCAGATTAAATTTGGTGGACAAATGCGACATGCGGCTGACTGACCAAGCCCATAGAATCAAGTGGTGCAAGATAATTCCAGAGGAGTTCTTTTGTAATCTTTGTAATAGTAGCCGGGAGGAACTAAAGCTTTGTATGGACGACCAGGCGGGGGACAGTGAAGTAGTGGAGGCGTATAGAAAGGTTTGCCTCGACATTGTCTCCAACCTGACTCGTCAGGGTAAAGGCAAAGCACAAGGGAAGGAAGGCTGGTTTGATAAGAATTGTTCTATGGCCAATCATAAACTTAAAGTGGCCCTTAAATCCAAACCAGTAGATAGATCGCTTCTGGCTACCCTTAGGAAAGAATATAAGACAGTCGTTGAAAGAAGGCGGCGTGAGATTAGAGAGGACGCTTGGGCTGAGTTGACATCAATTGATGTGTTGAAAAGTAGTGCCAAGTTTTGGGCCGTGGTCAACCAACCCTATTTTGCTGACTCTAGTAATAATGAACTGGATTGTGGAATTCAAGAAGACCAATGGCACTTGCACTTTAAGTCTGTCTATGAACAGGAGTTTTTGGGGGCAGAGGGCTTGACCACCTTTTCCAGATCGCCTTACACTTTAACTGTAGAAGAGGGTGAGGTGGCCGTGGCCATTGGTAAAATGACTAGTAATAAGGCCCCCGGGCCAGATGGCGTTCCCTCCGACCTTTTTAAAGTTGATATTTCTTTCTGGTCCAAAGTTTTAGCAAATGTTTTTAATAGAATTTCAAAAACAGGAATTCCAGAGACATGCAGCCTGATTCATGAAGCAAAATTGCACTCGCAAAGGGCAAGATTCTCAGAATCTTGCCTTTTGCGAGTGCAATTTTGGCATTTGGGATTCACAATCCCAAATGCAAAAATCGCTAATGAAGAATTAGCTAATATGCGAGGATTAGCATTTAAGGAATCTCTATTAGAGATTCCTTAAATGCTATTCATGACACTTTAAAAAATTGCGATTTTGCAAAATTTGGCCGCTATTTACCGAGAGGTCAGACCTCTCGGTAAATAGTAAAAACATAGAAAAATGCTTTTAAAAGCATTTTTCTAAGTTGCATGTTGCACACACACATGTCCTTTGGACATGTGTGTGCGCAACACCTGTTCAAATGTGCATTTTAGGGGTGCTACAGGGCACCCTTAAAATCGCTATCTGATTTGCGAGTAGCAAATTGCTACTCGCAAATAAGGGATACTCCCCATTCATTCCTATGGGCCTTTTGGCCCATAGGAATTATTGGGGAGTTATTCCTTTTTTTGCGAGTAGCAAATTGCTACTCGCAAATAGAGAACATGTAGGAATCGCTATTGATTTAGCAATTCCTACATGAATGCCGTTTTGCGTGTCCTCAATAGCGAGTCGCTATGATTCGCTATTAGGGCCACGCAAAACGGCCCGTACATGAATCAGGCTGATGGTCCCAGTCGGTGATCGTCCCCATCTATAAGAAAGGGGACAGGGGTGACCCTGGCAATTACCGCCCCATATCTCTTATCGATTCCGCAGTAAAGGTCTTAGGGAGTGTGGCCCTATGCAAACTTACTGATTGGTTAGAGGAGACCAATACCCTCTCTCCTCTACAGTACGGTTTCAGAAAGGGGCGTAGTACCATTGACCAAAGTCTGAATTTACAATTGCTTATGCTTATTAGGAAGTACACAATAGCGAAGCAAGGATCCCTGTATATCGCCTTCATGGATCTGTCCTCGGCATTTGATCGAGTAAACAGATCCAAGTTGTGGGGCCAGCAATAGTATTGGAATAGACCCTAACATTGTGTATTTTTTAGCATACCTCCATAGGGACCTTACAGCCACGGTACGATATGACAGAAAAGGTAACTGCACTGGTAAAATCAGTATCACCAATGGTGTAAGGCAGGGATGCATTCTTGCTCCCCTGCTTTTTACACTATATATAAACGATCTGGGTGGAGTTCTGGGTGCAGCGTGTAAGGACATCTCGAGGGCAGGGAAGTACCTATTGCCCGCATTATTATATGCGGACGACGCTGCTCTCCTAGCTAGAACTGCAGTGGGTCTCCAAAGCCTGTTGAACTCATTTTTTGATTTCATGATAAATCTTGACTTAAGTGTTAACTGTGGTAAATCCCAAGTTATGGTGGTGGCCCAGAAAGGGAAGGCCAAGAAAAATGTAATGACACTGCATTGTAATGGACACAAATTGACAAGAGTCTCCAGATTTCCCTACTTGGGGGTTGTTTTCGATGATTGCTCTACGTGGCACCCCCAAATGCTGGAGAAAAAAAAGGTCCTGGCGCGCTCTATCTCTGCGGTGATGGGCTTTTCACGTAAATTAGGGGTGAAACCTCTGGAGGCAGTCTTAAAGGTATATGCTGCTAAATGTATTGCCATCCCTATGTATGGCGCTGACCTGTGGGGTTTTAGGCCAGTTAAAACGCTTCAGGTAACAGAAGATAACTTCCTTAAAATTATTCTTTCCCTGCAAAGATCCACGGCCAGCTTCATAGTCCATCAGGCATGCGGTGTGGATTATCTGGAGGATTGAATCGCCATGGCCCCCCTATTAAAATGGATATCAGTCTGGCTTAACTCGTAACTTGAAGTGAATCACAAAATTTTTAAAGATTGTCTAATGCTAGATCACTGGGACAAGATCCCCTGGCTGAAATACTTACAGCAAATGTGTGTAAAGTTGGGTCGGCCCGAATTGTTTAATAAACCATCTAACTTAGTGAAAGGAGATCTGAAGTGGGTCAAAAGCACTTTTCTGATGAATCGAGGGACGGACAGAGAAGACTTGGAGCTGTTAAAGCCGTCTGTTAGGACTCACCAACTGATTGTTTCCTCTGGTCATGATCTGGAACTCTACCTAAAGGTTGTCAACAACTAAAACCATAGGTATCTTCTAACCAAGTTCCGATTGGATAAAATCCACCTGTTAATTTCAGGCCGTCCTGGTTGGACCAAGCCACTTGATCTAGATTTGTGCAAATGTGACGGTTGTTCGATTATGGATACTGTTCACTTTCTGGTTTTTTGTGATTATTTTAAGGACATCAGGAAAAAGTTTATTATACCCTTGCTAAAGGGGAAAGGGTTTAGGCAAGTCAAGCCAGCTTTATTGCATCTCCAACTATTAGTAGATATATGGGAAATTTACAATGTAGCTAAATTTTTAACCATAGCGGTGAGACTTAGTAAAAAGATTAACTGGTCCTAGATGATCTACTGTAAATATTGACCATTGTAACTTGAATCAAGTCTTGATTTACATTCTCTCATGTTGCTCTTTTTAACTATAGAATGATGTATATATTGTTGTTTTTAAATTTTGGCATCATGCGCTGCATATTTTAATGGGTACTCCCTCCCTTTTCATATTGTATTTTTATGTCTTTATGTCGCCTGGTGACCCATGGACCGTTTTTGTGTGTTCTTGTACTTTTATGGTTTTTGTAATTGAACCGAATAAAGTATTTCTTGAACTTGACAGTGGGCCCTTTGGGGACTCGCAACAGTCTGTGGAAAGGTTTAAGTGAAGACCCTTCGGGGTGGAACGACAGGAAGCACGCAAGGGCGGAAGCAGTGGAATCAGTTCAACTGCTGCCTCTTCTAGTGGGGTCCAGCTCGGCGGCAACGTCACAATTCAATTCACGATCCGTCATGCTCAGAGAATGTACTGATAAATCATCAAAGACTTAGGGGCAGATTTACAAGTCCCTTGCGCCACTTTTTGCGTCACTTTTCCCATGTTCAAAGTGATGCAAAAGTGGCGCAAGGGGCTTGTAAATCCGCCCCTTAGTGTATCAAAAACATTGACCCTCAATGCATTGAAAGCAGCTGAAATAGCAGTTCCAGTTCATTTGTAATACAGAATGCCCATGAATTGAACAATGTTACACAATTTGCATGAAAGCTCACAACTCAGGCTAAAACTAACGGTGTCTTTGTAGGTTGTAGTGCCATGTTGTACAAAGACGGTGCGGTACCAATACCCCCACCCACAATCAAGTCGCCGCATGAAAGAAGTAAGGGGCATATTTATGAGTTCTGGCGCATCTCTGTAAATCAGCAGGGATGCGCCAGAACAAATGCGTCACGCAAAACTACCCTTGTGGCACGGCGGATGCGCCGCATTTACAATGCGGCACGCTGTGGTGCAAGGGTAGGCAGATGCGTGACGCATCTTGTGACGTAAGGGCATCGCTGCATTCGCGTCGCAAGCGAGGCGCGACTTCAGCAATGCTCGGGTGTGCCCTATACTTAACGTGCTGCGTCAGTCCTTATGCCTGCTTCAAGCAGGCGTAAGGAATTGACGAAGCAGCGTCGCACAAGTGCCTGCGTGAAATCTTGTAGATTTCACGCAGGCACTTTTGCGAGGCGCACCTGCCCCGGAACGCCCACCCTGCGCCGGAATGCCCACATGTGGCGCAGGGCTTTACAACGTGACGCATCTGCCTAGATGCGTCACGTTGTAAATGGGTCACAGGGATGCGCCACGTTTACGCCGCCGTTGCGTGACGGCGGCATAAACGTGGTGCAAGTGCCTTGTAAATCTGCCTATAAGTGTCAAAGAGACAGAGGCTGAGACGACAGATCCTACCGGCTTCATGTTTTTATCCCAGAATGAAGACTATGAAAGTTGTCTGCGCCATCCACCCTGTCCTCTCTTACTTTACTTTCCTTCTTCCCTTTTGAGGGCAATATATAACAATGCCAATTGCAAGTACGCCTAGCTCGCGACACTGTCTATCTAGCGATTGCGAGATCAAGCAGGACATAGTGACGCCTACTGTACCCTCACTGGCGTACACCGACACCAAAACCAAAATTGCCGTCCCCATATCTGTACTGTACTTACAAAATTCTTCTAATATAATTTTTGGAAATTATAAAAAGATTTATTTTCTATCAAGAACCTAAACCTAAGTATTTAAGGCCATACTGGGGTTGAGACAAATTCAGAAAGAACTCCATACTCTCACTCCTGATGCGTGGCACTTGCCAGGCTCAATGCATTTCCGCATCGATGAAGCTGCAGTCTCAGTCTGGCCTGTCCTGTCTCACTCAGGTCTGTTGGTCCATGGTATACTCACGAGTACATTGTGGAAGTACTCTAACCCCACGGAGCCTGTCCGCTCTTTATGGTTTTCAATGCCTAAAGAGCCCTGCTTTTAGTATGAAAGTAAAGCAGCATTATGAGGCGCGCACAGGATTGTGGGTATGCAGAGTGATGGTGACGCGCTGACTCTTCCTCTCGGGCATCCTGACCTCTAGCGACAGGAAGGAGCGGTGCACCTCTCTCCTCACGAGGCCAAACCGCCCCAGGATAAGTAAATTTTCATCCAATCACGGAGCTTCTTTAACAGAAATCCTCCAAACGTTTCAACAACTTCCGCTTCTCACGCCCTCTGGAGGTGCGCGTGACCCACGGAGCACCAATTTCTATTTTATTGGTAGAGAGTGAAAAATTGTCTAGCAGACGCGACAAAGAATTTTCAATTTTATTAAGGACACGGAGGCGAGGATTATGCTTCACTTTACTTTACTGACATAAACAGCAGCCAATAAAAACTTTAAACTGGCATGACCCCGGAAGGACAACCCCCTCCAACAGTCTGCACCAATCACTATCCAGTCCACTGTATAATTGTCCATGCACATAATACGACCTCCTCTTTCTTTGCGAATACATCATCCGTCCAACGAGACCGGAGGCCAACACGGCAACCATCGCATCCAACGTCGAGGAAATCATCCCCTGCATAACTGCAAACATTCCAGATCATAGGCTGGTCGACTCAAGTCTGCTTCTGTTGATCACCTGAAACAAGAATATATGTCGTAATGGCTATTCCTCAAACTGGAAATACAAGCAAGCCATCATAAACATTCGGGTGGGTACAGTACATCATATAATCACCCAATAATGCATGAAATCACAATTCTGCAAGCCCGGGTGGGATAATCCTCGCCTCCATGTCCTTAATAGAATTGAAAATTCTTTGTCGCGTCTGTTAGACAATTTTTCATTCTATGTCAGTCCACGGAGGCTCAGATTATGCTAGTTTAAAGTTTCTCCACCACCACTGAGGCTACATCCACAATAGGCTTATGATAAAATGTCTTGAACGTGGATTCAGATGACCAATCTGCCGCAGTCATAATATCCTGAAGCCGAGAACCAGCCCCAAATGACTTAGATGCCATAGCTCCCCTCACAGAATGAGCTCCAAATTTAGAGGTATCAATACCAGCAAGGTCCAGCAACCAGGTAACCCACCTGGCCAGAGTCACACAGGCGACTGGGCGGAAAGGTCTCTGCAAGGAAATTAACAATTGACCAAAACCAGTCCTAAACTCTCTAATACAATCCTCATATACCTTAAGACATTGAACAACATACAATTTACTATGATGAGGAAAAGCAGGGTAAGCAATACATTTTGTATGAGTCTTAGTACGCTTAGAAATCGTAAAAGAAACCCTCGAGGGAGTGAATACTCTACCTGCCAAATCCAAGGCGCGAATATCCGATACTCGCCTGCACGAGATCAAACAGAGCAAAAGTGTAAGCTTCGCTGAGAGCTGTTTGCGAGACAGTCCCTCATTAGCCGGCCAGGCCGTCAAAAAACGAAGGACCACTGAAACATCCCAAAGTGCAGTGTATCGTGGCTGAGGGGGATTCACCAAGCGAATCCCCCTAACCACTTTACAAACCAGGGGATGCTCCCCCACCGGTTTGCCCTCAACATGCGGATGTCCCGCCGAAATAGCCGACCGGAAATTATTCACCGATCTGTAAGCCATTCCTGACCGTGCCAATTCAGATAGAAAATTCACTATCACAGTGATATCGGATCCCATCGGATCACCCTGCCACTCGTTACACCAACCTGTGGTAAATAAATAATTAATTACCGGTACTATTTTTGACAATAATCAATAAACGGTTAGCTCAATAAATAAGAGTCAAGATACGAGGTAGCTAGAGTTGACAGGCTTTAATTAAGCATAAAGGACAAGAACAGGACAGCCTGTACGGGATCTGGGTAAGATGCGCATCTGGGGGCAGGATGCAGGGAAAGGAAAAGGATAACTTTTAATAACAGTACATTAGTATATATAGTTAAACAAAATACATGGCATTCAATACAGTAGGCGTAGCAGTAGGCGGAGTTTGTAACAGTCGCGAAAGATAAGGCATAACTGATGCAACAAGAAGGCGTGTACAGGGCGTATACATAGACATGTGATGCAAACGTAACAGAATATGTCATAAACGGGGCGGAAACATGGAGGGGGCTACCTGAGCAGCTGGGACCTCTAACCTAATGGTGCGCGCAAACTGGCAATGACGTGTTACTAGGGAGAACTGGGGGGCTATGACTTCTGTGCTAGAAGAGGAGACTAAAGTCTGGAGTGTCAGAGCGACATGTACCTAAAGCCTATCTAGTATCTAGTGTTTAGAGAACATGTTGATAGAATCCAAAAGTTATCAGAGTAAAGGCTAACAGACATTAAGACTGGTGCATACATAATCCTACATGTAGTGCGTGTGCGGGGAATATTCTATGAATATTAATACAGTATTTCTCTTACATGGAGACATAAAGGCTAGACCATGACGGAAACTATTGATGCGATTCAGTAGCTTAGGAATGCAGAGAAGGAGGGCTGGACTGATAACTAGAAACATAACATACTCTTGGCAGACTAAGAGGCAGAGCCAGGCCGAGCCGGGCACTGCGAGGCATGAAAGTAAGCTAAGGGTCAGGGATACAGGTGGGGGCTGTATCGCTCCTCGGAGAGGGTTCAGGAAACAGGAGCTGAATCTGAGTCCGGGCCCTTTTGAGGCCTAGAAACGGGGACTTTTCAATGAATTAACGTGCACACTGTGAAACGTGGCAACGTAGCTTTACATAGGCCTAATATTCGTTGTATTCACGAAGACTGAAAACTGGCATACTAGAGATGGACACAACTGTAATTGCGTCTTTAATCGATCATAAGGGAATACATGCATATCGATCATGCACATATGACATAACATGGGGAACACGTAGGCACATATAACATGGCAAAATTTACTTTTCCACATTCCCTCCTTGTGCCCTACGTTTCCATCAGGAAACATCTATATTCATGATACCATCTATCATTTCATACAGCATCATTTGCTCGTCTCGAATTGTCTTGGAACGGGACTTAGAGCGGGACTTAGGACTAGGAATACAAGAGGTAGCACAAATGCCGCAAATCGCAGGGCCACATTGTATACAGAGGCAGCAACTGAATATGATCATTACTGCAATACCTAGGAATGACAATACTTTCCATCCCCAAGCAGATATAATACTCCAGAGCCAACCGGACCATGTCCAGGTGCCTGGATTCTGGTGTAACTGATGGGCAATTTTGTGAAGTCTGGTTATAGCTGAATAAACAGACGGCGCGTTATTAGGAATGAAAATGCAGCAACTAGATCCGATGACTCTACATGCTCCTCCTCTATCGGCCAGTATGACGTCAAGAACGAGACGATTCTGGAGCACGACAAATCTCATAGCAGATTGCTCTTCAGTTAAGTTACCTAGAGCAGAAGTAGTCTCATTCACTACTGCTTCAAGGGTTCTGGTTAATCTACGGATTAACTTACTATTCTGGACAGGTCCTATGAAGAAAAAGAAACCTCTATTGAAATCTGTATACTGTTCTAGAGCAGTTTCAGTTTGATCGACAATTGGGGACTCAATCTCTCTTCTATGTCTGACGTGTACTAGATGTGTGTTTCTGTGATAATCAGATGGGGCTAGAAAAACTGATGGCAGTAGGAAGGCAATGTAACATGTTCCATCCCAATCGAGGGGCAGACGAACATATGCGGTCTGACCACAAACAAAATAAGAATGACGTGAAGCTTTGAAAATAGATTTCCCACTGTCACTATACTCGACAGTAGTAGTACAATCACTATGTCCTACATGTACGGAACCATTATTTCTGACACACAATTCGCCTTTGATTGGTAGTACTGAAATAGCAGGTAAGTCTGGAGTAGTATCAGACTGAACATTCAGGACCATAAAATTCGAAGAATAATTACCTAAATTATAAACTTCATTTTCTAGATCTAACCCTGTTCTATGGGAGAGACCTTGCTTGTCTGGAAAACATGTTCTATTCAGAAGGGACATATCATTTGAAGATGACGTTAACATGGACCATGCTCCACACGAACCATTATGTGAAAACGGATAAGGAAAGAGTGGCAGAACTCCCTTCGGTGTCTGGAAAGGGGGGAGTCGACCACACACCCAACAATTAGTAGCATTGCTGGTCTGGTGTGAATAATGCAACATTCTAATGAATGTATTATTGCGCATAGCAAGACGATAGGATAACTCGTGAGGATGCAGATCACTAAACGTGTGCTCTACTGTAGCATTAGAAAACTTATTTACATGAGAAATTGGAAAACATAAATGCAATGCATAACTTGTGCAGGTAACAATCAAACTTAGAAACAATAGAAAACTTAGAAAAACGATACATCGGATAGAGTTTTGACTAACTCTCTCACTATGGGGGTCTATCTCATACATGTCAGATACCTGTCTAACCGTTTCACCCGAGGGGGACTTAGACAATTAAACTGGCTGACTTATTTTACTAGACCGGAGTTTTAATTTATACTCCTGCTGCGGAGTTTTCTCTAACAGAGGAACTTTCAATTCGGGATTGAGATTAATGTCTGATTTAGAGTCTGGTTTCAGGCAGTCTTTAGAAATGGAACAGTCTTTGGAATTGTCATTTAACAAAGTCTTTTTCCGGATTCCATGAAATTTCTTGATATGCGACAGATGGACCCAACCCTTGCGGCCTTCCAACTTCACGGCCGTACGGGTGGTCAGAAGGACTAGTCGCGGCTCCTTCCAACGAGGCTCCAGCGGACTTGAACGATCAAAGTTCCTTATGAATACTAGATCCCCTGGGATGACCTCGTGCGGTTTCACTTCAGTATTGTCTGGAAATGCAGCGGCAACCTGTGAACGACAAGAGTGTAGGGCAGACATCAAGGAAGCTAGGTAATCTGTCAGCATATTACTGGAAACATCTGTAATACTGCGGGGTCTAGGTGTACCCCACATATTTGGGGGGCGACACCTAGACAGACCTGATCTGGAGTGTGCAAGCATGCCCATAAAGAATAAAGCAACTGGCAGGGCAACTAGCCAGTCTACACCTTTCTCTTTACATGTCTTAGCAATACGGATTTTCAGGGTCTGATTATGTCTCTCTACGAGACCGGCTGCTTCAGGATGGCGCACACAATGGAACTTCCACTGGTACCCTAACAAGAGGGAAACATGCTTCATGAGTTCAGACGAGAATGGCTGGCCGTTATCAGAATACACGACCCTAGGGAGTCCATAACGGGGGAAGAATTCACGAACCAACTGCCTGGCAGTGGTCGCTGCTGTGTAATCTGGAACTGGATATGCTTCTGTCCACCTGGACAAAGCGCATACAACTACAAGGACATACTTGAAACCTCGACATCGCTCCATCTGAATATAATCCATCTGGAGGACCTCAAAAGGGTGGTCAGGGGGCTGGAATCCACCTTGTTCCACCGGGACACTTTTACCTGGATTGAACTGGCAACATATCATACAAGTACGGACTTTCTGCTTGGCTGCAGCTCGTAAATGCTTGTTAAACCAAAGGTTCTGGATACTGTCTAACATGGCTTTTTCTCCTAGATGTGCTGGACTATGTGCGGTATTGATTATGACTTGAACCATAGAGTCGGGGAGAAACCATGTGGCTTTTCCCTTCGTCACCCATCCCTGATCTGTCTGGACCCCTCCTTGTTCGGACCATTTCTTGATTTCTTCAGGAGTAGCATGTAACTGTATGTCTATGACATCTTGTGTAGGATCCTTAACTGTCATACAAGTAGTCTGTTCTGGAGTGGATGTCTGTGTCTTGTTAACTGGAATGTCTGGTGTCTGTGCTGTAAGCTTGGCTGTTCGATCTGCTAGATCGTTACCTTGGGAAATGATATCAGTAACTTTCGTATGTGCCTTGCACTTCATGATAGCGATAGCTGTCGGTAAATGTATTGCATCTAACAGAGCTTGAATGAGGAGACCATGCTGAATCTTGGTTCCATGAGAAGTCATGAAACCTCTCTCCTGCCAGAGCACTCCGAAGTCGTGTACAACTCCGAATGCGTAACGTGAATCTGTATATATGTTTACTTTCAGGTTCTTGGCACGTATGCAGGCTTGGGTCAGAGCAACCAGCTCTGCTGCTTGAGCAGACAGGGTGTCAATACGGTGTGTTTCAATAACTTTAGTGTCAGTAGTCACTGCATACGCAGCTACTAGTTCTCCTGTACTAGTTCTCATACATGAACCATCCACATAAAGTGTCAGGTCGGGATCAGGTAAGGCAATGTCTGTCAGATCTTGTCTTGGCTTAGTCATAGTGTTAATGACTTCCACACAGTCATGCGTGGCAGGATTTGAAGTAACTGACGGTAACAGTGTAGCAGGATTTAGAACGTTGCAGCGTCTGATTTCTATGTGTGGCTGGAACAGTGCCAGTTCATAACCTGTTAAACGTGCAATGGTCAAGTGCTGAGTCTGTGTTCGGTTTAAAAGAACTTCCACGGAGTGTGGAACTTGTACTGTCAGGGAGTGTCCTAATACTATGGAATCACTTTGTCTGATTGCTAGAGCTGTGGCTGCAACTGACTTGAGGCACGCAGGCAAAGCCTGGGCTACTGGATCTAATGTGCTCGAAAAATAAGCACAAGGCTTGTACTGTCCGGCTTGATCTTGTGTGAGAACAGATAATGCAGTACCATCACGTTCTGTGACAAAAAGTGTAAAAGGCTTACTGTAGTTCGGTGTAGCTAGAACAGGTGCTTGGCATAAAGCTTTCTTTAATTCATTAAAACTAAGTGTATGTTCAGATGTCCAAGGGAGAACAGTCGATACGGCTGCCTCCTGTGTCGTTAACTGTATCAGTGGCTTTGCTACAAATGCGTACTGAGGAATCCATTGTCTGCAGTAAGAAGTAAGGCCGATAAAAGCACGTACCTCCTTCTGTGTCTTGGGCTGTGGAAGACTCGCTATTAACTGGATACGGTCTGGTGTCAACTGCCTACCCCACTTGGACAGTAAGTGGCCTAAGTAGATCACTTGCTGGACACAGAACTGAAGCTTTGAAGGGGACACCTTGTGCCCCATCTCGGCTAGGAAATACAGAACTGTAAGTGACGCTCGCTCGCAGTCACGTTCAGAACGGGCTGTGATCAGTAGATCATCGACATACTGGAGCAGGGCAGTGTCAGTCGGCATGTGAATATTGTCTAGTTGTCTTTTAAGTGCTTGACTGTAAATGCTAGGACTTTCTGTGAAACCTTGAGGAGCTCGTGTGAATTTATAGCTCCTTCCATTTAAACAAAAACCGAAAAGGTACTGACTATCTGGATGAATTGGAACACTGAAAAATGCATTCTTGAGGTCTATTACAGTAAAAAATGTAGCTTCAGAATCAATAGCTGTCAATAGGGATGAAATATCTGGGACTACTGGATACTGGGGTATGATACACTTATTAAGTTCTCGAAGGTCAATCACTAATCGATATACTGGGGGTGCATTTGGATCTGTACGTTTCATGACTGGAATGATAGGAGAATTACATACATTGGAGTCAGTTTCTACAACTACTCCTTGAGCCATGAGCTCGTCAATAATTTTGGATAAGGCTGCTACAGCCTCAGGTGGCAATCTGTACTGTCTGATTCGTGGCAGGACTATACCTTGCTTGAGAGTCACACGATGGGGTGTGATTTGCATAAAACCTACATCAGTTGGACCTTGCGCCCATAAATGCTGCGGAACATTTGACAATCTTGGATCAAAATCTCGTAATACATAGTGACCTTTAAAATCTCTCAAGAACATACGTATTCCTTCTGGAGAACAGCAAATAACTGCACCTAATTCTTTCAATGTTTTAATACCTAACAAATTCTCTGGACATGATTTCGTAAGTAACAAATCAGTAGTTCGGGACAATGGACCAACTTCTAGAGTAACTGGCTTTGATATCTCGTTTACAATAGGCTTTCCTGAAAATCCAAGGGAAACATTTCTAGAGCCTGAGAGCGGAGCCCCTGGAACCTCGTCATGACTGATAGTAGTCCTACTTGCCCCTGTATCAATCAAAAACTTTCTGTCTTTCCCTAATACTTGACTGTGTACATAGGGACCCTCTTGATCTACAGGTATCTCGATGAGAGGCAAGCCTACCTCCCTCTCTAGGCTGTTTCATGAATACGGTTGATAATCTGGATACTCTGTCTGGGCATACTGGTACATCTGCTGTGTAACATGCTGTGTTGCAGCAATAGGCTGCGGTGCTGGAACTGTCTGTTGTGCATTCTGTGGTGACTGAGAAGTCTGTGAAACTTGTTCTTGTCTAGGCGGACGTGGTCTTTCTTTGGTCTTACCAGTAGCTATGTTGTGTTTCAGAACTGCACATTCGTTTATAAAATGACCTGGCTGTTTACAATAATTGCATGTCCCTTTAACGGGAGCTGCAGGATGACTGGCTTGATTCGGACCCCTCTTCTGACTGTCTTGTGGAACAGATTGTGCAACTAGTACTTTCATTTTCGTGTCTTTCATACGTCTCCTTTCGTGTTCTTGCTCTTCCCTGATTCTATTCTGGTGATACTGGAGCATCTGAAGCATCTGTGACGGGGTACTAGCTTGCCAAGTACTTTCGACTTTCAAAACTCGATTTTTAACTTGTGGACTTGAATTCTCGACTAGTTTAGTAACAAAGAGATGAGGGTATGACTCGCTACCTGTCTTCAAACCACTGTTGATAATGAAACATTTCTCGAATCTAGAATAAAAATCACTAGTATCTTCATCCTGTTTCTGTTTGCATGCTGAGATTGCATCCCAATCTTCCTTTTTCGTGGCTAATAACCTAGGCAAAACCTGAATCAATAACTCTGGCAATTCTTTACATTTCTCTCCAAGACCGGTACCTGGTACTCGTATTTTATCTTCAGCTTCTAGAGCTGTCCAATCAATCTTTTTCTCTCCCACCTCCCATTCTTTTTCCTTGAGTTTTTCATATACCCCTGCGGGCAACAGGACTTTTAACATTTTAATAATATCTGGATACGTGTATTCTCCCATACGGAGCATGTCTTTTAATTCTCGATGGAACCCTGCTGGATCTTTGTCGTGACAGGGAATTAATTTCTTCATCTCTAAGAGTTCCATCTTTGTGACAGGAGTATAAACAAATACTCGTTGCATTTCACCATCCGGTGTCCTAACTGGATGTACTTCTCGTAACGGATGCTGTCTATCTATGTAAAATGGTTTACTTTCTGGAGGTGAGACGTGAACAAAATGCGGGTTCAAAAACGTTCTATATTTGTGGCGCTGTTCTAGAATGACACTAATTAAATCTGTACCTAAACCTTTCCATTTATACTGGAGTAACTCGTTCAAGATATCATGTAACGGACCTGGATCAGAATGCTGACCCTCATACAATGTAATGAGGTGCTGGATCATATACATACCCACCAGTCGCTGCTCGGCTGGGGGCAGTTTCAGAAACATTTGTGCCACTATTTCGTCTGGAAAAGTGGTAGAATCAGTAATCCATCGGACTGCTGATCGGGCTAGTTCTTGTTCATGCATGGTACTAAGTTCACTATAACCGATTCGTAATTTCAGAATGTGATCGGTAGCTTGAAATACTTGTTCTAGAGAACCTTGTTCTGGTGCTGGATGATGAAAGACTTTCTTGTGTTCTAGGCGTAAATGTCGGTCTGGAAATCTAGATTTACCTACATACGCTATTCTGGCGGTGTTCTCGTCTTCTACTTCTTCGGTATCAGATTCGTTTTCTTTCTCGCTTACTTGTACAGTTTTGCGATTTTCGTGTAACCTTATTATTTCCTTACGGATTTTCTTGTACATACTCTCTATACTACTGAGTGTCTTGTGTCTACCCTCGGCTATATTATCACTCCACCTTGTCTGAACTTTCATTTCGGTCGGATCTTTAGTCGGATAATCTTGTTCCCTTATTAAACAATTGATTAGAAACTTTAATAGCATGAGCTGGGTCTCAGCTTTCCTTAAAGACATGATTTCGCCAATACTTTCTGGATCTTCTCCTGTACGGATGAATCGATACATTCTGTCTAGATCTTCTTTCATGTTCGGTAGGGTGTCCAAATACTCGGTCACCCGTCTTACACGCAATGAATATAAAACCATATTATCATCGCCTGGGACTGGATCATAACAGCATTCGGTAAGAGCTCGCCTGATTTCTGCAACAGACTGATGTTTGGGCATACGCTGTAACGCACGTTCATGTAACTCGACTAACGTTATACGCTTGTTTGGCGGCGGGGTGCCAGGAGGACCTCCTCCCGCGGCCCCTAAACTGGAATCGTCGACTGATACTCTTCGTGCTGGCAGAGTGACCGATGTAGCGGGAACTTGTATTACGGGCTGGACCGGGGGTACCGTAACAGGTGCTGTAGCAGGTGCCCCGGTGGCTGGAGGAACAGGAATTACATTATTTACAGGAGCTGGCGGAGCAGGATTCGCATATTCTGGGACTGTGTCGTCCAAATAGGACGAGAGAAAAATATCAGCTGCGGTCGGTTTGTGACGTAGCTTAATCGGAACTAATGGCGGCGGAAAATTACATGGTGCTTCCGGGTTTGCTTTTGGCAAGCCCTCAGCAAGAAGAGGATACATACCCTTAATGAGGGCATTTCTCTGTCTGTCTGACTGTTCGGCTTTAACTCGTTCACCTACTTTGATTAATTCCCTTTCTTGGGCTCTTTCTGAGGATTCTCTACTTAATTCTGACTTTCTGATTTCTTTTTCGGTTCTTTTATGAGATTCTTTGCGCCATAACTCGATGGCATCTTTCTGGGACTGTCTGGCTTTCTTTTTCCATAATACTTCTTCTACTCGCATGATGCACTCGGCATCCCACGTACCTGATACGGGCCATCTATACTTTTCCTCTAATTGTTTGGTGTATTCCACCCATAAATCTAGATATAATATGGCACTTATGCCATGCTTTTGATACATAAAATGACCTGGACTGTCCCTAGGCGGGACAGGAACTGCTTCTTCGAGCAGACCTTTTCTAGTTCTTAACTGACGTAACTTTGAGAACCAAGGCATAACTAGGCTGGAGTCTAGACACAATACAATACACAATGAACACAATAATTACTTGAATACAAATCATTCATACCACGACATTGAAAACACATGGAATAACATTTAAAAATAACGGTTCGGACAGAACACTACCTGAAATACTGAAAACAGAATACATGAATTTTCTCGAGAAACAAAACTTACTAGAATGACTAGATGCACTGCTGAAACAGTACGAACTTACCGGTCCCCTAAAGAGACACCTCAGGACCCGCATCCACCTAAGTGGACACTTCGTGTTGGATCTGTGTACCCAAACCCACGGACCAGAGACAAATCAATTGACCCTGTCTAGATACTACCCCAGCAACGGTACTCACCGGGCAGCAAGAACGGATGGCCTCGGACTGGACTGGACTGCTACGACGACGGACGGACAAACTTCGGACTTCAGTTACAGGTGGGCCTCCGGATACCTCGGACCTTGGACTCTCGGCTTGGGCTCTGGTCGGGACTCGCCGCGTTCCTCCACCGCCTCGTCTGGACGCTGGACCGCAACCTCCGTCTCCTCCGTGGGCCTGAGGGATACTTGAAGCAGAAATATCTGCACGTGCACGGTATGGTTCCGTCACGGCTGCAGAGGATCAGGGGGCCTGCGTGGCTTCTCCGGCGCGTGGGGAAAGGGCAAGTCCCTATTCGGGCGCCATTATGTGGTAAATAAATAATTAATTACCGGTACTATTTTTGACAATAATCAATAAACGGTTAGCTCAATAAATAAGAGTCAAGATACGAGGTAGCTAGAGTTGACAGGCTTTAATTAAGCATAAAGGACAAGAACAGGACAGCCTGTACGGGATCTGGGTAAGATGCGCATCTGGGGGCAGGATGCAGGGAAAGGAAAAGGATAACTTTTAATAACAGTACATTAGTATATATAGTTAAACAAAATACATGGCATTCAATACAGTAGGCGTAGCAGTAGGCGGAGTTTGTAACAGTCGCGAAAGATAAGGCATAACTGATGCAACAAGAAGGCGTGTACAGGGCGTATACATAGACATGTGATGCAAACGTAACAGAATATGTCATAAACGGGGCGGAAAGATGGAGGGGGCTACCTGAGCAGCTGGGACCTCTAACCTAATGGTGCGCGCAAACTGGCAATGACGTGTTACTAGGGAGAACTGGGGGGCTATGACTTCTGCGCTAGAAGAGGAGACTAAAGTCTGGAGTGTCAGAGCGACATGTACCTAAAGCCTATCTAGTATCTAGTGTTTAGAGAACATGTTGATAGAATCCAAAAGTTATCAGAGTAAAGGCTAACAGACATTAAGACTGGTGCATACATAATCCTACATGTAGTGCGTGTGCGGGGAATATTCTATGAATATTAATACAGTATTTCTCTTACATGGAGACATAAAGGCTAGACCATGAGGGAAACTATTGATGCGATTCAGTATCTTAGGAATGCAGAGAAGGAGGGCTGGACTGATAACTAGAAACATAACATACTCTTGGCAGACTAAGAGGCAGAGCCAGGCCGAGCCGGGCACTGCGAGGCATGAAAGTAAGCTAAGGGTCAGGGATACAGGTGGGGGCTGTATCGCTCCTCGGAGAGGGTTCAGGAAACAGGAGCTGAATCTGAGTCCGGGCCCTTTTGAGGCCTAGAAACGGGGACTTTTCAATGAATTAACGTGCACACTGTGAAACGTGGCAACGTAGCTTTACATAGGCCTAATATTCGTTGTATTCACGAAGACTGAAAACTGGCATACTAGAGATGGACACAACTGTAATTGCGTCTTTAATCGATCATAAGGGAATACATGCATATCGATCATGCACATATGACATAACATGGGGAACACGTAGGCACATATAACATGGCAAAATTTACTTTTCCACAAACCGACCCACCGTCTCCAAGCTGACTCATATCGCTTGTGAGTGGAAGGTGCCCATGCCTGAGATAAGAAAAAGAGAGCGTCTTGCGAAACTCCCGGCACTTGCCAACGGCGCCGGAAAGTCTCCACGCCATAAGAGACAACTGCTCCTGAAGGACCAGCGGATGGTAAAGACCCACCGGGTCCGTCAGAAGATCCGGAAACGACGAGATCCGCACCGGCGATGCACAGGCGAGACTCATCGCTTCTGGGAACCATGCTTGTGCCTTCCAACACGGGGAGATCAATACCACCTCCGCCTTCTGCCTCCGAACCTGATCCAGAACCCTCGGGATCATGATAAATGGAGGAAATGCATATAGAATGCCCGTCGTCCACGACTGAAGAAAGGCGTCCGAGCTGATCGCCAACGGATCCGGTCGCCAACTGTAAAACTGGGGCACTTGTCTGTTGAGCCGCGAGGCAAACAGATCCACCACACACGGACCCCATTTGTGGTCCAGTGCCTTGAAGATCCGGGGATGCAACCTCCAATCGCTGGCATCTCTCAAGTATCGAGAGTTCCAATCCGCCGTCACATTGGCGGATCCCGGTATATACTCTGCCGTCACCGAAATTTGATGGGCCAGGCAATAATGCCAAAAATCCTTGGCTATCTCCGCCAGGAGACGCGACCTGGTGCCTCCCAGGCGATTTATGTAACGTACCGCGGACACATTGTCCATGCGAAGGAGAATACAACACGAAACTCCCTGAGGGGACAGAGTGCGGATCGCAGAAGAACCCGCCAGGAGTTCCAGACAGTTGATGTGGAGACTCAGCTCTTCGCGGGACCACCGGCCCCCGGACTCCACCGAGCCGCAACGGGCTCCCCAGCCCCACCGGCTGGCATCCGACTCTATCACCACCTCCGGGGTGGCTGCGAAAATGGCTCTGCCGTTCCATGCATCCATATGCTCTAACCACCAGTTTATCTCCGTACGTGCCTCCGCAGAAAGGGAAATCTGTTGGGCATAGGACAGGCCCTTGCGCAAATGCAAGGCCTTCAAACGCTGCAGGGCCCTGTAATGTAAGGGACCCGGAAAGATCGCCTGGATCGAAGAAGCCAGAAGCCCTACCAGGCGTGCCAACGTCCTCAAGGAGATTGTCGGAGAGGCAAGCGCTCTCCTCAACTCCTTCCTCACCGCCACCCTCTTCTTGAGGGGCAAGAGTAATTGAGCTTTCACCGAGTCCACCTGGAAACCCAGGAACTCCATCACCTGAGAAGGTTGCAAGATCGACTTCTGTATGTTCAGGAGGAAGCCCAAGTCCTGAAGGAGGTGGATCGTCCAAGACAGATGGAGTGACGCCACCTCCGGCGACTGACCTAAAATCAAGATGTCGTCGAGGTAAATAATGAGGCGAACACCCCGTTCCCTCAACCTCTGTACGATGGGTTTCATCAACTTGGTGAAACACCACGGGGCGGACGACAGTCCAAAGGGCATGGCGGAAAACTCGAACCACCGGTCGTGCCATTGAACCTGCAGGAACCGCCTGTGCGGAGGATAAATGGCCACTGCCAAGTAGGCGTCCTTTAAGTCCAGACGCACCATCCAATCCTGTGCCAATAGTATATCTCTCAGGAGGTGTATCCCTTCCATTTTGAAGTGTCGATACACCACCCAGCCATTGAACTCCTTGAGGTTCAACACCAGTCGATACCCTTGGTCCTTTTTCGGGACCACAAAGACGGTGCTGACGAAGCCTAGTTCGTGTGGGGAGGATTCCACTATCGCCCATTTCTGGAGCAAGGAGCATATCTCTGCGTCAATGAAACTCTGCTCTGTTTGGGAAAAATATAGTGGATCTGGTCTCCGCCGCTGTATCGGGGAGGCATAAAACTCTATGTGGAAACCCTGTACAGTTTGCAACACCCAAGGGTCGTTTGTGAGTTGGCGCCACCTGTGGATAAAAAGAGACAGTCTGCCACCCACCATATGTTCTGACGGACATAGAAGTCGTACCTGAATAGGAGTAGTCTCCTGAATTCGCCTGTTGTCCACGATAGTTTCCTCTCTGCCCCTTGCCACGACCTCCTCTATCACGGGAGGGGTAGAAATTGGGGCGTCGGTTACCTCTGCCTCTCTGCTCTGCTCCACGCGAGGTCTGTGCATAACCTCGGCCGGACCCTCGACCTCGTGGGCGTCCGGCCCTATCAAAAACACCACCATGGAGAACCCTCTTGATGTTGGACTGGGCCTTGTCCAATGCGGAGAACGTGGCAACATATTTGCCCATTTCCCTGACAAATTTGTCTCCGAAAAGCATACCATTAGCTAGAGGACCTGGTTCGGAAGGGGCCATCTCCGCCAGCTGGGAGTCTAGTCTCATAAGAAAAGAGCGCCTCCGCTCTGTAGACACGGCCACATTCGCATTTCCTAAAAAGCACATGGCACGCTGTGCCCATTCCAGAACCTCCGACACATCCAGCGGCATATTTTTATCCTTAGCCATCACCGCCGCGTCTAGAATCTTCGTGAGGGGTCCGGTGACATCCAACATTTTGTCTTGAACACCTCTCCACGCTCTATCCAGCCCCTTCTTTGGATCCTTCGCAAACTTGCGCATAAATGCCGCCATTGTGGGATCTAAATCTGGTGTGTCAGCCACCTTCCCCGTCAAGGATGGCCTGGGGCATTCGGAACGCAATGTGGCTCTCACCCCATTGTCGAAACCCTGACGCAGGTTGTTGCTCACATAATGCGCCACCTCAGGGCACGGTATCCATTCAGTTGATCTAGGATGCACAATATTGTTTGGGTTAAAAAGAAGATTCTTGGGTACCTGACCATCGTCTGCCTTTTGGGCGTGTCTCATCTTCCTAGATCTCTTTCTGGGAGCCACCGATTCCACCTCCGAATCAGAGGAATCCGGCGGAGTCGGGGAAGAATCCCCAGACGTCTCGTTCGCCATTGAGCCATGATCCTTCAGGACATTCCTGGCCATTCGGGCCAACACTTGGGCTGAGGACTGAGAAGAGGTACCGCCCTTCCTGGCCGATTTGAACTTTCTCTTTCCGTAATTCTGAAGGGGTTTAGCAAAAGGCTTAAGAGCCTTGACTAGTGCACTCTTCACCGACCCTTGGACGTGGGAATCCAGGGCCTCGACCACATTTTCCTCCAAATGCTCTTCTTGCGGCTCATAGTCTACATACTCATCATATTCTGCCCACTGGTTATCCTCCTCGGCGTAGTACGCCATAGCTCTAAAGCAGGGAGGTGTGGAGGAACTTCAAGGGGGGGAGTAGCCCAGGGGTGCCTCTAACACACACACAAACACAAGCAACTAAAACCACTACAGGCAATGAGGCTGAATACCAGGTGGAAGGAGACCCCTTAACACACTGAAAGCTCCCCTAGAGCTCCGTCTAGCGTTCTATGAGGCCAGGATTTATGCAGTCTCAGGGACGCGCGATGTGTGAGGAGCCGGTAATGCGAGCAAAACGAAAGCCGGCTCCTCGCGCATGCGCGTCGCGTGTGGGGCCGGGCTCGACTGCCTCCTGAGCGCGAGCGTCTCGCGTCTGCCTCCTCCTGCTCCACCGCCCCCTACCGAGCGCACAGCATGCCTCGGTTCGCGCGCCAAAACAAAGAAAACACACACGCGGGCATAAATAACGAAACGGGGACAAGATCTGTCAAAAAACAATAATTATCAATCACAAAGTTCCACAAACAAACCAAATCGCGAGAGAGGACTCGCTCAGTACCATCAAATCACTGGCGCGCGGGCGCCGTCAGCAACCACCGCCCCAATACACATTACCCCCAAGAAAAGAAGTAACATAGAAGGGCACTTAACTCGCTGCTGCAGCAGCAAAGAAAGAGGAGGTCGTATTATGTGCATGGACAATTATACAGTGGACTGGATAGTGATTGGTGCAGACTGTTGGAGGGGGTTGTCCTTCCGGGGTCATGCCAGTTTAAAGTTTTTATTGGCTGCTGTTTATGTCAGTAAAGTAAAGAGAAGCATAATCTGAGCCTCTTCCAGGGTCATGCCAGTTTAAAGTTTTTGTTGGCTGCTGTTTATGTCAGTAAAGTAAAGAGAAGCATAATCTGAGCCTCCGTGGACTGACATAGAATTGAAATGTCCTCCCACTGGTAGGGTGACTTTACGGGCGCTTCTTCTCCTATTAAACAAATGCCTGTATCACCTGCAGTGATGAATCGGGTGTTTGCCGCAGAGGCTTCTGGGTATGCAAATGTCTGTGTCAGGCCCCGCCCCCTTCAGTGACAGCAAGGCTCCTGCAGCTCTTGGGATCCCGAATGTATAATCTACGTCTAGAGCTGGTTTCCTATACAAGGTTTCCAGCAATGGGGGGTGGGGGGAGCGGACGCACTTCATTTGTTTCCTTCCTGGTCAGGACGTCATTTCTGACTTCGATTTGGCTTTGCCAATGCGTCGTTGATAATACCTACAGTTACAATGCAATAATAACCCGGAATTTCCCTTAGAAACGTAGTGTGCCCATTTCCGTGCCTTCCTTCTAGCGGGCTGATACTCTGCCCCTCCTTCTTAAATGTCCGCTCTTTATCGTTTCAATGCCGCAAAGAGCCCTGCATTTAGAATGAAAGTAAAGCAGCATTATGAGGCGCGCACAGGATTGTGGGTATGCAGATAAGGAGTGACGCGCTGACTCTTCCTCTCGAGCCTCCCGACCTCTAGCGACAGGAGGGAGCGGTGCAGCTCCCGCTCCTTAGCGCAGGTGCCTCGTACTGCGTCACGTGACCCTGTGACGCCTTCGGACGCCTTCTCTCCCCGGCAGCTGGGAGGCCCGACCCCCCAGGAATCTCACTCACATTTCGACCAATCATGGAGTTTCTTGCACAGAAACACTCCATAAATTATTACGTTACCGCTTCTCACGGCCCCTCGGAGTGCGCGTGACCCGCGGAACTGTCTAAAGAACTTTAGAAGCTGATCTGTCCGCGCAATGACGATAGAAAATATCACTTCCCACTGGTAGGGTGACTTTACAACGGTGACGTGGCAGTCACTCTCATGAATGCCTCTGTGTGCACACCTACAGGCGCTCCTTCTGCTGTTAAACAGAGGCCTGTGTCACCTGAATCGGGTGTTTGCCGCAGAGGCTTCTGGGTATGCAAATAACTGGATAGCCACGCCCCCCCAGCCCCAGGGTTTCTTGTGCTCTTGGGTCTCAAATGTATATTCTCCGTCTAGAGTCGTTTCCAGCAATGGGGGAGGGAGGGATGCACTTCATTTGTTTCCTTCCTGGTCAGGGCGTCATTTCTGAACAATTTCTTGGACTGTGTATCTTCTAATTCTGAACAATTTCTTTTACTGTGTATCTTCTAATTCTGAACAATTTCTTTTACTGTGTATCTTCTAATTCTGAACAATTTCTTTTAATTCTGAACAATTTCTTTGACTGTGTATCTTCTAATTCTGAACAATTTCTTTTACTGTGTATCTTCTAATTCTGAACAATTTCTTTTACTGTGTATCTTCTAATTCTGAACAATTTCTTTTAATTCTGAACAATTTCTTTTACTGTTTATCTTCTAATTCTGAACAATTTCTTTGACTGTGTATCTTCTAATTCTGAACAATTTCTTTTACTGTGTATCTTCTAATTCTGAACAATTTCTTTGACTGTGTATCTTCTAATTCTGAACAATTTCTTTTACTGTGTATCTTCTAATTCTGAACAATTTCTTTTACTGTGTATCTTCTAATTCTGAACAATTTCTTTTAATTCTGAACAATTTCTTTGACTGTGTATCTTCTAATTCTGAACAATTTCTTTGACTGTGTATCTTCTAATTCTGAACAATTTCTTTTACTGTGTATCTTCTAATTCTGAACAATTTCTTTTACTGTGTATCTTCTAATTCTGAACAATTTCTTTTAATTCTGAACAATTTCTTTTACTGTTTATCTTCTAATTCTGAACAATTTCTTTGACTGTGTATCTTCTAATTCTGAACAATTTCTTTTACTGTGTATCTTCTAATTCTGAACAATTTCTTTGACTGTGTATCTTCTAATTCTGAACAATTTCTTTGACTGTGTATCTTCTAATTCTGAACAATTTCTTTGACTGTGTATCTTCTAATTCTGAACAATTTCTTTGACTGTGTACCTTCTAAGTCTGAACAATTTCTTTTACTGTGTATCTTCTAATTCTGAACAATTTCTTTGACTGTGTACCTTCTAATTCTGAACAATTTCTTTTACTGTGTATCTTCTAATTCTGAACAATTTCTTTGACTGTGTATCTTCTAATTTCTGAACAATGTCTTTGACTGTGTATATTATAAAACAGAGGTTTACATAAAGGAGATGCTTTGAAGGTCTCTCCGTGAGAATCATGACTGCCTGGAAGTGACAGCACAGGGAGATAAAAATAGATAAAATTCCCTAAAGAAGCTTAAATAGTATGCGCTAGAACAGGGGTACTCATAGTACGGCCCGCGGGCCACTGGCGGCCCGCCTGGCCTTCACTGGCGGCCCACGGACCTCTTTGCCATATGAGTCATACACATACTCGTGTATGTGCAGGAGTTCCTACCTGTAAACAGAGAAGGTGGCCGAACGCAGGGGCATACGTATTCAATACGTATTCACAACGTTTGCTCCTGCGACCATCTTCTCTGTTTATGCTTGCTTCTCATTGGCCTGAGCTTCAGAGACGTCACACACGGTGCACGGCGCGAAGCACAGACCCTTTAAAAGTCAGCTGTAACTAGCGCTGTTAGATGTATGGGCTGCGCCTCACCTCACAGGCCTATGAACCCTCACTCCGAGCACAGGAGATAACCTGCACTGTGTTAATGCAAAGCCTGACCCGCAGGTTGGGTGATTTGTGGTGAGAGGCACCCGCCACGCGCCGCCGTCCACGAGCGGCCACACATTGTATGTGCAGTTAGTTCCAGAAGTCCCGGGCGTTTGTAATGTGAAATATTTCATGTCATATTAGTTCAAGCAACAATCATACAGGCCTTATTACTTCACAGAGCCAATGCCGCGGCAGCTTCAGAGATTTTTCCTGGGTCTTGTTTTCTGGCACACTCCAAAATGCCATGAAGAAACATATGCATTTAATATATATTCCAGCAGTTGTAGAATCTGTTTTGCTGATAGATTGCATCGAAATTATATCACTGCAAATCTGCTTCATTGTATGTTCAGGAGAAGACGGATGAAGGAGAGAGGAGTGGAGGAGCAAAGTGAGATTGGAAGAGCAAATGAGGGAACAGAAACTAGGAAATCGGGGAATAAAAGAGGGAACTCAAAGGGATGGCAAGAACAGGAGACACAAAATGAGGGAAAAGAAAGGAAGCAAAGAGAATAGAGGAGAAGCAAGGGGGAAGAGAAAACAGCTTGAGGTGGAAGGGGGAAACAGAGAGAAAAAATAAGGGAACAGCAAAGGTAATTGGGGATTAGGAGAGAAAGGGAGGGAATGTGAAAGAGGTGATTAGTTGAGAGAAAAGGGAACAGGAGAGAATAAGAGAGGTGGATAAGATGAAGAAGAGAGAACAGTGGAAAGGCAGTAAGGAGACATCCCTCAGTTGCTTGCCAGCTAGTTTTGCCCTAAATATAAATGTCAAGCCACACATACCTTCATTATCCTCAATGTGCACTGGCTCTGCTGTTTGGGGGGCATATGTGTGTTTGTGTTTTCTATGCCCGCTAATTGCCAAATGATTTGCCAACTGATATGTCCTCAAGTGGCAGAGAACATTAAGAGTAGGAGCATATTATGTAGTTCAATGTCTGCAGTGTGGAAAATTCGAATGCGCCTGCCATTAGCAGCTGAATATTAGATTAACTTCGACTCTTTTTCGTGGTGAAATGTTGAAATCATCATTGAGGACAGATATGGCATTTTTAGCGGTTAATACTCCTTTCCTCATTCCTAACATGAAAAGGACATTGACGCATTACCTTTGTTTCCCTGCAAATGCATTTTGAAAACGCTGCTACATTGCAAAACAATTGCTTTAGGTCTGCTGATGTACAAGACGGTCATCTGAAAAGGTTTTTATTTCTGTGACTTATGTCCTCTCCCTGAAAAACAGCAAGTTTTTACCAAAATGCAAGAAGTGACTGCAGATGTTGCAGAGTGAAAATGTCTGTTGTCATGAGCCATTCAGAACAGTCTGTGGCATGATCTTTTCTAGAACAACAAACTGCATTCTTACATTGCTATTGTCTGCTAATAAAAATGTAATAAACATGTGCTCCATGTAGTTACAACTGCTGTGGAAATACAGCATTGTCTAGTAATGTTTTGAAACGACAGTGATTTTTTTCCCCTCCATCTAGGGCTGCCCCCACTGACCCCGCCCCAACTGGCCCACCCCCACTGGCCCCGCCCCCACCGGTGCGGCCCTCGGCCACAAACCACACTTTCAATTTGGCCCCCGAGAGAAAGTTTGTGAGTACCCATGCGCTAGAACTAGGACGCTGACACGTGCAGAAGAGCGTATTGTTTGTTGGGTATGACTACTACACAGCTCATTAAAGCCCTCTAAACATTGAAGGATGAGTGTACGTTTATGAGTTAGAATATCAGAGTTAAATTACCAAACCTCGTTTTTACTACCTTTAAAAAATATCAAAACCATAAACCAGGAGCCCTAATTATATTCTTGATACTGAGCGGCAGGCAGGCAACTAGAGCTACATTTCAGGGGGGGGGGGGGCTAATTCTTCCAACCATAGACAGAGTGACTGAAAGAAGGGGCGAAAACACAACAAAAGCCTCATTTACAAGTAAATGGTCTTTTAAAGACCTGTTAAGTCCTCGGGTGCGGCTGCAACGAGATGGTCACCAGCCCCCGAAGTTGTCTCTGCCCGGGCTGACAGACACGACGGGGGGGGGCTGAAGCCCCGTGAGCCCAATGGATGTTGCATAGACCCTAAACCTTATCTGCAGATGAACGGTACCACTCAGTGAGGGGTCCCGTTCATCTGCAGATAAGGTTTAGGGTCTATGAAATACTGCTGTTGTCTTGCGTCGATTCTGAGTTCCATTGCAGGGGCCTCATTAATGAGAAATGACGCAACGCTGGGTGAAAGCAGCGATGCGTCACTTTTCAGTGCGCACTCCTTGCGACATTCCTGATGCGTCATATTTAATGTATGACGCATCATGTCGCAAGGAGTTACAGATACGTCAGTATTTCTGACGTATCTGTAAGCGCAAAAGTGAAGCATTGCTAGAGTGTGTCACAAAAGTGACGCAACTCCAGCAATGCGTCCTTTCACATGGGGCAAACCCCATGTGAAAGGGCCTGCGTCAGTCTTACGCCTGCTGTGAGGCAGGCTCAAGAATTTGACGCAACGGCATCCTAAAAGTGATGCAGTGAAATCTCATAATTTCACTGCGTCACTTCTACGACCCTTCCTCGCGTCAATACGCCCCCCCCTTGCATACATTATACCTGGCACAGGTATAATGTGGCGCAGGGGTTTACAAAGAGACGCATCTACCTAGATGCGTCACTTTGTAAATATGACTCAACAAGGCGCATTTTTTATGCCACTGGTGCGCCACAAAAAGTGACGCACCGGCGGCCTAAAAGTGACGCATAGCCTCATAAATGAGGCCCCAGGTACTTGCTTTCTCTTGCAGTCAAGTAAGCTGAAACCTTTGGCCAGACCAATTTTAAGATCTTCGAGAACAGTACTTGCCAGGAGCATCTTTGAATAATAAAACAACTTCTTTGAAGTCAGCCTTCTCATCCAGATTACCACATACCCTTTCCGAGTGAGGATCGCTAAGACTAAAACACATCACGACTGTGTGAAACATTACGCGTTCCTTATTATTTTGTATTAATATGTCTATATAACAAAAGACGGGGACTGCGTAGCTGTGCCCTCAGCTGATAAAGTGACAAACTCGAACACTGTTTTTTTCTAACACTTCAACCACAGACATTCAAAAGCAAATTATGCATACACAGTGCAAGTTTATAAAATATTACAATTGATTGCGTTAATTGACTCGTTCACAAATAATGTCTTATTCAATCAGGTGAGGAGCTCTGATAGAGGGAGTATCGTGCGACCCTTTCCCTACCCCTTATCTGAAATCCCCCGTGTGCAGTACTGTCCCTGTGTTTCACAGTCTCTCTGCCTGAAGAGGAAGCTTCCTTCTTTCCTTATGTCATTAAAGCTTGCAGGTTTAATGACGTTAGACTTCGCAAAGTATGAACTTGTATGTTTGCTTTTGAGGAAGACTTAGACCATGCAACACAGGAACATATTTTACAAATGTTTGGATTGAATTCCATTATATCCGTTGGCAAGATGTCTAAAATCCCAAATATATATATATATATATATATATATATATATATATATATATATATATATATATATATATATATATATATATATATATATATATATTTAATATATTTTTACATCCTTGACTTCCGGTGATCATTTACATCTGTTGACCAGTTTAATCACCAATGCCCCCAAATAAAATCTTAGATATTCTCTCTGCTTTAGTCGCTTCTTGACAGGTTCATTGAATATATTATTTTGTCAAACATTCTAGCCTCTAACATGTGTTTGGCAAGACTGCTTTGCATATGTGTGGACTCTGTCTAGAATGGCACAGTGTGTGAAAAACAATGACCTGGAATGCAGTCTAAGCAAAGGCAAGAAACTGGAATTAATAATATCATTCCCTTCATCGTGTTGTCCCTTTGAAGGTTTGACCTGTGCGTGTTTTGTAAAGAAGTCTTTCCTTTAAAAACTTAGGCCCCCATTTCTGAAAGTCTGTGGTGTGCAGAACACTTCGTGTTGGAACAGTTACTGCTGGTGGTAGCAAACTCCACTTGGCTTGTGAAATACATTAGCATCGTTTTGCTTTTTGTGTAATAATGAAATGGAGCAAACATATTTTTTTGTTTCAGTCCATGCTACAGCAAGATTGTTGCACAATTGCAAAAATGAACAAGCTGGCTCCGTGGAGCCGACAGGGGGAGGGAAACTAAAAGCGTGCGATGCGCTCGCTGCCAGCCTCCGGGGACAGGAGATGTGCATGCGTACGGAGTGCACATCTCCTGTCCGTACACGTGCACATCTCCTGTCCGCGGAATTCAAGCTTTATTTCAGCTAGTAGGAAGAATCTTGCACAGGCCACCAGCCCCATGATTGTGGCCAGTCAGAGTGCGTCACAATGTGAAACTAATCTCATAAATATTAATGAGGTAGGCAGGATTGGGACCTTCTCCAAATTAGCATTTTGTGAACTAACCTATTAGTATGTAAACAAGTTCATATAAATCAACACTGGTATCAAACTGCAAGCAGTTTTTGCTGCCAGTGTTACTGCATCGCTGGCCCGTAGTCACATACTCTGTAGCACCTCTTTTTCGGATCTGTGTAATGCTTTGGAATAGGTCTATTGTATCACTTTGAGACAGGTTCTTTATTGCAGACGGTAAGGACAGGATACAGCATCCATGGCAGAGTCTACTCAGGACAGAGGTGAGGGACCCGAAGGCATGCACTAAATACAGCAATTTGTTAACATGCTTTGTAAGGTCCACCCTGGAGCAACAGGAGCTGCCCTGCCAGGGGTAGATAGCAGAACCTACTCTGGGAGGAGTACAGTTTTATAGATGACTGACTGAGAAGAGGGGTACAGAGAAGGATCTTGTTTATTCCAAGCCCCATCCAGTGAAGATGTAGTGGCAAGAAGAGGAATTTGCCTTTCTGCCCTGCAACGGACACCAGAGCTCGACGCCCTGGCAGTGGAGGGCAGGTAGGGGCAGTGCAAGGATTTCAGTGGCGCAGGCGCGTAGTGCAAATAGTATGCATGGGAGGTGGTGGGCCAGGTGGATAGAAGGGACACCAGCAGGTAGCCTTCAGCACCCACTCCACTCAAAAGCAACCGGTGTGGAAGGAAAAAGCAGGATGCACCGCACAATACACACGGCCTACAACTCCCACTCCACTCAAAAGCAGCCGGTGTGGAAGGAAAAAGCAGGATGCACCGCACAGCACACACGGCCTACAACACCCACTCCACTCAAAATCAGCCGGTGTGGAAGGAAAAAGCAGGATGCACCGCACAGCACACACGGCCTACAACCCCACTGTACATGTCGAAGTGGCCGGTCACATGTGGACTGCGGCAGCGCAAGTAAGCAGCATCTCGCCAACCTCTTAAGACACAGCAGAAGCCTTTCATGATCGGTGGCCTCCACCTAGCATGCACCTCACCCGATGAACAGCGCCTAGACACCGGCGCAGCGCTGCATAAAGGTTATTATTGTAGCAGACGAGACAGCTCTCGTGGTCTCCCTTCACCAGATGGTGAATAGTGAGACTAGTACAATATAAGGCAAGGGAGACACTTCTAGGCATGGCTGGTCCCAAACAGATACTCTTGAAGTTGAGGCTCAGTCCGCTGCCGGTGCTCGCCAGGAAGAGAGCGAGAGGTGCAGGACGAGACATTCGTGTCACAGTTTCATGCAATCGTGGTCAAGTGGAGAAGCCACGGTTTGGATCACACCCTTCAGACACCAGCTCATCAACAATGCCTTTTACTGATTGTAGGAGAGTAGGGTCTGCTATCCTATGGTCACCCCAAATTTTTGCTTTTTGCTTCACTGGTTTTCGACTACTGAGGCTGTGGGCCTGCTGATCAGACCCCCAGCCTGCTGTTCTCTCACTAAATTAATGACACATGTGCTATAGGCACATACCAATTGGAAATGGACTCCTTGTCAGCCCCTGTAGAATGCACTATAGGTGCACAGGGCACAGGAGCCACTAAGGCCTACCAGGGGCTGCAGCATATCTTTTGCCACCCCTGGCTGGTTCTTAAATTGACACAACTGGCTGATCACTCAGCTGGGGTAAGGTGGTGTACACACCCCTTGCTTAGATATAGTATACCTATGTCTAAACCTATATCTGGACACATGTAAACCTGTGAGCCACTCCTATAGACAGGCCTCACCAATCCTGGAGGCTGGGTGCATGGTTTTTATGTGAGATGGAGCTCTAGCATGAGCTGAGCCTGTCTGCAGCCGTCGGGAACAAATCCCTAAGCTGTTTCAGGATAATGCCATACCATATACTATTAAGTGCCTTATAATCCTCGCGGTTATTTAGCAACTCTGGTTTGGCTTTATCAAAACATGTCGTGTAAGGTGTCATACGCTTTGGAATACCATCCCCTCGCCAGTTCTGGCGACGGGGATGGCATTCCACCCCTCTAGAGGGGTAAGACATGTTACTTCACTTTAATGCGGTTGATTTCTCCAAAGGCCTTAAGATCCACAAAATGGATGCCTCTGCCACAGACAAATGTCTGGACCCCTGGAGCTGACCGAAACCCAGTCAAGGGGGTCCTGGACAAAGGGTTTCCTGTCACAGGAGGGTGTCACCGCCCTCCAGACAGGAGATAGTGTATTGTAGCAGGGAGGTTTGAAAGAAACCAGACACTGCCTGGGGCGCACAAGGCTGCCCCTTGCATAATCCGGCCAAACCGGTTCTGGGGCACTCCAGCCCTCGTGCCAGGGCGGCCTGGATCAAAGGAAGGGGGTGTATCCACCCACTTCCTGGGTCCCACCCATAGGAGGGGACCTAGCAGGTAATCACGCCCACCAGATTCGAATAAGAGTGGGAGCAGTGCCAATGCACAGCAGATTTCCTGGAAGAAACATTTGAAACGATATTCTGGACCCTTCGCCCTCCATCTCAACGTGGAAGCCCGAAGAATCTCCCTTGTGGTCAAGGAGTGACCACCCTGCAGCAGCAGGCACCATCCAGCCCTCGACGTCTACTTAGTTGCAGTTCCCGCCGGAACTCGAGCAACTGAGATCGACGAGATCAAGCCTGCCCAGCTTCTAACAGCCCGATCCACAGTCCATGCAAAGCTGAGACCCGTGGAGGCGACCGGAAGCGTGGGGCACGCCATCTTGAAGTGACCACGAGACGCTGACCGTGCAGCCCACGAGTGACCCTCGAAGCTGTCCACCGGGGTTTGAGAAGCCCCCACCCTGAGCTACTCCTGAGCCGAAGTTCAGCCCTCCACACTCGACGAGTGTTGCGTGGGGCCCTTTGGCACGATTTGGCTCAACGCGTTGGCCCGGTCACTTGCCAGCTGGCTTGTGGTCCCTGTGCCGACGAACTACCTAAGAAGACTTGTGATTCTGGTTGCTCCAGATCCACACCAGCTCCCCTGAAAAGGAGCCCCGACTCTGACCTTCCTGGTCCGAGTGAGAAGCAATCTTCCGATCCTGCGTGGATTGCTCTTACCAAGGCTTGTTTGCTCCAAACTTGAAGCCGACTGCACCGACGGTGAGAACCTGCGTGGGACAGATCGTGACCTGCTCCTGGACGTCGCAGATGCCCCAGAGCCCACGTGACAGCGGAGAGAAGCTCCTCGACGACCACCTGATTGCGCCCGACATTGCCTGGTTCCGTCCTGGTTCCACCCTGGTCACTGCTGAGTGACCCAGACTCTGTCCCCTCTGCTTTCAGGTACTCTACAACTTGAGTCCACCCTTGGACTCCACCGGACACTTCGTCTTCACCCTGCCTGCAGCCCTTTCAGCTTCAAGCACCAAGAGCCTGCGTGTCAAAACCCGACGCCACTTCGACCCTGTGCACCCACTTCCTGTGGGTGAGGTAACTTTGCTCCGCCGGTGTTCCCACACTGGTGCACACCTCTAGGGTCTGTGTGTTAAGTTTTGTTCCTCAAGGTTCAGCGGAAGTGTCCTTAAACTTTAACTCTTTGACTTTTACGCACCATTGGTTAACATTGGTGCATGCGTGCGCTTTCCGCACATCTCCCGAATCCCGAGGGCCATTCCCGACGTCAGCATTGCTTGTCCTGACTGCTCCCAGCGATTCCCTAGGCCCTAGGCCTAACCACTGCTCGAGTGGCCTTTCTTATACCACTTGTTTAGTATATGGTTTGAGTGGCCACCCGCCCTCATCCATAATTGTGCAACTTGTATGTTTAAACAGTGCTTTTGATTTAACGCTTGTGCCCCTTTATTCATAAAGAATACTGGGGATTGTTTTTAGTAATAAACACATATATTTTTATAATATATACTTGTGTGGTGTCCTTTCATTTGGTATTACAGGATTGTATGTGGTAAAACAGCTCGCTTAACACGACCTCTTAAGTTAAGCCTTTAGGCTGCTTAGTCCATGCTACCCGTAGGATAGCTTGTCTAATAAGGTTGACTTACAACCAGACACCATAAGGGGATTGTTTGGTCAGGTAGTAGGTGGTTCCAGAATTGGAAACATCCCCTACCAGGCCAACTTCTCACACTGATCACCTTGAATGATGTACATTTAGGGGTCACCTGGGGTGGGGATTACCATCCACAGCGCCCTCTGAGAGCCCCCCCGTGCAGGCCGAAGCAACAAACTCTGAGTTCCAGAAACAAAGTGGGGACTATAGCAAAAGCACCACCTCGAGTCTGCATAAACATGCCACAGGGTGGCCAGCACAGACTTCATTGCACGTCTACAAATAACAAATCCCTCGATTCATGCTTCGAGGCTCTAGCTTGCTGCAGGAGTTCTTACCAACAGGAGCTAATAACAAGATCAAGCAAGCAGTTGCAAAACCAATGCTGCTAGCCTTGCAAGAAGGTGGAATTCTTGGTTTTATTGGAAGCATGTATCACAAACTGAAAACAAATGATAAACACTACCCCCATGTGCTTGCAATAAAAATGTGCAGTGTAAAAACAGCAACTCGTGGTTGTTTTACTAGTGATGTTTTACAAATGCCAATGCTGTCAGTGCTCACAGGCATTTTATCATTTGTTAAGGAGACCACACTTAACCCAGCACTTAAACTGCAGGCCGCTGAAATGGCACTTCACAGAAGCTAGTTGGAACAAGAGACAGAAAAAAAATGCAATCAAAAACAGAATTCTAAGTTTCGTGTTATGAAGGACCATGCTTGTTTCTGCCTTCATGGTGCAATCACCCAGATGAAGGTTTACACGGGAGTGGTGCAGCCGTATGAGAATACTAGACAGTCACCTACGACACAAGCTAACTGGGTCGCTAATATATATCTAAAGAACCCAGTTTCAGAAATTAAAAGAGACACAAAAACTGAGGCTCGTACTGCATGGTCTGCCTATGGAGATAGGGTTCATTACCATGCACCAATGTGTGGGCTACACAGAAAGGCAGTGAGTGGAGCGGCCACACTAAAGACTGCCAAAGGGCATCTAGACTCCAATCCACTCATCTCCACATGCCCAAAATGTGGGCTTCGGAGCAAAGAGCTTATCTCCCAGCCCCCACTTCTCCCAGATGCAAAAAAAAAAAAAAAACACACTGGAGCACCTAGACAGTATTTACCACCTGCCAAGCCACCCTCTACATGTACCATTTGCAATGGGAAAAGTTGGCTATTTCTTTTGAACTTTACGACTGCCAAGTTGTGCTACACTGAGGAACACAAGTGCAAAGTCAGGGCATCCCAAATGTGCCATTTACACGTCAGAAAATAAAACAAACTGTGCGTAATCAGAACAGAGTCTGGATAAAAGGGGTTTTGTGTTATCAGGGGACTTCGTTTTCTGCTCACAGAGCGCCCAGCTCCCGGGACAGAACTGTATTTTTTGCTGCAGTCTCTCACAGATAGGACACGCGTATCCCAACACCTATAACAAGAGCTTCAGCACACACACCACTCACACTGGAAAAAAGTAACTCCCTGGTCAGGACAGGTCATCTTTGAGAGAGTCATTAGACGGCAAAGCACGGCGGCCTTCCAGCATCTGTGGACACTTGGCGGTTCAACATGTACCGACTGGTACATATCGGTCAGTGTTGCCGAAGTGTGAAGATTAGCCAGCCCTGAATACTGACCCAGTGATCCCCATTGTGACAGCTGGTGTAAGTAAGCAAGAGTGAGAAGGGACAAGCCCGCACTCCCTAGCTTGAGAAATGCATGCACTTACACACGTAGACAAGAAAGGCACAGCAAAGTGGGAACAATTCACATATTTGATTTAAAACAAGCCCAGCCACGAATACAACTGCAGCGTCCTGCCAGTGGTGCGCGTACGCTTGTGAAACGCTGCTCACAACAGCAAACCATAGGCCGGAAGTCCCGCGAGTGGTGGAGAGCACTTGCGAGCTGATTCACGTAACAGCAAGCCGCAGGCCGGAAGTCCAGAGCAATTCCAAGAGGTCATTTTTCCTAGAGCAGCGCATGCGTGCTGCCTAGGCAAGACCTAAAAAGGGAGTGACAGAAGGTCACACGGATGGCAGGGGTTCAAAGGTCACTTATGGTTCCAAAGTGAGCAGAATAGATGCTCTGGTACCTCTCAACTGTCAACAGCGTCTCTATGGTTACACATTATTCAACGCCTCAAGACCCTCATGGGTATGTAGTGTATGTGTGAGAAGTTGGCCTGGTATATGATGTCCACTATTCTAGTGGGCACCTTGCACGAGTCCAAACGACCCCTATTGATGGTAGGTTATAAAGTCAACCTTATAGAAAGCTATCCTAGTAGTAGCTGTGGAGAGCAGCCTTCAGACTAAGACTTGGAGACGAGTTAAGCAAGTTGTTTTACCAATTATAATCTCTTGAATGATCAAATGAAAGCACACCACACAAGGTATATATCAAATATATATGTATTTATTCTAAACACAACCCCTCTGCACTCTTTATGAGGTCAGAGGTAAAAGTACAATACAAGGAACTTAGGGGTATATTAGCAAGCTGAAGTATCGCCGCTTTTTTGGCGAATTGTGCCGAGAAAGCGGCGATACTTCCAGCGCCCTATTAACAAGGGCATGCTAACGACTGCCTCAAGCCCACTTTGCATGTCAGCGAGAAACATCGCTAATGACATGCAAAGTGGGCGTTCCCACGTCCAATCACATGTAAAATGTGGTTGGAGGTGGGAACACCCTATTACCATGGCAGGCGTTGGGAGAAGAAGACCTGCGATAAACTCGTTTATCGAAGGTCTCCCAACGCCTACTCTGACCAGGTGTTAAGGCATTGATAACATGGGGGTGTGGATCATAATGCTGAATTCACCCCCCCATATTATCAAGGCACACATTAGCGCGTGCAAACAACGTTTGTTTTCATGCGCTAATGTTCTATATCGCCGACTATCGGCGGATTTAATTTCGCCTACGTGTTGCGCATTGATAATTACGCGCTAACATGGCGAAATAATCCGGCGATAGCCGGCGATATGGAAATGTGCGATGTGCGTTATATAACGCACATCTAGATAATATGCACCTTAATTAGCATGTGATATGATGCACAGTATACGTTATGGCCTGGGGGCCTCCCAAACCATATACTAAAATAGTGATATAAGAACCACGTCTGGAATAGAAAGCAGGCCTGGGGCCTGTGGAATCACTGGGGCTTCTAGGAACAACCAATGATTAGGATGTAGGAGGCCCACGGGAGATGCATGCAGTGTCTAAACACAGCCGTGGGCTACCATTGACTTTCTAAGGAGAACAAACAAGTTAAAAATTTACAGTTTAAGGGCACTTCTAGGTTAACTACGATGGAACCCTTTTAGACTAGAACACTTTGGGAGTCAAGACCTACGGGAGCACTGGTGTACTCGTGTTACCTCACCCAGGGAAGTCGGGTGCATAGGTGCCTTTTGATGTCGGGTTTCATCGTCGATTCCAATGGAGAGATGTGAAGAAGTGCTGCAGACGACCAGAGGAAAAGTTTCCAGGTGGATCCAAGGGTGATCGAAGATCTGAAGAACCTGAAAGCAGAAGGGACAGAGTATGGGTCACTAGCCAGTGACCAGGATGGCGATGGGAAGCTGCCAGCCAATGCTGGGTGATTTCAGGTGAAAGAGGTGAAGTTTGTCTCTTTAGCCACGTGGTCCAGGAAGCGTCGATGACAACCAGGAGGTGGATTCCAATTGTCCCATAAAGGATCTAGTTGACTACAGTGTCGGATTCCGAATTGGACCTAACAAGCCGTGGCAGCAAACGCAATCCACGCAGAATGTCAAGAATGGCTTCGGTGCAGACCAGCAAGGTCTGAGGACCTTCTATTTTGGGGAGAATTTGGAGCAAGCCTGGAGCAACCAGGAAAGAAAAGTAATTGAAGGATTGGTCTTCTTGGGGACTCACTAGCCAATGAACTAGGAACCATGAAGAAGCATCGAGCTGAAATGCACAAAGCGGGCCCACGGGACACTCGTGGAGTGTGGGCCTCTGAGCTTCTGTGCAAAAGATGCTTGGGGCTGGGGCTTCAAGCACCCCAATGCACACCTTCAGGATACCTCAGGAAGTAGGTGCAGGTTCCAAAATGCAGGATGTCCAGGAGTTCCGGTCCCACGTCTCATGTGTTTGCCACAGGTCTCAGCTTTGCTTGGAGCGCAGGTCAGCAGCAGATATGTCTGAAAGTCCATGTCCTGAGTTGCAGATTCTTCTGGATCCAGTAGGAGCCTCAAAATTGCAGACCAGCAAAGATGCAGTAGGTGCCTGTTTGAACAGGGTGGTCACTCTTTGAACACATGGGAGATGTCTTGCGTCTTCCAGTCGATATGGAATGTCGAACGTCCAAGATTTATGTTGCAGAGTTTCGTCCAGGGTAATCTAAAGTCCTTGGGACTGGGATCCTATTCTTATAGCTAGATCAGGGGTTGGGCTAACTCTAAGGTCCCTCCTATGGGTGGACCTGGGGAGGGGGGTGGTAACACCCCTTCCCCTTTGTCCAGTTTTGCGCCAGAGCTAGGGCTGAGTGCCCCAGCAACTGGTTTGAACTGGGAAATGCATGGACCACCTAGTGTGCCCCAGGCAGTGTCTGAAAAGCATTCACTATATGCAACCCACCCTGCCCCAATACACTAAAGCCTGTCTGTGGAGGTGCCAGCACTTCCCTTGACAGGAAACCTATTGTCCAGGCCTCCCCTGCTGGAGTTTTGTTCAGCAGCAGGAGGGCAGACTCGTGTCTGTGACAGCAGCATCCATTTTGTGATGCTGGGTCTCTGTTTAACTTTAACTGGGTTTCACAGTAAATACATGTGTTCTCTCTCTAGAAGGGTGGAATGCTACCCCCGCTGCCAGAACTGGTAGGGGGGGTAGTATTCCAAAGTGTTTGACACCTTACATGACATGTTTTGATTAAGCAAACCAAAGTTAGCATTAACCGCGAGGATTATAATGCACTTAAGAGTATATGGTATGGCTATATCATAGAATAGCTATAAGGAGATGGTTCCGAAAGCTGCAGAGGGGCTCAGCTCATGCTTTGGCACCCTCTCACACAAAACCAAGCACTCTGCCTCCAGGATTGTCAAGGCCTGCCATAGGAGTGACTTATATGTTAATATATGTCTATATATTGGAAGAATATATATATATATATTCACTGAAAAAAACATAGGTTTCACCCATGTTATAGTTAGCTGGACATTTCTCTCATACAAAACCATTGAAATTCCCTTGTTATAGTTAGTTCAGCTAACTATAACTCGCGCGCCCGCAATGCACTGCTGATGATGTCACATATTACATCACTCATGGCATCTCAAATGACATCACTGATGACATCCCTGATGACATCATCCTTGTGAACGAGTGGCAGACCTCCCCTCACTGTAATATAACCTTTGATACACACATTCAAAAATAGAAACTAAAGTTTTCAAAAAAATGGAGATACCAATACCAGTTACAACAACCTATTCAGTAATTCCAACATCTACATACACATCCACTCATTCACCAACAGTTCTGTATAGTCACTCATACATGTACTCGCTCATCATATGTACTCATACACCTATACATCCTGTTACACACCGACACTCATCCATAGAATTACTCACACACATACTCACACATGCAAATAAACTATCAAACTTCCATTTACTTGCACAGCTATACACAAACCACTACACTTACTTCTACAGAAACGTGCACATACTTACTCTCTTAAACAATCACTTATAGAAACACATACTTATGTTCCTGTGCAGGAACGCCTCCTCATGTAGGAATGTGTCCTTCTGGTACAGGGATTTAGAATGTGACGTACCTCCCAGATACATCACATTCTAAATGCCACATATTGTGGTGCATCTTTTGCACCACTGCTTCATCAGAAAAGTGATGCAACGGTGGTGTAAAAGAGGCACAAGGGTGTTGTAAATCTGCCTCTAACAAACACTTACAAATTCACCGAGCCAGTTTCACTAGCAGTGCATTCTTTTTTAATTTACTTTTGTTATTATTTTACATTAAAAATATGAAATGTAACTTTAAAAAAATAAAATAAATATAAGTATTTATAATAGAAATGTAGGAAATTACACAACCATTCAACCATAAATGCCCCTTGTCCTGCACAGAGTTAGTAGCTACGGATGCGCTGCGTCCTGCATGGGCCTGCCGCCACTGTCCGCTGACTTGCGGTGCACTGGGTCAGGGTCACAGGTGCAGAGCAGGTTCACGGGATGACAAGGGGCCTTGTCGCACAGTGTATCGATGGACAGTGGAAGGTGTACCCCCAGGGCAGGATGCAGAGGGCAGGGCCACGCTGATACAGTCACCATGGTGGAGATGAATTGAACAGATACATGTTAGACACCAAGTCCAGTCCAGCCAGAAGAAGATGCAGAAACCCACCAGGCCATGGGCTCTGATGCCACCAAGGTCCAACCATATGGTGCCCATGACTCATTGCGCACAGAGTTAATGACACCAGTACTGTTAGGGGATGGCTCCTGCAATGTGGCATGCCCAATGGTGTGGAGTCCTCCACATCTTACCCAAGAGACAGTTCCACATGTGTGACCTATTGGAACGCAGTGAAGGCCTGTGGCAGCGGTCAGCACAGGCCATTCACAGAGTGTCACCAGCATAGCTGTGGATGGCCCCACCAGCCGGTGTAGTTCAGCTTCAGTGGCACCACGGGACGCAGACTTGCGATGAACAGGGTTGATGGCACCAGGTCAGTTGTTGATAGTGTTCGGTACCCTCCGTGACTGTGACCCAGCTTTCATCCGGACTGAGCCGCATCTTCCTCTTACTCCTCTCCGTGCAACCACTGGTGCGGACTCTGCCATTCATGATTTGCAACTAGGTGCTGTATGTGGGTCCTACTGGTCTGCAGGGTCATCCTGGTCCTTCATCCACATGTTGCCGGGTTGCGTTGAACAGGGTTATTGGCAGCACGTGTCGCAAGATGCCCATATGGAACTATGCCTCACTGATCGGGGGTCTGGTGCTGTGGTCACTGCCCCGGCTTTGGGGCCATTGCCATTCAGGCCTCAGGACACAGCTTCACATATGGCACCTACATGCGCTGAAGATGATGCCGGTGTAGTATGTGAATGAGGATGGAGAAATGTTGGACAGCACCGAGGGGCCAGGAATGGTCTGAAAGGCTGCCAGGGTTGCGGCCCTCGGGCTTGGAGCTTTCACCTGCACATGGTCGGCCCTACGTGACACACACTGGTGTCTGGAGGTAATTAGAGTGGCGTGGCTGCACAGGGGGGAGCCTGACGGGTTTGGAGTCCAGCTGGCCGGGGTACGGCAGGTGCACAGGATCGCAGGCAACTCCGCTCACGTGGATGGCATCGGCCGCGTGGAGCGGCACCACCCTGGCAGAGACATTGGCCTTTCCGGAAGAGGACCATGCCCAGGGCTACGTGCTATTTATTCACACCCCTACGCTGACCTGGCATACGCCGTTATGTTATGTTATGTTAATTTATTTCTTCTATAGCGCTCGGCTACTCCAAGGAGCATCTCGGCGCTTGTGTCATCCCACTCTGCGCACGCTTAAGGGGAGGACATAACAGGCAACATTTCTGCGTACTCCCCCACTGGCCGGGATGACATAGTTGCATCAAGTGTGTCAAGTAGAGTGGTGAGGCTCACTGGTTAGAGGCAGACCCGGAAGCAGAGAACGACCCGGGACCAGGATTCAATTCCCGACGCGGCAGGGTCGTGGACCAGGGTCAGCGGACTCGATTATTCTCGCCTCGGTGCCTACTCTAACCAGGGATCACACTCGGCAACTCTGGGCATTAGCTTGCCTCATCTCTACAACGGCCCCCCACATTCGCCGGGGATGCCTGGTTTCACCTTGGAGATACCCAGTAGGGACCATCACACAGGGATAGCCAGGACGGGTTCCCCAATGGTCTACAGCACCACGACGCCTCAGGGCAGCAGTTTAAGTTTAAGTTTAAGTTTAAAATATTTGTAGAGCGCAACATACACCTGAACGGTTTCTTGGCGCTAAAATCACAAAAAGCCTGGGTGGCGGAGTCAACCGCTAGGGTTTAAACTGAAACAGGGGAAAGGAAAAAAAAAAAATTTAAGAATAAAAAGCCTGGGTGAACAGAAAAGTTTTTAGGGATTTGCGGAAAAGGGAATACTGGGTGAGGGTTCTGAGGTGAAAGGGAAGGGAATTGCGCTTTACAAGACACATACACATTTCATTTTAACTGTCCACTACACTACATACACCAGAGGTGTATGTCGCCATGGATATGGGTGTGTTCTGCATACTGCAGTCTGTCTAGCACATCTATCCCACACTTGGCATGGTGTACTTTCCCAATCATAGTTCTTGTGTCTCCTTCACACATGCCACGTTGCCACCTCTCCCCACATTCAGCTAGTGTGTGGCTGAGGTGCCATGCCGTTGATGGCTATGTGCAGGGCTTGCCCAGGTTACCATTGTGAGTTGTTCTGTCATTTCTGGTGGGTGGGTATGTTGTTTTGCATGTTGGTTGTGAATTTGTGATGTGTGCATTGCAAGGGTTGTGGTTGCATGGCTGTGGAGTTGAGGTGGATGGAGTGTTAATTTGGAAATTGCCAAGGGGCTGGGCATTTCCCTTGGTGCCATCCTGGGAACGCTGGTTGCTGATGGACTGTCGGAGGATGGAGGAATCATGCACACTGGCTGGGTAGTTGGAGGCAACATTGGTGGAGGTTCCACAGTATTCTGTTATTGCCTGCACATTGATGTGAGACATGTGCTTTCTGTTGCGGCGATTGTGTGCTGTGTTGGCAGGGGGCACAGGTATGACATGTGTGCTGTGCTGTTGAATGCCCCAAGACTCCTTCTACGACACAACATCTCTTGGAGGGGACAGAGGTCCGGAGCTGGAGAGTCCAGAAAGGCTAGACCCTCCCTCTTCAAACCTCTCCGTGAGATAGCTGAAACATTGGTAGGGTTCAAGAAATAGGCTTCTCTCCCAATATCCTTTAGAAAGTTATGAACATAGTTCACCCATGGTATCCTTGTAGCTCCCTCTAATTTTAAAATGTCTGTCAGAACATCTCTATTTAGATGTGTTGCTTCTTGCGTCCGGAGCCTGTGCCATAGTAGCACAGGCTCTAGCTTAACTAGGTCAGATATGTAAGAAAGACCCAGTTCTGCATGGCAATTATAATTAGGAGAGCTTTTGGGAAGTGCCAAGATATATTTTAAAAATGAGTTTTCAGCCATCTGGATGGGTGCATGGTTTACAAAACCCCAAACCCCACTACCATAGGTAGAGCCAGCCACACGCTTGGTAGATTTTAATTAATTCTACAGGTGGTCTAGTCCCTAATTTATTTGAAAAGATTTTAAGAGCAGCAGTCGATCTTAACAGCTCAAGTTTTTTTGCAGACACAGCTTGCGTCCACGTCTCATTCTGAGCGAAGAGTATCCCAAGATAGGAGAACTGCTTGGCAAATTCGAGCTTCTGTCCTGCTATAAATATGGGCCTCTTAGGTTTACGTTGCCTACCACAATACATAGTGAACATTTTTGAAGTGTTAACTTTTAGGCCCAGCTCATTCATAAAACGGTAAAAGCTATCAACCACACGCTGCAAGCCCACTTGAGTACGCGACATAAGTACAGCATCGTCCGCGTACAGAAGTGCTGGTATTGGGCGGCTACCTACATATGGGGGATCTAAGCTATCTTTGCAGAAGACTTCTTCCAATCCATTTATATACAAGTAAAAAAGGAAAGGGGCCAGGACACAGCCCTGCCTGACCCCACTCCTAATTGGAATTTTGTCAGTGCGTTCTCCCTTTAGCCCAAAGCGAACGTGGGCTGAGGCGTCGCTATAAAAATGTTTAAGATAATAAATAATGTTAGATTCAACCCCAAGTTGTTCTAGAAGTAACCACAGCTTAGAATGGATCACACAATCGAAAGCGGCCGAGAGATCAACGAAGGCCAAAAACAAGTTGCCCTGTTTTGCCCTTGTGTATTTCCTGACCAGCATTAAGAGGTTCAATCCCTGCTCCACTGTCCCCAGGCCAGAGCGGAAGCCGTACTGAAGATCAGACAGAACAGAGTTTACTCTCCCCCCTCCAGAAGCCGGTCCAAGATTATTCTGCCTGCTATTTTAGTAAAGGAATTCAGAAGGGAAATAGGCCTGTAACAGCCCGGGTCGTGTCTATTACCCTTCTTGTAGATAGGAACTATTACAGATTCCACCCAAGTTGGCAAGAAATCAGCAACACAGCTGGCGTTAAGCACCTGGACCAAAAGGGGGGCCCACAGGGAAGAGGTGATCTTAAATATATCTATGGGGACCCCGCCTGGGCCAGGCGCCTTCCCGCTCTGACTTTTACACAGAGCTTTTTCAACCTCCTCGAGAGTGAAATGCAGATTTCTATTGGGGGGGTACTCAAAAGCAGGAATCAAGGATCCTGCTTGTTGCTCACCCTCATATACGCTCGAGAAGTGTCTAACCCAATCTGATTCAGGGATTGCTATTTCTATTTTCGGGCCGGCCTCTTCCCTAAGAAAGGGAGTTCGCACAAGTTTCCAAAAGCTCGCACTATCATTCCTTATAGAAGCAGAATGAAGAGCCTCCCAAGCTTCAGACCTCAGAGTATTCTTCCTTTCTTTATTTGCCATTTTGTAATCCTTCCTACATCTACTAACCTCCTCAGCAGATCTAGGTTTTTTGTGCAGCACCTTCTTTAGGAGCGCATAGGCCCTGGTACACTTAGAGTCAAACCAACCTCCCCCCTTTTTTTGATTCTTAAATTGCCTTGTAAGGGAAGCCTTAATTTCGTTTGAGATTGAGAGGAAAGATACAAGACGAATTTGAGGGGATGAGTCTGCCCTTAAACACATCATAATTTCTGAAAAGCATTTATCAACCACTGTTTTGATTATCTCTGCCTCATTTACCATAGCCCATTTTAGTGTATAGCCATTAACGCTACCAATAGCTAAATTCATGTCCAAACTGTCACTTTCTTTCTCATTAATCAGAGTGGATGCAGTAGGTAGCAGGACAGTCACACAGAGCGAAAAGTGATCGCTCGATACTATATCAGAAACACTAAAAGAGTGGATTCTAGTACCATATTTATTAGAAACGGTGACATAGTCTATAGTTGTAGAGCAACCCCTACCATTGAATGTTGTAGATGACACCGACGGTGAGGTACACATTTCGTTTCCAAACCCCAAATCAAATTTAGCTAGCAGACTATTAAACTGTTCCCCTAAAGAGGAATGATTAAAATGTACCCGGCCTTCACCTTCGTCCTGTGCTAGGCCACACCTATTATCCTGTGTTACATCACACAAATTACAGTTAAAATCCCCTAGCATAATTATCATCAATTTGTGCTTAAAGATATTTTCCTGTATAGTCAAAGCATTACTCAGTTTTCTTAGAACAATCAATACATCACCAGAGTGAATATTATTATATAGATTGACAATAGCAATTGGAGTATCACAAACCAGAACAAGTACCAACATTTGGAAATAAGTGTCTATAACAGGTTCAATAACTCTTACAAGATCTAACTTGTTGGACAAATAGACACTCGGCGCGCATGGGGCGCAGCGGACGCGCCCCATGCGCGCCGAAGGTGCGCCAAAGGTAAGCCCGTCTACGCCCGTCCGCGCCTGGACCGTGCCCAGTGCCAGACCCCCTGGCCCCCGCAACTCCCAACCCACTAGAGTCACATATGATGCCGCATCTCTCCACGCCCTCAACCCCGGACGCACACCACAATGCTGCGATGCCACCCCAGGACGAATCCACGGCCCATTCGCATGCCTCTCCTGCCAGTTCAACTGCTTCAGGACCCTCACCAAATCCTCTCCCTCCATACATAGCACCGACTCTAACCGCCTGAAGTGCATCCTGCTGAACACCCGCTCGGTCCACAGACACGCAACTGAACTCTGGGACCTACTCGACACAGCCAGCAAAAAGGCTCCCTGGTTCAATGAGGACCTTAAAAAATCCAAGAAGCTATGCCGCACCCTGGAGAATACATGGAGTAAAAACCCAACCACCAACAACATGGCCGCCCTTAAGGCAGCCACCCGCAAACACCACCAACTGATTCGATCCGCCAAGAAATCCGCATTCAAGGATCGTCTCGACAACAACACTGACAACAGCAAGGAACTTTTCAACATCGTCAAAGAATTCACCAACCCCACCGCAGCATCTAACGACATCACCCCCTCCCAAGACCTCTGCGATGCGCTATCCTCCTTCTTCTACAACAAAATTGCCGACATCCACAACAGCTTTGAGAATACTCCCAGCGATCAACCCTCCACACCCCCCTCAGATCCCACTCCCTCAGATCCCACTCCGCCAACTAACAACCTTAGCGCCTGGAACCCAATCACCACTGAAGACACCATCCGCCTTATGAATTCAATCCACTCCGGCTCGCCAACCGACCCCTGCCCCCACCACATCTTCAACAAAGCTGACTCCATCATCGCACCCCATCTCCGTGATGTCATCAAATGCTCGCTCAACTCTGCCACCTTCCCAGAAAGCTGGAAACATGCCGAACTCAGCGCCCTCCTGAAGAAGTCCACAGCGGACCCCTCTGAACTTAAAAACTACCGACCCATATCCCTCCTCCCATTCCCGGCCAAAGTCATTGAGAAAGCCGTCAACAGCCAGCTCGCCGCCTTCCTTGAATCCAACAACTCCCTTGATCCCTCTCAGTCCGGATTTCGAGCCAAACACAGCACCGAAACCGCCCTCATTGCAGCAACAGACGACATCCGAACACTTCTGGACAACGGAGAAACAGCGGCCCTCATTCTACTCGACCTCTCCGCCGCTTTCGACACAGTCTGCCACAGCACCCTCATACAACGCCTCAGCAACATCGGCATACAAGGAAAAGCCTTGGACTGGATCACCTCGTTCCTAGCTGGGAGAACTCAGAGAGTCCGACTTCCCCTATTCATCTCAGAGGCCACTGAAGTCATCTGTGGAGTACCACAAGGATCCTCACTCAGTCCCACCCTCTTCAACGTCTACATGAGCCCACTCGCATCAATCGCACGCCAACACAACCTCAACATCATCTCTTACGCCGACGACACCCAATTAATCCTTTCCCTCACCAAAGACCCCAACACCGCCAAAACCAATCTTCACGAAGGCATGAAAGAAGTAGCCGAATGGATGAAAGACAGCCGCCTAAAACTCAACTCAGACAAAACGGAGGTGCTCATCCTAGGATCTTCCCCCTCTGCCTGGGACGACTCTTGGTGGCCTTCCGCTCTGGGCACAGCACCCACACCCACAGATCATGCACGTAACCTTGGCTTCATCCTAGACTCCTCTCTCTCGATGTCCAGACAAGTCAACGCAGTCTCATCCTCCTGCTTCAACGCACTTCGCATCCTCAAAAAGATCTTCCGCTGGATCCCCCTCGAGACAAGAAAGACTGTCACCCACGCATTGGTCACGAGTCGACTGGATTATGGCAACACACTTTACGCCGGAATCACAGCAAAATTACAGAAAATACTCCAACGCATCCAAAACGCATCAGCGAGACTCATACTGGACATCCCTCGCCAAGATCACATCACCGGACACTTAAAAGACCTCCACTGGCTTCCCGTCAACAAAAGAATTACATTCCGTCTGCTCACCCACGCACACAAGGCCCTCTACAATCTTGGTCCCGAATGCCTCAACACCCGACTGTCCTTCTACAAACCCACCCGCCAACTTAGATTCTCCAATCAAGCCCTCACCGCAATCCCACGCATCCGAAAATCCACCATTGGAGGAAGATCCTTCTCCTTCTTGGCAGCCAAGACCTGGAACTCACTCCCCACCTACCTCCGCCTTACTCAAAACCACACCTCCTTCAGAAAAGAACTTAAAACCTGGCTATTCGATAAATAATGAACCTCTTCCCAAGCGCCTTGAGACCCTCTGGGTGAGCAGTGCGCTATATAAATGACCGAACTTGAACTTGAACTTGAACTTTGGTCTTCCATGCAAAACAGCAAGGGCCGGAGTATGAAAGGTCCTATAACCGTTCAGATGGACAGGTTCAAGACTCCACGTTTCCTGGAAACAGAGCAGGTCTTGTGTTTGGATAAAATCCCACCAAATTGGATTTGTAATTTTAGATCTAATTCCGGCTATATTCCAAGATGAAATTTTAAACACCGATAGATCTGTCAAGGGAATAGGCATGAGAGCAGGAGTCACAGTAGAAGGGCTAGTTTGTAAGAAGGGGGCCATTTGATCAATTCTCCCCTCTGTGCCCTCATCTGCTGTCAGACCACCCTCCGCAGGTTCCTGAGCCTCACATATGGCTGAGACTACACATGATAGTTTCTCCCCGGTTACACCTGTATTTTCTCTTTTACAAGAGTCGGGAGTAAGGTCTACCTCTATATCAGGTGCACTAGAGGTACTAGTGTCTAACTGTAGTCAATCATTATTTTCCAGACCGCTAAGAGTTTCATAGTAATTAAATGTTGGAATACCATATCTTCTACCCCATGGTTCTTCCAAGTTCAAAGGCGGGCAAGGGAGGGCAGGACACCTAATTGGTCGAGGCGGAGGATAAAAGTAACCAAGGGGAAGAATATTAACAAAGTGTGGATCATGTGTCCCCATGGCTACTCTCTCGAGCACTGTATGAACCAGTTGTAGGGACCGGAATGATAGAACTACACAGTCACCCCTCAGCGTTTTGTTTGAGGTGTCTACCCATCTCGCTCTTCTAGCCATTTTGAACTCTGAGAAAAGAGGATTTTTAAGTCCGATCCTAGAAGATAGGAAATAAAGAGATTTGTTTCTTAGGGTCGACCAATCTTCAAAGGCATTGGGGGGTAATGATGGAACATTCACCAGAACCACAGTATATGGTGTTGCTTCTGAGGGCAGATTTAAATTAAATAAATGTGATGTTGCTCTTGTCTCCAATTTATCCTCTGCTCTTCCGTTTTGATGAGGTGGTACATAGGAAGATACATTAGAAGCTACCGAGACTGAGACAGGTGGTCTATTGTCATTAATTGCAATATCCCTTCTTGAGTCTTTATGCTCTAGTCGACCGGTAGGCTTTGTGTTGGGATTTTTGGCTTTGTCTAGTGCTTTAGCTGGAGCTGGTGCATTAGCTGAAGCTGGTGTAACAATTTTAGAGTTTACATCCGAGCAAGTGGCACTAAGTTGAGGTAATTTAAAAGTTGAATTGTCCTCAGTTGGTCTCTGCTTCTTATCAAGCTTTCCCTCAATGTTAGTCAACCTTGATTCTATGTTCTTAATTTTTAGGGTGAGGGGTTCTAGAAAAGTCACTAGAAGGGTTTCCATTCTTTCCCAAAAGGAGTCATCTTTTGTTGGGTCCCTAACAGTAGTTGGTGGAGGTACAGTTTCGGATTGATTATTCTCCTCACTTCCTCTACTTCCACTTAACTTGTCAGCAACATAATTTTGTTTATTTTTGGTATTCCTTTTACTATTTGTAACAGTTTTAGTAGTTTGCCTTTCCCTAATAATATGTTTTTGCTTACATCTAGCCTTCTGCCCTCTAGTCCTCACACAGGGGCTATCACTGATATTTAGGACAGAAATTGGACTCACAGAGATACCTTGTCCCTCCTTATCTGGGACGTCCTCATGTAGAGGAGCAAGATCACCTATTTCATTACTGGTAAAAATTGTGGGGGTCACAGATAGCCTCGAGGTCGGAGGCAAGAGTTCAGTTATATCAGTGGGTGCCCCAAGAAGTATCTCATTTGTTGACATATTAGGATGTGCCCCAGGCAAAGCAACAAAGGATGGGGCTAATATGGAATCCTGGGAGTTAGTAGTTAGCATTGAGATGTTTGTATTGGGTAAAGGCGGAAGGGTACCAGGTGGGAGTGAGAAGCGTCTTTCTGTGCTTTCAATTGCAGAAGCGACCACCCAATCGTCTTCTGCAGCATTCGATCTATTGCTGTCAAACTAGGTAGGGGGGTGTTAAGAACTACGCTTTGTTTCCCATTGGAGATCGGTTGAATGGGAGTATTCTTCCCCATTTTTCTGTGATGAATGTAAGTATATTTAAGTGATGGCACAATCAAATTATAAAACCATGAACCTCCAAATAGAAGTTAAACCTTCACACTATTAGAACATTAATACTCATATAAAAATGATTGCTTCACAAATTAAAATAAGACACGCCTATGACTATTTAGTGGCGTATAGTATTTACTATACATCACACCTAAAAGGTAAGGCCAAGAGGGGTGGCCCAGCCCAGCCCCCTCCAGCCCCGGATGGCCACAGATGGTCCCGCCCTTGTGCCGGGCTTCTCCCGGGACGCTCCTGTGCGCTCCCGCGACGCGGGGAGTGATGCCGATTTTTAAGCGCCTCCTTGCGCGATTCTCCCGTGTGCGGCTTCCGGCCGCAAGGGCTGCTGGGATTTGTAGTCTCTTGTCCCTGGCGCTCTTCCCCACTCAGCGGCCGCTATGCGATTGAAGGAAGCGGCGGCGGGGGGTGAGCGGGCAAGCAGCGTGAGGCGGCGTCTCAAAATCAAGGGCGACCCCGAGGAAGGCAGGTAGGGTGTCACAAAGGTTAACAAAGTTTTTAGAAGGAGTCCCCGCTCCACCAGGAGTGATGCCGATTTTTAAGCGCCTCCTCGCGCGATTCTCCCGTGTGCGGCTTCCGGCCGCAAGGGCTGCTGGGATTTGTAGTCTCTTGTCCCTGGCGCTCTCCCCCACTCAGTGGCCGCTATGCGATTGAAGGAAGCGGCGGCGGGGGGTGAGTGGGCAAGCAGCATGAGGCGGCGTCTCAAAATCAAGGGCGACCCCGAGGAAGGCAGGTAGGGTGTCACGAAGGTTAACAAAGTTTTTAGAAGGCGTCCCCCCAGACTTCCTGATTGCAAAGTTGTCCAGACACTCTCCAAGGGATCAAGATCATGGAATCTGGACGAAAATTACTGAACTTTAAACTCAAACCTCTCTGATCCACTTCAAACAATCACCACAGTACAAAGCGACACTGTAACTGGTGGGAAAGACCTGTGCAGAGCCCACTTCAGGGTTCCTTACCACAGTTTATGTGATCTACCGCCAATGGAGCCACCCACAAGGCATGAGCCACTGCTTCAGCCACCAAGCCGGAGGAAGGCTGGTGTGTACGCGAGGCTCTTCTTTGCCCCCAGGGATAAGTCCCACGCTCTTCTATTCAGACTGGGGAGGGGATGGGGAGGGGATGGTGAGCGGGTGGCGATGGATTACTGAACCAATTTCGAGGGTTGGAGTGGGAGAGGGAGGGGGGTTCATTTTTCTACTGTTTTAAGAGTGTTAGATTTTGTCTACGTTTTAGAGGAGGCCCCTGTCAAATACACATAAGTTCAAGTTCAAGTTCGGGCATTTATATAGCGCACTACTCACCCAGAGGGTCTCAAGGCGCTTGGGAAGGGGTTCATTATTTGTCGAATAGCCAGGTTTTAAGTTCTTTTCTGAAGGAGGTGTGGTTTTGAGTAAGGCGGAGGCAAGTGGGGAGTGAGTTCCAGGTCTTGGCCGCCAAGAAGGAGAAGGATCTTCCTCCCATGGTGGATTTTCGGATGCGCGGGACTGCGGCGAGGGCTTGATTGGAAGATCTTAGTTGGCAGGTGGGTTTGTAGAAGGACAGTCGAGTGTTGAGGCATTCGGGACCTAGATTGTAGAGGGCCTTGTGTGCGTGGGTGAGAAGACGGAATGTAATTCTTTTGTTGACGGGAAGCCAGTGGAGGTCTTTTAGGTGTCTGGTGATGTGATCTTGGCGAGGGATGTCCAATATGAGTCTCGCTGATGCGTTTTGGATGCGTTGGAGTTTTTTCTGTAATTTTGCTGTGATTCCGGCGTATAGTGAATTACCATAATCCAGTCGACTCGTGACCAGTGCGTGGGTGACAGTCTTTCTTGTCTCGAGGGGGATCCAGCGGAAGATCTTTTTGAGAATGCGAAGTACGTTGAAGCAGGAGGATGAGACTGCGTTGACTTGTCTGGACATCGAGAGAGAGGAGTCTAGGATGAAGCCAAGGTTACGTGCATGGTCTGTGGGTGAGGGTGCTGTGCCCAGAGCGGAAGGCCACCAAGAGTCGTCCCAGGCAGAGGGGGAAGATCCTAGGATGAGCACCTCCGTTTTGTCTGAGTTTAGTTTTAGGCGGCTATGTTTCATCCATTCGGCTACTTCTTTCATGCCTTGGTGAAGATTGGTTTTGGCGGTGTTGGGGTCTTTGGTGAGGGAAAGGATTAATTGGGTGTCGTTGGCGTAAGAGATGATGTTGAGGTTGTGTTGGCGCGTGATTGATGCGAGTGGGCTCATTTAAACGTTGAAGAGGGTGGGACTGAGTGAAGATCCTTGTGGTACTCCACAGATGACTTCAGTGGCCTCTGAGATGAATGGGGGAAGTCGGACTCTCTGAGTTCTCCCAGCTAGGAATGAGGTGATCCAGGCAAAGGCTTTTCCTTGTATGCCGATGTTGCTGAGGCGTTGTATGAGGGTGCTGTGGCAGACTGTGTCGAAAGCGGCGGAGAGGTCGAGTAGAATGAGGGCCGCTGTTTCTCCGTTATCCAGTAGTGTTCGGATGTCGTCTGGTGCTGCAATGAGGGCGGTTTTGGTGCTGTGTTTGGCTCGAAATCCGGACTGAGAGGGATCGAGGGAGTTGTTGGATTCAAGGAAGGCGGCGAGCTGGCTGTTGGCGGCTTTCTCAATGACTTTGGCCGGGAATGGGAGGAAGGATATGGGTCGGTAGTTTTTAAGTTCAGAGGGGTCTGCTGTGGGTTTCTTCAGTAGGGCGCTGAGTTCGGCGTGTTTCCAGCATTCTGGGTAGGTGGCAGAGTTGAACGAGCAGTTGATGACATCACGGAGATGGGGTGCGATGATGGAGTCAGCTTTGTTGAAGATGTGGTGGGGGCAGGGGTCGGTTGGCGAGCCAGAGTGGATTGAGTTCATTAGGCGGATGGTGTCTTCAGTGGAGATTGGGTTCCAGGCGCTAAGGTTGTTAGTTGGCGGAGTAGGATCTGAGGGGGGTGGGGAGGGTTGATCGCTGGGAGTGTTCTCGAAGCTGTTGTGGATTTCGGCAATTTTGTTGTAGAAGAAGGAGGATAACGCATCGCAGAGGTCTTGGGAGGGAGTGATGTCGTTAGATGCTGCGGTGGGGTTGGTGAATTCTTTGACGATGTTTAAAAGTTCCTTGCTGTTGTGAGTGTGGTTGTCGAGACGATCCTTGAATGCTGATTTCTTGGAGGATCGAATCAGTTGGTGGTGTTTGCGGGTGGCTGCCTTAAGGGTGGCCATGTTGTCGGTGGTTGGGTTTTTTCTCCATGTTTTCTCCAGGGTGCGGCATAGCTTCTTGGATTTTTTAAGGTCATCATTGAACCAGGGAGCCTTTTTGCTCGCTGATTTGATCTGGTGCTTTTTCAGGGGTGCCAATTCGTCAGCACTGTGGGTGATCCATTGCTTGAGATTGGTGGCCGCTTGGTTTGGGTCCAGTGAGAGGGTGGGAGGGCTTTGGTTGAGTGATGTGAGGAGTTGGTCGGAGGTGATTTTGTTCCAGTTTCTCCGAGGAATAGGTTGTGGGCGGTTGTGGGTCAGGGTGGTTTTGTAGCTGAAGTGAACACAGCTGTGGTCCGTCCAGTGGAGAGCTGTGGTGCGGTCGAAGGAGATGTGCTTGCTGGAGGTGAAGATAGGGTCGAGCATGTGTCCGGCTACATGGGTGGGGGTGTCAACAAGTTGTTGGAGTCCGAGATTGGCCAGGTTGTCCAGAAGGGTGGAGGTGTTGCTGTTGTGTTTGTTTTCAAGGTGGTAGTTGAGGTCTCCTAATAGAATGTAGTTCTCGGAGGCGAGGGCATGTGGGCTGACGAAGTCCGTGATGTCATCGCTGAATTGAGTGCGGGTACCTGGAGGCCTGTAAATGAGGGTGCCTCTAAGTGTGGTCCTAGGGTCGGTGTGGATCTGAAAATGGAGATGTTCAGCGGTTGCAAAATTATCGTCGGAGCTGGTCGTGATTTTGATGGTGTTCCTATGGATGATGGCGATGCCTCCTCCTGTTTGATTGGTGCGGTCTTTTCGGATAATCTTGTAAGCGTCCGGTATGGCTATGGCGATGTCGGGTGCTGATGATGTGTTCATCCATGTTTCTGTAAGGAAGGCGATGTTCGGTGACGCAGTGTCGAGTAGGTCCCAGAGTTCAGTTGCGTGTCTGTGGACCGAGCGGGTGTTAAGCAGGATGCACTTCAGGCGGTTAGAGTCGGTGCTGTGTATGGAGGAAGTGGATTTGGTGAGGGTCCTGAAGCAGTTGAACTTGCAGGAGAGGCAGGCGAATGGGCCGTGGGTACGTCCTGGGATGGCTTCGCAGCATTGTGGTGTGCGTCTGGGGTTGAGGGCGAGGAGAGTTGTGGCATCATATGTGACTCTAGTGGGTTGGGTGCGGCGGGGACCAGGGGGACAGGCGCTGGGCGCGGTCCAGGCGCGGACGGGCATAGACGGGCTTACCTTTGGCACACCTTCGGCGTGCATGGGGCGCGACCGCTGCGCGTGAACGCTGCGTGAAAATGCATCTGTCATGTATGGATGGTGGAGGGGGCGGGGGCGAGGGAGGAGCAGCTGGGAGGCGGGTGCGTGGTGGATATCCGGCCAGGGGGGAACAACAACAAGAAAATGGCTGCTAGCCAAAAAGCCGAAACAGGATAGGGTATGGACACAGTGGGCGCGCTGCAGACGATTTAAACAGGCAGCAATGCACAAGTAACAGCAGTGTAAGAGCGCTCTATGGCAATTTAGCGCTGCGATTCTACTCGCAATGGCAGATCTGGAAGATTTTAATTTATCAGATATTGAGCTAAACCGGCAATCTAGCGCAGCGATAGAATGTTAACATAAGTCAGGCTATAGCGATTCTTGTAGAGTAGCGCTACGATACCAGTCTGTAGGTCTGTAGGTAGCGTAGGGAGCAGCGTGTGAGCGTCCGCTTCTGATGGGGATCAGGGCGGTCATAGGTAAGACACTAAGGTAGACAGTCTATAGGACAGATCCCATACTACTGCCCTACTGTAACACAGTAGACACCAGACTAAGCTCACCATTACCCCAACCAAGTAGACGGCGCACCAAGAAGATGACCCTACATACCAGCACCCAGATACTCATAACATACTAATGGCACCCAGAGGACTTAGGCTCCTAGCGTGGAATGTTAGACGGCTCAACAACCCCAGGAAAGCTCGCCTCGTTCACACATACCTTAATAGACACCACACAGATATCTGCTTCCCTCTGAAAATACACCTGACTCACCCACCTCCACTCGCCTAGAGGTGCGCCGGTGTGCAGAGGTACACCACTGCCTGAATCCCAACTAAGCCAGGGGCACTGCAATACTTATAAGGAAAGGTATCCCATGGATGCTCAGTCAGATTAAAAAGGATCCTGAGGGGCGGTATGTTATAGCGGCAGGACAACTCCAACAGCAATCCCTCATACTGGTTTGCGTATATGGTCCTAACATAGACGACCCAGACTTTTACACTGAGCTGTGGCACCAAATAGTGAAAATGGGCCACGGAGCTATAACCTGGGGGGGAGATTTTAATGTAATCCTAGATCTGAACTAGACAGATCAGGAGCTGCTCGGCGGCCCCATCCTAAAGCAGTGGCACATGCTTTAATGCAAGATTTCAACATAAACGATGTATGTTGATATAAGAACGGGACCCGTAGGGAGGGAACATGCGTGACATTGGCACGCAAAGCCTGGTCACGCATAGACTACTGGCTGACCACCAGAAACATGACTACATGGTCAACAGCAACAGCCATGACACACCACCATCGGACACTGTCTGACCATGTTCTAGTGCTTCTAGAGTGTACCCATCTCTAGACCTAAAACTGCGCCTTTACATGGCGCCAGCCGCAACGGCACACTGCGTGATCAGGTATTCTAGGCTGAAATACACCAGGCCATCACAGAATTTTTTGTAGTCAATGAGGGCTCAGTCAGCTCCCCCAGATACTATGGGAGGCCTTCAAGGCTGTGGTAAGAGGGGCAGACTGTGGTGCTAAAAGCAATCCATTCCAGGCTTGCTGGAAAAAGATCTGCGGGAACTTGAAACGCTATTCTGTGACATGAGATCCCTTGCTACACTAGCGTCAATACGAGAGAAACTCACTGAATACGAGGAAGAAGCAAACCGCTAACTTCACTATTTAACCTGCGAATCCCAAGCGAGACAGTACAGGGGAGGCGAAGGTGCTAGCTAAATCCTGGGCGATATGCTGCGCAGACCTCAAGCGCAACACTATATTACAGAACTCCAGGATGAGCAATCAACAAACCAGACTTTCCCACAGGCCAAACTCGACACAATGACCTCTGTCTACTCTAATCTCTACCATACTACGGATGAGATACCTGAGGAAATGCTAATAGAATACTTTGATACCTTTGAACTGCTGTGGCTTGACGATGTGAGGTGACAGTACTTGGACTCACCCTTCACTGAAGAGGAAGTCCTGCAAGTCAACCGCAGTCTCCAGAATGACAAAGCCCCTGGTCTGGACAGCCAGCCTGCCTCTGTTTATAAAGAATATGCCACCCTGCTTGTCCCCCATATGGTTGTTATGTAGAGGCCCAAATGCTGCCACCCTCCTTAAGAGAAACATTGATCATTTCCATACCGAAAACCAGGAAATCACCACATTTATGTGACTCTTATCGCCCCTTGTCAGAGATTAACATTGATAACAAAATCCTAGCTAAACTGATTGCCAATCAAATATGGCCCCTTTTACCAGACATAATTCTCCCCGACCAATCGGGCTTTGTCCCAGACTGTTCGATAGCACATAATCTCAGAACACAGTTCACAGTCATACAATGTGTGGAGCCTACATTAGTGACAGGCGCTGCTCTCCTAGGCACCACAAAGGCGTTTGAGTCACTGGTATGGCCTTTCCTGTTTGGTCTCCTCCGGCGATTAGGATTTTACCCCCAATTCATCTACCTCATAACTTTGCTATATCAGTCCCCGATAGCACCCTAACGCCTTAACGGAATGACATCAGCCCCATTCCAAGAGGTAACCGACAGTCATGTCCTATTTCTCAAATTCAGTTTGCCATGGCAATGGAACCACTAGCAGCCCAACTACGACAACACCACGAGCACAGAGAGCTTAACTTCAGACTCCGCAGAGTGCTGGTCTCCATGTATGCGGATGACATAGCCCTTTACGATCTAGAACCCCATATTAACCTTGAAGCGGTTATCTGGGAGCTCAAACACATCGGAGAATTGTGGGGCTTTAATATTAATTGGACTAAGTCCATTATCTTCCCCCTCACGGAAAACACCCCACAAATTGAATCTGAATACTCACTAACATGGGTGACAGAACCAGTCAAATATCTGGGGTTATGGCTCAGCCACAAGAGCGTAGACCTGTGGACAGCAAACTACGGTAGGGCAATCACCTGTCTAGAAGACAGACTCTACCACTCCCCCTCTCGGGAATGTTGGCAAAAGCCAAGATGGTGGTTCTGCCAAAATTCCTGTATCAATTTGTCAACCTGACTCTATCCTCCAAATTCCTAAAGCGCCTAAGATCACTATTAATAACATTTGCATGGTCTGGGAAACAGCCCATTATAGCATGAGAAGTCCCCACCTTCCCCTATGGCAGGGTGGATTAAACGCCCCAGATATGACATTATATATTTTGGCACTCATAAAATACTAAAGAAAATCTTGGACAATCTTCCTGCCTCTGCAAGCAAAACTCTAGTCCACACTCTGGTGACCTCGCAGCTGGACTATGGGAATGTTCAATAATTGGGAGCATCAAAATGAAGCCTGCAACGGTTGCAACACATTCAGAAAGTAGTGGTAACCCTAGTTCTCAATCTACCCAGACGGGCTTCAGCGACGAAAGCTCTGGACTCCGTTCACTGGCTGCCAATAAGTATAAGAATTCTCTTAAAAGCTTTATGTTTCTGTCACCGGAGTCTACAGGGGAAAGGCCCTAGCTACCTGTATGATCTCCTGACCCACTACAAGCCTAATCGGTAGTTGAAATCGACAGGAGCACATGTGCTCAAAGTACCGAAAATTAAAAGGGCAAGGATGGGTGCACGCTCATTTGGCTATCTGGCAGACAAAAATTGGAACACTCTGCCACCTTTACTGCGTGTAGAAAAATCAGAGAAGATCTTCCTCAGAGGCCTAAAAACCTGGCTTTACCAGTTATAAGCTGTGCCTCTCGGTTTGACTCCTGCATATAGCAGTTTCCATAGCGCGGGGACACACCAGTCGGTGTAGCCAGGCACTTTACAAATGACTTTATTATCATTATTATATGCACTATGTGCGCAGGCTCAATATGCCCACAACTGGACATACCCCATCAAATTTCAACCGCACGTGGCGGCGGAGGCAGACCTGGTACATCGCACCTCCCTATCCACGACTCTATATCACCCACACGTATAGAAAAACAGAAGTTACCATGACTGACTATGCAATGGGCATGGGATGGTCTAAGACATCGGGCATGGCTCCCATGCCTTTAAGCTCCTTCCATTCTGATAATCGATAACCCACTGATACCGGCACTGGTGGACTCCAATACTAAAAACAAGCATTTGCAATGCAAAAGGTCTTGCATTTGCGAGAGTTGAAGCTACTGGCATTATAAACGACAATGCCTTTAATTTATGTTTTAAAAACCAACACATACATAAAAGGTATTGTCATTTACAATGCCTATAGCTCAAACTCTTGCAAACGAGAGACCTAATGCATTGCAAATGCTTGTCTCCCTAGACCGCGGTGCTTCTTGTGAAGATTACTATTTTTTCTCGGCTGTGAGCTATTGTCATCCCTCCTTCTTTTTTTAGGTCGAGCCTAGACATCGCAGCTGCCAGGTGATCTGTTGTATGAACTCTGTGGGGTCTGATCGATCCCACCGGTTCGGATTGGCTTATGTCTGTGTCATTCCAAAATCATAGCCTACAATTGGTTAATGGTTGGAACATGCCCTACCGTTTCTTGCAAATTAATTCCCATGGAGTATTGCCTCTGGAACGAGCAGCGCCATGCTTGCTGCTTGAATGCCTTTATCTCCTTTCCTTTCTTTGTCCTTACGAAGAGCTCATATTTTAAAGTGTTTTATTGTTATCCTAGCCATGAATCCCCAAAGCTTTCTTTGCTATTTGGGGACTTGGAACCCCTTTTTTGTCTCTTGTTATTTTCTGTGAGCACGTTTTGGGAATAGCACTTCAAGCACATATGAAAACATGCAGTTTAGTGCTGTATTGAACATTATGTTGTGGATAATTACCTTTGATGCTACTTAAAACACTCTCAAATGGGCCTGTTGACACCCTCAGCACCGCCGAATACCTGCACTTCCAGATCCACACTGATCCCAACACCACCTTCAGAGGAACCCTCGTCTACGGACTCCCCGGACCCGACCACAGTTCAGCGACTCCATTGCCGACTTCGTCAGTTCACACGCACTCGCCTCCACAGACTACATCCTCCTCGTTGTCCTGAACTTCCACCTCGAGAACAACAACGACACCAACTCCACCACCCTGATTGCCAACCTTGCCAAATTCAGACTTAGACAACTCGTCACAACACCCACCTACTCTGCCAGCCACACGCTTGACCCCATCTTCTCTGCAAGCTCCCATGTCTCCTTCAACCATACCACCGAACTCCACTGGACCAACCATTGCTGCATCCACTTCACCTTCCGGAAACCCACCACGCACCACCGCACCCAACAGATCCCCCGACGCTGCTGGAGCAAAGTCCCTGAAGACCAGCTAACCACCACCCTCGCCCGTAGCCCACCTAGCGGCCCCACCGACCCCGCCACCGCCACTTGCAACCTCAGACAATGGATCGACGACTGCGCCAACAGCCTTGCCCCAATCAATAAACCCTCCAACAGACACACTAGCAAGAAAGCCAGCTGGTTCGCTGAGGACCTCCAGGCCTCCAAGCAAACCTGCTGAAAGTTAGAGAAGAAATGGCAACGTGAACAGACACCGGACAGCTACGCAGCCCACAAGAACGCCACCCGCAGACACCATCACCTCATCAGATCCGCCAAAAGGACCTCCTTCAAAGACCACCTAGACAGCAACGCGCACAACAGCAAAGAGCTCATCAACATCGTGAAGGAACTCTCCAACCCCAGCTCCAACACCAACGACATCCCACCCTCGCAAGACCTGTGCGATTCCCATGCCACCTTCTTCCATTGCAAGATCGCAGACATCCAGGACAGCTTCAATGCCACGACCACCCCAAAACCCGCTGAGACCTCCGTCCCCACGGCCGCCATCCACACCGACCCCCTGTTCACCTGGATTAACATACGCGACGAGTACACCATCAAAATCATGAACTCCATCCACTCTGGATCTCCATCAGATCCATGCCCACAACACATCTTCAACAGAGCCTGCACCACCATCGCACCGCATCTCCAGAAAACCATCAACCTCTCCTTCGAGACAGCGACCTTCCCGGAGAGCTGGAAGCACGCAGAGATCAAAGCCTTACTCAAAAAACCCAAGGCTGACCCCAAAGACCTGAAGAACCTCCGGCCCATCTCCCTCCTCCTATTCACGGCTAAGGTCATCGAGAAGACCTTCAGCAGACAACTGACCCGCTACCTTGAGGAGAACAGTATCCTGGACCCTTCTCAGTCCGGGTTCCGCAGCAACCACAGCACAGAAACAGCCCTCATCGCCGCCACTGATGACATCAGGGCCCTGCTGGACAATGGAGAAACCACAGCCCTCATCCTCCTGGACCAGTCAGCTGCCTTTGACGCCATCTACCACCGTACCCTACGCGCACGCCTCTAAGACGCTGGGATCCAAGACAAGTCTCTGGACTGGACCACCTTATTTTCCGGAAGAACTCAGAGCGTCCGCCTCCCCCTATCGTCTCCGAAGCCACCAAGATCATCTGCGGCATACCCCAAGGCTCATCCATCACCTCTACATTGATCAACATCTACATGGCACCGCTCGCCCACGTCGCACAACCTCAACATCATCTCCTATGCTTATGACACTCAGCTGACACTCAGCTGATCCTCTCCCTCACCGAGGACCCTCTCACTGCCAAAACCAGCCTCCACGAAGGGATGAAAGTCATCGCTGAGTAGATGAAGAACAGCCGACCGAAGCTAAACTCAGACAAGATGGAAGTCCTCATACTCGGTTCCACCCCCTCAGCCTGGGATGACTCCTGGTGGCCAACCGCACTGGGAACTGCTCCAACACCCACCGACCATGTACGTAACTTGAGTTCATCCTCGACTCTGCATGCTCCGCAATATCTACAGGTGGATCCCCACCGAAACAAGAAGAACAGTCACCCAGGCCCTCGTCAGCAGCAGGCTGGACTACGAAAATACCCTCTACGCAGGAGCGTCGGCCAAACTCCTGAAACTTCAGCGCATTCAAAACGCCTCTGCATGTCTGATCCTCGACATCCCTCACCGCAGCCACATCATCCCACACCTGAGAGACCTGCACTGGCTACCCAACAAGAGGATCACCTTTAAGCTCCTCACCCACGGACACAAGGCACTCTACAACACCGGAACAGCATGCCTCAACAGGCGACTTAACTTCTACACCCCCAACCGCCAGCTCCGCTCCGCTGACCTCGCCCTCGTCTCCCACCACCTCACCGCCAAGACCTGGAACACCCTCCCCATCCTCCTACGGCAGACCCAGGACCTGCTAACCTTCAGAAGACTCCTCAAGACCTGGCTAATCAAGCAGTAGTAGCGCCCCCCCCAACGCCATGAGACGCTCACGGGTAAGTAGTGCGCTCTACAAATGTTTTGATTGATTGATTGATTGTCGGAAATCACACAGGCCAAGCCTCAGTTTTATAGCTTTAGAAGACCAAGGGCCACATGCATCAAGCATTGAATCAGCCCGTTTGCGAGGGCAAAAAGGACTTTTCTGAAGCATTAAAAGCCTTGGCATTTGCAAATTGGGTAATTGCAATTTTTTTGCGATTACCTATATTTAGGAAATTGCAATTTGTCATTCCCTAATGCGCTGCAAGTTGCCTTTCCTAGATGCGAACTGTGCATTTAGAAAATGCTGATTACCATCAGCTTCAAGTTGATGGTAATTTGCGCATGCATTGAAAAATGCCCCAAAATGCATTTTTCAAAGTGCTATTAGGTAATATTAACCCCTTGTGTGCTTCAGTCGCCAATGGTCGTTGCGCGCACTACTTTTGTAGTGCTGCGCACATCCCTTGGCTGGTTTGGCCCCGCCCACTCATTAAACCCGCCGCACCTTGGCTGAATCGCCGCCGCGGTAAACGGGGTAAGGAATCACAATTTATTTTGCAATTTCGACATGCATAAGGATTTGCAATTCCAAAATTGCGATTCCTTAAAAATCGCTATTTAGGAATCGCAAATCCTAATGTTGATGCATGTGGCAGCCAATTAAGAAAAAAAGAATTATAAAAGAAAAAAAGATGTAAAATCTTTCAGAAACGTTTAAAGTTTCCGTTTGAGCAAGCATTATGGTGCAGAAAGAAAGACAAGGGGCGTTTTTAGATAATTTCCGAAATGTGTTGCTTTTTCTTTGAGGAGGCCAATTTGAAAATTGTCAAACATAAGACCACCAGAAAGTTTCTCCGAAAATGCAATATTATATTGAATAGCGTTGACTAATGCCCCATCATTTTTTCTATTTGGTGTTTTTATCAGAACGGAAAACATGATAAAACAGATTTGACTCAGTTTGACTTTATTGCCCTAAAAAGTTCCTCGGGGCGAAGCTTCCCGCTGCCTTCACACTTCCGTCCACTTTAGAGAATTCATGCTGCTTGTTCCCCTTTGAAGTGGAATGGGGGAGCAGCTTCACTGGGTATTACTTTTGAGCCTTGGCTCAGTGAAGGCTTTTAAGTGTGTGCCGCTGTGTTGCGTGTTATGAGGTGATGCCTAGGCTGCTTCTTGTAACGTCCTTGAGGACTGGATAGTCGGTGCTTATTGATTTTACTCTTCAGTGGGATGGGGAGGTTTATTCGTTTTAGTGGGATACTCGCAACTTAGCTCTGTTTCTCTTCTGCATCTCTTGGGTTACTGTGTGAGAGTGATGGGAGAAGAGGTTAAACCGCTGCTGCCCTAACACAAGCCCCTGTGGCTCATGGGGTCCCACATTCCTGCAGGACCCTCTACTGTCATGGAGGCCCCCCACTGAATAGCTGTTAAATCTGGTATATTCTGGGTCAACTCATTACATTCTGCAGGGGGTGGCCCGCCCGCAGCATGCTTGGCCATACTTCCTGTCTCACTCAGCACATACTTCCCTTCCACTCAGTGCATTCTTCATGTCTCACTCAGTACATACTTCCCATCACACTCAGTGTATACTTCCTGTCTCACTCAGTGCATACTTCCTGTCACACTCAGTCCATACTTACTGTGTCACTCATTGCATACTTCCTGTCTCACTCAGTACATACTTCCTGTCTCACTCAGTGCATACTTCCTGTCTCACTCAGTGCATACTTCCTGTCTCACTCAGTGCATACTTCCTGTGTCACTCATTGCATACTTCCCATCTCACTCAGTGCATACTTCCTGTGTCACTCATTGCATACTTCCTGTGTCACTCATTGCATACTTCCCATCTCACTCAGTGCATTCTTCATGTCTCACTCAGTACATACTTCCCATCACACTCAGTGTATACTTCCTGTCTCACTCAGTGCATACTTCCTGTCACACTCAGTCCATACTTACTGTGTCACTCATTGCATACTTCCTGTCTCACTCAGTACATACTTCCTGTCTCACTCAGTGCATACTTCCCGTCTCGCTCAGTGCATGCTTCCTGTCACACTCAGTGCATACTTCCTGTCACACTCAGTGCACACTTCCTGTCTCACTCAGTGCATACTTCCTGTGTCACTCATTGCATACTTCCCGTCTCACTCAGTGCATTCTTCATGTCTCACTCAGTACATACTTCCCATCACACTCAGTGCATACTTCCCGTCTCACTCAGTGCATACTTCCCTCCCACTCAGTGCATACTTCCCGTCTCACTCAGTGCATACTTCCCGTCTCACTCAGTGCATACTTCCCTTCTCACTCAGTGCATATTTCCTGTCTCACTAAATGCATGCTTCCTGTCTCACTCAGTGCATACTTCCCTTCTCACTCAGTGCATATTTCCCATCTCACTTAATGCATGCTTCCTGTCTCACTCAGTGCATACTTCCTGTCTCACTCAGTGCATACTTCCTGTCTCACTCAGTGCATACTTCCTGTCCCACTCAGTGCATACTTCCCGTCTCACTCAGTGCATACTTCCCGTCTCACTCAGTGCATACTTCCCTTCTCACTCAGTGCATATTTCCCATCTCACTAAATGCATGCTTCCCGTCTCACTCAGTGCATACTTCCTGTCTCACTCAGCGCATGCTTCCCTTCCACTCAGTGCATGCTTCCCGTCTCACTCAGTGCATACTTCCCGTCTCACTCAGTGCATACTTCCCTCCCACTCAGTGCATACTTTCCGTCTCACTCAGTGCATACTTCCCGTCTCACTCAGTGCATACTTCCCTTCTCACTCAGTGCATATTTCCCGTCTCACTAAATGCATGCTTCCCGTCTCACTCAGTGCATACTTCCTGTCTCACTCAGCGCATGCTTCCCTTCCACTCAGTGCATGCTTCCCGTCTCACTCAGTGCATACTTCCTGTCTCCCTCAGTGCATACTTCCTGTCTCACTCAGTGCACACTTCCTGTCTCACTCAGTGCATACTTCCCGTCCATACTTCCTGTCTCACTCAGTGCATACTTCCCGTCTCACTCAGTGCATACTTCCTGTCTCACTCAGCGCATGCTTCCCTTCCACTCAGTGCATGCTTCCCGTCTCACTCAGTGCATACTTCCCATCTCACTCAGTGCATACTTCCTGTCTCACTCAGCGCATACTTCCCATCTCACTCAGTGCATACTTCCTGTCACACTCAGTGCATACTTCCTGTCCCACTTAGTGCATACTTCCTGTCTCACTCAGTGCATACTTCCTGTCTCACTGACCAAGGTTGGTCCCTGGCAGCTCTTTCCTGTTCCTGAGACCTTGGTATTCCCTAGTGGTGCAGAGTCCTGAGGCAGGTGCGAGGCATTGAGACCGTTCGATCAACGCCAAGGAACACAGAGCAGGAAGGTCTCTACTTAGGCGCGATTTTTCTTAATTTGAAAGTACAATAGTATAATAACCCGTAATATCCCTTAGAAAAGTAGTGTGCCTAACTACGTTTCGTGCCTTCCTACTAGCGCAGTGGTTCCCAAACTTTTTAGACCAGCGGCTCCCTAGACTTATTGGCCGTTGTCTGTGGCTCCCCATTACGTTACTTTTTTGGGGTGGGGGGGGGGTCGGATGGGGAGGGGTCGTTAAGCTTGGTCTCAAGAGACTTTGACACCCTGAAAATGATTGAGATGTTTGTGTGTTCGGTAAAGCACGCGTCGAGTGTAGATGAGCGCTGGGTGATGTAGCAAGTAGTAGTTGGAAGGTAAAAGGTGACTCAGCTTGTGGCCCATCTGTAAGTGGTCTCGTATAAGTCCTCTTTATGTTTATTTGTAAGCCGGGGAATGTGCTCTATTGGTTATGAGGCATATTTGAATACTGGCTGCTCTGATTGGCTAGAGTTGTGCCATGAGAAGGGTTGGCACATCAATATTCCATTCCTTACCTGGGCAAATCACTTAATATCCCTGTGTCTATCGAAGAATGAATGTATCCTTGTTTAGCATAGCTGGTACTCATGTAAAGCCCCATATAAAATAAAAAAGAAAACTGCAAAACAAGAAAAAAGAAAAAGGTTTCTTGTACTGGCTAGCAGCTTGGCCCCACTTCAAATGCATTTATACTCTGCCTTCCCCTAAACTCTACCACGTGTGCGCACTTCCAAGAGCTCGCACTTCCTTATTTCTGTTATTGAAGGAAACAAAGCTTCAGTGTCCTATGTTACCCGTTTATTTTACAAACATTAGTTACCGGGATTTAAATCGCTCTTCATCGTTTTCAATGCCACAAAGAGCCCTGCATTTAGTATGAAAGTAAAGCAGCATTATGAGGCGCGCACAGGATTGTGGGTATGCAGATTAGGAGTGACGCGCTGAAGGTTCCTCCGGAGCATTCCGACCTCTAGCGACAGGAGGGTGCAACACCTCCCGCTTCTTCGCGCATGCGCGCGTTGACGCACGGCGCCTGTTTCTGCGTCATGTGACGGCGCCTCCCTGAGAAGAGCAGCGGGTGCTTCTCTCCTCAGCGGCCGAGGAGGCCTGACCGCCTCCACAACGCTCACATTTTACCCAATCACGGACTTTCTTTAACAGAAACCCTTCAAAAATTATCGAAACTTCCGCCTCTCACGGCCCCTCGAAGTGCGCGTGATCTACAGAACGCACGTATACCACAGAATATGAAGTTGCTTCTCGTCGAGCAATCACAATAAAAGTGTAACCTACCACTAGTAGCGTGACTTATTACCGGTGACGTACCATTCACTCTCATGAATGCTTCTGCGTGCACAGCTACAGGCGCTCCTTATAAGATCAAACAGATAACTGTGCCACCTGTAGTGATGAATCGGGAGTTTGCCACAGAGGCTTCTGGGTATGCAAATGTCTGTTGCTGGCCACGCCCCCTCTAGTAACAACAATTCTCCTGCAGCAGCCCCATGGTGACTTGTGCTCTGGATCCAGGCGGTGAAGAGTCTCAAAATCCAGCAATAATCACACAGGCAACATTTCAGGACAGGGAGGGGGAGATTTAAAATAGAAAATCCGGAGAATGAAAATCCCCCATTTTTGGCTTGAAAAATCTGTTGTCTCCCACCTGAATAGGGTCTATTGGCATGTATGAATAATGACCAAAGGCTCCGTGGGGTTAGGGTACTTCCACAATATACTCGTGTGCATACGTGCCAACAGGCCCGATTCACACAGGACAGTCCCGACTTTTGCAGCCAAAAAAGCTGTCTCCCGCCTGACACAGCAGCTTCTTCAATGCAAGTCAATGGGGAAATGCATCTAGCCCTGCCCAGTATCACGCATCAGGAGTGAGACTAACACATGTTACTGCTGGTGTCCGCATCAATAGACTAAAATGCATTCGTCATGCAATTATAGCGCTCGGGGAACACTGCAGAAGCCGTGCTCGAGGAACTCAGCTGCGCAGCCCTGAGCGATCGCCCTGGCATGCGCTGTGCTAGTAGAGCATGCTTCCTCACTTGTTGCAATGTTTACACACTGCAGTGCCTCTTAATGAAAGAACTCCGGTGCCCTGTGGAGCATCAATCAATCATAGGGCAGGTGTCTCTGTCATTTAATATTCCAGACATGGATCCTGGAGGCAGCACCATGCCTGTTGTTCATTCCCGGCAACGCACCAGACCCACTGTGACCTCGCACGGGCTGATTGACCAGAGTCAGACACCTCCAGGCAGCAGCTTTATTTTAAGTTGCCGCAACAGCACATTAAATCCAGAAATCACCGGCCTTCACCCGCGCCCAAATGAAGCCTACCTGCTACTGGTTTCAGATCGCTATGAGTAAAATATTAATAAATTCAGTGTAATTATGAGTGACATTTCAACGGCTATGAGTGACACTTACTCAAAAGCAAAATCAAGCAATGAAGACGAGGGAAACATATAAATATCAGAAGTTACACCCATTTGAGCAACAAGAAACTCTAAGAAGATCTTAAAACTGCTGCAAAGCACCAGAAATGGAAGGGCAATAGCCAGAGACAGACTGCACTTCTCAGGCACAGAGGGCAGGGGGCACTACAGCTGCCCAGAAGATGGTCTCATTGGTCTGATCATTCATGGCCACGCACTACCCTAAAAAGCAAATTTGATGGTATAGCATAGTAAGTGCAACTAGGGGATTATACCCTGAGGCCCAAGCATAGGCATATTTGTTATTATACCACCATATTGCTGAATCCATCATTCAGGTCTTAAGTATTGATGCGTGCAAGTGAACACTGTAAAAACCCTGTGATTGATACACCCATACCTTTCATTCTGTCCCTGCATCTCCTGGCACCAAGGACAAGGTACGTGCTCTGCAGTGTTTGCTGGTTAAGAACGACTCCACCTCGGATAGGTGATATTAACTTCAAAGTGTTTATTCATCAGTTCCTGGTTCCTCAGACATAGAGAGCCATGCCAGCAAGACCCAGCACAACAGCTACTCCTGGCCAACAGCCCCCAATGTTCCTATTTTAATACCCGATCATGTCCCTCACCAACCTTCCACTCACAACATTCCAATGTCCTACACACCTTCCCCTCTATACAAATAACAAACACAACAAAACAACAATAGATAAATGACACATGCTCATTTCCCTCTTAGAACACCAACTTCCCTGAAATAAATATGCACACTGTAAATAACTAAAATATAATATTATTCCATCACAAACTCTTTAATATGACCAGGCAATTTACTCTCTCTCGCATTTCAAAGTACTCTTCCAACTGGATCACTCTGACCTCCACCATTTGCCCCCTCACAACTCCCACACATCTCACTCACCCTAGTGTTTGCTTCAACCTTTGAACACACCTCATCGCCCATAAAGCATCCACTTACAGTGTCATGCATACCACACTCCTGACCATTATGTCCTCTAACCTCCTTGCAATCACTCACATGGCATAAATTCCGCACCCTCCCATCTTCAAGTTTCACTGCACCTTCCAACACCTTTACGATCCTCAATGGATCAGACCAATGAGGTGCCCCCTTTTCCACTAGGCCTGGTTTCCTCACTCGCACATACTGACGTACCAAAATATTCGACATCTTCTTATTACCCGACACGAGTAGATGTAAGGCACTCGCACTATTTGCATTTTAATTTTGAAATTGAAACTAATATTTGTGTTTTAACTGCTTTTAAATCAATTGCTGGCACTTTGCACTTTTGGTTATCTTGTATGTAGGGCCCCTACCTCAGCCGCTCTTTGCCTCTTTTCCTCTTACTCCGGTCCTTGGCGGGCGGGCCCGTTTGTAGTGGAGAGTATAGAGGTCTGCCGGCTTCTCTACTTCTGGCTGCTTCTGGAGGTGGAACAAGCGGGTTAGCGCACTAGCACCCGCTTACTACTTAAACCTAGCATTTCTGTCGTGCAGCGGACGCGCGCAGCAGACGTGCGCAGCGGGCACACCACTGGCACACTTAAGGCGCACCAAAAGCAAGCCCGTCAGCGCCTGTTCCGCGGCCAGTGCCAGCCATGCTGCTGGGTGCCCCTCCGGTGCCCAAATCCTTTGGTCTAGGTCGCAACTGCTTGAAGTGCGAGATAAGTGCTGTGGTGCTTTGACCTTATATGAGTTTTATGGGCCCCTGTCTCTATTTAATTGTGCCGCTTGTCTATTCACTTTTAAGTTAGATCCCGCAGCCCCTCCCAGACTACACTCAATGCTCTTTGGACCCGCAAAGGGGCAAAGTGGTCTTCACCCCCATTGAAGCCTGTTTACTCAATTGTAGATCGCGTCCCCGCCATTCGGATGACATTTTGCTTTTCCTTGCAACTCATGCCTGGGAAACGTGGGTTAGGGACTTTCCTAAACCCAACCTCAATCTTGGCATCCCCCCTGAATATCGTTTTGTGGGAATAAATAGGCCTAACAACAACAAGGGTGGTGGGATTACAGTGATCCGACGTTCAGGCTGGGAAAATCCCTAACATCAGCCCCTTAGAAGCGATGTATTTCAGCATCTCTGCTGTATCGAATATAGCCATGGCTGGAATTCTTATTTACAGACTCCCTACCTCCCGCCTCAACATTTTACGGATTTTTATAATATTCCGACTGATCTGTCGCTTAAACATACATATATTATAATCCTTAGTGATTTTAACTTGCTTGTGGATGATACTCAGTGCACTAAAGCTGGACAGCATCTAGAAACCCTGGAAGGCCTTGATCTAACCCAGCGGGTTAGAGGCCCTACCCATCGGGCCGGCCATACTCCTGGTTTACTGTTTACCCTAATCTGTCCACGGCTCCGCCTATACCTCTTACATGGTCAGACCATTTTTTGAATCCTGTTTAGTGTGGCTACTCTGTCTCAATCAACTAATTCCTCTTTGGCCCGGGATCACAGTAGGAAATGGTTTAAAATCACTTGTAACACTTTGGCTCCCGCCCTTTCTCGCACCCATCTGCAGTTGGGGGGGATTTGGAACTAGATGTATCTAACTTTAATTATTGGTTCGCCTCTGCCCTTGATACGGTTGCCCCAGAGCTACCTATTGTCTCCTCTAGAAAAAAAAAATCTGCCACCTGGTTTACCCCCGCTCTGCAGGCTGAAAAAAGTCAATGCAAGAAACTCGAACAGAATCCTATGAAACAGAGGCTAAATCAATTTACAGAGCCGCGATTAAGAATTTTCACAAACTTAAGCGCTCAGTAATGTGAGAGTATTTTGTCAAGAAAAGGAACTCTGCCAAAAATGAAAAATGAACTCTTTTAAAAATTATCGCCCCATTTCCCTGCTACCTAAACCAGCCAAAGTCCTGGAAAAAGTAGTTCAAGAGCAATTATCGAGCTATCTTGAGATGTGCCATCATTTACACGACTCACAATCCGGGTTTAGATCGGCATATAGCACAGAGACTGCATTGCTGGGGGTTTCTGAAACCATTTGTGAATGTTTGGACGCAGGTGAAGCAGCGATGCTGGTGCTTTGCGCCCTGACCACGGCATTCGATACGGTCTCTCATGATATTTTGCTTGAGAGACTATACATTCTCTGGATTCAGGGTACCCCTCTATCCTGGATCAGATCCTTTCAAGATTTTTCATTTGTTTCTCTTTGATTTGAGCATCTGTTGAACTGCAATGTACTTCTGTTTCTTATGTCTCTTCTTTTTTCATTTTTATGTATTCCTTTTCAGTGTGAATTATGTATCTGATTTTGCTTGCAATAAAACTTAACATAAAAAAAAAATAAAACTTTCCTCCACCTCTTTGATGGCAGCCATTGGAGTTGAACCCCTCTCTGGAAACTGTGGACTCAGGCAGGAATCTTGGATTCCGGTTCAACAGCGAGTTATTCTGTAAATCTCAATTCAACCAGGTTTCCTCAGTGTGTTTCGGTAAATTGCACATGATTCTCAAAATTCTCCCTTTTCTCCCTCTGGAATCCTGCCGGATCATTGTTTATGCCCTGATCACCTCACATCTGCAGTATGCAAACAGTCTGTACGCTGGGGCTCCTGCCTCCCTGATCAAACGCTTACAGATTGTTCAGAACGCGGTGGCCAGGTTGATCGATAACATCCCAAATCGCCACTCGATTTCTCCCCAACTGAAGAAGCTTCACTGGCTTTCAGAGACCATGCACATTCAGTTTAAGTCACTGGTTTTAGCTTTTAGAGCAATGCTGGGTCAGGGACCGGCCTACTTTAGAGCCTGACCTAAGCATGCTCAGTCTAACCGCTCTCTCAGATCAAACCATCTCCATCTTTTGGTGACTCCCCGTTTTTGCCTCTACAGAATGGGTGGCAGAGCTTTCGCAGTGATCGCGGCCAAAGCCTGGAACAGCCTGCCAATGTCCTTGCGGATGGCTGAATCTGAATCTATTTTCCCATGCCACTTGAAGACCTGGCTATTTTCCAACTCTTCGCCCTCTATGATTACCCGCACCTGCCGCCTGTCTTAGAGCCGGAAAATGCCTGCTGGTTGTAGCTGTGTGCTTTACAAGCTTCAAATAATAATAATAATAATGTTGATTCTGTTAATGACCTGAGTTTGTCTCCGTTCCACATTCCTCTTCATCAGAAGCTCAGCCTCTGACTTCCCTTTCACTTCCTTCTTAATCCTCAACAACCAACGTACAAGTTTTGAAGAAGGGTTCCTTCCTCTTAACCCCTCAAATGGCATTCTACCTGTTACTGAATGATGTGTAATCGTGTACGATAACAACATACTTTGAAGAGATTTCATCCATTATAACCTAGACTTAACTGCCAATTGTATTGCCTCTTTGACAATTCCATTGAACCGCTCAAACTGGCCATTACTTTTGGGATAATACAACGACGCCCTTACATGATTTCATTTTTCCAAACACAACTGCATCTTACTTGATTTAAGCTCCACCCCATTATCAGACACCAACAACTCTGGTACACCTTTCCTGGAAAAAATATCTTCCAAAAAATCAATAACCACCTCCGTGGTCACACTACCAACCATATGAACTGCCGCCCACTTAGAGTAATGCCCGATGAGAACAATGGTATATGCCTCTTTGGATGGTAACGTGGCAAATGGCCCCATAATATCAATTGGTACTTTCCACCAAGGCCCATTAGATGAATCTATATTTTGCAAAGGGACCATGATTGGTTTAATCACTTTGTCACTTGACATGCATGTATTACATTCCCTCACTCAACTATCCACCATACCATCCAAACCTGGCAACCTAATTTTGTTCCTAAACTTTCCGCCTCATGCTTGACATCCTCCAATTTACTTCATGTCCTAACTTGATGATGTTCTTGCGAATCCTAATAGGAGGTACAAATCTACCTCCTTTTAGGACTATACATTTACAAAAGGATAATTCCTCCTTTTCCTTCCAAAATGGGTTATGTTCAGCTTACAATTGTCATTGCAAAGGCCACACAATGAATTTTTTTACACCCAGCAGCACCACATCTTTTTCCATTTCTTCTATCCCTTTCACCTCCAACAACTCTAACACATTTGCCACATCCCTATTCCTATGACACATCACGTCTTCATATGTGTACGCCACATCATGTCCACTCTCATCCATTGCCTGTGCTGTGCACAATTACACTGGTAACTGACACAACCCATCAGTAACATAAGTATTTTTGTCTGGAACAAATTCAATATCATAATAATACATTTGCAACTTTGAAGTCAATCGTGCTAACTGTGTTGTTATATTTTTCCCACTTCTTGGTTTTGAAATGTTCACTAAAGAGTTATGGTCTACACAGATTTTGAATTTCCTTCCCCGAACATACACCCTGAAACACTCTACAGCCCAAGTTGGAGCGAGTAATTCTTTCTCTATCACTGAATAATTTCTGTCGACTTGTGTCAGGGTGCGAGATGCATGTGCAACCACCCACTCATCCTTCTTTTGTGATAGAACAGCTCCTACTCCGTAACCACTGGCATCCACAGATATAGTAAATCCAACCCCATTACAAATGACTTCAAACATGGTGCATTTACAACCTCATTCTTGATTGCTACAAACTCCTCCTTGCCAACAACCAAATGGTGCATTTTTCTTTAATAACGCTCATAAATTTTCCACCTTCGAGGCATCCTTTTTCACAAAACGGGAATAAAACTCTGTTAGCCCCAAAAAAGACATTAATCGTTCTTTAGGCTTGAGCTTAGGAGCATTCACAATAGCTTCAACATTACTGATTGTTGGACGTACGGCTTCCAAAGATATAATGTGCCCCAAGTATTCCACCTGCCGTTTTCCAAAACCACATTTCTCTTCCTTCACACTCAGAACACTTTTCATTAGAGCATGTAAACCCTCCTTCAATCTCCCTTCATGCTCTTTTTTGTCCTTTCCAAATATCAAAATGTAATCCTAAACACCTTCCCACCTGTTATGCCAGATAATACTCTGGACATCTCCCTCTGAAAACCAGCAGATGCACCTGATGACCGTAAAGGCATTCTTCTATACTGGATCCTGCTTTCAGTGGTTAAAAAAGCTGTGCAATGCCTAGAGTCTGGTATGCGCTGGCCAAATCAATTGTAGTGAATACAGTAGCCTCCATGTGAGTAGCTGACCTGGTATATGCTGTCCACTAATTAAAGTGAGCACCTCGCACCAGTGCAAACAGCCCTTAGGCTGATTTAAGAGGTCAAAGATAACCTTAGAAAGCTATCCAAGAGGTAGCTGTGGAGAGCAGCCTTCAGGCTTAGTCTTGAAGGAATGTTGAGCAGCTTGTTATACCAGAAGACAATCTTATTGTATTAATGAAATGAAAGGAGAACGACACAGTAGTTATAAAAATATGTATTTATTTATATAACGCTCTCTAGTACGACACAATATCTTCTACATGAAGATATTCACAAAGCAAACAATACTGTAGCACAGAAACAAAAGTAAGTAGCATTAAAAGACAGTGGGACCAGAGAGGGACCAAACCATGTACTAAAATAGTGGTATAAGAACCACAACTCGAGTCAACACAAGGTCTAGAGTAAGTAGAATCGCTGGGACCCCAAGGAACCACCCAAGGTGAGTAAGTAGGAACCCCCACGGAGGACAGGTGCAGTGTCGGAACACGACTGAGTGCTCCGTACAATCCTATGGGGAAGTTGAGGTTGAAGTTCTAAAGTTTAAGGACACTTCCCACTTTGAACACTTTGACCTCCTGAGGCGGAAGCGGGAGAGTCGCTTTGAGTTTTTAAACTGTTGAGTGTAATACTGTGATTTTAAGACAGAATTTTACTGCTGAGTGTAATATTGTGATTTTATGACAAGACCTACCTCACTCCCCTGAGCTCTCCTGCGCAGCGGTTTGGAACGCTGCCGCGGGATACTTCCTCGTGTTGCCGCCACCCCCTGGGACACACAGGCCACGCCCACCACTACTCAGACCACGCCCCTTTTTTCCGAGTATTTAAAGCGATCCGTGAAAAAGCGCGGACATTGAACACTTTGACCTCCTGAGGCGGAAGCCGGGAGAGTCGCTTCGAGTTTTTAAACTGTTGAGTGTAATACTGTGATTTTAAGACAGAATTTTACTGCTGAGTGTAATATTGTGATTTTATGACAAGACCTACCTCATTACCCTGAGCTCTCCTGCGCAGCGGTTTGGAACGCTGCCGCGGGATACTTCCTCGTGTTGCCGCCACCCCCTGGGACACACAGGCCACGCCCACCACCACTCAGGCCACGCCCCTTTTCCCGAGTATTTAAAGCGATCCGTGAAAAAGCGCGAGCCTGAACACTTTGATCTCCTGAGGCGGAAACCGGGAGAGTCGCTTCGAGTTTTTAAACGGTTGAGTGTAATACTGTGATTTTAAGACAGAATTTTACTGCTGAGTGTAATATTGTGATTTTATGACAAGACCTACCTCACTCCCCTGAGCTCTCCTGCGCAGCGGTTTGGAACGCTGCCGCGGGATACTTCCTCGTGTTGCCGCCACCCCCTGGGACACACAGGCCACGCCCACCACCACTCAGGCCATGCCCCCGTCCCCACCTAATATTTAATATGTGCTTCCAGCGGGCGCGCAGCGGACGAGGGCAGCGGGCGCGCCTAAGGCAAGCCCGTCTGCGCCCGTCCGCGACCAGACCGCGGCCGGGGCCAGGCATGCTGCCGGTGAGTCTGAGCGCAAGGATAGGATCGTGTGGTCAAGGGATGACCTACGGGCTCTCAATACTGTTTCTGAGTGCTGCACTCAGGGAATAGATCCTCAGACTACCGCTCTTCCCCAGACATGTGGGGCTTGTGGATTATCACTGGCACCAATAGACGTAGCGAGGTTTTCTAAACCTAAGCCGCCGATTAACAAAGGCCTTAGAGCTGGCCTCCTGAACTGTAGATCCCTAGTCAAACATACAGGTGATATCTGGCCACTACTAGAAGAGCACGAGTGGGACGCTCTGTTTCTAACAGAAACATGGATCAATGAGGATAGTGTGACCGCCATCGCGCTGGCAGTACCCCTGGGATATAAAACATGCTTCTCGAATCGCATAGGCACTAAAAGAGGTGGAGGTGTCGCTGTCATATTCAAAGAACAGCTTACACTAACATCCTCGGCCCCTACCATGATTCAGGGAATTGAGGGGCTACACTATTGTTTTCAGGTGAGTCCTCAACTATCGTTGTGATATAATTTTTTATTAATATTTCATGTACAAAAACAATGCATATAAAATATTTAACAGTATTGTATCTGCAGCTACTTCACGGTTTTGGTTATGGTCACTTTATTGGGGTCACATAAGTCACGTTTCAATATGAAATTGTATATAGTGTGAATGCACAGGAGAAGTTTATTTTTATCAGATTGTTTTTGCAAATAAAATACGCCCACTTTGGCTGAGGTGGGTGTAGCACAAGTATTGTGTTTGTGGGCTGTTCCCTCCTGATTTATATACGTTCCCTACAATCAAAGAAATTATATTACCTAATCGATACAACTACTTACTCTATTGCATACTAATTTTTGTTTACATTGCGCAAGAAATTAAACTCCTTGCTCAAATTGTATCTTTTGATTTAATCAGTTCCTTGTGAACAATTGTATTTTGGCTGCTAAGCTATACCCAGTTCGCATATAGGTTGCTCTTGTTTTTGTTGAAATTGATTGGGGAAGGAGAGCCTCTGACAGCTCCTCTGCCATCATCATGTATGCTCATCACCGTCATTAATCTGCTGTTCAATCTCCCACACCCAGGTAATTAAGGAATTTGTGAGCTTCAGACAGATCTCCCACACCTTTACCAGATGACTAGTGAGGAAGGGAAGGTAAACCTTAGGTCGCTCGTTCACGGTCCCATTTGTCTTTTCCTTTTGCAGTAACAATCTATGCCCTCTCGTTACCGCGTGAGGTGAACAAAATGAACCCAAAAGTAGCTCCCACCAAATCTCATTTTATTTTTTGTTTTTATATTACACTGACAAAGCACTTTACACAGTTGAGGAAGGTCAGGTTACCAAAGGGTTTGTGGTTGGCTGACTACATCCTCAAAGACAGCTTGATTTTTTTTTTGAATTTGTTTATTGGGTTTTAGGTTGCATTTACATTAACAACATGTCAATGATCGAACAAGGTAAACGAGCATTACAAAATGAGGTCATAGAGATACAATTTTAGGAGTAGTCTCTGTTTGGCACTTCTCAGTTCGGGGTTGTTGTCTGTCGATCGCCCCTATCTGTGTGTTCAGTAGTGTGTACCACGTGACGTCCCATCATAGCGTATGTACCCCCCAGGGGGGGACCGTCTTGATCATGTTAGTCTGTCTGCTGCACCCGTGGGGGGGTGAACTCGTGTTGTGTCGGGCACTATGGGGGCGGCGCCGGGGGCACCGACTATGTAGGGTGATTCGCGATAACATGTTGCATCGTGGTGTCGTCATCTGTGAGTACGATCAGTGAACCATATGTAAGGGTAGCACCCTGTCAAAGTTGAGCATGCCAACCTACCCAGGAACCATGGGGGTGAGCTGAATAACGTGGGAGAGGGGTGGAAGTAAGGGAAAGGTGGGAGGGGGGGTCTAGGTCACCGTGTCTAAGCACAGAGTCCGTGCACTCAGGTCGTCTGGCGTAAGCACATAGCGGGCGTTGTTGATATGTGTCCGGGTGTCAGGGGGTCGCTGGGTGCGGCCACCCACGACCTGTATGCAGAATTCGTGACATGTTTATGGATGCGTAGGGGTCGGTGTCGTCGGTCGTACCCGGGATTGCGAGGCTGTAGGTGTCTCTTGGGGGCGTGTCGCCTGTGTGAAGTTATACAGTAGTTTCGCCCACTCCAGGGATATGGGATGTTTGCGATGTCCACGTACCTCCTCCTCCCGGAGTATCTTCTCCTCCCCCGTACCCCATTTATTTACCGCGCCGATCCACGCTGCCTCCGGTGGCCCCGCGGGGGTCCTCCAGTGCATAGCGATACCGCGCTTTGCTAGGAGGATGGCTAGTGATAGGAATCGACATTGCGTTTTCTCGGTTTTCCGTCTACGGAAAATTCCGAGCGCGCATGCCTCCCATGTGTTCATGGTGGCAATGGTCGTGACCTCTTCCAGGGTTCGGTGGACCGTGTCCCAGTAACGGTGGAGGGTGGGGCAATCCCAGAACATGTGTCTGAAATCTGCCCCCGGGGTTCGACAGCGGGGACATTCGAAGTGGGTGTCCGGGAAGAACCGTTGAAGGCGGCCCGGTGTGAGATAGGCCCTATGGAGGATGTTGAATTGTATGTTGCGGAAGCTTGCGTTTCTGGAGACTTTTTTGGGAAATTCCAGGGCTGATCTCCATTCCCCGTCATGGACCACTCTGCCGAAGTCTGTCTCCCACTTCTGGCGTAGAGATTGGAGGGATGGGAGGAGTAAAGACCGCACCGCTCTGTAGAGCCATGTTACTAAGTGTCTCCCCACCCCCATGTGCAAGATCGCGTGAATCACTGGATGTGTCGCGGGTTCACCGGCCTCTGGGTTCCAGTGTGTGCGGCTGCTATCTAATAATTGCCTATGGAGTAAAAACTGTCCCGGGGGTAGGCCGTATTGGTCCATCATCTGCGCAAATGTCTTTAACTGTCCGTCTTCGAACAGGGAGTCGATCTCCGTGACCGTTAGCTCTGTCCAGATTCGAAGCGCGCCCGGGGAATAATATGAATACCTGCGAGGGAAACCCACCAGTGGCAACAAAGGCGAATATGGTTGCTGTGTTTTGGACATGTGGTGGATACGCATCATGCAAGTTCGGGCAACGGATACTTGCAGGGGTCGAGTCCGTAAGGGTTTAGTGCCTGGTAGCAAAAGTCTGACGATCGCGGCTTGCGAGATAGGACCATTAGTTGTGATGGTTTCCCCTGTGTGATGTCCCGCCGTCCAGTAGGACAGCCACTGGAGCTGGGCCGCTAGGAAGTATGCCTCAAAGGCCGGCGCACCCAGTCCCCCCTCCGTGGTAGGCAGGTAGAGCGTGGAAAGCGCCACCCGTCGCCGACCCCCTCCCCATATCAAGTCTATCAGGAGAGTGTTCAGTTCTCCGAAGAATGATCGAGGTGGGATCACTGGGAGATTCGCGAAGCTATACAACAGGCGGGGGACCATAATCATTTTTGCCAGGGCCACTCGGCCTATAGGCGCCAGTGGGAGTGTCTTCCAAAAACTGACCGCTGATCGTAGACCAGCCAGAGTTCTACGATGGTTGCCTGCGTATAAGTCCTCCAGGGTGTGGTACAATCGCACTCCCAGGTAACGGGGGGCGTCAGCATTCCAGGCGAGTGATTGGGTACCCACCCGAGTTTCGAAGGGGGCCATATGGGGGCTCAACGGGTATATGGAGGATTTCCCCCAGTTGACCCTAAGGCCCGACACCTTCGCGAACGCCTCTAGCGCTCTCCAAATGCCTGTCAGGTCGCTCGTGGCATCCCTAACATAAATCAGGAGGTGACTCTCCTGACCCCACCAGAAGAGGTCGCTCCCCCACGCTCCCAAGGCTTGCTGACCTGGTAACTCCAGAGCGCCCTGAAGCAGATAGCGGTATCGTAGCTGACCCATACCACCGCGCTCCGCTCGTTTTGCTGCCTCCAATTAGCGATATTTGACCCCCGCTTTGCTGACGCTGCCTGCATTGTGCATTTGACCTCTATAGCGCCGCATTTCTCAAACAGCGCATTGTATGTTGGCATTGCTTTGTGTGAATTACTCTGCTCGATTGAGCCCCAGTCTTGCCCAGTTTCGATTCAGACCTGCGCAGCCATTTTGTTGTTTGTTGTGATCCCTAGCCCGTAGCTCCACCCCGCTCCCGCCTCCCAGCTGACCCTCCCTCCCACAAATAGTAATACACCGGCACCCCCTTCTTCGCGCTGTGACTCTCCTGACCCCATCAGAAGAGGTCGCTCCCCCACGCTCCCAAGGCTTGCTGACCTGGTAACTCCAGAGCGCCCTGAAGCAGATAGCGGTATCGTAGCTGACCCATACCACCGCGCTCCGCTCGTTCTGCTGCCTCCAATTAGCGATATTTGACCCCCGCTTTGCTGACGCTGCCTCCATTGTGCATTTGACCTCTATAGCGCCGCATTTCTCAATCAGCGCATTGTATGTTGGCATTGCTTTGTGTGAATTACTCTGCTCGATTGAGCCCCAGTCTTGCCCAGTTTCGATTCAGACCTGCGCAGCCATTTTGTTGTTTGTTGTGATCCCTAGCCCGTAGCTCCACCCCGCTCCCGCCTCCCAGCTGACCCTCCCTCGCCCCTCCCCTTCCTCCACCCATATATGACAGATGTAATTCCGCGCAGCGGTCACGCGCAGCGGTCGCGCCCCATGCGCGCCGAAGGTGCGCCAAAGGTAAGCTCGTCTACGCCCGTCCGCGCCTGGACCGCGCCCATTACCAGACCCCCTGGCCCCCGCAAACCGCACTCCTCCCGCATAACGTATGACGCCACTACCCTCCTAGCCCTGAACCACGGATACACACCACAATGCTACGAAGCTGCCCCAGGACGTACCCACGGCCCCTTCGCCTGCCACTCCTGCAAGTTCGCCTGCATCGAGACCCACACCAAATCCAAGACCTCTAAAAACAACTCCGACTCTAACCACCTGAAATGCCTCCTGCTAAACACCCGCTCGATCCACAAACACGCCACAGAACTCTGGGATCTACTCGACACTGCGTCACCAGACATCGCCTTCCTCACAGAAACCTGGATGAACGCATCATCAGCACCCGACATCACCATAGCCATCCCGGACGCGTACAAGATCATCCGGAAAGACCGTACCAACCAAACAGGTGGCGGCATCGCCATCGTCCATAAGAACACCATCAAAATCACGACCAGCTCGGACGACTACCTTGCAACCGCCGAACACCTCCACTTCCAGATCCACACAGACCCCAGGACCACACTTAGAGGCACCCTCATCTACAGACCACCAGGAACCCGTAAACAATTTAGCGAAGACATCACTGACTTCATCAGCCCACATGCCCTCCCCTCCGAGAACTACATTCTACTGGGAGACTTCAATTTTCACCTAGAAAAGAAAAACGACTGCAACACCACCACCCTTCTGGACAACCTGGCAAATCTCGGACTCAAACAACTTGTTGACACTCCCACCCACTTAGCTGGACACACGCTCGACCCTATCTTCACCTCCAGCAAACACATCTCCTTCAATCATACCACAGCTCTCCACTGGACGGACCACAGTTGCATCCACTTCAGCTACAAAACTACCACGACTCACAACACCCCACAACCTATTCCTCGAAGAAACTGGAACAAAATCACCACCGACCAACTCATCACATCGCTCAACCAAAACCCCCCAGCCCTCTCATCGCACCCAAGCGAAGCTGCCACCAAACTCAAACAATGGATCACTCACAGCGCTAACGAATTAGCACCCCTAAAGAACCACCAGATCAAAAAAGGTAGCAAAAAGGCCCCCTGGTTAAACGATGACCTTAAGAATTCCAAGAAACTCTGCCGTACTCTTGAAAAAACATGGAGAAAAAACCGAACCACTGACAACCTGACCATCCTCAAGACAGCTACCCGCAAACACCACCAATTGATCCGATCCACCAAGAAATCAGCTTTCAAGGATCGACTCGACAACAACACCCACAACAGCAAGGAACTATTCAACATCGTCAAAGAATTTACCAACCCCACCGCAGCCTCAAACGACATTACCCCCTCCCAAGACCTCTGCGACTCGTTATCCTCTTTCTTCTACAACAAAATCGCCGACATACATAACAGCTTTAAGAACATTTCAGAAGAACAGCCCACCTCACCCACTTCCAAACCTGAACCGCTCCCTAACAACCTTAACGCCTGGAACCCAATCACCACTGAAGACACCATCCGCCTAATGAACTCCATCCATTCAGGCTCGCCAACCGACCCCTGTCCCTACCACATCTTCAACAAAGCAGACTCCATCATCGCACCCCATCTCCGTGATGTCATCAACTGCTCCTTCAACTCCGCCACCTTCCCAGAAAGCTGGAAACACGTCGAACTCACTGCCCTCCTGAAAAAACCCACAGCTGACCCCTCTGAACTTAAGAACTACCGCCCCATTTCCCTCCTCCCTTTCCCTGCCAAAGTCATTGAGAAAGCCGTCAATAGCCAGCTCGCCGCCTTCCTTGAATCCAACAACTCCCTCGACCCCTCACAGTCCGGCTTTCGAGCCAAACACAGCACCGAAACCGCCCTCATTGCAGCGACAGATGACATCCGAACGCTACTGGACAACGGAGAAACAGCTGCCCTCATCCTACTCGACCTCTCCGCCGCCTTCGACACAGTCTGTCACAGCACCCTCATACAACGCCTCAGCAAAATTGGAATACAAGAAAAAGCCTTGGACTGGATCATCTTGTTCCTCGCTGGGAGAACCCAGAGAGTCCGACTCCCCCCATTCAAATCAGAGACCACCGAAGTCATCTGTGGTGTTCCACAAGGTTCATCACTCAGTCCCACCCTCTTCAACGTTTACATGAGCCCCCTCGCATCCATCGCGCGACAACACAACCTCAACATCATCTCCTACGCTGACGACACCCAGCTGATCCTTTCCCTCACCAAAGACCCTAACACCGCCAAAACAAATCTTCATGAAGGCATGAAAGAAGTAGCCGAATGGATGAAAAACAGCCGCCTAAAACTTAACTCAGACAAAACTGAAGTTCTCATCCTAGGATCTTCACCCTCTGCCTGGGACGACTCTTGGTGGCCATCGGACCTGGGCGCAGCACCCATACCCACAGACCACGCACGCAACCTAGGCTTCATCCTAGACTCCTCCCTCTCGATGACCAGACAAGTTAACGCCGTTTCATCCTCTTGCTTCAACGTACTCCGTATGCTCAAAAAAATCTTCCGCTGGATCCCCACCGAAACTAGAAAGACGGTCACTCACGCACTGGTCACTAGCCGACTGGATTATGGAAACACCCTCTACGCCGGAACCAGAGCCAAATTACTGAAAAAACTCCAACGCATCCAAAATGCGTCGGCTAGACTCATACTGGACATCCCTCGCCAAGCTCACATTACCGGCCACCTGAAAGACCTCCACTGGCTCCCCATCAACAAGAGAATAACGTTCCGTCTCCTCACCCACGCCCACAAGGCCCTCTACAATATAGGACCCGAATGCCTCAACACACGACTGTCCTTCTACACACCCACCCGCCAGCTAAGATCCTCCAACCAAGCGCTTGCCGCAGTCCCGCGCATCCACAGATCCACCATGGGAGGAAGATCCTTTTCCTACCTGGCGGCCAAGACCTGGAACTCTCTCCCCACTCACCTCCGCCTCACACAGAATCACATTTCCTTCAGAAAGGAACTTAAAACCTGGCTATTCGATAAATAATGCACCCCCTCCCACAAGCGCCTTGAGACCCTATGGGTGAATAGTGCGCTATACAAATCTCTGAACTTGAACTTGAACTATCTGCGTACAGAGATACACAGTGCCATGAGTGTGCCAGGGGAATACCCCAGTCCTCACCCTCACGTCTTAGGCGTATCGCCAGGGGTTCGACCGTCAAGGCGAACAAGAGGGGTGACAACGGGCATCCTTGTCTAGTCCCTCTGTCTACGGTGAATTCCGAGGAGATGTAGGTACCTATCCGGACCCTGGACCTGAGCTGTGTGTAAAGGAGCCTGGTGTAAGCGGTTAGGCGTGAGCCAAAGTCGTTCTTAGCGAGGACTTCAAACAGATATGGCCATAGGAGGGTATTGAATGCCTTCTCGAGGTCTTATATGAGGCAAGCTGCATTCGGGAACTGGGCACGTGCTATGTCTTGGACGTGGAATAGCCTACGGAGATTTTGGGATGTGTTGCGGTTTGGCACGAATCCGTTTTGGTCAGGATGGACCAATTGGGGCACTACCTGGGCATACCTCATCGCTAACAGTTTACCTAGGATTTTACAGTCTGAGTTGAGTAATGCGATTGGCCTGTAGGATGATGGGAGCTGGGGGCTGTGAGGTTTTAGGAACGACACTATTAGTGATTCTCTAAGGGAACGTGGGAGGACTCCCGCTTTGAGTGCGTCTTCGAACATAGTCGTTAAACGTGGGGCAAGGTGAACGGAGAATGTCTGGTAATATTCGAGGGGGAAGCCGTCCATGCTTGGGGCCTTGTTCCTGGCAAGCGCCCCTATCGCTGCTTTAATCTCGGTATGTGTTATTTTCCTGTCTAGATCCTTCCGGACCGCTGGTGAGACTCGGGGGATAGGCAACGGGAGGAGGAAGTCGGACAACGCAAGGGGGTCGCTTTGACTGGAAGTCTGGTATATTTGTGAGTAATATGTGTAAAAAACTTGCATGATCGCTATCTGGGATGTCTGGAGGTGACCGGACCAGTCCGTAATTTCCGTGATAGGTTGCAAGTCGGGATCCTGTCTAACTAACCAGGCTAAGAGTGTGCCACCCCTGTTGCCTTCCCGGTGTACCCTACTGGCGTATTTTCTGAAGTTATATTTACGCAGGTCCCGCAGTGTCTCAGCGTATTTTGTCTTAGCCTCGGCTATTTGCAACTGGGTCAACTCGCCGCGGTCATCTGCTTGCAGCATGGTCGCCAGCTCCTGTTCTGTAGTGTGTAATGCGCGTACTAGTACCATTCGTACTCCCAGCACTTGCTGTATGCAGTGGCCCCTCGCCGTCACTTTGTGTGCATCCCACTCCACGAGACTGGAGGACGCTGAACCCGCGTTGAGTCTGAAGTGTTCCTGCAGGTGGTCCCCGTGATCATGTGTGAATGCCTGGTCTGTGAGGCACTCCCGAGGGAGCTTCCATGTCGGTACTGGGGGGTGGGGCGGTTTCCATCTGAGGGTCAGGGCATGGGCGTCGTGATCTGATAGTACTCTGCCGAGGTAGTCTGTGTGTCTAGCTTTGGCGTGTATGGTAGGTGAGCATAGGAATCTATCAAGTCTCACACGAAGGTCGTGTGGAATGGAGTGAAATGAGTACAGTTTCGTCGTGGGGTTCAGCGCTCTCCACGTGTCCGTCAATGTCCAGTGTTGAACCCACGCGTTGAAGAGCTCCGTCTGTTTGTAAAGTGGTGAGCGTGGCGGCGGGGGCGGGATCGGTCGAGGGTTGTGTCCAAGACACAGTTATAATCACCTCCCAGTAGCCAAGGGGTGTGGGTGTGGTGTGGTGTGCTAGCGTGTTCGTGAGGCGAGACCAAAAGGCGTTCTGCTCCACGTTGGGGGCATAGATACTACCTATCAGGATAGACTGTCCATCCAGTTGCCCTTCCAGTAGTACATAGCGTCCCTCCTTATCCACCACCCTGGACTGTTCACGGAAGGGAACTGCCGGTCTGACCCAAATCAGTGTGCCCCTGGCAAATGCTGAGTACCCCGTGGCACAGATTATGCCCCTCCACTTTCTCTGTAATTTGCCGGCTTCCGCTGTCGTCAAGTGAGTCTCTTGTAAGAGAGCTATATGGGCCTGCTGTCTCTTCAGATAAGCATAGACTGCATAACGTTTGCTCGCCGTGTGTAGCCCCCTGACATTTAGTGTGATAAAGGTAACGTCCGTGTTAGGGGGTTTTGTCATGTGAGATTGTCAGTTGTGTTGGTCGGTGCACCCGCCACCATTCGTCTGTGCCCAGAGTCACTCTCGCCCGCATTACTTCCCTCCATACATGTTTCCACTGTGACCAAATGACCTCTCCTGTGTAGGTATCAGGGTAAAAAGGGAAGGGGCGTAACATGGAAGCAACATACGGGAAACAGTCCCAACTGAGGGGGCCTATTGCAAGGCACAATAAGCCCAAACCGTACATCTCGTACTGTCTCTAGTTCGTTTGGTGTGAGGGGGTGGTGAAGCGGTGGAGCCCTGATCTCAGGTCAAGGCCACCCGCCGCATTGTGTCTCTGCGTGTGTGTATGCTACCACCCATACCTTAGGCGTGTCTTCCCGGCGTCCCTCGTCGGTCAGCTTGCTCCGTCATCTCAATCTTACCGCTGGTTGTGTCAGCCGCCATCAGATGAGTGTATCCGCCGTCTGTGGGGTCACCAGTGGCGGAGAGGCAGAACCGTCTCTGGAGGTGCGGGCGTCGCATTGACCCTCGTCCTCGGATGTAAAGATGTGAGGGCCTCGATCCATCTCCCGTTCGGTGTCCGGTTGCCTGACCTCCGCCGCTGCCTGAATGGCCCTCCGTCGGTCTGCTATGATTTGTTCCAAGTCCGGGACGCGTTTGATGCTGGGCGTCGGCAGTCGATTCATCTGTGTGAGAGTGACCTTTTTGGATCGGAGTCGCCGCCGTTTGTTGGACGCAGATCTCGACGGTGTATCTTCGCGGTCCGATCGGGACTGATTGCGATGATCCAGCCAGTGTCTTGCCTCCGCGGGGTCCGTGAAGAAGTGTGTCGAGTCTTCATAGATGATTTTGAGGCGGGCTGGGAACAGGAGGGCATATTGTATCTTATGTTGGTGTAGGGTTTGCTTCACTGCCAGGAACGTGGCGCGTTAGCGTTGTACTGCCTGAGAATAGTCCGGGAACACCATCACATTTTTGTCTTCCACCCTGAGGATTTTCGCTTGCCTGGCCGCCCGTAGGATCGTGTCTCTGTCCTGATAGTGCAGAAGCTTCAGCAGGAATGGTCTGGGCGGGAGGCCAGCCTGAGGTCGTCCAGTCGGGACCCTGTACGCTCTCTCTACGGAGAAGAACGGCGTGAGGTCTTGGACCCGGGTGAACGTTTTTATCCAAGTCTCTATGTATTGAATAGGGTCTACCTTCTCCACTCCCTCCGGCAGGTTGATCAGACGTATGTTGCTCCGGCGGGAGCGTCCCTCCAAATCGTCCGCCTTGCGTTCCAGGAAATTGACCTTCTCCTGTAGGTCCTTGATGGCTTTTTGATTGAGCTGGACCTGTGGTTTCAGTTCGTGGAGCGCGTGACTCTCTTGCTTCACCTTATCTGCCAGCTTCCTATGGTCGTCGCGCAGCAGGGTTATGTCCGAGGCCAGTTCCCCGAATTTGGTTTCCATGGACACTCGGGAGTGCTCGATGGCCGCTAGGACTTTGTCCAGCTTTGTGGACATGTCCGATTCCTGTGGGGGTCCCCCGGTCTTCGAGCCACGTGAGGGGCCCAGGGAGGGTGATCGTCTCTGGGCCGGCGCCGGCGTCGTGGGCACCGTCCGCTGTGGTCGCCCCATGGGTGGCTTGGATGACCTATCGGTCCGTCACGGCCAGCCAGAGATGGTTCGAACTACCGCTTGCGGCAACGCTGGGCAAACAGGGCTTCTGGGGTCTCCTCCGTGTAGTCTTTCCCAACCGGGTGGGCCGATCGTCACCGGATCGCGAGGAGTCTGTGGTGTGCCCTCGTCAAGGGAACTGGGAGGCTCTCTGTGTGGTCGCACCGTGCCTCGCACTTTCTGCTCCTCCGTCGCGTTGTCGGGTTGGTCGAGGTGTTCCCTCACTGCTACTCGTCACTCTAGGTCCCGCCGCTGCTCAGGAGGGCAGTTGCCACATGTCAGGGACCCCAGTGGGTCCCAGACAGGTCGCCGGGGGGCTCGGGTCGGGCGATGAAGTATGGGGCCCCCCGACCTCGGGGTGCACGGGCTGTTACTCCCTGGTGCCCTCCGCCGCCACGAGGCCTCTCGGTGGTACTCTGTGATGGTGGTTCTGGGCGCCGGCCTCGGGGGTCCCTGCAGATCGCAAGTGCCGCACTGCACTTCTTCCCCGCGGGATCACCCGGGCGGCGCCATTTTGGGTTGGGGAATCCCTGGGGACATCTGCGCATTGCCACTCCGGTGTCCAGCGCTTAATGTCCGGGTCAGCTCCGGCACACGCGTGTACCCGCCTAGACAGGTCGGGCGGGGCCACTCCCGCCTAGACCCCCGGTGGCGGTGGGGTCACGCGTTGCTCCAGTTCGTTGGGTCACCTCGGCGGGTCACCTCGCGACTCCGCCGGGGATCTCCCCTGATGACACCGCTGCGCCTGGTGTTCGGTAGCGCACTCCGGACGCGGAGGATGGCCGCCGAGGTGTGTAGAGCACTCCGGATCTCGGTGATAGAGGGATCGCGCTAGTCACTCGGGACCTCCAGCGTTAGTCCCTGGGCGCCGCCATTTTGGGAGAGGTTCGACGGTAATCGTCGCAGGCCAGTGCGGACGCGCCGCAGACCCACCGTCGCACTCAGAGGCTCCCAGGGTGGTCTCGGGAGTCTCTCACAGCAGCTGGAGGTGACATATGTGTGTGGTGGTAGTCTTCATCGTCGGCGTGGCGGGCAGCCAACCGGATCTCTAAGGAAGCCTGTCCGCCATCTTGGCCACGCCCCAGTCCTCAACTGTCGTTAGCGGCATTAGTGATCTACCGCCCACCTGGCGGCGAGGATCCCAATTTATCAACTCTGCTGGAGACGATTGTTCAGAGCTCCCTCCTCCACCCTCAATTCATCGTGGTTGGGGATTTCAACATTCATATGGACAAAGCGGACTGCGCCCCTGCAGAATTGTTGAGATCCACACTAAATACAGCTAAGCTGAGACTAATTAATGACGGCCCCACGCACAGAGCAGGTCACACGCTTGATCTAATTTTTTCGAATATTACTGATGTGAAGGCGGAGACACCTCTACCGTTAGTCTGGTCAGACCACTCACTGATCCCATTTAAATTAAATATAGCTGCTGATAGTCCTGCTTCAAGCAAATGCTCTTTTATGAAGAGACAGGGGAAAAAAGTAAGTCCCTGATATCATGGGCCCTGTTTTGGCTCAGAACATTCCCTCTCTCACCTCAAATGCCAATATGGACGCACAGCTACTCAATGATTGGGTCAGGAATATGGTATCTTCCATTGCACCAGCCTCACGTGCTATATCTAAACGGGTCTCCCCCTCCGCTCCCTGGTTCTCTCAGGACCTCAGAGTAGAGAAGGCAGCCTGTAAGAGGCTGGAGAGACTGTGGAGGGTAAACTATGGGCCCTTAGAAAAAACCAGATATAAGGAAGCATCCAAAAAACTCCAGAAGGCTATTAGAAAGGCAAAAAAACTGTTTTACGCCGATTCAATCCAACAGGCAGAGCAATCGAGTAAACAGATTTTTAAGGTGGTACAGTCCTTTTTCAAACCCAAATGTATTGAGAGGGAGGTCCCCCCCGTCAACCACTCTGTGCGAAAACATCTCAGAGTTTTTTGACCAGAAAATTAAAAAAGTCTATGAGCCCTTCGGGCCTGGGAAAAAAATGGTGAAAACGGACCTAGCCATCAAAGAGGTGGTTGGTGAAATCTTAGCTCAATTTCAGGCGATATCCCTGAGCGCGGTCAGGCAAGAACTAAATCGCTGTAAGTCAGGCTCACCTGACGACCCATGTCCAGCTAAACTCTGGCGCACCATAGCTGATTTTGTGTCCCCCACATTACAACAGATCTGGAATACGTCCATCGTCTCTGGTGTATTCCCGAACATTTGGAAACATGCTACCCTCCTCCCGCTAAAAAAAACCAAACGGCGGCACTGATCCTGTTAGATCTCAGTGCCGCCTTTGACTCTGTTTCCCACAAGATTCTGCTCCACAGGCTTGAGGAGGCAGGTATCACTGATATGGCCCTTGCCGGGTTCAGATCTTTTCTGACTGAGAAGTCATTTTGTGTTTCCACCCCTCCTTTCCTATCTTTAGCCTATTATAATTGTGATTTTAAAACTGTTATTTTATCATTTGAGTCGTGAATTGGTGATAACTGTGATTTTAAAACTGATATTCTATAATTTGCGTCGTGAACTGGTGCTTTTTTCAATAGCTGCACTCTTGTGACCTGCCTCCTGTCACGCTCGAACCCGATCCTCAGCGCACACAACTAGGTGTTGACGCCCCCGGAGATAGGGTTGCAGCCGCCATCTTGAGCGGAGGAAAAGGTTACGGTCCAGCTGTTGGACGCCTCCCACCCTCCCCACTACCGTATATAAGAACAATGCTATCCCGTCCGTGCAGCGGGCGGGCACAGCGGGCACGCCGGTGGCGCGCCAGCGGCACGCCAAAGGCAAGCTTGTCTGTGCCCGTCCGTGCCGGAACCGGGTCTAGGGTCCGGACCCCTAGAGGATCTCAGGTTCGTATCTCCTATTCTAAGATAGAGTTACTGCAACTAACACCCTCTTTAATCAGTCACTGTCTGATGCACGACCCAGATCATATCCCTTCATTGACTGATATTATCTGCCCTCATTGTAAATCTACCCTTCCTTTTATTACAAACAATGATTTGCTCAACAAAAAGAGTGCCAAAAGAAACATCAATATTTCAATGGCACTCATGAACACCCGATCACTGGTAAGACACCGACAGGAAACTGCAGATCTTATCAAGGACAGGAACCTAGACATATTATTTGTCACAGAGACCTGGATGGATAGTGCCTCAGATCCTGATTTAGTGGTTGCAATTCTACAGGATACAAGGTCTATCGAAAGGACAGACAGAGAAAGAAAGGTGGTGGCCTGGCAATAATTGTCCGTAATAATTTTACAGTGACAATTTCCCCCATTCTGTCACCAACCTGCGAATCTATTCTTTTCTCTATATTGCTGACCCCCTCGCAAAATTTTAAAGGTGTGCTTTTGCACAGACCACCTGGAACACGCACTGACTTTCTCGCTGACCTGAATACAATGCTGGAATCGTTGGCAACTGAGGACTCCTATACAATTTTAGGTGATTTCAATTTTCACCTAGATAAACACGACAATAATGAAACTTCTGCATTACTGTCAGATATGGAAACATTAGGACTTTCTCAGTTAGTATCTTCTCCCACTCATGAGGCTGGCCATACTTTGGACGGCATCTTTTCCAATTATAATGGGATTTTTGTTCAAGACATCCTCCCGCTCCATTGGTCTGATCACTATGTCATCCTTTGCTCTATCCCCATTAAAGATGCCCCATTAGACAGACCACCTGGCCCTTGTCGTACACCTTTTAAAGCATGGAAGGACCTCGACAATGTAGACTTCAGAGCATTACTTAACAGCACAGGCCCGGTGATTTCATCAGACGCAAATATAGCCATGAGTCAATACTCAGACTGGTTGGGTGAGGCTGTAAATGCTCTGGTACCTCACAAATATATATCCAGGAATAGGACAGCCCCCTCTGCGCCTTGGTTCTCGGAAGAACTCAGGAAACAAAAACCGACCTGCAGGAATGCCGAGAGACTCTGGCGAAAAAACTATGATCAAGAATGTAAATCCCGCTACAAGGAAACACTTGTTAACTATAAAAAAATGATCATTACTGCAAAAAAGCAGTTCTTTAGTGATCAAATAGAAAAGGCCAAGAATTCTAGTAAACAGCTCTACGAAGTAGTGAAGGAATTAGTAGGAAAAACGCCCGATTTGGCTCCCCCCCTCCCAATCTTTCTGTGATGCACTGGCTAACTTTTTTCATACAAAGGTTAATGAAATGTATTTGGCCTTCTCCTCCAAGCACAGAGACTTCACTCATCCCACCGGTATGACATCCACTGCCTGCTCTCTAACTCACTTTAAAGAAATGACAGAGCAACAAATTCGGGACATCATTAACACCATAAAATCAGGATCTGCTCTAGACCCATGTCCACCAAAAAGTTTTCCACCAGGTATGGGCATATTAACTCCTGTTGTCACGCAAATATGTAATGTAATTTTTAAATCAGCAATTTTTCCCAACACTTTGAAAAATACGCCCCTAAAACCTCTTTTAAAAAAACCCAATCTGGCTAAAGATGACTTAAAAAACTATCGACCTATTGCCAGCCTTCCTTTTTTGGCTAAGGTGGTAGAGAAAGCCATGAATCACCAGCTGTCGGAGTATATTGAAGAACACGGCCTGCTGGATAATACCCAGTTCGGGTTCCGCAAATACCACGGCACAGAAACGGCTCTAATCAAAGCCGCTGATGATATTAAAGATCAGGGAGGAACAGCAGTACTTGTACTGCTGGACCTATCTGCCTCTTTCGACACGGTCGATCATTCCATCCTGATCGACAGTGTTGGAATGATGGGAATCCAACAGGGAGCAAAGAACCTCCTTACCTCTTTTTTATCTGAAAGGACTCAGGCAGTTACCCTAGGTCCTTTCAAATCAAGTGAGCTTTCTCTACCTTGTGGGGTGCCTTAAGGCTCATCCCTAAGTCCGACACTTTTTAATATCTATGTGTCGGACCTAGCTAGAGTCATCAAGCAACACGGGATGGGCCTTACTTCCTACGCAGATGACACCCAGCTAGTTCTTGCCATTAATAAAGACGGAGAAGAGGCGGCAGGACGTTTTCAGGAGGGCATGCTGGCAATTGGGGATTGGATGTCCGCTAGTTCCCTTAAACTAAACTCTCAAAAGACTAAGGTTGTCATTTTCGGGAAACTCTCCCCTTGCTGGTCTCCTGCATGGTAGCCCGCAGCCTTTGGAACTTTGCCAACCCCCGTCTCAAGGATTAGGAATTTAGGAGTTGTATTTGATGAAAATCTTAACTTTTCTGCTCAGGCCAACCAAACTACGACTACAGCTTTTCACAAGTTAAAACTCATTAAATAAATCATTCCCTTTCTACCCGACACTGCAGGTAAAACCCTGGTAAGTACATTGGTACTATCATCACTCGATTATTGCAATGGCCTGTTTGCCAACCCACAAACAAGGGTTGTTAATAAAATGCAATCAGTACAGAATGCGGCGGCAAGAAAAAAAAAACGCCTCCTGTTCAAACGCACACAGGTCCCTGATGTCAGCCTTAAAAAAACACCTAGGATAAGGGATGACATTGTTAGATTGAGGAAACATTACAAGCTAGCTATAAAAACCAGACAAGATAACATCAAACGGTAAGCTTGGGAGAGTCTCCTTTCCGTGGCCGTCCTGAAGGATAGCCGGCGATTCTGGGAAACAATTAAACAGCCATTCTTCTCTGACCAAAATAATGAGGCCATGGATTGTGTCATCCCGGATGATAAATGGCTGGACCATTTTAAAAAGGTATATGGGGATAATGATATGGCAGGTCAACTTGGGCCCCCGGTGGCCTTGGACGCCACCCCCATTTATTTTCTCAGCTCAGAGGTGGAGAAAGCTATTCTGGCCACAACCAAGCATAAGGCGCCGGGCCCAGACGGGGTCCCAGCAGATTTCTTTATACATTCCCCAAAGCTATGGGCGGGGGTCTTGGCCAATGTCTTCTCTGCTGTTAATGGTAACCCCACACCCTCCTCTTGGTCCATTTCTACCATCGTCCCTATTTTTAAGAAGGGCCAGCGGGATGATCCTGGGTGTTATAGGCCCATATCCCTCTTGGACTCTGCAGTAAAGATCTTAGGTAGTGTCCTCTTGACCAAATTGAGGGATAATGTAGAGAGCTGTGGAGGGCTGGCGGAGATCCAGTATGGGTTTAGAGAGACGAAAGGAACGGTTGAGCAGTGCTCTAACTTACACCTGTTGATCTCAAAATACACGGTGGCCAAGGAGGGGTCCCTGTTTTTAGCATTTATGGACCTCTCCTCGGCCTTCGACCTGGTGAACAGGTCTAAGTTATGGATGACCCTTCTGAAGATGGGGATTGATAAGGCATTGGTTAATTTTATGGCGTCTCTACACCAAGAGCTTTTTGCCGCGGTGCGGGTCACCAATGAAGGAAGGTGTACGTCCCGGTTTAAGTCCATGCGGGGGGTTAGGCAGGGATGCATATTGGCCCCCCTGCTTTTTACCATCTATTTCAATGGACTGGGCGCCTACTTGGAGGAGGTTGAGGGGGACGTTCCGCGTGCAGGAGCAGCTAAGATCCCCGCGCTCCTGTACGCGGACGACGCCGGGCTGATTGCTCGCACTGGCGTCTGCCTCCAACGCTTACTGGACGCCTTTGGTATATTCATGGACCAGCTGGACCTAAAAATAAATACAAATAAGTCTCATACTATGGTTGTGGGGCGACAAAGTTGCAAGAGGAAAACTAAAATCTTCGAGTGTAAGGGGAAGGTTGTCTCCAGAGTCTCCACTTTCCCCTACCTGGGGGTTCTCTTCGATCAGAAAGGATCTTGGGGACCTCAAGTGAGGGCAAAGAGGCTGGCGGTGATTAGATCATCGGCAGCCCTCATGGGTTTTGCGGGCAGGCTAGGCGCTAGGCCCACGGAAGCACTTCTGAAAATGTATAAAAGTAAATCAGTCGCCCTGGCCTCATATGGTTCACCCCTTTGGAGCTACGTAAACCTGGACCCAATTCAGAAAGCGGAGAACAGATTTATACGGACCCTCCTGTCTGTCCCTCAGTCTACACCGACTTATTCCATACATATGGAGGTGGGCTTAGACTTCCTCACTGATGGGCTGAACATGGCACCCCTGATCTTTTGGTTGAATTCTTGGCTTAATGAAGATCTGCCACTCAACCATAAAATCATGGCTGATGTCTTGTCTTTAGACCATTTCAAAAGGGTCCCATGGTGGGCCTATCTGAAGAAGGCGTTCTCAGATCTGGGACGACCAGAGCTCTTTACTTCCCCTCGGGACATCAAGACCCAAGATATTGACATTGTTAAAAAGCAATTTATGGGGAGGGCAAGAGAGTATCGTGAGGAAAAGGAATTAGCGAAACCAGCAGTGAGGAGACACTATTTGCTTGTACACTCATTTGCACTTGCACCTTATCTTGGTTTCGTCACGATCCCATTCCATAGGTTCCTTCTAATTAAGTTCAGGTTTAATTTGTTACATTTTTATTTGGGCAACTTTAAACCATGGGAAAAACCTGAACTAGCCCCCCCCTGTTGTTGTGATCATTTTTCCACCCAAGATACGATGCACTTTGTTATGTTTTGTGGGTTTTATTTAGAGCCAAGGAAAAAACACCTGTTACCGGTTTTAAAGGAGGCTGGCTTCACGCAAGTGAGACCAGCCCTGCTCTACCTACAATCATTGCATAACATACGTACCACATTCTGTATGGCTAACTTCTTGGTGGCTGCAGCTAGAACTAAAAAACATATTTATCAGACCAATGACCCACTTTAAAACTGTGTTAATTAAGATACTTGATCCTGGTGTAATACTATATGAACTAAAATTGGCCTTTCTTCTTTTCTATTAATCCTACGTATGCTCTGATTTATTTGATTTGTATGATTTGCTTGTTACTGTAAATAGTTTATACTGTACATATTTTAAAGTGTATGAAATGTTTTTATCTCTTTGTATGATTTTTAACTAAATCGAATAAAGATATTTTGACTGACTGGTCAGCAGATGTAACTGACCACCGGAAGTCAAGGATGTAAAAATATATTAAATATATATATATATTTGGGATTTTAGACATCTTGCCAACGGATATAATGGAATTCAATCCAAACTTTTGTAAAATATGTTCCTGTGTTGCATGGTCTAAGTCTTCCTCAAACGCAAACGTACAAGTTTATACTTTGCGAAGTCTAACGTCATTAAACCCGCAAGCTTTAATGACATAAGGAAAGATGGAAGCTTCCTCTTCAGGCAGAGAGACTGTGAAACACAGGGACAGTACTGCACACGTGGGATTTCGGATAAGGGGTAGGGAAAGGGTCGCACGGTACTCCCTCCATCAGAGCTCCTCACCTGATTGAATAAGACATTAATTTTGAACGAGTCAATTAACGCAATCAATTGTAATATTTTATAAGCTTGCACTGTGTATGCATAATTTGCTTTTGAATGTCTGTGGTTGAAGTCTTAGAAAAAAACAGTGTTCGAGTTTGTCACTTTATCAGCTGAGGGCACAGCTACGCAGTCCCCGTCTTTTGTTATATAGACATATTAATACAAAATAATAAGGAACGCGTAATGTTTCACACAGTCGTGATGTGTTTTAGTCTTAGCGATCCTCACTCGGAAAGGGTATGTGGTAATCTGGATGAGAAGGCGGACTTCAAAGAAGTTGTTTTATTATTCAAAGATGCTCCTGGCAAGTACTGTTCTCGAAGATCTTAAAATTGGTCAGGCCAAAGGTTTCAGCTTACTTGACTGCACGAGAAAGCAAGTACCTGGGGCCTCATTTATGAGGCTATGCGTCACTTTTACGCCGCCGGTGCGTCACTTTTTGTGACGCACCAGTGGCATAAAAAATGCGCCTTGTTGAGTCATATTTACAAAGTGACGCATCTAGGTAGATGCGTCTCTTTGTAAACCCCTGCGCCACATTATACCTGTGCCAGGTATAATGTATGCAAGGGGGGCGTATTGACGCAAGGAAGGGTCGTAGAAGTGACGCAGTGAAATTATGAGATTTCACTGCGTCACTTTTAGGATGCCGTTGCGTCAAATTCTTGAGCCTGCCTCACAGCAGGCGTAAGACTGACGCAGGCCCTTTCACATGGGGTTTGCCCCATGTGAAAGGACGCATTGCTGGAGTTGCGTCACTTTTGTGACACACTCCAGCAATGCGTCACTTTTGCGCTTGCAGATACTTCAGAAATACTGACGTATCTGTAACTCCTTGCGACATGATGCGTCATACATTAAATATGACGCATCAGGAATGTCGCAAGGAGTGCGCACTGAAAAGTGACGCATTGCTGCTTTCGCGCAGCGTTGCGTCATTTCTCATAAATGAGGCCCCTGCAATGGAACTCAGAATCTACGCAAGACAACAGCAGTATTTCATAGACCCTAAACCTTATCTGCAGATGAACGGGACCCCTCACTGAGTGGTACTGTTCATCTGCAGATAAGGTTTAGGGTCTATGCAACATCCATGGGGCTCACGGGGCTTCAGCCCCCCCCGTCGTGTCTGTCAGCCCGGGCAGAGACAGCTTCGGGGGCTGGTGACCATCTCGTTGCAGCCGCACCCGAGGACTTAACAGGTCTTTAAAAGACCATTTACTTGTAAATGAGGCTTTTGTTGTGTTTTCGCCCCTTCTTTCAGTCACTCTGTCTATGGTTGGAAGAATTAGCCCCCCCCCCTGAAATGTAGCTCTAGTTTGCCTGCCTGCCGCTCAGTATCAAGAATATAATTAGGGCTCCTGGTTTATGGTTTTGATATTTTTTAAAGGTAGTAAAAACGAGGTTTGGTAATTTTTAAAGGATAGTAAAAACGAGGTTTGGTAATTTAACTCCGATATTCTAACTCATAAACGTACACTCATCCTTCAATGTTTAGAGGGCTTTAATGAGCTGTGTAGTAGTCATACCCAACAAACAATACGCTCTTCTGCACGTGTCAGCGTCCCAGTTCTAGCGCATGGGTACTCACAAACTTTCTCTCGGGGGCCAAATTGAAAGTGTGGTTTGTGGCCGAGGGCCGCACCGGTGGGGGCGGGGCCAGTGGGGGTGGGCCAGTTGGGGCGGGGTCAGTGGGGGCAGCCCTAGATGGAGGGGAAAAAAATCACTGTCGTTTCAAAACATTACTAGACAATGCTGTATTTCCAAAGCAGTTGTAACTACATGGAGCACATGTTTATTACATTTTTATTAGCAGACAATAGCAATGTAAGAATGCAGTTTGTTGTTCTAGAAAAGATCATGCCACAGACTGTTCTGAATGGCTCATGACAACAGACATTTTCACTCTGCAACATCTGCAGTCACTTCTTGCATTTTGGTAAAAACTTGCTGTTTTTCAGGGAGAGGACATAAGTCACAGAAATAAAAACCTTTTCAGATGACCGTCTTGTACATCAGCAGACCTAAAGCAATTGTTTTGCAATGTAGCAGCGTTTTCAAAATGCATTTGCAGGGAAACAAAGGTAATGCGTCAATGTCCTTTTCATGTTAGGAATGAGGAAAGGAGTATTAACCGCTAAAAATGCCATATCTGTCCTCAATGATGATTTCAACATTTCACCACGAAAAAGAGTAGAAGTTAATCTAATATTCAGCTGCTAATGGCAGGCGCATTCGAATTTTCCACACTGCAGACATTGAACTACATAATATGCTCCTACTCTTAATGTTCTCTGCCACTTGAGGACATATCAGTTGGCAAATCATTTGGCAATTAGCGGGCATAGAAAACACAAACACACATATGCCCCCCAAACAGCAGAGCCAGTGCACATTGAGGATAATGAAGGTATGTGTGGCTTGACATTTATATTTAGGGCAAAACTAGCTGGCAAGCAACTGAGGGATGTCTCCTTACTGCCTTTCCACTGTTCTCTCTTCTTCATCTTATCCACCTCTCTTATTCTCTCCTGTTCCCTTTTCTCTCAACTAATCACCTCTTTCACATTCCCTCCCTTTCTCTCCTAATCCCCAATTACCTTTGCTGTTCCCTTATTTTTTCTCTCTGTTTCCCCCTTCCACCTCAAGCTGTTTTCTCTTCCCCCTTGCTTCTCCTCTATTCTCTTTGCTTCCTTTCTTTTCCCTCATTTTGTGTCTCCTGTTCTTGCCATCCCTTTGAGTTCCCTCTTTTATTCCCCGATTTCCTAGTTTCTGTTCCCTCATTTGCTCTTCCAATCTCACTTTGCTCCTCCACTCCTCTCTCCTTCATCCGTCTTCTCCTGAACATACAATGAAGCAGATGTACAGTGATATCATTTCGATGCAATCTATCAGCAAAACAGATTCTACAACTGCTGGAATATATATTAAATGCATATGTTTCTTCATGGCATTTTGGAGTGTACCAGAAAACAAGACCCAGGAAAAATCTCTGAAGCTGCCGCGGCATTGGCTCTGTGAAGTAATAAGGCCTGTATGATTGTTGCTTGAACTAATATGACATGAAATATTTCACATTACAAACGCCCGGGACTTCTGGAACTAACTGCACATACAATGTGTGGCCGCTCGTGGACGGCGGCGCGTGGCGGGTGCCTCTCACCACAAATCACCCAACCTGCGGGTCAGGCTTTGCATTAACACAGTGCAGGTTATCTCCTGTGCTCGGAGTGAGGGGTCAGAGGCCTGTGAGGTGAGGCGCAGCCCATACATCTAACAGCGCTAGTTACAGCGGACTTTTAAAGGGTCTGTGCTTCGCGCCGTGCGCCGTGTGTGACGTCTCTGAAGCTCAGGCCAATGAGAAGCAAGCATAAACAGAGAAGATGGTCGCAGGAGCAAACGTTGTGAATACGTATTGAATACGTATTCACTACGTATGCCCCTGCGTTCGGCCACCTTCTCTGTTTACAGGTAGGAACTCCTGCACATACACGAGTATGTGTATGACTCATATGGCAAAGAGTTCCGCGGGCCGCCAGTGAAGGCCAGGCGGGCCGCCAGTGGCCCGCGGGCCGTACTATGAGTACCCCTGTTCTAGCGCATACTATTTAAGCTTCTTTAGGGAATTTTATCTATTTTATCTCCCTGTGCTGTCACTTCCAGGCAGTCATGATTCTCACGGAGAGACCTTCAAAGCATCTCCTTTATGTAAACCTCTGTTTTATAATATACACAGTCAAAGAAATTGTTCAGAAATTAGAAGATACACAGTCAAAGAAATTGTTCAGAATTAGAAGATACACAGTCAAAGAAATTGTTCAGAATTAGAAGATACACAGTCAAAGAAATACACAGTCAAAGAAATTGTTCAGAATTAGAAGATACACAGTAAAAGAAATTGTTCAGAATTAGAAGATACACAGTCAAAGAAATTGTTCAGAATTAGAAGATACACAGTCAAAGAAATTGTTCAGAAATTAGAAGATACACAGTCAAAGAAATTGTTCAGAATTAGAAGATACACAGTCAAAGAAATAGTTCAGAATTAGAAGATACACAGTCAAAGAAATTGTTCAGAAATTAGAAGATACACAGTCAAAGAAATTGTTCAGAATTAGAAGATACACAGTCAAAGAAATTGTTCAGAAATTAGAAGATACACAGTCAAAGAAATTGTTCAGAAATTAGAAGATACACAGTCAAAGAAATTGTTCAGAATTAGAAGATACACAGTCAAAGAAATTGTTCAGAATTAGAAGATACACAGTCAAAGAAATTGTTCAGAATTAGAAGATACACAGTCAAAGAAATTGTTCAGAAATGACGCCCTGACCAGGAAGGAAACAAATGAAGTGCATCCCCCCCGCCCCCATTGCTGGAAACGACTCTAGACGGAGAATATACATTTGAGACCCAAGAGCACAAGAAACCCTGGGGCTGGGGGGCGTGGCTATCCACAGTCATTTGCATACCCAGAAGCCTCTGCGGCAAACACCCGATTCATCACTACAGGTGACACAGGCCTCTGTTTAACAGGAGAAGGAGCGCCTGTAGCTGTGAACACAGAAGCATTCATGAGAGTGACTGCCACGTCACCGGTTTAAAGTCACCCTACTAGTAGTAAGTGATATTTTCTATCGTCATTGCGCGGACAGATCAGTCTGTTTTATAGCATAACAGTTCCGCGGGTCACGCGCACTCCGAGGGGCCGTGAGAAGCGGAATAAGCTTGTAATTTTTGGAGGGTTTCTGTGCAAGAAACTCCGTGATTGGTTGAATGAGAGTGAGATTCATGGGGGGGTCGAGGAGAGAAGGCTTCCGCAGGCGTCCCCGGAAGGCGTCACAGGGTACCCAGGCGCCTGCGCGAAGGAGCGGGAGCTGCAACGCTCCCTGCTGTCGCTAGAGGTCGGGAGGCTCCTGAGGGAGAGGCAGCGCGTCACTCCTTATCTGCATACCCACAATCCTGTGCGCGCCTCATAATGCTGCTTTACTTTCATTCTAAATGCAGGGCTCTTTGCGGCATTGAAACGATAAAGAGCGGACATTGAAGAAGGAGGGGGCAGAGTATCAGCCCGCTAGTAGGAAGGCACGAAAATGGGCACACTACGTTTCTAAGGGAAATTCCGGGTTATTATTGCATTGTAACTGTAGGTATTATCAACGACGCATTTGCAAAGCCAAAAGTGCCCAATAGTGGAGCCTGTGTATTTGTTGGATCGAAGTCAGAGATGATGCCCTGACCAGGAAGGAAACAAATGAAGTGCGTCCGCACCCCCCACCCCCCATTGCTGGAAACCTTGTATAAGAAACCAGCTCTAGACGTAGATTATACATCCGGGATCCCAAGAGCACGCTGCTGCAGGAGCCTGGCTGTCACTGAAGGGGGCGGGGCCTGACACAGACATTTGCATACCCAGAAGCCTCTGCGGCAAACACCCGATTCATCACTGCAGGTGATACAGGCGTCTGTTTAACAGTAGAAGGAGCGCCTGTAGCTGTGCACACAGAGGCATTCATGAGAGTGACTGACACGTCACCGGCGTAAAGTCACCCTACCAGCAGGAAGTTATATTTTTATAGTGACTGCGCGGACATTTCAACTCTGTACCAATAAAATAGAAATTGGTGCTCCGTGGGTCACGCGCACCTCCAGAGGGCGTGAGAAGCGGAAGTTGTTGAAACGTCTGGAGGATTTCTGTTAAAGAAGCTCCGTGATTGGATGAAAATGTACTTATCCTGGCGCGGTTTGGCCTCGTGAGGAGAGAGGTGTACCGCTCCTTCTTGTCGCTAGAGGTCAGGATGCCCGAGAGGAAGAGTCAGCGCGTCACCATCACTCTGCATACCCACAATCCTGTGCGCGCCTCATAATGCTGCTTTACTTTCATACTAAAAGCAGGGCTCTTTGTGGCATTGAAAACCATAAAGAGCGGCCAGGCTCCGTGGGGTTAGGGTACTTCCACAATGTACTCGTGTGTATACCATGGACCAACAGACCTGAGTGAGACAGGACAGTCCAGACTGAGACTGCAGCTTCATCGATGCGGAAATGCATCTAGCCCTGCCGAGTGCCACGCATCAAGAGTGAAAATACTCATCCCAAGATCTGGGAAATGGAAGTATGGAGTTCTTTCTGAATTTGTCTCAACCGTCAGGAAGGGCTCTGAATCCAGTATGGCCTTAAATACTTAGGTTTAGGTTCTTGATAGAAAATAAATCTTTTTATAAATTCCAAAAATTATATTAGAAGAATTTTGTAAGTACAGTACAGATATGGGGACGGCAATTTTGGTTTTGGTGTCGGTGTACGCCAGTGAGGGTACAGTAGGCGTCACTATGTCCTGCTTGATCTCGATCGTTAGATAGACAGTGTCGCGAGCTAGGCGTACTTGCAATTGGCATTGTTATATATTGCCCTCAAAAGGGAAGGGGGAAAGTAAAGTAAGAGAGAGGACAGGGTGGATGGCGCAGACAACTTTCATAGTCTTCATTCTGGGATAAAAACATGAAGCCGGTAGGATCTGTCGTCTCAGCCTCTGTCTCTTTGACACTTATAGGCAGATTTACAAGGCACTTGCACCACGTTTATGCCGCCGTCACGCAACGGCGGCGTAAACGTGGCGCATCCCTGTGACCCATTTACAACGTGACGCATCTAGGCAGATGCGTCACGTTGTAAAGCCCTGCGCCACATGTGGGCATTCCGGCGCAGGGTGGGCGTTCCGGGGCAGGTGCGCCTCGCAAAAGTGCCTGCGTGAAATCTACAAGATTTCACGCAGGCACTTGTGCGACGCTGCTTCGTCAATTCCTTACGCCTGCTTGAAGCAGGCATAAGGACTGACGCAGCACGTTAAGTATAGGGCACACCCGAGCATTGCTGAAGTCGCGCCTCGCTTGCGACGCGAATCCAGCGATGCCCTTACGTCACAAGATGCGTCACGCATCTGCCTACCCTTGCACCACAGCGTGCCGCATTGTAAATGCGGCGCATCCGCCGTGCCACAAGGGTAGTTTTGCGTGACGCATTTGTTCTGGCGCATCCCTGCTGATTTACAGAGATGCGCCAGAACTCATAAATATGCCCCTTACTTCTTTCATGCGGCGACTTGATTGTGGGTGGGGGTATTGGTACCGCACCGTCTTTGTACAACATGGCACTACAACCTACAAAGACACCGTTAGTTTTAGCCTGAGTTGTGAGCTTTCATGCAAATTGTGTAACATTCTTCAATTCATGGGCATTCTGTATTACAAATGAACTGGAACTGCTATTTCAGCTGCTTTCAATGCATTGAGGGTCGATGTTTTTGATACACTAAGGGGCGGATTTACAAGCCCCTTGCGCCACTTTTGCATCACTTTGAACATGGGAAAAGTGACGCAAAAAGTGGCGCAAGGGACTTGTAAATCTGCCCCTAAGTCTTTGATGATTTATCAGTACATTCTCTGAGTATGACGGATCGTGAATTGAATTGTGACGTTGCCGCCGAGCTGGACCCCACTAGAAGAGGCAGCAGTTGAACTGATTCCACTGCTTCCGCCCTTGCGTGCTTCCTGTCGTTCCACCCCGAAGGGTCTTCACTTAAACCTTTCCACAGACTGTTGCGAGTCCCCAAAGGGCCCACTGTCAAGTTCAAGAAATACTTTATTCGGTTCAATTACAAAAACCATAAAAGTACAAGAACACACAAAAACGGTCCATGGGTCACCAGGCGACATAAAGACATAAAAATACAATATGAAAAGGGAGGGAGTACCCATTAAAATATGCAGCGCATGATGCCAACATTTAAAAACAACAATATATACATCATTCTATAGTTAAAAAGAGCAACATGAGAGAATGTAAATCAAGACTTGATTCAAGTTACAATGGTCAATATTTACAGTAGATCATCTAGGACCAGTTAATCTTTTTACTAAGTCTCACCGCTATGGTTAAAAATTTAGCTACATTGTAAATTTCCCATATATCTACTAATAGTTGGAGATGCAATAAAGCTGGCTTGACTTGCCTAAACCCTTTCCCCTTTAGCAAGGGTATAATAAACTTTTTCCTGATGTCCTTAAAATAATCACAAAAAAACAGAAAGTGAACAGTATCCATAATCGAACAACCGTCCCATTTGCACAAGTCTAAATCAAGTGGCTTGGTCCAACCAGGGCAGCCTGTAATTAACAGGTGGATTTTATCCAATCGGAACTTGGTTAGAAGATACCTATGGTTTGAGTTGTTGACAACCTTTAGGTAGAGTTCCAGATCATGACCAGAGGAAACAATCAGTTGGTGAGTCCTAACAGAAGGCTTTAACAGCTCCAAGCCTTCTCTGTCCATCCCTCGGTTCAACAAAAAGGTGTTTTTAACCCACTTCAAATGTCCTTTCACTAAATTAGAAGGTTTATTGAACAATTCAGGCCGACCCAACTTTACACACATTTGCTGTACATATTTCAGCCAGGGGATCTTGTCCCAATGATCTAGCATTAGACAATCTTTAAAAATTTCGTGATTCACTTCAAGTTACGAGTTAAGCCAGACTGATATCCATTTTAATAGGGGGGCCATGGCGATTCGATCCTCCAGATAATCCACACCGCATTCCTGATGGACTATGAAGCTGGCCGTGGATCTTGGCAGGGAAAGAATCATTTTAAGGAAGTTATCTTCTGTTACCTGAAGCGTTTTAACTGGCCTAAAACCCCACAGGTCAGCGCCATACATAGCGATGGCAATACATTTAGCAGCATATACCTTTAAGACTGCCTCCAGAGGTTTCACCCCTAATTTACGTTAAAAGCCCATCACCGCAGAGATAGAGCGCGCCAGGACCTTTTTTTTCTCCAGCATTTGGGGGTGCCACGTAGAGCAATCATCGAAAACAACCCCCAAGTAGGGAAATCTGGAGACTCTTGTCAATTTGTGTCCATTACAATGCAGTGTCATTACATTTTTCTTGGCCTTCCCTTTCTGGGCCACCACCATAACATGGGATTTACCATAGTTAACACTTAAGTCAAGATTTATCATGAAATCAAAAAATGAGTTCAACAGGCTTTGGAGACCCACTGCAGTTCTAGCTAGGAGAGCAGCGTCGTCCACATATAATAATGCGGGCAATAGGTACTTCCCTGCCCTCGGGATGTCCTTACACGCTGCACCCAGAACTCCACCCAGATCGTTTATATATAGTGTAAAAAGCAGGGGAGCAAGTATGCATCCCTGCCTTACACCATTGGTGATACTGATTTTACCAGTGCAGTTACCTTTTCTGTCATATCGTACCGTGGCTGTAAGGTCCCTATGGAGGTATGCTAAAAAATACACAATGTTAGGGTCTATTCCAATACTATTGCTGGCCCCACAACTTGGATCTGTTTACTCGATCAAATGCCGAGGACAGATCCATGAAGGCGATATACAGGGATCCTTGCTTCGCTATTGTGTACTTCCTAATAAGCATAAGCAATTGTAAATTCAGACTTTGGTCAATGGTACTACGCCCCTTTCTGAAACCGTACTGTAGAGGAGAGAGGGTATTGGTCTCCTCTAACCAATCAGTAAGTTTGCATAGGACCACACTCCCTAAGACCTTTACTGCGGAATCGATAAGAGATATGGAGCGGTAATTGCCAGGGTCACCCCTGTCCCCTTTCTTATAGATGGGGACGATCACCGACTGGGACCATCAGCCTGATTCATGTACGGGCCGTTTTGCGTGGCCCTAATAGCGAATCATAGCGACTCGCTATTGAGGACACGCAAAACGGCATTCATGTAGGAATTGCTAAATCAATAGCGATTCCTACATGTTCTCTATTTGCGAGTAGCAATTTGCTACTCGCAAAAAAAGGAATAACTCCCCATTCATTCCTATGGGCCAAAAGGCCCATAGGAATGAATGGGGAGTATCCCTTATTTGCGAGTAGCAATTTGCTACTCGCAAATCAGATAGCGATTTTAAGGGTGCCCTGTAGCACCCCTAAAATGCACATTTGAACAGGTGTTGCGCACACACATGTCCAAAGGACATGTGTGTGTGCAACATGCAACTTAGAAAAATGCTTTTAAAAGCATTTTTCTATGTTTTTACTATTTACCGAGAGGTCTGACCTCTCGGTAAATAGCGGCCCAATTTTGCAAAATCGCAATTTTTGAAAGTGTCATGAATAGCATTTAAGGAATCTCTAATAGAGATTCCTTAAATGCTAATCCTCGCATATTAGGTAATTCTTCATTAGCGATTTTTGCATTTGGGATTGTGAATCCCAAATGCCAAAATTGCACTCGCAAAAGGCAAGATTCTGAGAATCTTGCCCTTTGCGAGTGCAATTTTGCTTCATGAATCAGGCTGCATGTCTCTGGAATTCCTGTTTTTGAAATTCTATTAAAAACATTTGCTAAAACTTTGGACCAGAAAGAAATATCAACTTTAAAAAGGTCGGAGGGAACGCCATCTGGCCCGGGGGCCTTATTACTAGTCATTTTACCAATGGCCACGGCCACCTCACCCTCTTCTACAGTTAAAGTGTAAGGCGATCTGGAAAAGGTGGTCAAGCCTTCTGCCCCCAAAAACTCCTGTTCATAGACAGACTTAAAGTGCAAGTGCCATTGGTCTTCTTGAATTCCACAATCCAGTTCATTATTACTAGAGTCAGCAAAATAGGGTTGGTTGACCACGGCCCAAAACTTGGCACTACTTTTCAACACATCGATTGATGTCAACTCAGCCCAAGCGTCCTCTCTAATCTCACGCCGCCTTCTTTCAACGACTGTCTTATATTCTTTCCTAAGGGTAGCCACAAGCGATCTATCTACTGGTTTGGATTTAAGGGCCACTTTAAGTTTATGATTGGCCATAGAACAATTCTTATCAAACCAGCCTTCCTTCCCTTGTGCTTTGCCTTTACCCTGACGAGTCAGGTTGGAGACAATGTCGAGGCAAACCTTTCTATACCCCTCCACTACTTCACTGTCCCCCGCCTGGTCGTCCATACAAAGCTTTAGTTCCTCCCGGCTACTATTACAAAGATTACAAAAGAACTCCTCTGGAATTATCTTGCACCACTTGATTCTACGGGCTTGGTCAGTCAGCCGCATGTCGCATTTGTCCACCAAATTTAATCTGCTTTCCATAGCAACAATTACATTTTTAACCCTTAATACAACTGGGTTATGGTCGCTAAAATGGGACCACGCAACTGAATAACTAGTAATATGGCTTCCACAACTACTACTTAAAAAAATATAATCAATGACAGACCCGCTGCCATGTCCTGTAAATGTAGGAATGTCCTCATCACACCCATTGGGTAGTATCAGCCCATTTTCGGCCAACATGGTTTCCAAGAAAATACCCTGGTCTGAGTGCTCAAAATGAGTATTTTCCTCGTCCGGAGGACCAAATAGAACATTAGAAGGACATTTGTCCTGACAGCCATGGGCGTTAAAATCCCCCATAAATATGATGGTACACTCAGACTCTGATGACTCTTTAAAGTTAAACAAAAAAGAATTTAACATCATCAGGTTACTAACTGAATGATCCCTATCAAAGGAGTTATAAAAATTCACTACCAGCACGTTATGAAAACACCTGTGGGTAATTTGGACCGCGAGGCAATAGGGACAGGCAGTAACTATTTCCGTATATGTACCCGGGATTTTAGCGGATATCAAAGTGACCAGGCCCCCTCTTGCTCGCCCCTGCGTAGAACTAACGGCTGGTAGAAAAAAAGTGGTAAAACCATCAACAGTAAGTGTGTTTTGTGTGTCCCAGGTTTCCTGTATGGCTATTATATCCATAGTGCCTATAAAATCCCTCCAGAAGGGGTCATCCACTTTACTCTTGAGACCAGCAATGTTCCATGTTGTCACAATTATCTCCCCCATTCCCAATACTTTATCCATTTTTTCGTGCGGGGAGGCCCCTTCTCCAACACCCTGATCATTAAATAAAATGTGATCAGTGTTTAACTCCTGCACAACCTGGATACTGTTTTCATTTTGTAAGGGAATAGGGGGAATATTTCGCATCAGACTGAGCGCTGTGCCCTGTTTTTGTCAATCAACCCAGTCCAAGTTTGACAAACACTCATATCGGTTAACCATTGGGATGTTAAAGTGGTTTTCATACCCATTCGCAGTCTGGGGGTAATAGTGTGGATGGCCATTTTGTAACCCTGTGGCAAACCCCCCTTGAATGGGTCTACCTCTTCTTATCTTGGCCAAGTTCCAGCCGTCCTCTCCGCCCTCATTCCACCCATAAGGTTGCATCTCCCATGGGAAATTAGACCTCCGTCTAGTTTTTTGTTCATGTGAGCCCCTTAACCAGCTCCATCTTTTGTCCACTTGGTTCACAGGCAGGTAGAAATAAGAGAGAGGCCTAGCAGTAACAGTACTCGCTTGATAGCGAGAGGTTCCTCTTCAGATATGTTCTACCACCTGTGGATTCTCGAAGGTTACCACGATACAGTCACCTTGTAATTTTTTTCTATTCCCTCCCACCCATGGGGTTCTCTCCACCATTAAGATGTTGCTTGGGATATTTGGCGGTAGAGGGTAATTATTTGATAACCAGTGGCACACTTTGTTTTTTAATGTCTGGTAGGATTCTACATCAGTAGGTGAAATTTCCGTAACCCAGTCAAGATCACTACATAGGGGCAAGCATCAGGAGGGAGATGGATATTTCTTCGGGCCTCTACCTTGTCTCTTGGAGCCGAATCCAGATTTGGAATCAAAGGTATAGGGTCTTTAACTTTGACTTGGGGGGTTATCTTGGGCTTAGCTGGGTTCTGTGTTTCTTTAGGGTCAGGAGTCTTGGCTTTTGCACCTCCTGGGTTTGAGATATTACTAGGGTTCTTTGGCACAATATTTTTGGCCGGGGCGACACTTTTATCAGCCAAGGGTAGCTTATTTACTGTGCTCGCCACATGGGAGACCTTATTATTCAGGCTGAAACTAGGGCCACTTATATCCTTATGGATATTTTTCAACACTGTTTCTAGACAGCGTAGTCTAACCTCTATAGGTTCAAGGAGGGCCTTTAACATTTCAAAAATGTTATTGTTCGTCAAGCTTATCCCACTTCCATCCTGGTTAATTTTGGCCAGATTGATTTCTGCACCACTTAGTTCCAAAATTTCTTCCAAACTACTGTCTACAATTGTATCTTCCGGGAGGCTTAATGGTAGGCCAGCATTTACCGGATATGCCCCCCCCTTTGTCATTGACACATACTGCCAGGTCCCCGCTCACAGCCACAGGATCTAAGATGGTTGTATCCTGGTTATAGGTGGTTTTTACTTTCCTGCCTTTATGGGTGGTCGATTTGTTGGTCTTTTGTTTAGGAATTGCCCCCTCTTTCAACCCTCTTTGATTTATATCAGTGGCCACAGGTGGGTTATCCATCACTTCACTAACTATACTACCCTCTTTTAACAAAATGGGGTTAGGGGTGACCTCCAAACCCTGTTGACCCTGTTGGGAACTTGAAACATCATAATCCCCAGCGTAATCTACTCTGGCAAGGGTATTTGGGCGAGTCACGGTGTTTGGCGTACGTGCCTGGGCAATAAGACCTAAGGAGGATCTCTTAGCCGTAGCTAAATCTTGGGACACCCTTCTGTCCATTAAAACAATCCCTTCATCAATTAGGGCATTAGTGCGAACAATAAAATCGTCCAGGGTGCCAGTCAACTTTTTTGCTCCCCCTGCAGCCATACTTCTAGTCTCTCGACAATTCATAACAGACCTTGCTGCTACACGTTACTATAGCAGTTAAATGGGTTGTTGGAAGGGGCAATCTCAGAGGGCCAGGTTGTGCTCACCCGAACACCCCAAGATCCACCTCTCCCACAGAACTTGCCGAGTCTTGATTGTGAGGTCCTCACCGGGGAGGACTTCGGGTCTAGGATCGTACACACTGAGCTCACACCACACTACGAACAGACACCACACCGGTGGGTTTTAGTAACAAGATCTTTATATAAGCAAATAGCGAGGTAGCACTCTTATGTACACAGGGGTCAAGGGACCACAAAGTCTTGGAGGATTCGGAAAGGGAGAAGCGGGACAGTCTTTTAGTCTCTGGGACAGTACGAGGCATACCCTACGCACAGCTCTCAATCCTCGAGCCGGGGGGTACGGGATGATGGTCGTACGGGCTGCTTCACCTCCGTCGAGTCGGCTCGGTCGTGATAGTGCTCTCGATGGTCCGGCCGGACCAGAGTACTCCTCGAGCCGCGAGGAGGTCAGCAGGACTCGATCTGGAGAAGTTCGTGAAGAGCCGCGACAGCGTCAGCAGGGCTCCGATGGTCTTAGTTCAGCTTGAGCCGCGACAGCGTCAGCAGGGCTCCGATGGTTCAGTTTAGCTTGAGCCGCGACAGCGTCAGCAGGGCTCGGATGATTCAGTTCAGCATGAGCCACGACAGCGTCAGCAGGGCTCCGATGGTTCAGTTCAGCTTGAGCCGCGACAGCGTCAGCAGGGCTCCGATGGTTCAGTTCAGCTTGAGCCGCGACCGCGTCAGCCGGGCTCCGATGGTTACTAGTTCAGCTCGGGCCGCGACAGCGTCAGCAGGGCTCCGATGTTCAGGATGAGTCTTCTTAGGGTCAGCCGCGATCAGATCAGCAGGGCTTTAGGTCCAAGATACAACTGCCCGCTAGTTGTCGGGCGGGCCCAGTTATAGTCCTTCGGCTCTTTGATCTCCGGACCCTCGCAGGCGGAGGTCTCAAGCCCAGGGGGCTGGTCGTTGGCGAGGTCCGGCGGTGGGCTCTTTGATCCCTTTGAAAGATGGGTCCGGGAATTCCCAGACGCCCAGCGGGTCTGGAGCCCGCCCTCGGGGAGGCTAGAGGGGGGATCGAAATTGGGCCACAGGGGAGGGCCAAAGGTGTGACAGATACCAGCCCCTCAGGGGAGGCCGGAGGTGCCCTCGAAACTCCCTGGCTTATCTCACTCGGGAGCCCTTTACCCCCCAGCCGGGACTGGCGCGCCGTTGGAGGCTGGGTTTCACTGGGGCCGGGGTCCCGCTAGGCCCAGGGAGACAGGGATGTCGGGAAGGGAAGATGGCGTGCATGCAATGTTAGGCGCTCGGAGCCGGGAGCGGGACGGGGACATGCGGCCTGGTTGTGGTTTTACGGGGGTTCGGGCTCATCGAGGGTGAGGCGACCAGGCTGCTGGGTGCAGGCTATTCTTGCGGGGACGCTGCGCAGGGGCTCAGGGTGCAGGCCTACGCTCGCAGGGTTCTGAGGGACAGAGACGGGCCACGCCACGAGGCCGGGTCCAACATGGGTCAACACTATGTTATATTTGCCAGCCCTTAGTCATTAAAAAATAAACAACAGTGACAGGAAAAATCAGAATGCACCCCAGTTAGTTAGGATAAATGTATATAGGGGGCAAACAGCTTACGGTTCAGATGTCCAATAGTCCAATAGTCAGTGGGTTAATGGAAATCGAGCAGGGTGTATGGCCCAGGCCAGGCTTCTCAGGCCTCTGAGGGCCACAGAGGGCCCGCCCTTTGCCCGGGCTTAGCCCCGCGCTGTGTCCCGCTCGCGTCCCGCTACGCGGAGGGGGTGATGGTGTTTTATGCGCCTCCGGGCGCCTGTTGCGGCGTCACTGGGAGCGCCCCCGCAAAGGCTCCTGGGGGTTGAAGTCCCCCCACTCGGCGGCCGCTCTGGTGGAGCAAGGCGGCGGCGGGGGGGACTCGGCTCCTGCTGCTGGTCTCGTTTTGGTCTCGTTCCCCGGTCCTGGCAGCACGGACACAGTGGCAAGAAATGTGTGGCAAGTTTAAAATGTTGCGTTTGGGCCCACTGTCATTTCCCCCTATGGTAGCCTAACTACACATGTTGTCGGCTGCTTTTGCTTTGCACACGTCACGAGGTAACACGCTTGTTTTTGTGCCTTTCTGTTATTTTAGAAAAAGGTTGCACATGTTTTATTAGCCAGCTCTTCTGCTGGGAGTCAGTCTGAACGTTTCGTCCAAGGCCGAGACTTGCCATTTTCAAAATAGAGAGAAGAATTTCTAGCAGGTGAAAGGTCCGGGAACGAGCTCACCAGCTCTGCACAATTTGAGATGCAGACCAGCTAATGGCAAATGCCAGGTATGACACGTAGTATCATCCGAGATATATTATTGTGAGGCCAGGCTTATGCAGATGCACCGTTAACCATGATAGGGCTTTTCATTGTGTACGGTTAATTAGTGATGCTAATTACACTACTAAGTTTTGTATGCTTTCTAGTTGCAGCACGGTTGCTTCATAATAGTGCACAATAGTTTCAAAAGATATTGTAAACTGTTCTTGTGTCTTATTTATGTTTATTATGAGAGAATGAGAGGTGATGACCTGTTACCGTGGGTCCCTGAGGGGACTAGAGTGTTGTGTTCTAGAGTGCCAACTTACCTGTTACCATCATCATTCAAAACTTTATTTCGGTTCGATTAAACCATAAAAGCACATGTAATTTACACAATTTACAATTTCAGATATGGCAATATGAGCAGGAATATCCACTCATCTCATTATCAGTGCAATCATTCATTGTAAAAATTCATCGTCATGGGAAAAAGATTTACTAAAATTAGATACAAGTTAAAAATTTAAATTAAATATTGCATTTAAAACAATTACATTTCCCTTAGTCTACACATCTCGTGAAAATGGCGCAAGACCATCTCCTCTAGAACTAACAAAAGGTCTACAGCTTAAACTTAACTTCATAATTATAGTGCTCTAATCTTTAGGAAGCAGCTTCTTACGAATATGTCACATAAAAAACAAGAACTTGGCTACAGCAGTCACATACAGTACTCCATAGCCTCCGCCAGTAAAGTAATGGGCGGGAGGCAATTACATCCGCAATTGGCCGAATGTTTAAATCCATTCTTAATGGCACTAAAGAAATGTTTCTAGGAAGACTCAAGATTTGCCTAATAAAGTTATTTTCAATAATTGTTAAGTCATTCGATGTGGTATGCCCCCAAAGTTCTGCCCCATATAACGATGCTGACCTTGCTTGAATATTGTACATTTCTAGAGGAGGGCTTAACATTTTTCAAACACAACTTTTAAAATACCCCCCACAGCCTGTGTTAGTTTTAAATTTACTCTGGTCTTCTGTGGACCCCACCTCATTTTGTCATTCAGAGATAAACCCAAATACTCGAAGATCGGCACCCTTTCGAGGGGTCTACCCTCCATCATCGGGATGGGGCAATTGGTGGTGCTGGCATTAAAGACCTGGGGGCATATTTACAAGCCCCTTGCGTCGCTTTTACGCCACCGTGGCAGCGCAAAAGATGCACCATGGTGCGGGGTATTTACAATGTGACGCAACTCCCAGATGCATCACGTTGTAAAGCCCTGCGCCAGAAGAGGCGTACCATCACAGGGGGAGGCGTTCCGGTGCAGGAACGCCTCCCAAAAGTGGCTGAGTGAAATCTACAAGATTTCACTCAGTCACTTTTGGGCCCATGTTGCGTCAAAACCCTGCGCCTGCTTGAAGCAGGTGTAAGGATTGACGCAGCATTATGAACATAGGGCCCCCCTGATCATTGCTGCAGCAATGCACCGCTTTGATGGCACAGATGCATCACGCATCTGTGACGTTTTTGCCCCATGGTACGCCGCATTGTAAATGCGGCACACCATGGGTGGCGGAGCTACGGCGCACAATAACTGGTGCATCCCTGGGGATGCGCCAGTTATTGTAAATCTGCCCCCATATACTTAGTCTTGTTGATGTTGAAAACTAGGCTCCTTTTCTTACAGAACTGGACAAACTGGTTTTACACCCGCTGCATACCCACCGCTGACCTTGAGAGCAGCAGGGTGTCGTCCGTAAACATAAGAGTGGGAAATCTTTGGGAGGCCAGTTTTGGAGAGTCTATATCTTTGATGGTAAGGAGGTCTTCTATCAAGCCATTAAGGAAGAGGGAAAAGAATGTCGGGACGAGTACACAGCCCTGCCTCACCCCCTTCACGACCGGGAATGGGGCTGTAAGCTGGCCATTCTTGCCATATCTCACTCTCGCAAAAGTCCCTTCGTGGAGTCTTTTTAGCTGATAGCATAGGTATGGCGGAACCCCCATATCAAGCAATATACTCGATAGTTGGTTTCGGTCCACCATATCAAATGCTGATTTTAAGTCCACGAAAGTTAGGTACAAACTATCCCCTTCCAGAACAATGGGGCATATTACCAACGTTAAGCGATATTTATCGCTAACGATGCTTAGCAACGAATTTTTTAACGCTAAGCATCGTCAGAAATTATCGCAGATAAGCCTTGCTATTATCAAGGTTTATCGCAAATGCGATAAAAAACGGCCGCAATGCATGAATATCGCTGAAAAGTCAGCGATATTCATGCATTACCGAGCTAATGCTCTTAGCCATGTTATCCACCTCCCATTGGATAACATGGCTAAGAACTGCTCAGGGCAGGTGTTAGTTTTTGGATGGATTTTTTGCGATACATCGATAAGGTTAATAGGCCTATAGTTAGCAGGTTCCAGCGGTGATCCCTTTTTAAAAATAGGGATAATCTCCGCCCCCAACCACGTGCAGGGTAATCATACAGCACGGAAAATTGCACTGAATAATAATAAAAGGTAGGGTATCCATACCACCTGTTCATCTCTGAAGAGATCACCCAGTATCTTATCTAAGCCAGGTGCTTTGTTCATTTGAAACATAGACAGGGCAGTCTGGACCTCAGCTGTTGTACATGGCGGTATACACCACGTGGGGTCCGATATTAAAAGGCTTGGCGGGAGTTCACTTGCCTCAGATACTAAATTTGAGTACAAGTCTCTAAAATAAAGGCGCCATGCTTCCTCAGAGATATTTATATCAATGGTAGACTTGCCCTCTGGTTTCCCTGTATGGACAAGGTTCCAGAAGGTCCGCGGGTCCTTCGCTTCAAAGGCAGACTTAATTGCCTGCCAACGTTCTACTTCCCACTCTGATTTTGCGTTAAAAATAATTCGTTTGTAGGCATGCCTTGCTTCTACAACGCATGCCCTATTTCCTTGTTTGAGAGCCATGAGCAATTCGCACTTTGCTTTCCTACAACCCCTGTTATACCAGGGGCTCCTATCGCCCAAAGATTTGTGCTTAAGAGGCTTTGTGTTATAAAAGAAAGCCTTGAGTGATACCACTAAATCCTGATGAAGTTCACCTAAGTCCACACATACCCCACTTCGGATGGAGTTCCCTTGCGCTTGTGCTTTACTCGCTTTTTCGAGAAAAGGGATTATATTTTCATATAGTTTTGCCATATTATCCCCAGAATGTTTGATGGTCGCCCAACGTATACACCTCCCTCCATCTACAATTCTAATTTCCCTACTTGGGGAGCTTTCCATACTTTGTTCTGCTTCTGGCATGCAGAAATCCATCAGAATAACTAGTGGATTATGGCCACTTTCCATTCACTGGGTAACACAGAAATCTAAGATTTTTTGCCACACCTCTATACTAACTAAGATGTAGTGAATAACTGATGCATGACCCAGTCCTCTGTACGTTGTCTGACCTGGGTTATCACCCTGAAACCTCCCATTACACGCCCTTAAGGAGAACATGTGGGTAAGGGAAATCATTTGCAGTACCAGTGGGAACCAGCTCTTTACTGGATACAAATTTGGGGCTGGGACTAACCAGGTTTCGTCTTCTTCTGTAGTGATCGGTTGCACGCCGTTTAAAGGCCCATATTGACAGTTAAAATCTCCACCGATCATGAATACAACATCACCCGGGAGAGAGTTCAGAAGCAATGTCAGGGAATCCAGGGTTTGAGAGGTACCAGCATACCGTGTTGACCGAGAGTAGATGTTAATAAGTGCTAGTTTCTGAATGTTATTGTGGGTCAACAGGATACATTTTATATCGGGGAAGTTAGTAACAACTCTTTTTGCCGTGAATCCTAGATGTGTTCCTACCCAGATACACAGGCTCAACGAAGGTCTACCTTTTGGGCCCTTAGTACCTGGCTCATGGAAAGATAGATATCTCATTCTATGGATAGGAGTAACAGCCCATGTCTCCTGGAATAAACAGATCCCATGGAGGTCGACAAAAGCACACCACTCCAGTGAATCTAGTTTTGCCGACAACCCAGCGATGTTCCAGGACAACACTTTAGGGCCCCCTGTTGGCCCCCCAGGCCCAATCCCCTCAGTTAACTGTATAACCTAGCTCTCCGGTCTACCCTTTAGATAACTTAGCATGCGCGCAGGAGGTGATAGTTGAGGGCTGCCTCCAGTGGCAGTGGGTACTATAGATTTATCCGCCAATGTCACTTGGCCATCATAATCAACATCTGCATCGCTAGCACCCAGATAGAAACTTCCTTTAACATTCTCACCTTCCTCTCTAGACACTAAAAGTTCTTTAGATCCAACGATCCCACCTTTATTTTCAATCCTCACCATCTCCTGAATAGTGTGTACAGGTTTAGATGGAAGCGATAATGGTCAGTCCACCTGTTCCAGTCCACTAAACCTATTACTTACAGGGAACCCCAACTGATACTCATTACCCCGCCTCCTACCATGTCCTCCTGCTTCATTCCTAGTTCCAGATTGAATTTGCCAATCACCATGATTATCAGGACAGAAAGGGATAGGGATGAAAGTTGGACGAGGGTAAAAATAAGCTAGCCCCAATGATTGAATTGTCGTATCGGAATTCCTTAAGGAACCCCTACAAACATGATCAACTGCCCTACAATCCTTGAAATTAATCACAATACAATCCCCATCCACGTCTTTTGGTCTACATCCAACCCAGCTGACTCTTCTAGCAAACAGAATCTGGCTTCGTACATTACTTGGCAGGGGCCTGTTTATATTCAGCCAATGGATTACTTTGTTTTTTAATTCCATATAAGTTTCAGTTCTGTTTGTATCCAGTTTGGGGACCCCAACTAATGCAATGACATAGGGTGTACTTTCTTGCGGAAGATCTGTCCGTTGCAAGTCTAAGTTAGGATTGCCATCCTTCAGTTGGCTTGAGGAGATTTTAACTGGAGATTTCGATTTTAGCACTCCTGCACGTCGCAGTTCGTCAGCGGTGTCTTTGTCGTAGTTACAAGGTCCTACCAATCTGGGTACTTGCATTGGACTTGCCACGGGGTTTGAGGGACAGATCATTGGATGTGTAGGGCTAGAAGCGACTACTGCAGTTCTTACCATGGGTTGTACCGTTTTAGTCATCACATTTTCCATATAGGCCTTGCTCTTTTTTGCCAGCTCCTCTATATTCACTAGCCTTTGTTCAATCGAGGACAGACTTCCTTCTAGGGGCAGAAGCATAGAAGCCATTAGGACACTTAGTTTTTCCAAAAGCAATTCTTCATTAAAGGGAAATATGGGTGTAGTACTAGCATCTACTCTGGGATCACTTAAAGGGAGGTGTTCATTTTCTATTGGCTCTGGGGTGGAAGCCCTTTGAGAAATGTTGGGTTTGGACTGCTTTGGTCTTCTACCCCGTAGTGGGGCCCCCGTCCGCTTCCCTTTTGGGATGGCTCCTTCTTTGAGGATATTAGACTCCAAAATGGTACTTGAATCTTCCCCAGCAATTACTGCCTTCTCAAGTATCACAATATTCGTTAGACAGTCGTTCCCACCTTCCAAATTTGTCAGGTTCCCACTCAACGGTTTTAACGCTCCTGGTTGCCCTGCATTGACCCCAGTGTGGGGAACAAATTCTGGAGTACGGGCTTGAGCCAAAGGACCCCGCGAGGATCTCTTAGAGAAAGCCGGATCCAGAGAAAGACGGCGTTCTGTGATAGATATTTCTTTTTCCAGAACCGAAGATGCCCGCAAAATGAATTGGTTCAAGTTCCCGGCTACATGCCCTGCCGTTGTTGGTTTCATACCTCGACGACTCGCCATTACCCCCAATGGTGGAATATAAGGTCATCAAATACTTACACCTCCCAGAGTAGGCGTTAGACAGTAGGCCCAGTTCGGTCTCCTACGGGCAACAACGGGCTTAAACGGGCCCGCCCTTGGCCCGACGCGACCCGCGCGTGGTCCCGCGACGCGGGGGCTCCCGTCACTTTTAAGCGCCTCCGGCGCAGAATTGGCAGCAACCTCTGGAAAGGTTAGGAGGGCAAGTGAGGCACTATGGGCTAGTCTGGATTGATGTCCAGAGGTACTGACGTGGTATGGTGACTCAGGGGCATATTATAAGAACTGTCCAGGGAGGACCTGGCCCGGCAGTTCTGTCTGGACTGTTCCCATGAGGCACAGGGTCAATACTGATTTGCATATGGTTGAGTCCAAACTGGAATGGCATGGTGAGCAAATAAATGATGGATTCGGATCTGTGTCCTGGGGTGAATGTATGACATTGTTTTGAATTCCATCTGTCATTTGCCCATTTTGCACTCGGTGAGGGGACCAGGTCTCAATTGGTCACCTGAGGGAGCCCACATCGTAGTGCGCCCTCATCATCGGTTGTTATGTGGGACTCCATTCCTCCTCCATTCCTCCTCCTCCTACCGCCCCATGCCCCAAGGCATGGATTCCAGGGCTCCAGATGGGCCCTGGTGAGCAGTGGCACGGTTTGGGGCATTCTTCCCTCCTTGTAGCCCCAAACAACCTCCCCCACCCCTGGTCGCAGTCAGGACCTGGTGTTCATTAACAGGATGTCAGGCATTCATCCCTCCTCCTACCCCAACACCCTCCCCCACCTCAGGCATGGAGTCCAGGGCCCCAGATAGGGCCTGGCGAGCAGTGGCAGAATGAGAGGCATTCTTCCCTCCTCTTACCCCAACATCATCCCCCAACCCCTGGCAGGACCTGGTGAGCAGTGGCAGAACGTGAGGCATTCATCCCTCCTCTTACCCCAACCTCCCCCTGCCCCAGATAGGACCTGGTGAGCAGTGGCAGGACGTGGGGCATTCAACCCACCTCTCCTACCCCCAACATCCTCCCCCACCTCTGAGGTCGCACCTGGCGAACAGTAGCAGCATGTGGGGCATTCATCCCTCCTCCTAAACCACCTCCACTACCCCCGCCCCAGACAGGATCCAGGTGAGCAGTGGTGCAAGACGAGCTGCTCTGGGAGCCTATTTATGTCCCCCTCCCCCCTGCCTTGTGATCAGTGGTAAAAGTGCTGCTCTGAGAGCCTGCCCCCCCCCGGTGAGCAGTAGTGAAAGTGCTGCTCTGAGAGCCTGTCCACCCCCCTGGTGAGCAGTGGTGAAAGAGCTGCTCTGAGAGCCTGTCCACCCCCCTGGTGAGCAGTGGTAAAAGTGCTGCTCTGAGAGCCTGCCCCCCCCCTCCCCCCCTGGTGAGCAGTGGTGAAAGCTGCTCTGAAAGCCTGTCCCCCCCTGGTGAGCTGTAGTGAAAGAGCTGCTCTGAGAGCCTGTCCCCCCAGTGAGCAGTGGTGAAAGAGCTGCTCTGAGAGCCTGCCCCATCCTGGTGAGCAGTGGTGAAAGAGCTGCTCTGAGAGCCTGTCCCCCCCTGGTGAGCAGTGGTGAAAGAGCTGCTCTGAGAGCCTGTCCCCCTCCTCCTGGTGAGCAGTGGTGAAAGAGATGCTCTAAAATCCTGACCCCCCCAGGTCCTGGTGAGCAGTGGTGACAGAGCTGCTCTGAGAGCCTGCCCCCCCCACCCCCCCCTGGTGAGCAGTGGTGAAAGAGCTGCTCTGAGAGCCTGCCCCCCCGGTGAGCAGTGGTGAAAGAGCTGCTCTGAGAGCCTGTCCACCCCCCTGGTGAGCAGTGGTAAAAGTGCTGCTCTGAGAGCCTGTCCACCCCCCAGTGAGCAGTGGTGAAAGTGCTGCTCTGAGAGCCTGCCCCCCCCCCCGGTGAGCAGTAGTGAAAGTGCTGCTCTGAGAGCCTGTCCACCCCCCTGGTGAGCAGTGGTGAAAGAGCTGCTCTGAGAGCCTGTCCACCCCCCTGGTGAGCAGTGGTAAAAGTGCTGCTCTGAGAGCCTGCCCCCCCCTCCCCCCCTGGTGAGCAGTGGTGAAAGCTGCTCTGAAAGCCTGTCCCCCCCTGGTGAGCTGTAGTGAAAGAGCTGCTCTGAGAGCCTGTCCCCCCAGTGAGCAGTGGTGAAAGAGCTGCTCTGAGAGCCTGCCCCATCCTGGTGAGCAGTGGTGAAAGAGCTGCTCTGAGAGCCTGTCCCCCCCTGGTGAGCAGTGGTGAAAGAGCTGCTCTGAGAGCCTGTCCCCCTCCTCCTGTTGAGCAGTGGTGAAAGAGATGCTCTAAAATCCTGACCCCCCCCAGGTCCTGGTGAGCAGTGGTGACAGAGCTGCTCTGAGAGCCTGCCCACCCCCCCTGGTGAGCAGTGGTGAAAGAGCTGCTCTGAGAGCCTGCCCCCCCCCGGTGAGCAGTGGTGAAAGAGCTGCTCTGAGAGCCTGTGCCCCCCGGTGAGCAGTGGTGAAAGAGCTGCTCTGAGAGCCTGTCCCCCCCTGGTTAGCAGTGGTGAAAGAGCTGCTCTGAGAGCCTGTCCCCCCCGGGGAGCAGTGGTGAAAGAGCTGCTCTGAGAGCCTGCCCCACCCTGGTTAGCAGTGGTGAAAGAGCTGCTCTGAGAGCCTGTCCCCCCCTGGTGAGCAGTGGTGAGAGAGCTGCTCTGAGAGCCTGTGCCCCCTGGTGAGCAATGGTGAAGAGCTGCTCTGAGAGCCTGTCCCCCCCCCTGGTGAGCAGTGGTGAAAGAGCTTCTCTGAGACCCTGTACCCCCTTGGTGAGCAGTGGTGAAAGAGCTGCTCTGAGAGCCTGTCCCCCCCAGTGAGCAGTGGTGAAAGAGCTGCTCTGAGAGCACCCCTGGTGAGCAGTGGTGAAAGAGCTGCTCTGAGAGCCTGCCCCCCCCTGGTGAGCAGTGGTGAAAGAGCTGCTCTGAGAGCCTGCCCCCCCCCTGGTGAGCAGTGGTGAAAGAGCTGCTCTGAGAGCCTGTCCCCCCCGGTGAGCAGTGGTGAAAGAGCTCCTCTGAGAGCCTGTACCCCCCACCCCGGTGAGCTGTTTATTTATTTATTTATTATTTATTTATTTATGCATTTTTATATAGCGCGGACTTTACCCGAAGGTGTCAGAGCGCTTCACAATAGGAACAGAACTGATACATGAGAACATTACAAGTGAGCAAAATACAAAGGCAAACGTTACATTAAATGAAGCACAATTACAATTGTGCGCCAACAAAGTATAAGAGGTAGTAAACGGTGCATTACAAAAGTGACAATCGTGAGTCAACAAAATACAAGAGGTAGCAAACGGTGCATTGCAGGAGGAAAAAGTGACGTGTGCAGGTTACAAAAAGCATAAAAAATAAATATAGAGGTATAATACTGCAATATATGGAGGACACTCCAGCACAAGAACAAACGATACGTAGGCACTGGTGGCACGTGTGCAGGTGTCAAAACAAACAAATGTAGGAGGTAGAAAACAGTGTGTTACCGGAGAGAGTGACGGGTGCAAGTCACCCATGAGTCCCAGACACAGGAGGAAGGACAATACTGCAATAAGAGGCAGACTCTCAAACCACAAGAACACACTGGGAAGACACTTCCATAGTCAAATAAAGTAGGTTTTTCAGTAGTTGAAGGGCTTCCTTCAGATAGCAGAGAGGGCATCAATTACATTTGGAAATGTCTTTGAAGAAGGAGAACTTTGAGGTCAGATTTGAAGGCTTGGGAGGAGGAGGTGGTCCGGAGCTGAGGCGGAAGTGAGTTCCAGATTCTCACTGCGCTGCCTGAAAAGGATTGGGCCATCGATCTCTCCTTCTTGAAAGTGGGAGGTTCAAGCAGTTCGTGATGGTCTAGAGCCTCCAGAGAGTTTCAGTTTATTCGCCAGGTAGCGCGGAGAGGAGGAGTGCAAGGCTTTATGGGTGATGCAGGCAGTCTTGTAGATAGCTCTAGCCTCGATGGGGAGCCAGCGGAGGGAGGATAACATGGGAGTGATGTGGTCGCTTCTTTTGGCCCCATAAATTAAACGAGCTGCTGAATGTAGAACAGACTTAAGGGGGGATAGGTGGGATTTGGGGAGGCCAGTCAGAAGAGAATTGCAGTAGTCCAGTCTGGAGAGGACCAGCGATTGGACCAGGGTTTTGAGGTCATGCACCGGGAAGAAGTGACGAATCCCCCAAAGAAGGCGCAGTTGGTATCGGGCAGACTTTGCAATTGAATTAATGTGGGAGAGTAGATTGAGTTTTGTGTCGAGTATGACACCAAGGGATTTTGCGCTGTCGACAATGATGGGATTAGTGTTCAGCAGATTCATCTGGTCCATCCATGATTGCACCGGGGGAGGAGAAAGTGAGGAGGAGAGGAGGAGGAACTCAGTTTTGGAGGGGTTCTGGATCAGTTGATGTGTTGACATCCAGTTATGAATGGAGTCGAGGGTAGAGCTTAGGACAGAGAGATCGTGCGTGGAGGCAACCTTGAGGTAGATTTGAGTGTCTTCAGCGTAGAGGTGATATTTGACCCCAGATTTACTTAGGAGATTTCCCAGAGGTTCCAAATAGAGATTGAACAATGTGGGAGCAAGAATAGAGCCTTGGGGAACACCTTGACCCACCGCCAAAGGAGGTGAAAGACTGTCCGCTATTTTGATCATTCGGCATCTATCAGAAAGGAAAGAAGCAAACCATTTAAGCACGGTGCCCTCCATGCCCATTCTCTGTTGAAGGGTGTTGAGGAGGGTGTTGTGGTTGACAGTGTCAAAGGCTTCCGAAAGGTCAAGGAGAATTAGAAGACAAGACCCCCCCGAGTCTAGTATTCTCAGCGCGTCATCGATCACTTGCAGCAGGGCAGTTTCAGTGCTGCAGTTTTGGATGAAGCCGGACTGAAAATTGTCAAGAAGATCATTTTCCTTGATATGACGTGAGAGTTGTTTCGCTACACATCTTTCTGTGATCTTCGCAAAAAAGGGTAGGTTAGTGATGGGGCGAAAGTTGTTGAGGTCATTCGCATCCGCAGTGGGTTTTTTAAGCAGAGGGGTGACCTGTCCAGTTTTGAAGGGAACAGGAAGGGAGCCTTGACAGAGGGAGAGGTTGACCAGAGTGGTCCAATAGGAAAGGGAATGGGTATAGAAGTCAATGGCAATGGCACTGGGGATGGGGTCGAGCGAGTGGTTGGAGGGCTTTGTTTCGAGGATGCACTTGAGGAGGACTTCTTCAGAGATGGGGTCGAAGTTCTGCCAGATGGCTAGTGATTTGCGCTCCTCTGGAGGGGTAGGATGAGCAACCTGAACCACAAGTGATTTCACTTTTTCGTCAAAGAATACAGCGAAATCAGCAGCTTTCTTTGTAGAATCCTCCAATTTGGAGGTTGGGGGAGAGTAGTTAGAGGTCTTGATGAGATCAAATAGTTTTTTGGGTCTATTTTTGGCTGAGTCAAGGAGGGTTCTGAAGTGCGATGCTTTCCCAAGGAAGATGTGCTTGTGCTACTTGGATCTTGCTGAACGAAGCGTGGCCAAATTATTGGTGGAGGGCGCTTGCCTCCATTGTTTCTCCAGGAGTCGTAGGTGCTTCCTCTCTTCATAGAGGGATTTGTTGAACCAGGGTGCTGAGGGAATGGGCCTTTTCTTTTTACTTTGGAGAGGAGCGACATTATTGATTTCTATTGCAAGGACTGAGAGGCATTGGGTGGTGAGATCGTCAACATCTAGGTTTGGGTCTAGCCTTGGAAGTGACTGCAAAGCTGATTCACAGAGGGAAACAGTGTCAATGTTTTTAGTGTCACGGAACCAGGAGGTAGCCCTCTTAGGTTGGCCAAGAGTTATAGAGTGTGCTAGGTGAAGAGAGAATGGAATGAGGAGGTGGTCAGACCAGTCTACGTGAATAGGGGTAGCGATAGAAAGCATGCCTGCTTTAGAAATAAAAAGGTCCAGGATTGAGTCCTTAGAGTGTGTTGATTCTGTGCAGTGTTGGGTAAGATCGTTTGTAGAGAGGAAGGTGGCCAGCAGGTTCGCGGACGAGTCTTGCAGAGTGCCTCAGTGGAGATTGAAGTCACCCACGAAGGTCTGATTGTCACTTTGCGAGTATTGGTCGCTGATGAAGTCAGTGAGTTCCTCCATAAACAAAGGGCCGCTGCCAGGTGGGCGGTATATGACATGGAATCTGAGGGGTGAGCGGTGGTGTAGTTGAAGCTCAAGAGATAGACATTCAAAAGTGCAGAATGCGCTGATGGGAAAAGCCTTAAGTTGAAGGGAGTTTGTAAAGATGACTGCAACACCTCTCCCAACTTTGATAGGTCTGTCATACCTGAAGATAGAGTAGCCTGTGGGTAATAGGAGATCAAACATAGAGTGAGAGGTATCGTTGAACCAGGTCTCTGTTAAGAAGAACAGGTCAATATTGTGAAGGGTGATGGTATCAGAGATTTCGAGTTTGTGCTTTATTGCAGATCTGCAGTTGTGGAGCAGACAGCGCAGCTCTGTCAAGACAGTTTTGGTGATGGGGGCACTTGGGCTAAGAAGGGTGATAGGGATATTGTGCTTACACGGGGGTGCACGGGAGGGTTTAGGAGGATGCTTGGTTCTGACAGAGGAGATGGTCGGAATAGTGTAGATAGTTGGGTTACTCTGAGATGTAGGTTGAAGAAGGGTGGCGCTCATGGGCTTGTGTGAGTGAGCGATGTTTGCGGACGACAGGTTATGCTTGGCTATGATGGGGTGAGGGAGCGAGGTGCATCTCGTGGGAAGGTGAGAGTTTTCCAAAGGAGTTGAGGTGAATGGGAAAGTGGAAATCTTAGAGCTTAGAAGTGAAATGGAAGCTACAAGCTGGGAGAAGGAGGTGATAAGAGAGCCTAGCTTATTTTCAAGAGAGAGTAGGGCAGAGCACGGAAGGTTGGGTGTCTCGATGACAAAAGGATGGGGTGAAATAGGTGGTGGAGGGCTGGGAGAGGTGGGGGGGCAGGAGGAGAGTTGGGGTATAGGGTTCATAGGTGGGGAAAGGTGGAGGTTGAGAGCGGGGGTTGGTTTATCGGATGTGAAGGGAGAGTTGTCTTTGTTGGCATTGCACGAAGGAAAGGAATTGAGGACATATTTAGGAGGAGATAGGTGCGGATCAAGGCGGTGGGGTAAAAGGAGAGGGGAGGACTGTGAGGTGTCATAGGAGTGTAGGAGGTTTGGAAGGAAAAGGGAGGAGGTGGTTGGAGAGGTCCTCCTGTTGGCTAGGAGGGGTGGCTGTGAGAGAACCGGCATCTGGCAGAGTGAGAGTGGCATATAACCGCGAGGATTATAATGCACTTAAGAGTATATGGTATGCGATATCATGGAAACGGCTAAGGGATGGATCCCGAAAGCCGCAGACAGGCTCAGCTCATGCCAGAGCACTATCTCACACGATTCCAAGCACTCTGCCTTCAGGATTGTTAAGGCCTGCCATAGGAGTGACTGATAGGAGATCTGTGTGTCCATTTTAGGGTTAGATATAGGTATACTATATCTAAAGCAAAGGGTGATTACACCACCTTGCCCCAGCTGTCAAGCAGCCAGTTGTGTCAGATTTGGATGGCCAGCCAGGGGTGGCATAATACATGCTGCAGCCCCTGGTAGGCCCTGGGTACACCTATGCCCTGGGTACCTAAGGTACACTGTACAGGGACTGATAAGGTGACTCAGTATCCAATTGGATATGTACCTAGGGTACATGGAATCCATTTTACAGAGAGAGCAGTAGGCCTGGGGCCCTGAATAGCAGGGTCCCAGGTCAACTAAGTCAGAAAACCAGCCAAACACCAGGCAAAAAGTTGGGGGCAAACATAGTCAGGGATCTACCTTCCTACATATGATAGTCGTTTTTTTTCTTCGAGGTCATGTTGTCTCCGTTTCTCTTCTAGATCCCCCTCCAGCCGTAGTTGCTCGAGGGCTATCTTTTTCTCGGCTAGCTGGAGTTCCCCGTCTAGCCGGAGCCGTGCAAGCTCCAATTCGTGTAGCCGGTTGCGCTCTCGTTCTCGAGCGTCTTCATAGATGAGGTCCGCATTTAGTGTTGCGTTTCCTTCCCCCGTCGGGGGTGCGCTGATTTCCGGTTGCCCGTTCGGGCTATTCTCCTCTTGGGGTGGTCTGTCTCGGGTTTCCACCCAGGCTTGTAGGGCCAATTTGAAGTCCTCTTTTGTGCTCAGGCCAGTGGTAGCGATACCCATGTCTTTACAGAATTGTTTTAGTTCCTTGTGGCTGCATTCTTCTTGTGAGAAGTTGGCCTGGTAGGGGATGTTTCCAATTCTGGAACCACCTACTACCTGACCAAACAATCCCTTATGGTGTCTGGTTGTAAGTCAACCTTATTAGACAAGCTATCCTAGGGGTAGCATGGACTAAGCAGCCTAAAGGCTTAACTTAAGAGGTCGTGTTAAGCGAGCTGTTTTACCACATACAATCCTGTAATACCAAATGAAAGGACACCACACAAGTATATATTATAAAAATATATGTGTTTATTACTAAAAACAATCCCCAGTATTCTTTATGAATAAAGGGGCACAAGCGTTAAATCAAAAAGCACTGTTTAAACATACAAGTTGCACAATTATGGATGAGGGCGGGGGGCCACTCAAACCATATACTAAACAAGTGGTATAAGAGAGGCCACTCGAACAGTGGTTAGGCCTAGGGCCTAGGGAATCGCTGGGAGCAGTCGGGACAAGCAATGCTGAAGTCGGGAATGGCCCTCGGGATTCGGGAGATGTGCGGAAAGCGCACGCATGCACCAATGTTAACCAATGGTGCGTAAAAGTCAAATAGTTAAAGTTTAAGGACACTTCCGCTGAACCTAGAGGAACAAAACTTAACACACAGACCCTAGAGGTGTGCACCAGTGTGGGAACACCGGCGGAGCAAAGTTACCTCACCCACAGGAAGTGGGTGCACAGGGTCGAAGTGGCGTCGGGTTTTGACACGCAGGCTCTTGGTGCTTGAAGCTGAAAGGGCTGCAGGCAGGGTGAAGACGAAGTGTCCGGTGGAGTCCAAGGGTGGACTCAAGTTGTAGAGTACCTGAAAGCAGAGGGGACAGAGTCTGGGTCACTCAGCAGTGACCAGGGTGGAACCAGGACGGAACCAGGCAATGTCGGGCGCAATCAGGTGGTCGTCGAGGCGCTTCTCTTCGCTGTCACGTGGGCTCTGGGGCATCTGCGACGTCCAGGAGCAGGTCACGATCTGTCCCACGCAGGCTCTCACCGTCGGTGCAGTCGGCTTCCGGTTTGGAGCAAACAAGCCTTGGTAAGAGCAATCCACGCGGGATTGGAAGATGGCGTCTCACTCGGACCAGGAAGGTCAGAGTCGGGGCTCCCTTTCAGGGGAGCTGGTGTGGATCTGGAGCAACCAGAATCACGAGTCTTCTTTTGTAGTTCGTCGGCACAGGGACCACAAGCCAGCTGGCAAGTGACCGGGCCAACGCGTTGAGCCAAATCGTGCCAAAGGGCCCCACGCAGCACTCGTCGAGTGTGGAGGGCTGAACTTCGGCTCAGGAGTAGCTCAGGGTGGGGGCTTCTCAAACCCCGGTGTACAGCTTCGAGGGTCACTCGTGGGCTGCACGGTCAGCGTCTCGTGGTCACTTCAAGATGGCGTGCCCCACGCTTCCGGTCGCCTCCACGGGTCTCAGCTTTGCAGGGACTGTGGATCGGGCTGTTAGAAGCTGGGCAGGCTTGATCTCGTCGATCTCAGTCGCTCGAGTTCCGGCGGGAACTGCAACTAAGTAGACGTCGAGGGCTGGATGGTGCCTGCTGCTGCAGGGTGGTCACTCCTTGACCACAAGGGAGATTCTTCGGGCTTCCACGTTGAGATGGAGGGCGAAGGGTCCAGAATATCGTTTCAAATGTTTCTTCCAGGAAATCTGATGTGCATTGGCACTGCTCCCACTCTTATTCGAATCTGGTGGGCGTGATTACCTGCTAGGTCCCCTCCTATGGGTGGGACCCAGGAAGTGGGTGGATACACCCCCTTCCTTTGATCCAGGCCGCCCTGGCACGAGGGCTGGAGTGCCCCAGAACCGGTTTGGCCGGATTATGCAAGGGGCAGCCTTGTGCGCCCCAGGCAGTGTCTGGTTTCTTTCAAACCTCCCTGCTACAATACACTATCTCCTGTCTGGAGGGCGGTGACACCCTCCTGTGACAGGAAACCCTTTGTCCAGGACCCCCTTGACTGGGTTTCGGTCAGCTCCAGGGGTCCAGACATTTGTCTGTGGCAGAGGCATCCATTTTGTGGATCTTAAGGCCTTTGGAGAAATCAACTGCATTAAAGTGAAGTAACATGTCTTACCCCTCTAGAGGGGTGGAATGCCATCCCCGTCGCCAGAACTGGCGAGGGGATGGTATTCCAAAGCGTATGACACCTTACACGACATGTTTTGATAAAGCCAAACCAGAGTTGCTAAATAACCGCGAGGATTATAAGGCACTTAATAGTATATGGTATGGCATTATCCTGAAACAGCTTAGGGATTTGTTCCCGACGGCTGCAGACAGGCTCAGCTCATGCTAGAGCTCCATCTCACATAAAAACCATGCACCCAGCCTCCAGGATTGGTGAGGCCTGTCTATAGGAGTGGCTCACAGGTTTACATGTGTCCAGATATAGGTTTAGACATAGGTATACTATATCTAAGCAAGGGGTGTGTACACCACCTTACCCCAGCTGAGTGATCAGCCAGTTGTGTCAATTTAAGAACCAGCCAGGGGTGGCAAAAGATATGCTGCAGCCCCTGGTAGGCCTTAGTGGCTCCTGTGCCCTGTGCACCTATAGTGCATTCTACAGGGGCTGACAAGGAGTCCATTTCCAATTGGTATGTGCCTATAGCACATGTGTCATTAATTTAGTGAGAGAACAGCAGGCTGGGGGTCTGATCAGCAGGCCCACAGCCTCAGTAGTCGAAAACCAGTGAAGCAAAAAGCAAAAATTTGGGGTGACCATAGGATAGCAGACCCTACTCTCCTACACTTCTATCTTCTCTTTCTGGAATTCGGCAGGTAGGTTGGTTCCTTGGGTCATCATGGTCTCCGTGTGTTTTTCCGACGTAGCGGGTAGATCCCTCTCTGTACGATTTTGCGTGGGCTCGGATCGCAGCGCCTGCCACCAATGTTAGAAAGGTGAACCCGGGGGCGGCAGAAGGTGTCTGACTGACCACCCCTAGGTCTACCCCTCCTTCAGAGAAGGGACCGAGCGATATCGAGAGGCCTCCGACGGGAGGGCCCTCTCCTAGGATCGTACAGCAGAGTAATCACACCACTACAAAAGTACACCACACGTGGATAGCATTTTCAATCTTTATCTGGCAATAAGTATCGTTTCAATATATACAGCAGATCCGGAGATCTAGAAAGTCTCGTGGCAAGGGGGGCAAGGTAGCGGGACAGTCTTATCGATGATCAGTTGTAAGGAGACCCTACGCAGAGCTCTCAATCCTCGAGCTGGGGGGTTCCGGGAAGTTGGGCCGCGGCCGCGCCAGCAGGCTCCAAGGTGGTTACAGTGACGATGGACCGCGGCAGCGCCAGCAGGCTCCAAGGTGGTTTAGCGAGTATGGACCGCGGCAGCGCCAGCAGGCTCCAAGGTGGTTACAGCGAAGATGGACCGCGGCAGCGCCAGCAGGTTCCAGGGAGAACAGCAAGATGAGTTTGTCTCAGGGTCAGCCGCGACAGCATCAGCAGGCCTTCTCGACTCCGGGATACAACTGCCGTCCTACTCCGGGGCTGGCCCAGATATAGGTCTGGAGTCCTTTGATGTCCGGACCCTCTCGCCTCGGGGTCAGAGGGGCAGGGATGATGGTGTCCAGACACCCAGCAGGGGGGTGGAGCCAGCGCCCAGGGAGGCCGGAGGCCGATCGAAACCAGGCATCCGGGGATGGTTGGAGAGCCATCGAAACTCCCCTCTCCTTGTCTCTGGTTGAGTGGCCACTCTACCACCCGGAGGGCTCTTGGTGCCTTGATGGCGGGCTCGCTGGGGCCGTGGCCGCGGCTGGGCCGGGACCATGTGTCTGTGACGTGATGGGCCCAAGATGGCGTCGGGCCTGGAATGAGGGTCCGGGGTGGGCACCGGACCGGTAATGCTGGGGCGGCCCGAGGGTGCCGCGTCAGTGGTTGTGGGCTGCCGGGTGGCGGATCTGGTGGTTGGTAGGTCGTGCAGAGGTGTGCCCGAGGCCGACCGGGCTGGATGGAGGGCCGATGTCGTCCGGGGCCCGCCATGCGGGAGGGGTAGGACCACGCCACGAGGCCGGGTCCAACACAAATACAACAAACAAAAATGAAATACAGAACAAGAAAATGATTGAACAATGCAGTAGATACAACTTAACTTATAAAGTCTTTAAGATAGTTAAGAGTTTTCTTGACACGAGTGCTACTCCTGATTTGAGATTCTTCAGATTCATTAGAACAGGATGAATTACAATTGAACAGATTCTTATTCAAAGTGCATTCTTTAACAATGGCTACACGATTTAAATTCCAAATCTTGCCATTCTCTAATTTTACAGAATTCTTAAAACATTTAATGACATGCATAGGAGCAGAACATTTTGACCAAGATGAAGCTCCAACAGGTGCTCTGACCCTAACCAAATCACCAACCATTACTTTCCCTTCCTTTACTCTTTTCCTTTCATCAAAAAAATTTTGGGGCATATTATCAAGGGCCTTAATTCATGTGTTAGAGACCTTTTCCGATTGCTAACGCATGAATTAATTATCGCCCTATTATCAATGTGTCGCTAACTCCGGTTAGCGACGCATTTCATGCGTTTTTCATCGCCCCCGCGCTGGGGACGATGAATAACGGTAATGAGATGCAGGGTGGGCGTTCCCACATCTAACCACATGTAAAATGTGGTTGGAGGTGGGATTGCCTTATTCACAAGGCAGGCGTTGGGAGAAGGAGACTTGCGATAAACGCGTCTATCACAGGTCTCCCAACGCCTGCTTTTGGTACGTGTTAGGCATTGCTAACATGAGGGGGTGGATCATAAAGCTGAATCCACCCCCCCATATTATCAAGGCACACATTAGCTCATGAAAACAGTGCTTGTTTTGACGCGCTAATGCGACTTATCGACGATTTCACATCGCCTGTTGGCTTTAGTGTTCAGAATACGCTGCTAACAGGTGATGTGAAATCGGCGATAGATTTTCCACGTTATCAACGCTGTGCGATATTTTTTGCACAGGGTTGATAATATGCCCCTCTGTTTTTAAAACGGAGTCTCTCTTCTCTGACTCTCCAATCTCCAACACTATTATCTTTAACCACTTTACCCCAAACATCCATCATGGACATAAACTAGTATTTGGAGTTCTACCCTTAAATAATTCAAAAGGTTTTTTTTTGTTGACATTTGAGGTGAAAATCTGTGTGCCAAAATACATTTCTGCAACTCTTCCTTCCAATCTAGTGTATTTACCGTTGAAAGTTGAATATTTTCCTTTACACTCTGTTAAACCTTTCCACTGTTCCATTTGTTTCTGGATGATACACAGAAGACTTTTTATGCTTGATCCCACAAGATACCAAAAATTCAGACATCATACTAGAACAGAATTAAGGACCATTATCTGATAAAAGACTTTTTGGAAACCCTTCTCTTCTGAAAATTTCCTTCAAAAAAGAAACAACACATGAAGACGTAACTTCCGATACCGATAAAATCTCAACCCATCTTGAGTACAAGTCAATTAACACAATAAGATAGGGAGTGCGATGTTCACCAGCAAGTGGACCAACAACATCAATTGCAACATCTTCCCAAGGACCACTCGGTACATTGCGACACACCATAGGAGCAGTCCGAGAAATAAGGATCTTATCACTTACTCTATATTGCAAACACTCTCTTACTTCTCTTTCAATTTCCAGACCGATACCTGGCCACAAAAAAGAACAATGCATTCTTTCTTTCGTTTTTACAATGCCCAAATGACCTTGATGAGCCTCTTCAATTATTCTCTTTCTTAAAGAGATAGGAGGAATTAATTTTGTTCCCCTTAAAAGAATACCATTTTCCACAGATAGTTTGTTTACTACCAAATGCCAAACCTTAGACAAAGACTTATCAAATTTTGAATTATTTAAAATCAAATTAATCCCCTTAGAAATTTCACTATCCTTTCCATTTTCTTCCAACCACTCCTCCTCAAGTATAACACCAGAAGTGACTTCACAAACATTTACCTCATTTTCATACATTTCTTCCGCTACATCACCTTCAGAAACATAACCAACTAAACGTGAAAGACAGTCTGCAGTCACATTTTCTACACCTGGTATATAATCCACACTAAAATTAAATTCTTGTAATACAACCGTTGTCGGCACTGTTGAGAATGATGCGCACATGCCAATTTGTATCATTACTATTCTTCTGATATAATGTCAGCATTTCTGCCAATTGTATGTAAATGTTTTGGAATGCTAATAAAAAGATTAATAAAAAACAAATAAAGAAAAATTCTTGTAAACCAATAACCCACTTTCTTATCCGTGAAGAAACACTATCCAAACCTTTTATCGTGAAAATTTCCTTCAATGGTTTATGATCCGAACAAACTTAAAATTTTAAACCCCAAAGAGCATTTTTAAATTTCCCGAGAGCCCAAAAGATTGCCAACGCTTCTTTTTCTATCACAGAATAATTTATTTCTTCACCCCTTACGCTCCTAGAAGCACAAGCAATACTATTTTCCTTTCCACCTCTATTCTCTTTTAGTATGGCACCTAAACCCTTTGAACATGCATCAGTTATCACAAAAGTCTCTTCAAAAGGAACAAATGCTTGTAACTCTAGAGCATCTACCAAATCTTTTTTTTATATCTTCAAATTCCTTTTGACATATGTCTGACCATACAAATTCTTTATTCTTTCCTAGTAAATTTCTTAAATTGATACATTTACTTGCTAAATCCTTTATAAATTTTCCATAATATTCTACCATACCTAAAAAAGAAACAACTTCTTCTTTATTCTTTGGAGACACCAACTTTTGTATGGCATCTACCAACTCTTTTTTAGGTGAAATTCCCATAGATGATATACTGTGTCCTAGATAATTAACTTCACTTACTGAAAATTTTCATTTTTCATATTTCAACGTCAGTCCAGCAGTTTCCAACCTCCTCAAAACCAATCTCAAAGTCTTGTCATTATCTTCTTGATTGCTTCCATAAATCAGTAAATCGTATTGATAACACCGATTTTATTCCTTTCAAAATAGAGGCCATCACTCGCTGGAAAACCGACACAGCGGACACAAGATCAAACAGCATCCTTTTATACTTAAATGCACCCATAGGAGTAATAAAAGCCGTTAAGTCCTGTGAATCCTGCGTCAACTCAATCCGATGGTAAGCCTGAGTAAGATCTAATGTCGTAAACAATTTTGAATCACCCAAAGAAGTTAATAACTCATCTATATTTGGCAATGGAAATGTATCCACTATAACCTCTTTATTGAGTGATCTCAAATCACAGCATAATCTTATTTCGCCATTGGGTTTATTCGCGACAACAACTGGCGCCAACCATTCTGTTGCCTCTACAGGAGATATAATATCTTGGTCTTGTAATTTTTTTAATTCTGGCTCAACTTTATCTTGTACAGCTATCTGAATTCTCCTTACTTTAGCAATGACATGTACAGCATCTTTCTTCAACTTAATACTATGCTTGTAACCTTTAAGACAACCTAACTCTGAACGGAAAAGTCTTAGAAACTCCTTTATAAAAGAGTTACCATCAGATTCTACTTCTTGAATTTGAACCTGAGGATTTGAATTAGGATTCAACATCACACCCAAGAAACCTTGATGTGACCACCCAATCAAACAATCACCAATTTTTGAAACATATTTTTCCAACAATTATCTTCTTTTCCATTTCAATAGAGGCATTGAAGTAACCCAACATACTTATGGAAGTATCACCATACCCCCCTGGACTTACATCCATTTTGAAAAGCCTGTTTTTCATCTGAAAATATTTTTCATAAATTTCTTTTGAAATAATTGAGATATGAGAACAAGAGTCAAATTTCATTTCTAACTCTATACCATCAATTTTAACTTTTCCACTTGGATGATCATTACTTCTCTTCTCTTTTACCTGACATATAACCTCCTTTATCTCTTTATTAATTACTTTCCTATCTTTAGATTTACAAAACTTTACAAAATGTCCCTTTTTCCCACACCCATGACACACAAAACTCAAAGCTGGACATAACTTTGAGTTGGCTTTGTGCCCAGTTTTTCCACATCTGAAACATGTTATAGTATTAGACGATGTTTCTTCTTTACTCACATCTTTTACATAGTTTTTGACTTCTTTTACTTGAGAAACACTTTCTTTCACCTTCTCAACTACTGTCTCAGATTTTCCTTTGTCATTCTTTAATTCACTTACACATTTTAACATATGCTCCACCCTTTTTGCCCTACCTATAACCTCTTCTAATGGTGGTTCATCCTTGAGCCACAATTCTTCTCTAATTTTATCCTCTCTACATTTTAAAACAAACTGATCTCTTATACGCTCCTCATTAGTTGCACTAAATTTACAAATAGAGGATAGTTTTCTTAATGCAGATAAATGTTCCTCAACTGATTCATCTTTACCTTGCTTCCTTCTTCCAAAATGGTATCTTTCCATTATTGTGCTCACACGAGGCAAATAATTTTTATCTAACTGTAATAAACATACTTCATACTCATCCAAACCTCGTTGTTCCTGAGGAGATAAGACTGGTACATTTTTTAATACCTCCTGTCCTTCTCCCCCTAAACAATGTAACAATAAAGAACATTTCCTTTCCGCACTTAAATTTGTGCCACATACGCTTGCATAATGTGCAATTTTATTTTCCATTTACTCCATTTCACCTTTGGTTCTCCTGGATCACTTAGAAAAAATGATGGAGTAGTGACATTCTGCATTTTTAAATCTTAAACACCAATAGATTTTACTTATATTCCCCTTCTCTAAAACATCCAATAAATAGAACAATATATAAACAAATCCAGTTACTACTACAATAACTGTAATGAATATATTTCAGAGATGCACAAATATATCCTTATTTCACAACTTTGTTTCGTTTTTTTTCTTATGAATCACAGAGCATTTTAAATTGTACTCATTGTTTTCCTTAAATGCTACCTACTGTATGTTTCTTCAATTAACACACCTTACTACTACTACTTACTTAAATAAACCTAGTTTATCACTCATTTCACATTTTTTAATACCAAAGTCTGAAAACTAATTTCCTTGTTATTTCCTTTCTTCTACTTCACATGTTGTGGCACTCGGTTGAGCAGACTAACACCGCATAGTCCTGAAGTCTTTAAAACTCCTTTTTCACGTGTTATTACTTCCCTTCAGATCCGATATTACCTGTTATTACTTCACTTCTGATCCAACGTTTTCATACATCAGAAACACGAACAGATAAACACTATGATCCTTCCATGCTTTAATGTCACGTGATCTCTTCACGCAGTATGCTCTGCGCTGAATCCTCATGCACGTTCTAATGCGTCATCAAATGTCTTTTACATCCGTGCAAAAATGAGCTCCGCTTCCATACCAACTGCCACAAGCCGCAAGACACTTCCTTATTCACCCGCTCAGAGGAGCTTCGCTTCCACGCTAACTGTCAACTAGCCACGAGACACTTCTTTATTAATCCGCACCAATCCACAAATGATTTACGAGGTATCTTTTCAAATTATTTCCTTCCCTAATTTATTTTAAAATCTGCCGCTGGGGAAGGTTCTACTTCCCGCTTGTATTTCAGCCGCAGGAGAAGGATAAACAACACGCTGTTTACTCTTTGCCCAAATATATATCCACACTCGCTTCCGTTTTTACTTCGACTATCTTCCCAACTTTAACATTTAATCTGCCGCTGGAGAAGTTTTTAAACCTCCCAACTTATATTTCAGCCGCAGGGGAATGTGGAAAAGTAAATTCTGCCATGTTCTGTGTCCCTACGCGTCCTCCATCATATGTTATGTGTGCATGATTAATATGCATATGTATTCCCCATGTTCGATTAAAGACGCAATTATAGTTGTGTCCACCTCTAGTATGCCAGTTTCCAGTTCTCGTGAATACTACGAATATCAGGCCTATGTAAAGTTACGTTGCCACGTTTCTCAGTGTGCACGTTATTTCATTGTAAAGTTCCCGTTTCTAGGCCTCAAAAGGGCCCGGACACCAGATTCAGCTCCTGTCTCCTGAAGCCCTCGCTGAGGAGCGACACGGCCCCCACCTGTGTTCCTCGACCCTTCATTTACTTCCTGCCTCGCAGTGCTCGGTTCAGCCTGGCTCTGCCTCTGAGTCTGCCAAGAGTATGTTATGATTCTAGTTATCAGTCCAGCCCTCCTTCTCTGCATTCCTAGGCTACTGAATCGCATCAATAGTTACCGTCATAGTCTAGCCTTTACGTCTCCATGTTAGAGAAATACTGTATTAATGGTCATTTAATATTCTTCATCACGCACTACATGTAGAATAATGCATGCACCAGTCTTAGAGTCTGTTAGCCTTTCCCCTCCTGACTTCTAGTTTATATCAACATGTTCTCTAAACATCAGATACTAGATACTGCTTAGGTACATGTCGCCCTGACTCTCCAGACTTCAGTCTCTGCTCCTAGCACAGAGTTCATAGCCCCCAGCTTCTTCTAGTAACACGTCATTGCCAGCTTGCGCGCACCATTAGGTTAGAGGTCCCGGCTCCTTAGGTAGCCCCCTCCATGTTTCCGCCCCATTTATGACATATTCTGTTACGTTTGCATCACATGTCTATGTATACGCCCTGTTACACCCACTTTCACCCTTATCTTTCGCGACTGCTACGCGTCACGCCTACTGCTCCACCCACTGCTCCGCCTATCATATGTATTGTAATGCAACTGTTTTACTATATATGCGTGTGTATTGTTATTAAATGCTAGCGCGCTCATCCCAGATCCAGCCCCGGCAGCTGCCCGGCCCTGCCATCCTATTCCTGTGCAGGTTGTCCTGTTCCTGTCCTTTATGCTGTAATAAACCTGCAAACTCCTACTACCTCGAATCTTGACTCTTATTTATTGAGCTATCTGTTATTGCTATGCCTAGTCAAACCTAGATCCGGTATTATTTATTTATATACCACATAATGGCGCCCGAACCGGGACTTGCCCTTTCCCCACGCGCCGGTGAAGCCACGCCGGCCCCCTGACCCTCTGCAGCCGTGACGGAACCATACCGTGCACGTGCAGATATTTCTGCTTCAAGTATCCCTCAGGCCCACGGAGGAGACGGAGGTGGCGGTCTAGCATCCAGACGAGGCGGTGGAGGAACGCGGCGAGTCCCGACCAGAGCCCAAGCCGAGAGTCCAAGGTCCGAGGTATCCGGAGGCCCACCCGTAACAGAAGTCCGAAGTTCGTCCGTCAGGCGTCGAAGCAGTCCCGTCCAGTCTGAGGCCTTCCGTTCTTGCTGCCCGGTGAGTACCGTTGCTGGGGTGGTATCTAGACAGGGTCAATCTAATTGTCTCTGGTCCGTGGGTTGGTGGTACACAGACCCACAAAACGAAGTGTCCACTTCGGTGGATGCGGGTCCTGACGTGTCTCTTTATGAGACCGGTGAGTTTCGTACTGTTTCAGCAGTGCATCTAGTTTCTGTTCTAGTCAGTTCTGTTCTCGAGAAAATTCATGTATTCTGTTTTCCGTATTCCAGGTAGTATTCTGTTCGAACTGTTATTTTAAATGTTCTTCATGTATTTTAATGTCGTGGTATGAATGTGGAGTAATTATCGTGTTCATTGTGTATTGTAATTACGTATTGTGTCTAAGTTACAGTTCAGTCATGCCGTTATTATCTAAATTACGTCAGTTAAAAACCAGAAAAGGTCTGCTAGAAGCAGCAGTTCCTGTCCCGCCTAGGGACAGTCCAGGTCATTTTATGTATCAGAAGCATGGCATAAGTGCCATATTGTATCTAGATTTATGGGTAGAGTATACCAAACAGTTAGAGGAAAAGTATAGATGGCCCGTATCAGGTACGTGGGATGCCGAGTGCATCATGAGAGTAGAAGAAGCATTATGGAAAAAGAAAGCCAGACAGTCACAGAAAGATGCCATCGAGTTATGGCGCAAAGAATCTCATAAAAGAACCGAAAAAGAAATCAGAAAGTCAGAACTAAGTAGAGAATCCTTAGAACGAGCCCAAGAAAGGGAATTAATCGAGATAGGTGAACGAGTCAAAACCGAACAGTCAGACAGACAGAGGAACGCCCTCATTAAGGGTATGTACCCTCTTCTTGCCGAGGGCTTGCCAAAAGCGACCCCGGAGGCATCCAGTAACTTTCCGCCACCGTTAGTTCCGACCAAGCTCCGTCACAAACCGACCGCAGCTGATATTTTCATTTCGTCCTATTTGGACGACACAGTCCCGGAATATGCAAATCCCGCTCCGCCAGTCCCTGTAAATCAGGCACTTCCTGCTCCTCCAGACACCGGGGCACCACTTGCAGTACCTGCTACGGCACCCCCGGTCCAGCCCGTCCTACAAGTTCAGCCCGCATTTCAATTTCCCGCCGCGCTAGTACGAAGAGCATCAGTCGATGGTTCCAGTTTAGGGGCCGCAGGAGGAGGTCCTCCTCAGACCCCGCCACCAAATAGACGTCCAGGAGCAGTCGAGTTACATGAACGTGCGTTACAGCGTACGCCTAAATATCAGTCCATTGCAGAAATCAGGCGAGCTCTTACTGAATGCTGTTATGATCCAGTTCCAGGCGAAGATAGTATGGTTATATTTTCCGTGCGTGTTAGGCAGGTGTCCGAATACTTGGTCACTTTACCGAATATGAAGGAGGATCTAGACAGAATATACCGTTTCATCCGTACAGGGGATGATCCAGAAAGTATTAGTGACGTCATGTCTCAAAGGAAAGTTGAGATCCAGCTCATGATATTAAAGTTTCTGATTAATTGTCTAATAAGGGAACAAGATTATCCGACCAAAGATCAAGTCGAAATGAGAACCCTAACAAGGTGGAGTGAGAATATAGCCGAGGGTAAGCACAAGACTATCAGTAGTATAGAGAGTATGTACAAGAAAATTCGTAAGGAAATAATAAGGTTACACGATCAACGTAAGGCAGCACAAGTAAGCGAGAAAGAAAATGACTCTACTGAAGAGGTAGAGGACGAGAATCCCGCCAGAATAGCGTATGTAGGAAAATCTAGATTTCCAGATCGCCATTTACGCCTAGAACACAAGTCAACTTTCCATCATCCAGCATCAGAACAAGGTTCTCTAGAACAAGTTTTCCAAGCTACTGACCATATTCTGAAATCACGAATCGGTTATAGCGAGTTAAGTACTATGCATGAACAAGAACTAGTCCGATCAGCAGTCCGATGGATTACTGATTCTACCACTTTTCCAGACGAAATAGTGGCACAAATGTTTCTGAAATTGCCCCCAGCCGAGCAACGACTGGTGGGTATGTATATGATCCAGCACCTCATTACTTTGTATGAGGGTCAACATTCTGATCCAGGTCCGTTACACGATGTCCTGAACGAGTTACTCCAGTATAAATGGAAAGGTTTAGGTACCGATTTAATTGGTGTCATTCTAGAACAGCGCCACAAATATAGTATGTTTCTGAATCCGCATTTTGTTCATGTCTCACCCCCAGAAAGTAAACCCTTTTACATAGACAGACAGAATCCGTTACGAGAAGTGCATCCAGTTAAGACAGAGGGTGGTGAAATGCAACGAGTGTTTGTTTACACCCCGATCACAAAGATGGAACTCTTAGAGATGAAAAAGTTAATTCCCTGTCATGATAAAGATCCAGCAGGGTTCCACCGAGAATTAAAAGACATGCTCCGTATGGGAGAATACACGTATCCAGATATTATTAAAATGTTAAAAGTCCTGTTGCCCGCAGGGGTATATGAGAAACTCAAGGAAAAAGAATGGGAGGTGGGAGAGAAAAAGATCGATTGGGCAGTTCTAGAAGCTGAAGATAAGGCACGAGTACCAGGTACCGGTCTTGGAGACAAATGTAAAGAATTACCAGAATTATTGATTCAAGTTTTACCCAGATTATTAACAACTAAAAAGGAAGACTGGGATGCAATCTCAGCCTGTAAACAGAAACAAGACGAAGACACTAGTGATTTTTACTCTAGATTTGAAAAATGTTTTAGCATCAACAGTGGCCTCAAGACAAGTAGCGAGTCATACCCTCATCTTTTTGTTACTAAATTAGTCGAGAATTCAAGTCAACAAATTAAAAACCGAGTTTTGAAAGTCGAAAGTACCTGGCAAGCTAATACCCCGTCCCAAATGCTCCAGATGCTCCAGTACCACCAGAATAGAATCAGAGAAGAACAAGAACATGAAAGAAAACGTATGAAAGATACGAAAATGAAAGTACTAGTGCACAATCCGTTCCACAAGACAGTCAGAAGAGGGGTCCGAATCAAGCCAGTCATCCTGCAGCTCCCGTTAAAGGGAATTGCAATTATTGTAAACAGCCAGGTCATTTTATAAACGAGTGTGCAGTTCTGAAACACAACATAGCTACCGGTAAAACTAAAGAAAGACCACGTCCGCCTAGACAAGAACAAGTTACACAGACTCCTCAGCCACAGAATGCACCACAGACAGTTACTGTACCGCAGCCTATTGCTGCAACACAGCATGTTACACAGCAGATGTATCAGTATGCTCAGTCAGAGTATCCAGAGTATCAACCGTATTCATGAAACAGCCTAGAGAGGGAGGTAGGCTTGCCTCTCATCGAGATACCTGTAGATCAAGAAGGTCCCTATGTTCACAGTCAAGTATTAGGGAAAGATAGAAAGTTTCTGATTGATACAGGGGCAAGTAGGACCACTATAAGTCACGCCGAAGTTCCAGGGGCTCCGCTCTCAGGCTCTAGAAATGTTTCCCTTGGATTTTCAGGAAAGCCTATTGTAAATGAAATATCAAAGCCAGTTACTCTAGAAGTAGGTCCATTGTCCCGCACTACTGATCTGTTACTTACTAAGTCATGTCCAGAAAATGTGTTAGGTATTAAAACACTGAAAGAGTTAGGTGCAGTTATATGCTGTTCCCCAGAGGGAATACGATTGTTCCTACGTGACTTCAAGGGTCACTATGTATTACGAGATTTTGATCCGAGATTGTCTAATGTTCCGCAGCATCTATGGGCGCGAGGTCCAACTGATGTTGGCTATATGCAAATCACACCCCATCGTGTGACTCTCAAGCCAGGTGTAGTGTTACCACGAATCAGACAGTACAGATTGCCACCTGAGGCTGTAGCAGCCTTATCCAAAATTATTGACGAGCTCATGGCTCAAGGAGTAATTGTAGAAACTGACTCCAATGTATGTAATTCTCCGATCATTCCAGTCATGAAACGTACTGATCCAAATGCACCTCCAGTATATCGATTAGTGATTGACCTTCGAGAACTTAATAAATGTATTATTCCCCAGTACCCAGTTGTCCCAGATATCTCTTCCCTATTGACAGCTATTGATTCTGAAGCCACATTTTTTACGGTCATAGACCTCAAGAACGCGTTTTTCAGTGTCCCCATTCATCCAGACAGCCAGTTTCTTTTCGGATTTTGTTTAAATGGAAGGAGCTATATGTTCACACGCGCTCCTCAAGGTTTCACAGAAAGCCCTAGTATTTACAGTCAAGCACTTAAGAGACAACTAGACAACATTCACATGCCAACTGACACTGCCCTGCTCCAATATGTCGATGATCTACTGATCACAGCCCGTTCTGAACGTGCTTGCGAGCAAGCATCACTTACAGTCTTGTATTTCCTTGCCGAGATGGGGCACAAGGTGTCCCCTTCAAAGCTTCAATTCTGTGTCCAGCAAGTGATCTACTTAGGCCACTTACTGTCCAAGTGGGGTAGGCAGTTGACACCAGACCGTATCCAGTTAATAGCGAGTCTTCCTCAGCCCAAGACCCAGAAAGAGGTACGTGCTTTTATCGGCCTTACTTCTTATTGCAGACAATGGATTCCTCAGTATGCATTTCTAGCTAAACCACTGATACAGTTAACGACCCAGGAGGCAGCCGTATCGACTGTCCTCCCTTGGACATCTGAACATACACTTAGTTTTAATGAATTAAAGAAAGCCTTATGCCAAGCTCCAGTTCTAGCTACACCGAACTACAGTAAGCCTTTTACACTTTTCGTCACTGAACGTGAAGGTACAGCATTATCTGTTCTCACACAAGATCAAGCAGGACAATACAAGCCCTGTGCTTATTTTTCGGGCACATTAGATCCTGTAGCCCAGGCTCTGCCTGCGTGCCTCAAGTCAGTTGCAGCCACAGCACTAGCTATCAGACAAAGTGATTCCATAGTATTAGGACACTCCCTGACAGTACAAGTTCCACACTCCGTGGAAGTTCTTTTAAACCGAACACAAACTCAGCACTTGACAATTGCACGTTTAACAGGTTATGAATTGACACTGTTCCAGCCACACATAGACATCAGACGCTGCAACGTCCTAAATCCTGCTACACTGTTACCATCAGCTAATCCAAATCCTGCCACACACGATTGTGTGGAAGTAGTTAACATCATGACGAAACCAAGACAAGATCTGACAGATATTCCATTACCAGATTCCGACCTGACACTTTATGTGGATGGTTCATGTATGAGAACAAGCACAGGAGAACTAGTCGCCGCGTATGCAGTGACTATTGACACTGAAGTTATAGAGACGCACCGTATTGACACCCTGTCTGCTCAAGCAGCGGAGCTAGTTGCTCTGACTCAAGCCTGCATACACGCCAAGAACCTGAAAGTTAATGTTTACACAGATTCACGCTACGCATTTGGAGTCGTACACGACTTTGGAGTGCTCTGGCAGGAGAGAGGTTTCATGACTTCTCATGGAACCAAGATTCAGCATGGTCTCCTTATTCAAGCTCTGTTAGATGCAATACATTTACCGACATCCATTGCTATCATGAAATGCAAAGCACATACGAAAGTTACTGACATTATTTCCCAGGGTAATAATCTAGCAGATCGCACAGCCAAGCTTACAGCTCAGACTCCAGACATTCCAGTTAATCCGACACAGACACATACTCCAGATCCGACTACATGTATGACAGTTAAGGACCCTACTCAAGATGTCATAGATATCCAGTTACATGCTACTCCCGATGAAATCAAGAAATGGTCCGAACAAGGAGGGGTCCAGATAGATCAGGGATGGGTAACGAAGGGTAAAACCACATGGTTTCTCCCCGACTCTATGGTTCAAGTCATTATCAATACCGCACATAGTCCAGCACATTTAGGAGAGAAAGCTATGTTAGACAGTATTCAGAACATTTGGTTCAACAAGCATTTACGAGCTGCAGCCAAGCAGAAAGTCCGTACCTGTATGATATGTTGTCAGTTTAATCCAGGTAAAAGTGTCCCGGTGGAACAAGGTGGATTCCAGCCCCCTGACCACCCTTTTGAAGTCCTCCAGATGGATTATATTCAGATGGAGCGATGTCGAGGTTTCAAGTATGTCCTTGTAGTTGTATGCGCTTTGTCCAGGTGGACGGAGGCATATCCAGTTCCAGATTACACAGCCACGACCACTGCCAAGCAATTGGTTCGTGAATTCTTCCCACGTTATGGACTCCCTAGGGTCGTGTATTCTGATAACGGCCAGCCATTCTCATCTGAGTTGATGAAACATGTTTCCCTGTTGTTAGGGTACCAGTGGAAGTTCCATTGTGTACGCCATCCCGAAGCAGCTGGTCTCGTAGAGAGACATAATCAGACTCTGAAAATTCGAATTGCAAAAGTTTGTCAAGAAAAAGGTGTGGACTGGCTAATAGCTCTGCCAGTTGCCCTGTTCTATATGCGCATGGTCGCACATTCCAGATCAGGTCTGTCCCCGTATGAGGTCGTTTTCGGCCGCCCCCCTAACATGTGGGGTACACCTAGACCCCGAAGTATTACCGATGTTTCAAGTAATATGCTGACAGATTACCTAGCTTCCTTGATGTCTGCCCTCAACTCTTGTCGTTCACAGGTTGCCGCCGCATTTCCAGACAATACCGAGGTGGCACCGCATGAAATCGTTCCCGGATCCATGGTCTTAGTGAGGAATTTCGATCGTTCAAGTCCGCTGGAGCCTCGCTGGAAGGAGCCCCGACAGGTCCTCCTGGCCACCCGTACAGCCGTGAAGTTGGAGGGACGCAAAGGCTGGGTGCATCTATCGCATATCAAAAAGTTTTATGGATTGAAACCAGTTTCAAAGAACATTTCCGAGGATTTGAAAGACTGCCAAAGTACTATTCTTAAGGACTGTCCCGCAAAAGACACTGTTACTGAACCCTCCCTGTTAGAGACAACTCCGCAACAGGAGTATAAGAAAAAGTTACGGTCTAGTAAAATAAGTCAGCCAGTTTGATTGTCTAAGTCCTCCCCTAGGTGAAACGGTTAGACCGGTTTCTGACATGTATAAAATAGACCCCCATAGTGAGAGAGTTAGTCAAAACTCAATCCGATGTATCGTTTTTCTAAGTTTCATATTATTTCTCAGCATTATGATTTCCTGCACCAGTTATGCATTTTACTTGTATTTTCCAGTTTCTCATGTGAATAAGTCTTCTAATGTTACAGTAGAACACACGTTTAGTGATCTGCCTCCTCATGAACTCTCTTACCGCCTCGCTATGCGTAACAATTCTTTTATCCGCATGTTACATTACTCACATCAGACCAGCAATGCCACTAATTGTTGGGTGTGTGGTCGACTCCCCCCTTTCCAGACACCGAAGGGAGTTCTGCCACTCTTTCCTTATCCATTTTCACATAATGGTTCGTGTGGAGCATGGTCCACGTTAACGTCATCCTCAACAGATATGTCTTTTCTTAACAGTACATGTTTTTCAGACAAGCAAGGTCTTCCCCACAGAACCGGATTAGATCTAGAGAATGAAGTTTACAATTTAGGAAATTATTCTTCGAATTTCATGGTCCTGAATGTTCAGTCTGATACTACTCCAGACTTACCTGCTATTTCAGTACTACCAGTCAAAGGCGAATTATGTGTCCGAAATAATGGTTCCGTACATGTAGGACATAGTGATTGTACTACTATTGTCAGTTATAGTGACAGTGGGAAATCTATTTTCAAAGCCTCACGTCATTCATATTTTATTTGTGGTCAGACCGCATATGTTCGTCTGCCCCTCGATTGGGAGGGAACCTGTTACATTGCCTTCCTACTGCCACCTGTTTTCCTAGCCCCATCCGATTATCATAGAAACACACATCTAGTACACATTAGACATAGAAGGGAGATCGAGTCCCCGATTGTCGATTATACTGAAACCACTCTAGAACAGTATACAGATTTTAATAAAGGTTTCTTCTTCTTTATAGGACCTGTTCAGAATAGTAAGCTAATCCGTAGGTTAACCAGAACCCTTGAAGCTGTAGTAAATGAGACTGCCTCTGCTCTAGGTAACTTAACCGAAGAGCAATCTGCTATGAGATTTGTCGTGCTCCAGAATCGTCTCGTCCTTGACGTCATACTGGCCGATAGGGGCGGGGCATGTAGAGTCATCGGATCTAGTTGCTGCATTTTCATTCCAAATAACGCGCTGTCTGTTTATTCAGCTATAACCAGACTTCATAAAATCGCCCATCTGTTACACCAAGATCCAGGCACCTGGACATGGTCCGGTTGGTTCTGGAATATAATTTCCGCTTGGGGATGGAAGGTATTGTCCTTTCTAGGTATTGCAGTAGCGATCATATTCAGTTGCTGCCTCTGTATACAATGTGGCCCTGCGATTTGCGGCATTTGTGCTACCTCTTGTATTCCTAGTCCCAAGTCCCGTTCTAAATCCTGTTCCAAGAAAATTCGAGACGAGCAAATGATACTGTATGAAATGATAGATGGTATCATGAATATTGATGTTTCCTGATGGAAACGTAGTGACAAGGAGGGAATGTGGAAAAGTAAATTCTGCCATGTTCTGTGTCCCTACGCGTCCTCCATCATATGTTATGTGTGCATGATTAATATGCATATGTATTCCCCATGTTCGATTAAAGACGCAATTATAGTTGTGTCCACCTCTAGTATGCCAGTTTCCAGTTCTCGTGAATACTACGAATATCAGGCCTATGTAAAGTTACGTTGCCACGTTTCTCAGTGTGCACGTTATTTCATTGTAAAGTTCCCGTTTCTAGGCCTCAAAAGGGCCCGGACACCAGATTCAGCTCCTGTCTCCTGAAGCCCTCGCTGAGGAGCGACACGGCCCCCACCTGTGTTCCTCGACCCTTCATTTACTTCCTGCCTCGCAGTGCTCGGTACAGCCTGGCTCTGCCTCTGAGTCTGCCAAGAGTATGTTATGATTCTAGTTATCAGTCCAGCCCTCCTTCTCTGCATTCCTAGGCTACTGAATCGCATCAATAGTTACCGTCATAGTCTAGCCTTTACGTCTCCATGTTAGAGAAATACTGTATTAATGGTCATTTAATATTCTTCATCACGCACTACATGTAGAATAATGCATGCACCAGTCTTAGAGTCTGTTAGCCTTTCCCCTCCTGACTTCTAGTTTATATCAACATGTTCTCTAAACATCAGATACTAGATACTGCTTAGGTACATGTCGCCCTGACTCTCTAGACTTCAGTCTCTGCTCCTAGCACAGAGTTCATAGCCCCCAGCTTCTTCTAGTAACACGTCATTGCCAGCTTGCGCGCACCATTAGGTTAGAGGTCCCGGCTCCTTAGGTAGCCCCCTCCATGTTTCCGCCCCATTTATGACATATTCTGTTACGTTTGCATCACATGTCTATGTATACGCCCTGTTACACCCACTTTCACCCTTATCTTTCGCGACTGCTACGCGTCACGCCTACTGCTCCACCCACTGCTCCGCCTATCATATGTATTGTAATGCAACTGTTTTACTATATATGCGTGTGTATTGTTATTAAATGCTAGCGCGCTCATCCCAGATCCAGCCCCGGCAGCTGCCCGGCCCTGCCATCCTATTCCTGTGCAGGTTGTCCTGTTCCTGTCCTTTATGCTGTAATAAACCTGCAAACTCCTACTACCTCGAATCTTGACTCTTATTTATTGAGCTATCTGTTATTGCTATGCCTAGTCAAACCTAGATCCGGTATTATTTATTTATATACCACAGGAAGAACAAATAATACGCTCCAATTCAATAACACAGTCCTCTTTTACACTTCCTTCTTCATATATATATATACTAGCAGCCCGTCTCGACGTTGTCCGGGTATGAATTGCTGCCGGCCAGTAGTATATTGTTTCATAGGATTTCATTTCGATAGCATTTCTTATCTGTGACAGGCCTGTGAAACGCTCCGATTCACAGTGCACTGCTGATGCACTTAAGAGTGCGCGTTTAGTAGAGTGTGAACTCGAGTTTCCCTACTTTATTTTCCTTGCAATATTATATAGCGCGAACTTGACAACATGGCATGAGCACAATTTACATTACAGAAGAACACATTCATTTGTGGAAGACACGGGGAGAAAAAGCGATTTGCCTGGAATCACAGGATGTTGAGCTGATGCCGAGATTCGAACGTAGCTCCCCATCTCTAAAGTTCGCAATTCTAGAACTTGTGGTGGGAGGTGTGTCTAAAAGTGTATGTCGGTGCTGGGAATCAATGAGAGAGACCTGTGCATTTTTCCAATCGGTGGTGAAAAAATATGAGTATGTTGCTGGAGATGTGGGCCGCCGTGCCAACAAAGTACTTACGGGGGAGGGTAAACACCCATTATTCCGCAACTTTCTTTCCGCATACCATCACTCCGCATACTTTCATTACGAAAGTACCATGACTTCGCAATGCCATTATAACGCATGGCATTACATTTTATATGCTTTTACCACGCATACATTTACAACGAAATTCGTTGTAAATGCATGAATGGTAAAAGCATGTTTTTTTTTTAAATGTTTGGATAAGGCAAGTATGGGTATAGGGGTATATGTTTTGGGGTACTGGGGTATAGGTTTTGGAGTGTTTGGGTATTTTAATGATTCAGATATAGTTTGGGGTTATGGGGTACAGGGGTATGTTTAGGGTTCAGGGCTAGGTTTGGGATTTGGGGTATAGGGGTATTTTTAGGGTTCAGGGGTAGGTTTGGGTTTTGGGGTACAGGGGTATTTTAAGGATTATGGGCTAGGTTTGGGTTTTGGGGTACAGGGGTATTTTTAGGGTTCAGGGCTAGGTTTGGGTTTTGGGATACAGGGGTATTTTAGGATTCTGGGCTAGGTTTGGGTTTTGGGGTACAGGGGTATTTTTAGGGTTCAGGGGTAGGTTTGGGTTTTGGGGTACAGGGGTATTTTATGGGTTCTGGGCTAGGTTTGGGTTTTGGGGCACAGGGGTATTTTAGGGTTCTGGGCTAGGTTTGGGTTTTGGGCCACAGGGGTATTTTTAGGGGTCAGGGGTAGGTTTGGGTTTTGGGGTACAGGGGTATTTTAAGGGTTATGGGCTAGGTTTGGGTTTTGGAGCACAGGGGTAGTTTAGGGTTATGGGGTAGGTTTGGGTTTTGGGGTACAGGGGTATTTTTAGGGTTCAGGGGTAGGTTTGGGTTTTGAGGTACAGGGGTATTAATAGGGTTCAGGGCTAGGTTTGGGTTTTGGGGTACAGGGGTATTTTTAGGGTTTAGGGATAGGTTTGGGTTTTGGGGTACAGGGTATATATATAGGGTTAAGATGGGTTAGTGTTTAAGGGTGTTGGGGTATTTTATAGAGTAAGGGTGGGTCATAATTATGGGGTGCAGGGGTATTTAAAGTAGGGGTGGGTGGAATTGGCGCGGACTTGGTACAATAAATCCTCAATATTTTGTTCCGTCATATTTCCAATTATTAAAACAGAAACCTCATATATTCAAGGTAAAATAACAAGTATTTCTACATGCTAAAATGCATATAGTCATTTCACAAAAGTGAAATTAGCTGCCAGCAAGCAGTGAGAAAGGTGATGATTTTGAGATCAAGCCCCTGCAAAGCATTATGGGGCGAGATTAGCAGTGGGAAGTGAATATTATAGTATCCAAATAATTCTACAAAGAGCTGCAGTTCACCTCGTCGTCCCCAGTTGTCCCCGATGAGGCAAATGCAATAGCATTTAAAATATTATACATCAAGCTGCAGTTCACCTCGTCGTCCCTAGATGTCCCTGATGAGGCAAATGCAATAGTATTTAAAATATTATACATCAAGCTGCAGTTCACCTCGTCGTCCCTAGATGTCCCTGATGAGGCAAATGCAATAGCATTTAAAATATTATACATCAAGCTGCAGTTCAACTCGTGGGGCCTTATTTATGAACGCCTTGCGCTGCCGGTGCGTCACTTTTTCCCATGTTAAAAGTGACGCACCGGCGGCGCAAGGCCTTCATAAATAAGGCCCGTGGTCCCTAGATGTTCCTGATGAGGCAAATGCAATAGCATTTAAAATATTACACATCAAACTGCAGTTCACCTCGTCGTCCCTAGATGTCCCTGATGAGGCAAATGCAATAGCATTTAAAATATTACACATCAAACTGCAGTTCACCTCGTCGTCCCTAGATGTCCCTGATGAGGCAAAGGCAATAGCATCTAAAATATTACACATCAAGCTGCAGTTCACCTCGCCGTCCCTAGATGTCCCTGATGAGTAAAATTCAAAAACATTGAAACCCTTTCATGAATGCGAAAAATGATGCTAATCTTATCCCATAATGCTTTGCAGGGCCTTTTAGTTGTATTTTTGCCCATAACTGTGCTTGGGGTGGTTCTAAGAGAATGGGACCTCCACTGAATTACTATTTAAAAGGAGCAGGAATGTATAGAACCTGGGAAGAAAAAACAACACTCGTGACGGAATGCCCCCAGCGATTGTCACGCCCCCCCACAGCACAATGCAGACACGCCCACAAGGGACTACTTTGCTGGCACGGTTCTTTTACCTTTTAAATGTATATGGTGGGCGTCTGCATAGCCTATGTCCTTCTGCTGCAACTGCCCTTTCCAACGCTGTATTGGGTGTTTTGATTGGTGCTGTGGTTCCTGAGATTACCCGCCTCAAAGGTTTGGGCTCTCTCTTTATTATATTAGTATAGATAATGACTCATGAATGTATTATACCATTTACTCATGGTAATAACTCCCTCAAAATTACTGCTTGCGCAGACGATCTGGCAATTTATACATCTGACGTGCTGAAAGCTATAGCTGGGATTATTAAGGAAGCTGACGGTTTCGGGATACAAACTAAATTTGAACAAAACTCAAATCGTTGTTAACTATAAGCTGCCGGCCCCAGTCTTGGGAGTTTGTCATACCGCGAATTACCTGGGTATTAAAATAACATCTAACTTAAAAGAAATTATGGCTCTAAACTATGATACCTTATTGAAGGAGACAACAGGGCTTCTCAAAAAATGGCATAAGGTTCCCTTAAATTTACTTGGACGAATCAACCTTATAAAAATGAATATCCTGCCTAAGTTTTTGTATTTGTTTAGGTCTATCCCTCTCTTTGTTAACAACTTATTCTTTAAAAAACTGGATGGTATTCTAGGCAGCTATATCTGGGGCTACAAGAAAAATCGCAGAGCTCTTTCTCTCCTCAAACTAACAGCCATCAAGGGCGGCCTTGAATTCCCCGATTTTACATTTTATTTTTACGCTTCTTTTCTGGGTCGGATACTTAGTCTTTTTTTACTCTAGTTACCCTTATTTTTTTCACCAATTTATGCTTGGGGTAAATTCGACCCGAACTATTTCAAACGCGTGAAGTTTAAGACCGCTAAAGATGCGGTTCATATATGGAATACCATCATGGCTACCAATAAAACTGCGTTTTTTCACTCTAAGCTAAGCATGTGGAATAACCCGAGTTTACCTGAGATTTTTAGCGATCCAATAGTTAGAATATGGGCTAATCATGGTATAAACCAACTTTCTGATTTATATGGATCATCAGGTTTTCTAACATTTGATACCTTAAGAATACTTTACAAACTACCGGAAAATGCGCTATTCAAGTACACACAGATACGTGATTTCTTCGTGAATAAAATGAAATTTAAGGAAATTTCACACTCAGAAATATGGACTGGTATTTACGGGGAAACAAATAATGATTTAATCAGCTTAGGGTACAAATGTCTCTGCCAATATAAACCTGATGATTGCATTATACTCGCACAGAAATGGACTACTAATTTAGGAATGCCCATCTCCGCGCTCAATATCTCCACTTTCTTCCATAACAACAACTCTTTAACTCATTCTTCTAGCTTAAAACTTCAATCTTACAAGACTGTATGCCAGCTATACTACACGCCGCTTCACTTTTCTAAGTGGTCAGGGAACAATGCATTATCCGAACGTACAAAATGCCCAAAATGTGACCTACTAGCAGCTGATCTGGTACATATAATCTTCTCATGCCTGGCTTTACAAACACTCTGGGACGAAATAGAAAAAGTGCTGAAACTGAAAAAAATATTCTGTGGTAAACTCTCTGCCGAGATGATACTTTTGGGAATACAACCAAATACTGCTATTTATAGGGACTTGCAGCCTTATTCATCAACTGGCCGTTTTGCGAGCCCCTAATAGCGATTGATAGCGAATCGCTATTAAGGACTCGCAAAACGGTATTCATGTAGGAATTGCTAAATAAATAGCGATTCCTACACATTCCTTATTTGCGAGTAGCAAATTGCTAATCGTAAATAAGGAATAACTCCCCATTCATTCCTATGGGCCATAAGGCCCATAGGAATGAATGGGGAGTATTCCTTATTTGCTATTAGCAATTTGCTACTCGCAAATAAGATAGCGATTTAAAGGGTGCCAGGGGTGTCCAAAGGACACCCTGTAGCACCCCTTAAATGCTAATTGAAACAGGTGTTGCGCACACACATGTCCAAAGGACATTTGTGTGTGCAACATGCAACTTAGAAAAACGCTTTTAAAAGCATTTTTCTAAGTTTTTGCTATTTACCGAGAGATCTGACCTCTCGGTAAATAGCGGCCCGAAATTGCGAATTAGCAATTTAAAAATGGTTGATGAATTGCATTTAAGGAATCTCAAATAGAGATTCCTTAAATGTAATTCCTCGCAATTTAGCGAATTAGCAATTACCGATTTTTGCATTTGGGATGATGAATCCCAAATGCAAAAATTGCGCTCGCAAAGGGCCAGATTCTCAGATTCTGGCCCTTTGCGAGCGCAATTCGGCTTGATGAATCAGGCTGTTAATGTTTATTTTAACTTCCTGTGCCAGATTGATAATTGCTAGGGCTTGGATCTCAGACAAACCACCATTGGTAACTGAATGGCGGTTTTTGATAAATGAGATATATGATGTGGAATTCTCATCTGCAAAAATTCGAGGGAATTGCTCTTTGAAGAAATTGGATAAATTATGGGGTATTTTGTTCCCTACTCTCGAATTAACAACCCCTTTTTTTTTTTTTGCTGTATTAGATCTGTGAATAGCTCCAATCTCCTTCACTTTACTATTTTGGGACCTGGATTTATTGCTTTTCCGAGTAGGATTTTTACTGTTTAGCTCTACTCTGACTATGACTATCAATGAACCCGGCCATTAACATTTGGGAATTCATATTTAATTGATTAACTTTTGGTTTAAAAGCTGGCTGTAAGCCTACACGATGAGCCTTAAGACGAAACTGATGCATTTTTCTTTGATGCACTGTAAATTCTTTGCCTATTCGCTATTTGATTAACAGCCTGATTCATGAAGCTAAATTGCGGGCGCAATAGCTGCGAAAATGCCATTGCGCCCGCAATTACCCAAATCGGCATTCATGAAGAAAATAACCAAAGCGCTAAACAAAGATTGCGAATTGGCAAATAAATTCTCAGATTCCCTGTAGGTCTGCGCCAAAGCACGGAATTAGAGAATAAATCTAGCGACTGCGCAATACTAGCGCAATCGGAATTCATGAAAATTCCCAAATAGCGAAAAACCTCAAAATCTCCATTAGCGCCGCGCAAATTAAGGACAACCCAAAGCAGGTGGTAACCATGAAAGTGATTAGCGAAAATTTGAAAAACAGTTGGCCAATCAGAAACAGGGACAGGGCTGACCAAACACACATAAGGAGATACAGCAGCAGCAGTTGGTGTCTCACAATGCCAGGAATGTACATGGTGGTCAGGCGGCGAAGGCTACAGCGAGCAGCATGGAGGAGACGCAGAATACAGGAGAGGATATTCCGCCAGCGCATCACCCTGCTGGGACAAACCAGGGAGCAGATCTATGGGAAGTACCGGTTGAATGGGGCCATGATAATTCAACTCATACACGACCTTGACCCCCTGATGCAGCACCCAACAAGGCGGACCAATGCTGTGCCTACACATGTACAGGTATTGTGTAGCCTGCACCTCCTGGCCTCTGGGAGCTTCCAGGGGATAGTAGCGGCAGCAGGGGGGATATCCCAGCCCACCATGTCACGCTGCCTCCGGAGTTTTGTTGACGCAATGCTCACCCAGCTACACCGACACATCAGATTCCCCACCAGCCAACAGGAACTGGACTTGACAAAGTTAAACTTCTACAATGTGGCCCATTTCCCATCTGTGATAGGATGCATAGACTGCACCCACATTGCCATCTGCCCCCCAGCTGCGACGGAGTACATGTACCGGAATCGGAAGTCATACCACTCCCTCAACATACAGATGGTCTGCAATGCCAAGACTATCATAACTGACATCGTGGCCCAGTACCCAGGGAGTACCCATGACTCTTTTATATTCCGGCACAGCGGCCTCCACACACGACTGGCCAGGGGAGAATTTGGGGAAGGACACCTACTTGGTAAGTACACATTGTCAACAATGACACATTGCAATGATGTAGCTGCGCAGCACAGGCACTCACCCTCTGCTCCTCACATGCAGGTGACAGCGGCTACGCCCTCCGGGAATACCTCCTCCCCCCATACCTCAACCCGGCTACACCACAGCAACAGCGGTACAATGTTTCTCACATACGGACAAGGAATTGTATAGAACGGACATTCGGCCTACTCAAGAGCCGGTTCCGCATACTGCACAAGACAGGTGGGGCCATGTACTACAGTCCTGATGTGTGCTGCCGCATTGTGGCTGTCTGCGCAATGTTACACAACATTGCAACCAAGCGCCGGATACCAGTCGAGATCTCTGGCAGTGAGTCTGAAGGGGACGACCGTCCACCAGCACATGTGCGGCATGCACGCGGGGAGAACCCTGCTGAAGGACACAGACGGCGCAACCACATCACTATGAACAGTTTCTGAAGGCCACAATCCACTCACCCAACATTCACTCCTGCATGGCAATGTAAAAAATGACAGGAGGCCCATGTATGTTGCATGAATAAATATTATTGTTAAATCCACAATAATAACGTAAAGTCTACATTCATAATATTGCAGCAGTATTGCGCCATACTGCTCCTAACTAGCCACTGGACATGCTTGTATCATCAGCATTATCTAGGCAACTTGCAAGTAACTCAATTGCGCCTCCGCCGCGCAGCCCCCAAACGACGCTCTGGCTCTTCCTCTGGGACGGCACGTGTCCCTGCAGTGGGCCTGGTGCTGCGGCGTAACACGCCAACCATTGAGGCAGACAAGCTGCTGACACTGGAGGCGCACTCACTGGTGTCGTCCCTCCCCACATTGCCTTCACCAGTAGGATGGAGTGCCAGTACGGCAGTGGTGACCTGCTCCAGCACCCGTCCAACATCCTCGACACATTGTATCAGCTGCTGCTGCTGCGCCAGGCACCGTCGTGATAGCTGGGAGGTGGCATTCCCCATTATGTAGTTTGGGCGGGTGTAGGCTGTCAGGCGCGTTAGGAGCTGCCAGTGGCGTCGGCGGGCGGAGTTGCGCTGCGATATAACTGCAGCAGTGTTGGCCTCCATGGCTGCCGCCATGCGCTCAATCCTATCACCCACATTGGCCACATTGCGGGCAATTTTATGTAGTTGCAGCTGGATGGCCCCTTGCCGTCGTGCCTGCTGTTGGTGAATGCGTAGCATCCGGCGCTCAGTGCTCATGCCTGGCATGCGCACAGCCATCCCCCTCCTGCCGCTGTGTGATGTGTCATGGTGGGAAGCCCTGACATGGCTGCTCTGCTGGCTGTCCACAGTGGGTGTGTGCACAGTCACCGCAGTTGATGCACCAGGAGTAGATGGTGCCGCGGGTGGTGGAGTTGTGCTTGGCAAAGGTGCAGCACCTGATGGTGCTGAAGCTGTTGGTCTGGCCCTGCCTGCAGGGTTGGGTGCTGCGCCGGATGGTGCTGGGGCTGTTGGTCTGGCCCTGCCTGCAGGGTTGGGTGCTGCGCCGGATGGTGCTGGCGCTGTTGGTCTGGCCCTGCCTGCAGGGTTAGGTGCTGCGCCGGATGGTGCTGGCGCTGTTTGTCTCGCCCTGGCTGCAGGGTTAGGTGCTGCGCCGGATGGTGCTGGCGCTGTTTGTCTCGCCCTGGCTGCAGGGTTAGGTGCAGCGCCGGATGGTGCTGGCGCTGTATGTCTTGCCCTGGCTGCAGGGATTGGTGCTGCCAATGATGGTGCTGGAGCTGTTGGAGTTGGCCTGGCTGCGGTGTGTGGGGCTACGCCTGATGGTGCAGGAGGTGTTGGTGTTGGCACCTCCTCCGCATCCTCTTCTGACTCATCGATCTGCAGCATGTCGCTGTCGCTGCTGTAGTCGGCGCCACCTGTGAGGGGAATTGGACTTACATTAATGCCATGTATCTGTCACACGTACAGCTTAGCGATAGCTTATTTTGGGTTACGTGTGGCTGCTTTGGGGTTCTTTTACATTATGGGCAGTCTACATGTCCGACATTGCTTGTGGCCATGATCTCATGTGCATTGTTTGTATGACTTGGAATGCATATGGGAGGCTATAGGGCCATGGCCATTGGTAGGGGACAGGGTCGCAGTCGCATGCCACTTACCTTGGCTGTCTTGGCTGGGTCGGGATGAGTCCAGGTTGGTGACACCTATGCATGCCTCTGTCTCGAGGGTGTCCTCCACGCGGTCCTCCATGGGGGTATTGGGAGGGACAGTAGGGTCTCCGCCCCCAGTACCAGATGTCTCGCCCAGCCTCTCTGCCACCCTTTCCTTGGCACGACCTCGGAGGTCGTACCACCTCTTCTTTAGTTCGTCCAGTGACCTGTGTGTCACGCCCACAGCGTTCACTTTGGCAGAAATTCCTAGCCAGATGCGACGTCTCTCCATCTCTGGCACCCTCCGGGAGTCCTTTCCGAAGAGTTTTGCGTGGTTTTCAACCACTCCCTCGATGAGGTGCTCCAACTCCGGATCGGTAAACTTGAGCTTTCTCTTGCGCCCGGTGTCACTGGGCCCTGGTGCAGTCTCCTCTGTCATTGCTACTGTCGCTAAAGGGTGACTAGCGCTACTTTGGAGGTGTCCCGGTAGGAGCTCTCTGTTTCGCTGCAGACTCGCGGTCAGCCTCGCAGTTCAGAATGGGTGTGGCAACTGCCTGCTTCCTGGTTGCGACGTCATCACGGCGCTCGTAAAGCGACTTCCCGTTGGTGAGTTCTCGCTACTGGCGAGATGTCGCTAATGTGGATTTGCGTGGCGCTAAATAGAGACGGAATATCTGGGTTTTTGCGACTTTTTCGGCGATTTCATTTTCTCGCTATCGATTTTAGCGCCCGTGTGCGAATCGCTTTGATTACTCGCTATCTATGATGAATTCCGATCTGCGCCTTTCCATTTGCGATTCGCTATGAATCGCTAGTTGAGAGTCGCTGTTTCCTTTCTTGATGAATCAGGCTGTAAGTCTTTAAGGAATTGTATGTACTATAATTTTTTATTCTTCGAAAATGCTTTATTTTTGTAATGAATGCTTGCTTGTGCTGTCAATAAAAAAATTTTTTTAAAAAAAAGGAATATTAATGGCATCTCCGGTCAACGGATGGAAGCTAAAATCCAAAGTATTTCAACGGAAATCCATATAATATTACTGCAGGAAACATGGGCAATAGACCCCTTTACGTTAAAACTTCACACGGGTTACTTTGAACCAGCTGTAAAACATCAGAAATTTGGTCGGCCCTGTGGAGGATTAGCAATTCTTGTATCAAATGAACTTAATGCGAAACATGAGTTAATTTTCACGTTCAATCCTAACCTTCAGGTCTTAAAAATCTATTCTAAACCTGAAATAAATATTTCGAATAAAGTTTTCACTCTAGTAAATGTATATTTACCTCCGAACAGGTCTTTAAAGAATACGCTGATCAGTGCCTTAAATAATCTATTACTAGAACAAATATTAGATGAGCCTCTAGCTGGCTATATCGTTACAGGGGATTTTAACGTCAATTTGCTAACACCCCTAGCACGAAGCGAATTTGTGCAATCTCAAAATCAACAATGGGCAATCCCTGACCCAATAATGGACCCTAATCACATTAGTCGATCTAATAAAATCGGGGTAAATTTGGTGAGGGATATGGAAGCGTTAGGTCTAAGAACATTGAGCAGCAGATTTCCTACTGATTCTCTGCCGGCGTGCTCATTTCATTCAAAAAATTGCTCGTCCCGAATTGATTACACCCTGACGTCTTTATCTATATTTTATAAGGTGATATCCTACTCCTTAATCAAGATGATGGAAAGCGACCACAGCCAGCAAATCACGACATCAACATAATATGTACAAAATCTAAATCTTTCCTGACAATTACTGGAGAAATCTGTTCTGCTAATTATACGAAACTAACATGGAAACCGGCAGGCATGGACAAGATCACTGTAAGGGCAAAAAAATTGTTGATGGATTCCATGGTCGAAAAAAGTTTAAATCCCATTGAACAATGGGAAAACTTTACACACAAAGTAGTCACTGATAATTTACCATCTATAATCACCCAAGAAAGGAAAAGCTCATATTGCAAAAAAGGGGAAGATGCAGTAATTACGATCTTTTTACCTCATGCTAAAAGGAAACTTAGAAGGCAACGAAACAGACTGAGAAGACACCTAAAGAGGACTCCGTCTAACAAAGATATAGGAGCCTCATTGGCGAATATCAATTGTAAACTAAGGAAACTGATATGGAATGAAAAGAATAAAGCAAGACAGGACCTATGGACAAAAATATTCCATGCAAGCTCAATGGCAAATTCAAGGGAGTTCTGGAGACTTATTAATTGCTTATCTAGACCAAAGAATCTGGGAATTGGATCAAGTTTATCCGAAGAAAAAGGGGTAACTTTTCTACAAACTCATCTCAATCCAAACCAAGGAACTTTGATACAACCTAATGTGGAAAGTTCTCTAACAAAGAATTGCAAAGAAGGAGTGACAGACGTGAGTATAACTCCCGATCAAGTGGCAAGATTGATAAAAAAACAAAAAGATGGCGCCCCTGGGTCGAATGGCATTCCCTTTGCATTATTTAAAGAATCGCCCGACTTCTGGTCAGATCATCTTACAGCTGTTTTTAATGATGTGGTCGAGAGAGGGGAAATACCAACCTCGTGGAAAGGCTCGCTTATAATCCCAATATTTAAAAAAGGCAACTGGCAACAGTCAGAAAATTACTGTTTAATTACCTTGCAGGATTCAAATGCAAAGTTGTTTGCCAATATTCTTTTAACAAACCTAACTGAGTGGGCAAAAGAAGTGCAGGTAATACCCCCAAACCAAACAGGCTTTGTCAAAGGTCTTGGCACAACAACAAATCTTTTAATCTTAGCAATATTAATTGAAAAGGCAATAATTGCAAATCTACCTTTATATTTGTGTTTTGTAGATTTTAAATCTGCCTTCGACTGTGTTGATCGTGAGCTTCTTTGGACCAAGCTTGCAAAACAAGGAATTTAAGCCAAGCTGTTAAAAATGATTAAACTTTTGCATTCTGATACTTGGGTTAGAGTGACTAAAATTATTTCAACATCGAATGGGCTTAAACAGAGCTGTGTGTTAGCTCCCCTACTTTTTAACTTATTTTTATCCGATCTCACCTCTGACCTTAATGTTATTAATACCCACCCGCCAAGGCTGGCTCCAACTCCGATATCAAACCTGCTATATGCGGATGATGTTGTTCTAATGAGCTATACAAAGGTGGGGATGCAACGACTGATCGACGGCATATCTAAATACTCCAAGGAAAACGGTATGCACATTAATGATGCAAAGACTAAAATCATGGTAATCACCAAAAATGTACGTTTAAAGTATGTGCATACCTGGTTTTTGGAAGGTAAAAAATTGGAACAAGTAAATGATTACTAATACTTGGGAGTAACTTACAGCGATAATGGTAAGTTTGTTCATCAGAAAAGTGAAATTACAAGGAAAGCGAATTCCATTACCGCCGCATTTAGATCTGTCCAGAAATCCATTGGAGATTTGTCCGACCGCCCTCTATTAAAATCAATATGATTCACCCCTGGCTTCTGGCTCGAGTGATCGCTCCCCTGCCTGCGCTCCCTGTACAACTTGGTATCGTTATTTCCAAACTGCTCTGCTAATAAGCTTTGCGTCCTTAGAGCGTGTGCATTAAGTTATCATTTCTTGATTATTTCTCAGGCTGCACTGTGTCCAACTCTGGCGATTTCAGAGCGCGTGCATTTAGTTTTTCATATCGTAATTACCTCAAAGCTGCACTGTGACTAGTTTGCCATTGTAAAAGCATTTTAAAAGCGCGTGCATTCCGTTTTTCACTCTCGCTCATTTCAACCCGACCTGCGCATTGTTTGTAAGATCCCCCGGCGCCCTGCTCTGCCCTCCCCTCCATTTTGAGCTTGTTGTTGTTGTGCCCCGTCCCTTGAGCCCGCCACGCCTCCCAGCTGAGCCGCCCTCCCACTAGCGTTAAAGCGCGTCCTCTGACCACGCAGCGCTGTGATTCACCCCTGGCTTCTGGCTCGAGTGATCGCTCCCCTGCCTGCGCTCCCTGTACAACTTGGTATCGTTATTTCCAAACTGCTCTGCTAATAAGCTTTGCGTCCTTAGAGCGTGTGCATTAAGTTATCATTTCTTGATTATTTCTCAGGCTGCACTGTGTCCAACTCTGGCGATTTCAGAGCGCGTGCATTTAGTTTTTCATATCGTAATTACCTCAAAGCTGCACTGTGACTAGTTTGCCATTGTAAAAGCATTTTAAAAGCGCGTGCATTCCGTTTTTCACTCTCGCTCATTTCAACCCGACCTGCGCATTGTTTGTAAGATCCCCCGGCGCCCTGCTCTGCCCTCCCCTCCATTTTGAGCTTGTTGTTGTTGTGCCCCGTCCCTTGAGCCCGCCACGCCTCCCAGCTGAGCCGCCCTCCCACTAGCGTTAAAGCGCGTCCTCTGACCACGCAGCGCTGTGATTCACCCCTGGCTTCTGGCTCGAGTGATCGCTCCCCTGCCTGCGCTCCCTGTACAACTTGGTATCGTTATTTCCAAACTGCTCTGCTAATAAGCTTTGCGTCCTTAGAGCGTGTGCATTAAGTTATCATTTCTTGATTATTTCTCAGGCTGCACTGTGTCCAACTCTGGCGATTTCAGAGCGCGTGCATTTAGTTTTTCATATCGTAATTACCTCAAAGCTGCACTGTGACTAGTTTGCCATTGTAAAAGCATTTTAAAAGCGCGTGCATTCCGTTTTTCACTCTCGCTCATTTCAACCCGACCTGCGCATTGTTTGTAAGATCCCCCGGCGCCCTGCTCTGCCCTCCCCTCCATTTTGAGCTTGTTGTTGTTGTGCCCCGTCCCTTGAGCCCGCCACGCCTCCCAGCTGAGCCGCCCTCCCACTAGCGTTAAAGCGCGTCCTCTGACCACGCAGCGCTTTGATTCACCCCTGGCTTCTGGCTCGAGTGATCGCTCCCCTGCCTGCGCTCCCTGTACAACTTGGTATCGTTATTTCCAAACTGCTCTGCTAATAAGCTTTGCGTCCTTAGAGCGTGTGCATTAAGTTATCATTTCTTGATTATTTCTCAGGCTGCACTGTGTCCAACTCTGGCGATTTCAGAGCGCGTGCATTTAGTTTTTCATATCGTAATTACCTCAAAGCTGCACTGTGACTAGTTTGCCATTGTAAAAGCATTTTAAAAGCGCGTGCATTCCGTTTTTCACTCTCGCTCATTTCAACCCGACCTGCGCATTGTTTGTAAGATCCCCCGGCGCCCTGCTCTGCCCTCCCCTCCATTTTGAGCTTGTTGTTGTTGTGCCCCGTCCCTTGAGCCCGCCACGCCTCCCAGCTGAGCCGCCCTCGCCCCTCCCCCTCCACTATCCATATATGACAGTAGTTCCCGCGCGCAGCGTTCACGCGCAGCGACCGCGCCCAATCCGCGCCGAAGGTGCGCCAAAGGTAAGCCCGTCTACGCCCGTCCGCGCCTGGACCGCGCCCAGCGCCAGACCCCCTGCCCCTCGCGCTGCCCAGCCCCCCCGCGTTACCTACGATGCCGCCACCCTCCTAGCCCTTAACCCCGGTCGCTCACCCAACTGCGTCCAAGCCGCTCCTGGACGCACCCATGGACCGTTCTCCTGCTTCTCCTGCAAATTTAGCGGCACCGACAACATCTCCGCTACGACCACAACACAGATTCCCGAACCCAACCACCTAGAATGCATCCTTCTCAACACCCGCTCGGTCCACAGGCACGCCATTGACCTTTGGAATCTACTAGACACCATCTCTCCTGACGTCGCCTTCCTAACGGAAACATGGATGAACGTTTCCTCCGCCCCTGACATCGCCATCGCTATCCCTGATGACTATAAGATCACACGCAAGGACCGCACCGACCATACAGGAGGTGGAATCGCTATCGTCCATAAGAAATCAATCCGAATCTCAACCAGCTCTGACGCCAACCTCGCTAACTCCGAACACCTTCACTTCCAGATCCATATCGACCCCAAGACCACACTCAGAGGCACCCTCCTCTACAGACCACCAGGACCACGCGCAAAATTCAGTGAAGACATCACGGACTTCATCACCCCACACGCGCTCCCCTCCAAAGACTACATCCTTCTGGGAGACCTCAACTTCCACATTGAAAAGATCAACGACCGCAACACCGCCACCCTCTTGGACAACCTCGCCAACCTCGGACTTAAACAACTGGTCACTTCCCCCACCCACATCGCAGGTCACACTCTCGACCCCATCTTCACCTCCAGCAACCATGTCTCCTTCAGCCACACTACGGATCTCCTCTGGACTGACCACAGCTGCGTTCACTTCACCTACAACAAGCCGAAACCCATCATCCACCTCCAACCAACTCTACAAAGAAACTGGAACAAAATCACCACAGAGCAGATCTCCACATCGCTCCTTCAAACCTCCCCAGCCATCTCTTCTAACGCCAACGTAGCCGCCTCCAACCTCACCCTTTGGTTATCCAGCACCGCCGACATCTTAGCACCACTGAAAAAACGTCAACACAAACTTGGCATCAAGAAGGCCTCATGGTTCAACGATGACCTCAAGAAGTCCAAGAAAATGTGCCGCTCCCTTGAAAAGGCCTGGAAAAAAGACCCATCCACCAGCAACAAGGACACATTCAAAAGCGCCATCCGTACTCACCACCAACTGATCCGAAAAGCCAAGAAAACAGCATTCAAGGATCGACTTGACAACAACGCCCACAACAGCAAGGAACTTTTCAACATCGTCAAGGAATTTTCCAACCCCTCGGCCAACTCCAACGACATCACCCCCTCTCAAACCCTCTGCGATTCCCTAGCCTCTTTTTTCCACAACAAGATTGCTGACATCCACAACAGCTTTGACAACCAACCCGGAAGCCAACCCACCCTACCATCAGCTGACCATCTTCCCCCCGTTAACACCCTTAACGCCTGGAACCCAATCTCCACTGAGGACACCATCCGCCTGATGAATTCCATCCACTCTGGATCCCCCACAGACCCATGCCCTCACCACATCTTCAACAAAGCAGACTCCGTCATTGCTCCGCACCTCCGAGGCGTCATCAACTGCTCCCTCAACTCCGCTACCTTCCCAGAAGACTGGAAACACGCTGAACTCACCGCCCTTCTGAAAAAACCAACAGCAGACCCCACCGAACTCAAAAACTACCGCCCCATCTCGCTTCTTCCATTCCCGGCCAAAGTCATCGAGAAAGCTGTCAACAACCAGCTCGCCGCCTTCCTCGAAGCCAACAAATCACTCGACCCCTCACAATCTGGCTTCCGAGCCAAACACAGCACTGAGACCGCCCTCATCGCAGCAACAGACGACATTCGAACTCTACTGGACAATGGAGACACAGTCGCCCTCATCCTCCTTGACCTCTCTGCAGCCTTCGACACAGTCTGCCACAGCACCCTTTTACAACGCCTCAGAAACATCGGAATCCAAGGAAAGGCACTGGAATGGATCACCTCGTTCCTCACCGGAAGAACCCAGAGAGTCCGCCTCCCACCATTCAAGTCCGAGGCCTCTGAAATCATCTGCGGCGTACCACAAGGATCCTCACTCAGTCCCACCCTCTTCAACGTATACATGAGCCCCCTCGCGGCCATCGCCCGCCAACACAACCTCAACATCATCTCTTACGCGGATGACACTCAACTGATCCTATCTCTCACCAAGGACCCCAGCAGCGCCAAAACTAACCTACACGAAGGAATGAAAGAACTCGCCGAATGGATGAAACAAAGCCGTCTGAAACTGAACTCAGACAAAACAGAAGTCCTCATCTTAGGTAAATCCCCCTCCGCATGGGACGACTCCTGGTGGCCGGAAGCCCTCGGAAATGCACCCATCCCGACAGACCACGCACGGAACCTTGGCGTCATCCTGGATTCTTCACTCTCAATGAACAGACAAGTCAGCGCCGTATCCTCTTCCTGCTTTAACATTCTTCGCATGCTCAGAAAAACATTTCGCTGGATCCCCTCCGAAACAAGGAAAACAGTCACCCACGCTCTAGTCACGAGCCGACTGGACTACGGAAACACCCTCTACGCAGGTACCACCGCTAAACTCCAGAAGAAACTACAACGAATCCAAAACGCCTCAGCCAGGCTCATATTAGACATCCCACGCAACGAACACATCTCTGGTCACCTTAAAGACCTCCACTGGCTACCCGTCAATAAGAGGATTACTTTCCGACTGCTTACCCACGCACACAAATCACTCTACGACATCGGACCAGATTGCCTCAACTCTCGACTGTCCTTCTACACCCCCTCCCGCCAACTTCGCTCTTCCAGCCAAGCCTTCGCCACTGTACCTCGCATCAACAAGACCACCATGGGAGGCAGATCCTTCTCATACCTGGCTGCCAAAACATGGAACTCACTCCCCGCTTACCTTCGCCTCACCCAGGGTCACCTAGCGTTCAGAAAGCAGCTTAAAACGTGGATATTTGACAAATAATCCTCCTCCCCTTCCTAAGCGCCTTGAAACCCTCTGGGTATGTAGTGCGCTATATAAATCTTATGACTTGACTTGACTTGACTTGAATATCTGCTAAACTATTGCCTTCCCTAACATATGGGAGTGAGGTGCTCAATGGGAGCGATGCAGAGATTATCAATACTTCGGTAGCAAAAACCTATCGTCATTTATTTTCACTCCGTAAGAATGCCTCACAATCACAAGTAAGGTTGGAATTTGGTCTGAACGACCAATCTTGTGCATGAAAGGGAAACATAATGAAGGTGTGGAACAGAATTAAAAATGATTATGATAACGAAATGTCCCGCCTTCTTTGGCAAGAAGCAAGCACCAACCGTTCCCTAACTATTTTCGCCTATCTAAAATCGGCAATCAAGGACTATGGTTTAGCTCCTATTTGGAACAACACGATCAAACAGGAGAGTTTCAAGAAGACAATAAACAAAATCACGGACTATCTTTCTTTGATAAAGGACAAAGAAAATTTTACTAAAAGACACCATGCGTGGCCAATAGTAAATGGTTTTAAGAAAAAGAAGATCCAAACCTATTTGCAAACATCATGGACGAAAAAAAATAAACAAATCTTTATGAATGCTAGGTTTGGTATCTTTCCAGGTTCATGTCATTTGGCACCATGGAAAAGACCTGAAGAATTCGGGGCGTGTATGCTTTGTAAATCTGGTCAAGAAAACATCATACACTTAATGTGCCTTTGCCCGAACCTGGAAGTCGAAAGAAAAGCTGTTCTTAAGAAACTATTTAATGAACGTGGTATAAGGACCTGTAGACAGGCTCTTATGGCAAGCTTAGATCCCGAAGATTTAGCAATTAATTCAGCATTTGTGAAATTTCTTATATTGGCCAAGAAAAAGTTGGATGCTGGTGTTTGAATTTTTGTGCAATTACTGTCAAGTTGATTAATGGAACAATTTTTATGGGTCAGACTTCTTTTTATTGTTTTATGAGAAGTATTTGAATATATGCAATGCATCAGTATTTAAGTATTGTATACATTTTTATCCGTTTGTAAGATTTTAATTAATTAATCAAACAAATAAATAAACATGAAACAACATAAACATGAAACACACATGACACCTGAACCTTCGGGAGTCCTGTTTTCTTGTCCCAGCCCATGGCCAGGGTTGGTCGTCATACCATTCTAGGTAATTATAAAATCCATGTGGGTTTGTCCCTGTATTGTCTCCCTATCTCTACCTTGCCTATGTTCAAATGCTTAATGACAGTTCTTATCAAATCTTCGCACATTTCGCTTTCATTGTTGTTCTTCTAATTGGACAAGCTTTAATTGAATTTTTGTGGACATTGACATTTACGAATTTTCTTAAAGTGTTTAAACCTTTCCCGAGTTTGTGGTTATTTTAAAGGTAAATGCAAAAGTTATTATAATACCTATTTGTGCTAACTCCATGGAACCCTTAGGACTTTAGGTACCAGTGACAAAGATTGGTAAGTCAATGGTATAGGTCCTAGTAGGTAAATTAAACTTGGTAGGCGCAGGGAAAGGGTCACCTGTTCAAAGTGTTAATGTTGTTTTATGGGCCCAGGTGAGTATGGTAAAACGAGCAGGTGAACCTGCACGGTCTATCAGCTGCCACCAAACCCTGATCTGGGCCACACTCGAGTGACCTGCCAAGGAGGTGCATGCAGAGGGTTTAAGCTGCCTGTGCCTTGAAGACCATAGTTTGTTCTGCAGCCTATCACCAGAGGCCACTGCCCCCCAGACCAAGCAAGCGCAGGACTCGCCTCTGAACGGACTAGTGTGTTTATATGTTAATCAATGGAGCCCTGTACCCTGGAACATGAAAGCAGGCACAAACACGATCCCTGTGCATGGAAGTGCCACGCCCCTCCCTGTTGCCCCTCCAAAGTGCACCCCCAGTCTTCTGCCCAGTGCCCACCCTCCTGACCATCAACGTAGCTTCATTTGCCTGCTCCAATGCTGCTGCGCGGAGGCGGGGTAGCCAAGAGGCCTTCGCAATGCCCACCTATACCTACCCAAACTAGAAAAGACATCACATGGCCCAGGTCATAAACATCCTCACAGGGGATGGGGAGGAGAGGGATGTGGAGACCTGGAGACTATTCAGATGGGGCACCCGTGCCATTTTTCCAATGCAGAGAGGGCACTGTGTCTCGTGATTAGGTGTCACCTGTGGAACCAGCACCCCAAAGTTCTCATCTCAGCTATATCAAGCCACGAAACCATGTGACCCTTGACAAATAGCACCGGCACCCCACTGGAGGGCAGCCGCAAAGAGAGTACAACATTCATAGCCCCTACTCCTCTGCGCATGGCTACAGCAACTACATGACCTATGGCGCCGAGGTGCCCGCCTTCTACTTACTCTCTGGGAAGTGTGAGGGGTGTGTGCGCGGCTCCGGGCATGGCCACGGGGTGTGAGGAGGCTGGGCACGCTCAAGAGAGAGCCACACACTGTCCCAAATCTGAGTCTCCTCCAGTACTGACCTGCGGGGCTGGCAGAGGCCGTGCACATCACTGCGTGCAGGCAGGGGCCATCAGATGCCTCACTTTCTTTCACAGACCTGTGTCCGCGGAGACAACTGCACGCTATCTAATTTTGAAAAGCGGAAGCCTCAGAGGCCCGGCCGGGCCCCAGCGTGCGCATGCACACCAACCATCTAATAAATGAAGAGGCCATGGCATGCTCGCACCATTTAATTCATGAAGTCTTGAAGAGAATTGCTCGCTTGCTCCGTTGAGTGGGGGTGCCCCTGGAGCATGGGCCGCCCGCACTGCGGGGATCTGTGTTACGCCCCTGAATAGACAGCCTGAAAACACGCATGGAGTGCTTGCAAAACAAAAATTTTACTATTAAAAAAAATGCGTTAAACACCCAAGACCTGTTCTGTAAGTTAATGTTATAAAAGCAGTACTGCTTTAAAATGAAGGTGCATATCAGCAACAGACGGCGTATCGCGAAGAAAAACTGAAATTTGGGCGGGAAGAGGGAGATTAACACAGACAGAAGCGGGAGGGAAAAGAAGCAAAATGGACAGGATATGGTAGACGGCCTGAAAACACGCATGGAGTGATTGCAAAACAAAAATGTTACTATTAAATTAAATGCGTAGACACACCCAAAATCTGTTCTGTAAGTTAATGTTATTAAAGCAGGGACAAGCGGAACTGCTTTAAAATTAAGGGGCATATCAGCAACAGACAGCAATAAATATCGCAAAGCGCTTTTATATTTATCACTGGAATTTATCGCCTGGTTAGCGCGTTATCAACAATGCATTACTCCAGTGCAACAATATTACAGCAATATCCAAGGAAAAGGGCCAACATCACTGGAAAACCAGCAATGTTGCATTCAAAATGGCAATAACCTTGATGATACGACCCTGCGGTCATATCAGCATAATCCACCTCCCATGTTAGGTATGCCTTAGTTACAAATTTAACAGACGTTAAATTCCTGCGTTAAGGCATAGTTAACATGATGATTATTATCGCTAAGGCTCTTTGCTGATATCACAAAGCTGCCTTAGCGATAATTTCCCATGCAGTTTTCCCAGCCACCCCTACTTTGCATCTCATTTGTGATGTTTATCGCTGAGATGCCAGGCATTGGGAATTCGGCAGCTAACATGCGCTAATGAATGTTAGCGCTACCTTGTTGATAGGGCGTTAAAATTATTGCCGCTTTAACGGTAAAAAGTACAGCTAAAACGGCGATAATGTCCTTGATAATAAGCCCCTAAAAGCGTTAAAAGACACAAGATCTGTCCTGGGACTTAAGTTTATAAATGCAGCGCTGAAAGCAGCGAGGGGGCAGGAGGTGAACAGCCAACAAAGACCGAATGCAGGCAGCCTTTGGTAGATTAATTGAAGAGAGGAGGACAAAAATAAAACCTCACAGAGCCACCAAATCCGCAGTCCCGAAGGGGTAAATGTAAATGTAAATGTATAGGCATTTATATAGCGCACTACTTACCCGTAGGGTCCCAAGGCGCTTCGACCGCTGCGAAACCCTTCCTGGCTTCCCTGAAAGATGGTCCCTTAATGGGTATCTCCAGGATGAGACCAGGCATCCCCGGCGGTCTGGTGGGGCCGTTAGTGAAGATGAGGCAAGCTAATGCCCAGAGTTGCCGAGTGTGATCGCTGATCAGAGTGGGCACCGAGGCGAGAGAATTATCGAGTCTGCTGACCCTGGTCCAGAAACCTGCCGCGCCGGGAATCGAACCCTGGTCCCGGGCCGTCCTCTGCTCTCGGGTCTGCCACCTCTAACCAGTGAGCCACACTACTTCACACAAATATGGTGCAACAAGGCACATCATTTACGCTGCTGGTGCGTCACAAAAAGTGACGCACCGGCGGCTTAAAAGTGACGCACGGCCTCATAAATGAGGCCCTCTGATCATAATCATTCGTGGCTGCTCCAGAAGAAGGCGCTGGTCGCCGAAACGCGCGTAGAGCACCAACTTGCCACTCATTTCCTCTTACTTGTTGTTTACCAAAATAAATGTTTTAATACATAAAATGTTTTTATTATTATGTCAATTCTCTAAATGTAGAATTTTTTAATTAGAACCTTTTTCTCAATTCTTGAAATGTGATTCTTTTCTTAATTCCCAATAAAATACTGAATTTTACTTCACTGTTGTAGCTTAATTTCCTTGTTTAATATTGACATTGATCTATGTTCTCTATGATTGCCTAGATTGTTATTTCTCAAGCAAGCCCCCGGCGCCACCAGTACGTCACTTTTTGTGACGTACTGGTGGCGTATTTAAATGCTCCATATTTACATGTACTTGTACAGGAAAAGCCACCCTCCGTCGCTTTTCCTGTCCTTCTAAATATGGCCCTTTACACGCAGCATTTTACGCAGAAGGGGCGTTCCATGGGTGTTGCTGTGGGAGTTCCCACGCAACACCCAAGGAACCAGACACAGGTCCAGGTTTACGAGGAATCGTTCATCTGGAAATGCTTGTGAAGCAGCGCAACGAGGAGAAATGTTTTCATTTCTCCTCGTTTTTTCCTCTTTCAATGCGTGCTGCATTCTACAGCGCGCATTGAAAGAGGAACATTCCTGCAGTGATTGTTTTTGTGCAGGAAGGTGCCCCTTCCTGCACAAAAACAATCTCCCCATGACGCAGGCATCCGTGCACCATGGCGCAAGGGTGCCTGCACCGGTGCATGGCAGCAGTTCGTGCACCTGCGCTGGGAGAAGCACAGAGATGCGACATATTCTTGTATATATGTTGCATCCCTGTGCTTTGAAAGTGACTCAGTGCAGCGCGACCAAATGGCTTGCGGAATGCACTGAGGGGCAGATTTATGTCGGGAATGCGCCACGTTTGCGTCACGCAAATGCAGCGTAAACGTGGCGCATCCCTACAACCCATTTACAACGTGACGCATCTAGGCAGATGCGTCACGTTGGAAAGCTCTGCGCCACTTGTGGGCGTTCCAGCGTAGGGTGGGCGTTCCAGGGCAGGTGCGCCTCGCAAAAGTGGCTGAGTGAAATCTATAAGATTTCACTCAGTCACTTTCAGGCCAATGCTGCGTCAAAACCCTGCGCCTGCTTGAAGCAGGAGTAGGTCTTGACGCAGCATTGTAAAGATGGGGCACCCCCGAGCCTTGCTGGAGCTGCGTCGCGCTTGCGACGCAACTCCAGCAATGCGCCACCTTTACGGCACAGATGCGTCACGCATCTGTGCCGTTTTTGCCCCATGGTGCGCCGCATTGTAAATGCGGCGCACCATGGGTGGCGGAGCAGCAGCGCAAAATAACTGGCGCATCCCTGGGGATGCGCCAGTTATCATAAATCTGCCCCTGAGTCTCTTTCTCTTAAATTTGCCCCAACAATTCTAAACCAGAAGCTGAGACAATCGTAAAAGTAGTGCGCCGAAAGTAATGTATTAGGCTGATTGTGAGATGTTCCATGAATAAGGGCCAGTCTCCAGGGCGTGAACAAAACAGCAAAAGGAGGGACAAATGTAACCTAATCACCAACCAAACCAAGGTAAATATTATATATCGGCTGTGCCTCTGTCCAGAACTAAAAAATGAAAGACTAACATTATTAAAAAGTTATTTAATAAAAGAGGGATAAGGACTTGCAGACAAGCATTGATTCGATGTCTTTTCCCAGATGATGTACCCATTAATTCTGCTTTGACAAAATTTTTAACAATTGTATCGTAAAAATTAGAACAATATAACATTGATCATTATAATGATCATATTCTCCATTAACTCTTAAACATATGAATTTGTTTTATTTAAACAGTTTTAATAATGAGTGTATGTAATTTTAAAGATTTACTGCTATGTAAAATGGAATTTTAATGACGTATTGTATTTCAAATTTACATAATGGAGTATTTACCTTTTCATAAAGATTTTAATTAATCAATCAATAAACAACTACTACACTAAAAAAAAAAAGGTAATTTTGAAAGGCACATGAAGGAACCAATCACTAGCCATTGGCGTGCTGCTACTCCATAGAGTATACAATGTCGAAAAACTAGGCTCCACTTAAAAAGAAATTTGAGCGGGTGCTGTTCCACAGGTCATCACTAGGAGTCCCTTATCAAGTCTACCAGGCATGACACTGTATGTATACCAAGGATGACTCTAGGAGCCAACAGGGTCATGTACAGAGTGCTCTGGTCACTACGACCCATATGTATTTAATTATAAATTGCCGGTGAAGCTGCTTGTGTGCCGTGTAGGAACTTGACTTCTATCGATATGAGAAAGCCTTCCAACATTAGCTTATTCCATGAGAGTCTTTCCACCAGGGCTTTAAGTGGGAAAAAAACTAGGGGCGCTCTAAAAGGACCGGGGCAAACCTCAAAGGGTTGTGGCCTATCTAAGTAGGGGTGTGGTCTAAATAAAGATAACTAGTGTACAATGCGACTCTCCTGGCATGATGTCATGGCTGTAGGGACCAGTGTCCCGTATAGGAGCAAGCCGGCCCAGCAGGGTACAGGCAAGAACAGTGCAAGCCTCCATCTGGGTGGGAGAGAGGAGCAGAAAGACCAGCTCACAACTGGCCCTCAGTCACAGGCCCATCCTTCCCTGCCTGAGTGCCTGCCTTATCAATCCGACCTTGGCCGACAGCAGGCGGGCAACTAGAGCCACATTTTGGGAGGGGGGGGAGTGGCTACGTCTTCCTGCCATAGGCAGAGTGGCTCCAAGAAGGGGTGAAAACACAACAAAGGCCTCATTCAAAAGTAAATGTTTTTTTAAAGACCTGTGAAGTACTCGGGTGCGGCTGCAATTAGACGGTCGCCAGCCCGCGACGCTCTCTCAGCCGGGGCTGACACACACGACTGGGGGTGGGGCTGAAGCCCGGTGAGCCCAATGGGTGTTGCGTTCCTGGCTGACAAGTCATTCCAGACTCAATAAGCAGCCGGAGGCCGGTCGGTTCTAATGGTACTCAGTACCCCGTTAGTGCACCTGCAGCGTGCACAGTGCACTGAGGGGCGGGGTCTATTTCAGCCTCTGTATCAGCTGTCACCACCCCTGCTTACACACTGATGCAGTATATCCCCCTCCCGCACCCCTGCGTACACACTGATGCAGTATATCCCCCTCCCGCACCCCTGCGTACACACTGATGCAGTATATCCCCCTCCCGCACCCCTGCGTACACACTGATGCAGTATATCCCCCTCCCGCACCCCTGCGTACACATTGATGCAGTATATCCCCCTCCCGCACCCCTGCGTACACACTGATGCAGTATATCCCCCTCCCGCACCCCTGCGTACACACTGATGCAGTATACCCCCCCCCGCACCCCTGCGTACACAATGATGCAGTATATCCCCCTCCCGCACCCCTGCGTACACACTGATGCAGTATATCCCCCTCCCGCACCCCTGCGTACACACTGATGCAGTGTATCCCCCTCCCGCACCCCTGCGTACACACTGATGCAGGGTATCCCCCTCCCGCACCCCTGCGTACACACTGATGCAGTATATCCCCCTCCCGCACCCCTGCGTACACACTGATGCAGGGTATCCCCCTCCCGCACCCCTGCGTACACACTGATGCAGTATATCCCCCTCCCGCACCCCTGCGTACACACTGATGCAGTATATCCACCTCCCGCACCCCTGCGTACACACTGATGCAGTATATCCCCCCCCCGCACCCCTGCGTACACACTGATGCAGTATATCCCCCTCCCGCACCCCTGCGTACACACTGATGCAGTGTATCCCCCTCCCGCACCCCTGCGTACACACTGATGCAGGGTATCCCCCTCCCGCACCCCTGCGTACACACTGATGCAGTATATCCCCCTCCCGCACCCCTGCGTGCACACTGATGCAGTATATCCCCCTCCCGCACCCCTGCGTGCACACTGATGCAGTATATCCCCCTCCCGCACCCCTGCGTACACACTGATGCAGTATATCCCCCTCCCGCACCCCTGCCTACACACTGATGCAGTATATCCCCCTCCCGCACCCCTGCGTACACACTGATGCAGTGTATCCCCCTCCCGCACCCCTGCGTACACACTGATGCAGTATATCCCCCTCCCGCACCCCTGCGTACACACTGATGCAGTATATCCCCCTCCCGCACCCCTGCGTACACACTGATGCAGTATATCTCCCTCCCGCACCCCTGCGTACACACTGATGCAGTATATCCCCCTCCCGCACCCCTGCGTACACACTGATGCAGTATATTCCCCTCCCGCACCCCTGCGTACACACTGATGCAGTGTATCCCCCTCCCGCACCCCTGCGTACACACTGATGCAGGGTATCCCCCTCCCGCACCCCTGCGTACACACTGATGCAGTATATCCCCCTCCCGCACCCCTGCGTACACACTGATGCAGGGTATCCCCCTACCGCACCCCTGCGTACACACTGATGCAGTATATCCCCCTCCCGCACCCCTGCGTACACACTGATGCAGTATATCCCCTCCCGCACCCCTGCGTACACACTGATGCAGTATATCCCCCCCCGCACCCCTGCGTACACACTGATGCAGTATATCCCCCTCCCGCACCCCTGCGTACACATTGATGCAGGGTATCCCCCTCCCGCACCCCTGCGTACACATTGATGCAGGGTATCCCCCTCCCGCACCCCTGCGTACACACTGATGCAGTATATCCCCCTCCCGCACCCCTGCGTACACACTGATGCAGTATATCCCCCCCCCGCACCCCTGCGTACACACTGATGCAGTATATCCCCCTCCCGCACCCCTGCGTACACACTGATGCAGTGTATCCCCCTCCCGCACCCCTGCGTACACACTGATGCAGTATATCCCCCCCCCGCACCCCTGCGTACACACTGATGCAGTGTATCCCCCTCCCGCACCCCTGCGTACACACTGATGCAGTGTATCCCCCTCCCGCACCCCTGCGTACACACTGATGCAGGGTATCCCCCTCCCGCACCCCTGCGTACACACTGATGCAGTATATCCCCCTCCCGCACCCCTGCGTACACACTGATGCAGTATATCCCCCTCCCGCACCCCTGCGTACACACTGATGCAGTATATCCCCCTCCCGCACCCCTGCGTACACACTGATGCAGTGTATCCCCCTCCCGCACCCCTGCGTACACACTGATGCAGTATATCCCCCTCCCGCACCCCTGCGTACACACTGATGCAGTGTATCCCCCTCCCGCACCCCTGCGTACACACTGATGCAGTATATCCCCCTCCCGCACCCCTGCGTACACACTGATGCAGTATATCCCCCTCCCGCGCCCCTGCGTACACACTGATGCAGTATATCCCCCTCCCGCACCCCTGCCTACACACTGATGCAGTATATCCCCCTCCCGCGCCCCTGCGTACACACTGATGCAGTGTATCCCCCTCCCGCACCCCTGCGTACACACTGATGCAGTGTATCCCCCTCCCGCACCCCTGCGTACACACTGATGCAGGGTATCCCCCTCCCGCACCCCTGCGTACACACTGATGCAGTATATCCCCCTCCCGCACCCCTGCGTACACACTGATGCAGTATATCCCCCTCCCGCACCCCTGCGTACACACTGATGCAGTATATTCCCCTCCCGCACCCCTGCGTACACACTGATGCAGTATATCCCCCTCCCGCACCCCTGCGTACACACTGATGCAGTATATCCCCCTCCCGCACCCCTGCGTACACACTGATGCAGTATATCCCCCTCCCGCACCCCTGCGTACACACTGATGCAGGGTATCCCCCTCCCGCACCCCTGCGTACACACTGATGCAGTATATCCCCCTCCCGCACCCCTGCGTACACACTGATGCAGTGTATCCCCCTCCCGCACCCCTGCGTACACACTGATGCAGGGTATCCCCCTCCCGCACCCCTGCGTACACACTGATGCAGTGTATCCCCCTCCCGCACCCCTGCGTACACACTGATGCAGTATATCCCCCTCCCGCACCCCTGCGTACACACTGATGCAGTGTATCCCCCTCCCGCACCCCTGCGTACACACTGATGCAGGGTATCCCCCTCCCGCACCCCTGCGTACACACTGATGCAGGGTATCCCCCTCCCGCACCCCTGCGTACACACTGATGCAGGGTATCCCCCTCCCGCACCCCTGCGTGCACACTGATGCAGTATATCCCCCTCCCGCACCCCTGCGTACACACTGATGCAGGGTATCCCCCTCCCGCACCCCTGCGTACACACTGATGCAGTGTATCCCCCTCCCGCACCCCTGCGTACACACTGATGCAGTATATCCCCCTCCCGCACCCCTGCGTACACACTGATGCAGTATATCCCCCTCCCGCACCCCTGCGTACACACTGATGCAGTATATCCCCCTCCCGCACCCCTGCGTACACACTGATGCAGGGTATCCCCCTCCCGCACCCCTGCGTACACACTGATGCAGTATATCCCCCTCCCGCACCCCTGCGTACACACTGATGCAGTATATCCCCCTCCCGCACCCCTGCGTACACACTGATGCAGTATATCCCCCTCCCGCGCCCCTGCCTACACACTGATGCAGTGTATCCCCCTCCCGCACCCCTGCGTACACACTGATGCAGTGTATCCCCCTCCCGCACCCCTGCGTACACACTGATGCAGTATATCCCCCTCCCGCACCCCTGCGTACACACTGATGCAGTATATCCCCCTCCCGCACCCCTGCGTACACACTGATGCAGTATATCCCCCTCCCGCACCCCTGCCTACACACTGATGCAGTATATCCCCCTCCCGCGCCCCTGCGTACACACTGATGCAGTATATCCCCCTCCCGCACCCCTGCGTACACACTGATGCAGTATATCCCCCTCCCGCACCCCTGCGTACACACTGATGCAGTATATCCCCTCCCGCACCCCTGCGTACACACTGATGCAGTATATCCCCCTCCCGCACCCCTGCGTACACATTGATGCAGGGTATCCCCCTCCCGCACCCCTGCGTACACACTGATGCAGTATATCCCTCTCCCGCACCCCTGCGTACACACTGATGCAGTATATCCCCCTCCCGCACCCCTGCGTACACACTGATGCAGTATATCCCCCTCCCGCACCCCTGCGTACACACTGATGCAGTATATCCCCCTCCCGCACCCCTGCCTACACACTGATGCAGTATATCCCCTCCCGCACCCCTGCGTACACACTGATGCAGTATATCCCCCCCCCGCACCCCTGCGTACACACTGATGCAGTATATCCCTCTCCCGCACCCCTGCGTACACACTGATGCAGTGTATCCCCCTCCCGCACCCCTGCGTACACACTGATGCAGTATATCCCTCTCCCGCACCCCTGCGTACACACTGATGCAGTATATCCCCCTCCCGCACCCCTGCGTACACACTGATGCAGTATATCCCCCTCCCGCACCCCTGCGTACACACTGATGCAGTATATCCCCCTCCCGCACCCCTGCGTACACACTGATGCAGTGTATCCCCCTCCCGCACCCCTGCGTACACACTGATGCAGTGTATCCCCCTCCCGCACCCCTGCGTACACACTGATGCAGTATATCCCCCTCCCGCACCCCTGCGTACACACTGATGCAGTATATCCCCCTCCCGCGCCCCTGCGTACACACTGATGCAGTATATCCCCCTCCCGCACCCCTGCCTACACACTGATGCAGTATATCCCCCTCCCGCACCCCTGCGTACACACTGATGCAGTATATCCCCCTCCCGCACCCCTGCGTACACACTGATGCAGTGTATCCCCCCCCCGCACCCCTGCGTACACACTGATGCAGTGTATCCCCCTCCCGCACCCCTGCGTACACACTGATGCAGTATATCCCCCTCCCGCACCCCTGCGTACACACTGATGCAGTATATCCCCCTCCCGCACCCCTGCGTGCACACTGATGCAGTATATCCCCCTCCCGCACCCCTGCGTACACACTGATGCAGTGTATCCCCCTCCCGCACCCCTGCGTACACACTGATGCAGTATATCCCCCTCCCGCACCCCTGCGTACACACTGATGCAGTATATCCCCCTCCCGCGCCCCTGCGTACACACTGATGCAGTATATCCCTCTCCCGCACCCCTGCGTACACACTGATGCAGTATATCCCCCCCCGCACCCCTGCGTACACATTGATGCAGGGTATCCCCCTCCCGCACCCCTGCGTACACACTGATGCAGTATATCCCCCTCCCGCACCCCTGCGTACACACTGATGCAGTATATCCCCCTCCCGCACCCCTGGTGACTGGTCCAGCCAGATAGACCCCAGGTCCAACAGAACAAGCGAGAAGCACCCCAAGAAGCCGCCCCCCATTACTAGACAGACGGCAGACACCCGGGGAGGATGGGGCGGGGGACTGGAAGAAACAGATATTTATTCATTCACTTATTAAATAGGAAAGCGCATGAGATGGTAAAAGTTGTAAACTCTTTTATTCTGCTCTATAAGGTAAGTGCAGGAGGCAATCAGCACCCCAGGGGTTATTGTGGCCGAGAATAATGTTCAGTGAATTTCATGCTCTGATTGGTTGAAAGCTGTGAATTGTGAGTGCAGCAGCTGAAGGGAAAGCTCCCTCCCCCATAGCACCGAGCGGGGAGTCTTGACATGCATGAAGGTCCTTGTGACCTTGAATCATATATTCCACTTGATGACTTGAGCCATATCTGAGCATGCGCACACCGATGTGTGCATGCTCGTCCATAAAACCACCAAAAGAAAAGGGTCTCCCTCTGCGAGGCCCCCACCGCATGCGCGCGGCCGACATCAACAAGGAACGCGCCTGTCTTTTACAGAATGTTGGATCTGAGCACAGATCCTCCAAAAATAAAACTTACTGTTGATTATCATCGCCACTCGAAGTGCGAATGAACTACAACACCGTGTCATTTAAACAATTCTCATATGGCTATTGTCCCTCTTTCCATCACAAGAAATCCTAGGAACATTACGGTAACTTTACAAATGTAACTCAAAGCAGCAACAATATAGCACTGGCACGCGCGCATATAGAATCGATACACCTTCTCAATCTTACAAAAAACGATTTTGCCCATGACAATGAAATGGAAGTGTTTGTGGCGTTGCAGTGGCTTCTGGGTATGCAAATTTCCCCGAAGCTGCTGGTTGTTGTCAGGCAGCCTGCCCTCTAGGGACAGCGGATGACACTGCAGCTGCTGCTTAGTGGAGGCCTTCAATCCTTCCCTCCTCACTCCCAATCAATCAATCAATCAATCAATCAATCAATCAATCAATCAATCAATCATTCACCCTAAAAAAGAAACGGCGGCAAAGCCATTGGTTTGTCATTTTTGTGCTTATTAATTCTTTGGAGGGGGCTCGGGAATGATTACAATATCTTTGGCTGAATCAGGAAACACCGATTGTAATGGGGCAGTGGTGTTTACTTCATTTACAACATAAGCGCATCAGCGCCTCGTTGGGTGTATCAAGCGCTATACGAAAAGAATTACAATGCAATACAAATCCCAGCCAGGCTCAGCTGAGGACCCCTTGCAGGGTGGGGGGGTAGTATCGGTCCCATACTCGGTCTGACTGGGTCAGATGAGCAGGAACCCGCAATCCGAGCAGAGAAACCAGAGAGGGCCTTATTTATGAAGGACTTGCGCCGCCGGTGCGTCACTTTTAACATGGGAAAAAGTGACGCACCGGTGGCGCAAGGCTTTCATAAATAAGGCCCCAGTGGCCTCATTCATGAGGCCGTGCGTGAGTTTTGCGCTTCTGATGCGTCACTTTTTGTGAGGCATCGGCGGCGTAAAACATGCATCGTGTTGCGCACTATTTACAAAGTGACACATCTAAGCAGATGCGTCACTTTGTAAACCCCTGCGCTACATTTTACCTGCGTCAGGTATAATGTATGCAAAGGGGGCGTTCACACGCAAAAAGCCTCGTAATAGTGACGCAGTGAAATCTATGAGATTTCACTGCGTCACTTTTAGGACGCTGGTGCGTCAAAATCTTGCGCCTGCCTCACAGCAGGCGTAAGACTGACGCAAGCCCTTTCACATGGGGCTTTCCCCATGTGAAAGGACGCATTGCTGGAGTTGCGTCACTTTTGTGACACACCCCAGAAATGCGTGACTTTTGTGCTTACAGATACGTCAGAAATACTGACGCATCTGTAACTCCTTGCGACATGATGCGTCATATTATAAATATGACGCATCAATCATGTCGCGGGGAGAGCGCAGTCAAAAGTGACGCAGCGCTGTTTTCACGCAGCGATGCGTCACTTTTCATAAATAAGGCCCCAGATTTGGGGGCTCGGTCGAGGGGCTGCTGCAAGGGGGTGGGGCGCCAATGCCACCATCCCTGGCCAGGATCACAAACCCACTTCTGCGCACTTTATACACAGTAACAGGATTAAATGGAAGAAATCCTTGTTCACTGCTGAAACCCATGACTTCATGAAGGGCACAAACATAAGAAACAGAAATTTGGGCGCGAAGAGGGAGATTAACACAGACAGGGGCGGGAGGGAAAAGAAGCAAAATGGACTGGCTATGGTAGACGGCCTGAAAACACGCATGGGGCACTTGCAAAACAAAAATGTTGCTTTTAAATTAAATGCGTTAAAACACCTAAGACCTGTTCTGCAAGTTAATGTTATAAAAGCAGAGACAAGCGGTGCTGCTTTAAAATTAAGGGGCATATCAGCAAGGACCCTGCGTACAATTATCAGCGTTTTATCGGCAGGAAACTGCCGCTAAAACGGTGATAATGGGCTTGCTAATAAGCGTTATAGAATTCCAATAGAAGCTCTGCACATCTAACTTGGGCTTCTATTGGAATTCTATAACGCATATTAGCAAGCCCATTATCGCCGTTTTAGCGGCAGTTTCCTGCCGATAAAACTGCGATCATTTTACGCAGGGTTCTTGCTATTATGCCCCCCAATGCGTTAAAAGACCTGTCCTGGAAGTTCAGTTTATAAATGCAGTGCTGAAAGCAGCGGGGGGCAGGAGGTGAACAGCCAACAAACACCAAATGCAGTGCAGCCTTTGGTAGATTAATTGAAGAGAGGAGGACAAAAATAAAAACTCACAAAGCCACCAAACCCGCAGTCCAGAAGGGGCGAGTGTCACGTAGTGATGTGTGGGGAGAAACACACAGGGGGAGAACATTACCAATGGGGCGTAGGCTCCCGAGGCCACCATTAATCACAATAGGGCAGATTTACAAGCCCCCTGTGCCACCAGTATGTCACTTTTTGTGACGTACTGGTGGCGTATTTGAATGTTTCATATTTACAAGTACAGGTAAAGCCACCCTTTGTGGCTTTTGCTGTCCTTGTAAAAATGGCCCCTTTACACGCAGCATTTTGTGTGGAAGGGGCATTCCTTGGGTGTTGCTGTGGGTGTTCCCATGCAACACCCGTGGAACCAGACACATTCCCAGATTTAGGAGGAATCGTAAATCTGGAAAGGCGTGTGAATCCTACACCTCCCCAGGGGAGGCGTAGCGAGGCGCAACGAGGAGAAATGTTTTCATTTCTCCTTGTTTTTATTTCCTCTTTCAATCCGAGCTGCATTCTACAGCATGCATTTAAAGAGGAAAATGCCTTGTACCATGGTGCAAGGGTGCCTGCGTCGGCATATGGCAGCAGATTGGGCGCCAGCGCAGGGGGAAGCACAGAGATGCCACATATTCTTGTAAATATGTTGCATCCCTGTGCTTTGAAAGTGACTCAGTGCGGCGCAGCCAAATGGCTTGCGGAATGCACATAGTCACTTTCTTGTGAATTTGCCCCAACATTTCTAAAGCAGAAGCTGAGGCAATCGTAAAAGTAGTGCGCCGAAAGTAACGTATAAGGCCGATCGTGAGTTGATCCATGAAATAGGCCCAGTCTCCAGGGAGTGAACAAAACAGCAAAAGGAGGGACAAATGTAACCTAATCACCAACTAAACCAAGGTAATTTAGAAAGGCACATGAAGAAACCAATCACAAGCCGTGGGCGTGCTGCTACTCCATACAGTAGAATCACCATGTCAAGAGACAGCGCATGCGCTGCCTAGGCTCCACCTAAAAAGAAATTTGAACGGGCGCCGTTCCACGGGTCATCACCAGGGGTTCCATCCATGACGCTGTATATATACCAAGGATGACACTAGGAGCCGGCGGAGTCATGTACAGAGCGCTCTGGTCTTACGACCCATTTATATTTGTTAGTAATGATTATAAATCGTTGGTAAAGGTGCTTGTGAGGCCTGTAGGAGCCCGACTTCTAGCGATACGAGAAAACTTTCCAATATTAGCTTCTTCCACAAGATGCTTTCCGCAATCAATCTAGGGCAGAAATTGTGTCTCCCTGAATTGAGCAGCATAATGGTTCATTTTTAATATTTTAAGACAATGATTTGGACCTAGACTTTCACAAGATCCTCAAAAAATGTCCTCGAGCTATCATTTATTGAATTTTTATTTGGATCTACCTGTCAAGCCCTCAGTCAACCGGTCAAGCCAGCTTTGCCACACCTGCCAGCCTCGACCTCCGTCCCGGCCAACTCACTCGTCGTACTAGCCCAGGGGGTACTAGGCATGGCTTATCTTTTCAGCCGCCCTGGTCTGTCAGCTCTGCCCTTCCTCCAGCAGCCAACCAGCCAAGCCGAAAGCGGGGACCCACTCCGCAGTCAGCCATTAGCCGGTCAGCCTGCGGGGAACCAATCCGCAGTTGCCCATTAGCCGGTCAGCCTGCGGGGAACCAATTCGCAGTCAGCATTAGCCGGTCAGCCTTGCGCTGGTCGGGCCCAGGAGGGTTTCACCACAGGGGGGTCAACTAATTTTATTTTATTTTATTTTATTTATGCGTTTTTATATAGCGCGGACTTTACCCGAAGGCGTCAGAGCGCTTGACAATAGGAACATAAAATTAGAAATGAACAAATTACAAAGCAGACGATAAGTTACAGAGGTAGAAGTGACAATTGTGAGCAAACAAAATACATGAGGTAGCAAACAGTGCAATGCAGGAGGAGAGAGTGACAAGTGTGCAGGTTACAGGAGAAAACAAAGTACATTTAGAGGTAATATACTGCAATATATGGTAGAAACTGAGGCACAAGAACAAACGTTACGTAGGCAATGGTGGCACTTGTGCAAGTATCAAAAGCAAACAACATGTGAGAGGTAGCAAACAGTCAAATTACAGAAAAAACTCCAACGCATCCAAAATACATCAGCCAGACTCATATTGGACATCCCTCGCCAAGCCCACATTACCGGCCACCTGAAAGACCTCCACTGGCTTCCCGTCAACAAGAGAATAACGTTCCGTCTCCTCACCCACGCACACAAGGCACTTTACAAACTAGGACCCGACTGCCTCAACACACGACTGTCCTTCTACACACCCACCCGCCAACTAAGATCCTCCAACCAAGTCCTCGCCGCAGTCCCGCGCATCCGAAGATCCACCATGGGTGGCAGATCCCTTCTCCTTCCTGGCGGCCAGTACCTGGAACTCACTCCCCACTCACCTCTGCCTTACACAGAACCACATTTCCTTCAGAAAGGAACTTAAAACCTGGCTATTCGATAAATAACGATCCCCCTCCCAAAAGCGCCTTGAAACCCTATGGGTGAGTAGTGCGCTACACAAATTTCTGAACTTGAACTTGTGTTACAAGCCATGCCAGCCATGCCGTTCTACCGAGGACGTCAGCCCGGCCGTGAGTCATGCTTGACCTGCACGCAAGACCAGCCAGGCCCGGTGACCCATGTAAAAAATCACCATCCAGCCGGTCTGTCACACTGCACAGTGAGCCGCTCAGCCGCTCAGCTACTATAAACATGTGACGTTACCGCCGTCTCTTGCGTCACTGCTCGAGAGTTTCATCGCCACACAAAGTGCAATGATTACTTCCCAGCTGACCGTTCTCCCTCGAGGGACAATAAAGTGAACTGCACTTGATCGGAGCCAAATGGCTACGAAGCAATCGCCACACAAAGTGCAGATGAACCTCGACAAGCGACTAGAATGGCCCTAAGTTTGGGAATTTGTCCGTCAACCTTTTACAAAAAAATACTTAGGAAAATGATGGTAACTTTACAAATGTAACTAAAAGCAACACAAATATAACGCCAACACATGCGCATATAGAGGAGATCTTGATTCTCAATGTTAAAAAAACTATGAGGCAGATTTACAAGGCACTTGCGCCACGTTTACGCCGTCGTTGCGTAAAAACGTAACTAAAAGCAACAAGAATATAACGCCAACACATGCGCATATAGAGTACATCTTGATTCTCAATGCTACAAAAACTATGAGGCAGATTTACAAGGCCCTTGCGCTACGTTTACGCCGCCGTTGCGTCACGCAACGGTGGCGTAAACGTGGCGCATCCCTGTGACCCATTTACAATGTGACGCATCTAGGCAGATGCGTCACGTTGTAAAGCCCAGCGCCACATGTGGGCGTTCCAGCGATGGGTGGGCGTTCCGGGGCAGGTGCGCCTCGCAAAAGTGCCTGCGTGAAATCTACAAGATTTCACGCAGGCACTTGTGCGACGCTGCTATGTCAATTCCTTACGCCTGCTTAAAGCAGGCGTAAGGACTGGCACAGCGCGTTAAGTATAGGGCACACCCGAGCATTTCTGGAGTCGCGTCGTGCTTGCAACGCAACTCCAGCGATGCGCTGCCCATACATCACGACATGCGTCACGCATCTGCCTACCCTTGCGCCACGGCGCGCCACATTGTAAATGTGGCGCATCCGCCGTGACGCAAGGGTAGTTTTGCGTGATGCATATGTTCTGGCGCATCCCAGCTAATTTGCAGAGATGCGCCAGAACTCATAAATATGCCCCTATTTTGCCATTGACAATGAAATGGTAGGGGCAGATTTACAAGCCCCTAGTGCCACTTTTGCGTCGCTTTTCCCATGTTAAAAGTGACTCAAGGGGCTTGTAAATCTGCCCCTAGTGTTTGTGGCTTTGCGGTGGCTTACGGGTATGTACATTTCCCCAAAACAGCTGGTTGTTGTTAGGCAGACTGCCCTCTAGTAACAGCTGATGACACTGCAGCTGCTGCGTAGTGGACACCTTCTATGTTTCCCTCCTCACTCACTCTCTCTCACACACACACACTCACACTCTCTCTTTCACACACTCACTTACACACACTCTCTCTCACTCTAAAAATCAGCGGCAAAGCCATTGGTTTGTAATTTTAGATGTCATAGTGCTTAATAATTCTTGGGGGGAGAGGGGGAAAGGGGAGGGGGGCTCGGGAATGATTACAATATCTTTGGCCGAATCAGGAAATACCGATTGTAATGGGGGCAGTGTTTACTTCATTTACAAAATAAGCGCATCAGCGCCTCTTTGGGTGTATTAAGCGCTATACAAAAAGAATTACAATGCAATACAAATCCCAGCCAGGCTCACCTGAAGAGCCCTTGCAGGGAGGGGGAGTAGTATCGGTCCCATACTCGGTCTGACTGGGTCAGATGAGCAGGAACGCACAGGCCGAGCACAGAAGCCAATAGTTGGGGGCTTGGTCGAGGGGCTGCTGCAAGGGGGGCGGGGCACCAATGCCACCATCCCGGGCCATGATCACACAACCACTTCTTCGCAATTTCTAAACAGTAACAGGACTACAAGGAAGTCTTCTGAGGCAATCGTAAAAGTAGTGCGCCGAAAGAAACGTATAAGGCCGATCGTGAGATGATCCATGAAACAGGACCAGTCTCCAGGGCGTGAACAGAACAGCAGAAGGAGGGACAAATGTAACCTAATCACCAACCAAACCAAAGTAATTTCGAAAGGCACATGAAGGAACCAATCACAAGCCATGGGCGTGCTGCTACGTCATACAGTAGATACACCATGTCACTAGACAGCGCATGCGCTGCCTAGGTTCGACTTAAAAAGAAATTTGAACGGGTGCCGTTCCTCAGGTCACCACCAGGGGACCCTTATCAAGTCTACCAGGCATGACGCCTTTTTAAACTGGATGCTGCGTCCGCGCAGTGGGCTGGCGCAGCGCGCCAAAGACTAGCCCGTCTTCACCCACCCGCGCCCCGGAGGCGACCAGCGCCAGCCATGATGCCGGTTTCTCGCCGAGGGAGATAGGAGCCAGAAGGTTTATTAGTAGAAGGGAACTGTTGGCTTTCAATAAGGCAAGGTGCGGTGGTGGGGAGAAATGGGGAGTACTCCAATATTTACATAGGACCTGTCCCATATGTCAGTTTCGCTTTTATGCCAGGATGCCTGCCATCGCCCTATGCAGTGAGAAGGAGAATAGAATTCGGGCAGCCCTTATTAACGCTCGCTCTATGGTTAAACATGCTTCAGATATATGTGAAGTCCTTTCAGATGGTCACTTAGATCTGTTATTCATTACTGAAACTTGGCTTCAGGAATCTTGTGCCCCGGTGGTCGAGCTGGCTATTCCTGTGGGATTTAAAATTGCACGGCTGGATCGTTCATCGGGGAGAGGGGGGGATTGCTGTGGTGTATAGGGAGTCGTTGGCCTTCTTGTGTGAGACCACTGCGGGCTTAGTGGAGGGGAAGGCTAATGGATTTATTTGATTTGGCCCACCTTACTCAGTGGATAAAGTTACCTTCCCATCAAGGGGGATATATAATTTACCTGGTGTGTTCTAACTTTGACTTGTCAGTGGATGATCCTCTTCAGGTGACTTGGTCAGATCACCATTTGGTTCAATTTTCCTGGCCTATAGGGAAGCAGCCTGCCTCTATTACTCTGGCTCATAACAATCATGGTCGGAAGATTGATATTCCGGCTCTTTCTAGGGTCCTTGCGGAGACCTGCCCGGCACATACCTCGGATCTTGAGGAAGCGGTGGGTAGCTTTTCCTCCTGGATCAGCCAAGGAGTCGGTAAGGTGCTAAAACCCCCTTCCACTAGGCGATTGAGACCAACACCTTCAATCCATGGTATTCAGGCACCCTTAGAGATCTTAAATTGGGTTGCAAATCCTTGGAATGCTGCTGGCGGCAGCATTATTGCCCTCTGGCAAAACATGCTATACGTTTAGCGCAGCGAGAATACTATGCAGCTATTACGGAGGCAAAAAGGGGTTTTTATGCTGATCGGATAGCAAAAGCCAATAACAATAGCAAGGAGATTTTTGCTATTGTGAGAAGCTTCTTAGCACCAGCTGCTCAGCGAAAGTCCCTGCCTGTCTCCACTCAATGGTGTGAGGAGCTCTCTACTATTTTTGTTGAGAAGGTACAGATCATTCAAAACAGTTTGGGCCGGTGGATGTGGCAGCGTGGGTTTATCAACCCCCTTCCCTCCCTGCACCCTTGCCATTGGCTCCTATGCTTAGGAACGTTGAGCCTATAGCTGGATCTGATATCTTAGCCATCCTTAAATCCCTCAAATCAGCGTCTCCAACTGACCTAAGCCCTGCCAGAGCCCTGGCTGGGGTCACGGAAGTGGTATATCCAGAGGTCAAAACGATTATTAATCTATCTATTCAGACTGCTGTGGTTCCAGGGAGATGGAAGCAGGCCAAGCTTCTACCTCTTCTGAAGAAACCTTCTCTCGACCCGTCCAAACTTGTCAGTTATCGCCCCACATCTCTTCTGCCGGCTCAGGCAAAGGTTTGTGAGAAGGTGATCTTTCGTCAGCTAGACACCTATGTGGAGTCTTCTGGCCTCCTCCATCTGGCGCAGTCTGGCTTCCGGGCTACTTATAGTACTGAGGCTGTGCTAGTGTAGGTAACTGAGGCAATAGGGAGTGCCTGGATGCAGGTGGCAGAGCAGCCTTGATTCTACTTGACCTCTCTGCTGCCTTTGATATGGTGCCCCACCAACTACTCCTTGCTTGCCTTTCTAATATAGGCATTGGTGGCGCCGCCTGGGACTGGGTTAAGTCTTTTCTGGAAGATCGTTCCCAACAGGTATGGATGACCCCCTGTTCCTCTTCGGCCCAAAAAAGGCTCATGGGGGTCCTGCAGGGCTCTACCTTGAGCCCTTTGCTCTTTAATATCTACATGACCCCTTTGATTGCTCTGGTGGAGGAATTGGGTGCAAACATAATTGCATACGCAGATGGTACCCAGCTTTTATTCAAGTGGGAGGATTCTGACCTGTCCACGGACCTCACTCGCAATTGTCTCTCTGCTGTATTCAGCTGGTTGGCGCAAGCACAACTTAAGTGCCATTAGGACAAGTCTGAGATCCGTCTATTTGGCCAGTTTCTGCCTGCCTTCAGGGAGTCCTTATGGCTTTCTGATTATCCTGCCCTAACTCTGTGGGCGCCCCAGCAAAAAATCTTGGGGTCTGGTTTGAGGAGGATCTGCGGTTCGAGGAGCAAATCAAGAAACTCACTGGAGTCTGTTTTAGCACCCTTAAAGCACTGAGAAGGTTCTTTCCTGTGCTTCCAAGGACGGCCAAGGAGATGGTGAGGCGGGCTCTTATTCTCTCCCGCATAGACTATGCCAATGCTCAGTATGCGGGTATCCCTCGGTACCTACTTAATAAGCTTCAGATCACACAGAATGCCAAGGCTAAACTACTGTTTAACATCTCTGGAAGGTCTAGCATAAAGCAGCAGCTACGTGAGCTGCATTGGCTGCCTGTGGCCCAGAGAGTGCAATATAAGGCTCTCACTATGGCTCACAGAGCTTGGCACGATCTTGGACCATTGTACATTAGGAAGCGTTACTCCTTTTATATGCCTAACAGGCCGCTGCGCTCTGCCTTCCTGAGACAGATGGCGATCCCACGCTTTCACAGAATGCGGCTGGGGGGCCAGTCTTTGTCTGTTAAGGCAGCTACCCTCTGGAATTCTTTGCCTCTGTCATTGCAGCATCTCCAAAGCCTCAGACTTTTTAAAAAGCAACAGAAGACCTTCCTCTTCAAGCAGTTTTGTTAACCGGCTCCATTCCATCAGGTCACTGTTGTACGTTGCGCCAGGACACTCTGGAGTATTAGTGCGCGCTACAAATTCATTATAACATAACATATGTACTAAAGATGACACTAGGAGCCAGCGGAGCCGCTACTTTTGTGCCTGTAGGAGCCTGACTTCTAGTGATACGAGAGAGCCTCCCAACATCAGCTTCTTCCACGGTGATCCGAGCGTCGTTGGTTGATTGGCTTGCCATATCGAAGCAGAAATAGCAAAAATAATATTCCTGCTGCGAGCCCCAAAACGAGAGGCAGCCAAACACCAAGTGCACAAAGTTTGGAAATATGATGAGGACTGCTTCAAAACGTGCTAACAGTTCTGAATAAACTGTCTTAAATACATGTACAATACCACTCGTATCAGACATGTTTAAGATACGACCTAACATTTCTACGAAATGTATAGGGCAGTTGGTGGATAAAAGGGCATGTATCTCCGCAGAGGACCTTGCAACTTGCAGATCATATGTCTCTTTGGACGAGGTCAGTGGCACAGTTTTTTGTAAAATAATTGCTTTCATTCAGCTTAAAGTATCAATTAGAATAGAAGAGATGTTCAGTGAAGGCCATAATGGCGACTCCCCGTCTGTCTTAGCTTTAGGAAACAATACTTGCATACAACAAGTGACCCTGGCTGACACAGTTACGAGATAGGTTATACCTGGCAACATGTCACAGCAGCTGTGATCATTCAACATAATGTAGCTTCCATTAGAAAGCTGCCTAAAAATTGGATCTATCAGCGCAGCTGGAGAACCTTGCAGGTGGCAGGAAAAGTTGGTTGAAGAACCATCACAGGCTCCATGTAAATTAATACCCTGACATAAAAGTGTACTGTTTGGTGCGCTGTTGCAATTTGTACCACTAAGAAATACTTCTTTTCACCATGTTATCAAGCCCATTATCGCCTCTTTAGCGGCAGTTTCCTGCTGTTAAAGCGTCAATAATTTTAACACTGGTCTTGATAATATACCCCTAAATACGTTAAAAGACACATGACCTGTCCTGGAAGTTAATGTTATAAATGAAGTGCTGAAAGCAGCGAGGGGCAGGAGGTGAACAGCCAACAAACACCAAATGCAGGCAGACTTTGGTACATTAATTGAAGAGAGGAGGACAACAATAAAACCTCACAAAGCCACCAAACCCGCAGTCCGAAGGGGCGAGTGTCACGTAGTGATGTGTGGGGAGAAACACACAGGGGAGCACATGGGGCGTTGGCTCCCGAGGCCACCAATAAACACAACGGGCAGATTTACAAGCCCCTTGCGCCACCAGTATGTCACTTTTTGTAACACACTGGTGGGGTATTTGATTTCAATGCTCCATATTTACAAGTACAGGAAAAGTTCCTGTCATTGTAAATATGGCCCCTTTACACGCAGCATTTTGCGTGGAAGGGGTGTTCCATGGGTGTTGCAGTGGGTGTTCCCTTGCAACACCAATGGAACCAGACACATTTCCAGATGTACGAGGAATCGTAAATCTGGAAATGCGTGTGAATAATACGCCTACCCTTGGGAGGTGTAGGGAGGGGCAACGAGTTGAAATGTTTTTATTCTCCTCCTCTTTTTCCTCTTTCAGTGCGTGCTGCATTCTACAGTACACATTGAAAGAGGAAACTGCCTGTAGGGATTGTTTTTTTGTGTTTTTTTAACTTTTTATTTGTCGATTCACATATATCATGCAGGGCTCTGCACACCAGAGTCATCTGCCAAAGCAATCTCAATACATTCATTACAGTAACCGACTGTAGTTTCTCCTCCCCCTTGTACTCCCCCCCCCTTAAGCAACAATACAAAACATAGGAGAATTAAATAAAAACACATCCCCAACTCCGGCCTCCCACCCCCCCAAAGATCGCACAAATCCATTCTACCACTTCTACAGTATTAAAAGGAAATTGTTCAGAAGGTCCCAGACCAGGCCCACCACCCCCTTTGCTCCTTCCCCCTCTTCCCCTTATACAGAATCCAACGGCTCAAACCGGCTGCATAGACTCCTCTATCGCCGGAGGTTCCAGCCAGAGACCTCGATACTCCGCCCATCGGTTCCAAATTCTATAATGTTTATGCAGACACCCCCTGGCTACAAATATGGGTTGCTCCAGACCCATGCAGAAGTCCAGACCATTTTTTCAAGCCGCCACCAAGGGGGCCCTCGTCTTCTTTCAAGCTTTGGCAATGTCTTGTTTCGCCAGAGTAAGGCCGAGCATTAAGAATTCTTCCAGACACAGTTTGAATTCATCAATCCTTTGCGACAAGTCCAAACATCCGTGGGCGAGGTAATACAATATAAAAAATAAATATAATAAATAGCTTTTTTTTTAAAGTAAGAAAGCTTAAAAGAATACCAGGTATTAACATTTTTTAGAGATATTGGGTATTTGGGTCATGGCAGTCTATAAGACACTACACATGTGCAATTAAGGTTGACATATGTAGACAAAATTCGGCATAATTTCATTCAATGGATTGTGGTTAAGGTCAACACATGTCAAATCAGTACTTGTCCTAGTAGTACTGTCACATTTTTAACCCGTTTCTTTTCCTAACTATCGCCACAGCAAGGAGAAAACGGCTCAGACTACATACTATAGTCTGTGATGTGTCGCCCTTAAACACTCGCTCCCCATCTTTAATAAGCCGAAAGCCTAAGAGGAGGCAAATGGGTTTAATCCACTTTTTTCTTGCCTTCAAATATGCGGGGCATACAAATAAAACATGGGCCTCATCCTCCCTAATACTCATATCACACAATTCATTTTTTGTTTTTTTAAACCTTTATTTATCAATTTTTCAGCATTGAACAGCACTGTGAAGAGTCATCCACATAAGTCACATTTGTACATATCTTAAACATTTGGACATCATATAGGCATCAGAGCACGGGCTAGCGGGCATCTCGGGCAGATAATTGTTGCATAAGAGAGTGCATGCAGTACATTGGAGCAAGTAATACAGAGCAATAAGCAGTCATTTGTAGTTGGAACTGTGCTGAGCATTGGCAGTGGCATCCATCAGCAAGCTAACAATGAATAATCTTCCAATGGTATTTTAAGAAATCAAACGCATACGGTGTCATTGCATAAAAAGAAACATGCATCATATACAGATCCTAAAGCAGCTTCTGATCCCAGCTATGGGCCGGGAAGGTCCATTCCCTTCCTGCGGTCTATTCACCATCGGCATCTAGTATCAGTGTGCGTCGGTGTGCCTCTCTAGGTGTGCCTCATGAGGGTCTCATCTAACTGATAGGTATAGCCATATATCTCAACTGTCGACTTCTGAGTCTGTAGCTGCATCCGTGGTTCGTATCAGATAAATTTGTAATGGTCCCCATATATCCCTCGGTCTACTCTGCACTGGCGTCAATTCTGCATAAATATTATTCTGATCCTGACAATAAACCAGATCCTCGAGCCAGTCCTTAAACTTAGGAGATCGACCTCGTCCCCAGCGACAAGCTACCCGCCTCTTGGCTAGCAATAGTGCGATATCTATGAATTTCCGAGTCGACTTAGGTACATCCCGTGTGTATCCCAGTAGCATAGTTAGCGGGTCTCTGTCGACCGCCCCGGACGTCATAACCTGTATCGCGGTATGCACCTGTGTCCAAAATTCAAACACTCCTGGGCATTCCCAAGCTAAATGGAGGAATCCCGCCCCAGCTGCATGACAGCGATCGCATCTATCTGTATCCGCCAAGTGAAAACGCAATTTCCTCTCAGGTGTATAATAGAAACGCTGTAAAAATTTGAAATGAATGATCTTTAACCTGCTGCTAGATGCAATATTGGCCGTGACAGCACAGCAGTATCTCCATTGATCATCAGTAATATCCCTGCCTAAATCTTCAGTCCAGTGTCGCCGCGCTGAGCTCTCCGGCCCTTGGCGTTGTGTTCTCACGGCGGTGTAAAGTCGGGAGACAAGATGGCGGCCATCCGACACCAGCATGGTATTTAGTGGCAAAACCACCTCCGGTTCCTCCGGAAAGTTGGGCAACACTTCCCTCAATCCCTGTCGGAGACGGATATAATAGAACACCTCTAGAGGCGTAGGAATAACAGCATGAAACAGCTGCTCCTTGGTACGGAATCGTCCGTCAACGAACAAGTCCCCCCACACCGCCAGTTTCACCCGTCTACACATCAATTGAAATCCTGTTTCCTGCAAGAGCGACAGGCGAGGGTGGTACGTAAGAGGAAGTTCCGGGGAATATAAACACGCGGCCCGACCAGTCTCACCATCCTATTCCATGCATCAATGGTGCATGTAACCGTGGTGAACGGCGTCTCTATGTCTTTGACTGTTCCCAGTATGAGACCATTAAGAGGTCTCGCGATCCAGTCCTCTGCAGCGATCTGGGGCATGAATGGCGAGGGTTTTAACCAATGATACGCATATTGCGCCTGGGCAGCGACGTAATAGATTTCAAAGTCCGGCACATCAAAACCTCCCTTCTCATAGGGCTGGGTAATAACGTTCCAGCTTAGTCGAGGTTGTTTGCCTCCCCAAAATAAACGTAAGAGCTCCGAGCGTAGCTGTTTAAAGAAGAAAGCACCAGGAAAATATGGCACATTCTGGAAAAGGTACAAGAATTGTGGTAGCACCACCATCTTTATAAGCGCCGCCCTCCCTGCCATCGACAGCGGCAAGGCCTTCAAGCGAGTTACATTATCAGCTAATTTCGTGATGGCCACTCCATAATTCGATCTGAGTGTCACATCTTTGTCCAGAGACACGACGATACCCAAGTATCTAAGATCTGTGTCACACCAGTCGAGTGGATAGTCCAGCTGAAATTTCGTAACAGCCGACGTCAGCGGGAAAAATTGGGATTTCCTCCAATTCACACGTACCCCCGACAGCCCACCAAAGACAATGAACTCCCGCAATATGAGATTAAGGTTGGTTTGAGGATGTTTCACATATAGCGTGATATCATCTGCATACAGCGATATGCCAATTTGGCGCTGAAAGCAATGAAATGCACTTGTTCTGTGCAGCTGACGGCTGCGACATGCCAAAGGCTCGATTGCCATAGCAAAAAGCAGCGGGGACAGAGGGCATCCCTGCCTTGTGCCTCTCGTTATCAACATTGGAGCCGACATTAACCCGTTAATTACCACTTTGGCAGCGGGTCTGGTATACAGCAGCTCGACCCAGTTAACAAACAGTTTGGGGAAGCCCATCCTATGTAATATGGTAAATAGATACGGCCATTCAATCGAGTCAAACACTTTCGTGGCGTCCCAAAAAACTGCAGCAACAGGCAATTCTGGGCCAATCGTCTGGATCAATGAGAACAGCGTTCTAAGATTGTGGGTGGTGGCGCGGCCCGGCACAAATCCAGCCTGGTCCGGCAGAACTATTTTAGACATAATCAACGAGAGTCGCGTCGCCAGCACCTTGGCAAGGATCTTCGCATCACAATTGATGAGAGATAGTGGTCTATATGAGTCCGTGTCCGTCGGATCCTTACCCGGTTTCAACAAGGAGGTAATTATCACCTCCCTCATCGATCCCGGCAATCCCCCAACTTCCAGCGACTCCTCGTAAACTTCCTTAAGAACCGGTGCCATGATATCGATGTAACATTTATAAAACTCAGCGGGGAGTCCATCCGATCCCGTCGCCTTACCATTGGCAAGCGACATAATTGCGTCTCGGATCTCATCGGTCTCCAATGGTGCACTAAGGAATTGTCTATGCACATCACTGAGCCAGCATAGTGCTATGTCATCGAGAAAACCTCCCATATCTACCTCGGTAGTTTGTTGAGAAGTATACAGCTGTTGATAGTGCGAGAGAAACTCTTCCTGAATCCCTCTAGTATCCTGACAACGCATGCCGTCCGATGTGATAATTTCTAAAATATTGGCACTGGAACGCGGTTTCCTCGTGATCGCGGCCAGTACTTTACCAGGTCGTTCCCCTTCGCAGTAGCGCCTCGCTGTCCAGTACTTCCCCTTAAACTTTACCTCCGTCTCTGCTTCTACGCCAAACTCAGTCAATTTGTCTCTAAAGGTAGTATGCAGTACCGAGTCAGTACGTTCTGCCATCCCAAGTTCAAGGTCCTTCAGCTCGCGTTCCAGCCTGCGAAATGTCCTCTGAATGTCTTTCAGTATCCCCCCGCCCTTGGATATGCAAATACCTCTGACCGTGACCTTGAATGCCTCCCACACCATTTCTACACTATTAACTGAATTCTTGTTCCTGGGGAAGAACTCCTCAATTTCATCACCCAGCTCTGTCCTAAATACTAAATCTAGCAGCATAGTAGGGAGTAGTCTCCACGGAGGTTTCATTCTCACATGTCCCGGCATCACCAGGGATATTAACACCGGGCAGTGATCCGAGTACGTTCTAGGCAAGTGTGTCACCCTATCTATTCCCGCACAAAGCCCCCTTGACACAAAGCAATAATCTAGTCTAGCCCATGTATTGGTGTATGACGTGAAGTGAGTGCCCTCTCTATGGGCATGATGGGTATATCTCCAGCTATCCACCAGCCCCGCCTCCTCTATGATTCCCAGTAGCACATCCCTTGCTTGCCGATTATATTGACCAGAACCATCTGAGCGATCCATGCCAGGTACAAGTGTAACATTAAAGTCTCCTCCCCAAATAATGTGTGTAGCACCTGTCACCAATACATGTCCCCAAATTGTGGTAAAAAATTCTGGTGTGTCGATATTCGGAGCGTAGCAATTCACAATAGCAACACTGTCCATGCCAAATCTACCCCACAATATCACGAAGCGCCCATCGGGATCAAGAATCTCTCCCAACATCTGAAAAGCAATCGATTTCTTGATCAGAACTGCGGTGCCTCTAGAATATGATGAATATGACGAACATTTTCTGATCGAGGCCCATTTACTAGCATATTTAGAATCTGATCTAGGGCAGAAATGTGTCTCTTGTAACAAAGCAATATGTACATTATGCCTATCCAGATATGCAAGGATATTTCTCCCTTTTCTAGAATCATTAATGCCCCGCACATTCCATGACATTATCGTCAATTTACTCCCTGTCATATCAGCCATCATCAATGACATCAGTCACAGCGATACTCACTCCTACCCGCATTCCCCTCCGCCCATGCATGACCGCCAACATAGTCCAATCATTTTGCAATATGGTGTGACTCCTTCGTACAGTGCAACCAAACACCCTCCCTTCCCTCCCCCTCCCCTGAATCCTCCCAACTATCTCAGGCGCGTAGCCTATCATCTTCCATACATTCTCCCCAACCAACTGAAACGTCCCAATCCACTCATCCCACACAATCCGGTGAATCCAATTCCTAGCAATCTGCCACATCCGCAGCCAGCAATGGCTCAATCCAGATACCACCCCATTCACTCCCCCTCCTCCCACCCCACAGCCAACTTCATGCATCAACTCAAACTCCGGACCCCCCCCCTCCCTCCGCCCACTGAAGTAACCCCAATTCCCCAGCATACATACCCCACCCCCCTCCCATCACTGCTAGCAAACACCCAACCAGCTGCAGTGTAATAAACAATGTCAAAGGGGTACACCCTAGTAGGGTCATCTAAGGTACACACTTTGGCACCCCCCGCTCCTCGACCCCTAATCTGATACCGCCCTTGGAGGGGCAATTCGAGGGATGGGGGGGTGTCGCCTGGCATACTTTACCACCCATAGTCCAATGCCATCGTCAGTTCTCTCGAATGTCCATAGTGGAAGTATCTCAGCATAGTATCGAGTTCAACGCCATGAAAACAGCATACGTCCCGGCCCCAAACTCAAGGCACAGCAGGCTAGGAGGTGCCCCAGCAATCCAGACACGCATATCAGTCCTCCTCATTCTCTACCTCCTCCTCCACAGGATCGTTCCCCCGTCTGCGTCGTAGTGATTTTAGAAAGTCCTCCACCTGCTGCGGGTTCATGAAGAAGTGCTGCTTTGCCTGATACGTGACTCGTAGTTTAGCCGGATATAGTAAAGCATAGTCTATTTGCAGATCCCTCAGCTTCTTCTTTACACTGAGAAATTTCTTCCTTTGGTCCTGGACAAGTGGCGTGAAGTCCGGGTACAGTGTGAAAGTAATGCCATCACACGTCAGCTGTTTAGCAGTACGTGCAGCACGGAGTGCAGTGTCTCTGTCCCGATAATTCAGTAGTCGAGCTATTATCGGTCGAGGCGGGGCACCAGGCTGGGGTTGCGGACCGAGGGAACGGTGCGCACGCTCAACTATGAATTGCTTAGAAAAAGCGTCTGCTCCGATCGCCGTCTGGAGTATCCGTTCAACATAGTCCTCCATTCTCCCAGTGTTCGTAGACTCCGGCACGCCTACCACACGGACATTATTGCGACGGCTGCGCGCTTCTAACTCCTCATTCTTAGCAGCTATTACTTTGAGGATGTTATGCATTCGCGACAGTCGAGTAGCATGGGATGCCGTGGTATCATCATTACTTGAAATCCTTCTTTCCGCCTCCGTGAGGCGTTCCTCGTGAACATCCATCTTCTGCACAATGGCGTCCATCCTGGAGGTTAAGCGATCCACCTTATCCACCACCGTCGCGAACCCTTGCTTCATTTCCTGCAGTAGTAGATGCATGTCCGGTGCAGCCGCGCCGCAGCTAGGCCCCGCTGCTGGAGGGCTTTGAGACCCATTCGGATCTGTCGCCGCCTTCATAGTCTTTTTCGACACCGGGGCCGAGTCAAAAGATAATTTCGGTTGTCGGGTATCCTGCCGGCCCATGGCAGTACCTCTCGCTGATTTGTCCGCAGTAAGCGAATGCGTTCGTTTGGTCCCACCTCTCGGCGAGTCAGAAGCTCCGGACATGTAACGTTACGGTCGCAGCGTCCAGCTCTTTCTCACACCAGGGAAGATTCCAACAGTGTCCACAAATCCTGCCGCCGATGTACGGAGATCCGCCTAGTCGCAATCCACAACACACGCTGTCAATGCGTGCCTCTCCACCATTGCATTATGCATCCACCACGGTGGGTATTCAGTGTAAAGGGAGCAACTCTGTTCCCGCGGTGTCTCGTACTTCACGTGCTCAGCATCCAGCGAGCGTCGCGGCTTCAGGAGCGTACCAATGTCACCGGTCTGCGTTGGCGCAGCAATTCCATGCAAGGTGACATAAGCCAATCCCAAGTGCAATCCTCAAGCAGGTAAGTCCCCAGCACCTCCGTATGCGTTAGTCAGAATGGACATGCCAGCATGTACCCGGTGCAGCCCCAATAATCACAGCCAGCCTGGGGTCAGTGGGTCCTCAGCAGCCCCTTTCAAAGAAATTCCAGCCTCCTAATTCCTGAGCCCCCACTCCAAGTCTGACGTGTAGGCGAATCCCTAGCGCATTAAATTCACTCCTTGCACAAATAACAATGCAACTGCCTCCGTTCAGCAGATCAATGAATGCACGTGTAGGGTACAGTCCGTCGCACGAGGGCTATGTCCCAGCGCCAATCAGATCTACACCCCCGGCGTCTCTCACCGGACTTCGCAGGTCGTGTTGGTGTGCCTCAAGTCCGCTGTGGAAGGGGTCGCGGCAATGCAGGTTCTCAGCGCAATATCTGCGTCCCAGCCCGCGATCGGGCAGGGTCCGCTTCAACCAGCGGCTGGCCCAGCCACTTCTCCGGCGTCTCCTACATCAAATCCAGCCGCAGTGTGAGATGGTCCGCCCCCGCCGTTTCGATGTCCCCGCAGAGGGGATCGCGGTGTTACAGGCGCTCTTCGGTCCTGGCCCACACACCACGCGGGAGCCACGGGATCGCGTAGTGACCGCGTCCCTCCTCCAGATCAGCCAGTCTCCGCCTCCACAGTCGGTGCCTCACTCACTACAGGATATCTCCGGACTCCGACAGCCAAATCGCTCCAAACTCGCAACGAGTGCCAGGTCAGTGGTCATCAACAGTTGTGCCAAGTTTCAACGGCATTGGGGGTGGTCATCGTAGGATAATGATCGGATGTTGGCACAGGCGGCAGGAGCCTCACAGAAGTGCAGCCATGCTGCTCGTGCGCCCCCTAGCGCCCTCATCACACAATTCACATAGGTCCAATTTGGTACTGCCACAGAGTCCTTTATTACACTGATGTTCTGGATTTAATTTGTAGAATGCCATAACGGTACTTTAAATACAATGATTTGGCCACAGGGGGCTAGATTTCGTCCATAAAGCATTCAAATTTACTCTCAATTTTAGCATCCAAAAAATTAAGAGTCAATGTTCCTACTTTAGAATTTTGAATTAAATAACTGTGGGTATATTCCCAGTACCTTGCCTTGAGAAGTGTTTTTAGAAGAATGAGTTAGGGAGTCAGGATCTGTCCAAAACCTATAAAGGCCCAACTTTAAAAAACAGTTTTCAATGTGCACCAACCATGCCAACCGAGTAGTGTGCTTTATTTGAATTATTTCATCTAGTGCTTCTCTATAGTCCACATTCTCATTTTGTGAATTTTAGGAATTGCATCTTGTTTCAGAATGATCTGATGTTCAAATCTTTCAAGGGTACCCAATTCTTTTTTAAATACTCCAGGAAATTTACATTCCATTTCCTTTCCAATGGACGTTGACTCGTCAACAACCAAGACTTTTTCCTTGCTATTTGGGTCTAATATGATGTGTAAGTTCCCTTGGTCTTGCCAACTAAGTACTGACGGACCACTCTTTGCTATATACAACTTTCCTCTAGCACTTCTGTTTTTAAATTCAAATAATAACCATCTGTACCCAATTATATCTATACTTTCACCTGTAAAGCTTTCTGATTTGATATCCGGCAGAGACAAATATTCCCCTATTCGTTCCTTAAACTTATCCTTCCATATCTCCTCATTGATTATTGTAAACGGTGATCCTGAATCTGCGTAAATTCTAATGTTCAATCCACCAATGGACATGTTGCATTCAGGTTTCCCTTTTGTATTTTTCTCATCTATTTTTCTCATCTCACAAATCTCCTTTCTTGAAGATTTAAGACAGATGACGTTTTATCACTTCCTTCTTCATTTTCATTCTCACTACTGCTAGAACTTCCCACATCGTGGACGCATTTCACTTTGACTTTATTCCTTCAACAACTTTTTGTGAAATTCCCAACCAGACCGCAGTTCATGCACTTTTGCTTAAGTGCGGGACATGACTTACTGTGTGCTAAGTGATCTTTGCTGCCACATCGATAACATTTCCATTCAGAGTTATTTGATCTCCCTTCTGAATTATTTGATCTCCATTGTTGTTCGTATTCCTTACTGTTTTCAAATTTATTCTTATGGCTCACATTACACACGTCTGACCGTTCTTTGTCTGGAAGTTGTAATTCTGTTGCACACCTGCCTGACATTTCTGCTTTGCGCACCAAATTAACCACCTTAAGTAGTGAAGAGTCACCATTGATCCATAAGCGATCTTGAATAGTACTATTGTTAGAGTGTATCACAATTTGATCTCTTATAAAGTCATTGTGGTTAGCTCCAAATTTACAATCAATGGCTAATTTTTTAAGTTCCTTAACATAGTCATCAACAGCTTCACCTTTAAGTTTTTTGCGTTGGAAGAATTTATACCTTTTTACTCCTATGCAAACTTTAGGTGTAAAATATTTGTCCAAATAGAAATACATCTGTATCACCACTAACTACAGCTTTTGGCATTCTGGTATATGTTTTTAATCCTTTTGGACCAAGTAATAACAAAATAATTATTTTCTTTTGAACAGCAGACTTTTTTTGTTTTCATCTATGGCAGCAATGTAGAAAAGAAATCTTTCCACTCTGTCCAAATCATAGTTGATTCGTTGCCTGACACCCAAAATTTTGTGAGGAGGATTTATCGTAAAGTTTTGTTGAGCCATGTTAGAATATATAAAGTATCAGTATTCACTATAATGTCTTAAGTAATCACGTGTTAAATGAACAAAAATGTAATAATTCTTAGTAAGAATAAGAACGTAATTAAGGACTCCCACCTGTTTCCTGTGTAATCCGATAAGAATCTCTTAAAGCAGTTGCTCGGTTTTCGGTTGCTAAGTTAAGATACGTATGATGATGAAATGACTTGAAATTGGTTTTTTTTTTAAACGGTTCCTCTGTCGGGTCACGTTACGTGACCCCGTTGTGAGAAGTTGGCCTGGTATATGATGCTCACTAGTTCTAGTGATCCCCTTGTACCATGCCAAGCAACCCTTATGGTGCAGGTTGTAAAGTCAACCTTATAGACAAGCTATCCTAGGGGTAGCATGGATTAAGCAGTCTTAGGCTAAACTCTGTAAAGGCATGTGAAGCAAGCTGTTTTACCATACACAATCCCTTGAATACCAAATGAAAGGACACCACACAGATATATATTGAAAATATATATGGATTTATTACTACAAGTAACCCTGATACTCTTTATGAGCACAGAAGCACAAGCGTTAAAACAAAACACAGTTAAAATACACAAAAGTTGCACAATATGGATGAGCCCTAGGGGCCACCTAAACCATATACTAAGAAAGTGGTATAAGAGATGCCACTTGAGCAGGAAATAGGTCTAGGGCCTGGGGAATCGCTGGAGCTGTTCGGGACTAACAGTGAAGAAGTCGGGAAAGGCCCGCGGGACTCGGGTGCAGTGTTTAAAGTGCACGCACTCACCAATGCAAAGTCTATGGTGCGTAAAAAGTACAAAGTTAGTTAGAAAGGAACCTTCCGAGTGACCTAGAAGGATGAAACTTCAGACACAGACACTAGAGGTGTGTACCAGTGTGAGAACACCGGCGGAGCTGAGTTACCTCACCCACAGGAAGCGGGTGCATAGGGTCGAAGTAGTGTCGGGTTTCGTCACGCAGGTCGATGGTGCTTGGAGCTGAAGATGCTGCAGGCGGCTCGATGTGAAGAGTTCCGGTGGATCCAAGGGTGGATCTGAAGAGGTGAAGACCTGAAAGCAGAGGGGACAATGTTCAAAGTCACTAGCCAGTGACTACCGTGGAACCAGAGTGGAACCAGGCGATGTCGGGTGCAAACAGGCGTCGAGGTGTAGCTTCTCTCTGCAGCCACGTGGACACGAGGGGTCGAAGACGTCCAGGAGTCGGTCACAAGCTGTCCCACGCAGGCTTCTCGCTGTTGGCAGTGTCGGCAACTTGATTGAAGCAAACAGGCCTTGGCTAATGCAAGCCACACAGGAATCAAAAAAGGCTTGTTACTCGGACCAGCAAGGTCAGAGCAGGGGCTCCTTTTTACAGGAGCAGGAACAAGTCTGGGGCAACCAGACCCGCAGTGAAAGTTGAAGGTTTTGTCACCAAGATGGCCACTAGCCGCGTGGCAAGTGGACGGGTAGGCGCGTCAAGTGGCACAATGCAAAAGGAACTCGTTTATGTTAAAACTACTCCCTGTTGTTCTTGTATATTTGGGTACATTGTTTGTTTTTGGACTCACTGTTAATTTTAGGTTGGTGACAATGCAAAAGGGCCCCAGGCAGATCGTGGAGATGCTGGGGGGCTGATCTTCGGTGCAAGGGCTGCTCGAGGTTGGGGCTTCTCAAACCCCAAAGCACAGCATCGAGGGTACCTCTGATGCTGCACAGTCAGCGTTTCGGGGGTCTTCCAAGAGGTCCGGTCCCACGTCTCTCGATGCCTCCACGGGTCCCTTCTTTGCAGGGACTGTGGATCGGGCTGGGAGAAGTCTGGGAGTCTGGGTCTTGACAGGCTCTTGGCTCGGTCTCCGGCGGGAGGCGGCGGCAAAGCAGACAGCGAGTTGCTGGATGGTGCCTGTGTGAACAGGGTGGTCACTCCTTGGCCACAAGGGAGATTCTCTTCCGTCTTCTGAGCAGCAGAATGTCGAAGTCCAGTCTTCTTCTGTATTTCAAGTTGATTCAGGATGATCTGAAGTCTCAGGACACAGCTCCCACTCTTATTCGAATCTGGGGGGCCGGATCACCTACTAGGTCCCTCCTCTGGGTGGAACCAGGAAGGGGGGGTGGTTACACCCCCTTTCCTTTGTCCAGTTTCGCACCGGTTTGAACTGGCCTATGCACAGGGACACCTTGTTTGCCCCAGGCATGTCTGATTCTATTCAGCCCTGTCCTACCCAATACACAAAATCCTGTCTGGGGTGGTGCTAGCACCTCCCAAGGCAGGAAACCCTTTGTCCAAGCTGCCCTCGCTGGAAGGACTCCCAGCAGCAGGAGGTCAGACTTGTGTCTGTGGTGGCAGCATCCATTTTGTGATGCTGAGGCTCTGTCTTGGATGCTAATGACAAGGTCAGCTCGTCATGGAGTGCCCATTCATTTCAATGGAAGTCTAGCATAAATCCCTGACATGCCTTAGCATCCAAGTGGTTAACTTTAACCGGGGTTCAGGTTAGGTACATGTCGTGTCCCTCTAGAAGGGTGGAATGCTACCCCCGTCGCCAGAACTGGCGAGGGGGTAGTATTCCAATTCGTATGACACCTTACTCGACATGTTTTGATAAAGCCAAACCAAAGATAGCATTTAACCGCGAGGATTATAATGCACTTAAGAGTATATGGTATGGCAATATCATGGAACAGCTAAAGGACATGGTTCCGAAAGCTGCAGACAGGCTCAGCTCATGCCAGAGCACCATCTCACATATTTCCAAGCACTCTGCCTCCAGGATTGATGAGGCCTTCCATAGGAGTGGCTGATAGGAACATATGTGTCCATTTTAAGTTAGGTATAGGCATACTACACCTAAGTAAGGGGTGGTTACACCGACTTACCCCAGCTGAGTGATCAGCCAGTTGTGTCAAATATGGAGGCCAGGCCAGGGGTGGCATAATACATGCTGCAGCCCCTGGTAGGCCTTGGAAGCACCTATGCCCTGGGTACCTGGGTACACTGTTACAGGGGCCAATAAGGTGAACCAGTTCCAATTTCGTTATGCACCTAAAGTACATGGGTAACAATTTAGAGAGAGAACAGCAGGCTGTGGGTCTGATTAGCAGGCCCACAGCCACATTAAGTCATAAACCAGTGAAGCAAAAAGCAAAAATTTGGGGTGACCATAGGATAGCAGACCCTACTCTCCTACACCCGTCACGTTACGTAATGCGTCTTTCCGTTGCTTGGAGGCAGCAGGTAAGGAGCGCGCAGTGACTTTTCAAATGACGCGCTGCTTATTAAAGAACGCATATACCATAACTGACATGAGTAAAATAGCGGACAGATTGTCCCACGCTATTTTACGAAAATAACTAACAATAGAGGTTGAGAGTACCTCAGTGACGTTTAGTCTGGTTCTTCTCGGTATTGTCTGTTTTCCGTTATACCCTTTAGCACCAACCGAGTCTAATTATCACTTTTCTTTTCCTTGAATAATGTTCTTATTGAGAAAGTAGTTCATCCGCCAGCCCGCCACCATAAATTGTTGTATAGATTCCTGGAGAAAATGTAAGTAGAATATTCAAGGCACAGGAAACAGGTCCGTCCGCATCAGCAGCAGTGAGATACTGGTTGAAGCAAGACAAAGCATAGAACAGAATACATATACATTCGAAATTCCACAGTATTAAATAATAACAAGAATAAGAACACAACAGGGAGGCAATTTCAGGCGGGAGACAACTAAATTAAAGCAATTGTTGGCTTTAAGCACCAGGGGCCTCATCTACAAGAAAATGATGCAGCGCACCGCCGAAAGCCTGGCTGCAGTGTTGCGTCATTTTCAAGCACAGAGATGTAAATGTAATTTGGATTTGTATAGCGCCTATCACCCAGGGGTCTCTAAGCGCTGTACGAATACCGCTGTGGAACCCTTCCAGGCCTGTTCCTGTGAGGTGTCCACTCCTGGGCACCCCCAAGGTGAAGCCAGGCATCCTAGCTTTGTGAGGGCCGTTGTGGAGATTAAGCAAGCTATTGCCAGCGTTGAACTCATAATTAGAGTAGGCACCGAGGCGAGAATTATCGGGTCCGAGGACATTGAGCCCAAGACCCTGCCGCGACAGGGATTGAACCCTGGTCCGGACCAGACCTCTGCCTCAGGGTCTGCCGCTCTAGTCGGTGAGCCACACTTCTCCACATGCGTCGTATTAGTAGCAAAAGACACATCAGTGTGCTTTCCCCTTGCATCATTTTGCCACGGTTCCTGCGTTGCTGGGATGATTGACACCCTCCTGCACAAAACTAATAATTAATGGTATTTTCTTCTTCCTGTGCATGGGAAAAAAAGAAGAAAAATAAATATTTCTCTTCTTTGTGACATTTCTCCTGTAGTGTCAAGTCCCATGGATTTTGCGGGAAATACCCACAGCAACACACATTGAACCCCTTTGAAAGGGAAACATATTTACAAGGTAATGAAAAGTCATGCAGGGTGACTTTACATGGCTTTTTATATCTGGTACAGCCGATTGCACTACCAGTGCAGTAATAAAAGTGAATGGGTTTGTAGCCTCACTCATGTCACGGTAACGGGGCTTCAGTCCTGCCAAGCGTCACGCAACAGGCGTGACGCTCACGCATTTCAGTGCGGTGATCCGCATCACCGCACTGAAATGCATTGTCACGCATTTCGACTTGTGCCAGGCTCGCCAGAGAGAGGTGCTGCCAGCCGCCCGAGTGCCTAAACAGTTAACTGAGAGACTCTGCTGCCGCGCTCAGCAGCGCGCTACAATGAATCAAGTCTCTCTGCCAGCAGCTGCCAGTGCTGTCCGACTGAGTTCCTGTTGCCCGGAAACTGTATGCTCAAACAAATCATGGTGCAGGCGGCGCCGGCGCGGCTACTCGGACTCTCTCCTAGTCTGCTGCAGGGGGGCCGGGCTGCCCTCTGAGTCGTAATACTCAGCTGTCAATCACCGCACCAGGGGGCAGGGATTAATCCGGATGTGCCGATTAGCGCAAGTGCAGACTGCGCGGCACGAGACGCTCATGTCTCTCTGAGTGCCATCATGGCTTTGACACTACAGCTGAGCTCGCACCTTGCCCCAGGCCCACCTCTGGCAACTGAGCTGCTCCTCAGGTCAGCCGAGCGCCCCGGCGGCGGCGACAGACTCACTGCTGCTCTGGCCAAGCTGCGCCCAGGCCCGAGGTCGGGGGTGACAGCGGCGGCGGCCCGGCGGCGGCCGAGGAGTGACAGTGTCCGTCGGGATGAAGCAGCAGGCACAGCTGGCACACAGACTCGTCAAGAGTGGCCAGTGTTGAACCACATCGTGGCTGGGTGGGCACGGCAGCAGCTGAGCAAGTCACTTAGTAAGAGTGTCAGTCACTGACTGTCACGGTTTTATTTATTTTTTATGTTATGCACTTTGCAGCGCCGCGTCACGCGGACAACTTACCCCGGGTGTCAGAGAGCACTTCAACAACAGAGACAACAACTCTGTAGTACTGAGGAGACACTAGTTATGAGGCAAGTTAATCACACAAAAAGCTTAAGCAAACGTGTTACATGAGGCATAAGTGACAATTGTGAGCAAACGAGATCGCACAAACCCTGCATTACAGGAAAGTGGCATGATGATGCGACGTGTGCAAGTAAGTTTTAAAAGCGTGCAAAGTTAGTAACAAGTAGACTAGAGCCTATAATAGTGCAATAAATGGCAGACACTCAAACACAAGAACAAACGTAACGTTACGTCGTAGGCAATGGTGGAACTGTCTGGCGCAAGTGTGACAGCAAACAAAATGTAGGAGGTAGCAACCATGTTAAGACAAAAGTGACACTCGGCAGCAAGAGCTCAGAGCTGTTTGTTAACTTCTATGCAGCCGCTTACCTCCCGTGACATGCGTTTATTTTTTTTTTTAAAAAGGCAGAAAGCCTAGGCTGCGAATGTAGTAGGAAGAGTAGTTTTCAAAGAAATTGGGTACCGGTAGGCCAGCCAGAAGGTGAGACACTCACTGTCACACAGCAGCACCTACGCACAGAGGTAACCACTGAGCCTTCAGCATTATTACAGCCCATCCCCTTGCACCTTCTACGAAGAGCACTGCGTCAGGTATTCTACTTGCCCAGCCGTAGCACCACCGTGACCTTTACTAACAGGACATGATGCAGTGAAACAATAATTTCGCATAATAAAAAGCATCGATCTGCAGGGCTGCTCTGTCTGATCATCCTTCCGGAGTCAGAGACCCTGCTGCCCCTGGTTTAGTCTGACCTAAATTAGGGGCACTGGCGGTACGTTCGAACGGAATGGATGAACATTGAGTTGGGCTTGGAGTATAGAGGCAGACTGTACACGGGTGTCAGTTCAGTACAGAAATTCATTAGGCTTCAGGATAAGGGTAGACTGGCAGAGCTGTGCATGAGTGTCAGTACAGTACAAAACCGCAGGGGGCCTCAGGTTAGTGCAGAGGTAGATGTCGGAGCTGTACATGGGTGTCAGTCAGGCCAGGACGCAGCTTACATTGGCAGAGCTGTACATGGGTGTCAGTATGATACAATACCTCTGCAGCACGTGTTATCACAGCAGCTGCTCTGAGTGTCATCTAGGGCTGTGAATAGTGGGCATTATCATCAAGTCCGAGGTCGGGCCAGTGCATGGACATTTACACTCTGTGTTCTCCACAGTGTCTTTTTGTTCTGATTTGTGAAGTGGCCTGCCCGAAACACACTGAGTCACACAGACAGAGACCGGTGTTGTTGACTTCAGTGTGGCTCCTCTCTGCTCACACATCCTGTTGAGTTGGGGCCTGGACAGTCCGAGAGACCTGCCACAACATGAGACTCAGACTCGAGGCCCAGGCCAGGGGTCCCCATCTTGTTGCTAAGCAATGGCCCGGCTGCCTCGTGATCATTACAACGCAAGCTGAGGAGAGGCAGAGCTGAGCCCCAGTGATGTCACCAGCCCCTACCAGCACAACAACGGGTGGCCAGCCCGGTTGCTTTCGGTTCAGCCTGCGCCTCATGATCATCCACGGCGGTTACAGGAGGGAGCAATAGGATTAGTCTTCTTCCATTGCTGGTGCTCTGCCACAGTTTCAAGAAGTTCTTGGAGTTTCTTGTTGCTCTGCAGGCCGACCGACACGTCCCCGCAGGGGACACAGATAAGAGGGCGGCCACCGTAGTGCCACAGGAAGGCACACGGGGCAGCCCAGCTCTTTAGGACCCGGGGGGTCCCGCGCGTCACGTCCTTCCAGTGGTGGGCGGGGGGAGAGTATATATTCCTCCCCCGCCCACCGAGCGGCCTCTTTGTCTGCTGTCCCCTCACCCTGACGCCGTTTTGTTGCCCTCTGGTCACGCGGGCACCTTGGCGGGCCGGAGGCCTGGTCTGGCGTCGGAGTTCCGTTGTTTCCGCTGCACCGAGGGTTAGCTTTAATTGTGGTGAGTCGGTTTGCTCGAAAGTTGTTGGTTTAATTTTGCCATTTCGGCTGAGGGGACAGCGGGGTTCAGAGGCCTACGCCATGCTCCAGTGCCCGGTCGTGGGTTTTTAGGGGGCATGTGTGCCGGGCTGGCGTGTTTTACGATGCGCTATGTAAGCGCTTTTAGAACTGTGGGTTTAGTGCGCAGAGATAGAATTTGGAATGCTAATTATAGACCCGAGTTTTATTCGGATAATCCTTTCATCAGCTTGTTTCCCCGCAGTGAGGCCGTGGGCTGCTTGGAGGGGGGGGGGCTGTTTTGCATCCTGGGTTCGAGGACTGGGCGGTCACGGGTTTGCTGCCTGGCTTGTTTATCATGGGCATGGTTTTGTTCTTCATGCATTAATAGTGTGTTCGGATGGGGGAATAAGGTGCGGATCGGGCGAAGTGTCACGCAGTATGCTTGTGTATTCGCTGCTTTAGCTTTTCGCGCTTATTTCCCTTTCGGGATCTGCAATACTGTTTTAATATCTGTTGACGGCAGCCTTGGATTCCTTTTCTTGCGGGCAGGTCACATTCTTCCCGTGTCTGCAGTGTTGTGAGCTCCGGAGGCACACAAGGGTTGCCATGCCGAGGTTAAGTGTGTTCGGATATCACCTGGTGCAGCGGATTGGCGTGTTTGCAGGGTCAATTTCTCTCGTGGCTGCAGCGCCTTGAATGCATTTTGGTCAGAGCCCCTCTGCCACGGGCCGGTTAAGGGCTATTCTAGGTTCGGTTTCGGCCCTGGGGAGCTATCTTTGGGGCGTGATGAGGTGGCTCGGCATTAGGAAGTTGGTGACTGGGTGCATGTGCAGACTGTAATTTTAGAAATTCCCTTGGTCGCACGCTTCGGTCGTCGAAGGTTATTTTCACGGATGCGACCCGAGTCCGTTACTTGCATGCATCCCCCCCCCGCCCACCGGGTGCTTCTTTGCAGTGGTTGGCCTTGTGTTGTGGGGGGGGGGCGCTGTCGTTTGTTGTAGGGGGGGGTTTGCCCAGGGTCTGGGCGGCGCATCTGGCGGGACACGCAGGGGTCCGATGGTCCGTTTTATTTTCAGCCTTTGTGGGCAGGTCGTGCTGTTTCCCCGGTGCATTGCCGGTCCCCCGGCCCTGCCCTAGACGCGCTGCAGGAACGTCTGAGTAATAATTGTTGATTAGCGATTACGGTGTCCTTTGCGGCCTGGACTTCTGGGGCATCTGCTCTATATCCATGCAGTGTTGGCGCTAAGTAGAGGTCATTTTGGCTTTCTGGGCAGCCTGGGGACACTTCTTACGTAAGCAGGGGCGCAAGGTCGCGGCCATTTTAAGGTTCAGGGCAGCTATTGTCCACTGCTCTGGTGGGCAGGGGCGGCAGGCTGCGGCCATTTTCGCAACCCGACCATCTTCCTGCCCGCGGGGCAATGGAGCGTCACCATGGGTCCCTCCTTTTCCTTATGGGTGCTCACTTGGGGACCATCTTTCACATTGGTGCGTGGCCCTTTCGCACAACTTCAGCTCTGTTCTCCTTTTCTTGGCTACGGGAGCGGAGCGAGTGTTTTGTTTCAGATTTCATAGGGTGTGACTTTACTACGTAGCTTGCAGCTGTTTTCTTTTATGTCGGAGTTCCTCTCCTTGGATCGCCCCCCCCTTAGCAAAAAATGTTGCTCCCGGGCTCGGCGTTCTTAGTTGGTTGCCTGTCTTGTGTAGTTCGAGGCTCTTCGCTCGGTAGCGGTATTCTAGTCACGTTTGACTCTGTGCTCTCTCTGGTGTTTGCGACCCAACCCTTTTTCCGTGTACGTGCCTTCGAGTCGCGCTTGGGTAGTTTGCATTACTTAGGTGCCCGACTCCCCATTGGTGCCACTAAATGGCAGTGTCCGGGAGGAAGGTGGCACGCCGTGCCCCGCTTCACGCATGTGTTTTTCATGGCGGGTAGCCATTAGTGTCTATGCACTCTCACCATTGCCATGTATAGTTTCGGGGGAAGCAGGTGCGTGCCAAGAACTAAGGCGGTCGTCTGGTAGGCGGGCACGCTTGGATCTTAAGGCGCAACGTTTTCCAATTCTCCGCGGGTGGGTCATGGAGGGCTACGAGTTGGGCTGTTTTTCAATCATTTTAGTCGCTTGAGAGGTAGCAACAAGTTTTCCAGGTTCCACCTGACAAATGATATTCATACCATTTTATTCACTTGGTTGTGCCCTGGTTAAAGTAAGGATTTTCCCCTTTTGTTCCCACGGGCTCTGGGGGATACAGTGGTGCGTCATAAACAAGTTTTAAGCTCCGACCGTTTGTCGGAGCGGTCATCGATGGTGACTCAGTCACATTATACAGTCATGTTAGTATTTCTAAGGCTGTCTCGATGTTATAGCAGTTTGGTTGGTAGTATCTTAGGATAATATGTTGAATGGTTTCTATTGAATGCTCAGATCCCTCCACATGCCTGCCATTTTCGGATTTCGGCCGGGACATGTATGCTACAGTTTATGAAGCATTATCACAGACAAAGCAGTCCCTTGCTTTACAGGTTCACAAGTCCTAGTTTGCACGGCTCCTATGTTGACCGTGTAATAACGTGGTGGGGGGCATTTTGACCTGCGCTTAAGCCAAGTTATGTATGCACATGTCACAGCGGGTTGCATTTGCAATTTATTGGTTTGGTTCGGGAATAAAGGGATTATGCCTGCTCTCTAATGACTCTGGGACTGGTGAGGTTTTTGGCTTACATCTGTGTTTTGTTTCACACAGGCAGGAAGTAACACTAGTTGTTACAGTATGGCGCCAAGACAGTGATAGCATTCCTTCGATAGATATCGCAAGTGGCTTTTGCAGGGACATTAGTAGACCACCAGGAAGGCCTGACACGTAGTGGTGTGCACTCCTTTTATAACAATCCCGTATAATTTACAGTGTTGTTTTGATGCACTGGGAGGGGTAAGCCCCTATCCTCGAGGGATTTCTGTATCACCGGGTGGCACTTTTCCATGACTTGGCACGTCATTCAGAGGTACTGGGAGCAATCTTCCGAACAGGTGCCCACTTGCCATTGGCCAGTTGTGTGTCAGTTGTATGTTTTCTCTCATGCAGACTTTAATTAACTGGTTTGCCAGGCACGGGATAGGGCAGAACAGGTAGCGTCCCAGGATATGGCTGGCGGGCCAGGTGCCTGGGTCCATTATTGAGATGGTTTAACTTCCTTTGGACGACATTTGAGGCATGGGAAAGTTACACATTCGTCAAGTACCCACGTATTACAAGTACTTTCTAATGGCTGTTCAGTCACGGGACAGGAGGTTTAGTCCCTTCCGTATCCACTAATGGGGGCCTATGTTGGACCTCACGCCACGGATCCACCTCCCAACAGGGTCACAACCTTTGGTACCCGTGCTTCTAAGGGTGTTGATGTCAAAGCCACCTCCAGGACTAGGCAATATTGGTAAGCACAGCACGGGGAGTGAGCTTGGGGTGGGGGTTTAGTGACCAACTACTGTGATGATATAGAGATTTTCCTTCTTTGAGTGAGTTGCAGAGTTATTTGTTCGCCCATGGACGGGCCCCGTGGACAATTTTGTCTCTGTTCAAACAATTCAGGAGGTAGCAAACGGTGCATTACAAGCGGAGAGGCGTCATGTGTGCAAGCTTCAAATGCGTACTATGTACAAGTAGAGGTATAACTCTGCAATAAATGGAGGCAATGGTGTAGCCATTGGTATAGCGCAAACTTTTACCGTAGGTATCAGAGAGCATTACATAAGAGTCAGTTGCCTTAGAGAGCATTACATAAGAGTCAGTTGCATTACATAGGACTTTGGACTACATGAGTTCTGTAAAAGGTACAAATAGTTTTGTTGCTTATAGCAAGAGGCGAGTGAAAGCGTTTTTGTTACACATGCATTGTTTCTGCATATTTAGTTGTGCAGCGGAGACTCTATTGTGTCTTGGTGCTTCACGATAGGGACAGAACTGATATGTGGGAGCACTTTAGGTGTACACTTTATGAGCGAGCAATAGTTACATGTAGCAAAGTGGCTATGGTGGACACATGTAATGCAAGGGAAGCTACTCCATGTAACAAGAGTAAAAGTGACATGAGGGCAAGTTGCTTTTGCTTACCTGGTACAAGTAGGAGGTATAGAATACTTACATGACAGAATGTCTATCACAAGAACGTAAGTCACGTGAGCCGTGGAGGCACTGGTGCAAGTACAGGAAGATAGCACGATGTAAGTGGTAGCTATCAGTGTGTACAATAGTGAAGTCCGGGTGCAGGCTACTATAGAGTACCTAAATAGGTAGAAGGATCTGTTTGCAACAACCGGCACCGTCATATAACAAGACACTGGGAAGAGCCCTTCCACAGTTATGTAGAATAGAACTTCATTTATCAGAGGTCTTGGCGTATCTTGTGTATATATAAATATTTTATTGCTCTCGACCGGATGCACCAGGAAGCCTCACAACGTTGCCAGGGTAAAAGCTTTCACCTTTAGTGTGATGGGGCATGCTTTACTAACATGAAGGAAGTTAGTTACATGATTTTGTGACAATCTGCCGCATGCACATGATTCTAGCAGCCAGCGCTCATGCCTCCTCTTGATAGGGATCGTAGGAGTGCTTACGTTTCTATGTGCAGCTAGTTAGGATCTGTTCAATTCAGATATTCTGAAGTCCTGTAACTAGCTGGGCAATATGGTACCTGGACACGCCATTTATTTTAATGTGATGGCATGACATCCACCCGGGTCCCACATGGGCTGAGGGCACTCACGATTTTCCCTGCTTTTGGCCTGCCAGTGTTTTGCAGTCTTTGTATAAACTGCAGGGGAAGAACTTATGTGCCCGGGTACCTCTGATAAAGGGGGGCTAGTTCTTGGTTGACTATGCATGGAAGCCTTATTGTACACCTTGTTTTCTTGTGCAACTAAGCAGCTTTGAGTGGCACTTGGACTCCCGTAGTAGCATATTTACGTCATTGTTTCACACAGGCTCACGTTTAGCTTGGGAATTTCTGTCATAATGCAGCCTTTTCCTTGGCCTTTTAGAGTCTCTTGTTAGTCATTGGTGTATTTACTGATTTGGGTCTTACTCAGCTTCTGGTTCGTTGGCTCGCACGAAAGTGTTATCCTGGTCTTTGTATGGCACTCTTGGTGCACGGTCTTGAGGGAAATGTCACACATAGCAGTTACTCCTGGGAGCTATGGATGGGGGACGACTATTTCTTGTTGCGCTGCAAGAAAGCGATTACTGTGGCTTAGTTCTCTGTGCACCATGAAGCATTGCTCTTCCATGAGATGGCTTTGTTGTATGTTGGCGCTCCTTTTCTACGTAAGGATAGGGAGGCTTTGTCTTATCGGCCAAGCAACAAGCACTTCTCAGCACTTTTGCCTGTGCAAGCGGTATAGCCCAGGTAGGCGATTGCCTTAGCTGTCTTTCCGTGAAGGGTCAGCAAGGGACAGGATTTTCCTCAGTCTAAGTCCCTCTGCAGGGGTTGTCTCGCAGGGAGGGCCCCTGGCATTGGCCATGGCAACAGATGGGCTGTTGGAAGCGTAGTGCTCCTTTTTGTAGAAATTTAGGGAGGCTATGCCACTCATACCTCCCCAGTCTGATCCCACGAAGACCTATCAGCTCTGGCTCCACGGTGGTTCAAGCTGATACTTTGTTTTGCCTCCACTTGTTCTTTGCGTGGGACACTTGGTGGTCCACATGCGGCCAGGAGGCGATTGCTTTAGCTGATTTTCGGGTCCGCAAGGGGCAGGCAAATTCCACAGTCTAAAGTTGCACAACAGGGGTTGTCTCGCAGGGAGGGCCCCTGGCTAGGTGCTTGGGTAAGCGTTCTACCCAGACCGTATCTATTTAGTTGTTTTCAGGTACGAAAGTTGGGATTCCTCGTGCAGCGTTCGCTTACCAGAGGGTACGAGGAGGAAGTGTTTGTTCCCCTAGTTGCACAGCATGGTTTACAGCGGTATAGGCTGCCTGTTAGGCGCATCATAGGGGCCAAATAAGGCCAAGCACAGGGGGACCACTTGGGCAAATGTCGATCCTGGCCAGGTCATGGGCGGCCATCTTTAGCTAGAGCCTGTGGGGGTGATAGTGTTCAATTCCCAGTCTGGGGGTATGGGCCATTTTTCCCTTGCCACGCGGTGCGGGGATAGCGGGCTCTAAGTGCCGCTGAAGATCAGGCAAGGGTGTTTTGGACTGAGGTGGGTGTAACGGTATTTACACTCAGACGGGTTCCAGCGGATACTCCTACCCACATATTGGGAACCTGGTGACACTCTATCTTTATTCGACTCCACCCCGGTGTAGATAAAAGGGTCTCAAGTGGTTTGCAGGTCCAGGTTCCTGTGACCAGGCGCTTGCTCAGTAAGCAGCATAGGTTGACCCGTTGCAAAGCCTTGCAGTGTATCATGATCAGGACTCTACGCGCTCAATCCACCATATGCTGGCCGTGACACCTTGTGCGTGCACCTAGGTCCTTTACTAGGGATTGCGCTGGTCACTGCAGTGTGCTATGGCACTTGATAGAACGACCACAGCGATCTTACGGTGGGTCTCGCCACCAGTGGGGCACAGGTAATTTTCAGTGGTCAGACATGTCTCCATCTCTTTGGGCAAGGCGCTAGTCAGTAAACGCTACTTTTCGGGAGGCGCTGGAGCCAACACACAGGAGATCCTGTGCTGTATATACTTAAAGGGGCAGAGACACATACCTTGGTAGCCCGACACCGTTCCGGTGGAAGTATCTAGGCTCACACAGGTGGTTGGCAGGGACCGGGATTCGGTGTCCGGTCTTAGGGTCAGCAAGCAGGGTAGACCGCACCTGTTGGCCCTTCATGGAGGTTGTTCAGTACCATCCACAGGCAACACACTCTCTTTCCCTCCGCCGTGTTGTGACAAGAACACTAGGGAAATTGCCCACACAGTAGTGACAGATGAGCTCTGTGGTCTGATTTCTTATCCCGAGCTCCAGTGGCATGATGCCCTGTATGGAACAGTAAGGCAGCTGGCTCGCACGAGGTTTGCTGCGCCAGGCGGAAATATCTTGGGCAGAGATTTGGCCTTTTGCATGTGGGTTATAAGCCCAAGCCAAACTCCCTTGGTGGTGCTGGACTTTTGGGTCAGCGGTCCACGTGGGTATGGACCTGTTTTTCTGAATTGGGAGGAGACCCTAGTAATAGCAAGTAAGGAACAGCTAGGAGGAATGCCGGCCTTGGTGGGGGGCCCTGGCTGCGACGGTCGCCACACCCAGGTCTGTGGAGGAGTTACAGGGCGATCCAGAGGCGGAAAGGTACCCGGGAGTACCCTCTTCAGGAGCACAAAGGATGCTGAGGCCTAATATCCCCAGGAAGTCTGTGCGATGGACCCTGGGGGTACGACGGCGCCCCACTATCCTACGGGCGGTTGGAAACCTGTACAACCGGGGGTTGCTTGAACGCTCCGCCCCTCGTAGGGGGGGGGCGTGAGCAGGAGGGTGGACCAATGGTTCACCGGAAGTGGGAGGGGCTATCTCCTCCCATAACCGCTAAGCAACGATTGGCTAAGGCCACGTTGCAAATTGGCCCATCAGGTGGTAGGTCGCGAGGGGCGGCTTGCCTTTTGGATCGCCTGTAAGATAACCCACCGTGTTGGCATTGTGTATATGCTAATAAACCTGCAGCTACTTTTCTCCAACAAAAAAAAAAGTTGTCTTGTCTGCTTAGTTCTGCCAAAATGTATGTTACAGTGAGCGGGCTGGTGAGTGGCGCCGATATTGGCACTATGCAGGCCGACCGACACGTCCCCGCAGGGGACACAGATAAGAGGGCGGCCACCGTAGTGCCACAGGAAGGCACACGGGGCAGCCCAGCTCTTTAGGACCCGGGGGGTTCCGCGCGTCACGTCCTTCCAGTGGTGGGCGGGGGGAGAGTATATATTCCTCCCCCGCCCACCGAGCGGCCTCTTTGTCTGCTGTCCCCTCACCCTGACGCCGTTTCCCTCCCTACCGCATACCCGGCGTTCTCAGGGTGGGGGGGTAATGTTTTCTAATCTTGTCTCATTTTTGTTGCAGGAGGAGTTACAGGGCGATCCAGAGGCGGAAAGGTACCCGGGAGTACCCTCTTCAGGAGCACAAAGGATGCTGAGGCCTAATATCCCCAGGAAGTCTGTGCGGTGGACCCTGGGGGTACGACGGCGCCCCGCTATCCTACGGGCGGTTGGAAACCTGTACAACCGGGGGTTGCTTGAACGCTCCGCCCCTCGTAGGGGGGGGGGCGTGAGCAGGAGGGTGGACCAATGGTTCACCGGAAGTGGGAGGGGCTATCTCCTCCCATAACCGCTAAGCAACGATTGGCTAAGGCCACGTTGCAAATTGGCCCATCAGGTGGTAGGTCGCGAGGGGCGGCTTGCCTTTTGGATCGCCTGTAAGATAACCCACCGTGTTGGCATTGTGTATATGCTAATAAACCTGCAGCTACTTTTCTCCAACAAAAAAAAAAGTTGTCTTGTCTGCTTATTTCTGCCAAAATGTATGTTACAGTGAGCGGGCTGGTGAGTGGCGCCGATATTGGCACTAAGATGGCTGTAATTTCTGATATTTATAAGTTTCCCTCGCCTTAATTGCATGTTTTTTGCTCGCGAGAAAGTGTCACTCATGGTCGTTGAAATGTCACTCATAATTTCACTCAAATTTTTAAAATGTCACACATGGCAATCTGAAACCTTGGCAGCTATGGGGCTTCAATTATATTGAATATAGCAAATGATTGCGTGTGTGTCTCTGCAGTATTAGTTCCATTGCAGTAATATTCATGTGTGGTGTAATGCTGGGCGCTAGGCCCGCATGCTGGAAGGAATTGGACACAGACACTGATAGTGGGCTGGTTAATGGCGGCGGTGGGTGGGTGTACAGTGTGGGCTGCATTTGCAAAAAGACTGGAACGTGTCCAGCAGGACACTACATGTGGGATCTGTTTCCGCGCAAACAGCAGCAGGCCCTCTGTCGGCTGCCGGTGGGACTGCAGCCTGTGCACGTGGCTTCCCGTCCACATCCACAGAGGTGCAGGATCCTGGACCGGAAGCTTGGCCTCAGCAGCCGCGCGCGCGCCTGAGCTCAGATCAAAGGGGCGGGACCAGAGGCCACATCCGAGTCCAATGTTTATGCTTCGAGGTGGGGGAGGGGCTACGAGATCACGCCGTCTCCATTCAGCATGCGTGGGTCTCATAGCCTTTTAATCGTCATACCCACAATCCTTTGGGATATGTCTGCATGCCTAGGATGCATTTACTAGATTTTCACCATTTATTTTCTGTAGACTTTAATTTTCATATAAACGCATGTGTTTTATAATAAGTCTATCTGCTCAATACGCTTGTTTTGTTAGTCGTCTTATCTTTCCAGGGTATATATTTTTCTCTTAACTTACGAAAAATATCATTTCGTTGAAAAACAAGATGGCCGGCGCGCATATGGCGTAATCACTCGCACCGCGGGTGGCAGTGAGGAGCCTGCGAACCGTTGGGAATTTTTGGAGGATTGTTTGTACCTCTTCGCAAGCAATCCATATTCTCTGTACAATGTAAGATTGAACAATAGAATCAAATGGACTCTGGAAAATTGGTGTTAGAATATGTGCACCAAGTGGGGGATTATAAAGAATATATGACTGTCTTCGCTTTCGTTTAGTGTAAAATAATTTGTCACCTTTCATCTTCACCAAGATCAGCTCTTTAGTATATTGCTCTAGTTTTCTCTATATTGCTCTGGATGAAATTTTGATGATACATGCCAGTCCCTATAATGAGCGCCAGTGGACCCCACCAGCAACCAGTGCCTCAAATTAAACCCCCCCAGTGAGCCCTGGCCTAACCAGGCCATGCATCTTCAACCATGTAATCACTGAAAATCACTCACATAGAGAGAAAGTACTAAGGGGCAGATTTACAAGACCACTGCGCCACTTTTGCGTCATTTTTAACATGGGGAAAACGACGCAAAAGTGGCACACGGGTCTTGTAAATCTGCCTCTAAAAGCCTAGCAGCAATACGCTTATGGGCAGTGTTGTAATGCCATTGTTGTAACTAGATTTATCTCCTTTAGGTTGCTCAGCCAGAATGAGTGAGATGTCTGCGTGGAATGTTGGTGTGAGTGATGTCAGAGTGAATGGAATGTGAGTGTGCCTGGTGTGTGTGGAGAATGTCAGTTGGTGAGTGAGGGCTGAGCAACATCCATCAAGCTCCTGGTGGGACCTAATACTTATCTTATTGAAACCAACTAATAAACATCGTACTTGGATTATTAACCTGGCTACCATCTACTTTATATCATCATTTACCCACAACACCATCATATATCTGTAATGTTTTTACCTTACTTTTCAGTGCTATTACCTTTTGCTTCACCATGAGTTACGTGCTTCCACGAGACTCATGGGGCCCGATTCACAGAACTAACTTAAGACAAAATCCTAAACGTACTACTTTTGGTATTCACAGAAGTTAGGATTTTGTCTTAAATTAGTTTGGTGAATCGGACCCGTATTCATTGCTATTGTTCCTTGTGTTCCTTCTTACATTCTCAAGCGTTGCCACCAGGTTGCCGAGAATCCTAGCAACGCCGGACGGTGGTTGGATCCTCGATGGCTGGATGGCTCCGGTCGTGGGTGCTTTGGACTACAAAATAAATGGACAGAAAGAAAACCAGAACTTCTCCTGTTTTCCTTCACAATAGGCAGATTTGCTAATCTTTCACACAAACCAACGCAGCAAGCAAAGCAGAGGGAGAGAGCAGAAATGTTCCACATTTGCAAATATTTGGAGCATTTCTGCTCTCTCCTTGTGCTGGTGCACTGTGTGTAGTGTCCTCTCTCTATCTTCTACATTTGTGAAGCTTCTGTGGAACCTAGAATGCTGTGGTTATGGATGTTCTTCAAGAGTCAGCTACTCCTGAGGTAGCTGATGGATGGGGTGTCAATGAATAAACCTCTGAACAACTTCTCTCATCTTTGTATGTTTATTGAGAACTTTTCATTGGCAACGAGGGTCCAAGGAAAAGAAGAAAAGGACACCTCACCATCAAGCTAAGTAACATGAAGAGTGTGTGGAAATGAAAGGATTTAATATTAAAGATGAAGAGGAGAGAGAAATAAAATAGGAAAGACATATATATCTATACTAATATAATAAAGAGAGAACCCAAACCTTTGAGGCGGGTAATCTCAGGAACCACAGCACCAATCACAACACCCAATACAGCGTTGGAAAGGGCAGTTGCAGCAGAAGGACATAGGCTATGCAGACGCCCACCATATACATTTAAAAGGTAAAAGAACCGTGCCAGCAAAGTAGTCCCTTGTGGGCGTGTCTGCATTGTGCTGTGGGTGTGTGCTGGGGGCGTGACAATCGCTGGGGGCTTTCCGTCACGAGTGCTGTTTTTTCTTCCCAGGTTCTATACATTCCTGCTGCCTTTAAATAGTAATTCAGTGGAGGTCCCATTCTCTTAGAACCACCCCAAGCACAGTTATGGGCAAACATACAACTAAAAGGCCCTGCAAAGCATTATGGGATAAGATTTGCATTCTTTTTTTAGCATTCATGAAAGGGTTTCAATGTTTTTGAATTTTACTCATCAGGGACATCTGGGGACGACGAGGTGAACTGCAGCTTGATGTATAATATTTTAAATGCTATTGCATTTGCCTCATCAGGGACATCTAGGGACGACGAGGTGAACTGCAGCTTGATGTATAATATTTTAAATGCTATTGCATTTGCCTCATCAGGGACATCTAGGGACGGCGAGGTGAACTGCAGCTTGATGTATAATATTTTAAATGCTATTGCATTTGCCTCATCAGGGACATCTAGGGAGGGCAAGGTGAACTGCAGCTTGATGTATAATATTTTAAATGCTATTGCATTTGCCTCATCGGGGACAACTGGGGACAACGAGGTGAACTGCAGCTTGATGTATAATATTTTAAATGCTATTGCATTTGCCTCATCAGGGACATCTAGGGACGGCGAGGTGAACTGCAGCTTGATGTATAATATTTTAAATGCTATTGCATTTGCCTCATCAGGGACATCTAGGGACGGCAAGGTGAACTGCAGCTTGATGTATAATATTTTAAATGCTATTGCATTTGCCTCATCAGGGACATCTAGGGACGGCAAGGTGAACTGCAGCTTGATGTATAATATTTTAAATGCTATTGCATTTGCCTCATCAGGGACATCTAGGGACGACGAGGTGAACTGCAGCTTGATGTATAATATTTTAAATGCTATTGCATTATTTGCCTCATCAGGGACATCTTGGGACGACGAGGTGAACTGCAGCTTGATGTATAATATTTTAAATACTATTGCATTTGCCTCATCAGGGACATCTAGGGACGGCAAGGTGAACTGCAGCTTGATGTATAATATTTTAAATGCTATTGCATTTGCCTCATCGGGGACATCTAGGGACGGCGAGGTGAACTGCAGTTTGAAGTGTAATATTTTACATGCTATTGAATTTGCCTCATCAGGGACATCCAGGGACCACGAGGTGAACTGCAGCTTGATGTATACTATTTTAAATGCTATTGCATTTGCCTCATCGGGGACAACTGGGGATGACGAGGTGAACTGCAGCTCTTTGTAGAATTATTTGGATACTATAATATTCACTTCCCACTGCTAATCTCGCCCCATAATGCTTTGTAGGGGCTTGATCTCAAAATCATCACCTCTCTCACTGCTTGCTGGCAGCTAATTTCACTTTTGTGAAATGACTATATGCATTTTAGCATGTAGAAATACTTGTTAATTTACCTTGAATATATGAGGTTTCTGTTTTAATAATTGGAAATCTGACGGAACGAAATATTGCGGATTTATTGTACCAAGTTTGCGCCAATTCCGCCCACCCCTACTTTAAATACCCCTGCACCCCAAAATCATAACCCACCCTTACTCTATAAAGTACCCCAACACCTATAAACACTAACCCATCTTAACCCTAAAAATATATCCTGTACCCCAAAACCCAAACCTACCCCTGAACCCTAAAATACCCCTGTACCCCAAAACGCAAACCTAGCCCATAACCCTTAAAATACCCCTGTACCCCAAAACCCAAACCTACCCCTGAACCCTAAAAATACCCCTGTACCCCAAAACCCAAACCTAGCCCAGAACCCTAAAATACCTCTGTACCCCAAAACGCAAACCTAGCCCATAACCCTTAAAATACCCCTGTATCCCAAAACCCAAACCTAGCTCTGAACCCTAAAAATACCCCTGTACCCCAAAACCCAAATCTAGCCCATAATCCTTAAAATACCCCTGTACCCCAAAACCCAAACCTACCCCTGAACCCTAAAAATACCCCTATACCCCAAAACCCAAACCTAGCCCTGAACCCTAAACATACCCCTGTACCCCATAACCCCAAACTATATCTGAATCATTAAAATACCCAAACACCCCAAAACCTATACCTCAGTACCCCAAAACATATACCCCTATACCCATACTTGCCTTATCCAAAGATTTAAAAAAAAACATGCTTTTACCATTCATGCATTTACAACGAATTTCGTTGTAAATGTATGCGTGGTAAAAGCATATAAAATGTAATGCCATGCGTTATAATGGCATTGCGGAGTCATGGTACTTTCGTAATGAAAGTATGCGGAGTGATGGTATGCGGAAAGAAAGTTGCGGAATAATGGGTGTTTACCCTCCCCCGTAAGTACTTTGTTGGCACGGCGGCCCACATCTCCAGCAACATACTCATATTTTTTCACCACCGATTGGAAAAATGCACAGGTCTCTCTCATTGATGCCCAGCACCGACATACACTTTTAGACACACCTCCCACCACAAGTTCTAGAATTGCGAACTTTAGAGATGGGGAGCTACGTTCGAATCTCGGCATCAGCTCAACATCCTGTGATTCCAGGCAAATCGCTTTTTCTCCCCGTGCCTACCACAAATGAATGTGTTCTTCTGTAATGTAAATTGTGCTCATGCCATGTTGTCGAGTTTGCGCTATATAATATTGCAAGGAAAATAAAGGAGGGAAAATCGAGTTCACACTCTACTGAACGCGCACTCTTAAGTGCATCAGCAGTGCACTGTGAATCCGAGCGTTTCACAGGCCTGTCACAGATAAGAAATGCTATCAAAACGAAATCCTATGAAACAATATACTACTGGCCAGCAGCAATTCATACCCAGACAACGTCGGGACGGGCTGCTAGTATATATATATATGAAGAAGGAAGTGTAAAAGAGGACTGTGTTATTGAATTGGAGCGTATTATTTGTTCTTCCCCTGCGGCTGAAATATAAGTTGGGAGGTTTAAAAACTTCTCCATCGGCAGATTAAATGTTAAAGTTGGGAAGATAGTCGAAGTAAAAACGGAAACGAGTGTGGATATTTATTTGGGCAAAGAGTAAACAGTGTGTTGTTTATCCTTCTCCTGCGGCTGAAATACAAGCGGGAAGTAGAACCTTCCCCAGCGGCAGATTTTAAAAGAAATTAGGGAAGGAAATAATTTGAAAAGATACCTCGTAAATCATTTGTGGATTGGTGCGAATTAATAAAGAAGTGTCTCGTGGCTAGTTGACAGTTAGCGTGGAAGCGAAGCTCCTCTGAGCGGGTGAATAAGGAAGTGTCTTGCGGCTTGTGGCAGTTGGTATGGAAGCGGAGCTCATTTTTGCACGGATGTAAAAGACATTTGATGACGCATTAGAACGTGCATGAGGATTCAGCGCAGAGCATACTGCGTGAAGAGATCACATGACATTAAAGCGTGGAAGGATCATAGTGTTTATCTGTTCGTGTTTCTGATGTATAAAAACGTTGGATCAGAAGTGAAGTAATAACAGGTAATATCGGATCTGAAGGGAAGTAATAACACGTGAAAAAGGAGTTTTAAAGACTTCAGGACTATGCGGTGTTAGTCTGCTCAACCGAGTGCCACAACATGTGAAGTAGAAGCAAGGAAATAACAAGGAAATTAGTTTTCAGACTTTGGTATTAAAAAATGTGAAATGAGTGATAAACTAGGTTTATTTAAGTAAGAAGTAGTAGTAAGGTGTGTTAATTGAAGAAATATACAGTAGGTAGCATTTAAGGAAAACAATGAGTACAATTTAAAATGCTCTGTGATTCATAAGAAAAAAACGAAACAAAGTTGTGAAATAAGGATATATTTGTGCATCTCTGAAATATATTCATTAAGGTTATTGTAGTAGTAACTGGATCTGTTTATATATTGTTCTATTTATTGGATGTTTTAGAGAAGGGGAATATAAGTAAAATCTATTGGTGTTTAAGATTTAAAAATGCAGAATGTCACTACTCCATCATTTTTTCTAAGTGATCCAGGAGAACCAAAGGTGAAATGGAGTAAATGGAAAATAAAATTGCACATTATGCAAGGGTATGTGGCACAAATTTAAGTGCGGAAAGGAAATGTTCTTTATTGTTACATTGTTTAGGGGGAGAAGGACAGGAGGTATTAAAAAATGTACCAGCCTTATCTCCTCAGGAACAACGAGGTTTGGATGAGTATGAAGTATGTTTATTACAGTTAGATAAAAATTATTTGCCTCGTGTGAGCACAATAATGGAAAGATACCATTTTGGAAGAAGGGAGCAAGGTAAAGATGAATCAGTTGAGGAACATTTATCTGCATTAAGAAAACTATCCTCTACTTGTAAATTTAGTGCAACTAATGAGGAGCGTATAAGAGATCAGTTTGTTTTAAAATGTAGAGAGGATAAAATTAGAGAAGAATTGTGGCTCAAGGATGAACCACCATTAGAAGAGGTTATAGGTAGGGCAAAAAGGGTGGAGCATATGTTAAAATGTGTAAGTGAATTAAAGAATGACAAAGGAAAATCTGAGACAGTAGTTGAGAAGGTGAAAGAAAGTGCTTCTCAAGTAAAAGAAGTCAAAAACTATGTAAAAGATGTGAGTAAAGAAGAAACATCGTCTAATACTATAACATGTTTCAGATGTGGAAAAACTGGGCACAAAGCCAACTCAAAGTTATGTCCAGCTTTGAGTTTTGTGTGTCATGGGTGTGGGAAAAAGGGACATTTTGTAAAGTTTTGTAAATCTAAAGCTAGGAAAGTAATTAATAAAGAGATAAAGGAGGTTATATGTCAGGTAAAAGAGAAGAGAAGTAATGATCATCCAAGTGGAAAAGTTAAAATTGATGGTATAGAGTTAGAAATGAAATTTGACTCTTGTTCTCATATCTCAATTATTTCAAAAGAAATTTATGAAAAATATTTTCAGATGAAAAACAGGCTTTTCAAAATGGATGTAAGTCCAGGGGGGTATGGTGATACTTCCATAAGTATGTTGGGTTACTTCAATGCCTCTATTGAAATGGAAAAGAAGATCATTGTTGGAAAAATATGTTTCAAAAATTGGTGATTGTTTGATTGGGTGGTCACATCAAGGTTTCTTGGGTGTGATGTTGAATCCTAATTCAAATCCTCAGGTTCAAATTCAAGAAGTAGAATCTGATGGTAACTCTTTTATAAAGGAGTTTCCAAGACTTTTCCGTTCAGAGTTAGGTTGTCTTAAAGGTTACAAGCATAGTATTAAGTTGAAGAAAGATGCTGTACATGTCATTGCTAAAGTAAGGAGAATTCCGATAGCTGTACAAGATAAAGTTGAGCCAGAATTAAAAAAATTACAAGACCAAGATATTATATCTCCTGTAGAGGCAACAGAATGGTTGGCGCCAGTTGTTGTCGCGAATAAACCCAATGGCGAAATAAGATTATGCTGTGATTTGAGATCACTCAATAAAGAGGTTATAGTGAATACATTTCCATTGCCAAATATAGATGAGTTATTAACTTCTTTGGGTGATTCAAAATTGTTTACGACATTAGATCTTACTCAGGCTTACCATCGGATTGAGTTGACGCAGGATTCACAGGACTTAACGGCTTTTATTACTCCTATGGGTGCATTTAAGTATAAAAGGATGCCGTTTGGTCTTGTGTCCGCTGTGTCGGTTTTCCAGCGAGTGATGGCCTCTATTTTGAAAGGAATAAAATCGGTGTTATCAATACGATTTACTGATTTATGAAAGCAATCAAGAAGATAATGACAAGACTTTGAGATTGGTTTTGAGGAGGTTGGAAACTGCTGGACTGACGTTGAAATATGAAAAATGTAAATTTTCAGTAAGTGAAGTTAATTATCTAGGACACAGTATATCATCTATGGGAATTTCACCTAAGAAAGAGTTGGTAGATGCCATACAAAATGTGGTGTCTCCAAAGATTAAAGAAGAAGTTGTTTCTTTTTTAGGTATGGTAGAATATTATGGAAAATTTATAAAGGATTTAGCAAGTAAATCTATCAATTTAAGAAATTTACTAGGAAAGAATAAAGAATTTGTATGGTCAGACATATGTCAAAAGGAATTTGAAGATATAAAAAAAAGATTTGGTAGATGCTCTAGAGTTACAAGCATTTGTTCCTTTTGAAGAGACTTTTGTGATAACTGATGCATGTTCAAAGGGTTTAGGTGCCATACTAAAACAGAATAGAGGTGGAAAGGAAAATAGTATTGCTTGTGCTTCTAGGAGCGTAAGAGGTGAAGAAATAAATTATTCTGTGATAGAAAAAGAAGCGTTGGCAATCTTTTGGGCTCTCGGGAAATTTAAAAATGTTCTTTGGGGTTTAAAATTTTAAGTTTGTTCGGATCATAAACCATTGAAGGAAATTTTCACGATAAAAGGTTTGGATAGTGTTTCTTCACGGATAAGAAAGTGGGTTATTGGTTTACAAGAATTTTTCTTTATTTTTTTTTTATTAATCTTTTTATTAGCATTCCAAAACATTTACATACAATTGGCAGAAATGCTGACATTATATCAGAAGAATAGTAATGATACAAATTGGCATGTGTGCATCATTCTCAACAGTGCCGACAATGGTTGTATTACAAGAATTTAATTTTAGTGTGGATTATATACCAGGTGTAGAAAATGTGATGTAGCGGAAGAAATGTATGAAAATGAGGTAAATGTTTGTGAAGTCACTTCTGGTGTTATACTTGAGGAGGAGTGGTTGGAAGAAAATGGAAAGGATAGTGAAATTTCTAAGGGGATTAATTTGATTTTAAATAATTCAAAATTTGATAAGTCTTTGTCTAAGGTTTGGCATTTGGTAGTAAACGAACTATCTGTGGAAAATGGTATTCTTTTAAGGGGAACAAAATTAATTCCTCCTATCTCTTTAAGAAAGAGAATAATTGAAGAGGCTCATCAAGGTCATTTGGGCATTGTAAAAATGAAAGAAAGAATGCATTGTTCTTTTTTGTGGCCAGGTATCGGTCTGGAAATTGAAAGAGAAGTAAGAGAGTGTTTGCAATATAGAGTAAGTGATAAGATCCTTATTTCTCGGACTGCTCCTATGGTGTGTCGCAATGTACCGAGTGGTCCTTGGGAAGATGTTGCGATTGATGTTGTTGGTCCACTTGCTGGTGAACATCGCACTCCCTATCTTATTGTGTTAATTGACTTGTACTCAAGATGGGTTGAGATTTTATCGGTATCGGAAGTTACGTCTTCATGTGTTGTTTCTTTTTTGAAGGAAATTTTCAGAAGAGAAGGGTTTCCAAAAAGTCTTTTATCAGATAATGGTCCTTAATTCTGTTCTAGTATGATGTCTGAATTTTTGGTATCTTGTGGGATCAAGCATAAAAAGTCTTCTGTGTATCATCCAGAAACAAATGGAACAGTGGAAAGGTTTAACAGAGTGTAAAGGAAAATATTCAACTTTCAACGGTAAATACACTAGATTGGAAGGAAGAGTTGCAGAAATGTATTTTGGCACACAGATTTTCACCTCAGATGTCAACAAAAAAAAAACTTTTGAATTATTTAAGGGTAGAACTCCAAATACTAGTTTATGTCCATGATGGATGTTTGGGGTAAAGTGGTTAAAGATAATAGTGTTGGAGATTGGAGAGCCAGAGAAGAGAGACTCCGTTTTAAAAACAGAGGGGCATATTATCAACGCTGTGCAAAAAATATCGCACAGCGTTGATAACGTGGAAAATCTATCGCCGATTTCACATCACCTGTTAGCAGCGTATTCTCAACACTAAAGCCAACAGGCGATGTGAAATCGTCGATAAGTCGCATTAGCGCGTCAAAACAGGCGCTGTTTTCATGAGCTAATGTGTGCCTTGATAATATGGGGGGGTGGATTCAGCTTTATGATCCACCCCCTCATGTTAGCAATGCCTAACACGTACCAAAAGCAGGCGTTTGCAGACCTGTGATAGACGCGTTTATCGCAAGTCTCCTTCTCCCAACGCCTGCCTTGTGAATAAGGCAATCCCACCTCCAACCACATTTTACATGTGGTTGGATGTGGGAACGCCCACCCTGCATCTCATTACCGTTATTCATCGTCCCCAGCGTGGGGGCGATGAAAAACGCATGAAATGCGTCGCTAACCGGAGTTAGCGACGCATTGATAATAGGGCGATAATTAATTCATGCGTTAGCAATCGGAAAAGGTCGCTAACACATGAATTAAGGTCCTTGATAATATGCCCCAAAATTTGTTTTGATGAAAGGAAAAGAGTAAAGGAAGGGAAAGTAATGGTTGGTGATTTGGTTAGGGTCAGAGCACCTGTTGGAGCTTCATCTTGGTCAAAATGTTCTGCTCCTATGCATGTCATTGAATGTTTTAAGAATTCAGTAAAATTAGAGAATGGCAAGATTTGGAATTTAAATCGTGTAGCCATTGTTAAAGAATGCACTTTGAATAAGAATCTGTTCAATTGTAATTCATCCTGTTCTAAGGAATCTGAAGAATCTCAAATCAGGAGTAGCACTCGTGTCAAGAAAACTCTTAACTATCTTAAAGACTTTATAAGTTAAGTTGTATCTACTGCATTGTTCAATCATTTTCTTGTTCTGTATTTCATTTTTGTTTGTTGTATTTAATTTTGAGATTGAGCGTTTGTTATAAGAAAGAAGATGTGTAGTGTCCTCTCTCTATCTTCTACATTTGTGAAGGTTCTGTGGAACCTAGAATGCTGTGGTTATGGATGTTCTTCAAGAGTCAGCTACTCCTGAGGTAGCTGATGGATGGGGTGTCAATGAATAAACCTCTGAACAACTTCTCTCATCTTTGTATGTTTATTGAGAACTTTTCACTGTGCACCAGCACAAATCATATCGCCCATATTGCACATAATTCTATCGCCCTATTAGCAAGCTGCCGCTAACTGATGTTAGCAACAGCTTTTAGGCGATAGCGAGTGGTTTGGGGCCCGCTTTGCATGTCAGCGATGTTTATCGCTAATAACATGCAAAGTGGGTGTACCCAACCAGTTAGCGACTGAAAGCAGCCGCTAACGTCGCTATCGCCTATTAGCAAGGCAGGCATAGCGTTGGAAATATTCGAGGTAAGCGCGAATATCTCCAAATACTAACACCTGCCCAGACCAGTTCTTAGCCATGTTATCCAATGGGAGGTGGATAACATGGCTAAGAGCATTTTGTCGCTAATGCGGCGAATTGCGTGAATATCGCTGAGAATACAGCGATATTCATGCATTTCGCCGCTATCGCTGGATATTTTAGCACAATGGAGAAAAACATTGCTAATAGCATGTTTTCTCCGCTAACATATCCAGCGATAAAAAAAATCGTCGCTAAGCCTATTTAGCGATAAATATCGCTACTTTACAATTGGGGGTGGGGTCGCACACTACTCACACACCAGCGGGATCACCCCTAAGGACTGTGGTAAGTGTAGTTTGTGTTCCGCAATGCATCTTCTTTCGATTCTCTGCTATCTTCGCTATCTTCCCCATCCCTGGACACATGTTTCGGGGTATTTACCGCTCATCAGCAGGGATTAGGCCGTGTTCTGGGGTTGCCGTGGCTGCCAAATATTGCCAGGTTTAGTACCACTCAGGCACGCAGGTGTGGGGTCCCAGGTTGTCAGCCAACTGCTCGAGGGAGCTTTAACATTTCAATTCGGGGTGGGGTCGCACACTACTCACACACCAGCGGGATCACCCCTAAGAACTGTGGTAAGTGTAGTTCGTGTTCCGCGATGCATCTTCTTTCGATTCTCTGCTATCTTCGCTATCTTCGCCATCCCTGGACATGTGTTTCGGGGTATTTACCCCTCATCAGCAGGTATTAGGCCGTGTTCTGGGGTTGCCGGTGGCTGCCAAATATTGCCAGGTTTAGTACCACTCAGGCGCGCAGGTGCTGGGTCCCAGGCTCGTCAGCCAACTGCTCGAGGGAGCTTTAATGTTATATTTGGGGGTGGGGTCGCACACTACTCACACACCAGCGGGATCACCCCTAAGGACTGTGGAAAGTGTAGTTTGTGTTCCGCGATGCATCTTCTTTCGATTCTCTGCTATTTTCGCAATCTTCGCCATCCCTGGACACGTGTTTCGGGGTATTTACCCCTCATCAGCAGGGATTCGGCCGTGTTCTGGGGTTGCCGGTGGCTGCTAAATCTTGCCAGGTTTAGTACCACTCAGGCGCGCAGGTGCAGGGTCCCAGGCTCGTCAGCCAACTGCTCGAGGGAGCTTTAACATTACAATTGGGGGTGGGGTCGCACACTACTCAAACACCAGCGGGATCACCCATAAGGACTGTGTTAAGTGTAGTTCGTGTTCCGCGATGCATCTTCTTTCGATTCTCTGCTATCTTCGCTATCTTTGCCATCCCTGGACACGTGTTTCAGGGTATTTACCCCTCATCGTAGGGATTAGGCTGTGTTCTGGGGTTGCCGGTGGCTGCCAAATATTGCCAGGTTTAGTACCACTCAGGCGCGTAGGTGCAGGGTCCCAGGCTCGTCAGCCAACTGCTCGAGGGAGCTTTAACATTACAATTGGGGGTGGGGTCGCACACTACTCACACACCAGCGGGATCACCCCTAAGGACTGTGGTAAGTGTAGTTCGTGTTCCGCAATGCATCTTCTTTCGATTCTCTGCTACCATCGCCATCCCTGGACAAGTGTTTTGGGGTATTTACCCCTCATCGTAGGGATTAGGCCGTGTTCTGGGGTTGCCGGTGGCTGCCAAATATTGCCAGGTTTAGTACCACTCAGGCGCGTAGGTGCAGGGTCCCAGGCTCGTCAGCCAACTGCTCGAGGGAGCTTTAACATTACAATTGGGGGTAGGGTGGCACACTACTCACACACCAGCGGGATCACCCCTCAGGACTGCGGTAAGTGTAGTTCGTGTTCCGCGCTGCATCTTCTTTCGATTCTCTGCTATCTTCGCCATCCCTGGACACGTGTTTCGGGGTATTTATCCCTCATCAGCAGGGATTAGGCCGTGTTCTGTGGTTGCCGGTGGCTGCCAAATATTACCAGGTTTAGTACCACTCAGGCGCGCAGGTGCGGGGTCCCAGGCTCGTCAGCCAACTGCTGGAGGGAGCTTTAACATTACAATTGGGGGTGGGGTCGCACACTACTCACACACCAGCGGGATCACTCTTAAGGACTGTGGTAATTGTAGTTTGTGTTCAGCGCTGCATCTTCTTTCGATTCTCTGCTGTCTTCGCTATCTTCGCCATCCCTGGACACGTGTTTCGGGGTAGTTACTCCTCATCAGCAGGGATTAGGCTGTGTTCTGGGGTTGCAGGTGGCTGCCAAATATTGCCAGGTTTAGTACCACTCAGGCGCACAGGTGCGGGGTCCCAGACTCGTCAGCCAACTGCTTGAGGGAGCTTCAACATTACAATTGGGGGTGGGGTCGCACACTACTCCCACACCAGCGGGATCACCCCTAAGGACTGTGGTAAGTGTAGTTCGTGTTCCGCGATGCATCTTCTTTCGATTCTCTGCTATCTTCGCTATCTTCGCCATCCCTGGACACGTATTTCGGGGTATTTACCCCTTATCAGCAGGGATTAGGCCGTGTTCTGGGGTTGCCGGTGGCTGCCAAATATTGCCAGGTTTAGTACCACTCAGGCGCGCAGGTGCGGGGTCCCAGGCTCGTCAGCCAACTGCTCGAGGGAGCTTTAACATTACAATTGGGGGTGGGGTCGCACACTACTCACACACCAATGGGATCACCCCTAAGGACTGTGGTAAGTGTAGTTCGTGTTCCGCGATGCATCTTCTTTCGATTCTCTGCTATCTTCATTATCTTCGCCATCCCTGGACACGTGGTTTGGGGTATTTACCCCTCATCAGCAGGGATTAGGCCGTGTTCTGGGGTTGCTGGTGGCTGCCAAATATTTCCAGGTTTAGTACCACTCAGGCGCGCAGGTGCGGGGTCCCAGGCTCGTCAGCCAACTGCTCGAGGGAGCTTTAACATTACAATTGGGGGTGGGGTCGCACACTACTCACACACCAGCGGGATCACCCCTAAGTACTGTGGTTAGTGTAGTTTGTGTTCCGCGATGCATCTTCTTTCGATTCTCTGCTATCTTCGCTATCTTCGCCATCCCTGGACACATGTTTCGGGGTATTTACCCCTCATCAGCAGGGATTAGGCCGTGTTCTGGGGTTGCCGGTGGCTGCCAAATATTGCCTGGTTTAGAACCACTCAGGCGCGCAGGTGCGGGGTCCCAGGCTCGTCAGCCAACTGCTCGAGGGAGCTTTAACATTACAATTGGGGGTGGGGTCGCACACTAGTCACACACCAGCGGGATCACCCCTAAGGACTGAGGTAAGTGTAGTTCGTGTTCCGCGATGCATATTCTTTCGATTCTCTGCTATCTTCGCTATCTTCGCCATCCCTGGACACGTGTTTCGGGGTATTTACCCCTCATCAGCAGGTATTAGGCCGTGTTCTGGGGTTGCCGGTGGCTGCCAAATATTGCCAGGTTTAGTACCACTCAGGCGCGCAGGTGCTGGGTCCCAGGCTCGTCAGCCAACTGCTCGAGGGAGCTTTAACATTACAATTGGGGGTGAGGTCGCACACTACTCACACACCAGCGGGATCACCCCATAGGACTGTGGCAAGTGTAGTTTGTGTTCCGCGATGCATTTTCTTTTGATTCTCTGCTATCTTCGCTATCTTCGCCATCCCTGGACACGTGTTTCGGGGTATTTACCCCTCATCGCAGGGATTAGGCCGTGTTCTGGGGTTGCCGGTGGCTGCCAAATATTGCCAGGTTTAGTACCACTCAGGCGCGCAGGTGCAGAGTCCCAGGCTCGTCAGCCAACTGCTCGAGGGAGCTTTAACATTACAATTGGGACTAGGGTGGCACACTACTCACACACCAGCGGGATCACCCCTAAGGACTGTTGTAAATGTAGTTCGTGTTCCGCGCTGCATCTTCTTTCGATTCTCTACTATCTTCGCTATCTTCGCCATCCCTGGACACGTGTTTCGGGGTATTTACCCCTCATCAGCAGGGATTAGGCCGTGTTCTGGGGTTGCCGGTGGCTGCCAAATATTGCCAGGTTTAGTACCACTCAGGCGCGCAGGTGCGGGGTCCCAGGCTCGTCAGCCAACTGCTCAAGGGAGCTTTAACATTACAATTGGGGTGGGGTCGCACACTCCTCACACACCAGCGGGATCACCCCTAAGGACTGTGGTAAATGTAGTTCGTGTTCCGCGATGCAGCTTCTTTCGATTCTCTGCTATCTTCGCTATCTTCGCCATCCCTGGACACGTGTTTCTAGGTATTTAACCCTCATCAGCAGGGATTAGGCCGTGTTCTGGGGTTGCCAGTGGCTGCCAAATATTGCCAGGTTTAGTACCACTCAGGCGCGCAGGTGCGGGGTCCCAGGCTTGTCAGCCAACTGCTCGAGGGAGCTTTCACATTAAAATTGGGGATGGGGGTCGCACACTACTCACACACCAGCAGGATCACGCCTAAGGACTGTGGTAAGTGTAGTTTGTGTTCCGCGATGCATCTTCTTTCGATTCTCTGCTATCTTCGCTATCTTTGCCATCCCTCGATACGTGTTTCGGGGTATTTACCCCTCATCAGCAGGGATTAGGCCGTGTTCTGGGGTTGCCAGTGGCTGCCAAATATTGCCAGGTTTAGTACCACTCAGGCGCGCAGGTGCGGGGTCCCAGGCTCATCAGCCAACTGCTCGAGGGAGCTTTAACATTACAATTGGGGGTGGGGTCGCACACTACTCACACACCTGCGGGATCACCCCTAAGGACTGTGGTAAGTGTAGTTTGTGTTCCATGATGCATCTTCTTTCGATTCTCTGCTATTTTCGCTATCTTCGCCATCCCTGGACACGTGTTTCGGGGTATTTACCCCTCATCAGCAGGAATTAGGCCGTGTTCTGGGGTTGCCGGTGGCTGCCAAATATTGCCAGTTTTAGTACCACTCATGCGCGCAGGTGCAGGGTCCCAGGCTCCTCAGCCAACTGCTCAAGGGAGCTTTAACATTACAATTGGGGGTGGGGTCGCACACTACTCACACACCAGCGGGATCACCCCTAAGGACGGTGGTAAGTGTAGTTCGTGTTCCGCGATGCATCTTCTTTAGAATCTCTGCTATCTCCACTATCATCGCCATCCCTGGACACGTGTTTCGGGGTATTTACCCCTCATCAGCAGGGATTAGGCCGTGTTCTGGGGTTGCCGGTGGCTGCCAAATATTGCCAGGTTTAGTACCACTCAGGTGCGGGGTCCCAGGCTCGTCAGCCAACTGCTCGAGGGAGCTTTAACATTACAATTGGGGGTGGGGTTGCACACTACTCACACACCAGCGGGATCACCCCTAAGGACTGTGGTAAGTGTAGTTTGTGTTCCGCAATGCATCTTCTTTCGATTCTCTGCTATCTTCGCTATCTTCCCCATCCCTGGACACGTGTTTCGGGGTATTTACCCCTCATCAGCTGGGATTAGGCCGTGTTCTGGGGTTGCCGTGGCTGCCAAATATTGCCAGGTTTAGTACCACTCAGGCACACAGGTGTGGGGTCCCAGGCTCATCAGCCAACTGCTCGAGGGAGCTTTAACATTACAATTCGGGGTGGGGTCGCACACTACTCACACACCAGCGGGATCACCCCTAAGGACTGTGATAAGTGTAGTTTGTGTTCCGCGATGCATCTTCTTTCGATTCTCTGCTATCTTCGCTATCTTCGCCATCCCTGGACACGTGTTTCGGGGTATTTACCCCTCATCAGCAGGTATTAGGCCGGGTTCTGGGGTTGCCGGTGGCTGCCAAATATTGCCAGGTTTAGTACCACTCAGGCGCGCAGGTGCTGGGTCCCAGGCTCATCAGCCAACTGCTCGAGGGAGCTTTAATCTTACAATTGGGGGTGGGGTCGCACACTACTCACACACCAGCGGGATCACCCCTAAGGACTGTGGAAAGTGTAGTTTGTGTTCCGCGATGCATCTTCTTTCGATTCTCTGCTATTTTTGCAATCTTCGCCATCCCTGGACACGTGTTTCGGGGTATTTACCCCTCATCAGCAGGGATTAGGCCGTGTTCTGGGGTTGCCGGTGGCTGCCAAATATTGCCAGGTTTAGTACCACTCAGGCGCGCAGGTGCAGGGTCCCAGGCTCGTCAGCCAACTGCTCGAGGGAGCTTTAACATTGCAATTGGGGGTAGGGTGGCACACTACTCACACACCAGCGGGATCTCCCCTAAGGACTGTGGTAAGTGTAGTTTGTGTTCCGCGCTGCATCTTCTTTCGATTCTCTGCTATCTTCGCTATCTTCGCCATCCCTGGACACGTGTTTCGGGGTATTTACCCCTCATCAGCAGGGATTAGGCCGTGTTCTAGGGTTGCCGGTGGCTGCCAAATATTGCCAAGTTTTGTACCACTCAGGCGCGCAGGTGCAGGGTCCCAGGCTCGTCAGCCAACTGCTCGAGGGAGCTTTAACATTACAATTGGGGGTAGGGTGGCACACTACTCACACACCAGCGGGATCACCCCTAAGGACTGTTGTAAATGTAGTTCGTGTTCCGCGCTGCATCTTCTTTCGATTCTCTGCTATCTTCGCTATCTTCGCCATCCCTGGACGTGTGTTTCGAGGTATTTACCCCTCATCAGCAGGGATTAGGCCGTGTTCTGGGGTTGCCGGTGGCTGCCAAATATTGCCAGGTTTAGTACCACTCAGGCGCGCAGGTGTGGGGTCCCAGGCTCGTCAGCCAACTGCTCGAGGGAGCTTTAACATTACAATTGGGGGTGGGGTCGCACACTACTCACACACCAGCGGGAACACCCCTAAGGACTGTGGTAAGTGTAGTTCGTGTTCCGCGTTGCATCTTCTTTCGATTCTCTGCTATCTTCGCCATCCCTGGTACGTGTTTCGGGGTATTTACCCCTCATCAGCAGGGATTAGGCCGTGTTCTTGGTTTGCCGGTGGCTGCCAAATATTTCCAGGTTTAGTATAACCCTGGGCGAAGAACTATGCTCCGTTCGCGGAGCATGCGGAGCTTCGGCAACTCCGCGTTCCGCGGAGAACGCGTAGCTGTCGATTACTCCGCGATCCGGTGCGTAGCGTAGTTCTCACGCGCTGAATAACATTATCGCGTGCGCGGCAATGGCTTACCTTGGTTCTGCGTTCGCTTTTTTCCGGTCGCGTGTGCCACCATGTTTGTAAACCCTCCCGCACAATCCCGTGCGACTGTGCGAACGCGATAACGTCATTTGGATGCGCGATAGCGTCATAAGGACGCGCGAGGATGCTTGTTGGTAAGATCAAGTTGCCGAACACGCAGAAACTGCAATCTTGCACAGAATAACTCGCGAGCATGTTAAAACCATAATAAATTACCATTTTGGTTAGCAAAAAAAGCGAAAAACCCCTTAAAGTTGTACCTTTGGCTTTATTTTTTGGGGGGTAGGAGTCCTCTTTTTGTTTATACTCTTTTTTTGAAGAGTAAGGAGGAAGGGCCCTTGAGTTTACAACTTCCTGTTCCTGTCCACCAGGCTCCTCCCAGTGCTTTGTCCATGTGGTGCTCACTTTCATTTGGATTTTAAGCTGGAAGGATCACTTTCTGTGTGTGTTGGCTGCATTACTGCTTTTTCTTGGATTTATTGAGGACTTTTGGATTTGGAATTCTCTTTTTCAAGTAAGTTTGAGTAATGTATGAGTGAGTATGATGTAGACTTGTGTTTGTTTGATTTGAGATTTTTTGTAACTACAGTATTCAATCCTGGATTTAAATTATCGATGGAGGCCTGTACTTTTATGAGGTCCCAACTTGTATTTTTTTTAAATTTCATCTAGGCTACATAGAGAGGTACCCATGGGTCCAATCATGTTTCTGTGGTCTGTGTTTACATTTTTATTCCAGTTTGTAAACAAACATCATGGATGGCATTGGATTATCGTCATTATGCAATAGCAATGTCTGTTGTGGAATTTCTTTTTGTGTAATTTAAATGTTTTTATTTTTTTTAAGCCAATAGCTAACCCTAGTACTCCATGTAGTTAGTGTGTAGGCAGGCTTGAGTTCATTGTATTAACTTTCTGTGGTTGGCCTGGCCATGTGTTGGCGGCCATTTTATGTTTCCAGCCACTTTGCTCTTGCCATAGGCCTCCAACCTTGTGGCCTACTCTGCCAGTAGGCCAGAGGTACTACTCATAGGGTCATGAAAGTTAATCAACTGTTTTTGTGGTGTACCCTTAATTTGAAAATCATGGATGGCTTGGATTGATTTAGAAAATCTTATTTTTATGTGTGGGGTATTTCAGGTTTTGGGTGTGTTTAACTAATCTGTCAATTTCTGCCATTAGGTAACCCTAGGAATACAGCTTGGGTAGTTTTGGTAACTTCGCACAGTGTGAGAACGTGACCTTACATTTTTTGTCTTGTTCGCGCGCTCAATGTACTTGCTCGGGAACGCGATAACGACATTTTATTCAATTCGCGCTGCCGAACACGCCGATTTTGCAATCTCTTGAACAATATGTCCCGAGTTGCATAAAAGTTTCTCGAAAATGTTTAATGTGTTTCTTGTGCTACAAAAAGTCCTCATTTATGTTGTCATTTGGTTGTAGTTTTCTCTTTTTGGAGCATGGACCACTTCCAGTTTCTGTCCTCTATGTAATGATTTCTTGTTTATGGGTGGGGTGACCAATTTGGGCGGTGGTGTGTCCATTTTGTGAAGCAAAGCATTGTCCCTTTGCCATAGGCATTTATTGTCTGTCTTCTCTTTCTTTTCATGTTGTTGTGGGTGGCCAGGCCATGTGGTGGGGGCCATTTTGTGTGTACTTCCTTTGTGATGATTTTGCCATGTTGTTGTTGGTGGCCAGGCCATGTGGTGGCGGCCATTTTGTGTATGCTTCCTTTGTGATTTTGCCATGTTGTTGTGGGTGGCCAGGCCATGTGGTGGCGGCCATTTTGTGTGTACTTCCTTTGTGATGATTTTGCCATGTTGTTGTTGGTGGCCAGGCCATGTGGTGGCGGCCATTTTGTGTATGCTTCCTTTGTGATTTTGCCATGTTGTTGTTGGTGGCCAGGCCATGTGGTGGAGGCCATTTTGTGTAAACATCCTTTGTGATTTTTCCATGTTGTTGTTGGTGGCCAGGCCCTATGGTGGCGGCCATTTTCTGTGTCGTTCCTTTGTGCTTTTGCCATAGGCATCCAAGGTTTTTGACTATTCTGGCAGTAGGGCAAAGGTACTACTACTCATAGCCATAGGTGCATTAAAGTTAATCAACTCTTTTTGTGGTGTATCTTTAATTTGTACATCGTGTATGGCTTTGGATTGCTTCAAATTTTTTTTTTATGTGGGTACTTTTCAGCTTTTGGGTGTGTGTAACTAATATGGCACTCCCTGCCAGTAGGTAACCGTAGGAATACAGCTCGCGTACTTTTGGTAACTTCGCACAGTGTGGACACGCGACATTACATTTTTTGTCTTGTTCGCGCGCTCAATGTACTTGCTCGGGAACGCGATAACGACGTTTTATTCCCTTCGCGCTGCCGAACACGCCGATTTTGCAATCTCGCGAACAATATGTCCCGAGTTGCATAAAAGTTTCTCGAAAATGTTGAATGTGTTTCTTGTGCACCCAAAAAACTGAAGTTGTCATTTGGTTGTAGTTTTTGGAGCATGGAACAATTCCTGTGTCTGTCTTCTGGTTTCTGGGTGGGCTGACCACGTTGGCAGCGGTGCAGCTACTTTGTGAAGCAAAGCAAAGCATTGCCCCTTTCCCATAGGCATTTATTGTCTGTCTTCTCTTTTCTCTTTCTTTTCATGTTGCTGTGGGTGGCCAGGCCATGTGGTGGCGGCCATTTTGTAGGTACTTCCTTTGTGCATTTATCATTGGCCTCCCAGCTTTTGGTCTGATCTGACAGTAGGCCAGAGTCCCAGAGGTAGTAGTTAGCGGGGGTGCTTTATGTAGCTGTTTCCATTCGGTCTATTCAATTAACATCATTAGGGCATGTGTGTATGGCATTGCATTCCCAAATGTGTTGTCTGGGCAGGGGTGTAGGTAACTTTTTGTGTGTTTAATAATTTTATGCCTTTGTATGTGTTTTTGCGGTGTAGGTTTACAACCTCTTAGCCATGGGGTATTTTTATTCCTTGCATTAACCTGTCATGTGTAGCAGGCATCCTCCTTTTTCTGTCCATATTGGTATATATATAGGCCTGCTTGACTTTATTGGTTCTTTCTGGACTTCATGTGGCTGGGAGCTGTGGTGCTGGTAGTATTAGTCTTCTGTTTTGTCTTTTATACATTGGCCTGTGTGTCTTTCAATTGTTCATGTTGGCTTACTGCTTGTTTGACTGATGTTGTTCTGCCTTCTTTGATTGTAGGTGCACAAAAAAGACTGAGGAGGTGCTGGTTGTTTCCATCCATCGCCCGTTCTACTGCCAGACGGACGTCCTTCAGTTGTACGCCACGTGTGGTGTGTGACTCTTCTGACCAGACATCTCTGCAATTTGTGCTACTGAGTGCTGCTGTGTGCTGACATCAGAAGAAGATGGGCCCTAAGAAAGCAGGTACCAGGTCCTCCACCACCAAGAAAGTTGCTGAGAAGAAGGAACAGAAGAAGGAAGTGTCACTTAAGTCTGGTATGGACCCCAAAACCTTTTTTGGGCCCCCAAAAGGTACGCCTGCAGCAGCGGTGTCCGGGGTGCAAGCTGGGGCCAGCACATCCGCATTAGTGGAGGCAAGCCACCAACCCAGGGCCAAGCACATGATGAGGGTCAAAGAGGTAGCCAGCCTAATGTTTGGAAGCAGTGATACTGAGCCTGAACTAAACTTATCGCTGTCTCAAAGTAGTACACAATCCACGCAAGATGGAAGTGCTCAACAACCACCGCCAGCAGTAGATGTTCAACAACCACAACCACCGCCCGCAAGAGGAGTTGTTCAACCAGAACCACTTCCCGCAACAGTTGTTGAACAACCACAACCACCGCCCGCAATTGGAGTTGTTCAACAACAACAACAACCAAATCCCACAATAGTAGTTGTTGAAGAACCACAGCCCGCAATAGTACTTCCTCAAGAACAACAACCACCATCTCCGCACGCAATAGTAGTAGTTGTTCCTCCCGAAGTCGGGGCAGTTCAGGAAGTAGAGCCTCATTCTGAGCAAGAAGAAGAGGAAGCCACTTCTGGAGGTGATCTATTGTCTTTCAATTCACCAAGGGAAAGGAGGGTTAGTGCATCGAGTTCTTCGCCAAGCATCCCTTCCGATGACCTTGATAAGGATTGGCAGCCACAACTATCTGAGCATTCAAAGGAGAGACATCCCAAGACCAGGCTAAGAAAAAGGAAGTATACAGCAAGGCTTGAACTTATGGAGGTCGATGTAGGTGAGCAGGATATTGCTGGTGATAAAGACGGTCTGACACTGTCATCCTCACGAGCGTTATTCCTGGTGCAGAGGATGTAGAGACCAACATTTTCACCCTATCCAGAAAGGCTGCGATTAGTGATGAGCAGGTAGCACGCATAACTCCTACACACTCAACACCCAAAGTAACACCCGCTCCCATTTTTTCATCAGCGAAGGCCCGGCAGCGTCCGACATCCAGCACAAGCGCCACCTCAATAGAAGGAGGTAGTGGCAGTACTAGGACTGAGCTGTCACATAGGGAAATTCAACAAAAATCCTCCAGTCCATCCGGCATTGGAAGTGGGTCCTCCTCTTCCTATGGCAGGAGACAAAAGTTTACCTCCCCAGTGTGGGACTTCTTTATGGTTCACCCAGGTCAGGAGAACATTGCTATATGCACCATTTGTCATGTCAATGTTAGTCGTAGTAAGATTGGTACAAACTATGGTACTGGAGGCCAAACGACCTATTTGAAAAAACACACACTTAATCAGGTGGGAGAACCACCTTGCAAGCTTAGAAAATGTAAGCACTGGTGTTGGTGGGGATACAGTACTACAAGGTCCACTCATGGTTGACCAGGAGGCAGAAGAAGAGGGAGACGATGACCTTCTATCTGGGAGTGGTACACAAATGAGCCCTGTCGCCAGCACTGGAGTGGTAAAGTCCACATCCTCCGCATCAGCAACTTCTCAGTGGCACCAGAGTCAGCCGGAGACACCAAGGAGTGCAAAGTCTGCGATGCAAGGTGGTCCGTCTAGCATAACTGAAAGAAATACTAAGCAGCGTACCATTACTAGCATGTTTAGTCAGCAGGGAAAGTACGAGCGGAACCACCCAATAGCACGTTTGTACATTGCGAAACTTGCAAAAATGTTGCCACTGGACCTTCTCCCATTTTCATTTGTTGAGGCTGTGGGATTTCGGGAATTAGTGGCAACCCTCTGCCCAAAATGGAACGTTCCCAGTCGCTACTATTTTGCCAGAGTTGCTGTTCCAGCACTACACCACGACGTGCTGGAATTGATTGGGAAAGCCTTACAACAGAGTGTTGTCCATTGTATCCACCTGACAACAGACATGTGGAGCGGTTGCGATGCTACAGATTACATGTACATCACCGCACACTGGATCTCTTTTGCAGGTGTTAAAGACAAGTTAACTTCAGGCCTTGACGTTGCTGGGATTTTTAATGATACTTGCAGACATGCAACTGTAGCCATGTTTGCTATGGAGAAAAGTCATACTGCTGAAAACATTTTGTCTGAGTTGAACAGCACGGTCTTTGAATAGCTGCAACCAAGAGGCCTTAAGATTGGTTTTGTTGCCACCGACAATGGCAGTAATGTAGTGAAGGCAATGAGAGAAGGACATTATTTCAGGGTACCCTGTTTGGCACACTGCATTAACTTAGTCGTGCAAGAGTTTCTGAAAACTGAAGCCAAAGTCAGCAACATACTGACCATCTGCAGAAGAATATGCACGCATTTTAACCATTCTTTTAAAGCACGGAAGCTGCTACGGGTCATTCAGCGTGAGCATAAATTGCCAGTGAAAGCACTGATCCAGGAGGTCCCAACACGTTGGAACTCTACTTATTTCATGCTTGAGCGTCTCTTTGAGCAGTACATACCACTGAATGCTTATGTCATGTCAAGAAGATTAGGGGATCCTACTGTTAATCTTAAAGCCCTGACCATTGAGATGTGGCAGTGGGACCTCATTAAATGCTTCAGAGATGCTACTACCTTTTGAGGTCTTCACACGTGCAGTTAGCAGGGAGGACTGTACTACGGGCCAAGCCATCCCATTGTTGTACATGCTTGAGCAACAGCTGAAGGAGGTCTGTGAAACATATGAAGGTGACGAAGAAAAAGTTGATGCATATACCTTGGCCAAGGCCTTAGCCAACCGCTTATCTCTAAATGCAAGGCTTCAAATGATTGTGTCAGGTCAACATTACATAACTGCAACAATGTTGGATCCACGGTACAAATTATTTGTCAGCAGTAGCGCAGTAATTCCTTTTTCAGATGGGGATGTTGCCAAGTACAAAACTTCCATAGCTGCAGAAGCTAATGATTTAGAAACTGAACGGCTGTTACTTAAAGGCCTGCCAGTGCCAGCCCAGGCCAGTCAAAGTACTCCAGGCCATCCTCCTGAGGCAAGTTCTTCAGAGCATGAGAGCAGTGTGTCTGCTTCCCAGCAGGCACCAACAGTACCAAAAGCAGCACCTACACGATCTGATTCAGCAGACACAACCAAAAGCATAACTGCTTTTTTTCTACAGAAAGGGATGGGTAAGTCCGTTGCTGTTGCAAAGGGGAAAGAGGACCAGCAAAGCCGAGCACCAATGAACACTGAGCGGATGGTTCAGGCCTATCTGGATGACACAACAGAGGTGTTCATGGAGCAAAGCCCATTGGTCTATTGGTATGAAAGAAGGAGACAGTGGCCAGTGCTGAGCAGGCTGGCGATAAAGTATCTGGCTTGTCCTGTAGCCAGTGTCTCTTCTGAGCGGGTTTTTAGTGCTGCTGGTGCCATTGTGACAGCGAAAAGGACCAGTCTCTTCCCCCAAAAGCGTGGAGAGGCTGACAATGATAAAAATTAATCAACACTTCATACCACCAGACTATAAAGTACGTGAATCAGAGCAGGATGAAGAAAGCGAGTCCGAAGACATCAGTACTGGGTTACATGACCTACTTCTGTCTGAACCCCCAGAGTTTGAGGACGAGCTCCTCTTCCCTGACAACTAGGCTTGTAAATTGTTACTTTCTCCCTTCCTTTATTTGTGTTATTTTCTTATTAACAATGGCTTTCTGGTGCAAAACTGCAAATAAAAACCACAACCAAATCCATCCCCACCACTGATTCTTTTTATGTACCTACTGGAGTTGCACGCCTGTGCATTTATTTTCACTGTATCTTTTAATTTACCTACTGGAGTTGCACGCCTGTGCATTTGTTGACTGCACTCCTCAGAGTCTTGCTCCATCTTCTTGACTCCCACTCAAGTCAATACAATTCCATCTTGCCAGCCATACATTGGATGTTGTAGATGGAGTATAGTACAATAATGTAGCCTCTAACAGTCCCTCCATACCAAGTGAACCGTACAGTCATGACTACAGCCATCCTCTATTTCATTTGAAATCTGCAACTCATCACTGTCTTACTCTTAAGGCTACCACCTCTGTCTGCAGGCATTCATAGACGACTCTTCAGTGTCAAAACTTGAGCAGGCATCCACAACTGAAGTCAACTTGTTGTGACTCGTCATTACTTTTAAGTTTTAAAAGGCTCGGCAGCATCTGTGATCAATCATCTGACAGTGAAAGAGAAGAGCAAGACAGGTATATTAAATGAATGATGCTATGCATTGCATTGGATGTTTTGCTGACTCTGAGCAAATGTGCATGGAATTGAAGTACACTAGTAACTTCAGACTCACGTGATAGCCAATTTTTCCATGTTATTTAATAATATAAATTATTTACGCACTTGTGTTCCTACTACTACAGGTACAGTTAGGACTTAATTTATCGTAGTCACTCACTACAGACTGAGTTGCTGTTGCTGTTGGACTAGACGTGCCACACCTGATAATGATGGTGACCACCATATCTTTGCACACTGTCAGGCAGTTGGATCTGAGCTGATTGATGTACGATGTTTCTTGGAGTGGAATACAAGGTAAATACAAATAAGAGGCACAGGACAGCACAGTAGACCCAGGCTACTACATGTGTGTGCACTGTGCAGTGGTAGAGTACAATAGTGGTATGATTAATGACTGAGAATGACGCATTGATTTTGTTGATTAATTTTGAAAATGCTAGTTTGCTTTTTTATGCCCCTTTCTCTGGCTCAGTCAAATTTTTAGGGAAATGCAGTTTGTGTTACGGGCGACCCTGTGTCGTGGGTCTGTTCTGTGCTGGCTCCTGTCTTTTCTTGTACTTCTAGATTAATAATGATGTGCAACTAGTAGACTTATACATATTGTATCGAAGCCGCCTCAGTCTGAAAGTCCTCTCTTACGACTACTCCTCTTGTATTATTTTTTTGATCTTCACTGTATTACAAATACAATTTGTTTAGGTCATTCACATTCTTTTGTATTTGCCTTTTCTTTTTCAATCCACACAGGCTGGACGTTTTTCACCCACTGCTATTATACTATGAGCATCAACTCACCCTTACCACTAATCCTCATCATCAAGCAATTGGATGGCGGGAAACCAAGAATGATATTCAGCGTGTCCTTTTCCTACGTTTATTCCTTACATTCATTGGCTAGTGGATCAACATCATAAATCATCGTCTTCATTGTTTTGCTTTTGTTGTCTCCATGCGTACTGTTTTTCTTTCTCAAACCTTTCCCAAAACCCCCGTACCCATCCATTCAACAAACCCTAACCCTCTTCCCCTGGGCTGCGTGGTTTCATTGAGGTGTGATGTTTGTTACATTAAATATACACCAAGAATTTGATCACGCGCTTGCTGGGGCAGATGTGGTGTAAGCAACAATAGTGAAATTTCAACAAGGCATGGCCAGGATCTTCTTCTGCTTCCCAACTCAAGCTCTGTGTATAATGCCAAATAATTTACCATTACCATCAAACAACGAATACATCTAATGAATTGGCGTCATTGTTTGGGTTTAAGTTTACAGCATTGTGATTTAGAAAAGTTTGACGTTGACGTGAGTACTACAACTACAGTTGAACTTCTTATCTTCTCTTGCACTTAGTTTCCAGTCCCCAAAACCATTGTTTTGTTTCAGTTTAGCAGTTGCAATATTGTTTTGGGTCAATCGTGTAATGTACTGTACTTAATACTTATACTACCCCCACATTGTCTATCACGCAAATGACTGCCTCTTTCTTTTTGTCTCAAAATGCTACTGGCAGGGTCTGTCTACTACTACTATCACAGAAGTTCAGAACCACAGATTCTTCTCCATTGTCTTGGGAAACAAATGCAGCCCTTGCAGTGCCACACTTCATCATCATTCATCATCAGCAATCACAGGTAAGATAAGTTTGCTGTGAGGTATAACGCAAGACAGACTGGTAGTTCTTCTAATACTACAAATATAACTCGGTGAGGGTTTACCGCATCTATCTGTCTGCATGTTAAAGATGTGGCCAATATATTTTTTTATTCGAAAGCACTGTCCCCTGACCTCCATGGCCAATTAAACCTTGCAATGTTGCACAACGTACATTATTTGGTGAAACAGTCCTCCCCCCACCCCCCCAACAAACACAAATGAACTTCTAATGTTTTCTTTTGAAAATAACTTTGTGTCTCATTTATTTTACCATAATATAAAGAAAGATGATACAAAAATAAAATATATATGAAATCTTAACCCACAGCTGTCCCTACCCTCCCCTAACCCCAACCAAATTTCCAAGTTCAATGTAAACCCCAACACCCAATTCCCACCCACCAACAAAAGGATTGAAAAAGGGGCAAACAAACAGGGTCCATCTCAAAGCCGGCGGGCTTTCAAGTGTTTGTCCACAATGAGCTTCACCCGCTCCTCTATTTCATCCTCGAGCCTCGCTACCCGGAGGAGAATCTTTTTTTGAAATTGACGGCACCTACATTGGCATGCATGTTGTGGGGGGGCGGCCGATGATGAAAAAATCCGGCGGCGGGCGGCTGCCTGACCACGGCGACGTACTCCTGCAGGCTTGGGGGCCGGGGCATTGGAAGAGGCAGCAGCTGCTGCCGCCGCATCCTCCTCCTCCTCCTCGGCCTGAGCCACCAGCCGGCGGTAGGCCTCAACGATGGCCTGCAGTTTCCGCTGCCGGGCCCGGACTGCCAACTCCTTTCTTGTTGGTTTTGAAGGAGTAACTATAAAGAAAGAGACAGAATTGTTGTAATCCAAAATCCCAGCAAATCAAGAACACAAAATGTATTCAACACATAGTGGCACAGTAGCACTAGCAAGCAAGCTGAGTACAAAAAATTGTGTTGCATCTATCTTGAACATTCTACGGCCTATATAATTAATTTGTTGGACTTTTTGGCACGGCATTATGCCTGCCCTAGTAGCATGGGTGTACTTCAACGGTCACACACATACGAACACCTGTCTTTTTCATATCTCGTTTTATATCATATACTCTGCTTCCGGGAACAGTCTCAAACTAACATTAATTAACAGGGGCCAGCTAGTAGTAAATGTCTAGTAGAGACTATCATTCTTTATATCGCGCACCAAACCTTAGGTGGTTTGTGTTTCACCAGCAACGACCCATGCATCCAGTCGTCCCCTCCTTCCCTTGCCTTTGGGTTTGACCAAAACACCGCTGCTGAGACTATCCACTACCCACCAATATTGGGTGTGTCTCCCAACCACGCAGGCAGCTGTGTTTTCCCCTTTCCATGCTTCCACAACAACCCATGCATCCGACTGCTATCAGCCACCTGCATTGCTGATTCCAAAGTATCCTTCTATATTAGATGATTGGTGCTTTTTCCTTGCTCCTTTCATCATACTTAAAATCGATCTCCTTAGTGTTAATCCATCGCAGTCATGTTGTGGATAAGACTTTTAGTCTGCCACCAACGTTTCACAGCTGAGTTGTAGTCAGATAGAAGAGGCCTGTTATTTTATCAATTCTCGCCGGTGGTAATGCTAAGCATGGTAATGACAAATAAAGGTGGCGTCATATATTGTCCAGTAGAACTTCAAGTTCATTATAAATCTCAGAGTACAGTGAGGAAGTTTTCCCCTCCCACCAAGTAATGCGGATCACTATTGAATGTAACTTACCATCGCCCGCCGCTGTTGGCTCCCCCCCCACTGCTGCTGGTGCTGGTGTAGGTGCCTCTGGTACTGTCCCCTCCGGGATCGCCTCTACTAACGCTGCGCCGCTGTCCCCGTCGGCACTGGTGGATGGTACGGGTTCTGCACCTATAAAAATAAGTACACCTTTTTAGATGGATGCACAGCCCCCATTGTACTTGTTCACCAAGAATGGAGTTCTGCAAAACAGTTAAGTACAACGTAATCAGTAGTAGTCCACATTGCATAGTACAGCAGAGTCACTACACATATTAGCATTCATTTGTTATGGTATGGTACCCAAGCTCATCTCATCTCTACTGCTACTCTAGTCCTTGGAAATTTGAACTGAACCATGTAACCTTTGTACATCAATGTATACAGTTTTGCACATGCTACCTCGCAGCTTGTTGCGCAGTACGAGAAGACGCCTTTGAGGCCACATGATTGTTCAATGCATACACCTGAAGAGGTTGGAAAATAAAAAGGCCCGTATTTACTTTTTGTATGTGGATTGTGGAATCGAGTTTGCTTACAGGTTACACCTTTTTTTAGCATGACTGCAACAAACTTGCATAAATGTATTTCATACTGTCTAACGTGCACCACTTTTGTCATTATTTTTCAGCAGATGAGAAGATTTCCTTCTACGAAGCAGAGATTTCCAGAGCTTACCAAAAAGAGGCATATGTAACCAGTATACGTTCAATGGTGAGGGGTCTCTGACATTTCCCACATTTCCCTATCGTGCACTAGTAGCTGTACAAATGTAGATTACTTTATTCAGCCTTTTTTAACTCTGGATTTTTTCTGGTGGGCCCCTTGACGTATTTCACGGAACAACTTAAAACATTGATGTTACTTACTTACTTCTAACAAAATAAAGCTTTTGAAGTACCACATTGACTCTGAAGTATATTTTCAGTGTCTGTTGTCTTGTAGACTTACACGAGTGAGTGAGCAAAAGGGGGTTACTTAGGTTATGGATTGTGTAATAAAAGCATTGGGCATCTTGGTATTGGGGTTCAGGAGTGGGATAATTGAATAATTGACCAATGACTGAGCCCATATAGGTTGTCGTTCAGTGAATTGTGGGTTCCTCAGAGTTCTGTGACTGAGGTGTAAGTAAGGTCCAACCTGCCTATCACCAACATCCAATTTTCTGGTGCATACATAGTTATGTATGTGACTGCATAGAAGAATACCCACAAGAGTAGTAGTGGTATACTAACGTTTACAAAATACTAGACTAACATCTGGATGCATACTTGGTTGGTGTCAATTGGCAAAGCAGAGACATTAAGGAGGAAAAAGCATAAGACAGGAGTGGACCCTGTGCCTACAGCTATTCTATCACAGATTTTTTGAAAAGATTAATACCTTAACTAAAGAGTGGGCAACAGGGCAAGCTTACCTACAGACAGTCTAATACTAGTAGTAGCACAGAGAGTCATAGCAGAGGCTCTTTGAAGGAACAGAAAGGCAGGGACAGAATCAGATACCCCAAATTTTGAAAACATAATGAAAATCAAAAAAGCATTTGTCAAAATTTATTTAGGAAGGAAATGTCATTAATCGGTTGGAAAAAAAAGCTCAGTTAGAAAGTTAGGGAAATATCATTGTTCCAAAAGAAAGCACTGTTGGACTTACTGGGGACAGCAGCAGGATCCTCAGTAGAGGAGCTCTGTGCCTGTGATTCACCCGCCGACTCGGTCCCAGCCTTCTGCTTGCCCCTGGGTTCTGTGGTTCATGTAAGAAATAATAAAGAAAGAGAAAAACATTGAGTGCTGTGAAACATAGACATCATTTCAAAAACCACTGCTAGAACATTAAAAAACAAACATTGATCTACCAAATGACTACTGCCTTGCAGGATTCACTGACTGTATACTTGGAGAAAACAAATCAAATGTTCCATAAACATTCTGATTGCAGATTACTAAGTAACACAGAGGCAGTAACACCTGAACAACACCACCGATTCAAGAATGGGGTAAGCAATTATCTGTAAGTAGGCATTTCTTTTTTATTTTTGCCAGCAAAATGCATAGATCACAAGGAGGAGACATGCTTAACTTTGTGCATACACGAAATTGTACGTTCGTTGCATCATATTTTGTTCTGCTACTGACTGAATGCTACTGCTGCTAAGCCTACCCACTCACTAAACAAACTACATCAGTTCTATGGAGGGCTGAGGCAGGGGCGGCTCTAGGCTCATGGTGGTCCTGGGCAGGGAGCGTAGGTAGTGGGCCCCGGAAGAGGAGGTCGGGGCGGAGCACGGAGGCCAGTGAAGTGGGGGGAGTCAGGGTGTTTGGAAGTGGAACAGAGCCGGATGCACCAAATCCCTGCCAGGGGCCTCCACGCAAATATGTATCCATCCTCAGAGGATTATTAAATTAAGGATATATATTGGTGTGATGGCTTGCACATGCGAAAGCCGGCCCTGGCTGAGGTAAGAAGAACAAAGTAACTTTAGCATTCATTGCCAGAGGAGGATTCATGCAGAAGAGAAGGCCGTGAAAAAAATGATACAATATGCAAACTACGTACAATTATCCATCCACCGCTATTTCACTGACGGACAAAGGAAGGACAAGACTCTATTAATAGCATTAACTAACTTCAGTTCTCTACAATAAAGAAAATCTCACATCAATAAACAGCAAAAGCAACACGCAAGAGTCAGTGAAGAAGAGCAGCACAGACCAGTATCATACAATTACAGTAGATATAACGGAATACATTGGAAATGTAACTAGGAGCACCAGTCATCGCGTTACTTATTCAGCCAAGATTTAGAAAGATACAATAACAATAACAATAACAATACTTATACTACTATATATATATATATATATATATATATATATATATATATATATATACACACTTTTTTTTTTGGGTAGCCACTCACCAAGACCCACGACCTCGACACCAAGCAGGTCCAACAGGTCCTGCTCCCGGTCCAAAATGTCTGCCCAGCGGTGGGACAGCTGATGGTGGGTATGCCGGATACCGGAGCAGCGGAAGACTGCCCGGCGCACCTTCGCCCACCGCCGGAGATGCTCTTCAATCTGGTAGCCGGAGCCGGGCCTGCCGCCTGCTGCCAAGGTCAAGGGGAGGTGGCGCTGGAGAAAAAAGACCAGGGCAGCCACCTCCTCCTCCCCAAAAAGTTGGCGGGCCGTCACCCCTGAGGGGCGCATTCTGCCGCAAGGCAGCCGGGTTTTTTTGGGCACAGGCGCCTTGCCCTTTGAGCCGCCGATGCTGCTGGCGCCCTTCACCATGGTTCTGGGTGGAGGGGAGAAGAAAAGTTCAAGACAAAAAGGTAGGGGAAAGAAGAAGCAAGGTAAAAGAAGGAAGTAAAATAAAACAATAGAAAAGTTGAAAAAAAGTTGTAAAAGTAGAAATAAAATGAAAAATATAAACCTAGGCACAGAGAGAGATAGGTAATAACTAAAGAAACTTTGAAAAAGTGGGTAAAAAGACCAGGATTGAAGAGATATGAGCTAGATGCTAAAGTAGGCCCAAAACCATAGCCAGAGTGTGCAATCCAAGATGGCTGCGCCTGTCGCGACCGCGTGGGTAGGTTCGCACGATATTTACCGCGATCACGCACTTTTGTAGTGCGAACGAGTAGATGAGTTCCCGAACATGTCTTGCACAACCCGAACACGTGACTTGTGACCCGGGACAGGAAATAAGGGAACGCAAGCGGGCGGGACAAACCTCTTGGGTAACTTAGCGCGCTAGCCATACTGAGCATGCAGGCAGCGCCCCGAACACGCGCACCGCGCTCCCGAAGATGAAAAACGGCACGCGAACGGGTCTAGCAAGCAACTACGCATGTCCGCGGAGCTACGCGTAGGTCGCGGAGTGCAAGTGCGTCTTCGCGGAGCTCCGCGGAGTGCGGCTCCGCGAACTACGCCCAGGGTTACTTTAGAGTCGATTTTTTCGCACTTGCTGTCTATTCCCGAACCTATTATCTTTGCAGGTGACTTTAATGTTGTATTGGATCCCCTGCTGGATAAATCTGCTAATAGTCGCCCCCTGGTTCTTTCTAAGTCTAGGTCTTTGTTACATAGCTCAATGAAGCAATATGGGTTTGTTGACATCTGGAGAGCGAGGTCAGGACAACAACAAGGTGTTTCCTTTCGGGACTACAAATATCATCACCAGTCTAGGATAGATTTTATTTTAAATAGCCAGAGACTGGTAGATTCTGTCAGGAGTATTAATTACCTCCCTCTGCATCTATCGGATCATTCTGCGGTAGCAATGGAACTGGTTTGGCCCATTAAGAAATCTTTTAATATGTGGTCTTTTGATCGTTCTCTTCTCTCTCATCCAGAGGACACGGCTGATTTTAAAACTGAGGCCCATAATTTTATGATATCCAACAGTGGCTCGGCGGCCAGTAGGATTATCTGGGACTTGTTTAAGGCCTTCTTGAGAGGACTTATTACTGGTAAAGTTTCCTACCGTAGGAAGCAACATAGGGAGGAAATTACTTCTATTGAAGCTAATATAGTCAAAATACAACATGACATAGACACTAATTATACATCTCCCGAGTCTGTTCTAAACCAGCTTCGAAACCAATTGTTGGTCCTGAAAGGCAACCTGGGCTCCGTTTTAAATCTTAGAATCCAACAGAAATGGGAGGCCAGTAAATTAGCCCATTTTGAATATGGTGAAGGGGCAGGGAAACTATTGGCGTGGAAGACCGAAATAGACCTGGTCCGCAATAACATAGCTGTTATCACAGTGGACAATAACACTTTTTCAACGGATGACGATATAAGGAGGGCCTTTAGAGAGTTTTTTCAAACTATCTATAAGGAGGAAAACAAGATTGACTTAGAGTTTATTAACGGCTGGCTGAGGGGTATTGTTCTACCTTCACTTTCCACTGAGCAATTTAAATTTTTGGACAGCACTATTACCGAGGAAGAGGTAAGGTCAGCCATTAAAAAGAGCAAGAAAGGGAAGGCTGCCGGACCTGATAGGCTGCCAGCCGAAATCTATAGAGCTCTGGAAATAGAAATAGTCCCCTATCTTACTAGTTTGTTTAATCAAATCTTACTCGAAGGTCAGCTGCCCCCAGCATCTTGGGATAATGCTTCTATTACCCTTATTAACCTGTTAAACCAATGGATGCGTGCGGATCATATAGGCCAATATCAATCTTGAATGTGGACTATAAGATCTTTACCACAGTTCTTGCATCTAGGCTGGCCTCGGTTGCGCCCTTGGTCCTCCATCAAGATCAAAAGGGATTTGTGAAGGGGCGCCAACTATATGAGCTAACTTTTGATCTGATAGGTGCCATTGACATGGCATCGGCCGAGACCCTTCCATTGGCCGCCCTTACGTTGGACGCAACCAAGGCCTTCGACAGGGTCAATTGGTTATATCTGTTGGGGGCTTTGGCCAAGTTTGGCGTGGGTGCGGGTTTCTGCCGGGCTGTTGGTCTCCTATATCGCAACCCAACTGCGTGCCTGCTGGTGAATGGAGACCTTTCGGACCCCTTTACCATCTCAAGGGGGACGCGGCAGGGCTGCCCTCTCTCTCCGCTCTCCTATTCGATTTTTATATTGAACCCTTTGCGCAACAACTGAGGTTAATATCAAACCTTTTTCTTCCGGAGGATGGGAGAGGAAGGTAGCCCTATATGCCGATGATGTGCTCATTCTTACATCAGAGGTCAGCACTGCACTCCCTGCAATTTTAAAAATTGCCCACGAATTTGGCCAAGTATCTGGTTACGAGATTAACGATGCAAAGACTGAGATGCTTGTCTGGAACGACAATGGGAGCACCACAGGCTAGCTCCTCAATGCGGTATCTGGGTCTGAACATCGGAAAAGATATCAATAGACTTGCTGCAGTCAATTTTTCAAAAGTAGCAAAAGAGTGTCGTAAGCTTCTGCAAGTATGGTCCCATCTTCCGCTCTCATCAATTGGGAGGGTTAATTTGATAAAAATGTCGATTTTACCCAAAATTTCTTTTTTATTTAATACCATCCCCCTACATTTTGACCAATCACTGTTAGCTAAATTACAATCAGAAATCACATCTTTTATTTGGAACAAGCATCTGCCAAGAATTGCTTGGAAGAAGCTTAGACGGCGTAGGGATAAGGGGGGTTTGGTCGCCCCTGACCTAAAGTTATATGCATGGGCTTTACAGCTATCACACACCCGAATGTTGCTGAAAATGCCCACGGCTTACGGGGTCGGCTCTATGTTTTCAGCTATGCTGGATGGGGAAGGTGTTAGTCAGTCGGGCTTTTTATTCAAATTTGGCAACCCGAAATTAAAAAAAAAATTGTAATTGAAGGTCCGACAAGGATTGGCAAAAAAGTGGTCTGAAGTAACAAAATCTATAAAGCTGGGGTATTTCTGTAACAGAACACCGCTATGGGGTTTACCTGAAAATCCCGCCTGGCTAGGTGATAGCTTAGCGGTCCCACTAAGAGAAGCAGGTCTTGAAGTCTGGGGCGACCTTTTTTTCGAAGGGGAACTGCTTTCATGGGAACATCTCCAAAACAAAATTGGCCCCAACTTCTCAAGGTTTAAATATTTGCAAATGGCCAGCTGGGCCCACTCCTACAGCTTTTTGCCCCATGGGGGAATAGGTTTCCACTTGGAGGCTACAGCCTACTAATTGCTGACCTAGTGGACAGCGCACCGGCAAAAAAAGAGATCTCCCAGTGGTATAAACTTATACTTGAAGAAATGGACTGTAACTTTAGCTTACCGGACTTGTTGTGGGGATCTTCACTTACTGGCCACAACCTGCAAGAGCTCTGGACTGCCTCATTTGGGCTTTTATGGAACATTGTGAAGCCTTCATGGCTACGTAGAAATCATCTCTACACCCTCCATAGGGCATATTATTCCCCCCTTAGACTTTCTAAATTCACAGAGGGCAACTCGGTAGCGTGTGCCAAGTGCGGGCTAGTGGCAGCCTCGGATGCCCATATGTTCTTCGAATGCCCCCGTTTGGATACATTTTGGGAAGCAATCAGCAACACTCTCACAGCATCGCTGGGTTTTCAGGTAACCATGGAGCTCCCTCTTGCGATCTTTGGGATCCTAGATGGCGTTCAGAGTTCAGTGAAAAATCTGGTGTTCTACGCTGTGCTTTTGGCCAGAAGGGAGATCTGCAAGAAATGGAAGGATCCCTTTCCTCCCTCTTTCAATGACTGGCAGTCATCCGTCTTGCAGACCTCGCAAATGGATCTGGCTAGGTCTGGCAACCAGAATAAAAGGGCATTCTGGTATTTGTTGTCATGGGAGCAGTGAATTTACTGGGGGTTTTTTTTCCCCAGGGTCCAATGATTACGCTACTATGGTGCTTTTGCTCTCACCATCTGTACAGCCGCTGCCCGGTCCTAGCCCGGCCCGAGTTGGCTGTAACTTCCACCAAGTTTACCGTTGGTTAGGTAATCAGTTTTCTTATACCGAGATGCGGTTTTTTCATCAAAAAACCCTCCTGCACCTCTACTTTTATTTATTTTTATTTATGTCATTTATAAAGCACCTGAATCACCCCGAATGGGGTATCTCAGCGCTAAGGACAGCTGATGCGCTGGGTAACAAAATTAGAAGAGTATCGTTTTGAGCTTCTTTCTGAAGTGTAAGTAATTGGTGGTGAGACGAATCTCAAGAGGTAGTTGATTCCAGAGTTTAGGAGCGAGGTAGAAGAAAGATTTTCCTCCCAACCTGGTTAGCCTTATGCGCGGGACCGTGAGCAGGTCCTTCCCTTCAGAACGAAGGGAGCGGGGCGGTAAATATTCCACTAGCTTATGTGCGAGATAGGCAGGGCCCATCTGGTTTATGCCTTTAAAAACGATGCAACAGATTTTAAAATGTATTCTTTTGCGAACCGGCAGCCAGTGAAGCTTACGCAACAGGGGAAGTGAAGGGGCACGGTTGGGGGCGCCAGTTACCAGGCGAGCAGCAGTATTCTGGACCACCTGAAGACCTTGCAATGCTAATTCCTTAGCGGCAATCAGCAAAGCATTGCTGAAGTCCAGACGGCTGAGTACCAGAGCATGAACAAGGGTTTTACTTGTGGATACGGGTAAAAAATAAAAAACCTTACGGAGGAGGCTAAGTGCATAGAAACAAGCTTTTATTATTGCAGCTATGTTTTCATCCATGTTAAGATCTTTGTCCATTAACACCCCTAAGTTTTTGACAACTTTCTTTGGCAGAGGCGATGGTCCCAAGTCATCAGGCCACCAACTAGGGGACCTACTGGTGATCGCGTCTTTGAAGAGTATGACTTCCGTCTTTCCTGCATTAAGCTGCAGGAAGTTACTGCTCATCCAAGAAGTTGTGGCTCTCATCCTTTCTCTGAACATGTTTTGGATGTCAGGAATATCTTTCTTGTAAGATAGGATGAGTTGAGTGTCATCCGCGTAGGAGATTGGGATAAACCCATTCTTCCTAAGCAGAGCTGAGAGAAGAGCAATATATACATTAAACAGGGGTGGGCTCAGGCAGGACCCCTGCGGTACCCCTTTGGTGACTTGGGTGGTCTTAGAAAAAAAAGGTCCAAGTTTGACTGTTTGCGTCCTGAAGCCAGGCCAAAGCAGAATTCTGGACGCCTTTAGAGCTCAATCTGTCCAGCAGGATTTGATGAGAAATGGTATCAGAAGCGGCGGACAGGTCAAGCAGTATAAGAATCACTGCTTGACCATCGTCCGCCAGCATACGAATATCGCCAGTTACGTTCACCAATGCTAGTTCAGTGCTGTGCAAGGGGCGAAAACATGACTGGGAATGATCAAGGCAGTAGGAAGCTTCTATAAAAGTGGAGAGATGGACCTTAATATGCTTTTCCAGTAGTTTGCTATACAGAGAAAGTAAAGAGATAGGGTGGTAGTTGGACACTTCACTAGGAGATAGTTTAAGTTTTTTCCTAATGGGCATGATCTGCGCATCCTTCCATTCTTTAGGGAGACGGCCCTGTTTAATGGAGCAATTGAGGATGGAGCAGATAGGCTCAGCTAATTCGGCTGCAAGTTTTTGTGCTTCTTTGGTGGGCAATAAATCTCTGGGAGAGCCCGATTTGGCGGATTTTAGTAATGATTCTGTATCCTGAATAGTGAGCCAGGGAAATTCTTTTAAGGTAAGCTGATTTTTAAGAGCCAGGTCGTGGCCAGTTGGAGAAATGTAGTTAGTGTTAGTAGGGAAAGCTAATATCTTATTGTAGATGTTCTCTATTTTTTGTGAGAAATGATTAGCTATATTATCGCACAGTGGTTGAGTTGCTTCCTCTTCTGAATTGCAAGTTTAAGGATTAGTGAGAGATTTTAGGATGTGGAAGAGGGTTTTGGGGGTGTTGCCTGCTTGCTCCTGCTGGCTGGCTATATGATTTTTCCGTGCGAGTTTAAAATTTTTGTGGTAGAAGTCTAGAGCCACTTTATAATGTTCCTACTTGTATAATTTTTATTTCGGCGCCATTGTCACTCTAACCTTTTACATTTGCTTTTCTCTTGGCGCAGATTCGCTGTGTACCAAGGTGACTGTGTACGAGTGGGGGCCACGCAGGATTTTTTCTCAGGAATTAAGATATCTAGAGTGAGCTTAATTGTATTATGAAAGGACGACAAATGATTGTCGACTGTGTTCGAAATGGGTTAATATTAACCCTGGGCGAAGCACTACGCTACGCTTGCGTAGTTTGCGAAGTTTGCACAACTTCGCACTACGCGAGCTGCACGTAGCACAGTGCGAACACGCGTAGTGCAACGTAGCGTAGTGCAGCGGTCATTTTTTGCTTGTTCGCGGTCCTCAACGTCATGTTCGCGACCGCGAGCAAACAAAATGACATCCCGGTGAGATTCTCAACGCGGGGAGGTCAGATTTCTCATTGCGAGTGGTTGCGCATGCTCGCAACTGCTCGCGATGAGAAACTACCAGTTTGCGTTGAGAAAGCTGCCGCTCGAGTAAAAATCTACTCGAGCAGCAGAAAACTACAGCTCGCACTGTGCAAGTTGCCGTTTTCAATGATTGAACAGTGCCGGATGCTTGTTCGCACTGTGCAATCATTGAAAACGCATCTTGCACAGTGCGAACATGCTACTACGCAGCTCGCGTAGTGCTACGTGAAGTTCGCGTAGTGCGAAGTGCACTTCGCGTAGCTTCGCGTAGCGCTACTTCGCGAACTACGCCCACCCTTAATATTCAGGGGTGTGTGCAGCACGAAATTTACTGGGAGTGAGTTTCTGTCACTGTCTGTATGTGTGCATTATTGGAGCCTTTTTATATACATGTTCACGGGTGCCAGTCAGATCAAAAGATATGCACGAGTGATCCGACCATGTTTGAGGAGTAGTGGCTTTATACGAGATATCGAATGAATTGGAGAGGATTTGGTCTAAAACATGGCCAGCAATATGTGTCGGAGTATTGTTCCTTTTTGTGAGTCCAAGAGCAGACATTTCCCTCTGGAACGTGGTGGCATCCGAATCATCAGGGTTGTCACTATGAGCATTAAAATTGCCTAATAATAAGAACTTATTTGTTGATATCACATAGGGGGCAATCAGGTCCTGAAGAAGTGAGATAGAAATAGCAAGAGGACCGGGGTCGATAAACAAGAGCTCCCTTCCAGCTTAATTGTGAGTGAAGATCGATTCTGAATATAAGAATCTCTATGTTGTCACTACAATATTGGTCTAATATTGTCGCTATTACTGGATCTTTATAAATAATTGCAACTCCACCACAAGTTTTATGTGGCCTATCTAGTTTTAAGATGCGATATCCGTCAGGAACCACCATAGCAATATCCGGAGCGGAGGAGGTTTCTGTTAGGAATCCTATGTCCGAGGAAGCTGAAACTAATAGGTCCCATATGTTAGTGGAATGCTTGGGAATGGAGCGAACCTTCGCCAAAAAGCAATCCCAGTTGGTTACAGATGCACTGTAGGTATCGACAGTGACAGAGGAGACATTGGCCAGGGAGAGTGGCAAGCTGTGGTAGCCACATAGAAGGCAAGATAACGGGCCTTCACCGAGGGGGGGAATCGGTGAATACAAGTGTAAAGCTCATTACCTGCAGAGGGAGACGAAATACAATCTTTAATGGAAATCAGCTCCTGTCTAGAGTAAGTGATGATAGTGCTGGAATGCACTGATTGACGAGTAAGTGAACCGCATGGGTCCTGGCTCCGGGTGACGAAATGGCGCGGTTGGGTGCAGACGGGCTTGCCTTTGGCATGCCGCTGGCGCCCCCGCTGCGCACGCCCGCTGCACGTCACCCCCAGCATCCGGTTTTAAAGGGAAAGATGTTAGAGCGCTAGAACACTCACCTCTTCCTAAAGGAAGTGTGTTAAATGCCACTGAGGAAAAATAGAAAAGAAGGAGAAACTCCCTCCACAACAATCGAGCAATGCTCATGGTGGACCGGGGAGTTAGGAGCAGGAGAATAGAACTGAGTAAGTAAAAAAGATTTTCTATTCAAAAATGCCACTTGTTAGCCGCTCTGACTAACAAATTACAAAGTGCTCAAAAACGAACCATTAAAACATTATTGCTGGATCCCAGTGTCAGCGCGTCCATGATTTATGATGGTGGCCAATGGAGTTAAACCCCCTCCGGAACCTGTGGACTCAGCCAGGAATCTCGGATTCTGGTTCAACAACGAGTTATCCTGTAAATCTCAATTCAACCAGGTTTCATCAGCGTGTTTTGGTCAATTGCATATGATTCGCAAAATTCTCCTTTTTCTCCCTCGGGAATTTCGCCGGACCATTGTTCACGCCCTGCTGACCTCACATCTGGACTATGCAGCCTGTATCTACGCTGGGGCTCCTGCCTACCTGATCAAACGCTTACAGATTGTTTAGAACGCGGCGGCCAGGTTGATCGATAACATCCCATATCGCCACTCGATTTCTACCCACCTGAAGAAGCTTCACTGGCTTTCAGTGACCAGGCGCATTCAGTTTAAGTCACTGGTTTTGACTTTTAGAGCAATGCAGGGTCAGGGACCGACCTCTCTTAGAGGCTGACTTAAGCATGCTCAGTCTAACCGCTCACTCAGATCAATCATCTCCGCCTTTTGGTGACTCCCCGTTTTTGCCTCTACAGAATGGATGGCAGATCTTTTGCAGTGATCACGGCTAAAGCCTGGAACAACCTGCCAATGTCCTTGCAGATGGCTGAATCTGAATCTATTTTCCGATACCACTTGAAGAACTGGCTGTTTTCCAACTCTTAGCCCTCTATGCGTACCCGCACCTGCCGCCTGTCTTAGAGCCGGGAAACGCCAGCTGGGGGTAACTGTTTGCTTTACAAGCTTCAAATAAGAATAATAATAATAATGTTGATTCTATTAATGACCTGAGTTTGACTCCGTTCCACATTCCTCTTCATTAGAAGCTCAACCTCTGACTTCCATTTCTCTTCCTTCTTAATCCTCAACAGCAAAGGTACAAGTTTTGAAAAAGGCTTCCTTCCTCTTAACACCTCAAATGGTATTCTACCTGTTACTGAATGAGGTGTAATCGTGTTTGATAACAACATACTTTGAAGAGGTTGCTTCCATGATAACCCAAACGTAAGTGCCAATTGTATTGCCTCTTTGACAATTCCATTGAACCGCTCAACCAGGCCATTACTTTCGGGATAATACAACAACGCCCTTACATGATTAACACCACATTTTTCCAAAAATGACTGCATCTTACTTGATTTAACCTCCACCCCATTATCAGACACCAACGATCCTGGTACACCTTCGCTAGAAAAAATATCCTCCAAAAAAACAATCAATAACCACCTCCGTGGTCACACTTCCATCAATATGAACTTCCGTCCACTTAGAGTAATGCCCAATGAGAACAATGACATATGCCTTCTTGGATGGTAACGTGGTAAATGGCCCCATAATATCAATTGCTACTTTCTGCCAAGGCCCATCAGATAAATCTACTGTTTGCAAAGGTAATTTTATAACAAAGACTTTGGGACGACGTTGGGTTTGCTACGGTGCACTAGGGATAGTACACAAGAAATCACACTATTGGACACTCCACCAACTACCGGGGCACCGTCCCACCCCGGGTGAAACTGAGCTAATACGAAAAAAAGAGCTGGGAGTGCGATATTTATGTCAGAAACAATTTGAGTATTTTAATTAATAAAAAAACATATAAATCAATCAATGATACAAGATCCTAAATTGCAAAAATACAGTCAAAATTCTTCTTTTTCTTGTTTTTCTGCAGCCGACGCGTTTCGTCCTAGAGGCAGGACGTCATCAGGGCTGCAATAGTAAACACACAATACAGATACATCATTATATGTATACAATATCACTCAATAACCTTAGTAACCTGTGAAATGAAACAACACATCTTCAGGTAACATATTAAATACAATTGTTTATTGTTTATTGTGGCATACTTATATAGCGCAACCTGTCACCACCAAGGGCATCCTGGCGCTTTGACCCATACTCAGTGAAAACAGTAGCTCAGCCTATCCTGGGAAAAGATGAGTTTTCAGAGCCTTTCTAAAAGAAAGGAGATCTCCAAGGCTTCTCAAGGATATAGGCAGAGAGTTCCAGAGTTTGGCTGCCGCTACTCTAAAAGAGCGGCCCCCCATCCTCACTCTCTGGAATCTTGGGACTACCAGTAGTCTGGATGACGAGGAGCGTAACGCTCTAGAAGGACAATACCAGGCGAACATTCGCCGCAGAGGAATGGGGCCCAGGTCATGAATGGCCCTAAACACGATACACGCTGCTTTGTAGCGCACCCGTAGATGAACTGGCAGCCAATGAAGTTCTCGCAGTGCTGCCGTGGAAGAGCTGTGGTAGGGGCGAGAAAGGGCGAGTTTAGCAGCGATATTTTGCACCCTTTGCAGCTTGCCCAAGAGTGTTACCGGGGCCTCCAGAAGTAGTGCGTTACAATAGTCAAGTCGACTTAGGATGGTACAACGCACTACTTCTGGTCTGGCTTGCACAGGGAGGAGAGGAAGGACCTTGCGCAGCATACGAATCAGCATCATACATGTTGAAGAGATCTTATTCACATGTAGATCCAACTGCAGGTTAGGCCCAAAAATGACGCCTAAGTTGCGCGCTGATTGTGCCGCAGACACCGTCTCTGAAAAGGACGGAGGCCAGAAGTCTACTGGGAGGTCACGAGGAACTCGATCAGTGGAACAGTGTAAAACCTCCGTCTTGGTTCCGTTGAACTGTAACGAGTTCAACCGGAGCCAGTCTGCTGTCGCCTGCATGCACCGATGGAAGGTCTCCAGTGTGACTGCGTCCTGTCCCTCCAGAGAGAAGACCAGCTGGGTATCATCTGCATAATTGCATGCAGAGATACCAAAGGTTTTAATGAGCTGGACTAGGGGGCGGAGGTAGACATTAAAGAGTATAGGGCTGATGGCCGAGCCCTGAGGTACTCCTTGTCCCACTCTCCGCTCCTCTGAACTGAAGGGGGGTAACGAAACCCGTTGCTGACGGCAGTCCAAGTAGGAGATTAACCACTCCCTGGCCTTACCCCTGACCCCGCATTCCTCCAGCCTAGAAATCAGGGTGGGATGGCTGACCGTGTCGAACGCGGCCGACATGTCGAGCAGCACCAAGAATGCTGCCCGACCACTGTCGACTCGCGCCCGCAGATTGTCTAGCACGGTCACCAACGCAGATTCGGTCCCATGCGCTGGGCGGAAACCGAATTGCGTCTCATCCAACCAGCTGTTCCCTTCTAGGAAGCTGGACAAAGCACGGGTAACCAGTTTTTCCATGATTTTAACCGGAAAAGGGAGCAGGGAAATTGGCCGGTAGTTAGAGAGGCAGGCAGGGTCGAGCGTAGGTTTTTTTAAGAGCGGGGATACCACTGCCTTCTTCCAGCAGCTTGGAACAGTAGCTGTCTCAAATGACTGACAGCAGATGGCGTGCAGGGGCTGGAAGAGGTCCTCTTGAAACACCCTCCATAGTCTTGGAGGGAGAGGATCCAGAGGCGAGCCAGAGGAAATCGTCAGAGCTAAGTCGCCGAACTCCTTAGCTCGTGGTGCCGAATGATACTGTCCGAACATTAATTGACATAACAGTTCTACAGATAAGCGGGAATACATTCCTCAAATCATCCAATTGATTCCATCAAGTACATATTTCACAACATATTTGTTGTGCCTAATTTTACACACTAACATATTTAATCTACATCCTGTGATGAAGTGCTAGCAAACTGTTGTACAAGTGTTAAAAAACAATCATTCATGGATAGTGGACCGCTCACCTAATATTTGTTGAAATGAGACTCTTCTTTTATTATGGCTCCTAATTTTAAACCAGTGGTCTAGGCAACAGTTACTTCAAGAGGCCGATTCTTCATATGCACTCTAGTAATATTGTCAAACTGGGGTGAGGCAGAAAAAACGGAAAAACCAATGAGTTACCCAATCAGTTTCTGAATATCCACCCAGATAACCTTCACTGCTCAGGTTCTCTTATTATCCTGTACTGCCTCCATATGCCAAACCATAATAGTATCCATACCTTTTCAAACTCAACGTTTCGTCTTCTCTCTAAATCGATTTAACCATTCTTTAAATCGAGAGTCTCTTAAAAATCATCCAATTGATTCCATCAAGTACATATTTCACAACATATTTGTTGTGCCTAATTTTACACACTAACATATTTAATCTACATCCTGTGATGAAGTGCTAGCAAACTGTTGTACAAGTGTTAAAAAACAATCATTCATGGATAGTGGACCGCTCACCTAATATTTGTTGAAATGAGACTCTTCTTTTATTATGGCTCCTAATTTTAAACCAGTGGTCTAGGCAACAGTTACTTCAAGAGGCCGATTCTTCATATGCACTCTAGTAATATTGTCAAACTGGGGTGAGGCAGAAAAAACGGAAAAACCAATGAGTTACCCAATCAGTTTCTGAATATCCACCCAGATAACCTTCACTGCTCAGGTTCTCTTATTATCCTGTACTGCCTCCATATGCCAAACCATAATAGTATCCATACCTTTTCAAACTCAACGTTTCGTCTTCTCTCTAAATCGATTTAACCATTCTTTAAATCGAGAGTCTCTTAAAAACGATCCACCCGTGGCTTCTCGCACCTACAAAATGTCCAGAACACAATAATATAATCTAGAGTTCTATATTTGTCCTCTTTAATATAAGCCCAGGGTGTTTCCCTATTAACTCACCGCTTTCCAATATAGTGCAGCCAAGCGGGAAAACAACTTCTATGTCTGCAGTCACAATGTCCATTTATTCATAAACTGCTCATTCTAAAAAATATTGATAACAAAAAAGGAACAGATGCTGTAAATTTGGCATATCTTATATTGGAATTTCTTTCTTATGTTCACCGCTACCTAAGTTTCTCGCTTACCTTCGTAAACTCGCCTCGTGAAACCTATGACCACGCCAACCGGGTGCGATAAATCCCGGAAGTGCGGTTACTCCAATCTCCCTTGGTTAAAAAAGATTCCAATAGCCAATCAGAGCTCTCAAAAATTACGCGCGCATTATCATGCCGTTCACCTGTCAATGAATGTGAGTTCCCATTCAGGTCCGCTATCTTTTCGTTGCCGCTTGTCATTTACCAATCATGCGCACTACGCTGTTACGAGGTTGGATCGCTGCCTCTGTTCATTATCGATAGTATATCCGGTCATGCGCAATCAACTGTTCTGCAAGTCAATTTGTTCACCATAGTGTTTCCGGTCCTGCGCATTGGATGGGCATAAGTTTCCAGTCTGGTCCGCATGTTAAAAAATCTTGATATATACTAAAAGGAGGTTTTCCCTGGATAGTTCTTGTAATCTCTGCATCATGATAACCTCTAATAATACGCATATGCGCGCTCGTCTACAATCATGAAAAAAACCGTCTACACGTGCTCCATTACACCATACACCACGTACACCATTGTCCATTTTGCGCGAGATTACATCTTTATATATTTACTCACACGTTCGTTTAAAATCTCCAAAACCAATTAACAAACTCTCATCAGCAGAGAAATATATCTATCCAATGACACCGTGTACCAGCACACTTATAACAAAAATAACATTGCGACCTCTACCTCTTCTTATTATTGCTATGCTTATATGTTACCCTTGTTTGCACGAGATTACATCTTTATATATTTACTAACATGTTCGTTTAAGATCTCCAAAACCCATTAGCAAACTCTCATCAGCAGAGAAGTATAACTATCCAATGCCTCCGTGTCCCAGCACACTCATAACAAAAATACCGTTGCGACCTCTACCTCTTCTTATTATTACTATGCTTGTGTATCCCCCTTTTAGTCAATAATTTGCGAGTATATCTTCATATAAATGATTGTCACACCGAGGCATATTAATGTAATATTTCCATATTATCTCGGAACAGCGTAGTGCGCATGATTGGTAAATGACAAGCGGCAATGAAAAGATAGCGGACCTGAATGGGAACTCACATTCATTGACAGGTGAACGGCATGATAATGCGCGCGTAATTTTTGAGAGCTCTGATTGGCTATTGGAATCTTTTTTAACCAAGGGAGATTGGAGTAACCGCACTTCCGGGATTTATCGCACCCGGTTGGCGTGGTCATAGGTTTCACGAGGCGAGTTTACGAAGGTAAGCGAGAAACTTAGGTAGCGGTGAACATAAGAAAGAAATTCCAATATAAGATATGCCAAATTTACAGCATCTGTTCCTTTTTTGTTATCAATATTTTTTAGAATGAGCAGTTTATGAATAAATGGACATTGTGACTGCAGACATAGAAGTTGTTTTCCCGCTTGGCTGCACTATATTGGAAAGCGGTGAGTTAATAGGGAAACACCCTGGGCTTATATTAAAGAGGACAAATATAGAACTCTAGATTATATTATTGTGTTCTGGACATTTTGTAGGTGCGAGAAGCCACGGGTGGATCGTTTTTAAGAGACTCTCGATTTAAAGAATGGTTAAATCGATTTAGAGAGAAGACGAAACGTTGAGTTTGAAAAGGTATGGATACTATTATGGTTTGGCATATGGAGGCAGTACAGGATAATAAGAGAACCTGAGCAGTGAAGGTTATCTGGGTGGATATTCAGAAACTGATTGGGTAACTCATTGGTTTTTCCGTTTTTTCTGCCTCACCCCAGTTTGACAATATTACTAGAGTGCATATGAAGAATCGGCCTCTTGAAGTAACTGTTGCCTAGACCACTGGTTTAAAATTAGGAGCCATAATAAAAGAAGAGTCTCATTTCAACAAATATTAGGTGAGCGGTCCACTATCCATGAATGATTGTTTTTTAACACTTGTACAACAGTTTGCTAGCACTTCATCACAGGATGTAGATTAAATATGTTAGTGTGTAAAATTAGGCACAACAAATATGTTGTGAAATATGTACTTGATGGAATCAATTGGATGATTTGAGGAATGTATTCCCGCTTATCTGTAGAACTGTTATGTCAATTAATGTTCGGACAGTATCATTCGGCACCAGGAGCTGTATTGTATTTAATATGTTACCTGAAGATGTGTTGTTTCATTTCACAGGTTACTAAGGTTATTGAGTGATATTGTATACATATAATGATGTATCTGTATTGTGTGTTTACTATTGCAGCCCTGATGACGTCCTGCCTCTAGGACGAAACGCGTCGGCTGCAGAAAAACAAGAAAAAGAAGAATTTTGACTGTATTTTTGCAATTTAGGATCTTGTATCATTGATTGATTTATATGTTTTTTTATTAATTAAAATACTCAAATTGTTTCTGACATAAATATCGCACTCCCAGCTCTTTTTTTCGTATTAGCTCAGTTTCACCCGGGGTGGGACGGTGCCCCGGTAGTTGGTGGAGTGTCCAATAGTGTGATTTCTTGTGTACTATCCCTAGTGCACCGTAGCAAACCCAACGTCGTCCCAAAGTCTTTGTTATAAAATTATTATTGGGGTTGTAGTAGCACAGGGACCTGTTAAGTCATGGATGATGACAGAGATAAACTAGCCGCAGAAGTTTTTCAGAGTAGACAGCCCAATGGTGCCGCGGGTACTAAAAGAAATGACACCAAAATTAGTCTTAGAGATAAATTTTTGAAATTGGAGAGGCTTCGTAAATCCGAGTTGAGTAAATGGTGGGATGGTGTAACCCTCAAAAATTACATGGAACAAAAGAGGGTACCTCGAGGACTCCGCATCCTCATATTCCCAACTTATGATGATCTTGAGGAAGACCACTTGAAAGAGTGGGAAGAGAATTTGTACACTTCATCATTTACTATGATGAATATTCTGATTAAGAATTCGGACAGGAAAGTAGAAAAATTAAGACTTCAAATAGCTGATTTAGAAAAGGAAATCAAAGAGATGAATCTACCTGAACTTACAGATAAAAATTATCTTATTCTTAAAGATGTTATTAACAAACATCAACTGCAAATCAAGGATAAAAAACTAAGTAAACTAAAAAGAGATGAGCGGGACTACAATGAGGGAAGAATCTTTACTTTTGCCCGAGGGTATGATGAGGTGGCCAAACCTAAACCGAAATCGAATCAAATGGCTGGGGCAGCACAATCAGGTGATTTAAGCACATCTACAAATTATAGTAGTTCTAGTATCTCCTCTATTGAGGATAATACAATGGGTGCTGCAGGAGGAGCACCGAAAAAGAACTCTTCTTTTTGCGACGAACTAAAAATGATCAAGAAGGGTCGGAAAAAGTTCACAGGAGGACTAGAAGGGGGAGGAGGAAATCCCACAAATACAAGGATGGGCACCAGGAGTCAAAACAGGAACAAGAACTAGAACAGTGTCAGGCTGCCCCTGGGGAATTGGAAGTCATTAATCTGTCGGATAGGCATTTAAATGAACATGAGGTTTCAGTATTACAAAAAGGATTGAAATATTGTCCTGTATACAATTGTGATTACACTGAATTACATATTGATTTGTTTAAATTTTGTAGGAATTTAAAATTGAAAAGTTTTTTTTCAACACTGGATGTAAATGTGCAGAATAAAATACTGAATAAAGACTCTGAAATGACATTATCCGAGTTAGAAGATGTTCATTTGTTAATGACTTTGTCAGGGGAAATGGATCTTACTGTAGACGATGTTGCAAGTCTATGTGAAATAGAAACAAATTACCAATGCACTAGTGGATTGCGTAGCAAATCTAAGTTCATTCCCCATGGTAGCCAATACACAGCAATTGACCTTTTCATGGAAAAGACTTTGCAGGAATTTTTCAAACTGCAAGATAATTACACATTGAATCACCATTATAAAGATAATCTGTCCCGGCAAGAAAGATTAGCCCTATCGAATTTAAAACAAGACCCCTCAATAATCATCAGGGAAGCTGATAAGGGAGGGAACATCGTTGTGATGAATAGGGCAAATTATGTGGCAGAGATACGGGAACAATTGAAGGATGAGAATTGTTACAAAAAAGTTAAAAGTAATCCGTTGAAAGAGGTTTCCCAAAATATATTGGAACACTTATGTGTATGGAAGGAGGAAGGACTGATAGAAGATTCAGAATATAGGTACTTAAATGTTAGTCATCCAATGTCTCCCTTCCTTTACACATTACCGAAAATCCACAAGGACAGAGCTAATCCACCAGGTAGGCCCATAGTCTCCAGCATTGGCAGTGTCACAGAACACATGTCAGAGTTTGTCGATGGCTTTATTAAGCCGTTAGTGGTGAACTTACCTTCATATGTGAGGGACACCACTGACATTCTTAATAAATTGCAGGATTTTAAGTGGGAAGATGGGATGATCTTGGCAACATTAGACGTAGTGGGTCTGTATACCTGCATCGAGATGGACAAGGGTATTCAAGCGCTAGAGTACTTTTTGGGCAGCAGAAGTGCGAGCTTAAGACACCACTCCAAAATGTTAATTCAAATGAGTCAGCTAATTTTGAAAAATAATTACTTCCTATTTGAGGATGAATGGTTCCACCAGATCAGGGGCACGGCGATGGGATCCAGGTTTGCTCCCTCTTATGCCAATCTATTTATGGGCTGGTATGAGAGGGAGCACGCCTGGTGCCGCACAGCTGGTGAGTGGATGGATCTGGTGGTATTCTGGGCCAGATTCATCGACGACATCCTAATAATATGGAGAGGTACCTCCGATGAGCTTGAAAAGTATTTGCACTACTTGAATCATAATGATTTCAATGTGAAACTGACAATGAATCATAGTACATCCAGTATAGAATACTTAGATGTGACACTGACAGCAGTTGGTGATAAAATCAACAGCAGTCTATTTAGAAAAGCAACGGCCACCAACTCTATCTTAAGAGCAGACAGTTTTCACCCAGGATCTGTGATTGGGGGAATACCTTACGGTGAAATGGTCAGAACCCGCAGAAATTGCAGTGGGGATGAAGACTATACTCATAAACTCAATCAACTGAAACTGAGACTAAGTAAGAGAGGCTATGCCAAAAAAGATCTTGCAAGGGCTAGTGAGAAAGTGTCTAAAATTGACAGAGCTACCACTTTACTTCCAAAAAAGAGAGAATTAGTCAGGCACAAACTTTCCTTTGTCACAGCATATTGTGTGCAAAAAGAAAAAATCAGACAAGCACTAAGTAGAAATTGGACCCTATTGAGAGGTGTCCCGGGTCTATCCACAATACTGGATGATAGACCCGCAATCACGTTCAAAAAATGCCCGACCATTAGGGATAAAGTTTCGACGAATTATATTCGTCCAACAAAGAAGCCAACGACAGATTGGTTATCCACCCAGCCCAAAGGCTTTTACACCTGTGGATCCTGTGTTATATGCTCGCACGGCATTAATAAAACAAAAACTTTCAGATTCAATGGATCCAAGCAATTTCACATTAATGATTTCATTAATTGCAACAGTGTAGGAATAATCTATGTTATCATCTGTAGCTGCAACAAAGTATATATAGGCAGCACCAAAAGACCCTTAAAAATAAGAATGCAGGAGCATAGACGAGCAGTAATGAATCGTGATACTAGATCCCCACTCTACGTGCATATGGAAAAGGAGCATGGTGCCAACTTGGGATTTAAATTCCATGGTATACAAAAGGTGCCGCAGCATGTAAGGGGGGGGAATTGGGAACTACGAATCCGTCAAACAGAAGCACGTTGGATAATCAAATGTCGTAGTATGACTCATGGCTTAAATATTGACTCTGAACTACACCATTTTTTGGCATAAAATCTTTAATAATTATTGTTTTCTTTATGGATACTTCCTTATTAAGTGCAGACTTTATGTGTCCATTGTACACATCCTGAGATGTTGAGCAGGCAAACTGTTGTTTTTTTTTATTTTTTATGGGATACTTTCTTATCGAGTGTATACATATATAATCTATTATTAGATCAACCAGTTGATAATCTTTCCGAGATAATATGGAAATATTACATTAATATGCCTCGGTGTGACAATCATTTATATGAAGATATACTCGCAAATTATTGACTAAAAGGGGGATACACAAGCATAGTAATAATAAGAAGAGGTAGAGGTCGCAACGGTATTTTTGTTATGAGTGTGCTGGGACACGGAGGCATTGGATAGTTATACTTCTCTGCTGATGAGAGTTTGCTAATGGGTTTTGGAGATCTTAAACGAACATGTTAGTAAATATATAAAGATGTAATCTCGTGCAAACAAGGGTAACATATAAGCATAGCAATAATAAGAAGAGGTAGAGGTCGCAATGTTATTTTTGTTATAAGTGTGCTGGTACACGGTGTCATTGGATAGATATATTTCTCTGCTGATGAGAGTTTGTTAATTGGTTTTGGAGATTTTAAACGAACGTGTGAGTAAATATATAAAGATGTAATCTCGCGCAAAATGGACAATGGTGTACGTGGTGTATGGTGTAATGGAGCACGTGTAGACGGTTTTTTTCATGATTGTAGACGAGCGCGCATATGCGTATTATTAGAGGTTATCATGATGCAGAGATTACAAGAACTATCCAGGGAAAACCTCCTTTTAGTATATATCAAGATTTTTTAACATGCGGACCAGACTGGAAACTTATGCCCATCCAATGCGCAGGACCGGAAACACTATGGTGAACAAATTGACTTGCAGAACAGTTGATTGCGCATGACCGGATATACTATCGATAATGAACAGAGGCAGCGATCCAACCTCGTAACAGCGTAGTGCGCATGATTGGTAAATGACAAGCGGCAACGAAAAGATAGCGGACCTGAATGGGAACTCACATTCATTGACAGGTGAACGGCATGATAATGCGCGCGTAATTTTTGAGAGCTCTGATTGGCTATTGGAATCTTTTTTAACCAAGGGAGATTGGAGTAACCGCACTTCCGGGATTTATCGCACCCGGTTGGCGTGGTCATAGGTTTCACGAGGCGAGTTTACGAAGGTAAGCGAGAAACTTAGGTAGCGGTGAACATAAGAAAGAAATTCCAATATAAGATATGCCAAATTTACAGCATCTGTTCCTTTTTTGTTATCAATATTTTTTAGAATGAGCAGTTTATGAATAAATGGACATTGTGACTGCAGACATAGAAGTTGTTTTCCCGCTTGGCTGCACTATATTGGAAAGCGGTGAGTTAATAGGGAAACACCCTGGGCTTATATTAAAGAGGACAAATATAGAACTCTAGATTATATTATTGTGTTCTGGACATTTTGTAGGTGCGAGAAGCCACGGGTGGATCGTTTTTAAGAGACTCTCGATTTAAAGAATGGTTAAATCGATTTAGAGAGAAGACGAAACGTTGAGTTTGAAAAGGTATGGATACTATTATGGTTTGGCATATGGAGGCAGTACAGGATAATAAGAGAACCTGAGCAGTGAAGGTTATCTGGGTGGATATTCAGAAACTGATTGGGTAACTCATTGGTTTTTCCGTTTTTTCTGCCTCACCCCAGTTTGACAATATTACTAGAGTGCATATGAAGAATCGGCCTCTTGAAGTAACTGTTGCCTAGACCACTGGTTTAAAATTAGGAGCCATAATAAAAGAAGAGTCTCATTTCAACAAATATTAGGTGAGCGGTCCACTATCCATGAATGATTGTTTTTTAACACTTGTACAACAGTTTGCTAGCACTTCATCACAGGATGTAGATTAAATATGTTAGTGTGTAAAATTAGGCACAACAAATATGTTGTGAAATATGTACTTGATGGAATCAATTGGATGATTTGAGGAATGTATTCCCGCTTATCTGTAGAACTGTTATGTCAATTAATGTTCGGACAGTATCATTCGGCACCAGGAGCTGTATTGTATTTAATATGTTACCTGAAGATGTGTTGTTTCATTTCACAGGTTACTAAGGTTATTGAGTGATATTGTATACATATAATGATGTATCTGTATTGTGTGTTTACTATTGCAGCCCTGATGACGTCCTGCCTCTAGGACGAAACGCGTCGGCTGCAGAAAAACAAGAAAAAGAAGAATTTTGACTGTATTTTTGCAATTTAGGATCTTGTATCATTGATTGATTTATATGTTTTTTTATTAATTAAAATACTCAAATTGTTTCTGACATAAATATCGCACTCCCAGCTCTTTTTTTCGTATTAGCTCTGTTTGCAAAGGTACCACCACTGGTTTAATCACTTTGTCACTTGACTTGCATGCATTAGATTCCCGCACCCAATGATCCATACCATCCAAACCAGGACTCCAAATTTCTTCTTAAACCTTCCGCCTCATGCTTGACATCCTCCAATGGCCTTCATGTCCTAACTTGGCAATGTTTTTGCGCTTCTCAATAGGAGGTACAAACCTATCTCCTCTTAGGACAATACCATTACAAAAGGATAATTCCTCCTTTACCTTCCAAAATGTGCTAAATTCAGCTTGCAATTGCCATTCCAATGGCCACCCATTTACAATTTTTTTTTACAACCAACAGCACAACATCTTTTTTCATTTCCTCTATCCATTTCAACTCAGACAACTCTAACCCATTTGCCACATCTCTGTCCCTACGACACATCACATCTTCAAACATGTACCCCACATCACGTCTACTCTCATCCATTTCCTGTGCGTTGCACGATTCCACTGGTAACTGTGACAATTCATCAGCAACACAAGTATTTTTGTCTGGAACACATACAATATCATAATAATACATTTGCAACTTTGAAGCCAATCGTGCTAACTTTGTTGTTATATTTTTCCTACTTCCTGGTTTTGAAATATTCACTAAAGAGTTATGGTCTGCACAGATTCCCAATTTCCTGCGACCAAACATACATCCTGAAACACTCTACAGCCCCAGTTGGAGAGAGTAATTCTTTCCCTATCACTGAAAGATTTCTGTCGACTTGTGTCGGGGTGCGAGATGCCTATGCAACCATTGACTCATTACCATCCTTCTTTTGTGATAGAACAGCTCCTACTCCGTAACCACTGGTATCCACAGATATAGTAAATCCAACCCCATGGCGCATTTACCACCTCATTCTTGATTGCTACAAACTCCTCCTTGCCAACAACCAAATGTTGCATTTTTCTTCAATAACGCTCATAAATTTTCCACCTTCCAGACATCATTTTTCACAAAACGGGAACTAAACTCTGTTAGCCCCAAAAAAGGCATTAACTGTTCTTTAGGCTTGGGCTCAGGAGCATTCACGATAGCTTCAACATGAATGATTGTTGGACGTACGGCTTCCTTAGATATAATGTGCCCCAAGTATTCCACCTGCCGTTTTCCAAAACCACATTTCTCTTCCTTCACACTCAGAACATTTTTCATTAGAGCATGTAAAACCTCCTTCAATGTCCCATCATGCTCTTTTTTGTCCTTTCCAAATATCAAAATGTAATCCTAAACACCTTCCCACCTGTTATGCCTGATAATACTCTGGACATCTCCCTCTGAAAATCAGCAGATGCACCTGATGACCGTAAAGGCATTCTTCTATACTGGATCCTGCTTTCAGTTGTTATAAAAGCTGTGCAATGCCTAGAGTCTGGTATGCGCTGGCCAAATCAATTGTAGTGAATACAGTAGCCTCCCTGTGATTAGCTGACCTGGTATATGCTGTCCACTGATTAAAGTGGGCACCTCGCGCCAGTCCAAACCGCCCTTATGCTGATTTAAGAGGTCAAAGATAACCTTAGAAAGCTATCCAAGAGGTAGCTGTGGAGAGCAGCCTTCAGGCGTAGCCTTGATGGAATGCTAAGCAGCTTGTTTTACCAGAATGCAATCTTATTGTATTAATTAAATGAAAGGAGAACCACACAGTAGTTATAAAAATATGTATTTATTTATATAACACTCACTAGTATGACACAATATCTTCTACACGAATATATTCACGAAGCAAACAATACTGTAGCACAGAAACGATAGTAAGTAGCAATAAAAGACAGTTGCTATTGTTATTGTTATTGTTATATGTACTTCTAAAGCGCGTCACTCATCCAACAAGGATATCACGGCTCTAAAATTAAACAGTAAACCATAAACAAATTACCAGGGACTACTATATATTCTATTTAGGGAATAATGCAGTTTTTAGTTTTTTCCTGAAAGTGAGGTAACAATCAGTACATCGAAGATCGATAGGCAAGTCATTCCAACACTTAGCGGCAAGGTGCGAAAAGACCCGCCCGCCCATCCTGGATAGTTTTATTCGTGTGGTGACTGCTTTAGCTGTGGCTTGTGAACGTAAATTCCGAACTGGGGCATAGAGCTTGATTCTGTTCTGCAAGATGTAAGGGCCAGTATTATGCAAAGTTTTATGAGCAATGCACAACATTTTAAATACTGCTCTTTGCCTCATAGGCAGCCAATGTAACATTCTCGGGCATTTTGTAGCAGAATCGTACTTTTTCTTATCACAGACAGCTTTGGCTGCCGCGTTCTGGACCAGCTGTAGTTTGGAAAATAAATAATCCGCCATACCAACAAACAGCGAGTTGCCATAGTCCAACCTACTAGTCAGTAAAGATTGAACTAAAATCTGTCTACATTCCATCGGAATCCAGGGAAAAACACGTTTCAGCATTTTTAGTATGGCGAATCCTTTGCCACAGATTGTGGTAACATGATGCTTCATAGATAAAGTGGTGTCCATATGGATTCCCAGGTTTCTAGCGGTCAGGGTTGAGTTTGGTGGTGTACCTAAAGTATTTGGCCACCAAGAGCTGTCCCAAAGCTGTTTGGATCCGCCGAATAAAAGAATTTCTGACTTGTCAGCATTTAATTTCAGGTAGTGCCTATGCATCCAGTTAGATAGCTCTGACAAGCAGTTATGTAACCTGTTTTTGGCGTCCTCTTCACCATTGAGGGTTACCATCAACTGAGTATCATCAGCATAAGAGCAGATATTGATACCCCATTTATTGCCTATAGATGCCAATGAAGAAACATAAACATTGAACAATGTTGGGCTCAATGTTGCTCCCTGTGGCACCCCATATTTGATCTTCCGAGGAGTGGAGGTAAGGTTTCCTAAACAGATGGACTGGCATTTATTCGATAGAAAAGACTCCAGCCAGTTCAGGGCTTTACCATGAATTCCTTTAGCAGCTAGCATATTTATTAGCAGTTTGTGGGAAACGGTATCAAACGCCGCTGATAAATCAAGTAACATCAGGGCGACCGTTTTGCCTTTATCAATCTGCGTTCGAATGTCGTCCATCACAGCCAGGAGTGTTGTCTCAGTACTGTTATTCGATCTAAAACCAGTCTGAGAAACATCCAGCAGGTTATTGGTTTCCAGAAAGCTTGACAACTGTTTAGTTACCAATCGTTCTAAAACCTTTGATAGATATGGAAGCTGTGAGATGGGACGGTAATTGGCTGGATCGTTTATGTCCGCGCCGGCTTTTTTTAATAGTGGTATTACAGCTGCATTTTTTCAGACTTCTGGGAATTCAGCTTGGTCCAAGGAAAGATTAAGAACTTTTGTAACTGCTGGATATATTACGGGTGTAAGCTGGGAGAAGATATAGTGTGGACAGACATCCCATGGTGATCCTGATTTGATTTCTAACATAGCTTTGCTAACTTCTTCTTCAGAAAAAGTGCCAAAAGTAGAGCAGCTGGCCTGCATAGTAGAATCAACATGATACTCTACATGGTCCTGGCTATTATTTACAAAGGAAGCATAGATTTTATCAATTTTTTCACTAAAAAAATCACTAATTTTGGAGCAGTTTTCATGTGAGGGAGTCAAGTTTGAGATGAGACACGGTGGGTTACAGAGTTCTTTTACTATTTTAAAAAGCTCCTTCGAGGAATTTTTGTTGTCTAGTATTCTTTGGGAAAAATAGTCTTTCTTTGCTTTGCGTATAGCTGTGTTGTATACTTTCAGCTGATGTTTATAAGTAGCTCTGTCTTCGAGCGTTTTACTTAGTCTCCATTTGTGTTCCAATGTGGTACATTTTCTTTTTACAGTTTTTAGATCTGAGCCGTACCATTTCTCTGAGATTTTTCGTTTAGGTCGATCTATAGTACGGGATAGTGAACAATGATCCAACGCTTTCTCAATGTTGCTAAGCAATTGACAAATTTCTTCCTCACTGGAAGTTCCAGGACTAAAATTATAATCAAAGTCTTCTTTAAATTTTTCCACAGAGAATTTTTTCCAACATTTTGTGGAATTTGTCGACTGAACGAAAGGTCTTTTATTCTTTATAGGTAGGTTCAAATTAAATTCGATCCTATAGTGATCCGTCCAAAGAGCCCACAGAGGGACCAAACCATATATAAATAGTGGTATAAGAACCACAACTCGAGTCAAGACGAGCTCTAGAGTAAGTAGAATCGCTGGGACCCCAAGGAACCACCCAAGGTGAGTAAGTGCAAACCCCCACGGAGGACAGGTGCAGTGTTGGAACACGACTGCGTGCTCCGTACAATCCTATGAGGAAGTTGCGGTTGAAGTTCTAAAGTTTAAGGACCCTTTTCAGTGTGCTTCAAAGAAACCCCGTGGAAGTTAGGAGGTTGGAGAGCCACCCCATCTGTGGATACCGTAGTACCAGAGTTACCTATCCCAGGGAAGCCGGGTGCATAGGTCTGAAGTAGCGTTGGAAACCGCCGTAGATCTCAATGGGAGACTTCAAAGAAGAGTCACTGCTGGAAGGATGAAGAACATCCGGTGGAATCCAAACGTGTATTTGGGATGAAGTGTACCTGGAAGCAGAGGGGACAGAGTCTGGGTCACTGGGAGTGACCAGGGGCACGGTAGACGAATGCCCGCCGATGTCGGGCGCTTCAGCTGCGTTGACGGTGTTTTTGAATCTGCAGCCACGGGGACCCATAGATGTCGAAGACAACCAGGAGCCGGATGAGAGCTGTCCCATAAAGGATGTCAAATGCTTGGGGGTTCGGTGTCCTGCATGGGCACCAACAAGCCTTGGCAATGGCAACCCACGCAGAAAGTCAAAAAGAGTAACAGTTTGGACCAGCAAAGTCCAGGAGATTCACCACAGGAAGGGGAGTCAGGGCAAGCCTGCAGCAACTAGGGAAGCCAATGGAAAACAAAGGTGACCCTCAAGTGGATTCACAGGTCAGAGGCAAAGGAGTCACGAGAGGACCTCAGGTGGATTCACAAGATGACAGTCCATGGAGCACTCAGTGTGAGGAGGACAAAGATCTTGGTAAGATATGTGCCCAGAGATTGGGGATGTCAGTAGCCCAATGCACTTGTCTGGCAACAGCCAACAAGCATATGCACTTGCAAAAGTATGCAGTGCACAGGGGTTAAGGTTTCACAGTCCTCACAAGGGACCTATCTCCTGTGTTGCTGGGATCTTTGGAGTCCAGAGGAGCTCAGGAACAGCAGACTGGTACTTTGGGATGTGGTGCCTGTTGATGCAGGGGAGTGACTCCTTTGCTCCAAGGGAGATGTCTTCAGTTGTGCTTGATGGTCCACAGGTCCTGCACAGTTCCTGTATGGTGCACAGGCACAGACAGACAATGCAGCAGACTGAGTGGAAGATGAAGTCTGGCCCAAACAAAGTCCAACGAAGTCTATGTGTCCAGATGGTCGAAGTTCAGTGGTTTCTGGTTCAGAATCTTGTCCACGTCGAATCTATGGTCCTACAGCCAGTTATACCCATTTGTACCCACAGGAGATGGTTAGACAGATGCAGGGGATCCTCCCAGGGGAGGGTCTGGACAGTGGCAAGGATACTCCTCTGTCTTGTGTCCAGGTTCACGCCACAGTGGGAGCCATCGGTTCCCAGAACTGGTTTGAGCTGGACTATGCACATGGACACCAAGTGTGCCCCTCGTGCAGACTTTCAGGCACTTTGGAAGTGCACCCACCAAACCCCAATACCAAATCCTGTCTGTGTGGTGGCCACACCTCCCTGTGACAGGATGCCTATTGTTCTGCCTTCCTCTTCTTGAGCTTGGCTCAGCAGCAGGAGGGGAGAATTGTGTCTCTGGTCGGCAGCAACCCTTGTGTGCTGTCTGGGTCGAGAAGGGTGGTACCGGAAAGACCAGGGACCCACGAAGCTCGCATCAAAATGGTGGAATCATACCTCCCACAATGGTTACTGGGGTGGAGGAATGATTCCAAGGTGTTTGATACCAAACACAACATGGTTTGTTGCAGCCGTTTTCGAGATAGCATTTTACGCAAGCATACCATGCACCTCTACGTATATGTCTGGTTGCGTCACCAACAGCCCGGGAGAAGGGTGTCCGTATGCTAAATGGATGCTCTGCTCATGCAGGGGCACCCTCTCACGTAAAACCCAGCACCCTGCCTTCAGGATTGTCAAGGTCTGCTATAGGGGTGTTTTAAGTGTAGTGACCAATAGATATAGTAAACCTATATCTTTCGTAAAATCTTACACAGACTGCTATGGCAGACATGTAGTTCCATTATGCATGGCCTCTCATGGGTGGCATAATACATGCTTCAGCCCATGAGAGGCCTCTGGGTTACCTATGCCCTGGTGTACTGTATACTAGGGACTGACAAGGGTACCCCAGTATCCAATCTGGAGTGTACCTAGTACATATCAATTAATCAATCAATCAATCAATCAATCAGAGTACTTGTAGAGCATGCTACTTACCCGTGAGGGCCTCAAGGCGCTGAGGGGACGGGTTAATACTACTGCTCAAAGAGGCAGGTCTTGAGGAGTCTTCTGAAGGCGAGTAGGTCTTGGGTCTGCCGTATGAGGGTAGGGAGGGTGTTCCAGGTCTTGGCGGGGAGGTACGAGAAGGATCTGCTGCTGGAGGTTGTTGGATGCGGGGGACAGTGGCAAGGGCGAGGCTGGCGGAGCGGAGCTGGCGCGTGGGGTGTAGAAGCTGAGTCTGCTGTTAAGGTAGGCTGGTCCCGCGCTGTGGAGTGCTTTGTGTGCGTGGGTGAGGAGCTTGAAGGTGATCCTCTTGTCGACGGGGAGCCAGTGTAGGTCTCTCAGGTGGGGATGATGTGGATGCGGCGGGGGACGCTGACTATTAGTCAGGTGGAGGCGTTTTGGATGCGTTGTAGTCATTGTAGGTGTTTGGCTGGGATTCCTGCGTAGAGTGTGTTGCCGTAGTCCAGTCTGCTGCTGACGAGGGTCTGTGTCACCGTTCTTCTTGTTTCGGTCGGGATCCACTTGTAGATCCTGCGGAGCATGCGGAGGGTGTAGCAGGAGGAGGAGATGGCGTTGACCTGCGTAGCCATGGAGAGGGAGGAGTCGAGGTTGCGTGCATGGTCGCTGGGTGTTGGTGCTGTTCCCAGTGTGGTTGGCCACTAGGAGTCGTCCCAGGCTGAGGGGGTTGGGTCTGAGGATGAGTACCTCCGTCTTGTCCGAGTTCAGTTTCAGATGGTTGCTCCTCATTCAGTCGGCGACGGCCTTCATTCCCTCGTGGAGGTTGGTTTTGGCGGTGTGGGGGTCCTTGGTGGGGGAGAGGATGAGCTAGGTGTCGTCGGCGTAGGAGATGATATTGAGGTCGTGCTGGCGGGCCACTTGTGGGTGGGGGGCCATGTAGATGTTGAACAGCGTTGGGCTGAGGGATGAGTCCTGGGCGATGCCGCAGATGATGTCGGTGGCTTCGGATCGGAAGGGTGGGAGGCGTACGCTCTGTGTTCTGCCGGAGAGGAAGGACGTGGTCCAGTCAAGGGCCTTCTCTTGGATACCAGCTTCTAGGAGGTGTGTCTTTACAGTGCGATGGCAGACCGTGTCGCTGTTTGATGTTGATGACCTTCCGTAGTTGTGGTGCGATGGCTGCATCTGCTTTGTTGAATACGTGGTGTTGGCACGGGTCTGACGGAGATCCTGAGTGGATGGAGTTCATGACCTTGCGTGTTTCGTCGTCATTGACGGTGGACCAGGAGGTCAGGCGGATGGCGCTGGTGGTGTTCACAGGGGAGGTGAAGTCTGGCGTAGTCGGGGCAGTTGTGGTGTTGAAGCTGTTGTGGATGTTCGCGATCTTGCGGTGGAAGAAGATGGCCAGCGAGTCGCACAGTTCTTGTGAGGGCGGGATGTCGTTGGCGTTGGTGTAAAAGTTTTAAGGAGAAAACAGATAGACTGGGGTCCTGATTACCAGGATCCCAGTCAGACTAGTAAAAAACTAACACAGCACTAAGAAAAAAGGGAGACTTGAAATATCGGCGGGGACATTGACCCACAATGACAAACACTGGCCACATAGTGATACGGCACAGCAAACGCCCACGGTGGGCGATGAACAGAGAGCACTCAATAAGCGACGATCCACTGAGGGGCTTGGTGAGGTGTGCCCAACATATGGCTGCGGTGGGGGCCAGGGGCTGCGCGGACATCCCGCTTGGGACCCCTTCTCTCCAATGCACCTAGGACAATTCTGAGCAGAAACGAACCATGCTAAGGGCTGTGGCAAAAATGCACTGCGCCTAGGACTAAAATTCAGGGGCATATTCACAAGAACGTTTGATTAACATCACCAAAAATTGCTAACGCAACTTTACACATCGCAGCCCATCGCGGGAAAATAACTCTGTGTTAACATGGAATTCACAACATGACAGGAGCATGCGATAGTCCGCCAAAAAGGCGGCCAATGTCAGAGATACAACCACCCTGATGGAGATAAATACACAAACCACAACACCAGAAATCGTGCGATGAGCCCATTCGCGATGAGGAAAGCAGGGATAAGCACCACCAGGACCATGAAACACACGGCAGGCAGGAATAAGCACAACAAAAGCCTGAAAAAGTTAGACAGACCAAACAGAAAACAACAGCCAAATACAATGGAGGCAACCTGAGACAGCAGACAACCCCACCAAACCCATTTGCAACAAAACATTAGACATGGCAGGCCATCTTGCACAAGATGAATGCAGCCTGAGTGCGGAGGAGGACAATTGCAGAAAACCAGAACTCCAGAAATTATGCGAAATGCACAAACAAGCAGAAACATGACAATAACAAGAAGGCAGCAATGCACACTGGAGGTGGGAGTCCAGCGCCACACCAGGAACTGGATGACATGGAGGAAATGATGTCCACCACATCAGTCTGGAGACGGTGGCAGGACACAGGGAGTGGAAACTGCACCAAACAACAGACACAACAGCAACAGGGAGAGGAACCAGCAGGGACTGAGGGAAGGGGAGAGATGGGCACAATGGCACATGTGCACACCTAAGCACAGCACAACTGCAGACAAACCATGCTCAAGAGTAACAAAACCAACCAGAAGCACAAGTCACACAACACGGTAATGTCACACCACTGAACAAGCACGGAAGTGAAGACAACATTGCCTGATAGGGAGAAGGGTGAGCCAAATCAGAGCAGAAGGAACATCTCACACACAATGCAGCACATACACATAGGAAGCAGAGCACCCCAACATCGAACACAATGTGGTACAAACACCAACTTGTGCACAAACAAACATAGGACACAAGTGCACCCGCCTGTGGCCAGTAAACGGCCATTCGCAACTGGCAAAGCATGAAACAGGGACATGATAATGCCCAAGTACAAACACACTGTCCTGATGGTGTAGCAATGCACGTATGGCAGGGAGCCAGAGAGTCTGTGACACACACATTGGCATACAAATCAAGAAACGACACCGTTGGAGACAAGTGAAAGTGCGGATACTTTATCAACAAGTGCGAGTCAGTACGGCTAAGAGAAGTGCCACGATATGTAAACAACAGCAGCAGCATGTTTGAATGAGGAAAGAAAAACCTCCCCAACACAAGTCAGTGCCAACCCGCGTTGGTTGTCCGCGCCTGGAACATGAGTCCTGGCCAATGCAGCCATGTCCAATGGCATCTTGGGATAGGTGACCATACCCACAACATGCAACCATGTGTCGGGACACATGCAATGGCTCACATCCAGTTGTGGCTGCAGGTACTTTGTCAGTCGTCCATGAACGCGACTGCAGCTGCGTAGGCCAACATCTCCAATGAGCGATCGTCGTCCACCACATCTGACATGTTGCCGATGTAATCCATTAGCTGACCCGGACAGATGTGCTGACTCCAACCACTGAACCCAATGTGCACCAAAGCCCATTCGGGTAGTGGCTCAATATGCTCCCTGCACACTACAACTCGTGCAATCTCCCAGGTCCAGTTTTCAGCCTGCAGGCCAAACATCCCTGCATGCCATAAGCGGTCATCCTGGTGATACTCCTGGTCGTGGGCCAACAGGGGGTGCATACACGCCTAGTAATCCAGGTCAGCTACCGTTACTTTGGAGAGGCAGACATCCATGGGCCACTCGAATATGCACGAGTGACAATGCATCAGAGGCTGCATGAAGGTGGCATGTGCAAACGGAAGTTCAGCCGGTAACTGATCAGCAGCCCTGCCAACGGCGGTGCCCCAGTACATGCAGCAGACGTGCACGGTACAGCTCCACGTGACTGGAGTCGAGCATGTATCTGGGATGGTCTGCCATTGCGTCAGTGGCTCTGTATGAAGCGGCACTGGCTTGGCCTGAGACAGTCCGGTGGATGAAATGGCACAGCTCGGTGCAATGAGCAGTGTCTGTGTGCAATGGGTGCAGGCCTTGGTTGGGGTGGGAGTACGAGTGAATGCCATTTCACGCACGCCAACTATGACCAAGGACTACTGTGTGTGGAATGTGTACACGTTGGTCTCACGTCGGGCAGTGCATAGTGTGTGAGTCACAAACAAATGCTATGGTATCTGTCAGGGGTTGCTGGGCACATGCAAGTTCCTCTCTCAGGGGGTGCTGGGCACATGCAAGTTCCTGCCCGGAGCTGCAGATGTGCTACCGCTTGATAGTACAGAGAAAAGACCTTTCGACCCTACAGTAACTTCAACAGCTGCATGCATACAAGAGACGTACAGAGGCCGGTCGTGGGTGTGGTGGGACGTCTGCGACCCTGGGATTCATGGATGACATGCCCAGCACAATGCACATGAGCGGACTCACTGTGTGTCACATTGCCACACAGCTGCTCCTCCCTGCCACGGGCACCCACACTTGTGTGCGCTGCACGGTTGCATCACGTGCACTCCTACGGGACTTCATTCTATTGTCTGTCTGCGCATGTCCAGCGCCATGCCAACAATAACACTGGCCTTCAAAGGTGTGCGCCCACTTGGGTGTAGGCCAATGGTCCGGACAGGGTGGACACAGGTGTTCAGCCCATGGCTGACTGGGATCGTGCTGCGAATGAGGCCAGGCAAAAGACTAATGCATCCGCAAGACTGATACACATGACACCAGGCATGCAGGTGCCAAGAAACCAAGTGTCGTTGCGCTCCTACATGTCCCCGTCCCTGCGGGCCTGCCCTCCTGGTACATGCGACATTGCAACATCGTGTACTGTGGCACTGGTGGTGACAATACCCCAAAACAAAGACACACTTACCATACTTCATGCACCGGCACATGTCCGGACCACAACCTGCCCCCCCCTGCCGAACTAGCACACGCAGCCTGTGCATGCAGGGGGCAGGTGTGGGCTACATGTCAAGGGTCACTGCCAATGCTGAGGTGACATGGCAACGTCCGATGAAGACAGCACACTGTGATGTTGCAGGGCCCGTGCCCATCATTCTGACACAATGAACACACGGGCACACTTGCTCAGATGGAGAAAATGGCTACGGGCATGTGCGTACGGCCACATTTATTATTAGGAACACTTTCAGAGTGACACCTGTGTTGGACGTGTGTGGGGTGTGTGCACACCAGCTGGCAAGGGCGGCCTGGTACAGTCAAAAACCGACAACAGTGTACATCATAAAGTACACAACCATTCATCCATAAAGGCCCCATGATTTGTGCTGCACAGAGTTAGTAGCCACGAATGCACTGCGTCCCGCATGGGCCTGCCGCCACGGGCCGCTGACTTGCGGTGCACTGGGGCAAGGTCACAGGTGCTGAGCAGGTTCATGTGATGATTAGGGACCTTGTCACGAAGTGTATCATTGGACAGTGGAAGGTGTACCCCCAGGGCACGATGCAGAGGCCAGGCCCACGCTGATACAGTCACCATTGTGGAGATAAATGGAACAGACACATGTTGGACACCAAGTCCAGTCCAGCCAGAAGAAGATGCAGAAAACCACCAGGCCATGGGCTCTGATGCCACCAAGGTCCAACTAGATGGTGCCCATGACTCATTGCACACAGAGTTAGTGACACCAGTACTGTTATGGGATGCCTCCTGCGATGCGGCCTGTCCAATGGTGTGGAGTCCTCCACATCTTACCCAAGACACAGTTCTACATGTGTGACCTAATGGACCACATTGTAGGCCTGTGGCAGCGGTCAGCACGGGCCATTCACCGAGTGTCGCTGGTATAGGTTGGATGGCCCCACAGCCTGCGTAGTACAGGTTCTGTGGCACCACGGGACGTGGACTTGTGATGTACAGGGTTGATGGCACCAGGTCAGTTAGTGTTCGGTCACCTCGTGACTGTGACCCGGATTTCGTCTGGACTGAGCCCCATCTTCCTATTACTCCTCTCCGTTCGACCACTGGTGTGGACTCTGCCATTCGCGATTCACAACTAGGTGCTGGATGTGGAAACTACTGGCCTGCAGGGTAGTACTGGTCCCTCATCCATGTGTCGCCGGGTTGCTGAGGTCACTGCTATTCAGGCCTCAGGGCACAGTTTCACATATGGTACCTACTGGGCCGAAGATGATGCCGGTGTAGTATGTGAATGAGAATGGAGTAATGTGGGCCAGCGATGGTCTGAGAGGCTGCCAGGGTTGTGGACCTTGGGCTTGGAGCTTGTGCCTGCATGTGGTGGGCCCTACGTGACACACGCTGGTGTTGGGAGGTAATCAGTGTGGCCTGGATGTGCAGGGGTGGGCCTTATGGGTTCGTGGTCCAGCGGGCCAGGGTACAGCAGGTGCACAGGATCGCAGGCAACTCCGCTCACGTGGACGCCCTTGTGGAATGGTGAGCAGCACCACCATGGCAGAGACGTTGGGCTTTCCGGAAGAGGACCACACCCAGGGCTACGTGTTTTTTATTCACACCCTTATGCTGGCCTGGCATACGCCGGGGCATCCCACTCTACGCACGCTTACTGGGAGGACATAACAGGCAACATTTCCGCATACTCTCCCATCTGCCACGTACATTTTCGGGACAGGACTTCGTAAGTACCAAATCGGTGGAAGTTGTAAGAGGGCCAACTTGAAGTGATACTGGTTCAGAAACTTTGTTGATGACTGGTGTACCTGAAAAACCCAAGGAAATACTATTTGAGCCAGAGAGAGGTACCTTGGGAACTTCGTTGTGTTGCACTGTCGTCCTACTGGCCCCGGTGTCTATCAGAAATGTGGTCTCTTTACCTAGGAGCTTAGCATGCTCATAGGGACCCTTTTGGTCGACCGGGATTGGGATCAGTGGACGACTGTCATTTTCCTCCCAGCTGTCTCATGAAATTGTGGGGAATTCAGGATAGGACGACACTGGGTACTGGTAGAGTTGTGTCGCTAGTTTAGTATCAGCTGGGGAAGCTGATGTGGGAGCAGAGGGTCGAGGGGTATAGGTGCGAGGTTGTGTCTTTCCAGTGGCAATATTGTGTTGTAATACTGGACAGTCACGTACAAAGTGGCCAGGCTTTTTGCAATAATTACAGGTAACCCTTTCTTGTGGTACTGGAGGTTGCTTTTGGGTCTGAGTACTTGTATTGGTCTGTGCTACCAATACCTTCATCTTAGTATCTTTTGTCCTTCTTTTCTCTTGTTCTTGTTCGTCCCTAATTCTGTTTTGATGATACTGGAGCATCTGAAGTGCTTGTGAAGGGGGACTAGCTTGCCAAGTGCTTTCAACTGTTAATACTCTATTTTTGATCATAGGTAAGGCATTTTCTACAAATTTTGAGACAAACAATCGATTATAGGCGTCTCCACCTGAGGAGAGACCGCTATTGATAAGAAAACATTAATCTTGTATAATAGTCCCCTACACCCTCATCTGGTTTTGTTGGCATGCAGAGATAGCATCCCAAACTTCTTTCTTAGTGGCCAGCAACTGAGAGAGTATTTTTGGGAGAAGGCGAGGGAGTTCCAGAACTAGAGATCCCAGGCTTTGTACAGGATCATGAGAAGTTTCTTCTTTCTCTAAATCTGCCCATGCTACCTTTTTCCCTTCAACCTCCCAATCTTTTCCTTTTAGTTTGTCGTATGTTCCTTGAGGTAGCAGGACTTTTAGGAGAATGTTGAGATCCTTAAGTAAAGGAACCCATTTGAAGAATATCCTTGAGTTCCCTATGGAAACCCGTAGGATCTTTTTCGTGTGAAGGGACCATTTTCTTCATTTCTAAAATTTCAAATTTTGTCAAGGGAGTGTAGACAAATGTCTGTTGTAGCTTTCCTGCAGAATCCATGACAGGGTGTACTTCTCGAAGGGGAAATTGTCCTTGGCTGTACCATGGGGGATTTGAGTCATATATATCAGAAAAGCATTGGACATAGCGTTGTCGCTAATCCAGGACAATATTGAGGAATTCTTGTCCCCTTGCCACCCACCTTCCTTCTAGACAATCCCGTAAGAGAGGACGTAACATTTTGGGCGGGTAGCCAGTGTCTTCGTACAAGGAAATGAGGTGTTGTACCATATAGATGCTAGCTAGTCTTTGAGAGGCCAGAGGGATCGATAAAAACATTTGAGCGACTATGTCAGGGCCGTATATGGAGTATTGGGATACCCAATGGGTGCTTGATCGAGCAAGTTATTTTTCTTGTGTGGTGAGTGGAGGTTCGTCGTCCATCAAATCATCCAGAGCTTCTTGTGTTTGTTGGAATAATCTATCTGAAGAAGCTGACAATTTTTTAGTCTTATTTCTGAATTGTCCACTACCTAGGGAGCGAGGGATACGGGAACGTACTGCTCCGTGAAAAGCATTTTCTTCTTCTCTGTCTTCGTCTGTACCCTCATTCTCGGTCTCCTGGGTAGGGGCATCTTTTTGGTGAGAGTCGGAAACCTTACTGGTAAAGAGAGGGATAAATAGATCTATTTATTTTATTTTATTATAACTTCCCGTTACCACTGCTTGATCTAGCTGAAGTAGATCATCGGGAACCTTTTTTCCAGCACTTGAGATCATGCGGATAAAACAGGTAAGCATAAATCAGGAGAGGCATTTTCTATGAGCGATAGGTCTATTTTTAATAGCCTCTTGTAGGACTTCTACATTTTCTCCTGTTCGGAGAGCCTCGTAAATTTTATTCAGACAATTTGTGATGTTTGGTACCTCCCGTATGCCTTCTAGAGCTTCCCGTAAGCGATAGGAGACATTTGCTTGTGAACCTTCCCCTGGAATGGGGTCGTCCTCATATTCTAACATAGGTGGAACGCCACCCGTAGTGTCAGGGATGGGTTCCGTCTGGGTAACTACTCGTCTGGCTGTTATTTGATTAGTATAAGCAGAAGGGGGTTCCATTAAATAGGTGGTAATGAAGTCTTCGGGCACGGAAGGAACCTTAGGACGTGGAGGTGCAGTGGAGATATTTGGGTCTGAACTATCCTCGGACCCTGTCTTTTGCGAGAGGACGGGATATACACCCATCACAGAGGCCGAGACCTCCCTTTTCATTTGTTCGAAATTAATATCATCATTCTGTTACTGTAACTTTCTCATCCTACTTTCTTCCGAAATTCTCTTTCTTTTCTCTACTTTCCCTTGCTCTTTCTGTTCCCTTCGATGTGCTTCCTTTCGCCATATTTTGACACTCTCTAACATCGAGGGTCTTGCTTTCCTTTCCCAACATTTCTTTTCAACCGCCATGATACAATTCAAATCCCATGTGCCACTCTTTGGCCATCTGATCGCAATTTCTAAATCTTTAGTGTAACCTTCCCAAAGATCCAAATACAAGATGGCACCAATTCCATATTTCGTATACATGAAGTAACCAGGAGTATCCTTTGTGGGGACGGGTACAGATTGTTCCAGTAACCCCTTCCGGGTACCCAGATTACACAATTTAGAAAACAAAGGCATTTTCGTCAATAAATAAAACACAAATTTACACTTGATAACTTGATATACCCTGAGTATCAGAATACAAACATACCGTTTTCTAGAAACCTAGAACCCGTCTTGACCGTGCTCTGAAAATCAGAACCCGTCTTGATATACTCCCAGCAGTACTCACTGAGGTGCAGAGAACTTGAAGACCTTGAAAATCTGGGAGATCTGGTCACTGGACTAGTTGTGCTGCGCTCTTGATCAGGGACTTGTCGGGGTTCTGAAGACCTCGAACTCGGCAACTTCACAATGTTCGGGCTCTGGGTCGAGACTTCCGCTGTCGTCCTCACCGCCTCGTGTGGATGGCTAGGCCACGGCTCGGTCCCTCTTCGACACGAAGGAGTTCATGCAGGAACACCCTGCAGTGTGCACTTGGAAGTCCGTCGGTGTCTGGAGAGACAGGTTCAGGTCCGCATCACCGGCGTGTGGGGAGAAAGGGAAGTACCTGTTCGGGCGCCAATTAACTGTGGTAAATATTTTAGTAATTTACCTTGATCGGAATTTCTATAATATCAATAAGGTCAAGCATGAAGAGCAGAGTCCGTGGTGGTTAGAATTCGGGTCTTTATTCAGTAACTTGAGTTAAGGGAGAGCTCCGTCACCTAAGGAGGCTCGGGAATAGTCTCTACTTTAATCACAGAAACATGGCAATTATACACAAAAAAGAGGAAGGAGCTTCCCTTGAGTAATGTCAGTTACAAAGAATGGCGATCATACAGAGATCATGGCAGTTGAGATGAAACTGTGTCACAATAAAGAGGAAGTCATGGCAGAGGCAGAGAGTTAAGAAATAACCCTAGGCTGGTTCCTTGGATAAGAAAAGGAGAAATGGTCGTGACAGGATGTCTGGTGTCATGTGTTTAGTAAACAGGAGCTGGTTTCTCGGAATTGGTTGTCGTGTCTTGGCAAACGGGGGCTTATTTCTCGGAATTGCCTTGACCATAAGCGGGGGTGGTTACAACGGGGGCTCGTTTCTCGGAATCGGCTTGACCATAAGAATGTACAGTTGCAGTTTGAGGAAGAGATGTGTTTGCTTTGCGTGCAACCTTGCGTTGATGTGCCCGGGTTTTCTAGTTACCGACATGATGAGCTCGGGACATGAAAGAGAGGGTGTATAATGGAACATAAATAACGAAAAATATCCATTTTCCACACCTCTCCCCACATTCAGCTAGCGTGTGGCTGAGGTGCCATGCCATTGATGGCTCATGTGCCGGGCTTGCCCAGGTAATCTTTGTGAGTTGTTCTGTCGTGTCTGGTGGGTGGACGTGTTGTTTTGCATGTTGGTTGTGAATTTGTGACGTGTGTATTGCCTGGGTTGTGAGTTGCATGGTTGTGGAGTTGAGGTGAGTGGAGCGTTCATTTGGAAATTGCCAAGGGATTGTGCATCTCCCTTGGTGCCATTCTGGGAATGCTGGTTGCTGATGGACTGTCGAAGGATGGAGGAATCATGCACACTGATTGGGTATTTGGAGGCGACATTGGTGGAGGTTCCACGGTGTTCTGTTGTTGCCTGCACATTGATGTGAGATGTGTGCTTTCTGTTGCGGTGATTGTGTGCTGTGTCGGCATGGGGCACAGGTATGACATGTGTTCTGTGGGTTGCCCCCAAGACGTGCGTGCATCCAGCTATGGTCCCTGCTTAGTGGTCATCAGATCCTGCGTATTCTGTTGGACATTTAGGGACTGGGGTACCAGGCTGTGGTGATGTCCAGGACAGGTGTGATGGACTTGGATGTGGCTGGATGTATGACTCCTCTGACTCTGGCGAGTGTTTGGTTGGGGGGTACCAGGGGCCAACAGGTGCAGCACAGCCAGCAGCTTTGTGTGGGGTGTGATGTTGGTTGTCTGCTGTGGTGGTTCAGTCGGCCTGTTTGGCCTTGTTGGTCAAGATCCATAGGATGGTTGTCCTTTTGGGCCTGTAGTGGGCAATGACATTGTCAGATGTTGGTTCTGTGAGGCTGGTGTGGTTCCTGGGGGTCCGCTGTCTTTGTCTATGCTGCCTCTGTGGTGTTCCGGGGAGCGGGGGTGTTCTGGGTAGGGGGTTGGGGTCCTGGGGTGGTGGCGGTGGGTGATGTGGCCCTCTTGGGTGTCTAAGCCGCAAAACCAGTGGCTCCATGGCATCTGTTGCCCTTCCGATGTGGCTGTGGGCTGTGCTCCCTTTTGTGGTGCAGGCTGTGGTCTGAATTTGCACAAGGTCAGAGAAGGTGTTATTTTCCTGGTGATAATGTGCCTTATCACCTGTTTTGTGTTCTTATTGCAGTTCTGTCTGGTCGTTGTAAATGTTGTGGAGTGGTGTTGTCGCAGCTTTTGGCACGGGAACGCCTACTCTGCATCTCATTAGCAATAGCTGCGGGAGTCATCTGTGGCGATGTTTTTGCAGCTGCTATCACAGTTGAACTGGTGCTGGTTTTAACTAACTATACAATAAAGCTTATTCCTGTTCCTGTTCCTGGTGCTGTGGGCTGTTAACACCTGCTTGTGAATGGGGAGATGCATTTATCACTACTTTGGCTGCAATAAAGTGCCGTTAACTCCACAATAGCTCCTTGAGAATATGCCCCTCAGTGTTGCAGATAGATGCTGCGGCTGCCCACCCCATTCTATTTAGAACCCACAGAATACCCACTGACACTGATGCCAGGAAGATGACCTGCTATACTAACATACAAGCTGGCCCACCACAAAATGTGCACAAGAGGGGGCTTTGAAGCTGAGGATGAGCAACAGGCCTGACGAGGTTGGGTCTCGCAAAGACCAGAGACCGGCCGAAGCGGAAGCCGAGGCGGGACGTGCAAGGCCCCTTATAACTCCTACGACGCGACATCTGTTGGAGGGGATGGCGGTCCGGCAGCTCACCCTGATGGGGCTGCACTTGAGGAGAAGCTGACCCACCATTGCACCCAGAAACCGGGGCAGAGTATATACGCTTTCCTGTGGCCCCCCTCCCTGGGAGCGCAGGCCCCGTGGGACTCTGGGACGGCCCCCGGATGAGACAGAGGTCGCTCAGAACAATGGCGCTAGCACCCAAAACTCAACCTGTGAAACTTGCACTTTGAGTGTCCGTGGGACCCCCTGCTGATCTTCATACAGAAGAGGAGATACCTGCTGCGGCTGGAAAGTGAAAGCAATAACTAGAATCTTCAACAACATGGGCTAACCTGACACTAGGCAGACCGAACTCCCTTTCAAAAGGGAAAAAAAGACAGGCCAAGTGGACACACCACAACCCGCGACCAGCCTAGACAACCCCTAGGAGGAAGACACCCATAATGTCGACATCAAAGAAATCTTGGTGGAAATTAACTCCAGTCTCTGCAACATAGATGCCAAACTAGAGCTCATGGCCAGTCACCTCAACAGAATGAAGGAACAGGTGGATAAATACAATATTTGACTAGAGCACCTTGAAACTAGAGTCTCTGACGTAGAGAATGACCAAACAAAGTGGAATGAACAACTGCTCAAGATGGAGAAAATACTTGAAATAATAAGAGCCAAAAACGAAGGCCTATAGGCACAATCTAGATGAAATAACCTGAGAATTATTGGAGTCCAGAAGTCCACGGCCATTGACAATATGGAAAAATATGTAACAAACATGATCAAGGAACAGTTCGGAGAAGTGCTCTCTCCTGATTCATAATAGAGCGGGCTCACACAACGCTGGACCCCGGACTGCCCCCAGGTGCACCGCCCGCCCCATTATAGCGTGAATCCTAAACGTCAAGGATTGAGACACAGTGCTGCGATTTTCAAGTAAACGCGGCAACCTACAACACCAAGGAAATACGATCTCCTTTTACCCGGACTTCACGATTATAGTTCAGACTGACTGTAAGGAATTTTTACCAACTAAAAAATTACTCCAAAAAGCTGTGATAAAATCTACTCCCCTCTACCCAAACGACGCATAGCACATGGTGGTAGAGCTCATCAGTTTCCTGATGCCAAAGCAGCGCTCAAATTTCCTGATTTGCTGATTGTAAAGTTGTCCAGACACTCTCCAAGGGATCAAGATCATGGGAATCTGGACGAAAATGACTGAACTTTAAACTCAAACCTCTCTGATCCACTTCAAACAATCACCACAGTACAAAGCGGCACTGTAACTGGCAGGAACGACCTGTACAGAGCACACTTCAGGGTTCCTTAACACAGTTTATGTGATCTACCGCCAATGGAGCTATCCACAAGGCATGAGCCACTGCTTCAGCCACCAAGCCGGAGGAAGGCTGGGTGTACGCGAGGCTCTTCTTCACCCCCAGGGATAAGTCCCCGCTCTTCTATTCAGACTGGTGAGCGGGTGGTGATAGATTACTGAACCAATTTTGGGGGTTGGAGTGGGAGAGGGAGGGGGGTTCATTTTTCTACTGTTTTGAGAGTATTAGATGTTATCTAAGTTTTAGAGGAGGCCCCTGTCAAATACATATAGGTAAGACACTGAAGCAGACAGTCTATAGGACAGATCCCATACTACTGCCCTACTGTAACATGGTAGACACCAGACTAAGCTCACCATTACCCCCAATCGAGTAGATGGCACACCAAGAAGATGACCCTACATACCATCACCCAGATACCCATAACATACCAATGGCACCCAGAGGACTTAGGTTACTAACGTGGAATGTTAGACGGCTCAACAACCCCAGGAAAGCTCGCCTTGTTCACACATACCTCAACAGACACCACACAGATATCTGCTTCCCTCTGGAAATACACCTGACCCCACCCACCTCCACTCGCCTAGAGGTGCGCTGGTGTGCAGAGGTACACCACTCCCTGAATCCCAGCTTTCCCAGCGGCACTGCAATACTTATAAGGAAAGGTATCCCATGGATGCTCAGTCAGATTAAAAAGGATACTGAGGGGCGGTATGTTATAGCGGCAGGACAACCCCAACAGCAATCCCTCATACTGGTTTGTGTATGTGGCCCTAACATAGACGAACCAGACTTTTACACTGAGCTGTGGCACCAAATAGTGAAAATGGGCCATGGAGCTATAACCTGGGGGGGTGATTTTAATGTAATCCTAGATCTGAACTAGACAGATCGGGAGCTGCTCGGCGGCCCCACCCTAAAGCAGCGACACAACTCCATGCTTTAATGCAAGATTTCAACATAAATGATGTATGTAGATATAAGAACGGGACCCGTAGGGAGAGAACATGCGTGACATTGGCACACAATGCCTGGTCACGCATAGACTACTGGCTGACCACCAGAGACGTGACTACATGGTCAACAGCAACAGCCATGACACACCACCATCGGACAATGTGTGACCATGTTCGAGTACTTCTAGAGCTCACCCTTCTCTCGATCTCAAACTGCACCTTCACATGGCACCACGCGCAGCGGCGCACTGCATGATCAGGTATTCTAGGCTGAAATACACCAGGCCATCATCGAATATTTTGTAGTCAATGGGGGCTAAGTCAGCTCCTCACCCGATACTATGGGAAACCTTCAAGGCTGTGGTAAGAGGGGTTTGTATCGCAAAGCAGACTGGGGTGCTAAAAGCAATCCATTCCAGACTTGCTGGAAAACGATCTGCGGGATAATGAAACGCTACTCTGTGACATGAGATCTCTTGCTACACTAGTGTCAATATGAGAGAAACTCACCGAATGCGAGGAAGAAGCAAACCACTAACTTCTCTATTTAACCCGCGAATCCCAAGCGAGACAGTACAGGGAAGGCGAAGATGCTAGCAAAATCCTAGGCGATATGTTGCGCAGACCTAGAGTGCAACACTATATTACGGAACTCCAGGATGAGCAATCAACAAACCAGACTTCCCCACAGGCCATACTCAACACGATGACCTCCATCTACTCTAATCACTACCATACGTCGCTGGACCCCTTAAAGCTTGAGAATTATCGTCCTATCTCCCTCCTCCCGTGGACTGCGAACGTGACAGAAGCCCATGTTAACGGCATTCTGTCCAGTCATTTACAATCTGCTAACATACTAGACCCTTCACGGAATGGCTTCCGTGCTGGGCACAGCACTGAGACAGCTCTTCTTTCCATGGTTGAACACTTGCGCGCTGCGCTGGATGCGGGTCAAACGGCGGCTCTGATACTTTTAGATCTCAGTGCCGCCTTTGACACTGTTTCCCATGCAATACTTCTGCAGCGGCTAGATGAGGTGGGTGTCAAGGGTCTAGCTCAGGAATGGTTTCGATCATTTCTTTCTGATCGTACCTTTCGGGTTTCTACACCTCCTTTGAATCTAAATCCCACCTCATCGAACAGGGAGTTCCGCAGAATTCAGCACTGAGCACAACGCTTTTAAATCTTTATGTGCAGCCGCTGGCTGCTGTCGCCAAGCGTTGGGACCTTACTATGGTGTCCTACGCTGACGATACGCAGCTTGCGGTGGCACTCAGTGGCAACTCTGATCCTGAGGCCTCTAACTTCCGTGAGGGTCTCAGTGCGGTGGCAAATTGCCTGCAGCTCAATGCGAATAAAACCGAGGTATTGATCGTGGGCAAACAGAGCAACCTTTGGGGTGACAGGTGGTGGCAGTTGACCTCGGCCCTACCCCGAGCCTGGCCGTTGAGGTGAAAAATCTGGGTGTTTGGCTGGATTCGCACTCAGTTTCTCCTGCCACACAAAAAAAGTCGCTGCGACTTGTTTTGGCACTTTACGTGGGCTTAGGCCGGTGTTGAAATTCTTCGATGCTCCGACTCGTCAACTGATTATTCAGGCAGTTATATTGTCCAGGCTCGATTATGCGAGCTCTTTGGTGCTTGGAGCCAATCAGGCCGAAATTTTGAGATTGCAGCATGTTCAGAACGCTGCAGCCAGGGCCTTGGTTGGCCTTCCCAGATTTTGTTCTGTTAGAAGCATATTGCCAAGCTCCACTGGCTGCCTGTGCCTCAGAAGATAGAATTTAAGACTTTATGTCTTTCTTTTAAGATTTTAAAACTTGCTTCTCCTCTGATTTTGGAGCATCTCATTCTCCCTTACACTCCCTCCCGTCAGCTGAGATCCTGTGGACAAAACTTAACTATAGTCCCTCGTTTTCTGAGAAGCAGGTTTGGTGGCCGCTCTTTCAGAGTGCTTGCCCCTAAACTGTGGAATTCCCTTCCTGCTCATATTCGTGCCATTGATGACCTCTTGTTATTTAGGAAGGCTGTAAAAACTTTTATCTTCCCAAATAGCTGTTAATTTTTTTCATTCTGTGATTCTTTCTTTTCTGTTCGTGTTGTGTTCCTTTCCAGGCGCAGCGCCGGGACTCCCCTTAGCTGGGGCAGCTGTGCGCTTAAAAATGGAGTTAACATAACATAACATAACATAACATACTACGGGAGAGATACCTGAGTAAATGCTAATAGAATACTCTGATACCATTGAACTGCTGTGTCATGACGATGTGAGGTGACAGTACTTGGACTCACCCTTCACTGAAGAGGAAGTCCTGCAAGTCAACCGCAGTCTCCAGAACAACAAAGCCCCTGGTCTGGACGGCCTAACTGCCTCTTTTTATAAAGAATATGCCACCCTGCTAGTCCCCCATATGGTTGTTATGTAGAGGCCCAAATGCTGCCACCCTCCTTAAGAGAAGCAATGATCATTTCCATACCGAAACCCCGTAAATCACCACATTTATGTGACTCTTATCGCCCCTTGTCAGTGATTAACATTGATAACAAAATCCTAGCTAAACTGATATCCAATTGAATATGGCCCGTTTTATCAGACATAACTCTCCCCGACCAATCGAGCTTTGTCGATAGCACATAATCTCAGAACACAGTTCACATTCATACAATGTGTGGAGCCCACATTAGTGACAGGCGCTGCCCTCCTAGGCACCACAAAGGCGTTCGATTCACTGGATTGGCCTTTTCTGTTTGGTCTCCTCCGGCGATTAGGATTTTACCCCCAATTCATTCGCCTTATAAGTTTGCAATGGTAATGGAACCACTAGCAGTCCGACTATGACAACACCACGCACACAGAGGGCTTAACTTCAGACTCCGCAGAGTGCTCTGGTCTCCATGTATGCACGTGACATAGCCCTTAACGTTCTAGAACACCATATTAACCTTGATGCGGTTATCTGAGAGGTCAAACACATCGGAGAATTGTGGGGCGTCAAAATTAATTGGACTAAGTCAATTATCTTCCCCCTCACAGAAAACTCCCCACAAATTGAATCGGAATACTCACTAACATGGGTGACCGAACCAGTCAAATATCTGGGGTTATGGCTCAGCCACAACAGCGTAGATCTGTGGACCGCAAACTACGGTAGGGCAATCACCTGTCTAGAGGACAGACTCTACCACTCTCCCTCTCGGGAATGTTGGCAATAGCCAAGATGGTGGTTCTACCAAAATTCCTGTATCAATTTGTCAACCCGACTCTATCCTCCAAATTCCTAAAGCACCTAAGATCACTGTTAATAACATTTGCATGGTCTGGGAAACAGCCCATTATAGCATGAGAAGTCCTCACCTTCCCCTACAGCAGGGTGGATTAAACGCCCCAGATATTACATTATATGTTTTGGCACCCATAAAGTGCTAAAGAAAACCTTGGACAATCTTCCCGCCTCTGCAAGCAAAACTCTAGTCCACACTCTGGTGACCTCGCAGCGGGACTATGGGAATGTCCAATAATTGGAAGCATCAAAATGAAGCCTGCAACGGTTGCAACACATTCAGAATGCAGCGATAACCCTAATTCTCAATCTACCTAGACGGGCTTCAGCGACAAAAGCTCTGGACTCCCTTCACTGGCTGCCAATCAGTATAAGAATTCTCTTCACAGCTTTATGTTTCTGTCACCGGAAACTACAGGGGAAAGGCCCGAGCTACCTGTATGATCTCCTGACCCACTACAAGCCTAATCGGTAGTTGAGATCGACAGGAGCACATGTGCTCAAAGTACCGAAATTTAAAAGGGCAAGACTGGGTGCATGCTCATTTGGCTATCTGGCAGACAAAAATTGGAACACTCTGCCACCTTTGCTGCGTGTAGAAAAATCTGAGAACATCTTCCGCAGAGGCCTAAAAACCTGGCTTTACCGGTTATAAGCTGTGCCTCTCGCTTTGACTCCTGCATATAACAGTTTACATACCGCGGGGACACACCAGTCGGTGTAGCCGGGCGCTTTACAAATTACTTTATTATCATTATTATATGCACTATGTGCGCAGGCTCAATATGCCCACAACTGGACATATCCCATCAAATTTCAACCGCACGTAGCAGTGGAGGCAGACCTGGTACATCGCACCCCCCTATCCACGGCACTTTACCACCCACCCGTACAGAAGAACAGAAGTTACCATGACTGACTGAGCGATGGGCATGGGATGGCCTAAGACATCGGGCATGGCTCCCAGCACTGGTGGACTCCAATACTAAAAACAAGCATTTGCAATGCAATAGGTCTTGCATTTGCAAGAGTTTAAGCTACTGGCATTATAAATGACAATGCCTTTAATTTATGTTTTAAAAACCAACACATACATAAAAGGTATTGTCATTTACAATGCCTATAGCTCAAACTCTTGCAAACGAGAGACCTAATGCATTGCAAATGCTTGTCTCCCTAGGCAGCAGTGCTTCTTGTGAAGATTATTATTTTGTCTCAGCCGTGAGCTATTGTCATCCCTCCTTCTTTTTTAAGGTCGAGCCTAGACATCGCAGCTGCCAGAAGATCTGTTGTATGAACTTTGTGGGGTCTGATCCATCCCAGCTTATGTCTGTGTCATTCCAAAATCATAGCCTACAATTGGTTAATGGTTGGAACATGCACTACAGTTTCTTGCAAATTAATTCCCATAGAGTATTGCCTCTGGAACGAGCAGCGCCATGCTTGCTGCTTGAATGCCTTTATCTCCTTTCCTTTCTTTGTCTTTACAAAGTGCTCATATTTTAAAGTGTTTTATTGTTATCCTAGCCACGAATCCCCAAAGCTTTCTTTGCTATTTGGGGACTTGGAACCCCTTTTTTGTCTCTTGTTATTTTCTGTGTGCACGTTTTGGGAATAGCACTTCAAGCACATATGAAAACATGCAGTTTACTGCTTTTCTGAACATTATGTTGTGGATAATTACCTTTGATGCTACTTAAAACACTCTCAATTGGGCCTGTCGACACCCTCAGCACTGCCGAACATCTGCACTTCCAGATCCACACTGATCCCAACACCACCTTCAGAGGAACCCTCGTCTACTGACCCCCCGGACCCGACCACAGTTCAGCGACTCCATCGCTGACTTTGTCAGTTCACACGCACTCGCCTCCACAGACTACATCCTCCTCGGGGTCGTGAACTTCCACCTCGAGAACAACAACGACACCAACTCCACCACCCTGATTGCCAACCATGCCAACCTCGGACTTAGACAACTTGTCACAACACCCACCTACTCTGCCAGCCACACGCTTCACCCCAGCTTCTCCGCAAGCTCCCATGTCTCCTTCAACCACACCACCAAACTCCACTGGACCGACCATTGCTGCATCAACTTCACCTTCCGGAAACCCACTATGCACCACCGCACCCAACAGATCCCCCGACGCTGCTGGAGCAAAGTCCCTGAAGACCAGCTAACCACCACCCTCGCCCGGAGCCCACCTAGCGACCCCACCGGCCCCCACACCGCCGCTTGCAACCTCAGACAATGGATCGACGACTGCGCCAACAGCCTTGCCCCGATCAAGAAACCCTCCAACAGACACACCAGCAAGAAAGCCAGCTGGTTCACTGAGGACCTCCAGGCCTCCAAGCAAACCTGCCGAAAGTTAGAGAAGAAATGACATCGCGAACATACACCGGACAGCTACGCAGCCCACAAGAACGCCACCCGCAGACACCATCACCTCATCAAATCCGCCTAAAGGACCTCCTTCAAAGACCGCCTAGACAGCAACGCACACAACAGCAAAGAACTCATCAACATCGTGAAGGAACTCTCCAACCCCAGCTCCAACACCAACGACGTCCCACCCTCACAAGCCCTGTGCAACTCACTGGCCACCTTCTTCCATTGCAAGATCGCAGACATCACCACTGCTCACCAGGGGGGGGCGAGGCACTCAGAGCAGCTCTTTCACCACTGCTCACCGGGGGGGACGGGTTCTCAGAGCAGCTCTTTCACCACTGCTCACCGGGGGGACGGGTTCTCAGAGCAGCTATTTCACCACTGCTCACCAGGGGGGTGGGGGACAGGCTCTCAGAGCAGCTCTTTCACCACTGGTCACCAGGGGGGTGGACAGGATCTCTGAGCAGCTCTTTCACCACTGCTCACCGGGGTGACGGGGACAGGCACTCAGAGCAGCTCTTTCACCACTGCTCACCAGGGGGATGAGGCTCTCAGAGCAGCTCTTCACCACTGCTCACCGGGGTGACGGGGACAGGCTCTCAGAGCAGCTCTTTCACCACTGCTCACCGGGGGGGGTGGGGGACAGGCTCTCAGAGCAGCTATTTCACCACTGCTCACCAGGGGTGAGGGGGACAAGCTCTCAGAGCAGCTCTTTCACCACTGGTCACCAGGGGGGTGGACAGGCTCTCAGAGCAGCTCTTTCACCACTGGTCACCAGGGGGAAGAGGCTCTCAGAGCAGCTCTTTCACCACTGCTCACCAGGGGGAAGAGGCTCTCAGAGCAGCTCTTTCACCACTGCTCACCGGGGGGTGGGTGGGACAGGCTCTCAGAGCAGCTCTTTCATCACTGCTCACCAGGGGGGGTGAGGCTCTCAGAGCAGCTCTTTCCTCACTGCTCACCAGGGGGGGGCACAGGCTCTCAGAGCAGCTCTTTCACCACTGCTCACCAGGGGGGGGTGAGGCCCTCAGAGCAGCTCTTTCAACACTGCTCACCAGGAGGTGGACAGGCTCTCAGAGCAGCTCTTTCACCACTGCTCATGGCGGGTACAGGCTCTCAGAGTAGCTCCTTCACCACTGCTCACCGGGGGGGGGGGGGCAGGCTCTCAGAGCAGCTCTTTCACCACTGCTCACCGCGGGGGACGGGTTCTCAGAGCAGCTCTTTCACCACTGCTCACCAGGGAGGGGGCAGGCTCTCAGAGCAGCTCTTTCACCACTGCTCACCGGGGGGACGGGTTCTCAGAGCAGCTCTTTCACCACTGCTCACCGGGGGGACAGGCTCTCAGAGCATCTCTTTCACCACTGCTCACCAGGGGGCACAGGCTCTCAGAGCAGCTCTTTCACCACTGCTCACCAGGGGGGGGACAGGCTCTCAGAGCAGCTCTTTCATCACTGCTCACCAGGGGGGGTGAGGCTCTCAGAGCAGCTCTTTCCTCACTGCTCACCAGGGGGGGGCACAGGCTCTCAGAGCAGCTCTTTCACCACTGCTCACCAGGGGGGGGTGAGGCCCTCAGAGCAGCTCTTTCAACACTGCTCACCAGGAGGTGGACAGGCTCTCAGAGCAGCTCTTTCACCACTGCTCATGGCGGGTACAGGCTCTCAGAGTAGCTCCTTCACCACTGCTCACCGGGGGGGGGGGGGGCAGGCTCTCAGAGCAGCTCTTTCACCACTGCTCACCGCGGGGGACGGGTTCTCAGAGCAGCTCTTTCACCACTGCTCACCAGGGAGGGGGCAGGCTCTCAGAGCAGCTCTTTCACCACTGCTCACCGGGGGGACGGGTTCTCAGAGCAGCTCTTTCACCACTGCTCACCGGGGGGACAGGCTCTCAGAGCATCTCTTTCACCACTGCTCACCAGGGGGCACAGGCTCTCAGAGCAGCTCTTTCACCACTGCTCACCAGGGGGGGGACAGGCTCTCAGAGCAGCTCTTTCACCACTGCTCACCAGCGGGGACAGGCTCTCAGAGCAGCTCTTTCACCACTGCTCACCAGGGGGGGGACAGGCTCTCAGAGCAGCTCTTTCACCACTGCTCACCAGGGGGCACAGGCTCTCAGAGCAGCTCTTTCACCACTGCTCACCAGCGGGGACAGGCTCTCAGAGCAGCTCTTTCACCATGGCTCACCAGGGGGGGGCAGGCTCTCAGAGCAGCTCTCTCACCACTGCTCACTGGGGGAGACAGGCTCTCAGAGCAGCTCTTTCACCACTGCTCACCAGGGGGCTGGGCAGGCTCTCAGAGCAGCTCTGTCACCACTGCTCACCAGGACCTGGGGGGTGAGGGGTGGGGGGGTCAGGATTTCAGAGCATCTCTTTCACCACTGCTCACCAGGGGGAGGGGGGACAGGCTCTCAGAGCAGCTCTTTCACCACTGCTCACCAGGGGGGGACAGGCTCTCAGAGCAGCTCTTTCACCACTGCTCACCAGGGGGGGGACAGGCTCTCAGAGCAGCACTTTCCCCACTGCTCACCAGGGTGGGGCAGGCTCTCAGCGCAGCTCTTTCACCACTGCTCACTGGGGGGGGGGGGCTCTCAGAGCAGCTCTTTCACCACTGCTCACCAGGGGGGGACAGGCTCTCAGAGCAGCTCTTTCACCACTGCTCAATAGGGGGGGGGGCAGGCTCTCAGAGCAGCTCTTTCACCACTGCTCACCAGGGGGGGACAGGCTCTCAGAGCAGCACTTTCACCACTGCTCACCAGGGTGGGGCAGGCTCTCAGAGCAGCTCTTTCACCACTGCTCACCGGGGGGGACAGGCTCTCAGAGCAGCTCTTTCACTACTGCTCACCAGGGGGGGGGACAGGCTTTCAGAGCAGCTTTCACCACTGCTCACCAGGGGGGGGCAGGATCTCAGAGCAGCACTTTCACCACTGCTCACCGGGGAGGCAGGCTCTCAGAGCAGCTCTTTCACCACTGCTCACCAGGGGGGTGGACAGGCTCTCAGAGCAGCTCTTTCACCACTGCTCACCAGGGGGGGGCAGGATCTCAGAGCAGCACTTTCACCACTGCTCCCCAGGGGGGTACAGGCTCTCAGAGGAGCTCTTTCAACACTGCTCACCGGGGGGGGGGGGGGTGACAGGCTCTCAGAGCAGCTCTTTCACCATTGCTCACAGGGGGGGCAGGCTCTCAGAGCAGCTCTTTCACCACTGCTCACCAGGGGGGGACAGGCTCACAGAGCAGCACTTTCACCACTGCTCACCAGGGGGGGCCAGGATCTCAGAGCAGCACTTTCACCACTGCTCACCGGGGTGGACAGGCTCTCAGAGCAGCTCTTTCACCATTGCTCACAGGGGGGGGGCAGGCTCGCAGAGCAGCTCTTTCACCATTGCTCACAGGGGGGGCAGGCTCTCAGAGCAGCTTTTTCACCACTGCTCACCAGGCAGGGGGGAGGGGGACATAAATAGGCTCTCAGAGCAGCTCGTCTTGCACCACTGCTCACCTGGATCCTGTCTGGGGCGGGGGTAGTGGAGGTGGTTTAAGATGAGGGATGAATGCCCCACATGCTGCTACTGTTCACCAGGTGCGACCTCAGAGGTGGGGGAGGATGTTGGGGGTAGGAGAGGTGGGTTGTATGCCCCACGTCCTGCCACTGCTCACCAGGTCCTATCTGGGGCGGGGGGAGGTTGGGATAAGAGGAGGGTTGAATGCCTCACGTCCTGCCACTGCTCACCAGGTCCTGCCAGGGGTTGGGGGATGATGTTGGGGTAAGAGGAGGGATGAATGCCTCTCATTCTGCCACTGCTCGCCAGGCCCTATCTGGGGCAGGGGGAGGTTGGGGTAAGAGGAGGGATGAATGCCCCACGTCCTGCCACTGCTCACCAGGTCCTATCTGGGGCAGGGGGAGGTTGGGGTAAGAGGAGGGATGAATGCCTCACATTCTGCCACTGCTCGCCAGGTCCTGCCAGGGGCCAGGGGTTGGGGATGATGTTGGGGTAAGAGGAGGGATGAATGCCTCACATTCTGCCACTGCTCACCAGGTCCTGCCAGGGGCCAGGGGTTGGGGGATGATGTTGGGGTAAGAGGAGGGATGAATGCCTCTCATTCTGCCACTGCTCACCAGGTCCTGCCAGGGGTTGGGGGATGATGTTGGGGTAAGAGGAGGGTTGAATGCCTCTCATTCTGCCACTGCTCGCCAGGCCCTATCTGGGGCCCTGGACTCCATGCCTGAGGTGGGAGAGCGTGTTGGGGAAGGAGGAGGGATGAATGCCTGACATCCTGTTAATGAACACCAGGTCCTGACTGCGACCAGGGGTGGGGGAGGTTGTTTGGGGCTACAAGGAGGGAAGAATGCCCCAAACCATGCCACTGCCCATCTGGAGCCCTGGAATCCATGCCTTGGGGCATGGGGCGGTAGGAGGAGGAGGAATGGAGTCCCACATAACAACTGATGATGAGGGAGCACTACCACGTGGGCTCCCTCAGGTGACCAATTGAGACCTGGTCCCCTCACCGAGTGCAAAATGGGCAAATGACAGATGGAATTCAAAACAATGTCATACATTCACCCCAGGACACAGATCCGAATCCATCATTTATTTGCTCTCCATGCCATTCCAGTTTGGACTCAACCGCTTGCAACCTCAGACAATGGATCGACGACTGCGCCAACAGCCTTGCCCCGATCAAGAAACCCTCCAACAGACACACCAGCAAGAAAGCCAGCTGGTTCACTGAGGACCTCCAGGCCTCCAAGCAAACCTGCCAAAAGTTAGAGAAGAAATGACATCGCGAACAGACACCGGACAGCTACGCAGCCCACAAGAACGCCACCCGCAGACACCATCACCTCATCAAATCCGCCTAAAGGACCTCCTTCAAAGACCGCCTAGACAGCAACGCACACAACAGCAAAGAACTCATCAACATCGTGAAGGAACTCTCCAACCCCAGCTCCAACACCAACGACGTCCCACCCTCACAAGACCTGTGCAACTCACTGGCCACCTTCTTCCATTGCAAGATCGCAGACATCACCACTGCTCACCAGAGGGGGGCGAGGCACTCAGAGCAGCTCTTTCACCACTGCTCACCGGGGGGGACGGGTTCTCAGAGCAGCTCTTTCACCACTGCTCACCGGGGGGACGGGTTCTCAGAGCAGCTCTTTCACCACTGCTCACCAGGGGGGTGGGGGACAGGCTCTCAGAGCAGCTCTTTCACCACTGGTCACCAGGGGGGTGGACAGGATCTCTGAGCAGCTCTTTCACCACTGCTCACCGGGGTGACGGGGACAGGCTCTCAGAGCAGCTCTTTCACCACTGCTCACCAGGGGGATGAGGCTCTCAGAGCAGCTCTTCACCACTGCTCACCGGGGGGTGGACAGGCTCTCAGAGCAGCTCTTTCACCACTGCTCACCGGGGGGGTGGGGGACAGGCTCTCAGAGCAGCTATTTCACCACTGCTCACCAGGGGGGTGGGGGACAGGCTCTCAGAGCAGCTCTTTCACCACTGGTCACCAGGGGGGTGGACAGGCTCTCTGAGCAGCTCTTTCACCACTGCTCACCGGGGGGTGACGGGGACAGGCTCTCAGAGCAGCTCTTTCACCACTGCTCACCAGGGGGATGAGGCTCTCAGAGCAGCTCTTCACCACTGCTCACCGGGGGGTGGACAGGCTCTCAGAGCAGCTCTTTCACCACTGCTCACCGGGGGGTGGTGGGGACAGGCTTTCAGAGCAGCTCTTTCACCACTGCTCACTGGGGGGGTGGGACAGGCTCTCAGAGCAGCTCTTTCCTCACTGCTCACCAGGGGGGGGCACAGGCTCTCAGAGCAGCTCCTTCACCACTGCTCACCGGGGGGTGGACCGGCTCTCAGAGCAGCTCTTTCACCACTGCTCACCAGGGGGGTGAGGCTCTCAGAGCAGCTCTTCACCACTGCTCACCGGGGGGTGGACCGGCTCTCAGAGCAGCTCTTTCACCACTGCTCACCAGGGGGGTGAGGCTCTCAGAGCAGCTCTTTCAACACTGCACACCAGGGGGTGGACAGGCTCTCAGAGCAGCTCTTTCACCACTGCTCACCGGGGAGGGGGGGGACAGGCTCTCAGAGCAGCTCTTTCACCACTGCTCACCGGGGGGGACAGGCTCTCAGAGCAGCTCTTTCACCACTGCTCATGGCGGGTACAGGCTCTCAAAGTAGCTCTTTCACCACTGCTCACCGGGGTGGGGGGTACAGGCTCTCAGAGGAGCTCTTTCAACACTGCTCACCGGGGGGGGGGGGGGGACAGGCTCTCAGAGCAGCTCTTTCACCACTGCTCACCTGGGGGGGGCAGGCTCTCAGAGCAGCTCTTTCACCACTGCTCACCAGGGGTGTGGACAGGCTCTCAGAGCAGCTCTTTCACCACTGTTTACCAGGGGGGGACAGGCTCTCAGAGCAGCTCTTTCACCACTGCTCACCAGGGGGCAGGCTATCAGAGCAGCTCTTTCACCGCTGCTCACCAGGGGTGTGGGGGACAGGCTCTCAGAGCAGCTCTTTCACCACTGGTCACCAGGGGGGTGGACAGGCTCTCAGAGCAGCTCTTTCAACACTGCTCACCGGGGGGAAGAGGCTCTCAGAGCAGCTCTTTCACCACTGCTCACCGGGGAGTGGGTGGGACAGGCTCTCAGAGCAGCTCTTTCACCACTGGTCACCAGGGGGAAGAGGCTCTCAGAGCAGCTCTTTCACCACTGCTCACCAGGGGGAAGAGGCTCTCAGAGCAGCTCTTTCACCACTGCTCACCGGGGGGTGGGTGGGACAGGCTCTCAGAGCAGCTCTTTCACCACTGCTCACCGGGGAGTGGGTGGGACAGGCTCTCAGAGCAGCTCTTTCACCACTGGTCACCAGGGGGAAGAGGCTCTCAGAGCAGCTCTTTCACCACTGCTCACCAGGGGGAAGAGGCACTCAGAGCAGCTCTTTCACCACTGCTCACCGGGGGGGACGGGTTCTCAGAGCAGCTCTTTCACCACTGCTCACCGGGGGGACGGGTTCTCAGAGCAGCTATTTCACCACTGCTCATCTGGGGGGCAGGCTATCAGAGCAGCTCTTTCACCGCTGCTCACCAGGGGGGTGGGGGACAGGCTCTCAGAGCAGCTATTTCACCACTGCTCACCAGGGGGGTGGGGGACAGGCTCTCAGAGCAGCTCTTTCACCACTGGTCACCAGGGGGGTGGACAGGCTCTCTGAGCAGCTCTTTCACCACTGCTCACCGGGGTGACGGGGACAGGCTCTCAGAGCAGCTCTTTCACCACTGCTCACCGGGGGGACAGGCTCTCAGAGCAGCTCTTCACCACTGCTCACCAGGGGGCACAGGCTCTCAGAGCAGCTCTTTCACCACTGCTCACCGGGGTGACGGGGACAGGCTCTCAGAGCAGCTCTTTCACCACTGCTCACCGGGGGGACAGGCTCTCAGAGCATCTCTTTCACCACTGCTCACCAGGGGGCACAGGCTCTCAGAGCAGCTCTTTCACCACTGCTCACCAGGGGTGTGGGGGACAGGCTCTCAGAGCAGCTCTTCACCACTGCTCACTGGGGGGGAAGGGAGGGTGGACAGGCTCTCAGAGCAGCTCTTTCACCACTGCTCACCGGGGGGGGGGAGACAGGCTCTCAGAGCATCTCTTTCACCACTGCTCACCAGGGGGCACAGGCTCTCAGAGCAGCTCTTTCACCACTGCTCACCAGGGGGGGGACAGGCTCTCAAAGCAGCTCTTCACCACTGCTCACCAGGGGGCACAGGCTCTCAGAGCAGCTCTTTCAACACTGCTCACCAGCGGGGACAGGCTCTCAGAGCAGCTCTTTCACCATGGCTCACCAGGGGGGGGCAGGCTCTCAGAGCAGCTCTCTCACCACTGCTCACCGAGGGAGACAGGCTCTCAGAGCAGCTCTTTCACCACTGCTCACCAGGGGGCTGGGCAGGCTCTCAGAGCAGCTCTGTCACCACTGCTCACCAGGACCTGGGGGGGTGAGGGGTGGGGGGTCAGGATTTCAGAGCAGCTCTTTCACCACTGCTCACCAGGGGGAGGGGGGACAGGCTCTCAGAGCAGCTCTTTCACCACTGCTCACCAGGCAGGGGGGAGGGGTGGGGGGGTCAGGATTTCAGAGCAGCTCTTTCACCACTGCTCACCAGGGGGAGGGGGGACAGGCTCTCAGAGCAGCTCTTTCACCACTGCTCACCAGGCAGGGGGGAGGGGGACATAAATAGGCTCTCAGAGCAGCTCGTCTTGCACCACTGCTCACCTGGATCCTGTCTGGGGCGGGGGTAGTGGAGGTGGTTTAAGATGAGGGATGAATGCCCCACATGCTGCTACTGTTCACCAGGTGCGACCTCAGAGGTGGGGGAGGATGTTGGGGGTAGGAGAGGTGGGTTGAATGCCCCACGTCCTGCCACTGCTCACCAGGCCCTATCTGGGGCGGGGGGAGGTTGGGATAAGAGGAGGGTTGAATGCCTCACGTCCTGCCACAGCTCACCAGGTCCTGCCAGGGGTTGGGGGATGAGGTTGGTGAAAGAGGAGGGAAGAATGCCCCACGTCCTGCCACTGCTCACCAGGTCCTATCTGGGGCAGGGGGAGGTTGGGGTAAGAGGAGGGATGAATGCCTCTCATTCTGCCACTGCTCGCCAGGCCCTATCTGGGGCCCTGGACTCCATGCCTGAGGTGGGGGAGGTTGTTTGGGGCTACAAGGAGGGAAGAATGCCCCAAACCATGCCACTGCCCATCTGGAGCCCTGGAATCCATGCCTTGGGGCATGGGGCGGTAGGAGGAGGAGGAATGGAGTCCCACATAACAACTGATGATGAGGGCGCACTACCATGTGGGCTCCCTCAGGTGACCAATTGAGACCTGGTCCCCTCACCGAGTGCAAAATGGGCAAATGACAGATGGAATTCAAAACAATGTCATACATTCACCCCAGGACACAGATCCGAATCCATCATTTATTTGCTCTCCATGCCATTCCAGTTTGGACTCAACCGCTTGCAACCTCAGACAATGGATCGACGACTGCGCCAACAGCCTTGCCCCGATCAAGAAACCCTCCAACAGACACACCAGCAAGAAAGCCAGCTGGTTCACTGAGGACCTCCAGGCCTCCAAGCAAACCTGCCGAAAGTTAGAGAAGAAATGACATCGCGAACAGACACCGGACAGCTACGCAGCCCACAAGAACGCCACCCGCAGACACCATCACCTCATCAAATCCGCCTAAAGGACCTCCTTCAAAGACCGCCTAGACAGCAACGCACACAACAGCAAAGAACTCATCAACATCGTGAAGGAACTCTCCAACCCCAGCTCCAACACCAACGACGTCCCACCCTCACAAGCCCTGTGCAACTCACTGGCCACCTTCTTCCATTGCAAGATCGCAGACATCACCACTGCTCACCAGGGGGGGGCGAGGCACTCAGAGCAGCTCTTTCACCACTGCTCACCGGGGGGGACGGGTTCTCAGAGCAGCTCTTTCACCACTGCTCATCTGGGGGGCAGGCTATCAGAGCAGCTCTTTCACCGCTGCTCACCAGGGGGGTGGGGGACAGGCTCTCAGAGCAGCTCTTTCACCACTGCTCACCAGGGGGGTGGGGGACAGGCTCTCAGAGCAGCTCTTTCACCACTGGTCACCAGGGGGGTGGACAGGCTCTCAGAGCAGCTCTTTCAACACTGCTCACCGGGGGGAAGAGGCTCTCAGAGCAGCTCTTTCACCACTGCTCACCGGGGAGTGGGTGGGACAGGCTCTCAGAGCAGCTCTTTCACCACTGGTCACCAGGGGGAAGAGGCTCTCAGAGCAGCTCTTTCACCACTGCTCACCAGGGGGAAGAGGCTCTCAGAGCAGCTCTTTCACCACTGCTCACCGGGGGGTGGGTGGGACAGGCTCTCAGAGCAGCTCTTTCATCACTGCTCACCAGGGGGGGGGGCACAGGCTCTCAGAGCAGCTCTTTCACCACTGCTCACCAGGGGGTGGTGAGGCCCTCAGAGCAGCTCTTTCAACACTGCTCACCAGGAGGTGGACAGGCTCTCAGAGCAGCTCTTTCACCACTGCTCATGGCAGGATCTCAGAGCAGCACTTTCACCACTGCTCACCGGGGAGGCAGGCTCTCAGAGCAGCACTTTTACCACTGCTCACCAGGGTGGTGGACAGGCTCTCAGAGCAGCTCTTTCACCATTGCTCACAGGGGGGGCAGGCTCTCAGAACAGCTCTTTCACCACTGCTCACCAGGCAGGGGGGAGGGGGACATAAATAGGCTCTCAGAGCAGCTTGTCTTGCACCACTGCTCACCTGGATCCTGTCTGGGGCGGGGGTAGTGGAGGTGGTTTAAGATGAGGGATGAATGCCCCACATGCTGCTACTGTTCACCAGGTGCGACCTCAGAGGTGGGGGAGGATGTTGGGGGTAGGAGAGGTGGGTTGAATGCCCCACGTCCTGCCACTGCTCACCAGGCCCTATCTGGGGCGGGGGGAGGTTGGGATAAGAGGAGGGTTGAATGCCTCACATCCTGCCACTGCTCACCAGGTCCTGCCAGGGGTTGGGGGATGAGGTTGGTGAAAGAGGAGGGCTGAATGCCTCACATTCTGCCACTGCTCACCAGGTCCTATCTGGGGGGGCGGGAGGTTGGGATAAGAGGAGGGATGAATGCCTCTCATTCTGCCACTGCTCACCAGGTCCTGCCAGGGGTTGGGGGATGATGTTGGGGTAAGAGGAGGGTTGAATGCCTCTCATTCTGCCACTGCTCGCCAGGCCCTATCTGGGGCCCTGGACTCCATGCCTGAGGTGGGGGAGGGTGTTGGGGTAGGAGGAGGGATGAATGCCTGACATCCTGTTAATGAACACCAGGTCCTGACTGCGAGCAGAGGTGGGGGAGGTTGTTTGGGGCTACAAGGAGGGAAGAATGCCCCAACCCATGCCACTGCCCACCTGGAGCCCTGGAATCCATGCCTTGGGGCATGGGGCGGTAGGAGGAGGAGGAATGGAGTCCCACATAACAACTGATGATGAGGGAGCACTACCATGTGGGCTCCCTCAGGTGACCAATTGAGACCTGGTCCCCTCACCGAGTGCAAAATGGGCAAATGACAGATGGAATTCAAAACAATGTCATACATTCACCCCAGGACACAGATCCGAATCCATCATTTATTTGCTCTCCATGCCATTCCAGTTTGGACTCAACCGCTTGCAACCTCAGACAATGGATCGACGACTGCGCCAACAGCCTTGCCCCGATCAAGAAACCCTCCAACAGACACACCAGCAAGAAAGCCAGCTGGTTCACTGAGGACCTCCAGGCCTCCAAGCAAACCTGCCGAAAGTTAGAGAAGAAATGACATCGCGAACAGACACCGGACAGCTACGCAGCCCACAAGAACGCCACCCGCAGACACCATCACCTCATCAAATCCGCCTAAAGGACCTCCTTCAAAGACCGCCTAGACAGCAACGCACACAACAGCAAAGAACTCATCAACATCGTGAAGGAACTCTCCAACCCCAGCTCCAACACCAACGACGTCCCACCCTCACAAGCCCTGTGCAACTCACTGGCCACCTTCTTCCATTGCAAGATCGCAGACATCACCACTGCTCACCAGGGGGGGGCGAGGCACTCAGAGCAGCTCTTTCACCACTGCTCACCGGGGGGGACGGGTTCTCAGAGCAGCTCTTTCACCACTGCTCACCGGGGGGACGGGTTCTCAGAGCAGCTCTTTCACCACTGCTCACCGGGGGGACGGGTTCTCAGAGCAGCTATTTCACCACTGCTCACCATGGGGGGGCGAGGCACTCAGAGCAGCTCTTTCACCACTGCTCACCGGGGGGGACGGGTTCTCAGAGCAGCTCTTTCACCACTGCTCACCGGGGGGACGGGTTCTCAGAGCAGCTATTTCACCACTGCTCATCTGGGGGGCAGGCTATCAGAGCAGCTCTTTCACCGCTGCTCACCAGGGGGGTGGGGGACAGGCTCTCAGAGCAGCTATTTCACCACTGCTCACCAGGGGGGTGGGGGACAGGCTCTCAGAGCAGCTCTTTCACCACTGGTCACCAGGGGGGTGGACAGGCTCTCTGAGCAGCTCTTTCACCACTGCTCACCGGGGTGACGGGGACAGGCTCTCAGAGCAGCTCTTTCACCACTGCTCACCGGGGGGACAGGCTCTCAGAGCAGCTCTTCACCACTGCTCACCAGGGGGCACAGGCTCTCAGAGCAGCTCTTTCACCACTGCTCACCGGGGTGACGGGGACAGGCTCTCAGAGCAGCTCTTTCACCACTGCTCACCGGGGGGACAGGCTCTCAGAGCATCTCTTTCACCACTGCTCACCAGGGGGCACAGGCTCTCAGAGCAGCTCTTTCACCACTGCTCACCAGGGGTGTGGGGGACAGGCTCTCAGAGCAGCTCTTCACCACTGCTCACTGGGGGGGAAGGGAGGGTGGACAGGCTCTCAGAGCAGCTCTTTCACCACTGCTCACCGGGGGGGGGGAGACAGGCTCTCAGAGCATCTCTTTCACCACTGCTCACCAGGGGGCACAGGCTCTCAGAGCAGCTCTTTCACCACTGCTCACCAGGGGGGGGACAAGCTCTCAAAGCAGCTCTTCACCACTGCTCACCAGGGGGCACAGGCTCTCAGAGCAGCTCTTTCAACACTGCTCACCAGCGGGGACAGGCTCTCAGAGCAGCTCTTTCACCATGGCTCACCAGGGGGGGGCAGGCTCTCAGAGCAGCTCTCTCACCACTGCTCACCGAGGGAGACAGGCTCTCAGAGCAGCTCTTTCACCACTGCTCACCAGGGGGCTGGGCAGGCTCTCAGAGCAGCTCTGTCACCACTGCTCACCAGGACCTGGGGGGGTGAGGGGTGGGGGGTCAGGATTTCAGAGCAGCTCTTTCACCACTGCTCACCAGGGGGAGGGGGGACAGGCTCTCAGAGCAGCTCTTTCACCACTGCTCACCAGGCAGGGGGGAGGGGTGGGGGGGTCAGGATTTCAGAGCAGCTCTTTCACCACTGCTCACCAGGGGGAGGGGGGACAGGCTCTCAGAGCAGCTCTTTCACCACTGCTCACCAGGCAGGGGGGAGGGGGACATAAATAGGCTCTCAGAGCAGCTCGTCTTGCACCACTGCTCACCTGGATCCTGTCTGGGGCGGGGGTAGTGGAGGTGGTTTAAGATGAGGGATGAATGCCCCACATGCTGCTACTGTTCACCAGGTGCGACCTCAGAGGTGGGGGAGGATGTTGGGGGTAGGAGAGGTGGGTTGAATGCCCCACGTCCTGCCACTGCTCACCAGGCCCTATCTGGGGCGGGGGGAGGTTGGGATAAGAGGAGGGTTGAATGCCTCACGTCCTGCCACAGCTCACCAGGTCCTGCCAGGGGTTGGGGGATGAGGTTGGTGAAAGAGGAGGGAAGAATGCCCCACGTCCTGCCACTGCTCACCAGGTCCTATCTGGGGCAGGGGGAGGTTGGGGTAAGAGGAGGGATGAATGCCTCTCATTCTGCCACTGCTCGCCAGGCCCTATCTGGGGCCCTGGACTCCATGCCTGAGGTGGGGGAGGTTGTTTGGGGCTACAAGGAGGGAAGAATGCCCCAAACCATGCCACTGCCCATCTGGAGCCCTGGAATCCATGCCTTGGGGCATGGGGCGGTAGGAGGAGGAGGAATGGAGTCCCACATAACAACTGATGATGAGGGCGCACTACCATGTGGGCTCCCTCAGGTGACCAATTGAGACCTGGTCCCCTCACCGAGTGCAAAATGGGCAAATGACAGATGGAATTCAAAACAATGTCATACATTCACCCCAGGACACAGATCCGAATCCATCATTTATTTGCTCTCCATGCCATTCCAGTTTGGACTCAACCGCTTGCAACCTCAGACAATGGATCGACGACTGCGCCAACAGCCTTGCCCCGATCAAGAAACCCTCCAACAGACACACCAGCAAGAAAGCCAGCTGGTTCACTGAGGACCTCCAGGCCTCCAAGCAAACCTGCCGAAAGTTAGAGAAGAAATGACATCGCGAACAGACACCGGACAGCTACGCAGCCCACAAGAACGCCACCCGCAGACACCATCACCTCATCAAATCCGCCTAAAGGACCTCCTTCAAAGACCGCCTAGACAGCAACGCACACAACAGCAAAGAACTCATCAACATCGTGAAGGAACTCTCCAACCCCAGCTCCAACACCAACGACGTCCCACCCTCACAAGCCCTGTGCAACTCACTGGCCACCTTCTTCCATTGCAAGATCTCAGACATCACCACTGCTCACCAGGGGGGGGCGAGGCACTCAGAGCAGCTCTTTCACCACTGCTCACCGGGGGGGACGGGTTCTCAGAGCAGCTCTTTCACCACTGCTCACCGGGGGGGACGGGTTCTCAGAGCAGCTCTTTCACCACTGCTCATCTGGGGGGCAGGCTATCAGAGCAGCTCTTTCACCGCTGCTCACCAGGGGGGTGGGGGACAGGTTCTCAGAGCAGCTATTTCACCACTGCTCACCAGGGGGGTGGGGGACAGGCTCTCAGAGCAGCTCTTTCACCACTGCTCACCAGGGGGGTGGGGGACAGGCTCTCAGAGCAGCTCTTTCACCACTGGTCACCAGGGGGGTGGACAGGCTCTCTGAGCAGCTCTTTCACCACTGCTCACCGGGGGGTGACGGGGACAGGCTCTCAGAGCAGCTCTTTCACCACTGCTCACCAGGGGGATGAGGCTCTCAGAGCAGCTCTTCACCACTGCTCACCGGGGGGTGGACAGGCTCTCAGAGCAGCTCTTTCACCACTGCTCACCGGGGGGTGGGAGGGACAGGCTTTCAGAGCAGCTCTTTCACCACTGCTCACTGGGGGGGTGGGACAGGCTCTCAGAGCAGCTCTTTCCTCACTGCTCACCAGGGGGAGGCACAGGCTCTCAGAGCAGCTCTTTCACCACTGCTCACCAGGGGGGGACAGGCTCTCAGAGCAGCTCTTTCACCACTGCTCACCAGGGGGGGTGAGGCTCTCAGAGCAGCTCTTTCCTCACTGCTCACCAGGGGGGGGCACAGGCTCTCAGAGCAGCTCTTTCACCACTGCTCACCAGGGGGGTGAGGCTCTCAGAGCAGCTCTTTCAACACTGCTCACCTGGGGGTGGACAGGCTCTCAGAGCAGCTCTTTCACCACTGCTCACCAGGGGGGCAGGCTCTCAGAGCAGCTCTTTCACCACTGCTCACCGGGGAGGGGGGGGGCAGGCTCTCAGAGCAGCTCTTTCACCACTGCTCACCGGGGGGTACAGGCTCTCAGAGCAGCTCTTTCACCACTGCTCACCGGGGAGGGGGGGGACAGGCTCTCAGAGCAGCTCTTTCACCACTGCTCACCGGGGGGGACAGGCTCTCAGAGCAGCTCTTTCACCACTGCTCATGGCGGGTACAGGCTCTCAAAGTAGCTCTTTCACCACTGCTCACCGGGGTGGGGGGTACAGGCTCTCAGAGGAGCTCTTTCAACACTGCTCACCGGGGGGGGGGGGGACAGGCTCTCAGAGCAGCTCTTTCACCACTGCTCACCTGGGGGGGGCAGGCTCTCAGAGCAGCTCTTTCACCACTGCTCACCAGGGGTGTGGACAGGCTCTCAGAGCAGCTCTTTCACCACTGTTTACCAGGGGGGGACAGGCTCTCAGAGCAGCTCTTTCACCACTGCTCACCAGGGGGCAGGCTATCAGAGCAGCTCTTTCACCGCTGCTCACCAGGGGTGTGGGGGACAGGCTCTCAGAGCAGCTCTTTCACCACTGGTCACCAGGGGGGTGGACAGGCTCTCAGAGCAGCTCTTTCAACACTGCTCACCGGGGGGAAGAGGCTCTCAGAGCAGCTCTTTCACCACTGCTCACCGGGGAGTGGGTGGGACAGGCTCTCAGAGCAGCTCTTTCACCACTGGTCACCAGGGGGAAGAGGCTCTCAGAGCAGCTCTTTCACCACTGCTCACCAGGGGGAAGAGGCTCTCAGAGCAGCTCTTTCACCACTGCTCACCGGGGGGTGGGTGGGACAGGCTCTCAGAGCAGCTCTTTCATCACTGCTCACCAGGGGGGGGGGGGGCACAGGCTCTCAGAGCAGCTCTTTCACCACTGCTCACCAGGGGGTGGTGAGGCCCTCAGAGCAGCTCTTTCAACACTGCTCACCAGGAGGTGGACAGGCTCTCAGAGCAGCTCTTTCACCACTGCTCATGGCAGGATCTCAGAGCAGCACTTTCACCACTGCTCACCGGGGAGGCAGGCTCTCAGAGCAGCACTTTTACCACTGCTCACCAGGGTGGTGGACAGGCTCTCAGAGCAGCTCTTTCACCATTGCTCACAGGGGGGGCAGGCTCTCAGAACAGCTCTTTCACCACTGCTCACCAGGCAGGGGGGAGGGGGACATAAATAGGCTCTCAGAGCAGCTTGTCTTGCACCACTGCTCACCTGGATCCTGTCTGGGGCGGGGGTAGTGGAGGTGGTTTAAGATGAGGGATGAATGCCCCACATGCTGCTACTGTTCACCAGGTGCGACCTCAGAGGTGGGGGAGGATGTTGGGGGTAGGAGAGGTGGGTTGAATGCCCCACGTCCTGCCACTGCTCACCAGGCCCTATCTGGGGCGGGGGGAGGTTGGGATAAGAGGAGGGTTGAATGCCTCACATCCTGCCACTGCTCACCAGGTCCTGCCAGGGGTTGGGGGATGAGGTTGGTGAAAGAGGAGGGCTGAATGCCTCACATTCTGCCACTGCTCACCAGGTCCTATCTGGGGGGGCGGGAGGTTGGGATAAGAGGAGGGATGAATGCCTCTCATTCTGCCACTGCTCACCAGGTCCTGCCAGGGGTTGGGGGATGATGTTGGGGTAAGAGGAGGGTTGAATGCCTCTCATTCTGCCACTGCTCGCCAGGCCCTATCTGGGGCCCTGGACTCCATGCCTGAGGTGGGGGAGGGTGTTGGGGTAGGAGGAGGGATGAATGCCTGACATCCTGTTAATGAACACCAGGTCCTGACTGCGAGCAGAGGTGGGGGAGGTTGTTTGGGGCTACAAGGAGGGAAGAATGCCCCAACCCATGCCACTGCCCACCTGGAGCCCTGGAATCCATGCCTTGGGGCATGGGGCGGTAGGAGGAGGAGGAATGGAGTCCCACATAACAACTGATGATGAGGGAGCACTACCATGTGGGCTCCCTCAGGTGACCAATTGAGACCTGGTCCCCTCACCGAGTGCAAAATGGGCAAATGACAGATGGAATTCAAAACAATGTCATACATTCACCCCAGGACACAGATCCGAATCCATCATTTATTTGCTCTCCATGCCATTCCAGTTTGGACTCAACCGCTTGCAACCTCAGACAATGGATCGACGACTGCGCCAACAGCCTTGCCCCGATCAAGAAACCCTCCAACAGACACACCAGCAAGAAAGCCAGCTGGTTCACTGAGGACCTCCAGGCCTCCAAGCAAACCTGCCGAAAGTTAGAGAAGAAATGACATCGCGAACAGACACCGGACAGCTACGCAGCCCACAAGAACGCCACCCGCAGACACCATCACCTCATCAAATCCGCCTAAAGGACCTCCTTCAAAGACCGCCTAGACAGCAACGCACACAACAGCAAAGAACTCATCAACATCGTGAAGGAACTCTCCAACCCCAGCTCCAACACCAACGACGTCCCACCCTCACAAGCCCTGTGCAACTCACTGGCCACCTTCTTCCATTGCAAGATCGCAGACATCACCACTGCTCACCAGGGGGGGGCGAGGCACTCAGAGCAGCTCTTTCACCACTGCTCACCGGGGGGACGGGTTCTCAGAGCAGCTCTTTCACCACTGCTCACCGGGGGGACGGGTTCTCAGAGCAGCTCTTTCACCACTGCTCACCGGGGGGACGGGTTCTCAGAGCAGCTATTTCACCACTGCTCACCATGGGGGGGCGAGGCACTCAGAGCAGCTCTTTCACCACTGCTCACCGGGGGGGACGGGTTCTCAGAGCAGCTCTTTCACCACTGCTCACCGGGGGGACGGGTTCTCAGAGCAGCTATTTCACCACTGCTCATCTGGGGGGCAGGCTATCAGAGCAGCTCTTTCACCGCTGCTCACCAGGGGGGTGGGGGACAGGCTCTCAGAGCAGCTATTTCACCACTGCTCACCAGGGGGGTGGGGGACAGGCTCTCAGAGCAGCTCTTTCACCACTGGTCACCAGGGGGGTGGACAGGCTCTCTGAGCAGCTCTTTCACCACTGCTCACCGGGGTGACGGGGACAGGCTCTCAGAGCAGCTCTTTCACCACTGCTCACCGGGGGGACAGGCTCTCAGAGCAGCTCTTCACCACTGCTCACCAGGGGGCACAGGCTCTCAGAGCAGCTCTTTCACCACTGCTCACCGGGGTGACGGGGACAGGCTCTCAGAGCAGCTCTTTCACCACTGCTCACCGGGGGGACAGGCTCTCAGAGCATCTCTTTCACCACTGCTCACCAGGGGGCACAGGCTCTCAGAGCAGCTCTTTCACCACTGCTCACCAGGGGTGTGGGGGACAGGCTCTCAGAGCAGCTCTTCACCACTGCTCACTGGGGGGGAAGGGAGGGTGGACAGGCTCTCAGAGCAGCTCTTTCACCACTGCTCACCGGGGGGGGGAGACAGGCTCTCAGAGCATCTCTTTCACCACTGCTCACCAGGGGGCACAGGCTCTCAGAGCAGCTCTTTCACCACTGCTCACCAGGGGGGGGACAGGCTCTCAAAGCAGCTCTTCACCACTGCTCACCAGGGGGCACAGGCTCTCAGAGCAGCTCTTTCAACACTGCTCACCAGCGGGGACAGGCTCTCAGAGCAGCTCTTTCACCATGGCTCACCAGGGGGGGGCAGGCTCTCAGAGCAGCTCTCTCACCACTGCTCACCGAGGGAGACAGGCTCTCAGAGCAGCTCTTTCACCACTGCTCACCAGGGGGCTGGGCAGGCTCTCAGAGCAGCTCTGTCACCACTGCTCACCAGGACCTGGGGGGGTGAGGGGTGGGGGGTCAGGATTTCAGAGCAGCTCTTTCACCACTGCTCACCAGGGGGAGGGGGGACAGGCTCTCAGAGCAGCTCTTTCACCACTGCTCACCAGGCAGGGGGGAGGGGTGGGGGGGTCAGGATTTCAGAGCAGCTCTTTCACCACTGCTCACCAGGGGGAGGGGGGACAGGCTCTCAGAGCAGCTCTTTCACCACTGCTCACCAGGCAGGGGGGAGGGGGACATAAATAGGCTCTCAGAGCAGCTCGTCTTGCACCACTGCTCACCTGGATCCTGTCTGGGGCGGGGGTAGTGGAGGTGGTTTAAGATGAGGGATGAATGCCCCACATGCTGCTACTGTTCACCAGGTGCGACCTCAGAGGTGGGGGAGGATGTTGGGGGTAGGAGAGGTGGGTTGAATGCCCCACGTCCTGCCACTGCTCACCAGGCCCTATCTGGGGCGGGGGGAGGTTGGGATAAGAGGAGGGTTGAATGCCTCACGTCCTGCCACAGCTCACCAGGTCCTGCCAGGGGTTGGGGGATGAGGTTGGTGAAAGAGGAGGGAAGAATGCCCCACGTCCTGCCACTGCTCACCAGGTCCTATCTGGGGCAGGGGGAGGTTGGGGTAAGAGGAGGGATGAATGCCTCTCATTCTGCCACTGCTCGCCAGGCCCTATCTGGGGCCCTGGACTCCATGCCTGAGGTGGGGGCGGTTGTTTGGGGCTACAAGGAGGGAAGAATGCCCCAAACCATGCCACTGCCCATCTGGAGCCCTGGAATCCATGCCTTGGGGCATGGGGCGGTAGGAGGAGGAGGAATGGAGTCCCACATAACAACTGATGATGAGGGCGCACTACCATGTGGGCTCCCTCAGGTGACCAATTGAGACCTGGTCCCCTCACCGAGTGCAAAATGGGCAAATGACAGATGGAATTCAAAACAATGTCATACATTCACCCCAGGACACAGATCCGAATCCATCATTTATTTGCTCTCCATGCCATTCCAGTTTGGACTCAACCGCTTGCAACCTCAGACAATGGATCGACGACTGCGCCAACAGCCTTGCCCCGATCAAGAAACCCTCCAACAGACACACCAGCAAGAAAGCCAGCTGGTTCACTGAGGACCTCCAGGCCTCCAAGCAAACCTGCCGAAAGTTAGAGAAGAAATGACATCGCGAACAGACACCGGACAGCTACGCAGCCCACAAGAACGCCACCCGCAGACACCATCACCTCATCAAATCCGCCTAAAGGACCTCCTTCAAAGACCGCCTAGACAGCAACGCACACAACAGCAAAGAACTCATCAACATCGTGAAGGAACTCTCCAACCCCAGCTCCAACACCAACGACGTCCCACCCTCACAAGCCCTGTGCAACTCACTGGCCACCTTCTTCCATTGCAAGATCGCAGACATCACCACTGCTCACCAGGGGGGGGCGAGGCACTCAGAGCAGCTCTTTCACCACTGCTCACCGGGGGGGACGGGTTCTCAGAGCAGCTCTTTCACCACTGCTCATCTGGGGGGCAGGCTATCAGAGCAGCTCTTTCACCGCTGCTCACCAGGGGGGTGGGGGACAGGTTCTCAGAGCAGCTATTTCACCACTGCTCACCAGGGGGGTGGGGGACAGGCTCTCAGAGCAGCTCTTTCACCACTGCTCACCAGGGGGGTGGGGGACAGGCTCTCAGAGCAGCTCTTTCACCACTGGTCACCAGGGGGGTGGACAGGCTCTCTGAGCAGCTCTTTCACCACTGCTCACCGGGGGGTGACGGGGACAGGCTCTCAGAGCAGCTCTTTCACCACTGCTCACCAGGGGGATGAGGCTCTCAGAGCAGCTCTTCACCACTGCTCACCGGGGGGTGGACAGGCTCTCAGAGCAGCTCTTTCACCACTGCTCACCGGGGGGTGGGAGGGACAGGCTTTCAGAGCAGCTCTTTCACCACTGCTCACTGGGGGGGTGGGACAGGCTCTCAGAGCAGCTCTTTCCTCACTGCTCACCAGGGGGAGGCACAGGCTCTCAGAGCAGCTCTTTCACCACTGCTCACCAGGGGGGGACAGGCTCTCAGAGCAGCTCTTTCACCACTGCTCACCAGGGGGGGTGAGGCTCTCAGAGCAGCTCTTTCCTCACTGCTCACCAGGGGGGGGCACAGGCTCTCAGAGCAGCTCTTTCACCACTGCTCACCAGGGGGGTGAGGCTCTCAGAGCAGCTCTTTCAACACTGCTCACCTGGGGGTGGACAGGCTCTCAGAGCAGCTCTTTCACCACTGCTCACCAGGGGGGCAGGCTCTCAGAGCAGCTCTTTCACCACTGCTCACCGGGGAGGGGGGGGGCAGGCTCTCAGAGCAGCTCTTTCACCACTGCTCACCGGGGGGTACAGGCTCTCAGAGCAGCTCTTTCACCACTGCTCACCGGGGAGGGGGGGGACAGGCTCTCAGAGCAGCTCTTTCACCACTGCTCACCGGGGGGGACAGGCTCTCAGAGCAGCTCTTTCACCACTGCTCATGGCGGGTACAGGCTCTCAAAGTAGCTCTTTCACCACTGCTCACCGGGGGGGGGGGCAGGCTCTCAGAGCAGCTCTTTCAACACTGCTCACCGGGGGGGGGGGGCAGGCTCTCAGAGCAGCTCTTTCACCACTGCTCACCAGGGGTGTGGACAGGCTCTCAGAGCAGCTCTTTCACCACTGCTCACCTGGGGGGGGGCAGGCTCTCAGAGCAGCTCTTTCACCACTGCTCACCAGGGGTGTGGACAGGCTCTCAGAGCAGCTCTTTCACCACTGTTTACCAGGGGGGGACAGGCTCTCAGAGCAGCTCTTTCACCACTGCTGTGAGAAGTTGGCCTGGTAGGGGATGTTTCCAATTCTGGAACCACCTATTATCAGACCAAACAATCCCTTATGGTGTCTGGTTGTAAGTCAACCTTATTAGACAAGCTATCCTAGGGGTAGCATGGACTAAGCAGCCTAAAGGCTTAACTTAAGAGGTCGTGTTAAGCGAGCTGTTTTACCACATACAATCCTGTAATACCAAATGAAAGGACACCACACAAGTATATATTATAAAAATATATGTGTTTATTACTAAAAACAATCCCCAGTATTCTTTATGAATAAAGGGGCACAAGCGTTAAATCAAAAAGCACTGTTTAAACATACAAGTTGCACAATTATGGATGAGGGCGGGTGGCCACTCAAACCATATACTAAACAAGTGGTATAAGAAAGGCCACTCGAGCAGTGGTTAGGCCTAGGGCCTAGGGAATCGCTGGGAGCAGTCAGGACAAGCAATGCTGAAGTCGGGAATGGCCCTCGGGATTCGGGAGATGTGCGGAAAGCGCACGCATGCACCAATGTTAACCAATGGTGCGTAAAAGTCAAAGAGTTAAAGTTTAAGGACACTTCCGCTGAACCTAGAGGAACAAAACTTAACACACAGACCCTAGAGGTGTGCACCAGTGTGGGAACACCGGCGGAGCAAAGTTACCTCACCCACAGGAAGTGGGTGCACAGGGTCGAAGTGGCGTCGGGTTTTGACACGCAGGCTCTTGGTGCTTGAAGCTGAAAGGGCTGCAGGCAGGGTGAAGACGAAGTGTCCGGTGGAGTCCAAGGGTGGACTCAAGTTGTAGAGTACCTGAAAGCAGAGGGGACAGAGTCTGGGTCACTCAGCAGTGACCAGGGTGGAACCAGGACGGAACCAGGCAATGTCGGGCGCAATCAGGTGGTCGTCGAGGAGCTTCTCTCCGCTGTCACGTGGGCTCTGGGGCATCTGCGACGTCCAGGAGCAGGTCACGATCTGTCCCACGCAGGCTCTCACCGTCGGTGCAGTCGGCTTCAAGTTTGGAGCAAACAAGCCTTGGTAAGAGCAATCCACGCAGGATCGGAAGATTGCTTCTCACTCGGACCAGGAAGGTCAGAGTCGGGGCTCCTTTTCAGGGGAGCTGGTGTGGATCTGGAGCAATCAGAATCACAAGTCTTCTTAGGTAGTTCGTCGGCACAGGGACCACAAGCCAGCTGGCAAGTGACCGGGCCAACGCATTGAGCCAAATCGTGCCAAAGGGCCCCACGCAACACTCGTCGAGTGTGGAGGGCTGAACTTCGGCTCAGGAGTAGCTCAGGGTGGGGGCTTCTCAAACCCCGGTGTACAGCTTCGAGGGTCACTCGTGGGCTGCACGGTCAGCGTCTCGTGGTCACTTCAAGATGGCGTGCCCCACGCTTCCGGTCGCCTCCACGGGTCTCAGCTTTGCAGGGACTGTGGATCGGGCTGTTAGAAGCTGGGCAGGCTTGATCTCGTCGATCTCAGTCGCTCGAGTTCCGGCGGGAACTGCAACTAAGTAGACGTCGAGGGCTGGATGGTGCCTGCTGCTGCAGGGTGGTCACTCCTTGACCACAAGGGAGATTCTTCGGGCTTCCACGTTGAGATGGAGGGCGAAGGGTCCAGAATATCGTTTCAAATGTTTCTTCCAGGAAATCTGATGTGCATTGGCACTGCTCCCACTCTTATTCGAATCTGGTGGGCGTGATTACCTGCTAGGTCCCCTCCTATGGGTGGGACCCAGGAAGTGGGTGGATACACCCCCTTCCTTTGATCCAGGCCGCCCTGGCACGAGGGCTGGAGTGCCCCAGAACCGGTTTGGCCGGATTATGCAAGGGGCAGCCTTGTGCGCCCCAGGCAGTGTCTGGTTTCTTTCAAACCTCCCTGCTACAATACACTATCTCCTGTCTGGAGGGCGGTGACACCCTCCTGTGACAGGAAACCCTTTGTCCAGGACCCCCTTGACTGGGTTTCGGTCAGCTCCAGGGGTCCAGACATTTGTCTGTGGCAGAGGCATCCATTTTGTGGATCTTAAGGCCTTTGGAGAAATCAACCGCATTAAACTGAAGTAACATGTCTTACCCCACTAGAGGGGTGGAATGCCATCCCCGTCGCCAGAACTGGCGAGGGGATGGTATTCCAAAGCGTATGACACCTTACACGACATGTTTTGATAAAGCCAAACCAGAGTTGCTAAATAACCGCGAGGATTATAAGGCACTTAATAGTATATGGTATGGCATTATCCTGAAACAGCTTAGGGATTTGTTCCCGACGGCTGCAGCCAGGCTCAGCTCATGCTAGAGCTCCATCTCACATAAAAACCATGCACCCAGCCTCCAGGATTGGTGAGGCCTGACTATAGGAGTGGCTCACAGGTTTACATGTGTCCAGATATAGGTTTAGACATAGGTATACTACATCTAAGCAAGGGGTGTGTACACCACCTTACCCCAGCTGAGTGATCAGCCAGTTGTGTCAATTTAAGAACCAGCCAGGGGTGGCAAAAGATATGCTGCAGCCCCTGGTAGGCCTTAGTGGCTCCTATGCCCTGTGCACCTATAGTGCATTCTACCGGGGCTGACAAGGAGTCCATTTCCAATTGTGGTATGTACCTAGGGTACATGGAATCCATTTTACAGAGAGAGCAGATGGCCTGGGGCCCTGATTAGCAGGGAACCAGGTCACCTAAGTCAAAAAACCAGCTAAACACAGGCAAAAAATCTGGGGTAACCATAGTCAGGTAGCCACCTTCCTACATAACCCCCCCCCAAACGAAAGGAGATAAGGCTATCCTTGGCCAGGTAAGCCTATATTGCCTGAGTGGCCATATAAGGAAGTACCTGCACTAGCATGGGTACCCCCTGTCTCATGGTCCACTAAGCAGTCCCTCACCCTTTGGGTATTAGAGGGTCTCCACCATAGGGAATCACTACCTTGGGTGTGTTTATGCAAAGTTAAAGGCTGGTTTGGATATGGAGTATTGAAGTTAGGCTCTACTAAGTTAGGGCTTGGCTTCCTCCAATTATCTTCCACCAGGTGTGCCTTTCTTTCTTTAACTGAGTTGCACTGTGCTCTCAGGGTCAGCCTCTGGCTACCTAAAGCTGGAGGCTGGGTCCCTCTGTTTGGCTTGCTGGAGGGACAGTTCAGGTTTGGGCCCCTTGGGTCCCAGGTTTGGCTGTGCCCAACAGAATCCATCTGTGGGAGGTCCCTAACTACTTTTAAGGGGGCTCCCTCAGGAGTTTTTAAAGTTTTCACCTTACTAGGGCTACTAGTTTTGGTGCACCTAATCTTTTGATGGGGGTGCTTTATTTGACAGGGGGCCCTCTGGGTCTCACTGTCCTTCTTGTCCTCTGCAGCCCTGGGCTGGCTAAGGCAAGGTAGAGAGGGGCAGGTTACCTGCTCCAGACTGGGTCCCACCTGAGAAGGGTCCACTGACATCAGAGGTTCTGTCAGGCTAGGCCCAACCACCTCTGGGGCAGCTCCTTCATCAGGGGTAAGATCAGTTCCCTGAGGAGGCTGATCCTGTCCTAAAGTCTGGTGAGGGGGAGATTTCTCTTCCTCCTCCATGCTCTCAGTTTGTGTGGAGTTATCCATCATTTCAGGTTTCACACCACACATGTCAGTTTGAGTTTGGGCTGTGGCCATCACAGCCCCACCAACCTTTTCAGGAGGAGACTCAGTTTGGGTTTCTGCTGTTATCATAACAGCTTTGCTATTCTGTTCAGGAAGAGCTTTTACAAAAGATGGGGCAGAGAGTTTCTCAGCCCTACGAACCTTTTCAGGAAGGACATCTTGGATTGGGGCTGTAGCCAGTACAGCCTCACTAACCTTTCCATGGGAATTCACCATTCTAGAATGGGTTTCCTGTTCAACCTCAGCCCAGGCTGAGATTTCTAAATCATTACCCAGTAGACAGTCCACAGGCAAGTTTGGTGACACTGCCACTCTCTTTGGGCCAGTGACACCTCCCCAGCTGAGACTTACTACTGCCATGGGATGATTTGTTTGGATGCCATCAATGTTTATTACCTGGTATGTGGCACCAGGTAAAAGTTGCTTAGAGGGGACTATGCCATCAGCCACCATGGTGATGCTAGCCCCTGTGTCTCTAAAAGCTTCAACTCTTAAACCATTGATGATGGGTTCTTGTCTATACTTGCTCAAAGTATTTGGGCAAGCAGAGAAGTTGGCAAACCCCATGCCAGCCTCATAAACAAGATCATTGGGTGATGGGGACCTGGATAGGCCAGGGTCCACCTGATTTCCAAAAGTAAACCCACCCAGATTCCTGGGTGTGCTTCCACTTCCTGGGGGATTACTGCTGACAGTAACAGGAGGTGTTGAAGCTGGCTTTGGAGGTATATTTTCTTTATTGTTATTCTTGGGACAACAGCTGTCTGTTTTGTCATGCCCCACCTGTTTACAGGGATAACAATAGGGTTTTTTCTCAGTTGAAGAAGTGTCTTGGGACCCACCCCCATCCTTGGAGTTTTGGGGCCCTGGGGAAGTCTTTTCTTTACTTTTATCCCCACCCTTATCTTGAGGCTTGGTAGACTCCTTCTTCTGGTTACTGTCCTGATTCTTAGGCCTAATCCTGGTTCTGACCCATTTGTCTGCCTTCTTTCCCAATTCTTGGGGAGAGGTCAGATCAGAGTCTACCAGGTGCTGGTGTAAGAGCTGGTTCTGACAATTACTTAGGATCTGCTCCCTCATAATCAAATTATACAATCCTGTGAAGTCATGTACTTTACTGCCATGTAGCCAACCCTCCAGAGCCTTAGTTGCACAATCAACAAAATCAGTCCAGTCCTGAGTCTGTGTCTTCTGGGTGTCTCTGAACTTCAACCTGTACTGTTCAGTGGTTAAGCCAAACCCATCTATCAGAACACTCTTCAGGACTTTGTAATTGTTTGCATCCTCATGTCTAACAGTGAGGAGCTTATCTCTCCCTTTCTCTGAAAAGGAGTACCATAAGATTGCTGCCCACTGTTCCTCAGGAACCTGCTGTACCATGCAGGCTCTCTCAAGAGCAGTCATCCACTTGTGGATGTCATCCCCTTCCTTGTAGGGGGGCACAATCTTTGTCAGGTTTCTACTATCATAGGACCTGGGTTTCTCTTTAGGAATATTGCTGCCACCAGTGGCATCTAAGCCACACAATCTTTGCTCTCTTGCCAAGGCAAGTCTAGCTTGAGCCAAGGCTACCTCCTCCCTCTCTATCTGGAGTTTGACAGCCCTCATTCTGGCCCTATGTTCTAACTTTTGAGAAGCACCCATGCTTCTCTGTGATTCTCTGGAGGCACTAGAAATATGAGAGTCCCCTGAGGGGGATCTCACTCTTCTGTTGCCTGGGAGAATAACATGTTGGGTTCTGGGGAGGTGCTGGCCCTCTCCATTCCCCAGTAGGTCCAAGTTGGCCTGGCTAAGCCTACCAACTGGAACCTGGCTACCCTGATCCTGTACTTCTAAGTCCTCAACATCTGAGTCCTCATCCAAGTCATCATCATCCTCCTCTTCAGGGGGATCAACTGCAGGGGGGTTCCCTCCAGTTCCTGTATCTAGGGAAGCTGCTTTTGCCTTCTCTAAGTCATCCTGTTCTAGGATTTCTACCAGGATTAGGCAGGTGGGGCTTCTGCCCCTTTTTAACCCTCTTGCTTTGCACAAGGCAATCAAGTCTCTGCGGGTTAGTTTGTCATATCCAAAAGTTGCCTGGGTAGGGTCAACTGTCACAGGACTAGACCCTGAGGCCTTTCCTGTGTCAGACATGGTTACTAGTGAGGTGTAAGTGGTGCACTTACCTACACTAAGTGTTTTCCTACTGGACCTTGCTAGTGAGTTGTAGTCAGGGGTGTGCTACTCCCTTCAACCTACAACTACTAAGTTCAGTAGAACTTAATATGCTAAGCTTTTGATTTTATATGTACCTAGGGGTACTTGATGTGATCTTTCAATTTGATATAAAGATTGCAATGGTAAAACAACAGCAAGCTCAAATCCGCACCGCTGCTCACCAATGTGAGAAGTTGGCCTGGTAGGGGATGTTTCCAATTCTGGAACCACCTACTACCTGACCAAACAATCCCCTTATGGTGTCTGGTTGTAAGTCAACCTTATTAGACAAGCTATCCTAGGGGTAGCATGGACTAAGCAGCCTAAAGGCTTAACTTAAGAGGTCGTGTTAAGCGAGCTGTTTTACCACATACAATCCTGTAATACCAAATGAAAGGACACCACACAAGTATATATTATAAAAATATATGTGTTTATTACTAAAAACAATCCCCAGTATTCTTTATGAATAAAGGGGCACAAGCGTTAAATCAAAAAGCACTGTTTAAACATACAAGTTGCACAATTATGGATGAGGGCGGGTGGCCACTCAAACCATATACTAAACAAGTGGTATAAGAAAGGCCACTCGAGCAGTGGTTAGGCCTAGGGCCTAGGGAATCGCTGGGAGCAGTCAGGACAAGCAATGCTGAAGTCGGGAATGGCCCTCGGGATTCGGGAGATGTGCGGAAAGCGCACGCATGCACCAATGTTAACCAATGGTGCGTAAAAGTCAAAGAGTTAAAGTTTAAGGACACTTCCGCTGAACCTAGAGGAACAAAACTTAACACACAGACCCTAGAGGTGTGCACCAGTGTGGGAACACCGGCGGAGCAAAGTTACCTCACCCACAGGAAGTGGGTGCACAGGGTCGAAGTGGCGTCGGGTTTTGACACCCAGGCTCTTGGTGCTTGAAGCTGAAAGGGCTGCAGGCAGGGTGAAGACGAAGTGTCCGGTGGAGTCCAAGGGTGGACTCAAGTTGTAGAGTACCTGAAAGCAGAGGGGACAGAGTCTGGGTCACTCAGCAGTGACCAGGGTGGAACCAGGACGGAACCAGGCAATGTCGGGCGCAATCAGGTGGTCGTCGAGGAGCTTCTCTCCGCTGTCACGTGGGCTCTGGGGCATCTGCGACGTCCAGGAGCAGGTCACGATCTGTCCCACGCAGGCTCTCACCGTCGGTGCAGTCGGCTTCAAGTTTGGAGCAAACAAGCCTTGGTAAGAGCAATCCACGCAGGATCGGAAGATTGCTTCTCACTCGGACCAGGAAGATCAGAGTCGGGGCTCCTTTTCAGGGGAGCTGGTGTGGATCTGGAGCAACCAGAATCACAAGTCTTCTTAGGTAGTTCGTCGGCACAGGGACCACAAGCCAGCTGGCAAGTGACCGGGCCAACGCGTTGAGCCAAATCGTGCCAAAGGGCCCCACGCAACACTCGTCGAGTGTGGAGGGCTGAACTTCGGCTCAGGAGTAGCTCAGGGTGGGGGCTTCTCAAACTCCGGTGTACAGCTTCGAGGGTCACTCGTGGGCTGCACGGTCAGCGTCTCGTGGTCACTTCCAGATGGCGTGCCCCACGCTTCCGGTCGCCTCCACGGGTCTCAGCTTTGCAGGGACTGTGGATCGGGCTGTTAGAAGCTGGGCAGGCTTGATCTCGTCGATCTCAGTCGCTCGAGTTCCGGCGGGAACTGCAACTAAGTAGACGTCGAGGGCTGGATGGTGCCTGCTGCTGCAGGGTGGTCACTCCTTGACCACAAGGGAGATTCTTCGGGCTTCCACGTTGAGATGGAGGGCGAAGGGTCCAGAATATCGTTTCAAATGTTTCTTCCAGGAAATCTGATGTGCATTGGCACTGCTCCCACTCTTATTCGAATCTGGTGGGCGTGATTACCTGCTAGGTCCCCTCCTATGGGTGGGACCCAGGAAGTGGGTGGATACACCCCCTTCCTTTGATCCAGGCCGCCCTGGCACGAGGGCTGGAGTGCCCCAGAACCGGTTTGGCCGGATTATGCAAGGGGCAGCCTTGTGCGCCCCAGGCAGTGTCTGGTTTCTTTCAAACCTCCCTGCTACAATACACTATCTCCTGTCTGGAGGGCGGTGACACCCTCCTGTGACAGGAAACCCTTTGTCCAGGACCCCCTTGACTGGGTTTCGGTCAGCTCCAGGGGTCCAGACATTTGTCTGTGGCAGAGGCATCCATTTTGTGGATCTTAAGGCCTTTGGAGAAATCAACCGCATTAAAGTGAAGTAACATGTCTTACCCCTCTAGAGGGGTGGAATGCCATCCCCGTCGCCAGAACTGGCGAGGGGATGGTATTCCAAAGCGTATGACACCTTACACGACATGTTTTGATAAAGCCAAACCAGAGTTGCTAAATAACCGCGAGGATTATAAGGCACTTAATAGTATATGGTATGGCATTATCCTGAAACAGCTTAGGGATTTGTTCCCGACGGCTGCAGCCAGGCTCAGCTCATGCTAGAGCTCCATCTCACATAAAAACCATGCACCCAGCCTCCAGGATTGGTGAGGCCTGACTATAGGAGTGGCTCACAGGTTTACATGTGTCCAGATATAGGTTTAGACATAGGTATACTACATCTAAGCAAGGGGTGTGTACACCACCTTACCCCAGCTGAGTGATCAGCCAGTTGTGTCAATTTAAGAACCAGCCAGGGGTGGCAAAAGATATGCTGCAGCCCCTGGTAGGCCTTAGTGGCTCCTATGCCCTGTGCACCTATAGTGCATTCTACCGGGGCTGACAAGGAGTCCATTTCCAATTGTGGTATGTACCTAGGGTACATGGAATCCATTTTACAGAGAGAGCAGATGGCCTGGGGCCCTGATTAGCAGGGAACCAGGTCACCTAAGTCAAAAAACCAGCTAAACACAGGCAAAAAATCTGGGGTAACCATAGTCAGGTAGCCACCTTCCTACATAACCCCCCCCCAAACGAAAGGAGATAAGGCTATCCTTGGCCAGGTAAGCCTATATTGCCTGAGTGGCCATATAAGGAAGTACCTGCACTAGCATGGGTACCCCCTGTCTCATGGTCCACTAAGCAGTCCCTCACCCTTTGGGTATTAGAGGGTCTCCACCATAGGGAATCACTACCTTGGGTGTGTTTATGCAAAGTTAAAGGCTGGTTTGGATATGGAGTATTGAAGTTAGGCTCTACTAAGTTAGGGCTTGGCTTCCTCCAATTATCTTCCACCAGGTGTGCCTTTCTTTCTTTAACTGAGTTGCACTGTGCTCTCAGGGTCAGCCTCTGGCTACCTAAAGCTGGAGGCTGGGTCCCTCTGTTTGGCTTGCTGGAGGGACAGTTCAGGTTTGGGCCCCTTGGGTCCCAGGTTTGGCTGTGCCCAACAGAATCCATCTGTGGGAGGTCCCTAACTACTTTTAAGGGGGCTCCCTCAGGAGTTTTTAAAGTTTTCACCTTACTAGGGCTACTAGTTTTGGTGCACCTAATCTTTTGATGGGGGTGCTTTATTTGACAGGGGGCCCTCTGGGTCTCACTGTCCTTCTTGTCCTCTGCAGCCCTGGGCTGGCTAAGGCAAGGTAGAGAGGGGCAGGTTACCTGCTTCAGACTGGGTCCCACCTGAGAAGGGTCCACTGACATCAGAGGTTCTGTCAGGCTAGGCCCAACCACCTCTGGGGCAGCTCCTTCATCAGGGGTAAGATCAGTTCCCTGAGGAGGCTGATCCTGTCCTAAAGTCTGGTGAGGGGGAGATTTCTCTTCCTCCTCCATGCTCTCAGTTTGTGTGGAGTTATCCATCATTTCAGGTTTCACACCACACATGTCAGTTTGAGTTTGGGCTGTGGCCATCACAGCCCCACCAACCTTTTCAGGAGGAGACTCAGTTTGGGTTTCTGCTGTTATCATAACAGCTTTGCTATTCTGTTCAGGAAGAGCTTTTACAAAAGATGGGGCAGAGAGTTTCTCAGCCCTACGAACCTTTTCAGGAAGGACATCTTGGATTGGGGCTGTAGCCAGTACAGCCTCACTAACCTTTCCATGGGAATTCACCATTCTAGAATGGGTTTCCTGTTCAACCTCAGCCCAGGCTGAGATTTCTAAATCATTACCCAGTAGACAGTCCACAGGCAAGTTTGGTGACACTGCCACTCTCTTTGGGCCAGTGACACCTCCCCAGCTGAGACTTACTACTGCCATGGGATGATTTGTTTGGATGCCATCAATGTTTATTACCTGGTATGTGGCACCAGGTAAAAGTTGCTTAGAGGGGACTATGCCATCAGCCACCATGGTGATGCTAGCCCCTGTGTCTCTAAAAGCTTCAACTCTTAAACCATTGATGATGGGTTCTTGTCTATACTTGCTCAAAGTATTTGGGCAAGCAGAGAAGTTGGCAAACCCCATGCCAGCCTCATAAACAAGATCATTGGGTGATGGGGACCTGGATAGGCCAGGGTCCACCTGATTTCCAAAAGTAAACCCACCCAGATTCCTGGGTGTGCTTCCACTTCCTGGGGGATTACTGCTGACAGTAACAGGAGGTGTTGAAGCTGGCTTTGGAGGTATATTTTCTTTATTGTTATTCTTGGGACAACAGCTGTCTGTTTTGTCATGCCCCACCTGTTTACAGGGATAACAATAGGGTTTTTTCTCAGTTGAAGAAGTGTCTTGGGACCCACCCCCATCCTTGGAGTTTTGGGGCCCTGGGGAAGTCTTTTCTTTACTTTTATCCCCACCCTTATCTTGAGGCTTGGTAGACTCCTTCTTCTGGTTACTGTCCTGATTCTTAGGCCTAATCCTGGTTCTGACCCATTTTTCTGCCTTCTTTCCCAATTCTTGGGGAGAGGTCAGATCAGAGTCTACCAGGTGCTGGTGTAAGAGCTGGTTCTGACAATTACTTAGGATCTGCTCCCTCATAATCAAATTATACAATCCTGTGAAGTCATGTACTTTACTGCCATGTAGCCAACCCTCCAGAGCCTTAGTTGCACAATCAACAAAATCAGTCCAGTCCTGAGTCTGTGTCTTCTGGGTGTCTCTGAACTTCAACCTGTACTGTTCAGTGGTTAAGCCAAACCCATCTATCAGAACACTCTTCAGGACTTTGTAATTGTTTGCATCCTCATGTCTAACAGTGAGGAGCTTATCTCTCCCTTTCTCTGAAAAGGAGTACCATAAGATTGCTGCCCACTGTTCCTCAGGAACCTGCTGTACCATGCAGGCTCTCTCAAGAGCAGTCATCCACTTGTGGATGTCATCCCCTTCCTTGTAGGGGGGCACAATCTTTGTCAGGTTTCTACTATCATAGGACCTGGGTTTCTCTTTAGGAATATTGCTGCCACCAGTGGCATCTAAGCCACACAATCTTTGCTCTCTTGCCAAGGCAAGTCTAGCTTGAGCCAAGGCTACCTCCTCCCTCTCTATCTGGAGTTTGACAGCCCTCATTCTGGCCCTATGTTCTAACTTTTGAGAAGCACCCATGCTTCTCTGTGATTCTCTGGAGGCACTAGAAATATGAGAGTCCCCTGAGGGGGATCTCACTCTTCTGTTGCCTGGGAGAATAACATGTTGGGTTCTGGGGAGGTGCTGGCCCTCTCCATTCCCCAGTAGGTCCAAGTTGGCCTGGCTAAGCCTACCAACTGGAACCTGGCTACCCTGATCCTGTACTTCTAAGTCCTCAACATCTGAGTCCTCATCCAAGTCATCATCATCCTCCTCTTCAGGGGGATCAACTGCAGGGGGGTTCCCTCCAGTTCCTGTATCTAGGGAAGCTGCTTTTGCCTTCTCTAAGTCATCCTGTTCTAGGATTTCTACCAGGATTAGGCAGGTGGGGCTTCTGCCCCTTTTTAACCCTCTTGCTTTGCACAAGGCAATCAAGTCTCTGCGGGTTAGTTTGTCATATCCAAAAGTTGCCTGGGTAGGGTCAACTGTCACAGGACTAGACCCTGAGGCCTTTCCTGTGTCAGACATGGTTACTAGTGAGGTGTAAGTGGTGCACTTACCTACACTAAGTGTTTTCCTACTGGACCTTGCTAGTGAGTTGTAGTCAGGGGTGTGCTACTCCCTTCAACCTACAACTACTAAGTTCAGTAGAACTTAATATGCTAAGCTTTTGATTTTATATGTACCTAGGGGTACTTGATGTGATCTTTCAATTTGATATAAAGATTGCAATGGTAAAACAACAGCAAGCTCAAATCCGCACCGCTGCTCACCAATGTGAGAAGTTGGCCTGGTAGGGGATGTTTCCAATTCTGGAACCACCTACTACCTGACCAAACAATCCCCTTATGGTGTCTGGTTGTAAGTCAACCTTATTAGACAAGCTATCCTAGGGGTAGCATGGACTAAGCAGCCTAAAGGCTTAACTTAAGAGGTCGTGTTAAGCGAGCTGTTTTACCACATACAATCCTGTAATACCAAATGAAAGGACACCACACAAGTATATATTATAAAAATATATGTGTTTATTACTAAAAACAATCCCCAGTATTCTTTATGAATAAAGGGGCACAAGCGTTAAATCAAAAAGCACTGTTTAAACATACAAGTTGCACAATTATGGATGAGGGCGGGTGGCCACTCAAACCATATACTAAACAAGTGGTATAAGAAAGGCCACTCGAGCAGTGGTTAGGCCTAGGGCCTAGGGAATCGCTGGGAGCAGTCAGGACAAGCAATGCTGAAGTCGGGAATGGCCCTCGGGATTCGGGAGATGTGCGGAAAGCGCACGCATGCACCAATGTTAACCAATGGTGCGTAAAAGTCAAAGAGTTAAAGTTTAAGGACACTTCCGCTGAACCTAGAGGAACAAAACTTAACACACAGACCCTAGAGGTGTGCACCAGTGTGGGAACACCGGCGGAGCAAAGTTACCTCACCCACAGGAAGTGGGTGCACAGGGTCGAAGTGGCGTCGGGTTTTGACACGCAGGCTCTTGGTGCTTGAAGCTGAAAGGGCTGCAGGCAGGGTGAAGACGAAGTGTCCGGTGGAGTCCAAGGGTGGACTCAAGTTGTAGAGTACCTGAAAGCAGAGGGGACAGAGTCTGGGTCACTCAGCAGTGACCAGGGTGGAACCAGGACGGAACCAGGCAATGTTGGGCGCAATCAGGTGGTCGTCGAGGAGCTTCTCTCCGCTGTCACGTGGGCTCTGGGGCATCTGCGACGTCCAGGAGCAGGTCACGATCTGTCCCACACAGGCTCTCACCGTCGGTGCAGTCGGCTTCAAGTTTGGAGCAAACAAGCCTTGGTAAGAGCAATCCACGCAGGATCGGAAGATTGCTTCTCACTCGGACCAGAAAGGTCAGAGTCGGGGCTCCTTTTCAGGGGAGCTGGTGTGGATCTGGAGCAACCAGAATCACAAGTCTTCTTAGGTAGTTCGTCGGCACAGGGACCACAAGCCAGCTGGCAAGTGACCGGGCCAACGCGTTGAGCCAAATCGTGCCAAAGGGCCCCACGCAACACTCGTCGAGTGTGGAGGGCTGAACTTCGGCTCAGGAGTAGCTCAGGGTGGGGGCTTCTCAAACCCCGGTGTACAGCTTCGAGGGTCACTCGTGGGCTGCACGGTCAGCGTCTCGTGGTCACTTCAAGATGGCGTGCCCCACGCTTCCGGTCGCCTCCACGGGTCTCAGCTTTGCAGGGACTGTGGATCGGGCTGTTAGAAGCTAGGCAGGCTTAATCTCGTCGATCTCAGTCGCTCGAGTTCCGGCGGGAACTGCAACTAAGTAGACGTCGAGGGCTGGATGGTGCCTGCTGCTGCAGGGTGGTCACTCCTTGACCACAAGGGAGATTCTTCGGGCTTCCACGTTGAGATGGAGGGCGAAGGGTCCAGAATATCGTTTCAAATGTTTCTTCCAGGAAATCTGATGTGCATTGGCACTGCTCCCACTCTTATTCGAATCTGGTGGGCGTGATTACCTGCTAGGTCCCCTCCTATGGGTGGGACCCAGGAAGTGGGTGGATACACCCCCTTCCTTTGATCCAGGCCGCCCTGGCACGAGGGCTGGAGTGCCCCAGAACCGGTTTGGCCGGATTATGCAAGGGGCAGCCTTGTGCGCCCCAGGCAGTGTCTGGTTTCTTTCAAACCTCCCTGCTACAATACACTATCTCCTGTCTGGAGGGCGGTGACACCCTCCTGTGACAGGAAACCCTTTGTCCAGGACCCCCTTGACTGGGTTTCGGTCAGCTCCAGGGGTCCAGACATTTGTCTGTGGCAGAGGCATCCATTTTGTGGATCTTAAGGCCTTTGGAGAAATCAACCGCATTAAAGTGAAGTAACATGTCTTACCCCTCTAGAGGGGTGGAATGCCATCCCCGTCGCCAGAACTGGCGAGGGGATGGTATTCCAAAGCGTATGACACCTTACACGACATGTTTTGATAAAGCCAAACCAGAGTTGCTAAATAACCGCGAGGATTATAAGGCACTTAATAGTATATGGTATGGCATTATCCTGAAACAGCTTAGGGATTTGTTCCCGACGGCTGCAGCCAGGCTCAGCTCATGCTAGAGCTCCATCTCACATAAAAACCATGCACCCAGCCTCCAGGATTGGTGAGGCCTGACTATAGGAGTGGCTCACAGGTTTACATGTGTCCAGATATAGGTTTAGACATAGGTATACTACATCTAAGCAAGGGGTGTGTACACCACCTTACCCCAGCTGAGTGATCAGCCAGTTGTGTCAATTTAAGAACCAGCCAGGGGTGGCAAAAGATATGCTGCAGCCCCTGGTAGGCCTTAGTGGCTCCTATGCCCTGTGCACCTATAGTGCATTCTACCGGGGCTGACAAGGAGTCCATTTCCAATTGTGGTATGTACCTAGGGTACATGGAATCCATTTTACAGAGAGAGCAGATGGCCTGGGGCCCTGATTAGCAGGGAACCAGGTCACCTAAGTCAAAAAACCAGCTAAACACAGGCAAAAAATCTGGGGTAACCATAGTCAGGTAGCCACCTTCCTACAGCTGCTCACCAGGGGTGTGGGGGACAGGCTCTCAGAGCAGCTCTTTCACCACTGGTCACCAGGGGGGTGGACAGACTCTCAGAGCAGCTCTTTCCTCACTGCTCACCGGGGGGAAGAGGCTCTCAGAGCAGCTCTTTCACCACTGCTCACCGGGGAGTGGGTGGGACAGGCTCTCAGAGCAGCTCTTTCACCACTGGTCACCAGGGGGAAGAGGCTCTCAGAGCAGCTCTTTCACCACTGCTCACCAGGGGGAAGAGGCTCTCAGAGCAGCTTTTTCACCACTGCTCACCGGGGGGTGGGTGGGACAGGCTCTCAGAGCAGCTCTTTCACCACTGCTCACCGGGGGGCAGGCTCTCAGAGCAGCTCTTTCACCACTGCTCACCAGGGGGTGGTGAGGCCCTCAGAGCAGCTCTTTCAACACTGCTCACCAGGAGGTGGACAGGCTCTCAGAGCAGCTCTTTCACCACTGCTCATGGCAGGATCTCAGAGCAGCACTTTCACCACTGCTCACCAGGGGGAGGGGGGACAGGCTCTCAGAGCAGCTCTTTCACCACTGCTCACCAGGCAGGGGGGAGGGGGACATAAATAGGCTCTCAGAGCAGCTCGTCTTGCACCACTGCTCACCTGGATCCTGTCTGGGGCGGGGGTAGTGGAGGTGGTTTAAGATGAGGGATGAATGCCCCACATGCTGCTACTGTTCACCAGGTGCGACCTCAGAGGTGGGGGAGGATGTTGGGGGTAGGAGAGGTGGGTTGAATGCCCCACGTCCTGCCACTGCTCACCAGGCCCTATCTGGGGCGGGGGGAGGTTGGGATAAGGGGAGGGTTGAATGCCCCACGTCCTGCCACTGCTCACCAGGTCCTGCCAGGGGTTGGGGGATGATGTTGGGGTAAGAGGAGGGATGAATGCCTCTCATTCTGCCACTGCTCACCAGGTCCTATCTGGGGCAGGGGGAGGTTGGGGTAAGAGGAGGGATGAATGCCCCACGTCCTGCCACTGCTCACCAGGCCCTATCTGGGGCGGGGGGAGGTTGGGATAAGGGGAGGGTTGAATGCCCCACGTCCTGCCACTGCTCACCAGGTCCTGCCAGGGGTTGGGGGATGATGTTGGGGTAAGAGGAGGGATGAATGCCTCTCATTCTGCCACTGCTCACCAGGTCCTATCTGGGGCAGGGGGAGGTTGGGGTAAGAGGAGGGCTGAATGCCTCACATCCTGCCACTGCTCACCAGGTCCTGCCAGGGGTTGGGGGATGATGTTGGGGTAAGAGGAGGGTTGAATGCCTCTCATTCTGCCACTGCTCGCCAGGCCCTATCTGGGGCCCTGGACTCCATGCCTGAGGTGGGAGAGGGTGTTGGGGTAGGAGGAGGGATGAATGCCTGACATCCCGTTAATGAACACCAGGTCCTGACTGTGAGCAGGGGTGGGGGAGGTTGTTTGGGGCTACAAGGAGGGAAGAATGCCCCAAACCATGCCACTGCCCATCTGGAGCCCTGGAATCCATGCCTTGGGGCATGGGGCGGTAGGAGGAGGAGGAATGGAGTCCCACATAACAACTGATGATGAGGGAGCACTACCATGTGGGCTCCCTCAGGTGACCAATTGAGACCTGGTCCCCTCACCGAGTGCAAAATGGGCAAATGACAGATGGAATTCAAAACAATGTCATACATTCACCCCAGGACACAGATCCGAATCCATCATTTATTTGCTCTCCATGCCATTCCAGTTTGGACTCAACCATATGCAAATCAGTATTGACCCTGTGCCTCATGGGAACAGTCCAGACAGAACTGCCAGGCCAGGTCCTCCCTGGACAGTTCTTATAATATGCCCCTGAGTCACCATACCACATCAGTACCTCTGGACATCAATCCAGACTAGCCCATAGTGCCTCACTTGCCCTCCTATCCTTTCCAGAGGTTGCTGCAAATTCTGCGCCCGAGGCGCTTAAAAGTGACGAGAGCCCCCGCGTCGCGGGACCACGCGCGGGTCACGTTGGGCCAAGGGCGGGCCCGTTTAAGCCCGTTGTTGCCCGTAGGAGACCGAACTGGGCCTACTGTCTAACGCCTACTCTGGGAGGTGTAAGTATTTGATGACCTTATATTCCACCATTGGGGGTAATGGCGAGTCGTCGAGGTATGAAACCAACAACGGCAGGGCATGTAGCCGGGAACTTGAACCAATTAATTTTGCGGGCATCTTCGGTTCTGGAAAAAGAAATATCTATCACAGAACGCCGTCTTTCTCTGGATCCGGCTTTCTCTAAGAGATCCTCGCGGGGTCCTTTGGCTCAATCCCGTACTCCAGAATTTGTTCCCCACACTGGGGTCAATGCAGGGCAACCAGGAGCGTTAAAACCGTTGAGTGGGAACCTGACAAATTTGGAAGGTGGGAACGACTGTCTAACGAATATTGTGATACTTGAGAAGGCAGTAATTGCTGGGGAAGATTCAAGTAACATTTTGGAGTCTAATACCCTCAAAGAAGGAGCCATCCCAAAAGGGAAGCGGACGGGGGCCCCACTACGGGGTAGAAGACCAAAGCAGTCCAAACCCAACATTTCTCAAAGGGCTTCCACCCCAGAGCCAATAGAAAATGAACACCTCCCTTTAAGTGATCCCAGAGTAGATGCTAGTACTACACCCATATTTCCCTTTAATGAAGAATTGCTTTTGGAAAAACTAAGTGTCCTAATGGCTTCTATGCTTCTGCCCCTAGAAGGAAGACTGTCCTCGATTGAACAAAGGCTAGTGACTATAGAGGAGCTGGTAAAAAAGAGCAAGGCCTATATGGAAAATGTGATGACTAAAACGGTACAACCCATGGTAAGAACTGCAGTAGTCGCTACTAGCCCTGCACATCCAATGATATGTCCCTCAAACCCACCCCGTGGCAAGTCCAATTCAACTACCCAGATTGGTAGGACCTTGTAACTACGACAAAGACACCGCTGACGAACTGCGACGTGCAGAAGTGCTAAAATCGAAATCTCCAGTAAAAAATCTCCTCAAGCCAACTGAAGGATGGAAATCCTAACTTAGACTTGCAACGGACAGATCTTCCGCCAGAAAGTACACCCTATGTCATTGCATTAGTTGGGGTCCCCAAACTGGATACAAACAGAACTGAAACTTATATGGAATTAAAAAACAAAGTAATCCATTGGCTGAATATAAACAGGCCCCTGCCAAGTAATGTACGAAGCCAGATTCTGTTTGCTAGAAGAGTCAGCTGGGTTGGATGTAGACCAAAAGACGTGGATGGGGATTGTATTGTGATTAATTTCAAGGATTGTAGGGCAGTTGATCATGTTTGTAGGGGTTCTCTTAGGAATTCCGATACAACAATTCAATCATTGGGGCTAGGTTATTTTTACCCTCGTCCAACTTTCATCCCTATCCCTTTCTGTCCTGATAATCATAGTGATTGGCAAATTCAATCTGGAACTAGGGATGAAGCAGGAGGACATGGTAGGAGGCGGGGTAATGAGTATCAGTTGGGGTTCCCTGTAAGTAATAGGTTTAGTGGACTGGAACAGGTGGACTGACCATTATCGCTTCCATCTAAACCTTTACACACTATTCAGGAGATGGTGAGGATTGAAAATAAAGGTGGGATCGTTGGATCTAAAGAACTTTTAGTGTCTAGAGGGGAAGGTGAGAATGTTAAAGGAAGTTTCTATCTGGGTGCTACCGATGCAGATGTTGATTATGATGGCCAAGTGACATTGGAGGATAAAACTATAGTACCCACTGCCACTGGAGGCAGCCCTCAACTATCACCTCCTGCGCGCATGCTAAGTAATCTAAAGGGTAGACCGGAGAGCTAGGTTATACAGTTAACTGAGGGGATTGGGCCTGGGGGGCCAACAGGGGGCCTTAAAGTGTTGTCCTGGAACATCGCTGGCTTGTCGGCAAAACTAGATTCACTGGAGTGGTGTGCTTTTGTCGACCTCCATGGGATCTTTTTATTCCAGGAGACATGGGCTGTTACTCCTATCCATAGAATGGGATATCTATCTTTCCATGAGCCAGCTACTAAGTGCCCAAAAGGTAGACCTTTGTATCTGGGTAGGGACACATCTAGGATTCACGCAAAAAGAGTTGTTACTAACTCCCCCGATATAAAATGTATCCTGTTGACCCACAATAACATTCAGAAACTAGCACTTATTAACATCTACTCTCGGTCAACACGGTATGCTGGTACCTCTCAAACCCTGGATTCCCTGACATTGCTTCTGAACTCTCTCCCGGGTGATGTTGTATTCATGATCGGTGGAGATTTTAACTGTCATTATGAGCCTTTAAACGGCGTGCAACCGATCACTACTGAAGAAGGCGAAACCTGGTTCGTCCCAGCCTCAAATATGTATCCAGTAAAGAGCTGGTCCCCACTGGTACTGCAAATGATTTCCCTTACCCACATGTTCTCCTTAAGGGCGTGTAATGGGAGGTTTCAGGGTGATAACCCAGGTCAGACAACGTACAGAGGACTGGGTCATGCATCAGTTATTGACTACATCTTAGTTAGTATAGAGGTGTGGCAAAAAATCTTAGATTTCTGTGTTACCCAGTGAATGGAAAGTGGCCATAATCCACTAGTTATTCTGATGGATTACTTCATGCCAGAAGCAGAACAAAGTATGGAAAGCTCCCCAAGTAGGGAAATTAGAATTGTAGATGGAGGGAGGTGTATACGTTGGGCGACCATCAAACATTCTGGGGATAATATGGCAAAACTATATGAAAATATAATCCCTTTTCTCGAAAAAGCGAGTAAAGCACAAGCGCAAGGGAACTCCATCCGAAGTGGGGTATGTGTGGACTTAGGTAAACTTCATCAGGATTTAGTGGTATCCCTCAAGGCTTTCTTTTATAACACAAAGCCTCTTAAGCACAAATCTTTGGGCGATAGTAGCCCCTGGTATAACAGGGGTTGTAGGAAAGCAAAGTGCGAATTGCTCATGGCTCTCAAACAAGGAAATAGGGCATGCGTTGTAGAAGCAAGGCATGCCTACAAACGAATTATTTTTAACGCAAAATCAGAGTGGGAAGTAGAACGTTGGCAGGCAATTAAGTCTGCCTTTGAAGCGAAGGACCCGCGGACCTTCTGGAACCTTGTCCATACAGGGAAACCAGAGGGCAAGTCTACCATTGATATAAATATCTCTGAGGAAGCATGGCGCCTTTATTTTAGAGACTTGTACTCAAATTTAGTATCTGAGGCAAGTGAACTCCCGCCAAGCCTTTTAATATCGGACCCCACGTGGTGTATACCGCCATGTACAACAGCTGAGGTCCAGACTGCCCTGTCTAAGCTTCAAATGAACAAAGCACCTGGCTTAGATAAGATACTGGGTGATCTCTTCAGAGATGAACAGGTGGTATGGATACCCTACCTTTTATTATTATTCAATGCAATTTTCCGTGCTCTATGATTACCCTGCACGTGGTTGGGGGCGGAGATTATCCCTATTTTTAAAAAGGGATCACCGCTGGAACCTGCTAACTATAGGCCTATTAACCTTATCGATGTATCGCAAAAAATCTATCCAAAAACTAACACCTGCCCTGAGCAGTTCTTAGCCATGTTATCCAATGGGAGGTGGATAACATGGCTAAGAGCATTAGCTCGGTAATGCATGAATATTGCTGACTTTTCAGCGATATTCATGCATTGCGGCCGTTTTTTATCGCATTCGCGATAAACCTTGATAATAGCAAGGCTTATCTGCGATAATTTCTGACGATGCTTAGCGTTAAAAAATTCGTTGCTAAGCATCGTTAGCGATAAATATCGCTTAACGTTGGTAATATGCCCCATTGTTCTGGAAGGGGATAGTTTGTACCTAACTTTCGTGGACTTAAAATCAGCATTTGATATGGTGGACCGAAACCAACTATCGAGTATATTGCTTGATATGGGGGTTCCGCCATACCTATGCTATCAGCTAAAAAGACTCCACGAAGGGACTTTTGCGAGAGTGAGATATGGCAAGAATGGCCAGCTTACAGCCCCGTCCCCGGTCGTGAAGGGGGTGAGGCAGGGCTGTGTACTCGTCCCGACATTCTTTTCCCTCTTCCTTAATGGCTTGATAGAAGACCTCCTTACCATCAAAGATATAGACTCTCCAAAACTGGCCTCCCAAAGATTTCCCACTCTTATGTTTGCGGACGACACCCTGCTGCTCTCAAGGTCAGCGGTGGGTATGCAGCGGGTGTTAAACCAGTTTGTCCAGTTCTGTAAGAAAAGGAGCCTAGTTTTCAACATCAACAAGACTAAGTATATGGGGGCAGATTTACAATAACTGGCGCATGCCAAGGGATGCACCAGTTATTGTGCGCCGCAGCTCCGCCACCCATGGTGCGCCGCATTTACAATGCGGCGTACCATGGGGCAAAAACGGCACAGATGCGTGATGCATCTGTGCCATCAAAGCGGTGCATTGCTGCAGCAATGATCAGGGGGGCCCTATGTTCATAATGCTGCGTCAATCCTTACGCCTGCTTCAAGCAGGCCCAGGGTTTTGACGCAGCATGGCCCCAAAAGTGACTGAGCGAAATCTTGTAGATTTCACTCAGCCACTTTTGGGAGGCGTTCCTGCACCGGAACGCCTCCCCCTGCGATGGTACGCCTCTTCTGGCGTAGGGCTTTACAACGTGACGCATCTGGGAGTTGCGTCACATTGTAAATACCCCTCACCATGGTGCATCTTTTGCGCTGCCACGGTGGCGTAAAAGCGACGCAAGGGGCTTGTAAATATGCCCCCAGGTCTTTAATGCCAGCACCACCAATTGCCCCATCCCGATGATGGAGGGTAGACCCCTCGAAAGGGCGCCGATCTTCGAGTATTTGGGTTTATCTCTGAATGACAAAATGAGGTGGGGTCCACAGAAGACCAGAGTAAATTTAAAACTAACACAGGCTGTGGGGGGTATTTTAAAAGTTGTGTTTGAAAAATGTTAAGCCCTCCTCTAGAAATGTACAATATTCAAGCAAGGTCAGCATCGTTATATGGGGCAGAACTTTGGGGGCATACCACATCGAATGACTTAAGAATTATTGAAAATAACTTTATTAGGCAAATCTTGAGTCTTCCTAGAAACATTTCTTTAGTGCCATTAAGAATGGATTTAAACATTCGGCCAATTGCGGATGTAATTGCCTCCCGCCCATTACTTTACTGGCGGAGGCTATGGAGTACTGTATGTGACTGCTGTAGCCAAGTTCTTGTTTTTTATGTGACATATTCGTAAGAAGCTGCTTCCTAAAGATTAGAGCACTATAATTATGAAGTTAAGTTTAAGCTGTAGACCTTTTGTTAGTTCTAGAGGAGATGGTCTTGCGCCATTTTCACGAGATGTTTAGACTAAGGGAAATGTAATTGTTTTAAATGCAATATTTAATTTACATTTTTAACTTGTATCTAATTTTAGTAAATCTTTTTCCCATGACGATTAATTTTTACAATGAATGATTGCACTGATAATGAGATGAGTGGATATTCCTGCTCATATTGCCATATCTGAAATTGTAAATTTTGTAAATTACATGTGCTTTTATGGTTTAATCGAACCGAAATAAAGTTTTGAATGATGATGGTAACAGGTAAGTTGGCACTCTAGAACACAACACTCTAGTCCCCTCAGGGACCCACGGTAACAGGTCATCACCTCTCATTCTCTCACTCCGGCATGTCCATAATAAACATAAATAAGACACAAGAACAGTTTACAATATCTATTGAAACTATTGTGCACTATTATGAAGCAACCGTGCTGCAACTAGAAAGCATACAAAACTTAGTAGTGTAATTAGCTTCACTAAGTAACCGTACACAATGAAAAGCCCTATCATGGTTAACGGTGCATCTGCATAAGCCTGGCCTCACAATAATACATCAGTGATCTCTCGGATGATACTGGGCGTCATACCTGGCATTTGCCATTAGCTGGTCTGCATCTCAAACTGTGCAGAGCTGGTGAGCTCGTCCCCGGACCTTTCACCTGCTAGAAATTCTTCTCTCTATTTTGAAAATGGCAAGTCTCGGCCTTGGACGAAACGTTCAGACTGACTCCCAGCAGAAGAGCTGGCTAATAAAACATGTGCAACCTTTTTCTAAAATAACAGAAAGGCACAAAAACAAGCGTGTTACCTCGTGACGTGTGCAAAGCAAAAGCAGCCGACAACATGTGTAGTTAGGCTACCATAGGGGAAAATGACAGTGGGCCCTATGGGGACTCGCAACAGTCTGTGGAAAGGTTTAAGTGAAGACCCTTCGGGGTGGAACGACAGGAGCACGCAAGGGTGGAAGCAGTGGAATCAGTTCAACTGCTGCCTCTTCTAGTGGGGTCCAGCTCGGCGGCAACGTCACAATTCAATTCACGATCCGTCATACTCAGGAAATGTACCGATAAATCATCAAAGACTTAGGGGCAGATTTACAAGCCCCTTGCGCCACTTTTGCGTCACTTTTCCCATGTTCAAAGTGATGCAAAAGTGGCGCAAGGGGCTTGTAAATCCGCCCCTTAGTGTACCAAAAACTTCGACCCTCAATCCATTGAAACCAGCCGAAATAGCAGTTCCAGTTCATTTGTAATACAGAATGCCCATGAATTGAACAATGTTTCACAATTTGCATGAAAGCTCACAATTCAGGCTAAAACTAGCGGTGTCTTTGCAGGTTGTACAAACACGGTGCGCTACCAATACCCCCACCCACAACCACGTCGCCGCATGAAAGAAGTAAGGGGCATATTTATGAGTTCTGGCGCATCTCTGTAAATCAGCAGGGATGCGCCAGAACAAATGCGTCACGCAAAACTACCCTTGCGTCACGGCGGGTGCGCCGCATTTACAATGCGGCACGACGTGGCACAAGGGTAGGCAGATGCTTGACGCATCTCGTGACGTAAGGGCGGCGCATTGCTGGAGTCGCGTCGCAAGCGCGACGCAACTCCAGCAATGCTCGGGTGTGCCCTATACTTAACGTGCTGCGTCAGTCCTTATGCCTGCTTCAAGCAGGCGTAAGGAATTGACGTAGCAGCGTTGCACAAGTGCCTGCGTGAAATCTTGTAGATTTCACGCAGGCACTTTTGCGAGGCGCACCTGCCCCGGAACGCCCACCCTGCGCCGGAACGCCCACATGTGGCGCAGGGCTTTACAACGTGACGCATCTGCCTAGATTTGTCACGTTGTAAATGGGTGGCAGGGATGCTCCACGTTTACGCCGTAGTTGCGTGACGCAATGGCGGCGTTAACGTGGCGCAAGTGCCTTGTAAATCTGCCTATAAGTGTCAAAGAGACTGAGGCTGACGACAGATCCTACCGGCTTCATTTATGTCTGCGCCATCCGCCCTGTCCTCTTCTCCTTCTCTCTCACTTTACTTTCCTCCTTCCCTTTTGAGGGCGATATATAACAATGCCAATTGCAAGTACGCCGAGCTCGCGACACTGTCTATCTATTGATCGCGGGACCCTACTCTAACCTCACTGGTGACACCAACATTGCCATCACTATATCTGTACTGTATTTACAAAATTCTTCAAATAAAATTATCTGTACTGTACTTATAATATTCTTCTAATAAAATCTTTTGAAATAATAAAATAAAAAAGTGGTTTCTATCAAGAACCTATTATTAAAAGCCATCCTGGATAGCTTGAGACATATTCAGAAACAACTGTATACTTCCAAATCCCGCGATGAATATTGGTACTCCTAATGCGTGGCACTTAGCAAGGAGAATCACATTGCTGCATGGACGAAGCTGCAGTGTCAGTCTGGACTGTCCTGTGTTACTCAGGTCTGTTGATAGGTTTCCACACGAGTACATTGTGGAAGTACCCTGACCCCACGGAGCCTGTCCGCTCTTTATCGTTTTCAATGCCACAAAGAGCCCTGCTTTAAGTATGAAAGTAAAGCAGCATTATGAGGCGCGCACAGGATTGTGGGTATGCAGAGTGCTGGTGACGCGCTGACTCTTCCTCTCGAGCCTCCCGACCTCTAGCGACAAGGAGCGTTGCACCTCCCGGCGCCTCGTTCTGCCTCACGTGACGTCGGGAAGCAGCGGGCGCCCCTCCCCCCAGCGAGGCCGGACCGCCCTCCACCCCCTCATGCTCACATTTTCAACCACTCACGGCGCTTCTTACTCAGAAACCCTCCAAAAATTTCAACATCTTCCGCTTCTCACGGCCCCTCGAGGTGCGCGTGACCCACGGAGTGCCAATTTCTATTTTGTTGGTAGATAAGTGATATTTCCGCGCAGTCATAATAAAAATATAACTTAGTACTAGTAGGGTGACTTAGTACTGGTGACGTGCCGGTCGCTCTCATGAATGCACTTGTACACACCTACATGCGCTCCTTCTCCTATTAAACAAATACGTGCGTTGCCTGTAGTGATGAATCTGGGGTTTGCCGCAGAGGCTTCTGGGTATGCAAATGTTTGTAGTTAGCCACGCCCCCTCCAATGACAACAAGGCTCCTGCAGCAGCCCGATCCGAAATGTGTAATTTACGTCTAGAGTCGGGTTCTTCTTCAAGGTTTCCAGAAATGGAGGAGCCGACACACGTCACTCGGATCATCAATTACATTTATAATTCAAGGTTACATTATGAACTTTGCCAATGCTTCGATAACAGCAGTGTATAGTACACTACACTAATAACCCGGATTTTCCCTTAGACATGTAGTGTGCCTAGATTCGTGCCTTCCTACTTGAGGACTGATACTCTGGCCCCTTCGTTCCTAAACGTCCGCTCTTTATCGTTTTCAATGCCACAAAGAGCCCTGCATTTAGGATGAAAGTAAAGCAGCATTATGAGGCGCGCACAGGATTGTGGGTATGCAGATTAGGAGTGACGCACTGAATGTTCCTGCAGCATCCCGACCTCTAGCAACAAGAAGGAGCGGTGCACCTCCCGCAGGCGAGCGTCGGTCCTCACGCACGGAGCCCCTTTCTGCGTCACGTGACTTTACGCCCGCCATCTCGTTCAGCGTCACGTTACGTTGTGACGCCTTCCTGAGGAAAGCAGCGGCGGCTCCTCTCTGCAACTAGCCTAAACCGCCACCGGTTATTCTCATTTCAACCAATCACGGAGTTTCTTGTTCAGAAACCCTTCAAAAATTGGAGCGAGTTCCGCTTCTCACGGCCCCTCAGAGTGCGCGTGATCCACGAAGAACTACAATCAGTCATAACGTAGAGATTTACCCCGTCCGCGCAGTCACCATAAAAATATAACTTCCTACTGGTAGGGTGACTTTACAGCGGTGACGTATCAGTCACTCTCATGAATGCCTGTGTGTGCACAAGTACAGACGCTCCTTCTCCTATTAAACAAACGCCTGTGTCGCCTGTACTGATGAATCGGGTGTTTGCCGCAGAGGCTTCTGGGTATGCAAATGACTGTGGCTGGCCACGCCCCCTCAGTGACAGCAAGGCTCCTGCAGCAGCCCCATGGGGACTTGTGCTCTGGTTCCAGGCTGTGAAGAGTCTCAAAATCCAGTAATAATCAAACAGGCAACATATCAAGACAGGGAGGGGGAGATTTAAAATAGAAAATCAGGAGAATATAAATCCCCCATTGACTTCTGTTGTAGAAAATGCTATTTCAGGCAAGAGACGGCTAAAATAAAGGCATTTGTGGCTTGAAAAATCGGTAGTCTCCCGCATGAATCGGGTCTATTATCATTAGGGCTCCAGGTTTTATGGTATTTATTTTTTTAACATTTCCGTCTGTATTTATCCATATTTATTTTGTGTTTTGCGTATAAATGTAGTTGAAAAACTGTACATTTCCATAATTATTGAAATGATAGACCCACAGTCATACTTTGATGTCTGTTGTGTTTTAGCTATTTGAGTTGCGAAATATTACATAAAAGTACACCCACTGGCAAATATTAGCATTATACCACAAATGTATGTTGACAAATGCAGTTATTTCAAGAAATGTCATCCAGTTATTTAATTTTCCATGCTTTCATCAGCTCAGCTGTTGGGCTGAATTCATGAAAGATAGCACGAAGGGTCGCTGAAAAGAAGCATATTTTCTGTATTTATCCATGTTTACAAATAAATGCAGACAGAAAACACAATGTTTTCTGTCTGTATTTATCTGTAAAAATCCGTAAAAACGGAAAACAGGGAGCCTTAATTATCATGTATGAATAATGATCAAAGGCTCCGTGGGGTTAGGGTACTTCCACAATATACTCGTGTGCATAGTTGCAAACAGACCCGATTCACACAGGACAGTCCCGACTTTTGAGCCAAGAAGGCTGTCTCCGCCTGACATGGCAGCTTCTTTAAAGCAAGTCAATGGGGAAATGCATCTACCCTTCCAAATACCACGCATCAGGAGTGAGACTAACACATTTTACTGCTGGTGTCCACATCAATAGACTAAAATGCATTAGTCACGCAATTATAGCGCTCGGGGAACACTGCAGGAGCCGTGCTCGAGGAACTCAGCTGCGCAGCCCTGAGCGATCGCACTGGCATGCGCTGTGCTAGTAGAGCATGCTTTCTCACTTGTTGTAATGTTTACACACTGCAGTGCCTCATAATGAAGGAACTCCGGTGCCCTGTGGAGAATCAATCAGTCAATCAATCAATAAGAGGGCAGGTGTCTCTGTCAGTAAATTTTCAAGACATGGATCCTGGAGGCAGCACCTTGCCTGTTGTTCGTACGGGCTGATTGACCAGAGTCAGACACCTCCAGGCATCAGCTTTATTTTAAGTTGCCGCAACAGCACATTAAATCCATAAATCACCGGCCTTCACCCACGCACAACCTGCTGAGGGTTTCAGATCGCTATGAGTAAAATTTTAATAAATTCAGTGTAACTATGAGTGACATTTCAACGGCTATGAGTGATACTTACTCAAAAGCAAAATCAAGCAATCAAGACGAGGAAAAACATATGAATATCAGAAGTTACACCCATTTAAGCAACAAGAAACTCTAAGAAGATCTTTAAACTGCTGCAAAGCACCAGAAATGGAAGGGCAATAGCCAGAGACAGACTGCACTTCTCAGTCACAGAGGGCAGGGGGCACTACAGCTGCTCAGAAGATGATCTCATTGGTCTGATCATTCATGGTGCAACTAGGGAATTATACCCTGACGCCCAAACACAAGCATATTTCTTATTATACCACCATATTGCCGAATCCATCATTCAAGTCTTACGTATTGATGCGTGTAAGTAAACACTGTAAAAACCCTGTGACTGATACACCCATACCTTTCATTCTGTCCCTGCATCTCCTGGCACCAAGGACAAGGTATGTGCTCTGCAGCGTTTGCTGGTTAAGGACGACTCCTCCTCCGATAGGTAATATTAACTTCAAAGGGCCTTATTTATGAAGGCCTTGCGCCGCCGGTGCGTCACTTTTAACATGGGAAAAAGTGACGCACCGGTGGCGCAAGGCCTTCATAAATGAGGTCCAAAGTGTTTATTCATGGGTTCCTGGTTCCTCATACATAGAGAGCCATGCCAGCAAGCCCCAGCACAACAGCTACTCCTGGCCAACTGCTGCCCCAATATTCTTATTCGAATACCCAATCATGTCCCTCACCAACCTTCCACTCACAACACTCCAATGTCCCACACACCTTCCCCTCAATACAAATAACAAACACAACAAAACAACAATAGATAAATGACACATGCTCATTTCCCCATTAGAACACCAACTACCAGGAAATAAATATGCACACTGTAAATAACTAAAATGTAATATTATCCCATCACAAACTCTTTAATATGACCACGCAATTTACTGTCTCTCGCACTTTGAAGTACTCTCACATCTGGATCCCTCTGACCTCCACCATTGGCCACCCCACAACTCCCACACATCTCACTCATCCTAGCGTTTGCTTCAAGCTTTGAACACACTTCATCACCCATCAAGTATTCACTTAGTGTCATGCATACCACACTCCTGACCATTATGTCCGCTAACTCTCTTGCACTCACTCACATGCCATAAATTCCGCACTCTCCCATCTTCAAGTTTCACTGCACCTTTCAACACCTAGACAATTTTAAGCTTTTTTAAGCAATTGTACTGAAAGTTTTAACTTTCTCAACGGTCCGATGGATAGGAAATGACGGGGCAGATTTACAAGCCCTTTGCACCACTTTTGCGTCACTTTTAACATTTAAAAATTGACGCAAGGGGCTTGTAAATCTGCCCGAGTAACTCTTAAGTTCATCTAAGCAACGTTATCTTCCCCATTGTTATTGAATGGCATTTTTGCATGAAGCTAAATCCCTTAATTCACTGCATAGAACGTGACTAGGAGAGTTGTCACAGTAAACAAAGTCACAGTCGCTTTAGGAACAGCGAGCAAAAGCCTCATAGGCAGTAGGGATACGTGTGGGAGAGACTAGAGAAGTGGCTCCCTTGACCGAAGACATCACAGGTATGGGTGTGCCGTTTGTTAGCTTGCACCAGTGAATAGATGGGGCAACCACTTTATGTTTCAGTGTTCCATACCAATTTATGTGAGATATCAGATTTTTCTTTTTACACCTGTCAGTGGCAAGATTTTCTCGGCGGGCTTTAAACCGCCATCAACTTTGATGTGCAGAAGTCCCGTTGGTGTTCTAGACCGTCTATCCCAGGTGCTGTTTTATTTCTTCTGTAGTAGTCTTTTCCCATTTACTATTCACCATGTGTGAAACAGTAACAATGATGGCACTGAAGACCCAAGGCCCCAGTGCTTTGCCAACAAACATTGGCACCTGAGTGACCTCTGAAGGGAAACATCCTTCACAACGCGGTGTTTACACCGCGGGGCCTTCATGACGCAGCCATCACAACGCAAGTCGTTATTAGATTCCAACACATTCCCTACTGTTACGTGGGCTGGAGTTGGAATAGAAAATTAAAATAATACACAATACAGCGCCCTCCAACGCAAGTCGTTGTAATGACTTGCGTTGTGATAACTGCGTACATACATCCCCCCTGAAGGCTCCTTGAAGCCCGACCTCTACTTCAGTACAGTTGCATGCATTAATACGTTTTTTTTTTCTGCCTTGTACTTTCTTAAATGTGATTGGGGGTCAAAAAACGTAAATTATTTCCCTTACTCACCACTTTATGCACTCTGTCACTTCAACCAAAAATGAAACACATATTATTTGCATAGTGGACGTTGCCCGTTTTTCTTGTGATAAACTGCGCACACTGTAGTTCATTGCAACGTTCCCGCTAACTTCTGCAATAAGAACTGCTTGCCTACAGCTAGCACTGGACATTTCGAGGCGTCTAAATGAGTCCATGCAAAGCACTGTATTTCTGAAATCCTGTCTCTTGGTCCAGGTGGGGAGAGAAGGCATTTTTACTATGGTTCTTCTCAACGTGCTCTACATATAACAGGTTTAGCTAAAAAGCCTCATCTAGTCCATCTCCAAGGCAATCAGTGAAAATCTAGATTAGGCATCATGGGAACTAAGAGGTATTAAAAGAAAATCTCATTAACCCCATCCCATTATGCCAACTTTTCCATGAGCTAAAAGGACTATGATAACAAAAAATAAAAACATTAACACATGACTGTCATTGGGCCATATTTGGAGTGTGAGACCAACCAGCATTGAGAAAAAGGACAGCCTTAACCAGATTTGTATTGCTTCTCCACGAGGCAGCCATGTCTCTGAGTGCCCAGCTGTAGCGGGACAGTATCTTTTTACACTTTTCCTAGCTGAATGATGGTCTATCAGCCATTGCATTTCCTTCAGGTGTTACTGTTGTAGAGCTAATGGTTTGGATGTTTATGACACAGCATTTGCATGTGAGGAAAGACTAGCTTTTGCCTGACCCTGTTTGGTGTCTTGCACCATCGGGCTAATTTGTTTATAAAAATGCAATCAATGCAACACATGGCCAATACTGGAAATGTTAAACTAAAGGAATGGTTCATGGTTACATTCTGTGTTTATGATCCTTTAGACATGATCCAGTTCACCAGGTGCCACACTAACTTGGATGTTGTTTGATTTAGATTGAGGTTTGCCAAGAAAGAGATCATTTCAGTGATCCTCTACTGACTTAATCTGTTTTCATCCGAAAGGCAATCTGATAATATAGCATCCTGTATATCTTGGCTTTTTTTGTTTCCTCCCATAGAGCACCGGCCAAGTACTGTATCCTTATGCTTTAGTTGTTTATGTGTTCCTTTGGGGACTCCTTTTTTATTTCTTGCCTGCTCATGTTTAACCGTGGGTGCGTGTTCTCTACTCTGACTGCCAGAAGCACTTCTTATAAGTGTTTTGTTTTGTCTTTTGTTCTCCTGGCTCATCACGGCGCTCACTTCACGTCTGCCTCGCTTATTTTTTTGTGTGCCTCATGCCCAGCAGACTGCACACTTCAAGTCTGCTGTGCTTTACATTTGTTTTGTGTTCCTAATCCTTTACATGCTCGTGTTACACTGAGGGTGCATGTTAAGCTTTTGTGCCTGTTGTAATTCACATAATCTCGAACGTGCTGCCCTCCCACCACCACCTCCTCCCGCCCGGATTAGATCTAAATTCATCCCAGTTGCACAATGTTTGTAGCTTATTTGGAGAACAAACCCTACTGTGTGGCTCGCTAATAAACCCGCCATCTTAAAACTGCCAATATTCTCACTTTCAAAAAACACTAAAGCAGGAAAAGTGCAAACATAAAAAAATGACCCTACTGTCATGGAGGCCCCCCACTGAATAGCTGTTAAATCTGGTATATTCTGGGTCAACTCATTACATTCTGCAGGGGGTGGCCCGCCCGCAGCATGCTTGGCCATACTTCCTGTCTCACTCAGCACATACTTCCCTTCCACTCAGTGCATTCTTCATGTCTCACTCAGTACATACTTCCCATCACACTCAGTGTATACTTCCTGTCTCACTCAGTGCATACTTCCTGTCACACTCAGTCCATACTTACTGTGTCACTCATTGCATACTTCCTGTCTCACTCAGTACATACTTCCTGTCTCACTCAGTGCATACTTCCTGTCTCACTCAGTGCATACTTCCTGTCTCACTCAGTGCATACTTCCTGTGTCACTCATTGCATACTTCCCATCTCACTCAGTGCATACTTCCTGTGTCACTCATTGCATACTTCCTGTGTCACTCATTGCATACTTCCCATCTCACTCAGTGCATTCTTCATGTCTCACTCAGTACATACTTCCCATCACACTCAGTGTATACTTCCTGTCTCACTCAGTGCATACTTCCTGTCACACTCAGTCCATACTTACTGTGTCACTCATTGCATACTTCCTGTCTCACTCAGTACATACTTCCTGTCTCACTCAGTGCATACTTCCCGTCTCGCTCAGTGCATGCTTCCTGTCACACTCAGTGCTTACTTCCTGTGTCACTCATTGCATACTTCCCATCTCACTCAGTGCATACTTCCTGTGTCACTCATTGCATACTTCCTGTGTCACTCATTGCATACTTCCCATCTCACTCAGTGCATTCTTCATGTCTCACTCAGTACATACTTCCCATCACACTCAGTGTATACTTCCTGTCTCACTCAGTGCATACTTCCTGTCACACTCAGTCCATACTTACTGTGTCACTCATTGCATACTTCATGTCTCACTCAGTACATACTTCCCATCACACTCAGTGTATACTTCCTGTCTCACTCAGTGCATACTTCCTGTCACACTCAGTCCATACTTACTGTGTCACTCATTGCATACTTCCTGTCACACTCAGTGCACACTTCCTGTCTCACTCAGTGCATACTTCCTGTGTCACTCATTGCATACTTCCCGTCTCACTCAGTGCATTCTTCATGTCTCACTCAGTACATACTTCCCATCACACTCAGTGCATACTTCCCGTCTCACTCAGTGCATACTTCCCTCCCACTCAGTGCATACTTCCCGTCTCACTCAGTGCATACTTCCCGTCTCACTCAGTGCATACTTCCCTTCTCACTCAGTGCATATTTCCCGTCTCACTAAATGCATGCTTCCTGTCTCACTCAGTGCATACTTCCCTTCTCACTCAGTGCATATTTCCCATCTCACTTAATGCATGCTTCCTGTCTCACTCAGTGCATACTTCCTGTCTCACTCAGTGCATACTTCCTGTCTCACTCAGTGCATACTTCCTGTCCCACTCAGTGCATACTTCCCGTCTCACTCAGTGCATACTTCCCGTCTCACTCAGTGCATACTTCCCTTCTCACTCAGTGCATATTTCCCATCTCACTAAATGCATGCTTCCCGTCTCACTCAGTGCATACTTCCTGTCTCACTCAGCGCATGCTTCCCTTCCACTCAGTGCATGCTTCCCGTCTCACTCAGTGCATACTTCCCGTCTCACTCAGTGCATACTTCCCTCCCACTCAGTGCATACTTTCCGTCTCACTCAGTGCATACTTCCCGTCTCACTCAGTGCATACTTCCCTTCTCACTCAGTGCATATTTCCCGTCTCACTAAATGCATGCTTCCCGTCTCACTCAGTGCATACTTCCTGTCTCACTCAGCGCATGCTTCCCTTCCACTCAGTGCATGCTTCCCATCTCACTCAGTGCATACTTCCTGTCTCCCTCAGTGCATACTTCCTGTCTCACTCAGTGCACACTTCCTGTCTCACTCAGTGCATACTTCCCGTCCATACTTCCTGTCTCACTCAGTGCATACTTCCCGTCTCACTCAGTGCATACTTCCTGTCTCACTCAGCGCATGCTTCCCTTCCACTCAGTGCATGCTTCCCGTCTCACTCAGTGCATACTTCCCATCTCACTCAGTGCATACTTCCTGTCTCACTCAGCGCATACTTCCCATCTCACTCAGTGCATACTTCCTGTCACACTCAGTGCATACTTCCTGTCCCACTTAGTGCATACTTCCTGTCTCACTCAGTGCATACTTCCTGTCTCACTGACCAAGGTTGGTCCCTGGCAGCTCTTTCCTGTTCCTGAGACCTTGGTATTCCCTAGTGGTGCAGAGTCCTGAGGCAGGTGCGAGGCATTGAGACCGTTCGATCAACGCCAAGGAACACAGAGCAGGAAGGTCTCTACTTAGGCGCGATTTTTCTTAATTTGAAAGTACAATAGTATAATAACCCGTAATATCCCTTAGAAAAGTAGTGTGCCTAACTACGTTTCGTGCCTTCCTACTAGCGCAGTGGTTCCCAAACTTTTTAGACCAGCGGCTCCCTAGACTTATTGGCCGTTGTCTGTGGCTCCCCATTACGTTACTTTTTTGGGGTGGGGGGGGGGTCGGATGGGGAGGGGTCGTTAAGCTTGGTCTCAAGAGACTTTGACACCCTGAAAATGATTGAGATGTTTGTGTGTTCGGTAAAGCACGCGTCGAGTGTAGATGAGCGCTGGGTGATGTAGCAAGTAGTAGTTGGAAGGTAAAAGGTGACTCAGCTTGTGGCCCATCTGTAAGTGGTCTCGTATAAGTCCTCTTTATGTTTATTTGTAAGCCGGGGAATGTGCTCTATTGGTTATGAGGCATATTTGAATACTGGCTGCTCTGATTGGCTAGAGTTGTGCCATGAGAAGGGTTGGCACATCAATATTCCATTCCTTACCTGGGCAAATCACTTAATATCCCTGTGTCTATCGAAGAATGAATGTATCCTTGTTTAGCATAGCTGGTACTCATGTAAAGCCCCATATAAAATAAAAAAGAAAACTGCAAAACAAGAAAAAAGAAAAAGGTTTCTTGTACTGGCTAGCAGCTTGGCCACACTTCAAATGCATTTATACTCTGCCTTCCCCTAAACTCTACCACGTGTGCGCACTTCCAAGAGCTCGCACTTCCTTATTTCTGTTATTGAAGGAAACAAAGCTTCAGTGTCCTATGTTACCCGTTTATTTTACAAACATTAGTTACCGGGATTTAAATCGCTCTTCATCGTTTTCAATGCCACAAAGAGCCCTGCATTTAGTATGAAAGTAAAGCAGCATTATGAGGCGCGCACAGGATTGTGGGTATGCAGATTAGGAGTGACGCGCTGAAGGTTTCTCCGGAGCATTCCGACCTCTAGCGACAGGAGGGTGCAACACCTCCCGCTTCTTCGCGCATGCGCGCGTTGACGCACGGCGCCTGTTTCTGCGTCATGTGACGGCGCCTCCCTGAGAAGAGCAGCGGGTGCTTCTCTCCACAGCGGCCGAGGAGGCCTGACCGCCTCCACAACGCTCACATTTTACCCAATCACGGACTTTCTTTAAAAGAAACCCTTCAAAAATTATCGAAACTTCCGCCTCTCACGGCCCCTCGAAGTGCGCGTGATCTACGGAACGCACGTATACCACAGAATATGAAGATGCTTCTCGTCGAGCAATCACAATAAAAGTGTAACCTACCACTAGTAGCGTGACTTATTACCGGTGACGTACCATTCACTCTCATGAATGCTTCTGCGTGCACAGCTACAGGCGCTCCTTATAAGATCAAACAGATAACTGTGCCACCTGTAGTGATGAATCGGGAGTTTGCCACAGAGGCTTCTGGGTATGCAAATGTCTGTTGCTGGCCACGCCCCCTCTAGTAACAACAATTCTCCTGCAGCAGCCCCATGGTGACTTGTGCTCTGGATCCAGGCGGTGAAGAGTCTCAAAATCCAGCAATAATCACACAGGCAACATTTCAGGACAGGGAGGGGGAGATTTAAAATAGAAAATCCGGAGAATGAAAATCCCCCATTTTTGGCTTGAAAAATCTGTTGTCTCCCACCTGAATAGGGTCTATTGGCATGTATGAATAATGACCAAAGGCTCCGTGGGGTTAGGGTACTTCCACAATATACTCGTGTGCATACGTGCCAACAGGCCCGATTCACACAGGACAGTCCCGACTTTTGCAGCCAAAAAAGCTGTCTCCCGCCTGACACAGCAGCTTCTTCAATGCAAGTCAATGGGGAAATGCATCTAGCCCTGCCCAGTATCACGCATCAGGAGTGAGACTAACACATGTTACTGCTGGTGTCCGCATCAATAGACTAAAATGCATTCGTCATGCAATTATAGCGCTCGGGGAACACTGCAGAAGCCGTGCTCGAGGAACTCAGCTGCGCAGCCCTGAGCGATCGCCCTGGCATGCGCTGTGCTAGTAGAGCATGCTTCCTCACTTGTTGCAATGTTTACACACTGCAGTGCCTCTTAATGAAAGAACTCCGGTGCCCTGTGGAGCATCAATCAATCATAGGGCAGGTGTCTCTGTCATTTAATATTCCAGACATGGATCCTGGAGGCAGCACCATGCCTGTTGTTCATTCCCGGCAACGCACCAGACCCACTGTGACCTCGCACGGGCTGATTGACCAGAGTCAGACACCTCCAGGCAGCAGCTTTATTTTAAGTTGCCGCAACAGCACATTAAATCCAGAAATCACCGGCCTTCACCCGCGCCCAAATGAAGCCTACCTGCTACTGGTTTCAGATCGCTATGAGTAAAATATTAATAAATTCAGTGTAATTATGAGTGACATTTCAACGGCTATGAGTGACACTTACTCAAAAGCAAAATCAAGCAATGAAGACGAGGGAAACATATAAATATCAGAAGTTACACCCATTTGAGCAACAAGAAACTCTAAGAAGATCTTAAAACTGCTGCAAAGCACCAGAAATGGAAGGGCAATAGCCAGAGACAGACTGCACTTCTCAGGCACAGAGGGCAGGGGGCACTACAGCTGCCCAGAAGATGGTCTCATTGGTCTGATCATTCATGGCCACGCACTACCCTAAAAAGCAAATTTGATGGTATAGCATAGTAAGTGCAACTAGGGGATTATACCCTGAGGCCCAAGCATAGGCATATTTGTTATTATACCACCATATTGCTGAATCCATCATTCAGGTCTTAAGTATTGATGCGTGCAAGTGAACACTGTAAAAACCCTGTGATTGATACACCCATACCTTTCATTCTGTCCCTGCATCTCCTGGCACCAAGGACAAGGTACGTGCTCTGCAGTGTTTGCTGGTTAAGAACGACTCCACCTCGGATAGGTGATATTAACTTCAAAGTGTTTATTCATCAGTTCCTGGTTCCTCAGACATAGAGAGCCATGCCAGCAAGACCCAGCACAACAGCTACTCCTGGCCAACAGCCCCCAATGTTCCTATTTTAATACCCGATCATGTCCCTCACCAACCTTCCACTCACAACATTCCAATGTCCTACACACCTTCCCCTCTATACAAATAACAAACACAACAAAACAACAATAGATAAATGACACATGCTCATTTCCCTCTTAGAACACCAACTTCCCTGAAATAAATATGCACACTGTAAATAACTAAAATATAATATTATTCCATCACAAACTCTTTAATATGACCAGGCAATTTACTCTCTCTCGCATTTCAAAGTACTCTTCCAACTGGATCACTCTGACCTCCACCATTTGCCCCCTCACAACTCCCACACATCTCACTCACCCTAGTGTTTGCTTCAACCTTTGAACACACCTCATCGCCCATAAAGCATCCACTTACAGTGTCATGCATACCACACTCCTGACCATTATGTCCTCTAACCTCCTTGCAATCACTCACATGGCATAAATTCCGCACCCTCCCATCTTCAAGTTTCACTGCACCTTCCAACACCTTTACGATCCTCAATGGATCAGACCAATGAGGTGCCCCCTTTTCCACTAGGCCTGGTTTCCTCACTCGCACATACTGACGTACCAAAATATTCGACATCTTCTTATTACCCGACACGAGTAGATGTAAGGCACTCGCACTATTTGCATTTTAATTTTGAAATTGAAACTAATATTTGTGTTTTAACTGCTTTTAAATCAATTGCTGGCACTTTGCACTTTTGGTTATCTTGTATGTAGGGCCCCTACCTCAGCCGCTCTTTGCCTCTTTTCCTCTTACTCCGGTCCTTGGCGGGCGGGCCCGTTTGTAGTGGAGAGTATAGAGGTCTGCCGGCTTCTCTACTTCTGGCTGCTTCTGGAGGTGGAACAAGCGGGTTAGCGCACTAGCACCCGCTTACTACTTAAACCTAGCATTTCTGTCGTGCAGCGGACGCGCGCAGCAGACGTGCGCAGCGGGCACACCACTGGCACACTTAAGGCGCACCAAAAGCAAGCCCGTCAGCGCCTGTTCCGCGGCCAGTGCCAGCCATGCTGCTGGGTGCCCCTCCGGTGCCCAAATCCTTTGGTCTAGGTCGCAACTGCTTGAAGTGCGAGATAAGTGCTGTGGTGCTTTGACCTTATATGAGTTTTATGGGCCCCTGTCTCTATTTAATTGTGCCGCTTGTCTATTCACTTTTAAGTTAGATCCCGCAGCCCCTCCCAGACTACACTCAATGCTCTTTGGACCCGCAAAGGGGCAAAGTGGTCTTCACCCCCATTGAAGCCTGTTTACTCAATTGTAGATCGCGTCCCCGCCATTCGGATGACATTTTGCTTTTCCTTGCAACTCATGCCTGGGAAACGTGGGTTAGGGACTTTCCTAAACCCAACCTCAATCTTGGCATCCCCCCTGAATATCGTTTTGTGGGAATAAATAGGCCTAACAACAACAAGGGTGGTGGGATTACAGTGATCCGACGTTCAGGCTGGGAAAATCCCTAACATCAGCCCCTTAGAAGCGATGTATTTCAGCATCTCTGCTGTATCGAATATAGCCATGGCTGGAATTCTTATTTACAGACTCCCTACCTCCCGCCTCAACATTTTACGGATTTTTATAATATTCCGACTGATCTGTCGCTTAAACATACATATATTATAATCCTTAGTGATTTTAACTTGCTTGTGGATGATACTCAGTGCACTAAAGCTGGACAGCATCTAGAAACCCTGGAAGGCCTTGATCTAACCCAGCGGGTTAGAGGCCCTACCCATCGGGCCGGCCATACTCCTGGTTTACTGTTTACCCTAATCTGTCCACGGCTCCGCCTATACCTCTTACATGGTCAGACCATTTTTTGAATCCTGTTTAGTGTGGCTACTCTGTCTCAATCAACTAATTCCTCTTTGGCCCGGGATCACAGTAGGAAATGGTTTAAAATCACTTGTAACACTTTGGCTCCCGCCCTTTCTCGCACCCATCTGCAGTTGGGGGGGATTTGGAACTAGATGTATCTAACTTTAATTATTGGTTCGCCTCTGCCCTTGATACGGTTGCCCCAGAGCTACCTATTGTCTCCTCTAGAAAAAAAAAATCTGCCACCTGGTTTACCCCCGCTCTGCAGGCTGAAAAAAGTCAATGCAAGAAACTCGAACAGAATCCTATGAAACAGAGGCTAAATCAATTTACAGAGCCGCGATTAAGAATTTTCACAAACTTAAGCGCTCAGTAATGTGAGAGTATTTTGTCAAGAAAAGGAACTCTGCCAAAAATGAAAAATGAACTCTTTTAAAAATTATCGCCCCATTTCCCTGCTACCTAAACCAGCCAAAGTCCTGGAAAAAGTAGTTCAAGAGCAATTATCGAGCTATCTTGAGATGTGCCATCATTTACACGACTCACAATCCGGGTTTAGATCGGCATATAGCACAGAGACTGCATTGCTGGGGGTTTCTGAAACCATTTGTGAATGTTTGGACGCAGGTGAAGCAGCGATGCTGGTGCTTTGCGCCCTGACCACGGCATTCGATACGGTCTCTCATGATATTTTGCTTGAGAGACTATACATTCTCTGGATTCAGGGTACCCCTCTATCCTGGATCAGATCCTTTCAAGATTTTTCATTTGTTTCTCTTTGATTTGAGCATCTGTTGAACTGCAATGTACTTCTGTTTCTTATGTCTCTTCTTTTTTCATTTTTATGTATTCCTTTTCAGTGTGAATTATGTATCTGATTTTGCTTGCAATAAAACTTAACATAAAAAAAAAATAAAACTTTCCTCCACCTCTTTGATGGCAGCCATTGGAGTTGAACCCCTCTCTGGAAACTGTGGACTCAGGCAGGAATCTTGGATTCCGGTTCAACAGCGAGTTATTCTGTAAATCTCAATTCAACCAGGTTTCCTCAGTGTGTTTCGGTAAATTGCACATGATTCTCAAAATTCTCCCTTTTCTCCCTCTGGAATCCTGCCGGATCATTGTTTATGCCCTGATCACCTCACATCTGGAGTATGCAAACAGTCTGTACGCTGGGGCTCCTGCCTCCCTGATCAAACGCTTACAGATTGTTCAGAACGCGGTGGCCAGGTTGATCGATAACATCCCAAATCGCCACTCGATTTCTCCCCAACTGAAGAAGCTTCACTGGCTTTCAGAGACCATGCACATTCAGTTTAAGTCACTGGTTTTAGCTTTTAGAGCAATGCTGGGTCAGGGACCGGCCTACTTTAGAGCCTGACCTAAGCATGCTCAGTCTAACCGCTCTCTCAGATCAAACCATCTCCATCTTTTGGTGACTCCCCGTTTTTGCCTCTACAGAATGGGTGGCAGAGCTTTCGCAGTGATCACGGCCAAAGCCTGGAACAGCCTGCCAATGTCCTTGCGGATGGCTGAATCTGAATCTATTTTCCCATGCCACTTGAAGACCTGGCTATTTTCCAACTCTTCGCCCTCTATGATTACCCGCACCTGCCGCCTGTCTTAGAGCCGGAAAATGCCTGCTGGTTGTAGCTGTGTGCTTTACAAGCTTCAAATAATAATAATAATAATGTTGATTCTGTTAATGACCTGAGTTTGTCTCCGTTCCACATTCCTCTTCATCAGAAGCTCAGCCTCTGACTTCCCTTTCACTTCCTTCTTAATCCTCAACAACCAACGTACAAGTTTTGAAGAAGGGTTCCTTCCTCTTAACCCCTCAAATGGCATTCTACCTGTTACTGAATGATGTGTAATCGTGTACGATAACAACATACTTTGAAGAGATTTCATCCATTATAACCTAGACTTAACTGCCAATTGTATTGCCTCTTTGACAATTCCATTGAACCGCTCAAACTGGCCATTACTTTTGGGATAATACAACGACGCCCTTACATGATTTCATTTTTCCAAACACAACTGCATCTTACTTGATTTAAGCTCCACCCCATTATCAGACACCAACAACTCTGGTACACCTTTCCTGGAAAAAATATCTTCCAAAAAATCAATAACCACCTCCGTGGTCACACTACCAACCATATGAACTGCCGCCCACTTAGAGTAATGCCCGATGAGAACAATGGTATATGCCTCTTTGGATGGTAACGTGGCAAATGGCCCCATAATATCAATTGGTACTTTCCACCAAGGCCCATTAGATGAATCTATATTTTGCAAAGGGACCATGATTGGTTTAATCACTTTGTCACTTGACATGCATGTATTACATTCCCTCACTCAACTATCCACCATACCATCCAAACCTGGCAACCTAATTTTGTTCCTAAACTTTCCGCCTCATGCTTGACATCCTCCAATTTACTTCATGTCCTAACTTGATGATGTTCTTGCGAATCCTAATAGGAGGTACAAATCTACCTCCTTTTAGGACTATACATTTACAAAAGGATAATTCCTCCTTTTCCTTCCAAAATGGGTTATGTTCAGCTTACAATTGTCATTGCAAAGGCCACACAATGAATTTTTTTACACCCAGCAGCACCACATCTTTTTCCATTTCTTCTATCCCTTTCACCTCCAACAACTCTAACACATTTGCCACATCCCTATTCCTATGACACATCACGTCTTCATATGTGTACGCCACATCATGTCCACTCTCATCCATTGCCTGTGCTGTGCACAATTACACTGGTAACTGACACAACCCATCAGTAACATAAGTATTTTTGTCTGGAACAAATTCAATATCATAATAATACATTTGCAACTTTGAAGTCAATCGTGCTAACTGTGTTGTTATATTTTTCCCACTTCTTGGTTTTGAAATGTTCACTAAAGAGTTATGGTCTACACAGATTTTGAATTTCCTTCCCCGAACATACACCCTGAAACACTCTACAGCCCAAGTTGGAGCGAGTAATTCTTTCTCTATCACTGAATAATTTCTGTCGACTTGTGTCAGGGTGCGAGATGCATGTGCAACCACCCACTCATCCTTCTTTTGTGATAGAACAGCTCCTACTCCGTAACCACTGGCATCCACAGATATAGTAAATCCAACCCCATTACAAATGACTTCAAACATGGTGCATTTACAACCTCATTCTTGATTGCTACAAACTCCTCCTTGCCAACAACCAAATGGTGCATTTTTCTTTAATAACGCTCATAAATTTTCCACCTTCGAGGCATCCTTTTTCACAAAACGGGAATAAAACTCTGTTAGCCCCAAAAAAGACATTAATCGTTCTTTAGGCTTGAGCTTAGGAGCATTCACAATAGCTTCAACATTACTGATTGTTGGACGTACGGCTTCCTTAGATATAATGTGCCCCAAGTATTCCACCTGCCGTTTTCCAAAACCACATTTCTCTTCCTTCACACTCAGAACACTTTTCATTAGAGCATGTAAACCCTCCTTCAATCTCCCTTCATGCTCTTTTTTGTCCTTTCCAAATATCAAAATGTAATCCTAAACACCTTCCCACCTGTTATGCCAGATAATACTCTGGACATCTCCCTCTGAAAACCAGCAGATGCACCTGATGACCGTAAAGGCATTCTTCTATACTGGATCCTGCTTTCAGTGGTTAAAAAAGCTGTGCAATGCCTAGAGTCTGGTATGCGCTGGCCAAATCAATTGTAGTGAATACAGTAGCCTCCATGTGAGTAGCTGACCTGGTATATGCTGTCCACTAATTAAAGTGAGCACCTCGCACCAGTGCAAACAGCCCTTAGGCTGATTTAAGAGGTCAGACATAGCCTTAGAAAGCTATCCAAGAGGTAGCTGTGGAGAGCAGCCTTCAGGCTTAGTCTTGAAGGAATGTTGAGCAGCTTGTTATACCAGAAGACAATCTTATTGTATTAATGAAATGAAAGGAGAACGACACAGTAGTTATAAAAATATGTATTTATTTATATAACGCTCTCTAGTACGACACAATATCTTCTACATGAAGATATTCACAAAGCAAACAATACTGTAGCACAGAAACAAAAGTAAGTAGCATTAAAAGACAGTGGGACCAGAGAGGGACCAAACCATGTACTAAAATAGTGGTATAAGAACCACAACTCGAGTCAACACAAGGTCTAGAGTAAGTAGAATCGCTGGGACCCCAAGGAACCACCCAAGGTGAGTAAGTAGGAACCCCCACGGAGGACAGGTGCAGTGTCGGAACACGACTGAGTGCTCCGTACAATCCTATGGGGAAGTTGAGGTTGAAGTTCTAAAGTTTAAGGACACTTCCCACTTTGAACACTTTGACCTCCTGAGGCGGAAGCGGGAGAGTCGCTTTGAGTTTTTAAACTGTTGAGTGTAATACTGTGATTTTAAGACAGAATTTTACTGCTGAGTGTAATATTGTGATTTTATGACAAGACCTACCTCACTCCCCTGAGCTCTCCTGCGCAGCGGTTTGGAACGCTGCCGCGGGATACTTCCTCGTGTTGCCGCCACCCCCTGGGACACACAGGCCACGCCCACCACTACTCAGACCACGCCCCTTTTTTCCGAGTATTTAAAGCGATCCGTGAAAAAGCGCGGACATTGAACACTTTGACCTCCTGAGGCGGAAGCCGGTAGAGTCGCTTCGAGTTTTTAAACTGTTGAGTGTAATACTGTGATTTTAAGACAGAATTTTACTGCTGAGTGTAATATTGTGATTTTATGACAAGACCTACCTCATTACCCTGAGCTCTCCTGCGCAGCGGTTTGGAACGCTGCCGCGGGATACTTCCTCGTGTTGCCGCCACCCCCTGGGACACACAGGCCACGCCCACCACCACTCAGGCCACGCCCCTTTTCCCGAGTATTTAAAGCGATCCGTGAAAAAGCGCGAGCCTGAACACTTTGATCTCCTGAGGCGGAAACCGGGAGAGTCGCTTCGAGTTTTTAAACGGTTGAGTGTAATACTGTGATTTTAAGACAGAATTTTACTGCTGAGTGTAATATTGTGATTTTATGACAAGACCTACCTCACTCCCCTGAGCTCTCCTGCGCAGCGGTTTGGAACGCTGCCGCGGGATACTTCCTCGTGTTGCCGCCACCCCCTGGGACACACAGGCCACGCCCACCACCACTCAGGCCATGCCCCCGTCCCCACCTAATATTTAATATGTGCTTCCAGCGGGCGCGCAGCGGACGAGGGCAGCGGGCGCGCCTAAGGCAAGCCCGTCTGCGCCCGTCCGCGACCAGACCGCGGCCGGGGCCAGGCATGCTGCCGGTGAGTCTGAGCGCAAGGATAGGATCGTGTGGTCAAGGGATGACCTACGGGCTCTCAATACTGTTTCTGAGTGCTGCACTCAGGGAATAGATCCTCAGACTACCGCTCTTCCCCAGACATGTGGGGCTTGTGGATTATCACTGGCACCAATAGACGTAGCGAGGTTTTCTAAACCTAAGCCGCCGATTAACAAAGGCCTTAGAGCTGGCCTCCTGAACTGTAGATCCCTAGTCAAACATACAGGTGATATCTGGCCACTACTAGAAGAGCACGAGTGGGACGCTCTGTTTCTAACAGAAACATGGATCAATGAGGATAGTGTGACCGCCATCGCGCTGGCAGTACCCCTGGGATATAAAACATGCTTCTCGAATCGCATAGGCACTAAAAGAGGTGGAGGTGTCGCTGTCATATTCAAAGAACAGCTTACACTAACATCCTCGGCCCCTACCATGATTCAGGGAATTGAGGGGCTACACTATTGTTTTCAGGTGAGTCCTCAACTATCGTTGTGATATAATTTTTTATTAATATTTCATGTACAAAAACAATGCATATAAAATATTTAACAGTATTGTATCTGCAGCTACTTCACGGTTTTGGTTATGGTCACTTTATTGGGGTCACATAAGTCACGTTTCAATATGAAATTGTATATAGTGTGAATGCACAGGAGAAGTTTATTTTTATCAGATTGTTTTTGCAAATAAAATACGCCCACTTTGGCTGAGGTGGGTGTAGCACAAGTATTGTGTTTGTGGGCTGTTCCCTCCTGATTTATATACGTTCCCTACAATCAAAGAAATTATATTACCTAATCGATACAACTACTTACTCTATTGCATACTAATTTTTGTTTACATTGCGCAAGAAATTAAACTCCTTGCTCAAATTGTATCTTTTGATTTAATCAGTTCCTTGTGAACAATTGTATTTTGGCTGCTAAGCTATACCCAGTTCGCATATAGGTTGCTCTTGTTTTTGTTGAAATTGATTGGGGAAGGAGAGCCTCTGACAGCTCCTCTGCCATCATCATGTATGCTCATCACCGTCATTAATCTGCTGTTCAATCTCCCACACCCAGGTAATTAAGGAATTTGTGAGCTTCAGACAGATCTCCCACACCTTTACCAGATGACTAGTGAGGAAGGGAAGGTAAACCTTAGGTCGCTCGTTCACGGTCCCATTTGTCTTTTCCTTTTGCAGTAACAATCTATGCCCTCTCGTTACCGCGTGAGGTGAACAAAATGAACCCAAAAGTAGCTCCCACCAAATCTCATTTTATTTTTTGTTTTTATATTACACTGACAAAGCACTTTACACAGTTGAGGAAGGTCAGGTTACCAAAGGGTTTGTGGTTGGCTGACTACATCCTCAAAGACAGCTTGATTTTTTTTTTGAATTTGTTTATTGGGTTTTAGGTTGCATTTACATTAACAACATGTCAATGATCGAACAAGGTAAACGAGCATTACAAAATGAGGTCATAGAGATACAATTTTAGGAGTAGTCTCTGTTTGGCACTTCTCAGTTCGGGGTTGTTGTCTGTCGATCGCCCCTATCTGTGTGTTCAGTAGTGTGTACCACGTGACGTCCCATCATAGCGTATGTACCCCCCAGGGGGGGACCGTCTTGATCATGTTAGTCTGTCTGCTGCACCCGTGGGGGGGTGAACTCGTGTTGTGTCGGGCACTATGGGGGCGGCGCCGGGGGCACCGACTATGTAGGGTGATTCGCGATAACATGTTGCATCGTGGTGTCGTCATCTGTGAGTACGATCAGTGAACCATATGTAAGGGTAGCACCCTGTCAAAGTTGAGCATGCCAACCTACCCAGGAACCATGGGGGTGAGCTGAATAACGTGGGAGAGGGGTGGAAGTAAGGGAAAGGTGGGAGGGGGGGTCTAGGTCACCGTGTCTAAGCACAGAGTCCGTGCACTCAGGTCGTCTGGCGTAAGCACATAGCGGGCGTTGTTGATATGTGTCCGGGTGTCAGGGGGTCGCTGGGTGCGGCCACCCACGACCTGTATGCAGAATTCGTGACATGTTTATGGATGCGTAGGGGTCGGTGTCGTCGGTCGTACCCGGGATTGCGAGGCTGTAGGTGTCTCTTGGGGGCGTGTCGCCTGTGTGAAGTTATACAGTAGTTTCGCCCACTCCAGGGATATGGGATGTTTGCGATGTCCACGTACCTCCTCCTCCCGGAGTATCTTCTCCTCCCCCGTACCCCATTTATTTACCGCGCCGATCCACGCTGCCTCCGGTGGCCCCGCGGGGGTCCTCCAGTGCATAGCGATACCGCGCTTTGCTAGGAGGATGGCTAGTGATAGGAATCGACATTGCGTTTTCTCGGTTTTCCGTCTACGGAAAATTCCGAGCGCGCATGCCTCCCATGTGTTCATGGTGGCAATGGTCGTGACCTCTTCCAGGGTTCGGTGGACCGTGTCCCAGTAACGGTGGAGGGTGGGGCAATCCCAGAACATGTGTCTGAAATCTGCCCCCGGGGTTCGACAGCGGGGACATTCGAAGTGGGTGTCCGGGAAGAACCGTTGAAGGCGGCCCGGTGTGAGATAGGCCCTATGGAGGATGTTGAATTGTATGTTGCGGAAGCTTGCGTTTCTGGAGACTTTTTTGGGAAATTCCAGGGCTGATCTCCATTCCCCGTCATGGACCACTCTGCCGAAGTCTGTCTCCCACTTCTGGCGTAGAGATTGGAGGGATGGGAGGAGTAAAGACCGCACCGCTCTGTAGAGCCATGTTACTAAGTGTCTCCCCACCCCCATGTGCAAGATCGCGTGAATCACTGGATGTGTCGCGGGTTCACCGGCCTCTGGGTTCCAGTGTGTGCGGCTGCTATCTAATAATTGCCTATGGAGTAAAAACTGTCCCGGGGGTAGGCCGTATTGGTCCATCATCTGCGCAAATGTCTTTAACTGTCCGTCTTCGAACAGGGAGTCGATCTCCGTGACCGTTAGCTCTGTCCAGATTCGAAGCGCGCCCGGGGAATAATATGAATACCTGCGAGGGAAACCCACCAGTGGCAACAAAGGCGAATATGGTTGCTGTGTTTTGGACATGTGGTGGATACGCATCATGCAAGTTCGGGCAACGGATACTTGCAGGGGTCGAGTCCGTAAGGGTTTAGTGCCTGGTAGCAAAAGTCTGACGATCGCGGCTTGCGAGATAGGACCATTAGTTGTGATGGTTTCCCCTGTGTGATGTCCCGCCGTCCAGTAGGACAGCCACTGGAGCTGGGCCGCTAGGAAGTATGCCTCAAAGGCCGGCGCACCCAGTCCCCCCTCCGTGGTAGGCAGGTAGAGCGTGGAAAGCGCCACCCGTCGCCGACCCCCTCCCCATATCAAGTCTATCAGGAGAGTGTTCAGTTCTCCGAAGAATGATCGAGGTGGGATCACTGGGAGATTCGCGAAGCTATACAACAGGCGGGGGACCATAATCATTTTTGCCAGGGCCACTCGGCCTATAGGCGCCAGTGGGAGTGTCTTCCAAAAACTGACCGCTGATCGTAGACCAGCCAGAGTTCTACGATGGTTGCCTGCGTATAAGTCCTCCAGGGTGTGGTACAATCGCACTCCCAGGTAACGGGGGGCGTCAGCATTCCAGGCGAGTGATTGGGTACCCACCCGAGTTTCGAAGGGGGCCATATGGGGGCTCAACGGGTATATGGAGGATTTCCCCCAGTTGACCCTAAGGCCCGACACCTTCGCGAACGCCTCTAGCGCTCTCCAAATGCCTGTCAGGTCGCTCGTGGCATCCCTAACATAAATCAGGAGGTGACTCTCCTGACCCCACCAGAAGAGGTCGCTCCCCCACGCTCCCAAGGCTTGCTGACCTGGTAACTCCAGAGCGCCCTGAAGCAGATAGCGGTATCGTAGCTGACCCATACCACCGCGCTCCGCTCGTTTTGCTGCCTCCAATTAGCGATATTTGACCCCCGCTTTGCTGACGCTGCCTGCATTGTGCATTTGACCTCTATAGCGCCGCATTTCTCAAACAGCGCATTGTATGTTGGCATTGCTTTGTGTGAATTACTCTGCTCGATTGAGCCCCAGTCTTGCCCAGTTTCGATTCAGACCTGCGCAGCCATTTTGTTGTTTGTTGTGATCCCTAGCCCGTAGCTCCACCCCGCTCCCGCCTCCCAGCTGACCCTCCCTCCCACAAATAGTAATACACCGGCACCCCCTTCTTCGCGCTGTGACTCTCCTGACCCCATCAGAAGAGGTCGCTCCCCCACGCTCCCAAGGCTTGCTGACCTGGTAACTCCAGAGCGCCCTGAAGCAGATAGCGGTATCGTAGCTGACCCATACCACCGCGCTCCGCTCGTTCTGCTGCCTCCAATTAGCGATATTTGACCCCCGCTTTGCTGACGCTGCCTCCATTGTGCATTTGACCTCTATAGCGCCGCATTTCTCAATCAGCGCATTGTATGTTGGCATTGCTTTGTGTGAATTACTCTGCTCGATTGAGCCCCAGTCTTGCCCAGTTTCGATTCAGACCTGCGCAGCCATTTTGTTGTTTGTTGTGATCCCTAGCCCGTAGCTCCACCCCGCTCCCGCCTCCCAGCTGACCCTCCCTCGCCCCTCCCCTTCCTCCACCCATATATGACAGATGTAATTCCGCGCAGCGGTCACGCGCAGCGGTCGCGCCCCATGCGCGCCGAAGGTGCGCCAAAGGTAAGCTCGTCTACGCCCGTCCGCGCCTGGACCGCGCCCATTACCAGACCCCCTGGCCCCCGCAAACCGCACTCCTCCCGCATAACGTATGACGCCACTACCCTCCTAGCCCTGAACCACGGATACACACCACAATGCTACGAAGCTGCCCCAGGACGTACCCACGGCCCCTTCGCCTGCCACTCCTGCAAGTTCGCCTGCATCGAGACCCACACCAAATCCAAGACCTCTAAAAACAACTCCGACTCTAACCACCTGAAATGCCTCCTGCTAAACACCCGCTCGATCCACAAACACGCCACAGAACTCTGGGATCTACTCGACACTGCGTCACCAGACATCGCCTTCCTCACAGAAACCTGGATGAACGCATCATCAGCACCCGACATCACCATAGCCATCCCGGACGCGTACAAGATCATCCGGAAAGACCGTACCAACCAAACAGGTGGCGGCATCGCCATCGTCCATAAGAACACCATCAAAATCACGACCAGCTCGGACGACTACCTTGCAACCGCCGAACACCTCCACTTCCAGATCCACACAGACCCCAGGACCACACTTAGAGGCACCCTCATCTACAGACCACCAGGAACCCGTAAACAATTTAGCGAAGACATCACTGACTTCATCAGCCCACATGCCCTCCCCTCCGAGAACTACATTCTACTGGGAGACTTCAATTTTCACCTAGAAAAGAAAAACGACTGCAACACCACCACCCTTCTGGACAACCTGGCAAATCTCGGACTCAAACAACTTGTTGACACTCCCACCCACTTAGCTGGACACACGCTCGACCCTATCTTCACCTCCAGCAAACACATCTCCTTCAATCATACCACAGCTCTCCACTGGACGGACCACAGTTGCATCCACTTCAGCTACAAAACTACCACGACTCACAACACCCCACAACCTATTCCTCGAAGAAACTGGAACAAAATCACCACCGACCAACTCATCACATCGCTCAACCAAAACCCCCCAGCCCTCTCATCGCACCCAAGCGAAGCTGCCACCAAACTCAAACAATGGATCACTCACAGCGCTAACGAATTAGCACCCCTAAAGAACCACCAGATCAAAAAAGGTAGCAAAAAGGCCCCCTGGTTAAACGATGACCTTAAGAATTCCAAGAAACTCTGCCGTACTCTTGAAAAAACATGGAGAAAAAACCGAACCACTGACAACCTGACCATCCTCAAGACAGCTACCCGCAAACACCACCAATTGATCCGATCCACCAAGAAATCAGCTTTCAAGGATCGACTCGACAACAACACCCACAACAGCAAGGAACTATTCAACATCGTCAAAGAATTTACCAACCCCACCGCAGCCTCAAACGACATTACCCCCTCCCAAGACCTCTGCGACTCGTTATCCTCTTTCTTCTACAACAAAATCGCCGACATACATAACAGCTTTAAGAACATTTCAGAAGAACAGCCCACCTCACCCACTTCCAAACCTGAACCGCTCCCTAACAACCTTAACGCCTGGAACCCAATCACCACTGAAGACACCATCCGCCTAATGAACTCCATCCATTCAGGCTCGCCAACCGACCCCTGTCCCTACCACATCTTCAACAAAGCAGACTCCATCATCGCACCCCATCTCCGTGATGTCATCAACTGCTCCTTCAACTCCGCCACCTTCCCAGAAAGCTGGAAACACGTCGAACTCACTGCCCTCCTGAAAAAACCCACAGCTGACCCCTCTGAACTTAAGAACTACCGCCCCATTTCCCTCCTCCCTTTCCCTGCCAAAGTCATTGAGAAAGCCGTCAATAGCCAGCTCGCCGCCTTCCTTGAATCCAACAACTCCCTCGACCCCTCACAGTCCGGCTTTCGAGCCAAACACAGCACCGAAACCGCCCTCATTGCAGCGACAGATGACATCCGAACGCTACTGGACAACGGAGAAACAGCTGCCCTCATCCTACTCGACCTCTCCGCCGCCTTCGACACAGTCTGTCACAGCACCCTCATACAACGCCTCAGCAAAATTGGAATACAAGAAAAAGCCTTGGACTGGATCATCTTGTTCCTCGCTGGGAGAACCCAGAGAGTCCGACTCCCCCCATTCAAATCAGAGACCACCGAAGTCATCTGTGGTGTTCCACAAGGTTCATCACTCAGTCCCACCCTCTTCAACGTTTACATGAGCCCCCTCGCATCCATCGCGCGACAACACAACCTCAACATCATCTCCTACGCTGACGACACCCAGCTGATCCTTTCCCTCACCAAAGACCCTAACACCGCCAAAACAAATCTTCATGAAGGCATGAAAGAAGTAGCCGAATGGATGAAAAACAGCCGCCTAAAACTTAACTCAGACAAAACTGAAGTTCTCATCCTAGGATCTTCACCCTCTGCCTGGGACGACTCTTGGTGGCCATCGGACCTGGGCGCAGCACCCATACCCACAGACCACGCACGCAACCTAGGCTTCATCCTAGACTCCTCCCTCTCGATGACCAGACAAGTTAACGCCGTTTCATCCTCTTGCTTCAACGTACTCCGTATGCTCAAAAAAATCTTCCGCTGGATCCCCACCGAAACTAGAAAGACGGTCACTCACGCACTGGTCACTAGCCGACTGGATTATGGAAACACCCTCTACGCCGGAACCAGAGCCAAATTACTGAAAAAACTCCAACGCATCCAAAATGCGTCGGCTAGACTCATACTGGACATCCCTCGCCAAGCTCACATTACCGGCCACCTGAAAGACCTCCACTGGCTCCCCATCAACAAGAGAATAACGTTCCGTCTCCTCACCCACGCCCACAAGGCCCTCTACAATATAGGACCCGAATGCCTCAACACACGACTGTCCTTCTACACACCCACCCGCCAGCTAAGATCCTCCAACCAAGCGCTTGCCGCAGTCCCGCGCATCCACAGATCCACCATGGGAGGAAGATCCTTTTCCTACCTGGCGGCCAAGACCTGGAACTCTCTCCCCACTCACCTCCGCCTCACACAGAATCACATTTCCTTCAGAAAGGAACTTAAAACCTGGCTATTCGATAAATAATGCACCCCCTCCCACAAGCGCCTTGAGACCCTATGGGTGAATAGTGCGCTATACAAATCTCTGAACTTGAACTTGAACTATCTGCGTACAGAGATACACAGTGCCATGAGTGTGCCAGGGGAATACCCCAGTCCTCACCCTCACGTCTTAGGCGTATCGCCAGGGGTTCGACCGTCAAGGCGAACAAGAGGGGTGACAACGGGCATCCTTGTCTAGTCCCTCTGTCTACGGTGAATTCCGAGGAGATGTAGGTACCTATCCGGACCCTGGACCTGAGCTGTGTGTAAAGGAGCCTGGTGTAAGCGGTTAGGCGTGAGCCAAAGTCGTTCTTAGCGAGGACTTCAAACAGATATGGCCATAGGAGGGTATTGAATGCCTTCTCGAGGTCTTATATGAGGCAAGCTGCATTCGGGAACTGGGCACGTGCTATGTCTTGGACGTGGAATAGCCTACGGAGATTTTGGGATGTGTTGCGGTTTGGCACGAATCCGTTTTGGTCAGGATGGACCAATTGGGGCACTACCTGGGCATACCTCATCGCTAACAGTTTACCTAGGATTTTACAGTCTGAGTTGAGTAATGCGATTGGCCTGTAGGATGATGGGAGCTGGGGGCTGTGAGGTTTTAGGAACGACACTATTAGTGATTCTCTAAGGGAACGTGGGAGGACTCCCGCTTTGAGTGCGTCTTCGAACATAGTCGTTAAACGTGGGGCAAGGTGAACGGAGAATGTCTGGTAATATTCGAGGGGGAAGCCGTCCATGCTTGGGGCCTTGTTCCTGGCAAGCGCCCCTATCGCTGCTTTAATCTCGGTATGTGTTATTTTCCTGTCTAGATCCTTCCGGACCGCTGGTGAGACTCGGGGGATAGGCAACGGGAGGAGGAAGTCGGACAACGCAAGGGGGTCGCTTTGACTGGAAGTCTGGTATATTTGTGAGTAATATGTGTAAAAAACTTGCATGATCGCTATCTGGGATGTCTGGAGGTGACCGGACCAGTCCGTAATTTCCGTGATAGGTTGCAAGTCGGGATCCTGTCTAACTAACCAGGCTAAGAGTGTGCCACCCCTGTTGCCTTCCCGGTGTACCCTACTGGCGTATTTTCTGAAGTTATATTTACGCAGGTCCCGCAGTGTCTCAGCGTATTTTGTCTTAGCCTCGGCTATTTGCAACTGGGTCAACTCGCCGCGGTCATCTGCTTGCAGCATGGTCGCCAGCTCCTGTTCTGTAGTGTGTAATGCGCGTACTAGTACCATTCGTACTCCCAGCACTTGCTGTATGCAGTGGCCCCTCGCCGTCACTTTGTGTGCATCCCACTCCACGAGACTGGAGGACGCTGAACCCGCGTTGAGTCTGAAGTGTTCCTGCAGGTGGTCCCCGTGATCATGTGTGAATGCCTGGTCTGTGAGGCACTCCCGAGGGAGCTTCCATGTCGGTACTGGGGGGTGGGGCGGTTTCCATCTGAGGGTCAGGGCATGGGCGTCGTGATCTGATAGTACTCTGCCGAGGTAGTCTGTGTGTCTAGCTTTGGCGTGTATGGTAGGTGAGCATAGGAATCTATCAAGTCTCACACGAAGGTCGTGTGGAATGGAGTGAAATGAGTACAGTTTCGTCGTGGGGTTCAGCGCTCTCCACGTGTCCGTCAATGTCCAGTGTTGAACCCACGCGTTGAAGAGCTCCGTCTGTTTGTAAAGTGGTGAGCGTGGCGGCGGGGGCGGGATCGGTCGAGGGTTGTGTCCAAGACACAGTTATAATCACCTCCCAGTAGCCAAGGGGTGTGGGTGTGGTGTGGTGTGCTAGCGTGTTCGTGAGGCGAGACCAAAAGGCGTTCTGCTCCACGTTGGGGGCATAGATACTACCTATCAGGATAGACTGTCCATCCAGTTGCCCTTCCAGTAGTACATAGCGTCCCTCCTTATCCACCACCCTGGACTGTTCACGGAAGGGAACTGCCGGTCTGACCCAAATCAGTGTGCCCCTGGCAAATGCTGAGTACCCCGTGGCACAGATTATGCCCCTCCACTTTCTCTGTAATTTGCCGGCTTCCGCTGTCGTCAAGTGAGTCTCTTGTAAGAGAGCTATATGGGCCTGCTGTCTCTTCAGATAAGCATAGACTGCATAACGTTTGCTCGCCGTGTGTAGCCCCCTGACATTTAGTGTGATAAAGGTAACGTCCGTGTTAGGGGGTTTTGTCATGTGAGATTGTCAGTTGTGTTGGTCGGTGCACCCGCCACCATTCGTCTGTGCCCAGAGTCACTCTCGCCCGCATTACTTCCCTCCATACATGTTTCCACTGTGACCAAATGACCTCTCCTGTGTAGGTATCAGGGTAAAAAGGGAAGGGGCGTAACATGGAAGCAACATACGGGAAACAGTCCCAACTGAGGGGGCCTATTGCAAGGCACAATAAGCCCAAACCGTACATCTCGTACTGTCTCTAGTTCATTTGGTGTGAGGGGGTGGTGAAGCGGTGGAGCCCTGATCTCAGGTCAAGGCCACCCGCCGCATTGTGTCTCTGCGTGTGTGTATGCTACCACCCATACCTTAGGCGTGTCTTCCCGGCGTCCCTCGTCGGTCAGCTTGCTCCGTCATCTCAATCTTACCGCTGGTTGTGTCAGCCGCCATCAGATGAGTGTATCCGCCGTCTGTGGGGTCACCAGTGGCGGAGAGGCAGAACCGTCTCTGGAGGTGCGGGCGTCGCATTGACCCTCGTCCTCGGATGTAAAGATGTGAGGGCCTCGATCCATCTCCCGTTCGGTGTCCGGTTGCCTGACCTCCGCCGCTGCCTGAATGGCCCTCCGTCGGTCTGCTATGATTTGTTCCAAGTCCGGGACGCGTTTGATGCTGGGCGTCGGCAGTCGATTCATCTGTGTGAGAGTGACCTTTTTGGATCGGAGTCGCCGCCGTTTGTTGGACGCAGATCTCGACGGTGTATCTTCGCGGTCCGATCGGGACTGATTGCGATGATCCAGCCAGTGTCTTGCCTCCGCGGGGTCCGTGAAGAAGTGTGTCGAGTCTTCATAGATGATTTTGAGGCGGGCTGGGAACAGGAGGGCATATTGTATCTTATGTTGGCGTAGGGTTTGCTTCACTGCCAGGAACGTGGCGCGTTAGCGTTGTACTGCCTGAGAATAGTCCGGGAACACCATCACATTTTTGTCTTCCACCCTGAGGATTTTCGCTTGCCTGGCCGCCCGTAGGATCGTGTCTCTGTCCTGATAGTGCAGAAGCTTCAGCAGGAATGGTCTGGGCGGGAGGCCAGCCTGAGGTCGTCCAGTCGGGACCCTGTACGCTCTCTCTACGGAGAAGAACGGCGTGAGGTCTTGGACCCGGGTGAACGTTTTTATCCAAGTCTCTATGTATTGAATAGGGTCTACCTTCTCCACTCCCTCCGGCAGGTTGATCAGACGTATGTTGCTCCGGCGGGAGCGTCCCTCCAAATCGTCCGCCTTGCGTTCCAGGAAATTGACCTTCTCCTGTAGGTCCTTGATGGCTTTTTGATTGAGCTGGACCTGTGGTTTCAGTTCGTGGAGCGCGTGACTCTCTTGCTTCACCTTATCTGCCAGCTTCCTATGGTCGTCGCGCAGCAGGGTTATGTCCGAGGCCAGTTCCCCGAATTTGGTTTCCATGGACACTCGGGAGTGCTCGATGGCCGCTAGGACTTTGTCCAGCTTTGTGGACATGTCCGATTCCTGTGGGGGTCCCCCGGTCTTCGAGCCACGTGAGGGGCCCAGGGAGGGTGATCGTCTCTGGGCCGGCGCCGGCGTCGTGGGCACCGTCCGCTGTGGTCGCCCCATGGGTGGCTTGGATGACCTATCGGTCCGTCACGGCCAGCCAGAGATGGTTCGAACTACCGCTTGCGGCAACGCTGGGCAAACAGGGCTTCTGGGGTCTCCTCCGTGTAGTCTTTCCCAACCGGGTGGGCCGATCGTCACCGGATCGCGAGGAGTCTGTGGTGTGCCCTCGTCAAGGGAACTGGGAGGCTCTCTGTGTGGTCGCACCGTGCCTCGCACTTTCTGCTCCTCCGTCGCGTTGTCGGGTTGGTCGAGGTGTTCCCTCACTGCTACTCGTCACTCTAGGTCCCGCCGCTGCTCAGGAGGGCAGTTGCCACATGTCAGGGACCCCAGTGGGTCCCAGACAGGTCGCCGGGGGGCTCGGGTCGGGCGATGAAGTATGGGGCCCCCCGACCTCGGGGTGCACGGGCTGTTACTCCCTGGTGCCCTCCGCCGCCACGAGGCCTCTCGGTGGTACTCTGTGATGGTGGTTCTGGGCGCCGGCCTCGGGGGTCCCTGCAGATCGCAAGTGCCGCACTGCACTTCTTCCCCGCGGGATCACCCGGGCGGCGCCATTTTGGGTTGGGGAATCCCTGGGGACATCTGCGCATTGCCACTCCGGTGTCCAGCGCTTAATGTCCGGGTCAGCTCCGGCACACGCGTGTACCCGCCTAGACAGGTCGGGCGGGGCCACTCCCGCCTAGACCCCCGGTGGCGGTGGGGTCACGCGTTGCTCCAGTTCGTTGGGTCACCTCGGCGGGTCACCTCGCGACTCCGCCGGGGATCTCCCCTGATGACACCGCTGCGCCTGGTGTTCGGTAGCGCACTCCGGACGCGGAGGATGGCCGCCGAGGTGTGTAGAGCACTCCGGATCTCGGTGATAGAGGGATCGCGCTAGTCACTCGGGACCTCCAGCGTTAGTCCCTGGGCGCCGCCATTTTGGGAGAGGTTCGACGGTAATCGTCGCAGGCCAGTGCGGACGCGCCGCAGACCCACCGTCGCACTCAGAGGCTCCCAGGGTGGTCTCGGGAGTCTCTCACAGCAGCTGGAGGTGACATATGTGTGTGGTGGTAGTCTTCATCGTCGGCGTGGCGGGCAGCCAACCGGATCTCTAAGGAAGCCTGTCCGCCATCTTGGCCACGCCCCAGTCCTCAACTGTCGTTAGCGGCATTAGTGATCTACCGCCCACCTGGCGGCGAGGATCCCAATTTATCAACTCTGCTGGAGACGATTGTTCAGAGCTCCCTCCTCCACCCTCAATTCATCGTGGTTGGGGATTTCAACATTCATATGGACAAAGCGGACTGCGCCCCTGCAGAATTGTTGAGATCCACACTAAATACAGCTAAGCTGAGACTAATTAATGACGGCCCCACGCACAGAGCAGGTCACACGCTTGATCTAATTTTTTCGAATATTACTGATGTGAAGGCGGAGACACCTCTACCGTTAGTCTGGTCAGACCACTCACTGATCCCATTTAAATTAAATATAGCTGCTGATAGTCCTGCTTCAAGCAAATGCTCTTTTATGAAGAGACAGGGGAAAAAAGTAAGTCCCTGATATCATGGGCCCTGTTTTGGCTCAGAACATTCCCTCTCTCACCTCAAATGCCAATATGGACGCACAGCTACTCAATGATTGGGTCAGGAATATGGTATCTTCCATTGCACCAGCCTCACGTGCTATATCTAAACGGGTCTCCCCCTCCGCTCCCTGGTTCTCTCAGGACCTCAGAGTAGAGAAGGCAGCCTGTAAGAGGCTGGAGAGACTGTGGAGGGTAAACTATGGGCCCTTAGAAAAAACCAGATATAAGGAAGCATCCAAAAAACTCCAGAAGGCTATTAGAAAGGCAAAAAAACTGTTTTACGCCGATTCAATCCAACAGGCAGAGCAATCGAGTAAACAGATTTTTAAGGTGGTACAGTCCTTTTTCAAACCCAAATGTATTGAGAGGGAGGTCCCCCCCGTCAACCACTCTGTGCGAAAACATCTCAGAGTTTTTTGACCAGAAAATTAAAAAAGTCTATGAGCCCTTCGGGCCTGGGAAAAAAATGGTGAAAACGGACCTAGCCATCAAAGAGGTGGTTGGTGAAATCTTAGCTCAATTTCAGGCGATATCCCTGAGCGCGGTCAGGCAAGAACTAAATCGCTGTAAGTCAGGCTCACCTGACGACCCATGTCCAGCTAAACTCTGGCGCACCATAGCTGATTTTGTGTCCCCCACATTACAACAGATCTGGAATACGTCCATCGTCTCTGGTGTATTCCCGAACATTTGGAAACATGCTACCCTCCTCCCGCTAAAAAAAACCAAACGGCGGCACTGATCCTGTTAGATCTCAGTGCCGCCTTTGACTCTGTTTCCCACAAGATTCTGCTCCACAGGCTTGAGGAGGCAGGTATCACTGATATGGCCCTTGCCGGGTTCAGATCTTTTCTGACTGAGAGGTCATTTTGTGTTTCCACCCCTCCTTTCCTATCTTTAGCCTATTATAATTGTGATTTTAAAACTGTTATTTTATCATTTGAGTCGTGAATTGGTGATAACTGTGATTTTAAAACTGATATTCTATAATTTGCGTCGTGAACTGGTGCTTTTTTCAATAGCTGCACTCTTGTGACCTGCCTCCTGTCACGCTCGAACCCGATCCTCAGCGCACACAACTAGGTGTTGACGCCCCCGGAGATAGGGTTGCAGCCGCCATCTTGAGCGGAGGAAAGGGTTACGGTCCAGCTGTTGGACGCCTCCCACCCTCCCCACTACCGTATATAAGAACAATGCTATCCCGTCCGTGCAGCGGGCGGGCACAGCGGGCACGCCGGTGGCGCGCCAGCGGCACGCCAAAGGCAAGCTTGTCTGTGCCCGTCCGTGCCGGAACCGGGTCTAGGGTCCGGACCCCTAGAGGATCTCAGGTTCGTATCTCCTATTCTAAGATAGAGTTACTGCAACTAACACCCTCTTTAATCAGTCACTGTCTGATGCACGACCCAGATCATATCCCTTCATTGACTGATATTATCTGCCCTCATTGTAAATCTACCCTTCCTTTTATTACAAACAATGATTTGCTCAACAAAAAGAGTGCCAAAAGAAACATCAATATTTCAATGGCACTCATGAACACCCGATCACTGGTAAGACACCGACAGGAAACTGCAGATCTTATCAAGGACAGGAACCTAGACATATTATTTGTCACAGAGACCTGGATGGATAGTGCCTCAGATCCTGATTTAGTGGTTGCAATTCTACAGGATACAAGGTCTATCGAAAGGACAGACAGAGAAAGAAAGGTGGTGGCCTGGCAATAATTGTCCGTAATAATTTTACAGTGACAATTTCCCCCATTCTGTCACCAACCTGCGAATCTATTCTTTTCTCTATATTGCTGACCCCCTCGCAAAATTTTAAAGGTGTGCTTTTGCACAGACCACCTGGAACACGCACTGACTTTCTCGCTGACCTGAATACAATGCTGGAATCGTTGGCAACTGAGGACTCCTATACAATTTTAGGTGATTTCAATTTTCACCTAGATAAACACGACAATAATGAAACTTCTGCATTACTGTCAGATATGGAAACATTAGGACTTTCTCAGTTAGTATCTTCTCCCACTCATGAGGCTGGCCATACTTTGGACGGCATCTTTTCCAATTATAATGGGATTTTTGTTCAAGACATCCTCCCGCTCCATTGGTCTGATCACTATGTCATCCTTTGCTCTATCCCCATTAAAGATGCCCCATTAGACAGACCACCTGGCCCTTGTCGTACACCTTTTAAAGCATGGAAGGACCTCGACAATGTAGACTTCAGAGCATTACTTAACAGCACAGGCCCGGTGATTTCATCAGACGCAAATATAGCCATGAGTCAATACTCAGACTGGTTGGGTGAGGCTGTAAATGCTCTGGTACCTCACAAATATATATCCAGGAATAGGACAGCCCCCTCTGCGCCTTGGTTCTCGGAAGAACTCAGGAAACAAAAACCGACCTGCAGGAATGCCGAGAGACTCTGGCGAAAAAACTATGATCAAGAATGTAAATCCCGCTACAAGGAAACACTTGTTAACTATAAAAAAATGATCATTACTGCAAAAAAGCAGTTCTTTAGTGATCAAATAGAAAAGGCCAAGAATTCTAGTAAACAGCTCTACGAAGTAGTGAAGGAATTAGTAGGAAAAACGCCCGATTTGGCTCCCCCCCTCCCAATCTTTCTGTGATGCACTGGCTAACTTTTTTCATACAAAGGTTAATGAAATGTATTTGGCCTTCTCCTCCAAGCACAGAGACTTCACTCATCCCACCGGTATGACATCCACTGCCTGCTCTCTAACTCACTTTAAAGAAATGACAGAGCAACAAATTCGGGACATCATTAACACCATAAAATCAGGATCTGCTCTAGACCCATGTCCACCAAAAAGTTTTCCACCAGGTATGGGCATATTAACTCCTGTTGTCACGCAAATATGTAATGTAATTTTTAAATCAGCAATTTTTCCCAACACTTTGAAAAATACGCCCCTAAAACCTCTTTTAAAAAAACCCAATCTGGCTAAAGATGACTTAAAAAACTATCGACCTATTGCCAGCCTTCCTTTTTTGGCTAAGGTGGTAGAGAAAGCCATGAATCACCAGCTGTCGGAGTATATTGAAGAACACGGCCTGCTGGATAATACCCAGTTCGGGTTCCGCAAATACCACGGCACAGAAACGGCTCTAATCAAAGCCGCTGATGATATTAAAGATCAGGGAGGAACAGCAGTACTTGTACTGCTGGACCTATCTGCCTCTTTCGACACGGTCGATCATTCCATCCTGATCGACAGTGTTGGAATGATGGGAATCCAACAGGGAGCAAAGAACCTCCTTACCTCTTTTTTATCTGAAAGGACTCAGGCAGTTACCCTAGGTCCTTTCAAATCAAGTGAGCTTTCTCTACCTTGTGGGGTGCCTTAAGGCTCATCCCTAAGTCCGACACTTTTTAATATCTATGTGTCGGACCTAGCTAGAGTCATCAAGCAACACGGGATGGGCCTTACTTCCTACGCAGATGACACCCAGCTAGTTCTTGCCATTAATAAAGACGGAGAAGAGGCGGCAGGACGTTTTCAGGAGGGCATGCTGGCAATTGGGGATTGGATGTCCGCTAGTTCCCTTAAACTAAACTCTCAAAAGACTGAGGTTGTCATTTTCGGGAAACTCTCCCCTTGCTGGTCTCCTGCATGGTAGCCCGCAGCCTTTGGAACTTTGCCAACCCCCGTCTCAAGGATTAGGAATTTAGGAGTTGTATTTGATGAAAATCTTAACTTTTCTGCTCAGGCCAACCAAACTACGACTACAGCTTTTCACAAGTTAAAACTCATTAAATAAATCATTCCCTTTCTACCCGACACTGCAGGTAAAACCCTGGTAAGTACATTGGTACTATCATCACTCGATTATTGCAATGGCCTGTTTGCCAACCCACAAACAAGGGTTGTTAATAAAATGCAATCAGTACAGAATGCGGCGGCAAGAAAAAAAAAACGCCTCCTGTTCAAACGCACACAGGTCCCTGATGTCAGCCTTAAAAAAACACCTAGGATAAGGGATGACATTGTTAGATTGAGGAAACATTACAAGCTAGCTATAAAAACCAGACAAGATAACATCAAACGGTAAGCTTGGGAGAGTCTCCTTTCCGTGGCCGTCCTGAAGGATAGCCGGCGATTCTGGGAAACAATTAAACAGCCATTCTTCTCTGACCAAAATAATGAGGCCATGGATTGTGTCATCCCGGATGATAAATGGCTGGACCATTTTAAAAAGGTATATGGGGATAATGATATGGCAGGTCAACTTGGGCCCCCGGTGGCCTTGGACGCCACCCCCATTTATTTTCTCAGCTCAGAGGTGGAGAAAGCTATTCTGGCCACAACCAAGCATAAGGCGCCGGGCCCAGACGGGGTCCCAGCAGATTTCTTTATACATTCCCCAAAGCTATGGGCGGGGGTCTTGGCCAATGTCTTCTCTGCTGTTAATGGTAACCCCACACCCTCCTCTTGGTCCATTTCTACCATCGTCCCTATTTTTAAGAAGGGCCAGCGGGATGATCCTGGGTGTTATAGGCCCATATCCCTCTTGGACTCTGCAGTAAAGATCTTAGGTAGTGTCCTCTTGACCAAATTGAGGGATAATGTAGAGAGCTGTGGAGGGCTGGCGGAGATCCAGTATGGGTTTAGAGAGACGAAAGGAACGGTTGAGCAGTGCTCTAACTTACACCTGTTGATCTCAAAATACACGGTGGCCAAGGAGGGGTCCCTGTTTTTAGCATTTATGGACCTCTCCTCGGCCTTCGACCTGGTGAACAGGTCTAAGTTATGGATGACCCTTCTGAAGATGGGGATTGATAAGGCATTGGTTAATTTTATGGCGTCTCTACACCAAGAGCTTTTTGCCGCGGTGCGGGTCACCAATGAAGGAAGGTGTACGTCCCGGTTTAAGTCCATGCGGGGGGTTAGGCAGGGATGCATATTGGCCCCCCTGCTTTTTACCATCTATTTCAATGGACTGGGCGCCTACTTGGAGGAGGTTGAGGGGGACGTTCCGCGTGCAGGAGCAGCTAAGATCCCCGCGCTCCTGTACGCGGACGACGCCGGGCTGATTGCTCGCACTGGCGTCTGCCTCCAACGCTTACTGGACGCCTTTGGTATATTCATGGACCAGCTGGACCTAAAAATAAATACAAATAAGTCTCATACTATGGTTGTGGGGCGACAAAGTTGCAAGAGGAAAACTAAAATCTTCGAGTGTAAGGGGAAGGTTGTCTCCAGAGTCTCCACTTTCCCCTACCTGGGGGTTCTCTTCGATCAGAAAGGATCTTGGGGACCTCAAGTGAGGGCAAAGAGGCTGGCGGTGATTAGATCATCGGCAGCCCTCATGGGTTTTGCGGGCAGGCTAGGCGCTAGGCCCACGGAAGCGCTTCTGAAAATGTATAAAAGTAAATCAGTCGCCCTGGCCTCATATGGTTCACCCCTTTGGAGCTACGTAAACCTGGACCCAATTCAGAAAGCGGAGAACAGATTTATACGGACCCTCCTGTCTGTCCCTCAGTCTACACCGACTTATTCCATACATATGGAGGTGGGCTTAGACTTCCTCACTGATGGGCTGAACATGGCACCCCTGATCTTTTGGTTGAATTCTTGGCTTAATGAAGATCTGCCACTCAACCATAAAATCATGGCTGATGTCTTGTCTTTAGACCATTTCAAAAGGGTCCCATGGTGGGCCTATCTGAAGAAGGCGTTCTCAGATCTGGGACGACCAGAGCTCTTTACTTCCCCTCGGGACATCAAGACCCAAGATATTGACATTGTTAAAAAGCAATTTATGGGGAGGGCAAGAGAGTATCGTGAGGAAAAGGAATTAGCGAAACCAGCAGTGAGGAGACACTATTTGCTTGTACACTCATTTGCACTTGCACCTTATCTTGGTTTCGTCACGATCCCATTCCATAGGTTCCTTCTAATTAAGTTCAGGTTTAATTTGTTACATTTTTATTTGGGCAACTTTAAACCATGGGAAAAACCTGAACTAGCCCCCCCCTGTTGTTGTGATCATTTTTCCACCCAAGATACGATGCACTTTGTTATGTTTTGTGGGTTTTATTTAGAGCCAAGGAAAAAACACCTGTTACCGGTTTTAAAGGAGGCTGGCTTCACGCAAGTGAGACCAGCCCTGCTCTACCTACAATCATTGCATAACATACGTACCACATTCTGTATGGCTAACTTCTTGGTGGCTGCAGCTAGAACTAAAAAACATATTTATCAGACCAATGACCCACTTTAAAACTGTGTTAATTAAGATACTTGATCCTGGTGTAATACTATATGAACTAAAATTGGCCTTTCTTCTTTTCTATTAATCCTACGTATGCTCTGATTTATTTGATTTGTATGATTTGCTTGTTACTGTAAATAGTTTATACTGTACATATTTTAAAGTGTATGAAATGTTTTTATCTCTTTGTATGATTTTTAACTAAATCGAATAAAGATATTTTGACTGACTGGTCAGCAGATGTAACTGACCACCGGAAGTCAAGGATGTAAAAATATATTAAATATATATATATATTTGGGATTTTAGACATCTTGCCAACGGATATAATGGAATTCAATCCAAACTTTTGTAAAATATGTTCCTGTGTTGCATGGTCTAAGTCTTCCTCAAACGCAAACGTACAAGTTTATACTTTGCGAAGTCTAACGTCATTAAACCCGCAAGCTTTAATGACATAAGGAAAGATGGAAGCTTCCTCTTCAGGCAGAGAGACTGTGAAACACAGGGACAGTACTGCACACGTGGGATTTCGGATAAGGGGTAGGGAAAGGGTCGCACGGTACTCCCTCCATCAGAGCTCCTCACCTGATTGAATAAGACATTAATTTTGAACGAGTCAATTAACGCAATCAATTGTAATATTTTATAAGCTTGCACTGTGTATGCATAATTTGCTTTTGAATGTCTGTGGTTGAAGTCTTAGAAAAAAACAGTGTTCGAGTTTGTCACTTTATCAGCTGAGGGCACAGCTACGCAGTCCCCGTCTTTTGTTATATAGACATATTAATACAAAATAATAAGGAACGCGTAATGTTTCACACAGTCGTGATGTGTTTTAGTCTTAGCGATCCTCACTCGGAAAGGGTATGTGGTAATCTGGATGAGAAGGCGGACTTCAAAGAAGTTGTTTTATTATTCAAAGATGCTCCTGGCAAGTACTGTTCTCGAAGATCTTAAAATTGGTCAGGCCAAAGGTTTCAGCTTACTTGACTGCACGAGAAAGCAAGTACCTGGGGCCTCATTTATGAGGCTATGCGTCGCTTTTACGCCGCCGGTGCGTCACTTTTTGTGACGCACCAGTGGCATAAAAAATGCGCCTTGTTGAGTCATATTTACAAAGTGACGCATCTAGGTAGATGCGTCTCTTTGTAAACCCCTGCGCCACATTATACCTGTGCCAGGTATAATGTATGCAAGGGGGGCGTATTGACGCAAGGAAGGGTCGTAGAAGTGACGCAGTGAAATTATGAGATTTCACTGCGTCACTTTTAGGATGCCGTTGCGTCAAATTCTTGAGCCTGCCTCACAGCAGGCGTAAGACTGACGCAGGCCCTTTCACATGGGGTTTGCCCCATGTGAAAGGACGCATTGCTGGAGTTGCGTCACTTTTGTGACACACTCCAGCAATGCGTCACTTTTGCGCTTGCAGATACTTCAGAAATACTGACGTATCTGTAACTCCTTGCGACATGATGCGTCATACATTAAATATGACGCATCAGGAATGTCGCAAGGAGTGCGCACTGAAAAGTGACGCATTGCTGCTTTCGCGCAGCGTTGCGTCATTTCTCATAAATGAGGCCCCTGCAATGGAACTCAGAATCTACGCAAGACAACAGCAGTATTTCATAGACCCTAAACCTTATCTGCAGATGAACGGGACCCCTCACTGAGTGGTACTGTTCATCTGCAGATAAGGTTTAGGGTCTATGCAACATCCATGGGGCTCACGGGGCTTCAGCCCCCCCCGTCGTGTCTGTCAGCCCGGGCAGAGACAGCTTCGGGGGCTGGTGACCATCTCGTTGCAGCCGCACCCGAGGACTTAACAGGTCTTTAAAAGACCATTTACTTGTAAATGAGGCTTTTGTTGTGTTTTCGCCCCTTCTTTCAGTCACTCTGTCTATGGTTGGAAGAATTAGCCCCCCCCCCTGAAATGTAGCTCTAGTTTGCCTGCCTGCCGCTCAGTATCAAGAATATAATTAGGGCTCCTGGTTTATGGTTTTGATATTTTTTAAAGGTAGTAAAAACGAGGTTTGGTAATTTTTAAAGGATAGTAAAAACGAGGTTTGGTAATTTAACTCCGATATTCTAACTCATAAACGTACACTCATCCTTCAATGTTTAGAGGGCTTTAATGAGCTGTGTAGTAGTCATACCCAACAAACAATACGCTCTTCTGCACGTGTCAGCGTCCCAGTTCTAGCGCATGGGTACTCACAAACTTTCTCTCGGGGGCCAAATTGAAAGTGTGGTTTGTGGCCGAGGGCCGCACCGGTGGGGGCGGGGCCAGTGGGGGTGGGCCAGTTGGGGCGGGGTCAGTGGGGGCAGCCCTAGATGGAGGGGAAAAAAATCACTGTCGTTTCAAAACATTACTAGACAATGCTGTATTTCCAAAGCAGTTGTAACTACATGGAGCACATGTTTATTACATTTTTATTAGCAGACAATAGCAATGTAAGAATGCAGTTTGTTGTTCTAGAAAAGATCATGCCACAGACTGTTCTGAATGGCTCATGACAACAGACATTTTCACTCTGCAACATCTGCAGTCACTTCTTGCATTTTGGTAAAAACTTGCTGTTTTTCAGGGAGAGGACATAAGTCACAGAAATAAAAACCTTTTCAGATGACCGTCTTGTACATCAGCAGACCTAAAGCAATTGTTTTGCAATGTAGCAGCGTTTTCAAAATGCATTTGCAGGGAAACAAAGGTAATGCGTCAATGTCCTTTTCATGTTAGGAATGAGGAAAGGAGTATTAACCGCTAAAAATGCCATATCTGTCCTCAATGATGATTTCAACATTTCACCACGAAAAAGAGTAGAAGTTAATCTAATATTCAGCTGCTAATGGCAGGCGCATTCGAATTTTCCACACTGCAGACATTGAACTACATAATATGCTCCTACTCTTAATGTTCTCTGCCACTTGAGGACATATCAGTTGGCAAATCATTTGGCAATTAGCGGGCATAGAAAACACAAACACACATATGCCCCCCAAACAGCAGAGCCAGTGCACATTGAGGATAATGAAGGTATGTGTGGCTTGACATTTATATTTAGGGCAAAACTAGCTGGCAAGCAACTGAGGGATGTCTCCTTACTGCCTTTCCACTGTTCTCTCTTCTTCATCTTATCCACCTCTCTTATTCTCTCCTGTTCCCTTTTCTCTCAACTAATCACCTCTTTCACATTCCCTCCCTTTCTCTCCTAATCCCCAATTACCTTTGCTGTTCCCTTATTTTTTCTCTCTGTTTCCCCCTTCCACCTCAAGCTGTTTTCTCTTCCCCCTTGCTTCTCCTCTATTCTCTTTGCTTCCTTTCTTTTCCCTCATTTTGTGTCTCCTGTTCTTGCCATCCCTTTGAGTTCCCTCTTTTATTCCCCGATTTCCTAGTTTCTGTTCCCTCATTTGCTCTTCCAATCTCACTTTGCTCCTCCACTCCTCTCTCCTTCATCCGTCTTCTCCTGAACATACAATGAAGCAGATGTACAGTGATATCATTTCGATGCAATCTATCAGCAAAACAGATTCTACAACTGCTGGAATATATATTAAATGCATATGTTTCTTCATGGCATTTTGGAGTGTACCAGAAAACAAGACCCAGGAAAAATCTCTGAAGCTGCCGCGGCATTGGCTCTGTGAAGTAATAAGGCCTGTATGATTGTTGCTTGAACTAATATGACATGAAATATTTCACATTACAAACGCCCGGGACTTCTGGAACTAACTGCACATACAATGTGTGGCCGCTCGTGGACGGCGGCGCGTGGCGGGTGCCTCTCACCACAAATCACCCAACCTGCGGGTCAGGCTTTGCATTAACACAGTGCAGGTTATCTCCTGTGCTCGGAGTGAGGGGTCAGAGGCCTGTGAGGTGAGGCGCAGCCCATACATCTAACAGCGCTAGTTACAGCGGACTTTTAAAGGGTCTGTGCTTCGCGCCGTGCGCCGTGTGTGACGTCTCTGAAGCTCAGGCCAATGAGAAGCAAGCATAAACAGAGAAGATGGTCGCAGGAGCAAACGTTGTGAATACGTATTGAATACGTATTCACTACGTATGCCCCTGCGTTCGGCCACCTTCTCTGTTTACAGGTAGGAACTCCTGCACATACACGAGTATGTGTATGACTCATATGGCAAAGAGGTCCGCGGGCCGCCAGTGAAGGCCAGGCGGGCCGCCAGTGGCCCGCGGGCCGTACTATGAGTACCCCTGTTCTAGCGCATACTATTTAAGCTTCTTTAGGGAATTTTATCTATTTTATCTCCCTGTGCTGTCACTTCCAGGCAGTCATGATTCTCACGGAGAGACCTTCAAAGCATCTCCTTTATGTAAACCTCTGTTTTATAATATACACAGTCAAAGAAATTGTTCAGAAATTAGAAGATACACAGTCAAAGAAATTGTTCAGAATTAGAAGATACACAGTCAAAGAAATTGTTCAGAATTAGAAGATACACAGTCAAAGAAATACACAGTCAAAGAAATTGTTCAGAATTAGAAGATACACAGTAAAAGAAATTGTTCAGAATTAGAAGATACACAGTCAAAGAAATTGTTCAGAATTAGAAGATACACAGTCAAAGAAATTGTTCAGAAATTAGAAGATACACAGTCAAAGAAATTGTTCAGAATTAGAAGATACACAGTCAAAGAAATAGTTCAGAATTAGAAGATACACAGTCAAAGAAATTGTTCAGAAATTAGAAGATACACAGTCAAAGAAATTGTTCAGAATTAGAAGATACACAGTCAAAGAAATTGTTCAGAAATTAGAAGATACACAGTCAAAGAAATTGTTCAGAAATTAGAAGATACACAGTCAAAGAAATTGTTCAGAATTAGAAGATACACAGTCAAAGAAATTGTTCAGAATTAGAAGATACACAGTCAAAGAAATTGTTCAGAAATTAGAAGATACACAGTCAAAGAAATTGTTCAGAAATTAGAAGATACACAGTCAAAGAAATTGTTCAGAATTAGAAGATACACAGTCAAAGAAATTGTTCAGAATTAGAAGATACACAGTCAAAGAAATTGTTCAGAATTAGAAGATACACAGTCAAAGAAATTGTTCAGAAATGACGCCCTGACCAGGAAGGAAACAAATGAAGTGCATCCCCCCCTCCCCCATTGCTGGAAACGACTCTAGACGGAGAATATACATTTGAGACCCAAGAGCACAAGAAACCCTGGGGCTGGGGGGGGCGTGGCTATCCACAGTCATTTGCATACCCAGAAGCCTCTGCGGCAAACACCCGATTCATCACTACAGGTGACACAGGCCTCTGTTTAACAGGAGAAGGAGCGCCTGTAGCTGTGAACACAGAAGCATTCATGAGAGTGACTGCCACGTCACCGGTGTAAAGTCACCCTACTAGTAGTAAGTGATATTTTCTATCGTCATTGCGCGGACAGATCAGTCTGTGGCATATCATAACAGTTCCGCGGGTCACGCGCACTCCGAGGGGCCGTGAGAAGCGGAATAAGCTTGTAATTTTTGGAGGGTTTCTGTGCAAGAAACTCCGTGATTGGTTGAATGAGAGTGAGATTCATGGGGGGGTCGAGGAGAGAAGGCTTCCGCAGGCGTCCCCGGAAGGCGGCACAGGGTCACGTGACGCAGTACCAGGCGCCTGCGCGAAGGAGCGGGAGCTGCAACGCTCCCTGCTGTCGCTAGAGGTCGGGAGGCTCCTGAGGGAGAGGCAGCGCGTCACTCCTTATCTGCATACCCACAATCCTGTCGCGCCTCATAATGCTGCTTTACTTTCATTCTAAATGCAGGGCTCTTTGCGGCATTGAAACGATAAAGAGCGGACATTGAAGAAGGAGGGGGCAGAGTATCAGCCCGCTAGTAGGAAGGCACGAAAATGGGCACACTACGTTTCTAAGGGAAATTCCGGGTTATTATTGCATTGTAACTGTAGGTATTATCAACGACGCATTTGCAAAGCCAAAAGTGCCCAATAGTGGAGCCTGTGTATTTGATGGATCGAAGTCAGAGATGATGCCCTGACCAGGAAGGAAACAAATGAAGTGCGTCCGCTCCCCCCACCCCCCATTGCTGGAAACCTTGTATAAGAAACCAGCTCTAGACGTAGATTAAACATTCGGGATCCCAAGAGCACGCTGCTGCAGGAGCCTGGCTGTCACTGAAGGGGGCGGGGCCTGACACAGACATTTGCATACCCAGAAGCCTCTGCGGCAAACACCCGATTCATTACTGCAGGTGATACAGGCGTCTGTTTAACAGTAGAAGGAGCGCCTGTAGCTGTGCACACAGAGGCATTCATGAGAGTGACTGACACGTCACCGGCGTAAAGTCACCCTACCAGCAGGAAGTTATATTTTTATAGTGACTGCGCGGACATTTCAACTCTGTACCAATAAAATAGAAATTGGTGCTCCGTGGGTCACGCGCACCTCCAGAGGGCGTGAGAAGCGGAAGTTGTTGAAACGTCTGGAGGATTTCTGTTAAAGAAGCTCCGTGATTGGATGAAAATGTACTTATCCTGGGGCGGTTTGGCCTCGTGAGGAGAGAGGTGTACCGCTCCTTCTTGTCGCTAGAGGTCAGGATGCCCGAGAGGAAGAGTCAGCGCGTCACCATCACTCTGCATACCCACAATCCTGTGCGCGCCTCATAATGCTGCTTTACTTTCATACTAAAAGCAGGGCTCTTTGTGGCATTGAAAACCATAAAGAGCGGCCAGGCTCCGTGGGGTTAGGGTACTTCCACAATGTACTCGTGTGTATACCATGGACCAACAGACCTGAGTGAGACAGGACAGTCCAGACTGAGACTGCAGCTTCATCGATGCGGAAATGCATCTAGCCCTGCCGAGTGCCACGCATCAAGAGTGAAAATACTCATCCCAAGATCTGGGAAATGGAAGTATGGAGTTCTTTCTGAATTTGTCTCAACCGTCAGGAAGGGCTCTGAATCCAGTATGGCCTTAAATACTTAGGTTTAGGTTCTTGATAGAAAATAAATCTTTTTATAAATTCCAAAAATTATATTAGAAGAATTTTGTAAGTACAGTACAGATATGGGGACGGCAATTTTGGTTTTGGTGTCGGTGTACGCCAGTGAGGGTACAGTAGGCGTCACTATGTCCTGCTTGATCTCGATCGTTAGATAGACAGTGTCGCGAGCTAGGCGTACTTGCAATTGGCATTGTTATATATTGCCCTCAAAAGGGAAGGGGGAAAGTAAAGTAAGAGAGAGGACAGGGTGGATGGCGCAGACAACTTTCATAGTCTTCATTCTGGGATAAAAACATGAAGCCGGTAGGATCTGTCGTCTCAGCCTCTGTCTCTTTGACACTTATAGGCAGATTTACAAGGCACTTGCACCACGTTTATGCCGCCGTCACGCAACGGCGGCGTAAACGTGGCGCATCCCTGTGACCCATTTACAACGTGACGCATCTAGGCAGATGCGTCACGTTGTAAAGCCCTGCGCCACATGTGGGCATTCCGGCGCAGGGTGGGCGTTCCGGGGCAGGTGCGCCTCGCAAAAGTGCCTGCGTGAAATCTACAAGATTTCACGCAGGCACTTGTGCGACGCTGCTTCGTCAATTCCTTACGCCTGCTTGAAGCAGGCATAAGGACTGACGCAGCACGTTAAGTATAGGGCACACCCGAGCATTGCTGAAGTCGCGCCTCGCTTGCGACGCGAATCCAGCGATGCCCTTACGTCACAAGATGCGTCACGCATCTGCCTACCCTTGCACCACAGCGTGCCGCATTGTAAATGCGGCGCATCCGCCGTGCCACAAGGGTAGTTTTGCGTGACGCATTTGTTCTGGCGCATCCCTGCTGATTTACAGAGATGCGCCAGAACTCATAAATATGCCCCTTACTTCTTTCATGCGGCGACTTGATTGTGGGTGGGGGTATTGGTACCGCACCGTCTTTGTACAACATGGCACTACAACCTACAAAGACACCGTTAGTTTTAGCCTGAGTTGTGAGCTTTCATGCAAATTGTGTAACATTCTTCAATTCATGGGCATTCTGTATTACAAATGAACTGGAACTGCTATTTCAGCTGCTTTCAATGCATTGAGGGTCGATGTTTTTGATACACTAAGGGGCGGATTTACAAGCCCCTTGCGCCACTTTTGCATCACTTTGAACATGGGAAAAGTGACGCAAAAAGTGGCGCAAGGGACTTGTAAATCTGCCCCTAAGTCTTTGATGATTTATCAGTACATTCTCTGAGTATGACGGATCGTGAATTGAATTGTGACGTTGCCGCCGAGCTGGACCCCACTAGAAGAGGCAGCAGTTGAACTGATTCCACTGCTTCCGCCCTTGCGTGCTTCCTGTCGTTCCACCCCGAAGGGTCTTCACTTAAACCTTTCCACAGACTGTTGCGAGTCCCCAAAGGGCCCACTGTCAAGTTCAAGAAATACTTTATTCGGTTCAATTACAAAAACCATAAAAGTACAAGAACACACAAAAACGGTCCATGGGTCACCAGGCGACATAAAGACATAAAAATACAATATGAAAAGGGAGGGAGTACCCATTAAAATATGCAGCGCATGATGCCAACATTTAAAAACAACAATATATACATCATTCTATAGTTAAAAAGAGCAACATGAGAGAATGTAAATCAAGACTTGATTCAAGTTACAATGGTCAATATTTACAGTAGATCATCTAGGACCAGTTAATCTTTTTACTAAGTCTCACCGCTATGGTTAAAAATTTAGCTACATTGTAAATTTCCCATATATCTACTAATAGTTGGAGATGCAATAAAGCTGGCTTGACTTGCCTAAACCCTTTCCCCTTTAGCAAGGGTATAATAAACTTTTTCCTGATGTCCTTAAAATAATCACAAAAAAACAGAAAGTGAACAGTATCCATAATCGAACAACCGTCCCATTTGCACAAGTCTAAATCAAGTGGCTTGGTCCAACCAGGGCAGCCTGTAATTAACAGGTGGATTTTATCCAATCGGAACTTGGTTAGAAGATACCTATGGTTTGAGTTGTTGACAACCTTTAGGTAGAGTTCCAGATCATGACCAGAGGAAACAATCAGTTGGTGAGTCCTAACAGAAGGCTTTAACAGCTCCAAGCCTTCTCTGTCCATCCCTCGGTTCAACAAAAAGGTGTTTTTAACCCACTTCAAATGTCCTTTCACTAAATTAGAAGGTTTATTGAACAATTCAGGCCGACCCAACTTTACACACATTTGCTGTACATATTTCAGCCAGGGGATCTTGTCCCAATGATCTAGCATTAGACAATCTTTAAAAATTTCGTGATTCACTTCAAGTTACGAGTTAAGCCAGACTGATATCCATTTTAATAGGGGGGCCATGGCGATTCGATCCTCCAGATAATCCACACCGCATTCCTGATGGACTATGAAGCTGGCCGTGGATCTTGGCAGGGAAAGAATCATTTTAAGGAAGTTATCTTCTGTTACCTGAAGCGTTTTAACTGGCCTAAAACCCCACAGGTCAGCGCCATACATAGCGATGGCAATACATTTAGCAGCATATACCTTTAAGACTGCCTCCAGAGGTTTCACCCCTAATTTACGTTAAAAGCCCATCACCGCAGAGATAGAGCGCGCCAGGACCTTTTTTTTCTCCAGCATTTGGGGGTGCCACGTAGAGCAATCATCGAAAACAACCCCCAAGTAGGGAAATCTGGAGACTCTTGTCAATTTGTGTCCATTACAATGCAGTGTCATTACATTTTTCTTGGCCTTCCCTTTCTGGGCCACCACCATAACATGGGATTTACCATAGTTAACACTTAAGTCAAGATTTATCATGAAATCAAAAAATGAGTTCAACAGGCTTTGGAGACCCACTGCAGTTCTAGCTAGGAGAGCAGCGTCGTCCACATATAATAATGTGGGCAATAGGTACTTCCCTGCCCTCGGGATGTCCTTACACGCTGCACCCAGAACTCCACCCAGATCGTTTATATATAGTGTAAAAAGCAGGGGAGCAAGTATGCATCCCTGCCTTACACCATTGGTGATACTGATTTTACCAGTGCAGTTACCTTTTCTGTCATATCGTACCGTGGCTGTAAGGTCCCTATGGAGGTATGCTAAAAAATACACAATGTTAGGGTCTATTCCAATACTATTGCTGGCCCCACAACTTGGATCTGTTTACTCGATCAAATGCCGAGGACAGATCCATGAAGGCGATATACAGGGATCCTTGCTTCGCTATTGTGTACTTCCTAATAAGCATAAGCAATTGTAAATTCAGACTTTGGTCAATGGTACTACGCCCCTTTCTGAAACCGTACTGTAGAGGAGAGAGGGTATTGGTCTCCTCTAACCAATCAGTAAGTTTGCATAGGACCACACTCCCTAAGACCTTTACTGCGGAATCGATAAGAGATATGGAGCGGTAATTGCCAGGGTCACCCCTGTCCCCTTTCTTATAGATGGGGACGATCACCGACTGGGACCATCAGCCTGATTCATGTACGGGCCGTTTTGCGTGGCCCTAATAGCGAATCATAGCGACTCGCTATTGAGGACACGCAAAACGGCATTCATGTAGGAATTGCTAAATCAATAGCGATTCCTACATGTTCTCTATTTGCGAGTAGCAATTTGCTACTCGCAAAAAAAGGAATAACTCCCCATTCATTCCTATGGGCCAAAAGGCCCATAGGAATGAATGGGGAGTATCCCTTATTTGCGAGTAGCAATTTGCTACTCGCAAATCAGATAGCGATTTTAAGGGTGCCCTGTAGCACCCCTAAAATGCACATTTGAACAGGTGTTGCGCACACACATGTCCAAAGGACATGTGTGTGTGCAACATGCAACTTAGAAAAATGCTTTTAAAAGCATTTTTCTATGTTTTTCCTATTTACCGAGAGGTCTGACCTCTCGGTAAATAGCGGCCCAATTTTGCAAAATCGCAATTTTTGAAAGTGTCATGAATAGCATTTAAGGAATCTCTAATAGAGATTCCTTAAATGCTAATCCTCGCATATTAGGTAATTCTTCATTAGCGATTTTTGCATTTGGGATTGTGAATCCCAAATGCCAAAATTGCACTCGCAAAAGGCAAGATTCTGAGAATCTTGCCCTTTGCGAGTGCAATTTTGCTTCATGAATCAGGCTGCATGTCTCTGGAATTCCTGTTTTTGAAATTCTATTAAAAACGTTTGCTAAAACTTTGGACCAGAAAGAAATATCAACTTTAAAAAGGTCGGAGGGAACGCCATCTGGCCCGGGGGCCTTATTACTAGTCATTTTACCAATGGCCACGGCCACCTCACCCTCTTCTACAGTTAAAGTGTAAGGCGATCTGGAAAAGGTGGTCAAGCCTTCTGCCCCCAAAAACTCCTGTTCATAGACAGACTTAAAGTGCAAGTGCCATTGGTCTTCTTGAATTCCACAATCCAGTTCATTATTACTAGAGTCAGCAAAATAGGGTTGGTTGACCACGGCCCAAAACTTGGCACTACTTTTCAACACATCGATTGATGTCAACTCAGCCCAAGCGTCCTCTCTAATCTCACGCCGCCTTCTTTCAACGACTGTCTTATATTCTTTCCTAAGGGTAGCCACAAGCGATCTATCTACTGGTTTGGATTTAAGGGCCACTTTAAGTTTATGATTGGCCATAGAACAATTCTTATCAAACCAGCCTTCCTTCCCTTGTGCTTTGCCTTTACCCTGACGAGTCAGGTTGGAGACAATGTCGAGGCAAACCTTTCTATACCCCTCCACTACTTCACTGTCCCCCGCCTGGTCGTCCATACAAAGCTTTAGTTCCTCCCGGCTACTATTACAAAGATTACAAAAGAACTCCTCTGGAATTATCTTGCACCACTTGATTCTACGGGCTTGGTCAGTCAGCCGCATGTCGCATTTGTCCACCAAATTTAATCTGCTTTCCATAGCAACAATTACATTTTTAACCCTTAATACAACTGGGTTATGGTCGCTAAAATGGGACCACGCAACTGAATAACTAGTAATATGGCTTCCACAACTACTACTTAAAAAAATATAATCAATGACAGACCCGCTGCCATGTCCTGTAAATGTAGGAATGTCCTCATCACACCCATTGGGTAGTATCAGCCCATTTTCGGCCAACATGGTTTCCAAGAAAATACCCTGGTCTGAGTGCTCAAAATGAGTATTTTCCTCGTCCGGAGGACCAAATAGAACATTAGAAGGACATTTGTCCTGACAGCCATGGGCGTTAAAATCCCCCATTAATATGATGGTACACTCAGACTCTGATGACTCTTTAAAGTTAAACAAAAAAGAATTTAACATCATCAGGTTACTAACTGAATGATCCCTATCAAAGGAGTTATAAAAATTCACTACCAGCACGTTATGAAAACACCTGTGGGTAATTTGGACCGCGAGGCAATAGGGACAGGCAGTAACTATTTCCGTATATGTACCCGGGATTTTAGCGGATATCAAAGTGACCAGGCCCCCTCTTGCTCGCCCCTGCGTAGAACTAACGGCTGGTAGAAAAAAAGTGGTAAAACCATCAACAGTAAGTGTGTTTTGTGTGTCCCAGGTTTCCTGTATGGCTATTATATCCATAGTGCCTATAAAATCCCTCCAGAAGGGGTCATCCACTTTACTCTTGAGACCAGCAATGTTCCATGTTGTCACAATTATCTCCCCCATTCCCAATACTTTATCCATTTTTTCGTGCGGTGAGGCCCCTTCTCCAACACCCTGATCATTAAATAAAATGTGATCAGTGTTTAACTCCTGCACAACCTGGATACTGTTTTCATTTTGTAAGGGAATAGGGGGAATATTTCGCATCAGACTGAGCGCTGTGCCCTGTTTTTGTCAATCAACCCAGTCCAAGTTTGACAAACACTCATATCGGTTAACCATTGGGATGTTAAAGTGGTTTTCATACCCATTCGCAGTCTGGGGGTAATAGTGTGGATGGCCATTTTGTAACCCTGTGGCAAACCCCCCTTGAATGGGTCTACCTCTTCTTATCTTGGCCAAGTTCCAGCCGTCCTCTCCGCCCTCATTCCACCCATAAGGTTGCATCTCCCATGGGAAATTTGACCTCCGTCTAGTTTTTTGTTCATGTGAGCCCCTTAACCAGCTCCATCTTTTGTCCACTTGGTTCACAGGCAGGTAGAAATAAGAGAGAGGCCTAGCAGTAACAGTACTCGCTTGATAGCGAGAGGTTCCTCTTCAGATATGTTCTACCACCTGTGGATTCTCGAAGGTTACCACGATACAGTCACCTTGTAATTTTTTTCTATTCCCTCCCACCCATGGGGTTCTCTCCACCATTAAGATGTTGCTTGGGATATTTGGCGGTAGAGGGTAATTATTTGATAACCAGTGGCACACTTTGTTTTTTAATGTCTGGTAGGATTCTACATCAGTAGGTGAAATTTCCGTAACCCAGTCAAGATCACTACATAGGGGCAAGCATCAGGAGGGAGATGGATATTTCTTCGGGCCTCTACCTTGTCTCTTGGAGCCGAATCCAGATTTGGAATCAAAGGTATAGGGTCTTTAACTTTGACTTGGGGGGTTATCTTGGGCTTAGCTGGGTTCTGTGTTTCTTTAGGGTCAGGAGTCTTGGCTTTTGCACCTCCTGGGTTTGAGATATTACTAGGGTTCTTTGGCACAATATTTTTGGCCGGGGCGACACTTTTATCAGCCAAGGGTAGCTTATTTACTGTGCTCGCCACATGGGAGACCTTATTATTCAGGCTGAAACTAGGGCCACTTATATCCTTATGGATATTTTTCAACACTGTTTCTAGACAGCGTAGTCTAACCTCTATAGGTTCAAGGAGGGCCTTTAACATTTCAAAAATGTTATTGTTCGTCAAGCTTATCCCACTTCCATCCTGGTTAATTTTGGCCAGATTGATTTCTGCACCACTTAGTTCCAAAATTTCTTCCAAACTACTGTCTACAATTGTATCTTCCGGGAGGCTTAATGGTAGGCCAGCATTTACCGGATATGCCCCCCCCTTTGTCATTGACACATACTGCCAGGTCCCCGCTCACAGCCACAGGATCTAAGATGGTTGTATCCTGGTTATAGGTGGTTTTTACTTTCCTGCCTTTATGGGTGGTCGATTTGTTGGTCTTTTGTTTAGGAATTGCCCCCTCTTTCAACCCTCTTTGATTTATATCAGTGGCCACAGGTGGGTTATCCATCACTTCACTAACTATACTACCCTCTTTTAACAAAATGGGGTTAGGGGTGACCTCCAAACCCTGTTGACCCTGTTGGGAACTTGAAACATCATAATCCCCAGCGTAATCTACTCTGGCAAGGGTATTTGGGCGAGTCACGGTGTTTGGCGTACGTGCCTGGGCAATAAGACCTAAGGAGGATCTCTTAGCCGTAGCTAAATCTTGGGACACCCTTCTGTCCATTAAAACAATCCCTTCATCAATTAGGGCATTAGTGCGAACAATAAAATCGTCCAGGGTGCCAGTCAACTTTTTTGCTCCCCCTGCAGCCATACTTCTAGTCTCTCGACAATTCATAACAGACCTTGCTGCTACACGTTACTATAGCAGTTAAATGGGTTGTTGGAAGGGGCAATCTCAGAGGGCCAGGTTGTGCTCACCCGAACACCCCAAGATCCACCTCTCCCACAGAACTTGCCGAGTCTTGATTGTGAGGTCCTCACCGGGGAGGACTTCGGGTCTAGGATCGTACACACTGAGCTCACACCACACTACGAACAGACACCACACCGGTGGGTTTTAGTAACAAGATCTTTATATAAGCAAATAGCGAGGTAGCACTCTTATGTACACAGGGGTCAAGGGACCACAAAGTCTTGGAGGATTCGGAAAGGGAGAAGCGGGACAGTCTTTTAGTCTCTGGGACAGTACGAGGCATACCCTACGCACAGCTCTCAATCCTCGAGCCGGGGGGTACGGGATGATGGTCGTACGGGCTGCTTCACCTCCGTCGAGTCGGCTCGGTCGTGATAGTGCTCTCGATGGTCCGGCCGGACCAGAGTACTCCTCGAGCCGCGAGGAGGTCAGCAGGACTCGATCTGGAGAAGTTCGTGAAGAGCCGCGACAGCGTCAGCAGGGCTCCGATGGTCTTAGTTCAGCTTGAGCCGCGACAGCGTCAGCAGGGCTCCGATGGTTCAGTTTAGCTTGAGCCGCGACAGCGTCAGCAGGGCTCGGATGATTCAGTTCAGCATGAGCCACGACAGCGTCAGCAGGGCTCCGATGGTTCAGTTCAGCTTGAGCCGCGACAGCGTCAGCAGGGCTCCGATGGTTCAGTTCAGCTTGAGCCGCGACCGCGTCAGCCGGGCTCCGATGGTTACTAGTTCAGCTCGGGCCGCGACAGCGTCAGCAGGGCTCCGATGTTCAGGATGAGTCTTCTTAGGGTCAGCCGCGATCAGATCAGCAGGGCTTTAGGTCCAAGATACAACTGCCCGCTAGTTGTCGGGCGGGCCCAGTTATAGTCCTTCGGCTCTTTGATCTCCGGACCCTCGCAGGCGGAGGTCTCAAGCCCAGGGGGCTGGTCGTTGGCGAGGTCCGGCGGTGGGCTCTTTGATCCCTTTGAAAGATGGGTCCGGGAATTCCCAGACGCCCAGCGGGTCTGGAGCCCGCCCTCGGGGAGGCTAGAGGGGGGATCGAAATTGGGCCACAGGGGAGGGCCAAAGGTGTGACAGATACCAGCCCCTCAGGGGAGGCCGGAGGTGCCCTCGAAACTCCCTGGCTTATCTCACTCGGGAGCCCTTTACCCCCCAGCCGGGACTGGCGCGCCGTTGGAGGCTGGGTTTCACTGGGGCCGGGGTCCCGCTAGGCCCAGGGAGACAGGGATGTCGGGAAGGGAAGATGGCGTGCATGCAATGTTAGGCGCTCGGAGCCGGGAGCGGGACGGGGACATGCGGCCTGGTTGTGGTTTTACGGGGGTTCGGGCTCATCGAGGGTGAGGCGACCAGGCTGCTGGGTGCAGGCTATTCTTGCGGGGACGCTGCGCAGGGGCTCAGGGTGCAGGCCTACGCTCGCAGGGTTCTGAGGGACAGAGACGGGCCACGCCACGAGGCCGGGTCCAACATGGGTCAACACTATGTTATATTTGCCAGCCCTTAGTCATTAAAAAATAAACAACAGTGACAGGAAAAATCAGAATGCACCCCAGTTAGTTAGGATAAATGTATATAGGGGGCAAACAGCTTACGGTTCAGATGTCCAATAGTCCAATAGTCAGTGGGTTAATGGAAATCGAGCAGGGTGTATGGCCCAGGCCAGGCTTCTCAGGCCTCTGAGGGCCACAGAGGGCCCGCCCTTTGCCCGGGCTTAGCCCCGCGCTGTGTCCCGCTCGCGTCCCGCTACGCGGAGGGGGTGATGGTGTTTTATGCGCCTCCGGGCGCCTGTTGCGGCGTCACTGGGAGCGCCCCCGCAAAGGCTCCTGGGGGTTGAAGTCCCCCCACTCGGCGGCCGCTCTGGTGGAGCAAGGCGGCGGCGGGGGGGACTCGGCTCCTGCTGCTGGTCTCGTTTTGGTCTCGTTCCCCGGTCCTGGCAGCACGGACACAGTGGCAAGAAATGTGTGGCAAGTTTAAAATGTTGCTTTTGGGCCCACTGTCATTTCCCCCTATGGTAGCCTAACTACACATGTTGTCGGCTGCTTTTGCTTTGCACACGTCACGAGGTAACACGCTTGTTTTTGTGCCTTTCTGTTATTTTAGAAAAAGGTTGCACATGTTTTATTAGCCAGCTCTTCTGCTGGGAGTCAGTCTGAACGTTTCGTCCAAGGCCGAGACTTGCCATTTTCAAAATAGAGAGAAGAATTTCTAGCAGGTGAAAGGTCCGGGAACGAGCTCACCAGCTCTGCACAATTTGAGATGCAGACCAGCTAATGGCAAATGCCAGGTATGACACGTAGTATCATCCGAGATATATTATTGTGAGGCCAGGCTTATGCAGATGCACCGTTAACCATGATAGGGCTTTTCATTGTGTACGGTTAATTAGTGATGCTAATTACACTACTAAGTTTTGTATGCTTTCTAGTTGCAGCACGGTTGCTTCATAATAGTGCACAATAGTTTCAATAGATATTGTAAACTGTTCTTGTGTCTTATTTATGTTTATTATGAGAGAATGAGAGGTGATGACCTGTTACCGTGGGTCCCTGAGGGGACTAGAGTGTTGTGTTCTAGAGTGCCAACTTACCTGTTACCATCATCATTCAAAACTTTATTTCGGTTCGATTAAACCATAAAAGCACATGTAATTTACACAATTTACAATTTCAGATATGGCAATATGAGCAGGAATATCCACTCATCTCATTATCAGTGCAATCATTCATTGTAAAAATTCATCGTCATGGGAAAAAGATTTACTAAAATTAGATACAAGTTAAAAATTTAAATTAAATATTGCATTTAAAACAATTACATTTCCCTTAGTCTACACATCTCGTGAAAATGGCGCAAGACCATCTCCTCTAGAACTAACAAAAGGTCTACAGCTTAAACTTAACTTCATAATTATAGTGCTCTAATCTTTAGGAAGCAGCTTCTTACGAATATGTCACATAAAAAACAAGAACTTGGCTACAGCAGTCACATACAGTACTCCATAGCCTCCGCCAGTAAAGTAATGGGCGGGAGGCAATTACATCCGCAATTGGCCGAATGTTTAAATCCATTCTTAATGGCACTAAAGAAATGTTTCTAGGAAGACTCAAGATTTGCCTAATAAAGTTATTTTCAATAATTGTTAAGTCATTCGATGTGGTATGCCCCCAAAGTTCTGCCCCATATAACGATGCTGACCTTGCTTGAATATTGTACATTTCTAGAGGAGGGCTTAACATTTTTCAAACACAACTTTTAAAATACCCCCCACAGCCTGTGTTAGTTTTAAATTTACTCTGGTCTTCTGTGGACCCCACCTCATTTTGTCATTCAGAGATAAACCCAAATACTCGAAGATCGGCACCCTTTCGAGGGGTCTACCCTCCATCATCGGGATGGGGCAATTGGTGGTGCTGGCATTAAAGACCTGGGGGCATATTTACAAGCCCCTTGCGTCGCTTTTACGCCACCGTGGCAGCGCAAAAGATGCACCATGGTGCGGGGTATTTACAATGTGACGCAACTCCCAGATGCATCACGTTGTAAAGCCCTGCGCCAGAAGAGGCGTACCATCACAGGGGGAGGCGTTCCGGTGCAGGAACGCCTCCCAAAAGTGGCTGAGTGAAATCTACAAGATTTCACTCAGTCACTTTTGGGCCCATGTTGCGTCAAAACCCTGCGCCTGCTTGAAGCAGGTGTAAGGATTGACGCAGCATTATGAACATAGGGCCCCCCTGATCATTGCTGCAGCAATGCACCGCTTTGATGGCACAGATGCATCACGCATCTGTGACGTTTTTGCCCCATGGTACGCCGCATTGTAAATGCGGCACACCATGGGTGGCGGAGCTACGGCGCACAATAACTGGTGCATCCCTGGGGATGCGCCAGTTATTGTAAATCTGCCCCCATATACTTAGTCTTGTTGATGTTGAAAACTAGGCTCCTTTTCTTACAGAACTGGACAAACTGGTTTTACACCCGCTGCATACCCACCGCTGACCTTGAGAGCAGCAGGGTGTCGTCCGTAAACATAAGAGTGGGAAATCTTTGGGAGGCCAGTTTTGGAGAGTCTATATCTTTGATGGTAAGGAGGTCTTCTATCAAGCCATTAAGGAAGAGGGAAAAGAATGTCGGGACGAGTACACAGCCCTGCCTCACCCCCTTCACGACCGGGAATGGGGCTGTAAGCTGGCCATTCTTGCCATATCTCACTCTCGCAAAAGTCCCTTCGTGGAGTCTTTTTAGCTGATAGCATAGGTATGGCGGAACCCCCATATCAAGCAATATACTCGATAGTTGGTTTCGGTCCACCATATCAAATGCTGATTTTAAGTCCACGAAAGTTAGGTACAAACTATCCCCTTCCAGAACAATGGGGCATATTACCAACGTTAAGCGATATTTATCGCTAACGATGCTTAGCAACGAATTTTTTAACGCTAAGCATCGTCAGAAATTATCGCAGATAAGCCTTGCTATTATCAAGGTTTATCGCAAATGCGATAAAAAACGGCCGCAATGCATGAATATCGCTGAAAAGTCAGCGATATTCATGCATTACCGAGCTAATGCTCTTAGCCATGTTATCCACCTCCCATTGGATAACATGGCTAAGAACTGCTCAGGGCAGGTGTTAGTTTTTGGATGGATTTTTTGCGATACATCGATAAGGTTAATAGGCCTATAGTTAGCAGGTTCCAGCGGTGATCCCTTTTTAAAAATAGGGATAATCTCCGCCCCCAACCACGTGCAGGGTAATCATACAGCACGGAAAATTGCACTGAATAATAATAAAAGGTAGGGTATCCATACCACCTGTTCATCTCTGAAGAGATCACCCAGTATCTTATCTAAGCCAGGTGCTTTGTTCATTTGAAGCTTAGACAGGGCAGTCTGGACCTCAGCTGTTGTACATGGCGGTATACACCACGTGGGGTCCGATATTAAAAGGCTTGGCGGGAGTTCACTTGCCTCAGATACTAAATTTGAGTACAAGTCTCTAAAATAAAGGCGCCATGCTTCCTCAGAGATATTTATATCAATGGTAGACTTGCCCTCTGGTTTCCCTGTATGGACAAGGTTCCAGAAGGTCCGCGGGTCCTTCGCTTCAAAGGCAGACTTAATTGCCTGCCAACGTTCTACTTCCCACTCTGATTTTGCGTTAAAAATAATTTGTTTGTAGGCATGCCTTGCTTCTACAACGCATGCCCTATTTCCTTGTTTGAGAGCCATGAGCAATTCGCACTTTGCTTTCCTACAACCCCTGTTATACCAGGGGCTCCTATCGCCCAAAGATTTGTGCTTAAGAGGCTTTGTGTTATAAAAGAAAGCCTTGAGTGATACCACTAAATCCTGATGAAGTTCACCTAAGTCCACACATACCCCACTTCGGATGGAGTTCCCTTGCGCTTGTGCTTTACTCGCTTTTTCGAGAAAAGGGATTATATTTTCATATAGTTTTGCCATATTATCCCCAGAATGTTTGATGGTCGCCCAACGTATACACCTCCCTCCATCTACAATTCTAATTTCCCTACTTGGGGAGCTTTCCATACTTTGTTCTGCTTCTGGCATGCAGAAATCCATCAGAATAACTAGTGGATTATGGCCACTTTCCATTCACTGGGTAACACAGAAATCTAAGATTTTTTGCCACACCTCTATACTAACTAAGATGTAGTGAATAACTGATGCATGACCCAGTCCTCTGTACGTTGTCTGACCTGGGTTATCACCCTGAAACCTCCCATTACACGCCCTTAAGGAGAACATGTGGGTAAGGGAAATCATTTGCAGTACCAGTGGGAACCAGCTCTTTACTGGATACAAATTTGGGGCTGGGACTAACCAGGTTTCGTCTTCTTCTGTAGTGATCGGTTGCACGCCGTTTAAAGGCCCATATTGACAGTTAAAATCTCCACCGATCATGAATACAACATCACCCGGGAGAGAGTTCAGAAGCAATGTCAGGGAATCCAGGGTTTGAGAGGTACCAGCATACCGTGTTGACCGAGAGTAGATGTTAATAAGTGCTAGTTTCTGAATGTTATTGTGGGTCAACAGGATACATTTTATATCGGGGAAGTTAGTAACAACTCTTTTTGCCGTGAATCCTAGATGTGTTCCTACCCAGATACACAGGCTCAACGAAGGTCTACCTTTTGGGCCCTTAGTACCTGGCTCATGGAAAGATAGATATCTCATTCTATGGATAGGAGTAACAGCCCATGTCTCCTGGAATAAACAGATCCCATGGAGGTCGACAAAAGCACACCACTCCAGTGAATCTAGTTTTGCCGACAACCCAGCGATGTTCCAGGACAACACTTTAGGGCCCCCTGTTGGCCCCCCAGGCCCAATCCCCTCAGTTAACTGTATAACCTAGCTCTCCGGTCTACCCTTTAGATAACTTAGCATGCGCGCAGGAGGTGATAGTTGAGGGCTGCCTCCAGTGGCAGTGGGTACTATAGATTTATCCGCCAATGTCACTTGGCCATCATAATCAACATCTGCATCGCTAGCACCCAGATAGAAACTTCCTTTAACATTCTCACCTTCCTCTCTAGACACTAAAAGTTCTTTAGATCCAACGATCCCACCTTTATTTTCAATCCTCACCATCTCCTGAATAGTGTGTACAGGTTTAGATGGAAGCGATAATGGTCAGTCCACCTGTTCCAGTCCACTAAACCTATTACTTACAGGGAACCCCAACTGATACTCATTACCCCGCCTCCTACCATGTCCTCCTGCTTCATTCCTAGTTCCAGATTGAATTTGCCAATCACCATGATTATCAGGACAGAAAGGGATAGGGATGAAAGTTGGACGAGGGTAAAAATAAGCTAGCCCCAATGATTGAATTGTCGTATCGGAATTCCTTAAGGAACCCCTACAAACATGATCAACTGCCCTACAATCCTTGAAATTAATCACAATACAATCCCCATCCACGTCTTTTGGTCTACATCCAACCCAGCTGACTCTTCTAGCAAACAGAATCTGGCTTCGTACATTACTTGGCAGGGGCCTGTTTATATTCAGCCAATGGATTACTTTGTTTTTTAATTCCATATAAGTTTCAGTTCTGTTTGTATCCAGTTTGGGGACCCCAACTAATGCAATGACATAGGGTGTACTTTCTTGCGGAAGATCTGTCCGTTGCAAGTCTAAGTTAGGATTGCCATCCTTCAGTTGGCTTGAGGAGATTTTAACTGGAGATTTCGATTTTAGCACTCCTGCACGTCGCAGTTCGTCAGCGGTGTCTTTGTCATAGTTACAAGGTCCTACCAATCTGGGTACTTGCATTGGACTTGCCACGGGGTTTGAGGGACAGATCATTGGATGTGTAGGGCTAGAAGCGACTACTGCAGTTCTTACCATGGGTTGTACCGTTTTAGTCATCACATTTTCCATATAGGCCTTGCTCTTTTTTGCCAGCTCCTCTATATTCACTAGCCTTTGTTCAATCGAGGACAGACTTCCTTCTAGGGGCAGAAGCATAGAAGCCATTAGGACACTTAGTTTTTCCAAAAGCAATTCTTCATTAAAGGGAAATATGGGTGTAGTACTAGCATCTACTCTGGGATCACTTAAAGGGAGGTGTTCATTTTCTATTGGCTCTGGGGTGGAAGCCCTTTGAGAAATGTTGGGTTTGGACTGCTTTGGTCTTCTACCCCGTAGTGGGGCCCCCGTCCGCTTCCCTTTTGGGATGGCTCCTTCTTTGAGGATATTAGACTCCAAAATGGTACTTGAATCTTCCCCAGCAATTACTGCCTTCTCAAGTATCACAATATTCGTTAGACAGTCGTTCCCACCTTCCAAATTTGTCAGGTTCCCACTCAACGGTTTTAACGCTCCTGGTTGCCCTGCATTGACCCCAGTGTGGGGAACAAATTCTGGAGTACGGGCTTGAGCCAAAGGACCCCGCGAGGATCTCTTAGAGAAAGCCGGATCCAGAGAAAGACGGCGTTCTGTGATAGATATTTCTTTTTCCAGAACCGAAGATGCCCGCAAAATGAATTGGTTCAAGTTCCCGGCTACATGCCCTGCCGTTGTTGGTTTCATACCTCGACGACTCGCCATTACCCCCAATGGTGGAATATAAGGTCATCAAATACTTACACCTCCCAGAGTAGGCGTTAGACAGTAGGCCCAGTTCGGTCTCCTACGGGCAACAACGGGCTTAAACGGGCCCGCCCTTGGCCCGACGCGACCCGCGCGTGGTCCCGCGACGCGGGGGCTCCCGTCACTTTTAAGCGCCTCCGGCGCAGAATTGGCAGCAACCTCTGGAAAGGTTAGGAGGGCAAGTGAGGCACTATGGGCTAGTCTGGATTGATGTCCAGAGGTACTGACGTGGTATGGTGACTCAGGGGCATATTATAAGAACTGTCCAGGGAGGACCTGGCCCGGCAGTTCTGTCTGGACTGTTCCCATGAGGCACAGGGTCAATACTGATTTGCATATGGTTGAGTCCAAACTGGAATGGCATGGTGAGCAAATAAATGATGGATTCGGATCTGTGTCCTGGGGTGAATGTATGACATTGTTTTGAATTCCATCTGTCATTTGCCCATTTTGCACTCGGTGAGGGGACCAGGTCTCAATTGGTCACCTGAGGGAGCCCACATCGTAGTGCGCCCTCATCATCGGTTGTTATGTGGGACTCCATTCCTCCTCCATTCCTCCTCCTCCTACCGCCCCATGCCCCAAGGCATGGATTCCAGGGCTCCAGATGGGCCCTGGTGAGCAGTGGCACGGTTTGGGGCATTCTTCCCTCCTTGTAGCCCCAAACAACCTCCCCCACCCCTGGTCGCAGTCAGGACCTGGTGTTCATTAACAGGATGTCAGGCATTCATCCCTCCTCCTACCCCAACACCCTCCCCCACCTCAGGCATGGAGTCCAGGGCCCCAGATAGGGCCTGGCGAGCAGTGGCAGAATGAGAGGCATTCTTCCCTCCTCTTACCCCAACATCATCCCCCAACCCCTGGCAGGACCTGGTGAGCAGTGGCAGAACGTGAGGCATTCATCCCTCCTCTTACCCCAACCTCCCCCTGCCCCAGATAGGACCTGGTGAGCAGTGGCAGGACGTGGGGCATTCAACCCACCTCTCCTACCCCCAACATCCTCCCCCACCTCTGAGGTCGCACCTGGCGAACAGTAGCAGCATGTGGGGCATTCATCCCTCCTCCTAAACCACCTCCACTACCCCCGCCCCAGACAGGATCCAGGTGAGCAGTGGTGCAAGACGAGCTGCTCTGGGAGCCTATTTATGTCCCCCTCCCCCCTGCCTTGTGATCAGTGGTAAAAGTGCTGCTCTGAGAGCCTGCCCCCCCCCGGTGAGCAGTAGTGAAAGTGCTGCTCTGAGAGCCTGTCCACCCCCCTGGTGAGCAGTGGTGAAAGAGCTGCTCTGAGAGCCTGTCCACCCCCCTGGTGAGCAGTGGTAAAAGTGCTGCTCTGAGAGCCTGCCCCCCCCCTCCCCCCCTGGTGAGCAGTGGTGAAAGCTGCTCTGAAAGCCTGTCCCCCCCTGGTGAGCTGTAGTGAAAGAGCTGCTCTGAGAGCCTGTCCCCCCAGTGAGCAGTGGTGAAAGAGCTGCTCTGAGAGCCTGCCCCATCCTGGTGAGCAGTGGTGAAAGAGCTGCTCTGAGAGCCTGTCCCCCCCTGGTGAGCAGTGGTGAAAGAGCTGCTCTGAGAGCCTGTCCCCCTCCTCCTGGTGAGCAGTGGTGAAAGAGATGCTCTAAAATCCTGACCCCCCCAGGTCCTGGTGAGCAGTGGTGACAGAGCTGCTCTGAGAGCCTGCCCCCCCCACCCCCCCCTGGTGAGCAGTGGTGAAAGAGCTGCTCTGAGAGCCTGCCCCCCCGGTGAGCAGTGGTGAAAGAGCTGCTCTGAGAGCCTGTCCACCCCCCTGGTGAGCAGTGGTAAAAGTGCTGCTCTGAGAGCCTGTCCACCCCCCAGTGAGCAGTGGTGAAAGTGCTGCTCTGAGAGCCTGCCCCCCCCCCGGTGAGCAGTAGTGAAAGTGCTGCTCTGAGAGCCTGTCCACCCCCCTGGTGAGCAGTGGTGAAAGAGCTGCTCTGAGAGCCTCATCCCCCTGGTGAGCAGTGGTAAAAGTGCTGCTCTGAGAGCCTGCCCCCCCCCTCCCCCCCTGGTGAGCAGTGGTGAAAGCTGCTCTGAAAGCCTGTCCCCCCCTGGTGAGCTGTAGTGAAAGAGCTGCTCTGAGAGCCTGTCCCCCCAGTGAGCAGTGGTGAAAGAGCTGCTCTGAGAGCCTGCCCCATCCTGGTGAGCAGTGGTGAAAGAGCTGCTCTGAGAGCCTGTCCCCCCCTGGTGAGCAGTGGTGAAAGAGCTGCTCTGAGAGCCTGTCCCCCTCCTCCTGTTGAGCAGTGGTGAAAGAGATGCTCTAAAATCCTGACCCCCCCCAGGTCCTGGTGAGCAGTGGTGACAGAGCTGCTCTGAGAGCCTGCCCACCCCCCCTGGTGAGCAGTGGTGAAAGAGCTGCTCTGAGAGCCTGCCCCCCCGGTGAGCAGTGGTGAAAGAGCTGCTCTGAGAGCCTGTGCCCCCCGGTGAGCAGTGGTGAAAGAGCTGCTCTGAGAGCCTGTCCCCCCCTGGTTAGCAGTGGTGAAAGAGCTGCTCTGAGAGCCTGTCCCCCCCGGGGAGCAGTGGTGAAAGAGCTGCTCTGAGAGCCTGCCCCACCCTGGTTAGCAGTGGTGAAAGAGCTGCTCTGAGAGCCTGTCCCCCCCTGGTGAGCAGTGGTGAGAGAGCTGCTCTGAGAGCCTGTGCCCCCTGGTGAGCAATGGTGAAGAGCTGCTCTGAGAGCCTGTCCCCCCCCTGGTGAGCAGTGGTGAAAGAGCTTCTCTGAGACCCTGTACCCCCTTGGTGAGCAGTGGTGAAAGAGCTGCTCTGAGAGCCTGTCCCCCCCCAGTGAGCAGTGGTGAAAGAGCTGCTCTGAGAGCACCCCTGGTGAGCAGTGGTGAAAGAGCTGCTCTGAGAGCCTGCCCCCCCCTGGTGAGCAGTGGTGAAAGAGCTGCTCTGAGAGCCTGCCCCCCCCCTGGTGAGCAGTGGTGAAAGAGCTGCTCTGAGAGCCTGTCCCCCCCGGTGAGCAGTGGTGAAAGAGCTCCTCTGAGAGCCTGTACCCCCCACCCCGGTGAGCTGTTTATTTATTTATTTATTATTTATTTATTTATGCATTTTTATATAGCGCGGACTTTACCCGAAGGTGTCAGAGCGCTTCACAATAGGAACAGAACTGATACATGAGAACATTACAAGTGAGCAAAATACAAAGGCAAACGTTACATTAAATGAAGCACAATTACAATTGTGCGCCAACAAAGTATAAGAGGTAGTAAACGGTGCATTACAAAAGTGACAATCGTGAGTCAACAAAATACAAGAGGTAGCAAACGGTGCATTGCAGGAGGAAAAAGTGACGTGTGCAGGTTACAAAAAGCATAAAAAATAAATATAGAGGTATAATACTGCAATATATGGAGGACACTCCAGCACAAGAACAAACGATACGTAGGCACTGGTGGCACGTGTGCAGGTGTCAAAACAAACAAATGTAGGAGGTAGAAAACAGTGTGTTACCGGAGAGAGTGACGGGTGCAAGTCACCCATGAGTCCCAGACACAGGAGGAAGGACAATACTGCAATAAGAGGCAGACTCTCAAACCACAAGAACACACTGGGAAGACACTTCCATAGTCAAATAAAGTAGGTTTTTCAGTAGTTGAAGGGCTTCCTTCAGATAGCAGAGAGGGCATCAATTACATTTGGAAATGTCTTTGAAGAAGGAGAACTTTGAGGTCAGATTTGAAGGCTTGGGAGGAGGAGGTGGTCCGGAGCTGAGGCGGAAGTGAGTTCCAGATTCTCACTGCGCTGCCTGAAAAGGATTGGGCCATCGATCTCTCCTTCTTGAAAGTGGGAGGTTCAAGCAGTTCGTGATGGTCTAGAGCCTCCAGAGAGTTTCAGTTTATTCGCCAGGTAGCGCGGAGAGGAGGAGTGCAAGGCTTTATGGGTGATGCAGGCAGTCTTGTAGATAGCTCTAGCCTCGATGGGGAGCCAGCGGAGGGAGGATAACATGGGAGTGATGTGGTCGCTTCTTTTGGCCCCATAAATTAAACGAGCTGCTGAATGTAGAACAGACTTAAGGGGGGATAGGTGGGATTTGGGGAGGCCAGTCAGAAGAGAATTGCAGTAGTCCAGTCTGGAGAGGACCAGCGATTGGACCAGGGTTTTGAGGTCATGCACCGGGAAGAAGTGACGAATCCCCCAAAGAAGGCGCAGTTGGTATCGGGCAGACTTTGCAATTGAATTAATGTGGGAGAGTAGATTGAGTTTTGTGTCGAGTATGACACCAAGGGATTTTGCGCTGTCGACAATGATGGGATTAGTGTTCAGCAGATTCATCTGGTCCATCCATGATTGCACCGGGGGAGGAGAAAGTGAGGAGGAGAGGAGGAGGAACTCAGTTTTGGAGGGGTTCTGGATCAGTTGATGTGTTGACATCCAGTTATGAATGGAGTCGAGGGTAGAGCTTAGGACAGAGAGATCGTGCGTGGAGGCAACCTTGAGGTAGATTTGAGTGTCTTCAGCGTAGAGGTGATATTTGACCCCAGATTTACTTAGGAGATTTCCCAGAGGTTCCAAATAGAGATTGAACAATGTGGGAGCAAGAATAGAGCCTTGGGGAACACCTTGACCCACCGCCAAAGGAGGTGAAAGACTGTCCGCTATTTTGATCATTCGGCATCTATCAGAAAGGAAAGAAGCAAACCATTTAAGCACGGTGCCCTCCATGCCCATTCTCTGTTGAAGGGTGTTGAGGAGGGTGTTGTGGTTGACAGTGTCAAAGGCTTCCGAAAGGTCAAGGAGAATTAGAAGACAAGACCCCCCCGAGTCTAGTATTCTCAGCGCGTCATCGATCACTTGCAGCAGGGCAGTTTCAGTGCTGCAGTTTTGGATGAAGCCGGACTGAAAATTGTCAAGAAGATCATTTTCCTTGATATGACGTGAGAGTTGTTTCGCTACACATCTTTCTGTGATCTTCGCAAAAAAGGGTAGGTTAGTGATGGGGCGAAAGTTGTTGAGGTCATTCGCATCCGCAGTGGGTTTTTTAAGCAGAGGGGTGACCTGTCCAGTTTTGAAGGGAACAGGAAGGGAGCCTTGACAGAGGGAGAGGTTGACCAGAGTGGTCCAATAGGAAAGGGAATGGGTATAGAAGTCAATGGCAATGGCACTGGGGATGGGGTCGAGCGAGTGGTTGGAGGGCTTTGTTTCGAGGATGCACTTGAGGAGGACTTCTTCAGAGATGGGGTCGAAGTTCTGCCAGATGGCTAGTGATTTGCGCTCCTCTGGAGGGGTAGGATGAGCAACCTGAACCACAAGTGATTTCACTTTTTCGTCAAAGAATACAGCGAAATCAGCAGCTTTCTTTGTAGAATCCTCCAATTTGGAGGTTGGGGGAGAGTAGTTAGAGGTCTTGATGAGATCAAATAGTTTTTTGGGTCTATTTTTGGCTGAGTCAAGGAGGGTTCTGAAGTGCGATGCTTTCCCAAGGAAGATGTGCTTGTGCTACTTGGATCTTGCTGAACGAAGCGTGGCCAAATTATTGGTGGAGGGCGCTTGCCTCCATTGTTTCTCCAGGAGTCGTAGGTGCTTCCTCTCTTCATAGAGGGATTTGTTGAACCAGGGTGCTGAGGGAATGGGCCTTTTCTTTTTACTTTGGAGAGGAGCGACATTATTGATTTCTATTGCAAGGACTGAGAGGCATTGGGTGGTGAGATCGTCAACATCTAGGTTTGGGTCTAGCCTTGGAAGTGACTGCAAAGCTGATTCACAGAGGGAAACAGTGTCAATGTTTTTAGTGTCACGGAACCAGGAGGTAGCCCTCTTAGGTTGGCCAAGAGTTATAGAGTGTGCTAGGTGAAGAGAGAATGGAATGAGGAGGTGGTCAGACCAGTCTACGTGAATAGGGGTAGCGATAGAAAGCATGCCTGCTTTAGAAATAAAAAGGTCCAGGATTGAGTCCTTAGAGTGTGTTGATTCTGTGCAGTGTTGGGTAAGATCGTTTGTAGAGAGGAAGGTGGCCAGCAGGTTCGCGGACGAGTCTTGCAGAGTGCCTCAGTGGAGATTGAAGTCACCCACGAAGGTCTGATTGTCACTTTGCGAGTATTGGTCGCTGATGAAGTCAGTGAGTTCCTCCATAAACAAAGGGCCGCTGCCAGGTGGGCGGTATATGACATGGAATCTGAGGGGTGAGCGGTGGTGTAGTTGAAGCTCAAGAGATAGACATTCAAAAGTGCAGAATGCGCTGATGGGAAAAGCCTTAAGTTGAAGGGAGTTTGTAAAGATGACTGCAACACCTCTCCCAACTTTGATAGGTCTGTCATACCTGAAGATAGAGTAGCCTGTGGGTAATAGGAGATCAAACATAGAGTGAGAGGTATCGTTGAACCAGGTCTCTGTTAAGAAGAACAGGTCAATATTGTGAAGGGTGATGGTATCAGAGATTTCGAGTTTGTGCTTTATTGCAGATCTGCAGTTGTGGTGCAGACAGCGCAGCTCTGTCAAGACAGTTTTGGTGATGGGGGCACTTGGGCTAAGAAGGGTGATAGGGATATTGTGCTTACACGGGGGTGCACGGGAGGGTTTAGGAGGATGCTTGGTTCTGACAGAGGAGATGGTCGGAATAGTGTAGATAGTTGGGTTACTCTGAGATGTAGGTTGAAGAAGGGTGGCGCTCATGGGCTTGTGTGAGTGAGCGATGTTTGCGGACGACAGGTTATGCTTGGCTATGATGGGGTGAGGGAGCGAGGTGCATCTCGTGGGAAGGTGAGAGTTTTCCAAAGGAGTTGAGGTGAATGGGAAAGTGGAAATCTTAGAGCTTAGAAGTGAAATGGAAGCTACAAGCTGGGAGAAGGAGGTGATAAGAGAGCCTAGCTTATTTTCAAGAGAGAGTAGGGCAGAGCACGGAAGGTTGGGTGTCTCGATGACAAAAGGATGGGGTGAAATAGGTGGTGGAGGGCTGGGAGAGGTGGGGGGGCAGGAGGAGAGTTGGGGTATAGGGTTCATAGGTGGGGAAAGGTGGAGGTTGAGAGCGGGGGTTGGTTTATCGGATGTGAAGGGAGAGTTGTCTTTGTTGGCATTGCACGAAGGAAAGGAATTGAGGACATATTTAGGAGGAGATAGGTGCGGATCAAGGCGGTGGGGTAAAAGGAGAGGGGAGGACTGTGAGGTGTCATAGGAGTGTAGGAGGTTTGGAAGGAAAAGGGAGGAGGTGGTTGGAGAGGTCCTCCTGTTGGCTAGGAGGGGTGGCTGTGAGAGAACCGGCATCTGGCAGAGTGAGAGTGGCATATAACCGCGAGGATTATAATGCACTTAAGAGTATATGGTATGCGATATCATGGAAACGGCTAAGGGATGGATCCCGAAAGCCGCAGACAGGCTCAGCTCATGCCAGAGCACTATCTCACACGATTCCAAGCACTCTGCCTTCAGGATTGTTAAGGCCTGCCATAGGAGTGACTGATAGGAGATCTGTGTGTCCATTTTAGGGTTAGATATAGGTATACTATATCTAAAGCAAAGGGTGATTACACCACCTTGCCCCAGCTGTCAAGCAGCCAGTTGTGTCAGATTTGGATGGCCAGCCAGGGGTGGCATAATACATGCTGCAGCCCCTGGTAGGCCCTGGGTACACCTATGCCCTGGGTACCTAAGGTACACTGTACAGGGACTGATAAGGTGACTCAGTATCCAATTGGATATGTACCTAGGGTACATGGAATCCATTTTACAGAGAGAGCAGTAGGCCTGGGGCCCTGAATAGCAGGGTCCCAGGTCAACTAAGTCAGAAAACCAGCCAAACACCAGGCAAAAAGTTGGGGGCAAACATAGTCAGGGATCTACCTTCCTACATATGATAGTCGTTTTTTTTCTTCGAGGTCATGTTGTCTCCGTTTCTCTTCTAGATCCCCCTCCAGCCGTAGTTGCTCGAGGGCTATCTTTTTCTCGGCTAGCTGGAGTTCCCCGTCTAGCCGGAGCCGTGCAAGCTCCAATTCGTGTAGCCGGTTGCGCTCTCGTTCTCGAGCGTCTTCATAGATGAGGTCCGCATTTAGTGTTGCGTTTCCTTCCCCCGTCGGGGGTGCGCTGATTTCCGGTTGCCCGTTCGGGCTATTCTCCTCTTGGGGTGGTCTGTCTCGGGTTTCCACCCAGGCTTGTAGGGCCAATTTGAAGTCCTCTTTTGTGCTCAGGCCAGTGGTAGCGATACCCATGTCTTTACAGAATTGTTTTAGTTCCTTGTGGCTGCATTCTTCTTGTGAGAAGTTGGCCTGGTAGGGGATGTTTCCAATTCTGGAACCACCTACTACCTGACCAAACAATCCCTTATGGTGTCTGGTTGTAAGTCAACCTTATTAGACAAGCTATCCTAGGGGTAGCATGGACTAAGCAGCCTAAAGGCTTAACTTAAGAGGTCGTGTTAAGCGAGCTGTTTTACCACATACAATCCTGTAATACCAAATGAAAGGACACCACACAAGTATATATTATAAAAATATATGTGTTTATTACTAAAAACAATCCCCAGTATTCTTTATGAATAAAGGGGCACAAGCGTTAAATCAAAAAGCACTGTTTAAACATACAAGTTGCACAATTATGGATGAGGGCGGGGGGCCACTCAAACCATATACTAAACAAGTGGTATAAGAGAGGCCACTCGAACAGTGGTTAGGCCTAGGGCCTAGGGAATCGCTGGGAGCAGTCGGGACAAGCAATGCTGAAGTCGGGAATGGCCCTCGGGATTCGGGAGATGTGCGGAAAGCGCACGCATGCACCAATGTTAACCAATGGTGCGTAAAAGTCAAATAGTTAAAGTTTAAGGACACTTCCGCTGAACCTAGAGGAACAAAACTTAACACACAGACCCTAGAGGTGTGCACCAGTGTGGGAACACCGGCAGAGCAAAGTTACCTCACCCACAGGAAGTGGGTGCACAGGGTCGAAGTGGCGTCGGGTTTTGACACGCAGGCTCTTGGTGCTTGAAGCTGAAAGGGCTGCAGGCAGGGTGAAGACGAAGTGTCCGGTGGAGTCCAAGGGTGGACTCAAGTTGTAGAGTACCTGAAAGCAGAGGGGACAGAGTCTGGGTCACTCAGCAGTGACCAGGGTGGAACCAGGACGGAACCAGGCAATGTCGGGCGCAATCAGGTGGTCGTCGAGGCGCTTCTCTTCGCTGTCACGTGGGCTCTGGGGCATCTGCGACGTCCAGGAGCAGGTCACGATCTGTCCCACGCAGGCTCTCACCGTCGGTGCAGTCGGCTTCCGGTTTGGAGCAAACAAGCCTTGGTAAGAGCAATCCACGCGGGATTGGAAGATGGCGTCTCACTCGGACCAGGAAGGTCAGAGTCGGGGCTCCCTTTCAGGGGAGCTGGTGTGGATCTGGAGCAACCAGAATCACGAGTCTTCTTTTGTAGTTCGTCGGCACAGGGACCACAAGCCAGCTGGCAAGTGACCGGGCCAACGCGTTGAGCCAAATCGTGCCAAAGGGCCCCACGCAGCACTCGTCGAGTGTGGAGGGCTGAACTTCGGCTCAGGAGTAGCTCAGGGTGGGGGCTTCTCAAACCCCGGTGTACAGCTTCGAGGGTCACTCGTGGGCTGCACGGTCAGCGTCTCGTGGTCACTTCAAGATGGCGTGCCCCACGCTTCCGGTCGCCTCCACGGGTCTCAGCTTTGCAGGGACTGTGGATCGGGCTGTTAGAAGCTGGGCAGGCTTGATCTCGTCGATCTCAGTCGCTCGAGTTCCGGCGGGAACTGCAACTAAGTAGACGTCGAGGGCTGGATGGTGCCTGCTGCTGCAGGGTGGTCACTCCTTGACCACAAGGGAGATTCTTCGGGCTTCCACGTTGAGATGGAGGGCGAAGGGTCCAGAATATCGTTTCAAATGTTTCTTCCAGGAAATCTGATGTGCATTGGCACTGCTCCCACTCTTATTCGAATCTGGTGGGCGTGATTACCTGCTAGGTCCCCTCCTATGGGTGGGACCCAGGAAGTGGGTGGATACACCCCCTTCCTTTGATCCAGGCCGCCCTGGCACGAGGGCTGGAGTGCCCCAGAACCGGTTTGGCCGGATTATGCAAGGGGCAGCCTTGTGCGCCCCAGGCAGTGTCTGGTTTCTTTCAAACCTCCCTGCTACAATACACTATCTCCTGTCTGGAGGGCGGTGACACCCTCCTGTGACAGGAAACCCTTTGTCCAGGACCCCCTTGACTGGGTTTCGGTCAGCTCCAGGGGTCCAGACATTTGTCTGTGGCAGAGGCATCCATTTTGTGGATCTTAAGGCCTTTGGAGAAATCAACCGCATTAAAGTGAAGTAACATGTCTTACCCCTCTAGAGGGGTGGAATGCCATCCCCGTCGCCAGAACTGGCGAGGGGATGGTATTCCAAAGCGTATGACACCTTACACGACATGTTTTGATAAAGCCAAACCAGAGTTGCTAAATAACCGCGAGGATTATAAGGCACTTAATAGTATATGGTATGGCATTATCCTGAAACAGCTTAGGGATTTGTTCCCGACGGCTGCAGACAGGCTCAGCTCATGCTAGAGCTCCATCTCACATAAAAACCATGCACCCAGCCTCCAGGATTGGTGAGGCCTGTCTATAGGAGTGGCTCACAGGTTTACATGTGTCCAGATATAGGTTTAGACATAGGTATACTATATCTAAGCAAGGGGTGTGTACACCACCTTACCCCAGCTGAGTGATCAGCCAGTTGTGTCAATTTAAGAACCAGCCAGGGGTGGCAAAAGATATGCTGCAGCCCCTGGTAGGCCTTAGTGGCTCCTGTGCCCTGTGCACCTATAGTGCATTCTACAGGGGCTGACAAGGAGTCCATTTCCAATTGGTATGTGCCTATAGCACATGTGTCATTAATTTAGTGAGAGAACAGCAGGCTGGGGGTCTGATCAGCAGGCCCACAGCCTCAGTAGTCGAAAACCAGTGAAGCAAAAAGCAAAAATTTGGGGTGACCATAGGATAGCAGACCCTACTCTCCTACACAACCCCCCCCCAAACGCAGGGACATTAAACTAACCTTGACCAGATAAGTCTTCATGTTCTAAGTGGAAGTACCTGGAGAGACCATCTGCATTACCATGGTCAGTCCCTGGGCGGTGCTCCACTGTAAAGTCCATCCCCTGTAGGGAAATGGACCACCTGAGCAGTTTGGGATTTTCACCCTTCATCTGATTAAGCCATAGGAGGGGCTTATGGTCTGTTTGCACCAGGAAGTGAGTTCCAAACAAGTAGGACCTCAACTTCTTTAATGCCCAAACCACAGCAAAGGCCTCCCTCTCAATGGCTGACCAACGTTTTTGTCTTGGGGTTAGCCTCCTGCTAATGAAAGCAATTGGCTGGTCTTGACCATCTTGATTAAGTTGTGAGAGTACAGCTCCCACCCCCAACTCAGAAGCATCTGTCTGAACAATGAACTGTTTGGAGTAGTCAGGACTCTTTAGGATAGGTGCAGAGCACATGGCCTTCTTCAGGTCTTCAAATGCCTTCTGACAGCTAACTGTCCACTGAACCTTTTTTGGCATCTTCTTGGATGTCAAGTCATTTAATGGTGTCACTATAGACCCATAGTTTTTCACAAACTTTCTGTAATACCCAGTCAGGCCCAAGAAGGCCCTGACTTGTGTCTGGGTAACTGGAGGAGCCCAGTCCTGTATGGCCTGGATTTTGCTTTCCAGTGGCTGAACCTGGCCTCCACCTACTAGGTGGCCCAGGTATACAACCTTACTCTGCCCTATCTGGCACTTTGTGGCCTTGATAGTTAGGCCTGCCTTTTGCAGGGCCTCCAAAACTTTCTTCAGGTGGATCAGGTGATCCTCCCAGGTGGAGCTAAAGACAGCAATATCATCCAGATAAGCTGCACAAAAGTCATCCAACCCAGTAAGGACTTGGTTCACCAACCTTTGAAAAGTGGCAGGTGCATTCTTCAAACCAAAGGGCATTACCACAAACTGATAATGCCCACTAGGGGTAGAGAATGCTGTCTTGGCCTTTGACTCCTCAGCTAGTCTGATTTGCCAGTAGCCAGCTGTCAGATCAAATGTGCTCAGAAACTTGGCAGAAGCCAATCTGTCAATGAGCTCATCTGCTCTTGGAATGGGGTGAGCATCTGTCCTAGTGACAGCATTGAGACCCCTGTAATCCACGCAAAACCTCATTTCTCTCTTACCATCTTGGGTATGAGGTTTTGGCACCAGGACTACTGGGCTGGCCCATGGGCTCTCTGATGGCTCAATCACTCCAAGCTCCAACATCTTTTGCACCTCAGCCTTGATGCAATCCCTGACATGATCAGGTTGCCTGTAGATCTTATTCTTGACAGGCAGACTGTCACCAGTGTCCACAACATGGGTACACCAGTCAGTTTGGCTGGGTGTGAGTGAAAACATTTGCCTGTGAGCCTGCAAAACTTGTCTGCAGTCCCTCTGTTGCTGGTCAGTGAGGCTGCCTGCCAAGGCTACTCCATCAACTGAACCATCATCAGGGTTCTGGGAAAGCAGGTCTGGGAGAGGGTCACTCTCTTCCTCCTGTTCCCCATCTGTGGCCATGAGCAAGCTCATGTCCTCCCTGTCTACAAATGCTTTCAAGCGATTCACATGGATTACCCTGTGAGGGCTCCTGGGTGTTCCAAAGTCTACCAAGTAGGTGACTTCCCCTTTCTTCTCAATAATAGGATAGGGTCCACTCCATTTGTCTTGGAGTGCTGCTGGAGCCACTGGCTCCAGTACCCATACCTTCTGTCCTGGTTGGAACTCTACCAGTACAGCCTTTTGGTCATGCCAAGCTTTCTGCAATTCTTGGCTGGCCTCCAGGTTTTTGGATGCTCTTTCCATGTACTCAGCCATCCTGGAGCGGAGACCAAGTACATAGTCCACTATGTCTAGTTTGGGCTTTTTGAGAGGTAACTCCCATCCTTCCTTCACCAAACACAATGGACCTCTCACAGGGTGGCCAAACAAAAGTTCAAAAGGGCTGTAGCCAACCCCCTTCTGTGGGACCTCTCTGTAAGCAAAGAGCAGGCAGGGTAAAAGAATGTCCCATTTCCGCCTGAGCTTCTCTGGTAATCCTTTTATCATGCCTTTAAGGGTCTTGTTAAATCTCTCCACAAGCCCATTGCATTGTGGATGATATGGGGTGGTAAACTTATAGTTTACTCCACATTCCTTCCACATTGCTTTTAGATAGCTGGACATAAAATTTGTCCCTCTATCTGATAGTACCTCCTTAGGAAAGCCCACTCTTGAGAAAACTGCAATGAGGGCTTTTGCCACCACAGGTGCTGTGGTGGTCCTTAGGGGAATAGCCTCTGGGTACCTGGTGGCATGATCCACTACCACCAGTATGAATCTGTTCCCAGATGCTGTTTGGGGGTCCATTGGACCCACAATATCAATTCCAACTCTCTCAAAGGGGACCCCCACCACAGGTAGTGGTATTAGGGGGGCCTTTGTTGTGCCACCTGACTTACCACTGGCTTGGCAAGTGACACAGGAGCGACAAAACTCCTTGACATCCTCTGACATGTGAGGCCAGTGAAAGTGTGGAACAAGCCTGTCCCACGTCTTGTTCTGGCCTAAGTGTCCTGCAAGGGGAATATCATGGGCCAAGGTAAGGAGGAATCCCCTAAACTGCAGAGGTATCACCAACCTCCTGGTCATGCCAGGCTTGGGGGCTCTAGCCTCTGAGTAAAGGAGTCCCTCATCCCAATACACAGTATGGGTACCTTGGGCATCCCCAGCAGCCTCAGCAGCAGCCTGCTGTCTGAGGGGTTCAAGGGAAGGGCAATCTAATTGAGCCTGCCTCAGGTCTGCCCTTGAGGGTCCCCCTGTCCCCAGAAACTCAACCTGGTCAGGTTCAAGCTCCTCAGAGACAGTCTCCTCTTGGACTGCAGAATCAGTTTCCTCTGAAACCTGATCCTCAACCTGGGGCAAGGTGGAAGGCGAGGCCTTTCCTCTCTTGCTCCTTCTCTTGGGTTGTGGCTGGTCTATTGTCTCAAGATCCACCACTGGTTCAGGAAGGCACTTCTTAGCCTGAGCCCTTGTCATGGCAAGGACATGCTCTGAAATCCCTAGCATTTCTGCATGAGTCCTGTACTCCACTTCTGACCATGCTGAGCTTTCAAGGTCATTGCCTAACAGACAGTCTACTGGTAGGTCTGCACTCACCACAACCTTCTTTAGGCCATCAACCCCTCCCCAGGAGAAGTTCACAACTGCCACACTATGGGAGGTAGTGGAGTTTCTTGCATTGGTTACTAGGTAGCTCTCTCCTAGTACAATCTGTCCAGGGTCCACAAAGCCAGGGGTCACCATGGTGACACTAGCACATGTGTCCCTGTAAGCTTGAGCCAGTTTCTCATTTATTAAGGGAGTCTGCCTGTATTTGCCCAGGTTAGTGGGGCTTACTGCAGTGGGCAACTCAATGTCCACATCATACAGGAGAACTGCCTGTGTAGGGACTCTGACTAGGCCAGATCCTACTTCAATACCCAGGGTCAACCCAGCTACACCCTTGGACTGTGTTCCACCACCGCTTACTGTACTTGGGGTTGCAGTTGCTTTAGGAGCTGTAGTGGTGGGAACTGGATTTGCCTTGGTGCACTCACTGCCCCAGTGTGAAACTGATTTGCAGGTATTACACCAAGGTGTCTTTGGACCTTTGTTCTTCTTCTTCTTGTTACCATTTTGGGAACCACCCTCCTTACTATTAGTTTGGGGGCCTGAAGACTTCTGGTCTTTTTCTTTATCTTTCTGATTCTGATTACCACCCTTCTGGTCTGTTTTCTTCTGGTCACCACCTTGGTTCTGGGGTTTCTGCTTAATCCTTGTTCTGACCCATTTGTCTGCCTTCTTTCCCAATTCTTGGGGAGAGGTCAGATCAGAGTCAATAAGGTATTGATGCAACAGCTGGTTTGTACAGTTGTTAAGGATCTGTTCTCTCATCATAAGATTGTACAATCCTGTATAGTCTGAAACTTTACTTCCCTGTAACCAACCCTCCAAAGCCTTAGTGGCACACTCCACAAAATCAGTCCAGTCTTGAGTCTGTGCTTTCTGGGTGTCTCTGAACAACAACCTGTATTGCTCAGTGGTTAGGCCATACCCTTCAATGAGAGCACTCTTCAAAACAGAGTAGTTTTTGGCATCCTCAGGTCTAACTGTGAGGAGCCTGTCCCTCCCTTTCTCAGAAAAGGAGTACCACAAAATTGCAGCCCACTGATTCTCAGGAACCTGCTGTACCATGCAGGCTCTCTCAAGAGCAGTCATCCATTTGTGGATGTCATCCCCTTCTTTAAAGGGGGGCACAATTTTGGTCAGGTTTCTATTATCATAGGCCCTGTCTTTTTCTCTTGGAAAATTGCTGCCACCAGTGACATCTAAGCCACTTAATTTCTGCTCTCTTGCCAAGGCAAGTTTAGCTTGAGCTAAGGTAAGCTTAGCTTGACTCAGGGCTACCTCCTCTCTCTCTATCTGGAGTCTGACAGCCCTCATTCTAGCCCTATGCTCAGCTTTCTGAGAAGCACTCATGCCTCTCTCTGATTCTCTGGAGGCACTAGAAAGATGAGAGTCCCCTGAGGGAGATCTCACTCTTCTGTTGCCTGGGAGAATCGTATGTTGGGTTCTGGGGAGGTGCTGGCCCTCTCCATTCCCCAGTAGGTCCAAGTTGGCCTGGCTAAGCCTACCAACTGGAACCTGGCTACCCTGATCCTGTACCTCTAAGTCCTCAACCTCTGAGTCCTCATCCAAGTCATCATCATCCTCCTCTTCAGGGGGATCAACTGCAGGGGGGTTCCCTCCAGTTCCTGTATCTAGGGAAGCTGCTTTTGCCTTCTCTAAGTCATCCTGTTCTAGGATTTCTACCAGGATTAGGCAGGTGGGGCTTCTGCCCCTTTTTAACCCTCTTGCTTTGCACAAGGCAATCAAGTCTCTGCGGGTTAGTTTGTCATATCCAAAAGTTGCCTGGGTAGGGTCAACTGTCACAGGACTAGACCCTGAGGCCTTTCCTGTGTCAGACATGGTTACTAGTGAGGTGTAAGTGGTGCACTTACCTACACTAAGTGTTTTCCTACTGGACCTTGCTAGTGAGTTGTAGTCAGGGGTGTGCTACTCCCTTCAACCTACAACTACTAAGTTCAGTAGAACTTAATATGCTAAGCTTTTGATTTTATATGTACCTAGAGGTACTTGATGTGATCTTTCAATTTGATATAAAGATTGCAATGGTAAAACAACAGCAAGCTCAAATCCGCACCGCTGCTCACCAATGTGAGAAGTTGGCCTGGTAGGGGATGTTTCCAATTCTGGAACCACCTACTACCTGACCAAACAATCCCTTATGGTGTCTGGTTGTAAGTCAACCTTATTAGACAAGCTATCCTAGGGGTAGCATGGACTAAGCAGCCTAAAGGCTTAACTTAAGAGGTCGTGTTAAGCGAGCTGTTTTACCACATACAATCCTGTAATACCAAATGAAAGGACACCACACAAGTATATATTATAAAAATATATGTGTTTATTACTAAAAACAATCCCCAGTATTCTTTATGAATAAAGGGGCACAAGCGTTAAATCAAAAAGCACTGTTTAAACATACAAGTTGCACAATTATGGATGAGGGCGGGGGGCCACTCAAACCATATACTAAACAAGTGGTATAAGAGAGGCCACTCGAACAGTGGTTAGGCCTAGGGCCTAGGGAATCGCTGGGAGCAGTCGGGACAAGCAATGCTGAAGTCGGGAATGGCCCTCGGGATTCGGGAGATGTGCGGAAAGCGCACGCATGCACCAATGTTAACCAATGGTGCGTAAAAGTCAAATAGTTAAAGTTTAAGGACACTTCCGCTGAACCTAGAGGAACAAAACTTAACACACAGACCCTAGAGGTGTGCACCAGTGTGGGAACACCGGCGGAGCAAAGTTACCTCACCCACAGGAAGTGGGTGCACAGGGTCGAAGTGGCGTCGGGTTTTGACACGCAGGCTCTTGGTGCTTGAAGCTGAAAGGGCTGCAGGCAGGGTGAAGACGAAGTGTCCGGTGGAGTCCAAGGGTGGACTCAAGTTGTAGAGTACCTGAAAGCAGAGGGGACAGAGTCTGGGTCACTCAGCAGTGACCAGGGTGGAACCAGGACGGAACCAGGCAATGTCGGGCGCAATCAGGTGGTCGTCGAGGCGCTTCTCTTCGCTGTCACGTGGGCTCTGGGGCATCTGCGACGTCCAGGAGCAGGTCACGATCTGTCCCACGCAGGCTCTCACCGTCGGTGCAGTCGGCTTCCGGTTTGGAGCAAACAAGCCTTGGTAAGAGCAATCCACGCGGGATTGGAAGATGGCGTCTCACTCGGACCAGGAAGGTCAGAGTCGGGGCTCCCTTTCAGGGGAGCTGGTGTGGATCTGGAGCAACCAGAATCACGAGTCTTCTTTTGTAGTTCGTCGGCACAGGGACCACAAGCCAGCTGGCAAGTGACCGGGCCAACGCGTTGAGCCAAATCGTGCCAAAGGGCCCCACGCAGCACTCGTCGAGTGTGGAGGGCTGAACTTCGGCTCAGGAGTAGCTCAGGGTGGGGGCTTCTCAAACCCCGGTGTACAGCTTCGAGGGTCACTCGTGGGCTGCACGGTCAGCGTCTCGTGGTCACTTCAAGATGGCGTGCCCCACGCTTCCGGTCGCCTCCACGGGTCTCAGCTTTGCAGGGACTGTGGATCGGGCTGTTAGAAGCTGGGCAGGCTTGATCTCGTCGATCTCAGTCGCTCGAGTTCCGGCGGGAACTGCAACTAAGTAGACGTCGAGGGCTGGATGGTGCCTGCTGCTGCAGGGTGGTCACTCCTTGACCACAAGGGAGATTCTTCGGGCTTCCACGTTGAGATGGAGGGCGAAGGGTCCAGAATATCGTTTCAAATGTTTCTTCCAGGAAATCTGATGTGCATTGGCACTGCTCCCACTCTTATTCGAATCTGGTGGGCGTGATTACCTGCTAGGTCCCCTCCTATGGGTGGGACCCAGGAAGTGGGTGGATACACCCCCTTCCTTTGATCCAGGCCGCCCTGGCACGAGGGCTGGAGTGCCCCAGAACCGGTTTGGCCGGATTATGCAAGGGGCAGCCTTGTGCGCCCCAGGCAGTGTCTGGTTTCTTTCAAACCTCCCTGCTACAATACACTATCTCCTGTCTGGAGGGCGGTGACACCCTCCTGTGACAGGAAACCCTTTGTCCAGGACCCCCTTGACTGGGTTTCGGTCAGCTCCAGGGGTCCAGACATTTGTCTGTGGCAGAGGCATCCATTTTGTGGATCTTAAGGCCTTTGGAGAAATCAACCGCATTAAAGTGAAGTAACATGTCTTACCCCTCTAGAGGGGTGGAATGCCATCCCCGTCACCAGAACTGGCGAGGGGATGGTATTCCAAAGCGTATGACACCTTACACGACATGTTTTGATAAAGCCAAACCAGAGTTGCTAAATAACCGCGAGGATTATAAGGCACTTAATAGTATATGGTATGGCATTATCCTGAAACAGCTTAGGGATTTGTTCCCGACGGCTGCAGACAGGCTCAGCTCATGCTAGAGCTCCATCTCACATAAAAACCATGCACCCAGCCTCCAGGATTGGTGAGGCCTGTCTATAGGAGTGGCTCACAGGTTTACATGTGTCCAGATATAGGTTTAGACATAGGTATACTATATCTAAGCAAGGGGTGTGTACACCACCTTACCCCAGCTGAGTGATCAGCCAGTTGTGTCAATTTAAGAACCAGCCAGGGGTGGCAAAAGATATGCTGCAGCCCCTGGTAGGCCTTAGTGGCTCCTGTGCCCTGTGCACCTATAGTGCATTCTACAGGGGCTGACAAGGAGTCCATTTCCAATTGGTATGTGCCTATAGCACATGTGTCATTAATTTAGTGAGAGAACAGCAGGCTGGGGGTCTGATCAGCAGGCCCACAGCCTCAGTAGTCGAAAACCAGTGAAGCAAAAAGCAAAAATTTGGGGTGACCATAGGATAGCAGACCCTACTCTCCTACACTTCTATCTTCTCTTTCTGGAATTCGGCAGGTAGGTTGGTTCCTTGGGTCATCATGGTCTCCGTGTGTTTTTCCGACGTAGCGGGTAGATCCCTCTCTGTACGATTTTGCGTGGGCTCGGATCGCAGCGCCTGCCACCAATGTTAGAAAGGTGAACCCGGGGGCGGCAGAAGGTGTCTGACTGACCACCCCTAGGTCTACCCCTCCTTCAGAGAAGGGACCGAGCGATATCGAGAGGCCTCCGACGGGAGGGCCCTCTCCTAGGATCGTACAGCAGAGTAATCACACCACTACAAAAGTACACCACACGTGGATAGCATTTTCAATCTTTATCTGGCAATAAGTATCGTTTCAATATATACAGCAGATCCGGAGATCTAGAAAGTCTCGTGGCAAGGGGGGCAAGGTAGCGGGACAGTCTTATCGATGATCAGTTGTAAGGAGACCCTACGCAGAGCTCTCAATCCTCGAGCTGGGGGGTTCCGGGAAGTTGGGCCGCGGCCGCGCCAGCAGGCTCCAAGGTGGTTACAGTGACGATGGACCGCGGCAGCGCCAGCAGGCTCCAAGGTGGTTTAGCGAGTATGGACCGCGGCAGCGCCAGCAGGCTCCAAGGTGGTTACAGCGAAGATGGACCGCGGCAGCGCCAGCAGGTTCCAGGGAGAACAGCAAGATGAGTTTGTCTCAGGGTCAGCCGCGACAGCGTCAGCAGGCCTTCTCGACTCCGGGATACAACTGCCGTCCTACTCCGGGGCTGGCCCAGATATAGGTCTGGAGTCCTTTGATGTCCGGACCCTCTCGCCTCGGGGTCAGAGGGGCAGGGATGATGGTGTCCAGACACCCAGCAGGGGGGTGGAGCCAGCGCCCAGGGAGGCCGGAGGCCGATCGAAACCAGGCATCCGGGGATGGTTGGAGAGCCATCGAAACTCCCCTCTCCTTGTCTCTGGTTGAGTGGCCACTCTACCACCCGGAGGGCTCTTGGTGCCTTGATGGCGGGCTCGCTGGGGCCGTGGCCGCGGCTGGGCCGGGACCATGTGTCTGTGACGTGATGGGCCCAAGATGGCGTCGGGCCTGGAATGAGGGTCCGGGGTGGGCACCGGACCGGTAATGCTGGGGCGGCCCGAGGGTGCCGCGTCAGTGGTTGTGGGCTGCCGGGTGGCGGATCTGGTGGTTGGTAGGTCGTGCAGAGGTGTGCCCGAGGCCGACCGGGCTGGATGGAGGGCCGATGTCGTCCGGGGCCCGCCATGCGGGAGGGGTAGGACCACGCCACGAGGCCGGGTCCAACACAAATACAACAAACAAAAATGAAATACAGAACAAGAAAATGATTGAACAATGCAGTAGATACAACTTAACTTATAAAGTCTTTAAGATAGTTAAGAGTTTTCTTGACACGAGTGCTACTCCTGATTTGAGATTCTTCAGATTCATTAGAACAGGATGAATTACAATTGAACAGATTCTTATTCAAAGTGCATTCTTTAACAATGGCTACACGATTTAAATTCCAAATCTTGCCATTCTCTAATTTTACAGAATTCTTAAAACATTTAATGACATGCATAGGAGCAGAACATTTTGACCAAGATGAAGCTCCAACAGGTGCTCTGACCCTAACCAAATCACCAACCATTACTTTCCCTTCCTTTACTCTTTTCCTTTCATCAAAAAAATTTTGGGGCATATTATCAAGGGCCTTAATTCATGTGTTAGAGACCTTTTCCGATTGCTAACGCATGAATTAATTATCGCCCTATTATCAATGTGTCGCTAACTCCGGTTAGCGACGCATTTCATGCGTTTTTCATCGCCCCCGCGCTGGGGACGATGAATAACGGTAATGAGATGCAGGGTGGGCGTTCCCACATCTAACCACATGTAAAATGTGGTTGGAGGTGGGATTGCCTTATTCACAAGGCAGGCGTTGGGAGAAGGAGACTTGCGATAAACGCGTCTATCACAGGTCTCCCAACGCCTGCTTTTGGTACGTGTTAGGCATTGCTAACATGAGGGGGTGGATCATAAAGCTGAATCCACCCCCCCATATTATCAAGGCACACATTAGCTCATGAAAACAGTGCTTGTTTTGACGCGCTAATGCGACTTATCGACGATTTCACATCGCCTGTTGGCTTTAGTGTTCAGAATACGCTGCTAACAGGTGATGTGAAATCGGCGATAGATTTTCCACGTTATCAACGCTGTGCGATATTTTTTGCACAGGGTTGATAATATGCCCCTCTGTTTTTAAAACGGAGTCTCTCTTCTCTGACTCTCCAATCTCCAACACTATTATCTTTAACCACTTTACCCCAAACATCCATCATGGACATAAACTAGTATTTGGAGTTCTACCCTTAAATAATTCAAAAGGTTTTTTTTTGTTGACATTTGAGGTGAAAATCTGTGTGCCAAAATACATTTCTGCAACTCTTCCTTCCAATCTAGTGTATTTACCGTTGAAAGTTGAATATTTTCCTTTACACTCTGTTAAACCTTTCCACTGTTCCATTTGTTTCTGGATGATACACAGAAGACTTTTTATGCTTGATCCCACAAGATACCAAAAATTCAGACATCATACTAGAACAGAATTAAGGACCATTATCTGATAAAAGACTTTTTGGAAACCCTTCTCTTCTGAAAATTTCCTTCAAAAAAGAAACAACACATGAAGACGTAACTTCCGATACCGATAAAATCTCAACCCATCTTGAGTACAAGTCAATTAACACAATAAGATAGGGAGTGCGATGTTCACCAGCAAGTGGACCAACAACATCAATTGCAACATCTTCCCAAGGACCACTCGGTACATTGCGACACACCATAGGAGCAGTCCGAGAAATAAGGATCTTATCACTTACTCTATATTGCAAACACTCTCTTACTTCTCTTTCAATTTCCAGACCGATACCTGGCCACAAAAAAGAACAATGCATTCTTTCTTTCGTTTTTACAATGCCCAAATGACCTTGATGAGCCTCTTCAATTATTCTCTTTCTTAAAGAGATAGGAGGAATTAATTTTGTTCCCCTTAAAAGAATACCATTTTCCACAGATAGTTTGTTTACTACCAAATGCCAAACCTTAGACAAAGACTTATCAAATTTTGAATTATTTAAAATCAAATTAATCCCCTTAGAAATTTCACTATCCTTTCCATTTTCTTCCAACCACTCCTCCTCAAGTATAACACCAGAAGTGACTTCACAAACATTTACCTCATTTTCATACATTTCTTCCGCTACATCACCTTCAGAAACATAACCAACTAAACGTGAAAGACAGTCTGCAGTCACATTTTCTACACCTGGTATATAATCCACACTAAAATTAAATTCTTGTAATACAACCGTTGTCGGCACTGTTGAGAATGATGCGCACATGCCAATTTGTATCATTACTATTCTTCTGATATAATGTCAGCATTTCTGCCAATTGTATGTAAATGTTTTGGAATGCTAATAAAAAGATTAATAAAAAACAAATAAAGAAAAATTCTTGTAAACCAATAACCCACTTTCTTATCCGTGAAGAAACACTATCCAAACCTTTTATCGTGAAAATTTCCTTCAATGGTTTATGATCCGAACAAACTTAAAATTTTAAACCCCAAAGAGCATTTTTAAATTTCCCGAGAGCCCAAAAGATTGCCAACGCTTCTTTTTCTATCACAGAATAATTTATTTCTTCACCCCTTACGCTCCTAGAAGCACAAGCAATACTATTTTCCTTTCCACCTCTATTCTCTTTTAGTATGGCACCTAAACCCTTTGAACATGCATCAGTTATCACAAAAGTCTCTTCAAAAGGAACAAATGCTTGTAACTCTAGAGCATCTACCAAATCTTTTTTTTATATCTTCAAATTCCTTTTGACATATGTCTGACCATACAAATTCTTTATTCTTTCCTAGTAAATTTCTTAAATTGATACATTTACTTGCTAAATCCTTTATAAATTTTCCATAATATTCTACCATACCTAAAAAAGAAACAACTTCTTCTTTATTCTTTGGAGACACCAACTTTTGTATGGCATCTACCAACTCTTTTTTAGGTGAAATTCCCATAGATGATATACTGTGTCCTAGATAATTAACTTCACTTACTGAAAATTTTCATTTTTCATATTTCAACGTCAGTCCAGCAGTTTCCAACCTCCTCAAAACCAATCTCAAAGTCTTGTCATTATCTTCTTGATTGCTTCCATAAATCAGTAAATCGTATTGATAACACCGATTTTATTCCTTTCAAAATAGAGGCCATCACTCGCTGGAAAACCGACACAGCGGACACAAGATCAAACAGCATCCTTTTATACTTAAATGCACCCATAGGAGTAATAAAAGCCGTTAAGTCCTGTGAATCCTGCGTCAACTCAATCCGATGGTAAGCCTGAGTAAGATCTAATGTCGTAAACAATTTTGAATCACCCAAAGAAGTTAATAACTCATCTATATTTGGCAATGGAAATGTATCCACTATAACCTCTTTATTGAGTGATCTCAAATCACAGCATAATCTTATTTCGCCATTGGGTTTATTCGCGACAACAACTGGCGCCAACCATTCTGTTGCCTCTACAGGAGATATAATATCTTGGTCTTGTAATTTTTTTAATTCTGGCTCAACTTTATCTTGTACAGCTATCTGAATTCTCCTTACTTTAGCAATGACATGTACAGCATCTTTCTTCAACTTAATACTATGCTTGTAACCTTTAAGACAACCTAACTCTGAACGGAAAAGTCTTAGAAACTCCTTTATAAAAGAGTTACCATCAGATTCTACTTCTTGAATTTGAACCTGAGGATTTGAATTAGGATTCAACATCACACCCAAGAAACCTTGATGTGACCACCCAATCAAACAATCACCAATTTTTGAAACATATTTTTCCAACAATTATCTTCTTTTCCATTTCAATAGAGGCATTGAAGTAACCCAACATACTTATGGAAGTATCACCATACCCCCCTGGACTTACATCCATTTTGAAAAGCCTGTTTTTCATCTGAAAATATTTTTCATAAATTTCTTTTGAAATAATTGAGATATGAGAACAAGAGTCAAATTTCATTTCTAACTCTATACCATCAATTTTAACTTTTCCACTTGGATGATCATTACTTCTCTTCTCTTTTACCTGACATATAACCTCCTTTATCTCTTTATTAATTACTTTCCTATCTTTAGATTTACAAAACTTTACAAAATGTCCCTTTTTCCCACACCCATGACACACAAAACTCAAAGCTGGACATAACTTTGAGTTGGCTTTGTGCCCAGTTTTTCCACATCTGAAACATGTTATAGTATTAGACGATGTTTCTTCTTTACTCACATCTTTTACATAGTTTTTGACTTCTTTTACTTGAGAAACACTTTCTTTCACCTTCTCAACTACTGTCTCAGATTTTCCTTTGTCATTCTTTAATTCACTTACACATTTTAACATATGCTCCACCCTTTTTGCCCTACCTATAACCTCTTCTAATGGTGGTTCATCCTTGAGCCACAATTCTTCTCTAATTTTATCCTCTCTACATTTTAAAACAAACTGATCTCTTATACGCTCCTCATTAGTTGCACTAAATTTACAAGTAGAGGATAGTTTTCTTAATGCAGATAAATGTTCCTCAACTGATTCATCTTTACCTTGCTTCCTTCTTCCAAAATGGTATCTTTCCATTATTGTGCTCACACGAGGCAAATAATTTTTATCTAACTGTAATAAACATACTTCATACTCATCCAAACCTCGTTGTTCCTGAGGAGATAAGACTGGTACATTTTTTAATACCTCCTGTCCTTCTCCCCCTAAACAATGTAACAATAAAGAACATTTCCTTTCCGCACTTAAATTTGTGCCACATACGCTTGCATAATGTGCAATTTTATTTTCCATTTACTCCATTTCACCTTTGGTTCTCCTGGATCACTTAGAAAAAATGATGGAGTAGTGACATTCTGCATTTTTAAATCTTAAACACCAATAGATTTTACTTATATTCCCCTTCTCTAAAACATCCAATAAATAGAACAATATATAAACAAATCCAGTTACTACTACAATAACTGTAATGAATATATTTCAGAGATGCACAAATATATCCTTATTTCACAACTTTGTTTCGTTTTTTTTCTTATGAATCACAGAGCATTTTAAATTGTACTCATTGTTTTCCTTAAATGCTACCTACTGTATGTTTCTTCAATTAACACACCTTACTACTACTACTTACTTAAATAAACCTAGTTTATCACTCATTTCACATTTTTTAATACCAAAGTCTGAAAACTAATTTCCTTGTTATTTCCTTTCTTCTACTTCACATGTTGTGGCACTCGGTTGAGCAGACTAACACCGCATAGTCCTGAAGTCTTTAAAACTCCTTTTTCACGTGTTATTACTTCCCTTCAGATCCGATATTACCTGTTATTACTTCACTTCTGATCCAACGTTTTCATACATCAGAAACACGAACAGATAAACACTATGATCCTTCCATGCTTTAATGTCACGTGATCTCTTCACGCAGTATGCTCTGCGCTGAATCCTCATGCACGTTCTAATGCGTCATCAAATGTCTTTTACATCCGTGCAAAAATGAGCTCCGCTTCCATACCAACTGCCACAAGCCGCAAGACACTTCCTTATTCACCCGCTCAGAGGAGCTTCGCTTCCACGCTAACTGTCAACTAGCCACGAGACACTTCTTTATTAATCCGCACCAATCCACAAATGATTTACGAGGTATCTTTTCAAATTATTTCCTTCCCTAATTTATTTTAAAATCTGCCGCTGGGGAAGGTTCTACTTCCCGCTTGTATTTCAGCCGCAGGAGAAGGATAAACAACACGCTGTTTACTCTTTGCCCAAATATATATCCACACTCGCTTCCGTTTTTACTTCGACTATCTTCCCAACTTTAACATTTAATCTGCCGCTGGAGAAGTTTTTAAACCTCCCAACTTATATTTCAGCCGCAGGGGAATGTGGAAAAGTAAATTCTGCCATGTTCTGTGTCCCTACGCGTCCTCCATCATATGTTATGTGTGCATGATTAATATGCATATGTATTCCCCATGTTCGATTAAAGACGCAATTATAGTTGTGTCCACCTCTAGTATGCCAGTTTCCAGTTCTCGTGAATACTACGAATATCAGGCCTATGTAAAGTTACGTTGCCACGTTTCTCAGTGTGCACGTTATTTCATTGTAAAGTTCCCGTTTCTAGGCCTCAAAAGGGCCCGGACACCAGATTCAGCTCCTGTCTCCTGAAGCCCTCGCTGAGGAGCGACACGGCCCCCACCTGTGTTCCTCGACCCTTCATTTACTTTCTGCCTCGCAGTGCTCGGTTCAGCCTGGCTCTGCCTCTGAGTCTGCCAAGAGTATGTTATGATTCTAGTTATCAGTCCAGCCCTCCTTCTCTGCATTCCTAGGCTACTGAATCGCATCAATAGTTACCGTCATAGTCTAGCCTTTACGTCTCCATGTTAGAGAAATACTGTATTAATGGTCATTTAATATTCTTCATCACGCACTACATGTAGAATAATGCATGCACCAGTCTTAGAGTCTGTTAGCCTTTCCCCTCCTGACTTCTAGTTTATATCAACATGTTCTCTAAACATCAGATACTAGATACTGCTTAGGTACATGTCGCCCTGACTCTCCAGACTTCAGTCTCTGCTCCTAGCACAGAGTTCATAGCCCCCAGCTTCTTCTAGTAACACGTCATTGCCAGCTTGCGCGCACCATTAGGTTAGAGGTCCCGGCTCCTTAGGTAGCCCCCTCCATGTTTCCGCCCCATTTATGACATATTCTGTTACGTTTGCATCACATGTCTATGTATACGCCCTGTTACACCCACTTTCACCCTTATCTTTCGCGACTGCTACGCGTCACGCCTACTGCTCCACCCACTGCTCCGCCTATCATATGTATTGTAATGCAACTGTTTTACTATATATGCGTGTGTATTGTTATTAAATGCTAGCGCGCTCATCCCAGATCCAGCCCCGGCAGCTGCCCGGCCCTGCCATCCTATTCCTGTGCAGGTTGTCCTGTTCCTGTCCTTTATGCTGTAATAAACCTGCAAACTCCTACTACCTCGAATCTTGACTCTTATTTATTGAGCTATCTGTTATTGCTATGCCTAGTCAAACCTAGATCCGGTATTATTTATTTATATACCACATAATGGCGCCCGAACCGGGACTTGCCCTTTCCCCACGCGCCGGTGAAGCCACGCCGGCCCCCTGACCCTCTGCAGCCGTGACGGAACCATACCGTGCACGTGCAGATATTTCTGCTTCAAGTATCCCTCAGGCCCACGGAGGAGACGGAGGTGGCGGTCTAGCATCCAGACGAGGCGGTGGAGGAACGCGGCGAGTCCCGACCAGAGCCCAAGCCGAGAGTCCAAGGTCCGAGGTATCCGGAGGCCCACCCGTAACAGAAGTCCGAAGTTCGTCCGTCAGGCGTCGAAGCAGTCCCGTCCAGTCTGAGGCCTTCCGTTCTTGCTGCCCGGTGAGTACCGTTGCTGGGGTGGTATCTAGACAGGGTCAATCTAATTGTCTCTGGTCCGTGGGTTGGTGGTACACAGACCCACAAAACGAAGTGTCCACTTCGGTGGATGCGGGTCCTGACGTGTCTCTTTATGAGACCGGTGAGTTTCGTACTGTTTCAGCAGTGCATCTAGTTTCTGTTCTAGTCAGTTCTGTTCTCGAGAAAATTCATGTATTCTGTTTTCCGTATTCCAGGTAGTATTCTGTTCGAACTGTTATTTTAAATGTTCTTCATGTATTTTAATGTCGTGGTATGAATGTGGAGTAATTATCGTGTTCATTGTGTATTGTAATTACGTATTGTGTCTAAGTTACAGTTCAGTCATGCCGTTATTATCTAAATTACGTCAGTTAAAAACCAGAAAAGGTCTGCTAGAAGCAGCAGTTCCTGTCCCGCCTAGGGACAGTCCAGGTCATTTTATGTATCAGAAGCATGGCATAAGTGCCATATTGTATCTAGATTTATGGGTAGAGTATACCAAACAGTTAGAGGAAAAGTATAGATGGCCCGTATCAGGTACGTGGGATGCCGAGTGCATCATGAGAGTAGAAGAAGCATTATGGAAAAAGAAAGCCAGACAGTCACAGAAAGATGCCATCGAGTTATGGCGCAAAGAATCTCATAAAAGAACCGAAAAAGAAATCAGAAAGTCAGAACTAAGTAGAGAATCCTTAGAACGAGCCCAAGAAAGGGAATTAATCGAGATAGGTGAACGAGTCAAAACCGAACAGTCAGACAGACAGAGGAACGCCCTCATTAAGGGTATGTACCCTCTTCTTGCCGAGGGCTTGCCAAAAGCGACCCCGGAGGCATCCAGTAACTTTCCGCCACCGTTAGTTCCGACCAAGCTCCGTCACAAACCGACCGCAGCTGATATTTTCATTTCGTCCTATTTGGACGACACAGTCCCGGAATATGCAAATCCCGCTCCGCCAGTCCCTGTAAATCAGGCACTTCCTGCTCCTCCAGACACCGGGGCACCACTTGCAGTACCTGCTACGGCACCCCCGGTCCAGCCCGTCCTACAAGTTCAGCCCGCATTTCAATTTCCCGCCGCGCTAGTACGAAGAGCATCAGTCGATGGTTCCAGTTTAGGGGCCGCAGGAGGAGGTCCTCCTCAGACCCCGCCACCAAATAGACGTCCAGGAGCAGTCGAGTTACATGAACGTGCGTTACAGCGTACGCCTAAATATCAGTCCATTGCAGAAATCAGGCGAGCTCTTACTGAATGCTGTTATGATCCAGTTCCAGGCGAAGATAGTATGGTTATATTTTCCGTGCGTGTTAGGCAGGTGTCCGAATACTTGGTCACTTTACCGAATATGAAGGAGGATCTAGACAGAATATACCGTTTCATCCGTACAGGGGATGATCCAGAAAGTATTAGTGACGTCATGTCTCAAAGGAAAGTTGAGATCCAGCTCATGATATTAAAGTTTCTGATTAATTGTCTAATAAGGGAACAAGATTATCCGACCAAAGATCAAGTCGAAATGAGAACCCTAACAAGGTGGAGTGAGAATATAGCCGAGGGTAAGCACAAGACTATCAGTAGTATAGAGAGTATGTACAAGAAAATTCGTAAGGAAATAATAAGGTTACACGATCAACGTAAGGCAGCACAAGTAAGCGAGAAAGAAAATGACTCTACTGAAGAGGTAGAGGACGAGAATCCCGCCAGAATAGCGTATGTAGGAAAATCTAGATTTCCAGATCGCCATTTACGCCTAGAACACAAGTCAACTTTCCATCATCCAGCATCAGAACAAGGTTCTCTAGAACAAGTATTCCAAGCTACTGACCATATTCTGAAATCACGAATCGGTTATAGCGAGTTAAGTACTATGCATGAACAAGAACTAGTCCGATCAGCAGTCCGATGGATTACTGATTCTACCACTTTTCCAGACGAAATAGTGGCACAAATGTTTCTGAAATTGCCCCCAGCCGAGCAACGACTGGTGGGTATGTATATGATCCAGCACCTCATTACTTTGTATGAGGGTCAACATTCTGATCCAGGTCCGTTACACGATGTCCTGAACGAGTTACTCCAGTATAAATGGAAAGGTTTAGGTACCGATTTAATTGGTGTCATTCTAGAACAGCGCCACAAATATAGTATGTTTCTGAATCCGCATTTTGTTCATGTCTCACCCCCAGAAAGTAAACCCTTTTACATAGACAGACAGAATCCGTTACGAGAAGTGCATCCAGTTAAGACAGAGGGTGGTGAAATGCAACGAGTGTTTGTTTACACCCCGATCACAAAGATGGAACTCTTAGAGATGAAAAAGTTAATTCCCTGTCATGATAAAGATCCAGCAGGGTTCCACCGAGAATTAAAAGACATGCTCCGTATGGGAGAATACACGTATCCAGATATTATTAAAATGTTAAAAGTCCTGTTGCCCGCAGGGGTATATGAGAAACTCAAGGAAAAAGAATGGGAGGTGGGAGAGAAAAAGATCGATTGGGCAGTTCTAGAAGCTGAAGATAAGGCACGAGTACCAGGTACCGGTCTTGGAGACAAATGTAAAGAATTACCAGAATTATTGATTCAAGTTTTACCCAGATTATTAACAACTAAAAAGGAAGACTGGGATGCAATCTCAGCCTGTAAACAGAAACAAGACGAAGACACTAGTGATTTTTACTCTAGATTTGAAAAATGTTTTAGCATCAACAGTGGCCTCAAGACAAGTAGCGAGTCATACCCTCATCTTTTTGTTACTAAATTAGTCGAGAATTCAAGTCAACAAATTAAAAACCGAGTTTTGAAAGTCGAAAGTACCTGGCAAGCTAATACCCCGTCCCAAATGCTCCAGATGCTCCAGTACCACCAGAATAGAATCAGAGAAGAACAAGAACATGAAAGAAAACGTATGAAAGATACGAAAATGAAAGTACTAGTGCACAATCCGTTCCACAAGACAGTCAGAAGAGGGGTCCGAATCAAGCCAGTCATCCTGCAGCTCCCGTTAAAGGGAATTGCAATTATTGTAAACAGCCAGGTCATTTTATAAACGAGTGTGCAGTTCTGAAACACAACATAGCTACCGGTAAAACTAAAGAAAGACCACGTCCGCCTAGACAAGAACAAGTTACACAGACTCCTCAGCCACAGAATGCACCACAGACAGTTACTGTACCGCAGCCTATTGCTGCAACACAGCATGTTACACAGCAGATGTATCAGTATGCTCAGTCAGAGTATCCAGAGTATCAACCGTATTCATGAAACAGCCTAGAGAGGGAGGTAGGCTTGCCTCTCATCGAGATACCTGTAGATCAAGAAGGTCCCTATGTTCACAGTCAAGTATTAGGGAAAGATAGAAAGTTTCTGATTGATACAGGGGCAAGTAGGACCACTATAAGTCACGCCGAAGTTCCAGGGGCTCCGCTCTCAGGCTCTAGAAATGTTTCCCTTGGATTTTCAGGAAAGCCTATTGTAAATGAAATATCAAAGCCAGTTACTCTAGAAGTAGGTCCATTGTCCCGCACTACTGATCTGTTACTTACTAAGTCATGTCCAGAAAATGTGTTAGGTATTAAAACACTGAAAGAGTTAGGTGCAGTTATATGCTGTTCCCCAGAGGGAATACGATTGTTCCTACGTGACTTCAAGGGTCACTATGTATTACGAGATTTTGATCCGAGATTGTCTAATGTTCCGCAGCATCTATGGGCGCGAGGTCCAACTGATGTTGGCTATATGCAAATCACACCCCATCGTGTGACTCTCAAGCCAGGTGTAGTGTTACCACGAATCAGACAGTACAGATTGCCACCTGAGGCTGTAGCAGCCTTATCCAAAATTATTGACGAGCTCATGGCTCAAGGAGTAATTGTAGAAACTGACTCCAATGTATGTAATTCTCCGATCATTCCAGTCATGAAACGTACTGATCCAAATGCACCTCCAGTATATCGATTAGTGATTGACCTTCGAGAACTTAATAAATGTATTATTCCCCAGTACCCAGTTGTCCCAGATATCTCTTCCCTATTGACAGCTATTGATTCTGAAGCCACATTTTTTACGGTCATAGACCTCAAGAACGCGTTTTTCAGTGTCCCCATTCATCCAGACAGCCAGTTTCTTTTCGGATTTTGTTTAAATGGAAGGAGCTATATGTTCACACGCGCTCCTCAAGGTTTCACAGAAAGCCCTAGTATTTACAGTCAAGCACTTAAGAGACAACTAGACAACATTCACATGCCAACTGACACTGCCCTGCTCCAATATGTCGATGATCTACTGATCACAGCCCGTTCTGAACGTGCTTGCGAGCAAGCATCACTTACAGTCTTGTATTTCCTTGCCGAGATGGGGCACAAGGTGTCCCCTTCAAAGCTTCAATTCTGTGTCCAGCAAGTGATCTACTTAGGCCACTTACTGTCCAAGTGGGGTAGGCAGTTGACACCAGACCGTATCCAGTTAATAGCGAGTCTTCCTCAGCCCAAGACCCAGAAAGAGGTACGTGCTTTTATCGGCCTTACTTCTTATTGCAGACAATGGATTCCTCAGTATGCATTTCTAGCTAAACCACTGATACAGTTAACGACCCAGGAGGCAGCCGTATCGACTGTCCTCCCTTGGACATCTGAACATACACTTAGTTTTAATGAATTAAAGAAAGCCTTATGCCAAGCTCCAGTTCTAGCTACACCGAACTACAGTAAGCCTTTTACACTTTTCGTCACTGAACGTGAAGGTACAGCATTATCTGTTCTCACACAAGATCAAGCAGGACAATACAAGCCCTGTGCTTATTTTTCGGGCACATTAGATCCTGTAGCCCAGGCTCTGCCTGCGTGCCTCAAGTCAGTTGCAGCCACAGCACTAGCTATCAGACAAAGTGATTCCATAGTATTAGGACACTCCCTGACAGTACAAGTTCCACACTCCGTGGAAGTTCTTTTAAACCGAACACAAACTCAGCACTTGACAATTGCACGTTTAACAGGTTATGAATTGACACTGTTCCAGCCACACATAGACATCAGACGCTGCAACGTCCTAAATCCTGCTACACTGTTACCATCAGCTAATCCAAATCCTGCCACACACGATTGTGTGGAAGTAGTTAACATCATGACGAAACCAAGACAAGATCTGACAGATATTCCATTACCAGATTCCGACCTGACACTTTATGTGGATGGTTCATGTATGAGAACAAGCACAGGAGAACTAGTCGCCGCGTATGCAGTGACTATTGACACTGAAGTTATAGAGACGCACCGTATTGACACCCTGTCTGCTCAAGCAGCGGAGCTAGTTGCTCTGACTCAAGCCTGCATACACGCCAAGAACCTGAAGGTTAATGTTTACACAGATTCACGCTACGCATTTGGAGTCGTACACGACTTTGGAGTGCTCTGGCAGGAGAGAGGTTTCATGACTTCTCATGGAACCAAGATTCAGCATGGTCTCCTTATTCAAGCTCTGTTAGATGCAATACATTTACCGACATCCATTGCTATCATGAAATGCAAAGCACATACGAAAGTTACTGACATTATTTCCCAGGGTAATAATCTAGCAGATCGCACAGCCAAGCTTACAGCTCAGACTCCAGACATTCCAGTTAATCCGACACAGACACATACTCCAGATCCGACTACATGTATGACAGTTAAGGACCCTACTCAAGATGTCATAGATATCCAGTTACATGCTACTCCCGATGAAATCAAGAAATGGTCCGAACAAGGAGGGGTCCAGATAGATCAGGGATGGGTAACGAAGGTTAAAACCACATGGTTTCTCCCCGACTCTATGGTTCAAGTCATTATCAATACCGCACATAGTCCAGCACATTTAGGAGAGAAAGCTATGTTAGACAGTATTCAGAACATTTGGTTCAACAAGCATTTACGAGCTGCAGCCAAGCAGAAAGTCCGTACCTGTATGATATGTTGTCAGTTTAATCCAGGTAAAAGTGTCCCGGTGGAACAAGGTGGATTCCAGCCCCCTGACCACCCTTTTGAAGTCCTCCAGATGGATTATATTCAGATGGAGCGATGTCGAGGTTTCAAGTATGTCCTTGTAGTTGTATGCGCTTTGTCCAGGTGGACGGAGGCATATCCAGTTCCAGATTACACAGCCACGACCACTGCCAAGCAATTGGTTCGTGAATTCTTCCCACGTTATGGACTCCCTAGGGTCGTGTATTCTGATAACGGCCAGCCATTCTCATCTGAGTTGATGAAACATGTTTCCCTGTTGTTAGGGTACCAGTGGAAGTTCCATTGTGTACGCCATCCCGAAGCAGCTGGTCTCGTAGAGAGACATAATCAGACTCTGAAAATTCGAATTGCAAAAGTTTGTCAAGAAAAAGGTGTGGACTGGCTAATAGCTCTGCCAGTTGCCCTGTTCTATATGCGCATGGTCGCACATTCCAGATCAGGTCTGTCCCCGTATGAGGTCGTTTTCGGCCGCCCCCCTAACATGTGGGGTACACCTAGACCCCGAAGTATTACCGATGTTTCAAGTAATATGCTGACAGATTACCTAGCTTCCTTGATGTCTGCCCTCAACTCTTGTCGTTCACAGGTTGCCGCCGCATTTCCAGACAATACCGAGGTGGCACCGCATGAAATCGTTCCCGGATCCATGGTCTTAGTGAGGAATTTCGATCGTTCAAGTCCGCTGGAGCCTCGCTGGAAGGAGCCCCGACAGGTCCTCCTGGCCACCCGTACAGCCGTGAAGTTGGAGGGACGCAAAGGCTGGGTGCATCTATCGCATATCAAAAAGTTTTATGGATTGAAACCAGTTTCAAAGAACATTTCCGAGGATTTGAAAGACTGCCAAAGTACTATTCTTAAGGACTGTCCCGCAAAAGACACTGTTACTGAACCCTCCCTGTTAGAGACAACTCCGCAACAGGAGTATAAGAAAAAGTTACGGTCTAGTAAAATAAGTCAGCCAGTTTGATTGTCTAAGTCCTCCCCTAGGTGAAACGGTTAGACCGGTTTCTGACATGTATAAAATAGACCCCCATAGTGAGAGAGTTAGTCAAAACTCAATCCGATGTATCGTTTTTCTAAGTTTCATATTATTTCTCAGCATTATGATTTCCTGCACCAGTTATGCATTTTACTTGTATTTTCCAGTTTCTCATGTGAATAAGTCTTCTAATGTTACAGTAGAACACACGTTTAGTGATCTGCCTCCTCATGAACTCTCTTACCGCCTCGCTATGCGTAACAATTCTTTTATCCGCATGTTACATTACTCACATCAGACCAGCAATGCCACTAATTGTTGGGTGTGTGGTCGACTCCCCCCTTTCCAGACACCGAAGGGAGTTCTGCCACTCTTTCCTTATCCATTTTCACATAATGGTTCGTGTGGAGCATGGTCCACGTTAACGTCATCCTCAACAGATATGTCTTTTCTTAACAGTACATGTTTTTCAGACAAGCAAGGTCTTCCCCACAGAACCGGATTAGATCTAGAGAATGAAGTTTACAATTTAGGAAATTATTCTTCGAATTTCATGGTCCTGAATGTTCAGTCTGATACTACTCCAGACTTACCTGCTATTTCAGTACTACCAGTCAAAGGCGAATTATGTGTCCGAAATAATGGTTCCGTACATGTAGGACATAGTGATTGTACTACTATTGTCAGTTATAGTGACAGTGGGAAATCTATTTTCAAAGCCTCACGTCATTCATATTTTATTTGTGGTCAGACCGCATATGTTCGTCTGCCCCTCGATTGGGAGGGAACCTGTTACATTGCCTTCCTACTGCCACCTGTTTTCCTAGCCCCATCCGATTATCATAGAAACACACATCTAGTACACATTAGACATAGAAGGGAGATCGAGTCCCCGATTGTCGATTATACTGAAACCACTCTAGAACAGTATACAGATTTTAATAAAGGTTTCTTCTTCTTTATAGGACCTGTTCAGAATAGTAAGCTAATCCGTAGGTTAACCAGAACCCTTGAAGCTGTAGTAAATGAGACTGCCTCTGCTCTAGGTAACTTAACCGAAGAGCAATCTGCTATGAGATTTGTCGTGCTCCAGAATCGTCTCGTCCTTGACGTCATACTGGCCGATAGGGGCGGGGCATGTAGAGTCATCGGATCTAGTTGCTGCATTTTCATTCCAAATAACGCGCTGTCTGTTTATTCAGCTATAACCAGACTTCATAAAATCGCCCATCTGTTACACCAAGATCCAGGCACCTGGACATGGTCCGGTTGGTTCTGGAATATAATTTCCGCTTGGGGATGGAAGGTATTGTCCTTTCTAGGTATTGCAGTAGCGATCATATTCAGTTGCTGCCTCTGTATACAATGTGGCCCTGCGATTTGCGGCATTTGTGCTACCTCTTGTATTCCTAGTCCCAAGTCCCGTTCTAAATCCTGTTCCAAGAAAATTCGAGACGAGCAAATGATACTGTATGAAATGATAGATGGTATCATGAATATTGATGTTTCCTGATGGAAACGTAGTGACAAGGAGGGAATGTGGAAAAGTAAATTCTGCCATGTTCTGTGTCCCTACGCGTCCTCCATCATATGTTATGTGTGCATGATTAATATGCATATGTATTCCCCATGTTCGATTAAAGACGCAATTATAGTTGTGTCCACCTCTAGTATGCCAGTTTCCAGTTCTCGTGAATACTACGAATATCAGGCCTATGTAAAGTTACGTTGCCACGTTTCTCAGTGTGCACGTTATTTCATTGTAAAGTTCCCGTTTCTAGGCCTCAAAAGGGCCCGGACACCAGATTCAGCTCCTGTCTCCTGAAGCCCTCGCTGAGGAGCGACACGGCCCCCACCTGTGTTCCTCGACCCTTCATTTACTTCCTGCCTCGCAGTGCTCGGTACAGCCTGGCTCTGCCTCTGAGTCTGCCAAGAGTATGTTATGATTCTAGTTATCAGTCCAGCCCTCCTTCTCTGCATTCCTAGGCTACTGAATCGCATCAATAGTTACCGTCATAGTCTAGCCTTTACGTCTCCATGTTAGAGAAATACTGTATTAATGGTCATTTAATATTCTTCATCACGCACTACATGTAGAATAATGCATGCACCAGTCTTAGAGTCTGTTAGCCTTTCCCCTCCTGACTTCTAGTTTATATCAACATGTTCTCTAAACATCAGATACTAGATACTGCTTAGGTACATGTCGCCCTGACTCTCCAGACTTCAGTCTCTGCTCCTAGCACAGAGTTCATAGCCCCCAGCTTCTTCTAGTAACACGTCATTGCCAGCTTGCGCGCACCATTAGGTTAGAGGTCCCGGCTCCTTAGGTAGCCCCCTCCATGTTTCCGCCCCATTTATGACATATTCTGTTACGTTTGCATCACATGTCTATGTATACGCCCTGTTACACCCACTTTCACCCTTATCTTTCGCGACTGCTACGCGTCACGCCTACTGCTCCACCCACTGCTCCGCCTATCATATGTATTGTAATGCAACTGTTTTACTATATATGCGTGTGTATTGTTATTAAATGCTAGCGCGCTCATCCCAGATCCAGCCCCGGCAGCTGCCCGGCCCTGCCATCCTATTCCTGTGCAGGTTGTCCTGTTCCTGTCCTTTATGCTGTAATAAACCTGCAAACTCCTACTACCTCGAATCTTGACTCTTATTTATTGAGCTATCTGTTATTGCTATGCCTAGTCAAACCTAGATCCGGTATTATTTATTTATATACCACAGGAAGAACAAATAATACGCTCCAATTCAATAACACAGTCCTCTTTTACACTTCCTTCTTCATATATATATATACTAGCAGCCCGTCTCGACGTTGTCCGGGTATGAATTGCTGCCGGCCAGTAGTATATTGTTTCATAGGATTTCATTTCGATAGCATTTCTTATCTGTGACAGGCCTGTGAAACGCTCCGATTCACAGTGCACTGCTGATGCACTTAAGAGTGCGCGTTTAGTAGAGTGTGAACTCGAGTTTCCCTACTTTATTTTCCTTGCAATATTATATAGCGCGAACTTGACAACATGGCATGAGCACAATTTACATTACAGAAGAACACATTCATTTGTGGAAGACACGGGGAGAAAAAGCGATTTGCCTGGAATCACAGGATGTTGAGCTGATGCCGAGATTCGAACGTAGCTCCCCATCTCTAAAGTTCGCAATTCTAGAACTTGTGGTGGGAGGTGTGTCTAAAAGTGTATGTCGGTGCTGGGAATCAATGAGAGAGACCTGTGCATTTTTCCAATCGGTGGTGAAAAAATATGAGTATGTTGCTGGAGATGTGGGCCGCCGTGCCAACAAAGTACTTACGGGGGAGGGTAAACACCCATTATTCCGCAACTTTCTTTCCGCATACCATCACTCCGCATACTTTCATTACGAAAGTACCATGACTTCGCAATGCCATTATAACGCATGGCATTACATTTTATATGCTTTTACCACGCATACATTTACAACGAAATTCGTTGTAAATGCATGAATGGTAAAAGCATGTTTTTTTTTTAAATGTTTGGATAAGGCAAGTATGGGTATAGGGGTATATGTTTTGGGGTACTGGGGTATAGGTTTTGGAGTGTTTGGGTATTTTAATGATTCAGATATAGTTTGGGGTTATGGGGTACAGGGGTATGTTTAGGGTTCAGGGCTAGGTTTGGGATTTGGGGTATAGGGGTATTTTTAGGGTTCAGGGGTAGGTTTGGGTTTTGGGGTACAGGGGTATTTTAAGGATTATGGGCTAGGTTTGGGTTTTGGGGTACAGGGGTATTTTTAGGGTTCAGGGCTAGGTTTGGGTTTTGGGATACAGGGGTATTTTAGGATTCTGGGCTAGGTTTGGGTTTTGGGGTACAGGGGTATTTTTAGGGTTCAGGGGTAGGTTTGGGTTTTGGGGTACAGGGGTATTTTATGGGTTCTGGGCTAGGTTTGGGTTTTGGGGCACAGGGGTATTTTAGGGTTCTGGGCTAGGTTTGGGTTTTGGGCCACAGGGGTATTTTTAGGGGTCAGGGGTAGGTTTGGGTTTTGGGGTACAGGGGTATTTTAAGGGTTATGGGCTAGGTTTGGGTTTTGGAGCACAGGGGTAGTTTAGGGTTATGGGGTAGGTTTGGGTTTTGGGGTACAGGGGTATTTTTAGGGTTCAGGGGTAGGTTTGGGTTTTGAGGTACAGGGGTATTAATAGGGTTCAGGGCTAGGTTTGGGTTTTGGGGTACAGGGGTATTTTTAGGGTTTAGGGATAGGTTTGGGTTTTGGGGTACAGGGTATATATATAGGGTTAAGATGGGTTAGTGTTTAAGGGTGTTGGGGTATTTTATAGAGTAAGGGTGGGTCATAATTATGGGGTGCAGGGGTATTTAAAGTAGGGGTGGGTGGAATTGGCGCGGACTTGGTACAATAAATCCTCAATATTTTGTTCCGTCATATTTCCAATTATTAAAACAGAAACCTCATATATTCAAGGTAAAATAACAAGTATTTCTACATGCTAAAATGCATATAGTCATTTCACAAAAGTGAAATTAGCTGCCAGCAAGCAGTGAGAAAGGTGATGATTTTGAGATCAAGCCCCTGCAAAGCATTATGGGGCGAGATTAGCAGTGGGAAGTGAATATTATAGTATCCAAATAATTCTACAAAGAGCTGCAGTTCACCTCGTCGTCCCCAGTTGTCCCCGATGAGGCAAATGCAATAGCATTTAAAATATTATACATCAAGCTGCAGTTCACCTCGTCGTCCCTAGATGTCCCTGATGAGGCAAATGCAATAGTATTTAAAATATTATACATCAAGCTGCAGTTCACCTCGTCGTCCCTAGATGTCCCTGATGAGGCAAATGCAATAGCATTTAAAATATTATACATCAAGCTGCAGTTCAACTCGTGGGGCCTTATTTATGAACGCCTTGCGCTGCCGGTGCGTCACTTTTTCCCATGTTAAAAGTGACGCACCGGCGGCGCAAGGCCTTCATAAATAAGGCCCGTGGTCCCTAGATGTTCCTGATGAGGCAAATGCAATAGCATTTAAAATATTACACATCAAACTGCAGTTCACCTCGTCGTCCCTAGATGTCCCTGATGAGGCAAATGCAATAGCATTTAAAATATTACACATCAAACTGCAGTTCACCTCGTCGTCCCAAGATGTCCCTGATGAGGCAAATGCAATAGCATCTAAAATATTATACATCAAGCTGCAGTTCACCTCGTCGTCCCTAGATGTCCCTGATGAGGCAAAGGCAATAGCATCTAAAATATTACACATCAAGCTGCAGTTCACCTCGCCGTCCCTAGATGTCCCTGATGAGGCAAAGGCAATAGCATCTAAAATATTATGCATCAAGCTGCAGTTCACCTCGCCGTCCCTAGATGTCCCTGATGAGTAAAATTCAAAAACATTGAAACCCTTTCATGAATGCGAAAAATGATGCTAATCTTATCCCATAATGCTTTGCAGGGCCTTTTAGTTGTATTTTTGCCCATAACTGTGCTTGGGGTGGTTCTAAGAGAATGGGACCTCCACTGAATTACTATTTAAAAGGAGCAGGAATGTATAGAACCTGGGAAGAAAAAACAACACTCGTGACGGAATGCCCCCAGCGATTGTCACGCCCCCCCACAGCACAATGCAGACACGCCCACAAGGGACTACTTTGCTGGCACGGTTCTTTTACCTTTTAAATGTATATGGTGGGCGTCTGCATAGCCTATGTCCTTCTGCTGCAACTGCCCTTTCCAACGCTGTATTGGGTGTTTTGATTGGTGCTGTGGTTCCTGAGATTACCCGCCTCAAAGGTTTGGGCTCTCTCTTTATTATATTAGTATAGATAATGACTCATGAATGTATTATACCATTTACTCATGGTAATAACTCCCTCAAAATTACTGCTTGCGCAGACGATCTGGCAATTTATACATCTGACGTGCTGAAAGCTATAGCTGGGATTATTAAGGAAGCTGACGGTTTCGGGATACAAACTAAATTTGAACAAAACTCAAATCGTTGTTAACTATAAGCTGCCGGCCCCAGTCTTGGGAGTTTGTCATACCGCGAATTACCTGGGTATTAAAATAACATCTAACTTAAAAGAAATTATGGCTCTAAACTATGATACCTTATTGAAGGAGACAACAGGGCTTCTCAAAAAATGGCATAAGGTTCCCTTAAATTTACTTGGACGAATCAACCTTATAAAAATGAATATCCTGCCTAAGTTTTTGTATTTGTTTAGGTCTATCCCTCTCTTTGTTAACAACTTATTCTTTAAAAAACTGGATGGTATTCTAGGCAGCTATATCTGGGGCTACAAGAAAAATCGCAGAGCTCTTTCTCTCCTCAAACTAACAGCCATCAAGGGCGGCCTTGAATTCCCCGATTTTACATTTTATTTTTACGCTTCTTTTCTGGGTCGGATACTTAGTCTTTTTTTACTCTAGTTACCCTTATTTTTTTCACCAATTTATGCTTGGGGTAAATTCGACCCGAACTATTTCAAACGCGTGAAGTTTAAGACCGCTAAAGATGCGGTTCATATATGGAATACCATCATGGCTACCAATAAAACTGCGTTTTTTCACTCTAAGCTAAGCATGTGGAATAACCCGAGTTTACCTGAGATTTTTAGCGATCCAATAGTTAGAATATGGGCTAATCATGGTATAAACCAACTTTCTGATTTATATGGATCATCAGGTTTTCTAACATTTGATACCTTAAGAATACTTTACAAACTACCGGAAAATGCGCTATTCAAGTACACACAGATACGTGATTTCTTCGTGAATAAAATGAAATTTAAGGAAATTTCACACTCAGAAATATGGACTGGTATTTACGGGGAAACAAATAATGATTTAATCAGCTTAGGGTACAAATGTCTCTGCCAATATAAACCTGATGATTGCATTATACTCGCACAGAAATGGACTACTAATTTAGGAATGCCCATCTCCGCGCTCAATATCTCCACTTTCTTCCATAACAACAACTCTTTAACTCATTCTTCTAGCTTAAAACTTCAATCTTACAAGACTGTATGCCAGCTATACTACACGCCGCTTCACTTTTCTAAGTGGTCAGGGAACAATGCATTATCCGAACGTACAAAATGCCCAAAATGTGACCTACTAGCAGCTGATCTGGTACATATAATCTTCTCATGCCTGGCTTTACAAACACTCTGGGACGAAATAGAAAAAGTGCTGAAACTGAAAAAAATATTCTGTGGTAAACTCTCTGCCGAGATGATACTTTTGGGAATACAACCAAATACTGCTATTTATAGGGACTTGCAGCCTTATTCATCAACTGGCCGTTTTGCGAGCCCCTAATAGCGATTGATAGCGAATCGCTATTAAGGACTCGCAAAACGGTATTCATGTAGGAATTGCTAAATAAATAGCGATTCCTACACATTCCTTATTTGCGAGTAGCAAATTGCTAATCGTAAATAAGGAATAACTCCCCATTCATTCCTATGGGCCATAAGGCCCATAGGAATGAATGGGGAGTATTCCTTATTTGCTATTAGCAATTTGCTACTCGCAAATAAGATAGCGATTTAAAGGGTGCCAGGGGTGTCCAAAGGACACCCTGTAGCACCCCTTAAATGCTAATTGAAACAGGTGTTGCGCACACACATGTCCAAAGGACATTTGTGTGTGCAACATGCAACTTAGAAAAACGCTTTTAAAAGCATTTTTCTAAGTTTTTGCTATTTACCGAGAGATCTGACCTCTCGGTAAATAGCGGCCCGAAATTGCGAATTAGCAATTTAAAAATGGTTGATGAATTGCATTTAAGGAATCTCAAATAGAGATTCCTTAAATGTAATTCCTCGCAATTTAGCGAATTAGCAATTACCGATTTTTGCATTTGGGATGATGAATCCCAAATGCAAAAATTGCGCTCGCAAAGGGCCAGATTCTCAGATTCTGGCCCTTTGCGAGCGCAATTCGGCTTGATGAATCAGGCTGTTAATGTTTATTTTAACTTCCTGTGCCAGATTGATAATTGCTAGGGCTTGGATCTCAGACAAACCACCATTGGTAACTGAATGGCGGTTTTTGATAAATGAGATATATGATGTGGAATTCTCATCTGCAAAAATTCGAGGGAATTGCTCTTTGAAGAAATTGGATAAATTATGGGGTATTTTGTTCCCTACTCTCGAATTAACAACCCCTTTTTTTTTTTTTGCTGTATTAGATCTGTGAATAGCTCCAATCTCCTTCACTTTACTATTTTGGGACCTGGATTTATTGCTTTTCCGAGTAGGATTTTTACTGTTTAGCTCTACTCTGACTATGACTATCAATGAACCCGGCCATTAACATTTGGGAATTCATATTTAATTGATTAACTTTTGGTTTAAAAGCTGGCTGTAAGCCTACACGATGAGCCTTAAGACGAAACTGATGCATTTTTCTTTGATGCACTGTAAATTCTTTGCCTATTCGCTATTTGATTAACAGCCTGATTCATGAAGCTAAATTGCGGGCGCAATAGCTGCGAAAATGCCATTGCGCCCGCAATTACCCAAATCGGCATTCATGAAGAAAATAACCAAAGCGCTAAACAAAGATTGCGAATTGGCAAATAAATTCTCAGATTCCCTGTAGGTCTGCGCCAAAGCACGGAATTAGAGAATAAATCTAGCGACTGCGCAATACTAGCGCAATCGGAATTCATGAAAATTCCCAAATAGCGAAAAACCTCAAAATCTCCATTAGCGCCGCGCAAATTAAGGACAACCCAAAGCAGGTGGTAACCATGAAAGTGATTAGCGAAAATTTGAAAAACAGTTGGCCAATCAGAAACAGGGACAGGGCTGACCAAACACACATAAGGAGATACAGCAGCAGCAGTTGGTGTCTCACAATGCCAGGAATGTACATGGTGGTCAGGCGGCGAAGGCTACAGCGAGCAGCATGGAGGAGACGCAGAATACAGGAGAGGATATTCCGCCAGCGCATCACCCTGCTGGGACAAACCAGGGAGCAGATCTATGGGAAGTACCGGTTGAATGGGGCCATGATAATTCAACTCATACACGACTGTTGGAAATGGGATCCCCGGCTGGCCAGGGCTCTCGCCAAAGTCAGTCAGAGACCACCACTCCCAAGTCAGGGCAAGGGAGTTACACGCCAAGATAACCCCTACTCACCCTCTAGGTAACGTGGCGCGAGCAGCAAGGCTAAATTTGGAGGCGATGTAAGTTAAGTATTTGCGCATGCACCCCAGCAACAACAACCAAAGGCCCACCACAAAGGAAACTCCACACAAGGTTATATAAAAATAGCCTTTGTATTACACCAAAACACATTAGATAAAACACACACTTTACAATGTGCCAGAGGCACGGGCAGAATTTACAAGGGATATGTACAAGACAGGGCCACCTGGACCACTGTCAGGAATCAGAAGTAGCACTTTCAGAAATAGCACTTAGTACATAGAATATAGCACAAAATAGCACACAACCAGTAATTACTGGTAACCAGGACCTCACTAGCACCACCTGTACTAGGGAGAAAACAACCACCTATGTATCACAATACCTGTAGGGGTGTAAGAGGAAAACACATGATGCAATGCATAACATTCATTCAGAGGTGTAAAGGCACATGACGCATAAACAATACATTCAGAGGTGCATAGAAAGTACAATTGCGCAAAACTCAGAAGTCACCACCTGTGACTGTCCCTGTGTCCCAATGTCAGGGCCTAAACGTAGCAGTTGCCCACAAAGTGCTGGGCAACTGGTTCAGGGAAAGTTAGGGCAACGTTGGAGCCTCTCTGGGCTCAAGAACCACCACTGTGGCACTGTGGGGCCTCACTGGGCTCCAGACAAGAAATGGCGCCCTGAGCCTCTCTCAGGCGCTTCTTTCCAGAACTACTGCCCCAGAGCCTCTCTGGGCTCAACGAACAAAAATGGCCCCCAGGAGCCTCTCTGGGCTCCTCAACAATAATGCGGCGTCAGGGCCCCTCACGGGGGACCCTCGAACACTTGGGGCCGCTTGGAGTCCCCCCTCTGGGGACTCAGGACGAGAAATGCCCCCTAAGAGCCTCTCTGGCTCTAGACACAAGGGCGCGAGGTCGCGCTGCTGAGGGGGGCAGGGGGGGGGGGGGGGCGGACACCGACAACGTGTCCCGGCGCCCCTCCCCTCGCTTCTTGGCAACACTCACCGGCTCGGGCTGCAGTGCGGCTCCTCTCGTCCCGGGGCTCTCCTCTTCACTCGGGGAGCCTCGGGGACCCGGCCGTCAGCTTCTCTCTCCCCGGCTCGTCGGAGGAGGCGGGACTTCCGGTCGGCCTTTCCTGGGCCGCGCTGCGATTGGCCGGGCCGCTTTACCACTTCCGGGTCGCCGTGGGCAGCGCGGCGGCCCGCTTCCTAGGCAGGCAGGCGGCTTCCCAGGATCCGAGGAGTGGGCTCCCTCGTGAATCCACAACAACGGGCACAACGAAGCGGCAATGAGCGGGGTGGCACCCGCGCCGCCAAATCGCTACACGGGGCAATTAGATGCCGGGTGGGCACCGGCTGTGCACACCCAGCGCTAGCAGCGCTAGAAACGAAGGGTAGGCGCTCCCAAGCGCCTACAGGACAAAACACAGCGCCCACAGCGCTCTGGCCAAAATCAAGCGCTTTCAAGCGCTAGGCAGGCGATTTTCAGCGCTCCACAGCGCTGAAGGGCAGAGAGCAGCGCTCTCAGGCTGCAGGCAAGGAGTCCTCAGTGCTCCCCAGCACTGGAGGACAGGACAAGGCTCCAGCAGGGGCTGGAGGCAGGCAGGGGGGCAAGGCTGGGCCAGAGCCAGCACACTGGGTCTCCAGGCAGGGAGACACCCCAAGTGGCGGTCCTCCTGGCCCCAGCAGCAGCAACAGCCCCCTCTGGCAGGATCCAAAAGCAGAACAACTTCAGTGGGGACACAGCCCCATTTTTATACAGTGCATTCCTTTGTCTGAGGGTACAGAGTGGGGGCGGAACCAGTCGCAGCTGGTTCTTGAGTACTCTGTTTACCTCAACCACCCTCTCTATTCACTGGCAAGGCTTGGGTCATTAGACACACCACAGGGGGGCGGAGCCAGCATTGTGTGGGGAAAACCCAGCCCATCCAGGACACAGGTACACTCCTCCCACACATCACTCATGCTAATCTCCCACTCACCACCGGGCAGACCCATCCAGACTTCCTGGAGCCTGGCATGCCAGCCAGCTCCAGCCAATCACACGCCAGCACCCTCACAGCACACGTACAGCCATGTCTAGAAATGGCGCTTCGCTACTAGACACATACATGCTGCATACACCGTTGCGCAGCATTCACTCACACGAGTTCACACATACCAGACTCAAGCCTGTACACCCCACGCATCAGGAACTACCAGGGACACATACATTCCCCATGCATTCCTATGGGCGGGCAGGCCTAGCTCAGCACATGCACTCAGAGTGCGCACGCACTTTCCACTGGGACACAGTGAAAGTGCGCAGAATCCCAAAATCACCATTGACAGGTCACCATTTAAAGCAAAAGTCTAGGGGTGAACCTGCCCTAAGGGCCAAAGTCCAACATAACCCCCTTCCAGCCAAAACGCAGGGGAGACCAATCACCACCGTGATGGACTTCCCTGCTTGGGGCGATAGAACACGGACGCAGGCCCGCAACTGCAGGGACACCCTCCTGTTCTACGCCACGGTGAACCCATGGGATTCCTTCTAAACACACTGTCTGGACCAACTGGGCTACCCCACTGGTACTCCCAAGTTGTCCGCGGCCAGGACCAGGCCCTGGGCCACCCAGGTGCCACTGGTCCATGCCAATTCGCAGAGCGGGGGGTAGTAACCCCTGGCACATAGGAGCCATTCTCCACTCTTCCTGTCTGCACGACAGGACTAGACTGCCACTGGTACTCCAGCCTAGGGCCTACAACCTCAGGCGGACCAGGAGTCTCAGGGAAGGCTCTCCTCCCCCTACCTCTTCTCCTAGGGTTCCTCCTCCCTCTGCGAGGGGTACCCCTAGAACGCCATTCCAACCCAGGACTTATCCACTCAGGTTGCACCGGGGTCAGAGGTGGGCTCTCCCACCCTCTGCACCCCCTTCCAGAGGTCTGCCCTCTCCCACCTGGAGAAGTTCCTCTGGAAGAAGAACCGGTCAGGACACTGGTTACAGTCGTCCTACCCTTCAGGTCAGGCTGATCCTGAACCTGGCCCTCCAACCTCTGGTCTAAAACCTTCGGTGGAACAATTGCCTGGCACTCCAGGACTTCTGTGGACTCACACACAATCCCCCTGAGGCTGACACATGGCCCATGTGTCGTGTGACTGTCTGTCTGGCGCAGATCTCCCGCTCCCTGTCCACCTGACAGTGCGCGAAGATCCCCCAGACCAGAAGTGGTGTCACCATGGTCACTACACGGGAACCTAGCCCAACTGGGTAGTCCCTGACCCACTGGTCCAGCCACTGGGGAACTCCCCCAATCACTCCTCACTCTGGACTCCTGTACCCTCCCTACCGGAGCGGTACTGCCAGACTCTAGAACCACAGGAGCTCTGTTTACAGACACTCCAGGTCCTCTACTCACTAGGAGATCCTCCTCAACTGGGTTAACAGGACAGCCTAGGTCCCCAACCTGGTGTTCCCTCAAGAAACCACCCAGGTTCTGAGACAGGGCTTCGGGCCTCTGGGGGCTCTCAGCCACCCACTGACTCCTGCTCCACTGAGCCAGGCAGTCAGCCCCTACACCCTTCTCACTAACCAGGGACCTAGCTGGGCTACACTGAGCCTCTTCCACCACGCTGGGCTGGAAGATCCCTGACCCACTACTTTTGGAGTCACTCACCAATGACTCTACAGAACCTCTGGTCCCTTCCCAGCGGTCTGCTTCCTCTGCCAGCTCACATGGTTCAGACAATCCACACCCTAACAGGTGTTGGCGCAACCCTGGTGAACAACAACTGAGCAACTGCTCTCTGAGAAACATATCGAGCAATAGGTCCCAATCACATTTCGTGGGCTCCCGTACCCAATCACACAGGGCTCCACAACAGTCATCCTCAAAGTCTTCCCAAGACTGATGAGACGGTTTCCTAAGGTTCCTAAACCTCAACCTATTCTCCTCCTCTGGGGAAACAGGAACCATACTCTGGGAACTGGGACTTTCTAGACTGAGATTTAAATAGCTGCCACCACTGGACCCAACCCTCCCTGGGGGATCCAGAAACTCAATACTGCGCGCAGGGGATAGTCTACCCTCCAGAGCTACTTCGCCTCTGGTGGAGGCCCTCTCAGCCTCCTCTATCCTTTCCTGCGCTAAGACCCTCTCGGTCTCTAGCTGTTGCTTCTTAACCTCCAGCTGTTGCTTTCTAATGCCCAGCTGTGCCATAGCCTGGGCATGCTCCAACCTGAGCCTCTCTAAAGCCAGCTGGTGCTCCCTTTCTCTCCTCCTATCTTCCAGCTCCTCTGGGGACAGGGAAAGGGATGAGGCGCTGCCTCCTAAACTGGACCCAGCAAGGGACTCCCTATCTATGGGGTCCTCACTATCTGCTGGCGTCCCTGTGCTATCATCTTCTTCCTCCTCCTCAGACTCTTCAGGGCTCCCCTCTGACCCACCACCCTCATGGTGTGAGACCCGGGCCCTCTCCTCACTGTGCTCACGCTCCCAGTCATCCTTCTGCCATTGGATCAGGTTACCCCTAAGTTGGGACTGGGTGTCTGACTCATTCACCGCAATGTCTCTCTCTTCGCAAAACTCTCTCAGTTCATGCAAAAACAGACCCCAGACATTAAAAGCAGACTCCATCTTGGCAGGATGATCACAGACACGTGCAACACAGGGGACTTAACAATCTGAAGTAAGAGGACACAATTCCAAAACTTCAACAATCTCCTTATCAAAGAGAACTCATACTCATGCGTCCAGGAAAACACACCATTCATCCACACACACCCTCCCCTCGGATCGGTAAGGCAGTTTCTACCACCCCTGACTTCTCAACCTGACCAAAAGCGACACAGGTACCAAACTCTGGAAGCAGGGCGGGGGACAAATGTACTGAACACAATCAAATGACACTCTTCAGGAGAAGAAAATAATGAAATTTCAAAAACAATCCCCTAAAATGTGGTCATCTAAAATGCAGAGTTTTGTGGTGCAGCCAGCTGCTACTAAGGTACAAGGCAAACACAAATCCTTATCCCGCCGCTTGCCGCCAATGTTGGAAATGGGATCCCCGGCTGGCCAGGGCTCTCGCCAAAGTCAGTCAGAGACCACCACTCCCAAGTCAGGGCAAGGGAGTTACACGCCAAGATAACCACTACTCACCCTCTAGGTAACGTGGCGCGAGCAGCAAGGCTAAATTTGGAGGCGATGTAAGTTAAGTATTTGCGCATGCACCCCAGCAACAACAACCAAAGGCCCACCACAAAGGAAACTCCACACAAGGTTATATAAAAATAGCCTTTGTATTACACCAAAACACATTAGATAAAACACACACTTTACAATGTGCCAGAGGCACGAGCAGAATTTACAAGGGATATGTACAAGACAGGGCCACCTGGACCACTGTCAGGAATCAGAAGTAGCACTTTCAGAAATAGCACTTAGTACATAGAATATAGCACAAAATAGCACACAACCAGTAATTACTGGTAACCAGGACCTCACTAGCACCACCTGTACTAGGGAGAAAACAACCACCTATGTATCACAATACCTGTAGGGGTGTAAGAGGAAAACACATGATGCAATGCATAACATTCATTCAGAGGTGTAAAGGCACATGACGCATAAACAATACATTCAGAGGTGCATAGAAAGTACAATTGCGCAAAACTCAGAAGTCACCACCTGTGACTGTCCCTGTGTCCCAATGTCAGGGCCTAAACGTAGCAGTTGCCCACAAAGTGCTGGGCAACTGGTTCAGGGAAAGTTAGGGCAACGTTGGAGCCTCTCTGGGCTCAAGAACCACCACTGTGGCACTGTGGGGCCTCACTGGGCTCCAGACAAGAAATGGCGCCCTGAGCCTCTCTCAGGCGCTTCTTTCCAGAACTACTGCCCCAGAGCCTCTCTGGGCTCAACGAACAAAAATGGCCCCCAGGAGCCTCTCTGGGCTCCTCAACAATAATGCGGGCGTCAGGGCCCCTCACGGGGGACCCTCGAACACTTGGGGCCGCTTGGAGTCCCCCCTCTGGGGACTCAGGACGAGAAATGCCCCCTAAGAGCCTCTCTGGCTCTAGACACAAGGGCGCGAGGTCGCGCTGCTGAGGGGGGCAGGGGGGGGGGGGCGGACACCGACAACGTGTCCCGGCGCCCCTCCCCTCGCTTCTTGGCAACACTCACCGGCTCGGGCTGCAGTGCGGCTCCTCTCGTCCCGGGGCTCTCCTCTTCACTCGGGGAGCCTCGGGGACCCGGCCGGCAGCTTCTCTCTCCCCGGCTCGTCGGAGGAGGCGGGACTTCCGGTCGGCCTTTCCTGGGCCGCGCTGCGATTGGCCGGGCCGCTTTACCACTTCCGGGTCGCCGTGGGCAGCGCGGCGGCCCGCTTCCTAGGCAGGCAGGCGGCTTCCCAGGATCCGAGGAGTGGGCTCCCTCGTGAATCCACAACAACGGGCACAACGAAGCGGCAATGAGCGGGGTGGCACCCGCGCCGCCAAATCGCTACACGGGGCAATTAGATGCCGGGTGGGCACCGGCTGTGCACACCCAGCGCTAGCAGCGCTAGAAACGAAGGGCAGGCGCTCCCAAGCGCCTACAGGACAAAACACAGCGCCCACAGCGCTCTGGCCAAAATCAAGCGCTTTCAAGCGCTAGGCAGGCGATTTTCAGCGCTCCACAGCGCTGAAGGGCAGAGAGCAGCGCTCTCAGGCTGCAGGCAAGGAGTCCTCAGTGCTCCCCAGCACTGGAGGACAGGACAAGGCTCCAGCAGGGGCTGGAGGCAGGCAGGGGGGCAAGGCTGGGCCAGAGCCAGCACACTGGGTCTCCAGGCAGGGAGACACCCCAAGTGGCGGTCCTCCTGGCCCCAGCAGCAGCAACAGCCCCCTCTGGCAGGATCCAAAAGCAGAACAACTTCAGTGGGGACACAGCCCCATTTTTATACAGTGCATTCCTTTGTCTGAGGGTACAGAGTGGGGGCGGAACCAGTCACAGCTGGTTCTTGAGTACTCTGTTTACCTCAACCACCCTCTCTATTCACTGGCAAGGCTTGGGTCATTAGACACACCACAGGGGGGCGGAGCCAGCATTGTGTGGGGAAAACCCAGCCCATCCAGGACACAGGTACACTCCTCCCACACATCACTCATGCTAATCTCCCACTCACCACCGGGCAGACCCATCCAGACTTCCTGGAGCCTGGCATGCCAGCCAGCTCCAGCCAATCACACGCCAGCACCCTCACAGCACACGTACAGCCATGTCTAGAAATGGCGCTTCGCTACTAGACACATACATGCTGCATACACCGTTGCGCAGCATTCACTCACACGAGTTCACACATACCAGACTCAAGCCTGTACACCCCACGCATCAGGAACTACCAGGGACACATACATTCCCCATGCATTCCTATGGGCGGGCAGGCCTAGCTCAGCACATGCACTCAGAGTGCGCACGCACTTTCCACTGGGACACAGTGAAAGTGCGCAGAATCCCAAAATCACCATTGACAGGTCACCATTTAAAGCAAAAGTCTAGGGGTGAACCTGCCCTAAGGGCCAAAGTCCAACAACGACCTTGACCCCCTGATGCAGCACCCAACAAGGCGGACCAATGCTGTGCCTACACATGTACAGGTATTGTGTAGCCTGCACCTCCTGGCCTCTGGGAGCTTCCAGGGGATAGTAGCGGCAGCAGGGGGGATATCCCAGCCCACCATGTCACGCTGCCTCCGGAGTTTTGTTGACGCAATGCTCACCCAGCTACACCGACACATCAGATTCCCCACCAGCCAACAGGAACTGGACTTGACAAAGTTAAACTTCTACAATGTGGCCCATTTCCCATCTGTGATAGGATGCATAGACTGCACCCACATTGCCATCTGCCCCCCAGCTGCGACGGAGTACATGTACCGGAATCGGAAGTCATACCACTCCCTCAACATACAGATGGTCTGCAATGCCAAGACTATCATAACTGACATCGTGGCCCAGTACCCAGGGAGTACCCATGACTCTTTTATATTCCGGCACAGCGGCCTCCACACACGACTGGCCAGGGGAGAATTTGGGGAAGGACACCTACTTGGTAAGTACACATTGTCAACAATGACACATTGCAATGATGTAGCTGCGCAGCACAGGCACTCACCCTCTGCTCCTCACATGCAGGTGACAGCGGCTACGCCCTCCGGGAATACCTCCTCCCCCCATACCTCAACCCGGCTACACCACAGCAACAGCGGTACAATGTTTCTCACATACGGACAAGGAATTGTATAGAACGGACATTCGGCCTACTCAAGAGCCGGTTCCGCATACTGCACAAGACAGGTGGGGCCATGTACTACAGTCCTGATGTGTGCTGCCGCATTGTGGCTGTCTGCGCAATGTTACACAACATTGCAACCAAGCGCCGGATACCAGTCGAGATCTCTGGCAGTGAGTCTGAAGGGGACGACCGTCCACCAGCACATGTGCGGCATGCACGCGGGGAGAACCCTGCTGAAGGACACAGACGGCGCAACCACATCACTATGAACAGTTTCTGAAGGCCACAATCCACTCACCCAACATTCACTCCTGCATGGCAATGTAAAAAATGACAGGAGGCCCATGTATGTTGCATGAATAAATATTATTGTTAAATCCACAATAATAACGTAAAGTCTACATTCATAATATTGCAGCAGTATTGCGCCATACTGCTCCTAACTAGCCACTGGACATGCTTGTATCATCAGCATTATCTAGGCAACTTGCAAGTAACTCAATTGCGCCTCCGCCGCGCAGCCCCCAAACGACGCTCTGGCTCTTCCTCTGGGACGGCACGTGTCCCTGCAGTGGGCCTGGTGCTGCGGCGTAACACGCCAACCATTGAGGCAGACAAGCTGCTGACACTGGAGGCGCACTCACTGGTGTCGTCCCTCCCCACATTGCCTTCACCAGTAGGATGGAGTGCCAGTACGGCAGTGGTGACCTGCTCCAGCACCCGTCCAACATCCTCGACACATTGTATCAGCTGCTGCTGCTGCGCCAGGCACCGTCGTGATAGCTGGGAGGTGGCATTCCCCATTATGTAGTTTGAGCGGGTGTAGGCTGTCAGGCGCGTTAGGAGCTGCCAGTGGCGTCGGCGGGCGGAGTTGCGCTGCGATATAACTGCAGCAGTGTTGGCCTCCATGGCTGCCGCCATGCGCTCAATCCTATCACCCACATTGGCCACATTGCGGGCAATTTTATGTAGTTGCAGCTGGATGGCCCCTTGCCGTCGTGCCTGCTGTTGGTGAATGCGTAGCATCCGGCGCTCAGTGCTCATGCCTGGCATGCGCACAGCCATCCCCCTCCTGCCGCTGTGTGATGTGTCATGGTGGGAAGCCCTGACATGGCTGCTCTGCTGGCTGTCCACAGTGGGTGTGTGCACAGTCACCGCAGTTGATGCACCAGGAGTAGATGGTGCCGCGGGTGGTGGAGTTGTGCTTGGCAAAGGTGCAGCACCTGATGGTGCTGAAGCTGTTGGTCTGGCCCTGCCTGCAGGGTTGGGTGCTGCGCCGGATGGTGCTGGGGCTGTTGGTCTGGCCCTGCCTGCAGGGTTGGGTGCTGCGCCGGATGGTGCTGGCGCTGTTGGTCTGGCCCTGCCTGCAGGGTTAGGTGCTGCGCCGGATGGTGCTGGCGCTGTTTGTCTCGCCCTGGCTGCAGGGTTAGGTGCTGCGCCGGATGGTGCTGGCGCTGTTTGTCTCGCCCTGGCTGCAGGGTTAGGTGCAGCGCCGGATGGTGCTGGCGCTGTATGTCTTGCCCTGGCTGCAGGGATTGGTGCTGCCAATGATGGTGCTGGAGCTGTTGGAGTTGGCCTGGCTGCGGTGTGTGGGGCTACGCCTGATGGTGCAGGAGGTGTTGGTGTTGGCACCTCCTCCGCATCCTCTTCTGACTCATCGATCTGCAGCATGTCGCTGTCGCTGCTGTAGTCGGCGCCACCTGTGAGGGGAATTGGACTTACATTAATGCCATGTATCTGTCACACGTACAGCTTAGCGATAGCTTATTTTGGGTTACGTGTGGCTGCTTTGGGGTTCTTTTACATTATGGGCAGTCTACATGTCCGACATTGCTTGTGGCCATGATCTCATGTGCATTGTTTGTATGACTTGGAATGCATATGGGAGGCTATAGGGCCATGGCCATTGGTAGGGGACAGGGTCGCAGTCGCATGCCACTTACCTTGGCTGTCTTGGCTGGGTCGGGATGAGTCCAGGTTGGTGACACCTATGCATGCCTCTGTCTCGAGGGTGTCCTCCACGCGGTCCTCCATGGGGGTATTGGGAGGGACAGTAGGGTCTCCGCCCCCAGTACCAGATGTCTCGCCCAGCCTCTCTGCCACCCTTTCCTTGGCACGACCTCGGAGGTCGTACCACCTCTTCTTTAGTTCGTCCAGTGACCTGTGTGTCACGCCCACAGCGTTCACTTTGGCAGAAATTCCTAGCCAGATGCGACGTCTCTCCATCTCTGGCACCCTCCGGGAGTCCTTTCCGAAGAGTTTTGCGTGGTTTTCAACCACTCCCTCGATGAGGTGCTCCAACTCCGGATCGGTAAACTTGAGCTTTCTCTTGCGCCCGGTGTCACTGGGCCCTGGTGCAGTCTCCTCTGTCATTGCTACTGTCGCTAAAGGGTGACTAGCGCTACTTTGGAGGTGTCCCGGTAGGAGCTCTCTGTTTCGCTGCAGACTCGCGGTCAGCCTCGCAGTTCAGAATGGGTGTGGCAACTGCCTGCTTCCTGGTTGCGACGTCATCACGGCGCTCGTAAAGCGACTTCCCGTTGGTGAGTTCTCGCTACTGGCGAGATGTCGCTAATGTGGATTTGCGTGGCGCTAAATAGAGACGGAATATCTGGGTTTTTGCGACTTTTTCGGCGATTTCATTTTCTCGCTATCGATTTTAGCGCCCGTGTGCGAATCGCTTTGATTACTCGCTATCTATGATGAATTCCGATCTGCGCCTTTCCATTTGCGATTCGCTATGAATCGCTAGTTGAGAGTCGCTGTTTCCTTTCTTGATGAATCAGGCTGTAAGTCTTTAAGGAATTGTATGTACTATAATTTTTTATTCTTCGAAAATGCTTTATTTTTGTAATGAATGCTTGCTTGTGCTGTCAATAAAAAATTTTTTTTTAAAAAAAGGAATATTAATGGCATCTCCGGTCAACGGATGGAAGCTAAAATCCAAAGTATTTCAACGGAAATCCATATAATATTACTGCAGGAAACATGGGCAATAGACCCCTTTACGTTAAAACTTCACACGGGTTACTTTGAACCAGCTGTAAAACAGCAGAAATTTGGTCGGCCCTGTGGAGGATTAGCAATTCTTGTATCAAATGAACTTAATGCGAAACATGAGTTAATTTTCACGTTCAATCCTAACCTTCAGGTCTTAAAAATCTATTCTAAACCTGAAATAAATATTTCGAATAAAGTTTTCACTCTAGTAAATGTATATTTACCTCCGAACAGGTCTTTAAAGAATACGCTGATCAGTGCCTTAAATAATCTATTACTAGAACAAATATTAGATGAGCCTCTAGCTGGCTATATCGTTACAGGGGATTTTAACGTCAATTTGCTAACACCCCTAGCACGAAGCGAATTTGTGCAATCTCAAAATCAACAATGGGCAATCCCTGACCCAATAATGGACCCTAATCACATTAGTCGATCTAATAAAATCGGGGTAAATTTGGTGAGGGATATGGAAGCGTTAGGTCTAAGAACATTGAGCAGCAGATTTCCTACTGATTCTCTGCCGGCGTGCTCATTTCATTCAAAAAATTGCTCGTCCCGAATTGATTACACCCTGACGTCTTTATCTATATTTTATAAGGTGATATCCTACTCCTTAATCAAGATGATGGAAAGCGACCACAGCCAGCAAATCACGACATCAACATAATATGTACAAAATCTAAATCTTTCCTGACAATTACTGGAGAAATCTGTTCTGCTAATTATACGAAACTAACATGGAAACCGGCAGGCATGGACAAGATCACTGTAAGGGCAAAAAAATTGTTGATGGATTCCATGGTCGAAAAAAGTTTAAATCCCATTGAACAATGGGAAAACTTTACACACAAAGTAGTCACTGATAATTTACCATCTATAATCACCCAAGAAAGGAAAAGCTCATATTGCAAAAAAGGGGAAGATGCAGTAATTACGATCTTTTTACCTCATGCTAAAAGGAAACTTAGAAGGCAACGAAACAGACTGAGAAGACACCTAAAGAGGACTCCGTCTAACAAAGATATAGGAGCCTCATTGGCGAATATCAATTGTAAACTAAGGAAACTGATATGGAATGAAAAGAATAAAGCAAGACAGGACCTATGGACAAAAATATTCCATGCAAGCTCAATGGCAAATTCAAGGGAGTTCTGGAGACTTATTAATTGCTTATCTAGACCAAAGAATCTGGGAATTGGATCAAGTTTATCCGAAGAAAAAGGGGTAACTTTTCTACAAACTCATCTCAATCCAAACCAAGGAACTTTGATACAACCTAATGTGGAAAGTTCTCTAACAAAGAATTGCAAAGAAGGAGTGACAGACGTGAGTATAACTCCCGATCAAGTGGCAAGATTGATAAAAAAACAAAAAGATGGCGCCCCTGGGTCGAATGGCATTCCCTTTGCATTATTTAAAGAATCGCCCGACTTCTGGTCAGATCATCTTACAGCTGTTTTTAATGATGTGGTCGAGAGAGGGGAAATACCAACCTCGTGGAAAGGCTCGCTTATAATCCCAATATTTAAAAAAGGCAACTGGCAACAGTCAGAAAATTACTGTTTAATTACCTTGCAGGATTCAAATGCAAAGTTGTTTGCCAATATTCTTTTAACAAACCTAACTGAGTGGGCAAAAGAAGTGCAGGTAATACCCCCAAACCAAACAGGCTTTGTCAAAGGTCTTGGCACAACAACAAATCTTTTAATCTTAGCAATATTAATTGAAAAGGCAATAATTGCAAATCTACCTTTATATTTGTGTTTTGTAGATTTTAAATCTGCCTTCGACTGTGTTGATCGTGAGCTTCTTTGGACCAAGCTTGCAAAACAAGGAATTTAAGCCAAGCTGTTAAAAATGATTAAACTTTTGCATTCTGATACTTGGGTTAGAGTGACTAAAATTATTTCAACATCGAATGGGCTTAAACAGAGCTGTGTGTTAGCTCCCCTACTTTTTAACTTATTTTTATCCGATCTCACCTCTGACCTTAATGTTATTAATACCCACCCGCCAAGGCTGGCTCCAACTCCGATATCAAACCTGCTATATGCGGATGATGTTGTTCTAATGAGCTATACAAAGGTGGGGATGCAACGACTGATCGACGGCATATCTAAATACTCCAAGGAAAACGGTATGCACATTAATGATGCAAAGACTAAAATCATGGTAATCACCAAAAATGTACGTTTAAAGTATGTGCATACCTGGTTTTTGGAAGGTAAAAAATTGGAACAAGTAAATGATTACTAATACTTGGGAGTAACTTACAGCGATAATGGTAAGTTTGTTCATCAGAAAAGTGAAATTACAAGGAAAGCGAATTCCATTACCGCCGCATTTAGATCTGTCCAGAAATCCATTGGAGATTTGTCCGACCGCCCTCTATTAAAATCAATATGATTCACCCCTGGCTTCTGGCTCGAGTGATCGCTCCCCTGCCTGCGCTCCCTGTACAACTTGGTATCGTTATTTCCAAACTGCTCTGCTAATAAGCTTTGCGTCCTTAGAGCGTGTGCATTAAGTTATCATTTCTTGATTATTTCTCAGGCTGCACTGTGTCCAACTCTGGCGATTTCAGAGCGCGTGCATTTAGTTTTTCATATCGTAATTACCTCAAAGCTGCACTGTGACTAGTTTGCCATTGTAAAAGCATTTTAAAAGCGCGTGCATTCCGTTTTTCACTCTCGCTCATTTCAACCCGACCTGCGCATTGTTTGTAAGATCCCCCGGCGCCCTGCTCTGCCCTCCCCTCCATTTTGAGCTTGTTGTTGTTGTGCCCCGTCCCTTGAGCCCGCCACGCCTCCCAGCTGAGCCGCCCTCCCACTAGCGTTAAAGCGCGTCCTCTGACCACGCAGCGCTGTGATTCACCCCTGGCTTCTGGCTCGAGTGATCGCTCCCCTGCCTGCGCTCCCTGTACAACTTGGTATCGTTATTTCCAAACTGCTCTGCTAATAAGCTTTGCGTCCTTAGAGCGTGTGCATTAAGTTATCATTTCTTGATTATTTCTCAGGCTGCACTGTGTCCAACTCTGGCGATTTCAGAGCGCGTGCATTTAGTTTTTCATATCGTAATTACCTCAAAGCTGCACTGTGACTAGTTTGCCATTGTAAAAGCATTTTAAAAGCGCGTGCATTCCGTTTTTCACTCTCGCTCATTTCAACCCGACCTGCGCATTGTTTGTAAGATCCCCCGGCGCCCTGCTCTGCCCTCCCCTCCATTTTGAGCTTGTTGTTGTTGTGCCCCGTCCCTTGAGCCCGCCACGCCTCCCAGCTGAGCCGCCCTCCCACTAGCGTTAAAGCGCGTCCTCTGACCACGCAGCGCTGTGATTCACCCCTGGCTTCTGGCTCGAGTGATCGCTCCCCTGCCTGCGCTCCCTGTACAACTTGGTATCGTTATTTCCAAACTGCTCTGCTAATAAGCTTTGCGTCCTTAGAGCGTGTGCATTAAGTTATCATTTCTTGATTATTTCTCAGGCTGCACTGTGTCCAACTCTGGCGATTTCAGAGCGCGTGCATTTAGTTTTTCATATCGTAATTACCTCAAAGCTGCACTGTGACTAGTTTGCCATTGTAAAAGCATTTTAAAAGCGCGTGCATTCCGTTTTTCACTCTCGCTCATTTCAACCCGACCTGCGCATTGTTTGTAAGATCCCCCGGCGCCCTGCTCTGCCCTCCCCTCCATTTTGAGCTTGTTGTTGTTGTGCCCCGTCCCTTGAGCCCGCCACGCCTCCCAGCTGAGCCGCCCTCCCACTAGCGTTAAAGCGCGTCCTCTGACCACGCAGCGCTTTGATTCACCCCTGGCTTCTGGCTCGAGTGATCGCTCCCCTGCCTGCGCTCCCTGTACAACTTGGTATCGTTATTTCCAAACTGCTCTGCTAATAAGCTTTGCGTCCTTAGAGCGTGTGCATTAAGTTATCATTTCTTGATTATTTCTCAGGCTGCACTGTGTCCAACTCTGGCGATTTCAGAGCGCGTGCATTTAGTTTTTCATATCGTAATTACCTCAAAGCTGCACTGTGACTAGTTTGCCATTGTAAAAGCATTTTAAAAGCGCGTGCATTCCGTTTTTCACTCTCGCTCATTTCAACCCGACCTGCGCATTGTTTGTAAGATCCCCCGGCGCCCTGCTCTGCCCTCCCCTCCATTTTGAGCTTGTTGTTGTTGTGCCCCGTCCCTTGAGCCCGCCACGCCTCCCAGCTGAGCCGCCCTCGCCCCTCCCCCTCCACTATCCATATATGACAGTAGTTCCCGCGCGCAGCGTTCACGCGCAGCGACCGCGCCCAATCCGCGCCGAAGGTGCGCCAAAGGTAAGCCCGTCTACGCCCGTCCGCGCCTGGACCGCGCCCAGCGCCAGACCCCCTGCCACTCGCGCTGCCCAGCCCCCCCGCGTTACCTACGATGCCGCCACCCTCCTAGCCCTTAACCCCGGTCGCTCACCCAACTGCGTCCAAGCCGCTCCTGGACGCACCCATGGACCGTTCTCCTGCTTCTCCTGCAAATTTAGCGGCACCGACAACATCTCCGCTACGACCACAACACAGATTCCCGAACCCAACCACCTAGAATGCATCCTTCTCAACACCCGCTCGGTCCACAGGCACGCCATTGACCTTTGGAATCTACTAGACACCATCTCTCCTGACGTCGCCTTCCTAACGGAAACATGGATGAACGTTTCCTCCGCCCCTGACATCGCCATCGCTATCCCTGATGACTATAAGATCACACGCAAGGACCGCACCGACCATACAGGAGGTGGAATCGCTATCGTCCATAAGAAATCAATCCGAATCTCAACCAGCTCTGACGCCAACCTCGCTAACTCCGAACACCTTCACTTCCAGATCCATATCGACCCCAAGACCACACTCAGAGGCACCCTCCTCTACAGACCACCAGGACCACGCGCAAAATTCAGTGAAGACATCACGGACTTCATCACCCCACACGCGCTCCCCTCCAAAGACTACATCCTTCTGGGAGACCTCAACTTCCACATTGAAAAGATCAACGACCGCAACACCGCCACCCTCTTGGACAACCTCGCCAACCTCGGACTTAAACAACTGGTCACTTCCCCCACCCACATCGCAGGTCACACTCTCGACCCCATCTTCACCTCCAGCAACCATGTCTCCTTCAGCCACACTACGGATCTCCTCTGGACTGACCACAGCTGCGTTCACTTCACCTACAACAAGCCGAAACCCATCATCCACCTCCAACCAACTCTACAAAGAAACTGGAACAAAATCACCACAGAGCAGATCTCCACATCGCTCCTTCAAACCTCCCCAGCCATCTCTTCTAACGCCAACGTAGCCGCCTCCAACCTCACCCTTTGGTTATCCAACACCGCCGACACCTTAGCACCACTGAAAAAACGTCAACACAAACTTGGCATCAAGAAGGCCTCATGGTTCAACGATGACCTCAAGAAGTCCAAGAAAATGTGCCGCTCCCTTGAAAAGGCCTGGAAAAAAGACCCATCCACCAGCAACAAGGACACATTCAAAAGCGCCATCCGTACTCACCACCAACTGATCCGAAAAGCCAAGAAAACAGCATTCAAGGATCGACTTGACAACAACGCCCACAACAGCAAGGAACTTTTCAACATCGTCAAGGAATTTTCCAACCCCTCGGCCAACTCCAACGACATCACCCCCTCTCAAACCCTCTGCGATTCCCTAGCCTCTTTTTTCCACAACAAGATTGCTGACATCCACAACAGCTTTGACAACCAACCCGGAAGCCAACCCACCCTACCATCAGCTGACCATCTTCCCCCCGTTAACACCCTTAACGCCTGGAACCCAATCTCCACTGAGGACACCATCCGCCTGATGAATTCCATCCACTCTGGATCCCCCACAGACCCATGCCCTCACCACATCTTCAACAAAGCAGACTCCGTCATTGCTCCGCACCTCCGAGGCGTCATCAACTGCTCCCTCAACTCCGCTACCTTCCCAGAAGACTGGAAACACGCTGAACTCACCGCCCTTCTGAAAAAACCAACAGCAGACCCCACCGAACTCAAAAACTACCGCCCCATCTCGCTTCTTCCATTCCCGGCCAAAGTCATCGAGAAAGCTGTCAACAACCAGCTCGCCGCCTTCCTCGAAGCCAACAAATCACTCGACCCCTCACAATCTGGCTTCCGAGCCAAACACAGCACTGAGACCGCCCTCATCGCAGCAACAGACGACATTCGAACTCTACTGGACAATGGAGACACAGTCGCCCTCATCCTCCTTGACCTCTCTGCAGCCTTCGACACAGTCTGCCACAGCACCCTTTTACAACGCCTCAGAAACATCGGAATCCAAGGAAAGGCACTGGAATGGATCACCTCGTTCCTCACCGGAAGAACCCAGAGAGTCCGCCTCCCACCATTCAAGTCCGAGGCCTCTGAAATCATCTGCGGCGTACCACAAGGATCCTCACTCAGTCCCACCCTCTTCAACGTATACATGAGCCCCCTCGCGGCCATCGCCCGCCAACACAACCTCAACATCATCTCTTACGCGGATGACACTCAACTGATCCTATCTCTCACCAAGGACCCCAGCAGCGCCAAAACTAACCTACACGAAGGAATGAAAGAAGTCGCCGAATGGATGAAACAAAGCCGTCTGAAACTGAACTCAGACAAAACAGAAGTCCTCATCTTAGGTAAATCCCCCTCCGCATGGGACGACTCCTGGTGGCCGGAAGCCCTCGGAAATGCACCCATCCCGACAGACCACGCACGGAACCTTGGCGTCATCCTGGATTCTTCACTCTCAATGAACAGACAAGTCAGCGCCGTATCCTCTTCCTGCTTTAACATTCTTCGCATGCTCAGAAAAACATTTCGCTGGATCCCCTCCGAAACAAGGAAAACAGTCACCCACGCTCTAGTCACGAGCCGACTGGACTACGGAAACACCCTCTACGCAGGTACCACCGCTAAACTCCAGAAGAAACTACAACGAATCCAAAACGCCTCAGCCAGGCTCATATTAGACATCCCACGCAACGAACACATCTCTGGTCACCTTAAAGACCTCCACTGGCTACCCGTCAATAAGAGGATTACTTTCCGACTGCTTACCCACGCACACAAATCACTCTACGACATCGGACCAGATTGCCTCAACTCTCGACTGTCCTTCTACACCCCCTCCCGCCAACTTCGCTCTTCCAGCCAAGCCTTCGCCACTGTACCTCGCATCAACAAGACCACCATGGGAGGCAGATCCTTCTCATACCTGGCTGCCAAAACATGGAACTCACTCCCCGCTTACCTTCGCCTCACCCAGGGTCACCTAGCGTTCAGAAAGCAGCTTAAAACGTGGATATTTGACAAATAATCCTCCTCCCCTTCCTAAGCGCCTTGAAACCCTCTGGGTATGTAGTGCGCTATATAAATCTTATGACTTGACTTGACTTGAATATCTGCTAAACTATTGCCTTCCCTAACATATGGGAGTGAGGTGCTCAATGGGAGCGATGCAGAGATTATCAATACTTCGGTAGCAAAAACCTATCGTCATTTATTTTCACTCCGTAAGAATGCCTCACAATCACAAGTAAGGTTGGAATTTGGTCTGAACGACCAATCTTGTGCATGAAAGGGAAACATAATGAAGGTGTGGAACAGAATTAAAAATGATTATGATAACGAAATGTCCCGCCTTCTTTGGCAAGAAGCAAGCACCAACCGTTCCCTAACTATTTTCGCCTATCTAAAATCGGCAATCAAGGACTATGGTTTAGCTCCTATTTGGAACAACACGATCAAACAGGAGAGTTTCAAGAAGACAATAAACAAAATCACGGACTATCTTTCTTTGATAAAGGACAAAGAAAATTTTACTAAAAGACACCATGCGTGGCCAATAGTAAATGGTTTTAAGAAAAAGAAGATCCAAACCTATTTGCAAACATCATGGACGAAAAAAAATAAACAAATCTTTATGAATGCTAGGTTTGGTATCTTTCCAGGTTCATGTCATTTGGCACCATGGAAAAGACCTGAAGAATTCGGGGCGTGTATGCTTTGTAAATCTGGTCAAGAAAACATCATACACTTAATGTGCCTTTGCCCGAACCTGGAAGTCGAAAGAAAAGCTGTTCTTAAGAAACTATTTAATGAACGTGGTATAAGGACCTGTAGACAGGCTCTTATGGCAAGCTTAGATCCCGAAGATTTAGCAATTAATTCAGCATTTGTGAAATTTCTTATATTGGCCAAGAAAAAGTTGGATGCTGGTGTTTGAATTTTTGTGCAATTACTGTCAAGTTGATTAATGGAACAATTTTTATGGGTCAGACTTCTTTTTATTGTTTTATGAGAAGTATTTGAATATATGCAATGCATCAGTATTTAAGTATTGTATACATTTTTATCCGTTTGTAAGATTTTAATTAATTAATCAAACAAATAAATAAACATGAAACAACATAAACATGAAACACACATGACACCTGAACCTTCGGGAGTCCTGTTTTCTTGTCCCAGCCCATGGCCAGGGTTGGTCGTCATACCATTCTAGGTAATTATAAAATCCATGTGGGTTTGTCCCTGTATTGTCTCCCTATCTCTACCTTGCCTATGTTCAAATGCTTAATGACAGTTCTTATCAAATCTTCGCACATTTCGCTTTCATTGTTGTTCTTCTAATTGGACAAGCTTTAATTGAATTTTTGTGGACATTGACATTTACGAATTTTCTTAAAGTGTTTAAACCTTTCCCGAGTTTGTGGTTATTTTAAAGGTAAATGCAAAAGTTATTATAATACCTATTTGTGCTAACTCCATGGAACCCTTAGGACTTTAGGTACCAGTGACAAAGATTGGTAAGTCAATGGTATAGGTCCTAGTAGGTAAATTAAACTTGGTAGGCGCAGGGAAAGGGTCACCTGTTCAAAGTGTTAATGTTGTTTTATGGGCCCAGGTGAGTATGGTAAAACGAGCAGGTGAACCTGCACGGTCTATCAGCTGCCACCAAACCCTGATCTGGGCCACACTCGAGTGACCTGCCAAGGAGGTGCATGCAGAGGGTTTAAGCTGCCTGTGCCTTGAAGACCATAGTTTGTTCTGCAGCCTATCACCAGAGCCCACTGCCCCCCAGACCAAGCAAGCGCAGGACTCGCCTCTGAACGGACTAGTGTGTTTATATGTTAATCAATGGAGCCCTGTACCCTGGAACATGAAAGCAGGCACAAACACGATCCCTGTGCATGGAAGTGCCACGCCCCTCCCTGTTGCCCCTCCAAAGTGCACCCCCAGTCTTCTGCCCAGTGCCCACCCTCCTGACCATCAACGTAGCTTCATTTGCCTGCTCCAATGCTGCTGCGCGGAGGCGGGGTAGCCAAGAGGCCTTCGCAATGCCCACCTATACCTACCCAAACTAGAAAAGACATCACATGGCCCAGGTCATAAACATCCTCACAGGGGATGGGGAGGAGAGGGATGTGGAGACCTGGAGACTATTCAGATGGGGCACCCGTGCCATTTTTCCAATGCAGAGAGGGCACTGTGTCTCGTGATTAGGTGTCACCTGTGGAACCAGCACCCCAAAGTTCTCATCTCAGCTATATCAAGCCACGAAACCATGTGACCCTTGACAAATAGCACCGGCACCCCACTGGAGGGCAGCCGCAAAGAGAGTACAACATTCATAGCCCCTACTCCTCTGCGCATGGCTACAGCAACTACATGACCTACGGCGCCGAGGTGCCCGCCTTCTACTTACTCTCTGGGAAGTGTGAGGGGTGTGTGCGCAGCTCCGGGCAAGGCCACGGGGTGTGAGGAGGCTGGGCACGCTCAAGAGAGAGCCACACACTGTCCCAAATCTGAGTCTCCTCCAGTACTGACCTGCGGGGCTGGCAGAGGCCGTGCACATCACTGCGTGCAGGCAGGGGCCATCAGATGCCTCACTTTCTTTCACAGACCTGTGTCCGCGGAGACAACTGCACGCTATCTAATTTTGAAAAGCGGAAGCCTCAGAGGCCCGGCCGGGCCCCAGCGTGCGCATGCACACCAACCATCTAATAAATGAAGAGGCCATGGCATGCTCGCACCATTTAATTCATGAAGTCTTGAAGAGAATTGCTCGCTTGCTCCGTTGAGTGGGGGTGCCCCTGGAGCATGGGCCGCCCGCACTGCGGGGATCTGTGTTACGCCCCTGAATAGACAGCCTGAAAACACGCATGGAGTGCTTGCAAAACAAAAATTTTACTATTAAAAAAAATGCGTTAAACACCCAAGACCTGTTCTGTAAGTTAATGTTATAAAAGCAGTACTGCTTTAAAATGAAGGTGCATATCAGCAACAGACGGCGTATCGCGAAGAAAAACTGAAATTTGGGCGGGAAGAGGGAGATTAACACAGACAGAAGCGGGAGGGAAAAGAAGCAAAATGGACAGGATATGGTAGACGGCCTGAAAACACGCATGGAGTGATTGCAAAACAAAAATGTTACTATTAAATTAAATGCGTAGACACACCCAAAATCTGTTCTGTAAGTTAATGTTATTAAAGCAGGGACAAGCGGAACTGCTTTAAAATTAAGGGGCATATCAGCAACAGACAGCAATAAATATCGCAAAGCGCTTTTATATTTATCACTGGAATTTATCGCCTGGTTAGCGCGTTATCAACAATGCATTACTCCAGTGCAACAATATTACAGCAATATCCAAGGAAAAGGGCCAACATCACTGGAAAACCAGCAATGTTGCATTCAAAATGGCAATAACCTTGATGATACGACCCTGCGGTCATATCAGCATAATCCACCTCCCATGTTAGGTATGCCTTAGTTACAAATTTAACAGACGTTAAATTCCTGCGTTAAGGCATAGTTAACATGATGATTATTATCGCTAAGGCTCTTTGCTGATATCACAAAGCTGCCTTAGCGATAATTTCCCATGCAGTTTTCCCAGCCACCCCTACTTTGCATCTCATTTGTGATGTTTATCGCTGAGATGCCAGGCATTGGGAATTCGGCAGCTAACATGCGCTAATGAATGTTAGCGCTACCTTGTTGATAGGGCGTTAAAATTATTGCCGCTTTAACGGTAAAAAGTACAGCTAAAACGGCGATAATGTCCTTGATAATAAGCCCCTAAAAGCGTTAAAAGACACAAGATCTGTCCTGGGACTTAAGTTTATAAATGCAGCGCTGAAAGCAGCGAGGGGGCAGGAGGTGAACAGCCAACAAAGACCGAATGCAGGCAGCCTTTGGTAGATTAATTGAAGAGAGGAGGACAAAAATAAAACCTCACAGAGCCACCAAATCCGCAGTCCCGAAGGGGTAAATGTAAATGTAAATGTATAGGCATTTATATAGCGCACTACTTACCCGTAGGGTCCCAAGGCGCTTCGACCGCTGCGAAACCCTTCCTGGCTTCCCTGAAAGATGGTCCCTTAATGGGTATCTCCAGGATGAGACCAGGCATCCCCGGCGGTCTGGTGGGGCCGTTAGTGAAGATGAGGCAAGCTAATGCCCAGAGTTGCCGAGTGTGATCGCTGATCAGAGTGGGCACCGAGGCGAGAGAATTATCGAGTCTGCTGACCCTGGTCCAGAAACCTGCCGCGCCGGGAATCGAACCCTGGTCCCGGGCCGTCCTCTGCTCTCGGGTCTGCCACCTCTAACCAGTGAGCCACACTACTTCACACAAATATGGTGCAACAAGGCACATCATTTACGCTGCTGGTGCGTCACAAAAAGTGACGCACCGGCGGCTTAAAAGTGACGCACGGCCTCATAAATGAGGCCCTCTGATCATAATCATTCGTGGCTGCTCCAGAAGAAGGCGCTGGTCGCCGAAACGCGCGTAGAGCACCAACTTGCCACTCATTTCCTCTTACTTGTTGTTTACCAAAATAAATGTTTTAATACATAAAATGTTTTTATTATTATGTCAATTCTCTAAATGTAGAATTTTTTAATTAGAACCTTTTTCTCAATTCTTGAAATGTGATTCTTTTCTTAATTCCCAATAAAATACTGAATTTTACTTCACTGTTGTAGCTTAATTTCCTTGTTTAATATTGACATTGATCTATGTTCTCTATGATTGCCTAGATTGTTATTTCTCAAGCAAGCCCCCGGCGCCACCAGTACGTCACTTTTTGTGACGTACTGGTGGCGTATTTAAATGCTCCATATTTACATGTACTTGTACAGGAAAAGCCACCCTCCGTCGCTTTTCCTGTCCTTCTAAATATGGCCCTTTACACGCAGCATTTTACGCAGAAGGGGCGTTCCATGGGTGTTGCTGTGGGAGTTCCCACGCAACACCCAAGGAACCAGACACAGGTCCAGGTTTACGAGGAATCGTTCATCTGGAAATGCTTGTGAAGCAGCGCAACGAGGAGAAATGTTTTCATTTCTCCTCGTTTTTTCCTCTTTCAATGCGTGCTGCATTCTACAGCGCGCATTGAAAGAGGAACATTCCTGCAGTGATTGTTTTTGTGCAGGAAGGTGCCCCTTCCTGCACAAAAACAATCTCCCCATGACGCAGGCATCCGTGCACCATGGCGCAAGGGTGCCTGCACCGGTGCATGGCAGCAGTTCGTGCACCTGCGCTGGGAGAAGCACAGAGATGCGACATATTCTTGTATATATGTTGCATCCCTGTGCTTTGAAAGTGACTCAGTGCAGCGCGACCAAATGGCTTGCGGAATGCACTGAGGGGCAGATTTATGTCGGGAATGCGCCACGTTTGCGTCACGCAAATGCAGCGTAAACGTGGCGCATCCCTACAACCCATTTACAACGTGACGCATCTAGGCAGATGCGTCACGTTGGAAAGCTCTGCGCCACTTGTGGGCGTTCCAGCGTAGGGTGGGCGTTCCAGGGCAGGTGCGCCTCGCAAAAGTGGCTGAGTGAAATCTATAAGATTTCACTCAGTCACTTTCAGGCCAATGCTGCGTCAAAACCCTGCGCCTGCTTGAAGCAGGAGTAGGTCTTGACGCAGCATTGTAAAGATGGGGCACCCCCGAGCCTTGCTGGAGCTGCGTCGCGCTTGCGACGCAACTCCAGCAATGCGCCACCTTTACGGCACAGATGCGTCACGCATCTGTGCCGTTTTTGCCCCATGGTGCGCCGCATTGTAAATGCGGCGCACCATGGGTGGCGGAGCAGCAGCGCAAAATAACTGGCGCATCCCTGGGGATGCGCCAGTTATCATAAATCTGCCCCTGAGTCTCTTTCTCTTAAATTTGCCCCAACAATTCTAAACCAGAAGCTGAGACAATCGTAAAAGTAGTGCGCCGAAAGTAATGTATTAGGCTGATTGTGAGATGTTCCATGAATAAGGGCCAGTCTCCAGGGCGTGAACAAAACAGCAAAAGGAGGGACAAATGTAACCTAATCACCAACCAAACCAAGGTAAATATTATATATCGGCTGTGCCTCTGTCCAGAACTAAAAAATGAAAGACTAACATTATTAAAAAGTTATTTAATAAAAGAGGGATAAGGACTTGCAGACAAGCATTGATTCGATGTCTTTTCCCAGATGATGTACCCATTAATTCTGCTTTGACAAAATTTTTAACAATTGTATCGTAAAAATTAGAACAATATAACATTGATCATTATAATGATCATATTCTCCATTAACTCTTAAACATATGAATTTGTTTTATTTAAACAGTTTTAATAATGAGTGTATATAATTTTAAAGATTTACTGCTATGTAAAATGGAATTTTAATGACGTATTGTATTTCAAATTTACATAATGGAGTATTTACCTTTTCATAAAGATTTTAATTAATCAATCAATAAACAACTACTACACTAAAAAAAAAAAGGTAATTTTGAAAGGCACATGAAGGAACCAATCACTAGCCATTGGCGTGCTGCTACTCCATAGAGTATACAATGTCGAAAAACTAGGCTCCACTTAAAAAGAAATTTGAGCGGGTGCTGTTCCACAGGTCATCACTAGGAGTCCCTTATCAAGTCTACCAGGCATGACACTGTATGTATACCAAGGATGACTCTAGGAGCCAACAGGGTCATGTACAGAGTGCTCTGGTCACTACGACCCATATGTATTTAATTATAAATTGCCGGTGAAGCTGCTTGTGTGCCGTGTAGGAACTTGACTTCTATCGATATGAGAAAGCCTTCCAACATTAGCTTATTCCATGAGAGTCTTTCCACCAGGGCTTTAAGTGGGAAAAAAACTAGGGGCGCTCTAAAAGGACCGGGGCAAACCTCAAAGGGTTGTGGCCTATCTAAGTAGGGGTGTGGTCTAAATAAAGATAACTAGTGTACAATGCGACTCTCCTGGCATGATGTCATGGCTGTAGGGACCAGTGTCCCGTATAGGAGCAAGCCGGCCCAGCAGGGTACAGGCAAGAACAGTGCAAGCCTCCATCTGGGTGGGAGAGAGGAGCAGAAAGACCAGCTCACAACTGGCCCTCAGTCACAGGCCCATCCTTCCCTGCCTGAGTGCCTGCCTTATCAATCCGACCTTGGCCGACAGCAGGCGGGCAACTAGAGCCACATTTTGGGGGGGGGGGGAGTGGCTACGTCTTCCTGCCATAGGCAGAGTGGCTCCAAGAAGGGGTGAAAACACAACAAAGGCCTCATTCAAAAGTAAATGTTTTTTTAAAGACCTGTGAAGTACTCGGGTGCGGCTGCAATTAGACGGTCGCCAGCCCGCGACGCTCTCTCAGCCGGGGCTGACACACACGACTGGGGGTGGGGCTGAAGCCCGGTGAGCCCAATGGGTGTTGCGTTCCTGGCTGACAAGTCATTCCAGACTCAATAAGCAGCCGGAGGCCGGTCGGTTCTAATGGTACTCAGTACCCCGTTAGTGCACCTGCAGCGTGCACAGTGCACTGAGGGGCGGGGTCTATTTCAGCCTCTGTATCAGCTGTCACCACCCCTGCTTACACACTGATGCAGTATATCCCCCTCCCGCACCCCTGCGTACACACTGATGCAGTATATCCCCCTCCCGCACCCCTGCGTACACACTGATGCAGTATATCCCCCTCCCGCACCCCTGCGTACACATTGATGCAGTATATCCCCCTCCCGCACCCCTGCGTACACACTGATGCAGTATATCCCCCTCCCGCACCCCTGCGTACACACTGATGCAGTATACCCCCCCCCGCACCCCTGCGTACACAATGATGCAGTATATCCCCCTCCCGCACCCCTGCGTACACACTGATGCAGTATATCCCCCTCCCGCACCCCTGCGTACACACTGATGCAGTGTATCCCCCTCCCGCACCCCTGCGTACACACTGATGCAGGGTATCCCCCTCCCGCACCCCTGCGTACACACTGATGCAGTATATCCCCCTCCCGCACCCCTGCGTACACACTGATGCAGGGTATCCCCCTCCCGCACCCCTGCGTACACACTGATGCAGTATATCCCCCTCCCGCACCCCTGCGTACACACTGATGCAGTATATCCCCCCCCGCACCCCTGCGTACACACTGATGCAGTATATCCCCCCCCCCGCACCCCTGCGTACACACTGATGCAGTGTATCCCCCTCCCGCACCCCTGCGTACACACTGATGCAGTGTATCCCCCTCCCGCACCCCTGCGTACACACTGATGCAGGGTATCCCCCTCCCGCACCCCTGCGTGCACACTGATGCAGTATATCCCCCTCCCGCACCCCTGCGTGCACACTGATGCAGTATATCCCCCTCCCGCACCCCTGCGTGCACACTGATGCAGTATATCCCCCTCCCGCACCCCTGCCTACACACTGATGCAGTATATCCCCCTCCCGCACCCCTGCCTACACACTGATGCAGTATATCCCCCTCCCGCACCCCTGCGTACACACTGATGCAGTGTATCCCCCTCCCGCACCCCTGCGTACACACTGATGCAGTATATCCCCCTCCCGCACCCCTGCGTACACACTGATGCAGTATATCCCCCTCCCGCACCCCTGCGTACACACTGATGCAGTATATCTCCCTCCCGCACCCCTGCGTACACACTGATGCAGTATATCCCCCTCCCGCACCCCTGCGTACACACTGATGCAGTATATTCCCCTCCCGCACCCCTGCGTACACACTGATGCAGTGTATCCCCCTCCCGCACCCCTGCGTACACACTGATGCAGGGTATCCCCCTCCCGCACCCCTGCGTACACACTGATGCAGTATATCCCCCTCCCGCACCCCTGCGTACACACTGATGCAGGGTATCCCCCTCCCGCACCCCTGCGTACACACTGATGCAGTATATCCCCCTCCCGCACCCCTGCGTACACACTGATGCAGTATATCCCCTCCCGCACCCCTGCGTACACACTGATGCAGTATATCCCCCCCCCGCACCCCTGCGTACACACTGATGCAGTATATCCCCCTCCCGCACCCCTGCGTACACATTGATGCAGGGTATCCCCCTCCCGCACCCCTGCGTACACATTGATGCAGGGTATCCCCCTCCCGCACCCCTGCGTACACACTGATGCAGTATATCCCCCTCCCGCACCCCTGCGTACACACTGATGCAGTATATCCCCCCCCGCACCCCTGCGTACACACTGATGCAGTATATCCCCCTCCCGCACCCCTGCGTACACACTGATGCAGTATATCCCCCTCCCGCACCCCTGCGTACACACTGATGCAGTGTATCCCCCCCCCGCACCCCTGCGTACACACTGATGCAGTGTATCCCCCTCCCGCACCCCTGCGTACACACTGATGCAGTGTATCCCCCTCCCGCACCCCTGCGTACACACTGATGCAGTATATCCCCCTCCCGCACCCCTGCGTACACACTGATGCAGTATATCCCCCTCCCGCACCCCTGCCTACACACTGATGCAGTATATCCCCCTCCCGCGCCCCTGCGTACACACTGATGCAGTATATCCCCCTCCCGCGCCCCTGCGTACACACTGATGCAGTATATCCCCCTCCCGCACCCCTGCGTACACACTGATGCAGTATATCCCCCTCCCGCACCCCTGCGTACACACTGATGCAGTATATCCCCCTCCCGCACCCCTGCGTACACACTGATGCAGTATATCCCCCTCCCGCACCCCTGGTGACTGTTCCAGCCAGATAGATCCCAGGTCCAACAGAACAAGCGAGAAGCACCCCAAGAAGCCGCCCCCCATTACTAGACAGACGGCAGACACCCGGGGAGGATGGGGCGGGGGACTGGAAGAAACAGATATTTATTCATTCACTTATTAAATAGGAAAGCGCATGAGATGGTAAAAGTTGTAAACTCTTTTATTCTGCTCTATAAGGTAAGTGCAGGAGGCAATCAGCACCCCAGGGGTTATTGTGGCCGAGAATAATGTTCAGTGAATTTCATGCTCTGATTGGTTGAAAGCTGTGAATTGTGAGTGCAGCAGCTGAAGGGAAAGCTCCCTCCCCCATAGCACCGAGCGGGGAGTCTTGACATGCATGAAGGTCCTTGTGACCTTGAATCATATATTCCACTTGATGACTTGAGCCATATCTGAGCATGCGCACACCGATGTGTGCATGCTCGTCCATAAAACCACCAAAAGAAAAGGGTCTACCTCTGCGAGGCCCCCACCGCATGCGCGCGGCCGACATCAACAAGGAACGCGCCTGTCTTTTACAGAATGTTGGATCTGAGCACAGATCCTCCAAAAATTAAACTTACTGTTGATTATCATCGCCACTCGAAGTGCGAATGAACTACAACACCGTGTCATTTACACAATTCTCATATGGCTATTGTCCCTCTTTCCATCACAAGAAATCCTAGGAACATTACGGTAACTTTACAAATGTAACTCAAAGCAGCAACAATATAGCACTGGCACGCGCGCATATAGAATCGATACACCTTCTCAATCTTACAAAAAACGATTTTGCCCATGACAATGAAATGGAAGTGTTTGTGGCGTTGCAGTGGCTTCTGGGTATGCAAATTTCCCCGAAGCTGCTGGTTGTTGTCAGGCAGCCTGCCCTCTAGGGGCAGCGGATGGCACTGCAGCTGCTGCTTAGTGGAGGCCTTCAATCCTTCCCTCCTCGGCGGCAAAGCCATTGGTTTGTCATTTTTGTGCATATTAATTCTTTGGAGGGGGCTCGGGAATGATTACAATATCTTTGGCTGAATCAGGAAACACCGATTGTAATGGGGCAGTGGTGTTTACTTCATTTACAACATAAGCGCATCAGCGCCTCGTTGGGTGTATCAAGCGCTATACGAAAAGAATTACAATGCAATACAAATCCCAGCCAGGCTCAGCTGAGGACCCCTTGCAGGGTGGGGGGGTAGTATCGGTCCCATACTCGGTCTGTTTGGGTCAGATGAGCAGGAACCCGCAATCCGAGCAGAGAAACCAGAGAGGGCCTTATTTATGAAGGACTTGCGCCGCCGGTGCGTCACTTTTAACATGGGAAAAAGTGACGCACCGGTGGCGCAAGGCTTTCATAAATAAGGCCCCAGTGGCCTCATTTATGAGGCCGTGCGTGAGTTTTGCGCTTCTGATGCGTCACTTTTTGTGGCGCATCGGCAGCGTAAAACATGCGTCGTGTTGCGCACTATTTACAAAGTGACGCATCTAAGCAGATGCGTCACTTTGTAAACCCCTGCGCTACATTTTACCTGCGTCAGGTATAATGTATGCAAAGGGGGCGTTCACACGCAAAAAGCCTCGTAATAGTGACGCAGTGAAATCTATGAGATTTCACTGCGTCACTTTTAGGACGCTGGTGCGTCAAAATCTTGCGCCTGCCTCACAGCAGGCGTAAGACTGACGCAAGCCCTTTCACATGGGGCTATCCCCATGTGAAAGGACGCATTGCTGGAGTTGCGTCACTTTTGTGACACACCCCAGAAATGCGTGACTTTTGCGCTTACAGATACGTCAGAAATACTGACGTATCTGTAACTCCTTGCGACATGATGCGTCATATTATAAATATGACGCATCAATCATGTCGCGGGGAGAGCGCAGTCAAAAGTGACGCAGCGCTGTTTTCACGCAGCGATGCGTCACTTTTCATAAATAAGGCCCCAGATTTGGGGGCTCGGTCGAGGGGCTGCTGCAAGGGGGTGGGGCAACAATGCCACCATCCCTGGCCAGGATCACAAACCCACTTCTTCGCACTTTATAAACATTAACAGGATTAAATGGAAGAAATCCTTGTTCACTGCTGAAACCCATGACTTCATGAAGGGCACAAACATAAGAAACAGAAATTTGGGCGCGAAGAGGGAGATTAACACAGACAGGGGCGGGAGGGAAAAGAAGCAAAATGGACTGGCTATGGTAGACAGCCTGAAAACACGCATGGGGCACTTGCAAAACAAAAATGTTGCTTTTAAATTAAATGCGTTAAAACACCTAAGACCTGTTCTGCAAGTTAATGTTATAAAAGCAGAGACAAGCGGTGCTGCTTTAAAATTAAGGGGCATATCAGCAAGAACCCTGCGTACAATTATCGGCGTTTTATCGGCAGGAAACTGCCGCTAAAACGGTGATAATGGGCTTGCTAATAAGCGTTATAGAATTCCAATAGAAGCTCTGCACATCTAACCTGGGCTTCTATTGGAATTCTATAACGCATATTAGCAAGCCCATTATCGCCGTTTTAGCGGCAGTTTCCTGCCGATAAAACTGCGATCATTTTACGCAGGGTTCTTGCTATTATGCCCCCCAATGCGTTAAAAGACCTGTCCTGGAAGTTCAGTTTATAAATGCAGCGCTGAAAGCAGCGGAGGGCAGGAGGTGAACAGCCAACAAACACCAAATGCAGGCAGCCTTTGCTAGATTAATTGAAGAGAGGAGGACAAAAATAAAAACTCACAAAGCCACCAAACCCGCAGTCCAGAAGGGGCGAGTGTCACGTAGTGATGTGTGGGGAGAAACACACAGGGGGAGAACATTACCAATGGGGCGTGGGCTCCCGAGGCCACCAATAATCACAATAGGGCAGATTTACAAGCCCCCGGCGCCACCAGTATGTCACTTTTTGTGACGTACTGGTGGCGTATTTGAATGTTTCATATTTACAAGTACAGGTAAAGCCACCCTTTCTGGCTTTTCAGGTCCTTGTAAAAATGGCCCCTTTACAAGCAGCATTTTGTGTGGAAGGGGCGTTCCTTGGGTGTTGCTGTGGGTGTTCCCATGCAACACCCATGGAACCAGACACATTCCCAGATTTAGGAGGAATCGTAAATCTGGAAAGGCGTGTGAATCCTACACCTCCCCAGGGGAGGCGTAGCGAGGCGCAACGAGGAGAAATGTTTTCATTTCTCCTTGTTTTTATTTCCTCTTTCAATCCGAGCTGCATTCTACAGCATGCATTTAAAGAGGAAAATGCCTTGTACCATGGTGCAAGGGTGCCTGCGTCGGCATATGGCAGCAGATTGTGCGCCAGCGCAGGGGGAAGCACAGAGATGCAACATATTCTTGTAAATATGTTGCATCCCTGTGCTTTGAAAGTGACTCAGTGCGGCACAATCAATGGCTTGCGGAATGCACATAGTCACTTTCTTGTGAATTTGCCCCAACATTTCTAAAGCAGAAGCTGAGGCAATCGTAAAAGTAGTGCGCCGAAAGTAAGGTATAAGGCCGATCGTGAGATGATCCATGAAATAGGCCCAGTCTCCAGGGAGTGAACAAAACAGCAAAAGGAGGGACAAATGTAACCTCATCACCAACTAAACCAAGGTAATTTAGAAAGGCACATGAAGAAACCAATCACAAGCCGTGGGCGTGCTGCTACCCCATACAGTAGAATCACCATGTCAAGAGACAGCGCATGCGCTCCCTAGGCTCCACCTAAAAAGAAATTTGAACGGGCGCCGTTCCACGGGTCATCACCAGGGGTTCCATCCATGACGCTGTATATATACCAAGGATGACACTAGGAGCCAGCGGAGTCATGTACAGAGCGCTCTGGTCTTACGACCCATTTATATTTGTTTGTAATGATTATAAATCGCCGGTAAAGCTGCTTGTGAGGCTGTAAGGAGCCCGACTTCTAGCGATACGAGAAAACTTTCCAATATTCGCTTCTTCCACAAGATGCTTTCCACAATCAATCTAGGGCAGAAATTGTGTCTCCCTGAATTCAGCAGCATAATGGTTCATTTTTAATATTTTTAGACAATGATTTGGACCTAGACTTTCACAAGATCCTCAAAAAATGTCCTCGAGCTATCATTTATTGAATTTTTATTTGGATCTACCTGTCAAGCCCTCAGTCAACCGGTCAAGCCAGCTTTGCCACACCTGCCAGCCTCGACCTCCGTCCCGGCCAACTCACTCGTCGTACTAGCCCAGGGGGTACTAGGCATGGCTTATCTTTTCAGCCGCCCGGTCTGTCAGCTCCTCCCTTCCTCCAGCAGCCAACCAGCCCAGCCAAAAGCGTGGAACCAATCAGCAGTCAGCCATTAGCCGGTCAGCCTACGGGGAACCAATTCGCAGTCAGTCATTAGCCCGTCAGCCTACGGGGAACCAATTCGCAGTCAGCCATTAGCCGGTCAGCCTTGCGCTGGTCGGACCCAGGAGGGTTTCACCACAGGGGGGTCAACTAATTTTATTTTATTTTATTTTTGCGTTTTTATATAGCGCGGACTTTACCCGAAGGCGTCAGAGCGCTTCACAATAGGAACAGAAAATTACAAATGAACAAATTACAAAAGCAGACGATAAGTTACAGAGGTAGAAGTGACAATTGTGAGCAAACAAAATACATGAGGTAGCAAACAGTGCAATACAGGAGGAGAGAGTGACAAGTGTGCAGGTTACAAGAGAAAACAAAGTACAAATAGAGGTAATATACTGCAATATATGCTAGAAACTGAGGCACAAGAACAAACGTTACGTAGGCAATGGTGGCACTTGTGCAAGTATCAAAAGCAAACAAAATGTGAGAGGTAGCAAACAGCCAAATTACAGAAAAAACTCCAACGCATCCAAAATACATCAGCCAGACTCATATTGGACATCCCTCGCCAAGCCCACATTACCGGCCACCTGAAAGACCTCCACTGGCTCCCCGTCCACAAGAGAATAACGTTCCGTCTCCTCACCCACGCACACAAAGCCCTCTACAAACTAGGACCTGAATGCCTCAACACACGACTGTCCTTCTACACACCGACCCGCCAACTAAGATCCTCCAACCAAGCCCTCGCCACAGTTCCGCGCATCCACAGATCCACCATGGGAGGAAGATACTTCTCCTATCTGGCGGCCAAGACCTGGAACTCTCTCCCCACTCACCTCCGCCTCACACAGAACCACATTTCCTTCAGAAAGGAACTTAAAACCTGGCTATTCGATAAATAACGATCCCCCTCCCAAAAGCGCCTTGAAACCCTATGGGTGAGTAGTGCGCTATACAAATTTCTGAACTTGAACTTGTGTTACAAGCCATGCCAGCCATGCCGTTCTACCGAGGACGTCAGCCCGGCCGTGAATCATGCTTGACCTGCACGCAAGACCAGCCAGGCCCAGTGACCCATGTAAAAAATCACCATCCAGCCGGTCTGCCACACTGCACAGTGCGATACAGAAAAGGGGGTGGTGATGAACAGAGTGTCTGAATTAAGCAGACCACTCTTACCCAGTCCAAAGATCAGGGCTTGATCCATCACCGTTATTTATCTCACTGCCCCATCCCAGCTCAGAACCTGGCTATATGCAAATTAGTCTGTCCCTGGCCCAGTGCATCATGGGAACAGGGCAGACCAAACTACCAAGCCAATTCTTCACCAGAAAAGAGACAAGCTACCGGGGACCGGTTTCTGGCATTTCAGCCTCTTCGGCCCGGCTTGCTTGAATCCTGATGGAGCAGTGAGAAAGGGACTCATGTCTGAGTATACCCTGCCACACCTATAGTGGCCAAAAACGATACAGAAAAGGGGGTGGTGATGAACAGAGTGTCTGAATTAAGCAGACCACTCTTACCCAGTCCAAAGATCAGGGCTTGATCCATCACCGTTATTTATCTCACTGCCCCATCCCAGCTCAGAACCTGGCTATATGCAAATTAGTCTGTCCCTGGCCCAGTGCATCATGGGAACAGGGCAGACCAAACTACCAAGCCAATTCTTCACCAGAAAGGAGACAAGCTACCGGGGACCGGTTTCTGGCATTTCACTGCACAGTGAGCCGCTCAGCTACTATAAACGTGTGACGTTACCGCCATCTCTTGCGTCACTGCTCGAGAGTTTCATCGCCACACAAAGTGCAATGATTACTTCCCAGCTGACCGTTCTCCCTCGAGGGACAATAAAGTGAACTGCACTTGATCTGAACCAAATGGCTGCGAAGCAATCGCCACACAAAGTGCAGATGAACCTCGACAAGCGCCTAGAATGGCCCTAAGTGTCGGAATTTGTCCGTCAACCTTATACAAAAAAATACTTAGGAAAATTACGGTAACTTTACAAATACCTTACCATACCACATTAAAGCCAGTCCATCGCTCCTACAGTTTAGGAAAAATCTGAAGACGTGGTTATTCAACCAATAAATGTAGTACACCTACCGCATCCTCACCTCTAGGGAATGACATAACTGCAGTCTAGCGCCGAGACACCCAAGGGTAATTGTTCGCGCTCTATAAATGTCAGAAAATAAATAAATAAATAAATGTAACTAAAAGCAACAAAAATATAGCGCCAACATATGAGCATATAGAGAGATCTTGATGCTCAATGTTACAAAAAACTATTTTGCCAATGACAATGAAATGATAGGGGCAGATTTACAAGCCCCTTGTGCCACGTTTGCGTCACTTTTCCCATGTTAAAAGCGACTCAACGGGCTTGTAAATCTGCCCCTACTGTTTGTGGCTTTGCTGTGGCTTCTGGGTATGCAAATTTCCCCAAAGCAGCTGGTTGTTGTCAGGCAGACTGCCCTCTAATCACCAATGCCACCATCCCGGGCCATGATCAGACACCCACTTCTTCGCGCTTTCTAAACAGTAACAAGACTACAAGGAAGTCTTCTGAGGCAATCGTAAAAGTAGTGCGCCGAAAGAAACGTATAAGGCCGATCGTGAGATGATCCATGAAACAGGACCAGTCTCCAGGGCGTGAGCAGAACAGCAGAAGGAGGGACAAATGTAACCTAATCACCAACCAAACCAAAGTAATTTCGAAAGGCACATGAAGGAACCAATCACAAGCCATGGGCGTGCTGCTACGTCATACAGTAGATACACCATGTCACTAGACAGCGCATGCGCTGCCTAGGTTCGACTTAAAAAGAAATTTGAACGGGTGCCGTTCCTCAGGTCACCACCAGGGGACCCTTATCAAGTCTACCAGGCATGACGCCTTTTTAAACTGGATGCTGCGTCCGCGCAGCGGGCTGGCGCAGCGCGCCAAAGACTAGCCCGTCTTCGCCCATCCGCGCCCCAGAGGCGACCAGCGCCAGCCATGATGCCGGTTTCTCGCCGAGGGAGATAGGAGCCAGAAGGTTTATTAGTAGAAGGGAACTGTTGGCTTTCAATAAGGCAAGGTGCGGTGGTGGGGAGAAATGGGGAGTACTCCAATATTTACATAGGACCTGTCCCATATGTCAGTTTCGCTTTCATGCCAGGATGCCTGCCATCGCCCTATGCAGTGAGAAGGAGAATAGAATTCGGGCAGCCCTTATTAACGCTCGCTCTATGGTTAAACATGCTTCAGATATATGTGAAGTCCTTTCAGATGGTCACTTAGATCTGTTATTCATTACTGAAACTTGGCTTCAGGAATCTTGTGCCCCGGTGGTCGAGCTGGCTATTCCTGTGGGATTTAAAATTGCACGGCTAGATCGTTCATCGGGGAGAGGGGGGATTGCTGTGGTGTATAGGGAGTCGTTGGCCTTCTTGTGTGAGACCACTGCGGGCTTAGTGGAGGGGAAGGCTAATGGATTTATTTGATTTGGCCCACCTTACTCAGTGGATAAAGTTACCTTCCCATCAAGGGGGATATATAATTTACCTGGTGTGTTCTAACTTTGACTTGTCAGTGGATGATCCCCTTCAGGTGACTTGGTCAGATCACCATTTGGTTCAATTTTCCTGGCCTATAGGGAAGCAGCCTGCCTCTATTACTCCGGCTCATAACAATCCTGGTCGGAAGATTGATATTCCGGCTCTTTCTAGGGTCCTTGCGGAGACCTGCCCGGCGCATACCTCGGATCTTGAGGAAGCGGTGGATAGCTTTTCCTCCTGGATCAGCCAAGGAGTCGGTAAGGTGCTAAAACCCCCTTCCACTAGGTGATTGAGACCAACACCTTCAAACCATGGTATTCAGGCACCCTTAGAGATCTTAAATTGGGTTGCAAATCCTTGGAATGCTGCTGGCGGCAGCATTATTGCCCTCTGGCAAAACATGCTATACGTTTAGCGCAGCGAGAATACTATGCAGCTATTACGGAGGCAAAAAGGGGTTTTATGCTGATCGGATAGCAAAAGCCAATAACAATAGCAAGGAGATTTTTGCTATTGTGAGAAGCTTCTTAGCACCAGCTGCTCAGCGAAAGTCCCTGCCTGTCTCCACTCAATGGTGTGAGGAGCTCTCTACTATTTTTGTTGAGAAGGTACAGATCATTCAAAACAGTTTGGGCCGGTGGATGTGGCAGCGTGGGTTTATCAACCCCCTTCCCTCCCTGCACCCTTGCCATTGGCTCCTATGCTTAGGAACGTTGAGCCTATAGCTGGATCTGATATCTTAGCCATCCTTAAATCCCTCAAATCAGCGTCTCCAACTGACCTATGCCCTGCCAGAGCCCTGGCTGGGGTCACGGAAGTGGTATATCCAGCGGTCAAAACGATTATTAATCTATCTATTCAGACTGCTGTGGTTCCAGGGAGATGGAAGCAGGCCAAGCTTCTACCTCTTCTGAAGAAACCTTCTCTCGACCCGTCCAAATTTGTCAGTTATCGCCCCACATCTCTTCTGCCGGCTCTGGCAAAGGTTTGTGAGAAGGTGATCTTTCGTCAGCTAGACACCTATGTGGAGTCTTCTGGCCTCCTCCATCTGGCGCAGTCTGGCTTCCGGGCTACGTATAGTACTGAGGCTGTGCTAGTGTAGGAAACTGAGGCAATAGGGAGTGCCTGGATGCAGGTGGCAGAGCGGCCTTGATTCTACTTGACCTCTCTGCTGCCTTTGATACGGTGCCCCACCAACTACTCCTTGCTTGCCTTTCTAATATAGGCATTGGTGGCGCCGCCTGGGACTGGGTCAAGTCTTTTCTGGAAGATCGTTCCCAACAGGTATGGATGACCCCCTGTTCCTCTTCGGCCCAAAAAAGGCTCATGGGGGTCCTGCAGGGCTCTACCTTGAGCCCTTTGCTCTTTAATATCTACATGACCCCTTTGATTGCTCTGGCGGAGGAATTGGGTGCAAACATAATTGCATACGCAGATGATACCCAGCTTTTATTCACGTGGGAGGACTCTGACCTGTCCATGGACCTCACTCGCAATTGTCTCTCTGCTGTATTCAGCTGGTTGGCGCAAGCACAACTTAAGTGCCATTAGGACAAGTCCGAGATCCTTCTATTTGGCCAGTTTCTGCCCGCCTTCAGGGAGTCCTTATGGCCTTCTGATTATCCCCGCCCTAACTCTGTGGGCGCCCCAGCAAAAAATCTTGGGGTCTGGTTTGAGGAGGATCTGGGGTTCGTGGTGCAAATCAAGAAACTCACTTTAGTCTGTTTTAGAACCCTTAAAGCACTGAGAAGGTTCTTTCCTGTGCTTCCAAGGACGGCCAAGGAGATGGTGCCGCGGGCTCTAATTCTCTCCCGCATAGACTATGCCAATGCTCAGTATGCGGGTATCCCTCGGGACCTACTTAATAAGCTTCAGATCACACAGAATGCCAAGGCTAAACTACTGTTTAACATCTCTGGAAGGTCTAGCATAAAGCAGCAGCTACGTGAGCTGCATTGGCTGCCTGTGGCCCAGAGAGTGCAATATAAGGCTCTCACTATGGCTCACAGAGCTTGGCACGATCTTGGACCATTGTACATTAGGAAGCGTTACTCATTTTATATGCCTAACAGGCCGCTGCGCTCTGCCTTCCTGAGACAGATGGCGATCCCACGCTTTCACAGAATGCGGCTGGGGGGCCAGTCTTTGTCTGTTAAGGCAGCTACCCTCTGGAATTCTTTGCCTCTGTCATTGCAGCATCTCCAAAGCCTCAGACTTTTTAAAAAGCAACAGAAGACCTTCCTCTTCAAGCAGTTTTGTTAACCGGCTCCATTCCATCAGGTCACTGTTGTACGTCGCGCCAGGACACTCTGGAGTATTAGTGCGCGCTACAAATTCATTATAACATAACATATGTACTAAAGATGACACTAGGAGCCAGCGGAGCCGCTACTTGTGTGCCTGTAGGAGCCTGACTTCTAGTGATACGAGAGAGCCTCCCAACATCAGCTTCTTCCACGGTGATCCGAGCGTCGTTGGTTGATTGGCTTGCCATATCAAAGCAGAAATAGCAAAAATAATATTCCTGCTGCGAGCCCCAAAACGAGAGGCAGCCAAACACCAAGTGCACAAAGTTTGGAAATATGATGAGGACTGCTTCAAAACGTGCTAACAGTTCTGAATAAACTGTCTTAAATACATGTACAATACCACTCGTATCAGACATGTTTAAGATACGACCTAACATTTCTACGAAATGTATAGGGCAGTTTGTGGATAAAAGGGCTTGTATCTCCGCAGAGGACCTTGCAACTTGCAGATCATATGTCTCTTTGGACGAGGTCAGTGGCACAGTTTTTTGTAAAATAATTGCTTTCATTCTGCTTAAAGTATCAATTAGAATAGAAGAGATGTTCAGTGAAGGCCATAATGGTGACTCCCCGTCTGTCTTAGCTTTAGGAAACAATACTTGCATACAACAAGTGACCCTGGCTGACACAGTTACGAGATAGGTTATACCTGGCAACATGTCACAGCAGCTGTGATCTTTCAACATAATGTAGCTTCCATTAGAAAGCTGCCTAAAAATTGGATCTATCAGCGCAGCTGGAGAACCTTGCAGGTGGCAGGAAAAGTTGGTTGAAGAACCATCACAGGCTCCATGTAAATTAATACCCTGACATAAAAGTGTACTGTTTGGTGCGCTGTTGCAATTTGTACCACTAAGAAATACTTCTTTTCACCATGTTATCAAGCCCATTATCGCCTCTTTAGCGGCAGTTTCCTGCTGTTAAAGCGTCAATAATTTTAACACTGGTCTTGATAATATACCCCTAAATACGTTAAAAGACACATGACCTGTCCTGGAAGTTAATGTTATAAATGCAGTGCTGAAAGCAGCGAGGGGCAGGAGGTGAACAGCCAACAAACACCAAATGCAGGCAGACTTTGGTACATTAATTGAAGAGAGGAGGACAACAATAAAACCTCACAAAGCCACCAAACCCGCAGTCCAAAGGGGCGAGTGTCACGTAGTGATGTGTGGGGAGAAACACACAGGGGAGCACATGGGGCGTTGGCTCCCGAGGCCACCAATAAACACAACGGGCAGATTTACAAGCCCCCTTGCGCCACCAGTATGTCACTTTTTGTAACACACTGGTGGGGTATTTGATTTGAATGCTCCATATTTACAAGTACAGGAAAAGTTCCTGTCATTGTAAATATGGCCCCTTTACACGCAGCATTTTGCGTGGAAGGGGTGTTCCATGGGTGTTGCAGTGGGTGTTCCCTTGCAACACCCGTGGAACCAGACACATTTCCAGATGTACGAGGAATCGTAAATCTGGAAATGCGTGTGAATAATACGCCTACCCTTGGGAGGTGTAGGGAGGGGCAACGAGTTGAAATGTTTTTATTCTCCTCTTTTTTCCTCTTTCAGTGCGTGCTGCATTCTACAGTACACATTGAAAGAGGAAACTGCCTGTAGGGATTGTTTTTTGTGTTTTTAAAACTTTTTATTTGTCGATTCACATATATCATGCAGGGCTCGACACACCAGAGTGATCTGCCAAAGCAATCTCAATACATTCATTACAGTAACCGACTGTAGTTTCTCCTCCCCTTTGTACTCCCCCCCATAAGCAACAATACAAAACATAGCAGAATTAAATAAAAACACATCCCCAACTCCGGCCTCCCACCCCCCAAAGATCGCACAAATCCATTCTACCACTTCTACAGTATTAAAAGGAAATTGTTCAGAAGGTCCCAGACCAGGCCCACCACCCCCTTTGCTCCTTCCCCCTCTTCCCCTTATACAGAATCCCCGGCTCAAACCGGCTGCATAGACTCCTCTATCGCCGGAGGTTCCCGCCAGAGACCTCGATACTCCGCCCATCGGTTCCAAATTCTATAATGTTTATGCAGACACCCCCTGGCTACAAATATGGGTTGCTCCAGACCCATGCAGAAGTCCAGACCATTTTTTCAAGCCGCCACCAAGGGGGCCCTCGTCTTCTTTCAAGCTTTGGCAATGTCTTGTTTCGCCAGAGTAAGGCCGAGCATTAAGAATTCTTCCAGACACAGTTTGAATTCATCAATCCTTTGCGACAAGTCCAAACATCCGTGGGCGAGGTAATACAATATAAAAAATAAATATAATAAATAGCTTTTTTTTAAAAGTAAGAAAGCTTAAAAGAATACCAGGTATTAAAAAATGTTAGAGATATTGGGTATTTGGATCATGGCAGTCTATAAGACACTACACATGTGCAATTAAGGTTGACATATGTAGACAAAATTCAGCATAATTTCATTCAATGGATTGTGGTTAAGGTCAACACATGTCAAATCAGTACTTGTCCTAGTAGTACTGTCACATTTTTAACCCGTTTCTTTTCCTAACTATCGCCACAGCAAGGAGAAAACGGCTCAGACTAAATACTATAGTCTGTGATGTGTCGCCCTTAAACACTCGCTCCCCCTCTTTAATAAGCCGAAAGCCTAAGAGGAGGCAAATGGGTTTAATCCACTTTTTTCTTGCCTTTAAATATGCGGGGCATACAAATAAAACATGGGCCTCATCCTCCCTAATACTCATATCACACAATTCACATAGGTCCAATTTGGTACTGCCACAGAGTCCATTATTACACTGATGTTCTGGATTTAATTTGTAGAATGCCATAACGGTACTTTAAATACAATGATTTGGCCACAAGGGGCTAGATTTCGTCCATAAAGCATTCAAATTTACTTTCAATTTTAGCATCCAAAAAATTAAGAGTCAATGTTCCTACTTTAGAATTTTGAATTAAACAACTGTGGGTATATTCCCAGTACCTTGCCTTGAGAAGTGTTTTTAGAAGAATGAGTTAGGGAGTCAGGATCTGTCCAAAATCTATAAAGGCCCAACTTTAAAAAACAGTTTTCAATGTGCACCAACCATGCCAACCGAGTAGTGTGCTTTATTTGAATTATTTCATCTAGTGCTTCTCTATAGTCCACATTCTCATTTTGTGAATTTTAGGAATTGCATCTTGTTTCAGAATGATCTGATGTTCAAATCCTCCAAGGGTACCCAATTCTTTTTTAAATACTCCAGGAAATTTACATTCCATTTCCTTTCCAATGGACGTTGACTCGTCAACAACCAAGACTTTTTCCTTGCTATTTGGGTCTAATATGATGTGTAAGTTCCCTTGGTCTTGCCAACTAAGTACTGACGGACCACTCTTTGCTATATACAACTTTCCTCTAGCACTTCTGTTTTTAAATTCAAATAATAACCATCTGTACCCAATTATATCTATACTTTCACCTGTAAAGCTTTCTGGTTTGATATCCGGCGGAGACAAAAATTCCCCTATTCGTTCCTTAAACTTATCCTTCCATATCTCCTCATTGATTATTGTAAACGGTGATCCTGAATCTGCGTAAATTCTAATGTTCAATCCACCAATGGACATGTTGCATTCAGGTTTCCGTTTTGTATTTTTCTCATCTATTTTTCTCATCTCACAAATCTCCTTTCTTGAAGATTTAAGACAGATGACGTTTTATCACTTCCTTCTTCATTTTCATTCTCACTACTGCTAGAACTTCCCACATCGTGGACGCATTTCACTTTGACTTTATTCCTTCAACAACTTTTTGTGAAATTCCCAACCAGACCGCAGTTCATGCACTTTTGCTTAAGTGCGGGACATGACTTACTGTGTGCTAAGTGATCTTTGCTGCCACATCGATAGCATTTCCATTCAGAGTTATTTGATCTCCCTTCTGAATTATTTGATCTCCATTGTTGTTCGTATTCCTTACTGTTTTCAAATTTATTCTTATGGCTCACATTACACACGTCTGACCGTTCTTTGTCTGGAAGTTGTAATTCTGTTGCACACCTGCCTGACATTTCTGCTTTGCGCACCAAATTAACCACCTTAAGTAGTGAAGAGTCACCATTGATCCATAAGCGATCTTGAATAGTACTATTGTTAGTGTGTATCACAATTTGATCTCTTATAAAGTCATTGTGGTTAGCTCCAAATTTACAATCAATGGCTAAAGTTCCTCAACATAGTCATCGACAGCTTCACCTTTAAGTTTTTTGCGTTGGAAGATTTTATACCTTTTTACTCCTATGCAAACTTTAGGTGTAAAATATTTGTCCAAATAAAAATACATCTGTATCACCACTAACTGCAGCTTTTGGCATTCTGGTATATGTTTTTAATCCTTTTGGACCAAGTAATAACAAAATAATTATTTTCTTTTGAACAGCAGACTTTTTTTGTTTTCATCTATGGCAGCAATGTAGAAAATAAATCTTTCCACTCTGTCCAAATCATAATTGATTCGTTGCCTGACACCCAAAATTTTGTGAGGAGGATTTATCGTAAAGTTTTGTTGAGCCATGTTAGAATATATAAAGTATCAGTATTCACTATAATGTCTTAAGTAATCACGTGTTAAATGAACAAAAATGTAATAATTCTTAGTAAGAATAAGAACGTAATTAAGGACTCCCACCTGTTTCCTGTGTAATCCGATTAGAATCTCTTAAAGCAGTTGCTCGGTTTTCGGTTGCTAAGGGAAGATACGTATGATGATGAAATGACTTGAAATTGTTTTGTTTTTTTTCACGGTTCCTCTGTCGGGTCACGTTACGTGACCCCGTCACGTTACGTAATGCGTCTTTCCGTTGCTTGGAGGCAGCAGGTAAGGAGCGTGCAGTGACTTTTCAAATGACGCGCTACTTATTAAAGAACGCATATACCGTAACTGACATGAGTAAAATAGCGGACAGATTGTCCCACGCTATTTTACGAAAATAACTAACAATAGAGGTTGAGAGTACCTCAGTGACGTTTAGTCTGGTTCTTCTCGGTATTGTCTGTTTTCCGTTATATCCTTTAGCACCAACCGAGTTTAATTATCATTTTTCTTTTCCTTGAATAATGTTCTTATTGAGAAAGTAGTTCATCCGCCAGCCCGCCACCATAAATTGTTGTATAGGTTCCTGGAGAAAATGTAAGTAGAATATCTTCTTTATTCAAGGCACAGGAAACAGGTCCGTCCGCATTAGCAGCAGTGAGATACTGGTTGAAGCAAGACAAAGCATAGAACAGAATACATATACATTCTAAATTCCACAGTATTAAATAATAACAAGAATAAGAACACAACAGGGAGGCAATTTCAGGCGGGAGACAACTAAATTAAAGCAATTGTTGGCTTTAAGCACCAGGGGCCTCATCTACAAGAAAATGATGCAGCGCACCGCCGAAAGCCTGGCTGCAGTGTTGCGTCATTTTCAAGCACAGAGATGTAAATGTAAATGTAATTTGGATTTGTATAGCGCCTATCACCCAGAGGTCTCTAAGCGCTGTACAAATACCGCTGTGGAACCCTTCCAGGCCTGTTCCTGTGAGGTGTCCACTCCTGGGCACCCCCAAGGTGAAGCCAGGCATCCTAGCTTTGTGAGGGCCGTTGTGGAGATTAAGCAAGCTATTGCCAGCGTTGAACTCATAATTAGAGTAGGCACCGAGGCGAGAATTATCGGGTCCGAGGACATTGAGCCCAAGACCCTGCCGAGGCATGGATTGAACCCTGGTCCGGACCAGACCTCTGCCTCAGGGTCTGCCGCTCTAGTCGGTGAGCCACACTTCTCCACATGCGTCGTATTAGTAGCAAAAGACACATCAGTGTGCTTTCCCCTTGCATCATTTTGCCACGGTTCCTGCGTTGCTGGGATGATTGACACCCTCCTGCACAAAACTAATAATTAATGGTATTTTCTTCTTCCTGTGCATGGGAAAAAAAGAAGAAAAATAAATATTTCTCTTCTTTGTGACATTTCTCCTGTAGTGTCAAGTCCCATGGATTTTCGGGAAACACCCACAGCAACACACATTGAACCCCTTTGAAAGGGAAACATATTTACAAGGTAATGAAAAGTCATGCAGGGTGACTTTACATGGCTTTTTATATCTGGTACAGCCGATTGCACTACCAGTGCATTAATAAAAGTGAATGGGTTTGTAGCCTCACTCATGTCACGGTAACGGGGCCCGGCTTCAATTATATGGAATATAGCAAATGATTGCGTGTGTGTCTCTGCAGTATTAGTATTAGTATTAGTCTCTGCAGGCCCTCTGTCGGCTGTCGGTGGGACTGCAGCCTGTGCACGTGGTTTCCCATCCACCTCCACAGAGACGCCGCCCTCTGTCGGATGTCGGTGGGACTGCAGCCTTTGCACGTGGTTTCTCATCTATCGCCACAGAGACGCCGCCCTCTGTCGGCTGTCGGTGGGACTGCAGCCTGTGCACGTGGTTTCCCATCCACCTCCACAGAGACGCCGCCCTCTGTCGGCTGCCGGTGGGACTGCAGCCTGTGCACGTGGCTTCCCATCCACTTCCACAGAGGTGCAGGATCCTGGACCGGAAGCTTGGCCTCAGCAGCCGCGCGTGCGCCTGAGCTCAGATCAAAGGGGCGGGACCAGAGGCCACACCCGAGTCCAATGTTTATGCTTCGAGGTGGGGGAGGGGCTACGAGATCACGCCGTCTCCATTGAGCATGCGTGGGTTTTATAGCCTTTTAATCGTCATACCCACAATCCTTTGGGCTATGTCTGCATACCTAGGATGCATTTACTAGATTTTCACCATTTATTTTCTGTAGACTTTAATTTTCATCAAAACGCATGAGTTTTATAGTAAGTCTATCTGCTTAACATGCTTGTTTTGTTAGTCGTCTTATCTTTCCAGGGTATATATTTTTCTCTTAACTTACGGAAAAAATCATTTCGTTGAAAAACAAGATGGCCGGCGCGCATATGGCGTAATCACTTGCACCGCGGGTGGCAGTGAGGAGCCTGCGACACGTTGGGAATTTTTGGAGGATTGTTTGTACCTCTTCGCAAACAATCCATATTCTCAGTACAATGTAAGATTGAACAGTAGAATCAAATGGACTCTGGAAATTTGGTGTTTGAATATGTGCACCAAGTATATGTGCACCAAGTGTGGGAATATAAAGAATATATGACTATCTGCGCTTTCGTTTAGTGTAAAATAATTTGTCACCTTTCATCTTCACCAAGATCAGCTCTTTAGTATATTGCTCTAGTTTTCTCTATATTGCTCTGGATGAAATTTAGATGATACATGCCAGTCCCTATAATGAGCGCCAGTGGACCCCACCAGCAACCAGTGCCTCAAATTAAACCCCCCAGTGAGCCCTGGCCTAACCAGGCCATGCATCTTCAACCATGTAACCACTGAAAATCACTCACATAGCGAGAAAGTACTAAGGGGCAGATTTACAAGACCACTGCGCCACTTTTGCGTCATTTTTAACATGGGGAAAACGACGCAAAAGTGGCGCACGGGTCTGGTAAATCTGCCCCTAAAAGCTAGCAGCAATACGCTTATGGGCTGTGTTGTAATGCCATTGTTGTAACTAGATTTATCTCTTTTAGGTTGCTCAGCCAGAATGAGTGAGATGTCTGCGTGGAATGTTGGTGTGAGTGATGTCAGAGTGAATGGAATGTGTGTGTGCCTGGTGTGAGTGGAGAATGTCAGTTGGTGAGTGAGGGCTGAGCAACATCCATCAAGCTCCTGGTGGGACCTAATACTTATCTTATTCAGCGCCAAGAAACCGTCCGGTGAACGCAGCGCTCTACAAATCCTTTTTACATTACAAACCAACTAATAAACATCGTACTTGGATTATTTACCTGGCTACTATCTACTTTATATCATCATTTACCCACAACACCATCATATATCTGTAATGTTTTTACCTTATTTTTCAGTGCTATTACCTTATGTTTCACCATGAGTTACGTGCTTCCACGAGACTCATGGGGCCCGATTCACAGAACTAACTTAAGACAAAATCCTAAACGTACTACTTTTGGTATTCACAGAAGTTAGGATTTTGTCTTAAATTAGTTCTGTGAATCGGACCCGTAGTCATTGCTATTGTTCCTTATGTTCCTTCTTACATTCTCAAGCGTTGCCACCAGGTTGCCGAGAATCCTAGCAACGCCGGACGGTGGTTGGATCCTCGATGGCTGGATGGCTCCGGTCGTGGGTGCTTTGGACTACAAAATAAATGGACAGAAAGAAAACCAGAACTTCTCCTATTTTCCTTCACAATAGGCAGATTTGCTAATCTTTCACACAAACCAACGCAGCAAGCAAAGCAGAGGGAGAGAGCAGAAATGTTCCTAATTTACAAATATTTGGAGCATTTCTGCTCTCTCCTTGTGCTGGTGCACTGTGTGTAGTGTCCTCTCTCTATCTTCTACAGTTGTGAAGGTTCTTTGGAACCTAGAATCCTGTGGTTATGGATGTTGTTCAAGAGTCAGCTACTCCTGAGGTAGCTGATGGATGGGGTGTCAATGAATAAACCTCTGAACAACTTCTCTCATCTTTGTATGTTTATTGGGAACTTTTCATTGGCGACGAGGGTCCAAGGAAAAGAAGAAAAGGACACCTCACCATCAAGCTAAGTAACATGAAGAGTGTGTGGAAATGAAAGGATTTAATATTAAAGATGAAGAGGAGAGAGAAATAAAATAGGAAAGACATATATATCTATACTAATGTAATAAAGAGAGAGCCCAAACCTTTGAGGTGGGTAATCTCAGGAACCACAGCACCAATCACAACACCCAATACAGCGTTGGAAAGGGCAGTTGCAGCAGAAGGACATAGGCTATGCAGACGCCCACCATATACATTTAAAAGGTAAAAGAACCGTGCCAGCAAAGTAGACCCTTGTGGGCGTGTCTGCATTGTGCTGTGGGTGTGTGCTGGGGGCGTGACAATCGCTGGGGGCATTCCGTCACGAGTGTTGTTTTTTCTTCCCAGGTTCTATACATTCCTGCTCCTTTTAAATAGTAATTCAGTGGAGGTCCCATTCTCTTAGAACCACCCCAAGCACAGTTATGGGCAAAAATACAACTAAAAGGCCCTGCAAAGCATTATGGGATAAGATTTGCATTCTTTTTTTAGCATTCATGAAAGGGTTTCAATGTTTTTGAATTTTACTCATCAGGGACATCTGGGGACGACGAGGTGAACTGCAGCTTGATGTATAATATTTTAAATGCTATTGCATTTGCCTCATCAGGGACATCTAGGGACGGCGAGGTGAACTGCAGCTTGATGTATAATATTTTAAATGCTATTGCATTTGCCTCATCAGGGACATCTAGGGACGGCGAGGTGAACTGCAGCTTGATGTATAATATTTTAAATGCTATTGCATTTGCTCATCAGGGACATCTAGGGACCACGAGGTGGACTGCAGCTTGATGTATACTATTTTAAATGCTATTGCATTTGCCTCATCGGGGACAACTGGGGACAACGAGGTGAACTGCAGCTCTTTTGTAGAATTATTTGGATACTATAATATTCACTTCCCACTGGTAATCTCTCCGCATAATGCTTTGTAGGGGCTTGATCTCAAAATCATCACCTCTCTCACTGCTTGCTGGCAGCTAATTTCACTTTTGTGAAATGACTATATGCATTTTAGCATGTAGAAATACTTGTTAATTTACCTTGAATATATGAGGTTTCTGTTTTAATAATTGGAAATCTGACGGAACGAAATATTGCGGATTTATTGTACCAAGTTCGCGCCAATTCCGCCCACCCCTACTTTAAATACCCCTGCACCCCAAAATCATAACCCACCCTTACTCTATAAAGTACCCCAACACCCTTAAACACTAACCCATCTTAACCCTATAAATATATCCTGTACCCCAAAACCCATACATATCCCTATACCCTAAAAATACCCCTGTACCCCAAAACCCAAACCTAGCCCTGAACCCTATAAATACCCCTGTACCTCAAAACCCAAACCTACCCCTGAACCCTAAAAATACCCCTGTACCCCAAAACCCAAACCTACCCCTGAACCCTAAAATACCCCTGTACCCCAAAACCCAAACCTAGCCCATAACCCTTAAAATACCCCTGTACCCCAAAACCCAAACCTACCCCTGAACCCTCACAATACCCCTGTACCCCAAAACCCAAACCTAGCCCAGAACCCTAAAATACCTCTGTACCCCAAAACGCAAACCTAGCCCATAACCCTTAAAATACCCCTGTACCCCAAAACCCAAACCTACCCCTGAACCCTAAAAATACCCCTGTACCCCAAAACCCAAATCTAGCCCAGAACCCTAAAATACCCCTGTATCCCAAAACCCAAACCTAGCCCTGAACCCTAAAAATACCCCTGTACCCCAAAACCCAAACCTAGCCCATAATCCTTAAAATACCCCTGTACCCCAAAACCCAAACCTACCCCTGAACCCTAAAAATACCCCTATACCCCAAAACCCAAACCTAGCCCGGAGCGTTCACAGGCCTGTCACAGATAAGAAATGCTATCAAAACGAAATCCTATGAAACAATATACTATTGGCAGCAATTCATACCCGGACAACGTCGGGACGGGCTGCTAGTATATATATATATGAAGAAGGAAGTGTAAAAGAGGACTGTGTTATTGAATTGGAGCGTATTATTTGTTCTTCCCCTGTGGCTGAAATATAAGTTGGGAGGTTTAAAAACTTCTCCAGCGGCAGATTAAATGTTAAAGTTGGGAAGATAGTCGAAGTAAAAACGGAAACGAGTGTGGATATTTATTTGGGCAAAGAGTAAACAGCGTGTTGTTTATCCTTCTCCTGCGGCTGAAATACAAGCGGGAAGTAGAACCTTCCCCAGCAGCAGATTTTAAAATAAATTAGGGAAGGAAATAATTTGAAAAGATACCTCGTAAATCATTTGTGGATTGGTGCGGATTAATAAAGAAGTGTCTCGTGGCTAGTTGACAGTTAGCGTGGAAGCGAAGCTCCTCTGAGCGGGTGAATAAGGAAGTGTCTTGCGGCTTGTGGCAGTTGGTATGGAAGCGGAGCTCATTTTTACACGAATGTAAAAGACATTTGATGACGCATTAGAACGTGCATGAGGATTCAGCGCAGAGCATACTGCGTGAAGAGATCACGTGACATTAAAGCGTGGAAGGATCATAGGGGCATATTACCAACGTTAAGCGATATTTATCGCTAACGATGCTTAGCAACGAATTTTTTAACGCTAAGCATCGTCAGAAATTATCGCAGATAAACCTTGCTATTAACAAGGTTTATCGCAAATGCAATAAAAAACGGCCGCAATGCATGAATATCGCTGAAAAGTCAGCGATATTCATGCATTACCGAGCTAATGCTCTTAGCCATGTTATCCACCTCCCATTGGATAACATGGCTAAGAACTGCTCAGGGCAGGTGTTTGTTTTTGGAGATATTCGCGCTTAGCGTGAATATCTCCAAAAGTTGGTTATAGGAGATAGCGATCTTAGCGACTGTTTCCAGTCGCTAACATCTTGGCACGCCCACTTTGCATGTCATTAGTGATAAATATCACTGACATGCAAAGTGGGGCCCAAGATGGTCGCTATCTCCTACTAGCTGTCGCTAACTGGTGTTAGCGACAGCTAGGTAATAGGGAGATCATTTTATCTCCGCTTTCTTGGCTTTTAAAGCCAAAAAAGCGGAGATAAACCCCCTTGATAATATGCCCCATAGTGTTTATCTGTTCGTGTTTCTGATGTATGAAAACGTTGGATCAGAAGTGAAGTAATAACAGGTAATATCGGATCTGAAGGGAAGTAATAACACGTGAAAAAGGAGTTTTAAAGACTTCAGGACTATGCGGTGTTAGTCTGCTCAACCGAGTGCCACAACATGTGAAGTAGAAGAAAGGAAATAACAAGGAAATTAGGGGCATATTACCAAGGGCATTATCGCCGCATTAGCGGAACTTTTTCCCGCTAATGCGGCGATAATTTTATCGCCCTATTACCAAGCTTGTAGGTGATAGCGGGCATTTAGGGGCCCACTTTGCATGTCAGCGATAATTATTGCTAATGACATGCAAAGTGGGCGTGCCAAGATGTTAGCGACTGCAAACAGTCGCTAACATCTCTAACTCCTATTAGCAACTTTTGGAAATATTCGCGCTAAGCGCGAATATCTCCAAAAGCTAACGCCTGCTAAAAGCAGTTCTTAGCCATGTTATCCAATGGAAGGTGGATAACATGGCTAGAGAGCATTGTCACGATAATGCATGAATATCGCTGATTTTTCAGCGATATTCATGCATTTCGCAGGATTTTTACCGCTTTTGAGATAAACCTTGATAATATCAAGGTATCTCAGCGGTAAAAATCCTCGGTGCTCGGCGATATTTTTTTCCCGCTAACCAAGCAATAGCGATAATTATCGCTATTGCTTGGTAATATGCCCCTTAGTTTTAAGACTTTGGTATTAAAAAATGTGAAATGAGTGATAAACTAGGTTTATTTAAGTAAGAAGCAGTAGTAAGGTGTGTTAATTGAAGAAATATACAGTAGGTAGCATTTAAGGAAAACAATGAATAAAATTTAAAATGCTCTGTGATTCATAAGAAAAAAACGAAACAAAGTTGTGAAATAAGGATATATTTGTGCATCTCTGAAATATATTCATTAAGGTTATTGTAGTAGTAACTGGATTTGTTTATATATTGTTCTATTTATTGGATGTTTTAGAGAAGGGGAATATAAGTAAAATCTATTGGTGTTTAAGATTTAAAAATGCAGAATGTCACTACTCCATCATTTTTTCTAAGTGATCCAGGAGAAACAAAGGTGAAATGGAGTAAATGGAAAATAAAGTTGCACATTATGCAAGGGTATGTGGCACAAATGTAAGTGCGGAAAGGAAATGTTCTTTATTGTTACATTGTTTAGGGGGAGAAGGACAGGAGGTATTAAAAAATGTACCAGCCTTATCTCCTCAGGAACAACGAGGTTTGGATGAGTATGAAGTATGTTTATTACAGTTAGATAAAAATTATTTGCCTCGTGTGAGCACAATAATGGAAAGATACCATTTTGGAAGAAGGGAGCAAGGTAAAGATGAATCAGTTGAGGAACATTTATCTGCATTAAGAAAACTATCCTCTACTTGTAAATTTAGTGCAACTAATGAGGAGCGTATAAGAGATCAGTTTGTTTTAAAATGTAGAGAGGATAAAATTAGAGAAGAATTGTGGATCAAGGATGAACCACCATTAGAAGAGGTTATAGGTAGGGCAAAAAGGGTGAAGCATATGTTAAAATGTGTAAGTGAATTAAAAAATGACAAAGGAAAATCTGAGGCAGTAGTTGAGAAGGTGAAAGAAAGTGTTTCTCAAGTAAAAGAAGTCAAAAACTATGTAAAAGATGTGAGTAAAGAAGAAACATCGTCTAATACTATAACATGTTTCAGATGTGGAAAAACTGGGCACAAAGCCAACTCAAAGTTATGTCCAGCTTTGAGTTTTGTGTGTCATGGGTGTGGGAAAAAGGGACATTTTGTAAAGTTTTGTAAATCTAAAGATAGGAAAGTAATTAATAAAGAGATAAAGGAGGTTATATGTCAGGTAAAAGAGAAGAGAAGTAATGAACATCCAAGTGGAAAAGTTAAAATTGATGGTATAGAGTTAGAAATGAAATTTGACTCTTGTTCTCATATCTCAATTATTTCAAAAGAAATTTATGAAAAATATTTTCAGATGAAAAACAGGCTTTTCAAAATGGATGTAAGTCCAGGGGGGTAAGGTGATACTTCCATAAGTATGTTGGGTTACTTCAATGCCTCTATTGAAATGGAAAAGAAGATAATTGTTGGAAAAATATGTTTCAAAAATTGGAGATTGTTTGATTGGGTGGTCACATCAAGGTTTCTTGGGTGTGATGTTGAATCCTAATTCAAATCCTCAGGTTCAAATTCAAGAAGTAGAATCTGATGGTAACTCTTTTATAAAGGAGTTTCCAAGACTTTTCCGTTCAGAGTTAGGTTGTCTTAAAGGTTACAAGCATAGTATTAAGTTGAAGAAAGATGCTGTACATGTCATTGCTAAAGTAAGGAGAATTACGATAGCTGTACAAGATAAAGTTGAGGCAGAATTAAAAAAATTACAAGACCAAGATATTATATCTCCTGTAGAGGCAACAGAATGGTTGGCGCCAGTTGTTGTCGCGAATAAACCCAATGGCGAAATAAGATTATGCTGTGATTTGAGATCACTCAATAAAGAGGTTATAGTGGATACCTTTCCATTGCCAAATATAGATGAGTTATTAACTTCTTTGGGTGATTCAAAATTGTTTACGACATTAGATCTTACTCAGGCTCACCATCGGATTGAGTTGACGCAGGATTCACAGGACTTAACGGCTTTTATTACTCCTATGGGTGCCTTTAAGTATAAAAGGATGCCGTTTGGTCTTGTGTCCGCTGTGTCGGTTTTCCAGCGAGTGATGGCCTCTATTTTGAAAGGAATAAAATCGGTGTTATCAATACGATTTACTGATTTATGGAAGCAATCAAGAAGATCATGACAAGACTTTGAGATTGGTTTTGAGGAGGTGGGAAACTGCTGGACTGACGTTGAAATATGAAAAATGTAAATTTTCAGTAAGTGAAGTTAATTATCTAGGACACAGTATATCATCTATGGGAATTTCACCTAAGAAAGAGTTGGTAGATGCCATACAAAATTTGGTGACTCCAAAGAATAAAGAAGAAGTTGTTTCTTTTTTAGGTATGGTAGAATATTATGGAACATTTATAAAGGATTTAGCAAGTAAACCTATCAATTTAAGAAATTTACTAGGAAAGAATAAAGAATTTGTATGGTCAGACATATGTCAAAAGGAATTTGAAGATATAAAAAAAAGATTTGGTAGATGCTCTAGAGTTACAAGCATTTGTTCCTTTTGAAGAGACTTTTGTGATAACTGATGCATGTTCAAAGGGTTTATGCCATACTAAAACAGAATAGAGGTGGAAAGGAAAATAGTATTGCTTGTGCTTCTAGGAGCGTAAGGGGTGAAGAAATAAATTATTCTGTGATAGAAAAAGAAGCATTGGCAATCTTTTGGGCTCTCGGGAAATTTAAAAATGTTCTTTGGGGTTTAAAATTTTAAGTTTGTTCGGATCATAAACCATTGAAGGAAATTTTCACGATAAAAGGTTTGGATAGTGTTTCTTCACGGATAAGAAAGTGGGTTATTGTTTTACAAGAATTTTTCTTTATTTTTTTTATTAATCTTTTTATTAGCATTCCAAAACATTTACATACAATTGGCAGAAATGCTGACATTATATGAGAAGAATAGTAATGATACAAATTGGCATGTGCGCATCATTCTCAACAGTGCCGACAATGGTTGTATTACAAGAATTTAGGGGCATATCAAGGAGGCTTATCTCCACTTTTTTGGCTTTAAAAGCCAAGAAAGCGGAGATAAAATTATCTCCCTATTACCAAGCTGTCGCTAACACCAGTTAGCGACAGCTAATAGGAGATAGCGACCATCTTGGGCCCCGCTTTGCATGTCAGTGATATTTATCACTAATGACATGCAAAGTGGGCGTGCCAAGATGTTAGCGACTGGAAACAGTCGCTAACATCGCTATCTCCTATTACCAACTTTTGGAGATATTCGCGCTAAGCGCGAATATCTCCAAAAGCTAACACCTGCTCTGAGCAGTTCTTAGCCATGTTAACCAATGGGAGGTGGATAACATGGCTAAGAGCATTTGCTCGATAATGCATGAATATCGCTGACTTTTCAGCGATATTCATGCATTGCGGCCGTTTTTTATCGCATTTGCGATAAACCTTGCTAATAGCAAGGTTTATCTGCGATAAAAATCGCCGATGTGCGTCGATAATTTTTGTCTCTAAACAAGTTAGAGACAAAAATTATCGCTAGTTGTTGGTAATATGCCCCTCAATTTTAGTGTGGATTATATACCAGGTGTAGAAAATGTGACTGCAGACTGTCTTTCACCTTTAGTTGGTGATGTTTCTGAAGGTGATGTAGCGGAAGAAATGTATGAAAATGAGGTAAATGTTTGTGAAGTCACTTCTGGTGTTATACTTGAGGAGGAGTGGTTGGAAGAAAATGGAAAGGATAGTGAAATTTCTAAGGGGATTAATTTGATTTTAAATAATTCAAAATTTGTCTAAGGTTTGGCATTTGGTAGTAAACGAACTATCTGTGGAAAATGGTATTCTTTTAAAGGGAACAAAATTAATTTCTCCTATCTCTTTAAGAAAGAGAATAATTGAAGAGGCTCATCAAGGTCATTTGGGCATTGTAAAAACGAAAGAAAGAATGCATTGTTCTTTTTTGTGGCCAGGTATCGGTCTGGAAATTGAAAGAGAAGTAAGAGAGTGTTTGCAATATAGAGTAAGTGATAAGATCCTTATTTCTCGGACTGCTCCTATGGTGTGTCGCAATGTACCGAGTGGTCCTTGGGAAGATGTTGCGATTGATGTTGTTGGTCCACTTGCTGGTGAACATCGCACTCCCTATCTTATTGTGTTAATTGACTTCTACTCAAGATGGGTTGAAATTTTATCGGTATCGGAAGTTACGTCTTCATGTGTTGTTTCTTTTTTGAAGGAAATTTTCAGAAGAGAAGGGTTTCCAAAAAGTCTTTTATCAGATAATGGTCCTTAATTCTGTTCTAGTATGATGTCTGATTTTTTGGTATCTTGTGGGATCAAGCATAAAAAGTCTTCTGTGTATCATCCAGAAACAAATGGAACAGTGGAAAGGTTTAACAGAGGAAAATAAAATGTAAAATGTAAATAAAATGTAAAGGAAAATATTCAACTTTCAACGGTAAATACACTAGATTGGAAGGAAGAGTTGCAGAAATGTATTTTGGCACACAGATTTTCACCTCAGATGTCAACAAAAAAAAACCTTTTGAATTATTTAAAGGTAGAACTCCAAAGTGTCTCGAGATTTAATTTCTTCTCTCAAAAAGCTTCTTTTTGGACCACTGTTAGTGAGTGAGCGGCATAACAATATAACACAACAGAGACTCGGCAATATAACTGTATATCAAGGAGGGGGTACTGCGCCTTGATTTAACCCCTAGCTTAAAGGATGGCACCGAAAGGCAGGGGCACTGCTAGGAACAAGGGCGGTGCAGTAGTTGAAATATCAGTGGGGGCTTCAGCTACTGGAGAGCAAAATCCGGGTGCTGTAAGCACAAATGCTAGTGACTTTAAGGTTAAGGGGGAGGTTACTAAGACTAAGCCTGGAGGAGCAAGCAGTAAGCAAGTTCAGAGTGTGGTGTCTGAAGATATTCCGCTAGCCTCACCTAACCGAGCACTGTCGGCGCAGGGTGCGCAGGGTGCACTAGGAGATATACAAAGCCAGTACCGTGACTCGGCGGCTCACCAGCCTCAGGTACAAGAAACACCTGTGAAGCAGAAAACTGTTGCAGCGATATTCGACAAAAAACGAACTGTGAAGGCCAAAGAGCCTACTTTGGCTGCAACAGTGGCATCAAGTGAAGTTAATGAATCTGCACAGTCAGGCTCAGGAACGGTGTTGGAATCAGTTGATAAAACTGCTGAATTGGAAGCCGACGGGAAGTTTTATTCTATGTCGGATCTAACAACTTTGTCAGATAAGGAGCATGAGTTAGATAGCTCCAGCAACCTGGGTGACTGGGCGGACCTACCAGATGATTTGGAAGGAGATGAGTTTGACCAATCTGTCTCACTGTCTACTGTGAGGAAAACGACTGATCTTTCGGACGGTGCGCATCTGGATCAAACTCAGCAGGTTACGCAGTTAATCCTAGAGGAGGAGTTGGAAGAGGAGCTGGAAGAGGGTTCAATAACCCTTGGCTTAATCTACAAGACTATCATGGCTCATTGAACCGAGACGAAAGCGGAGGGCTTACGCACGCAAGGAGCAGTAAGGAAATTACAGAACACCGTGAGACGGCTGGTCAAAACCTGTGCTGAAGTAACTACGAGGGTGGTTGAAGTTGAGGAGAGAGTCTCCTCAGTTGAAGATACTTTAGTGAAACAACAGAGGGTTGTGGAGTCTCTGCAAAGATCGGAGTCTGACGTCGAGTGGAAGCTCACGGATTTAGAGAACAGGGCACGCCGTAATAATTTACGCGTGCTAGGAATAGCTGAATCGAAGGAGGGTGCAGACCCTCGCAAATTTATTGTACAGTTGTTCAAGCAAGCTTTTCCTGAATTAAGTACTTGGAATTGGGAAGTTGAAGTAATTCGTGCTTATAGATTCCCTTTTGTGTTGAGAAATCGGGGCAAGGAAGGTCAAAGCGGTCAGAATCTTTATCCAAGGGCGATTCTAATCTGTCTGAATAATTACCTGTTACGTGAGGCCCTGTATGATTTAGCAAGGCCGGAGAAGAAAAGAGCCGCTTTGGGATGTGAGTTCTTCGTTCGCCCAGATTTTTGCCCAACGACTGTCAAAGAACGATGACAAATGCGAAAATTAATGGCTCCGTTCCAAGAAGCAGGGGCCCAGGTGTTCCTGCTCAATCCTTCAAAGCTAAAAGTAATTGTGAATGGGAAAACACGGTTCTTCACATCTTGCAATTTAGCACAGGACTATTTAAAGGAGGTGGCTGAGCACACCAAAAGATAAATTGCACAATATATAGCGTTTGTGCTGTTTGGATGTGAAAATTCTTATTTTTTTTTTCTCTCTATTGTTGACTGGCTCAATTTGTTCGTAGATCATAGTTTGCACTTAGCTGTGGATCACCAGCTTAATGCATTGGTTGTTTATGTTAATAAGTGCCTACTTCTTTTCCCACGGAACTCAACTCCTAAGATTTGTCCTTTCAAATGCTTATCTTTGTTATAATTGAGTACCCTCAAATCTCTTTCTTCATGACTACGATATTAGCTGCGACATAGAGGATGATCGTTATGATTAGGCTATGAAACTTAATAGCGTGTAATTGTGTGAGGGTCTTTTAAAAAAAGAAAAAAAAAAAAAAAAAAAAAAGTTTTTCTTTCTCTCCTTTATGGACCTGAAAAAGTTTTTCTTTTTCTTTTTTCTATTTGGTACCTTTAAATATCTGGATGATTCAGGTATGGAAATATGGTGCAAGGAGAAGAGTCGAAGGGAGGTGGCACAGGCGTTGGTAGGGAAGTCGATGGGGGGGGGACACGGTTATAGCATCGCAACATCACTGAGGACTTGGTCCTTAAGCCCTACTATGGGTGGTGGGGGTGCGGGGTGTGGGAGGGGAGGGAATGGGTGTGGGTGGGAGGGCGTAAGGGGGGGTGGGGACGGGGTGAAAAAAACAAAAAGAGTATTTGTTCGCATTGCAGTAATGGTATTACAGTTTGAGTATAAGCACATCTTGTTTTGGTTTCTGAGTTTTTTTCTTTTTTCTGATGGGGCAGGATAAATTGACTCTATGTACATGGAATGTATGCGGTCTTAATGATGTTAAAAAGCGGGCTCTCTTTGCTAAAACTGTTCATTTAATGCGAGCAGACATCCTTTGCATACAGGAAACTCATGTACCATGGGGGTAGCGCGATCTCCTTAGGTTGGTTGGATATGAGCTTCTTATTTGTTCTAAACAGACTTCTATGACTAGAGGGGTCGCTATATTTATGAAGCGGGGTTTAGGCTCCTGTAAAAGGACATTGGGGGATAAAATGGGTAGGTGGGCCATAGCTGAAGTTTCTATAGGGGGCAAACAATTAACGATCTGTAATGTATACGGGTCGAATTTAGACGACCCTGAGGTGGTGCAACAGCTAAATGTGGAATTGGCAGCTTGGCCTACCCCACTTTTATTATGTGGTGATATGAATATTAATACTTTAAGTAATTTTGATTTAGTTAGTGACTCTAAATATGTGGGTAGAAAGCCAAAAGTATTTAAAGCGCTTCGGACTCTCCTTCAGGAGCATGGTTTGGTTGATCTTTGGTTCCTACATAATAAAATGGAAGATGGGTTCACCCATCACTCTATTCCCCATAATAAAAATGTTAGGTTAGATTATGTTTTCTTCACAGTACAGGTGGCAATTGTTTCTTCTATTTCTTGTTTTCCTCGACTTATGTCAGACCATAATCCAATAATAGCAGAGTGTGAATGGCCTCGAATTAGGAAACCCCCTAGGGAGTGGACGTTTGAAAGGAAGCTGCTTTGCGAAGATGAGTATCGGGCCCATATTAAAAAGTGGATAGCTCAGTTTCTAAACATAAATATTGGGTCAGCATCATCTGAACAAGTGGTATGGGATACATTGAAAGCTGGACTACGGGGGGAAAGCAAAAGCTTCACCTCGTTCAGATGGAAGTGTGAGCAAGAACAGATGCGTAGGTGCATTGAGGAGCTAAGAGAGGCAGAAATTGAATTGACTCTGAACATTAAGAATGGCTATGACACTCAGTCGAGCCAACAAAAAGTAGCAATTCTGAAAGCTCAATTACTGGAGCCACTTGGAAAGGATCTTGCATCGAAGTACCTACAATATCGTACAGAGATGTTTGAGTTTGGGGAGAATTCTGGCAGGGTTTTAGCTAAGAGACTTCGCCAGCGCAGTATACAGAATCAGGTAGTGAAAATCCAAGATCAATATGGAATAATACATGATACCCAGGAGGCAATTATTAGAGTCTTTTTGGATTTTTACTCCTCTTTGTATACGGAAGATAGGGAGGATACCCCTAGATCAGATATTGAGAGGGCCGTGGAGGAGTATCTTATTGATATGGAGACAATCAAAATCTCTCAAGAACAGGCTGAATTTTTAGGTTCTCCCATCCAAATGGAGGAGTTGGAATTGGCCGTTAAATCTTTAGCTAACGGCAAGGCCTGTGGCCCAGACGCGGTTCCCCTGGAATTTTATAAAAATTTTCTGGACAAGATTAAAGTTTTTTTTCTTGAGGTCCTAAGGGCAGCACAGAAGGGCATAGTGCCGGAATCATGGCAAAATGCAACTATAGTTTTGTTCAAGAAAAAAGGGAAACCAGAGTTGCTGCCGTCATCATTCAGGCCGATATCATTAATCAATGGAGATTCGAAAGTCTATTCTAAAATCTTGGCTTGTCGACTCGCGCAAGTGATCACCCCGCTGGTCTCCATATATCAGCATGGATTTATTCCAGGCAGGGACACAGCGGACCATGTAAGACGCTCCATTGCATTGTTAGACTGGGCACATGTCACGAAATCTCCACTCGGGTTGATCCTGTTGGACGCCGAGAAGGCGTTCGACAGGGTCTCCTGGGGGTTTATGTGGGCAGTACTTAGATGGAAGGGCTTTCCAGATGGATTTATACATGCGGTTTCTGCTATGTATTATTCCCCAAGGGCCCAACTGCGTATCTCAGGGCAGCAGACTGATTTCTTCTCTATTACTAGGGGCACACGGCAGGGGTGTCCCTGCTCACCCCTGCTGTTTGCCCTATATATAGATCCGTTTCTCTCTAAAATTATGGCCAATCAGGCTATAGTTCCTATTAGGGCTGGTGGCATCTGCTACAATCTGCTAGCATACGCAGATGATATAGTTGTGATAACATCCGATGTTCCATCTGCGTTTTTGGCATTGAAGGAATGATCCAATCAGTTTGGAGCGGTGTCGGGTTATAAGCTGAATGTTTCAAAAACGCAGGTGGTTCAGACTCCCGATATGCCTATATCTGATGCCCCAGTTGTATCTGAAGCTACGTATTTAGGGGTATGGATAAGTTCCATAGTCGATAGGATCCCGGATCTAAATATCCTCCCAATGATAGAAGCAGTCAACACTAAACTCGAGAGACTCGACAATCTACATTTATCTTTGTATGGACGCTGTAGTGTTCTCAAAATGATGGTCCTCCCGAAAATTTTATATTTGTTTAGAACTATTCCGTTGTTATTTTCTCAAGATAGTTTGATAAAGGCAGAGAGGGTGTGTAGCAGGTTTTTGTGGGGTTATAGGCGATCGCGAAGAGCGGCTAAGTGGATGGATCTTCCCCGAGATAGGGGGGGCTGGGCGGTTCCCTGTCTGGTTATGTTTTATTGGGCAGCAATGCTCCAAACTATGGGAGTGCTGATATGTGGAGATAGGGCGATTGTTCCGATGGCCAATCAACCTACTATATATGAGTTAGGACTGGGTGAAGCGGCCAAGGGTATACTGTTGGAAGTTTTGGAGCCTAGCTATTAAAAAAGGACACGCTTCAAAGTTCTGATTACTGCATGCTCTATTTGGCGGAAAATCAGGAAACATTTGGATATCCCAAATTTGAATCTTTATACACCATTTAAAAGCAGTAGAGTGTTTCCTAGCATTTTTCAAGACCAAGTAATGCTTGGTTGGCAAAGGAAGGGTGCCTATATGCTGGCTGACCTAGTGGAGGATGGGCAACTTTTAACATACAGTGATATCAGGAATAAATATAAACTACCTCAGCACGAGTTTTTTAAATATTTGCAAATACAAAACTATGTTTATAAACAATCGAAGACCTTACCAGTTATATTTACCAAGTTATTAATTATTGAGATAATTGGGAAAAGGAGTAGAATAGGGGTACTTTATCAATATATAGTATCAACTTTCCCCGATGATTTGGCAGTACAAAATGCCAAGTGGGAAACTAAATTAGGACGGACAGGTATTGACTTAGTGCCGGTAATGGAATTTGCTAGTAAGGTCATTGTATCAGGCTCATTGAAGACCCAAAGCTATATGCCATGTTAGATCTTTACTACACGCCAATGAAAATTGCAAAATGGGGTGCTAGGAAGGGTAATACTTGTGCTCGTTGTAATTCAACAACCGCGGAGATAATACATATGCTCTATGCTTGTCCAGTATTGGCAGGGTTTTTTGTTGACATCGAGCATTTTATCAACTCCGTACTTAAGATAAATTGCTTATTGACTCCAGCATTGGTAATATTCGGGGTTGATGTGGGCAATAGCTTGGTTAGTACTCACTCTTTTTATAAATCCGCTTTTCTTTTCATTGCCATGTCCCAGGCACGTCTATGTATTACATTTCAGTGGCTGTCCGTGGAAGCCCCAACTTTTGTACAATGGCGAGCAAGATTGTTAGCCCTGCATAGGTTAGAATTCTCTGTATTTTCTTGTAAAGGGGGGAGGAGCCGGCAATTAGCAACCAGGATTTGGGCGCCGGTGGCTGAATGGGTCGGTTAAAGAGATTTATTGTATTATGGGGTATTGATGGATTCGTGTGCTGTTGTTATTGTTGTTGATATTTACTTTTATTTTGTAAACTGCTACATAAGTGCCTATTATTAGACTGTCTATAGGGATGTGCAATGTTACTTTTTTGTAAAGTTTGTTTTTCCTTTTTGGTTTTAAGAACCAATTCTGCAATGTGTATTTTCATGTGTTTTTTGTGCTTCAATAATAAAAAAAAGAAAAAAAAAGAACTCCAAATACTAGTTTATGTCCATGATGGATGTTTGGGGTAAAGTGGTTAAAGATAATAGTGTTGGAGATTGGAGAGTCAGAGAAGAGAGACTCCGTTTTAAAAACAGAGGGGCATATTATCAACGCTGTGCAAAAAATATCGCACAGCGTTGATAACGTGGAAAATCTATCGCCGATTTCACATCACCTGTTAGCAGCGTATTCTCAACACTAAAGCCAACAGGCGATGTGAAATCGTCGATAAGTCGCATTAGCGCATCAAAACAAGCGCTGTTTTCATGAGCTAATGTGTGCCTTGATAATATGGGGGGGGTGGATTCAGCTTTATGATCTACCCCCTCATGTTAGCAATGCCTAACACGTACCAAAAGCAGGCGTTTGCAGACCTGTGATAGACGCGTTTATCGCAAGTCTCCTTCTCCCAACGCCTGCCTTGTGAATAAGGCAATCCCACCTCCAACCACATTTTACATGTGGTTGGATGTGGGAACGCCCACCCTGCATCTCATTACCGTTATTCATCGTCCCCAGCGTGGGGGCGATGAAAAACGCATGAAATGCGTCGCTAACCGGAGTTAGCGACGCATTGATAATAGGGCGATAATTAATTCATGCGTTAGCAATCGGAAAAGGTCTCTAACACATGAATTCAGGCCCTTGATAATATGCCCCAAAATTTGTTTTGATGAAAGGAAAAGAGTAAAGGAAGGGAAAGTAATGGTTGGTGATTTGGTTAGGGTCAGAGCACCTGTTGGAGCTTCATCTTGGTCAAAATGTTCTGCTCCTATGCATGTCATTAAATGTTTTAAGAATTCTGTAAAATTAGAGAATGGCAAGATTTGGAATTTAAATCGTGTAGCCATTGTTAAAGAATGCACTTTGAATAAGAATCTGTTCAATTGTAATTCATCCTGTTCTAATGAATCTGAAGAATCTCAAATCAGGAGTAGCACTCGTGTCAAGAAAACTCTTAACTATCTTAACCCCTTCCACACTGATGACGAGCTGGGCTCGTCATCAGGTAGCCTCCTCGCACGCTGATGAGGAGCCCAGCTCGTCACGTAAAGTGCGCTTTGAAAAATCTCAGCGTACGGGCGGAATTCCGCCCTCACGCATGCGGTTAAAGACTTTATAAGTTAAGTTGTATCTACTGCATTGTTCAATCATTTTCTTGTTCTGTATTTCATTTTTGTTTGTTGTATTTAATTTTGAGATTGAGCGTTTGTTATAAGAAAGAAGATGTGTAGTGTCCTCTCTCTATCTTCTACATTTGTGAAGGTTCTGTGGAACCTAGAATGCTGTGGTTATGGATGTTCTTCAAGAGTCAGCTACTCCTGAGGTAGCTGATGGATGGGGTGTCAATGAATAAACCTCTGAACAACTTCTCTCATCTTTGTATGTTTATTGAGAACTTTTCACTGTGCACCAGCACAAATCATATCGCCCATATTGCACATAATTCTATCGCCCTATTAGCAAGCTGTCGCTAACTGATGTTAGCAACAGCTTTTAGGCGATAGCGAGTGGTTTGGGGCCCGCTTTGCATGTCAGCGATGTTTATCGCTAATAACATGCAAAGTGGGTGTACCCAACCAGTTAGCGACTGAAAGCAGCCGCTAACGTCGCTATCGCCTATTAGCAAGGCAGGCATAGCGTTGGAAATATTCGAGGTAAGCGCGAATATCTCCAAATAATAACACCTGCCCAGACCAGTTCTTAGCCATGTTATTTAATGGGAGGTGGATAACATGGCTAAGAGCATTTTGTCGCTAATGCGGCGAATTGCGTGAATATCGCTGAGAATACAGCGATATTCATGCATTTCGCCGCTATCGCTGGATATTTTAGCACAAGGGAGAAAAACATTGCTAATAGCATGTTTTCTCCGCTAACATATCCAGCGATAAAAAAAATCGTCGCTAAGCCTATTTAGCGATAAATATCGCTACTTTACAATTGGGGGTGGGGTCGCACACTACTCACACACCAGCGGGATCACCCCTAAGGACTGTGGTAAGTGTAGTTTGTGTTCCGCAATGCATCTTCTTTCCATTCTCTGCTATCTTCGCTATCTTCCCCATCCCTGGACACGTGTTTCGGGGTATTTACCCCTCATCAGCAGGGATTAGGCCGAGTTCTGGGGTTGCCGTGGCTGCCAAATATTGCCAGGTTTAGTACCACTCAGGCACGCAGGTGTGGGGTCCCAGGTTGTCAGCCAACTGCTCGAGGGAGCTTTAACATTAGAATTCGGGGTGGGGTCGCACACTACTCACACACCAGCGGGATCACCCCTAAGGACTGTGGTAAGTGTAGTTCGTGTTCCGCGATGCAACTTCTTTCGATTCTCTGCTATCTTCGCTATCTTCGCCATCCCTGGACATGTGTTTCGGGGTATTTACCCCTCATCAGCAGGTATTAGGCCGTGTTCTGGGGTTGCCGGTGGCTGCCAAATATTGCCAGGTTTAGTACCACTCAGGCGCGCAGGTGCTGGGTCCCAGGCTCGTCAGCCAACTGCTCGAGGGAGCTTTAATGTTACATTTGGGGGTGGGGTCGCACACTACTGACACACCAGCGGGATCACCCCTAAGGACTGTGGAAAGTGTAGTTTGTGTCCCGCGATGCATCTTCTTTCGATTCTCTGCTATTTTCGCAATCTTCGCCATCCCTGGACACGTGTTTCGGGGTATTTACCCCTCATCAGCAGGGATTAGGCCGTGTTCTGGGGTTGCCGGTGGCTGCCAAATATTGCCAGGTTTAGTACCACTCAGGCGCGCAGGTGCAGGGTCCCAGGCTCGTCAGCCAACTGCTCGAGGGAGCTTTAACATTACAATTGGGGGTGGGGTCGCACACTACTCAAACACCAGCGGGATCACCCCTAAGGACTGTGTTAAGTGTAGTTCGTGTTCCGCGATGCATCTTCTTTCGATTCTCTGCTATCTTCGCTATCTTTGCCATCCCTGGACACGTGTTTCGGGGTATTTACCCCTCATCGTAGGGATTAGGCCGTGTTCTGGGGTTGCCGGTGGCTGCCAAATATTGCCAGGTTTAGTACCACTCAGGCGCGTAGGTGCAGGGTCCCAGGCTCGTCAGCCAACTGCTCGAGGGAGCTTTAACATTACAATTGGGGGTGGGGGCGCACACTACTCACACACCAGCGGGATCACCCCTAAGGACTGTGGTAAGTGTAGTTCGTGTTCCGCAATGCATCTTCTTTCGATTCTCTGCTACCATCGCCATCCCTGGACAAGTGTTTTGGGGTATTTACCCCTCATCGTAGGGATTAGGCCGTGTTCTGGGGTTGCCGGTGGCTGCCAAATATTGCCAGGTTTAGTACCACTCAGGCGCGTAGGTGCAGGGTCCCAGGCTCGTCAGCCAACTGCTCGAGGGAGCTTTAACATTACAATTGGGGGTAGGGTGGCACACTACTCACACACCAGCGGGATCACCCCTCAGGACTGCGGTAAGTGTAGTTTGTGTTCCGCGCTGCATCTTCTTTCGATTCTCTGCTATCTTCGCTATCTTCGCCATCCCTGGACACGTGTTTCGGGGTATTTATCCCTCATCAGCAGGGATTAGGCCGTGTTCTGTGGTTGCCGGTGGCTGCCAAATATTACCAGGTTTAGTACCACTCAGGCGCGCAGGTGCGGGGTCCCAGGCTCGTCAGCCAACTGCTGGAGGGAGCTTTAACATTACAATTGGGGGTGGGGTCGCACACTACTCACACACCAGCGGGATCACTCTTAAGGACTGTGGTAATTGTAGTTTGTGTTCAGCGCTGCATCTTCTTTCGATTCTCTGCTGTCTTCGCTATCTTCGCCATCCCTGGACACGTGTTTCGGGGTATTTACCCCTCATCAGCAGGGATTAGGCTGTGTTCTGGGGTTGCAGGTGGCTGCCAAATATTGCCAGGTTTACTACCACTCAGGCGCGCAGGTGCGGGGTCCCAGACTCGTCAGCCAACTGCTTGAGGGAGCTTCAACATTACAATTGGGGGTGGGGTCGCACACTACTCCCACACCAGCGGGATCACCCCTAAGGACTGTGGTAAGTGTAGTTCGTGTTCCGCGATGCATCTTCTTTCGATTCTCTGCTATCTTCGCTATCTTCGCCATCCCTGGACACGTATTTCGGGGTATTTACCCCTTATCAGCAGGGATTAGGCCGTGTTCTGGGGTTGCCGGTGGCTGCCAAATATTGCCAGGTTTACTACCACTCAGGCGCGCAGGTGCGGGGTCCCAGGCTCGTCAGCCAACTGCTCGAGGGAGCTTTAACATTACAATTGGGGGTGGGGTCGCACACTACTCACACACCAATGGGATCACCCCTAAGGACTGTGGTAAGTGTAGTTCGTGTTCCGCGATGCATCTTCTTTCGATTCTCTGCTATCTTCATTATCTTTGCCATCCCTGGACACGTGTTTCGGGGTATTTACCCCTCATCAGCAGGGATTAGGCCGTGTTCTGGGGTTGCTGGTGGCTGCCAAATATTTCCAGGTTTAGTACCACTCAGGCGCGCAGGTGCGGGGTCCCAGGCTCGTCAGCCAACTGCTCGAGGGAGCTTTAACATTACAATTGGGGGTGGGGTCGCACACTACTCACACACCAGCGGGATCACCCCTAAGTACTGTGGTAAGTGTAGTTTGTGTTCCGCGATGCATCTTCTTTCGATTCTCTGCTATCTTCGCTATCTTCGCCATCCCTGGACACATGTTTCGGGGTATTTACCCCTCATCAGCAGGGATTAGGCCGTGTTCTGGGGTTGCCGGTGGCTGCCAAATATTGCCTGGTTTAGAACCACTCAGGCACGCAGGTGCGGGGTCCCAGGCTCGTCAGCCAACTGCTCGAGGGAGCTTTAACATTACAATTGGGGGTGGGGTCGCACACTACTCACACACCAGCGGGATCACCCCTAAGGACTGAGGTAAGTGTAGTTCGTGTTCCGCGATGCATATTCTTTCGATTATCTGCTATCTTCGCTATCTTCGCCATCCCTGGACACGTGTTTCGGGGTATTTACCCCTCATCAGCAGGTATTAGGCCGTGTTCTGGGGTTGCCGGTGGCTGCCAAATATTGCCAGGTTTAGTACCACTCAGGCGCGCAGGTGCTGGGTCCCAGGCTCGTCAGCCAACTGCTCGAGGGAGCTTTAACATTACAATTGGGGGTGAGGTCGCACACTACTCACACACCAGCGGGATCACCCCATAGGACTGTGGCAAGTGTAGTTTGTGTTCCGCGATGCATTTTCTTTCGATTCTCTGCTATCTTTGCTATCTTCGCCATCCCTGGACACGTGTTTCGGGGTATTTACCCCTCATCGCAGGGATTAGGCCGTGTTCTGGGGTTGCCGGTGGCTGCCAAATATTGCCAGGTTTAGTACCACCCAGGCGCACAGGTGCAGAGTCCCAGGCTCGTCAGCCAACTGCTCGAGGGAGCTTTAACATTACAATTGGGGGTGGGGTCGCACACTACTCACACACCAGCGGGATCACCCCTAAGGACGGTGGTAAGTGTAGTTCGTGTTCCGCGATGCATCTTCTTTAGAATCTCTGCTATCTCCGCTATCATCGCCATCCCTGGACACGTGTTTCGGGGTATTTACCCCTCATCAGCAGGGATTAGGCCGTGTTATGGGGTTGCCGGTGGCTGCCAAATATTGCCAGGTTTAGTACCACTCAGGTGCGGGGTCCCAGGCTCGTCAGCCAACTGCTCGAGGGAGCTTTAACATTACAATTGGGGGTGGGGTCGCACACTACTCACACACCAGCGGGATCACCCCTAAGGACTGTGGTAAGTGTAGTTTGTGTTCCGGGATGCATCTTCTTTCGATTCTCTGCTATCTTCGCTATCTTCCCCATCCCTGGACACGTGTTTCGGGGTATTTACCCCTCATCAGCTGGGATTAGGCCGTGTTCTGTGGTTGCCGTGGCTGCCAAATATTGCCAGGTTTAGTACCACTCAGGCACACAGGTGTGGGGTCCCAGGCTCGTCAGCCAACTGCTCGAGGGAGCTTTAACATTACAATTCGGGGTGGGGTCGCACACTACTCACACACCAGCGGGATCACCCCTAAGGACTGTGATAAGTGTAGTTTGTGTTCCGCGATGCATCTTCTTTCGATTCTCTGCTATCTTCGCTATCTTCGCCATCCCTGGACACGTGTTTCGGGGTATTTACCCCTCATCAGCAGGTATTAGGCCGTGTTCTGGGGTTGCCGGTGGCTGCCAAATATTTCCAGGTTTAGTACCACTCAGGCGCGCAGGTGCTGGGTCCCAGGCTCGTCAGCCAACTACTCGAGGGAGCTTTAATATTACAATTGGGGGTGGGGTCGCACACTACTCACACACCAGCGGGATCACCCCTAAGGACTGTTGAAAGTGTAGTTTGTGTTCCGCGATGCATCTTCTTTCGATTCTCTGCTATTTTTGCAATCTTCGCCATCCCTGGACACGTGTTTCGGGGTATTTACCCCTCATCAGCAGGGATTAGGCCGTGTTCTGGGGTTGCCGGTGGCTGCCAAATATTGCCAGGTTTAGTACCACTCAGGCGCGCAGGTGCAGGGTCCCAGGCTCGTCAGCCAACTGCTCGAGGGAGCTTTAACATTACAATTGGGGGTGGGGTCGCACACTACTCAAACACCAGCAGGATCACTCCTAAGGACTGTGGTAAGTGTAGTTCGTGTTCCGCGATGCATCTTTTTACGATTCTCTGCTATCTTCGCTATCTTCGCCATCCCTGGACACGTGTTTCGGGGTATTTACCCCTCATCGTAGGGATTAGGCCGTGTTCTAGGGTTGCCGGTGGCTGCCAAATATTGCCAGGTTTAGTACCACTCAGGCGCGCAGGTGCAGGGTCCCAGGCTCGTCAGCCAACTGCTCGAGGGAGCTTTAACATTACAATTGGGGGTAGGGTGGCACACTACTCACACACCAGCGGGATCTCCCCTAAGGACTGTGGTAAGTGTAGTTTGTGTTCCGCGCTGCATCTTCTTTCGATTCTCTGCTATCTTCGCTATCTTCGCCATCCCTGGACACGTGTTTCGGGGTATTTACCCCTCATCGGCAGGGATTAGGCCGTGTTCTAGGGTTGCCGGTGGCTGCCAAATATTGCCAGGTTTAGTACCACTCAGGCGCGCAGGTGCAGGGTCCCAGGCTCGTCAGCCAACTGCTCGAGGGAGCTTTAACATTCCAATTGGGGGTAGGATGGCACACTACTCACACACCAGCGGGATCACCCCTAAGGACTGTTGTAAATGTAGTTCGTGTTCCGCGCTGCATCTTCTTTCGATTCTCTGCTATCTTCGCTATCTTCGCCATCCCTGGAAGTGTGTTTCGAGGTATTTACCCCTCATCAGCAGGGATTAGGCCGTGTTCTGGGGTTGCCGGTGGCTGCCAAATATTGCCAGGTTTAGTACCACTCAGGCGCGCAGGTGTGGGGTCCCAGGCTCGTCAGCCAACTGCTCGAGGGAGCTTTAACATTACAATTGGGGGTGGGGTCGCACACTACTCACACACCAGCGGGAACACCCCTAAGGACTGTGGTAAGTGTAGTTCGTGTTCCGCGTTGCATCTTCTTTCGATTCTCTGCTATCTTCGCCATCCCTGGTACGTGTTTCGGGGTATTTACCCCTCATCAGCAGGGATTAGGCCGTGTTCTGGGTTTGCCGGTGGCTGCCAAATATTTCCAGGTTTAGTATAACCCTGGGCGAAGAACTATGCTCCGTTCGCGGAGCTTGCGGAGTTTCGGCAACTCCGCGTTCCGCGGAGAACGCGTAGCTGTCGATTACTCCGCGATCCGGTGCGTAGCGTAGTTCTCACGTGTTGAATAACATTATCGCGTGCGCGGCAATGGCTTACCTTGGTTCTGCGTTCGCTTTTTCCCGGTCGCGTGTGCCACCATGTTTGTAAACCCTCCCGCACAATCCCGTGCGACTGTGCGAACGCGATAACGTCATTTGGATGCGCGATAGCGTCATAAGGACGCGCGAGGATGCTTGTTGGTAAGATCAAGTTGCCGAACACGCAGAAACTGCAATCTTGCACAGAATAACTCGCGAGCATGTTAAAACCATAATAAATTACCATTTTGGTTAGCAAAAAAAGTGAAAAACCCCTTAAAGTTGTACCTTTGGCTGTATTTTTTGGGGGGTAGGAGTCCTCTTTTTGTTTCTACTCTTTTTTTGAAGAGTAAGGAGGAAGGGCCCTTGAGTTTACAACTTCCTGTTCCTGTCCACCAGGCTCCTCCCAGTGCTTTGTCCATGTGGTGCTCACTTTCATTTGGATTTTAAGCTGGAAGGATCACTTTCTGTGTGTGTTGGCTGCATTACTGCTTTTTCTTGGATTTATTGAGGACTTTTGGATTTGGAATTCTCTTTTTCAAGTAAGTTTGAGTAATGTATGAGTGAGTATGATGTAGACTTGTGTTTGTTTGATTTGAGATTTTTTTTAACTACAGTATTCAATCCTGGATTTAAATTATTGATGGAGGCCTGTACTTTTATGAGGTCCCAACTTGTAGTTTTTTTTTAATTTCATCTAGGCTACATAGAGAGGTACCCATGGGTCCAATCATGTTTCTGTTGTTTGTGTTTAAATGTTTATTCCAGTTTGTAAACAAACATCATGGATGGCATTGGATTATGTTCATTATGCAATAGCAATGTCTGTTGTGGAATTTCTGTTTGTGGAATTTAAAATGTTTCTAATTTTTAAGCCAATATCTGACCCTAGTACCCCATGTAGTTAGTGTGTAGGCATGCTTGAGTTCATTGTATTAACTTTCTGTGGTTGGCCTGGCCATGTGTTGGCGGCCATTTTATGTTTCCAGCCACTTTGCTCTTGCCATAGGCCTCCAACCTTGTGGCCTACTCTGGCAGTAGGCCATAGGTACTACTCATAGGGTCATGAAAGTTAACCAACTGTTTTTGTGGTGTACCCTTAATGTGAAAATCATGGATGGCTTGGATTGATATAGAAAATCTTATTTTTATGTGTGGGGTATTTCTGGTTTTGGGTGTGTTTAAATACTCTGTCAATTTCTGCCATTAGGTAACCCAAGGAATACAGCTTGGGTAGTTTTGGTAACTTCGCACAGTGTGAGATTGTGAACTTACATTTTTTGTCTTGTTCGCGCACTCAATGTACTTGCTCGGGAACGCGAAAACGACTTTTTATTCCATTCGCGCTGCCGAACATGCCGATTTAGCATTCTCGCGGACAATATGTCCCGAGTTGCATAAAAGTTTCTCGAAAATGTTGCAGGTGTTTCTTGTGCACCCAAAAAGTCCTCATTTATGTTATGTTGTCATTTGGTTGTAGTTTTCTCTTTTTGGAGCATGGACCACTTCCATTTTCTGTCCTCTATGTAACGATTTCTTTTTTTTTTGGGTGGGGTGACCAATTTGGGCGGTGGTGTGGTGTGTCCATTTTGTGAAGCAAAGCATTGTCCCTTTGCCATAGGCATTATTGTCTGTCTTCTCTTTCTTGTCATGTTGTTGTTGGTGGCCAGGCCATGTGGTGGCGGCCATTTTGTGTATGCTTCCTTTGTGATTTTGCCATGTTGTTGTTGGTGGCCAGGCCATGTGGTGGAGGCCATTTTGTGTATACATTAAAGTTGTCCATGTTGTTGTTGGTGGCCAGGCCCTATGGTGGCGGTCATTTTGTGTATGCTTCCTTTGTGATTTATTTTGCCATGTTGTTGTTGGTGGCCAGGCCATGTGGTGGAGGCCATTTTGTGTATACATCCTTTGTGATTTTGCCATGTTGTTGTTGGTGCCAGGCCCTATGGTGGCGGCCATTTTGTGTGTCCTTCCTTTGTGCTTTTGCCATAGGCATCCAAGGTTTTTGACTATTGTATTGTGGCAGTAGGGCAGAGTTACTACTACTCATAGCCATAGGTGCATTAAAGTTAATCAACTCTTGACGCGACATTACATTTTTTGTCTTGTTCGCGCGCTCAATGTACTTGCTCGGGAACGCGAAAACGACGTTTTCTTCTATTCGCGCTGCCGAACACGCCGATTTTGCATTCTCGCGGACAATATGTCCCGAGTTGCATAAAAGTTTCTCGAAAATGTTGCAGGTGTTTCTTGTGCACCCAAAAAAACAGAAGTTGTCATTTGGTTGTAGTTTTTGGAGCCTGGAACAATTACTGTGTCTGTCTTCTTGTTTGTGGGTGGGCTGACCACGTGGGCAGCGGTGCGGCTACTTTGTGAAACAAAACAAAGCATTGTCCCTTTCCCATAGGCATTTATTGTCTGTCTTCTTTTTTCTCTTACTTTTCATGTTGCTGGTGGTGGCTAGGCCATGTGGTGGCGGCCATTTTGTAGGTACTTTCTTTGTGCATTTATCATTGGACTCCCAGCTTTCTGTCTGATCTCACAGTAGGCCAGAGTCCCAGAGGTAGTAGTTAGCGGGGGTGCTGCCTTTATGTAGCTGTTTTAGTTCGGTGTATGCAATTAACATCATTAGGGCATGTGTGTGTATGGCATTGCATTCAACAATGTGTTGTCTGGGCAGGGGTTTGTTTGTATGTGTTTTTGCGGTGTTAGGTTTACAACCTCTGTCTTAGCCATGGGCTATTTATTCCTTGCACATTAACCTGTCATGTGCAGCAGGCATCCTCCTTTTTCTGTCCATATTGGTATATATAGGCCTGCTTGACTTTATTGGTTCTTTCTGGACTTCATGTGGCCTTTGAGCTGTGGTGCTGCTGGACTGGTATTATCTTCTGTTTTGTCTTTTATACATTGGCCTGTGTGTCTTTCAATTGTTCATGTTGCCTTACTGCTTGTTTGACTGATGTTGTTCTGCCTTCTTTACTTGTAGGTGCACAAAAAAAGACTGAGGAGGTGCTGGTTGTTTTTTCATCCATCGCTCGTTCTACTGCCAGACGGACGTCCTTCAGTTGTACGCCACGTGTGGTGTGTGACTCATCTGACCAGACATCTCTGCAATTTGTGCTGCTGTGAGCTGACTGACATCAGAAGAAGATGGGCCCTAAGAAAGCTACCAGGTCCTCCACCACAAAGAAAGTTGCTGAGAAGAAGGAACAGCAGAAGGAAGTGTCACTTAAGTCTGGTATGGACCCCAAAACCTTTTTTGGCACCCCAAAAGGTACGCCTGCAGCAGCGGTGTCTGGGGCGCAAGCTGGGACCAGCACATCTGCATTAGTGGGGGCAAGCCAGCATCCCAGGGCCAAGCACATGATGAGGGTCGAAGAGGTAGCCAGCCTTCTGCTTGCGAGCAGTGATACTGAGCCAGAACTAAACTTATCGCTGTCTCAAAGTAGTACACAATCCACGCAAGATGGAAGTGCTCAACAACCACCGCCAGCAGTAGATGTTCAACAACCACAACCACCGCCCGCAATAGGAGTTGTTCACCCACAACCACTTCCCGCAACAGTTGTTGAACAACCACAACCACCGCCCGCAACAGTTGTTGTTGAAAAACCCCAGCCCGCAATAGTACTTCCTCAAGAACAACAACCACCATCTCCGCACCAAATAGTAGTAGTTGTTCCTCCCGAAGTCGGGGCAGTTCAGGAAGTAGAGCCTCCTTCCGAGCAAGAAGAAGAGGAAGCCACTTCTGTAGGTGATCTATTTCCTTTGAATTCACCAAGGGAAATGAGGGTTAGTGGTGCATCGAGTTCTTCGCAAAGCATCCCTTCCGATGACCTTGATACGGATTGGCAGCCACAACTATCTGCGCATTCAAAGGAGAGACATCCCAAGAAGACCATGCTAGGAAAAAGGAAGTTTCCAGGCAGGCTTGAACTTATGGAGGTCGATGTAGGTGAGCAGGATACTGCTGGTGATAAAGACGGGTCTGACACTGTCATCATCACAAGCGTTATTCCTGGTGCAGAGGATGTAGAGACCAACATTTTCACCCTATCCAGAAATGCTGCAATGACTGATGAGCAGGTACCACGCATAACTCCTACACACTCAACACCCAAAGTAACACCAGCTCCAATTTTTTCATCAGCGAAGGCCCGGCAGCATCCGACATCCAGCAGAAGCGCCACTTCAACAGAAGGAGGTAGTGGCAGTACTAGGACTGAGCTGTCCCATAGTGAAATTCCACAATCCTCCAGTCCATCCGGCATTGGCAGTGGGTCCTCCTCTTCCTATGGCAGGAGACAAAAGTTTACCTCCCCAGTGTGGGACTTCTTTACGGTTCACCCAGTTCAGGAGAACATTGCTGTATGCACCATTTGTCATGTCAATGTTAGTCGTGGTAAGCTTGGTACAAACTATGGGACTGGAGGCCAAACGACCCATTTGAAAAAAACACACTTGATCAGGTGGGAGAACCACCTTGCAAGCTTAAAAAATGTTAGCACTCGTGTTGGTGGGGATACAGTGGTACAAGGTCCACTCATGGTTGACCAGAAGGTAGAAGAAGAGGGAGACGATGACCTTCTATCTAGGAGTGGTACACAATGGACCCCTGTCGCCAGCACTGGAGTGGTAAAGTCCACATCCGCCGCATCAGCAACTTCTCAGTGGCACCAGAGTCCGCTGGAAACACCAAGGAGTGCAAAGTCTGCGATGCAAGGTGGTCCGTCTAGCATAACTCAAAGACATGCAAAGCAGCTTACCATTCCTAGCATGTTAAGGCAGGAGGGAAAGTACGAGCGGAACCACCCAGTAGCACGTTTGTACAATGCCAAACTTGCGAAAATGTTAGCACTGGACCTTCTCCCATTTTCATTTGTTGAGGCTGTTGGATTTCTGGAATTAGTGGCAACCCTCTGCCCAAAATGGAACGTTCCCAGTCGCTACTATTTTGCCCGAGTGGCTGTTCCAGCACTACACCACGACGTGCTGGAATTGATTGGGAAAGCCTTACAACAGAGTGTTGTCCATTGTATCCACCTGACAACAGACATGTGGAGCAGTTGCGATGCTACAGATTTCATGTGCATCACCGCACACTGGATCTCTTTTGCAGGTGTTAAAGACAAGTTAACTTCAGGCCTCCGTGACGTTGCTGGAATTTTTAATGATACGCGCAGACATGCAACTATAGCCATATTTGGTATGGACAAAAGTCATACTGCTGAAAACATTTTGTCTGACTTTAACGACAAGGTCTTTGAATTGCTGAAACCAAGAGGCCTTAAGATTGGTTTTGTTGCCACCGACAATGGCAGTAATGTAGTGAAGGCAATGAGAGAAGGACATTATTTCAGGGTACCCTGTTTGGCACACTGCATAAACTTAGTCGTGCAAGACTTTCTGAAAAATGAAGCCAAAGTCAGCAACATAATGGCCATCTGCAGAAGAATATGCACGCACTTTAACCATTCTTTTAAAGGACGGAAGCTGCTACGGGTCATTCAGCATGAGCATAGGTTGCCAGTCAAAGCACTGATCCAGGAGGTCCCAACACGTTGGAACTCAACTTATTTCATGCTTGAGCGTCTCTTTGAGCAGTACATCCCACTGAATGCTTATGTCATGTCAAGAAGATTAGGGGATCCTACTGTTAATCTTAAAGCCCTGACCATTGAGATGTGGCAGTGGGACCTCATTAAATGCATCACAGAGATGCTACAACCCTTTGAGGTCTTCACACGTGCAGTTAGCAGGGAGGACTGTACTATGGGCCAAGCCATCCCATTGTTGTACATGCTTGAGCAACAGGTGAAGGAGGTCTGTCAAACATACGAAGGTGACGAACAAAAAGTTGATGCATATACCTTAGCCAAGGGCTTAGGCAACCGCTTGTGTGCAAATGTAAGGCTCAACAATATTGTGTCAGGTGAACATTACATAACTGCAACAATCTTGGATCCACGGTACAAATTATTTGTCAGCAGTAGCGCAGTAATTCCATTTTCAGATGAGGATGTTGACAAGTACAAAACTTCCATAGCTGCGGAAGCTAATGAGTTAGAAACTGAACGGCTGTTACTTAAAGGCCTGCCACTGCCAGCCCAGGCCAGTCCAAGTACTCCTGACGCAAGTTCTTCACAGCATGAGAGCAGTGCGTCTGCTTTCCAGCAGGCACCAACAGTACCAAAAGCAGCACCTACACGATCTGATTCAGCAGACCCAACCAAAAGCATAACTGCTTTTTTTCTACAGAAAGGGATGGGTAAGTCCGTTGCTGTTGCAAAGGGAAAAGAGGACCAGCAACGCCGAACCCCAATGAACATTGAGCGGATGGTTCAGGCCTATCTGGATGACACAACAGAGGTGTTCATGGAGCAAAGCCCATTGGTCTATTGGTATGAAAGAAGGAGACAGTGGCCAGTGCTGAGCAGGCTGGCGATAAAGTATCTGGCTTGTCCTGTAGCCAGTGTCTCTTCTGAGCGGGTTTTCAGTGCTGCTGGTGCCATTGTCACATCGAAAAGGACTAGTCTCTCCCCCAAAAGCGTGGAGCGGCTGACAATGATAAAAATGAATCAACGCTTCATACCACCAGACTATCAAGTACGTGAATCACCGCCGGATGAAGAAAGCGAGTGCGAAGACGTCCTCACTACTGGGTTACATGACCTACTTCTGTCTGAACGCACAGAGTTTGAGGACAAGCTCCTCTTCCCTGACAACTAGGACAGGTATATTAAAGGAATGATGCAATGCATTGCATAGGATTGTTTAGCGGACTCTGAGCAAATGTGCATGGAATTAAAGTATACTAGTAACTTCAGACTCACGTGATGGGCAATTTTCCCATGTTATTTAATAATATAAATTATTTATGCACTTGTGACCCTACTACTACAGGTGCAGTCAGTACTTAATTTATCGTTCGTAGTTCATGTTCATGTTGCACAACGTACATTATTTGGTGAAACAGTCCCCCCTCCACCCCCCCCAACAAACACAAATGAACTTCAAATGTTTTCTTGTGAAAATATCTTTGTCGGATTTTTATTTTTTCATAATGATAATAGAAAAATAAAATATATAACAAATGTAACCCCCTGACCCAGAGCTGTCCCTACCCTCCCCTAACCCCAACCAAATTTCAACCTTAAATGTACACCCCAACTCCCACATCCCACCCACCAACAAAAGGATTTAAAAAGGGGCAAAAAACAGGGTCCATTTCAAAGCCGGCGGGCTTTCAGGTGTTTGTCCACCATTATCTTCACACGCTCCTCTATACCGTCCTCCAGCTTCTTCCGCTCCTCCTCCAACTTACTCGCTACCCGGCGGAGAATCTTCGCTTGGAAATCACGGCACCTACCCTTGCATGCATGTTGTTGTTGTTGTGGGGGGGCCGCCGAAGATGTAACAACGCAGCGGCGGGCGGCTGCCTGACCACGGCGACGTAGTCCTGCAGGCTTGGGGCCCGGGGCATTGGAAGAGGCAGCAGCTGCTGCCGCCGCCTCCTCCTCCTCCTCCTCGGCCTGATCCACCAGCCGGCGGTAGGCCTCTACAATTGCCTGCAGTTTCCGCTGCCGGGCCCGGACTGCCAACTCCTTCTTTGTTGGTTTTTGGGAAGGAGTAACTATAAAGAAAGAAACAGAATTGTTGTAATCCAAACTCCCCGCAAATCAAGAACACAACATTGATTCAACACATAGTGGGCGGCACAGTAGCACTAGCAAGCAAGCTGAGTACAAAAAATTGTGTTGCATCTATCTTGAACATTCTACAGCCTCTATTAATTTTTTGGACTTTTTGGCACGGCATTATGCCTGCCCTATTAGCATGGGTGTACTTCAACGGTCACACACATTAGAACGAACACCTGTCTTTTTCATATCTCCTTTTGTATTATATACTCTGATTCCGGGAAGGCGGGAACACTCTCAAACTAACATTAATTAACAGGGGGCAGCTAGTAGTACATGTCTAGTAAAGACTATAATACTTTATACCACGCAACAAACCTTATTTGGTTTGTGTTTCACCAGCAACGACCCATGCACCCAGTCGTCCCCTCCTTCCCTTGCCTTTGGGTTTGCCCAAAACACCGCTGCTGCTGAGACTATCCACTAACCACCGGTATTGGGTGTGTCTCCCAACCACGCTGGCAGCTGTGTTTTCCCCTTTACATGCTTTAACAACAACCCATGCATCCGACTGCTATCAGCCACTTGCATTACTGTAGTGGTAATGCTTAGCATGCTAATGACAAGTAAAGGTAACATCATATATTTTCCAGTAGAGTACAGTGAGAAAGTTTTCCCCTCCCACCAAGTAATGCAGATCACTATTGAATGTAACTTACCATCGCCCGCCGCTGTTGGCTCCCCCCCCACTGCTGCTGGTGTAGGTGTAGGTGCCTCTGTTCCTCCTGTCCCCGCCGGGATCGCTGAAGCTGCGCCGCTGTCCCCGTCGGCACTGGTCGATGGTAAGGGTTCTGCACCTATAAAAATAAGTACACCTTTTTAGATGGATGCACAGCCCCCTTTGTACTTGTTCACCAAGAATGGAGTTCTTCAAAACAGTTAAGTACAACGTACGTAATCAGTAGGAGTCCACATTGCATAGTACAGCAGACTCTCTACACATATTAGCATTCATTGTTATGGTATGGTACCCAAGCTCATCTCATCTGTCCTGCTACTCTAGTCCTTGGAAATTGGAAGTGAACTATGTAACCTTTGTACATCAATGTATCCAGTTTTGCGCATGTTAACTCGCAGCTTGTTGCGCAGTACGAGAAGACGCTCTGAGGCAACACATCATTGTTCAATGCATACACCTGAAGAGGTGGGAAAGTAAAAGGGCCCGTATTTAAGTTTTCTATGTGGATTGTGGAATAGAGTTTGCTTACAGGTTACAACTTCTTTTTAGCATGGCTGCATAAAACTGGCATAAATGTATTTCATACTGTCTAACGTGCACCACTTTTGTCATTAGTTTTCGGCAGATGAGAAGATTGCCTTCTACGAAGCGGACATTTCCATAGCTTACAAAAAAAGAGGAATATCTGACCAGTATACGTTGGTGAGAGGTCTCCGATAGTTGCCACATTTCCCTATTGTGCACTAGTAGCTGTACAAATGTTGATTACTTTATTCTGCCTTTTTTAACTCTGGAATTTTTCTGGTGGGCCCTTCAACGTATTTGACGGAACAACTTAAAAACATTGATGTTACTTACTTACTTCTAACAAAATAAAGCTTTTGAATGACCACTTTGACTCTGAAGTTTATTTTCAGTGTCTGTTGTCTTGGAGACTCACACGAGTGAGTGAGCAAAAGGGGGTTTCTTAGGTAACGGTTTGTGTACTAAAAGCATTCAGCATCTTGGTATTGGGGTTCAGGAGTGTGAATTGAATAATTGACCAATGACTCAAGCCATATAGGTTGTCGTTCAGTGAATTGTGCGTTCCTCAGAGTTCTGTGACTGAGGTGTAAGTAAGGTCCAACCTGCCTATCAGTACCAACATCCAATTTTCGTGTGCATACATAGTTGTGTAATATGTATATAACTCCATAGGAGATAGAATACCCACAAGACTAGTAGTGGTATACTAACGTTTACAAAAATACTAGACAAACATCATTCTGGATGCATACTTGGTTGCTGTCAATTGCCAAAGCAGACACATTACAGAGGAAAAAACAAGCACTGTTGGACTTATTGGGGACAGCAGCAGGATCCTCAGTAGAGGAGCTCTGTGTAAGTGGTGGTTCACCCGCCGACTCGGTCCCTGCATTCTGCTTGCCCCTGGGTTCTGTGGTTCATGTAAAAAATAATAAACAAAGAGAAAAACATTGAGTGCTGTGAAACATAGACATCATTGCAAAAAACACTGCTACAACATTAAAAGAAACAAACATTGATCTAAGAAATGACTACTGCCTTGCAGGATTCACTGACTGTATACTTGTAGGAAACAAATCACATGGTCCATAAACATTCTGATTGCAGATTAATAAGCAACACAGAGGCAGTAACACCTGAACAACACCACTGATTCAAGAGATTCAAGAATGGGGTAATCAATTATCTGTGAGTAGTCATTTCTTTTTCATTTTTGCCAGCAAAATGACATAGATCATAAGGAGGAGACATGCAGAAATTTTGTGGATACACGATATTGTACATTACTTGCATCATATTTTGTTCTGCTACTGACTGAATGCTACTGCTGCCAAGCCTACCACTCATTAAAGAAACGACATCAGTTCTATGTAGGGCCGGCTGAGGCAGGGGTGAGTCTAGTATCAAGGTGGTCCTCCTGGGCAGGGAGCGTAGGTAGGGGTCCCCAGGCCCAGAAGAGGAGATCGGGGCGGAGGACGGAAGACAGTGAAGAGGGGGAGTCAGTCAGGGTGTTTGGAAGTGGAACAGAGCCGGAGGCAACAAATCCATGCCAGGGGCCGCAACGCAAATATGTATCCATCCTTAGAGTATTATTAAATTAAGGATATCTATTGGTGCGGTGGCCCCTGAAGTTTGGTGCCCCTGTGCAGTTGCACAGCTTGCACATGCCTAGAGCCGGCCCTGGCTGAGGTAAGAAGAAAAAGTAACGTTAGCATTCTTTGCCAGAGGAGGATTCAATTCATGCAGAAGAGAAGGCCGTGAAAAAAATGCTACAATATGCAAACTACGTACAATTATCCATCCACCGCTATTTCACTGACGGACAAAGGAAGGACAAGACTCTATTAATAGCATTAACTAACTTCAGTTCTCTACAATAAGGAAAATCTCACATCAATAAACAGCAACAGCTAGCGCCAAGTTGAAACAACACGCAAGAGCCAGTGAAGAAGAAGAACACTGTCATACAATTACAGTAGATATACCGGAATACATCGGAAATGTAACTAGGAGCAACAGTCATCGCGTTACTTATTCAGCCAATATTTACAAAGATACAATAACAATATTTATACTACTATATATATATATATTACCTACTTGCGGTCGCCAGTAGGTATATATAGTTAGGATTTTTTCTCTATGGGATTTTTGAAAATTCTATGTCTAATAACTTTGGCGTTTGTGGGCGGAATTGGCTGAAATTTTCTGGAAAATGGAACATTTTGTTTCTGAGCAGCCCCTGGAAATTTGGGGGGGGTTCGTAAAGGGGGGGCTGAGAAAAAAGGGGGGTCCCAAAACGTGTTTTTAACATTGAGTTTTCCATAGGGCGGTTGGCCTCACTTTTAGCCCGAACGGCTGAATGGATTTGCACGAAACTTGGCAAAATTGTAGGGACTGGTAGCCCGATGTGCCTTTTGTAGGTCTCAATATATGTGCTTCAGTGGATTTTGAGAAATTAACGTTCAAAAAAAGATATATATCTGTAACAGCGGACCGGGAAGCGCTCCGGTTCGCGGACTTTTCGCGCAACGGAGCTTTGTGAAGCGAAGCTGATTGGTTCTCCGGCGTCTGTCAACATTCCAAACAGTCCGTAGCGGCCGCCATCTTGTCTCTCGGTAGGATCGAGAGACAAGAGGAGGCCAAAGCGAAGGGGCAAATGACCATAAGGGGGCATAGTAGATCCTCGCTGACCCCCTAGGTTTGATGTGGAGGTTTTAAAAGGGCCCCGCGGGGCAAAAAAAAAAAATAATAATAATAATCGAACGGCTGAATGGATTTGCACGAAACTTGGTAAAATATTAGGGACTGGTAGCCCGATGTGCCTTTGCTAGGTCTCAATATATGTGCTCCAGTGGATTTTGAGAAATTAACGTTCAAAAAAAGATATATATCTGTAACAGCGCTCCGCTTCGCGTAACGGAGGTTTGCGAAGCTGATTGGTCATTCTGTCACTGGGCTATAGTTGGGCTACATCTGGCTGATATTTGGGCTACATTTGTTTTTTTGTCTCTGGCGGCCATCTTTGGGCTACATTGGGCTACATTGGGCTTCATTGGGCTTCATTGGGCTACATTGGGCTACATTTGGGCTCCAACATATATATAGGCCAATGTAGCCCAATATATATTTTTCAAAGTTAATTTTCGTAAAAACCACTGGAGCATATATCTTGAGACATAGCAAAGGCACATCGGGCTACCAGTCCCTACAATTTTGCCAAGTTTCGTGGAAATCCATTCAGCCGTTCGAGCTAAAAGTGAGTCCAACCGCCCTATGGAAATGAAGGAAATGAATGGGTAATTTGTAATTAGCAAATAGCTCATCGCAAACTAGGAATGGTAAAGAATCGCTATTTATTCCTTAAAGTTCGCTATTTAGGAAATGCAAAAAACTTTGATGATACATATGGCGGTTCATCTCGAACAAGATAAGAAGCATAGGGATAGATTTATGATGACTGGCGCATCACCAGGGATGTGTTAGTCATTCTGTGCCGCTGTTCCGTCACCTATGGTGTGCTGCATTTACAATGCGGCGCATCATGGGGCAGAAACAGCACAGATGCATGATGTATCTGTGCCGTAAAGGTGGCGCATTGCTAGAGTTGTATCGCAAGTGTGATGAAGCTCCAGCAAGGGTCGGGGGTGCCCCTGTCGCAGGGTTTCTGTTCTCACACAGAACTGTGGACAGAGGATTGGAACCTCGGCGAATTAGGGTGCCCCAAAACTCACCTTAGTAATCAAAAACCCCTTAGTAAGCTAGGTACAGTGTCACATTGGATATAACAAACTCTCAATGTTTAGACAATCCAGAATATGAACTTATAGTACCTCAGGATACGTGGAACTCATGAACAGTCGGTCGTTATATATTTCTTAGAAACCAGAACATGGAGTTAAGAAGAACACATGTGTATTTGAAATGTTTATTTACTAATGCCGTCTTCTCAGGCGTAGTATCTTAGATAATACAAGTACACATATTATCAGTAGCAAAATTACCAGCATAGTTACTAGTACATAAAAAGCGAATGGTGACAGTATGTTAACATGCTGTAAATGAATAAGAGTTATCAACACTTGTAAGCAGCCACGGGCCGTGGAGGGAGTTACGGTGGGGCAGGGAGGCGGGGAGGGGGAGGGGCAGGGTGGAGAGGGCTCCACCCTGCCCCTCCCCCTCCCCGCCTCCCTGCCCCACCGTAACTCCCTCCACGGCCCGCGGCTGCTTATATCTCACCCTCCCTAATACACATATTATATTATTTGCTAAGAAGGTCTGTTTGTGTTGGTTTAGGGCGTGCCCATACTTTAGTGTCTTAGATTTGAAGGAATCACATCAGCATACACCAGCTCTCTCTTCATGTGAACCGCATCAACTGTTGTGTATGAGTGTTCGGCAAAGCAATATAAAACCCGCCTCATGCCCAGAATTGGCAGAAGCTGCACTTATGTTATGAGTATGAAGTCGTGCAGATCAGACCTCATAACAATTCTGTATCGTGTTGTTCTTGAAACTTCAGCACTCGCTGTACAGATATAGTTTAACAAGCAAAGCAGATAGTAGAGCAATAACATATTATTCTCATGTAAACCACGATGAACTACTAGGTTGAAAGCTAAAGCAACAACTAAGTGTTGTGTGCAGAAGTTGCAAAAAAGGAAAAATGGCGTTTAAACCGGTAATGAGCCCATGCTAACTTAACACGGTGTAAAGATATCCAGGACCTAGATGACACCTCCCCATGATCCGGAAACAAACTGAATAAGATAATAGAAGTGCCATCTCATGAGAGAAGATTGCAACTTTATATGTGGACGGTCCGCAAGGTAAAACATTAAAAACTAGGAAAATTTAATGCTAAAGAAAAATAAAACAGCCAAGTACTTTATCGAGTCTTAAGCCAATAGGCAAGCTAAATAATAAAAACTTGACAAATAAGTCAATGAATTGTCAATGAAATGCTAGTACTCAGCATATCAAACATGAAAAAGGTCTATGACATAACTGTGTATGCAAAATAAGCTGCAACAGCCTCCAATAGTAAGTCACCGTCTTCATCCGAAAAGAGTTCAGCCATCCAATTTAAAAGCGGAAAAGAACATACGTGCTCTCCCAGCACCGGATCCTCTATCACCATCAGAGGACAGCTCGGTGGGTTTTCAAGAAAGCTCTGTTCCAAGAAAGACTGTGTTGCCGCCAGTAAATTCCAGGGACCAATTAGTCCATGCATCAATGCCAGAGCCATAATCCTTTCGCCAGGACAAACCAACTCGTGAGTAATGATAGGAGTCATCAGCTGATTAAAGTCGACGTCAGGAGAAACCGGTCCGCAGAGACACAAATCAATGGCCCAATCGAAATCACAGGTCAGGCAGTGAAATACAGGCTGGACACAGGTGAAGTAGGAGAATCGAAAAGATAATCCATATGCCGTGCTTAATATCGCCAACGGCATTGTGCCATAATATTCTAGCATGCGATTGCGGAACAGTGTCAGCAGCTGCAGGGCGGGAGCTTGCACAGGAGGGACATCCATATTTAAAAATGTAAAAAAGCACAAGAGCGTCCGCTGGTAATGCAAGTAAAAATGGCAATCCACGAAGCACAGTGGAGAAAATAGAATGAAAGAAAGCAGGGATGACTCCAAAGATTTTCTCAAATGAAGTCACGAGACCACTGGTAACAACTTTAAAAAAGTGCGCCAGGGCCTTTGTGGAGGACGCGTTAAAGATAGTCCGAACCATCTTGCTGAAATGCAAAGGCGAATCAGTATTGAAAAGGGTCTGCACCTCTGTACGGGTGTTCGCTATGTGAAGCACGAAAGTTTCACGGGCCGAACTCAAGGCCACCTCTCTCTGAGACAAAAGAGCTCTTATTCTTGCCATGCCGTTGAAATCTGCTCCCAAGGTTGGTATTTGTGGCCAGATTGAAAACTCCCTATGTTCATGTGTGGGAGGAAATAGAACATTTCTGCAGCAAATAACCCGTTCACTTACTGTTACGATAAAAGGAATACTTTTAATTAACCCAGAACAATCTTCATTATTGAGCATCAAATAACTACCATTTTCCAACAACTTGAACGTGGGGATGATAGCAGGAACTGGCGTGCCTTGCAACACGCAAGCCATATTTGGTCGGTGTTTGTTGCATGAACCGTGTAACTGTATGTGCCTACACATTAGTGAATGATCTGGCGTCTCAGTGCATTCCTCTCCATTCAGATAAACTTCTTGATCATCTTTGAAACATCTGTATGTGTATGGAAGCGACCAGACCTCATGAAGAAAAGCACTACCTAAAGGTTCATAACGACCTATTGGTATATATTTCATACAATTTGAAAACTTATATAAAGCAAAAGGCAGCGTTATTAAACCGTGGATAAGGCACGTTGCCAAAAAACCCGCAATCCTCTGCTGATGATGTCACTGAGCATGTCATGAATGATGTAATATGTGACATCATCAGCAGTGGATTACGGGTAATAGTATCTCTAGTTTACTCCTCTATAGCTGTCTTTCTTTTAACATAAGTGTCTGTTTCCTTCCCTTATACTTACTGTTTTTGGTTCGCTTCCGGTTCGCGTACCGGCGAGCGAACTGGGAAGCGTACTACGAGAAATAGAGGTTGGCACAGTTCCAAATATTGTAACAATTTTTTAATAACGGGGAGGTAGTTCTGAAAAGAACTTTTTTTTTATTGTTTTTGTTGTTTTATATTTTTTTTATTATTTTTCTGAACATTTTTTTACTTTTTTGGAATTTTTCTGAACAGTTTTATATTTTTTTGGGTTTTTCTTGCAGGGGGCAATGAAAACGATTCATTGCAAAGGGCTCAACAGGAGCAACAAAACAAAAAAAAAGTATTTATTATTTGGGGCGTTTCGTACAAACTTGCATATGATAGTCAATAGCTCTGTTGATCAGAGTGATGCTTCTTTCTCCATAGCAAATGAATCCACTGCAATGTACTCAGACGTGTTTTACTTCATGAAATCTCGTTTGAATATTTGGCACCATCTCCCTGCCCTCTGGTCCCGTTACTTCCGGTACAACAGATCTTCTGGCCATAATAGGGAGATTATCTAGGTCGTTACGAAACTGTGCAGCACTGTAGTTGTTAGGATGCCACCTAGTCATATGGCGATGCATTGTGTAGTTTCCGAAACTGTATTTTTTGTCGGTCCCTCTGGACAGTCTATCTTGACATATAAGGCAAGTTACGTATCTTGCATTTACTTTTTTCTGACCTTTGGGAATTTTAAAAAATTGCCAAATGAAGTTTTCTTTCCGGTGAGACGTCCTGGGCTCCTCAGGCAAAAAGTGCCTCTCTTCGTGCTCGTCGTCCTGTTCTTCTTCTTCCTCTTCTTGCTGAATTATAACTTGAGCAGGTGGTCCACTCTTCCTTGGAGGTGGTGGAGGTGGTGGGGAAGCACCAGCTGAAGCTACTAAAGAAGCCATTGCTCACTGGTAACAAAGGGTCTTTCTCTCACAATGATGAAAGTCAGAGTGAGGAAAGAAGGAGGGATTTTCATCATTTGGGAAAAACAATAGTTCTCAACCAATGAAAAGTGTTCATTTTAGATTATATGACCTAGTCTTACATCATTAGGAAACCAAAAGTGAAATGAACCAATGAAAAGTGTTATTACCAAGTCACATGACCTGCTGTGTTTACGTTAAGCGCTTTGCAGGGCCTCCCGCTTTGCTTCCAGAAACCTGTGCTTTGCGACTCGGTAAGCGTACCAGTTCGCTAACGTAGCACGTCATATGACGTATCACGCGACAACGTGAAACGTCATGCGGACGGGAGGCGTCACGATGTTGTTTTCTAACGCGGCAGTTGCGGTAAAGAAACGTTTACCGGCTCGCGGTCTATTTCGCGGCATCAAGGTCAGCTAACGGGAAGCTTCCCGATTCGCGAAGCGGGAACGAAGAAAAAAAAATATTTAAATTTTTTTTATTAACAAACATATAAAATATATTTTTGGATTTAAAGAAGAATACATTTTACAGCTACAGATATTAGCTGTTAAAAAACCAATGAAATTCACTGAAAAAACCATAGGTTATAGACCATATATAGTTAGGAATTAGCATTTACAAAACCTTGAAAATTCACTGAAAAAACCATAGGTTATAGACCATATATAGTTAGGAATTAGCATTTAGAAAACCTTATTTTACTCACACAAAACCATTGAAATTCCATATATAGTTAGTTGCACTAACTATATATCGCGCACCCGCAATCCACTGCTGATGATGTCACATATTACATCATTCATGACATGGTCAGTGACATCACTGATGACATCTCAAATGACATCACTGATGACATCACTGATGACATCTCATTTGACATCAATGACCACATCACTGATGATATCATTCATGTGACAATACAATGCATCTCCTCACATTTTAATATAACCTCTGTTTCACCCAGTGTTAAATACAGAGTATAATTTTTGAAACCATTGACACACCAATACTAGTTACTACATACACACTCACTTATTCCTATGTCTACACACACATTCACTCATTCAGCCATACAATCATTCATACATACAATCACTCATCTTTACAACACTATCATATGCACTCATACACCTATACAGACACTCACAGTCTGCCACTCATCCATGGAGTTACTCACACACCTAGTCAGTCCTGTAAAGAATCAATGACACTTCCATTTTCTTGTCTATACAGTTAAACATAGAGCACCTTACATTTTCAAACATATACTAACACACACTTACCTTCTTATACAATCATTGATACAAGTACACATTGATCTGCACAGAGTCACACACCTCCCAGCCAGCCACACACACACTCAGTCTCCCATACAAATACTTGGACAATCAATCAGTAACCCATATAGTTAATCATATAGCTACTGATCAACACATGCAGCAGTTTACAGAACAACAGACATAATGATGCACAAATTAAGACAGTTTAGTCACTAACCCATGCACTCAGTGAGACACATTTAATCACTCACTCATACATTCAGTCATGCACCTACTAAATCCTTTGTCCAGACACTTATACTTCCACTCATTCTTCAATATGTAAGACACATTTTAACTTTACAGAAACATACAGTCACTGGATGTTGTCATCAGTGATGTCATCAGTGATGTCATCAGTGATGTCATTTGAGATGTCATCAGTGATGTCATCAGTGATGTCACTGACCATGTCATGAATGATGTAATATGTGACATCATCAGCAGTGGATTGCGGGTGCGCGATATATAGTTAGTGCAACTAACTATATATGGAATTTCAATGGTTTTGTGTGAGTAAAATAAGGTTTTGTAAATGCTAATTCCTAACTATATATGGTCTATAACCTATGGTTTTTTCAGTGAATTTTCAAGGTTTTGTAAATGCTAATTCCTAACTATATATGGTCTATAACCTATGGTTTTTTCAGTGAATATATATATATATATATATATATATAACTATATATATATAATATATATATATATATATATATATATATATATATATTATATATATACACACTTTATTTTTGGGGTAGCCACTCACCAAGACCCACAACCTCCACACCAAGCAGGTCCAACAGGTCCTGCTCCCGGTCCAAAATGTCGGCCCAGCGGTGGGACAGCTGATGGTGGGTACGCCGGATCCCGGAGCAGCGGAAGACTGCACGGCGCACCTTCGCCCACCGCCGGAGACGCTCTTCGATGCGCTGGTAGCCGGAGCCGGGCCTGCCGCCTGCTGCCAAAGTCAAGGGGAGGTGGCGCTGGATAAAAAAGACCAGGGCGGCCACCTCCTCCTCCCCAAAAAGTTGGCGGGCGTCACTCCTGCGGGGCGCATTCGGCCGCAAGGCAGCCGGGTTTTTTTCGGCACAGCCGCCTTGCCCTTTGAGCCGCCGATGCTGCTGGCACCCTTCACCATGGTTCTGGGTGGAGGGGAGAAGGAAAGTTGAAGACAAAAAGGTAGGGGAAGGAAGAAGCAAGGTAAAAGAAGGAAGTAATATAAAACAAGAGAAAAGTAGCAAAAAAAGTTGTAAAAGTAAAAATAAAATGAGAAATATAAACCTAGGCACAGAGAGAAATAGGTAATAAGTAAAGAAAGTTAGAAAAACTGAGTGAAAAGACCAGGATGGAAGAGATAGGAGTGAGATGCTAAAGTAGGCCCAAAACCATAGCCAGAGTGTGAAATCGAAGATGGCTCTGCCCGTCGCGACCGCCGCGGTAAGTTCGCGCGATATTTGACGCGATCACGCACTTTGGCAGTGCGAACGAGAAGATGAGTTCCCGAACATGTCTAACACAACGCGAACACGTTACTTGTGACCCGGAACCGGAAAGAAGGGAACGCAAGCGGGCGGGACAAACCTCTTTGAGTAACTTAGCGCGCTAGCTATCTCGAGCATGCAGGCAGCGCCCCGAACACGCGCACCGCGCTCCCGAAGACGAAAAACGGCGCGCGAACGGGTCTAGCAAGCTACTACGCATGTCCGCGGAGCTACGTGTAGCTCGCGGAGTGCAAGTGCGTCTTCGCGTAGCGTCGCGGAGTGCGGCTACGCGAACTACGCCCATCTGGTTGCAGGGTCAAAGGGCTACAAAACTGTGCCCTAATGCAAGCCTTCTACTGCGTCCAGGGAGGCCCAGGTCACGCCCAGCTGTTCAGACTCTTAGCCACAATACTAACCCTTGTTAAATAGTCCAAGTTAACCATTGACTAAATCCTAGGCCAGCCTCTGAGCTTGAGCGCCATGTTGAATGGCCCCTTGGCCACTCTATAGGTGCAGTGCAGCAACAAGAAGAGAGTTTCATCTAAATGGTGTCCTAGTAAGTTCATATGGGTCATAGAGGCCTTAATGCTTTCCCCAATGGGGAACTCGATATATTTAGGAGGTCGCCTCCACCTTCAATGCACTATTACTTGTGTGTGCAAAAGATGAAATCCTTCCAACACAAGTCCAGTTTACTACACACCCAAAAGCTCTGGCGCAGAATCCCTGCACGATCACGATCCACACACATGACGTTTAGGTGATGTTGCCTACCTTCAGGGCACGTAGTTTGTAACATCGTGCAGTTGGCCCGTTCCCCTAAGCATGAAGGTTTGAGGGTGGATAGCCCCGCATTGTGCTGGCAGAAATATGGAGGAGCTGGAGTGCTCCAGTACCGCGCCGCAGCCAGCCGCCACACCGGGTGAGTGGGGGATTCTTCATTTGTGCCGATGAAGGCACAGTGCCAATGTTTATTTACTGTGCGGGCCTGCAAGGGCCGCTCCAACGATGGGGTGAGTTTTCAAAAAAGTGAAAGGGAAACTGCATGCTGCATGCTGACTTGCCTCCCAAGGGGGACAGGAGATGTGCACGGCGCGTTCACATTTCCAGTCCATCCTGCGCGTGCCCAACTCCTGTCTCCCTTGAGAGGCAAGTCAGCGACAATAGATCTCGCTGGTGACAGCGCTTTCACGCTGCGTCGCCAGGCGAGACCTAAATATGGTTATGCTCCCAAGACTCCAATATTATTTCACAATCTGCCCATAGTAATAGTACCAAAAAACATCTTCAAGACCTTGAGCATGCTGCTTTTAGAATAAATATAGGGTGGGGGCCGCAGGGAAGTGGGGCTCTTAAAAATTCAGCTGAGTACTAACCAGGGAGGCTTGGGTGTCCCCGACCTTAGGCACACTGCTATGCGAGTCAACTTCAATGGCTATCATACTGGACTGCAGGTCATAACCTCCATGAGACAGGGATGACGCAACAGACACCAGAGCAGAGGACCCTCCATACCCTGTTATTGCGGCTCCCCCTTTGCTGAAAACAGCCCTCATGTATAAAAAAAAAAACAATACACTAAGAGGTTACTCCCCTACGCCCCTAATGTTCAATTGTTAGGGATCCCCTCACAAACAAGAGTAATAAAAACTAGAGGCATCTCCAGGTGGACATGAGATGGTGTGAACACGGTTTGGATGCTGTTCGCTGACAGTGCTTTATTAGTCCATGAGAACTTTGTTAGAAAGCAAGGGGAACCAAATTCCCTTTACATTCTACGTGCGAGCATCAGTAGGTACATTAGACAGAACTGTGCACCAGATAGCAGAGAGCCCCCACACACAATTTAGTACATACATTATACCTTATGGGCAATGGAAGGCATTTAACCCTATGGCTGTACAAGGGAATTCACTCCCACACAGCAGTTTCACTGGCGGCGCTCAGAGAAAAGTGGAGCACTGTTATAGGTAAAGAAACAATTGCCAAAGAATGGGACATCATATTAGAATACCCCAAAAAAGTATCCTGCAATGCCAAATTAAAACTTATTCAACACATGGTGTCACATAGGGCCTAGCTTACACCGCACCGATTAAAAAAAGATGTACCCGGAGGTGGGAGATCACTGTCCCCAATGCTTTGCACAGACTGCTGATCTGCTACATATATTATGGGCTTGTCCTCAATTGGTCCCCTTCTGAGCAAATGTGATGAAGGTGTAAGGAACTGTTACGAACATAATAGGGGGAGACACACCATAGAATACTGTATACTAGGATTGCGCCGTAAACGCAGAAAACAAACAGTGCAACCCGATTTACGAACTTAGCCCTCATATTGGAAAAACCCTCAATTACTAGGAGGTGGAAATCCGCATTGCTCCCTGCAATGCTCACTTGGCATGGAGAATTAGTCAGATGGGGAAGGGCCGAAAGCATGGCAATAAGGAGGGAGGAAACCAGGGGATTAAGAAAGACCCCTATTTCACTAGAATGGGACGCAGTGCGTGAACTCTTTATATCTTCTGAAGCTTCATTACATTGAGACGCTGTAGTTTAGATACTCACCAACCAATACAAAACGTAGAAAACTAAAAACAGATCCCCACCAGACATTAACAAACCAGATACACGCACAGCTTTAAACTGATTAATTGGAAATATACATACGAACAGGGACTAAACCAATTATTTATCGGCTCATGGGAGGACAGGAGGGAATCTAGGGAAGGGAGGGTGTGGGAATATTTATGTTGTAAGTTGTAGGAAGGCGGGGTATGTTAAGTTGATGTAGAATGAATGAATATATCAGTGACTCCAGCACTGCTACTACGAGTTACAACACGGTCACTGCATCTTCTACGGTGGTAACACCTCTTTACAGAATATAAGTAAGTTGTAATGATCGCCCTCTGATTACAGTAGGAAACTCTGTTGGGTCTCATGTTTCTTTAATGGATGTGTATTTATTTATAGGTGTAGCACATGCCACCATGACTGATGTTCCATCCTGGAAAGGTGGCATGTGAAATGCTTGAGGGTCAGTTACTGTATGCTGTCCTTCTGGCCGGTCGTTTTAGTGGATGTATCTTATCTACAATAAAGAAGATAATTACAATTGTATTCAGCATCTTCTTTTCATTGGCGACGATTGGGAGATCTACCCTGGACCGGCACAGAATTTACTTAAAAGGTTATTCACCTTTGGCAGCATTTACATTTTCTCCGGAGTTTAAATGAACTCGAAGCTGGGTAAGAATTTTCATGTTGGATCGCTACGTGATTTATTAACCTAGCAAGGATAATTTTAATTTGGTTATAGCTGGGTGTTTGCAGCCAAGCGTGGAGAAAAAATGTCTTTTCAATAACTCGTGACCAACTTCTGTTAATCCTGACGGAATCGTGCCTGTTTATCTTACATGCGTGAAGAAGGAAGTTGTGTTTCTAATTGAAACGGATTGACTCAAGCGTGAAGGAAGTTGTTTCTAATTAAAAGTCAACAGTGTACTTGGATTTATTTTTCTGACAGCGTTATGGATAATTAACTCTCAAGTGGAATTACATTGCCTTTGCGTACCTGACTGAATGACTAAGTGTTTTTCATCTTACTAACATGCCATTACTGTTTCAAGTCAAGCATTAACTGTTTCAACTATTGAAACTAAATAGTAAAGGCATTTCAGTTTTACAGCACTTTCAATGTCAAGAGAATAAACTGCACGTTCATATTCTCTGTCAAGCCTGTGGGCCATTGCGATTACCTTCAAAAGGAAACTCTGCACGAGAGGGCTGTCAAACGTGTTGCTCATTGCGATTGTCTTCAAGAGTAAACTCCGCACCTGAAGCTCGTCCAGCATGTTGCCATTGCTATTACCCTCAAAAGTAAACACTGCGCGTGAAGGCCAACGCGCTCATCTCAGATGTGAGCACAGAGGCGTGTGCATTTCTTTTTCTCCGTCAGGCGTGTAGACCATCGCGCTCATCTTCAAAAGTAAACACAGCCTTTGTCCCTGCAGCGCTGCAGCGCTATTACGTCAGACCTTTGTTTGTATTGTTTCCAAGCAACGTCTTTTCCTTGATTACTAATTTATGCGTTTCAAGCCTCGTTTTGGCATTTCGAGATCGAGATTTCTTGTTGGTTTCTAAACAGCTGTATTTAACTCACGGAACACGGAACAAAGCAGTTTTCTCATTGGCGTTTCATTCATTCTCAAGTTTTTGGCAATTCTGTTCTCTTTCTGAGGATTAACTGAATTATTTTATGTATTTTATTTATATCGTTTTGAGATGGTTTAATTAATTATTCTTTACAATTTTGCACAATATATTTATATTGTATTATTTACTATATTTTGCATTAACCATTTTCTTTCAACAGGAATTGTGCACATTCTCAAGATTTGTTTCATCTTTTAAGTTTATGTTAATTAATTGCCATAATGCAACAATCTGTTTTACCACCTCCTCCATTTCTTTCTACTCCTGGAAATCCTCCTCTTGAGTGGGAATTATAGTTTGAAGGTTTTGAAGCTTATCTTGGAGCCATTGAAGCAGATAAATTTACTCAAAAGAAAAAATTTGCATTACTACGTCATTCTTTAGATACTGAGGGAAGGAAGGTATTAAAACATCTTCCTCCTTCTGTTGTTATGGGTGAGGGTGACGCTATTGATGAATATGCTTCAGCTTTAAAAGTATTAGATCTTAGATTTAAAAAGAAGCGTAGCATCATTATGGAGAGACGTACATTTTATATGAGAAAACAGTTACCTGGTGAATCTATTGAAACGTTTGTGATTGACTTAAGAGTTTTAGCTGCTACATGCGACTACAAAACTTGTCATGATGAAATGTTAAGAGATCAAATTGTTGAAAAAACTAATAGCAAAAAAATACAAGAAAAGTTGCTAATTACTTAGGATCTCACTTTAGACAAAGCTTTAGAAATATCGAGTCTACTGCTGAATATATGGAGCAAATGGCTTTAGACACTAAGGGCCATATGTATGAAGCTAATTTTCAGTCGCAAACGCTGTAAATCGGTAATAATAGCGTTTGCAAATGAAAATTAGCAATTCCCAATGTATAAAGCCAAAATTGATCGCAAATCAAGGAATCGCTAATATACCGATTTCCAAAATTTGCGAGAGCCAGAAATTTGCGAAATCCATAGCGATTCCCAAATCTGCGATTATCCCAGTTTGCGATATTCGCAAATCGGGAAATCGCAAATAAGGATTCTCAACGGTATGTATCAACAATTTGCAAATTGCGAATACACGAAATTCGCTTTTTTAGAAATCGCAATTACCACCAAGTGGGAGCAGGTGGTAACCAGGTGCAAAGTATTTAAGGAAGCCCACAATGCAACACACGCGTTTCCACAATGTCTGGGCTCTACGTGATAGCGAGGAGGCGAAGAGTGAGAGCTGTGGCGCAGAGGAGGAGACGGCAGGAGAGGATATTCTGTTCGCGCATCACCATCTACCAGCGCACTGAGGAGAACATCTGCACCCACTACAGACTGGAGGAAGAGAGCATATTGGAATTAATTGAAGAACTCAGACCCTATCTAGAACACCCCACACGCAGGACACAAGCAAAACCCACACACATCCAGGTCCTGTGTTCACTACACCTGCTGGCCTCAGGTAGTTCTCAGGGGGTTATAGCCACAGCAGGAGGGGTGTCACAAAGTGCCCTGTTGCACTTTTTCCATGCGTTCCTCGATGCCATGACACAGAGGATGCAACACCACATACACTTCCCCAGCACCCCACAGGAATTAGAACAGACCAAGCAGGACTTTTACAACATCGCCCAATTCCCCCACATCATAGGATGCATAGATGGGACACATGTTGCAATATCCCCCCCTCAAACAATGAGTACATATTCAGGAACCGGAAATGCTACCACTCACTTAATATACAGGTGGTGTGTGATGCCAAAAACATCATCACTGACATAGTGGCAAAGTATCCGGGAAGCACACATGACGCGTTTATCTTCCGTCACCGTGGGCTATACCGTAAACTCTCAAGAGGTGATTTTGGCGAGGGATACCTACTAGGTAAATGCTCTCATACATAGGGCACATTGCAACTGACTAGCATGTGCATTCCAGTGACTAACCGTTTACATTTCCAACCACAGGTGACAGTGCTTATGCAGTCCGGGATTTCATCTTGACACCCTACCTCAATCCTGCTAATGCTGGGGAGCGGCGCTACAACCGGGCACACATTTCAACAAGAGGCACCATTGAGAGAACCTTTGGCAAATTGAAGAGCAGATTCCGGTGCATACACAAAAGTGGAGGAGCACTCCAATACAGCCCCGAAACTTGCTGGAAAATTGTTGTAGCATGTGCCATGCTGCACAATATCGCTACCAGGAAAGGCACACCAGTGGAGTTGAGCAAATCTGAATCCTCTGACGTGGAGGGGCCTGGACCTGGACACATGGCAGCTGGTGTAGCTGGTGCTGCAGCTGGGCGCCAGAGGCGTGATGATATTACGCGCAACTACTTCTAGGTGAGAAATAATGACACACTGACAACTACAATCTGTGCAACTGTGTTTTAATAGCTACAGCAACAATGGCACACATCCTTATAGGCAAGTACATACACTCCCAATTTAATGCACATGTTTAATTCACAGTGCAACTATGTAACTGGAGTGACTGTAAAGTCAACACTGTAGTTGTCCATATGTGGCCCCTGCTAATCATTGATATTTGGCTGCACATTCTAATGGCATGTAGCAGGCCTATTGATCCTGCCACTACGGCGCCTCTCTACGGTGGGTGGTGGGGTGGTGGAGCTCCGCACTGACTGGGAGTCCTCCTCACTTGGAGTCAGTACTCCAGGGCCTGTGATACGTAGGGCACGCAGTTCATCCAGAGCAGATGTGGACTGCACAACGACAGTGGCGAAGTCCTGTATGCCGTGTGAGAACTCACGCTGTGTTGCAATGGTGTGCCTGGACAGAATATTGGTTGCTGAGGCCAGGCGATTGATTGCGCGCGTGTAACGGTCCATGCGGCCCAGCTCTCTGCGCCTAGCAGCGCGTTCGGCACGCAACTCCTCACGAACCACTTGCACAGCACCCCTCATTTCTTCCCGTATGCCCCTGAGCCCTGCCCTCATCTCACGCTGTAACGCCTTCATGTGTTTGGCTTGTAGGCGCTGCACCTGGAGCATGTGTAATTCCAGCCCTGCGAAAACAGAGTCTTCCTGCTGATCAACGGAGCTGCTGGCCGTGCGGGGTCTGCGCCTGCCTGTGTCCTGTGGACCATGACTGTGTTGTGGCCTTGACTCCTGCTGTGAACCCATTGCATCAGACTGCACATTGTTATTGGTGTCCTCTTCATCATCCTCCATGACTGCCAATGGCCTCACAATATTCCTCCTGGGTCTCATTGGTGGAATGACAGGGCTGTCCTCCCTATCTGTTTCCTGCTCCTGCCCTGCATCTCCAGAGTCTGGAGGTTGTGTCTCTCTTCCACTGCCTGTGGGCTTTTTAGTTGCAGGTGCTGTGGATAGAACAGCACACATTAATTTACTTTACTAATTTGCAATGTGAAAATAAAATATTTCACAGCTTAGCCTTACATTACTATTTTTATTCCCCTTTCCTGACCTGCACATGTGAAAACTGCCTAGCGTGGCTGCTTCTCACAACATTTATTTTTCATGTGACTACATCTCCCAAAATGCATTGCTTTGACTGCCTGTGTACTTGCTCTAGCGTGACATGTGGTTCCCCTAATCCCTAGGTTGCTGCAGGGGTGTGTGTGTGGGGGTTTGGGGTGTGATGGCATGCATCTTACCTGGTCTGGAAGCTGGATGGTCGGAGCTGTCTATATAAGACACGCCAGCCACACTCTCTGGAGCCAGTGTTCCCCCTACAAGTTCCTCAAGCGGTGTGGATTGTGGTACATTGGAGGTCCCTCCACCGGTGAGCTGTGACTGCTCCAGCCTGGCTGCCAACTTTTCTTTGGAGCGCTGGCACAGGTCGTACCAGCGCTTGCGCAGTACCTCCACACTCCTGTGTGTCACCCCCAGGGCATTGACTTTAGCCTGTATGCCTGCCCAGATGCGTCATTTCCATGTCTCAGGTACCTTGAGTGAGTTCTTTCCAAACAACAAATCGTGGTTTGGCACCATCTCAGTAATGAGTGTTTCCAGTTCTGCTTCTGAGAACTTCCTCTTCCTCTTTCTAGAAGTGTCTCCTTCCTGCTGCTCCTGCTGCGTTCCAGGCAATTCCTTGTTCCCACTCTCAGCCATGGCTCCTCAGTAGCAATCCTCACTCTTCCGCTCTCTCACAAACAATACTGTTGCAGCATGGGTAGTCAGTCACTTCCCGGATGGTGATGTCATCAAACTGCATCAAGATTGTGATCGGCTGATTTCGGAAAAATCGCAATTTTGCAATTTTTTCCATTAAGGAATCACAATATTGCTATTTTTCACATTTAAGGAATCGCAAATGGATTTCTCGCAAATAATTAGCGATTTTATGCGAATCGCTAAATATTTGCGATTATGTTGATACATTCCGATTTGCGATTCAGATTCTGCAATTCAGTAAAAATTGCAGTTTCCGAATCGCAAATCGGAATCTTCATACATATGGCCCTAAGACACCTACTTTAGCTATAAACAAATCTATAGTTAAAAAAGAAGTTAAGTATGATAAACAAAAGAAAGTCTTTGAATGTTACAGATGTGGAAGTAATAGTCATTTGGGTAATGCTCCTTTTTGTCCTGCCATAGACAAATTTTGTGCAAAGTGCAAGAAGAAGGGTCATTTTTCGAAGCTTTGTAAATCCAAACCAATGTATACTTCTTCCAAGTTGTATTCTAAACCTTCTTCTAAGAAAATGTTGGCCATTGAGGCCAAATCGGAGGTAAATTCAACTTCAGACAGTGATGATGAAAATGAAATTATGATGTTGTCTAATATTTGTGTCACTGAGTCTCAGAACATTCCATCTACGTCCACTTATGAGGAAAGTGCTTCACACATATTAAGATTACAATTGTCAAACATTAAGTGTCCTCACTGTCAAGTGGAAATTCATGGTAAGCAAATTGGTATGATGGCTGATTCAGGTTCCTTTTTCACATTAATTGGTCCTGAAGAGTGGTTCAAATAAAAATTACTCTGGTGTTTCCTTAAGGAAATCATTCATCAAACCTGTAGCTTACAGTGGTAAACCAGTTGAAGTTTTAGGTGAATTCGATTGTACTTTAACCTTTAAAATACGTTCTGTCCCAGCTACAGTTTATGTTGCTGATGAAAAGTCTTCACTTCTGGGTTTGTTAGAACAAAAGAATGTAGGTATAATTCTTGATCCGAATAGTGAGGAGCAAGTTCTTCTCAGAGATCAAGTTATGCTTGTTTGCACCATAAATTCTCATTATTGGATATCGGCTTTTCCTACTGTATTTTGTTGTGACACACTGGGTAAAATCAAAGGTTTTCCCTTAAAATTATCCTTAAACATGATGCTCAACCAGTGGTTCACAAATCCAGAAGAGTTCCTTTAGCTATAAGAAAAGAATTAGCTCTAGAGCTAGATTCTCTATGCAAGCAGAAGATAATTGAACTGATTGAAAGCTCAGAATGGCTTTCTCCAGTTGTTTTAGCCAGAAAACCTAATGGAACACGGAGAATGTGTATTGCTTTGAGGGATCCTAACGACAGAATTTGGGTGGACAGACATCCCCTTCCGAGCATCACAGAAATGTTAACTTCTCTCGAGGATGCAAAAGCTTTTACCACGTTAGATATGTCCTCAGCGTATCACCAAATTACACTTAAAAAAGACAGCTGTCACCTTACCTCCTTTGTAACTCCTTCTGGTGCTTATCCCTTTAAGAGAATGCCCTTTGGGTTAGCCTCGGCATCAGCTGTGTTTCAAAGGGTCATGGAGTCTTTGTTTGCCAATGTACCTAACATTAAATGTTTTCAAGACGATATGCTAATTTATGGTAAGGACATGGAATCGCATGATAAAACTCTAGCTACTGTTCTATCCATTTTAGCTGATCGAGGTGCAACTTTAAAGGCCGAAAAGTGCAAATTTGCAGTCCAAGAAGTAAATTATTTGGGTTACAAATTATCAGCAAATGGGATAGAACCCAAGGAGGATTTGGTTTCTGCCATAAAGAGTTTTCCCAGTCCTCAGAAAAAAGATCAACTTTGTTCATTTTTTGGTATGTTAGAGTTTTATGCTAGACTAGCAGCCCGTCATCATCATCATCATCATCATCATCATCAATTTATTGTGTGATTAATTAAAATCATTACAATGTTTATCAACAATAAAAACTGTGCAACAACAAATTTAAAATACAGTTAAAAGTGAAATAGAGTCTAGTTATTGTGTATCAAAAATGGTTTCTGTTCTCGATTTACTTGTTAAAAATGCGACCAAGGACCGTTTGTTTCAATATTGTCTTTTGGATTCTCATTGTGTCTGTTCCTTTTCTAGTATCTCCTTTGTTGCCTTAGCCATAAATTTGATTCCCCGACATGAAAGGATGGGTGAGACTCCACTTAGACAGCATATAACGGCCTGCCTGCAGGTGCGGATTTTCAGTGTGTTGAAGATTACCCGAAGATATCTTCTTCTTAGGACCTGCAACGCAGGACATACACATAGTATGTGTGACACTGTTTCGTTCTTGTAACCGCACAGTCTACAGTTAGCACTTTCTGATTGTTGTTTCCAGGAAGGCTTTAGATCTTTTGAAAAATGCATGCCCTGGCGATATGCTATTAGCGTTTTTTTTAGTTGTTGGCAGTAGTGTTGGGCTAGGAAAACTTGCGGTTTTTGGGCGGTGTAAGAGTTTATGTAGGAGAGTAGGGTCTGCTATCCTATGGTCACCCCAAATTTTTGCTTTTTGCTTCACTGGTTTTCGACTACTGAGGCTGTGGGCCTGCTAATCAGACCCCCAGCCTGCTGTTCTCTCACTAAATTAATGACACATGTGCTATAGGCACATACCAATTGGAAATGGACTCCTTGTCAGCCCCTGTAGAATGCACTATAGGTGCACAGGGCATAGGAGCCACTAAGGCCTACCAGGGGCTGCAGCATATCTTTTGCCACCCCTGGCTGGTTCTTAAATTGACACAACTGGCTGATCACTCAGCTGGGGTAAGGTGGTGTACACACCCCTTGCTTAGATATAGTATACCTATGTCTAAACCTATATCTGGACACATGTAAACCTGTGAGCCACTCCTATAGTCAGGCCTCACCAACCCTGGAGGCTGGGTGCATGGTTTTATGTGAGATGGAGCTCTAGCATGAGCTGAGCCTGTCTGCAGCCGTCGGGAACAAATCCCTAAGCTGTTTCAGGATAATGCCATACCATATACTATTAAGTGCCTTATAATCCTCGCGGTTATTTAGCAACTTTGGTTTGGCTTTATCAAAACATGTCGTGTAAGGTGTCATACGCTTTGGAATACCATCCCCTCGCCAGTTCTGGCGACGGGGATGGCATTCCACCCCTCTAGAGGGGTAAGACATGTTCCTTTACTAAATGCGGTTAATTTCTCCAAAGACCTTAAGATCCACAAAATGGATGCCTCTGCCACAGACAAATGTCTGGACCCCTGCAGTTGACCGAAACTCAGCAGATGGGGTCTGGACAAAGGGTTTCCTGTCACAGGAGGGTGTCACCACCCCCAGACAGGAGATAGTGTATTGTAGCAGGGAGGTTTGAAAGAAACCAGACACTGCCTGGGGCGCACAAGGCTGCCCCTTGCATAATCCGGCCAAACCGGTTCTGGGGCACTCCAGCCCTCGTGCCAGGGCGGCCTGGATCAAAGGAAGGGGGTGTATCCACCCACTTCCTGGGTCCCACCCATAGGAGGGGACCTAGCAGGTAATCACGCCCCCCAGATTGGAATAAGAGTGGGAGCAGTGCCAATGCACATCAGATTTCCTGGAAGAAACATTTGAAACGAAACTCTGGACCCTTGGACCTCCATCTCAACGTGGAAGCCCGAAGAATCTCCCTTGTGGTCAAGGAGTGACCACCCTGCAGCAGCAGGCACCATCCAGCCCTCGACATCTACTTAGTTGCAGTTCCCGCCGGAACTCGAGCGACTGAGATCGACGAGATCAAGCTTGCCTGCCTTCCAACAGCCCGATCCACAGTCCCTGCAGAGCTGAGACCCGTGGAGGCGACCGGAAGCGTGGGGCACGCCATCTTGAATTGACCATGAGACGCTGACCGTGCAGCCCACGAGTGACCCTCGAAGCTGTGCACCGGGGTTGGAGAAGCCCCCACCCTGAGCTACTCCTGAGCCGAAGTTCAGCCCTCCACACTCGACGAGTGCTGCGTGGGGCCCTTTGGCACTATTTGGCTCAACGCGTTGGCCCGGTCACTTGCCAGCTGGCTAGTGGTCCCTGTGCCGACGAACTACCTAAGAAGACTCGTGAATCTGGTTGCTCCAGATCCTCACCAGCTCCCCTGAAAAGGAGCCCCGACTCTGACCTTCCTGGTCCGAGTGAGAAGCAATCTTCCGATCCCGCGTGGATTGCTCTTACCAAGGCTTGTTTGCTCCAAACTTGAAGCCGACTGCACCGACGGTGAGAGCCTGTGTGGGACAGATCGTGACCTGCTCCTGGACATCGCAGATGCCCCAGAGCCCACGTGACAGCGGAGAGAAGCTCCTCAACGACCACCTGATTGCGCCCGACATTGCCTGGTTCCGTCCTGGTTCCACCCTGGTCACTGCTGAGTGACCCAGACTCTGTCCCCTCTGCTTTCAGGTACTCTACAACTTGAGTCCACCCTTGGACTCCACCGGACACTTCATCTTTCACCTGCCTGCAGCCCTTTCAGCTCCAAGCACCAAGAGCCTGCGTGTCAAAACCCGACGCCACTTCGACCCTGTGCACCCACTTCCTGTGGGTGAGGTAACTTCGCTCCGCCGGTGTTCCCACACTGGTGCACACCTCTAGGGTCTGTGTGTTAAGTTTTGTTCCTCTAGGTTCAGCGGAAGTGTCCTTAAACTTTAACTCTGTGACTTTTACGCACCATTGGTTAACATTGGTGCATGCGTGCGCTTTCCGCACATCTCCCGAATCCCGAGGGCCATTCCCGACTTCAGCATTGCTTGTCCTGACTGCTCCCAGCGATTCCCTAGGCCCTAGGCCTAACCACTGCTCGAGTGGTCTCTCTTATACCACTTGTTTAGTATATGGTTTGAGTGGCCACCCGCCCTCATCCATAATTGTGCAACTTGTATGTTTAAACAGTGCTTTTGATTTAACGCTTGTGCCCCTTTATTCATAAAGAATACTGGGGATTGTTTTTAGTAATAAACACATATATTTTTATAATATATACTTGTGTGGTGTCCTTTCATTTGGTATTACAGGATTGTATGTGGTAAAACAGCTCGCTTAACACGACCTCTTAAGTTAAGCCTTTAGGCTGCTTAGTCCATGCTACCCCTAGGATAGCTTGTCTAATAAGGTTGACTTACAACCAGACACCATAAGGGATTGTTTGGTCAGGTAGTAGGTGGTTCCAGAATTGGAAACATCCCCTACCAGGCCAACTTCTCACATTGGTGAGCAGCGGTGCGGATTTGAGCTTGCTGTTGTTTTACCATTGCAATCTTTATATCAAATTGAAAGATCACATCAAGTACCTCTAGGTACATATAAAATCAAAAGCTTAGCATATTAAGTTCTACTGAACTTAGTAGTTGTACGTTGAAGGGATTAGCACACCCTGACTACAACTAACTAGCAAGGTACAGTAGGAAAACACTTAGTGTAGGTAAGTGCACCACTTACACCTCACTAGTAACCATGTCTGACACAGGAAAAGCCTCAGGGTCTGCTCCTGTGACAGTTGACCCTACCCAGGCAACTTTTGGATATGACAAACTAACCCGCAGAGACTTGATTGCCTTGTGCAAAGCAAGAGGGTTAAAAAGGGGCAGAAGCCCCACCTGCCTAATCCTGGTAGAAATCCTAGAACAGGATGACTTAGAGAAGGCTAAAGCAGCTTCCCTAGACACAGGAAATGGAGGGAACCCCCCTGTAGTTGATCCCCCTGAAGAGGAGGATGATGATGACTTGGATGAGGACTCAGATGTTGAGGACTTAGAAGTACAGGATCAGGGTAGCCAGGCTCCAGTTGGTAGGCTTAGCCAGGCCAACTTGGACCTACTGGGGAATGGAGAGGGCCAGCACCTCCCCAGAACCCAACATGTGATTCTCCCAGGCAACAGAAGAATGAGATCTCCCTCAGGGGACTCTCATCTTTCTAGTGCCTCCAGAGAATCAGAGAGAGGCATGAGTGCTTCTCAGAAAGCTGAGCATAGGGCTAGAATGAGGGCTGTCAGACTCCAGATAGAGAGAGAGGAGGTAGCCCTGAGTCAAGCTAAGCTTACCTTAGCTCAAGCTAAACTTGCCTTGGCAAGAGAGCAGAAATTAAGTGGCTTAGATGTCACTGGTGGCAGCAATTTTCCAAGAGAAAAAGACAGGGCCTATGACAATAGAAACCTGACTAAAATTGTGGCCCCCTTCAAAGAAGGGGATGACATCCACAAATGGATGACTGCTCTTGAGAGAGCCTGCATGGTACAGCAGGTTCCTGAGGAACAGTGGGCTGCAATTTTGTGGTACTCCTTTTCTGAGAAAGGAAGGGACAGGCTCCTCACAGTTAGACCTGAGGATGCCAAAAACTACTCTGTTTTGAAGAGTGCTCTCATTGAAGGGTATGGCCTAACCACTGAGCAATACAGGTTGTTGTTCAGAGACACCCAGAAAGCACAGACTCAAGACTGGACTGATTTCGTTGAGTGTGCCACTAAGGCTTTGGAGGGTTGGTTGCAGGGAAGTAAAGTTTCAGACTATACAGGATTGTATAATCTTATGATGAGAGAACAGATCCTTAATAACTGTACAAACCAGCTGTTGCATCAATACCTTATTGACTCTGATCTGACCTCTCCCCAAGAATTGGGAAAGAAGGCAGACAAATGGGTCAGAACAAGGATTAAGCAGAAACCCCAGAACCAAGGTGGTGACCAGAAGAAAACAGACCAGAAGGGTGGTAATCAGAATCAGAAAGATAAAGAAAAAGACCAGAAGTCTTCAGGCCCCCAAACTAATAGTAAGGAGGGTGGTTCCCAAAATGGTAACAAGAAGAAGAAGAACAAAGGTCCAAAGACACCTTGGTGTAATACCTGCAAATCAGTTTCACACTGGGGCAGTGAGTGCACCAAGGCAAATCCAGTTCCCACCACTACAGCTCCTAAAGCAACTGCAACCCCAAGTACAGTAAGCAGTGGTGGAACACAGTCCAAGGGTGTAGCTGGGTTGACCCTGGGTATTGAAGTAGGATCTGGCCTAGTCAGAGTCCCTACACAGGCAGTTCTCCTGTATGATGTGGACATTGAGTTGCCCACTGCAGTAAGCCCCACTAACCTGGGCAAATACAGGCAGACTCCCTTAATTAATGAGAAACTGGCTCAAGCATACAGGGACACATGTGCCAGTGTCACCATGGTGACACCTGACTTTGTGGACCCTGGACAGATTGTACTAGGAGAGAGCTACCTAGTAACCAACGCCAGCAACTCCACTACCTCCCATAGTGTGGCAGTTGTGAACTTCTCCTGGGGAGGGGTTGATGGCCTAAAGAAAGTTGTGGTGAGTGCAGACCTACCAGTAGACTGTCTGTTAGGCAATGACCTTGAAAGCTCAGCATGGTCAGAAGTGGAGTACAGGACTCATGCAGAAATGCTAGGGATTTCAGAGCATGTCCTTGCCATGACAAGGGCTCAGGCTAAGAAGTGCCTTCCTGAACCAGTGGTGGATCTTGAGACAATAGACCAGCCACAACCCAAGAGAAGGAGCAAGAGAGGAAAGGCCCAGCCTTCCACCTTGCCCCAGGTTGAGGATCAAGTTTCAGAGGAAACTGATTCTGCAGTCCAAGAGGAGACTGTCTCAGAGGAGCTTGAACCTGACCAGGTTGAGTTTCTAGGGACAGGGGAACCCTCAAGGGCAGACCTGAGGCAGGCTCAATTAGATTGCCCTTCCCTTGAACCCCTCAGACAGCAGGCTGCTGCTGAGGCTGCTGGGGATGCCAAAGGTACCCATACTGTGTATTGGGATGAGGGACTCCTTTACTCAGAGGCTAGAGACCCCAAGCCTGGCATGACCAGGAGGTTGGTCATACCTCTAAAGTTTAGGGGATTCCTTCTTACCTTGGCCCATGATATTCCCCTTGCAGGACACTTAGGCCAGAACAAGACGTGGGACAGGCTTGTTCCACACTTTCACTGGCCTCACATGTCAGAGGATGTCAAGGAGTTTTGTCGCTCCTGTGTCACTTGCCAAGCCAGTGGTAAGTCAGGTGGCACAACAAAGGCCCCCCTTATACCACTACCTGTGGTGGGGGTCCCCTTTGAGAGAGTTGGAATTGATATTGTGGGTCCAATGGACCCCCAAACAGCATCTGGGAACAGGTTTATACTGGTGGTAGTGGATCATGCCACCAGGTATCCAGAGGCTATTCCCCTAAGGACCACCACAGCACCTGTGGTGGCAAAAGCCCTCATTGCAGTTTTCTCAAGAGTGGGCTTTCCTAAGGAGGTACTATCAGATAGAGGGACGAATTTTATGTCCAGCTATCTGAAAGCAATGTGGAAGGAATGTGGAGTAAACTATAAGTTTACCACCCCATATCATCCACAATGCAATGGGCCTGTGGAGAGATTTAACAAGACCCTTAAAGGCATGATAAAAGGATTACCAGAGAAGCTCAGGCGGAAATGGGACATTCTTTTACCCTGCCTGCTCTTTGCTTACAGAGAGGTCCCACAGAAGGGGGTTGGCTACAGCCCTTTTGAACTTTTGTTTGGCCACCCTGTGAGAGGTCCATTGTGTTTGGTGAAGGAAGGATGGGAGTTACCTCTCAAAAAGCCCAAACTAGACATAGTGGACTATGTACTTGGTCTCCGCTCCAGGATGGCTGAGTACATGGAAAGAGCATCCAAAAACCTGGAGGCCAGCCAAGAATTACAGAAAGCTTGGCATGACCAAAAGGCTGTGCTGGTAGAGTTCCAACCAGGACAGAAGGTATGGGTACTGGAGCCAGTGGCTCCAGCAGCACTCCAAGACAAATGGAGTGGACCCTATCCTATTATTGAGAAGAAGGGGGAAGTCACCTACTTGGTAGACTTTGGAACACCCAGGAGCCCTCACAGGGTAATCCATGTGAATCGCTTGAAAGCATTTGTGGACAGGGAGGACATGAGCTTGCTCATGGCCACAGATGGGGAACAGGAGGAAGAGAGTGACCCTCTCCCAGACCTGCTTTCTCAGAACCCTGATGATGGTTCAGTTGATGGAGTAGCCTTGGCAGGCAGCCTCACTGACCAGCAACAGAGGGACTGCAGACAAGTTTTGCAGGCTCACAGGCAAATGTTTTCACTCACACCCAGCCAGACTGACTGGTGTACCCATGTTGTGGACACTGGTGACAGTCTGCCTGTCAAGAATAAGATCTACAGGCAACCTGATCATGTCAGGGATTGCATCAAGGCTGAGGTGCAAAAGATGTTGGAGCTTGGAGTGATTGAGCCATCAGAAAGCCCATGGGCCAGCCCAGTAGTCCTGGTGCCAAAACCTCATACCCAAGATGGAAAGAGAGAAATGAGGTTTTGCGTGGATTACAGGGGTCTCAATGCTGTCACTAGGACAGATGCTCACCCCATTCCAAGAGCAGATGAGCTCATTGACAGATTGGCTTCTGCCAAGTTTCTGAGCACATTTGATCTGACAGCTGGCTACTGGCAAATCAGACTAGCTGAGGAGTCAAAAGCCAAAACAGCATTCTCTACCCCTAGTGGACATTATCAGTTTGTGGTAATGCCCTTTGGTTTGAAGAATGCACCTGCCACTTTCCAAAGGTTGGTGAACCAAGTCCTTACTGGGTTGGATGACTTTTGTGCAGCTTATCTAGATGATATTGCTGTCTTTAGCTCCACCTGGGAGGATCACCTGATCCACCTGAAGAAAGTTTTGGAAGCCCTGCAAAAGGCAGGCCTAACTATCAAGGCCACAAAGTGCCAGATAGGGCAGAGTAAGGTTGTATACCTGGGCCACCTAGTAGGTGGAGGCCAGGTTCAGCCACTGGAAAGCAAAATCCAGGCCATACAGGACTGGGCTCCTCCAGTTACCCAGACACAAGTCAGAGCCTTCTTGGGCCTGACTGGGTATTACAGAAAGTTTGTGAAAAACTATGGGTCTATAGTGACACCATTAAATGACTTGACATCCAAGAAGATGCCAAAAAAGGTTCAGTGGACAGTTAGCTGTCAGAAGGCATTTGAAGACCTGAAGAAGGCCATGTGCTCTGCACCTATCCTAAAGAGTCCTGACTACTCCAAACAGTTCATTGTTTAGACAGATGCTTCTGAGTTGGGGGTGGGAGCTGTGCTCTCACAACTTAATCAAGATGGTCAAGACCAGCCTATTGCTTTCATTAGCAGGAGGCTGACTCCCAGAGAGAAACGTTGGTCAGCCATTGAGAGGGAGGCCTTTGCTGTGGTTTGGGCATTAAAGAAGTTGAGGTCCTACTTGTTTGGAACTCACTTCCTGGTGCAGACAGACCATAAGCCCCTCTTATGGCTTAATCAGATAAAGGGTGAAAATCCCAAACTGCTCAGGTGGTCCATTTCCCTACAGGGGATGGACTTTACAGTGGAGCACCGCCCAGGGACTGACCATGGTAATGCAGATGGTCTCTCCAGGTACTTCCACTTAGAACATGAAGACTTATCTGGTCAAGGTTAGTTTAATGTCCCTGCGTTTGGGGGGGGTTGTGTAGGAGAGTAGGGTCTGCTATCCTATGGTCACCCCAAATTCTTGCTTTTTGCTTCACTGGTTTTCGACTACTGAGGCTGTGGGCCTGCTAATCAGACCCCCAGCCTGCTGTTCTCTCACTAAATTAATGACACATGTGCTATAGGCACATACCAATTGGAAATGGACTCCTTGTCAGCCCCTGTAGAATGCACTATAGGTGCACAGGGCATAGGAGCCACTAAGGCCTACCAGGGGCTGCAGCATATCTTTTGCCACCCCTGGCTGGTTCTTAAATTGACACAACTGGCTGATCACTCAGCTGGGGTAAGGTGGTGTACACACCCCTTGCTTAGATATAGTATACCTATGTCTAAACCTATATCTGGACACATGTAAACCTGTGAGCCACTCCTATAGTCAGGCCTCACCAACCCTGGAGGCTGGGTGCATGGTTTTATGTGAGATGGAGCTCTAGCATGAGCTGAGCCTGTCTGCAGCCGTCGGGAACAAATCCCTAAGCTGTTTCAGGATAATGCCATACCATATACTATTAAGTGCCTTATAATCCTCGCGGTTATTTAGCAACTTTGGTTTGGCTTTATCAAAACATGTCGTGTAAGGTGTCATACGCTTTGGAATACCATCCCCTCGCCAGTTCTGGCGACGGGGATGGCATTCCACCCCTCTAGAGGGGTAAGACATGTTCCTTTACTAAATGCGGTTAATTTCTCCAAAGACCTTAAGATCCACAAAATGGATGCCTCTGCCACAGACAAATGTCTGGACCCCTGCAGTTGACCGAAACTCAGCAGATGGGGTCTGGACAAAGGGTTTCCTGTCACAGGAGGGTGTCACCACCCTCCAGACAGGAGATAGTGTATTGTAGCAGGGAGGTTTGAAAGAAACCAGACACTGCCTGGGGCGCACAAGGCTGCCCCTTGCATAATCCGGCCAAACCGGTTCTGGGGCACTCCAGCCCTCGTGCCAGGGCGGCCTGGATCAAAGGAAGGGGGTGTATCCACCCACTTCCTGGGTCCCACCCATAGGAGGGGACCTAGCAGGTAATCACGCCCCCCAGATTGGAATAAGAGTGGGAGCAGTGCCAATGCACATCAGATTTCCTGGAAGAAACATTTGAAACGAAACTCTGGACCCTTGGACCTCCATCTCAACGTGGAAGCCCGAAGAATCTCCCTTGTGGTCAAGGAGTGACCACCCTGCAGCAGCAGGCACCATCCAGCCCTCGACGTCTACTTAGTTGCAGTTCCCGCCGGAACTCGAGCGACTGAGATCGACGAGATCAAGCTTGCCTGCCTTCCAACAGCCCGATCCATAGTCCCTGCAGAGCTGAGACCCGTGGAGGCGACCGGAAGCGTGGGGCACGCCATCTTGAATTGACCACAAGACGCTGACCGTGCAGCCCACGAGTGACCCTCGAAGCTGTGCACCGGGGTTTGAGAAGCCCCCACCCTGAGCTACTCCTGAGCCGAAGTTCAGCCCTCCACACTCGACGAGTGCTGCGTGGGGCCCTTTGGCACTATTTGGCTCAACGCGTTGGCCCGGTCACTTGCCAGCTGGCTAGTGGTCCCTGTGCCGATGAACTACCTAAGAAGACTCGTGAATCTGGTTGCTCCAGATCCACACCAGCTCCCCTGAAAAGGAGCCCCGACTCTGACCTTCCTGGTCCGAGTGAGAAGCAATCTTCCGATCCCGCGTGGATTGCTCTTACCAAGGCTTGTTTGCTCCAAACTTGAAGCCGACTGCACCGACGGTGAGAGCCTGCGTGGGACAGATCGTGACCTGCTCCTGGACATCGCAGATGCCCCAGAGCCCACGTGACAGCGGAGTGAAGCTCCTCGACGACCACCTGATTGCGCCCGACATTGCCTGGTTCCGTCCTGGTTCCACCCTGGTCACTGCTGAGTGACCCAGACTCTGTCCCCTCTGCTTTCAGGTACTCTACAACTTGAGTCCACCCTTGGACTCCACCGGACACTTCATCTTTCACCTGCCTGCAGCCCTTTCAGCTCCAAGCACCAAGAGCCTGCGTGTCAAAACCCGACGCCACTTCGACCCTGTGCACCCACTTCCTGTGGGTGAGGTAACTTCGCTCCGCCGGTGTTCCCACACTGGTGCACACCTCTAGGGTCTGTGTGTTAAGTTTTGTTCCTCTAGGTTCAGCGGAAGTGTCCTTAAACTTTAACTCTGTGACTTTTACGCACCATTGGTTAACATTGGTGCATGCGTGCGCTTTCCGCACATCTCCCGAATCCCGAGGGCCATTCCCGACTTCAGCATTGCTTGTCCTGACTGCTCCCAGCGATTCCCTAGGCCCTAGGCCTAACCACTGCTCGAGTGGTCTCTCTTATACCACTTGTTTAGTATATGGTTTGAGTGGCCACCCGCCCTCATCCATAATTGTGCAACTTGTATGTTTAAACAGTGCTTTTGATTTAACGCTTGTGCCCCTTTATTCATAAAGAATACTGGGGATTGTTTTTAGTAATAAACACATATATTTTTATAATATATACTTGTGTGGTGTCCTTTCATTTGGTATTACAGGATTGTATGTGGTAAAACAGCTCGCTTAACACGACCTCTTAAGTTAAGCCTTTAGGCTGCTTAGTCCATGCTACCCCTAGGATAGCTTGTCTAATAAGGTTGACTTACAACCAGACACCATAAGGGATTGTTTGGTCAGGTAGTAGGTGGTTCCAGAATTGGAAACATCCCCTACCAGGCCAACTTCTCACAGTTTACTACTGTCCAAGCGTGTCTTCATTTACTTAGATTTCTTTTGTCTTCGAGCAAGGAAATCTTTTTTGCCGAACCGTTTGCTATTTTGCAGAACTGCTTATGATCGATGTTTTTTTTCCACACTTCGTGGAGGCCCAGTGTTGTCAAACTCTGATTGAGGAATTCTCCCCATTGATTATACTTCGACCTGGCTACCAAAAAGTTTATTTCCTCCCAACATAAGTTGTCCAGTGACTCTCTGGGTGCGGTTCGGATCTTATGGCAGAATTTTACAAATGTGGACTTTGAGCTAATGTCTTGGTTTTGTAAGCCGAATTCTAATCGAACTTGGGCTCGCGATGCTGCGTTTGGCAACCCAAACACCACTTTATATATTTTATTTTGTAGGTTGTTTAGGATTGTTGATACACTTCCGAGCCATCCGATTACTCCATAAGACAGGGTTGGAATAATTTGAGCAGCCATAACTTTGAGTAGATGCGTGTAGTATGGACCTCCCACTGTCTTTTGCAATTGCCTGTATGCGTATATTAGTGATTGCGCCTTCCCTCTTAGAACCTGTATGTGTCTTTTTTTTTGTATTGCCCCGTTCGATGATCATCCCCAGGTATTAATACGAGTCCTGCTCTTCCAGGAGAGAATTGTTGATTGACCATGTGTATTTCAGTTTCTTACACTCTGAGATTCGGAGCACTTTGGTTTTGTTTTTATTCAACTCCAGGTTTTCCTCTGCTAAATACGAAACTAACGTGTTCACTAAGCGTTGCAGTCCGACAGGTGTTTTGCTTAGTAAGACTATATCGTCAGCGTACTGCATTATGGGCACGGGGACGTTACCAAGTTTTGGAGCATGACTTTCTGTTACGTCTATTTTTCGTCCGATGTCGGCAAGATATAAGTTAAAAAGACTGGGGGCAAGGAAGCAGCCTTGTTTTAGTCCATCCTGTGTCTCGATTTTGTGAGTAAGGCTGCTACCGTTCCCTTGCTTGACCTTCGCCCAAGTCTCACTGTATAGGCTGGAAATTGCGTTTATTAGCTAATCCGGCATCCCCCACTCTCTTAGTTTGCTCCACAGCCTAATCCTGCTTACATGGTCGAAGGCTGATTTAATGTCGACGAAACAGGCGTATAGTTGATACTTTCCTTTTTTTGACATTATCAGTTAGCAAGCCAGGTTGGTGGGGGTCCCCATCCCCAGTCTGAAACCGGTTTGAAACCTGGGGATTATTTTTGTTGATGTTTCCCAGTCCTGCAGCTCTTTCAACAGGCACGAGGCGTACAGTTTGGCTTCAACGTCAATTAATGAAATTAGTCGATAATTTCCTGGCTCTTTCCGGTCCCCTTTCTTAAAAATTGGGTGTATGATGTTTCCTCTCCATGTTTCCGGAAGAGTTCCTTTTTTTAAGACGTAGTTGAAGAGTGTAGATAAGAGATCGGCCCAGAAGTCCATGTTTGTTTTGTAGACTGCAGTTGGAATGCTGTTCGGCCCAGAGGCCCGTTCTAATTTTAATTTTAGAATTAGCCTTTTTATTTGTTCCTGTGTGATCGGTAATTCTTCACGTTTGAGCTTAGGTTCTGCGATAACACTGTCGTGTGAATTTTTGTAGTAAGCCTTGCTCTCCATTGGACTCCCTTTTTGTTTTTAGGTCGAGGACCTAAAGGCTGCGCTTGCGCAGTCTGGGGTCGGAGATTTAATGTCTCTTAGTAGCTCAGTAGATCCCGCCTCCTTGCCCCGTCTCTTCCCTATTGGCTGGCTTCCGAAATGGAGGCCAGCCATTGGAGGAGAGATCCGTCACTCCGATGTAGCCCGTCCTTTTCGGATTTGGGGGCGTAATTTTTGATGTTCTTTAGACAGTGACGTTGTCTGTCACTCAGAACTTCAAAACCACGCCCCCAAGTCCGAAAATGGCCGTAGCATTCTAAATGCCATTTTCCCCTGATCGTCTCTGCTAGAAGTCGCTGTTACGAAGCTCTTGAAACGGGTAAGTATGTTGTTGTTGTTTTCGTTTAGATGTAAGCCATGTTTGTTTTTTTAGGCTAATCTTATGTTTCTTTTCTTTTTTCTAGGTCCAACATGGCCTGTGGCGTCTCCCTGCAGCCGTGTGCACCGCTGTGCACGAAGCTGTTCAGACGGGTATGTATGTTGTTGTTGTTTTCGTCTAAAAGTAAGCCATGTTTGTTTTTTTAGGCTAATCTTATGTTTCTTTTCTTTTTTCTAGGTCGAACATGGCCCGTGGCGTCTCCCTGCAGCGATGTGCACCGCTGTGCACGGAGTGGTTCCGATCCGCGGCTCTTTTGCAGTTTGAGGTAAGCTATCTTTTCTTTTGCAATAATCTTATGTTTTTTTGTATTTTAGAGGTCCAACATGGCCCGTGGCGTCTCCCTGCAGCCGTGTGCACCGCTGTGCACAAAGCTGTTCAGACGGGTATGTATGTTGTTGTTGTTTTCGTCTAAAAGTAAGCCATGTTTGTTTTTTTAGGCTAATCTTATGTTTCTTTTCTTTTTTCTAGGTCCAACATGGCCCGTGGCGTCTCCCTGCAGCGATGTGCACCGCTGTGCACGGAGTGGTTCCGATCCGTGGCTCTTTTGCAGTTTGAGGTAAGCTATCTTTTCTTTTGCAATAATCTTATGTTTTTTTTGTCTTTTGTAGGTCCAACATGGCCCATTTTGTTTATTTTATTTTGCTAATCTTGTTTATTTCTTTGTTTTTCAGGTTTAACATGGCCCGTGTCGTCTCCGTGCAGCTGTGTGCTCTGCTGTGCACGAAGTTGTTCCGACGGGTATGTATGCTGCTGTTTTGCTGTTAGAGGTAAGCCATTTTGTTTATTTTGCTACTCTTATGTTTATTTCTTTGTTTTTCAGGTCCAATATGGCCCGTGTCGTCTCCGTGCAGCTGTGTGCACTGCTGTGCACGAAGTGGTTCAGACAGGTATGTATGCTGGTGTTTTGCTGTTGGAGGTAAGCCATTTTGTTTATTTTGCTAATCTTATGATCATTTCTTTGTTTTTCAGGTCCAATATGGCCCGTGGCGTCTCCGTGCAGCTGTGTGCTCCGCTGTGCACAAAGTGGTTCAGACAGGTATGTATGCTGCTGTTTTGCTGTTAGAGGTAAGCCATTTTGTTTATGTTGCTAATCTTATGTTTATTTCTTTGTTATTCAGGTCCACTATGGCCCGTGGCGTCTCCGTGCAGCTGTGTGCACTGCTGTGCACGAAGTGGTTCACATAGGTATGTATGCTGCTGTTTTGCTGTTAGAGGTAAGCCATTTTGTTTATTTTGCTAATCTTATGTTTATTTCTTTGTTTTTCAGGTCCAATATGGCCCGTGGCGTCTCCGTGCAGCTGTGTGCACTGCTGTGCACGAAGTGGTTCCGACGGGTATGTATGCTGCTGTTTTGCTGTTAGAGGTAAGCCATTTTGTTTATTTTGCTAATTTTATGTTTATTTCTTTGTTTTTCAGGTCCACTATGGCCCGTGGCGTCTCCGTACAGCTGTGTGCACCGTTGTGCACGAACTGGTCCCGATATGCTGCTCTTTTGCTGTTTGAGGTAATCTATCTTTTTGATTTTGCTAATCTTAGGTTTTTTTCTCTCTTTTCTAGGTACAACATGGCCCGTGTCGTCTCCGTGCAGCTGTGTGCACTGCTGTGCACGAAGTGGTTCAGACAGGTATGTATGCTGCTGTTTTTCAGTTAAGGTAAGGTATTTTGTTTATTTTGCTAATCTTATGTTTATTTCTTTGTTTTTCAGGTCCAATATGGCCCGTGGCGTCTCCGTGCAGCTGTGTGCACTGCTGTGCACGAAGTGGTTCAGACAGGTATGTATGCTGCTGTTTTGCTGTTGGAGGTAAGCCATTTTGTTTATTTTGCTAATCTTATGATTATTTCTTTGTTTTTCAGGTCCAATATGGCCCGTGGCGTCTCCGTGCAGCTGTGTGCACTGCTGTGCACGAATTGGTTCAGACAGGTATGTATGCTGCTGTTTTGCTGTTAGAGGTAAGCCATTTTGTTTATTTTGCTAATCTTATGTTTATTTCTTTGTTTTTCAGGTCCAATATGGCCCGTGGCGTCTCCGTGCAGCTGTGTGCACTGCTGTGCATGAAGTGGTTCAGACAGGTATGTATGCTGCTGTTTTGCTGTTAGAGGTAAGCCATTTTGTTTATTTTGCTAATCTTATGTTTATTTCTTTGTTTTTCAGGTCCAATATGGCCCGTGGCGTCTCCGTGCAGCTGTGTGCACTGCTGTGCACGAAGTGGTTCAGACGGGTATGTATGCTGCTGTTTTTCAGTTAAGGTATGGCATTTGGTTTATTTTGCTAATCTTATGTTTATTTCTTTGTTTTTCAGGTCCAATATGGCCCGTGGCGTCTCCCTGCAGCTGTGTGCACTGCTGTGCACGAAGTGGTTCAGACAGGTATGTATGCTGCTGTTTTTCAGTTAAGGTAAGGCATTTTGTTTATTTTGCTAATCTTATGTCTATTTCTTTGTTTTTCAGGTCCAATATGGCCCGTGCCGTCTCCGTGCAGCTGTGTGCTCCACTGTGCACAAAGTTGTTCCGACAGGTATGTATGCTGCTGTTTTTCAGTTAAGGTAAGGCATTTTGTTTATTTTGCTAATCTTATGTTTATTTCTTTGTTTTTCAGGTCCAATATGGCCCGTGGCGTCTCCGTGCAGCTGTGTGCACCGTTGCGCACGAACTGGTTCCGATATTCTGCTCTTTTGATGTTCGAGGTAATCTATCTTTTTGATTTTGCTAATCTTAGGTTTTTTTCTCTCTTTTCTAGATACAACATGGCCCGTGTCGTCTCCGTGCAGCTGTGTGCACTGCTGTGCACGAAGTGGTTCAGACAGGTATGTATGCTGCTGTTTTTCAGTTAAGGTAAGGCATTTGGTTTATTTTGCTAATCTTATGTTTATTTCTATCACTCACTGCTGCACTCTCTCGTCAGCCTGTTACTGCACCATCCCTTCACTCTCTCCTCAGCTCCACTATACCGTCTCTTCACTGTTGCACTCTCCTTAGTCTCTCACTGCACCATCCTTTCACTGCTGCACTCTCTTCAGTCTCTCACTGCACCATCCCTTCACTGCTGCACTCTCTCCTCAGCCTCTCCCTGCACCGTCCCTTCACTGATGCACTCTCTCCACAGCCTCTCCCTGCACCGTCCCTTCACTGATGCACTCTCTCTACAGCCTCTCCCTGCACCGTCCATTCACTGATGCACTCTGCTCAGCCTCCCATTGCATCGTCCCTTCACTGCTGCACTCCCTTCAGCCTCTCCCTGCACCGTCCCTTTACTCATGCACTCTCTGCTCAGCCCCCCATTGCATCGTCCTTTCACTGCTGCACTCTCCTCAGCCTCTCCCTGCACCGTCCCTTCACTGGTGCACTCTCCTCAGCCTCTCACTGCATTATCCCTTCACTGCTACGCTCTCTCCTCAGTCCCACTGTACAGTCCCTTCACTGCTGCACTCTCTTCTCAGCCCCCCACTGCACCGTCCTTTTAATGCTGCACTCTCCTCAGCCTCTCCCTGCACCGTCCCTTCACTGCTGCACTCTCTGCTCAGCCTCTCCCTGCACTGTCCCTTCACTGATGCACTCTCTCCTCAGCCTCTCCCTGCACTGTCCCTGCACTGTCCCTTCACTGCTGCACTCTCCTCAGCCTCTCCTTGCACCGTCCCTTCACTGATGCACTCTCTGCTCAGCCCCCATTGCATCGTCCCTTCATTGCTGCACTCTCTGCTCAGCCCCCCCATCCAGGCTGCAGCCCTCACTCCTCCACTGCACCATCACTCACTGCAGCACTCTCTCCTCAGCCTCTTACGGTACCGTCCCTTCACTGATGCACTCTCCTCAGCCTCTCACTGATGCACCATCCCTTCACTCTCTCCTCAGCTCCACTATACCGTCCCTTCACTGTTGCACTCTGCACCCTCCCTTCACTGCTGCACTCTCTGCTCAGCCTCTCCCTGCACCGTCCATTCACTGATGCACTCTCTGCTCAGCCTCCCATTGCATCGTCCCTTCACTGCTGCACTCTCCTCAGCCTCTCCCTGCACTGTCCCTTCACTCATGCACTCTGCTCAGCCCCCCCATTGCATCGTCCCTTCACTGCTGCACTCTCCTCAGCCTCTCCCTTCACTGGTGCACTCTCCTCAGTCTCTCACTGCACCATCCCTTCACTCTCTCCTCAGCTCCACTATACCGTCTCTTCACTGTTGCACTCTCCTCAGTCTCTCACTGCACCATCCTTTCACTGCTACACTCTCTCCTCAGCCTCTCCCTGCACCATCCCTTCACTGATGCACTCTCTCCTCAGCCTCTCCCTGCACCGGCCCTTCACTGATGCACTCTCTCCTCAGCCTCTCCCTGCACCGTCCCTTTATTGCTGCACTCTCTCCTTAGCCTCTCCTTGCACCGTCCCTTCACTGATGCACTCTCTGCTGAGCCCCCCATTGCATTGTCCCTTCATTGCTGCACTCTCTGCTCAGCCCCGCCCCCCATCCAGGCTGCAGCCCTCACTCCTCCACTGCACCATCACTCACTGCTGCACTCTCTCCTCAGCCTCTTACAGTACCGTCCCTTTACTCTCTCCTCAGCTCCACTATACCGTCCCTTCAAACTCTCTCTCTCACTACCTCACTCTCACTACCCCACTCTCTCTTTCACTAACTCACTCACTACCTCACTATCTCTCACACTACTACACTATCTCTCATTCACTCTCTCTACCTCAATCTCTACCTCACTACTCAACTCTCTCTTTCTCACAGCATCACAATATCACTACCACAGTAACTATCTCTCTAACACACTACTTCACAACTTCACTCTCTCTATCTCACTACCTCACCCTCTCTACATCACTACCTCACTCTATCTATTACTATCTCACTATCTCACTGCCTCACTATATCATGACACTCTCAAAAATTCACTACAACACTCTCTCACTACCTCACAACTTCACTCTCTCTCTCTCTCTAACTCACTGCTTCACCCTCTCTCTATCTCACTACCTCACACTCTCTCTATATACTACCTCACTCTATTTCTATCTCACTATCTCTCTCTCACTATATCACGACACTCTCTCTAAAGTTCACTACATCACTCTCTCACTACCACACAACTTCACTCTCTCTCTAACTCACTACTTCACTCTCTCTCTATCTCACTACCGCACTCTCTCTCTCTCTCTCTCTCAAATACACTAACTCACTTTCACTCTCTCATACACTACCTCACTCTCTCTCTAGCTCACTACTTCACAACATCTCTCTGTTTCTATCTCAATACAGCACAACAACTCTCACCCTCACTACCTCATTCTTTCACTACCTCACTCTCTCTCACTACCTCACTCTATATCTACTTCACTCTCCCACAAAACAAAAATAACTACATCACTACTCAAATTATATCTATAACACTATCTCACTCTCTCTCTCACTAACTCTCTCCATAACATCACTCTATCTATTTCCATATCACTCTCACTACCTAACTATAACACAAGTCACTCACTCAAAAAATAACTACAACACTCTCTCGCTGACTTACTCTCTATCTCACTAGCTCACAAGTTCACTCTCTCTCTCCAACTCACTACGTCACTCTCTATCTCACTAACTCACTCTCTCTCTTTCTATCTCACTAAGTCACTTTCACTCTCTCTTACACTACCTCAGTCCTTCTCTATCTCACTATGTCACAACATCACTCATTGTTTCTATCTCACTATCACCAAAATCACTTTCCATCACTAACTCACTCTTTCACTACCTCACTCTCTCTCTCACTACCTCACTCTCTCTATTTCTATCTCACTAAGTCACTTTCACTCTCTTTCAGTACCTCACTCTCTGTCTCTGTTTTCGTTCAGAGGTAAGCCATTTTGTTTGTTTTTTTGCTAATCTTATGTTTATTCTCTCTTTTCTAGGTTCAACATGGCCCGTGGCGATTCCCTTCAGCGATCTGCACCGCTGTGCACGGAGTTGTTCAGACAGGTATGTATGTTGATTTTAGTTTATGTTAGAGGTAAGGCATATTTTTATTTTTACACTGCACTGTCCATTTACTGCTGCACTCTCTCCTCAGCCTCTCCCTGCGCCATCGCTTCACTGCTGCACTCTCTGCTCAGCCCCCCCCCATCCAGGCTGCAGCCCTCACTCCTCCACTGCACCATCACTCACTGCTGCACTCTCTCCTCAGCCTCTCACGGTACCATCGCTTCACTGATGCACTCTCCTCAGCCTCTTACTGCACCATCCCTTCACTCTCTCCTCAGCTCCACTATACCGTCTCTTCCCTGTTGCACTCTCCTCAGTCTCTCACTGCACCATCCTTTCACTGCTGCACTCTCTCCTCAGCCTCTCCCTGCACCATCCTTTCACTGATGCACTCTCTCCTTAGCCTCTCCCTGCACTGTCCCTTCACTGATGCACTCTCCTCAGCCTCTCCCTGCACCGTCCCTTCACTGATGCACTCTCTGCTCAGCTCCCCATTGCATCGTCCCTTCACTGCTGCACTCTCCTCAGCCTCTCCCTGCACCGTCCCTTCACTGATGCACTCTCTGTTCAGCCCCCCATTGCATCGTCCCTTCACTGCTGCACTTTCCTCAGCCTCTCACTGCACCATCGCTTCACTGCAGCACTCTCTCCTCAGCCTCTCCCGGCGCCATCGCTTCACTCTCTGCTCAGCCCCCCCATCCAGGCTGCAGCCCTCACTCCTCCACTGCACCATCACTCATTGCTGCACTCTCTCTCAGCCTCTCACGGTACTGTCCCTTCACTGCTGCACTCTCCTCAGCCTCTCACTGCACCATCCCTTCACTGCTGCACTCTCTTCAGTCTCTCACTACACCATCCCTTCACTGCTGCACTCTCTCCTCAGCCTCTCCCTGCACCGTCCCTTCACTGATGCACTCTCTCCACAGCCCCTCCCTGCACCGTCCCTTCACTGCTGCACTCTCTGCTCAGCCTCTCCCTGCACCGTCCATTCACTGATGCACTCTCTGCTCAGCCTCCCATTGCATCGTCCCTTCACTGCTGCACTCTCTTCAGCCTCTCCCTGCACCGTCCCTTCACTGGTGCACTCTCCTCAGTCTCTCACTGCACCATCCCTTCACTGCTGCACTCTCTCCTCAGCCTCTCCCTGCACCATCCCTTTACTGATGCACTCTCTCCTCAGCCTCTCCCTGCACCGGCCCTTCACTGATGCACTCTCTCCTCAGCCTCTCCCTGCACCGTCCCTTTATTGCTGCACTCTCTCCTTAGCCTCTCCTTGCACCGTCCCTTTGCTGCTGCAATCTCCTCAGCCTCTCACTGCACCATCACTTCACTGCTGCACTCACTCCACCTCCCCACTGCACCGTCCCTTCACTGCTGCACTCTCCTCAGCCTCTCACTGCATTATCCCTTCACTGCTACACTCTCTCCTCAGTCCCACTGCAACGTCCCTTCACTGCTGCACTCTCTGCTCAGCCCCCCACTGAACCGTCCTTTTACTGCTGCACTCTCTGCTCAGCTTCTCCCTGCACCGTCCCTTCACTGCTGCACTCTCTGCTCAGCCTCTCCCTGCACTGTCCCTTCACTGACGCACTCTCTCCTCAGCCTCTCCCTGCACTGTCCCTTCACTGCTGCACTCCCCTCAGCCTCTCCTTCCACCGTCCCTTCACTGATGCACTCTCTGCTCAGCCCCCCATTGCATCGTCCCTTCACTGCTGCACTCTCCTCAGCCTCTCCCTGCACCATCCATTCACTGACGCACTCTCTGCTCAGCCCCCCATTGCATCGTCCCTTCATTGCTGCACTCTCTGCTCAGCCCCGCCCCCATCCAGGCTGCAGCCCTCACTCCTCCACTGCACCATCACTCACTGCTGCACTTTCTCCTCAGCCTCTTATGGTACCGTCCCTTCACTGATGCACTCTCCTCAGCCTCTCACTGCACCATCCCTTCACTCTCTCCTCAGCTCCACTATACCGTCCCTTCGAACTCTCTCTCTCACTACCTCACTCTCTCTATCACTACCTCACTCTCTCTTTCACTAACTCACTATCTCTCTCACTACCTCACTATCTCTCACACTACTACACTATCTCTCATTCACTCTCTCTCTACCTCAATCTCTACCTCACTACTCAACTCTCTCTTTCTCACAGCATCACAATATCACTACCACATGAACTATCTCTCTAACACACTACTTCACAACTTAACTCTCTCTATCTCACTACCTCACTCTCTCTACATCACTACCTAACTCTATCTATTACTATCTCACTATCTCATTCTCACTGCCTCACTATATCACGACACTCTCTCAAAAATTCACAACACTCTCTCACTACCTCACAACTTCACTCTCTCTCTCTCTAACTCACTGCTTCACTCTCTCTATCTCACTACCTCACACTCTCTCTATATACTACCTCACTCTATTTCTATCTCACTATCTCTCTCTCACTATATCACGACACACTCTCTCTAAAGTTCACTACATCACTCTCTCACTACCCCACAACTTCACTCTCTCTCTATCTCACTACCGCACTCTCTCTCTCTCAAATACACTAACTCACTTTTACTCTCTCATACACTACCTCACTCTAGCTCACTACTTCACAACATCGCTCTGTTTCTATCTCAATACAGCACAACTCTCACCCTCACTACCTCATTCTTTCACTACCTCACTCTCTCTCACTACCTCACTCTCTCTATCTCTCACTACCTCACTCTATATCTACTTCACTCTCCCACAAAACAAAAATAACTACATCACTACTCAAGTTAAATCTATAACACTATCTCACTCTCTCTCTCACTAACTCTCTCCATAACATCACTCTATTTCGATATCACTCTCACTACCTAACTATAACACAAGTCACTCACTCAAAAAATAACTACAACACTCTCTCACTGACTCACTCTCTATCTCACTAGCTCACAAGTTCACTCTCTCTCTCTCCAACTCACTACGTCACTCTGTATCTCACTAACTCACTCTCTCTCTTTCTATCTCACTAAGTCACTTTCACTCTCTCTTACACTACCTCAGTCCTTCTCTATCTCACTATGTCACAACATCACTCATTGTTTCTATCTCACTACCACCAAAAATCACTCTCCATCACTAACTCACTCTTTCACTACCTCACTCTCTCTCTCACTACCTCACTCTCTCTATTTCTATCTCACTAAGTCACTTTCACTCTCTTTCACTACCTCACTCTCTCTCTATCTCACTACCTCACAAACTCACTCACTGTTTCTATCTCACTACCTCAGAACATCCCTCTACCTCACTCTTTCACTACCTCACTTTCTCTGTCTCTCACTACCTCACTCTCTATCTACCTATCTCTCACTACATAACTCTCTACCTCACTACTCCACTCTATCTCACTACCTCACAACTTCTCTCTCTCAAAACATCACTACCTCACTCTCTCACTACCTCACTCTCTAGCTCACAACCTCACAACTTCACTCTCTTTCTCTAACTCACTACCTCAATCACTCTCTATCTCACTACCTCACTCTTTCTATCTCACTAACTCACTTTCACTCTCTCTTTCACTACCTCTTTTTCTATCTCACTACATCACAACATCACTCTATGCTTATATCTCACTACCTCACAACATCCCTCTCCCTCACTACCTCACTCTTTACTACCTCACTCTCTATCTCACTACCTCACTCTCTCTCACTACCTCACTCTCTCTCTATTTCAATACCTCACTTGCTCTCTCTATCTCACTACCTCACTCTCTCTCTGCTAATGCAATAGATATCACATATGCAAAAAACAAAGCTAATGCCAATACAAATGACAATGCCATTTATTTAGGGATACAAAAAAGATAAAAAAAATAATGAGCAATTCTAATAGCTCTACCTATAATATTGCCGAGACCATTGCATTGTAAATGCTTGTTTTCCATTTCTTTGGGGATCCTTTGTTGGGTAAAGGTTTTTCACATATGTCTCCCATACCGTTTTGCTGATCCCGGGATCCTGTTGCAGTGTCTGACCCAGATTTAGTTCGTTGATGATTACCCAGAACTCTCTAGAGGATGCTTTTTTGCTGGAAATCAGTAGCTTTGTCCATACCCTTTCTTTGTATTGGCCTTTTGCTTTCCATAGTTTTTTTCGATATACCTTTCTCTTGTTTCTGAGGTCTGTAATATTTGTACGTTGACCCTTTGCAGCCGCTCGTTGGGCCTTGGCTAATTTTCTTTTTTCTTGTTTTAGATCAGCGTTAAACCAGGGTGCTGGTTTTCTTATTTGTTGACCGCTCAGCCCTCCACAGGGCTTGGTCGCCCCACTCACTGCTGCAGCTCCTGCCTGCCTTGCCGCCTCCTGCCTGCAGATCCTTTGCTCGCTGCCCGCTGCTCCTTTCCCGCTGACCGCCGCTGGATTTCCCGCCGCTGCCTCCCTGCGGCCCCGCCCCCCCGTGATTCCATTTGCCGCCCCGCTCCTGCCACCCAGCTGCTCCTCCCTCCCGGCTCCTTACTTAAGGGGACCGTAGGGGACCACAGAGTGTGACTGCTCAGCCCTCCACAGGGCTTGGTCGCCCCACTCACTGCTGCCGCTCCTGCCTGCCTTGCCGCCTCCTGCCTGCAGATCCTTCGCTCGCTGCCCGCTGCTCCTTTCCCGCTGACCGCCGCTGGATTTCCCGCCGCTGCCTCCCTGCGCCCCCCCCCCGTGATTCCATTTGCCGCCCCCCTCCCGCCACCCAGCTGCTCCTCCCTCCCGGCTCCTTACTTATGACGCCCCCTGAGCGACCGCGCAGCGGGAGCACCGACGGAGCGCTGAAGGTGCGCCAAAGGTAAGCCCGTCTGCGCCCATCCGCGCCTGGACCGCGCCCTGCGCCAGGACCCCTGGCCCCCACCGATGCAAGACGACCCGACAGACCTACGACGCCGCTGCCCTCAATGCACTCAATGCCGGCCGGAACCCCACCTGCTGCCGGGCCGCCCCGAAACGCATTCACGGACCCTTCACCTGCAGAACCTGCAAGTTCACCTGCCTCCGAACCGGCACCGCGCCCGCCAAACCAAGCTCCAGCAACAACCTCAAGTGCATCCTGCACAACACCCACTCCGTCCACAGACACGCCGTGAAACTCTGGAACCTCCTCGACACAACATCACCTGACGTCGCCTTCCTCACGGAAACCTGGATGAACGCCACATCAGCTCCCGACATCGCCATCGCCATCCCTGACGGGTACAAGATCATCAGGAGGGACCGCGTCAACCAGACCGGAGGAGGCATCGCCATCATCCACAAGAACACCATCCGCATCACGACCGACTCCAACGACACCCTCGCAACTGCCGAGCACCTCCCCTTCCAGATCCACACCGACCCTAAGACGACCCTCAGAGGCACCCTCATCTACAGACCCCCGGGACCACGCACACAATTCAGGGAAGACATCACGGACTTCATCAGCCCGCACGCCCTCCGCTCCGCCGACTACATCCTCCTAGGGGACCTCAACTTCCACCTGGAGAACAACAAGGATCGCAACACCGTCGCCCTGCTGGACAACCTCGCCAACCTCCGACTCAAGCAACTGGTGAACACCCCCACCCACTACGCCGGCCACACGCTTGATCCCATCTTCTCATCCAGCAAGCACATCACCTTCAGCCACTCCACCGGACTCCACTGGACCGACCACAGCTGCGTCCACTTCAGCTTCAGAAAAACCACAACCCACCACCACCCGCAACAGGTTCCTCACAGGAGCTGGAGCAAGATCACCGCCGACCAGCTCACCACCTCCCTCAGCCAGAACCCACCTGCCAGCACAATGGACCCCAATGAAGCAGCCCGCAACCTCACGCAGTGGCTGACCGCCTGCGCCGACGACCTCGCACCACTAGAGAACCCTCCCAGCAGACCCAGGAGCAAGAAGGTCCCCTGGTTCACCGACGAACTCAAGGACTCCAAGAAGACCTGCCGCATCCTCGAGAAAGCCTGGCGCCTCGACCAGACCACTGACAACATGACCGCCCTCAAACACGCCACCCGCAAGCACCACCAGCTCATCCGCACCACCAAGAAGAAATCACTGAAGGAGCGACTGGAGACAACAACGCCCACGACAGCAAGGAACTCTTCAGCATCGTCAAGGAGTTCTCCAACCCCAGCACCGGCACCAACGACATCACTCCTTCACAAGATCTCTGCGACTCCCTCGCCTCGTTCTTCCACCGCAAGATTGCCGACATCCACAACCGTGCAAACCAACGCACTCCACCGCCACCCTTCGCACCTGGACCTCAGTGACCACCGAAGACACAGCCAGCACGATGAACACAATCCACTCCGGATCTCCAACCGACCGTTGCCCCCACCACATCTTCAACAAGGCCGACTCCATCATCGCACCCCAACTCCGGGACATCATCAACACCTCCTTCAACACCGCCAACTTCCCGGAGAGCTGGAAGCATGCCGAGCTCAGCGCCCTACTCAAGAAACCAACAGCGGACCCCACCGACCTCAAGAACTTCCGCCCCATCTCGCTCCTCCCTTTTCCTGCCAAAGTCATCGAGAAGATCGTCAACAGACAGCTTCCCGCCTTCCTCGAGACGAACGGATCCCTTGACCCCTCGCAGTCCGGGTTCAGAGCCAACCACAGCACCGATACCGCCCTCATCGCAGCCACCGACGACATCCGAGCCCTGCTCGACAACGGGGAAACAGCGGCACTCATCCTCCTGGACCTCTCTGCAGCGTTCGACGCGGTCTGCCACCGCACCCTAGTCCAACGCCTCAGCAACCAAGACAAGGCACTGGAGTGGATCATCTTGTTCCTCGCCGGAAGAACACAGAGTCCGCCTCCCCATGTTTCGCTCTGAGGCCACCGAAGTCATCTGCGGCATCCCGCAAGGATCTTCACTCAGCCCCACCCTCTTCAACGTCTACATGAGACCCCTTGCTGCTATCGCACGCCAACACAACCTCAACATCATCTCCTACGCCGACGACACCCAGCTGATCCTCTCCCTCACCAGAGACCCCGACAACGCCAGAACCAGCCTACATGAAGGGATGAAAGACGTCGCCGAGTGGATGAAGAACAGCCGCCTGAAACTGAACTCAGACAAGACGGAAGTCCTTATCCTGGGACCATCACCCTCCGCCTGGTACGACTCCTGGTGGCCCCCAGCCCTGGGCACCGCCCCCAAGCCAACAGACCACGCACGCAACCTGGGCTTCATCCTGGACTCCTCCCTCTCGATGACCAGACAAGTCAACGCCGTCTCCTCATCATGCTTTCACACCCTCCGCATGCTTCGCAAGATCTTCCGATGGATTCCGACCGAAACCAGGAAGACGGTCACCCAGGCCCTCGTCACCAGCCGACTGGACTACGGAAACACCCTCTACGCCGGAACCACAGCCAAGCTACAGAAAAGACTCCAACGCATCCAGAACGCCTCCGCCCGACTCATCCTAGAGATCCCCGATGCAGCCACATCTCCGGCCACCTGAGGGACCTGCACTGGCTCCCCGTCAACAAGAGGATCACGTTCAGGCTCCTCACCCACGCACACAAGTCTCTCCACGACCTGGGCCCCAAGTACCTCAACGACCGCCTGACCTTCTACACGCCCACCCGCCAGCTACGGTCTACCAGCCTCGCCCTCGCCGCCGTACCACGCATCCGAAGAGCCACCGCCGGAGGCAGATCCTTCTCCTACCTGGCGGCCAAGACATGGAACTCCCTCCCCATCCACCTTCGGCTGACCCAGGACCACCTCGCCTTCAGGAGACAACTCAAGACCTGGCTGTTCGAGCAGTAGCGGACCCCTTCCCCCAAGCGCCTTGAGACCCTTCCGGGTGAGTAGTGCGCTATACAAATATTATGATTGATTGATTGATTGATTGATTTGTTCTCTGGTTGCTCTAGGCAGTGTTGAGTGTTTTTTCTTTATTTCCTCCAACAAGTTTTCCCAGTTGTTTATTGGGTCTCCGTTGTCAAGGGTCCCATGTTTCAGCATAAAGTTGGTGGCCGTGGTCAAGATTTTTTGAGTGTCACCGCCCCTCCATTTTATTTTTCGCAGGTTGAATTTTTCTGTTTCTTGATTTAATGAACTTATTCTCTCGGCTCTAGGTGCGGCGATGTCCAACCTCAGGATTTGTGGGTAATGATCGCTTTCCAAGCGCTGGACTATTAAGTATTCCACGATTGAATTTATCAAGGTCGTTGATACAAGTGTGAAGTCTAGAGTCGATTTGACATTGCCACTCACGTAAGTGGGACGCGGTTGAATCAGGCCTTCTTTTTTTTACTAGTTAATATTGTTAGGCCCATTTTTGCTATCTTCCCCAGTTCCTTTGTTGAGGACGCAGCTACTGCCCTTTTTTCTCTGTCCGTTCTGCTCCTCTTGGTGCAGAGTAGATTAGAATTAAAGTCTCCGGAAATTATCATGGAGCTTTGTTTGTTGGTTTTTTGTAGGTTGAAGAGTTAACAGTGTTTCAAATTTTTCCTTTTTTGCTTTCCGGTCTGGCTGTATATAGATGTTTAAGATTAGCAATTGTTCCTGAGGCTGAATTGTGATTTTTATTACTTGAACCCAGTTTAACCCAAAATATAGTGTTTCCTGAGTCCAGTTATATTTCTGAGAAACTAGAATTGTTAGACCACCCCGGGGATGACCGTGTCTTGCGTGCTTTTCTGTGAGTGTGTGGTGATCCGTGAATCCTGGAAATCCTAGTTGTGTCAGGTTCCTTGTAGGAGTATTATGTTCAAATTGTCAAAAAAAATTGAGTTTCGTGATCTTGCTCCATGGAGCTAAAACCATGCACGTTCCAAGAGCATAGGTTGATTGGGTCTACAGTTGTTTTTTCCTCCTGTCTGCCGATTGAACGTTTTCTGGTTTTGATTGTTTTCTCAGTTCTAGCAGCCCTTTTCGCTGAGTACTGTTGGGATCCATGACCAGTCCTGGTTACTGCTGTGGAGCCGGTATGTAATTGACTGATTTATTAAGGTGGTTTTTGTTTCTGTTCCTTTCCCAGGAGAGGTTGCTTGGGCTGTGTGTAAACATGATTTCGTTTGGGGTCTTTGGGGCTCCTTGTCCTTTTGGTAATCTAGGCTATTGTGGAGGGGGTGAGGATATTTCGGCTGCTTATGTTGAAGTATTTTGATCCCCCAGTTCTAGATTGTTTCTTTATGTGCTTAGATTTTTGCTGCAAGCTCTTTTGATTTCCAAGTAGTGACTCAGTTTTCTGTTCCTGGCCTTCCCCTGTTTTGCTGGAATCTACTACTTCCATGTCCAGGGAAACTATTCCTTTAAGTTCCGGAATTACCTTAAGTAGTTTTAAGATGTTTCCTCTATTGAGGGTATCATGCCTTCCTTTTGTTTCGAATTCTGCAATAAAAGTTACGACTGGTTCAATCTCGTCTGGTGTTAGTGTTACGTTTTCCAGCTGCGGTATTACGTTGTTTTTTGTTCTTGAAGACCCTATTGTATTGGTGTTTTCTTTTTCGTTGGCTGATGATATCTCCCTACTTGTTTCTGTTTGCTTCATAAATCTATTACCTGTACATTGAGCTGGTTGCTCGTGTTCGGGCTGGTATCTGTTTGCTATGACACTCCTACCTGTTGCATTAGTCGTAATCTTTAAGGCTCTCTGTTCTTGTTCGCGTTGAGAGGTGTTTTTTGTTCCCATACGACCGTACCTCGGTTTTTGTTCTGGTACTTTTTGTCAGGTTTGCATGTATCCTCTTCATCTTTTCTTTGCGAAGTGGACAAGTTGGACTGTGTGGTGCCAGCTTCAATGTGAATGACCAGTTGTTTGTCACGGTCATTTGGGCCGTTGTCTCCTAAAGTTCTTGTTCGAGGGGTTTCCTTTATGTTGCGTCTAGGTTTAATTGTGTCTTCAATTGGTTGTTTGAGTCCCGTTGGCTCATTAAGGGTTTTTAGTTCTGGTTTTTGTATTGCTTCCGCCTTTACGGAGTTCTCAAAAGAAAAGTTTACCCTTTCCAGGTTTTGTTGGCCCTGACTACTGTCTGGAGTTTTAAGCCTGTCCTTTTTTACTTCAGGGTCTTGGCTTACTTTCTTTGTGAACATTGGGAAAATGTGTTCGGTGGGACCAATGAGTTTTTTTATTTTGCTTTGGACGTGCCTTCCTCGCTCTTTTTCGTTGCCGTTTTGTTAATTTGTCCTGTTGCTCGGTCGGAAGAATGGGCGAACCTTCGTGAATTTGCTCTTCTTGATTTTCCTGCGCCCTTGCTTCTTGACCTTTGTTTGATTTCTTCTCGACCCCTTTAGGGGGTCGGGCCTGAAGTTGGCTTCCGGATTGACCGTTTGGAATTCCATACTTTTGGATGGTTTCCGTGTTTTCGCGGTTTCTGTTTTGTTCACCGGTGAATTTGACTACACCCAGGATGTCAGTTAGAATCTCTGGAAGGGTAGCCAGTTTTTCAATTATGCTGCCACAGTTGCAGCGGCTAATTTTTGCATAATTTATTGTATGGGATCTGTTTCCTGAATTTGTGCGGTCCATTCTTTTTTTTGAGTTATTAACCTCGATTTCCTTCTTTGGTAGTGAGGTTAATATTGTGTCAACTTTAGAGCTTATTTTCGAAATGTGCTCGGCGATGATATTTATTAGGTCTATTTGTACTTCCATTTTGACCGATTGGAAGTTTAGTGCTTTTATTGCTTGATCCAATGTATTAATTAGCGATTTCCCCCAAATTGGATTTTGTTGGGGACCGACTCCGTTTCCTAAAATCCCGCTGGACTGTTCTATCCTGCTTGCCGATGAAATTAGAATGGGGTCCGACTGGGCTTGGTTTGTTGCCTCGTTACTGACACTACTGGTGTCGTCAATCATTCTTTGGCTACTATCGTGATCCTTTGAGTTTCGTGGTGTTGAAGCCTTCTGCTCGTGGGTGCACCCCTTTATGGAGGGAGATTCAGTAAGGGATTTGTCAAATTCTAGTGCTCTTTTTGTTTTTTTCATAGTTGTTGTATTCCGCATTGGGGTGTTTGTGGTTGAAGCGGGCTTTTCAATCTCTGTCTCCCCGTCGAGTTTCTGGCTTAATGGATCTCCCAGGTCCACCTCTTCTGCTGGTTTCTTGTTATTAGTATTCTCTTTGTAACTTGTGTTTTGTAAGCTTGATTTGGCGAAGAGATTTTCTAGCGAGTCTAGGCCTTGTGTTGATGAAAAATAATTTTTTAGGTTATTCATGGCCTTTGTTTCTTGAGTACGTGAGTGAGTTACGGGTTTGCTGTCTTCTTCTTGAGTAGAGACCATTTTCTCAGAAGGACTAAATGTGTTATGTACTTGGGCCTGGACTGTTTCTGTCTGTTTTTTCTTGGTGTTGGTTTTCAGTGTGTTACCAGAATTGCCTTGAGTGATTTCCTGAGTAGTTCGGTTATGTTGCTTTGTTTCCTTGCTTGGAACCCTTGATCCATATAACGATTTGGATGTTTCCGGTAATATTGGGCTCGGGAGATTTTGCGACTCTGCTGTTGCTGAAAAAATCACTGAGACCGGGTCTTTCAGAAAGAAAAATGTATTAATTTTTTGTTGGCCGTGTTTTCGTGACGCTGAACCAGAATTCTCCGGAATTGCCACCAGCTTTCCCGTATCTTGCCTCTCCCTTGATCCCTCGAACTCTCCGTCTGATGGGGAAATTGAGGGCTCTTTAGGGATTGTTTTTGGGTTGTTTTTTTTTTTTGCTTTTTGCTGAGAGTGGTTTGCCTTTTGGTTCCGGATCTCATTCTGATGGCTTATACGGAGGCGGTGCGGTGGCGGTGTTGTTGTCACAGCGCTCTCACGGGTCTCACAGGTCTCACAGCGCTCACACCAGCCCACCCGCCCGCACGACCGTTCGTAGCTCCTCACGGCTTGTACCTGCACTCGGATCCTTGGTGCGTGCCCCTTGCTCAGGATCTGGAGCTTAGGAGGCTCTTCTCCTCCTCCTTGTTGGTGTTTGGCGGTCTCTTCTAGTGAGCTCCTAGGTGAGCTGTTGAGTACTCTTTGTTTCTGCGACTGTAGCTGTAGCTATAGCTGTGGCAGGGATTTGTGCTGCGTATGTTCAATGACGGAGATTGCTACACTCCGAAGTTGCTCTCGCGATTGACGCTATCTCCCCCCTCCTTAATGATGATTATAGTGTTGGTGTAGTGATTGTGAATTGTTGTGGATTGTTGACGCTATCCGGGCCCTGCCTGGCCCTCGGTATTTGGGGGGGTCTCCCCCCTCCTTGATGGTGGTTATGGTGTTGACGTCGTGGTAGACGTGGTTATCGTGGTGGCGGGGGCGGTGTTGTTATTACAGCGCTTGCACGGCGCTCACACCACCCCTCTGCCCCCTCACTCGTTCTTAACTCCGCAAAGCTGGTTCTCCTCTCCTCTGTTCTCCTTTATTGCCGATGGAGATGGGTGCCTTGCCGTCGGTGGCGGCGGTGCTGTTTTAACTGCGCTACCACAGCGCTCACGCCGCCCACCCGCTCGCTCGCCTTTCTCAGCTACCCACCCAGTAACTCCGGTAACTCCTTACCGCCAAGTACTTGTGTTCGGGCTCGGGCTCGTGGTCGCGTAACGGCTCTCACAGGGGCTCCCCGGAATTGCTTCTTGAACCGACCACCGCGGCAGTAGAAAACCGCAGAATAGCCGCACCTCCCCGGCAGAAAATGGCAGGAGACGGCAGGTGTCGGCAGGAGACCGCACCTCGCCCGGGAGCACTTCTCAGCTCTTTGTCTCTCTAGCTCTCTAGCGCCCTCTCAGTATCTAGCAGCCCGTCCCGACGTTGTCCGGGGATGAAATCGAATGTCTGCAATGCTTTCAATTTGCAAGGCAATTTATTTTTAAAACGTACTCTGAAATGCACCATCACCGGGCTCAGGTCCCGCGTTTTTTTAAAAACGTACTCAGAATCGCCCTATCACCGGGCTCAGGCCCCGCGTTTTTTTAAAAACTTACTCAGAATCGCCCCATCACCCGGCTCAAGCCCCGCGTTTTTTAAAAACGTACTCTGATTCGCCCCGTCACCCGGCTCAGGCCCCGCGTTTTTTTAAAAACTTACTCTGAATCGCCCCATCACCTGGCTCAGGCCCCGCGACTCAGAATCGCCTCATCACCCGGCTCAGCCCCCGCAGAAGAATGCGTCCACTGTGAAGCCGTGTCCTCAATGCAATATGGGAACGTTTGTGTCCGCTGCAGACGCGAACGTTTTTGTGCGCTCCACCTGACGCTCCGCTCCCGCCGACGGCAATTAGACGCCCCACATTGTGTCAACATGCAACGCCCACAACAATGGTAAATGCAACGCCCACTTGTATTGGGACGACGCCCACTAGTATTGGGACGGCTCGGCTCCATCCGACGGAAATTACACGCCCCACATCACGCCAACTCCCACAACAATGGTAAATGCAACGCCCCCTCGTAGTCTCAGCAGGCCGCGCCCATCGCTCTATGCACATGCCTATGCACACGCCCAAATGGTAATTGTAACACCCCCTCGTTTCGTGACGGCAGTCCCAGCATGCCGCACCCATCGCTCTATGCACACGCCCATGCACACGCCCATGGCTTTCCAGCAGAACGCCCACGCCCACAACGGACTACTTTTCCCCTAACGTTCTCTCTTTGGCCCACCGTTGCGGTAAATGCCACCCCCCTCTCACTTAGCGCGGGGACACACCGAGATGGCGTAACCATACGCTTTATAAAAAAGAAAAAAAAAATGTATATGGTGGCCAGCTGTATAGCCTATGTCCATCTGCTGCAACTGTCCTTTTGAATGCTATATCGGGTGTTGTGATTGGTGCTGTGGTTCCTGAGATTACCCGCCTCAAAGGTTTGGGCTCTCTCTTTATTATATTAGTATAGATTTATACCTAACTGTAGCAGTAAAACGCATGGATTAAGGTTACTCCTGAAGAAAAATCAACAATTTGTATGGTCTAATGATCTTGAGAATGAATTCCAATCTATAAAACTGGAGTTAAGTAATCTCATTCCTTTGCAGCATTTCAACACACAGGATCATTCTATTGTTGTCACAGATGCTAGCCAATATGGTCTAGGGGCCGTATTACTCCAAAAAAGAGATGGTAAAGAAGAAGTTATAGCTTTCGCCTCACGCACGTTGAGGGGTGCTGAGTCTGCTTACTCAGTGGTGGAGCGAGAAGCTTTAGCTTGCTGGTGGGGTGTTGATCACTTCAGACAGTATCTATGGGGTTCTGAATTTACGTTACGAATGGACCACAAACCTCTTGTCAATTTGTTTTCGACCAAAGGTGCTGGAAGTGCTACTCCACGCATAGCTAAGTGGCATTATAGGCCGATGGAATTTCATTTTCAATTAGAATATATTCCTAGGGCGAAGAATTTTTTTTGGGATTGTCTGTCTAGACTTCCTTTAGCCACAGAACACTATAATGAGTCAGAGGGGGAGGAATTTTGTATTGTGGCCTCCTTAGCGGATTCTGATTTTGCATGTATCTCAGAGGATGAGTGGAAATTGGCGGTTGATCAGGATGTGGTGTTTAAAGAGATTATTTCAATGCTGAGTAAAGGTTGGGCATCATCCAAAAGCCAGGAAACGGATGCTTTCAAACATGTTTTTCCGGAATTGAATTTTGAGAGTGGTATATTCAAGAGACTAGATTTATTAGTTGTTCCATTTTCTCTTCAGAGTAAAATTTTGAAGATTGCTCACGAAGGTCATATTGGTATGAGAGCAATGAAAAGGAGACTTAGAGATGTGTTTTGATGGCCTGTTTTGGACCATTCTGTAGAGCATTTTGTAAGGGATTGCATCTCGTGTGCCACCAGTGATAAAACCCAGGTGACTTTTCCCAGTCCTGTTGTAGCCATTCCTGTTCCTGACAAACCTTGAATCAAATTAGCGTTGGATGTCATTGGTCCCTTGTATGTGTTGGATGAGAGGTCCAGATATGGTTTAGTCTTAATAGACTACGGGTCAAAGTGGCCAGAAGTAAAATTTGTAAGGGCTTCAACTACTGTTGAGGTTGTTTCTTTTCTTCAATCGTTATTTTTAAAGGAAGGTGCTCCTGTTGAACTAGTAACAGATAACGGGTACAGTTTATGGCTAAATAGTTTCAAGAATGTTTGTCTCATTGGGGTGTTAAACACATTACAACTTCGCTATATCACCCTCGCAGTAATGGCCTTGTAGAACGCTGTAACAGAGTTATTAAGGATAACATACAATTATCTGTGGTAAATGGTTTGGATTTGAGGAAGGAGCTTTGTAATTTACTCTGGGCATTGAGAACTACTCCTAACGCTGACACCAAAGTTTCTCCTTTTACTTTATTAAAAGGTAGGTCAGCTTCTTCAAAGTTAGTCAGGCCTTGGATGCGTGATTTGAGTGCTCCCAAAATTCATTCTGATTTAGTAAAGGCCAAAAGTCTGATTGCTCAGGGCAAATATATCACTAAGGAATCAATTAAAGGAAGGAAACAAGTTTGTTTTAAAGAAGGAGATTGGGTCAGAGTTAAGTTTCCTGGTTACATTGCCAAGGGTCATTCTAAGTTTTCAAGTCCCAAACAAATGGTTTCTGTAAGGAGCAGATCGGTGATGTTAAAGGATGGGAAATGGTGGAACATGGAGAGATTGTCTAAACAGAATTTGCATGTTAACTCTAGCACAGAACCTCAAAATGTGCCTGTACATCATGGATTTGGTTCTACTCAGGATAAACCTGTCATCAGAGTTTCTGCAAGAGTACGAAACCCTCCTGTCAAATACAAAGATTATGTATAATGTTTATATAGTTTTCTGTTTTTTATTTCTGTCTATGATGGTATTTGTTATGTATTGTTTTGTTTCAAATGTGAATGGGATGTGTTGGGTCTCATGTTTCTTTCTTTAATGGATTTGCATTTATTTATAAGTGTAGCACATGCCACCATGACTGATGTTCCATCCTGGAATGGTGGCATGTGGAATGCTTGAGGGTCAGTTACTGTATGCTGTCCTTCTGGCCGGTCGTTTTAGTGGATGTATCTTTTCTACAATAAAGAAGATAATTACAATTGGATTCAGCATCTTCTTTTCAAACTCCTATATGTATATTGTTACATATGATTCGCTGTCTCACTAGATTGTTAAGCATAAAAATCAATAAATTATATGTTTTTTAAACAGAAAAAAATATGGGAACTTTTGATAGTACATTCACGATGACAGTTGTCTGGCTGAAGAAGGTTATAAATGAATCCCTCTCCTGCAGTACATAGCAACACATGACATGTGGCCTCAGAGAATCATAGAGATGGAGAGGCATCATACATGCATCTTACACAGCTATTCACGCACACTGGAGTGTATGCCATAATCGAACATTTAAAGGGCTTTCTGTGAGCTGCATACTGTTCCTGTGCACTGGAGTGTACAACGTAACAGAAGATTTAGAAGGATAAAAGGTTTAGCGAGTATTGTGTCAAGAACTATCAATTATATTAACTATACGAAGGTGAGGATTATGCTCCTCAATCTTTGCTGCAATATTCGCAGCAGCCATTAAGACAGTTAAACACAAAAACTATATTTACCATCAATTCAGTGACTAATCCGCGCATACATGTCCCTTCATCAATCAGAGGCACCAAAACTATTCCTCTCTCTTTGCTCAATTGACCAAAAGATCAACAACTTGGAACTTCACTTCCAGAACAACAAAACGTCACTGTGATCAAACAGAATTGTAATGATCCGGAATTCCACTATAGAGCAGGACCCTCCAGGAGGTCATGGAAGGTAAACTTTTGTCAATAAAGACACCAACTCCAGATGAATCACAGATCCAACCTGTTAATGGAGCAATGCCTATAAGACCTGGCCACTTCCTAAAAAGGCCTTTCCTGCGCTTCTGCTCAGTACATCAAACAAGGTAACGTCCAACCCAAAACAGAACATTCAAATAATAGAGAGGGACTTCAAACAAACATATTCAAACCAGACACAATTATGGAATATGAGATTATGGGCTTGATTTATTACTGAGAGGATGGCCTGCAGTTTACCTAAGGGAACGGAGTATATTACTCCATACCCATGGTGGAGAGGCCGTATGTCAGTCAGTTATCAAAACATGACGGCGGTTCCTGGCAATGTGTATTACTCTGTTCTATGGGGCTGTGCCAGAAGGACGCAGCCCTGTAGCATGGAGTAATTGTTTTTGTTTGCAAAAAGAAAATCCTGCAACTAGATTTTCCTTTTGTAAACAAAAAATATAATGCTCCTTTCGCCGTGGGAGTCTTCTCCCATGGTGAGTGGAGCATTATAATGCTATTATTGTTCCTTCTGGAAGTAAGAAACAGCATAAAATTACTTCATGTCCAGAATCTAAACTGGACGGGCATGTAGCCATTTCTATAATGGCTCTTACTCCTGAGGGCTGTTGGAGAAGTTATGCCACGGCGGAGAGGGAGCAGTCTCATTCTGGACACACTGAAGGCCCACCTGCATTTAAATTAAGTTGGACCCTCATGTTGGCGGTATGTATATTCCGTCACTGTTGAGCTGGAGTATACCCAACACCAACATAATATTCAGGACCTAATTCACATCTAATGCAAATGTTGACTAAGGCTGGGATAATCCTCACCCTGTGCCCTTAATAGAATTGAAAATTCTTGATGCAGGAGCTAGATAATTTTTTTTTCTATGTCAGGACCGGAGGCTGAGATTATGCATGTTTAAAGCTGGTCAACGAGCACAGATGGCACGTTGGATATTGGTTTATAAGAAAAAATGTCTTGAAAGTAAAATCAGATGACCAATCTATACAATCATCAGATCATCCAACCTGGCACATAATAAAAATGTTTTGGGCAGCACTGAGCCCCTGACTGAGTGTGCCCAAATGTACTCACGTCTCCCCGTCTTCTGCCATAAAATGCCCAACCCATCCGACCAGATCAGCTGATCTGACAGGACCATATGGCTTTTGGCAATCAACAAATGGCCTTCAGCATCTTGCTTGAATCCCACCGAACAAAGCTCATCCGCTTTCAAACATTGTACAACACAAAATGTAGGCTCATTAGGAAAACCGAAATATGAATCAGTTACAAGAGGTGATATTCTGTCTAGAAATGTGGAACGACATCCCTTCAGGCAAAAATACCTCTTAGATCTAAAGCTCTTATAACCAAAGATCTGCTACATGACATCCAGCATAAAAGCATCGTCAGTCTGAACAACAGTCAGGAGACATCGCTGCTCTCAGCCCCTCTGCCTTTTAGTTAATTAAGTCAATTGAGCTCCCCTCCAGACTCACCGCCCCTCTCCACCCTCTGGACTCACCTCCCCTCTCCCCTCTGGACTTACCTCCTCTCTACACCCCTGGACTCACCTCCCCTCTACACCCCTGGACTCACCTCCCCTCTCCAACCCTGGACTCACCTCCCCTCTCCAACCCTGGACTCACCGCCCCTCTACACCCCTTGATTCCCCTCCCCTCTACACCCCTGGACTCACCTCCCCTCTAGACCCCTGGACTCACCTCCCCTCTACACCCCTAGACTCCCCTCCCCTCTCCCCTCTGGACTTACCTCCTGTCTACAACCCTGGACTCACCTCCCCTCTACACCCCTGGACTCACCTCCCCTCTGCACCCCTGGACTCACCACCCCTCTACACCCCTGGACTCACCACCCCTCTACACCCCTGGACTCACTTCCACTCTACAGCCCTGGGCTCACCGGCTCTCTACACCCCTGGACTCACCTCCCCTCTACACCCAGGGCCCCGAGATGCTGCCTGTTTCTTGTCATATTCGCCTGCCTCACTTAGAAACCTCCGGCAGCCCTCCGGCGCTCTCCCTTCTACAACTTGGGACCGCTTGGGTTCTCTCGGTATCGCAGCCGAATCATCTTCTCCCACACTCACCCACGTTCCAGTGCTGCCCCCTGCTCCGCCTGAAACCCGCATCCGTATATTGTACCTTAACACACGTTCTCTCCCTCAACATCACACTGACATCTTTCTTCTGCTAACTGCCGAAAACCCAGATATTCTGCTGCTCACCGAGACCTGGTTGTCTGACCTGTCCCTTCCTGACATTCTGGCCGCTTTACCCCCTAATTACTATCTGTTGAATGCCAACCGGCCTCACGGTCGCCGTGGCGGCGGGGTTTCAGCAATCATCCGCAAAGACCTACCTTTTATCAAGTCTTCATCACTCTGCCTTCCTGACGTTGATAATCTTGTAATCAGTCTGCCAACGAAAGCTGGTGCACTAACTCTCATCATCCTATACCGCCCCCCCACTCCCATGCCCCTGTTCCCTTCCGCTTTCTGCGAACAGCTCTCTGTCTTAATGACTTCTTCAGCCCGCGTTGCCATATATGGCGACTTCAATTATTGGTTCAAGCATGCCGATGCCGGCCCCCATGCTACCGAATTGTTTGAGGCTCTTCTCAGCCTCAACTTGACGCAGCATGTTACCTCCCCCACCCACATTGGGGGTAACATCCTAGATCACATCTGGACACAGGGGGTGTCGCTCTCTGGTCCGACTATTTCCCCTTGTGTCTGGTCTGATCATTCTCTGATTGAGTCATCTATTCTTATAAAGGGCCTGGTCAGGTCCCCCGCCCGGCACGGAGGGCTCGCTCGAAATTGGAAGACTCTTGACTCATCAGCCTTCCTCTCCCTACTCGCCAAGACTCAGCCTCCGCTTTCCGACTCCCTAGATGTTAACACCATGGACGCCAACATCTCACATTGGCTCACGACGGCTAGCGATATTTGTGCTCCTCTTTCCCGCTTCTCTCGCTCACACCCCAATAAGTCCCACAAATGGTATAATTCTACCTTAAAACTACAACATCTGGAACTGCGCCGACTGGAGCGTAGATGGCGGCGCAATTATCTCAGCCCAGACAGGGAAGCATACGTTTCCGCGCGCAAAGCCTACAAAGCTACAATCATCTCTACCAAGTCTACTTTCATCTCTAACAGAATTTTAACAGCTCCTAAAAGATCTAAGGAGATCTTTAAAGTCCTTGGCGAATTGACATCGGACGCCAGGACACTCCCGAGCCCGTCTCCTTCCTCAGAATCATGCACCGCCCTCAATGCTTTTTTCATTGACAAAATCACTGCCATTAAAAATTCCATCCCCCTTTCTCTCCCCCCAATCACAGCAGCACCACCCCGTCAACACTTCCACTTTTTCTCAGTTCCCCGCGCTTGACTTGGAATCCCTTGCTAAGCTGTCCACTCGCGTGAAATCTGGATCCCCTAAGGACTGTTGCCCCCCTTCTGTGTTCCGTGATATCTGTCACACCCTCCCCCACTGTATTCTTCCTCTACTCAATTCTTCTCTTGATTCGGGCATAGTCCCCAGCTCATTTAAGGAGGCCGTACTGGTGCCCCTCTTAAAAAAGCAAGGTGCTGATCCAGCGACCTTGGCCAATTACCATCCTATATCCCTTCTGCCCTTTCTATCTAAAATCCTGGAGGCTCATGTTACGACTTGCCTCTCGCATTTTATTGAGGAGTCCAACTTCCTGGTGCCCAACCAGGCTGGGTTCCGACCAGCCCATTCCACTGAGGCTGTGATCCTCGCCATGTTGGACAACCTCAGATGCAACGACGAAAGAGGGCAACCCCAGGCATTAGTTCTACTCGACTTATCGGCGGCTTTCGACACGGTGGACCATAACATCTTAATCCACCGTGTCGAGACCGCCGGAGTCCATGGGGTCGCTCTGTCCTGGATCAAATCCTTTCTAGAGGAAAGATCCCAGGCAGTCAGTATGGGCCCTTTTCGCGCCACCAGCGTTTCGTCAACTTGCGGGGTCCCTCAAGGATCTTCCCTGTCTCCCCTCCTTTTTAATTTGTACCTTCAACCCCTCCTTCACTCTCTGGGTAAGTGAGATATCACCGTGTTTAATTACGCGGATGATTTACAGATTATTTTTCCCCTCACTACCCCTGACGCTGTCAATAACTTCCAGACAGCCTTGACACACATCCAGCATTGGATGAATCAAAACCAACTCAAGCTCAATCCGGGCAAGACTGAGCTCCTCCTTCCGGGGAGAAGTGCCCCTTTCTGGGGCCCTCAGTACTGTCCTACCGAGCTCGGAACACCTCCTTCTCCTGCTGGATGTGTAAAAAGCCTCGGGGTCCTGATCGATTCCGGGCTCTCTCTCAAGGCACAAGTGAGCGCAGTAACATCTTCCTGCATGTTCCAGCTCTACAGGATACGGAAAGTCGCTCACTTCTTGTCGCCTGAAGCCTAGCTGCAAGTCCTAATAGCCCTGGTGATGTCTCGGCTGGACTTTTCCAACTCAATATATTACGGTCTCCCTAAATCTCAGCTAACCAGGCTACAGATCGTTCAAAACCAGGCTGCCCGGATTGTCTTCAAGATTCCTAAATGGCAGTCTGCTCAACCTTTACTACGTCACCTCCACTGGCTACCAGTCAGTGAAAGAATCACTTTCAAGGTTCACTGCCTGGTCTTTAAAGCCCTTACCGGTTCCTCCCCTGCTTTCCTTAAGTCCCTAATCACCCCTTATTGCCCTTCTCGCACTTTGAGGTCTACCCACCTCCAGCTCCTAGTCGTCCCTCGCTTCAAACTCTCCAGATCGGGTGGCCGCAGCTTCTCCTGTTTGGCCCCCAAGCTGTGGAACTCCCTCCCACTCTCACTTAATTCTTCCTGCTCTCTCCTTTCCTTTAGGAAATCCTTGAAAACACTACTCTTTCCTTTCCCTCACTAATCCTCTCCCTCGTCGCTTCCTTTTCTTTCTTTCCTTATATCCGACCAGCGCCAGGAAACTCATGGTGACAGTGCGCTCAAGAAATTCGTTATAACATAACATAACACCCCTGGACTCACCTCCCCTCTACACCCCTGGACTCACCTCCCCTCTAAACCCCTGGACTCACCTCCCTTCTACACCCCTGGACTCACCCCTCCCCTCTACACCCCTGGACTCACCTCCCCTCTACACCCCTGGACTCACCTCCACTCTACACCCCTGGACTCACCTCCACTCTACACCCCTGGACTCACCTCCACTCTACACCCCTGGACTCACCTCCACTCTACACCCATGGACTCACCTCCATTCTACACCCATGGACTCACCTCCCCTCTCCCCTGGACTCACCTCCACTCTACACCCATGGACTCACCTCCCCTCTCCTCCCTGGACTCACCTCCTCTCTCCCCCGTGGACTCACCTCCCCTCTCCCCCCTGGACTCACCTCCCCTCTACACCCCTGGACTCACCTCCCCTCTACACCCCTGGACTCACCTCCCCTCTACACCACTGGACTCACCTCCCCTCTACACCCCTGGACTCACCTCCCCTCTACACCCCTGGACTCACTTCCACTCTACAGCCCTGGACTCACCGGCTCTCTACACCCCTGGACTCACCTCCCCTCTACACCCCTGGACTCACCTCCCCTCTACACCCCTGGACTCACCCCTCCCCTCTACACCCCTGGACTCACCCCTCCCCTCTACACCCCTGGACTCACCTCCACTCTACACCCCTGGACTCACCTCCACTCTACACCCCTGGACTCACCTCCACTCTACACCCCTGGACTCACCTCCACTCTACACCCCTGGACTCACCTCCACTCTACACCCATGGACTCACCTCCACTCTACACCCCTGGACTCACCTCCCCTCTACACCCCTCTACTCACCTCCCCTCCCCTCAACACCCCTGGACTCACCTCCACTCTACACCCCTGGACTCACCTCCCCTCTACACCCCTGGACTCCTCTCTCCTCTCCCCCTACTCTCACCTCCCCTCTTCCCCCTGGACTCACCTCCCCTCTCCCCCCTGGACTCACCTCCCCTCCCCCTCTGGACTCCCCTCCCCTCTACACCCCTGGACTCCCCTCCCCTCTACACCCCTGGACTCCCCTCCCCTCTACACCCCTGGACTCACCACCCCTCTACACCCCTGGACTCCCCTCCCCTCTACACCCCTGGACTCACCTCCCCTCTACACCCCTGGACTCACCTTCCATCTCCCACCCCTGTACTCACCTCCCCTCTACACCCATGGACTCACCTCCCCTCTCCCACCCCTGGACTCACCTCCCCTCTACCACCCCTGGACTCGTCTCCCCTCTACAACCCTGGACTACCCTCCCCTCTACACCCCTGGCCTCCCCTTCCCTCTACACCCCTGGACTCACTTCCCCTCTACACCCCTGGACTCACCGCCCCTCTACACCCCTGGACTCACCTCCCCTCTGCACCCCTCTACTCACCTCCCGTCCCCCTCTGGACTCCCCTCCCCTCTAAACCCCTGGATTCACCTCCCCTCTACACCCCTGGACTCACCTCCCCTCTACACCCCTGGACTCACTTCCCCTCTACACCCCTGGACTCACCTCCCCTCTACACCCCTGGACTCACCTCTCCTCTACACCCCTGGACTCACCTCTCCTCTACACCCCTGGACTCACCTCCCCTCTCCAACCCTGGACTCAGCTCCCCTCTACACCCCTCTACTCACCTCCCCTCCCCTCTACACCCCTGGACTCACCTCCCCTCTACACCCCTGGACTCACCTCCCCTCTACACCCCTGGACTCACCTCCCCTCTACACCCCAGGACTCACCTCCCCTCTACACCCCTGGACTCAGCTCCCCTCTACAGCCCTAGACTCACCTCCCCTCTACACCCCTCTACTCACCTCCCCTCCCCTCTACACCACTGGACTCACCTCCCCTCTACACCCCTGGACTCACCTCCCCTCTACACCCCTGGACTCCTCTCTCCTCTCCCCCTACTCTCACCTCCCCTCTCCCCCCTGGACTCACCTCCCCTCTACACCCCTGGACTCACCTCTCCTCTACACCCCTGGACTCACCTCCCCTCTCCAACCCTGGACTCAGCTCCCCTCTACACCCCTGGACTCACCTCCCCTCTCCCACCCCTGGACTCACCTCCCCTCTACACCCCTGGACTCACCTCCTCTCTACACCCCTCTACTCACCTCCCCTCCCCTCTACACCCCTGGACTCACCTCCCCTCTACACCCCTGGACTCACCTCCCCTCTACACCCCTGGACTCACCTCCCCTCTACACCCCAGGACTCACCTCCCCTCTCCAACCCTGGACTCAGCTCCCCTCTACACCCCTCTACTCACCTCCCCTCCCCTCTACACCCCTGGACTCACCTCCCCTCTACACCCCTGGACTCACCTCCCCTCTACACCCCTGGACTCACCTCCCCTCTACACCCCAGGACTCACCTCCCCTCTACACCCCTGGACTCAGCTCCCCTCTACAGCCCTAGACTCACCTCCCCTCTACACCCCTCTACTCACCTCCCCTCCCCTCTACACCACTGGACTCACCTCCCCTCTACACCCCTGGACTCACCTCCCCTCTACACCCCTGGACTCCTCTCTCCTCTCCCCCTACTCTCACCTCCCCTCTCCCCCCTGGACTCACCTCCCCTCTACACCCCTGGACTCACCTCTCCTCTACACCCCTGGACTCACCTCCCCTCTCCAACCCTGGACTCAGCTCCCCTCTACACCCCTGGACTCACCTCCCCTCTCCCACCCCTGGACTCACCTCCCCTCTACACCCCTGGACTCACCTCCTCTCTACACCCCTCTACTCACCTCCCCTCCCCTCTACACCCCTGGACTCACCTCCCCTCTACACCCCTGGACTCACCTCCCCTCTACACCCCTGGACTCACCTCCCCTCTCCAACCCTGGACTCACCTCCCCTCTCCAACCCTGGACTCACCTCCTCTCTACACCCCTGGACTCACCTCCTCTCTACACCCCTGGACTCACCTCCCCTCTCCAACCCTGGACTCACCTCCCCTCTACACCCCTGGACTCACCTCCCCTCTCCAACCCTGGACTCACCTCCCCTCTACACCCCTGGACTCACCTCCTCTCTACACCCCTGGACTCACCTCCCCTCTCCAACCCTGGACTCACCTCCCCTCTACACCCCTGGACTCACCTCCCCTCTCCAACCCTGGACTCACCTCCCCTCTCCAACCCTGGACTCACCTCCTCTCTACACCCCTGGACTCACCTCCTCTCTACACCCCTGGACTCACCTCCCCTCTCCAACCCTGGACTCACCTCCCCTCTACACCCCTGGACTCACCTCCCCTCTCCAACCCTGGACTCACCTCCCCTCTACACCCCTGGACTCACCTCCTCTCTACACCCCTGGACTCACCTCCCCTCTCCAACCCTGGACTCACCTCCCCTCTACACCCCTGGACTCACCTCCTCTCTACACCCCTGGACTCACCTCCTCTCTACACCCCTGGACTCACCTCCCCTCTACACTTCTTCTCCTCCCCTTTTGACTCACCTCTTCTGCTCCCTTTGCACTCACCTTTTCTCCTCCCCTTTGTTCTCCCCTCTTCTCCTCCCCCCTGGACACACCTCTTCTCCCTTTGCGGGAGGCCCGTGGTCCCTGCAGGGGACCCCATAGGAGGGCAAACCCCGTAGTAGGGCGCAGGTAACCGCGGGCCCGCCAGGGGGAGGGACGGGGGGCGGGGTGGGACAAGGGTAGGCCACCCCCCTTTTTTCCAGGACTGATAAGGGGAGCACTTCCGCCCGGGCGCCCTCTTTGCTCTGCCCCCCTTCTCCGACGGTCGTCCCAGGCTGTCCTCGCCAGCCCCAGACACAGGTCCCTAGCCCCTTCTTCCCCCTCACTCCCCCCCCCACGACGCGGACGCGAGGCCCGCAATTTCACCTCCCCTCCCTGCTTTGGCATCTCCCTCGTCGAGCACCGTCGATCGTCGGGATCACAAATTCCCAAAGATCGAACGTCGGGTACGGTAAGATGGACGCTCTCTCGCCTCCCCCCGGACCCTGTCCTTGGGCTAAACCAAGTTGCACAGGGGCTCCGAGGTCGGATGCGATGGGGAGGTGGAGGTGTCCAGGAAGTAAAGTCCACATTTGTAAAGCGCACAATCACCCGTAAGGGTCTCTAGGCGCTGGGGGCCGTCGGGAAGATTAAGCGAGCTATTGCCCAGAGTCACATGGTGCTGGGCTAACCTGCCGCCGGAGCCGGGGATCGAACCGTGGTCCCCAGATTCCAGCGTCAGTCGCCCTGGCCGCGGCGCCACACCTCTACGATGCACGAGAGGCGTGGGAGGCGGTGGCGGGTAGAGCGGACATGTCCTTATGGGCATGACGGGGTTACTGGGAGTGGGGGGGTTTTGGCTTGCTCAGTACAGGGAGGGCCCTTTGTTTAAAAACAAATGTTATCCGGGCACGCCCCTACGTCCCCATCCCGTGTGCAAACGCGGTGCCCATGCCGCATGTACAGAGCTCCGGGCAGGCAGGATGCATAGGCCCGGTGTCATGGCCCGTGTGCGTAGATTCCTCCACACGGGGAGGGGTGATGCTGGTTATCACCGGTCACGGGGACATTGCCGAGGGGGGATGGGAGCTCAGGGCTGCGCTGCCGGTTAGTGAGAAGCCCGGGCCGAGAGCAAGACAGGACATCGCCCTGCCGCATCGTTCACGATCTTTAGGGGCATCTCCAAGGGCCGGGGCAGCCCTTGGATACGCCGAGGCAAGAAAGAAATGCCAATAGCACGAACGGCGTTAAAAGGTGGCGGTAGGCAGCGGGCCCGCATTAGGCCACAGTAGTTGGGTCTTATAGTGGCAGTTTTATGGCCGCCACGAGGCAGGGCCTCTGTAAGACAGAGAAACAGCCTGCATTGTTTGAAGAGGGGGCGAGGCGGCTTGTTTCAATCCGCTTCGGGGCTTTATGGCTGAGCTGCAATGACGTGCCATGGTAGAGGCCCCCAAGCTATTTGGAAGAAGGGACGGAGGCGGTCTGAAGTAATTCAGCTTTAGGGGCATTATGGCAGGGCTACAATGACCGGGGTTGTGCTCTTGCCTCCTACGATTGCAGCGCGGCATGGCGACCTTAGGGCGGACCCCTTCCCCCGACGATGGCTGCCACGCGGCCGTCCAACTTTGGGGCAGAGGACAGGCCTGCTTTATTTATTAACAGCAGTCAAGGGCAGGCCCCCCCTGGGTTCTCAGCGGGGGCCGGAATGCGGGTCCTAATAAAGATGTCGCACTGTAGGGCCCCACCGGTATGCAGCGGTATACGAGGAGTGTAAATGATTTGCCCAAGGTCTCTGAATAGTTGTTGCCAGACTCGAAACGAGTACCCGCAACTATGAAGTTAATGGCAGAGAGTCGGATGCATGTGCTTTTAAGATCTTGCCCGATTGGGTGAGAGTTAACATCCAGTTTGTCAGTTTCAGAGATAGAGAGGAGCTTGATGCTGGTTTTCGATACAGCGATTCTTTACAGGTTCAAGTAAGTCTGCTATAGCCATTGTTACAAATGAGAAACAGTTTACATAGGCTGCTGGACTCACTACTGATATGTTTATGAAAGTGGCTTCTGATACACGAGCAGATAACAGGGCTAGGCTTTGAGAAATAGTTACTGCCTGATGCACTTGGCCTTTTTGCACGGCATCCCAAAACATTCGCCTTCACTCCTACTAACTTTGCTGAATTTGTTCTTATTGGTAGAAGGGACGATTTTCTTATTGTAATAGTTTTAAGTGTTGCTCGGGCTCAATTGTATTTGGATATTATTAGATTACCAGTAGCGTCTCCTTTACAGGGGAGCCTGTGGGGGTCTACGGGCTTGCTACACTCCAGCTTTGCACTTTTAAGTCGCCCTCCACCACGGTTTTAAGAATCGCTCTCGCAGAGCTAATTCAGACACGGCCCCTCGTCGGGAGGTTTAATTTAAAAAAAAAAAAAAAAAGTAATTGTGGATCCATGCAGCCGACGCTAGCAGCGGGTGTGCAACTGGCACAGCAAAAGGCCGACAAAGGCAAGTCCAGCTGTGCCCAGCCGCGGCCAGAACACGCCAAGCCCCACGAGCGGTATTATTAGTAGGTGTGGCAAGCACTATTCCAGGATGTCAAGGCTTTCGAAGGAAGTTCCTAATTCAGTGCCCCCTTCATAAATGATTAGCTGGGTTATTGGTGGAGGTAATAGTACCGGCAGAGATTGGAGCAGTGGTATGCTGCAACGTTCTCAGCTTGTTCAGCGGCACGTTAACAAGTTCGCCTTTTAGCACATTCCTGTTAATGTTTCATTAGGCAGGTTAATATTGCCTTTTGCACATCTGCACAAAGCGCGCGGTACAATTGCGATCAGTCATTGCACTAGACATTTTGGTAAGCATTGTGCGTACAAGCTCTCATGGGGTAGGTAGGAGTATTATTATCAATAGATTTCCTCTGCCCTGTGCACAATTGTGTTAATGTACTTTTAGCGCCTTGTTATGACTCTTTTGCACTGTAGTGTCAATGTTTGCGTTAGGCGTTACGAACAATGTTTTGTGCGCTTAACCCCAGCAGGTGACGCAAGTTGACGTCTCGTCTCAAGATGTTTACACTTGTTGCCCTTTGCATAGTAACCTCTAATGCCATTTGTTGCAGAGTAAACCCTGCGTGTCAATCCTGCCCGCTAAGGGTATAACATTGCAGCTGTGGTTATATCGTGCTAATTGTAGGGCCTGCCGATATATACGGCCAGTGGCTTAGCAACATATGATATTCGCCGTGCTCTCACTATTTTTCGATATTTGGTCAACATAATTTTGATTTAGCAGATCATATTACGAATTAAAGTCCGGATCGGTAGCTTCTTACTGAGACCTGGCAGAAGCTGCCTCGGCTTCCTATTTTGTTACCGTGGTTCACCCTGGATTACAGATATATTGGCGAGATAGACCCCCTTAAAAGGGGGGAAGAGCTGGCCATAATTGACAGATGACCTCTTGCAGCCAATTGTTCTGTTATTGATTCGGAATGTGACACTTTACTTTTCACTAGAACTTAACCATAAAATATCCTTTAATGCATCCAAAGTTTGAGGCTGCATCAATCAGTGATCCCATTGACAGAATCCCTCTACTCGATTTAAGACACAATGTGTATTTCAATTTCTCTTGTTATTAGTGAACAGGTAATAAAAACAAAAGGATTATAGAAGCAAAAGCGGGTGCCCTGTTGGCCCCTTGTCCTCCTTCCACTATTACAACTATTGCCAGGATGATAGGACTAATCTTGCAAATATTTGAATGACAGCACGTTACAATTGTCATTGCCACATTTCCATACAAGGAAAGGTGTCCAGTTTATCTCACGAACTGCAGTGTCAGAGAGAGAGTTGAGCATAGCACCATCAGAGTTCACGAATATATTTATCCTTACGGAATACTGCATGGTCGGAATAACTTATGTACTATGCCATCCACTGATGTCCAATATAAAGCATCATAACATACAACTGATAGTGGAAGCACCATTTTATATAACTTAGCTAAAGCAAGTGTAGATTAAACACAGCATGAAAGAAATGATTACTATGCAAAATAGATTGTTTACAAAGCACGTCCAGTGTCAGATTGTACCAATGCACAGCACTACAACTAACAGATATCACTATTGGACAGCTTAATAGAGTCAGTTTATCAGCCTTGCAAGGATGAAGGTAAAAGCGGGTGCGGTAGCAATTTAAATTGTGACTGCAATACAGCATACATGGTAGCAGAAGATGCTTATTAGGTGATCTACTTAAAGACTGCAATAGAGACAAACTAATGTGCCGCAGGAAAGAAAGTTCAGAAGTGTTTTAATTGCATTAGAAAGAAAACAGAAGGCAATGTGCATGTGTAAATGACATGGCGGCTCTAAGTACAGTAATACGACCAGGGAGGAAAGGGAATTGGGGATGAAAACTTCAACTCAGTTTTGGGTCACAAAATAAAAGACACCTCAATGTCTGGGGGGAGCCAAACTCCCCGAGGTGAAGCGGAGTACACACTTATACCTGTGGCTGCTACTCTGCCTTGGCAAGGGATCACAGGATCGGGGGAGAAGTGATTCGCCCAATCCACGGGCTCATGAATGTTTATCCACCCGCCTGGACTGGCCATACCTTCATTAGCACTTTCCATGTTCTCCACCGGACTGCAGGGTAGCCCGGGGGGAGAACATCCCAGGCTCCCATTGCGTGTCCGAGCACCGAGCCGCAGTGCTCAGCCCAAGCACAACGGTGGATTGTGGCTCTGCGATTGGCCATGGGGAACCTGGTGCCTCCTGCTTCCTGTTCGGGCTAGGACAGAGGTAGACGCAAGGAGATGCGGCAATTAGGTTAGTTTTGTGTTAACATCAGGAGGGTAAAGGGCGCAGGGGCAAGCCCTTTTGAGCGAGAGTAGAGGGCCATCAAAAAGTATCAACATTAGTAGGTAGTTTCTACTGAGTACTCAGCATTTGGAAAATCCTCACCCCAAATGCCAGGGCAAGGCCTCATAGCTGCTTGGAAATGGTCATTCCGATTAAAAGTGAGGGCTGCTGAGCCCGCAGGTTCCCTGACATGAAACTGATATTAGCTCCATTTTTAGAATGGATCAAGACGGCTTTACAAGTAGGCAGACCCAAGATTCGCTCCAATACAAGCCCTGCTGAGTTGCAGGGAGCTGCCGTGAAGAGTTGCTGGACAGAAGACAGCTATATAAATTTGGAGGGTTAAACCTCCTAATTAAACTCAAAGCAACACAAAAGCAACATCAGATTCAGTTTTCTTTACGAATGTCGCCAGAAAGGACCTATCACTTAGCTTACTGACTGTATAAATAGATTTATTATTAGATCTTTCCAGAATATTAGAGGCAGGATAGGTACCGTCTCACACCTTAACGAATTGATCATTGCGAAACAAGACAGAAGCAGAATAGTCACACCACACCAGAGCAAATAAACTAGTACAAGTAACGCGATGCACCTGTGGGCTAGGAAAGTGCAGAGCAAGGACCTCTAGGTCAGCACTTTGTCTCCGCCAAACACACTTCCATAATACAACAGAAAGCATATCCCTCAGTCCACAGCGGGCCATACCAGCATCCCCAGATAGCTTCTGTACAACATGAAAGGTACTATCTTGGCAATGCAGTGCTGTATATTAGGTTGTGGCGAATTACCTTCCAGCTCAGTCATTTATGGGTTTCATAGCCAGGCTTCCCAAGATCATCCCCTGAGGATGGGGTGATAATGCACGAAGGTTTTCCGGCGTGCTAATTGGGGAACGGCCCACAACTTACATTAGCTCTTTCTGAAGGCTCAGGTAACCATTAAACCAGTGAAAAGGCTTTAGGAGCTTCGGGATATGTTCTGAAAGGACAAGCGCTTTAGAAACAAGCCCTGAATATAGCAGTCAATGCTCCCGGTCCACGGCGGATGGTCCATACCATAGGCCTAGGGTGTCCACAGCCGCTGGCCAGTTTAAGGAATTATAATGGTCTGCAGTGATCTTGGAGTTCTCCATTGATGTAGGCGGTTGAGCCTCTTTTCGAAGAATACCGGCAACTTAGGGGAAATAGGGGATGTCTTTGATATCTAATGTATTAGGGCTCTTATCACTGATGGCTATCCTTAGCAGAGGTAAGAGGATTTGGCAGGGCCCCATGCAACTTGGAGAGTTGATTCCTGATATGGGGCATTAGCATTTCCTGATATGGGGCATTAGCATTTCAGAAGGCCGCCTTGTCATCCCTTAAGGGCTTTGGGTTAGGAAGAATAACAAGTGGGTAGTTATAACATGGCATGCGGGGGGTGGCATGCGGGGTGCCCCCCTTAATGCCCGGCTCATTGCAGGGACAGAGGTGTGGGTGCAGGGGCACTCTTATGCCACAAGGCTGGCGGGAAGGGTGAATGCAAACACTTGGAAGCATGGCTTCACCAACACTAATATATCTTGGTTTGGCTTCCCCGGAATGCATTGGGCGGCACTTTTGGTGACTCTGCGTAGGACATTGCGGGAGAATAGGCGGCCGGCAAACATCCTAGTGGGGCACCTAGGGAGGAATGACCTAGTAGCATTAGGTGAGAGGCATTTATTGGATGCAATGAGGAGAGTCATGAGCAAGGAATTGGGACAATGCAGCATATTGTGGTCAGGAATATCTCCAAGACCATTATGGCATGGGGCCACATCGCAGGTGGCGCTAGAAGTTACAGCGGCAGTGCTTTAAGTTTGCCAATAAACAACAATTTTCAACATACCGTGTTTTATTACAGGGTCAGAGGTATGGGTGATGGGGCACTCCTACGTCACGAGACTGGCGAGATGGGTGAATGCCAACACTTGGAATCACGGGTTTAACAACACCAACATATCATGGTTCGGCTTCCCTGGGACGCACTGGGCCGCATTGATAGGGACGCTGCGTAGATTACTGAAGGAACACAGGCAGAAGCCAAGCATCCTGGTGGTGCACCTGGGGGGGAACGACCTGGTGTCATTAGGCAAAAGGCGTTTGTTAGATACAATGCGGAAAGATTTAAGCATCCTGAGCAGCGAACTGGGGCAGTGCAACATATACAGGTCAGAAATTTCCCCAAGACCGCTTTGGCACGGCGCAATATCGCAGGAGGCATTAGAAGTCACCCGCAGGCGCGTCAACGCAGCAATGCGCAAATTCAGCGAACAGAGAGGCATAGGTTTCATCAGGTATGGCCTGCTGCATGCCAAATCTATTGGATGCTGGGAATCCGATGGGGTGCACTTGTCCAAAGTGGGGATGGCAATGTTCCTACTGGATTTAGGGGAAGCGCTAGAAACAGCCAGATGCAGATAAAAAGCTAACTAAAAGGCTAGGTGGTGGGGGCTCTGGGCGCAGCGGGTGCCACGCCCAGGGCTGTGGAAAAAGTACTAGGCGACCCCCATGCAGGACAGGCGCAGGAACAGGACCTGAAGCCACAGTGCGAGAGGCACAATAATGAGTCATACATAAGCCGAGGGGCCCTTCTTGGGGACTTGGTTCTACGGCACCCCGTTAGTCCTTAGGGCGGTTGTAAGCCTGAACAACCGGGGGTTTGCTAATAACGCCCCTCCTGACTGGGCAAGGTGTGAGTTAACTCTCCCTGGTACAGAGGGGGGGGGCAGGTGGACGATAGGTCCATCGGGGGAGGCTTGCCTCCCAGGTTCGACACATGGCCAGGGCCACTAGTGTCTGCTTCATTGGCTCAACTTCAGGCGCCCTGCAACAAGGGGTTGCGGGGTGGGGGGTCGCCTGTCAGTTAACCCGCTCTGTTATTTGTATCACAAATAAACCTGCAACTTTTTATTCCCAACATACTTGTCTGTGTATCATTTGGGCGGTGAGGGTTGTGGGACAAGGGTACCGATGCCACTACTATGCGGGAGGCCCGCGGTCCCTGCAGGGGACCCCACAGGAGGGCAAACCCCGTAGTAGGGCGCAGGTAACCGCGGGCCCGCCAGGGGGAGGGACGGGGGGGCGGGGTGGGACAAGGGTAGGCCACCCCCCCTTTTTCCAGGACTGATTAGGGGAGCACTTCCGCCCGGGCGCCCTCTTTGCTCTGCCCCCCTTCTCCGACGGTCGTCCCAGGCTGTCCTCGCCAGCCCCAGACACAGGTCCCTAGCCCCTTCTTCCCCCTCACTTCCCCCCCCACGACGCGGACGCGAGGCCCGCAATTTCACTCCCCTCCCTACCACTCACCCGCTGAAAGGGGGGAAGTAAGGAGGGGGGGATTACTAATGATGTTGTTGTTTTTTTTTTTTTTTCTTTTTTCAGGTTGCAGGAGGAGTTACAAGACGACCCCCATGCAGGACAGGCGCAGGAACAGGACCTGAAGCCACAGTGCGAGAGGCACAATAATGAGTCATACATAAGCCGAGGGGCCCTTCTTGGGGACTTGGTTCTACGGCACCCCGTTAGTCCTTAGGGCGGTTGTAAGCCTGAACAACCGGGGGTTTGCTAATAACGCCCCTCCTGACTGGGCAAGGTGTGAGTTAACTCTCCCTGGTACAGAGGGGGGGGGGCAGGTGGACGATAGGTCCATCGGGGGGAGGCTTGCCTCCCAGGTTCGACACATGGCCAGGGCCACTAGTGTCTGCTTCATTGACTCAACTTCAGGCGCCCTGCAACAAGGGGTTGCGGGGTGGGGGGGTCGCCTGTCAGTTAACCCGCTCTGTTATTTGTATCACAAATAAACCTGCAACTTTTTATTCCCAACATACTTGTCTGTGTATCATTTGGGCGGTGAGGGTTGTGGGACAAGGGTACCGATGCCACTACTATGCACTCACCTCTTCTTCTCCCCTTTGGACTCCCCTCTTCTCCTCCCTTTGCACTCACCTCTTCTCCCCTTTGGACTCACCTCTTCTCCCTTTGCACTCAACTCTTCTGCCTTTGGACTCACCTCTTCTCCTCCCTTTGGACTCATTTCCACTCTCCCCTTTGCACTCACCTCTCCTCGCAGATGCCACTCCTCCTCTCCGCCTCTGCCCCTCAGAGTTATGGACACAGGGGGTGAGTGAGGCCTCAAGGGCAGCAAGGCAGGAGCTGAGGTCTCAATTTCCCTTGCTCTTCCTTTCGTAAACATTGTTGCTGCCACTTTCGTTACATGCACTTAGCTTCTGCTAACGTTGTTTTTCGCCTGAATTTTCCATTTTGCATCTGTTTATTTAGCTCATTATTATAACTTTCATGATGTGCCAGTTTAAATGCTTCACCTGCAATTTAAGGAACAGAGTCTCCTGTGCTGTAAAATCAAACCTGGGCCCACAGTTAAAGAAACATTCCTGCTAAGGTGCCTGCTTGTCTGAAATAAATGCAAATGTGCACAAGTTAATTCTGCAAATGTAAAGGATGCTAGGGAGCTTTAATGGATCAACTCACTCGAAGCTTTGTGATTCCAAAGATTTGTGTTTTAAGTGGCAGTGTAAAAAGTTCAGAGCTGTGAAGGGTGGTCTTTCTCCGGGTGTTTCATCCGCAGGAGTTTCTCCTCCATCCGCAGGAGTTTCTCCTCCTTCATCAGGAGTTTCTCCTCCTTCATCAGGAGTTTCTCCTCCACCCGCAGGCGTTTCTCCTCCATCCATAGGAGTTTCTCCTCCATCCGCAGGAGTTTCTCCTCCATCCGCAGGAGTTTCTCCTCCTCTTTCTCAGGAGTTTCTCCTCCAGTGCTGCGACCAAAGGACCGGACGGGAGGCAGTGACAATTCCTGCCCCTCTTCCATGCATTTCTCTGCAGTGGTGTCCAGAGCACACTCCTGTTAAAAAGGGACCCTTGATCTGCTGCAAGGATCAGCTTCTAGTCATAGAAAAGGGGGTGAAAACCCAATTTTGGTGCTCACCTTACATTTTCCTAAGCTCTCCCATCCATGCTACACATACAAAGTGAATGGGGTGCCTACTTATTACACTGACGTTGCCGGGGAGAGCCAGTGGACAGCTCACCTCCCAGGGTTCATTAAAGAGATTATTTTCAGGTTTAATTGTCCCAGTTGCCGGAGAATTTGAGGGTTAAGTCTGGGCAGACCAAGCATGAACAGGAGAATGTGAGGGTTGAGGATGGGCAAACAAAGCATGCAGAAGACAATGGGAGGGTTAAGGCTGGGCAGACCACGCATGCCCCCTTCAGAGCAGATTTATTATTATTATTATTTTTTAGTGCACCGCAGTGCAACAGCTAAGTGCAGCACTGTGATGTGTGAGGGGAGAAAGAAGCACTGAGCCAGATTTATGAAATACAGCACGCTGCTGCTCACTACCCCTGCACTAGTACACAGTACCTAGCACCACACAAAACCTTTACACCATAGGGCAGAGGAGTGTGTGCTGTCTAGCATAGGATTAGTACTGGAAACACACCATTCCAGTATAAAATCCTATACATAGAGTAATTCTTAAACACTCCAGAGTTTGTGTTTGTGCTGTGAAGTGCAGGGCAGGTTGTGTTTGTGCTGTGAAGTGCAGGGCAGGTTGTGTTTGTGCTGCGAAGTGCAGGGCAGGTTGTGTTTGTGCTGTAAAGTGCAGGGCAGGTTGTGTTTGTACTGTGAAGTGCAGGGCAGGTTGTGTTTGTGCTATGGTGTGCTGCTCACATGCAATGTGTGGAGTGTTTGAAGAAGTGGCAACGTTTCTCCGTGTTATCACCTGCTTCAGTGGCTTTTTGAACATAAAATTAACATATCCTCAATACTCTCACAATGCGATATTGAAGCGTTGTGTACATTTTTCAATATTTCCGCACATCGCTAATATATGAAGTATCGCGTGTCCATGGTGGTGCTAGAAAGGAGGAGTTTATTTCTTACAGAATGCACCATCCACAGATCTACTTCCTCCTCAGATACAGACATCTTCCAACTCCCTCAAGAGCATTCCACATTGGGTGTTGCCTCAGAGACTCTGGGATGTCACAGGTCTGTTGAAGAGACGGCAAGAACTGTGTGTGGTTCAAAAGTTCAAAATAAGCTTTATTCGATATTTAAACAAATATCATATAAGCATACCTTAATATACATAGTTAAAAGAAAATAAATGCATTTATATAACAAATGATCAAATATATTTCAATTAAAAATTTCATACAAAGATTCAGAGAAAGTTAAAAGGTGTACATTAAAAACAGATAAAAACCAGATAGAAGTAATCACTATCTCCAATTTCAATCTAAAGTTTTCCTAAATTTTATCACTAATTTTAAGAACTGTTCCATTATGGTTGTCACCTCCTTATCTTCAAGTTCCTGTAGCCGCTCAAAAGCAGTTTTACATGTCCTGATATTCCATCTCTTTAGTAAGGGTAATAATAGTGCTTTTCTCAAAATCCGGTAAAACTTACAGAAGAGGATGGTGTGAATATTAGATTGTTGTGAGATAGTGTCACAGGGACAGAAAGAGGTGATCCGTGACCAGTCATTGCAATTTGGGAATGTTACGTATCGATAAAAAGAGCCCATTCTAAATCTGGTGAGTAACATCCTTGAGTAGCATGGAAAATCTGATGATAGATATGGTTGGAGCCCCTTGTGAGGTGTCACCCTTTGATATGCCAGGATGGTGTCAGAAAGTTTTTGTTTGTTCCATCTGACTGTTTCCAGATGGGCCATTAAATTCTTTCTCAGATCTTTTCGCGAGATGTTTTCTAGTGACGAGGGATCTATGTACCATTCTTGGTGCCCAATCTCAAAAAAGAAATTTCTCACATAATTCAGCCAGTTAGATTGATTGAAATGTTTAGCCCCTTCCAAGTTAAGAATGTCTTGTAGCACCTCTCTGTTAAAAGCAGTCTCAGGGGTAGTCCAAATTTTATGCCAGAGAAGGAGGGGTTCAGTTTTTATGGTATCTGTTATGTACGTGAGATCCAGTTCGATGTGCATTTTATATACAGAGGTTGCCTTTGAGGCGGCGAGAAGATACCTTAAAAATTGGTTTTCCAGGATTTGTATCTGTGAAATATTTTTGTCTACGCCCCAGAGTCCAGCCCCGTAGGTAGCGGTAGATGTACATTTAGCTTTATATATAGTTAATAGTTGTTTAACCGGTCTACCCCCTATCTTTCCTGCAAAATCCCGGAGACCTCCAATCGCTCTCGTGAAAGCAAGTTTCCTCTTCTCTATTGCCGCTTTCCAGGATAACTTTCTATGTAGACAGATTCCCAAATATGTAAAGGCCTCCACTGTCTCCAGTCTTTGGTCCTCAATAAAGATGGGGCATGGTTTTTTTTTTAATCTTTTGTTACATAGCATGGTGTACGATTTTGCTATGTTCACTTTGAGGCCCCTGTCGTTCATGAAAGTCGTGAAAGCTGATACTGCTTTTTGTAGGCCCATTCTGGTCTGGGATAGAATCGCAGCGTCATCTGCATAAAGCAGGATTGGGATCGGTTGACCTCCTATTTTAGGGAAGTCGCACTCGATGGTTTTCAGATGCTCGCCGATCGCGTTTATATAAAGGGAGAAAAGCAGGGGGGCCAGAATGCACCCCTGTCTAACCCCTCTATTGATGTTAAATCGTGGCGAGCACTCTCCCCTCAGTCCATATCTCACTCTGGCTCCTGCTTCACGGTACAAGGCCCTAATGAAAAGAAGGATTGACGGATCCATCCCGAAACGGTTTAAGATGTCCCATAGTTGGTCATGCTGGACACAGTCGAATGCTGAAGTGAGATCTATGTATGTTATATAGAGACTGTGCCTTTTGGTGTCGATGTATTTTGACTGGATTAGATGTAAATTGAGGACCTGTTCAATTGTACCTCTGCCAGACCGGAAACCATATTGTAATTTCGAGAGTATATCTTTCTCCTCTATCCAGGTGGTTAATCTTTTCAGGATTATGCGTCCAACAATTTTCATTAAGGTGTCGAGGAGGGATATAGGCCTGTAGCACGATGGCAAGTGCCTGTCTCCTTTTTTAAAAATTGGTATTACTATAGCCTCTCCCCAAGTTGGCAGGAGCTTTGTGTGGTTTATAGAGTTAAGGACAGAGGTCAGTAAGGGAGCCCAAAATTCCATCTCTGCCTTATACACATCCGCAGGGATTGCATCCGGTCCCGGGGCCTTCCCGGGCGGGCTTTCTTTGATGGCTAATTCCACCTCCTCAAGTGAAAAAAGGATTTGGCATGGACTATCCCGGGTTGAATTTATAGTCAATGGATCCGGGTTGAGGTTATTTAAACATACAGGTTTGGTGTAAAGCTTCTGGAAATGCGCCGCCCACATCTCTCCATTTATTGCCATGTCCAAGTTCCTCTCGGGCATTTTTACCCATGGCAAGGGGGAATTGATAAGTCTCCAAAAAGCTGACATGTCGGCCAACTGCGATGTTTCCACCAATTTCTGCCATGCTTCCTGTTTCAGTTCCTTTTTTCTCTGTTTTATGGCTAGACGATATTGATTTCTGGCCTGACGTATTTCTAATTGAGGTTTAGGTAGGACACGCAGCAAGTTCTTTAGAGAATTCAGAGCCTTCGTGCATTTTGAATCGAACCACCCATTTTGAGCAATGATACCAGTTTTGTACTGTCTCGTCATGAGTTCTTTCAAGGTTCCCTGAATTTTAGTGAAAGCATTACAGATATCATCGGGATTGTCCTTATTAGAAAGGCAGATATAAATCTCCTCCCTCCTTTTGTTGACTAAGTTCTTGAGGAGGTTTTTTGGGTTGATTTTATCCCATTTGACACAATATCCGTTTTTGGCTCCCAGCATAATTGGTTGTTCGTAAATATCTGTATGTGAGATCCGGCTCTGCGGTGGTCCCGGTAAATCTAAGGTCATAGACAGAGGATAGTGGTCACTGTGTGGATGGTCGAGTGTGTCCCAATCTCGTATTAACAATGCATGTGCTTTTGAAAATAATAAAAAGTCTATGATGGTGTTCCTGGCTCTGCCATGAAAGGTTGGTTTGGAGGGGCATGGGATCTGTAGGAGCTCATTTACCAAATGTAGGTTAAAAGAGGTAACAAAGGTGTTAAAAAGGTCCCCTGACTTTGTATGCATAAAATGGCTGAAGGTGGGAAAACCAGGGTCTGAGGCATATGTATCATAAATGTCACAACCATCTCTTACTGTGTTTAAACAGATATGGCAGTTTAGATCGCCCGCAAGAAGAATTGCACATTCTCCGCCCAAGGTTTCTTTAATCGTGAGCAGGGCTTGATGTAAATTAACCAAGGCTTTCTCCAATTGGTCTACAAGGAGGTTATTGTAAAAATTGATAATTAGCAATGACAATGACGGGGCAATATCCAATGCAATTATCTGGAAGGAATCTTTCAATAGTGTTTTCCTGATCCTCTGACCGACTGATACACTAATATAGGTACATAGTCCCCCCTTGTGTCTGCCCTGTTTAGTCCCGGCAGCCGGTGAGTGGAATGTCTGAAAGCCTTGGAGATGGATAGGTGAGATCGCCCAAGTTTCCTGGAAACACAGGATGGAATACTGATTTACCACCTTTATCCAATCCGGCAAAATAGTTTTAGATGAAAGACCTGCTAGATTCCACGAGAGGAGCTGTAAATTGCCAGTTTCTTTCTTATCTGCCTTATTGTTAGTCTGACTTGGCATTTGTACTAATGGGAAGACAACTTAGACTTTTTTCTTTGCCCCTGTCAGTAGTTTGGACTCTGTTATTTGCCCCATTAATTGGGGAGTTTTTATTTGGGCCCTTTTCAGGATTAACCTGCGTATGATTGAGGTAGACGGTGGTACTCTCAGATCTCCCACTGCCGTCATTTACTTGCTTCTCTTGAGTGAGTCATTCTACGTCCTCCATGCCGCAGAGTGGCTCGAAAAAGTTATAACAGGGTAAGTTCCAGTTTGAGTGGAAAAAAGAGAAGGGTTTGACATGGCCCTGTGGGTAAAACTGTGAAGTCGGCGGTAGAAAGGGAGCGTTTGAGGGGAAAGCTATCTGATCTCTTACTCCCTGGGTAAAGTGATTTTTTCCATACTGCGCAAATGAATGTTTAGGAAAGTGAAATTTGTGTGGCTTAGAAGACATTAACTCTTCAGGGTAAAAGTAGGCTAAAGGTTTTGGCAGAATTGGTCCCCTGTGGAGGCCCGAGAACCAGTCTGTGATATGTGAATTAACCCTTGGATCTTTAAAAGTAACAATAACTACATCCCCTTCTATGTCTTTGGGGCGAATACCAACCCAGTCGGTTCTTCTCACCATTATTATGTCACCATTTATATGAGGGGGTAGAGGCCTGTTTTCCCTGAGCCAGAAAATCACCTTGTTTTTTAAACTATGATGATTTTCGTATCCTCCTGAACTTGATAATGGTGCGACCCCCGTTAGTATAATAACGTTTTGTGATGCAGTCGGGGGTAGGTCGGCATATCTTTTACCTCGCCGTTTATCATGTAGCGCTGCAGGGTAGATTTTCCCCCGGGTAGGAGGGGCATTACCCATTTTCGCCGAAGCAATGAGAGAATTAATTTGTGTCGAGTTTGCCTGCATGTTAGGAGGCGCTTTTGGAGGGGGAGGTGGTTTTTGAGTAATTAGTGGCTTCTTTGTAGAGACTGACGGTTGGGTTTTATTCTGATTTGATTCCGGGGTTTGCTTCATAGAAATTTGGTCTTTGATCGAATTATCACAACTAGTTTCCCCCCCCCCAATTTTCGTAGTAGTAGGATTTATTGTGATGGTTGTAGTTTTTGCTTCTTGTTCAGATTTATCACCCGATTTTGATATAGAGTCAGGAATTACTACTTGGGTTTGGATCAAGGTCTCGGAGAGAGTGTGCAGTTCAGTAGCTATTCTTTTCACTCTCTCGAGTATTGGTGTTAATAATGCCTTCACGGGGAGGAGCCTAGCTCGCGACCGAGATGGCCGCGTTTTAGCTCGGCTCCGTTCAACCGCCTGCTTCTCTTCGTTTATCCTGTATTACTCCTGCCCCGAGAAGCCCTACTTGCTGTGTGTGGTATTCAAGTCGCTTCGCCGACACTTACCCGTTGCTCCGGTGATCCTGAGTGCTGTCGATCCTGTGCAGCGATCCCGCTCGGAGCCTCCGGGGCGGACTGGCCGGACCTCATTGCGGCGCCGAGACGTTACGGAGCATGATGCTCGGCCCTTGCTGGCGCTGTGGAGCTGGACGCGGGGGCTGATGTGCGAATTGGCCGGCTGTGCCCGTTGGCGACCCGACTGGCCTGGGCCCAGAGGTACGAACGCTGCCCCTCGCGGGAGAGCCTACTCAATTGTTCGGCTGGGTCCCCCTTCTGTTCCCCGGCCCGGCCATTTTGAATTTTTCCGCCCGGGCCCGGAGAACGGGGCCGGCGGCACGGGGGGACCGACGGACATCCTTCTTCTGTTGGCTCTCCTTCCTGCCTTGGGGCGCCTTGCCGCATTTCGGCTGACCTTCCTTTGCTCTGGTCTTACCCCGGCCGGGGTCCCCGAAGACCGAGGACTTGCTGGGCTCCTAAGATGGCGGCCGGCCCTGGGAGTCTCTGCCGGGCCTGGGCGAGCACTTGGGGCCCGCCACATGGCCCGGATGTCGGATCTTGTACGGTTGTCCTGGATGCACTGAACTCCTGGCGGACTACCGTGGCGGCGCCTGTTTCCGCTGTGGGGGCGGACCCTCCTTCTGAACTGTGCGGGCCCCCGTCATCAGGTTTGGCCTCCTCGTTGCTGGTTGCGGCTGGTGTGCTCCTGGACTCTATGCTCCCGGCGGGGACTGCATCCTTGGGTCGGAAAGTCTCCGGCGCTCCTCGTCATCCTGTTCGGTTGCCTCGGCCCCTGGTCTGCGGTCCGCTTATCTCCTGGCCTGGCCTCGATGATCTTTCCAGTTTCTCATCGCGTCTACACCCCGGCCTAAAAGCCTGTGCCGGCCCGGCTGGGCTTGCCTCGTTCGCACTGTCCTTGGACCTCAGCCTGCGATGCGACTGTTGTGCTATGCCTTTCCTGGACCTTCAGTATTTTCTTTCACGTTTCTTCTTAGGACTGCCGCAGAACTTACTCCTGTGCCCTGTGCCCCTCACTGTTTGCTCTTTGTTTGTTCGGATGGTTACAACTTTGGACAAAAGCGGACAGGGCTGAAACTATGTCTATATGCGGTAGTCTTGTTTCTTTTGATATGTGACTGACAAGTGCTGTTGTAATGTTGTGTACTTTCTTGAGACTCCTGAAACTTATCCTAATATCATTGACTTTCCGTGGGCTCTACTCCTCCCTTGTGGCAGGTGGCGGGATGGAAGCAGATGATCCTGTTTTTTCGCCCTCCCCCCGTGTGCGCTGTTCTCTCCTTCCCCTGTCCCTCCCCCCTTTTGTCTTAGTTTCTAGCCTGTTTCTTTCTTCTACATTTCGGGTTCTATTTAGGGCGACAGGCACGCTGCCGGGGGGTAGGCCGTAGCCCTCTGCAGGGGTGTAGGGTGGGCTTGTGGGGTGGGTGGGAGGGTCTGTTGTTGTTTGTGGAAGGAGCTTCTGTCTCCTCCTCTTTTTCTCCCTTATTGGTTCTATGGCCCTTGTGTATCCCCTTTTTCGGGGCTCTGTCTCGCCATCTATCCCCCTGGTGTCTTTCTGGTATATTTCTCCGGTATTGCAAAGATGGGGATTTGCTATGTCTGTTTTCCTCTTTTGTGATCGATTTTATACCGGACTTTCGTTTTTCCTGTTTTGTCACCTGGGGGCGGATGCTTGGGTTGGGATCCCTTCCTTTCTTTTTTCCCCTTTTCCCTTTCCCCTCCCCTTTTGTGGGGTTTTCTTCTACCTGGGGGTGCGTTTCGTATTGTTTTGGTATTTGGGTCCTTTACTGTGCTGATGGGTGGGATGGGTGGTGGCTGCGGTGGGCGGGCAGTGGACAGTGTGCGCAGTTGCCTTTCATCATGCTCGTGGTTTTGCCCGGTACTTATTGGTATTCCTCTGTCGTACTTGCTTCTCCTGTGTCTTTAGGATCGCTGTGTGGCTGCCCGCCGCGACCCCGCCCCTCTGGTTTGTTTCCCGGCCCGCTATGCTCCTGACCTCTTATACCCGTTCCTTTTAAAAGAAAACTACCTTTCTATTTGTTTGCTCCTTAGACTGCTCTACGATGCCTGTTCTTTCCCCTGACTCGTTGCCTTTGTATACTGTGACAATTGGTGTATGACTCCTGATACGTTTGCTATGTGGTGGCCAGCCCTGGTGGGTTGTAGGCCCGTATTTGTGAGCTTTCTCTGTCCAATAAAGGTTTTCAAAAAAAATAAAAATAAATAAATAAATAAATAATGCCTTCACAAGATGTTCCATGGCATCTACAAAATCTTTAATTGTAGGAGGGACACAGGAAGTTAATATTTCCCGTGGGGGTTTTGGTATTCCCTCTACAATTTGTAGCAGTTCTTTAGTGAGTATGTCCTTAGCCGAGGTTTGAGTTTTAGGGGTATTTTTTGTTGGTAGTTTTTTTCGCCGTTTTTTGGGTGGGGATCGAATAATAACCTGGTTCTTTTTGGGTTTCTCTTTCATTAGGGACGCTTTATCTGGCTTTACTACCACTGGGGAAGGGTGGAACATGGAAATCTTTTGTGTGACCTGGGAGGAAGGGATTTCTATTATATCAGGCCCAACAAACTCTGCAGTCTTTGGCAGGTTTGGAGTGACCAAGTCAATGAGGTCGGCGGATGCCGTGATTGTAGAATTAACAATTTTTAATGGGGATGGGAGCAAACATCCATTATTTGGGGGAAAGTAGGATTGAAAAACTGAGGGCACATTATCTGTATTCATTAAATCCTCTACCGTGGTTTTTAAGGTGGAATTTAGTGGGCTGGGCTCAGGCGTAGGTGAGGGAACAGGTATAAGAACGTTATTTTTAAGTTGCTCTATTGATTGTCTCCTAGCAATACGCCTCTCTGCCAGGGTCAGGTCTCTATCAATATCGCCCTTAACTTTGATGAAAAATTTGTCCAAGGGGCCGCAAATTACGCTCCCTTCACACATAGGTTGAGATTCGCATCCAGCTTTTGCCATAGTTGTGTGTCTTTTGGGCAAGGACGCAGAATTTAGGGGTGGCCCAGCCCGGCCTGTTCAGGCCTTGGAGGGCCGTAGAGGGCCCGCCCTTTGCCCGGGCTTTGCCCCGGGCGTCCCGCTCGCGTCCCGCGACGCTGAGGGCTTCCTGCTTTATGCTGCCCCTCCCGGCGCGTATGACGCGTCGGGGAACGCGCCGCCGCTGAGCCTGTCGGGATTTGGAGTCCCGAGGCGGCGGCGCGGCTGGTGGCGGTGCTTGGCGTCCTTCCCTCTTTTGAAAACAGGCGCGGTGTCCACTCAGGGACTCAGGGTCACTCCGGTTACTTGTGCAGATAGAGGGCTCCCCCCGCTCCACCGAGGGCTTCCTGCTTTATGCTGCCCCTCCCGGCGCGTATGACGCGTCGGGGAACGCGCCGCCGCTGAGCCTGTCGGGATTTGGAGTCCCGAGGCGGCGGCGCGGCTGGTGGCGGTGCTTGGCGTCCTTCCCTCTTTTGAAAACAGGCGCGGTGTCCACTCAGGGACTCAAGGTCACTCCGGTTACTTGTGCAGATAGAGGGCTCCCCCCGCTCCACCGAGGGCTTCCTGCTTTATGCTGCCCCTCCCGGCGCGTATGACGCGTCGGGGAACGCGCCGCCGCTGAGCCTGTCGGGATTTGGAGTCCCGAGGGGGCGGCGCGGCTGGTGGCGGTGCTTGGCGTCCTTCCCTCTTTTGAAAACAGGCGCGGTGTCCACTCAGGGACTCAGGGTCACTCCGGTTACTTGTGCAGATAGAGAACTGTGTGTGAATAGTGACCCTTGATTATTTGGGGTGTACATGTGATTGTGCAGATCTGTGCCCATCTTGTGCCCGCCCTGTGTGTAGGTCTCTTGGAGTAGTTGATGCTCGTGAATGGCCTGGATGAAGCCTAACCTTTGAATACAAAATGTATGGCAGTGATTTGTGTGTGCGAGACAGTGTGTATGTGCTTGTTTATGAATGGGCCTCTCGGGTGGATAAAATCTCTGAGTGTGTAAGTGACTGATCCGTCTGATTACTTATTTCCAGTGTGTATGTCTTTGTGCCTGGGGATGAATTGTGTTTCACGTGTGTGTGTACACTGCAGAACACAATGCCAGTGTAATTGTGCAGCATTGAAGATGTGGTTGAAAGATATCTGGTTTGTTACATGAATCCATTTATAAATGAGGTGTGAGGCTGTAAAAGTGAGAGTTGGAGTTTGTGTCACGTCTGTGAGTCTACAAGTGTATGTAGTTTTTACAGAGCAATGTGTTTTTGTGCGTATGTGCTGCAAACATTTTGCGTGTGTGTTGCAAGCATTTTGCCAAAGACAAGCCTGTCTGCTGCCAGGCACGCCTGGCCGCCTCCAATGGGACCAGGAGTCAGGTAGTATACTCAGTATTTCTCATATTCTGCATAATATCTATTGTCTTTCTGGTACACAGATTTTAGTATCTCCCCCATGCTTGTATCGTCTTTAGAAGCAAATGGCATGTATGCGAGCCACACATATCGAGTAATCTGGTACTCAAAAGCCCTCCCTCCATACCAACAAAAAATAAGACTCTTCTACATCCTCAGACTGAGGAGTCGTTAAAATCGGCTTTACTAAACCCACCCTCCCTAGGCAAAGATAAGATGGAAATCCTCAAATTATTAGAATCTCCTAAGCTGGATATACTGTTGTTAACTGAAACATGGTTGACAGCTGAATCTACTCCAGATCTCTAGAAGCCATAACCGAAGATGACCAAAAGAGAACGAGCTCAGAGAAAGGAGTGAGATAGCAGCAATTATTCACCAGTGGATTCACTCATCTCTTTTACAAATTATTCAAACTGAAGGTGTAGATCTGCTTCCCTTTCTCAATTTTGGAATTGATGACTTCAACTCTGACCCTACAGATAATGAATTTACTGAGTTAATGATGTTGAATTTACACCAGCACATTACATGCTCAGCTCACATTAAACGAAATCCCTTAGACCTGATCGGGCTGTATAATTTGAATCGACTAAATATAATCATCCCTCCTTGCATATGGGCCAATCATTATTTGATCAATTTTTGTATTCCAGTAGATTTTTCAAACTTCATCCACAGGCAGGAAATTAAAACCATATGCAAATGGTGGAAAATAAATACAGAGCCAGTGTTATCAACACTTTCAAACACCTCCCCCCCTCTTACCATCAATTGAAGACATTCTCTCCAAAGAAAAATAATCTACTCTGTGGCTCAGACAGGCTAGTGAGCCACACCCCTCAAATCCAACAGCGTGTTATAAACCGCACCAGACCGGTACCTTGGTACAAGCCAGAGTTAAAGGATGCGAAACCTGCATTGAGTCGACATTGGCGGGAAAGGAATGATGAAGGGAGCAAAATCAAATTTAAAACGTAACATGCAGAATGTAAAGGCAAAACCGCACATGCAAAGCCCTTTTGCAAGACTAATAAATCTTAGGAACACATAATAAACAGAGTTTTTTTGATACCCTGAATCATTTGTCGTCCCCAAATATAATTAGAATAACCCTGTTTCCAACCGAGGAATTCGGTGATAATCTAAATACTTTTTTATTAACAAAAAAGTGAATTAAAGATAGTATAAACAATTACAGCAGCAGTAATTCTGAAGGTGAGTCTGAAAAGAACTCTACTCTCCTTATCCTTTTTTGAAGAAATAAACAAGCTCCATGAATTTATCATCAAGGTCAAATCTGGGTCACCATCTGACCCTTGCCCTCCAGCAGTCATAGAATCTCTGACCTCAGCAATCCCCTGCAGAGCGTTTTTCAGCAAATCAGTAGCTCAAGCTATCGTTCCAAACGCATTTTAAAATGCTGTACTGCTTCTGTTACTGAAAGAGTAGGGAGATGTCCCCGATATACTCAAGAATTATAGGCTAATATTTCGACTCCTTTGACCTGCAAAAATCATACTATCTCACGTTGCTTCAGAGGACCATGATCACTTTCCGTCACAAACTTTCTCCACCCCCGCCGAGTCAGTCATCCTATCTGTGGTTGATACCTTAAAATGGCATGATAATCTAGAACTGATGTCTGCTCTGGTGTTTTTAGATTTGGTGGTCACCTTTTGAGAAGGTCAACCATCACATGTTGGTCGACCATTTAGAAGAAGCTGGCTCTCTGGGTTCTGCCCTGGAATGGATTAAATCTTTCCTACCGATTGTTGTTGGGGTACACCAGAGATTATCATTCTTCCGGCAGCTCTATAATTTGAGTTGCGCTATTGGTGAAAGAACTGTCTTCAAGACGTTGCAGGTTTTATAACTACACCGACTCTCAGTTGTTAATTTGTGTGGGTAGAATGGCCGTCTCACCGCTCCAGTCTCAAAATATGATGCAATTTGATGATTACTTGACAAGGTTTTGACTGAGTTTTTAAGTCTAAATGCAGATTTGTGCTGAAACTGCTTCAGAAACTAACCCCACTTCTCTCACTTTAGGCAAGAAAAGCAATAGTGGTGACCGCAGTCCTAGCTAGATTGCATTATGCCAACCAAGTATATGTAACAATACCCAATATCACCATTCATAGACTACAAGTAATTCACAATGATGCGTGACCTACTCCTGAAGAATACTGAGGATCAGCAAGACGCAGGGCAGACCGGGGTAGACGAGGGCCCTGAAGTCGCGGTGACCCGAAACGTTTTGAAATCTCTGCTTGCCTCTCTTCGGGAGTATTTCCTGAAGGTGAAGACAGACTTGCAGTCTCACCTGAGAGAAGTCTGTCGTGATGTGGACGCGGTTGGGGGAGGTGTGGACGCACTGGAAGAAAGCTCGATGTCCAAAGAGGAGTTATTTTTGCTGCTTCAAAAGGAAGTTATCCAGTTGCAAGACCAACAACTTGACCGCCAACCACATACAGAAGATTTAGCGAACAGATGGCGGCAGAACAATATTCGTATCCGGGCAGTCCCTACCCGTGCAGAAGCAGCTGACCTAGAGGGCTAGGTACAGGCCTTGTTTAGCACTGTGTTGGGTACCACTGAGGAAGAAGTGATCAAAGTGGATCGTTGCCATCGAGTGGGCCCCCACGTCAAACTAATCGGCCACCTGCAGATATATTGTAGTTTGCATCCAGGACTTTAAAGTAAAGGAAGCCATCTTGAAAGCATCTCGATCCACCCAATCGCAACAATTTAGAGACCACTCGCCATAATTATTTCAGGACCTAGTGGCGATTGCATTGCAGCAGAGGACAGATTTTCGACCTGTGACAAGTCACCTGCGATCTGCAGAAATTGCGTACTCTTGGGTTCACCCATTCCACCTCATTTGTCGATGTGAGGGCAGGTTTCACCAACTCTGCTCTCTAGGGGAGACATGCAGACCACCTGACCTCACCCTTGATGGCCAAGCATCTCAAGGCTCCCCTCCTGGAGCCGGGGGCCTGCCTGGCTGTCAACACGGCTCCAAGACTGAGTCCAGATTGGACCGTATGCACCCGGATCTGGCTACTATCACCAAAGAAAGGTCAGCTGTGATTCATTCACTCTCTGCTGCCGTGGGTGACGCTGCTAATCCCCCCAGCTAATGACTCTTGGGGCATTGGCGATCTAGCGGCGACAGGCCTGATGGGGACAACTAAACCATGATATTGGTAAGTGTTTCTTGCCTTCATGGTTGCCCCATTGTATTTGCCCTTTTTGTCATTAATGGACTTTGAACACTCTTTGTTACGTCACTTATTTATTTATTTTTTCACAATGTTGGGGTTCTTATGTTTTGTTTGAGGTTCCCCTCCTGCCAGTCAATTCCTCATAACTCTTTCACTCCACCTATTACTAGTGGGTTGTCCCATATTTCACGAAGCTCCCTCTGTCTCCTGTGGGTTTTGCATAGCATGACTATGGCTTGTCTAGATCTGTTCTCCCTTGCATGACTGCTGAGACTAAAATAATTTGCTTAAATGTGCGAGGTCTCAATACACCTACCAAGAGGAAACCAGTTTTATCTCTGCTAGAGCGCTCCTTAGGTGGAATTTGTTTGCTTCAAGAGACTCACCTACCCCCAAAATACACACACAGAATGCATGCTAGAGGGTTCCCACAGCAGTTCTGGTCCTCGGGTAAGTGCAAGTGCAAGTGCAAGTGCAAGTGTGGGGGGCAGGCGGGGGGCAAATTTTGTTTTCCAATCATTTTCCTGGCACTGTCCTGGGGCTTGTGGCTGAAGTCAAGGGCCGATTACTGGCCCTTAGGGTACAAATAGATACATTCCATTTTACGGTGGCATCAATATACTCCCCCAATGAGCACAAAGAGGGCTTATTATTGGACACCCTAGATAAGGTACTACACTCCCTAGATGGCCCCTGTCCAGCCTATTTGAGGGCTAGGTTTATGTTCTATCAGCCGGTGCCTCAACTACGCTCAGCATCACTTAGACGCTTGGTTGTCCCTAGGTTTTGGAAAACTCACCTAGGGGGCAAATCCCTGGCGGTCAGAGCGGCTAATATGTGGAACGCTCTGCTAGACCAACTACGACACACTACGGATCTGACCAGTTTTAAAAAACTATTAAAAACGTATGTGTTTAAACAAGCTTTTTAGATCTCCGGTATATGCTGTCTTTGTTTCCTCTACGCGCCAGAACAGTCTCGACTAACAGTGCGCGATACAAATCAGCCTATAACATAACATATGACAGATGCGGCTGTTGTGGTGGGAGGCAATTTAAATGTGGTGATGGATGGTGAATTAGACCGCTCTGGTTGGTGGTACAGGTCCCCTTGTTGGTGGGAGGCTCGGAATGGTTTGATGATTGTGGCCAGTGTGATGTGTGGCGAATCCTTCACCCTGGGGAACGAGACTACCATTACTTTTCTGCGGCTCATAAGCCCTATGTCCGGTTGAATCATTTCCTAGCTTCCCCTTCCGCCTGGAAACGTGTCCAATCATCTTCTATTGAAGCTCGGTCACTCTCATATCATGTGCTCATAACATTATCGATATTTGTTTCTCCTTCTGACGATAGGGCTCCTCTGTGGCGCCTCCGGGACACTATGCTGCTGTCCGCGGCGATAGTGACCACACTGAGGAATACTATTCAGGAGTATCTTTCACTGAATGAGGATGGCACCACAGCCTTGTCTTCGGTGTGGGAGGTGTTGAAGTTGGTAGCCCGGGGGCTCTTATAGCTAAGGCTGCATTTTATAATAAAATGAGGAGAGATAAGAGGGTATAGCTTGAGTTGAGGCTAAGGTGAGGGAATTGGAGGCTATCCATAAACGTTCTGGTGCTCCGCGGATATGGAGACTGCTTGCGAAAGAGCGGCTATACCTCAAAAATTTAGATTTAGATAGGGCTGAACATGCGATACTACATCTGAAGCATAACTACTACGCGGGGACCAATAGCGGTGGCCAAATGTTAGCACATTGCTTATGCAGCAAACAGCAGGCACATGCGGTTAAAAGGATCCGCAGTGTGGCGGGGGTGGAGGCCATCAAAGCTACTGATATTGCAGATAGCTTCAGGGCTTATTACGCGGATCTGTATGTGCATGATGCTTCAGTTTCCTCAGATCCGCTGCCCTACTTAGACGTGGCCTCTGTTACCCCTCCTACCAGCTAGTGACGCAGCTGCCTTGGACAAGCCTGTCCACCTTGAGGAAGTAGTCTCAGCGATAGCGCGTTTGATACCCCTTAAGGTGCCTGGCCCAGCCGGGTTCAGTGCCACCTTTTACGAGACCTTCTGTCCGGAGTTAGCCCCCATACTTACCCGACGGAGACGCACACACTTACTGTAACGATACTCCAAGCCGTGATTACCAAAACCGGGTGAGGACCTGGAACTCTGCAGTTTGTACTGCCCGATTTCTCTACTGAATATTTATGCTAAGCTGTTTGCTAGTGTTTTAGAATCAACAAGAAGAGAGGTAGGGTAGAACGGGCACTCTTACTCCCCACTTAATTAGAAAAATACCAACAAAAGAGTGCTACTTAATGAAAAACAAAAAGGTAGCTGAGCACAAGGAGTCAAACGCACCCATTAGGTGTGTTTAGAAAGCCCTCACTCACCGACCTAGTCGGTGACATGCTTCATCATCGGGCTCCACTGGGTGTGACCGAATGTCACCCCAGTGTGCTTCAACGCCAGATTTACTGCGGAGCGGGTAATGTGAAGATGTGAAGGCTAGGTGAAGGATTTACGTGAGTAGTGTCAGGTGGTGACTTAAAAATGGCTTGGGTGTATCAAAAATTCATTTAATGGTTGATCACCAAGGACATATTAAAATATGTGTTGGAAAACAAGGTCAACTAAATTGGATGGCCTGTTTCCAATAACATCACGTGAGCGGTCAACATGTTTCAGCCAATGTTGGTATGATTAACCTGGCATTCGTCAGGACCTAGTGTGACTAAACCCCGGCGGTATGGGCACGCTAAGGCCCACCCTACCAAGGGACGTGAAAGTAAAAAAGATCTGTCGAAGTGCACTGGGAAGGTGGCGTCACCGATCAAAAAACGGGAGGTACAACCCTTCTAGTCTCAGAATGGGAGACTCAAAAATTAGATGCACTTGCAAGGAGAGAAAATTACACCCCATAGACTGCGGGAGGGGGGTGACGGCTGACCAACCCTCGTGACCGCGTCTCGTCGAGACGCGGTCACGAGGGTTGGTCAGGTTCACAAACTGGTGCCTGGCGTCGTGGGCGATGTGCCAAATACGCCGTCACCCCCCTCCCGCAGTCTATGGGGTGTAATTTTCTCTCCTTGCAAGTGCATCTAATTTTTGCAGGGTCATCCCTGAACTTTTTGCCTTCCAACTGTATTTTGTCTGACCTGTTTTTGTTGGTTTTATTCCTCTGGGCACTTTACCACTGCTGATCAGTGCTAAAGTGCATATGCTCTCCCGACTGTAAATTGATGTATGCATTAGTGACTCCATGATTGGCTTATTTGATTTACCGTCAGACCCTAGTACAGTGCACTGCGTGTTCCCATGGCTTGTAAATCAAATGCTACTACTGGACTTGCAGCACTGGTTGTGTTACCAACAGAAGCAGCCTGTAAAATGTGTCTCAGGTCTGACATTGCAGAGCCTGTGTGAAGTCTGGTACTGCCATGTTGACTGGGCAAGTGCGCCCACTTGCCTGTCCCTAAACCTTCCCTTTCCTGCATATTAGTCACCCCTATGGTAGGCCTATGGGCAGGGTGCGTTGTAGGTAAAAGGTAAGACATGTCCTGGTGAGTGTGGCAGGTGCTAATAGTGAACTACAGCCCTTTTCAATTTTCATTATTGCAAGGCTACCTGTTCCCCATAGGCCAGAATGGGCAGTTTGATTATTACATCCTATAATCCTAACTGACTCAGGGAACCAGGTAGAAATTCGAATTTAGTATGTCTGAACTCAGAATGACAAAATACATCTTTTAGTGAAGTTGGTTTTAACATTCTGTGTATGAAAATACCACTTTTAGAAAGTAGGTATTTTCTTGCCGAACTATCTAACATGCCTCTGTTTGTTTTGCATATTCCATGTGTGGTTTGTGAGTGACAGGGGGCTGGATTGGACTGGGCACAGGCACCCTTTGCCTTCAGAGGACAACGGATTTGCTAGTATAAATATTGGAACCCAGACCCCAGAACTTTAGATCACTTTTGGGAAACAAGAAGAACCTTTGCTGAGGAGAGGAACCAGAGAAACTGGAGAGGAGACTATCCCTAAGCTGGGTGCTGTTTGGGGAATTGGCCTGCAGTGGTGGTTGCCTACCAAAGGAAGGAGAAAGGACTTTGTGCTACTTTCAAATGAACTTGTTAAGGATCTCCAAGGGCTTGAGATAGAACGTACCTCCTGCTGAAGTCTCAGGGACAACAGACTTCACCAACCAGCTCCCCTGCCTTCCCTTGCTGGGAAGTACAGTATTGTGGATTTTTGTCATTTGTGATCTTGTGTTAAGTCTATATAAAAATACTTACTTGTATACTACAACTTGTGTGGTGTCCCTCTGTAGTGTTGTCACTTGATTACTGTATGTGTTCACAAACGCTTTACACATTGCCTCTGAGATAAGCCTGCCTGCTGGTGCCAAGCTACAATGGGGCTGAGCAGGGGTTATTTTAGTATTGCACCCCTTACCCTGACTAGAGGTAAGGGTCCCTATATGGACAAAAGTGCCTACCTCTGCCATGAGCTGTCCTCCAGATCCTGCCCTTCACTGCAGACCAGCTCTCGGGATCACTCACCCATGAGAGACAACTCCTCGAAGTCTTTGGGCACCGAATCCACAGACTCAGCCCTCTCCCGGAGCCCGGCATTTCTCGGCTGACATGCCCCGCGAGGAACCATGACTGGTGCCCTCCAGGCCAGGGCGACCTCTTTATACATGGACACAACATACCACGCCAATCAGATAAATCTGCCGATATACGATCTTATTCTGTAATGAGGGGGGTCCTCCATGCTACCCTAAAACTAAACATTATAGTTTAGCCTGTTTCTTCTACAGTTATAGGACGACAGATGCTTCTGTTCTCGAAGTATAGGGTGGGGGTGGCGAGGTTTGGACCGTTTGCTTGGGTTCGCACCTAGTTAAGCAGTTCAAAGTTCACAGCACTTCAGACTTGCACCAACACGACCTTACACTCCAACTACACACCAACAGGCGAGGCCTCCAGCCACCACTAGTAATCGCCCAAGCATTCCTTATACAACGGCAGGACCCCGGGATTCCTTGGGCCCCAAACACGACCATGACACAGATGTACATAGAGAGGACTCTCTCCCAGTAAGTTCATGGAATGTCAACGGCCAGCTGTACAGAATCAAGAGGACCATTGTTCTGCGACATGCGCAAAGATACACTCCCAACATACTCCTACTCCAGGTAACCCATCTCATGGGTAATCTCGGTCCCTTCCTTGCAAGATACGGGTTGACAGATCCTGGCACTCAGGCTTCACACGGGGCTCTCGCAGAGTGGCGATCCTCCTGAGGCGGATCTTTAGATTCGTGCCTACTCAAATCACCAGGGATCCCCACGGATGCTTTGTTGCCCTCTCAGGAACAATGGGCGAAAACTCCCTCAACGTCCTCTCCATCTGTGCCACGCACACACAGACTCTAAGCTACGCTGGTGAAGTGATTAGCTCCTTGCTGCCAGAAACAACAGTTGTAGATGGGGAATTCAATGCAGTCATGCAGCACAGTCTCGACACCACAGGGACCCCTTCTGCCTCACGTGTTCTATATTCCAACAATTGGCAAGCCGGACAGATGCCATGAGTATTTGTGATGTATTGAGGACATGGAACCCACAGGACACCCAATGCACTCAATCTCAGCAGCACACCACACTCAGGCCCGCGTCGACATGATCTTTATGCCGGCTCCCAAATGTCGCAGGTCAGAGAAATAGTTATCCTCCTCGAGGCCTCGCGGATCACTCACCTTTGCTCCTAACCTTAGGTGGCACACCCCTGATACACTTTGCCCCATGTGGAGGATGAACGCTTGGTTTCTCGAAGACGAGAATTTCAAGGAAGCAATCGAAGCGGGAACTTAGGCAGTACTTTCTCACTAATCAAGATTCTGTCTCCTTCCCGGGTACCCTTTGGGAAGCGGGTAAGGCCACCATACGCGGTTTCGCCAAGGGTCACCGTAAAGCCCAACAAGCAGCCCAAGATAGCAGGCTCGCCCTCCTCGAGGCCAAAGCAACCTGGCTCGAAGGGAGCTCATCCGGGGCAACGAACGAGTCCCAGTTGGGCCAACTGGCACTGGCGAGAGATTAAATTAAACAAATCTCTCTAGACTCGGCGAAGCTCCTATGGAGGTCCTCCAACGCTCGCATATATGTATGGGGTGTTAAAATGGGAGAATACTACACAGTGTAGTGTCATACCCAGGCACGGTGCGTCCATTGAGGTGTTGGGGCGTAGCCCCCCCCCCCCCCCGCCCGCAGCTCCCTCAGCGTTTCTGAACTTAAGTAAACTGAATCAGTTCAAGGACACTGAGGGATAACTGACAATCATGTCAGTCAGCATGACGTCGAACCGCCCACCCCCTTCAGAGACGGAAGGGGGTGGGCGGTCCGGCATCATGTTGACTGACATGATTATCAGACCAGGAGCAACAGGCAGCAGCACAGGTGCGCATGAGTGGGGAAGGTGACCAAATGTTTTGCCCTTGCCCAGTCATGCGCACTTGTGTTTGCATTGGTTTGCGCATGCCCATTAGGAGCCCCTCGGTCTCCTAATGGGCAGGTGGTGGGCATAGAGAAACCATGCCCGTAGTCAATCCTGGCACTGCTAACAGTGCCAGGACTGGCTGAGAGGGGGGGCTGCCAGTCCACTCCAGTGCTGTTCGTGAAGGCGCCAAGGGGAGCAGAGGTGGCGCGGACCGGCTGTGAGGTAAGTTTCAGTTTTATAATAATATTTAATTCCCGGACCCCCCGCGAGCCGCGACTGCTACTACTACTACTACTACTACTACTACTAACTGAGTGACTAATAGCTGCACCGAGCAGGCTCAAGTGCGCAGTGCAGCGCTGCATATTTACTATATTACATTGCATTGGCTGGCTGCTGACTTTAGTTCAGTTGGGACTGGAGGTAGCAGGAGGGCAGAGGTTGTCACCATTAGGTGAGTGCAGTGAAGAAAGATGAGGGAAGAGATGGGGTGACAGCACAACCAGAAATGACAGGACTAGGGGGTGAGAAGGATGTCAAAAGATGGATGCGAGATATTGAAAGAAGTGGAGTTTATAGTAAGCCTAAAATGGTATTGGTACGTCACGGGTGCACACTGCGTTTGCAAACGCGTCTTTAACTAATCCAGTGGCAGAGTTACATATGATGTCCATGTGGCAGCTTGTCTCCTGTCACAACACGTTCACCTGGATTGTTTCCCTATACCATAGTTAGATGTAATTCGATATCCCTCATTCAACAGCCAAAAACGCTACACTCTGCAACAGGCGCATTGGCCCACTGTTCTATGCTGCATCTAAACCCACTTTCCTTGGCAAGAGCGCAGTTTTACAAATTCGCTAATTCATTCTGCCACCATTTGGCGCGCATTTCTGTTGAATGCATTTTGAGTGTATTTCCCCGTGAGCCAGGACTTGTTGGTGCGGTTGTGGGTCTGTGCAATGTCTGATGACTTCATGTGTACGAAGGAGAGAGGCGAGCCTCGTGCTGCTAAACTTACGCCCAATGAGTGAAAGTTGAGTTGCTTATGCATTTCCTATTGAATAACAATAATGAAGCTGCAGCGCCTCCAGGCACTACCTGTCAGACTTTAGCGTTTTTGATGTGCCTGCTGCTGTCTGTGTGCCAGTCAGGAGGCATTTAAACTCCTGCACAACATTAGCGCGCGCAGCATGTTGCATGCAGCAAGAGCTGTGTGCAAGCAGTGGCACAGAAGTATAGAGGGCATCATTTTGGTATAATGGCGCGTTGTTGATTGGTTTAACGCGTCTGCGGTGCATGTATAATAATCATTCGTGTCTGAGGGGCACTGAGGACAGTGAGCCCTTAAAGCTAATCAGAATTGAGTATAAACTCTGAGAGAAACTGGGAGCATCAGGGAACAAATATTAATCGTTCGCCACTATAACCTAGGTTAACATTTTTAATTATTAAGGAATACGCCGATGGAGCATAGATTGTTGGAAGGGGTGTGATATGCGCAGCTTTTAGAAACACGCCTTTTAAACGACATGTCGTTTTGAGCGTTCCCCTGGGTATATTTATATAGATTAATATTGATCTTCTTAAAGCAAATCTAATTTCAGCTGATCGATTTTAAATTTAAAAAATGTCATTCTGTGGATGTTTGTTTTGGTTTTCTTGGCCTAACAAATGGTGGTTCAATGATATCAGTCCTCGGGGGCGCAGTCACGGCCGGGGCAATTGCTGAACGTCTTTGCATGCAGTGACGAACAGCCTGCAATAATGCCAGTGTCTGTGGGGGGGCTGCTTGCATTCTTGGGTCTGTACTGAGCACCCCCAGCTGCTCAGAGGCCCCAGCACACGTGGTGCTATCTACTGTAGTCTGTTACCAGGCAATTTCAGGCCTAGACAGGCTGTAATAAATGAAACCTATTGAGTGCAGTGCATTGAAGGGTGAGTGATGTCTGTGAGAGTGCAGGGTGAGCAGTGTGCCTGTGTGAGTCCAGGGTGAGTGATGTCTGTGAGAGTGCAGGTTGAGCAGTGTGCCTGTGTGACTCCAGGGTGAGTGATGTCTGTGAGAGTGCAGGGTGAGCAGTGTGCCTGTGTGAGTCCAGGGTGAGTGATGTCTGTGAGAGTGCAGGTTGAGCAGTGTGCCTGTGTGAGTCCAGGGTGAGTGATGTCTGTGAGTGCAGGGTGAGCAGTGTGCCTGTGAGAGTCCAGGGTGAGTGATGTCTGTGAGAGTGCAGGTTGAGCAGTGTGCCTGTGTGAGTCCAGGGTGAGTGATGTCTGTGAGTGCAGGGTGAGCAGTGTGCCTGTGAGAGTCCAGGGTGAGTGATGTCTGTGAGTGCAGGTTGAGCAGTGTGCCTGTGTGAGTCCAGGGTGAGTGATGTCTGTGAGAGTGCAGGTTGAGCAGTGTGCCTGTGTGAGTCCAGGGTGAGTGATGTCTGTGAGAGTGCAGGTTGAGCAGTGTGCCTGTGTGAGTCCAGGGTGAGTGATGTCTGTGAGTGCAGGGTGAGCAGTGTGCCTGTGTGAGTCCAGGGTGAGTGATGTCTGTGAGTGCAGGGTGAGCAGTGTGCCTGTGTGAGTCCAGGGTGAGTGATGTCTGTGAGTGCAGGGTGAGCAGTGTGCCTGTGTGAGTCCAGGGTGAGTGATGTCTGTGAGAGTGCAGGGTGAGCAGTGTGCCTGTGTGAGTCCAGGGTGAGTGATGTCTGTGAGAGTGCAGGTTGAGCAGTGTGCCTGTGTGAGTCCAGGGTGAGTGATGTCTGTGAGTGCAGGTTGAGCAGTGTGCCTGTGTGAGTCCAGGGTGAGTGATGTCTGTGAGTGCAGGGTGAGCAGTGTGCCTGTGTGAGTCCAGGGTGAGTGATGTCTGTGAGAGTGCAGGTTGAGCAGTGTGCCTGTGTGAGTCCAGGGTGAGTGATGTCTGTGTGAGTGCAGGGTGAGCAGTGTGCCTGTGCGAGTCCAGGGTGAGTGATGTCTGTGAGAGTGCAGGGTGAGCAGTGTGCCTGTGTGAGTCCAGGGTGAGTGATGTCTGTGAGAGTGCAGGGTGAGCAGTGTGCCTGTGTGAGTCCAGGGTGAGTGATGTCTGTGAGTGCAGGGTGAGCAGTGTGCCTGGTTGAGTCCAGGGTGAGTGATGTCTGTGAGAGTGCAGGTTGAGCAGTGTGCCTGTGTGAGTCCAGGGTGAGTGATGTCTGTGAGTGCAGGGTGAGCAGTGTGCCTGTGTGAGTCCAGGGTGAGTGATATCTGTGAGTGCAGGGTGAGCAGTGTGCCTGTGTGAGTCCAGGGTGAGTGATATCTGTGAGTGCAGGTTGAGCAGTGTGCCTGTGTGAGTCCAGGGTGAGTGATGTCTGTGTGAGTGCAGGTTGAGCAGTGTGCCTGTGTGACTCCAGGGTGAGTGATGTCTGTGAGTGCAGGGTGAGCAGTGTGCCTGTGTGACTCCAGGGTGAGTGATGTCTGTGAGTGCAGGGTGAGCAGTGTGCCTGTGCGAGTCCAGGGTGAGTGATGTCTGTGAGTGCAGGGTGAGCAGTGTGCCTGTGCGAGTCCAGGGTGAGTGATGTCTGTGAGAGTGCAGGTTGAGCAGTGTGCCTGTGTGAGTCCAGGGTGAGTGATGTCCGTGAGAGTGCAGGGTGAGCAGTGTGCCTGTGTGAGTCCAGGGTGAGTGATGTCTGTGAGAGTGCAGGTTGAGCAGTGTGCCTGTGCGAGTCCAGGGTGAGTGATGTCTGTGAGTGCAGGGTGAGCAGTGTGCCTGTGTGAGTCCAGGGTGAGTGATGTCTGTGAGAGTGCAGGTTGAGCAGTGTGCCTGTGTGAGTCCAGGGTGAGTGATGTCCGTGAGAGTGCAGGTTGAGCAGTGTGCCTGTGCGAGTCCAGGGTGAGTGATGTCTGTGAGTGCAGGGTGAGCAGTGTGCCTGGTTGAGTCCAGGGTGAGTGATGTCTGTGAGAGTGCAGGTTGAGCAGTGTGCCTGTGTGAGTCCAGGGTGAGTGATGTCTGTGTGAGTATAGGATGAGCAGTGTGCCTGTGTGAGTCCAGGGTGAGTGATGTCTGTGAGAGTGCAGGTTGAGCAGTGTGCCTGTGTGAGTCCAGGGTGAGTGATGTCTGTGTGAGTATAGGGTGAGCAGTGTGCCTGTGTGAGTCCAGGGTGAGTGATGTCTGTGAGTGCAGGGTCAGCAGTGTGCCTGTGTGAGTCCAGGGTGAGTGATGTATGTGAGAGTGCAGGTTGAGCAGTGTGCCTGTGTGACTCCAGGGTGAGTGATGTCCGTGAGAGTGCAGGGTCAGCAGTGTGCCTGTGTGAGTCCAGGGTGAGTGATGTCTGTGAGAGTGCAGGTTGAGCAGTGTGCCTGTGTGACTCCAGGGTGAGTGATGTCTGTGAGTGCAGGGTGAGCAGTGTGCCTGTGTGACTCCAGGGTGAGTGATGTCTGTGAGTGCAGGGTGAGCAGTGTGCCTGTGTGAGTCCAGGGTGAGTGATGTCTGTGAGAGTGCAGGTTGAGCAGTGTGCCTGTGTGAGTCCAGGGTGAGTGATGTCTGTGAGTGCAGGGTGAGCAGTGTGCCTGTGTGAGTCCAGGGTGAGTGATGTCTGTGAGAGTGCAGGGTGAGCAGTGTGCCTGTGTGAGTCCAGGGTGAGTGATGTCTGTGAGAGTGCAGGTTGAGCAGTGTGCCTGTGTGAGTCCAGGGTGAGTGATGTCTGTGTGAGTGCAGGTTGAGCAGTGTGCCTGTGTGACTCCAGGGTGAGTGATGTCCGTGAGAGTGCAGGTTGAGCAGTGTGCCTGTGTGAGTCCAGGGTGAGTGATGTCTGTGAGAGTTCAGGTTGAGCAGTGTGCCTGTGTGAGTCCAGGGTGAGTGATGTCTGTGAGAGTGCAGGGTGAGCAGTGTGCCTGTGTGAGTCCAGGGTGAGTGATGTCTGTGAGAGTGCAGGTTGAGCAGTGTGCCTGTGTGAGTCCAGGGTGAGTGATGTCCGTGAGAGTGCAGGGTGAGCAGTGTGCCTGTGTGAGTCCAGGGTGAGTGATGTCTGTGTGAGTGCAGGGTGAGCAGTGTGCCTGTGTGACTCAAGGGTGAGTGATGTCTGTGAGTGCAGGGTGAGCAGTGTGCCTGTGTGAGTCCAGGGTGAGTGATGTCTGTGAGTGCAGGGTGAGCAGTGTGCCTGTGAGAGTCCAGGGTGAGTAATGTCTGTGAGTGCAGGGTGAGCAGTGTGCCTGTGTAGGAAGGTGGCTACCTGACTATGGTTACCCCAGATTTTTTGCCTGTGTTTAGCTGGTTTTTTGACTTAGTTGACCTGGTTCCCTGCTAATCAGGGCCCCAGGCCATCTGCTCTCTCTGTAAAATGGATTCCATGTACCCTAGGTACATACCAATTGGAAATGGACTCCTTGTCAGCCCCTGTAGAATGCACTATAGGTGCACAGGGCACAGGAGCCACTAAGGCCTACCAGGGGCTGCAGCATATCTTTTGCCACCCCTGGCTGGTTCTTAAATTGACACAACTGGCTGATCACTCAGCTGGGGTAAGGTGGTGTACACACCCCTTGCTTAGATATAGTATACCTATGTCTAAACCTATATCTGGACACATGTAAACCTGTGAGCCACTCCTATAGACAGGCCTCACCAATCCTGGAGGCTGGGTGCATGGTTTTTATGTGAGATGGAGCTCTAGCATGAGCTGAGCCTGTCTGCAGCCGTCGGGAACAAATCCCTAAGCTGTTTCAGGATAATGCCATACCATATACTATTAAGTGCCTTATAATCCTCGCGGTTATTTAGCAACTCTGGTTTGGCTTTATCAAAACATGTCGTGTAAGGTGTCATACGCTTTGGAATACCATCCCCTCGCCAGTTCTGGCGACGGGGATGGCATTCCACCCCTCTAGAGGGGTAAGACATGTTACTTCACTTTAATGCGGTTGATTTCTCCAAAGGCCTTAAGATCCACAAAATGGATGCCTCTGCCACAGACAAATGTCTGGACCCCTGGAGCTGACCGAAACCCAGTCAAGGGGGTCCTGGACAAAGGGTTTCCTGTCACAGGAGGGTGTCACCGCCCTCCAGACAGGAGATAGTGTATTGTAGCAGGGAGGTTTGAAAGAAACCAGACACTGCCTGGGGCGCACAAGGCTGCCCCTTGCATAATCCGGCCAAACCGGTTCTGGGGCACTCCAGCCCTCGTGCCAGGGCGGCCTGGATCAAAGGAAGGGGGTGTATCCACCCACTTCCTGGGTCCCACCCATAGGAGGGGACCTAGCAGGTAATCACGCCCACCAGATTCGAATAAGAGTGGGAGCAGTGCCAATGCACCTCAGATTTCCTGGAAGAAACATTTGAAACGATATTCTGGACCCTTCGCCCTCCATCTCAACGTGGAAGCCCGAAGAATCTCCCTTGTGGTCAAGGAGTGACCACCCTGCAGCAGCAGGCACCATCCAGCCCTCGACGTCTACTTGGTTGCAGTTCCCGCCGGAACTCGAGCGACTGAGATCGACGAGATCAAGCCTGCCCAGCTTCTAACAGCCCGATCCACAGTCCCTGCAAAGCTGAGACCCGTGGAGGCGACCGGAAGCGTGGGGCACGCCATCTTGAAGTGACCACGAGACGCTGACCGTGCAGCCCACGAGTGACCCTCGAAGCTGTACACCGGGGTTTGAGAAGCCCCCACCCTGAGCTACTCCTGAGCCGAAGTTCAGCCCTCCACACTCGACGAGTGCTGCGTGGGGCCCTTTGGCACGATTTGGCTCAACGCGTTGGCCCGGTCACTTGCCAGCTGGCTTGTGGTCCCTGTGCCGACGAACTACAAAAGAAGACTCGTGATTCTGGTTGCTCCAGATCCACACCAGCTCCCCTGAAAGGGAGCTCCGACTCTGACCTTCCTGGTCCGAGTGAGACGCCATCTTCCAATCCCGCGTGGATTGCTCTTACCAAGGCTTGTTTGCTCCAAACCGGAAGCCGACTGCACCGACGGTGAGAGCCTGCGTGGGACAGATCGTGACCTGCTCCTGGACGTCGCAGATGCCCCAGAGCCCACGTGACAGCGAAGAGAAGCGCCTCGACGACCACCTGATTGCGCCCGACATTGCCTGGTTCCGTCCTGGTTCCACCCTGGTCACTGCTGAGTGACCCAGACTCTGTCCCCTCTGCTTTCAGGTACTCTACAACTTGAGTCCACCCTTGGACTCCACCGGACACTTCGTCTTCACCCTGCCTGCAGCCCTTTCAGCTTCAAGCACCAAGAGCCTGCGTGTCAAAACCCGACGCCACTTCGACCCTGTGCACCCACTTCCTGTGGGTGAGGTAACTTTGCTCCGCCGGTGTTCCCACACTGGTGCACACCTCTAGGGTCTGTGTGTTAAGTTTTGTTCCTCTAGGTTCAGCGGAAGTGTCCTTAAACTTTAACTATTTGACTTTTACGCACCATTGGTTAACATTGGTGCATGCGTGCGCTTTCCGCACATCTCCCGAATCCCGAGGGCCATTCCCGACTTCAGCATTGCTTGTCCTGACTGCTCCCAGCGATTCCCTAGGCCCTAGGCCTAACCACTGTTCGAGTGGCCTCTCTTATACCACTTGTTTAGTATATGGTTCGAGTGGCCCCCTGCCCTCATCCATAATTGTGCAACTTTGTATGTTTAAACAGTGCTTTTGATTTAACGCTTGTGCCCCTTTATTCATAAAGAATACTGGGGATTGTTTTTAGTAATAAACACATATATTTTTATAATATATACTTGTGTGGTGTCCTTTCATTTGGTATTACAGGATTGTATGTGGTAAGACAGCTCGCTTAACACGACCTCTTAAGTTAAGCCTTTAGGCTGCTTAGTCCATGCTACCACTAGGATAGCTTGTCTAATAAGGTTGACTTACAACCAGACACCATAAGGGGATTGTTTGGTCAGGTAGTAGGTGGTTCCAGAATTGGAAACATCCCCTACCAGGCCAACTTCTCACAGCCTGTGTGAGTCCAGGGTGAGTGATGTCCGTGAGAGTGCAGGGTCAGCAGTGTGCCTGTGTGAGTCCAGGGTGAGTGATGTCTGTGAGAGTGCAGGTTGAGCAGTGTGCCTGTGTGAGTCCAGGGTGAGTGATGTCCGTGAGAGTGCAGGGTGAGCAGTGTGCCTGTGTGAGTCCAGGGTGAGTGATGTCTGTGAGAGTGCAGGTTGAGCAGTGTGCCTGTGTGACTCCAGGGTGAGTGATGTCCGTGAGAGTGCAGGGTGAGCAGTGTGCCTGTGTGAGTCCAGGGTGAGTGATGTCTGTGAGAGTGCAGGGTGAGCAGTGTGCCTGTGTGAGTCCAGGGTGAGTGATATCTGTGAGTGCAGGTTGAGCAGTGTGCCTGTGTGAGTCCAGGGTGAGTGATGTCTGTGTGAGTGCAGGTTGAGCAGTGTGCCTGTGTGACTCCAGGGTGAGTGATGTCTGTGAGTGCAGGGTGAGCAGTGTGCCTGTGTGACTCCAGGGTGAGTGATGTCTGTGAGTGCAGGGTGAGCAGTGTGCCTGTGCGAGTCCAGGGTGAGTGATGTCTGTGAGTGCAGGGTGAGCAGTGTGCCTGTGCGAGTCCAGGGTGAGTGATGTCTGTGAGAGTGCAGGTTGAGCAGTGTGCCTGTGTGAGTCCAGGGTGAGTGATGTCCGTGAGAGTGCAGGGTGAGCAGTGTGCCTGTGTGAGTCCAGGGTGAGTGATGTCTGTGAGAGTGCAGGTTGAGCAGTGTGCCTGTGCGAGTCCAGGGTGAGTGATGTCTGTGAGTGCAGGGTGAGCAGTGTGCCTGTGTGAGTCCAGGGTGAGTGATGTCTGTGAGAGTGCAGGTTGAGCAGTGTGCCTGTGTGAGTCCAGGGTGAGTGATGTCCGTGAGAGTGCAGGTTGAGCAGTGTGCCTGTGCGAGTCCAGGGTGAGTGATGTCTGTGAGTGCAGGGTGAGCAGTGTGCCTGGTTGAGTCCAGGGTGAGTGATGTCTGTGAGAGTGCAGGTTGAGCAGTGTGCCTGTGTGAGTCCAGGGTGAGTGATGTCTGTGTGAGTATAGGATGAGCAGTGTGCCTGTGTGAGTCCAGGGTGAGTGATGTCTGTGAGAGTGCAGGTTGAGCAGTGTGCCTGTGTGAGTCCAGGGTGAGTGATGTCTGTGTGAGTATAGGGTGAGCAGTGTGCCTGTGTGAGTCCAGGGTGAGTGATGTCTGTGAGTGCAGGGTCAGCAGTGTGCCTGTGTGAGTCCAGGGTGAGTGATGTATGTGAGAGTGCAGGTTGAGCAGTGTGCCTGTGTGACTCCAGGGTGAGTGATGTCCGTGAGAGTGCAGGGTCAGCAGTGTGCCTGTGTGAGTCCAGGGTGAGTGATGTCTGTGAGAGTGCAGGTTGAGCAGTGTGCCTGTGTGACTCCAGGGTGAGTGATGTCTGTGAGTGCAGGGTGAGCAGTGTGCCTGTGTGACTCCAGGGTGAGTGATGTCTGTGATTGCAGGGTGAGCAGTGTGCCTGTGCGAGTCCAGGGTGAGTGATGTCTGTGAGAGTGCAGGTTGAGCAGTGTGCCTGTGTGAGTCCAGGGTGAGTGATGTCTGTGAGAGTGCAGGTTGAGCAGTGTGCCTGTGTGAGTCCAGGGTGAGTGATGTCTGTGAGAGTGCAGGTTGAGCAGTGTGCCTGTGTGAGTCCAGGGTGAGTGATGTCTGTGAGTGCAGGGTGAGCAGTGTGCCTGTGTGAGTCCAGGGTGAGTGATATCTGTGAGTGCAGGGTGAGCAGTGTGCCTGTGTGAGTCCAGGGTGAGTGATATCTGTGAGTGCAGGTTGAGCAGTGTGCCTGTGTGAGTCCAGGGTGAGTGATGTCTGTGTGAGTATAGGGTGAGCAGTGTGCCTGTGTGAGTCCAGGGTGAGTGATGTCTGTGAGAGTGCAGGGTGAGCAGTGTGCCTGTGTGAGTCCAGGGTGAGTGATGTCTGTGAGTGCAGGGTGAGCAGTGTGCCTGTGTGAGTCCAGGGTGAGTGATGTCTGTGAGAGTGCAGGTTGAGCAGTGTGCCTGTGTGAGTCCAGGGTGAGTGATGTCTGTGAGTGCAGGGTGAGCAGTGTGCCTGTGTGAGTCCAGGGTGAGTGATGTCTGTGAGAGTGCAGGGTGAGCAGTGTGCCTGTGTGAGTCCAGGGTGAGTGATGTCTGTGAGAGTGCAGGTTGAGCAGTGTGCCTGTGTGAGTCCAGGGTGAGTGATGTCTGTGTGAGTGCAGGTTGAGCAGTGTGCCTGTGTGACTCCAGGGTGAGTGATGTCCGTGAGAGTGCAGGTTGAGCAGTGTGCCTGTGTGAGTCCAGGGTGAGTGATGTCTGTGAGAGTTCAGGTTGAGCAGTGTGCCTGTGTGAGTCCAGGGTGAGTGATGTCTGTGAGAGTGCAGGGTGAGCAGTGTGCCTGTGTGAGTCCAGGGTGAGTGATGTCTGTGAGAGTGCAGGTTGAGCAGTGTGCCTGTGTGAGTCCAGGGTGAGTGATGTCCGTGAGAGTGCAGGGTGAGCAGTGTGCCTGTGTGAGTCCAGGGTGAGTGATGTCTGTGTGAGTGCAGGGTGAGCAGTGTGCCTGTGTGACTCAAGGGTGAGTGATGTCTGTGAGTGCAGGGTGAGCAGTGTGCCTGTGTGAGTCCAGGGTGAGTGATGTCTGTGAGTGCAGGGTGAGCAGTGTGCCTGTGAGAGTCCAGGGTGAGTAATGTCTGTGAGTGCAGGGTGAGCAGTGTGCCTGTGTGAGTCCAGGGTGAGTGATGTCCGTGAGAGTGCAGGGTCAGCAGTGTGCCTGTGTGAGTCCAGGGTGAGTGATGTCTGTGAGAGTGCAGGTTGAGCAGTGTGCCTGTGTGAGTCCAGGGTGAGTGATGTCCGTGAGAGTGCAGGGTGAGCAGTGTGCCTGTGTGAGTCCAGGGTGAGTGATGTCTGTGAGAGTGCAGGTTGAGCAGTGTGCCTGTGTGACTCCAGGGTGAGTGATGTCCGTGAGAGTGCAGGGTGAGCAGTGTGCCTGTTTGAGTCCAGGGTGAGTGATATCTGTGAGTGCAGGTTGAGCAGTGTGCCTGTGTGAGTCCAGGGTGAGTGATGTCTGTGTGAGTATAGGGTGAGCAGTGTGCCTGTGTGAGTCCAGGGTGAGTGATGTCTGTGAGAGTGCAGGGTGAGCAGTGTGCCTGTGTGAGTCCAGGGTGAGTGATGTCTGTGAGAGTGCAGGTTGAGCAGTGTGCCTGTGTGAGTCCAGGGTGAGTGATATCTGTGAGTGCAGGGTGAGCAGTGTGCCTGTGTGACTCCAGGGTGAGTGATGTCCGTGAGAGTGCAGGTTGAGCAGTGTGCCTGTGTGAGTCCAGGGTGAGTGATGTCTGTGAGTGCAGGGTGAGCAGTGTGCCTGTGTGAGTCCAGGGTGAGTGATGTCTGTGAGAGTGCAGGTTGAGCAGTGTGCCTGTGTGAGTCCAGGGTGAGTGATGTCTGTGATTGCAGGGTGAGCAGTGTGCCTGTGCGAGTCCAGGGTGAGTGATGTCTGTGAGAGTGCAGGTTGAGCAGTGTGCCTGTGTGAGTCCAGGGTGAGTGATGTCTGTGAGAGTGCAGGTTGAGCAGTGTGCCTGTGTGAGTCCAGGGTGAGTGATGTCTGTGAGAGTGCAGGTTGAGCAGTGTGCCTGTGTGAGTCCAGGGTGAGTGATGTCTGTGAGTGCAGGGTGAGCAGTGTGCCTGTGTGAGTCCAGGGTGAGTGATATCTGTGAGTGCAGGGTGAGCAGTGTGCCTGTGTGAGTCCAGGGTGAGTGATATCTGTGAGTGCAGGTTGAGCAGTGTGCCTGTGTGAGTCCAGGGTGAGTGATGTCTGTGAGAGTGCAGGTTGAGCAGTGTGCCTGTGTGAGTCCAGGGTGAGTGATATCTGTGAGTGCAGGGTGAGCAGTGTGCCTGTGTGACTCCAGGGTGAGTGATGTCCGTGAGAGTGCAGGTTGAGCAGTGTGCCTGTGTGAGTCCAGGGTGAGTGATGTCTGTGAGTGCAGGGTGAGCAGTGTGCCTGTGTGAGTCCAGGGTGAGTGATGTCTGTGAGAGTGCAGGTTGAGCAGTGTGCCTGTGTGAGTCCAGGGTGAGTGATGTCTGTGAGAGTGCAGGTTGAGCAGTGTGCCTGTGTGAGTCCAGGGTGAGTGATGTCTGTGAGAGTGCAGGTTGAGCAGTGTGCCTGTGTGAGTCCAGGGTGAGTGATGTCTGTGAGAGTGCAGGTTGAGCAGTGTGCCTGTGTGAGTCCAGGGTGAGTGATGTCTGTGAGAGTGCAGGGTGAGCAGTGTGCCTGTGTGAGTCCAGGGTGAGTGATGTCTGTGTGAGTGCAGGTTGAGCAGTGTGCCTGTGCGAGTCCAGGGTGAGTGATGTCTGTGAGAGTGCAGGTTGAGCAGTGTGCCTGTGTGAGTCCAGGGTGAGTGATGTCTGTGTGAGTGCAGGTTGAGCAGTGTGCCTGTGTGAGTCCAGGGTGAGTGATGTCTGTGAGTGCAGGGTGAGCAGTGTGCCTGTGTGAGTCCAGGGTGAGTGATGTCTGTGAGAGTGCAGGTTGAGCAGTGTGCCTGTGCGAGTCCAGGGTGAGTGATGTCTGTGAGAGTGCAGGTTGAGCAGTGTGCCTGTGTGACTCCAGTGTGAGTGATGTCCGTGAGAGTGCAGGGTGAGCAGTGTGCCTGTGTGAGTCCAGGGTGAGTGATGTCTGTGAGAGTGCAGGGTGAGCAGTGTGCCTGTGTGAGTCCAGGGTGAGTGATGTCTGTGAGAGTGCAGGTTGAGCAGTGTGCCTGTGTGAGTCCAGGGTGAGTGATGTCTGTGTGAGTATAGGGTGAGCAGTGTGCCTGTGTGACTCCAGGGTGAGTGATGTCTGTGAGAGTGCAGGTTGAGCAGTGTGCCTGTGCGAGTCCAGGGTGAGTGATGTCTGTGAGAGTGCAGGTTGAGCAGTGTGCCTGTGTGAGTCCAGGGTGAGTGATGTCTGTGAGAGTGCAGGTTGAGCAGTGTGCCTGTGTGACTCCAGGGTGAGTGATGTCTGTGAGTGCAGGGTGAGCAGTGTGCCTGTGTGACTCCAGGGTGAGTGATGTCTGTGAGTGCAGGGTGAGCAGTGTGCCTGTGCGAGTCCAGGGTGAGTGATGTCTGTGAGAGTGCAGGTTGAGCAGTGTGCCTGTGTGAGTCCAGGGTGAGTGATGTCTGTGAGAGTGCAGGTTGAGCAGTGTGCCTGTGTGAGTCCAGGGTGAGTGATGTCTGTGAGAGTGCAGGTTGAGCAGTGTGCCTGTGTGAGTCCAGGGTGAGTGATGTCTGTGAGTGCAGGGTGAGCAGTGTGCCTGTGTGAGTCCAGGGTGAGTGATATCTGTGAGTGCAGGGTGAGCAGTGTGCCTGTGTGAGTCCAGGGTGAGTGATATCTGTGAGTGCAGGTTGAGCAGTGTGCCTGTGTGAGTCCAGGGTGAGTGATGTCTGTGTGAGTATAGGGTGAGCAGTGTGCCTGTGTGAGTCCAGAGTGAGTGATGTCTGTGAGAGTGCAGGGTGAGCAGTGTGCCTGTGTGAGTCCAGGGTGAGTGATGTCTGTGAGAGTGCAGGTTGAGCAGTGTGCCTGTGTGAGTCCAGGGTGAGTGATATCTGTGAGTGCAGGGTGAGCAGTGTGCCTGTGTGACTCCAGGGTGAGTGATGTCCGTGAGAGTGCAGGTTGAGCAGTGTGCCTGTGTGAGTCCAGGGTGAGTGATGTCTGTGAGTGCAGGGTGAGCAGTGTGCCTGTGTGAGTCCAGGGTGAGTGATGTCTGTGAGAGTGCAGGTTGAGCAGTGTGCCTGTGTGAGTCCAGGGTGAGTGATGTCTGTGAGAGTGCAGGGTGAGCAGTGTGCCTGTGTGAGTCCAGGGTGAGTGATGTCTGTGAGAGTGCAGGGTGAGCAGTGTGCCTGTGTGAGTCCAGGGTGAGTGATGTCTGTGTGAGTGCAGGTTGAGCAGTGTGCCTGTGTGAGTCCAGGGTGAGTGATGTCTGTGAGTGCAGGGTGAGCAGTGTGCCTGTGTGAGTCCAGGGTGAGTGATGTCTGTGAGAGTGCAGGTTGAGCAGTGTGCCTGTGTGAGTCCAGGGTGAGTGATGTCTGTGAGTGCAGGGTGAGCAGTGTGCCTGTGTGAGTCCAGGGTGAGTGATGTCTGTGAGAGTGCAGGTTGAGCAGTGTGCCTGTGTGAGTCCAGGGTGAGTGATGTCTGTGAGTGCAGGGTGAGCAGTGTGCCTGTGTGAGTCCAGGGTGAGTGATGTCTGTGAGAGTGCAGGGTGAGCAGTGTGCCTGTGTGAGTCCAGGGTGAGTGATGTCTGTGAGAGTGCAGGTTGAGCAGTGTGCCTGTGTGAGTCCAGGGTGAGTGATGTCTGTGTGAGTGCAGGTTGAGCAGTGTGCCTGTGTGACTCCAGGGTGAGTGATGTCCGTGAGAGTGCAGGTTGAGCAGTGTGCCTGTGTGAGTCCAGGGTGAGTGATGTCTGTGAGAGTGCAGGTTGAGCAGTGTGCCTGTGTGAGTCCAGGGTGAGTGATGTCTGTGAGAGTGCAGGGTGAGCAGTGTGCCTGTGTGAGTCCAGGGTGAGTGATGTCTGTGAGAGTGCAGGTTGAGCAGTGTGCCTGTGTGAGTCCAGGGTGAGTGATGTCCGTGAGAGTGCAGGGTGAGCAGTGTGCCTGTGTGAGTCCAGGGTGAGTGATGTCTGTGTGAGTGCAGGGTGAGCAGTGTGCCTGTGTGAGTCCAGGGTGAGTGATGTCTGTGAGTGCAGGGTGAGCAGTGTGCCTGTGTGAGTCCAGGGTGAGTGATGTCTGTGAGAGTGCAGGTTGAGCAGTGTGCCTGTGTGACTCCAGGGTGAGTGATGTCCGTGAGAGTGCAGGGTCAGCAGTGTGCCTGTGTGAGTCCAGGGTGAGTGATGTCTGTGAGTGCAGGGTGAGCAGTGTGCCTGTGTGACTCCAGGGTGAGTGATGTCCGTGAGAGTGCAGGGTGAGCAGTGTCCCTGTGTGAGTCCAGGGTGAGTGATGTCTGTGAGAGTGCAGGGTGAGCAGTGTGCCTGTGTGAGTCCAGGGTGAGTGATGTCTGTGAGAGTGCAGGTTGAGCAGTGTGCCTGTGTGACTCCAGGGTGAGTGATGTCCGTGAGAGTGCAGGGTGAGCAGTGTGCCTGTGTGACTCCAGGGTGAGTGATGTCTGTGAGAGTGCAGGGTGAGCAGTGTGCCTGTGTGAGTCCAGGGTGAGTGATATCTGTGAGTGCAGGGTGAGCAGTGTGCCTGTGTGAGTCCAGGGTGAGTGATATCGGTGAGTGCAGGGTGAGCAGTGTGCCTGTGTGACTCCAGGGTGAGTGATGTCTGTGAGTGCAGGGTGAGCAGTGTGCCTGTGTGACTCCAGGGTGAGTGATGTCTGTGAGAGTGCAGGTTGAGCAGTGTGCCTGTGTGAGTCCAGGGTGAGTGATGTCTGTGAGAGTGCAGGTTGAGCAGTGTGCCTGTGTGAGTCCAGGGTGAGTGATGTTTGTGTGAGTATAGGGTGAGCAGTGTGCCTGTGTGAGTCCAGGGTGAGTGATGTCTGTGAGAGTGCAGGTTGAGCAGTGTGCCTGTGTGAGTCCAGGGTGAGTGATGTCTGTGAGAGTGCAGGTTGAGCAGTGTGCCTGTGTGAGTCCAGGGTGAGTGATGTCTGTGAGAGTGCAGGGTGAGCAGTGTGCCTGTGTGACTCCAGGGTGAGTGATGTCCGTGAGAGTGCAGGTTGAGCAGTGTGCCTGTGTGAGTCCAGGGTGAGTGATGTCTGTGAGAGTGCAGGTTGAGCAGTGTGCCTGTGTGAGTCCAGGGTGAGTGATGTCTGTGAGTGCAGGGTGAGCAGTGTGCCTGTGTGAGTCCAGGGTGAGTGATGTCTGTGAGAGTGCAGGGTGAGCAGTGTGCCTGTGTGAGTCCAGGGTGAGTGATGTCTGTGAGAGTGCAGGTTGAGCAGTGTGCCTGTGTGAGTCCAGGGTGAGTGATGTCTGTGAGAGTGCAGGTTGAGCAGTGTGCCTGTGTGAGTCCAGGGTGAGTGATGTCTGTGAGTGCAGGGTGAGCAGTGTGCCTGTGTGAGTCCAGGGTGAGTGATGTCTGTGAGAGTGCAGGTTGAGCAGTGTGCCTGTGTGACTCCAGGGTGAGTGATGTCCGTGAGAGTGCAGGGTCAGCAGTGTGCCTGTGTGAGTCCAGGGTGAGTGATGTCTGTGAGTGCAGGGTGAGCAGTGTGCCTGTGTGACTCCAGGGTGAGTGATGTCCGTGAGAGTGCAGGGTGAGCAGTGTGCCTGTGTGAGTCCAGGGTGAGTGATGTCTGTGAGTGCAGGGTGAGCAGTGTGCCTGTGTGACTCCAGGGTGAGTGATGTCCGTGAGAGTGCAGGGTGAGCAGTGTGCCTGTGTGAGTCCAGGGTGAGTGATGTCTGTGTGAGTGCAGGGTGAGCAGTGTGCCTGTGTGACTCAAGGGTGAGTGATGTCTGTGAGTGCAGGGTGAGCAGTGTGCCTGTGTGAGTCCAGGGTGAGTGATGTCTGTGAGTGCAGGGTGAGCAGTGTGCCTGTGAGAGTCCAGGGTGAGTAATGTCTGTGAGTGCAGGGTGAGCAGTGTGCCTGTGTGAGTCCAGGGTGAGTGATGTCCGTGAGAGTGCAGGGTCAGCAGTGTGCCTGTGTGAGTCCAGGGTGAGTGATGTCTGTGAGAGTGCAGGTTGAGCAGTGTGCCTGTGTGAGTCCAGGGTGAGTGATGTCCGTGAGAGTGCAGGGTGAGCAGTGTGCCTGTGTGAGTCCAGGGTGAGTGATGTCTGTGAGAGTGCAGGTTGAGCAGTGTGCCTGTGTGACTCCAGGGTGAGTGATGTCCGTGAGAGTGCAGGGTGAGCAGTGTGCCTGTGTGACTCCAGGGTGAGTGATGTCTGTGAGAGTGCAGGGTGAGCAGTGTGCCTGTGTGAGTCCAGGGTGAGTGATATCTGTGAGTGCAGGGTGAGCAGTGTGCCTGTGTGAGTCCAGGGTGAGTGATATCTGTGAGTGCAGGGTGAGCAGTGTGCCTGTGTGACTCCAGGGTGAGTGATGTCTGTGAGTGCAGGGTGAGCAGTGTGCCTGTGTGAGCCCAGGGTGAGTGATGTCTGTGAGTGCAGGGTGAGCAGTGTGCCTGTGTGAGTCCAGGGTGAGTGATGTCTGTGTGAGTATAGGGTGAGCAGTGTGCCTGTGTGAGTCCAGGGTGAGTGATGTCTGTGTGAGTGCAGGGTGAGCAGTGTGCCTGTGTGACTCCAGGGTGAGTGATGTCTGTGAGTGCAGGGTGAGCAGTGTGCCTGTGTGAGTCCAGGGTGAGTGATGTCTGTGAGTGCAGGGTGAGCAGTGTGCCTGTGAGAGTCCAGGGTGAGTAATGTCTGTGAGTGCAGGGTGAGCAGTGTGCCTGTGTGAGTCCAGGGTGAGTGATGTCCGTGAGAGTGCAGGGTCAGCAGTGTGCCTGTGTGAGTCCAGGGTGAGTGATGTCTGTGAGAGTGCAGGTTGAGCAGTGTGCCTGTGTGAGTCCAGGGTGAGTGATGTCCGTGAGAGTGCAGGGTGAGCAGTGTGCCTGTGTGAGTCCAGGGTGAGTGATGTCTGTGAGTGCAGGGTGAGCAGTGTGCCTGTGAGAGTCCAGGGTGAGTAATGTCTGTGAGTGCAGGGTGAGCAGTGTGCCTGTGTGAGTCCAGGGTGAGTGATGTCCGTGAGAGTGCAGGGTCAGCAGTGTGCCTGTGTGAGTCCAGGGTGAGTGATGTCTGTGAGTGCAGGGTGAGCAATGTGCCTGTGTGAGTCCAGGGTGAGTGATGTCCGTGAGAGTGCAGGTTGAGCAGTGTGCCTGTGTGAGTCCAGGGTTAGTGATGTCTGTGAGTGCAGGGTGAGCAGTGTGCCTGTGTGAGTCCAGGGTGAGTGATGTCCGTGAGAGTGCAGGGTCAGCAGTGTGCCTGTGTGAGTCCAGGGTGAGTGATGTCTGTGAGAGTGCAGGTTGAGCAGTGTGCCTGTGTGAGTCCAGGGTGAGTGATGTCCGTGAGAGTGCAGGGTGAGCAGTGTGCCTGTGTGACTCCAGGGTGAGTGATGTCTGTGAGTGCAGGGTGAGCAGTGTGCCTGTGAGAGTCCAGGGTGAGTAATGTCTGTGAGTGCAGGGTGAGCAGTGTGCCTGTGTGAGTCCAGGGTGAGTGATGTCCGTGAGAGTGCAGGGTCAGCAGTGTGCCTGTGTGAGTCCAGGGTGAGTGATGTCTGTGAGAGTGCAGGTTGAGCAGTGTGCCTGTGTGAGTCCAGGGTGAGTGATGTCTGTGAGAGTGCAGGTTGAGCAGTGTGCCTGTGTGAGTCCAGGGTGAGTGATGTCTGTGAGAGTGCAGGGTGAGCAGTGTGCCTGTGTGAGTCCAGGGTGAGTGATGTCTGTGAGAGTGCAGGTTGAGCAGTGTGCCTGTGTGAGTCCAGGGTGAGTGATGTCTGTGTGAGTATAGGGTGAGCAGTGTGCCTGTGTGAGTCCAGGGTGAGTGATGTCTGTGAGAGTGCAGGTTGAGCAGTGTGCCTGTGTGAGTCCAGGGTGAGTGATGTCTGTGAGAGTGCAGGTTGAGCAGTGTGCCTGTGTGAGTCCAGGGTGAGTGATGTCTGTGAGAGTGCAGGTTGAGCAGTGTGCCTGTGTGAGTCCAGGGTGAGTGATGTCTGTGAGAGTGCAGGGTGAGCAGTGTGCCTGTGTGAGTCCAGGGTGAGTGATGTCTGTGTGAGTATAGGGTGAGCAGTGTGCCTGTGTGAGTCCAGGGTGAGTGATGTCTGTGAGAGTGCAGGGTGAGCAGTGTGCCTGTGTGAGTCCAGGGTGAGTGATGTCTGTGAGAGTGCAGGTTGAGCAGTGTGCCTGTGTGAGTCCAGGGTGAGTGATGTCTGTGTGAGTATAGGGTGAGCAGTGTGCCTGTGTGAGTCCAGGGTGAGTGATGTCTGTGAGAGTGCAGGTTGAGCAGTGTGCCTGTGTGAGTCCAGGGTGAGTGATGTCTGTGTGAGTATAGGGTGAGCAGTGTGCCTGTGTGAGTCCAGGGTGAGTGATGTCTGTGAGAGTGCAGGTTGAGCAGTGTGCCTGTGTGAGTCCAGGGTGAGTGATGTCTGTGAGTGCAGGGTGAGCAGTGTGCCTGTGTGACTCCAGGGTGAGTGATGTCTGTGAGTGCAGGGTGAGCAGTGTGCCTGTGTGAGTCCAGGGTGAGTGATGTCTGTGAGAGTGCAGGGTGAGCAGTGTGCCTGTGTGAGTCCAGGGTGAGTGATGTCTGTGAGAGTGCAGGGTGAGCAGTGTGCCTGTGTGAGTCCAGGGTGAGTGATGTCTGTGTGAGCGCAGGGTCAGCAGTGTGCCTGTGTGAGTGATGTCTGTGACAGTGCAGGGTCGGTGATGTCTGTGTGAGCGCAGGGTGAGCAGTGTGCCTGTGTGAGTCCAGTGTGAGTGATGTCTGTGAGAGTGCAGGGTGAGCAGTGTGCCTGTGTGAGTCCAGGGTGAGTGATGTCTGTGAGAGTGCAGGTTGAGCAGTGTGCCTGTGTGAGTCCAGGGTGAGTGATGTCCGTGAGAGTGCAGGGTGAGCAGTGTGCCTGTGTGAGTCCAGGGTGAGTGATGTCTGTGTGAGCGCAGGGTCAGCAGTGTGCCTGTGTGAGTGATGTCTGTGACAGTGCAGGGTCGGTGATGTCTGTGTGAGCGCAGGGTGAGCAGTGTGCCTGTGTGAGTCCAGGGTGAGTGATGTCTGTGAGAGTGCAGGGTGAGCAGTGTGCCTGTGTGAGTCCAGGGTGAGTGATGTCTGTGAGAGTGCAGGGTGAGCAGTGTGCCTGTGTGAGTCCAGGGTGAGTGATGTCTGTGAGAGTGCAGGTTGAGCAGTGTGCCTGTGTGAGTCCAGGGTGAGTGATGTCTGTGTGAGTATAGGGTGAGCAGTGTGCCTTTGTGAGTCCAGGGTGAGTGATGTCTGTGAGAGTGCAGGGTGAGCAGTGTGCCTGTGTGAGTCCAGGGTGAGTGATGTCTGTGAGAGTGCAGGTTGAGCAGTGTGCCTGTGTGAGTCCAGGGTGAGTGATGTCTGTGTGAGTATAGGGTGAGCAGTGTGCCTGTGTGAGTCCAGGGTGAGTGATGTCTGTGAGAGTGCATGTTGAGCAGTGTGCCTGTGTGGGTCCAGGGTGAGTGATGTCTGTGTGAGCAGTGTGCCTGTGTGAGTCCAGGGTGAGTGATGTCTGTGAGAGTGCAGGTTGAGCAGTGTGCCTGTGTGAGTCCAGGGTGAGTGATGTCTGTGAGTGCAGGGTGAGCAGTGTGCCTGTGTGACTCCAGGGTGAGTGATGTCTGTGAGTGCAGGGTGAGCAGTGTGCCTGTGTGACTCCAGGGTGAGTGATGTCTGTGAGTGCAGGGTGAGCAGTGTGCCTGTGAGAGTCCAGGGTGAGTAATGTCTGTGAGTGCAGGGTGAGCAGTGTGCCTGTGTGAGTCCAGGGTGAGTGATGTCCGTGAGAGTGCAGGGTCAGCAGTGTGCCTGTGTGAGTCCAGGGTGAGTGATGTCTGTGAGAGTGCAGGTTGAGCAGTGTGCCTGTGTGAGTCCAGGGTGAGTGATGTCTGTGTGAGTATAGGGTGAGCAGTGTGCCTGTGTGAGTCCAGGGTGAGTGATGTCTGTGAGAGTGCAGGTTGAGCAGTGTGCCTGTGTGAGTCCAGGGTGAGTGATGTCTGTGAGAGTGCAGGTTGAGCAGTGTGCCTGTGTGAGTCCAGGGTGAGTGATGTCTGTGAGAGTGCAGGTTGAGCAGTGTGCCTGTGTGAGTCCAGGGTGAGTGATGTCTGTGAGAGTGCAGGTTGAGCAGTGTGCCTGTGTGAGTCCAGGGTGAGTGATGTCTGTGTGAGTATAGGGTGAGCAGTGTGCCTGTGTGAGTCCAGGGTGAGTGATGTCTGTGAGAGTGCAGGTTGAGCAGTGTGCCTGTGTGAGTCCAGGGTGAGTGATGTCTGTGAGAGTGCAGGTTGAGCAGTGTGCCTGTGTGAGTCCAGGGTGAGTGATGTTTGTGTGAGTATAGGGTGAGCAGTGTGCCTGTGTGAGTCCAGGGTGAGTGATGTCTGTGAGAGTGCAGGTTGAGCAGTGTGCCTGTGTGAGTCCAGGGTGAGTGATGTCTGTAAGAGTGCAGGGTGAGCAGTGTGCCTGTGTGAGTCCAGGGTGAGTGATGTCTGTGAGAGTGCAGGTTGAGCAGTGTGCCTGTGTGAGTCCAGGGTGAGTGATGTCTGTGTGAGTATAGGGTGAGCAGTGTGCCTGTGTGAGTCCAGGGTGAGTGATGTCTGTGAGAGTGCAGGTTGAGCAGTGTGCCTGTGTGAGTCCAGGGTGAGTGATGTCTGTGTGAGTGCAGGGTGAGCAGTGTGCCTGTGCGAGTCCAGGGTGAGTGATGTCTGTGAGAGTGCAGGTTGAGCAGTGTGCCTGTGTGAGTCCAGGGTGAGTGATGTCTGTGAGAGTGCAGGTTGAGCAGTGTGCCTGTGTGAGTCCAGGGTGAGTGATGTCTGTGAGAGTGCAGGGTGAGCAGTGTGCCTGTGTGAGTCCAGGGTGAGTGATGTCTGTGAGAGTGCAGGTTGAGCAGTGTGCCTGTGTGAGTCCAGGGTGAGTGATGTCTGTGTGAGTATAGGGTGAGCAGTGTGCCTGTGTGAGTCCAGGGTGAGTGATGTCTGTGAGAGTGCAGGTTGAGCAGTGTGCCTGTGTGAGTCCAGGGTGAGTGATGTCTGTGTGAGTGCAGGGTGAGCAGTGTGCCTGTGCGAGTCCAGGGTGAGTGATGTCTGTGAGAGTGCAGGTTGAGCAGTGTGCCTGTGTGAGTCCAGGGTGAGTGATGTCTGTGTGAGTGCAGGTTGAGCAGTGTGCCTGTGTGAGTCCAGGGTGAGTGATGTCTGTGTGAGTATAGGGTGAGCAGTGTGCCTGTGTGAGTCCAGGGTGAGTGATGTCTGTGAGAGTGCAGGTTGAGCAGTGTGCCTGTGTGAGTCCAGGGTGAGTGATGTCTGTGTGAGTGCAGGGTGAGCAGTGTGCCTGTGCGAGTCCAGGGTGAGTGATGTCTGTGAGAGTGCAGGTTGAGCAGTGTGCCTGTGTGAGTCCAGGGTGAGTGATGTCTGTGTGAGTGCAGGTTGAGCAGTGTGCCTGTGTGAGTCCAGGGTGAGTGATGTCTGTGAGAGTGCAGGGTGAGCAGTGTGCCTGTGTGAGTCCAGGGTGAGTGATGTCTGTGAGAGTGCAGGTTGAGCAGTGTGCCTGTGTGAGTCCAGGGTGAGTGATGTCTGTGTGAGTGCAGGGTGAGCAGTGTGCCTGTGTGAGTCCAGGGTGAGTGATGTCTGTGAGAGTGCAGGGTGAGCAGTGTGCCTGTGTGAGTCCAGGGTGAGTGATGTCTGTGAGAGTGCAGGGTGAGCAGTGTGCCTGTGTGAGTCCAGGGTGAGTGATGTTTGTGTGAGCGCAGGGTCAGCAGTGTGCCTGTGTGAGTGATGTCTGTGACAGTGCAGGGTCGGTGATGTCTGTGTGAGCGCAGGGTGAGCAGTGTGCCTGTGTGAGTCCAGTGTGAGTGATGTCTGTGAGAGTGCAGGGTGAGCAGTGTGCCTGTGTGAGTCCAGGGTGAGTGATGTCTGTGAGAGTGCAGGTTGAGCAGTGTGCCTGTGTGAGTCCAGGGTGAGTGATGTCCGTGAGAGTGCAGGGTGAGCAGTGTGCCTGTGTGAGTCCAGGGTGAGTGATGTCTGTGTGAGCGCAGGGTCAGCAGTGTGCCTGTGTGAGTGATGTCTGTGACAGTGCAGGGTCGGTGATGTCTGTGTGAGCGCAGGGTGAGCAGTGTGCCTGTGTGAGTCCAGGGTGAGTGATGTCTGTGAGAGTGCAGGGTGAGCAGTGTGCCTGTGTGAGTCCAGGGTGAGTGATGTCTGTGAGAGTGCAGGGTGAGCAGTGTGCCTGTGTGAGTCCAGGGTGAGTGATGTCTGTGAGAGTGCAGGTTGAGCAGTGTGCCTGTGTGAGTCCAGGGTGAGTGATGTCTGTGTGAGTATAGGGTGAGCAGTGTGCCTGTGTGAGTCCAGGGTGAGTGATGTCTGTGAGAGTGCAGGGTGAGCAGTGTGCCTGTGTGAGTCCAGGGTGAGTGATGTCTGTGAGAGTGCAGGTTGAGCAGTGTGCCTGTGTGAGTCCAGGGTGAGTGATGTCTGTGTGAGTATAGGGTGAGCAGTGTGCCTGTGTGAGTCCAGGGTGAGTGATGTCTGTGAGAGTGCAGGTTGAGCAGTGTGCCTGTGTGAGTCCAGGGTGAGTGATGTCTGTGTGAGTATAGGGTGAGCAGTGTGCCTGTGTGAGTCCAGGGTGAGTGATGTCTGTGAGAGTGCAGGTTGAGCAGTGTGCCTGTGTGAGTCCAGGGTGAGTGATGTCTGTGAGTGCAGGGTGAGCAGTGTGCCTGTGTGACTCCAGGGTGAGTGATGTCTGTGAGTGCAGGGTGAGCAGTGTGCCTGTGTGACTCCAGGGTGAGTGATGTCTGTGAGTGCAGGGTGAGCAGTGTGCCTGTGAGAGTCCAGGGTGAGTAATGTCTGTGAGTGCAGGGTGAGCAGTGTGCCTGTGTGAGTCCAGGGTGAGTGATGTCCGTGAGAGTGCAGGGTCAGCAGTGTGCCTGTGTGAGTCCAGGGTGAGTGATGTCTGTGAGAGTGCAGGTTGAGCAGTGTGCCTGTGTGAGTCCAGGGTGAGTGATGTCTGTGTGAGTATAGGGTGAGCAGTGTGCCTGTGTGAGTCCAGGGTGAGTGATGTCTGTGAGAGTGCAGGTTGAGCAGTGTGCCTGTGTGAGTCCAGGGTGAGTGATGTCTGTGAGAGTGCAGGTTGAGCAGTGTGCCTGTGTGAGTCCAGGGTGAGTGATGTCTGTGAGAGTGCAGGTTGAGCAGTGTGCCTGTGTGAGTCCAGGGTGAGTGATGTCTGTGAGAGTGCAGGTTGAGCAGTGTGCCTGTGTGAGTCCAGGGTGAGTGATGTCTGTGAGAGTGCAGGTTGAGCAGTGTGCCTGTGTGAGTCCAGGGTGAGTGATGTCTGTGAGAGTGCAGGTTGAGCAGTGTGCCTGTGTGAGTCCAGGGTGAGTGATGTTTGTGTGAGTATAGGGTGAGCAGTGTGCCTGTGTGAGTCCAGGGTGAGTGATGTCTGTGAGAGTGCAGGTTGAGCAGTGTGCCTGTGTGAGTCCAGGGTGAGTGATGTCTGTGAGAGTGCAGGGTGAGCAGTGTGCCTGTGTGAGTCCAGGGTGAGTGATGTCTGTGAGAGTGCAGGTTGAGCAGTGTGCCTGTGTGAGTCCAGGGTGAGTGATGTCTGTGTGAGTGCAGGGTGAGCAGTGTGCCTGTGCGAGTCCAGGGTGAGTGATGTCTGTGAGAGTGCAGGTTGAGCAGTGTGCCTGTGCGAGTCCAGGGTGAGTGATGTCTGTGAGAGTGCAGGTTGAGCAGTGTGCCTGTGTGAGTCCAGGGTGAGTGATGTCTGTGTGAGTGCAGGTTGAGCAGTGTGCCTGTGTGAGTCCAGGGTGAGTGATGTCTGTGTGAGTATAGGGTGAGCAGTGTGCCTGTGTGAGTCCAGGGTGAGTGATGTCTGTGAGAGTGCAGGGTGAGCAGTGTGCCTGTGTGAGTCCAGGGTGAGTGATGTCTGTGAGAGTGCAGGGTGAGCAGTGTGCCTGTGTGAGTCCAGGGTGAGTGATGTCTGTGAGAGTGCAGGTTGAGCAGTGTGCCTGTGTGAGTCCAGGGTGAGTGATGTCCGTGAGAGTGCAGGGTGAGCAGTGTGCCTGTGTGAGTCCAGGGTGAGTGATGTCTGTGTGAGCGCAGGGTCAGCAGTGTGCCTGTGTGAGTGATGTCTGTGACAGTGCAGGGTCGGTGATGTCTGTGTGAGCGCAGGGTGAGCAGTGTGCCTGTGTGAGTCCAGGGTGAGTGATGTCTGTGAGAGTGCAGGTTGAGCAGTGTGCCTGTGTGAGTCCAGGGTGAGTGATGTCCGTGAGAGTGCAGGGTGAGCAGTGTGCCTGTGTGAGTCCAGGGTGAGTGATGTCTGTGAGAGTGCAGGGTGAGCAGTGTGCCTGTGTGAGTCCAGGGTGAGTGATGTCTGTGAGAGTGCAGGTTGAGCAGTGTGCCTGTGTGAGTCCAGGGTGAGTGATGTCCGTGAGAGTGCAGGGTGAGCAGTGTGCCTGTGTGAGCCCAGGGTGAGTGATGTGGATGGGTGAATGCTGGCTTAGTGATGGGTCAGGGAAGGGTGAGCAATGGGTCTATGAGTGCGAGGTGAGTAGTGTGCCAGTGTGAGTCCAGGGTGAGTGATGTCTGTGAGAGTGCAGGGCCGGGGCAGATGCTCAGAAGCAGTGTCTCACTTCCCTGCTGTGCTGTTAAACTGAGGTGCCTGGCTGGGAGCATGTTATGCGGACGGTGGGCCATTATCACCTCAGCTCCCTGGAGCAGCAGCAGCTTTGTACTTTACTTCACCCCTCCCTGCTGTGTCATCGCCCTGAGGCTATACTTGGCTGGGGAGTTTGAAGGGTAAGTGAAGGGCTCCACTGGGTGCATATTGTTGGCACCTTAGTGCCAGAGTGTTTCAGGTCTTGGTAGGCGGATGGGTGTATGTTTGGATAGGCCTCACTGTGAGGCATCTTCAGCGAGAAAAATTAAGAGGATGTAATGTTAGGGTCAGTACTGCTGAATTTGGAAATAGATTCCAGTCCGAGACTCAACGCAACATGCTGTGATTCTGGGCAAATAACCTAATTGCTTAAGGTCTAAAATAAACATTCATTTGATCTTTGTTAATGTGACTGGTGCTCACATAATCACGCCCCTCGTGCTGAGTTTAATCTAAAATTACAATAAGAAGTAATCTTCCATTTGCCAAGTTTTAAGAGTCTGCATCAGGAGTTCTGGCGTTTCTGCCACTTTATTTCACCTCACTCTACCAGCCAAAAGGTAGCGCTTCCATTATTCACCAATGTGTATGGCTCTATGAGCTTTAAAATATGAAATTTATCAAACATTTCCTGAAAATGAGCCCAATAAGACTAGCCAAATGCTGTTTTATAAAAGGGTGAAATTCGCGAATGTGGGCCACTTTTTTAAGGGGTGCCCGGGCCGAATTGTGATTCCAATCTGACCCTGGGTGGGAGTATGGCTAACTGGCATGAATGAGTGATGTGGGGAAGGTCACACCGCACGGAAGGAGGTGCAGGAGGAATGGCGATATGGAGGATGCTTGGGGAGGAGGATTCAATACCGACTGAAAGATAGGAGTTAGCCAAGCAAAAAATAAATAAATAAATAACTAAGGAAAGGACTAAATTAAGCTGCTTCGTCATCACAATAATAAGATAGTGACACTCCTAAACTGTCTAGTCATCAAAAGTGAAGTAGGAGTGCCGAATCTGTATTCAGAAACATAAATAAAATATTTGCCCCAGAATTGAACACAGTCTGCTTCTAATCTAATACCAGAATCAGCATTATGATTAAGTACAGACTGCTGCTGGCTAATTATAGCCGTTACACGGCTCTAAAGTATCCTTTTGCTGTGTCACATCATAGGTTTAACTACGCCTCATCCACTCTGGTTAGTTCCTCCTTATTATCTGACATTGTTTCGACAGCCATCATTAGCCGCCAGAGGCTTAATAACCACTGGAACCAGTCAGCAACACAACAGCGTCTAGATTCCCAGGCTCTGCATCAAGAACTATAAACATCATGGGCCAGATGTAGATAATCAGCATTTACCGATTCTAAAATATCGAATTATACCGATTCGGTATTTTAGAATCGGTAAATGCTATGTAGGTATCCAATCTGTAAATCTTACCGAATCAGTAAAATTCGTTAAATACCGAATCGGTATTTACCGATTCGGTATTCCCCATTCATTCCTATGGGCCTTGACACCCTGTTGCACCCCTGATTTGTGTTGGGTGCACATGTGGCACACATACATGCCCTAAGGGCATGTATGTCTGCCACATGGCACTGTTATTATTTGCACAAATTTGCATTTTTTAGGGTTTTTGAAATTTACCACCAACTTGTAGTTGGTGGTAAATAACGAATCCTAAAATGGGATAATCACTCATTTGAGTGCTCCCTACATATCTGGATTCGGTAATTCACCGAATAGGTATTTAAGAATTCTGAAATTTACTGATTCCTTAAATTACCGATTCTGGAAATTACTGAATCCTTAATTTAGGCCCCTACATATCAAAAGCCTAATTCCGGTCGGTAACGGCCGCAATTCGGTAATTTCGGCCGTTACCGACCGGAATTAGGCTTTCTACATCTGGCCCCATGTGTTTACATCCAAGGGTATATTCCAGGCCCATCCTCAGATACCCTCCTTGTACTGCTACAAGCATCAATGATCGGCTTCAAGATCTTAACCATTTTACAACAACAAAGCCCCCTGATGACAAGTCATCCACATTCAAAGACCTCTTCAACCCAAGCACCAAATCCTACCATAGCATCTCACTTCAAACGATCCCGTATATGGTCCAACATCAGATCTCCTAACGCGCACCGTGGGGGATACAGCAGACCCCGTCATTACACGTCACCTTGTTCTCCTCTATATCACTGAACTGTGGTTGAATGAGTTCTTAAATCCCATTATGGATTCCTTAGTGCCACTAAATTGTGAGATGATTTACAAAGATAGACTCTTCAAACATGGGGGAAACCTACACAAAAAGCCCTTCGATTGTACTCAGGTGCCAGACCTAACTCATTCACCTTCAAATACATCAAAGTTGCATCCTCACTCTCTGATTACCTCCACATAATCTACCATCCACCTACTCGTAAAATGGGTTTTCCAGCAAACAGAAGACTATACTGCAGAAGAACAGATACTATCTCTGAACAACACATTCCTTGGAGAGCTCAGTTCAGATAATAAACTTTATTCGGTGAAAAGGAAAGTACAACCATAAAAGTGCATAGTTAAATACACATACAAATATCTAAACACAAACAACAAAAATCCGCTATCCATCATTATTTTTATTATTATTAAATTAGTTTTGTAACGCGCGCAGCTACCCAAAAAGGGTTTCCAGGTGCCTAGCACACAAATTGCTAGAGAAAGTGCAGTCAAGAACCATTTGCCACTAAAAAAGCCAAGTTTTAAGATTTCTTCGAAAGCTGAGATAGGACGGGCCATTCATCAGGGACACCGGAAGAGAATTCCAGATTTTGGGGCCAAGACAAGAAAAGGAACGGCCTCCCATTCTTGCAAGTTTAAATCTGGGAATCACGAAGTCTCCGTGGGCTGTGGAGCGCAGGGGACGAGAAGGAATGTAAGGATGGATGAGCTCTTGCGGACACGCTGGTGCCACACCTTGTTTGATTTTAAAGATGTAACACAGGGTTTTAAATTTAATTCTTTTATCAATTCGAAGCCAGTGAAAGTTACGTAAATACGGCGAGATGGAAGCCTGTCTAGGAACTTGACAAAGAAGGCGTACTTCTGTTCTGGACTACCTGTAGCTTTCTCAATACCGTTTGGCAGCTACCGAGATAAAAAACATTGCCGTAATCGAGGCGAGAGGTGATGAGTGCCTGGACTACCGTGCGTTGGGGTGAGGCAGGAAGCATCCAAACGATCTTACGAAGCCACCTCAAGATCGTGAAACAGATGGCAGCAACACTCGCCACCTGTTGTCTCATAGAGAGACTATAATCAATAATGATGGCCAGATTACGGACATGGGTGACAAGTAGGGGAAAGGAACCCATTTCCTGAGGCCATTGGTAAGGGCCCCATAGGTCCTTGTGCTTGCCCAGGATAAGAACCTCAGTCTTATCCCCATTTAACTTAAAAAATGAAAGGCGCATCCACTCTGTCACTTGCCGTAGGCCGTACTGAAGGGCAGATGTCGTAGCGCCTTTAGTGGTGGAAAGCGAAAATACAATCTGCGTATCATCCGCATACGGATATAGGGAAATACCCGCCTCTTCCACAATCTCTGCCAGAGGTCTGACATAGATGTTGAAGAGCAGGGTAGCTTAAAATGGATCCAGTGGGACTCCATGTGCTGATATGCAGATCTTAAATGATGCCTTAGCAGAAAAGACTTGAAAAGTACCACCATCAAGAAATGAAGCAAACCAGGATAGGGCAGTGCCGTCCATCCAAATCTCCAGATTATTTGAAAAGTATATATACAATTGATCTGAAAATTCTAGGTAACGATCAATAATTTGAATAGATTTAAAAAGTCAGGTAGATCAAAGAGCAATAAGAATGTATAGTACTTAATTCCTTAGCTGTTGCGACATGCTTATGGTTCTGTCATGGTTTCTAATTGCTTTGAGCAAGTAGCTACAGCTTACTATTAACACATATCCATGATTTGCGAAAGAAGAGAAAATAATATAACACACACCAAAATTATAATTCAATAGTCTATTCAGAAAAAATATCAAATAATTATGGCTGTTGTAATTTACAATTTCATTTGCAATATGGAATACGTGACTGTGGTGAAAAAGTGACATGTGGTGGTTGGTGATAAAGACAGTACACTATATACAAAAACAAATAAGCGTGCAGTAAAAAGAGGGGAGACATGGCTGGTCTCTTAAATGGTGCCTTCCGATTGGTTGTAGGCTTGTTATTCGCCCCTTATGATGGACATGTCTTCATGTGTGTCCTTCCACAGCTATTGTCCCCTTTATTGCCCAGATTACTTTCTTCAGATGCCTCCTCACACCCCCATAGTATTGCATTGCCAATGCTTGTTTTATTTGTCTCTCCGCACTCCCATGCCCACTCCCTGCATTGCCAGAGTGGGCGCTGTGGCTGATTTATGAGGTTTTATGTTAAATAGCCAATATGCCGGATCACATCAGTCAAGGGCTCAGGCTGGCCCACAGCTTGCAATGCCCTGAACCCCATCTTCTTATTAACAGCAGCCGTGGCGGCCAAGATTTATATTGTTCCATGTTTATTGGGATAAAATGTATAGCCAGTTTATTGAGAGCCTTATTTAGGATTGGGTTGGCAGACACGACAGTATACCCTGTCTATCAAACTTCCTAGGTCACCTGCTCTATTTAAAGTCCGGTGAATGGTGATGCTTCCCCCGGCGCAGCTTCCACTGGTCCCACTGGTCCCACTTCTGGACCTCTTTCATCCACGGCCAGACTGGTATTGAGCCACTGGTTAAAGTAAGTCACGCAATTTGTTCGATTTAGGGGGAACCTTCAGGTGCACCTTTTTCTGTTTTGGACGGCAAGCAAAAGACTGACAGTCTCAAAGAAGAAACTAATAATTGAATCAACACTGGAAAAAACTCTTTTTCAAACAAGCTGTATCCCAGTCAGTTTCTCTCAACTCTCTCACTTGAAAAGGTCTGGTTTAATTGACCCTGGAGGTGGCGGGGCTGCGCACATCCCCCATCTTAGGCCGAGTACTGGTGCATATGATGATGCACGGATGGAAGGGGTCTGGTGCACACATCTCTAGGGGAGCTTTGCAGAAGCCACTGTTGTCTTTCACATACCGTGCAGTCTGCAGAAAGGTGCATTCATTGACCGCCTCTCCGGGCACCACTCTCAGAGGTCACTCTGTGGTTTGGCTAACAGCATCAATCTCCATCCAGACACAGAGTCTCTCGCCCTGCTGTGAACTCTTGTGAGAACAGTCTGCCTGCAACAAATGTCTATGAAAACCTCAGCCGGGATCAATCCATGTGACCCGTTGGAAATAAAGGATAAATAAACCAGGGAGCCTCGAGGGCCGCTTCTGAGCGCTTGTGAATGCACTTGTTTGCACTTGTGAATGCACTTCTGAGCGCTTGTGAATGCACTTGTTTGCACTTGTGAATGCACTTCTGAGCGTTTGTGAATGCACTTCTAAGCGCTTGTGAATGCACTTCTGAGCGCTTGTGAATGCACTAGTTTGCGCTAGTGAATGCACTTCTGAGCGCTTGTGAATGCACTTGTTTGCGCTTGTGAATGCACTTCTGAGCGTTTGTGAATGCACTCGTTTGCGCTTGTGAATGCATTTCTGAGCGCTTGTGAATGCACTTCTAAGCGCTTGTGAATGCACTTCTGAGCGCTTGTGAATGCACTTGTTTGCGCTTGTGAATGCACTTCAGAGCACTTGTGAATGCACTTGTTTGCGCTTGTGAATGCACTTCTGAGCGCTTGTGAATGCATTTCTGAGCGCTTGTGAATGCACTTGTTTGCGCTTGTGAAAGCACTTCTCAGCGCATGCGAATGCACTTCTGAGCGCTTGTGAATGCACTTCTGAGCGCATGTGAATGCACTTGTTTGCGCATGTGAATGCACTTCTGAGTGTTTATGAATGCACTTCTGAGCGCTTGTGAATGTACTTGTTTGCGCTTGTGAATGCACCTCTGAGCGCTTGTGAATGCACTTCTGAGCGCATGTGAATGCACTTGTTTGCGCTTGTGAATGCACTTCTGAGCGCTTGTGAATGCACTTGTTTGCGCTTGTGAATGCACTTCTGAGTGTTTATGAATGCACTTCTGAGCGCTTGTGAATGTACTTGTTTGGGCTTGTGAATGCACCTCTGAGCGCTTGTGAATGCACTTCTAAGCGCTTGTGAATGCACTTGTTTGCGCTTGTGAATGCACTTCTGAGCGCTTATGAATGCACTTCTGAGCGCATGTGAATGCATTTGTTTGCGCTTGTGAATGCTGTTAGACGGGGACCTGGAGGGTCGGCCGAGCACAAGGGGAGAGGCCTCCGGTGAGGGCCGTCTCCAGCGATCGTACAGACAAGTAACTTCCCCCCCACAGATGGACACCACACGAAGATCAGATTAACACCCTTTATAGGCAGTTCTTGAAGTAAGGTAGTACGATACAAGGAGATCAGGACACGATGATCCTCTCAATTCTAGTCTCTAGTAGGGGAAGGGGGTAGCGGGACAGTCTTGGTACCTACTGGTACTGAGGTGAAACGGCGGTAGCTCACAATCCTCGAGCTCGGTGTTCGGACGGGTCGGACCGCGGCAGCGCCAGCAGGTCCCGAAGAGGTCGTAGATGGCAACGGGCCGCGGCAGCGCCAGCAGGTCCCAACGAGGATGACGGTTGCAACGGGCCGCGGCAGCACCAGCAGGTCCCAACGAGGATGACGGTTACAACGGGCCGCGGCAGCGCCAGCAGGTCCCACGAGGATGAAGGTTGCAGAAGGCCGCGGCAGCGCCAGCAGGCAGGGCGATAGTTCACAAGGCAGGGCTGCGGCAGCGCCAGCAGTCCGTCAAGGATGAGTTCTTCTCGGTGTCTCTCGACTCCAGGATACAACTGCCCTCCTGCTCTGGGGCTGCCTCAGTTATAGGTCTGGCCCCCTTTGATGTCCGGGCCCTCGCACTGGGAGGTCGGGAGGTCCGGGATGAGGGAGTCCAGACACCCAGCAGGGGGGTGGAGCCAGCACCCGGGGAGGCTGGGGGCGATCGGCACCTGGCGGGGGAGAGCCATCGCCCCCTTCTTTCTCCCATTAACCTGCCAAGTGGTCCGTTCACCTCCTGGGTGGATGGTGGTGCCGGGATGTCGGGGCCTGGCCAGGCCCAGGGTTGGGGTCGAGCTGAGGCCACGCGGCCGCGTGGTGCAGTGTCCAAGATGGCGGTTGGCCCGGGCAATGGGGCTGAAGGGGGCCCGGGCCCGTGACACAGAGATGCGGGGCGTCATGCGGGGAGGGAGCGAGCCCTTCCTGGGGCCTGTCCAACATGCGTCCCCCCCAGCTGAAGGCGGGGAGAGTCACCCATCCTCTTGGGGACTCTCCTCGTCGAGGCGGAAAAAGCGGGACAGGCCATCCACGTTGGCGTGGTCCTGGCCAGGGCGATGCTCCACAGTGAAGTCCATCCCCTGCAGGGAGATGGACCATCGCAATAGTTTGGGGTTCTCCCCCCGCATCTGCATTAGCCATTGCAGGGGCCGATGATCTGTTTGTACCCGGAAGTGGGCTCCGAAGAGGTAAGGCCGGAGCTTCTTGAGGGCCCATACTACGGCGAAGGCCTCTCGCTCAATGGTGCTCCAGCGCTGTTCTCGGGGCAGGAGGCGTCTGCTGATGAAGGCCACTGGTTGGTCGACTCCCTTGGGGTTCAGTTGGGAGAGGACGGCCCCGATGCCATGGTCTGAGGCATCAGTCTGGACGATGAACTCACGGCTGTAGTCGGGGCCTGGAGCACAGGAGCGGTGCACATGGTGGCCTTCAGTCTCTCGAAGGCCGCTTGACAGTCGGGAGTCCAGTTGACTGTTTTTGGGTTGGTCTTGGATGTGAGTTCCGTGAGGGGCCCCGCAATGCTGCCATAGTCCTTCACGAACCGCCGATAGTATCCGGTGAGCCCCAAGAAGGCTCGGACCTCGGTTTGGGTTACGGGGGGGCGCCAGGACTGGATGGCAGTGATCTTGAGCTGGAGGGGGGCCACCTGACCGCTCCCCACTTGGTGTCCGAGGTAGGTCACGGACCCCTGGCCGATTTGGCACTTGCTGGCCTTGATTGTGAGGCCGGCCTGTTGGAGGGCCTGCAGGACCCCTCGGAGGTGGCGGAGGTGGTCTGACCAGTGGCGGCTATACACCGCGATGTCGTCCAGGTATGCGGCGCTGAACTCTTCGAGGCCCGCTGATACCTGGTTCACAAGTCGTTGAAACGTGGCTGGAGCGTTTTTCATGCCGAATGTCATCACTCTGAAATGGTAGTGTCCATCCGGGGTGGAGAAAGCGGATCGTTCTTGTGCCCTGGGGGTGAGGCCGATCTGCCAGTAGCCCGCCGTCAGGTCGAAGATGCTTAGGTAGCGGGCCGCCCCCATGCGGTCGACTAGTTCGTCGGCTCGGGGGATGGGGTGAGCGTCGGTTCGGGTGACGGCGTTCAGACCCCGATAGTCGATGCAGAATCGGAGCTCGGGTGTGGTGCCCGGGGCCGCAGCTTTGGGGACCAGTACAACCGGGCTGGCCCAGGGGCTGTCCGAGGGTTCGATGACTCCGAGTGCGAGCATCTTGGAGACTTCTTCTTGGAAGCAAGTGCGTACCCGGTCTGGTACTCGATACGGCCGGTGTCGGATAGGAGGACTGTCGCCAGTGTCCACGTCATGCAGGCACCAGGGGGTGACCCCGGGTGCGAGGGAGAATAGGCTTGCAAATTGCAGCAGGAGGGCCCGACAGTCTTGGCGCTGCTCCGGGGTCAGGGCCCCGGAGAGTTGGACCCCGTCCACTGAACCATCTTTTTCCCCGGTCCCCAGTAGGTCAGGGAGGGGCTCGGAGTCCTCTTCCGCTCCACTGTCTGTAGCCATCAGCAGGCTGAGCTCCGAGCGCACGAAGTGGGGTTTGAGTCTGTTGGCGTGGAGGACCCGGAGGGGGTTCCGGGGGGATTCCATGTCGATGAGGTAGGTGACGGGGCTCTTACGCTCGATCACCTTGAAGGGCCCCGTCCACTTGTCCTGTAAGGCACAAGGTTCGATGGGGGACATCACCCATACCTGCTGGCCAGGCTCGAATTCGGTGGAGGAGGCATGTTGATCGTACCACTTCTTCATGTCCTCCTGACTAGCCTCAAGATTGGCTTTGGCGATCTCTCTGAATCGCCGGGTCTGATTACGGAGGGTCAGGAGGTACTTGTAGACATCTGGAGGGGTCTTCAGGGGGGCCATTTCCCACTCTTCTTTAACTAGGCTGAGAGGCCCGCGAACAGGGTGTCCGTACAGGAGTTCGAAGGGGCTGAAGCCGAGGGACTTCTGGGGTACTTCTCGGTAGGCGAAGAGGAGGCACGGTAGTAGCACGTCCCACTGGCGGCGTAGGGGTTCTTCCAGCCCCATGATCATCCCCTTGAGAGTGCGGTTGAATCGCTCGACCAGTCCGTTTCCTTGCGGGTGATAGGGGTTTGTGAATCGGCAGGTGACTCCGCACTGTTGCCATAAGGATTTCATATATTTTGAAATAAAGTTCGTGCCCCTGTCGCTGACGACTTCCCTGGGGAAGCCCACCCGAGAGAAGATTCCCATTAAGGCTCGACCTACCACTGGTGCGGTTACAGTTCGAAGGGGAACCGCCTCAGGATAGCGGGTGGCGTGGTCCACCAGGACCAGGATGAATCGATGCCCTTGTGCTGTTCGGGGGTCCAGGGGCCCCACAATGTCTATTCCCACCCTTTCGAACGGGGTGGTCACAACGGGGAATGGTTGCAGGGGTGCCTTGAGTTTGCGGCCGCTCTTCCCGCTGGCCTGGCAGGTTGGGCAGGACCGGCAGTGGTTGGAGACGTCATTTCTCATTTTCGGCCAGTAAAAGTGAGTCATCAGGCGGTTGTATGTTTTGTCTTGCCCCAAGTGTCCAGCCAGGGGGACATCATGGGCCAAGTTCAAAAGGAAGTCTCTGAAGCGGAGGGGCACCACCAGCACTCGACTGGCCCCCAGCTCCGCTATTCTTTGTTCGCTGTACAGTAAGTCATTGTCCCAATAGATCCAGTGGGCTCCTGCGGTGTCTCCTGCGCTCTGGGCGAGCGCTTGCTGTCGCAGTCCCTCGAGGGAGGAACATGTCTTTTGCTCTTGCCGGAATTGTTCTTGGGTGGGCCCCCCTTCCTGACGCCACTGAGCCAGGTCGGGAAGGTCTTGGGGCTGAGCGGCCTCTTCTTGGGTTTGTTCCGGGGGGTCGGTAGGGATGGAGTTTCCCTCTGGAGCGATCGGGGGAGGCGGTGCTGGCCATTCGGGTTCTTCAGATCCAGGGATGGTGTCGGCGGCCATGGACCGGGTTGTTACACACGCTCAGCCCGGGAGGCCCAACATCCCCAGGTGCTCTCTTCTTTCAACGGCTGCCCACGGGGAACTCTCGAGATCGTTCCCCAGGAGGCAGTCCACGGGGGCATCGTCGCGGACAGTCACGTTTAGCATACCGGACACTCCTCCCCATTCGAAGGGGACGCAGGCCATCCGACACAGGCTCTCCGAATTGTCGGCCGATCGGACGGGGCAAAGAACGTTTGGCAGGATTTGTTCTGGGGTCACCAGGTGACAACGGACGGCCGTCACACTGGCCCCTGTGTCACGCAGGGCTTCGGCCTTATGCCCATTTATGTTCACCCACTGACTGTATTTCCTGGTGTTGGCTGGTAGGGGAGCCAGCGGGATCAGGTCTCTTCCCCCTAGGCAGGCCAGGGTCATGGCGGCGGGTTCCCACTCGGGCTGCTCCTGCTCGTACTCGTCAGGCTCTTCGGAGACTTGCTCTTCCCCTAGGGCGGCGGCAGCCACCTGGTGGGGCCCGGGGGTCTGGTTCTTTGGGCAGGTCGGGTCACTGGCATAGTGGCCGACTCGTTGGCATCGGTGACACGTAACGTTGGCTCGGAACCCCGGGCGCATCGGGGGGTTGCCCCGGCCGGCCGGGGGCGGGGTGTTGTTTGCGGGAGCGGCCGGGACGGCGTCTCTGCCCCGGCCCTGTCCTCCTCCTCCTCCTCCTCGGGGACGATGAGGACCTTGGTTGGTTCTGTTCTGCTCGTTTGGTCCACTCCGGGTTACCCGGGTGCTCTCCCATCGGTCAGCCTCGGCGGCGAGCTGCCGTGGGTCAGTCAATTTGCTGTCGAGGAGGTGCTGCCTGAGCTCGACGAAGCAGTTGTTGGAGAGGTGCTCCCACACAATGAGGTTGAAGAGCTGCTCGTAGGTTGTTACGTTGCTACCCTTGATCCATCCCTCGAAGGCTCGGCTGAAATAGTTCACATATTCTATCCAGGTTGTACCCGGGATCCGGGTGCAGTTGCGGAACCTCTGGCGGTACATCTCGGGCGTCAGCCCATATCGACTGAGGAGGGCGGCCTTCATGTGGTCATAGGACGTCATTTGATGGTCCGGAAGCTGCAGCAGGGCATCCCGGCCTTCATTGACGAATCTCCCCCATAGACCGGCTCCCCAGTCACTTCGAGCGATCCGGTGGGCAGTCATGGCGATCTCGTAGGCCTTGAACCACTGCTGTATGTCGTCATTCCGAAAATATTTACGGACCACATCTTTGGGGATGTGGACCTTCTGTTCGGTAGTCCCTGGGGGGAGCGGTTGCTCGGGCACCCCTAGGTCTTTGTTCTGTTTGCGCATTTCTATCTCCGCCAGCTTGCACTCGTGTTCGTATGCCAGTCTTTTTTCTTCGAGTTCTCTCTGTCTCTGCTTTTCCTCTCGCTCTTCTTGGAGCCGTAAGTGTTCTAAGTTCATCTTTTGTTCTGCCAGTTTCAACTCTCCGTCTAATTTGAGCCGTGCCAACTCTAACTCGTGAAGTCTATTTTTCTCTCGTTCTCGGATCTCTTCCCGGGAGAGATCCGTTCTCCTTTCTTCCGTCAGAGCGGTGTTTGTCTCCGGGGCTTCGGCGGTATTTGTCTCTGCCCAGGATTCTAGGGCGTGTTTGAAGTCCTCTTTCGTGCTCAGACCGGTGGTGGCAATGCCTAGTTCCATGCAAAATTGTTTTAGCTCTCGGTGGTTGTACTCTTCCAGTTTTTCCATCTGGAATTTCTCTGCAGATCCGCTCTCTCTGGTCGTCATTGTGGATTAGTCGTAGGGTGAGTTACTCTCTGTACGGTTACGCGTTGGTTCGGATCGCGCCGCTGGCCACCAATGTTAGACGGGGACCTGGAGGGTCGGCCGAGCACAAGGGGAGAGGCCTCCGGTGAGGGCCGTCTCCAGCGATCGTACAGACAAGTAACTTCCCCCCCACAGATGGACACCACACGAAGATCAGATTAACACCCTTTATAGGCAGTTCTTGAAGTAAGGTAGTACGATACAAGGAGATCAGGACACGATGATCCTCTCAATTCTAGTCTCTAGTAGGGGAAGGGGGTAGCGGGACAGTCTTGGTACCTACTGGTACTGAGGTGAAACGGCGGTAGCTCACAATCCTCGAGCTCGGTGTTCGGACGGGTCGGACCGCGGCAGCGCCAGCAGGTCCCGAAGAGGTCGTAGATGGCAACGGGCCGCGGCAGCGCCAGCAGGTCCCAACGAGGATGACGGTTGCAACGGGCCGCGGCAGCACCAGCAGGTCCCAACGAGGATGACGGTTACAACGGGCCGCGGCAGCGCCAGCAGGTCCCACGAGGATGAAGGTTGCAGAAGGCCGCGGCAGCGCCAGCAGGCAGGGCGATAGTTCACAAGGCAGGGCTGCGGCAGCGCCAGCAGTCCGTCAAGGATTAGTTCTTCTCGGTGTCTCTCGACTCCAGGATACAACTGCCCTCCTGCTCTGGGGCTGCCTCAGTTATAGGTCTGGCCCCCTTTGATGTCCGGGCCCTCGCACTGGGAGGTCGGGAGGTCCGGGATGAGGGAGTCCAGACACCCAGCAGGGGGGTGGAACCAGCACCCGGGGAGGCTGGGGGCGATCGGCACCTGGCGGGGGAGAGCCATCGCCCCCTTCTTTCTCCCATTAACCTGCCAAGTGGTCCGTTCACCTCCTGGGTGGATGGTGGTGCCGGGATGTCGGGGCCTGGCCAGGCCCAGGGTTGGGGTCGAGCTGAGGCCACGCGGCCGCGTGGTGCAGTGTCCAAGATGGCGGTTGGCCCGGGCAATGGGGCTGAAGGGGGCCCGGGCCCATGACACAGAGATGCGGGGTGTCATGCGGGGAGGGAGCGAGCCCTTCCTGGGGCCTGTCCAACAAATGCACTTCTGAGCGCTTGTGAATGCACTTGTTTGCGCTTGTGAATGCACTTCTAAGTGTTTGTGAATGCACTTTTGAGCGCTTGTGAATACACTTGTTTGCGCTTGTGAATGCACTTCTCAGCGCTTGTGAAAGCACTTGTTTGCGCTTGTGAATGCACTTCTGAGCGCTTGTGAATGCACTTCTGAGCGCAAGTGAATGCACTTGTTTGCGCTTGTGAATGCACTTCTGAGCGCTTGTGAATGCACTTCTGAGCGCTTGTGAATGCACTTGTTTGCGCTTGTGAATGCACTTCTGAGCGCTTGTGAATGCACTTCTGAGCGCTTGTGAATGCACTTGTTTGCGCTTGTGAATGCACTTGTTTGCGCTTGTGAATGCACTGGTTTGCGCTTGTGAATGCACTTCTGAGCGCTTGTGAGTGCACTTGTTTGCGCTTGTGAATGCACTTCTGAGCGCTTGTGAATGCACTTGTTTGCGCTTGTGAATGCACTTCTGAGCACTTGTGAATGCACTTGTTTGCGCTTGTGAATGCACTTCTGAGCGCTTGTGAATGCACTTGTTTGCGCTTGTGAATACACTTCTGAGCGCTTGTGAATGCAATTCTGAGCACTTGTGAATGCACTTCTGAGTGCTTGTGAATGCTTTTCTGAGCGGTTGTGAATGCACTTGTTTGCGCTTGTGAATGCACTTGTTTGCGCTTGTGAATGCACTTCTGAGCACTTGTGAATGCACTTCTGAGCGCATGTGAATGCACTTGTTGCTGCTTGTGAATGCACTTGTTTGCGCTTGTGAATGCACTTGTTTGCACTTGTGAATGCACTTGTTTGCGCTTGTGAATGCACTTCTGAGCGCTTGTGAATACACTTCTGAGCGCATGTGAATGCACTTGTTTGCGCTTGTGAATGCACTTCTGAGCGCTTGTGAATGCACTTGTTTGCGCTTGTGAATGCACTTATGAGGAATAATGTGGCATATTCCATAGTAGCATCATTTATCTATTTTATCATTGTAATGCACATTATTATTTTCAAAGTAAAGGTTTCACAGCAGTAGAACCACTCTTGCTATAAATATGATGATCAGCTTCGGGAAAAAGAGAGGGTCTAAGTGTTCTCGTTTATTTGGAAACTTTTCATCGAGCGAGCTAAAATTCCTTTTTGTTGACATTTTCAAGTTAGTAAATGGAGGGTTATGTGTCAATGTGGTAAAAGGGAGAGCTGAGGGGTTGACCAAAGGAGTGCCTGGTAAAAGTGTTCTCGGACGTGGTGATATTTCTAAGAGAACTGTATCCCCAGAGTTCAGCCCGTACATTGCAGCGCCTCTTGTTGTATCGCCAGGGTTCAGCTCCATTCATTGCAGCGCCTCTTGTTTTCACTTTATAGATTTTTTAAAGTGGTCCTATAGGTTTATGGAAGGAGTTCCTGAATATCTACATCAACCCTCCTGTGTTCTGCGCTAGCTTCAGACTTCTTTTATCGATTAGGGCCACCCAGTCCATTGTTTATGTTAAAGTGACCCCAAGTTACTCAAATACAGAAACCCCATCCAGTGGGATACCGTGCAAGATGGGATTAGGGCAAGTTGAGCTAGTTGGATTAAAGACCATATATTTGGTCTTTTGGCAGTTAATCACAAGACCTCTTCTGTCACAGAAAGCCTTGAAGTTGTCAAGGAATCTGTGTACCCATCAGTGACTTTGAGAGCAGGAGAGTGGCGTCGGCAAACATCATGGAAGGCACTTTGTAGTTCGCTATCTTGGGTGCATCATTATCCTTCCTCGCATTCAATGGATTTTACAAGTGCATTTATAAATAGACAAAAATGGGCGGGTGCTAGCACACATCCCTGTCTTACCCCTCCATCTATAGCTATGGGAGTGGAAAGTTCACCCTGTTTGCTGAACCTGACTTGGGCATAATTGCCTTCGTACAAACACCTAAACATATAACAAAGATAGGACGCCACTCACAGATCCCTTAAGGCAGCCCACAGTCTTGGTACCAGATCGAATGCGGATTTTAGATCCACAAAGATCAGATAGAGGCCCCTATGGTCACCGTTTTCCAGGAAAAGAGTTAGAGCCTGAATATTTGGTCTATAGTGGACGTGTTTTTCCTAAAGCCAGCTTGGAATGGGCTCAATATTTTAAATGCGTTCATCCAGGTCTGGAGACGATCCAACTGTACCCGGGCAAAGATTTCTGGCTAACGTCAATTAAACTTAGGAGTCTGTAGTTGCAGGGGAAAAGTGGTGAGCTTTTCTTGTGAACCGGCAAAATGCCCGCGCCAGTCCCCGTTGCTGGGATTGCCGTTCTCTTCGGTACGGGGTTAAACAAGGTCCACAAATAGGGCCCCCAGATAGTAGGCTCGGTGCGAAAAAGGTCCCCTAGGATCTTGCAAGACCTGGAGATTTGGAAGGGGCAATTTTGCTTTTGGCATTGATATCTTCTGTAAGCGTTTTCGAAGGGGCCTCGGAGCAGATGTCCTGTGGGGGAGAAAAATCTTTACTAGTGCCCTCACCCTCCAACCTAAGATACAGGGCCTCAAAATGTTGTTTCCAGACATCGGCTGCAATGCTTGGTTCGATGGCCTGCTTCCCTTTACCTTCTACCTGTATTAACTATACACCTGAAAGCCTACATGTCATGGGTGGATAGGGCCTGTTTCAAAGTATCCCACTTGTCCAGCTCCCACAGTTTTTTTGTTTCGGTGATGCTAGCTCTGTACAGAGCCCTCTTTTCTCTGACTAGGGGTCTATCTCTGGTTTTGATTGCCTCTAACAATGCTAACTTGGCCTTCCGACAACTGTCCTTAAACCAGGGGTGCTTGGTCATTTTACATGCACTTGGGTATGACGGGGGGAAATATATCAGCCAGAGTGGAAATCAACACCTCATGGGTCTCTGCAACTCGAGTGAAGGAGATGAATGTACCGTAACTGGAAATGGACTGTTCCGCGGCCACTAGATACAGAATCAGTAAGACCTATAGGGCAGCCATCCTAACATGGGATTGCTGTATGGTTGACCAACGGACTCTTCTTGTATTGTTGGTCTTGGTTAATCTGTCATCTTTCAGTATGTTTAGACCAGAGACTTCCTCGTTAAATGGCAGTTCCAAGTCCAAGATTAGAGCATTGAGGTCGCTGTTGTGTCGGGGTCAGAACAGCAACATCCACCACCCGGTGCCACATGCTGACAGATATCAGGATGTAGTCTATGATAGAAGAGTGTCCTGGTTGATTAAAAGTGTGCTTCCCTGGTGTGTCTGATTTAGTTTGACATTTGCAAACCCTCTGGGAGTGGTTTAGGGTGGGGGATTTAATCTGGAGCACCAGCGGTGTCTAGGCCCTGGTTGAGGAATTGACCAATGTAGTTCTTCACGTTCTTCAAATTGGAGGGGTGCACAATCATTAAGGCACGCTGGGGGGTGCTGAAACACCCCAATGGGGATCAGGGTTTTGGTTGCTATCCAAATTACTGTCCATGTGATAATATCAGGAAAATCTACCGTAAATAAATGTCCCCCCAGTCCATGAAACAGGCCCACAAGTGGCCAACACAAAGGCTCTCATACTGACCTCTGGGACCAGTCCTGGCGCTGCCACACTGTCCTATAGGCCGGTCCATTCCTGGACTGGAGGTGGGAACAGAGCATGTGCTGAGGGTCAGAGACACTTTGATTATTGTTTCCGGACGTGTGCGCCAGAAACAATGCCCATATATTGTAATAAGTTGGGCCCAGAAGACGTTTCCATGACAACCCAGTCACTTCTCTTGGTGCAGCCAAGACTGCAATGAGATTAAACAAATACAGGATGGCTGTACTCAAGTCTCAGTGAAAGCAAAATCCCTCAAGAAATACTAACAAGCATTTGCAATGCAATAGGTCTCGCATTTGTGAGAGTTAGAGCTATTTGCATTTTAAATGACAATGTCTTTTGGTTTGGAGTGGATGTATGTGGTGTGAAATTATGTGGGTTGGATTAGAATCATTAGTCGTGGAATTGTCTGGCGTGGTGCACAGTAGAATTATGTGGATAGCAATTATGTAATATTGAGTGTACTGGAATTATGCGGACTGCGAGTGAGTAACTATTGTATGTGGAAATGGGGGAGCACTCCTATTTATTTACTTTTAGATAAATCGTAATCCTTTCAACCCCGCATGCTACTAAGGCATACACACTGTCCTGGTGTGTTATAACTATAAACATAACATTCAGGTGTTGCCACCTGGCCTTTGCGCACTATTGCAGTTCCACCCTAAGGTGAAGAATTTACCATATTTTTAAACAATATATATATTCAAAGAAATCACAATATCAACTCAATTGTGTGCATTTAAACCAAACAGGTTTTGTCATTTACTTTCTTTTTGTTTTTACGAAAATTATTACGATAAACTATAAATCAAACAATGACACATGTCATCAAAAACATTTTCAGGACTGCCCAATGCATTTCGGGCCCATGGCCCTTCTTCCGGGGCTTGATCTGTAAACAAAAATAAATGAAATGTATCTTCAGTTGAAAAGAACCCTTTCATGTCAGAAAGCAGATTTAAAAAAACAAACAATAAATAACTCGAATTTCTGATACATGATTGCCAACTGTGCTCAATGCTTTAACATGCGATCGCCATAGCGGCTCAAAAATAACAGTAAACAAGTGGTCACTCGCAAAAAACTGATATATCATAAATGAGAGAAAAAAGAAGAGAGAAAAAGAAGGGACAGAGTGGGGAAAATGAGAATTCAAACTTTATTATCCTCCTTCACAAACGCATCTGCCGACTAGCCTCTGTGTTAATCACCATAACATGCCACCCGTGTGAAACGTATACACAGTGAATAGCACTCACGTTTAAACTGAGTTGAAATACCATCCGTGATATCAGTAGTGGAAATACTGTCAATGATCGTCTCTGTGAAAAAATTATAGAGTAACTCTCTGTCCTGCTAGGTGAGTGCAATCGCTCAAAACTGAAACATCCAAACATCTAAACTTTTCCACTGACTAGGAGTGGTGTGGCTCACTGGTTAGAGGCGGCAGACCCGGAAGCAGAGAACGGCCCGGGACCAGGGTTCAATTCTTGACGCGGCAGGGTCTTGGACCAGGGTCAGCGGACTCGACAATTCTCGCCTCGGTGCCTACTCTAACCAGGGATCACACTCGGCAACTCTGGGCATTAAGCTTGCCTCATCTCTACAACGGCCCCCCACAGACGCCGGGGATGCCTGGTTTCACCTTGGAGATACCCAGAAAGGACCATCTCACAGAGAAAGCCAGGACGGGTTCCCCAGCGGTCTTCAGCGCCGGGACGCTTATGGGCAGCTGTGCGCTTTACAAGTCCCGCACATTTACATTTACATTACCTGAAAATATGAAATAAAAGTTGTCCCTTGGTATGCAGACAGAAATAAACGTATTTCGGCTCTATAAGAAATACAACACGACAGAACGTGAAGATGCCCATTACATATAAAGTCCACATTTGTAAAGCGCACAATCACCCGTAAGGGTCTCTAGGCGCTGGGGGGCCGTCGGGAAGATTAAGCGAGCTATTGCCCAGAGTCACATGGTGCTGGGCAGACCTGCCGCCGGAGCCGGGGATCGAACCGTGGTCCCCAGATTCCAGCGTCAGTCGCCCTGGCCGCGGCGCCACACCTCTTCCACATATAAGTCAAGATGCCAATCTAAGTATTGTTTTTACAACGGATGTACCTTGTAAAAGAGAGAGTTCTCGCAAAAAGTGGAAAGACGTCTTCTTGCCGATATCGCAGAAAGTTTTTACGAGTTGGTGAACGCGACGCATGCGCATTTAACTTAGAGCATTAGAGCTATCGAACTCAACAAGGGAGTCAATGCAAAATCGTCCCGACTCTCAGAGCGCACCATTGCACTCTCCTACTTTCCTAAAGAGACGCCATCTTAGAACAACTTTGAATAGACCTAATGTTATGGGAAAACGTAGAATCGCATTTCCTTACATTTCACGGACATCCGATATTACGCGGCAATTATCCAGAACGCATACAGACAACGATGTTAATCCACAACTAATAACTCCATCATAAACACTCGTGAGGCTTCTCCCACAGCAATGTGAAACACTTTAGATAGAAAGAAAAGTAAATAAATACCAAGAAAAATAAAGTAACAGAAAAAAACCAAGAGCAAATATATATGAACATTATGCTTTACGTGCAAAAAATGTTGAAACAACCATTCCATTGAGCCTCATAATACATTTTGTGTTAGCAACATCAATCTCATGAGTGTACAATTTAATCCAACTGTCTCACGCCTGCCTAGCCTAGTAGTAAAGTGCAGATTAAAGGAAACATCCTAGATCTACTCTATCATTGATCCCTTTGGGATCTTGAGTGTTTAAACGTCTAATCCAATAAATCTCTTTTTGAAGAAGAGTTTTGGTAAGGTCCCTTCCAGGTTTAGATTTCACTACTTCGAGCACCTGAAATTTTAAATGTGCTATTGTATGTCTATTGGCAGTCCAATGGACTGCTAAACTGCTGTTGATGTTGTTGTTTCTGATGGTACTTTTGTGTTCGGATATGCAAATTTTTATCTTGCGTTCTGTTTTGCCTATATATAACAGACCACAGGGACATTTAATGGCATAGATCAAATAGTTTGAATTGCAATCAGCATTGTGCTCAGTCATAATAGTCTCTCCCGTCTGTGGATGTTGAATTCCACTGCTGACAATCACGTTGGTACAATGAACGCAATTCTGGCACCTCCTTGTGCCTTTGTAAGTTTCTGTCTTATAACTGATTTGCATTTTCAGAATCTCTTTTATGTTGAGTGACCTTTTGTGGGCAAAAATAGGTTTGTTGACAAATAAATCCTGAAAATCACTCTCATTAGCTAGGATCTCCCAATGTGCATTGAGGCTTTTCTTGATTTGGCTTGAACTGGTGGAGTATCTTGAAACAAACACTTGTCTGTTAGTTTTAAGTTTGGTTTTGGTCTCCATCATAGTGTGCCTCCTTAGTTTTTCAACCTTCGTCTAGGTCTCATCTAGAAGTTTGATGGAGTAACCCTTGGTGCAATATCTTTGCTTAATGATATCTACATTGCTTTGGAAAACAGTATCTTCTGAACAGATTCTCTTTGCCCGCAACATCTGTGAGTAAGGAAGGTTGTTGATCAAATTATTGGAATGAAAGCTTGAATACAGTAAAGCGGTGTTCTTGTCTGTTAGTTTATGGTATACTTCTGTTTGAATTTGTCTATTTTCTATCTTTACCAGCACGTCCAGGAAAGGAATCTTCTTCATTTCAATGGTCTTGGTGAACTGAATGTTTTCATCATAACTGTTGAGTTGTTCTATTTTAAACGTCAACAAATCCAAACTTTTGTCTCATATCAGAAAGATATCATCGATGTATCAACAATACAACTGTATATTGTCTGACCATTCTTTGTCATTGAATATAAATAATTCCTCAAATCTTGCCATGTAGGTGTTGGCATGCCGGTGCCCCGGCAAAGCCCATAGATGTGCCTTTCAATTGCAAGTAAAACATGCTTTCCTACTCAAAATAACTATGATGAAGGCAGAAATGTAGCATTTCAAGAATAAAAACCTCGTCTCATTGCATCTTGTTTTAATAAAGCCCATTCAACTGCTTCCATACCCCCAAGGTGTGGAATAGAGGTATAAAGGGCCTTTACATCCAACGTGCACAAAATTAAATCTTCGTTCAATGTTCTGATTGCCAGTTTTTGTAAAAAATGAGTGGTGTCTTTCGTGTAAGATGTCCAGGCCTGAACAAAAGGCTGTAAAAAATAATCAATGTAATGCCCAAGGGGCTCGAAGATAGTGCCGCACCCGGTGACAATTGGGCAAAATGGTGGATTGGTCAGGTCTTTGTGGATTTTTGGCAGCAGGTACATCCCTGGTCTTTTTGGGTTATTAACTGTGAGATATCGTCTGGTGTTTTCTGAAATCCATTTCATTCCCATCGCGTGATCTAAAATCTGATTAAGAGTGGATAGCAATTCTTTCGTGGGATCCAACTTTAAATAGGTACCTATGTCCGAAATATGTTCAGTTACTTTGGAATTGTAAAACTGTTGGTCCATAACAACAATGGCTCCACCTTTGTCTGCTCTTTATATACAGATCCGAGTATCTGATGCTAAGGATTTCCAAATTTGTTTTTCATATTTGGTTAAGTTGGATGATGTAGATTTTTTAGTGTTGATTCTACTTAGATCCTTGCGTACCAAACTCTCGAAAGCATCTAAAACTTTGTGTGATGTGGGAGCTTGAAATATGGATTTCCGCTTAAATTCAATGAATTCTGGTTCCATTCGTTCTGTGTCATCTGTGGCCATTGTTGAAAAAAAGTGCTTGAGACTTAACACTCCCATGAATTTAAAGAAATCAATCTCAATTTCTAAAGGGTTAGTGTGATAAGTTGGCACAAAACCTAAAACTTTGTTTAATACCTGTAATTGTTGTGTTGTTATTTCTACTGATGAAATGTTAATCACTGCATCTGTTTTTGACTTCTCAAATTTTGCCTTGGTTTTTCTTTGGCTTCTCCTTGTTTTCCTTGACTTTTCCTTGATGTTGGTGTCCTTGGCTAAAAAAGATTTAGATGTAGAGGCTACTTCTGTTCTTCTTACGCTAATGTCTTCCCCTGTTTGTTCACTAGTTTTATCCAACCTTGGTGTCGCTCTGTTGATATTAGTATCTCCTTCTGTGGCCACGCTTTCTTCTGAGGAAGCATTCGAACTTTTCTTAAAGTAAACTCTTCTCTGCGCATAAACCTCCGCCCAGGTGTAAACCTCATTTAACTTATAATCCAAAGTGTCACTCTTGTATTTCCTAAATTTTCCTTCTTGCAACTCCTTTGAGTACACATCCAGTCTTAGGTTCATGTCTTCTAACACTTTGGTCCATTCCTCGGTGTCCATGCGGGTTTCAAGGTGTGTTTGAATGGTGTGAATTTCTTCCATGATCTCCTTGATCATGACTGCTAATTCCTCAATGAGTAACAAAATTAAATCTAACGAACATGTGTTTAGTACAGCGTACCAGCGATCTATTGCCCACTACCCCAACGCCATTACCCCGACCCATTGAGTGGACCGCTGCTGGACCAGTTACCATGAGACACATCTTCAGAGTAACCCGTTTGGCCAGGATGGGAGGCTCCTCTGTGCTGCCCCTGATGTTCCTCTGCATCCTTTTCCCTCACTCAGCATCCAGCTCAGATCAAGCGGCAGCCAGTCCACGCTCAGGGCTCACGGGGAGCCCGGGCTAGGGTTGTGCATTCCTGGGTAGGTGGGGTTTCCTTGGCTGCTGTGTGTGCTCCGTTCAACAATGTTTGTAGAACAGGAAAAAGGCGGCCTGCCCGAGGGCTGAGACAGGCCCTCGAATGAGTCATCTTCCTTCAGCATGAAGTCTGACTGTGCCAAATGTAATTCTTCATTTATTGCATCTTTAAAGATACGAAACACGTTTGATCGTCCACATTGCAAAGATTGTTGACCTTTTCTGCCAGATCTGTGCCAACATTAAATACAACTTAAGTTTGGTAGTGGAGGCATGATACTGCCTTTAGATTGTCTGTTTTAAAAACACACTTTAAATAAGATGGACTCTGATGATTAGCGTCTGTGGTTTTGTACTGTCTAATGTCAAAATTGCGGGGGTGTGCCCGCCTTTACTAAACAAGAAACAACGGGTGCAGGGAGCTGCCTGGCACAGCACCAGGAAGAGAGGGGCGGCCATTCTAAAACAAGCATTTCAATTGGGAAGAAAGGGCTCTTCTTAAATTGTTGTTTGTGTAAGGTGTTTCAAAAGGCCTTTCCGCAACAATCACTCCCTCCTCTCTCTTCCTTGAAGTGTAGCATTTCACTTTGCCTGCATTTCTAGCTAAAAAACAGAAAATATGGGTAATTGTTTTTTTTTTCTTCGATGAAGAAAATATTAGCTCCTTCCCCCTCACCTGAATCTTTCCCCTTTCCTGCTTTTCCCCTTATGTATTTGTGCTTATTGTTTATCTTGACCTTACAAGTAACTATGTTGCCATGTTCTAATAACTGTGTAACCTTTGTAACGATGTAACCTGTAACTGATCTGATGCTCATGTAAAGCGCTCTGATACCTCCGGGTCTAGCCAGCGCTATATAAAACCTTTAAAACAAATAAAGTCCTTTTCTAAGTGAAACCTAAAAAGCATAGGTTTAATGGACATTCTTAATCCCCTAGGGATTCTTTTAGCACAATGATACTGCACTAAAGTGGAGACGTGCAGACGTTGGTTAAGTTGTCTCCTGGTCAAAAACTCCAGTTGCTTTAATTGCTGTTGTAGACTGCTTCCTTGCACATTAAAGGTTCAAACATCTTGAATTAGTGAGTATATCTCTGATGCTTGTTCGTTTGATTACGCTAGCGTACCAGCTCTATTTTCAGTGAGATTCGTGTTGGCGTCAAATGACACCTTTGGGTGCTTCCTCCGTGAGGACAACTGTGTAACTATTATATGTGGAAATGGGGGAGCACTCCTATTTATTTATTTTTAGATAAATCGTAATCATTTCAACCCTGCGTGCTACTAAGGCATACACACTGTCCTGCTGTGTTATAACTATCAACATAACATTCAGGTGTTGCCACCTGGCCTTTGCGCACTATTGCAGTTCCACCCTAAGGTGGTGAATTTAACACATTTTTAAACAATAAACATATTCAAAGAAATCACAATATCAACTCAATTGTGTGCATTTAAACCAAACAGGTTTTGTCTTTTAATTACTTTTTGTTTCTACGAAAATTATTACGTTAAACCTTAAATCAAACAATGACACATGTCATCAAAAACATTTTCAGGACTGCCCAATGCATTTCGGGCCCATGGCCCTTCTTCCGGGGCTTGATCTGTAAACAAAAATAAATGAAATGTATCTTCAGTTGTAAAGAACTCTTTCGTGTCAGGAAGCAGATGGCCAAGTGAGCATTGATAAAGAGGGGCTAGAGGGCTAGAGGGACAGCCTGTACAGAAAGAGCAGAACAGGACTGGTACAAAGATGAGGCTGGGAAAGAGGAACATGAAGTGGCTTAGCAAGAGTGTGGCAGGAAATGGGTAGAAGTGACAGGAAGAGGTTTACAGGGAATTGACATGAAGAGGCTGGGCAAAGAAAGGACAGGGAGAGATGAGTGGTCATCAGAAAGGGGAAAACTGCTTAGAGAAAAACACAGGATGGCTGGGAAGAAAGGAACAGTGGTTGGCATTCCAGGCATGAGGTGGCCTGACAAAGCTAGCCGGCATCTGATTTGGGGGAATCCGTGGCCTAGGAATTAGAGCCGACCAGATTATTTTTGAAGGATAGACTGTGTGTGAGCAGAGGCAGACGGGCAGTACCTAGGCTGAGCACTGAGAGACGGGCAGGACATGAGGAGGTAGTGTGGTAGAACAAATCCAAATGCGCGTTGAAAGAGACAAATGCAGAGGGCTGTGAATTGGCTTAGTATAGAAATGTGACATGACTGGGGATATGTGGCTGATCCGGGATTACAGAAGGACTGGGAAGATGGGGCTGGTAGCGAGGGACGGGCACCAGGGACAGAAAGGGCAGTGTCTTAGCATGGAGTTTGTAATCAGAGAGGAACAGGAATTAGCGGAGTAGAGGGCAATATGAGTTGAATGGACAGTTGTCTTACAGGTATATATATCTAAGCGCAAGTTTGACTCTGGGGGACACAAGGTTGAGGGACAATGTACCTGCAGGAGAGGTAGCAATAGATAGAAGGAGGGTGGGCAGACTAGGGCTGGGTGAAACTGAACGTAGGGACACCAGAGGTAGCTAGGCAGAATGTATCTGGGAGTAAGATGCCGGAAAGGTACAACAGTCAGCTAAGCAGAGTGGACAGGCAGCTGAAGCAAGAAGACTGGGCAGGGTGGCAGGAAGAGGGTGAACACGGGGCCAGAGCCACCAGAGTGGATCAGGGCTGTACAGAGGGGAGCTGTGTATATGAGAAGGGTAAGCACTGGGCACCTCAGGCTAACTGCAAAGTGGCACCCTCTGGCAAAGCATTAGTGTTCACTGCAGAGAAACAGGATGGAGATGTAGCTATGATCTGTGACTGGGGGTGAATGTTTTGCCATTGTGCAACATTCCGTCCATCATCTTGTGTGTTTTGCTGTTCGCCCTATGTGGGAAGCGTATGCCCAGACGTGGTGTAGGAAGGTGGCTACCTGACTATGGTTACCCCAGATTTTTTGCCTGTGTTTAGCTGGTTTTTTGACTTAGTTGACCTGGTTCCCTGCTAATCAGGGCCCCAGGCCATCTGCTCTCTCTGTAAAATGGATTCCATGTACCCTAGGTACATACCAATTGGAAATGGACTCCTTGTCAGCCCCTGTAGAATGCACTATAGGTGCACAGGGCACAGGAGCCACTAAGGCCTACCAGGGGCTGCAGCATATCTTTTGCCACCCCTGGCTGGTTCTTAAATTGACACAACTGGCTGATCACTCAGCTGGGGTAAGGTGGTGTACACACCCCTTGCTTAGATATAGTATACCTATGTCTAAACCTATATCTGGACACATGTAAACCTGTGAGCCACTCCTATAGACAGGCCTCACCAATCCTGGAGGCTGGGTGCATGGTTTTTATGTGAGATGGAGCTCTAGCATGAGCTGAGCCTGTCTGCAGCCGTCGGGAACAAATCCCTAAGCTGTTTCAGGATAATGCCATACCATATACTATTAAGTGCCTTATAATCCTCGCGGTTATTTAGCAACTCTGGTTTGGCTTTATCAAAACATGTCGTGTAAGGTGTCATACGCTTTGGAATACCATCCCCTCGCCAGTTCTGGCGACGGGGATGGCATTCCACCCCTCTAGATGGGTAAGACATGTTACTTCACTTTAATGCGGTTGATTTCTCCAAAGGCCTTAAGATCCACAAAATGGATGCCTCTGCCACAGACAAATGTCTGGACCCCTGGAGCTGACCGAAACCCAGTCAAGGGGGTCCTGGACAAAGGGTTTCCTGTCACAGGAGGGTGTCACCGCCCTCCAGACAGGAGATAGTGTATTGTAGCAGGGAGGTTTGAAAGAAACCAGACACTGCCTGGGGCGCACAAGGCTGCCCCTTGCATAATCCGGCCAAACCGGTTCTGGGGCACTCCAGCCCTCGTGCCAGGGCGGCCTGGATCAAAGGAAGGGGGTGTATCCACCCACTTCCTGGGTCCCACCCATAGGAGGGGACCTAGCAGGTAATCACGCCCACCAGATTCGAATAAGAGTGGGAGCAGTGCCAATGCACATCAGATTTCCTGGAAGAAACATTTGAAACGATATTCTGGACCCTTCGCCCTCCATCTCAACGTGGAAGCCCGAAGAATCTCCCTTGTGGTCAAGGAGTGACCACCCTGCAGCAGCAGGCACCATCCAGCCCTCGACGTCTACTTGGTTGCAGTTCCCGCCGGAACTCGAGCGACTGAGATCGACGAGATCAAGCCTGCCCAGCTTCTAACAGCCCGATCCACAGTCCCTGCAAAGCTGAGACCCGTGGAGGCGACCGGAAGCGTGGGGCACGCCATCTTGAAGTGACCACGAGACGCTGACCGTGCAGCCCACGAGTGACCCTCGAAGCTGTACACCGGGGTTTGAGAAGCCCCCACCCTGAGCTACTCCTGAGCCGAAGTTCAGCCCTCCACACTCGACGAGTGCTGCGTGGGGCCCTTTGGCACGATTTGGCTCAACGCGTTGGCCCGGTCACTTGCCAGCTGGCTTGTGGTCCCTGTGCCGACGAACTACAAAAGAAGACTCGTGATTCTGGTTGCTCCAGATCCACACCAGCTCCCCTGAAAGGGAGCCCCGACTCTGACCTTCCTGGTCCGAGTAAGACGCCATCTTCCAATCCCGCGTGGATTGCTCTTACCAAGGCTTGTTTGCTCCAAACCGGAAGCCGACTGCACCGGCGGTGAGAGCCTGCGTGGGACAGATCGTGACCTGCTCCTGGACGTCGCAGATGCCCCAGAGCCCACGTGACAGCGAAGAGAAGCGCCTCGACGACCACCTGATTGCGCCCGACATTGCCTGGTTCCGTCCTGGTTCCACCCTGGTCACTGCTGAGTGACCCAGACTCTGTCCCCTCTGCTTTCAGGTACTCTACAACTTGAGTCCACCCTTGGACTCCACCGGACACTTCGTCTTCACCCTGCCTGCAGCCCTTTCAGCTTCAAGCACCAAGAGCCTGCGTGTCAAAACCCGACGCCACTTCGACCCTGTGCACCCACTTCCTGTGGGTGAGGTAACCTTGCTCCGCCGGTGTTCCCACACTGGTGCACACCTCTAGGGTCTGTGTGTTAAGTTTTGTTCCTCTAGGTTCAGCGGAAGTGTCCTTAAACTTTAACTATTTGACTTTTACGCACCATTGGTTAACATTGGTGCATGCGTGCGCTTTCCGCACATCTCCCGAATCCCGAGGGCCATTCCCGACTTCAGCATTGCTTGTCCTGACTGCTCCCAGCGATTCCCTAGGCCCTAGGCCTAACCACTGTTCGAGTGGCCTCTCTTATACCACTTGTTTAGTATATGGTTTGAGTGGCCCCCTGCCCTCATCCATAATTGTGCAACTTTGTATGTTTAAACAGTGCTTTTGATTTAACGCTTGTGCCCCTTTATTCATAAAGAATACTGGGGATTGTTTTTAGTAATAAACACATATATTTTTATAATATATACTTGTGTGGTGTCCTTTCATTTGGTATTACAGGATTGTATGTGGTAAAACAGCTCGCTTAACACGACCTCTTAAGTTAAGCCTTTAGGCTGCTTAGTCCATGCTACCACTAGGATAGCTTGTCTAATAAGGTTGACTTACAACCAGACACCATAAGGGGATTGTTTGGTCAGGTAGTAGGTGGTTCCAGAATTGGAAACATCCCCTACCAGGCCAACTTCTCACATTGGTGAGCAGCGGTGCGGATTTGAGCTTGCTGTTGTTTTACCATTGCAATCTTTATATCAAATTGAAAGATCACATCAAGTACCTCTAGGTACATATAAAATCAAAAGCTTAGCATATTAAGTTCTACTGAACTTAGTAGTTGTAGGTTGAAGGGAGTAGCACACCCCTGACTACAACTCACTAGCAAGGTCCAGTAGGAAAACACTTAGTGTAGGTAAGTGCACCACTTACACCTCACTAGTAACCATGTCTGACACAGGAAAGGCCTCAGGGTCTAGTCCTGTGACAGTTGACCCTACCCAGGCAACTTCTGGATATGACAAACTAACCCGCAGAGACTTGATTGTCTTGTGCAAAGCAAGAGGGTTAAAAAGGGGCAGAAGCCCCACCTGCCTAATCCTGGTAGAGCTCCTAGAACAGGATGACTTAGAGAAGGCAAAAGCAGCTTCCCTAGATACAGGAACTGGAGGGAACCCCCCTGCAGTTGATCCCCCTGAAGAGGAGGATGATGATGACTTGGATGAGGACTCAGAGGTTGAGGACTTAGAAGTACAGGATCAGGGTAGCCAGGTTCCAGTTGGTAGGCTTAGCCAGGCCAACTTGGACCTACTGGGGAATGGAGAGGGCCAGCACCTCCCCAGAACCCAACATGTGATTCTCCCAGGCAACAGAAGAGTGAGATCTCCCTCAGGGGACTCTCATCTTTCTAGTGCCTCCAGAGAATCAGAGAGAGGCATGAGTGCTTCTCAAAAAGCTGAGCATAGGGCTAGAATGAGGGCTGTCAGACTCCAGATAGAGAGAGAGGAGGTAGCCCTGAGTCAAGCTAAGCTTACCTTAGCTCAAGCTAAACTTGCCTTGGCAAGAGAGCAGAAATTGTGTGGCTTAGATGCCACTGGTGGCAGCAATATTCCTAAAGAGAAACCCAGGTCCTATGATAGTAGAAACCTGACAAAGATTGTGCCCCCCTACAAGGAAGGGGATGACATCCACAAGTGGATAACTGCTCTTGAGAGAGCCTGCATGGTACAGCAGGTTCCTGAGGAACAGTGGGCAGCAATCTTATGGTACTCCTTTTCAGAGAAAGGGAGAGATAAGCTCCTTACTGTCAGACAGGAGGATGCAAACAATTACAAAGTCCTGAAGAGTGTCCTAATAGATGGGTTTGGCTTAACCACTGAACAGTACAGGTTGAAGTTCAGAGACACCCAGAAGACACAGACTCAGGACTGGACTGATTTTGTAGATTGTGCTACTAAGGCTCTGGAGGGTTGGCTACATGGCAGCAAGGTACATGACTTTACAGGATTGTATAATTTGATTATGAGGGAGCAGATCCTAAGTAATTGTCAGAACCAGCTCTTACACCAGCACCTGGTAGACTCTGATCTGACCTCTCCCCAAGAATTGGGAAAGAAGGCAGACAAATGGGTCAGAACCAGGATTAGGCCTAAGAATCAGGACAGTAACCAGAAGAAGGAGTCTACCAAGCCTCAAGATAAGGGTGGGGATAAAAGTAAAGAAAAGACTTCCCCAGGGCCCCAAAACTCCAAGGATGGGGGTGGGTCCCAAGACACTTCTTCAACTGAGAAAAAACCCTATTGTTATCCCTGTAAACAGGTGGGGCATTACAAAACAGACAGCTGTTGTCCCAAGAATAACAATAAAGAAAATATACCTCCAAAGCCAGCTTCAACACCTCCTGTTACTGTCAGCAGTAATCCCCCAGGAAGTGGAAGCACACCCAGGAATCTGGGTGGGTTTACTTTTGGAAATCAGGTGGACCCTGGCCTATCCAGGTCCCCATCACCCAATGATCTTGTTTATGAGGTTGGCATGGGGTTTGCCAACTTCTCTGCTTGCCCAAATACTTTGAGCAAGTATAGACAAGAACCCATCATCAATGGTTTGAAAGTTGAGGCTTTTAGAGACACAGGGGCTAGCATCACCATGGTGGCTGATGGCCTAGTCCCCTCTAAGCAACTTTTACCTGGTGCCACATACCAGGTTACAAACATTGATGGAATCCAAACAAATCATCCCATGGCAGTAGTAAGTCTCAGCTGGGGAGGTGTCATTGGCCCAAAGAGAGTGGCAGTGTCACCAAACTTGCCTGTAGACTGCCTACTTGGTAATGATTTGGAGATCTCAGCCTGGGCTGAGGTTGAACAGGAAACCCATTCTAGAATGGTGAATTCCAATGGAAAGGTTAGTAGGGCTGAGAAACTCTCTGCCCCATCTTTAGCAAAAGCTCTTCCTGAACAGAATAGCAAAGCTGTTATGGTAACAGCAGAAACCCAAACTGAGTCTCCTCCTGAAAAGGTTGGTGGGGCTGTGATGGCCACAGCCCAAACTCAAACTGACACGTGTGTTGTGAAACCTGAAATGATGGATAACTCCACACAAACTGAGAGCATGGAGGAGGAAGAGAAATCTCCCCCTCACCAGACTTTAGGACAGGATCAGCCTCCTCAGGGAACTGATCTTACCCCTGATGAAGGAACTGCCCCAGAGGTGGTTGGGCCTAGCCTGACAGAACCTCTGAGGTCAGTGGAACCTTCTCAGGTGGGACCCAGTCTGGAGCAGGTAACCTGCCCCTCTCTACCTTGCCTTAGCCAGCCCAGGGCTGCAGAGGACAAGAAGGACAGTGAGACCCAGAGGGCCCCCTGTCAAATAAAGCACCCCCATCAAAAGATTAGGTGCACCAAAACTAGTAGCTCTAGTAAGGTGAAAACTTTAAAAACTCCTGAGGGAGCCCCCTTAAAAACAGTTAGGGACCTCCCCCAGATGGATTCTGTTGGGCACAGCCAAACCTGGGACCCAAAGGGCCCAAACCTGAACTGTCCCTCCAGCAAGCCAAACAGAGGGACCCAGCCTCCAGCTTTAGGTAGCCAGAGGTTGACCCTGAGAGCACAGTGCAACTCAGTTAAAGAAAGAAAGGCACACATGGTGGAAGATAATTGGAGGAAGCTAAGCCCTAAATTAGTAGAGCCTCACTTCAATACTCCATATCCAAACCAGCCTTTAACTTTGCATAAACACACCCAAGGTAGTGATTCCCTATGGTGGAGACCCTCTAATACCCAAAGGGTGAGGGACTGCTTAGTGGACCATGAGACAGGGGGTACCCATGCTAGTGCAGGTACTTCCTTATATGGCCACTCAGGCAATATAGGCTTACCTGGCCAAGGATAGCCTTATCTCCTTTCGTTTGGGGGGGGGTTATGTAGGAAGGTGGCTACCTGACTATGGTTACCCCAGATTTTTTGCCTGTGTTTAGCTGGTTTTTTGACTTAGTTGACCTGGTTCCCTGCTAATCAGGGCCCCAGGCCATCTGCTCTCTCTGTAAAATGGATTCCATGTACCCTAGGTACATACCAATTGGAAATGGACTCCTTGTCAGCCCCTGTAGAATGCACTATAGGTGCACAGGGCACAGGAGCCACTAAGGCCTACCAGGGGCTGCAGCATATCTTTTGCCACCCCTGGCTGGTTCTTAAATTGACACAACTGGCTGATCACTCAGCTGGGGTAAGGTGGTGTACACACCCCTTGCTTAGATATAGTATACCTATGTCTAAACCTATATCTGGACACATGTAAACCTGTGAGCCACTCCTATAGACAGGCCTCACCAATCCTGGAGGCTGGGTGCATGGTTTTTATGTGAGATGGAGCTCTAGCATGAGCTGAGCCTGTCTGCAGCCGTCGGGAACAAATCCCTAAGCTGTTTCAGGATAATGCCATACCATATACTATTAAGTGCCTTATAATCCTCGCGGTTATTTAGCAACTCTGGTTTGGCTTTATCAAAACATGTCGTGTAAGGTGTCATACGCTTTGGAATACCATCCCCTCGCCAGTTCTGGCGACGGGGATGGCATTCCACCCCTCTAGAGGGGTAAGACATGTTACTTCACTTTAATGCGGTTGATTTCTCCAAAGGCCTTAAGATCCACAAAATGGATGCCTCTGCCACAGACAAATGTCTGGACCCCTGGAGCTGACCGAAACCCAGTCAAGGGGGTCCTGGACAAAGGGTTTCCTGTCACAGGAGGGTGTCACCGCCCTCCAGACAGGAGATAGTGTATTGTAGCAGGGAGGTTTGAAAGAAACCAGACACTGCCTGGGGCGCACAAGGCTGCCCCTTGCATAATCCGGCCAAACCGGTTCTGGGGCACTCCAGCCCTCGTGCCAGGGCGGCCTGGATCAAAGGAAGGGGGTGTATCCACCCACTTCCTGGGTCCCACCCATAGGAGGGGACCTAGCAGGTAATCACGCCCACCAGATTCGAATAAGAGTGGGAGCAGTGCCAATGCACATCAGATTTCCTGGAAGAAACATTTGAAACGATATTCTGGACCCTTCGCCCTCCATCTCAACGTGGAAGCCCGAAGAATCTCCCTTGTGGTCAAGGAGTGACCACCCTGCAGCAGCAGGCACCATCCAGCCCTCGACGTCTACTTGGTTGCAGTTCCCGCCGGAACTCGAGCGACTGAGATCGACGAGATCAAGCCTGCCCAGCTTCTAACAGCCCGATCCACAGTCCCTGCAAAGCTGAGACCCGTGGAGGCGACCGGAAGCGTGGGGCACGCCATCTTGAAGTGACCACGAGACGCTGACCGTGCAGCCCACGAGTGACCCTCGAAGCTGTACACCGGGGTTTGAGAAGCCCCCACCCTGAGCTACTCCTGAGCCGAAGTTCAGCCCTCCACACTCGACGAGTGCTGCGTGGGGCCCTTTGGCACGATTTGGCTCAACGCGTTGGCCCGGTCACTTGCCAGCTGGCTTGTGGTCCCTGTGCCGACGAACTACAAAAGAAGACTCGTGATTCTGGTTGCTCCAGATCCACACCAGCTCCCCTGAAAGGGAGCCCCGACTCTGACCTTCCTGGTCCGAGTAAGACGCCATCTTCCAATCCCGCGTGGATTGCTCTTACCAAGGCTTGTTTGCTCCAAACCGGAAGCCGACTGCACCGGCGGTGAGAGCCTGCGTGGGACAGATCGTGACCTGCTCCTGGACGTCGCAGATGCCCCAGAGCCCACGTGACAGCGAAGAGAAGCGCCTCGACGACCACCTGATTGCGCCCGACATTGCCTGGTTCCGTCCTGGTTCCACCCTGGTCACTGCTGAGTGACCCAGACTCTGTCCCCTCTGCTTTCAGGTACTCTACAACTTGAGTCCACCCTTGGACTCCACCGGACACTTCGTCTTCACCCTGCCTGCAGCCCTTTCAGCTTCAAGCACCAAGAGCCTGCGTGTCAAAACCCGACGCCACTTCGACCCTCTGCACCCACTTCCTGTGGGTGAGGTAACCTTGCTCCGCCGGTGTTCCCACACTGGTGCACACCTCTAGGGTCTGTGTGTTAAGTTTTGTTCCTCTAGGTTCAGCGGAAGTGTCCTTAAACTTTAACTATTTGACTTTTACGCACCATTGGTTAACATTGGTGCATGCGTGCGCTTTCCGCACATCTCCCGAATCCCGAGGGCCATTCCCGACTTCAGCATTGCTTGTCCTGACTGCTCCCAGCGATTCCCTAGGCCCTAGGCCTAACCACTGTTCGAGTGGCCTCTCTTATACCACTTGTTTAGTATATGGTTTGAGTGGCCCCCTGCCCTCATCCATAATTGTGCAACTTTGTATGTTTAAACAGTGCTTTTGATTTAACGCTTGTGCCCCTTTATTCATAAAGAATACTGGGGATTGTTTTTAGTAATAAACACATATATTTTTATAATATATACTTGTGTGGTGTCCTTTCATTTGGTATTACAGGATTGTATGTGGTAAAACAGCTCGCTTAACACGACCTCTTAAGTTAAGCCTTTAGGCTGCTTAGTCCATGCTACCACTAGGATAGCTTGTCTAATAAGGTTGACTTACAACCAGACACCATAAGGGGATTGTTTGGTCAGGTAGTAGGTGGTTCCAGAATTGGAAACATCCCCTACCAGGCCAACTTCTCACACGTGGGTCCTGTGCTCACTACGCCAGTGGAGTCAAGCTATCCTGGCTGATGACGGCTGATAGCCAGAAACCGGTCCTAGGAAGCTTGTTTCCGGTCCAGGGAAGACATGGCTTGGCAGTTCGGGCTGGACTGTTACCATGAGGCACAGGGTCAAGACTGATTTGCATATGGCCATGTCTGAACAGGGGTGGCGTGGTGAGCAAAATAACGATGGATTAAACCCAGATCTGTGACTGGGGTGAATGTTTTGCCATTGTGCAACATTCCGTCCATCATCTTGTGTGTTTTGCTGAAGAGACAAGCATGGTGTAACATTATGGACACAAGGGTAGTAGGGTGTATGCTGCCCAGGTACGAGAAGACAAAACTGAAATGTGTCTAAAATTACATATCAAACAAAAGTAGGTAGTAGTGTTCCCTCAGAAAGGAAAAGCATCCGCACATAAAGCTAACAATCTTATGTACACATGTAGTATAAACAATAACTGTCACAGTAAAGCAAACGGGGTGCTTGGTTGCCCCTTCATACACCAACTACCCAAGTGTGCACCTAATAAGCACAATAGAAGGGGTTTGACAGTACACCTCACATTATAATATTAGTATCATATTAAACTCAATGTAGTTTCATTTGAACCAGAACACGAAGACAATCATGATATGGTTGTACATGAAGGAATCCCAGACATGCGATGTTCTTGATATTTTTTTAATTAAAAAAAACTTCTTTAAAAGTTCCCAGCACACAGTTTGCCAACACGTGTTTCGTCTACAAAGACTTTTTCAAGGCTGGAAATATTAAAAACGTATACTCATCAATTACATGATACATAAAACATACATAATATAAAACATTCTATACAAGTACATTCCATAAGTCTAATTTAACAGAGTATTTCCAGTCTACCATGTGCATACACGCATATGGGACTTGATAACAACTCCTTGCTGCACCAGTACATCGTTATCTTATCTTTCACTAACAGTGGGAGAACTATAGTGAAGAAATAAAGAAGATTTGTGTGTAGTCTATAAAGGAAGAGCCATGCTAAAAAATATGGAAGAGATACAAAGATGAAGAAAGAGAAGACCACGTGAGTGAGAAGACAGGAAACCAGATGTAACCCTATACACCGATGTCTGTGAGGGTAAGATGTCAATTAAATGGTTAACCTACCCACGAAAATAACTGTCATACGCGTCAAAGACGGACAATTCATTCTGATGAATCCACACGCTCTCAGGTGTTGAGACAATCTACGATAGAGGTATATGAGGTTAGGACTATAGAATCATAATCACAATCATACTACCCACGAAGGTCCAAATATACGAACATTAATAACAAACACAAATGAGTGTTCCAGATTAGAACGAACACAAAATGATATGCAGAAATCAGCATTCCCAGAAAATGCACCTCCAGTGTTCAAAATATTTCTGAAGTATAATAACCTACATTAGATTATTGTAGGGTATTAAAACACTTTCCTGATAGTGAGAGATGGCCATAAAAAGTGATATGCACAATGAGATTTGAGGGGCAAATACTAACACCCCATCCAAAGGCATAGACCAGGTAATACTGTGTGTTGTCTCTGTCCTAGATTAAACAAACGCGTGGTTGTTTATACAATGAACTCACACTGTGGATTCTTTCTGTAATATCAAAGTGATAGCATATCATTCATGGTATTACAATGCCTGTCCACCCAATAGATAGTACATAGGTTGTAGTTGTAAACACCATATGTTTCACTGATGCATGTAGGCCGATTAGACATGACTGCTCTAAGTAAATTGGCACCCACGGATTATATATCAGTGTAATAGCGCATAAGGCCAGATAATACAAAAGAACGGAAAGTGTAACTGAAGTCTGGCTCACCTTGTAATAAGTTATAGAGGTCCATAAATTAATATAACCTCCGTTATCAACTGGCACAATTAGTAGACTGTAGAGGCCAGTGTTCGTTCAATTCCTATTGGGTGAAATAGAGGTATTGATTTAACATTATGTATAGGCCATATATTCGAACTAAAAAGAGTGACTGATAACAGATAATCACCTATAATATGTCCTCGAATAGGACGCCAGATGCACGTGGTCACCCAAGGTAAGTGTTATACCCCACAGCATATGGAGAGTTGTTGGGGGTACATCATAGACCTGATTATACAATAACGTAAAACCGTTACAAAGCTTAATGCAATTATAAGCATTAATATACATAGGCATTTGTGGTAGCCAATGCTTAACACAAACCTAATATGCCCAGCCAGATAAGTGCTAAATTCCCACATAGGTAATATGATGTATCCCCTGTCAAGTAACTTATAAACGGGTCCCCAAACGTGAGGAGCCACACAGAGTAAAAGAAATGCTCCAAACCGCACGTGAGGTCCTGACCACAGTACGTCTTAACCTATAAGTGCAATGAACCAAAAACGTTACAACCATGAATCTCATATTCAGCGTCGAATTACACGAGGCTTCAGCAAAGTTTACAAACCTTAATTAACATTACGCACTAAGTATAGACAAAGTATGCCATTACCTAGCCTGTTTCCCAACCAAAGACGACTAATAGATATCCGAAAATCCATGGATGCGAACAATGCGAGAGGAAGAGTATTATGCTCCACCCAATATAAAGAATTTCAACCGGCACAAGTCAAACTGCCCGAAGATTAGACGATCCCAAAGACAGTTAACTTACCTAGTGAGCTCGCTCGGAGAAGTGTGATAACCCTCCACACAGCATAGGACGCCGAAATAGTCATGCTGCGGACGCCAATTTAAATAATCCTCTCACTCTTCATGTCAGGTCGAGACAGTGGTAAAAACAAAAGAGGGCGCATTAGAGAGGAGGCGTTCTCCACACAGGAGCGGCCATCGTAACCTTTCCTGATAGTAAGGCACAGAATAATACACTTCCTCTTCCATCAAACGCATTCATGGTTGTAACCTGTGAGTTCAGGGCCTCCATTTGTACAAACCGTGCCGTCTATCACCGCCGGACTTGGGAGGGCGCTGGGCTCAGAGCCCTGCATAGTTGCGTGCCGCTCAGGGGCACACATTCACCGGTGATGGCCCCCACAAGCTATATCAGAGGTCTGCACAAAGCTGTCTTTTGTTTTTTTATACACATTTATACTGCTGACAGGCTGGTCAGAGGTTGGCGTGTACACGGCTGTCTTCTGACATCTGTCAGACCTGTCTCCGCGGGCGTACGGCGGAGGGTTCCAGAGGGGGCGCTGCACTTGTGAGTGATTTATGGCCGGGAAGGTTTGTTTCACGCAGCGTGCGCTGTACTTTCCTCCCTGCCCTAAACCGAGTCAACAGCCACCGGGGAACCGACTTCCCTGGTTTTGTCATATACCAGATTTTCTACATTATGTTATTGTTCTAAATAATGGACCTATACCTCCCTACACACAGTCAGCTCACTGCCTCCTGGTTTAAAGTACATATTAAAGAGCAGAGACTCATGAAACAAGTGGCAGGGAAAGCGTTTGCTTTCACTTCTGCTTGGAAAACAAAGAAGCCCGCGAGTGGTGTGTGCGCGCGCCACTGCGAGACGTGCTTTCAGTTATCGTGGGCACGATAATTGAAACCACATGTCCTATTGGTGTCTATTACACGCACCAAGCGTGTAATAGACACCAATAGGCCATGGGCGGAGTAATGCGCCCGCCTTTGGCCAATTGTGTGCAGTCTTTTATAAAAAAGCAAACGCAAAGGTCAATGGGGTAGCACAAAAGGAATCACACACACACACAAGCGTGTGCGATTCCTAGGTCAGTGCGAAATCCACGATTTTCACCTACAAAATATCTTGCGCTGCGCAGTGCAACGCTAGTCGCGAGACCTAAATAGGTATGACAAATGTACTTTAGTGCAGGAATGTGATGAGATGCACTACAATGTGTTACACTAACCCCTGATGTGTGGCACTTGGCATGGCTGATACTTGAAAATGCCTCCTCCCAGGTGGAACATCATGAAAACTCTTGCACCTAATTCAAAACGAAAGTGAAAAACAAAATCAACAAAGAACATCTTTCACCTAGTCTGAATACAGAAAGGCAGACTCTCTGATCCCTAGCAGATAAGTGGAAGAAGCCATCAGCACCCACTCCCTATAACGTACAACAGCCGAGGAAAACGAAACACCAGTAACATTAAATACAGAAGCTGTTTCCATCAAGACGAAATAAAAGCACCTAAAAGTTATTGAATTCAGCAAATTCCTCTTTTACTCAAGCATGTCCCTAAATTGCAGATTTGTAAAGTGTGACTTATCACCCCTAAGGGTATCCAGGCGCTGGGGCCGTCGGGGAGATTAAGTGAGCTGTTGCCCAGAGTCACATGATGATGAACTGCGGCCAATGCTGGCGTTCGAGCAGTGAGCCCTGTGTGCCGGTCAGCTGCTCTGGCCGCTGCACCACACCTGTCCCTGGAGCCGTGTGCTCCGGAGTCAGCTGCTCTGGCTGCTGCGCCACACCTGTCCCCGGAGCCCTGTGTGCCGGAGTCAGCTGTCCCCGGAGCCCTGTGCTCCAGAGTCAGCTGTCCCCGTAGCCCTGTGCTCCGGAGTCGGCTGCTCTGGCCGCTGCACCACACCTGTCCCCTGAGCCCTGTACGCCGGAGTCAGCTGCTCTGGCTGCTACGCCACACCTGTCCCTGGAGCCCTGTGCTCCGGAGTCAGCTGCTCTGGCCGCTGCGCCACACCTGATACTCAATACTGAGGCTGACTTGGGAAACTGACAGGTTTATTATGTGGGATGGAAAGTTGGATCCTTTCTTACAACTGTGGCTGTCACTCCTCATTTTACATTTATAAATAAACTGACGCTCTTTGGTTTCTCTTTCATATTTACATTTATAAATGGAACTGACACTCTTTACTTTCTCCTGTTCTTTTTCTTGTCTGGGGTGAAATGTTTAAACATTTAATACAAAGATACATTTAAAAGACTCTGCTTTTTTAGTCAGTGGAGCCTGGGACTGGCAGGACTCACTGCTGGTGCTGACGCCACCAATGACCCGGAGACTCTTCACACTCACAGGAAGAGAAGAGCTCCGCAGCCTCCGCTGCTTGTGCTGACTCTGCCTCCAATGACCCGGAGACTCTTCACACTCACAGGAAGAGAAGAGCTCTGCAGCCTTCGCTGCTTGTGCTGTCGCTGCCGTCGCTGACCCGGACGTTATCACCTACAAAGGCCAGGGAGAAGCTGTCTGCTTTTGGTGCTGACTCTGACACAGGTGACCCGGAAGTGAAGCCGGGGAAGCGGAGAAGCAGAGAGGGCGAGACTGAGGGGGGCAGAGGAGGGGGGCAGACGAGGGGGGGCAGAAGAGGGGGGGCAGAAGAGGGGGGGCAGAGGAGGAGGAGGGGGTGGAGAGGAGGGGAGGGCGGAGGGCAGATGAGGGGGGGTGTGGTGTTGTGTGTCATACATGGAATCAGGAACACTGCTGTGCTCCGGATTCCATGGGATGACAGTTACGACCCAGGTTGCCTGATAAGATGTGATTTACTTTACTCTACAATAAATCACTTATTCACAACTTTCCAGTATCCTGAACCATCATTATTTCACTGGCGACGATTGGGCAACGTCCCTAATTCAACCTGGAGTCCCTACCTGCATCAATACACCTCGTCTGATGCGGAGGATCACGAACTGGCAAGTAAACTTCAAGGCGATGTCTGCGCTGTGTTCCCGACTGTATTAGCGTCTGGAAGGTGAAACCGCCGCAATTTGAGGCTTTTCTGGGAGGAAGCTGACGAATTTTGAACTGATTTCTATTTCCCCGGTGAGTCGCGCTGCTCGAGCCTGTGCGCATGCGCATGCGTGTGACAGCGTCTACGCGAGCCTGCATGCATACGAGCCGACGTCTACGCGAGCCTAAGACCAGTTGCTCGAGCTAATGCGCATGCGTGTGACGTCATAACGTCATCTCACGCACGGCGGCCATCTTTTGGGAAGAAATCCCACACAAAGCATTGAGAATCAGCGGACATCGCGCAAATAAGTGATTTTCTCGAGCCAAAACGAATTCATACACCGATCTTCGACATAAACTGAGTTTATGCACCAATCTTTGACAATTATTCAAAGAAATTTTTTTTTTATAATGTCCTTTAATATATAAATTCATTTTAAATTCGTCTAAATTTAAAAAAAACAAAAAAAAAAACAACAACATTTATTTTGAAAGAAGGTGCAGAGGAGGGGGGGCGGAGGGTAGACGAGGGGGGTGCGGGGGGCAGAGGAGGGGGGGCAGAGGGGGGCAGAGGAGGGGCAGAGGAGGGGGGGCAGAGGGGGGCAGAGGATGGGCAGAGGAGGGGGGGCAGAGGAGGGGGGCAGAAGGGGGAGCAGAGGAGGGGAGACCGAGGAGGGGGCAGAGGAGGGGGGCAGGGGAGGGGGCAGAGAAGGGGGACAGAGGAGGGGGCAGAGAAGGGGGACAGAGGAGGGGCAGAGGAGGGGGGGCAGAGGAGGGGGGCAGAAGGGGGAGCAGAGGAGGGGAGGCAGAGGAGGGAGAGCAGAGGAGGGGAGGCAGAGGAGGGGGGCAGAGGAGGGGGGCAGGAGAGGGGGCAGAGAAGGGGGACAGAGGAGGGGAGGCAGAGAAGGGGGACAGAGGAGGGGGGGCAGAGGAGGGGGGCAGAGGAGGGGGCCAGGGGAGGGGGCAGAGGAGGGGGGGTGGAGCAGGAGGAGGAGTGGGTCAGAGGGAGAAGGGCAGAGGAGGGGGGCAGAAGGGGGAGCAGAGGAGGGGGGGCAGAGGGAGGGGGCGAGGAGGGGGGCAGAGGAGGGGGCAGAAGGGGGAGGCAGAGGAGGGGAGGCAGAGGAGGGGGGGTGAGGAGGGGGGGCAGAAGGGGGAGCAGAAGAGGGGTGGCAGAGCAGGGGGGGCAGAGGGAGGGGGCAGAGGAGGGGGGGCTGGGGCAGAGCCGATGCATGGAGATCCCCCTGCCTGGGTGGCAGATTCGAAGTGAGAACGAGAGTGGAAGCAGACGCCAAGCATGGCAAGAGTGGGTGTGGCTCCGTCTCCTGCTGGGGTTAGGTGGATCCAGTGGGGTCGCGGCAGCAGGGAGGGAGGGCCTCGGGCGCAGGACACAAGGACACCGCGGCCCCTGAGGTCTCACCTGTAAGGCCTGCTGGGGGGTGACCCAGAGCTCCTCTGCCTCAGGGAGGGGCAAGGCTAAAGAATAAGAACAGGCTTTGGAGCCCACAAAAGTGAGATTGTTACCGGAGCCAAAATCCGCAGCTAACAGCCTCTGAGCGATACTCAATAGCAATCTTTAAATCTTTATTTTCAGTCTCATAGTCAAGAAAGGCAATTTATACATGAGGCAGTCAGGCATAATCCCCCGTTAATCAACGAATACAGCAAAGGTCAACTGACCCACCAGCGCCAATCCGTCCTATCAGCACTGATATAGAATGGGCAAACCTTGAAGCCGAACCTTTAAATCACCTCCCCCACTCCCCACCCCCTGAGCTTCCATAGCAGGTGAAATATCTTTCATAATCGTTTGATCTTGTTCACAGAGTCCGTCTGAACATGGCAGTCCCCTGTGGGTCATCATCTGCCCCGCTGTAAGAGTTTCTCTCCCCTCCCCTGGGCGTCATTCGCTCACCCCCATTCTTTCCGGCATGCCCCCTCTAGAGAACATGTGTAAGTGAGTAGGCCCTGAGTTGTCTCCTCCCAGGCGGCGAGGGCCTCCTGTGCATTGGGGTCTCTTATCGTCCTTCTCAAGTGGAAATGTAAACCTATGCAAACGCCAGACCCACTCCACTGGATCAACCTCCCAAGCCCCCCTCATCGGAGCCCGGGGACTCATTCAGTGCATTGCAGCTCGCCTCTTAGCTATAAGGAGCCTCGCATAGTGTACTGGCTACTGAGCTTCCTTTTTGGGTTCTATGGAAGAAGGTCCAGCAGACATGCACATATAGTCTGAGGAATATCCCAGCCAATGGCCTCCTGTAATTCAACTAAAACCTCAGCCCAAAAGCCCTGTATCCTTGAGCAGTGCCAAAAGCCCTGTCTCATTGGGCAGTGCCAAAAGCCCTGTATCCTTGGGCAGTGCCAAAAGCCCTGTCTCAATAGGCAGTGCCAAAAACCCTCTATCCTTCGGCAGTGCCAAAAGCCCTGTATCCTTGGGTAGTGTGAAAATGCCCTGTATCCTTGGGCAGTGCCAAAAGCACTGTATCCTTGGGCAGGGCCAAAAGCCCCGTATCATTGGGCACTGCCAAAAGCCCCGTATCATTGGGCACTGCCAAAAGCCCTGTATCATTGGGCAGTGCCAGATCACGTGTACAAAGTCTGCGATCTCTGAGTGGTAGTTCTGGTCTTTAGTGAGCGACCCTTGACCTTGTTAGGTTAGTCGCTCCCCCTCCGCACAGCACCGCCTGTGCGTCCTGTCCCTGCCCCAGCTGCTGCTGCTGAGGTAAGTTCTGTGCCACTTGCTCTGTGCCCCATTTTTCTCTGTGCCACTTGCTCCGTGCCCCGTTTTTCCTCTGTGCCACTTGCTCTGTGCCCCTTTTTTCCTCTGTGCCACTTGCTCTGTGCCCCGTTTTTCCACTGTGCCACTTGCTCTGTGCCCCATTTTCCTCTGTGCCACCAGCTCTGTACCCCTTTTTTCCTGTGCCTCGTTTTGTTCCTCCGTGCCACTTTCTCTGTGCCCCGTTTTACTCTGTGCCCCTTGCTCTGTACCCCGTTTTTCTGGTGCCCCATTTTTTTCTTTGCCCCATTTCTCCCCTGTGCCCCATTTCTCCCCTGTGCCCCGTTTCTCCCCTGTGCCCCCGTGGTTCTGTGTCCCATCCCCCACGCCGTCCACCGCTCCCGTCGCTGCATCCCCTGTGGCCCGCCCCCCTGACTGCCCATTCGCTGCCCCTACCTCCCGCCTCCCAGCTGCTCCTCCCTCCCTCCTCCCCATATATGGTGGTCGCTGCACTGTTTTCACTGAGCTGACCATGTGATGCAACCTCAACTGTGACAAAGCGTCACACACCAATAAGACAACCTAAACAGCGACTACAAAATTCCAAACGAATATGGAGTAATGAGGCTATTGCCTCGGTATCCAAAAACTCACCACTGTCAGAAGGTATCTGACAGGAGAAGACAAGAAACAGGCTGGGAGGTGAGGTGAGCGACCCTTGACCTTGTTAGGTAGGTCGCTCCCCCTCCACACAGCACCGCCTGTGCGTCCTGTCCCTGCCCCAGCTGCTGCTCCGAGGTAAGTTTTGCGCCACTTGTTCTATGCCCCATTTTTCCTGTGCCCCGTTTATTCCTCTGTGCCACTTGTTCTGTGCCCCATTTTTCCTGTGCCTCGTTTTTTCCTCTGTGCCACTTGCTCTGTGCCCCGTTTTTTTCCTGTGCCTCGTTTTTTCCTCTGTGCCACTTGCTCTGTGCCCCGTTTTTTTCCTGTGCCTCGTTTTTTCCTCTGTGCCACTTGCTCTGTGCCCCGTTTTTTTCCTGTGCCTTCTTTTTTTCATCTGTGCCACTTGCTCTGTGCCCCGTTTTTCCTGTGCCTCATTTTTTCCTCTGTGCCACTTGCTCTGTACCCTGTTTTCCTCTGTGCCACTTGCTCTGTGCCTTGTTTTCCTCTGTGCCACTTGCTCTGTACCCTGTTTTCCTCTGTGCCACTGGCTCTGTGCCCTGTTTTCCTCTGTGCCACTTGCTCTGTATCCTGTTTTCCTCTGTGCCACTGGCTTTGTGCCCTGTTTTCCTCTGTGCCACTTGCTCTATGCCCTGTTTTTTCCTGTGCCCCGTTTTCTCCCCTGTGCCCCTGCAATTCTGTGTCCTTGCCCCTGCGCCGTCCACCGCTCCCGCCGCTGCAACCCCTCCGGCCTGCCCCCCCCTGACTGCCCATTCGCTGCCCCTACCTCCCGCCTCCCAGCTGCTCCTCCCTCCCTCCTCCCCATATATGGCGGCCACTGTGCGGCTGCGCCGCAAGCCCATCAGCACCTGTCCACGCCTGGACCGCTCCCAGCGCCAGGACCCCTGGCCCCCGCGAAAGCCACAACGCCCGCCTCTGCTACAACTCCAGCACCCTCCACGCACTCAAAGCCGGACGATCACGCACCAGCTGCCCGGCCACCCCAAAGCGCACCCAAGGACCCTTCTCCTGCCGAAACTGCAGCTTCACCAGCATCTGGCCCGCCAACCCACCTACCAAAGATCTCAACCACCTCAGATGCATCCTTCTCAACATCCGCTCCGCACGCAAACACGCAGTGGAACTCTGGGACCTACTGGACTCCAGCACTTCAGACGGCCCCTTCCTGGCGGAGACCTAACTGAACCCCTCCTCGGCACCCGACATTGCCATAGCCATCCCGGAAGGCTATAAGATCACCAGCAAGGACCGCACCAATGGAGTAGGTGGAGAAATCTCTATCGTCCACAAGAACACCTTCAGGGTCATGACCAGCACCGGCGACACCCTCAGCACTGCCGAACTCCTACACTTTCAGATCCACACCGATCCCAACACCACCCTCAGAGGAACTCTCATCTACAGACCCCGCGGACCACGAGCACAGTTCAGCGGCTCCATTACCGTCCTCGTCGGCACACACGCCCTCGCCTCCATGGACTACATCCTCCTCAGTGACCTGAACTTCCACCTAGAGAACAACAATGACACCAACTCCTCCACCCTGATCGACAACCTCACCAACTTCAGACTCAGACAACTGGTCACTACACCAACCCACTCCGTCGGCCACACGATTGACCCCATCTTCTCCACAAGCTCCCACGTCTCCTTCAACCACACCACCGAGCTCCACTAGACCAATCACCACTGCATCCACTTCACCTTCCGGAAATCCACCACGCACCACCGCACCCAACAAATGATGCACCACTTCTGGAGCAAAATCATCGAAGACCAGCTTTCCTCCTCCCTCGCCCGGAACCCACCCACAGATCCGACCGACCCCGACACCACCACCTACAAACTCAAACAGTGGATCAACGACTGCGCCAACACCCTCGTCCCCCCCCAAGAAGCCCTCCAACACCCACACTAGCAAGAAAGCCAGCTGGTTCACCAACGACCTCCAGGCCTCCAAACGAACATGCTGAAAACAAAAAAAAACCTGGATCCGTGAACGAACATCGGAAAGCTACACCACCCATAAGAATGCCACTCGCAGACACCACCACCTCATCAGATCCGCCAAAAGGACCTCATTCAAAGACCGCCTAGACAACAAAGCACACAACAGAAAGAGCTCTTTAACAGCGTGAAGGAACTCTCCAACCCCAGCTCCAACACCAACGACATCCCACCTTCACATGACCTGTGCGACTCACTGGCCACCTTCTTCCATCGCAAGATCACAGACATTCATGACAGTGCTAACGCCACCACCACCCCGCCAACCACTGAGACCCCCGCTCCCACGACCTCCACCAGCACCAACCGCCTGATCTCCTGGACCAACATCCACGACGACTACACCATCAAGACCATTAACACCGTCCCCTGCCCACACCACATCTTCAACAGCCAGCAGCATCATCACACCCCATCGCTGGAAAACCATCAACATTTCCTTCGAGACAGCGACCTTCCCGGAGAGCTGATAGCACGCAGAGATCAACTCCTTACTCAAGAAACCCAAGGCAGACCCAAGGACCTCAAGAACTTCCGACCCATCTCGCTGCTTCCGTTCCCGGCGAAGATTATCAAAAAGGCCGTCAATAAACAACTGACCAGCTTCCTCGAGGAAAACAGCATCCTGGACCAGTCCCAGTCCGGGTTCCGCAGCAACCACAGCACCAAAACTGCCCTCCTCGCCGCCAACGATGACATCTGGTCCCTGCTAGGCTACGGAAAAACCGCGGCCCTCATCTTCCTGGACCTGTCAGCTGTCTTCGACGCGGTCTGCCACCGCACAATATGAACACGCCTCTACGACGCCGGAATCCAAGAGAAGGCCCTGGACTGGACTACTTCCTTCCTCTCCGGCAGAACACAGAGCGTCCGCAAGCCCCCCCTTCCGCTCCAAACCCACTGAGAACATCTGCGGCGTACCCCAAGACTCATCCCACAGCCCAACGCTGTTCAACATCTACATGGCACCACTCGCCCACGTCGCACGACCTCAACATAATCTCCTACGCTGACAACACCCAGCTGATCCTCTCCCTTACCAAGGACCCCCACACTGCCAAAACCAACCTCCACAAAGGAATGAAGGCCGTCGCCGACTGGATGAGGATCAGCCGACTGAAGCTGAACTCGGACTAGACAGAGGTCCTCATTCTCGGATCCACCCCCTCGGCTTGGGACGACTCCTGGTGGCCGACTCCACTAGGAACACCCCCAACACCCACCGACCACGCATGAAACCTAGGGGTCATTCTCGACTCTACCCTCTCCATGGCAAAGCAGGTCAACGCTGTCTCCTCCTCCTGCTTCAACACCCTCCGCATGCTTCGCAGGATCTTCAAGTGGCTCCACACCGAAACAAGGACGGTCACCCCGGCCCTCGTCAGCAGTAGACTGGACTACGGAAACGCACTCTACGCAGGAGCCCCGGCCAAACTCCTGAAATGGCTTCAAAGCATTCAGAACGCCTCTGCACGCCTGATCCTCGACATCCCTTGCCGCAGCCACATCACACCCCACCTGAGAGACCTACACTGGCTCCCTATCAACAAGAGAATAACCTTCAAACTCCTCACCCACGCACACCAGGCACTCCACAACACCGGACCTATGTAGATCAACAGCCAACTCAGCCTCTACACCCCCACCCTCCAGCTCCGCTCAGCAGACTGCGCCCTCGCCACCGCCCCCCGCATCCGAAGAGTGACCGCTGGCGACAGATCATTCTCTCACGTCGCCGCCAAGACATGGAACACCCTCCCCACCTCGCCGCCAAGACTTGGAACACCCTCCCCATCCGCCTGCTGCAGACGGAAGACCTTTTGACCTTCAGAAGACTTCTCAAGACCTGGCTCTTCGAACAGTAGTAGCTTCCCCCCCCCCCTTCCCCCCAGTGCCTTGATACCCTCACGGGTGTGTAGTGCGCTTTACAAATGCCATGATTGATTGATAGTGGGATATATACTGTGCAGGCGTTTGGGGGAGAGCTAGGTCATGTGTATAATATTTTATTGTTTTAGCTTAAAACGGGCGGACACCACCACCCTTTTTACTCGCGAATGTATCCTGAGCCGCTCCAGCTGAGCCACTGGGTCTTTAATATGCCGCTGCCAAGCCATTTCGATTGGAAGGGGCTTTAGTAATTTATCGGAGCCTAATGCCCAATATAAGTGTGTAAATAGTTTACGACCCCGCCATCAACAACAATGTATAGATTGTTAGTGAGTTCTTGAAACGAGGGCCATAGTTGTCGTGCCATCGCCGCTAGCTTTGCATATTGCAGGAATTGCCCTGTCCCTGGGGCAAACGTTTCCTGGGCTTCTTGCAAAGAGATGAACCTGTCTCCAGGGTAGAGATCAGATAGCAATATACAGCCACCCTCCTGCCGCCGGCTAACCGCCATAGTGTGTGCAGTTTGTGCGAAGGGAACCAGAAGCCTTATATCAGTGTTCGGGGCATAGGGCGCTCTTCTAAGGACACGCCTGAACACTCTTTCCCATATTTTCCCCATGCGGCGGATCACATGGGGGAGTTCCGGGGTATACTAGCCCCTTTCATCAAAAGTTCTCCCAGCTGATACCCAGTATGGGAAACCTCCAGCAATCGATAATCTTAACAACAAACAGCAGTAGGATCTAAATGTATACTTATACTGAAACTACTTAAGAAAATAACGCCACTGCTCCTACTTTCAGCAAGAAAAGCAATAGCGGTGGCCGTAGTTATATCTAGATCGCATTATGCCTACCAAGTAAATGTAAGAATACCCAATATCACATTCATAGATTTCGAGTAATTCACAGCGATGCAGCTTGTTTACTATAGCATTGTTAGAAAGGCGATCCCCGGGGAGGCAGAAGCTGTCTGACTGACCACCCCGAGATCCACCTCCCCTTCTGGAGTTGGCCGAGCGCCGTCGAGAGGCCCCCTTTGGCGAGGCTCCTCTCCTAGAATCGTAACAGTCGAGAAATACCACCACTACAAAGGGACACCACACAAGAGGTTAGATTCTTAGAGTCTTTATCAGCATTAAAGGTAGGTTCTCTCAGCAATATGTACAAACGGATCGAGGGATCCTTAATGTCTCGGTACTGTGGGAAGGGGGTAGCGGGACAGTCTTAGTACCAGTCTGGCACGGGGATACCCGGCGCACAGCTCTCAATCCTCGAGCTGGGGGGGTTCCGCAAGGTCGAGCCGCGACGTCGTCAGCAGGGTTCCGAAGATGGTTCAGCGAGGTCGAGCCGCGACAGCGTCAGCAGGGCTCCGAGGATGGTTCAGCGAGGTCGGGCCGCAACAGCGTCAGCAGGGCTCCGAAGATGGTTCAGCGAGGTCGGGCCACGACAGCGTCAGCAGGGCTCCGAAGATGGTTCAGCGAGGTCGGGCCGCGACAGCGTCAGCAGGGCTCCGAAGATGGTTTAGCGAGGTCTGGCCGCGACAGCGTCAGCAGGGCTCCGAGGATGGCTTCAGCGAGGTCGAGTCGCGACAGCGCCAGCAGGGCTCTGCGGATGGTTCAGCGAGGGCGGGCCGCGACCGCGTCAGCAGGGCTCCGATGTTCTAGGGTTCAAAGTAGCGAGTTCTTCTCAGGATCAGCCGCGATTCAATCAGCAGGGCTCTCGACTCCAAGATACAACTACTGTCCCATTCCAGAGCTGCCCCAGATATAGGTCTGGAGTCCTTGGATGTCCGGACCCTCGCGCCTGGGGGTCAGATGAGAGTGTCCAGACACCCAGCAGGGGAGTGGAGCCAGCGCCCATGGAGGCCGGAGGGCGATCGAAACCAGGCGTCCGGGGGCGGCAGGAGGGCCATCGAAACTCCCCTCCTCCTTGATCCGTCAAGTGGCCACTTTACCACCTGGTCGGATCTTGGTGCCTCGATGTTGGGGCTTCGCTGGGGCTGCGGCCGAGGTCGGGCCGAGGCCACGTGGCCCTGACGTGGAGGGGCCAAGATGGAGTTGGGCCAGAGATGGCAGCCCGGGGTCGGGGTCGGACCCGCAGAGTAGGGCGAGTAGGGGTCGCCGTGTTCCTGAGGGGGAGAGCCGGGGGTCGCCCGGAGTGGCGGCTCTCGTTGAAGTCTGGAGAGGGTAGCTTCAGGGAGGAGATCAGAGGTCGATGCTGTCCAGGGCCCGCCATGCGGGAGGAGTGGGACCACGCCACGAGGCCGGGTCCAACAAGCATCTTCTGAGGTGGGCACACGTCATACCTATATGAAAATAACAAATCCGCTCTAAGACCCTATGCCTCAGAGGTCTAGCCCCTCACTTCATTGCAAACCAGGCAAAGACTCAAACACCCTACAAATCTTACAATCACAATTGAATTTACATGCTATTGCAAAATTATAGAAGATCAGATCAGGTGGACGCAGCTTTGTGGTACAAGCTCCTTTCATTCGGAGCTCTTTCCCGGTTAAATCAATTTTGAATCTAACTTCAAGTGTTGTCTCAGAAATCTAACAGCCCACAAGCCTATTCATTATATAATTACAAGCTTTCGGGCGGTAATGTTCCCCAGATGGAGAAATGTCCGCAAATTCGTTCAATTTCTCTAAGGTATACTATACACGTAAGATAAGTATATTATGAAATTAATTGACCACAAAACAAGGGTGCTCAAGTAGCCCTATTGACACCCACCACGCCAAGGTGTTGCCTAGCACACAAAGTGTGCAACAAATCAATACAAAAAAAGGGCTCGGCCAACACACCAATAGTGGTCTCAAATATACTAATTCTAGACAGTACTAGATCTCCAGGTGACTCAGGATTTCACCTATTAAGTAAGGAGGTAAAGACCAGCTATTACAATGTCCATTCCAACAGTTGCGCTTTATGTAGATATAAAGATCCAATGCAGAGAGTAGTCTTCAAATTCTTTATTCCAAAAGTTCATAATACATAAAAACTTCTCAGCTCACAATGCCGACACGTGGTTCGTCTCAATCCTGAGACTTTTTCAAGGCATATAATGTGTTAGGATTCTTCTGTATATAAGTTGTACAAGATTAGTCAACCTATCCGTTGACACGAGACTGGGCAGGCATGGCCATGGTAATCCTCCCAAGGTAATGGGCTATCTATGACATAGTAGTCACACAAACTGCCTCTTGAGATAAGACCAAGCATAATCCGTCGATTGTATAACGATTGCCAAAACCTAAAACTGCAGTAAATTAAGTATCAAGTAGGCCAAATTCCTCTGTGGTTGTCATTTGTTCAGTTTTCATTAGCCCAACATGACTATGGGTCTTTAACCGTGTAGTAACACGGTGTCGCTATTGATGAACACCTTCTTCTCCTGCAGTCTGGGTAGCTGTCCTCGAGCCTTCAACAGTTTAAATGATTCTGGGTCTATTGCTGTGTAATGACACAGTGTCAATATTTGTGCACACCGTCTCCTCCTGCTGTTGGAGTAGCTGTCCTTCCACCTCTAGCAGTTTCAATTCAAGACCATAGTAAGTCAAAGAGCTTCACGTAACAACACGAGGACGACAACCGTATAGAGAAATTTGGCCTACTTGATACTTAATTTACTGCAGTTTTAGGTGTTGGCAATCGTTATACAATCAACGGATTATGCCTGGTCTTATCTCATGAGGCAGTTTGTGTGACTACTATGTCATAGATAGCCCATTACCTTGGGAGGATTACCATGGCCACACCTGCCCAGTCTCGTGTCAACGGATAGGTTGACTAATCTTGTACAACTTATATACAGAAGAATCCTAACACATTATATGCCTTGAAAAAGTCTCAGGATTGAGACGAAACACATGTCAGCATTGTGAGCTGAGAAGTTTTTATGTATTATGAACTTTTGGAATAAAGAATTTGAAGACTACTCTCTGCATTGGATCTTTATATCTACATAAAGCGCAACTGTTGGAATGGACATTATAATAGCTGGTCTTTACCTCCTTACTTAATAGGTGAAATCCTGAGTCACCTGGAGATCTAGTACTGTCTAGAATTAGTATATTTGAGACCACTATTGGTGTGCTGGCCGAGCCCTTTTCTTGTATTCACAAGCCTACTCATACTAGATCCTTCCCTGGTCTGATTGGTTGTCTCCTATTTTAGGTATTTCTGATTCAGTGCCAAGAAACCACAGGTTGAACATGCTCTCTATATATGCAATGACATAACAGGCATTTTGTAGATCCTGTAGAGGTTTGGTATGTTGGCACGTGCTTCAGTCACTGAACCGAATATTGCAAAAGAGAGCTGTACAGTGCAAGTGAGGATGATAGCGCAGTCTTGTCTGCCAGGGTATTATAAACCTTCGATTGCTGCAGTTCTCTTTTTTTTGGTAGCTCAGTGTGTAATTTGGACAGAGCAAGGAACAGACATAGTGCCTGATTTATATCTTGGAGGTATTCCCTCAGTCACTCCACGGCAGCAGTTTCAAGTACTTCGTTGAGTTGCCGGTATCCCGCCTGCTGTATTTAGATGTGTGCTGGCTGAACCATTTTTCCACACCTACAGACTGTTTTCCGTCGCATAAGCGGCACACCACCCTGACTCGGCGGTCTCCTCTGCTGGCTAACATAACTCTATCTCCATTAGGCCAGCCCTATTGTGCCAAGCCTGTTTAGATATCCCTGTTGTGCTGGGGTTGTCCTAGGTGCAGTTTGCTGACGGAGTGAGTCCCTGGTGGAGTGGAGACTGATAAGTACTACTTATTAATGTGTCCATACACATATGTGTTGTGTGCCTCTAAATACATATGTACGTAGTGTCATGCCCCTTTTTGTTACATAATGCATGCCACACAAACAACATTAACACACTTTTGAATGCACACCCACAGGCACCACAGCCACAATATATTTTTCCAAGTGTCAATACAGATGTATTCATTTGACCTTGTTAAATTGTGAAATGAGCACTACTGCATTACACAGGAGAAAAAAATTGATTGTAAGAGCAATGCAAAAATACGTAAGGCAACAGTAATTGTCCACACATGATTCATAGTAAGACAAATGTAAAAGTAGCTTATCTCAGATCCTGGCGACAACGGAGTCATTTGGCATCGTGGTGCTGTCGAAGCAGCAAAGGTGGAACCTGGATGAAGGGATTAAAGACAGAAGCAGAAGTGGAAAACACAAAAAAGTTACGTTTTCATTCCTCATTTCCTTTGATTCCAACTCAAATTAGGAGGGATTCCAGCCATAGTTGGCTCGACGGAAAGCTACAGCGTGATCAGCTCGCCGATCATCTTGGCTGGAGTGCCTCCAACAGCTGCTTCTGCCTCTTACACCGCCAATTCAGTTGAAAATTCCTGGCAGAGTCGGTGGAACTCTGGCGTTCTTTTGTGTATGGACCCGCCAACATCTAAATAGAGTTATTGGAGCGCCAAGAAGGCATATAGTTAATCAAGTCGAAAAAGTGATGGCTAAATCATACTGCCAAGATCGAAATCAAGCTTATTGTGCTGGAAACACGTTTCAAATCAGTTTCTTTCATAATATATGGACTAGGTTATAGGCATTGTGACATTTTAATGATTGAATTTTTGGGTGGCTTTAGAAATGAGCGATGTTCTCTGATCACACAGGCTTGGTGAGACAGAAAGTAATATTTTGACCTAACTGCCCTGTGATAACGTGTTGTCTTTTCTCTTTTCCTTTCCTCTGCAGACACTTGAGACTTGAAAATAAAAGTACCAGAATGGGCAGAAGACGGGCTCCAGGAAAGAAAGTGACAGTGCGGTGTTCATGTGAATCCGTAAGAGCCACAGTCCCATCTTTACCTCTCCATGACGTCTCAACTTCAAGATCCCGAAATGATGATCAGAGGGACCAGGACCTGGAACCGCTTTCGGAGAACCTGCCCCACATTATCCTTCTATCCATGCTGGAGGAGTTGGAAGCCAAACTGGATAACTTGCTGAATACTGTGGAGGACGTACCTTCTAGAGTCGCTGTGCTGATTAAGAAAATCTGGATAGAAAAGGATCAAGGTTACCTAGATAATTGTACGGTGTCGTTGGAGATGGTCTGTCCGGCGAGCATTAGAGATTGTGCTGTTAGCCGGTCTCCTGTGACACCTCAACTGGACAGGCCAGGGGAACCGAGCTTGTGTCTTCAGACAGTGTGTTATGATGGGCATGCACTAAAGCAGGAGTGTACGCTCTCTTCTCCGACCGATGTTCAAGTGCGTCCAGAGGAGCCAAACCTTTGTCTACAGACAATGTTTCCAGATCGACGTGACCCACGGGAGTACCAGTGCTTGCAACCTGGGTTTCCAGATGTACACGAGTCGAAGCGAGACCAGCGCATGCAGCCTGGGTTTCCAGATGTACACGAGTCGCAGCAGGAAGAGTGCTTGCAGCCTGGGTTTCCAGATGTACACGAGTCGCAGCAGGAAGAGTACTTGCAGCCTGGGTTTCCAGATAGAAATGGAGTACAGCAGGATTGTCCTCTATCCCGGTGCCCTCAGACAGATCCTGCAGGTAGATCACTGGAGGCAAACCTGGGTCTTCCCTCAGAATTGTTGTTGGCCAGGCACCAGCGCAAAACCAGAGCGTACAGTCAGCGTTCGCAGAAGAGAGGGAGCCAGATGAGCCCCTGAAGCAAGAACCATCCCCATTGTCTACTAATAGCTGGGACCAGCAACAGAACCTCTGCCCACACCCGCTATTTCCTGAAGGACACGAACCACAGCAAAACCACCGTATACAACCCCCGCTACCAGATGGGAATGGACCTGATGATCACTTGGAAGAAGAACTGATGTGTTTTCATTTCCAAGATCCCCAGGAGAACCAGTGCCTACAACCCGTGTCACCTGATGGGAAGTTATCAGACGAACACTTAGAGTCTTGGCTATTGTCCTTTGATGAGTTGAGGTCACAACAAACCCAGTGCCTACAGCAACACCTATGCTTGAAGCAGGAATTCCCTAATGCACCATTATTGCTGTTCGAAGCTACCCCAGGTATGTGTTTCACTATAAATGGACTCTCGGAGTGCATACTAACACATGTAACCTCTTCAAAATTCGTATGGGCAGATTTTAGAAAGTCTCTGAGGGGAGAATTATGGTTTGGATGGAACCCACTGAGCGATACTGACCCCCAGAGTACGAGTACACAGGTTGTAGATGTTTCCCTGCAATCTCCTCCTTTGTTTCCACACAGGACTGCATCCTTCCTGTGCAGAAACAGGCCTGGTAATGGGACTGTGCATGAGACAAATAGGCCAGTAGCTCTTGACGTTCCATGATCGTCCTCATTCCAGGCTGAGGAACTGGAAATAGCGCTATTCATGAAAGGAATTACTGGCCAGAATCACAAGTAATAGTCGGACGCAAGTGATTTGGTGTTCATTGAGAATAGCAGACATGCTCAGTCTGGAGAGGGAACTGTGTTTCCAGTTTCACAGTTGCATTGGGTAAGACGCAGCCGTCTCCAGTTCCTGATATAAAAATCCTAGTCTGTATTTGACCTCAACAGCAGGGCTGACCAGGGATGTTGTTGTCACTGCAGGGTTCTCCAGGAGTGCACACCACCTCATGATAGACAGATACACAAAGGTTTTGGAACTCTGAGGTGACTTGCAATAATCTTATTATATGCACCAGGTGGTACTTTATCCCATATAATACATGGTCACACCATCACATATGCAGCAGCTAACATGTTTGCAAACATGAAGAATGAATTTAAAACATCTTGTGCAAAAGTAAACATCAAAACTGTTAGATATTTCTTCCAAAAAGATGTTAGAAACTGTTCAATAAAAGTCCACTGAAAAAAAAAAGCTGCAGTAGCTCGAAACGTGTAGAAACATGCAGAAATATTTCACCCTTCCTTTATCTAAGGAAACTAATAAAGATATTACCTCTGCTTCTCATAGTAAGCTAGTAACATACAGCAGAAGTAATAAAAGCAAAGTTCTGTTTGTTGCTGTAAACAGCTGCTTCAATTATGCTTCGTGACTTGACCTTCTTTTCACATCAGCTGCTGGCGCTGGCAGCAGGCATTGTGCCCTCAGGACTCGACTGTAATAACGTATAAAAGCCGAGTTCTGACGTCTTTTCTTCATAATCACTGACTTGGTACGTCACAAATCACTGATTATAAAGAAATTAGAGACTGCCATTTATACAGGGATTACAGAATCCCATGTAATATAATTATATATATATATACATATAATAACTTAGGTACCGTTCAATGAATCCGCACGAAACTATTTGGGATTGGCATGGCTAGTTTCATATGCAGTGTTTTTTTGTGGTCCTCAAATTAAGCCACTAGTCATTTAAGATAGAGCTAGCGGGACCTTTAGCCCATGAATGGTCCGTGCATCTGGACTCGTGGACCCAAATGTAAAAATCTATTGGATCCAATTGGATGAGAGAGCTTTTTCTCCCGTCATCCATTTCGGATACGTAAACCCAAAGTTGGGTCTGCAGACCTGAAGCTCCCTGATTGGCTGGCTTCATCTTGAACCATTACATGATGAAGAGACTTGTTCCCCGCATCCTGTACAAATACTAAAGAAGCCATAAAGAGCTGTGGTGCCGTCCTGTCTCTCCCTGGCACAGGTGCTGCCTAATGATAAAATGTAGAAAGAAATTGCTGATTTTGAACAGAGGTTGGATTCCACATCATGACCCTTGAGGTCCGCAAACCTTAGGCAGGCGTCTGCGCAGGCACAGTAATTGGCCCTGTACCCTGGTGGACATTTGTGATGTTCGGAGACCTGCTGCTCGGTCTGAAACCCTATCAATGTCCAATAAGGATACCCAAGTTTGCAGGGTCTGGGAACCCCAAGAAAGTATGCGGGAACCCTTAAAAAGAATAAAGAAAAAAACATAAGCCAGGCCCTTCATGGAATTCCCTGCTGTGCCCAGGCACCGTTGAACACCTGTGCCTGCTCGGAGTTGGCTGCAGGGAACTGTTGCGTGTGTATATGATTAAGAAAAAAACAAAACACTGAAAACAAGCATTGGCAAAACAAATAGGTGTCTTCTATCCGAAAGCTATTGGCTTTGGCAACGTGTTTTAGCCATTATGTACCCCAGTGTGACTGCTGTTCGGCATGGCTAAAAGTTAGTGGCATGACGTTGGGTGGGGTAGATAGAAGGGGGATAAGTTGGGGTAGAGTGCAATGGGGTAGATTGGAGTAAAATGGGATAGATTGAATTGAGGTAGATTTGGGTGAAGTGGAGTAGATTGAGGTGGAGTGGAGTGGATTGGAGTGGGATAGATTGGGAAAGAGTGGGGTGGAATGAGGTAGATTGGAGTAGAGTGGGGAAGACTGGAGTGGAGTAGATTAGAGTGCAGTATATTGGGGTAGTTTGGATTGCGGTACATTGGGCTGGAGTAGAATAGAGTGGAGTTATATAGAGTGGTGTAGGGTAGATTGGGTTGGGGTGGGGTAGAGTGTGGTGGAATTGATTGGAGTAGATTTGAGTGGGGTAGATTGGGATAGGTAAGTTTGGCGTGGAGTGGGGTAGGGTAGATTGGAGTAGCGTGGAGTGGATTCGATTCGACTGGAATGAGGTAGGTTTGGGTAGAGTGGGGTGGAGTGGAATTGGATAGATTGGAGTGGAGTGTTGTGGGGTAGATTAGGGTGGAGTGGAATGGGGTAGATTGGGTGGATTGTAGTGGGGTGGATTGGATGGAGTGGGGTGGATTGGATGGAGTGCGGTAGATTGGATGGAGTGGGGTAGATTGGATGAAGTGGGGAGGGATAGATTGGGTGGAGTGGGGTAGATTGGATGAAGTGGGGAGGAATAGATTGGGTGGAGTGGGGTAGATTACAGTGGAGTGTAGTAGATTATGGTAGATTGGAGTGGGGTAGATTGTGGTAGTTTGGTGTGGGTAGATTGTGGTATGAGTGTAGATGAGTTGGATAGATCGCAGTGGGGTAAATTGAAATGGAGTTGGGTAAATTGGACTGAAGTAGAGCGAGGTAGATTGGGGTGAAGTCAGTTAGATTGGAGTAGATTAGAGTTGGGGTAAATTGAAGTGGAGTGGGGTAGACTGGGGTATATTGGAGCAGGGTGGGGTAAATCTGAGTGGAGTGCAGTAGATTGGGGTGGAGTGGGGTAGATTGGAGTGTGGTGGGGTTGATTGGGTTAGATTGAGTGTAGTAGGGTAGATTGGAGTGGGGTAGTTTGGAGTGGGATGGGTTGAAGTGGAGTGAGGTAGACTGGGTTATATTGGAGCAGAGTGGGGTAAATCTGAGATGAGTGTGGTAGATTGGGGTGGACTGGGGTAGTTTGGAGCGGGATGGGGTAGATTGAGTTAGAGTGGGGTAGATTGTAGTGGGTAATTTGGGAATGGATAGATTGGAATAGGGTGAATTGTAGTGGGATGGTTTGGGGTATTTGGAGTGGAGTGGGATAGATTCGAGTGGGGTGGATTGGAGTGGGATAAGTGGTGTGGAGTAGAGGGGTGTGGAGTGTTGTTTCATGGGGTGAGTGGCATAGATTGGAGTGGAGTGGTGCGGAGTTGAGTGGTGTAGTATGAATATACTTAGGGCCAGATGTAGGTAGCCAAATACCGGTCGGTAACGGCCGAATTCGGCTGTTACCGACCGGTATTTGGCTTTTGAGATGTAGGGGGCAGGAAACAGGCCATTTCGGTAATTTTACCGAATCGGTAAATATACCGGTCGGTAAATTTACCGACCGGTATTTTTACAGAATCGGTAAAATCGAGATGTAGGTGGGACTCTTCTGAGTCCCACAAGCCCTACAAATTCGGTATTTTACCATCAAATTCAATTTGATGGTACAATACCGATTCAGGTGTGCATGCACATGTGTGCATGCACACCTATGCCATGTGACAGGCAGACCTGCCCTTAGGGGAGGTATGCCTGCCACATGGCCCCCGAACCTTTTTTGGGGGTGCTAGAGGGTGTCAAAGTGACACCCCCTGCACCCTTGTCAAATTCGGTATTTACCGATTCGGTAAATACCGACCGGTAATGCCCCATTCATTCCTATGGGCTTCAAAGCCCATAGGAATGAATGGGGCATTACCGGTCGGTATTTACCGAATCGGTAAATACCGACTTTTAAAGATTCGGTAAATCCACATCTGGATTTACCTACATCTCGGTACTTCTATTTTACCGATTCATAAATACCGAATCGGTAAAATTCGGTATTTATGAGTCGGTAAAATAGAATTACCTACATCTGGCCCTTAGTGTGGTAGCGCACTGCCATTACAAACAACACATTTTCAATTGAAATGATCATTACATTTACTTCGAAATATGGTTTTACTGCACATAAATGATAATGTTTGCAAATGTCATCCCCTAGTGTATTAATGTGTTTCAATCATATTCAAATATTTTTCTCCACACTTCAGTAATACAAAACAAATGTGCTTCATTTGCACTAATTCTGATATATTCTGAAACATCAGCCCAGTTCTTTTTTTTAGGTCTTGCCGCAACAGCTCTTAACTTTGTAGGCTTACTGCCCACTCATTGCTTTATATTTGTTTCTTCGAATCTCCTTTAAACAGCCTTGCTTCCAAATGGCTAATCTTTCCTACTTGTCCCTCCTTTTCGTAAATTGTTCCCTCCCACGGAGCACCGTCCCGTTACTTGTAACTTTGCAATGATCCCATATTATCAACTGCTTTAGCACTTTTTCTTTTTTCTTTGTCTAAGAGCACTTCATATGAGCACTTTTTTCACTCACTCCAAACTTTTTTGTAAACAACTGTAATTCTTGTTCTTATCTTGTCACATTTGCTGTTCAATCATAGACCGAGATCAAATGTCAAATGCTGTTTCCCCTAAAAAGCCTGTTCTTTCTCTGACTTCAAAGAGAGCCAGTTCCTCACCGTCTCACTCATCGCTGCTTGCCTCTCCTTGCTTGTTATTTATAAAAGTGAATTACTTCATTTTCTTTTCTTCACCACCTCCCCTTCGCATAATGGTAGCAGCCGTTTCAACTAAAGTGCTCATGTCTACTGCTGCCGACCAGAAGCTTCACTGTCGACTGTAAAGTTGGCAGCTAAGGTAATGGAAGGACGGCTTGGGGTGGAGGGGACATTGGCATGTACAGAGGGCCGTGCCATTGAAGCATCTTCTGGCAGCTCTCGCCAGCAGCATCATGACGCGACCCTGCCACATCTGTACGACGTTTCCCGGCCGAAAGCAGTATTGGATAATAGCTATATATTCTGTAACCAAGAATATTGAATAAAGAAGAAACATAAAATGATTTAACAATTTATGGACACTCTTTATTGAAATTTGTATTACTTGGTTTCTGGTGGTGCAATCCACAGTGGGTGGAATTTTCATTGTTTTCTTGAACAAAATTGCCTCTTGGGAGCAACAGGGGCGGTGGTAGTGCACACCACAAGAGCTAATAGCTCTGTATCAATCATACTATTGAGACGGGTGGGCCTAATGCCAGTAGAGAGGTGCGGCACACGCAAAATCCTTTTTGTGTGTTGAGTTGAGTTGTTCAAGAATCGGGTTACTTTCTTTTTATATTCTGTAACCAGTCTGTTTGCTATGTACAATCCACTGTACTAAATGATATGAGGCATTCTTGGTACATGTATTTCTAAAATGTCACATGTTGTAATATTTAGGACACATACTATTGTAATGCAAGTGGATGTATGACGATACATCGTGCACATTATCATCTCGTGCCTTTACCACGCGTCTTTTACCTCGCACAGAACATTACTTCGTCTACCTTTACATCGATGGCTGTTGCAACGCGAATGCGTTGCTTTCTATTGGGTAGAACATCACTCCGCAGAACATGACCTCGCACGCCATAACAACGAGTTTTGTTGGTGTCCTACAACAGTGTTTGCTATCTGTTGCTTGAACCCCTGGCCCCCACTGCCCACCCCACCCCGTACCCCGACGTAAATGCTTCTATTTTTATTATGTGTAATGTTTTTTTTGTGTGTGTAAATTCATTCTGTAAATGTAATAATCGAATTGCCTGTATTTTTCGAATGCTTACCTTGCCATGTTTTAAACAAACAGAGACAGGTGCACAATATATGATGTGTTAAAACCTGCATGACAAATTCACAATTTGTTTTATCGTTTTGAAAGTCAGTTTCAATTTCATGCCCATGGCATATAGCCCTACTTCACCCGTTCAATGAAAGGAAGCTATCGTGTATATTATTTTCTACAATTTATCAATATTAAATTTGGGGATTTGATGAATGAAAACATTGCAGGCGCAAAGGATGGCAACATGTTCAGTTGGCATAAAAAGAGTACAACGTTTTGGATGCGCTTGGAAATCCATCTTTTAAATCGTGTTCTAAGGTCCAATATTTTATGGTTTGATGCTCATTCAGCCTTAGTGTTACCTATAAGTAAATTCTGTAGCACTTCCAGGAAGGACGGCATCTCTGCGCCTTCGGTGGAGTTGCTAGTGTGGCATTTCCAAGACGCTGAACTTTGCAAAGAGGGTCCCACCAGGGGCCCAGATGATGTCAATGGCTGAGTCGCATTGCAGTGCATCTATAATGTCAATAGGCACGTCGTTGCAGTGCACTGGATTCATCCAGGACAGTGCAAAGAGTACTGCCTAATTAATATTTATGGGGTGTGATTCCAGACTGGCCAGGCATTTCCTCAGTTGGCTGTAACTACTGGAGGCCAGGTTGAAGAGCCCAGGGTGGCGACTGGTAGCTGTCACTCTCCCCAAATCACCCAGAATAATTGCTACAGGTACAGGGGACTTCAAGCAAGAGGGAAAGAGTGGGAGAGGCATGGAGAGTCAGAGAACAGAGAGAAAGAAGAGAGAGCGAAAGGGAGTGAGAACGGATGGGTGAAAAGAGATATACAGAGGAAATGAGGGAACAGGGATGGTGTGAGCATTTTGTCAGGGCTCCTTCCCCCCCCCCCCCCCCAGTCCAGCCGTGAACCGTTTTGTGAACTGATTGTTAATGCAGAGGTGGAGGCCTGCAAGGAAGTGCAAACCTCCGTGCTTGCACTTGTTTTCACAAAGTGCTGGCATTGCTACCGCACTGTCAAAACTGTGCCACAGCATGAAATGTACCTTTGAAAGAGCAGCTCCCGATGCTTTATCGTCTTTCCACTCATCCATCATGCATCCATCCGCCCATCCACCCACCCATCCACCCACCCATCCACCCACCCATCCATGCATCCATCCATCCATCCACCCACCCATCCATCCACCAATAACCCATACACCCACCCATCCACGCATCCATCCATCCATCCATCCACCCATCCATCCACCATCCACCCATCCATCCACCCACCCACCCACGCATCCACCCACCCACCCACCCACCCATCCACGCATCCACCCACCCATCCATCCACCAATAACCCACGCACCCACCCACCCATCCACCCACCCATCCGCCCACGAACCCACCCATCCATCCATCCATCCACCCACCCATCCACTCACCCATCCCCGCATCCATCCACCCATGCATCCACCCACCCCCGCATCCATCCACCCATCCACCCGCCCATCCACGCCTCCATCCACCGACCCATCCACAGTAAGTGTTACAAAAACACGTAAAATTTAGTAAGTGTATATTTGGGATTCTCGCACGCAGTTTACCAAAAATGTATATATTGTATGAGTGTTCCCCCAAAAACAAAATATATATGGTGAGCGTTTGTTTTGGGAGACGTGACAGGAGGCTCGAACCTTAGTTCCCAGCACCAAAGTTGGCAGCGTTGGCCTCAGACCACATCGTTTCCCGTTATGTGCTCGTGAATCATTTGTAGTATTTGGGGGCCTCGCACGCATTGTAGAGTTTGTGATTGTTCGTAGTGTCAACAAAGCACATTAAAATTTGTAAGTGTATATATATTTGGGGGCCTCGCACGCAGCTCAATTAAGATATTTTGTGAGCGTTTTTGTTTACATTTCATTTTGTTGAATATTGTATCGTGCATTTTTCCGTGTGGTGAAACATCACTTTTGCACTGGCGATATTACATCACTTTTGCAGTTTCTGGCCCTCGCAGGGTTGAGAGGAATTTTTGTTTACTTTATATTACATCGTTTATCATTGATGCGATGTCATCACTGGTCCCCATCATGATGCGATGTCGATGTAATGGCCCACATCATCGCTCGCGATGTAATGACTAGCGATGCAGAAGCCATTGCGACGTCTTAGCATGCGGCGCGGTAGCATGCGGTGTGCAGCCATCCGCGATGTAATACTCGCGTTGCGATAGCAAAGTGATGCAGTGCTTCCGCTCTAACGGGTGTTTCCCAATGCAAGTTGATCTCTAGTAATCTTTAGGACATGTATTATTTGGAAAGTAGAAATGCTTTCCACTTAAAATTGAATATATGTACTTGGTAGTTTGTTTAAAGGACTGATCAAACCAAATGTCAGAAGTCAATGCTATAAAATTGTGAAGCACTCTGATACCCATTTTGGTCATGTTAGATCTATATAAAACACTGAATTAATAAATGGATAACACACCTGAGTGCGGGGAGACCCCCATACACACACACCTGGTGCCTGCTGAGAAGAAGTTGTGTGAGGGCTGAAAAATTACCTTCATGCCCTGCAAGGCCAGCGCCCTCGATGCTGCCTGCGTGGTGGCCATATTGAAGCAGAAAATCATCAGGACATCTCAGGCATTTACACCCAATACCATAAAAGACGGCAAGCCCGTGGGCGGATTTGGAAATTATTGGGCGCTTTGCTAGTGGTATCTTGAGGAAAATAGGCAAATAAAGTATGACAAAGTGGCCAAGCTACTTTTCAAAAATAACATCCTCACACTGGGGAGAGACGTCTCAGGCTCTGATTGTGGGCTGGGATTCCCTGCAACAGAGAGCAACCATATCTAGTTTCTTATCAGACTAATAGTCCCCTTTCCCTGCATTCAGAAAAAAATTTAATATCAGCATTTTTAGGTGCAGCACCTAAGGAGCTTATTGATGGCACAGTAATAACTCTCTGTTCCCGGCATTCTATTTTCATTAATCATATCCACCACATTTGATTGAAATTCAAAGGGTAGGCCTCAGTAACTACGTGTCAATCTTTGTAACCCCGCAAAATGCAGTAGGATATTTCTTCTTTGAATGATGGTGTGGGACACTGCTAAAAGTCATTTGCAAAGTCGGTAGGTTTGCAAGGCAAGACCAATTGGCTTTGCCTGTGCTTATTTTTTTGTTGTGTGCTAGGAAAACAATCTTACACCTTCTCCTCTTGTATGGATACTCCGCAGAATTGTCACATAAATTCTCTCATTTTGAAAGTCATAGGAAGAAAAGTAAACACCAAGCTCCCTCAAAGACAGAGCTTGACATTTGACCTCTGTCTTTGAATGCACAGCAAATGTAAAAAAAGATTTAAAGGCCTTTTTACAGAAAGCGTGTTTGTGGAAGAATACAGTAAACAAGGTTTGGGCAGCTGGAGGGACAGATGTGAGTTACAAACCACAAATCCAATGGTAAGGAATGGGTGGAATGTATTCCTACTGATGCTTCCTGAATATCCCCACGATGTCTTTAGCGCTGTCTGGCAGTCTTGGATCTAAAGTACAATGGTTACAATGAAGTTATTATTGGGATTGTTTTTAACATCTTAATTTATGTTTAAAAAGTATTTGAAACTCACTTAAACCATAGCCTCTCTCTCTCTCTCTCTCTCTCTCTCTCTCTCTCTCTCTCTGTCTCTGTCTCTGTCTCTCTGTCTCTCTGTCTCTGTCTCTCTCTCTCTCTCTCTCTCTCTCTTTTTCTCTATCTTTTCCTTTCTCTCTTTCTTTCTATGTCTCTCTTTCTCTCTCCTTCTCTTACTCTTTCTATTTCTTACTCTTTCACTCTCTCTCTCTCTCTCTTCTGCTCTTCCTTCCTTCCCTCCCACGTAGTTTGTGGTTATAAGAGTTTCTATTGAAAAGCAATTATTTCTTTGCTGATAACTTTTAAATCTTTTGACAAATCTGCACAAACTTTTCAAAAAGATTTTTTTTCTGGTTTCTCTTTATTATACCAAATGCGTTTATTTTTGTGGTTTTATATAGTACAATCTTGACTGAAGGGCATTGAAGCACTTTTCTAAAGAAGAAAGACCAAAATGCAGATTAGATGTGCCATAAAATAACAGATAAGCAATAGACTAATCCCACAGATCACGTCAGGGGAGAAAGTTCAAACAGTTAATATCTGAATACATTGGAAAAGTAGATGCAGAAAAGTGACCACACATTTATTATTCAGAGCGTCTCTCAAATAGGAGGATTTTGAGTTAATTTTTAATTGTGGCAAGACTTGTGGTTGTTCAAGGTGGTTGTGGGAGGGAGTTCCAGATCCTTGTAGCGCTGGCAGAGAAGTCGAGCTTTATAAGGCGTTCTTGCTTGAATGTCGCTTGTTCCAGCAGGAGGACTTTACGAATTCTCGATCCTTGTTCAAATCCAGGGATTTTGAGTTTTTCTACCAAGTAGGAGGGTGTGGAGTTGTGGAGGGCTTTGTGGGTGATGCATTCAGTGTTACATTGGTCTGTTGCTTCAATTGGAAGCCATTGTAGGATGCGAAGTATAGAAGAAATGTGATTTAAAAACTTTGTGACCTGTCACAAAGTGGATAACTGTATGAAGCATTTCTCCCGGTGATGCTAATTTTCTCGGGGAAGGCCAGACAGGAAAGAGTTCCAATAATCAAGTCTGAAAAGAACCAGCGTATGGACTACTAAGTTCGTCAGGCACTCTTATGCTTTGATGAGACTTGCTTCCGAAGGTAAATGTTTATAAATATAGGTCTGTAATTGTTTTACGGTTGTTCTAGTCGGCGTCTGTGTTGTTTGATGAGGGGGCGACTTGGCCGAGTTTGAGGGAGGTTGGCATGGAGCTGCTCGAAAAGGAGGAGTTGATGATTTTGGTTCATACAGGCGAGATATGATGTGACTGAGATTCTTGACACGCTCAGGAGGGAGTGGATCGGAAATGTGCGAAGTTGGTTTCATGCAAGCGAGTAATTTGAGCACTTCTTCTTAAAGGACATTGTCAAATTCAGTCCAACTGGCATAGGGTGAGTTTGGTGAGATGACTATTAGTTGGAGGTAGGGCCATGGGTAGACACTCTTTGCTAAGGGGGACATCTTTGGTGGAGGACGGAGAGATGGGTGAGTCCAGAGAGATTTCAATGTTAGATATTTTTTCAGAGAAGAATGTTGCAAACTCTTTTATTGAGTGTTGAGGGAAAGAGGAGGTTTGCTGTTTGATGACGTTGAGAAGGTCTTTAGGTCTGTTCCTAGAACGGTCAAGTTGGGCTCAAAAGAAGGGGGATTCTTCTCTGAAAATGTGTGTTTTGTATTTTATGCGTTTAGCTCCCGGTAGCGCAAGATGTGTTAACAAGGGTTGTTGTCTCCAGTTTCTTTCAGCTAATCGGCGTTGTTGCCTCTTTGTTAAGGTCGTTGTTAAACCATGATCTGGAAGGGATACTTCTTGATTTCTTGAGTTTCAAAGTGGCGACTATGTCAAGAAGTTCTCCCATTTTTAGGTCGAGCAGACCTACCCTCAATGCGTGAGCATTGATGGTGTCTGCTTCAGACCTAATGTTACCCATATTTAGGAATGTGGACAGCAATGTGCCACGCGCTTTTCGTTTCCAGTTTTCACCGCGGGAGCGCGCTCCTAGCTACTTGCTGTGTGTGCGTCGTCAGTTTCGCTTTCGAGCCAGTGCCCCTGGGGAGCCTCGTGGGCTCTGGAGCGATGCCGGCACTATCGTTGGGAGTCCCACACTGGGGACTCCAAATACCATGGCCCCCGCAGCCCTCAACATGCCCCGAGTACCTCCTGTCCCCAGAAACGCAAGCACGGAGCCCCACTCACCGGGACTTCTCCTCCGCAGGACTCTTCCCGGGAGACAATGTGCCCAGCCAGGTCCCGCTCCGGGGCTGCTCCCTACGGCGTCAATGAGCACAGGGACACTGGCACTCCGCTCCTTGGCTTCCCGGGCAGACGCCGGCTGCACGCAGGGCTCTCCTCTCTCTGCCCCGGAGCCTTGCGCCAGCCATTGCAGCCTGCCTCCTGGGAAGCTCCGGTCGCGCTCGACTTCCTGCTTCTGGTCAGGCCCCGCCTCTGTCTCGAGGAGGGCTGCCTGACTTCCGCCCAGCCTGTGGGTGAGAGGCTGCAGGGGCGAGCCGAGAGCCCTGGCGAGCGGACCATGGGCACGAAAGTCTCCTAAGAACCAGCCTGCCCAACTTTTCCAATGAGCAGGACGGGGGCTCTGTGCTTTCGCAGGCGGATCGATGCCCTCTTCCTGCCGGTCTGTGCCAGGACGAGATATAATGAAGAGCAGCAACTCGAGCAGTAAAAGCGGCGGAGGCAGCAGCAGCAACCACAAGGAACATGCCCCGCACCACCACCACCAGCAGCGGCACCAGCAGCACGGGGCAGCCAGGAAGGGCTGGCTCTCCGCGGCGTGCCTGCAGTTCTCGCTCCGGGATTATGGCTTCTGCATGGGAACCCTACTGCTCTTCTGCCTGGGCTCGCTTTTCTTCCAGCTCAACGGTGGACCGCCGCAGCTCCTCCTAGACATGCGACGCTATCTGGGTAAGGAGGCGCTAAGCTCCTGTCTTGTACCTTTAAGCAGAAATGTGAAGAGAGAGTGTGTAGAGGAGGAGGGGTGATAGATGGAAAAGAATTGTGGAAGGTTTGTGACGAAAACTTTAAAAAAACGTGCTCTTTGGATAGCACAACTTGTATTTAATGTGCAAAATTGGTGATTTGTTACACATTTGCTCTGCTTTGCTCCGTTATTTGAAACCCTAGTTGCTCAAAGCCTCTGCAAACGGCGAATGCAACAATTATACATTAATTTTGCAAGACACAGATTGTTGGTTTTAATTCTGGCTCCAAAGCCCCATTTGTTGGTGGGATTTGCGTGCAGTGCTGCAGTGTTTTTGGTTGCCCTGTCTGGGCCACGGGTGCCTGACATTTAACTCGTGCTTGCTTTCCTACTTCCGTCGGCCTTCCTGGGCGTGCTCTGCTGTATGAGGGTATTTCAGGCGCTACCCTTGGGGTTAGCCTACATCTGTGCAGTGCCTGGCACATCCACGCTGCCATGCACGCCTTGACGGCTCCTCCCCCCTGTAACTTGTAGACGTGTGAATTTTGTGGGGTTTCACCTTTCTGTGGCTTCGGCATGCTTAAAGGGCTCCGGGGCTGATGTGTAAAGCGGCTGTTTGTGAGTTTGGCACATTCCATAGGAAATTGTTTGGCACGGGTGCGTGCCTTAGGAATTCAAACGGCGAACAGGGCGCATGTAGCGCCGATATGGCCACGTGAAAGCGCAGCTTATTTTCTTTCTTATACCAGAAAGAGAACACCGATAACGTACGTATAGTTCCTGTTTCAGATGAGCTCGTGACAAACATGGCCAACAGGCATATCTCAGCAGTCTTTGTAAAGAACAAGTGATGGGAACAGACAGGCGGAAGCAGGCACACGTGGGCAGCAGCAGCGATACAAACCTGCCCCGGGAAAAACGCGGGTCATGTCTGCTCAAAACAAGACCAGCATTTTATCAACACTCGGGTTGAACAGTACCCACTGTGTGGTGTCTATTTAAAAAAAAAACCAATTCAGAATTAGTAACTACTTCCGTTTTTAAATGCATAGCACGGCAAACCTCCTGCCCCAGCTTTTACGCATTTTTCACCTTTTGTGATTTTTGTATGTGTACTCTGCGCATGCAGTTGTAGTTGTGCAGATATGCTTTTCGAAATATGCTGTGAACTCTTTAAAAATTAGAGAGATGGGATCGCTTGAATGGAATCATGCTTAGCTGTCATCTGTCACTTATCTCGAGAGGAGAAAAGTGCTTTTAATCCTGGTTGAATCTTGGTATGGTATAACTGCTTCCAGGCACAGCAGCGTCCGCTCTGTGGGGTACGCGAGGTCCCGGGGTGCCGGTGCTCTCCCCGAGGGAGGCGGCTTCCGATTAGGCACCACGATGTAGTGCCCCTGGCCTCTCCTCCATTTCACTAGCAGTTCTTGCATTTTACAATGTCCTCTGTGGAACCCGTGCATGAAGAAGAAAGCTTTGAATATGACTCTGAACATGAAGGCAGGGCAGTGCACGGCGATACCCCTGAACAACTGGACTTTGTGGAAGAAGGTAACTTTGTTATTTGTAATATCAATACATCTAAGTCACGTAAATACAACACATATTGCATGAAAAAATCCTAAAGGTGTCACATTTGCGAAAGTTAAAACTATTGGCATTGTAAATGACAAAGCTATTAATTTCGCTATTTTCAAAACCAACACATAAATAAAATATTTGTCATTTACAATACCAATAGCTCAAACTTTCCTAATGCGAGACCTATTGCATTGCAAATGCTTGTTCTGTTGTAGTGGGCGGTGAGATCCTCACCTTGGAATTTGGGAACTGACTGCTTCTAACTCTGCCTGGGAGATTCAATGTATGTTCCTCGGCCAGTGCTTGTGCCGGGTACTTTGGGGGTGGGCCTTTGGTTGGATGGCATTGAGATTGAAAAGAATTAGGTGGTGGTGAGTCCAGTCGGTGGGTAGGATAGAATGGAGGGATAAGGTGTTCTGCTTAGAGATGATTGCATCAAGGGTAGAGCCCTTGGTATGAGTTTGTTTATTGCAGTGTTGGGTGAGATCGTTCGCTTCCAGGAGGGTGGATAGGGCTTGTACTGTTGGATCATCGGCATTGTTCAAGTGCAGGTTCAGGTCTCCTAGTAGAACATCTGCGCTGCCTTTAAGGGAGTTTTGCGTTAATAGGTTTGTTTAGTCCTCAAAGATTTGTCATTTTTCACCAGGAGGGTGATAGGTGACATGAATTTTGATAGAGTTGTGGCCTTATGACAAGAGTTGAACTCCTACATATTCAAAGGTAAGGTGTTTTGTGTTGAGGAATGGAGTAGAGCACATATAGTTTTTGTGTAAAATGGTTAATCCTCCGCCAATACGATCCTAGCGGTCGTACGGATGATTGAGAAGCCCTGTGGGAGGAAATTGATAAAAGAGGATGAGTGGTCATTCAGCCAGGTTTCAGTTGGAAAGCTGAAGTCAATTTTGTGTCCTAGGATGGTTTTAGCTATTTGAATGGCATGCTTGACTGCTGACTGACAGTTTAGTAGCATGCAGGTAGTGATCTTGGACCAGGCTGACAGGGTTGGATGGTTGTTATTTGGGTAGGCCGCCTGGGAGGGCGAGTGGTGTTCAGGGTTCTACTCGTGCCAAGGATGACCGGGATCTTGCGGCGGCAAGGCTTGCTCGGGGCATTGTCATACGTGTTGCTCAGCTTTCAGCTTCCCGTTGAGTGATTTCAGTCGTGGTGCATCTATGATTGAGTTGGTGATGGATATAGGGGATAGTTTGTCTAGGTGTAAAGGATAGGGGATCAGAGTGTATGTTTGTGGCAGGATCAGTGTTCGCTATAGATGCGTGAAGCTGGGGCAGGAAGTAGGTAATCTTTCCGTTCTTACGTAGTGACGAGATTTAATCCAGAATAGTGCTGATTGTGAGTTCAAGCTGGGCTGTTGTAGGGATCAGTTGAGTGGCGGTTGGGTCAGTGGTAGGAAGTGGAGTGTCATGGAGCTCGGCAGAGTTTGGGGCGAAGGCTAATGCAGGAGCGGCCGGTGCAGGTAAAAGCGAAGGGGCCGGGTGGGGGGGGGGATTCAATAGACAACAACAAGGGGGAAATTATTTATTTAATTTTCACTTGTCGTCGTCTGTCGCTTTCCCCGGCCCCCCTCCGCTCTTACCTGCAAAGGCCGCTCCTGGGCTAATGTAGTATCCAGCCTGCTGTGGTTGGAGGACTGAGAGGATTCCGGTGGGATAGATAAGTCAAGCTGGGCAGTGGAAGTGTGCCATGCAGAGGGGGCAAGTCGTTTTGATATCGAAACAGAAGCTTCAGTGCGTCTGGGGATCAGAGAGGCTGTAGGGGAGGTAGAGGGGGGGGGCAGTGCAAGGGGGTTTGGGAGTAGAAGGTTCAGCTAGTAGATGAGGGCATGCATGGGAGAGGGTGGAGGGGTGGTGGTGGGAGAGAATGGCATGGCGGCGCAGAGAGCCGGAGAGTGGAAAATAGATCATTTTGTTCAGTGGCTTGGATTAGGATGTTCCCATTTCTGTATATAGCGATGGACAGATCTCCGCTAAAGTTCTGGGATAGGGATATAGTTTGTTTAGATTCATAAGGGACATTGGTAGCATTAGTTACATGAAGGTGTTGAATGACTTTTTCTCTCCTTTTGGTGGGTTTCGTAGTGTAGAAGATGAAGTCCATTTTAAGACTTCCGTGTGTTGGATTGTAGAAATGTCTGGTATTAGTGTCTCTGGGTGTTCTTTAAGGATTTTGTGTTTGTACTTTTTAGCAGCGTGTTTGGAGAGGTTTTGCAGAAATGAGTTGGGGAGTGTATCTTTCCAGTTGAAGTTATACTCAGAAGTTGTTTCTGGGGATAACCAAAGTTAGACTTCAGGAGAAGCATTCAGAGGTGTGCATAGTGGTCAAGAGGCAGCCTCCAACAGCTAAGATGGCTGCCTGATTGTAACATTGGGCCCTTTCAATGGACGGTTGGTGGGCACTTCTTTGGAAGAGTGGAATGCAAGTGTCAGAGGCGTGTGAAAAAGGTCACCAAGGCGATCTGGTAGGATCCCTTTGAAGAAAAGGGGGCATTGAATGCCGAAAAGCGCCTAGGGCTTGTTGATGTCACTGGGTTCTTAGTGGCCACAGTATCTAGGTGCTAGTGGTTGTGATGGAGTTTATTGGTCAGTCTGCAGAAACGTCCTTTATATTCGACGGCATATATACAAGTTATACACCCACATCATAGGTAGTATATCAATATCAGCATAGACTAGTAGACATCACAAAGGATGGGTCACTGCTATAGGCACATGGTAGGATAGGACGCAGCATCAACTTGAGATGACAGTATATGCACGAGATAATATTTGAATAAGATGGGCAAAACAATCCCCATGTAGGCTTAGAATAACAGTGTCAATATAAAGACACAGTATACTCGCAAGAGAACATCTTGCACTTTAGCATTGTGGAACTTCGTTGAGAGCTCATTTTAATGGTGAGATATGTTCGGAGGGGTCACTAGGTGTCATTGATGTAAATTGTCTGACACTATAATTTTGTGGGACTTTGTTGAGAGTTGTTTTTACTGGCATGAAGTATTAGAAGGGACAGTGGGTGGCACTGGGACTTCATTTATTCTTTTGCGGTCTGGAGTCCAATATTTATACCTGGTGCCCACTAGTAGGAGTTTCTAGAGGCTTCCACCGCCATGACATGTCAGGCATCCCCTTCCTCCTTGCCCTGGGTCCAGTTTGTCTGGAGTCACAAAAGACCAGTGATGACTCCTTTGTGAGAGTGCTCATGCAGAGCCTTTGTGATGTGCAACTGTGATAAGTGACAGCTGCTCCCCCTTGTTAAGTCAAAGAGGCCTATCCTGCCAACACCTCGCTTCCAAATGAGCAGAGGAATATTGAAGCACTCAGCGTAGTCCAATGGCCATGCCTTGTGGCCCGTAAAGAAGTACTGCAAGATCAGAGATGTTTGTTGTGATTTATTGTTTCCACAATTATTCACCTTTCTTGCGTTGGAGACGTAAAATCCATTACAGACAGGCAGCCGTCACGTGTTTCGCCATAGAGACTTTTTCAAGGCTGCAAGAGGATATAGAAAGTATCTTACACAATTTTAACAATGACATAGGGATAAGAAATGCAGCTGTTCAGTCACCACCACCAAATAGAACAAGAAGAACACCGTTGTGATCCTGAAGGATACCCTGTGAAGAGCCAAGTGCATCGGGTGAAATCCTAAAACAGATTGTGCCTGATAATCTGACCATGCTAAATTATTGCAACTTGCTGTAAAATCATACTACTCCCGTGTGAAGAGGAAGTGGACACCAAGGTAGACGGGGAGCACGAACCCGGAAGACGCCGCTGAGTTGGATGAAAAGGATCTACGGGCCGAGAAGAAGCTCCAAAGGACGACGACGGAGGAAGACGTTGACGGGGAGGACGTGGAGTGTTGGTCGGAGGACTGGTGGACGCCACCGGAGGTTGCTGGAAGGCCGCCGTAACTCCGGAGAGTTACGGCAGACGCGGTGAGTGTCTGTGGGAGAAAGGGATGGGAGGGGGAGAGGCACGGGTAGCCTTAGCCTGGGGCACCGTATCGTGTGGTACTTAGCGAATCCCTTTCCTTGCACATCCGTACTCCTGAGCAACCCCGCCCAAAGCCCTTGCCCACAGCACACTCCTACCCTCTAAACTGGATTTTGTTAAAAGCATTTGAGACCGCAAACCCTTGATGTTTTGACACTCCGGGTGTGGTGAAGGTGATACACTTTTCAAACCCTAAAACTGTCCACTGACCGCTCTTTCTTTTTCCTTTGACCCTGAGCCTTCCGGGACGGCGGACTCTATACCAGAACCCAGACCCCAGAAGAAGGAAGCAACAACAGGACCAGACATCTACCGGAACATCCATACATCCATCTGACCAACCGCTATACTCATCACCCATCTTATTCTTTGTACTGTATACCCAATAAATCTCACAATTCAAACCCCAATCCGGCCTCCTAGTTTCCATTTCCGCCCATCCCTCCGACATCCCGATAAAGTCATTGTTAGCCAAAACAACAGTAATCAAATCTATTAGCATTCCCGAATGCTCAAGTAGAATGGCGTCTCCGATTTAAAAAAAATGCTGTATGGCAGCAATCCCCCCAGATTTGGGGATACTAGTATATAATGCACAGAAGTCCAAGGTAACCAGTATGTTGCTGTCAGTCTACTCACATTTTTTTCTTATTGCATCATCAACCCTACCCCCCTTCTGCTGCATACACCAGAAGCAACACTACAAACAACCCCCTCTCCTTTCGCCGCTTCAGCCGTGCCGTTTAAGGTTTATTTCGTAACTTTAGTGCATCACTCGCTCTTCCCTAGACTCCACCCACTTTTCATCTGTGTTGGACTTGGCCCTTTTGGCAGGTTCACCCCTGAACTTTTTGCCTTAAGCTCTGACATGGTGGTATTGATCTTAGACCTATGTGCACTTTAGCACTGTGGCCCAGTGTAGAGTGCTGTGGTGAGATTGGCCTGCCCTCCCACAGGAATGCATGGGGGATATGTGTGTCCATGGTAATTCCTGGTATGAAAGGAGTGCAGGGTCGAGTTTAGTATGTATGTAAATGTAAATGTAAATGTAGTAGTATTTGTATAGCGCACCGAATCGACCCCCGAAGGGGTATCTCAGGCGCTTGTACGCATACCGCTGTGGAATCCTTCCTGGCTTTTCTCTGTGAGGTGCCCACTCCTGGGCACCCCCAAGGTGAAGCCAGGCATCCTAGCGTTGTTGGGGCCGTTGTGGAGTTAAAGCAAGCTATTGCCCAGAGTTGCAGAGTGGGACCCATGATTAGAATCGGCACCGAGGCAAGAATTATCAGGTCCGCGGAAATTGAGCTCAAGACCCGCCGAGGCGAGAATTGAACCCTGGTCCCGGGCTAGACCTCTGCATCAGGGTCTGCCGCTCTAACCATTGAGCCACACTTCTCCACATGAATGAACTCGTAAGAATAAATGCTGCGCGATGGTGTGCACAGATTTATGGTGAGTGGTGGAGAAATGGCTCTTTTAGAAGTTGGCATTGCTGTGTGTCTGCCTGCCTGATGTGAATTGCATTTCTGGCTTGTGAGTGACAGGGGCTGGATGGTGTGAGTGGCTCCAGGAGACAGGGTGATTCAGCCCAGTAATGAATAGAGAGATCTGCATGCAGATGGGAGGGAGGAGTTGCACCTGGGACCTGAATAGGGCTGTGCCTTCCCTCCACAATGCTGGCTCCGCCCCGTGTGGTGTGTCTGATCACTGAACCCCCACCTAACAATAGGGAAGAGGAGCCTGGTAAACCGAGTGCTCCAAAACCAATTGCATCTGGTTTCCCAAGCCCAATCCTGTAACACAAAGGAAATTGTCCTATAAATGTAGGGGCTGTGACCCCATGAAGTGTTACGCTTGTTCTGGGAGGAATCTCTGCCAGGAGGAACCGCCGCTGCGTGCTGGCCTGCCTCGCTGCACTTTGCTGGGGTCTCCTCAACACCAAGGACTCTCTTATTTCTGCCTTTTTGAGGACTTTTGTGGCCTAGCGCCTCGTGAGCGCTGTATTTGTGTTGCCTCAGGGAAGAGGAGCAGGCCCTGCTGCAGTACGAGGCTATGAGGGAATCCCGGCGTGTGGGATTCCCCCCTGAGCCCCTTATTGAAGCAGGAGCCCACCTTGCATTTGTGTGTGCTGCCGGCAGGTGCCCACCCCGCAATCATCTTTATTGAAAGAGTGGGTGCCAACCTCGCACTTCCGCTGTTTCCACGGATTAGTACTATTTAAAAAAACTACGCAGGAGCCCACGCCGCCGGGTCTGGCCCCCCACATGAGGCTGCCGCCAAGAACACAGAGGATCTACAAGAGTGGCCGTGCCAGTGCCCATCTTTTGGGATTTCACAACTGTCCAGCAAGTAGAGGGCAGCTGCCACGTTTAGGCCAGCATTCCTTTGGGGGTATCTCTGATTGAGGTAGCAGTGAGATGCACTCCTCTGCCCAGCGCAATTGCACACTGCGTATTCTGCTGCATTGGCAGCAGCCCTGATATTTGGAACATAGGGCATTAGAGCCCCTGAGAAGGCCAGTTGGCCAGGGGGACTAATAGGTTTGAAGGGCGCCAGGCCCTAAGGTGATTTATGAGTATGCGGTCTATCCTAATGTGTTTATGCCTAAGTAGATAGTGTAATGTGTGTATGCCCAAAGTGATGCAGACATAATATCCCTACCCTTAACCCCACTTCATTAGGTAGGACTGACAGTGGCAGTGTCGGTCGACCCCGCTTGCTCTTTGATGCCAGGTACATACTGCATACTCGCTTACCCTAATGCCCGGCTGGTTGTGTGAATTGTGAACAGCAACTGAGATTTTAAAACGGATTTTAGATCAATTGAAATTCGAATGTAATTATTTTTAAATGTATTATAATTGATAGCTAATTGTAATACACCTTCCTTTGTGCTGCACGCTCACCTACGGCGCTGCCAAAGGCTTCAGGACCCTCAAGAACTCAGTGCTCTGTGGTACAGCCTGCCCGCCCCGGTCCGACTCGGTATCCAATACCGTTGAGCGGAGGGCGGGACAGGTACGAGCCTGAGAGACTCACTTCCTGCTCTACAGTCGAGCGGTTAGCGCTCTAGCATTTTTGCAAGAGGGGCTATTAAGGCGGCGAGGAGGCGAGGCATTTTGCGGTAGGACTGACAGTGGCAGTGTCGGTCGACCCCGCTTGCTCTTTGATGCCAGGTACACACTGCATACTCGCTTACCCTAATGCCCGGCTGGTTGTGTGAATTGTGAACAGCAACTGAGATTTTAAAACGGATTTTAGATCAATTGAAATTCGAATGTAATTATTTTTAAATGTATTATAATTGATAGCTAATTGTAATACACCTTCCTTCGTGCTGCACGCTCACCTACGGCGCTGCCAAGAGCTTCAGGACCCTCAAGAACTCAGTGCTCTGTGGTACAGCCTGCCCGCCCCGGTCCGACTCGGTATCCAATACCGTTGAGCGGAGGGCGGGACAGGTACGAGCCTGAGAGACTCACTTCCTGCTCTACAGTCGAGCGGTTAGCGCTCTAGCATTTTTGCAAGAGGGGCTATTAAGGCGGCGAGGAGGCGAGGCATTTTGCGGTAGGACTGACAGTGGCAGTGTCGGTCGACCCCGCTTGCTCTTTGATGCCAGGTACACACTGCATACTCGCTTACCCTAATGCCCGGCTGGTTGTGTGAATTGTGAACAGCAACTGAGATTTTAAAACGGATTTTAGATCAATTGAAATTCGAATGTAATTATTTTTAAATGTATTATAATTGATAGCTAATTGTAATACACCTTCCTTTGTGCTGCACGCTCACCTACGGCGCTGCCAAGGGCTTCAGGACCCTCAAGAACTCAGTGCTCTGTGGTACAGCCTGCCCGCCCCGGTCCGACTCGGTATCCAATACCGTTGAGCGGAGGGCGGGACAGGTACGAGCCTGAGAGACTCACTTCCTGCTCTACAGTCGAGCGGTTAGCGCTCTAGCATTTTTGCAAGAGGGGCTATTAAGGCGGCGAGGAGGCGAGGCATTTTGCGGTAGGACTGACAGTGGCAGTGTCGGTCGACCCCGCTTGCTCTTTGATGCCAGGTACACACTGCATACTCGCTTACCCTAATGCCCGGCTGGTTGTGTGAATTGTGAACAGCAACTGAGATTTTAAAACGGATTTTAGATCAATTGAAATTCGAATGTAATTATTTTTAAATGTATTATAATTGATAGCTAATTGTAATACACCTTCCTTTGTGCTGCACGCTCACCTACGGCGCTGCCAAGGGCTTCAGGACCCTCAAGAACTCAGTGCTCTGTGGTACAGCCTGCCCGCCCCGGTCCGACTCGGTATCCAATACCGTTGAGCGGAGGGCGGGACAGGTACGAGCCTGAGAGACTCACTTCCTGCTCTACAGTCGAGCGGTTAGCGCTCTAGCATTTTTGCAAGAGGGGCTATTTAGCCACTCGTCGGGACAAGCGCGCAGCGGTTGCGCGCAGGGGGCGCCTCATACACGCCGAAGACCAGCCAAAGACCTGTCCGTCTGCGCCCGTCCGCGACAGGCCGGGGCGTAGGGGCTAGGGCCCTGGGGCATGGCCCACGCAACTGTTGGTACTCACCTTATTTCGTATTCTGCCAGGTCTCTGCGCCAGTGTCAACTTACACGCACCTGTGCTATACGACTATCTGGCGAGCAACTTGAAGGCTGCTTTTCTTGTCAACAATGTCGCTATCAATCAATGGTGCTAACTGGCAGCTCTCATGCCAATGCTCCCACATCCACTTCCCCCACAGAACTTAAGTGTTTTCTCCTTAATGTTCGGTCCCTTCCAAAACACCAACTCCAGATTTGGGATCTGATTTATTCTAAGCAACCTGATATATGTTTCTTCACGGAAACATGGATGAAACCCCATAATATCACTGCTATAACATTAGGGGTTCCAGTGGGTTATAAAATCATACACGTGGATAGGCCTATTAAAACTGGCGGAGGATTAGCTATCATTTTTAAAGACACTGTTAAGATAGCAATTATAGAACAAAGCTTTACCCCTCTTCTGGAAATCATGATATTTAAAATTAATCTGACTAGTAATGTCTCATGGAAGGGCGCACTAGTATATCGCCCACCGGGACAGAATCCAGACCTTGCTCTGTCTCTTCTAGAATTACTGGCCCCCCATGTTAGAGCTAAGGAGGATTTTCTTCTCCTTGGAGATTTTAATATACACGTGGACAATCCTGAAGATCACGAATCCATACAGTTAATAGCAGACCTGTCCAATCTCGGATTAGAGATAAAAAATAGGGGGGCAACTCATACAGCTGGTCATACCCTTGACTGTATTTTCTCCAACTGCACCAAAATAAGGTGCCTCCCTGCTACAGAAATCCTTTGGACCGATCACTTTTTGATTGAGTTCTATCTGGCAAGACCTATTAAACAACAATCTAGAACACCACCTCCTCCTATTTTCCGTCGCCAATGGTATAAAATATCAGCTGAAAATCTGCGCGAACACTGGCAACAACCCCAATTTACCGAAGGTGATTCAGCTGAAGAAGCACTAGAAAAGTATAACGATTCTCTTAAATCAGCTATTGACTCTCTTGCCCCGTTAAAACTTCATAGACAGTTCCCTCCCACCAAACAAGAAAAGTGGTATACTCTTGACCTCAGGAAGGAAAAACAGAAATGTAGGAGGCTAGAAAAAACTTGGAGGAAATCGAAAAATGAGCAAGAAAGGAAAATGTTTTTAGAGACCCAGGCAAAGTATTATAAAAATATAAAGCTTGCAAGAAAAAATAATTTATCCCTACAACTGGAAGAGGCGGGTAATTGCCCAAGGGAATTATTTAAAATCTTGCTAAGTTTTGTAAAACCATCAGCTAGCGAGAGCCCTGATGATGCCTCACAGACATTGTGTGAGGAGATCTCCATGTTCTTTGAGGACAAAATAAACCTGATTTATAATAAAATCTTGGCCTCACAAGGCACAGTAACGGGGACCCCCCCCCCCCATGTGTACCTCCTGCACTGACCAAAAACACCTTTCTTGCTATCCCACCAGTTAGTGACTCAGATCTTCCTCTTCTCATTAACCATATGAAAACTGGCTCCCCAAGTGATCACCTTCCTGCTAAAATGGTGGCCCCTCTAATTTCCATCTTGGGGCCTTCCATTCAGTCAGTTATGAACACCTCGCTGACGAAAGGACAAGTCCCGAGAGAATGGAAGATAGCGGTGGTAAACCCTATCAGGAAGAAGGCGGCCTCCCCTTGGACAGATCTGTCCAACCTTCGGCCCATCTTTCTCCTATGTAAAGCACACAAAAGAGCAGAACAGGTCTGGAAATAGTGTATAACCATACGTGTGACTCTGAAACAGTAGGATGTGTATGTAAGCAAAAGCATGGTGGAGTTAAAGTCACGTGGGAATTACTGTACAATCCATACCTCATCCGACCAAGTAGTGCCGGTGTGGAGAATGGATGTCAGAAATCTAGCCATGATGTTTACCATGAAGTGGACTAGATAATGTGCAGTGCTCAAGTGGTGGTGATAATTAAAATTGACTACACTGATTCTATGAGAGCATACATAGAGGAATCTGTGTGTCAAGAGTAAAAACACGCCGGTAGAGGGACTACCCACTGGCGCTATGTAGAACGGTCGACATGTTTCAGCCAACGGGGATTTGCCCCGGCTTTCTTCAGGACCTTGAGTATAAACTAGCTACTGCAACCATAACTACAGGTAATGTGTGAAAAAAATATTATAAAAATAATAATAAGTTTACTAATAGACAATTATATATCTACCAGGAACTTCAACGCTTTAGACGTCCACTGGCGTGGGAGAAGCTTATCTTCTTCCTATCAACAAATAAAAATTATTGTACAACAACACTAAATTACACAACCACAACCATCTGTATACAGAGAGACTGTGTAGAAAACACCCATGCATGAAAAATTTACATTCTGCATATAAAGAGAAGCATAATAGCTTAAACACCTAGAGGCATTTCCTCCAAGTGATACTCACCCAGCCTTGTGTGGGTGAAGGCCTCACCTCACCCGGCAACCGCTCGGGAGTATGAGGCCCCGCTCTGTGGTGTAGAAAAAGGGACACCGTTAGCACACTGCTCTATAGTGCCCCAGCCAATTGCTCTACCCATCTAACCCAACGAACGTGTGATAGGTGCCCAACTGACACACCAGAGTTCCCACACAACCTACCCTATGACACAATTAATGCGATATATCTCATTTCGCAAGACTTAGTCTAAACCTTTGAGGGTGTCTCTAGGCTGTCTGTTGACAAAACCTTATCTCCTCATTTGGTTATTTAAGCTGGAAGATTAGTCCAAAGACCAGTCACATAACATTAGTAGGAGTAACTGAAAAAAGGCCCGAAAGTGATCAATAGGGCTGCCCACCATTCAAGGCTCCTGCATTATCCCCTTACAGCATCCCACTCTTACAGAGAATAAGGACCAAACCACTGATCTTGTTAGATCAATGAAGACTCTAATCTGCAGGAGATCGCTGAAAAAAAGGGAGAGCCCAATGGGACGCTCACCTGTCCGTCGGTGCCTCCGTCCATAAGTAGAGCGGAAGTGGAGGTGGTTGAGGGGCCGCCCGTCACCCTTAAGTAACCGCCGAATGGTTGATAACAAGGCTTGAAGCCTACGCCCTAACTGTGAATGCAAGCGTGAGGAGAAAACACTAATCCCTCGCGCATGCGCAAATGATTTAAAAGCAAAGGCAATGTTTTTATTTAGCACACATTCGTTCGTTCGTTAGCAAGATTACCATGCCGGTCTCTTATATATCTATAGCGTTATCTGCCTCCTATCTGGGTATTTATTTTGTTTTTGGGTTGACGGCTGACCCTGAATTCTCGCGCAAGAATAAGCCGGGAGACACTGTTCCCTTAGGCATGCGCCTAGCGTGTAGCGCTAGACAAGGATGGAAATATTATGTAGACAGATGCTGCTAGCATATATCTCTCGATTGGAAAACCATCGGTGCACCATGTAACATTCGAACTCACTGGGAACAACCGCCAAGATAAAGGTGATGTATGCTATCACCGTATATAGGGTCCCAGTGAGTACATAGCATGGTGTATGATGGAAAGTGTATATTTACTATACTCTGGGTTTACAGTCTGTCAAGGGCATTGTGTCCGCATGAAGATGTTCACCGAAGGGACAGCACAAAAAAGCGCCATTGGCAATTTACAAAAAGGGGGGGGACAATGGTGGTTTGAAAAGCATGTTTAAACGAGCAGGAATCACTTAATAGCAGTGCAAAACTCTACCCCATAAGGATAGTTATATATACACAGTTAAGTATCCAATAGTGTCTTCGCATGTTGAATAAGGGAAGAAATTGTTGTTATAGTAAACTGCGTCATATGGGAAGGGCCGTGATAGTGACCAGGCGGACAGAAGGGTAACACACACAATTTGGTTGGGTGAGCTTAAGGATGCAAATAAGCGGTGTTCGCATCCGTTTCAAATAGACCCGCAACTGAAAAGTTGCTCTAACTACTAAATACAAAACATGTGTGGGGGGGTCAAGGGGAATATTTTACGACCTGACTGCTCGCTCCCCTATTGTCAATGTAAAGCACACAAAAGAGCAGAACAGGTCTGGAAATAGTGTATAACCATACATGTGACTCTGAAACAGTAGGATGTGTATGTAAGCAAAAGTTGTTGAGAGTTGTAGGTAACCCAAAGCTAGAATGATTCCCATCAGACCACCCTCATGGTGGAGTTAACGTCACGTGGGAATTACTGTACAATCCATACCTCATCCGACCAAGTAGTGCCGGTGTGGAGAATGGATGTCAGAAAACTAGCCATGATGTTTACCATGAAGTGGACTAGATAATGTGCAGTGCTCAATTGGTGGTGATAATTAAAATTGACTACACTGATTCTATGAGAGCATACATAGAGGAATCTGTGTGTCAAGAGTAAAAACACGCCGGTAGAGGGACTACCCACTGGCGCTATGTAGAACGGTCGACATGTTTCAGCCAACGGGGATTTGCCCCGGCTTTCTTCAGGACCTTGAGTATAAACTAGCTACTGCAACCATAACTACAGGTAATGTGTGAAAAAAATATTATAAAAATAATAATAAGTTTACTAATAGACAATTATATATCTACCAGGAACTTCAACGCTTTAGACGTCCACTGGCGTGGGAGAAGCTTATCTTCTTCCTATCAACAAATAAAAATTATTGTACAACAACACTAAATTACACAACCACAACCATCTGTATACAGAGAGACTGTGTAGAAAACACCCATGCATGAAAAATTTACATTCTGCATATAAAGAGAAGCATAATAGCTTAAACACCTAGAGGCATTTCCTCCAAGTGATACTCACCCAGCCTTGTGTGGGTGAAGGCCTCACCTCACCCGGCAACTGCTCGGGAGTATGAGGCCCCGCTCTGTGGTGTAGAAAAAGGGACACCGTTAGCACACTGCTCTATAGTGCCCCAGCCAATTGCTCTACCCATCTAACCCAACGAACGTGTGATAGGTGCCCAACTGACACACCAGAGTTCCCACACAACCTACCCTATGACACAATTAATGCGATATATCTCATTTCGCAAGACTTAGTCTAAACCTTTGAGGGTGTCTCTAGGCTGTCTGTTGACAAAACCTTAACTCCTCATTTGGTTATTTAAGCTGGAAGATTAGTCCAAAGACCAGTCACATAACATTAGTAGGAGTAACTGAAAAAAGGCCCGAAAGTGATCAATAGGGCTGCCCACCATTCAAGGCTCCTGCATTATCCCCTTACAGCATCCCACTCTTACAGAGAATAAGGACCAAACCACTGATCTTGTTAGATCAATGAAGACTCTAATCTGCAGGAGATCGCTGAAAAAAAGGGAGAGCCCAATGGGACGCTCACCTGTCCGTCGGTGCCTCCGTCCATAAGTAGAGCGGAAGTGGAGGTGGTTGAGGGGCCGCCCGTCACCCTTAAGTAACCGCCTACCCTACATCGGAAAGATGACGGAGAAGCACGTAAACATCCACCTATCGAATCATCTTGAAGCAGTAGAAGGCCTGGACCCTTCCCAATCTGGGTTCAGACCAAACCACAGCACCGAATCAGCCCTACTGGAAGTTACCAATAACATCAGGTTGACACTAGATAGTGGGGGCTCCATGATTCTGGTGCTGTTGGATTTGTCTGCTGCTTTCGATACGGTGTCCCATGAAGTGCTTCTCGGTCGTCTGAGGGGTGTAGGGATGGGAGGGACGGCCCTGTCTTGGGTAGAAAGCTTCCTTTCCTGTCGCTCCCAAGAAGTCAGGCTGGGCTCCCACAAATCCATCTCCAGGGAGCTCACCAGGGGTGTGCCACAGGGCTCATGTCTTAGCCCCACATTATTCAATGTGTATGTGGCCCCCCTGGCCGACTTAGTGAGGCCATATGGGTTTACCCCGATATCCTACGCTGATGACACCCAGCTGATGTTCCCCTTTAAAACTTTCTCACCTGCCCTGCAAAAATCCTTTGCTGAAGGCATGAGGGCTGTGTCATGTTGGATGGCTGAGAATTGCCTGCAATGCAATGTGGGCAAAACAGAGGTGTTATTGTTTGGGGAGGCAGCAACACTCTGGTCCGGGGAGTGGTGGCCCACAGAATTAGGACCAGTTCCGGTCCCAAAGCAGACTGTCAAAAACTTGGGGGTGTTATTCGATCAAGCCTTGACTTTCAAACATCATGTCGACCAAGTTGCGGGCACCTGTTTTAGAGCCATTGGACTTTTGAAAAGGGTGTTTCCTTACATACCCGATGGTCACAGGAAAACCCTAGTCCAGGCACTAGTGATTAGTAGATTGGACTACTGTAATGGCCTTCTTTTGTCAACCAATGAAGGCCAATTAAAAAAACTACAAGTAGTCCAAAATACGGCGGCGAGGCTAGTTCTCAATCTTCCATCTAGAACCCCCTCCCGCCCTTTACTAGCTAAACTTCACTGGCTGCCAGTGCGGCAACGCACGAAGTTCAAAATTCTGTGCACCATTCATAGGTCTCTGATAGGAAAGGGTCCTAAATATTTGACCAAAGCTTTTTTACCCTATGTGCCAGGCCGATCACTTCGATCGAGTAATCTGTACCTACTACAGGTCCCTAAAATAAAAAAATCCCGTCAGGGAGGCCGCGCTCTGGCATACACAGGACCCACCCTTTGGAATGCCCTTCCCCTTCAACTCAAACTCATCACCAACCACTTATCCTTTCGTAAAAACCTCAAAACCCACCTTTTTACCACCATCTAATCAGCTTGTGATTAATTTTTTCTGTTTATGACCAGCCCGGGGTAAAGCATTCTTGTTCCATCTTAAGCGCAGAGATATCCCTTCGGGGATCTATTCAGGCGCTATAGAAGCACATAAAATAAATAAATAATAAATAAATTAGCGAAGCTCGCGACCCGGGTAAAATCAGGCTCTCCGAACGACTGTTGCCCCCCTCGGTCCTACGGAACGTCTGTCACAATCTACCCGACTGCATTTTACCTCTGCTGAATGGTTCCCTCAGCACGGGTATCGTCCCCAGCACCTTCAAAGAGGCCATCTTAGTGCCTCTCCTGAAGAAACCTGGCGCTGACTGGGCAGAACTCTCCAACTACCGCCCCATTTCGCTCCTGCCATACTTCTCCAAACTAATGGAGGCCCACGTCACCCGGTGCCTCTCCAACTTTGTCGAGACCTCATGCTACCTGGAGCCTAACCAAGCCGGCTTCAGGCCAGCCCACTCCACCGAGGCCGTCATTCTAGCAGTCATCGACACGTTGAGGAGGAACGCTGACACAGGGATCCCCCAGGCCCTCGTACTCCTGGATCTATCGGCCGCGTTCGACACGGTTGACCACAACATCCTTCTTCACCGTGTCAAATAGGCTGGTATTCAGGGCTCTGCCCTCCAATGGATCCAGTCCTTTCTGACTGGCAGAACACAAGCCATCCGCTTGGGCCCCTACACAGCGCCCAAAACCCCCACGACCTGTGGAGTCCCTCAGCGCTCCTCCCTGTCACCCCTACTATTCAACCTTTAGCTTCGGCCCCTGATCCACTCGCTCCAAAACTGGGACATCACAGTGTATAACTACGCTGACGATCTGCAGATCATCTTTCCACTTAACTCCCCGAACGCTGTGGACAACTTCCATTCCGTCATGTTACACATCCAGGAGTGGATGAACTGCAATCAACTGAAATTAAACCCTGGAAAAACCAAGCTTCTTCTCCCTGGATCCAGCCCCTCTTACTGGGGCGCTCAGTTCTGGCCCATCAAACTAGGCCTCCCCCCGACCCCTGCGAAATCAGTAAAGAGTCTCGGTGTGACCATCGATGCCGAACTATCCCTCAGATCTCAAGTTGGCACCGTGATTTCATCTTGCACGTTCCAACTCCGAAAAATCCGCAAAGTCGGTCACTTACTACCACCAGCCGCTCTGATCCAGGTAATCATCTCTTTGGTACTATCCCGCCTGGACTTCTCCAATTCCCTCTATCACGGACTCCCTAAATCACTATTCCACCGCCTCCAGGTCGTGCAGAACCAAGCAGCCCGTCTTATCTACAATACCCCCAAATGGCAATCGGCCAAACCCCTGCTGCACAAGTTGCACTGGCTGCCTATAGAACAAAGGGCGGCCTTCAAGCTGGGCTGCCTCACGTTCAAATCCCTCCACTGCACCAACCCCGCTTTCCTGTCTTCACTCGTCAACCCATACCGCCCAACTCGCAATCTCCGCTCAGCTCATCTCAACACGCTCGCTGTGCCCAAAACCAGAACCAACAAATTCGGTGGCCGTCGGTTTGCCCTCCTGGCCCCGAAATTCTGGTATCCTCTTCCCCTGACCATCAAATCCAGTAGCTCCCTCCTTCACTTCAGGAAGCTGCTCAAAACCTTCCTCTTTCCCCCACCCTGCTAATCCCGCATCTTCCAGCCTCTGTCCCACACCTGTCCTACTGCCCCAGGAAACCCATGGTGTCAGCGCGCTTTACAAATACCACTTAACATAACATAACATAACATAATGTGTTTATTACAGGTGATAATGCTGAGATCATTATGGTACCAGTAGTTACTGGTTGTTTCATTACTTGTGTTTTTCTTACCTGTTCTGATGGTTATGACCAGGGCCTGATTGGCCTGGTCCTGTATATAATCCCCTGTGAATATTGCCTGGTGCCAGTTGGCACAGTGTATATTATGTGACTATGTTTTGAATGTGTTTATGACAACACAAAGGCTATTTTTTATATAACCGTGTTTGGAGTTCCTTTTGTGGTGTGCCTAGGGTGTTGCTGCTGTGTATTTGTGTGTTGCGCAAACGCTTCACAGATTGCCTCGGGATAAGCCTGACTGCTCGTGCCAAGCTACCAAGGGGGTGAGCAGGGGTTATCTTTGGCGTGTAACTCCCTTGCCCTGACTAGAGTAGTGGTCTCTGCCTGGCTTTGGCGCAAGCCTTATCCAACCAGAGATCCCATTTCTAACATTGGTGGTCAGCGGTGAGGATAGGACTTGCGTTTGGCAAGTACAACAGCGACAACTGGTTGCTCTACAACCCTGCATTTAGATAATCACGTGTTTGGGGATTATTGTTTCCAAGTTTTATTTTATGTTTTTCTCCTAAAAGGGTCATTTTTGAATTACGTACCCCTGTTGCAGCTCGTGCACCTAGGTCTCCTGTGTTGCTCGTGTCTCTGAGCATCCAGCCAAAATAGAGTCTGCCTTTAATTTCTATGGTCTGTTTAGATACAGTATGTGGGAGTTGGTGGGGTTCTGTGAGGAGAGAGACACAGCAGGGAGTGGGTCAGACACCCGTCAAAACTTCGGGAAAACCTGATCCAATGGCAGAAGGATGAATGAGATCGTGAGTGCAATCAGGAGATGAGGGCCCTGGCCGCAAGCCAAGAGGGTGGTGGGTCTGAGGGGGGGCCTGTGGAGTTTGAAGGGGAGGAATAAAATTACAGGACCGAGACGCTAGTAGATAGTGAGGACCCCATAGATAGGGAGTCTCTATCTGGGTCCAGTGTCGGGGGCAGTGCCCCATCCCTTTCCCTATCCCCAGAGTAGTGAGTAGATAGGAGGGAAGAAAGGGAGCATCAGCTGGCTGTGGAGAAGCTCAGGTTAGAGCATGCCAAGGAGATAGCACAGCTGAGGGTGGAGGAGGAAAAGCTAGTGACCGAAAGGGTCTTAGTGCAGGAGAAGATGGCAGAGGCTGAGAGGGCCTTCGCCAGGGAGAAATTAACTCTGGAGGGTAGATTATCCTCTGAGTGCAGTTGTGGTTTTCTGGATTCACCAGTGAGGGTGGGGTCCAGTGGTGGCAGCAATATGGAGTCCAGTGCAGGAAGTTCCATTCCCAGTTCCCAAAGTATGGTACCTTGTTCCCAAGAAGAGAAGTATAGGTTGCAGTTCAGGGACAGTAAGAAACTGTCTCACCAGTCTTGGGGGGAGTTTGCGGATGAATATTATGATGCACTGGTTCATTGGGTGACGTTTAACCCGGAGCATGATTTTGAGGGACTGATCAATATGATTATCAAAGAGCACATGCACAGTTGTTGTTTGCCGGGGTTGTGCCAACACCTGTTGGAGTGTGAGTCCTTTAATCCTTAGGATCTTGCACAGGAGGCTGACTTCTGGGTAAGGGCCCGAAGTTCTGCCAAAGCATTGGAGAGTGATTCCAAAAGTAGCGGCTTGGGTATCTTCCCGTCCTGTGTGGGGGAAGAGGTTCAGTGTAGCCCGGCTAGGTCCCAGTGTAATGGGAGGGGTGTAGGGGCTCACGTCCTGTCTCATTGGAGTAGGAGTGAGTGTGGGACTGTGTGTCCCCAGGTGCCTGAAACCCAGTCTCAGGGCCTGGAGGTTTCCTTAAGGGAACACCAGGTTGAAGGCCTAGGCTGTACTAGGAATCCATTTGAGGGGGATCTCCTAGTGTTAGGAGACCCTGGAGCATCTGTAAACGGAGCTACAGTGGTTCTGGTGTTTGGTAGTTTCGCTCCAGTTGGGAGGGTGCAGAAGTCCGGATTGAGGGGTGAGAAGGGGATGTGTTCCCCAGTGAAAGAACCAGTGGGTCAGGGGCCAGCCAGAAGGACTGAGTCACCATTGAATGGCAATGGTGCCACCACTTCTGTCCTGGGGGATCGTGTCAGGCAGACTTTCACACGGCACATGAGCCATGTGTTACCCTCATGGGGTTGAGGCTGTGTGCTCCCCCAGAAGTCCTGGCGTACCAGGCAAGTGTTCAACCGCAGGGGTTGGTCCCTGGGTTGGGAGGACAGATTCAGGATCTGCCTGACCTGGAGGGAGGGTGTAATGACCGGATTTCCTGACCAAGTTATCAGCTCACCTAAACACTACAAACCCAGTCATCACGTAACTTCATCCCTTTCCAGACCCTATTTACAACAGTACCTGGGTACTTACCTGGAAATGGGGAACTCGCAATATGCAAGCTTATACAACCAAAATACTACTAATAACTACGGAATTCCATGGCATATCCTATGATCTCACCTAATAGCCCCATGACGATCTGGCCTGGGCTAACCTACTCTCACTCATGTCGTAGAGCATATTTTTCCACCTGTAGTCCCACGACAATCCGGCCTGGACTACTCTACCCCCTTGCTCCTCGGGGAGCAGCTCCAATATATAACGCCCTATCCTGAACGATCTCTCTTTATAGTGTCCCCACTTGTAGTCCCACGACAATCCGGCCCGGACTACTCTACCCCCTCGCTCCTCGGGGAGCAGCTCCAATGTATAACGCGCTATCCTGAGCGATCTCTCTTTATAGTGTTCCCACTATCCTATTAATACCTCCTGCTCTCTCTCTCTCTCTTTGGGGATTTCCTAAATACCTAACACCTACTGGAAAGATACTCTATCTCATATGAATTATTATCCCTCATGTAATGGATAGGAGATCCGATCCTCTCACACAAGAACTGCCAGATTATTACATTCAAGAATTATTCCTGGATATGAAACCCACATTACTCTCCGTCATCAGTTACCTGTAGGAAGGGAATAGCCCATCCTTCCATACGACAGTACCTGGCTAAAAAGAAAGGTTAGCTCCACCACGGAAATAATACTCAAATATTTTTATTAAGAACTGGGGTCCTTTTATTAAACAATAAAAATAAACATTGCATTATAAAGTTATGTTAACACCTAGTAATCTAAGCATAGCCTGAAAAGTAAAGGAAAGAGTTAATATATTTGTGCACTATAATAGCAGTACAGACTTCACCTTATAATTACGTAGTCCGACTCTGGCTGTCGTCTGGGTCCCTCTCTCATCTGTGCCTCGGCTCATCTCAGACTCTGCTCTGCACCCACGGATACACGTCTGCACCGCTATGCTCCTTCACCTCCGTCACCCCTCCAAAGCACGGGAACCCTTCTCTGGTCTTCGTCTCTCTGTCTCTCAGCTATGCACCGATAAATCTGCACTGACTTTTTCCTCTCCCACGAACCGTCTTCACTTCCAAGCTTCAATCTAATGATACAGTTTCCACTATTCTGAGAACCATCCGTTCAACTAACTTCTTCACTCTGACTATTCCAATTCTGGTCACAAACTAACTCCAACTGCTCTAACAGATCAATTCATGACGTAGCTTCGGTCTCTCCAAAGGATCGTCTGCCTTCTCTCCAAAAGATCATCTGCCTGCCCAAGAATCGTCTGCGTGGTCTACCTTTCTGCATTTCGATAATATAGAGAGCTTTTCGCTCGTGGAAATTTCCAGACAGTAACCTGCCGCCCACCAGACTCTTGTACCAGGCCCCGGGCTCTCGACGCTCCCACAGTGGCCACCTGTTGTTGCGTCTTAAACCCGAGCTCCGTTTACATTCCTCCGATAAGGGCCAGCTCTGACCGGTTCCTCTCCAGCGAACAACAGCTCATAACTAAAACATTACTCTTGATCTACAAGCGCCTCGGGCAGCCGAGGCAGAAAGGAAAATGGAGTCTCTCTCGTTTGGGCCTTGTAGGCCCGAAAAAGATGAAAGAGACGCACAGCTCTGTCAAAGTACATAGGCAAGCCCTACCAATAGGTGATATAAGGTAATCTACCTCCTAATATAAGCCTTCAGACCCGAAAATGATGAAAAGGGCACGGAATTATGTCAAAATCGATAGGTAAACTTTAAGAATAGGCTAGGAATAGGGATCTATCCACTATACTAAGATGGTAGTAGACCACAGTCACCACCACTCAGAAAATAGAACTAATTATCCGGTCACTACATTCCACCCTTGACTGTCGTCTACTAACAACTTAAACTAAAGTCAAAATATAATTCAAGCAGAACGAACATCTGATGGAGAATAATAAGAGACATAACTAACAGATCTAGACATAGCATGTGGTCTAAAAATCTGGACAAAGGAAGGGACACATTGAATACAACAACAAATAGTAACTAAAATGCAAATAGTGATCAAGACACCCCCCAACACTTGTCGTAGGGAGTGTAAATCAGGCAACCAATTGAAAAGCCAATCAAACCACCCTTGATCTATATGTTGCCTAGCTTCTTCAGTTAATTCATGAAGCTTATCAATATGGGATTGAATGGATCTGGAATGGTCCGATAAATTAAAACAGCAAAGGCCCTCAAAGTCTGAACAGCCATAACCATGTTTGAGTAAGAGATAATCTATTGCAGCTCTATTCTGTAAAATGGCATTGCGCTCACCTTGAGCATCTAATAAAAGTTCAGATAATACAGCAGAAGTATGGTTAATAGACTTAACCATCCAGCAAGCAAGTTTTCCGATTGATTTAGCATTATATACAGACAATGCAGGAACACTTACAACAGAGATAGCCAAGCTAAGATATTCAGATGCAGAGAATAAATGTAATGAGGAGTCACAATTTGCTGTTAAAGATGGGGCATCACGTGTAGTTCGAAAAATTACAGTAGGATGTGAAGAAAACATTAATAAACTCAATCTAGTAATAGCACAAGGACCTCCAGTAATATTTGCAAGAATATAGGGCCAAGTTGTATTGCCACATGAAAATAACCATCCAGGGGGTAATAATACAATGCGATAATGACTAGCTGTAACTACAAGACGCCTACAAGTCATATTATTTGTAACAGAAGTACATGATGTATGTGTTCTAGTAAAGCACAGAGTCCTTTCATGGACAGAAAATGAAGTAGCATTATTGAGTCGTAATTGAACACACTTGCCTATGATCCTAGGATCACATGTCATGAAGAAGCAAAGATCACCTTCAGTGATATTGTAAGTTGTGATTTGAGAATTTAAAGGGGGCCGTGAAACAATCAGAACCGTACATAAAGCACAGTAATCATAGGCCGCAAAGTCACTGAAAATTACGTTGGGATGAGCATCAGTTAAATTGAAAATATGGGTAAGTGTTTCCATAGAAGCTGGGACAGCAACCAAACAGGTCGCTAGAATTTCAGTCACTAAATGCATAGGGGTTAGACAAAAATGGTTTGAATCAGTGAGTTTGTTCGCCAATACGATCCAAAAGTTCGATGAGGAATCCCACGATGCAGAAGAACGGCGTCTTCGGTCCAAGGAATTACTCCAGTCCTGGGGTCCCTCCCGTCTCCCAACGCACCAAACCAAAAGGAGTCCAGCGACGACACCTCCGGCAACAGCAATCCATGCGATGGTCGAGGAGAACGGAATCAAATACAGGTATTATTCATTCTGGCAAATAACATTTGGTAGCTGGAACTACATCCCAGCTATCTTGCCCTGGCCTCATCACTAGGACAGTATTGTCCTGACCTGTTGCAATAATTTCGGCCTGTTCAGGGGGATTTTTAGGCGACTGAACCCACACTCTCGCTCCGGGATTATCAGTGGAGCCAAAACCCTTTTTTCCACGAACAGTTAATAGAGTTGGGGCAGTACCTTTTTGAATCTCACCACTGAAGACAGGCATAATTATCAATTGATCAACTCGGTCTGTTTTGTGCATCAATAAATCAGAGTCACCACTGTTTAACAGGATCACTTTAATCTCTCCTTGGTAATCACTGTCAATGACACCTCCGAGCACCTGGACACCTTTTAAAGCTAAACCAGATCTCGGGGCAATTAATCCAAAACTTCCAACAGGTATTTGAACACCAATTCCGGTTTCCACAATAGTAATGTCTCCTTTCTTTAAAGCGGTGGTGTTCATAGAATGCAGGTCTAAGCCTGCAGAACCTGGGGTTGCTCTGCATGGAGCTAGAGCTCCAGGGGAAATCTCCCAATACATCACTGTACTCTCAATAGTATTTGGTTTAACATCAATAACTTGAGGAAATAAACGCATTAATGGGGAATCAGAATTCAAATAAGGGCGGTTATTCAGAATCAATAATGCATCAAACAAAGGATCTCTCCAGTTCTTAAAAGTTCCATCTGATAGCTTACGCAATTGGTCTTTTAATAAGCCATTCATTCTCTCCACAAGGCCTGCGCCTGCGGGTAATATGGTATATGGAACACCCATTCAATATTGTTTTCCACACAGAAATCCTGCACAAGTTTACCTTTAAAGTGAGATGCGTTGTCAGACTGTATATGAAGTGGAACCATATTACAACATGATTAACTCCCAACGTTTTAATAGTGTTTAATTGGGTAGCTCTTTTACAGGGAAATGCTACTAAAAGACCACTAAAAGTATCTACAACTGTGCACACATACTGACAGTTTTTACTCATGGGAAGAGGACCTATATAATCTATTTGCCAAATTTGTACAGGGGATTTCCTCGATGTAATTGACCTTTTACAATTTGGGGCACTTCTTGCTGAGTGCTGACATATGGGACAATGAAGTATGGTACTTTAATCAAATTGAGAGGAATATAAATTCCTCTGTCAGCAGCCCACCTGCTAGTGATTCTTTCTCCAAAATGTCCTGACTTCTGGTGGGCCCATTTCGCCAATCCCGCCAAATCAAAATCTTGTTTGTCCACCATTGCCTCAGAAATTTTAGATTTCTCATCTGCAATTTGGTGAAAAAGTTTGTCAAGGGAGTCTATGTGTGTATGAGCATCAACATGAAAAACTGTCACATTACTCTGAGGAAGTAGCTCCCAAATCTCTTGCCACAAGTGCTTACCCCAAAGCTCTTTCGAATGAAGTTTCCAGTCATGGGAATGCCACGTTGGTAACCAAACCGCTAAACCATTAGCAGTGGACAAAGAATCAGTAAAAATGTGACATGTTCCAGGCAATTCTTGTTTTAAAACTTGATAGCATATAGCTGAGCGAATTGACTACTTTTCCCTTCACCTGTGGTACTTAGCAGTTTTTGTGTGACCGGATTGTAGGATACTGCCTTCCAATGCCTCTTCTCTCCTATGCACCTCGCTGAACCATCCGTAAACCATACATGTTTTCTGTCCTCCACGGACAAATCATCAAACGGCTTACCCCACTTAACAGGGGATTCCTGTACCATAGGTACGGAGTAATCACTTTCTGCTTCTGATGGCGCCAGTGCCACTTGCTCATGTAACATCGCAACACCCTTCGGTCCTACACGTGCTCTGTCTTGTATATACCATTTCCATTTAATCACACTCGCTTCTTGAGCATGTCCAATTCTGTGAGTTTTTGGTGAACTCAAAACCCATTGCATAATAGGAATTTCAGGTCTCAAAATCACAATTTGTCCTAAAGTCAACTGCTAGGTATCCACCAGAGCCCAATAGCATGCAAGTAACTGTTTTTCAAATGGGGTATAACACTCACCAGCATCGGGTAACTTTTTAGTCCAGAAACCTAACGGTACTTTTGTCTTACCTTGTTTTTGCCACAAACTCCAATTCGCATAAGGGCCTTGCACAGACACATTCAAATCCACATCACCATCACGCACTGGCCACAAATCCAAAGCATGCTGAATTGCTTCTTTTGCCAAATCAAACGCATCTTGCTGCGGTTTATTCCATTCAAACACATTCTTTTTACGGGTAACTTTGTACAAAGGGGCTAATATCTGACTCAAATGTGGGATGTGCTGACGCCAAAAGCCAAATAAACCAATAAACCTCTGTGCTTCCTTTCTATTTTTCGGGACTGCAAATTCTGCAATTTTCTGTTTTACCTGCGGAATTACTTCTCGATTTCCTTCATGCCAATTAATACCTAGAAATTTTACATTTTGTGCTGGGCCTTGTAATTTGTCTGGATTAATCTCCCAACCTCTATTTTGTAAATGGGTTACGATTTGGTCTAATTGGGTCTGAACCATCTCCTGTGTTTCCCCTTGAATTAAAATGTCATCAATGTAATGACACACCTGTATTTGTGGATTCACTAGAACCTCAGTTAAATGTTCTGCCACCAGCCGAAGACAGATCGTAGGACTATGCACATAGCCCTGGGGAAGACATCTGAACGTCATTTGACGTCCATTCCATGTAAAACTGAATTGTTCCTGGCACTCAGGGGCAATCGGAATGAAAAAGAAAGCATTAGCAATGTTGATAGAGGCATACCAAGTTCCTGAATGTTTATGAATTCTCTCAATCAAAGTGATAATGTCAGGCACTGCAACAGTCAAAGGAAGTGTATGTTTATTCAATTCATGATAATCAACTGTCATGCGCCAAGAATTATCACTCTTGCGCACCGGCCATACGGGATTATTCCAGGCAGAAGTAACTGGGGTTATAACTCCTGCATCCACTAAATCCTGAATTGTGGCACTAATCTCTTCATGCCCGCCTGGAATGCGATACTGTTTCTGAGAAATTGCTTTTGTAGCTTGAGGAATTTTCACAGGGGGAATTCTCAAACGTCCAACTCTCACGGACTTTGATGATATGTAGTTCCTGTCTCCCAAACGATAACATCCGTCATCTAAATATAATGTCATACCTTTTAAAATGTCAATTCCAATTATGTATTCACAAAGGGGTACTACCAATACAGAATATTCTTTTCGGGGAATTCTACCTATTTTCATTTGAACATCAGTTTGTACTGCGGGAGTTTCTTTACCACCTAGGCCAGTAATTGTGAAAAATTGTCCTTTAAATCTCTTCGGGTTTCCATAGATTAGAGTGGCCTCCGCTCCTGTATCTACTAAGGCTCGGGTCCTTTGTATGTTACGGTGTCTCCAAAAAATTTCAATATCTACATAGGGTCTATGATCTCTGTGAGCCCAATTGCGTACCGGAGCTTGGCCTATTTCCTAGTCATTTTTATTTCGTTCTAACGCCCAAGACAAATCAGGGTAAAGACTCTCATATTTATTAGGTAATGTCACCTCTTGTTCATACTTGTTTCCCTCATGAAATGGATTCTTGTCATCCATAAGATATTGTGAATTTTGCTCAGAAAACCTGTGTCGTCTGTCTTACGTTCTGAATTCAGGAGAATCATCCCTCTCCACTCTGTGTCTATATTCAAAACGCTCATCTCTCCCCCTTTCTCTTTCCCCCTCTCTCTCTCTCACACGGTCACGACAGGGAAACACATCCCTCTCACATCGACCTCTGTCATTCCTGTCACATCTGCTCCTGCATCCGTCATCATCACTATCACTAGAATTATAACGAGCACGATCTTGTTTACTCACTCGCCTAGCACCTTCCTTTCTGTCCAAACCACGTTTGCGAAACAAGGACCACAATTTATTATTCGGCTCACCATCAATATCCTCCTTCTTCACACCATCAGCCAATAAGGCGAGATACATGTCACGTCTAGTAAATTGATAACGACCAGTTTGACCCTCAGGTCTAGATTGTCTGTCCGGTTTAAGCCATTCGCCCAATTCGCCAAGCTGACGCACATCTTCAAGCACATCGGACAAAGGAGCACCAGTCTGATTAATCAATAATGTCATCATAACTTGCTTTTAAGCAACAGGGGCAGAACGAATAATCCTATTCCGCACCGAAGAAGTCAACAAACCATCCATCAACCTGTCAGACGTATTCAGGAAAATCGCGATCTTCATCACTTCCTCTTTCAGTCTCTGTGAGGCATCTCTCAAAGTATACCACGGCTTGTCATTCAAAGGCCAATCAGATTCAGTAGGGTACTTATGATTACAAGAAACCACCGCAATGGAGCGCACACCGCTAGCCCCTCCTCCGGATCGCCCCTCGGGACTCTGGTACTTGTAGTTCAATAGTGGATCACCCAGGTGGGTGCAAGTCGGTACTTGTTGGACTGATGAATCTCTAGACCCGATACATGTCCCGGGTTTTTAGGTATCGCCCGAGACATGGCTCGGGTTTCGGGATAACTTCCCTCATCAGTAGAGAAATGGTTAGGGGTGGAGGAGAAGGCCGCCAAACAACCGTCAATGGCCTCGATGCCCGAACAGGCACGCAGGGCAGCATCCAGGAGCCCGTCAGCTCAAAGCTCAAGGGAGCCAATTAATAGAAACCACCGCAATGGAGCGCACACCGCTAGCCCCTCCTCCGGATCGCCCCTCGGGACTCTGGTACTTGTAGTTCAATAGTGGATCACCCAGGTGGGTGCAAGTCGGTACTTGTTGGACTGATGAATCTCTAGACCCGATACATGTCCCGGGTTTTTAGGTATCGCCCGAGACATGGCTCGGGTTTCGGGATAACTTCCCTCATCAGTAGAGAAATGGTTAGGGGTGGAGGAGAAGGCCGCCAAACAACCGTCAATGGCCTCGATGCCCGAACAGGCACGCAGGGCAGCATCCAGGAGCCCGTCAGCTCAAAGCTCAAGGGAGCCAATTAATAGAAACCACCGCAATGGAGCGCACACCGCTAGCCCCTCCTCCGGATCGCCCCTCGGGACTCTGGTACTTGTAGTTCAATAGTGGATCACCCAGGTGGGTGCAAGTCGGTACTTGTTGGACTGATGAATCTATAGACCCGATACATGTCCCGGGTTTTTAGGTATCGCCCGAGACATGGCTCGGGTTTCGGGATAACTTCCCTCATCAGTAGAGAAATGGTTAGGGGTGGAGGAGAAGGCCGCCAAACAACCGTCAATGGCCTCGATGCCCGAACAGGCAGGCAGTGCAGCATCCAGGAGCCCGTCAGCTCAAAGCTCAAGGGAGCCAATTAATAGAAACCACCGCAATGGAGCGCACACCGCTAGCCCCTCCTCCGGATCGCCCCTCGGGACTCTGGTACTTGTAGTTCAATAGTGGATCACCCAGGTGGGTGCAAGTCGGTACTTGTTGGACTGATGAATCTCTAGACCCGATACATGTCCCGGGTTTTTAGGTATCGCCCGAGACATGGCTCGGGTTTCGGGATAACTTCCCTCATCAGTAGAGAAATGGTTAGGGGTGGAGGAGAAGGCCGCCAAACAACCGTCAATGGCCTCGATGCCCGAACAGGCACGCAGGGCAGCATCCAGGAGCCCGTCAGCTCAAAGCTCAAGGGAGCCAATTAATAGAAACCACCGCAATGGAGCGCACACCGCTAGCCCCTCCTCCGGATCGCCCCTCGGGACTCTGGTACTTGTAGTTCAATAGTGGATCACCCAGGTGGGTGCAAGTCGGTACTTGTTGGACTGATGAATCTCTAGACCCGATACATGTCCCGGGTTTTTAGGTATCGCCCGAGACATGGCTCGGGTTTCGGGATAACTTCCCTCATCAGTAGAGAAATGGTTAGGGGTGGAGGAGAAGGCTGCCAAACAACCGTCAATGGCCTCGATGCCCGAACAGGCACGCAGGGCAGCATCCAGGAGCCCGTCAGCTCAAAGCTCAAGGGAGCCAATTAATAGAAACCACCGCAATGGAGCGCACACCGCTAGCCCCTCCTCCGGATCGCCCCTCGGGACTCTGGTACTTGTAGTTCAATAGTGGATCACCCAGGTGGGTGCAAGTCGGTACTTGTTGGACTGATGAATCTCTAGACCCGATACATGTCCCGGGTTTTTAGGTATCGCCCGAGACATGGCTCGGGTTTCGGGATAACTTCCCTCATCAGTAGAGAAATGGTTAGGGGTGGAGGAGAAGGCCGCCAAACAACCGTCAATGGCCTCGATGCCCGAACAGGCACGCAGGGCAGCATCCAGGAGCCCGTCAGCTCAAAGCTCAAGGGAGCCATTTAATAGAAACCACCGCAATGGAGCGCACACCGCTAGCCCCTCCTCCGGATCGCCCCTCGGGACTCTGGTACTTGTAGTTCAATAGTGGATCACCCAGGTGGGTGCAAGTCGGTACTTGTTGGACTGATGAATCTCTAGATCCGATACATGTCCCGGGTTTTTAGGTATCGCCCGAGACATGGCTCGGGGTTCGGGATAACTTCCCTCATCAGTAGAGAAATGGTTAGGGGTGGAGGAGAAGGCCGCCAAACAACCGTCAATGGCCTCGATGCCCGAACAGGCACGCAGGGCAGCATCCAGGAGCCCGTCAGCTCAAAGCTCAAGGGAGCCAATTAATAGAAACCACCGCAATGGAGCGCACACCGCTAGCCCCTCCTCCGGATCGCCCCTCGGGACTCTGGTACTTGTAGTTCAATAGTGGATCACCCAGGTGGGTGCAAGTCGGTACTTGTTGGACTGATGAATCTCTAGACCCGATACATGTCCCGGGTTTTTAGGTATCGCCCGAGACATGGCTCGGGTTTCGGGATAACTTCCCTCATCAGTAGAGAAATGGTTAGGGGTGGAGGAGAAGGCCGCCAAACAACCGTCAATGGCCTCGATGCCCGAACAGGCACGCAGGGCAGCATCCAGGAGCCCGTCAGCTCAAAGCTCAAGGGAGCCAATTAATAGAAACCACCGCAATGGAGCGCACACCGCTAGCCCCTCCTCCGGATCGCCCCTCGGGACTCTGGTACTTGTAGTTCAATAGTGGATCACCCAGGTGGGTGCAAGTCGGTACTTGTTGGACTGATGAATCTCTAGACCCGATACATGTCCCGGGTTTTTAGGTATCGCCCGAGACATGGCTCGGGTTTCGGGATAACTTCCCTCATCAGTAGAGAAATGGTTAGGGGTGGAGGAGAAGGCCGCCAAACAACCGTCAATGGCCTCGATGCCCGAACAGGCACGCAGGGCAGCATCCAGGAGCCCGTCAGCTCAAAGCTCAAGGGAGCCAATTAATAGAAACCACCGCAATGGAGCGCACACCGCTAGCCCCTCCTCCGGATCGCCCCTCGGGACTCTGGTACTTGTAGTTCAATAGTGGATCACCCAGGTGGGTGCAAGTCGGTACTTGTTGGACTGATGAATCTCTAGACCCGATACATGTCCCGGGTTTTTAGGTATCGCCCGAGACATGGCTCGGGTTTCGGGATAACTTCCCTCATCAGTAGAGAAATGGTTAGGGGTGGAGGAGAAGGCCGCCAAACAACCGTCAATGGCCTCGATGCCCGAACAGGCACGCAGGGCAGCATCCAGGAGCCCGTCAGCTCAAAGCTCAAGGGAGCCAATTAATAGAAACCACCGCAATGGAGCGCACACCGCTAGCCCCTCCTCCGGATCGCCCCTCGGGACTCTGGTACTTGTAGTTCAATAGTGGATCACCCAGGTGGGTGCAAGTCGGTACTTGTTGGACTGATGAATCTCTAGACCCGATACATGTCCCGGGTTTTTAGGTATCGCCCGAGACATGGCTCGGGTTTCGGGATAACTTCCCTCATCAGTAGAGAAATGGTTAGGGGTGGAGGAGAAGGCCGCCAAACAACCGTCAATGGCCTCGATGCCCGAACAGGCACGCAGGGCAGCATCCAGGAGCCCGTCAGCTCAAAGCTCAAGGGAGCCATTTAATAGAAACCACCGCAATGGAGCGCACACCGCTAGCCCCTCCTCCGGATCGCCCCTCGGGACTCTGGTACTTGTAGTTCAATAGTGGATCACCCAGGTGGGTGCAAGTCGGTACTTGTTGGACTGATGAATCTCTAGACCCGATACATGTCCCGGGTTTTTAGGTATCGCCCGAGACATGGCTCGGGGTTCGGGATAACTTCCCTCATCAGTAGAGAAATGGTTAGGGGTGGAGGAGAAGGCCGCCAAACAACCGTCAATGGCCTCGATGCCCGAACAGGCACGCAGGGCAGCATCCAGGAGCCCGTCAGCTCAAAGCTCAAGGGAGCCAATTAATAGAAACCACCGCAATGGAGCGCACACCGCTAGCCCCTCCTCCGGATCGCCCCTCGGGACTCTGGTACTTGTAGTTCAATAGTGGATCACCCAGGTGGGTGCAAGTCGGTACTTGTTGGACTGATGAATCTCTAGACCCGATACATGTCCCGGGTTTTTAGGTATCGCCCGAGACATGGCTCGGGTTTCGGGATAACTTCCCTCATCAGTAGAGAAATGGTTAGGGGTGGAGGAGAAGGCCGCCAAACAACCGTCAATGGCCTCGATGCCCGAACAGGCACGCAGGGCAGCATCCAGGAGCCCGTCAGCTCAAAGCTCAAGGGAGCCAATTAATAGAAACCACCGCAATGGAGCGCACACCGCTAGCCCCTCCTCCGGATCGCCCCTCGGGACTCTGGTACTTGTAGTTCAATAGTGGATCACCCAGGTGGGTGCAAGTCGGTACTTGTTGGACTGATGAATCTCTAGACCCGATACATGTCCCGGGTTTTTAGGTATCGCCCGAGACATGGCTCGGGTTTCGGGATAACTTCCCTCATCAGTAGAGAAATGGTTAGGGGTGGAGGAGAAGGCCGCCAAACAACCGTCAATGGCCTCGATGCCCGAACAGGCACGCAGGGCAGCATCCAGGAGCCCGTCAGCTCAAAGCTCAAGGGAGCCAATTAATAGAAACCACCGCAATGGAGCGCACACCGCTAGCCCCTCCTCCGGATCGCCCCTCGGGACTCTGGTACTTGTAGTTCAATAGTGGATCACCCAGGTGGGTGCAAGTCGGTACTTGTTGGACTGATGAAGCTCTAGACCCGATACATGTCCCGGGTTTTTAGGTATCGCCCGAGACATGGCTCGGGTTTCGGGATAACTTCCCTCATCAGTAGAGAAATGGTTAGGGGTGGAGGAGAAGGCCGCCAAACAACCGTCAATGGCCTCGATGCCCGAACAGGCACGCAGGGCAGCATCCAGGAGCCCGTCAGCTCAAAGCTCAAGGGAGCCAATTAATAGAAACCACCGCAATGGAGCGCACACCGCTAGCCCCTCCTCCGGATCGCCCCTCGGGACTCTGGTACTTGTAGTTCAATAGTGGATCACCCAGGTGGGTGCAAGTCGGTACTTGTTGGACTGATGAATCTCTAGACCCGATACATGTCCCGGGTTTTTAGGTATCGCCCGAGACATGGCTCGGGTTTCGGGATAACTTCCCTCATCAGTAGAGAAATGGTTAGGGGTGGAGGAGAAGGCCGCAAAACAACCGTCAATGGCCTCGATGCCCGAACCGGCACGCAGGGCAGCATCCAGGAGCCCGTCAGCTCAAAGCTCAAGGGAGCCAATTAATAGAAACCACCGCAATGGAGCGCACACCGCTAGCCCCTCCTCCGGATCGCCCCTCGGGACTCTGGTACTTGTAGTTCAATAGTGGATCACCCAGGTGGGTGCAAGTCGGTACTTGTTGGACTGATGAATCTCTAGACCCGATACATGTCCCGGGCATCGAGGCCATCCGGAGGCGATCCGGAGGAGGGGCTAGCGGTGTGCGCTCCATTGCGGTGGTTTTTACTAATTGGCTCCCTTGAGCTTTGAGCCGACGGGCTCCTGGATGCTGCCCTGCGTGCCGGTTCGGGCATCGAGGCCATTGACTGTTGTTTGGCGGCCTTCTCCTCCACCCCTAAAACATTTTCTCTACTGATGAGGGAAGTTATCCCGAAACCCGAGCCATGTCTCGGGCGATACCCAAAAACCCGGGACATGTATCGGGTCTAGAGATTCATCAGTCCAACAAGTACCGACTTGCACCCACCTGGGTGATCCACTACTGAACTACAAGTACCAGAATCCCGAGGGGCGATCCGGAGGAGGGGCTAGCGGTGTGCGCTCCATTGCGGTGGTTTTTACTAATTGGCTCCCTTGAGCTTTGAGCCGACGGGCTCCTGGATGCTGCCCTGCGTGCCGGTTCGGGCATCGAGGCCATTGACTGTTGTTTGGCGGCCTTCTCCTCCACCCCTAAACCATTTTCTCTACTGATGAGGGAAGTTATCCCGAAACCCGAGCCATGTCTCGGGCGATACCCAAAAACCCGGGACATGTATCGGGTCTAGAGATTCATCAGTCCAACAAGTACCGACTTTCACCCACCTGGGTGATCCACTACTGAACTACAAGTACCAGAATCCCGAGGGGCGATCCGGAGGAGGGGCTAGCGGTGTGCGCTCCATTGCGGTGGTTTTTACTAATTGGCTCCCTTGAGCTTTGAGCCGACGGGCTCCTGGATGCTGCCCTGCGTGCCGGTTCGGGCATCGAGGCCATTGACTGTTGTTTGGCGGCCTTCTCCTCCACCCCTAAACCATTTTCTCTACTGATGAGGGAAGTTATCCCGAAACCCGAGCCATGTCTCGGGCGATACCCAAAAACCCGGGACATGTATCGGGTCTAGAGATTCATCAGTCCAACAAGTACCGACTTGCACCCACCTGGGTGATCCACTACTGAACTACAAGTACCAGAATCCCGAGGGGCGATCCGGAGGAGGGGCTAGCGGTGTGCGCTCCATTGCGGTGGTTTTTACTAATTGGCTCCCTTGAGCTTTGAGCCGACGGGCTCCTGGATGCTGCCCTGCGTGCCGGTTCGGGCATCGAGGCCATTGACTGTTGTTTGGCGGCCTTCTCCTCCACCCCTAAACCATTTTCTCTACTGATGAGGGAAGTTATCCCGAAACCCGAGCCATGTCTCGGGCGATACCCAAAAACCCAGGACATGTATCGGGTCTAGAGATTCATTAGTCCAACAAGTACCGACTTGCACCCACCTGGGTGATCCACTACTGAACTACAAGTACCAGAATCCCGAGGGGCGATCCGGAGGAGGGGCTAGCGGTGTGCGCTCCATTGCGGTGGTTTTTACTAATTGGCTCCCTTGAGCTTTGAGCCGACGGGCTCCTGGATGCTGCCCTGCGTGCCGGTTCGGGCATCGAGGCCATTGACTGTTGTTTGGCGGCCTTCTCCTCCACCCCTAAACCATTTTCTCTACTGATGAGGGAAGTTATCCCGAAACCCGAGCCATGTCTCGGGCGATACCCAAAAACCCGGGACATGTATTGGGTCTAGAGATTCATCAGTCCAACAAGTACCGACTTGCACCCACCTGGGTGATCCACTACTGAACTACAAGTACCAGAATCCCGAGGGGCGATCCGGAGGAGGGGCTAGCGGTGTGCGCTCCATTGCGGTGGTTTTTACTAATTGGCTCCCTTGAGCTTTGAGCCGACGGGCTCCTGGATGCTGCCCTGCGTGCCGGTTCGGGCATCGAGGCCATTGACTGTTGTTTGGCGGCCTTCTCCTCCACCCCTAAACCATTTTCTCTACTGATGAGGGAAGTTATCCCGAAACCCGAGCCATGTCTCGGGCGATACCCAAAAACCCGGGACATGTATCGGGTCTAGAGATTCATCAGTCCAACAAGTACCGACTTGCACCCACCTGGGTGATCCACTACTGAACTACAAGTACCAGAATCCCGAGGGGCGATCCGGAGGAGGGGCTAGCGGTGTGCGCTCCATTGCGGTGGTTTTTACTTATGATTACAACCCTCCGTCGCCAATTGAAGCAAACTAACCTGACCATTATTAGCACAGTTCCGAAAATGATCTTGTACAGTAGAATCGGAACTCAAAGAACAAAATTTCAGCAAATCTCCCATATCCAACATGATGCCAGCAGCACCCTGTTCAAAAAGACGCACCATCCATGTAAGCAAGGCCTCGCCAGGCCTTTGTCAAAATCGTTTCAAAATGTCACTAACTTCTTGTTGCGTAAAATCTTCCAAACTATCCAAAGGAATCCCATTGGGATTACCAGGAGCCTGCTGCAATTTTCTTCGAAAGACCGGATGCGCAGAAACCTCTGCACGATCAGTACAGTCATAGGGAACGTCAGATTTACAGCGATCGTCAGATTTACAGCGATCGTCAGATTTACAAGAAGCACTTGATCTACAGTCACGTCCAGTATGAGAAGAGTCACGATTTACATTCTCCTCAGCCGAGGAGCCAGATTCAATTGAGTCCCAGATGTCACCATCCCACTCGTCTGGGTTCCAATCGAGCCCTGCTTTTGCCACAACCAAACGCACTTTCCTTTTACTGACTCGACCACGTCGATTCTTGTATTTGTATTTAGCAATCCGAACTGCAGCTCTTTCCGCAATAGTCTGATATGTATCCAATTTGTCGGCAAGCAACTTATTTTGACATCTCAAAACAGTATAAGCATTCTGCACTTCAACAAACTGGTCTTCAGATTCCTTGCATTGACGCTGCAAAGCCACAAGTTTTTCATGTACAAGCCTGTACGCATACAACAAAATCCAACCTCTACGTCCTAATATAGGAAGTTCTTCACCCTTCACAATCGGCACTTTCTGTAAACAAGCAATCACATGAGCTGGATCTGCCGATTCCAAACAAGAAATCCAATTTTCACTCAAACCTGGACAATTAGCCCATTCATGAGCTAGCGCCTCATAAGGCGTAGATTCCCAACAAGGAATCTCAATAGGCAATTGAAAAGTAGATCTCGACCTTCTCAAAAACATCGTTACAAAAGTAGAAAATATATACACATATAAACAAAAAATATACAAAAAGAGCTTCCGCACACGCCGAGCGCAAACAAACAAGATAACAAGAAAACGCGCTACAAGGCTTTCGAAAGCTGTTCGTGACGCCAAATGTAATGACCGGATTTCCTGACCAAGTTATCAGCTCACCTAAACCTCACAAACCCAGTCATCACGTAACTTCATCCCTTCCCAGACCCTATTTACAACAGTACATGGGTACTTACCTGGGAATGGGGAACTCGCAATATTCAAGCTTATACAACCAAAATACCACTAATAACTACGTAATTCCATGGCATATCCTATGATCTCACCTAATAGCCCCACGACGATCTGGCCCGGGCTAACCTACTCTCACTCATGTCGGAGAGCAGCTTTTTCCACCTGTAGTCCCAAGACAATCCGGCCTGGACTACTCTACCCCCTCGCTCCTCGGGGAGCAGCTCCAATATATAACGCCCTATCCTGAGCGATCTCTCTTTATAGTGTCCCCACTTGTAGTCCCACGACAATCCGGCCCGGACTACTCGACCCCCTCGCTCCTCGGGGAGCAGCTCCAATGTATAACGCCCTATCCTGAGCGATCGCTCTTTATAGTGTTCCCACTATCCTATTAATACCTCCTGCTCTCTCTCTCTCTCTTTGGGGATTTCCTAAATACCTAACACCTACTGGAAAGTTACTCTATCTCATATGAATTATTATCCCTCATGTAATGGATAGGAGATCCGATCCTCTCACACAAGAACTGCCAGATTATTACATTCAAGATTTATTCCTCGATATGAAACCCACATTACTCTCCGTCATCACTTACCTGTAGGAAGGGAATAGCCCATCCTTCCATACGACAGTACCTGGCTAAAAAGAAAGGTTAGCTCCACCACGGAAATAATACTCAAATATATTTATTAGGAACTGGGGTCCCTTTATTAAACAATAAAAATAAACATTGCATTATAAAGTCATATTAGCACCTAGCAATCTAAGCATAGCCTGAAAAGTAAAGGAAAGAGTTAATATATTTGTGCACTATAATAGCAGTACAGACTTCACCTTATAATTACGTAGTCCGACTCTGGCTGTCGTCTGGGTCCCTCTCTCATCTGTGCCTCGGCTCATCTCAGACTCTGCTCTGCACCCACGGATACACGTCTGCACCGCTATGCTCCTTCACCTCCGTCACCCCTCCAAAGCACGGGAACCCTTCTCTGGTCTTCGTCTCTCTGTCTCTCAGCTCTGCACCGATAAATCTGCACTGACTTCTCCTCTCCCACGAACCGTCTTCACTTCCAAGCTTCAATCTAATGATACAGTTTCCACTATTCTGAGAACCATCCTTTCAACTAACTTCTTCACTCTGACTATTCCAATTCTGGTCACAAACTAACTCCAACTGCTCTAACAGATCAATTCATGATGTAGCTTCGGTCTCTCCAAAGGATCGTCTCCCTTCTCTCCAAAAGATCATCTGCCTGTCCAAGAATCGTCTGCGTGCTCTACCTTTCTGCATTTCGATAATATAGAGAGCTCTTCGCTCGTGGAAATTTCCAGACAGTAACCTGCCGCCCACCAGACTCTTGTACCAGGCCCCGGGCTCTCGACGCTTCCACAGTGGCCACCTGTTGTTGCGTCTTAAACCCGAGCTCCGTTTACATTCCTCCGATAAGGGCCAGCTCTGACCGGTTCCTCTCCAGCGAACAACAGCTCATAACTAAAACATTACTCTTGACCTGCAAGCGCCTCGGGCAGCCAAGGCAGAAAGGAAAATGGAGTCCCTCTCGTTTGGGCCTTGTAGGCCTGAAAAAGATGAAAGAGACGCACAGCTCTGTCAAAGTACATAGGCAAGCCCTACTAATAGGTTATATAAGGTAATCTACCTCCTAATATAAGCCTTCAGGCCTGAAACGAGGAAAAGGGCACGGAATTATGTCAAAACCGATAGGTAAACTCTAAGAATAGGCTAGGAATAGGGATCTATCCACTATACTAAGATGGTAGTAGACCACAGTCCCCACCACTCAGAAAATAGAACTAATTATCCGGTCACTACAGAGGGACATCTGTAACCAGTGTCTTGACCAGTTTGTCTTTCAGGGGTACCGCTCCAGTTGGGAGGGTGCAGAACTCTGGAAGTGGGTTCAGAGGCAGGGAGCCCTTGCCTCTGACCCCGGTGCAACCTGAGGGTTTAGACCCTAGGCTTGGAGACCAGTTGCTGGAGAGAGGTCCTGAACTGGTGGGAGAGTTGTGTTCTGGGGGGGCCTCTCAAAGGAGGAGAGTGCTGAACCCTTAGAGGAGAGGTAGGTGGAGAAAAGCCTCGCCCATGACTTCTGGTCAGCCTGAGGGTGCAGACCCTAGGCTGGAGGATCAGTGGCTGTCTAGAACTGCCCTTATGAGGGGAAGAGTGGAGAATGGCTACTATGTACCAGGGGCAACTACCCCCACTCTGTGGATAGGCAAGGACCAGTGGCATCTGGGTAGCCTAGGGCCTGGTCCTGGCTGCGGACAGCTAGGGAGTACCAGTGGGGTAGCCTAGTTGCTCCTGAGAGCTTTTACAAAGGGTACCACATGGGTTCACAGTGGCGTAGAACCGGAGGGTGTCCTTAGGGCAACGGAAACAAATTCAGCAGTAATAGAAAGGGTGACCCTGTAGTGAGGGCCATGTCTACCAAATTCAATAGCTATTTTCTTCAGTGCAACTAACAAGCTTATTCTTGCAGTAGTAGCATTGATCCTTCATAAGTGACTTCCAAGGTATATCATCGGTAAGGAGGTAAGCGCTGGAGAGATGAGTTAATGGCCGGTGTAGAATGTTGAGTTCTGACGTACACGCAGTGTAATCAAGATGTGTTCAACTACTCTCCATGTGTGGCTTGGTTATTGGTGAGTACCTGGGCTGTAAGGAAGCTATAACTGGTGACAACATAGGGGATACGAAGCCCGTACACTAAAAGCGCTCTTCCAGAGAGTTTGCCGTGGTCAAGCACACTGCTCATGCGTTCCACATGTGCCTCAGTTGAAGTGCAGAATCGATGCTGGCACTGGTGGAGTCTCAGCACAGTGCCAGCCTGCATAAAATGCTTAAAGATAAAGACAGCGACACTGAAAGTCTACATGTCGCTGGACAGGGACTGAACGAAACAGCTTCTAATAGAATATATGGCGCCATTACGCAAATTAATACGATTATGCTATGTGGAGTAAGAAAACTAAAGGTGGACAAGGAAAGCACACAGAAATAGTTCAGTTCACATTACACTGAAATTCATATGCTATGAAGCAGAGATTAACCAGGTGTTTGTGAAGAAACATTTCAGCACAAAATCGACCAGTGTTATCTGCTTTCATGTACTTGTAGTGTACAAAGATTTATCTCCTTCTCTAAACCATCAACAAATCATTGTCTCACAACATGCTGGAGAGCAGTCCCAGAAAGAGGGTCGGGTTGGGTTTGCCTAGTTTCCCCAGACGAAGCGGCCCACCACCAAAGCTGCTGCCTAAGAGGCCCCGAACAACTCCTTAGACAGCAATAACATACAGTGCTCCGATGGAGAGCCAGGGCGAGATCCAAGCTCCAAAAGTCATTAAGGCTGACCCCGAAGCCAGCACATCACGAGGCGCTAGAGAAGCTCTGTCTGATCAAGTTCCACAGGGAGTGCCTGAGAGACCACTACTGTTCTCCAATGTATATACGGCTGCTGCATTCTTAAAACCGCCAACTGTGTTTGATATTGCAAAAAAACGGAATATTGGCGATAGATGGATGGATAGAGACTTTTGAAGAGTTCATAGATGCAATAGATGAAAAAGAGTATAAAGTATCTTGAGAAACATATCCGGTGAAGGAGGAAAGAAGCCATGAAAAAGAATTTACAAGAAGGTGAAAAGACATATGATCAAATCGAAAAGGCCTTTAATGTCAAGTTTAAGCCAGTGCCAAATGTGAATTATAAAAGATATATCTTCATCCAGAGACCAGGTAAGACCATTGATGAGTTTGTTGAAAGACTGGATGTTTGGTAAAGCACTGTAAATTCAATTAATTTATAATGAGGAGGCTACCCTCCTCAGAGTGATCAATGGATGTCTGTCGTAAGCATTTCAACGACGAATTCTGATGGAAACTGAGCTTGTATCAAGTCCTCAAGGCTGCTTGCGCTGAGAAGCGTACTTATCGCCAAGTGACTGACATGGAGGCCGTAGGTGCCCAAAGTGCGTCGGTCAATGAGCACGAAAAGTAAGCCAAGGTACAAGGCCGAGGGACACAAGGTCCTGTCTCCACAGAAGAACAAAACGTGTTACAGATACGGACTGTCATTTCCACACGAAGGTAAATGTCCCGCCATTGGATAGATATGCATAGACTGTGGTAAAGCGAATCATTTCGTGACGACTTGCAACGCGAAGATAAAAGTAAGTGTGTTGCAGCGTGAAGACAAAATGGCCGACCAAACGCTACATCAGTGACATTCGACATACTCCCACAAGGTTAAGCGGTCACACCAATTGAGGCAAATCGACGCAAAATTAAGTTGATAATCATGTCTAAATCATCGAGAAAGAATTCCTCCGTGTATGTTTACAATGAAAGGGACCATGACAATTGTGCAATATTGATGTTTACTTCAAAAAGGCATGCACATATAGGGCTAGTCGAATGTGAGAAAAAATCCAAAATGAAGACAATTCAACATGAAGACAGCTGTGCGTCGATAAATATTATGCCGCTGGAGATTTATCGCAAATTATCTCCGGTACCACAATTTATGAATTCAAAGACTAAAGTATACTCATGGGCTGCCTCAACGCCCTTCAAAAGTCAAATAAAAAATTGTAGCGACGATGAAACTTAAGAAAACTGTGGTGAATGCGCCGATTCATGTACTTCAAGGAACAGCTTCAAGTGTTTGCTGAGTTTCCATAGTGCTGCTGATATGGGATTGATATCAGTGAACTACACTATGAATGCTCATCGTGAAATTGTAAGTCAATTTCCTTCATTATTTCATGGTTCGGGAAAAGTCAAACAATGAAAGTAAGGTTACACATAAATGAGAATTTTCATCAAAAACATAGACGAGTTGCGTTTCACTTGCAAGAAGCTGTTGAAAAGGAACTTCATTTTTTACTTATACATGGCATCATTGAATGCTCCATTGGTCCGACACCATGGCTTTCTCCCATTGTAACAGTGCCTAAAAGAGACCGGGAAGGAGCTTTACGCATAAGTGTTGACATGCGTCAGGCCAACAAGACAAATGAGCGAGAGAAGCCTCATAGTACGCACATTGCTGATATAATAACTCAATTAAATGGCACAGAGTTCTTCACTCGACTCAACCTAAATAAAGGATCTTACCAATTGGAACTTGAAGAAAAATCCAGATACGTTGCAACCTTTTCTACGCATATTGGTTTGTTTTGCTACAAGCGATTGAGTTTTGGTATATCCTCTGCTGCAGAACTTTTTCAAGTCGTCATTTGACTTATCATATAGCATGTAGTAAATGCATTTAACTGTAGTGATATATTGGTATTGTGGGGCTGCACAGAAAGAGCATTACAAAACACTCATGCAAGTATGTCGTTTGCTGAATGATGCAGCCTTAACTCTGAATGCTGACAAATGTGAATTCCACAAGAAAAGCTTGACGTTCTTCAGCCATGTCTTTTGTGATGGGGGTATGAAACCTGATCCAGCTAGCGTGCAAGCATTGTCTACTGCAAATCCCCTACAAGGCATTTATATGATACAGTCATTTCTTGGAACGGTCAATTACTGTTCTAGATGCATACAAGACTTTGCTACGGTCATTGCACCAGAACTAACCAAAAAGTATGTGTCTTTTTATTGGTCACATGAGTGTGAGAAGAGCGTCCAAAAAATCAAACAAACCATTGAGAGCGCCATTGAAATGCCCGATTTTGATCCCAAACGCCATACAGAGGTTGTAGTTGATGCTAGCCCTGTCGGGTTAGGCACAAGTCTTGCACAGCACAAGGGACCGCAAAATGCCTAGAGACATATCGTGGTACATGCCAATAAGAGCCAGTCACAAACTGAACGTGTTTACTCGCACCCTGGGAAAGAAAGTGTGGCACTGGTTTGGGCTTGTGAATAATTTCCATGTGTTTGTGTATGGAAAGCCCTTCACATTAGTGGCTGATCCCCAAGCATTGTTGATGGTATTTGGCAATGGACAGTGGAGGATTACATCCAATTTATTGTGAAATCGAGTACACCAACTGCCATGTCTTTAGAGCAAATTGCGGCATGTCAAGATTAAAAGTTGTGGAACCAGTATTCTAGACCTCTCACTAATGACAGCGAGTATATGAAGTTCAGAAATGTGAGATGAACTTTCAGTAACGCAGGCAGGCCTCATTCTACAAGGTACACGGATTGTTATTCACCAAAGTCTCTGACAACAAGTAGTTGAATTTGCCCAGGAAGGAGATCAAGGAATAGTTGCCACTAAGAGAGCTCTCCGTGATCGAGTCGTGTTTCCGTATCTTGACAAAGGGGTCAAAAAAGAATTGAAGACTTGTCACATATGCAACTGTCTTTCATCTCAAGTTAAAGAATCAAAAAGGGTCTTGACTCCTTACTCAGCGAGGCTGAGTCCAACCAATATTATCAAACAAAACAAAAGCCAATGCTGGAGCTACCTATTTACCAAACAATATCCTTAAGAATGAGTTGTTTTGAATTAAGCAAAAACAACCTGTTTTTGATTTAACACCATGCGGTATTTATTTTCTTTTAGTAGAATTCTTTTTCTTTTTTGAGCACACTATTTTTCGTGCATGGAAAATACAAAATACAAAATGCAGCAAAAATGTATATACATTATATACATACAAATTAATACACAATTTCATACACACTTGGCCATACAATCATACACAAACCATTCAAACAACTGAAAATAGGAAAAGAAAGCAATGCGTCCACGTATCGGTAAATGATTGGATGGAAAATAATTCTTTTCGTGGTTTTGTAATCCTTAAAGTCTGTTTTAGTCGTAGTTTTATCAAAGTCACTCATGTGACCACATTAATGCAAGGACTATTCCAAAGCACTAGTAGTGACCAGATACGGGACAGGACTGGTCGACGCGTTTCAAACCCCTTCACCTTGGCGGGGTTCTCCTCAGGACCGGATAGGTTCTGTAACAATAGAAATGACTAGCTTAGGATGGCTTATTCAAAATAAAGAAAACGGACGTCCTCCAGTGAACCCAAGCGGCTCCCTACCTTTATCAGATAATCAATAATCGCAAGCAGTGGTGGGCTGGTGAATTCCCAAAGTCGAATCTAATTTGTATTTCCCCAAAGGAGTGATCACAGGGACTGTGTGGGGGAAAAGACACAAAAAACGACATTCAGTAATATATCAAACATCCCCGTTCATTCATTCCGATCATATTCAGCGGAAGGGAGGGGGGCGTCCTACTCACCCGCTGGTGAACAGCTTCTGACTCACTGTTCGATCCTTCTTTGCTCGGGAGCGGCCGCTCCTTTGCTGGAATGAGAAGGAAATTGTTGTAAACACCATTGGGTCAAATGCGCGGTGGCGGTGGTATTCAAACTAGCGCGGTAACATACCGATTCAGGAACAAGGCATCCGTCCTTCTCCTCGGTTGAAACGAATGATTCACACGACTGGTTCCTCGAATGGAGGCGTTATGTTGGGACTTCCTGGTTCAGGGTAAACACCGGAGGTTCTGGGACTTGTAGTTCAGTGACCCAGTGGCACAGCAATTGAGAAAGGTTGAACTGGACTCTGCGGATCCATATGACTAGCGCGGCTTATGCATTAGGCTTATAGATTTCGGATATTTCATTTAATCCACGTATCGCGGTATTAAACTTCATTATAAGCATTGCTTCGCGTTGGGATAGTTTGGCATCAAGGTCGCCGCCCCTAGGGTCTTTTTCAATTTTTGACAACACTGTCCAGCGCAATTCAGTATTCTCATGTTTACACTTAGTCCAGTGGTTGACTAGTGGGGCATTCTCCACTCCTCTGCGGATACGCGATTTATGTTGCGTTATCCTATTTCTGATTTCTTGCGTGGTTTTCCCAATGTAGACTAGAGGGCATGGGCAGACGATGGCATATACGACATTTTTGGATTTACAATTCGTAAAAGTATCGTGCTTCCAATGGATGTTTTCAAATGTAGATACTGAGTCCTCAATGGTTTCGTTACAACAAGTGCAAGTGCCGCACTTATGGTGTCCTTTGGGCGGAGGTAATCCGAAGAGACTCTGTAATGTCGGTGCCTTCACAATTGGTAATGCCGCCCTTACAACGTGATTGGCCACACTTTTGTCCTTTTTATATGCAAACAGTGGAGGTACTGAGAAATCCTCATGCAGATTTTTTAATAAATGCCAGTTGGACATAATGAGCTTCCTGTGTAGGTTTGCGGCTGGACAGAAGGTGGTGACACACACCATCCTTCTTATATCTTGTTTTGTTCTTTTCTCCAGTAAAGTCTCTCGTGGAGTCCACCAGGCTCGTTTGAGGGAATTTTTTAATAGTTTTTTAGGGTAACCTCTCTGAATGAGTCTGTTTTTCAAGTGTTCGGCATGTTTGAAATATTCTTCTTTGCTCGAACAGTTTCGGTGAATTCTTAAAAATTGCCCATATGGTAAATTTTGTTTCAAGCTGCGAGGGTGATTACTGTTAAAATGCAAGGCTTTATTCCTATCTGAGGGTTTCCGGAATAAGGTTGTGCTTAAGCCTCCCTCAAAAGGTTCCACTTTAACATCCAAGTAGTTGATCGATTCATTGGATGCTGTGACGGAGAACTGGATGTCAATCGTTCTCGAATTCAGCCAACACACGAATTGGTCCAGGTCTTCATTTCCTCCTGTCCAGACCAGAAATATGTCGTCAATGTACCGCATGTAATGAGAGATGCAGCTGCCAAAAGGGTTAGCGTGATATATAAATTTTTCTTCAAATAGCCCCATGAACATTATGGCTAGCTCTGGAGCAAAGGGGCAACCCATCGCCACCCCTTTTATTTGATAAAAAAATTCTGCATCAAACGTAAAAAAGTTTTTTTGCAATGCAAAACGTGCAAGATCAAGGATGAAATTGGTGGGAACTCTTACTGGTCTTTCTCTTTTGTCCAAGAATACAGTCAGAGTTTCCAGTGCTTGTTCTTGAGGGATTTGGGTGTATAGAGACACCACATCCAATGTCACTAGGAGCTGTTTGTTATGGTCGAATTTGATGGTGGAAATTCGATTTAGGAAAGCAGTTGTGTCTTGGAGATGAGCAGGGATAGTCTGAATAAAGGGTTTCAAAAAGAAATCAATATATTTTGCAATGGGTTCGAACAGAGACTCGCACCCTGAAATTATGGGTCGTCCTGGAGGGTTCCTTTCATCCTTGTGCAATTTTGGGAGCACATAGAATACAGGCGTCCTGGGATTTTTGTTTTGTAGGAAAACTAATTCCTTTGGTCCTACAAACCCTTCGTCAAAGCCTCTTTGGATAACGTCGAATAATTGGTTCCGTATTTTAGTTGTAGGGTCTTTCCCGATGCGTCTGTAGCAATTCTGATCGTTAAGCTGACGGTGTACTTCTTGTTTATATTTATTGATGTCCCAAATTACCACTGCTCCGCCTTTATCGGCCTGTTTGACCACAATGGTATTATCATTCTTCACCGTTATTAATGCATCTTTTTCAGCTTTGGAAAGGTTGAATTTTACAAATGTTTTCTTTTTTTCTATTGAGGAAATCCCAGATAAAACAGTACGTTCAAATGTTATGACTTCCTTCGGGACTTTGGGTCCTTTTGGGCAGAATGTCGATTTTCTCTTAAGACCTGTAGTTTCCTCACGATTATTTTCAATTGAGTCCTGAAAGAATGTTTTTAAGCGAATCTTTCGGCAGAATTCCAATGTCTCAAGTTTCATTTTGATATAATCTGTAGGTCTTGATGGTACAAAATTGAGTCCTTTGGTAAGAATGGATGTTTCTGCTACTGAGAGCGCCCTGTCTGATAAATTATAAATGGGTGAAGTTTCAAATTTTTGTAAGATTTCTGGCGCGTCCTCATTTCCCATGGTTGGGTGTAGCGTACTCGGCCTCTGGGTTTCTGTTAGCCCCGTCCTAAAAAAGGCTGTTGATTTTGAGGTTGTTGTTGGTACTGATTTGATCGATTTCCTACCCTATTTTGAGGAGGTCGATTACTGTTATCTGGTTCACTCCCAGACGATGATGTAGTATCCGAAAAAGTTAGGAATTTTCGACGTGATCGTCCTTGGTTATCCTGTAAGAAGCGTCGTGAGTCGGAATATGTATAAAAATCCTTATTGAGATACGGATAAATTGATTCTAAAGAAAAGTTTTTTTTGTGCAATTCAAATTTGTTATTTTTTTGAGTCACTGTAAAATCCTTGAATTCCAAGATTTCCTTATCGATTTTATCCAAAAGAGTTTTGGAATCTGTAATTAATTGATTGGTCTCAATTTCCCTTTTTAAAGTCTCTATCTCTTCCAATTCCTTAAGTGAAGTCCTATGTGCGGTCTCGATGGTAAGGACCATGAGATCCCTGCTGCACTTTGTTTCGATTCCACTGAAACCTTTTTTGTACACTGGGTCGTCAGTGAACACGACTGGTATATTGCGGATCACAAGTCCCGCCGGGATAGTACCTGACCGGAGGTGCTGGAGTAGAAAATGACCATGTAGGTCTGTCCGGATTTGTTTTTTACGTAGACGAGTTAGTTTATCCGACTCGTTCTGAGTGTTGGCAGTAAGGCTGAGGGCTGCAGAGGCAAACACTGGAGGGTCCCTAATCAAATTTTGTATATGCTCTTCACTAAAAGCAAGTGTATCTCTTTCAGCCATAACATACAAGTGAAACAATTAGACAAAACACAAATAAACCATGTGAGTGGGATAAGTGAAAGAAGTGAAAAGCTCGAGAACTAGATGTGGGGAAGAATAATCCCCTACTATGTCACCATGCACAATCGCCCCTAAACTGGGCAAACCATACTATTCAACAAAACACAAATACCACCCTGCGGTAGAATTTCCTACCTACCAGGACCTTGCGAGCAACCGCCCGCTCAAAAGTCTAAGAATCAAAAAGGGTCTTGACTCCTTACTCAGCGAGGCTGAGTCCAACCAATATTATCAAACAAAACAAAAGCCAATGCTGGAGCTACCTATTTACCAAACAATATCCTTAAGAATGAGTTGTTTTGAATTAAGCAAAAACAACCTGTTTTTGATTTAACACCATGCGGTATTTATTTTCTTTTAGTAGAATTCTTTTTCTTTTTTGAGCACACTATTTTTCGTGCATGGAAAATACAAAATACAAAATGCAGCAAAAATTTATATACATTATATACATACAAATTAATACACAATTTCATACACACTTGGCCATACAATCATACACAAACCATTCAAACAACTTAAAATAGGAAAAGAAAGCAATGCGTCCACGTATCGGTAAATGATTGGATGGAAAATAATTCTTTTCGTGGTTTTGTAATCCTTAAAGTCTGTTTTAGTCGTAGTTTTATCAAAGTAACTCATGTGACCACATTAATGCAAGGACTATTCCAAAGCACTAGTAGTGACCAGATACGGGACAGGACTGGTCGACGCGTTTCAAACCCCTTCACCTTGGCGGGGTTCTCCTCAGGACCGGATAGGTTCTGTAACAATAGAAATGACTAGCTTAGGATGGCTTATTCAAAATAAAGAAAACGGACGTGCCTTGTTCCTGAATCGGTATGTTACCGCGCTAGTTTGAATACCACCGCCACCGCGCCTTTGACCCAATGGTGTTTACAACAATTTCCTTCTCATTCCCGCAAAGGAGCGGCCGCTCCCGAGCAAAGAAGGATCGAACAGTGAGTCAGAAGCTGTTCACCAGCGGGTGAGTAGGACGCCCCCCTCCCTTCCGCTGAATATGATCGGAATGAATGAACGGGGATGTTTGATATATTACTGAATGTCGTTTTTTGTGTCTTTTCCCCCACACAGTCCCTGTGATCACTCCTTTGGGGAAATACAAATCAGATTCGACTTTGGGAATTCACCAGCCCACCACTGCTTGCGATTATTGATTATATGATAAAGGTAGGGAGCCGCTTGGGTTCACTGGAGGACGTCCGTTTTCTTTATTTTGAATAAGCCATCCTAAGCTAGTCATTTCTATTGTTACAGAACCTATCCGGTCCTGAGGAGAACCCCGCCAAGGTGAAGGGGTTTGAAACGCGTCGACCAGTCCTGTCCCGTATCTGGTCACTACTAGTGCTTTGGAATAGTCCTTGCATTAATGTGGTCACATGAGTGACTTTGATAAAACTACGACTAAAACAGACTTTAAGGATTACAAAACCACGAAAAGAATTATTTTCCATCCAATCATTTACCGATACGTGGACGCATTGCTTTCTTTTCCTATTTTCAGTTGTTTGAATGGTTTGTGTATGATTGTATGGCCAAGTGTGTATGAAATTGTGTATTAATTTGTATGTATATAATGTATATACATTTTTGCTGCATTTTGTATTTTGTATTTTCCATGCACGAAAAATAGTGTGCTCAAAAAAGAAAAAGAATTCTACTAAAAGAAAATAAATACCGCATGGTGTTAAATCAAAAACAGGTTGTTTTTGCTTAATTCAAAACAACTCATTCTTAAGGATATTGTTTGGTAAATAGGTAGCTCCAGCATTGGCTTTTGTTTTGTTTGATTTCATCTCAAGTTAGTCAGCAACCTTTGATTATGACAGAATTGCCCCATCATGCTTGGGAGAGAATTGCTATTGATTCTTTTATGGCCCTCTGGATAATGGACATTATCTTCTAGTTATTGTTGATCAATAATCCCAATTTCCATTGGTAGAAGACCTTTCATCCACTACACATGAGCAGGGTTATTCAAAACCTAGATGGCATCTTTGCGACATGACTTGTCCCTGCAATCTTAAAATCTGACAACGACCCACCTTTTAATCGTCGAGAATTCAAAAACGTTCTAAATCACCTCAATATAAAGCATCAAAAAAGCACTCCCCTTTGACCCCAGGCCAACGATCTGGTAGAACGCCTCATGCGTACTCCAAAGAAAGCTGTTCAGCATTCTACATTGGGGAAGTTCGACCTCGAAGGTGTTTGACCACTATTCTTTGAGGTTACTGTTTGACCCCCTCACTCAACCACAGAGGAAACCCCTGCAACTATCATGTTTGGAAGAGTCATGACAACCAAGCTTTCCCAATGGACGGGGCTGGGTGTGACAGGGGATACATCTGCATTCATCTGCATGCTGATAGTCTTCTTGGGCTGGGAGAGAAGTGATTCACACTTACATTTGAATAGGTTGTGTCCTGCCCTCACTCAAAGGGCTGATTTACCCCCTAGTGATCGTCTGGAGCCAGGAATGGGCTGCAAGGGACTGTTGCACACTTCTGAGGGTTCATTTGAAGTCACCCGTTCATCAAAGACATTTTTTTGTATATGTACTGGAGCTCTGATCCCATGTTTTTAGACGCTGCTTGGGACTTGTAGCCAGACACTGTTGGCTCTACAAACTGATCATTGCCATGACGACTGCTGTGCTGTCAGGAGCAACAACCATTTCAACTAACTGCCTTGTTGTGTTGACCTGCTGCAGCTGGGCTGCAGGACGGACTACCAATTTGCAACCTAACTGTATGTGCGGTCTGCTGCCTGCCACCTCCTTTTGTGCCCGAAGTGCTGTCCAAGGGCTTGTTTGCTTGCCCCCTGTTCTCTCGAGATCCCAGGGCCATCAAAGACCTTGTTGCCTCTTTTCTCCAAGACTTCTGCTGGGTGAGCCCATTTTACAAGGGCTAGCATGTCGCCAGTGCTCCTTTCTGCACCAAGGTAAAACTTTGTGCATTACAGGACAGTGCACCATGGGACTACAGTGCAGCGCTCTGACCAGGGGAGTGCCTTTGTGCATTCTAGGGAAGTGCTCCATGTTTTACAAACCAGCATGTGGTAATCGTTTTTTCTCTAGCGTGAACAGCGTTGTTTCGCCTGGAGGCATTACCAGAAAAACGAACACGTCCTTGAGCCAGCGTGCTCACTAAAGCTGAATTGTAGTGTGAACCTCACCCCCGGAGTCTGGCAAGATATCGCCACCATCAGATGCCACGAAGAATAAACTAGTGCGGCCCCTCTGGTCGTGAGACTCGAGGAACAGCCCCCTGAAGACTTGTACTGCTCTAAGATGGTACAGTGCAGCGTCTAAGGCTGCAGACCTACAGGAGCTGCACAAAGCCTTCAAGGCATGCGTTTTGACAACACGTTGTTCTGTAACATGCGGCGGGCCAGCATTTTGAGGCTCATTCTAGCCAGACTCACCCTCTGGTTGTAACACGTATACTGCACAAATCTCTCAACGTCGGGTCCCACTCCCGAGACATGACAACATTGTTAGCAAGTTACAGATGCCCTGAGGAGCTGAGGTACTGGGTTTTTCAGAACCGGTAACCCAGCGGTGTCAGGGTACACCCTAAGACCTCGAGTACTTTCCTGATTCAGACACAGAAACTCAGAGTCTTCTAGGTGAAGTCAAAGATCGAATTTATTGGCTGCAACCAAGTAACAGGCGCCCTGGAAGTACAACAACACGGTGTGGATATTCTCAGGAGACTGCTCAATCTTACAAAGCCAGTCTTCTCTTTTTATACAAAATATTATGCTTCAGGCAAACATTCTTAGATTTACAGTAGACCATTCACATATTTTCACTACAAAGAAAAAGCATAGTCATGATGACAAACCCACATTTCAATTTGTTCAGCCCACAAAAAATTACCCGGCAAGGCCCAACATTTTCATCAGATATCGGTGTACCCCCAATAAAAACGGGCACCTCCTCCTCGTAAAGCAAGTTGTAGAGAAAGAAACAGGGACAGGTGTGAGCAAGATTAGGCAGGGTGTGTGTGCGATGAAAAGGTTTATGGCATGTTGTGCCTTGATGCTATCTCGCTCGGCCACTGGGAAAGGAACTGGCCGGGCAGGTTCGGCCTGGGCAATGGTTTCAGCTTGCCCAGGTCAGAGAGAAGTCAATTAAGGTGTGCGTGTCCTTTGGAATTGAATTTAGCTGTATTATAAGCCTATGTGAGGGCAACTCACAAAATGGCTGCCGTACGCAAAATGGAAGCCAAGGGTTCAGGACGAAAATGACGATTTCGAGGTGAAATCGTTACTGGAATATGATGAAAATGCTTGTACATAGTGTACTAGCCATTCTCAGTCTTTTGATACCAAAATCGTCATACTACGACAAAGTTTATTACACGAGTCCAGAATTTTCAGAACCACAAACCCTCCTTCGGCCCTTACATAGGCAATTTAACCTATCCTCATGCTAATCTGAGTCCAGGTCTATATTCCTAAAGTCATTGAGATGTTGCTGTAACATCATCCTAGTACTTAGCTCGTCTCTTGATACAGGCTTCCTTACACATGATGTAGCACAGAGGCCACATATTGCAGGAGCACACTGCACGCACAGACAGAACAGGAAAAGAATGGCTAAGACCATCCCAATGACCATCAGAATTTTCCATCCCCAGGCGGATATCAGTTCCCAGAACCATCCCATTAACGACCAATCTCCTTTATCCACATGAATAGATTCGGAAATCTTATGTAGTTTGGAGATGGCCTGGTACACTGTTGGAGCGTTATCTGGAATGAAAACACAGCAACTCGATTGGATCAATTTACATACCCCACCTCGGTCTGCAAGTATGACATCTAATGCGACCCTGTTCTGAAGGGTCATGAGACGATCCGACTGGAGCTCAGCAGTCAAATTACTAAGGGCACCGGCAGTTTCAACTACAGTGGATTCAACCACCCTTGTCAATTGTCTTATGTTCCTGCTGTTAGCCATGGGTCCCCAGAACGGCAGAAAACCCTTTACGAAGTCCCCAAATTCTTGTCCTGTAGTGTCTTCTTTACTCAAGACACCTCTAACTATCCTTGTCTTGTGGTAGTCTGCCGCTGCTGTGTAGGTGGGAGGCAACAGGAACAAAACAAAACATGTGCCCGAAAAGTCAGGGGGGCAACCATGTATAGGCTCTATCATGGCAGAAGAAATAGGTACCCTTAGCTGCTAAAAACGAAGGGGAAGTCTGAGATGCAAAAACATACGTTTCAGTACAGATACTCTTCCCTAACTGAGCTCTGGGATTCTTGCCAGTACCTTGCAGACATAGGTGACCCTGATGGGTAACAATCCAAATCGGGGAAGATCTTTTAGCTTTCTGTTTGTCGCTCAGAGTAGCTCCATATCCGGTTACGTTCCATCCTATGTATACTAGTGTCTCATCTCTCGGGATAGTCTCGTAGGAAATATCTTCCTTAATCATGTCTACTATACCCTTAACTAGAGCACTATTCTTAGGATTGTCTGTTACAGAACGTAGGGGGTAGACTTCATGTGCATAGATGAACATTGTTCTGTATGCCCACGCAGAACCATTGTGGCTGAATGGCAGAACCAGATAAGGGATACCTTTATCCGTTGTGTGAGGCATAAGACCACACACCCAACAGTTAGTCGTGTTCATTACTAGTTGGTGTTGGTGCAAAAGCTGAACGAAGGAGTTATTAATAAACTCTAATCTCCTAGTGGATTCATGTTCAGGAAGGGGTTGAAAAGAGTGTAGGGAAACAGTAGAATGAGGAGGTATAGGCGGTGTAGTGGGTGCAAATGTCACTCGAAAAGAGAATAAAACATATCCTATTAAAAATATCACTCTAAATAACATGAAAATGCACAATATCAAAAAGCTTTTCTTGGTCATCATTTTACATATTCTGCTTTTAAAGTTCATTTCTTTGGCAGGTCTCTCCACCTCGAAAAACTCCATCCTCTCTAATATGCTGCTCGCGATGGTTGGGTGTTCTATGCTAAGGAATGCTTCTGTCAGTCCAGGGCAACTCCCTTAGACCAACCAGAACTGTCGACCTAACGTCTTCAGCTGCACCCCAAAGACTTTGGGCAACCGCGACCCTACAGGCTCAGTAGTGTTCAATCGAATTGACGGTGATACAGCTGGTTGCAAAATATTGTCACTCTCTTTTTCAGTAAGTGTTCCTTTTATACGTGCATCACTGAAAGGCAGAAAACGAGGCACGGTTTCAGTCTCTGAGTCGGCGACACCCTCCTGGACCCACCGGTCGTACGGCAGAGGCAAAGGCACCCTCTTACAATGTACACCGTGGATCCAGTGCTTCTTTCCTTCCACTCGAACAGCTGATCTCGTTGAAAGAAGGACGAGGTGTGGGCGGGTCCACCTGGGCTGGTCGTTCTTTGCTCGCTGGAAGTTCTTGACCAGCACCCAGGATCCAGGAACGATCTGCTTTCCTGGAGCTTCAGAGACCTGAGGCAGTGTATCATGCACCTGTTGGTGTAAAACACGCATTTTAGCCGTCAATTCGTACAAATAGTCAAGCAAAACAGGGTATTCGATTTCACTGAACTTTGTAGGCCTTGGCACTCCCCATATGTTGGCCGAAAACTATTTCATAGGGACTAAGTCCCACTCGCGAATGCACAGTCATTCTGGTTGATAGGAGTGCTAAGGGCAGAGCGTCAGGCCATTTAAGACCAGAGCTCGCTTGAATTTTGGCCAATTTAAGTTTTAACGTGCCATTGTAGCATTCTACTAGTCCAGCTGATTGGGGGTGATTTGCAGCGTGGAATTTCTGCTGGATGCCTAGCCCTTCACATACTTTCTTCATCACACGACCCACAAATTCACTCCCATTTTCACTCCAGACCATTCTCGGCATTCCAAATCTAGGGAAGAACTCTTTCACAAGGGCTTTAGCTGTGGATAAGGCATTGTTGTCCTTTAGGGGGTAGGCTTCCACCCATCTTGAAAAGGCACAAACAACAACGAGTACGTATTTTAAATTGTTGCACCTCTCCATGTGGATGAAATCCTCGAACTACGTAGGAGGTGCCAAATGACCAGCTGGAGTTGGGGTTCCCCTACCAGGATTGTATTTTAGACACACCATGCAATTCTTGACCACATTCTCTGCACACTTAGGAATTCCAGCATTTTGCCATACTGGAGCCAACAACTTACAAATCCCTTTCACACTGATGTGAGCCATTCCATGGGCCATTGTAACCACTGCAAGCACGTACGCATCGGGTAACAACCATCTCTGATGCTCTGACAATTCAATCCAGCAACCATTGGCATCCATTTTACCCATACTTTCTCTCCACACACTCAACTCTTTCTCTGTAGCTTCAGCTTGGATCGATTTCACACTCTCTATCGTGTCTTCACACATTCCAACGTCACCAATCCATCTTGCAGGGCCTGCAACATACATTCGGCTCATCACATTCCTCGCTGTTTCTTTTGCGATTTCGTCAGCAAATGCATTTCCACGACCAACATCATCAGTCACCTTCTTGTGTGCACTGCATTTCACAATCGCAACTTGCAACGGCAAAGTAAGTGACTCGAGAAGCTCATTCACCAACTGACCATGCTGTATCTTTGCTCCATGCGAAGTCAGGAACCCACGTTCTTTCCACAATCGTCCAAAACTGTGAGCCACACCAAAAGCATACTGGCTGTCGGTATAGATGGTCACTTTCATTCCTTTCGACAACACACATGCTCTCGTAAGTGCAATCAATTCTGCTGCTTGAGCTGAATTATGTGGGATACGTGCAGCTTCAACAATTGTATGCAAAGTCGTGACAGCATATGCTGCAGTCGTATCACCATTCGGAAGCTTGAAGCATGAACCATCCACCCATAAGGTACCATCACACTTTACAAGGGGAGTGTCCTGGAGGTCTATTCTCCCTTTCGTTTCTTCTTCTGTTCTAAGAAAACAATCATGCTGTTCAGAAGTATCTAACTCTATTACAATTGGCAACAATGTAGCTGGGTTCAGTGTGTTGATTCTTTTTATATGCACATGGCTCGCTAACAATGTTAACTCGTAACCTGACAATCGAGCACTAGTTAAGTGCTGTGTCTTGGTTCTGTTTAACAAAGTGTCCACTGCATGTGGAACCATCACAATTAACGTGTTATTCATCACTAAACCAGCAGACTGTCGAATAGAAACAGCTGCTGCCGCTGTTGCTCTTAAAGAACTCGGCAATGCTTTAGCTACCGGATCCAAAGTCGACGAAAAATACACACACGGACGCTGCGTGTCTCCAAACAACTGTGTCAATACTGATAATGCACAACCCTCTTTCTCATGGACATACAATGTAAAGGGCTTACTGTAGTCGGGGGTACCCAACACAGGAGCCGAACATAATGCTGTGCGCAATTCAGAAAAACTTTTCTGACACTCTTCAGACCATGGAAGGGGATTCGGTGTATCTTTACAGGTTAATGCCACCAAAGGTTTGGCCAGCAAGGAAAAATTTGGTATCCACTGTCTACAGTACGATGTAATACCCAAGAAAGCACGCACTTCTCTCTGTGTTCTTGGCACACTCAATTTCGCTATTGCCTGAATTCTTTCTGGGGTCAGTTTCCTTCCCTCCTTCGATAAGAGATGACCTAAGTAGGTCACTTCTTGTCGACAATATTGCAATTTTGAGAGAGACACTTTTTGATGCAAATCACACAGATGACGCAACAAAGACAACGTGACTTCTTTACAGATTTCCTCAGTATCTGCAGCAACAAGCAAATCATCAACATACTGAATGAGGGTAGCGCCATCAGGTAAAACAATCGTATCAAGCTGTGTTTTTAAAGCTTGACTATATATCGATGGGCTTTCACAGTAGCCCTGGGGAGCGCGTTTAAAGCGGAAGCTTCAACCTCCTAAACTGAAGCCAAAAATATCCCTACTCTCCTCAGCAATCGGGATGCTGAAGAAAGCATTCTTCAAGTCAATCACCGAAAACCAGGTGGCAGAAGCTGGAATCATAGACAATAGGGCAGTGATGTCAGGAACAACTGGAAATTGTGGCACAACTATTTTATTAATCTCTCTAAGATCAATCACAAATCTGTAAACAGGTGGCTGGGAAGGGTTAGTTCGTTTCAAAACAGGCAGAACAGGACTATTGCAAACGTTGCCTCTTGTCTCTTCAATTACATCTTTTTCAATCAGATCATAAATGATCGCTAGTAAAGCTTTTTCACCTTCACTAGAAATTTTATATTGGGGAATGCGTGGCATTTTAACATTGGCTTTCAATGTCACAACATATGGTGGTATTTCCAAAAGACCCACATCATTAGGACCAGTAGCCCAAAGAATATCAGGAAGAAACGACAACTCTGTTGGAAGTTTGTCCCTTGACAAATACATTGGAGAAATCACTTTCTTACCCAGTGTAAGTTGTACTCCAGAAGGAGAACAGTACAAAGTCGCATACAATCTTTTTAACAGATCTAATCCCAACAAGTTTTCACCACAACCTGTCGTTAGAATAAGGGGTGCTTCGAATTCACAAGGACCAACAGAAAGAGACAAAGGGTTAGAAATCGGATTTCTAACCGGGGCGCCGGAAAAACCTACGGAAACATTCATTTCGCCAGACAAAGGTGCGCCAGGGAGTTTGGAGTGCATAATAGAACTCTTTGTAGCACCAGTATCCAACAGAAAAGGTTCTGACACACCTGATGTGATCACCTCAACATAAGGTCCACTCTGATCTACTGGAACTGAAACAACTCCCTCTCTTTGTCTATGGCTGTCCTAGCAATCATTACCTTCCATATGCTCATCTTCTGCATAGTAATCATCAGCATAGTACTGAGCTGTCCTACCAGACGCGTTATTCTGCTGGTCAAAACTATTCATTGAATATTGAGGCGGAAAGGAACGTGCGTTCTGGGGGACGTTTCCACGTCCTCTACCTCTGGAAGCCTGCTGAACACCTCGACCTCTTGCACCAGAAACACCATTTGCGCAAAATAGGGCAACTATACTTGAAATGACCCTCTTCCTTACAATATGAACACTGATTGGGACCTACAGGGACACGTGGTTGAGTATACTCGACTCCTTGCGAGTTCCTCTGAAACTGTTGAGGTTGCGGATAGTTATTCTGACCACCACTATTTTGACCACCACGTGGCGGATATGCTTGCTGTAACAGAACCTTCGTTTTCAACTCTTTAGTTTTCTTCTCTGCTCTATCTTTCTCATCTTTGTCCCTATTTTCGTAGTACTGTGCAGTAGCTAGTATTTGTGCTGAAGAGGAAACGGCCCAAGAACTCTCTGAATCCTTCAACTTTTTACACAACTCGGGAAGCAAATTATGCACAAATTTATCAACGAACAACCGTTGGCCACCTTCTGTGCTCATATCTTGACCACTGTGGTCGACAAACGTTTCTTCAAACCTGGTGAAGAAATCTGACACCGTTTCATCTTTCTTCTGCTTACACGCAGACAACTTGTCCCAATTCACACGCATCGCGGGCATTAAAGTTTTCATGTAATTAATGATTCTACCAGGGAGATCTGCTACTAAAGGCTCTGGTTTAGCACCACCAACTTGTCGGGCATCTGCAGCAGTAATATTGGCCCATGAGTCACCTAACTCCTGATCATGGTCTGCATGACGAATCTTTCCCCATAAAGGCTGTGGAACAACATTCCCAAACAACATGTCTATATCGGCCAAATTCATAATGCAAGAGCCTGCAGTCTGTGACAGTTCCTTGTAATACCCTGCAGGATTCTTACGGGGATCAGGCAATGTCTGCTTAAGGGCCAAAACTTCAGCGCGCTTCCATGGAACATGTACCCAAACACGCTGAAAATGTGCTGGTATAGCTGGGGGAATATTATTATGACCAGCTGCTACTTCTTCCTTCCATACCGGAGGAACTTCTCTCATGGGATATTGTCTTCCCTTCTTCTTAACAGAGGAATCAGAATCAAACAACGACCTAGAAACACCTTCAGTCCTAAGCGACAACAACATCGCAACTGCTTTCTTAACATCTGAACCTACAATTGCGCCTTTTGAAAACTCGAACCGTACATGGCTCAACTCGGGCGGATTAGATTCCAAATCATTGTCCTCTAAATCTTCACATAGAAAACCACACATTTTCTCAAAAACGTATCTCTGCTTCGATGCTTCCCACTGATAGAAGACATCCATAACAGATTCTAGCCCGTACCTCGTCGGGTCGGTAACCCATTTATGTGCTAAATAATTCAACGTTCCCTTCTCCCTAGAATCAGGCAGTTGACTACGCAACTGCTTACGCTCAGAGGCAGGGGTTGCACTTGTTGCTCCAAAGAGAGGATATAGGAGACTAGTAACAGTACTAGCCACTCTTTGTCGGACAGAAGGAGAAGTCGATGAAAAGACAAGCGGAAAAGCAGGGTGAGGCAAGGCAGACGCAGAGGCAGTGTCAGGAGGAGTACCAGGAGTGGTAGTCGTTATAGTAGTTAAAGTTGTAGGAAGAAAAGGCAGAGCAGATGTCAAAGCCGGTGGCCCTTGAGGAGGATGCACCGGAGGAGCAGTAGCCAACTGAAGAGCAGCTGGTGGTTGTGGAGGAACAGGAGGCAAAACAACTAAAGGTTGCGCAACTAAAGGTTGCGGGGGTGCCGTAGCATTCTGCGCATAAGGGGGTGGCGAACTTAACAAATGCGACATTAGGGGATCTTTTTCAAGGTCTTTTGCTGCATCTTGCTGAAGAGGCGGCAAAACTGGATAACATTTATCTATTACCATTTTACGTTGCCTGTGCAACTGCTCACTCATCTGTTCTTCTTCGTTATCTTTAAACTGCATAGCAGCTTGCATTATCGAAATGCCCCTTTCTCTCTAATTTTTCTTTGCTAATTTAATTTCCTTCTGTTTGGCTTCCTTACGCCATCGCGTAGAGTCAAGCATCGCGGACCGGGCTTTCTTCTTAAAAAGTTTAACTTCGAGGTTATCTAAAATTTCTGTGTCAAAGCTACCATATTGGGGCCATTTTAAAACACCATCTTTTCTGGTGTATCGGATCCATACTTCATTATATGTGATGGGGCCTACTCCATGTTTCACATACAATTCATAAGTTGGAGTTCCAATCGGAGGAACCGGACACGAGTCCTCCAATCGTGAATCCCTATTATTACAACCAAGACAAAACAAATTTCCAAGTCTGCTAAGACCAGGCATCTTCGCTCTCTAGTCTAGCTTCAAACTTCAAAGGATTATCGATTACGATATTCTCGTGAATACACGAGTCCTTCGGCTTTGGTACTTGCAAGTTCCAAATCAAAGATCCCAAGGGGATACCCAAACTAATACCAACTAAGGACTGGGAGACGCTCCACTTATACTTAACTGAGATATCGATGACGTCACCAGAAGACTCGTCTAACGTTTCGCTCTACCAAACATAAAGGGTCCAAATCAGGGCGATAGCCAGGGCAGCAGTCCTTCGTAGCCGTCGGGAAGCGGGGAACCTCGCAGCAAAGACTTTCGGACCACGTCGACATGCAGGGGTCGATGAAGTGGCGGCCTTCCTCCAGAATTTTCACACGAAGCTCCTCACAAACCTCTGGCTTGGACCGGTACCGTTGGTATCTCCCCACGTTGGGCGCCAGCTGAGGTACTGGGTTTTTCAGAACCTGTACCGAACCGGTAACCCAGCGGTGTCAGGGTACACCCTAAGACCTCGAGTGCTTTCCTGATTCAGACACAGAAACTCAGAGTCTTCTAGGTGAAGTCAAAGATCGAATTTATTGGCTGCAACCAAGTAACAGGCGTCCTAGAAGTGTGTATATATGGTGTGTATATTCTCAGGAGACTGCTCAATCTTGCAAAGCCAGTCTTCTCTTTTTATACAAAATATTATGCTTCAGGCAAACATTCTTAGATTTACAGTAGACCATTCACATATTTTCACTACAAAGAAAAAGCAGAGTCATGATGACAAACCCACATTTCAATTTGTTCAGCCCACCTGGCAAGGCCCAACGTTTTCATCAGATATCGGTGTACCCCGAATAAAAACGGGCACCTCCTCCTCGTAAAGCAAGTTGTAGAGAAAGAAACAGGGACAGGTGTGAGCAAGATTAGGCAGGGTGTGTGTGTGATGAAAAGGTTTATGGCATGTTGTGCCTTGATGCTATCTCGCTCGGCCACTGGGAAAGGAACTGGCCGGGCAGGTTCGGCCTGGGGCAATGGTTTCAGCTTGCCCAGGTCAGAGAGAAGTCAATTAAGGTGTACGTGTCCTTTGGAATCGAATTTAGCTGTATTATAAGCCTATGTGAGGGCAACTCACAAAATGGCTGCCGTACACAAAATGGAAGCCAAGGGTTCATGACGAAAATGACGATTTCGAGGTGAAATCGTTACTGGAATATGACGAAAATGCTTGTACATAGTGTACTAGCCATTCTCGGTCTTTTGATACCAAAATCGTCATACTACGACAAAGTTTATTACACGAGTCCAGAATTTTCAGAACCACAGACAGTGACCCTGCACCCACAAAGGTACTGTGAGGTGGGTTGGGTCCAGAAGAGTGGTAAAGCCGCCCTGCTCTCCTTCACGGGTGGCTTGGTTTCCCTTGGGCAAAGAAATGCGATTCAAGCGGCCCCAGAGGGCTCTGGACTCGCAAGAGCGCAAGGGGTATTTCTTGTTCAGCATTGTCTCTGCTCTAGAGATGACCTCAAGAATGGTGCATGGCCGTCCATAGAGGAGAACTGCTGGGAGACTCAAGCTCAATTACTGTTTAGCGTTTAGTAGGTGCTCCTGCGCCCTACGTTTGGTTTCTAAATGCAATCACGTCAACCATGTTCACTACAGTTACCATATGAAGTGTAATAGGAGCGCAGGTGCGCTGTGACCTATGTTTTCATAGTAATGTGTGTTTTTCTCTGTCAAACCTGCATTATTTGCACGAACTGTGTGATTTAAGTCATTTTGGTCTTGTTTGGTTTACAATATAGAATTTATTTTTACATAATCCTGCGTGGATTCCATTTTGTGGTTTACTCACTGTGTTGCTGCGCGAGTGTGTGGCACAAATGCTCTGCACATTGCCTCTTTAAACTAGCCTGACTGCTCTGCGCCAAGCTACCAGAGGGTGAGCGCAGATTATCTCAGGTGTGTATCTGGCTTACCCTGGCTAGAGTGGTAGATTCTGCCTGCCTTAGGTGCCTACCCTAGCCAACCAGAACCCCCATGTCCAACAGTGGTTCTTGTGAATCACTTGATTTCCCAGCATGCTCCTGCTGCAGGACTCGGTCAACGTACTTTATGTAGGAGGACTAGCCACCATTTGTGTCTCAAAGGGAAGTGTGACTTTTTTTCTTGAACATAATTTTTTTTCCCTGAATTGTAACTGTTCACTTCTCCATATTATACCAATGCAGCTTTTTAAAGAAATATTTTCTTCATGTAATTTTCAATGTTTTTTATATTTTGCAGAACAACAATCACATCTAGGAAGTATGAATGGGAAAGAAAGCCATAAAGGTTCCGGAGGCAAGATGAATATAACTCAAAAGATCTACTTAAGGAAACGGCGCAGAATGCACATGAGGGAGAGACGCTTTGCTTGTAATGTGTGTGACAAAGGATTTATCAATGAGACACTTCTTGTGATGCACAAAAAAGTACACACCAGCCTCGGGCCATATCCCTGCGAAACGTGTAAAAAGTGTTTCACTCAAAAGGGACATTTTTTACAGCATCAAAGAACACACACTGGAGAGCGGCCGTATCACTGTACAGAGTGTTCCAAGCTCTTTGCTCATAAGAATAGCCTTGTACGACATCAAAGTGTACACACAGGAGAGAGGCCTCATCACTGCACCATGTGTGAGAAGAGCTTCAGTCAAAAGGCAAATCTACTAAAGCACCAACTAATACACACCGGAGAGAGACCTTATCACTGCACTGTGTGTTCAAAGCGCTTTTCTCATAAGTCGACCCTTGTACAGCATCAAAGCGTACACACAGGAGAGAGGCCTCATCATTGCACTGTGTGTTCCAAAACCTTTTCTCAGAAGACAAACCTTGTACTGCATCAAAGAACACACACCGGAGAGAGACCTTATCACTGCACTCTGTGTTCCAAGCGCTTTTCTGATAAGTCGACCCTTGTACGGCATCAAATTGTACACACAGGAGAGAAGCTTTATCACTGTACCTTGTGTTGCAAGCGCTTCGCTTTTCAGGGATCCCTTGTACGGCATCAAAGCGTACACACAGGAGAGCGGCCTTATCACTGCACAGTGTGTTCCAAGTGCTTTGGTGATAAGGGATCCCTTGTACGGCATCAAAGCATACACACATGAGAGAAGGCTTTTCACTGCACTGTGTGCGAGAAGAGCTTAAATCAAAAATCAAGTCTCGTAACACCAAACACACTGGAGAGAAACCTTATCACTGCAAAGTGTCTTCCAAGCTCTTTTCTCAGAAAGAAAGGCCATGTATGGCATCAAAGGGCACACACAGGAAAGAGGCCTTATCGCTGCACTGGGTGTGAGAAGAGCTTTACTGGTAACGCACATCTTCTACGGCTCCGAAGTTTACACTCCAGTGAGAGGCCTCATCACTGCACTGGGTGTGAGAAGAGCTTCATATGCAACGGCACCAAATAATACACACTAAACTGAACCCTATCACTGCACAGTTTATGCCAGGAACTTCACTCAAAATGAACGTTTCTACAACACCAATAAAGACAAACTAGATCCATTTTCACTGTAACAATCTTATGTCCTGCTTACCCCAAAGTAAGTTTTACTGGAATGTTGCAACTTAGCGAGGGCTTATAGTCATAAATTCCTAATGGCCATTGTTCCCTGTAGGGAGCATGCATTTAGTGTAATAACCCTGAGTGCGCAAACTCCGTTGCGAAGAGCATACACTTCACACATCACTGAGGCACCATTTGCAGCTCTCGCTTTTAAAAAGCGAGCAGCGTGGAAAAAAAGATCTCTTGCGTGAAGGAGCACAGAGAGCAGATCTTGGGCCTAGCAGCATACCACCGTGGAAGAGGGGAGAACGTTGCAGCGTGCCTCTTAAACTGCAGTGTATCGGATTGCCGAGGGTCACAAGTTGTGCAGCATGTTTCTTCTTCGCATGCTGTTTGCTGCACTAGTTTCTGAGAGAGGTTGCAGGGCTTTACAGGCAGCAGTGGCTGTCCGGGCATGATCCGCGCCTGCAGATTAATTTATTTTAAAAGTCCATGCACTAATTAGCATTGTTCGGTATTTAAGGGCACGATGTACGGCATACTGATGTTTAAGTCCCAGCTAAAAGTGTTCAAAAGGCAAGCACTCCGTGCATAATGGTATGCCTGTGCTAAAATTATTTAGAGAAGTCATTTCTGACCCTGCCGCAAGCATGCTAAGGCCTATGTGCCCCCAGTGAGGCAGCATCATTAAGATGAGTCATTTTCCTGGCCTAGACCTGGGCTCTGCAATTGCAGCTCTGGTCACCTGTGAAGCGTGATTGCGAGCCGCCGTACAAGAATGTAAGGAGATATGATCGGTAACCAATCACATCCTTGTGTTATTTCTTTATAAATGTTCTGAGTCCTTCTCACTGCTAGTTGATTCTATTGTACCAACCGATTATAGGATTCATTCACCACCTCTCTCACGCCATTACATGAGGACACAGCCGCAACGCTATCACACCGTCTTACAAAACACAAACTAAACTACTACTTACACGTTACAACAACTTTTAGCTCACAGCTAGGGCTTTCAGCGAAGCCCCCTATTCACAGATGCCAAAGTGCCAACAAATCGAAGCCCGTAGCCCCTCTGCCATGCACAGAGGTACTCGCCTCGTGGAAGGGACTTGCTTCCATCTTCAGCCCAGGCGCTGCTCGCTCTTTGTGGTGTGTGATTACCGTTGGAGCTGCAGAAAGAAACATGGGCTCTTTTCTCTTCCCATCATACCTTTTATCACATTTGTTTAAGAGTTAGTAGTTGAACTGTGGTTATTGCAGATGTATGTAGACCTCTTTTCCTCAATAAATCCTGCTGTATCTTGCATTGCAATGGGTTCGAGTCAGCATTCTGTTAATTTAAGATCCCCTCCTATAGGGCTCACCTTTACTTTTTTTGTCACTCTGTAAGCTCTACAGCGCTCAGCCTTCGGTAGTGAAGAGTGCTGCCGCAACCAACTGGAAAGCAGCTAACCCACTGAGCAGCCCCTTATCTATGAGTGCCGCCAGGTATAACTGATTTACCTCTTGTAAGGAGTAAGTACTGTGTCCAGACTGATTTTTTTTTTAATTTCTTTTTTTCATCCCAGCCCTTTTTTGCTTTCCTCATTCGAAGAATGCAAAATACAACAAGACTTAGGGCAGGATGTACTAGCATCAGGAATACCGATTTCCTATTTGCGATTCTCTGAGTCGGAATTTGGAAATTAGAATTCCTAATGTATGAAACTCTTTTGAGTTTCATTAGCGATTGCTAGCGAGATTCAAAAAGACCTACCTCATGCATATTAGTGAGGTAGGTCGCAATTTGAGACCCATTAGGAATCACAACCATCACAGAGATGGCAGCCTGCTGAGGTCAGCTGGTCACAATGTCTATGATTGGGTTTTAATAAAGCAGTCTGTTTATTTTTTTTTAATGCAGCCCAATTTCCTTAAAGGATAATGGGATGCATTTAAAAAGAAAAAAATAAGCTTTGAATTTTTTAAGAGTAGACAGAGGGGTCCATGGGACAGTAGCCACCTGCTCTTAAAAATATTTGTTTTCCATTCTTCAAAGGACCCCTACCTATTTGCAAATGGGTTACCACCTCCTTCAGGGAGTCAGTAAAACTTGACCTTAATTCGGTCGCAAAACTTTCATACAGTCCATTCAGATTCAGTAATTGGAAGAAATGCCGTAAACACACCCCTTTTAAATACCAAATCGCAAACACTAATTGCAAGTAGGCAGCGTGTTACCGAATCACAATTTGTATTTGGTACATTTGTAAAAGCATTTTTGTGGTTGGGCGTTTCCGACTGCAAAAATGCTTTGTACAAGGGGCCCCTAATGATTTACTCCCCTAGCTGGAGAACTAGCCAATAGGGCACTAAACTAATGGTGCAGCACCAGCTTTGCACGTGTGCAGCAACAGCGATGGCATGAGCACAGGCACTTAGGTTTTTTTCTTAAAACAAATGAATCACTGCAAGCATTCATTTATTTGCGCTCCTCATGGTTGAAGATATCTCTTTCAGTCTTAGGCTTGGAGATAATATTTTGTTTGAAGTCCATGTTCGTGTTTTCCCAGCGGATGGCAGATGCTCCTGCTGTTCTTGGCCCATTCATCACACACTCCTGCTGGTGCTTGCTGACTCCTCATGCTTCTGTGCACTATATCAATGGTGCAGCAGGTGCAGTGGCATGGGGACCAGGGCTGTGAGGGGCCAGTTGAACCTGGTAAATTACTGTATATTAGCAGCCCAACAACAGTCAAATTGGTGATTTCCTTTGCTTGCACCTGAGCTCATGGCATCCTGGTCTTTCCACAAGTATGCATAAACCCGAGCTGGGCGTCACTGCTAGCACTGATGGAGAGGGGGGCTGTACGCTTTGGATGGAGAGTCGATCTCTCAGGACCATGCTCAGATAAAATGATCATTATTACGAGTCTCTGCACTGCCGACGCCTGAGCAGCAGGAACCCTACGTCTACCTCTTCTTGGTTCATGCAGGACTTCATTCTACCTAAAATTAGGTTCCCGTAGGTTTCATTTAACAACACAGTTTGCTTCCGAAATGCAACGGCAAGGTTAGATTTTAGTGTAATGAACAGCACATAGGATTATACCTGCCAGCGTTTTGGGAATACAAACAGACACACACACGCATCAATCCTTTTAAGAATATCCACACCTTATGTCCATTATACTCCACTCCACATGTTGTATAGCATTCCCCATCATAGGGAGGGGACTTCTTCACAAAAGAAGGGTCGAGGACGTGTTGCATCTTAAAAGGCTTCAAGCCTGTGCTCTGCGTGCTGCAGATGTCCGCAGTGGATGCGTTAACCATCTGCACTACATTACATGCTTACTACGACACAGGAACAACAGTGTATGTATGTCAATTGTAACTGAGGATCAACAAACGTTTTGGTTTAGAGGATCGCCTAAACCTTTTTGTTTAGTAGCTACAAGCACTTTCTTTCTGTGGCACTTTGCATTTCATGTTCACTGTGCTGCGGCTCACTATTACCAACCCAACAAATACAAAATGCAATTGAGAATTGGTTGCAGGTTGCAGGCTCCACTCATCCTCCACCGTTCCACAAGCAGGTAGTTTGGATCTTCCATTCATTTAAGGCAATTCCTGAAATATCCGAAATAGCTGTATAGTCCAGAAAAATGTTTCACACTCTCAGGGGATTCCTTGCTTTTCGTGTCCAACTCCTCTCTGCTGTTTTTTTTTAAATTCTTTTTTATTAACATTTTAAAGATCACACATGCACATTTGACCACCTTGTAGTCCCACTGCACAACTTAGTTCTTGTATGATACAGAAAGTAGTACAAAGCATTCAGTGGAAAGTGGCGCTCTTCAGTATACCTTTCTGCTGCTGACAATCATTCGATAGACCTCTCCCCACACATCTGCCCCAGAGGACCTGTCGTCCGTACATTCTTCAACTGCATACATTCGTTTGTCTTTTGCAGGGGTCTGGTGTTACCGCAGCCCCATTCCATAGCCCACCACTCTGCAGCCTGCAACCCTCTATTAGTATCCTGTGTCCAGCATCGCCCCTCTGCGTGCCCTTCCTCCTCGGCATTTTCGCAATTTTCCACTAAGTATTCCTTATAAAGGGTCCAGTAGTCCCTAGGGTGGTTCTGCACATACTGAAGCTCATTAGAAGTGTCCAACTATACATTACAGTATGCCATGTCCGAGTGCCGATCCCTCAATTTTGGGGCAGGGCCCCTTGCCCAGCGCATCGCTACTCTGTGCTTAGCTAATAGTAGTCCAATAACTACTAGCTTCCTGACCGATTTTCCTAGGTCCTTATCGTATCACAATAAAGCTAGCATTGGTTCCATCTGTATAGTGAGGCTGTTCTAGCCGTCAATGCCTGGAAAACTCCTTCCCAGAATTGAAATATCGCTGGACAGTACCAAGCAGCATGTATAAACCCGTCTTCCTGCTCACTGCATCGCAGGCAGTTTGCAGATTCCCGTAGGCCATATCAGTACAATTTTTCCAGCGTATAATACACCTGGTTTATGTACTTAAAGTGTATCAACTGGTGTCCCCATTTACAGATCCCTCCTTCGTTCTAGCGCAGCAGGACTGCCGTACCTTATCTTCCATGGGCCTACCCAAGTCTCTCGGCTAGGCCGATCTTGCTTTAGTCACACGCTCGCAATTGCAGAAGGCTCTAGCTGGGAACAGCGAGGCCCAGAAGGCAGTGGGCGCACCGTAGGACTGCTTGTTTCTCCCCCTAGCCACCGGGGCTACATAGACCTCTCGCGTCTCTCGCTCTGCGGGAGACGCTCGCGACTGCAGAAGGCTCCAGCTGGGAACTGCGAGGCCCAGAAGGCAGTGGGCACACCGGAGGACAGCTTGCCCCTCCCCCTAGCCACCAGGGGCTACATAGACCTCTCGCCTCTCCCGCTCCACGGGAGACGCTCGCGACTGCAGAAGGCTCCAGCTGGGAACTGCGAGGCCCAGAAGGCAGTGGGCGCGCCGGAGGACAGCTTGCCCCTCCCCCTAGCCACCGGGGGATGCATAGACCTCTCGCGTCTCCAGCTCTGCGGGAGACGCTCGCGACTGCAGAAGGCTCCAGCTGGGAACTGCGAGGCCCAGAAGGCAGTGGGTACACCGGAGGACAGCTTGCCCCTCCCCCTAGCCACCGGGGGCTATATAGACCTCTCGCGGCTTCCGCTCTGCCGAAGACGCTCGTGACTGCAGAAGGCTCCAGCTGGGAACTGCGAGGCGCAGAAAGCAGTGGGCACACCGGTGGACAGCTTTCCCCTCCCCCTAGCCATCGGAAGGACATAAGCGTCTGGACCCTCCCGATGCGCGGGACGTGCGCGGGCGGGTGCCGGGCTAAGCCCGGGCAAAGGGCGGGCCGTCGGGGGCCAGAGGAGGCTGGGCTGGGCCACCCCCCTTGTTATCGCCTCAAGAAGGTACTGTTGACATTGTACGAGTGCCTTAATAGCACGAGAACCTAAGTAATGGGGAAGAGAAAATGTATGGAGGGAGGGGGTGAGGGACCAAGTGTACTGATAAAGGGGAAGAAGTAAAAAAAGTCTAAGAAAGTAGCAACGCATGCAGGGGCGAACTGTGTTATGGACCGTATTGACAAGCTAATCGAGGAATGTGGAGCACTACTTACAACCAACCACCTCCCTAATCAGAAGCCAGAAAGTGGATGTAAGAGCCCCGTGGATGTACTAAGGGGGGAATTAAGCAAGGCCCAATAGTGGTCCCTGACATGTTCCTAGGGAGAAAACAAGGTGACAGAGTTATAGATCAAGGGAATGCTGAGGGGGGAAATGAGATTAGTAATTCTGGTATAGAACATAGAGCAATATGCCCCCTTGTGGTTGATCCAATTAATATTTGTAAAAATAGGTTTTCAGCCCTAGCAAATACTGATAGCTGTAGTTCTACGATTGATGGTGAAGGAGCCCAACCTAGTACATGTGAGATTGTTGTTCCCCAAGGAGCTAGTGAATCAACACTGGGGGGACTTCTTGACTTTCTCGTTCCCACTGAGGAAGACCGCACTGCTCTGACCATTGTGGTAAAACAATTATGTAAACTGGTTGAGGGCATGCAGGTTAAGATCGAAAGCCTTACCGCTTCAGTAAATAAAACCATATTAGGCCGAGGTCCCTGTTCTACTTGCATAGCAAATAAGAAAACAAATGGTATGCCTATAGATCAGGGCAATGTGGCAACCCAACGCATTGTGTCTCGCCCAAGCAGAGATAGTGTTTTGATCCAGGCTGGTGCTTTGTATAGCGAAGCGGCTAGGGCAAGGAAAGGGTTGTCGCAAGTCTCTTATACTAATGTCGGCAAACAACCAATTGCAACGTTAGGGGAAACACAGCTAAGGGAAAGAAGTGGTGATTCCAAACTGAGCGGTAGACATCGTTACCAAGCTAGCGTGTCCAAACAAATTAACAATAAAATTCCTACAATGGACAGAGGTAAACTACAACACCATGCCGATATGAATGAAACACCGAAAGTTTATTTGGTGAATGTTCCAAAATTGGGCCCTGGGAGGGATCGAGAATCAAGTGAATCTCTAACTAATAAGGCTATTCATTGGATTAGGCACACCAGGTGTTGTCAATCAGTGATAAGAGATGATATTGTTAGGGCACAAAGGCTTTCTACCCAAGGGGGCAAAACCGACTGTATTGAACTAGTTTTTAAACAGGCAAATATGGCAGAGAATTTAATACTGTTGGAATTTAGAAGTTGCTCCCCAGATTATTCTGCCATACAAATGAGATCTTCTCCCCCCAACATTGTCTGGCTGAAACAGGAAAGCGAGCACTCAAAAGTGAACAAGGCTGTTCGGGCTTAGAGTCTAATGATTGACTACCAGATAAAGGTGACCAATCAGGCCTCTCAGTCTCTATCATAGCGGAAAGTCCGAGCCTGCATGTAGATCTTAATCCAGGCATTCTTTGCACACCAGTAACCTCGTGGTTGTTGGAAGATCACGATAACCCCTTGTCAGGTTGCGTCCTAGAAGGCCCAAATTTAAATATGAGCCCTAACCTCCCTGATGGCCTGGAGAAATTTGGTTCAATCTTATCTTGGAACGTCGCAGGACTGAACACGAAGATTCAAACCCCGGAATGGGCCTTGTTTATTAATCTGTATAATATCTGTCTATTCCAAGAAACCTGGCTACTTAAAGCACAGTATTTCCCGGGTGTTTTAAATTTTATCGTACCCGCAGAAAAGGGCGAAAGAGGGTGACCTTCAGCGGGTTTAGGTATCTGGATTAGGCAGGATTTAGAAGTTAGTGTAAAGGTGCTCCCCTCAAACCACAGGGATATACAGATTGTTACCCTTAAGTATAGACAGGCTAAACCTGTAGATATCTACAATGTATATGCGAGGAGTACAGGGGACAAAAAATCAGAGACTATTGCCGCCCAAGAAGAACTACATTTTAGTGAGTCTTGGAATGTGGGAATACATAGAGGATATGATGGTTGTTGATCGGTTGGAGAGCGATCACAATCCTCTATGTATGTTCTTGTCTTATTGGAAGGTGCCTACGGCTGCCAGGGGATCGAATGAAGTGTCTCCCCCAAATATAGTTCTTACGAATGATATGCGCCACATAAAATGGGCAAAATTGCTAGAATGCCAGGAGCATATAGATTTTATTTCAAGCAAGCTAGAGCAAGCAACGAGGGAGTTGGGGGTACATGCCAGTAGTGGTGGTACGGACTTAGATTTAGAATCTGGTACTAGGACACACGAAACATTGTTTAACCAATTAAAGGGTTTGTTTGTTAGACCCTGCAAGGTGAATAAGGCACAAACTAACCGCTCTCCACGCTGGTATTCCAAAGAATGTAGGCAAGCACGTCATGATTTGGGTCAGGCTATAAAGTTTGGATCTAGTATCGCTGTACGCCTTGCAAGGGCAGCCTATAAAAGTGTAATATCCAAATCAAAGCGAGCCTGGGATGAGGAGTGGTGGCAAGAGCACAAGGAAGCTAGCGCCCCAAAGAATTCCAAATATTTTTGGAATATACTTAAGTGGGGTTGTGAGGACCAACCTGAAAAGCCACAAAACTGGGTAGCCCAAGAAGAGTGGGTGGCTTATTTTAAGCCGCAATATGCAAAAAGTGTGGAACCAAGTACAAGTGTAGAGGTTATACGCACACCCTTTTCAGAAGATCCATTCAATATTGGGGATATAAATTGCGCCTTAGATTCTGTGGTGCCTGGTAGGGCGCCAGGTATAGACGGAGTACCAGCTGATACCTTTTTGCATGATAGAGAATCTTGGGGGAGGTATATATTATTTTTGGCAAATCTAATAGCAAAGGGAGCACCTATACCCGAATCGTGGAATGGTGCGGAAATTATGCCAGTTTTTAAGAAGGGGGATAAGTCACTCCCCGGTAATTACCGCCCAATCAGTCTGATTGATACCATGCAAAAGATCTTTGGTAGACTGATTTTGAACAAAGTGCAGGAATGGGAGCGCGAGCAGAATATTTTATCCCACCTCCAAGCAGGATTTAGAGCCTGCATTAGCACAGTCGACCAAATATTGCATTTTGCAATGCTTCATTGGAAGACTGTGCAATTATGTGGGGGTAGTTTATATGCTGCCTTCATTGATCTAAGGTCAGCCTTTGATCTTGTTCCACGCTCGATCCTGTGGTCTGTTCTACATGATATGGGTATGCCTCGTGGCCTTCTTTCGCTAATTATGAGACTCCATGAGCATATTTATGCGCAGATAAGATGGGGTTCTCCTGGAAGCGTTACCAGCCAGTTTCCAGTAGAAAGAGGGGTGCGACAAGGCTGTGTGCTAGCGCCAACCCTGTTTTCTCTATACATTAATGATGGGGCCAAACTACTGATTGAAGCTAATGTTGATGCCCCAACTCTAGCAGGTGCGAAAGTACCCATTTTAATGTTTGCTGACGATTGTCTAATTATTGGTAAGACCCCGAGTGGATTGCAAAAAGTTCTAGGTATTTTTGAAAATTGTTGCACCAACCGAGGTCTAGAAGTAAATGTTTTAAAATCCAAATTTATGTCTTTTAATCAACATAAATCCTATAAGGGTAATATATTCATGAATGAATTACCCCTTGAGCAAGTCAAGGCTTTGAACTATTTGGGTGTTAGTATTCAACATGATTTGCGATGGAACCAACAGGTTGAGTTGGCAAGGCTCAAGCATCGCCAACTGGCTGGAGCCTTGAGCTTAAAGCATGCTAAGTCATTAACAAAACCAGTTGCCCCTGCTCTACGTGTTTACGACGCAAAGCTGGTTAGCTCAGCCCTTTACGGCGCAGAGATCTGGGGCTTTGAGAATTTAGGTAAAATGACTGTATCTGAAAATAGGTTCCAATGCAATCTTATTAATTTACCCCAGAGTACCCCTATGTGTCCTCGTTTTTATGATTTAGGAATGTGACCAATAGAACTTATTGCTAACTTGCGACCAATATTGTACTGGAGGTGCTTATGGTCAACCCCTGAACTAAGAATATTTGCTGCAGGACTCATGGATATAATTGAAAGTGATACCTTTCACAAAATCAAGTGGTTATCGGGCGTTGGTGGGATCCTTGTCGAGTTAGGAATGCAAGAGCTATGAGAGGATCCACTCAGTGCTAGGTTTCCACAGAAGAAGGTCCTAAAGGGTTTGTACTTGGGGATGGTGGCCTCAAAAGCTTTTAGGACTACTGCTCCACTTTCGCTCACAGGGATCTTCTGGGATTTCAAAGATGAGAATATTTTAGAAACATTCTGGGATAAAACCAAACCACTGGATAGAAAGCTCTATTTCCAGCTTAGAATTGGTAGTTTACCAATCAGAGCATTCACATCTAGGTGGTCAAATGGTGGAAAGGCCTCTTGTCCCTGTTGTCCGGCCCCCTTGGAGTCAATCGGCCACATGCTATTTGGGTGCCCTGCGTATTCTGCCCCACGGAGGGCATGGCTGCGCCCAATGTGTAAACTATTGGGTACCAGGAGTGGTATGGCAGCTACTAGAATTATTTGCACAAGTACTAACCCTCCTGTATATATAGCAGTGGCAAAGTTCCTAGGGTGGTCTTGGACTATTAGGAGTAAAATGTTGAAGGGGTAATTTGGCCATATTATGCTTATGTTGTATTTTATGGTATATTGTATATTTTAGCTATTATGAATTTTATGCTGAATTTTAAGATGAATTGCACTTTAGATATTATGTATTTTAAGCTTTTTAACATTTGAGATGAATTTTATGTATCTTATGCTTTTATGACATTTGTCGAATAAAGCTTGCTTGAATGAATGCTTTAGTTACACTGGGTCTGCGCCTGTCTGTGCGTAAGCATAGAGCACTCTTACTAGCTTGTCTGGGGCTTCTTCTGTATCGCGGCAGAACGTGCCGGCATGACTGGTGGCTCTTGCAAGTCTTGTCCTAATAGTTCTCTCAATTCATGGCAGTGATATCGAGTCAGGGCTGATGGCGGGTACCTTGCTCAGGGATATTCCTCCAATTCCCAACCTTTAGTTTGTGAAAAAGATCTCCCATCTTTGTTACCCCTTACGTTTGCAGGCCAGTTCTCATATTTGTTACCAGTACTAACGAGAGCCAGGTGCACCGCTCCAGGTTAACATGCGGGAATACAAGAGTGTGCCCCTTGTTTATCTCACAAGCTCCACCATGCATGTGAGGTAGTGTTCAGTAGATCAAAGACTCCAAATTGGCAGGTTGGAGCCTTGAAAGTTTCTGTGGGAGTGTGTGGGGGTGTGCGGCGTCTCTCTCCAAGCACTGATTAGGCAGATCGTGTGGGCCATGAATCCAGTAGTAGGCGAAAGAGCTTTGCACCACTTTATAGTACAATTCTAGGTCTGGCGCATTAAGATCCCCATGTCATAAGGTAGAGTGAGGACCTCCCACCGAACCTTTGGCTGCTTTCCCGACCATGCTAATTTTGTCAGAAAACTGCATAATGTCACAAAAATTGCTTTAGACAGGAGAATAGGTATGTTCGGAAACAGAAACCTAGGGAGGACTACAATTTTCCTAAGAGCTCTGCCCCCAATGAGAGAGAGAGTGGTGGTTTGACCCAGCGGTTCACATCTTCTAACATTTGTATTGCCTTACCGTAGTTCTCAAGTATGACTATTGCTGGATCTGTATGAATCTGTATTCCCAAATATCGTTCTGCTTCTGTCGTCTATCGTAAGGGGAATTCCAATACTGGTGGCGTTGTGGATGGGGTAAGTGGAAAAATGATGGACTTATCCCAGTTAACTTTCAGCCCTGAAAGACCCCCAAATCGTACCACTTCTCCTAGCATAGGCATAAGATTCTTGCCTGGTTCTCGAACATACAGTCTTTCTTTTTTAAGGGACTATTTTTAATAGGAAGAGACTTCCTCTGCATAGTACTCAATATCAAGATTTTAGTACTTTCAAACTAGGAGATTGGTTTGGCTCTCTTGTTGGTTTGCTCATCCGACAGGAACTCAATTATCCTATTAATTTCTTTGTTAATTTGTTTCAAATTCTCGCTGCTCCAAAATATTCAGGCTGGCTTTAACTAATACCTCTCCTTTACCATGTGTTAGAGATCATGTAGAAACTGGCTGAAGACGGAGGTCTATTTCCAGACAAAGTATTGCGTGGAGGCTGCTTTGGACAAATCGTATTGATAAACTGAAAAATGTATTGAAAAAGTCGTAACTGCTTATAATATACTCCAGTCTAGATAGCCCTGATGGACCCTTCCGCATATATGAACCTGGCACATCTCCTCTCGTTCTTCCGTTTAAAATTATCCTGTTGATTTCATTGATTCGTTCCAATATGATTTTCCTTCTTTTATTAGTTTTGATATGGTCTGGGAAAACTGCCGCTGGGATAGAGCAGGACGGAATTCCAATATTCATGCAGTAAAGAATTAGATATTTTTGCATTAAAATCACCCGTTAGGAGTATCTGTGCATTCTCTTTTGAACCTAGGGTGACATTTATTTGGTTGAATATGTTTAAGAGTATTGTATCGTGTCCAAACCCAGGAGGAACAAAAATGTTAAACAGAAATATTGACTTAGTACGAGCATTTTTATCTAAGTGCTTTAGGTTAAGTCATTGTACATTAGGGCTAGTTAGGTGAATTATTTCTTGGTCCCAGCTTAATTCTTCTGATAACAGGATAGCAAGGCCTCCCTTTGCATGTCCTCGTCTGAAGACGAAGTAGTTTTTTTTTGGTCAAAATTATCGACTAACCAAGTTTCCTGTAGGCATACTATTGAAGGTTGGATACCTAGCAACCAAGATATTTTATCAAATTTTAAACTGGTTATGTTCCACGAGGCAATAGTGGAGCTGTTGCTAAAAAGGAAGCTTGGGGGGGTTGTGGCTTGGCCGAGCAGCGGAATGGCCGCAGAGAGTGGCTCCGCCGGCCGAGTCAATTAATGTGCTACACCATCCGTAAGAACACATGCAAATGAGGTCCACCAGCTGTGAACCGTCTCGGGACCTGCCCAGCAGTAATTGGTGACCCGACTGCCGGGAGATACGGCCGAACGAAGACTGGCTGACTCGCGCGTCGCCGTGGGGCCTGGACGTGCTGTTCTTGCTTGAGGCCGGGCACTGGATTCCTACACCGCCCGTGTGGAGACGAGACGGCGCATCTGTGAGAGGGCGCATCGGAGCATTGGAAGGTGGGGGCTGGTTGCGCTGCTGGAGAGAGACGCCGGAGACCAGGAGACTGGATTGGCTCCTAGTGAGACTCTCTAATTGAAGGCATATCGGAGGCAGCACTGACTGGAGAGACCGCCGCTGGAGCTGTGAGATTGTGATCGGAGCTGCCCAGGCGGTCCCGGCTGAGTAGAGGTGAGCTGCCGGGATATGCGGGAGAGGGGGAAGTGCTCCGGGAGACAGTGGAGTTGTGCGGAGCCCCCCATGGCGCGGCGGTCTGTGGGAGAGATTCAAGGCAATTAAGGAGAGGGGGCCGCCATTTTGAGTTATTTTGGGTGCTGGCGGTGTGCGGGGCCCCCTACCGGCAGTCTGGACACAGAACACCCACACTTGAGTGTTTGGGACGGCAGAAGGAGACCGGGGGTATTAGTTTTGATATGGTCTGGGAAACCTGCCGCTGGGATAGAGCAGGACGGAATTCCAAAATGCATGCAGTAAAGAATTTGATATTTTTGCATTAAAATCACCCGTTAGGAGTATCTGTGCATTCTCTTTTGAACCTAGGGTGACATTTATTTGGTTGAATATGTTTAAGAGCATTGTATCGTGTTCAAACCCAGGAGGAACAAAAATGTTAAACAGAAATATTGACTTAGTACGAGCATTTTTATCTAAGTGCTTTAGGTTAAGTCATTGTACATTAGGGCTAGTTAGGTGAATTATTTCTTGGTCCCAGCTTAATTCTTCTGATAACAGGATAGCAAGGCCTCCCTTTGCATGTCCTCGTCTGAAGACGAAGTAGTTTTTTTTTGGTCAAAATTATCAACTAACCAAGTTTCCTGTAGGCATACTATTGAAGGTTGGATACCTAGCAACCAAGATATTTTATCAAATTTTAAACTGGTTATGTTCCACGAGACGATAGTGGAGCTGTTGCTAAAAAGGAAGCTAGGGGGGGTCGTGGCTTGGCGCAGCAGCAGAATGGCCGCATTGTAGAGCGGCTCCGCCGGCCGAGTCAATTAATGTGCTACACCATCCGTAAGAACACATGCAAATGAGGTCCACCAGCTGTGAACCGTCTCGGGACCTGCCCAGCAGTAATTGGTGACCTGACTGCCGGGAGATACGGCCGAACGAAGACTGGCTGACTCGCGCGTCGCTGTGGGGCCTGGACGCGCTGTGCTTGCTTGAGGCCGGTGACTGGATTCCTACGCCGCCCGTGTGGAGACGAGACGGCGCATCTGTGAGAGGGCGCATCGGAGCATTGGAAGGTGTGGGCTGGTTGCGCTGCTGGAGAGAGACGCTGGAGACCAGGAGACTGGATCGGCTCCTAGTGAGACTCTCTAATTGAAGGCATATATCGGAGGCAGCGCTGACTGGAGAGACCGCCGCTGGAGCCGCGAGATTGTGATCGGAGCTGCCCAGGCGGTCCCGGCTGAGTAGAGGTGAGCTGCCGGGATACGCGGGAGAGGGGGAAGTGCTCCGGGAGACAGTGGAGTTGTGCGGAACCCCCCCGTGGCGCGGCGGTCTGTGGGAGAGAGACGAGGCAATTAAGGAGTGGAGGCCGCCATTTTTAGTTATTTTGGGCGCTGGCGGTGTGCGCCGCCCCCTACCGGCAGTCTGGACACAGAACACCCCCGCTTGAGTGTTTGGGACAGCAGAAGGAGACCGGGGGTAAAATATTGGCTGTGGGAAACACCCTCCTGAGCATTTGGTACAACAGACGGTCACCAGAGATAGAACATTTGATGTTGGTGATACCCCCATAAGTGTTTTGAACGATAGATGGCCACCGGGGGTAGAATATTGGCTATTGGTGGCAGCACCCTTGGACCAAACGCGGTGGTCGAGGAGGAGTACAGCGGGGAGCACTGGAGGGCGATCTGCAACCTGGGAGGCACGGAGCTGTGAAGGCAGGACTAGGAAGCCTCCGCGCAGAGAGAAGTGGGTGACTCCAGCGGAAGGTGAGGGAGTGCGTGAGCCATTCCTGTAACTTTGAGGCATTGAGAAGTGGCCAGAGAGGGCTGTTACGCACTCGCCCTGCGGTTGTGACAGGGAGGCGGAGGCGATTAAAAAGAAAAATGGTTCTGTTGGGTAGCAGAATGCATTGCTTCAATGAAAGGCAGTATTAGATCATGCCACAATGAACAAATTATATTCAATCAAATTCAATGAAACCTCTCTGAAAACAACCGAAATTCACAGTTTTTAGGTCGAGCAGACGGAGTGTCTGCTCGACTACTATTGTTGCCCATTAATGGGAATGTGGACACCGATGTGGACGAGCGTTTCCTTCGCGGTTTTCACCGCGGGAGCGCGCGTCTCACCCGCGCATGCGCAGAGTAACTCAGCCATTTTTTTTTTTCCCAGCCCCGCACCGAATCAGGTATCAGAGCGCTTCACATATAGGCAGCCCCCACCCCCCACCCCTCTGCATGCGCACACACAGGCGAGCGCATGCACACGCAGGCACACGGCAGACACTCGCTCACACACACCCCCCTCCCCCACAGTCACACACACGCACTCCAGACACATACACACACGCACGCACACACACATACACAGCCCGCCCCCCCCCGCACTCGCGCGCGCGCACACATGCTCTCCCCCCCGCCCCCCCGCCCCCCCGCTCCGCAACCCACTCACCGGCTTCATTCCTGCGGCTGCTCTCCTCAGCTGCAGGGCAGCAGGACTCTTCTTCCCTCCTTCGGCACCGGGGCGCAGGGTAGGCTCCTGCCAGCTCCGGTGCTTGAAACGCGGCTCCGGCTCCTGCCAGCTCCGGTGCTTGAAACGCGGCTCCCATCGCGGCTCTTCCGTTGGAGGCGGGGTAGGCTCCCGCCCTCCTACTTCCTGTTTCCTGTTGTCGCGCCGGCCTGCCTGACTTCCTGGTCGCAGGCCGGCACAGTGACGGCGGTGATTTGTGGTACTAATTAATTTAGTTATTTATGCATTTTTATATAGCGCGGACTTTATCCGAAAGCGGGATTTATTTTTTGAGATCGTTGGTCGTTTTCTTCTGTTTTATTGCATTTAATTATATTGCAAGTCAGTGTGCTTATTACATGGCCATCACGTTTCACTCTTTGATTGGATATTTACCCTGGATTTTTATCAAGGCCACACATTAAAACAATTCTGTTAAAATGGTTTTATCTCTTTGCAATTGTTTGGGAAATGTTATGGTGGAGGGATGGGCCAGGTCAGACACTCGCAGAGGATAGACTCGTACTGGGTTCAACTGTGCATTCGTTCTGATGTTTGGCCTGCTTCTGGTAATTCGTGTCTCCTTCGCTCCTTTTGGAGCTTATTCTCAAATCAGCCTGAGGCATTTGCACTTGGTATTGTGGCACTCTAACTTGTGATTTTGCTCTTGAAGTCCTTCCTACATGTCTGCGGTTTGTACATAGTGATGCATGCCACATTCTAGCCCTGGGGTATTTCCTATATTTATGTTTGGAATTCCCCATGTGTTTAGGTCTGTGGATCGAAAGCAAGAAAACTCGTTTGCCACTCAAAATATCACCTGCCTGTTTATACCGTTTTTTTTCGATAACTGTGATTCGAGCATATAATAGAATTGTTCATGTTTTAAAAAAGGTTGTAATGCTACATTGAAAGGATGTCCTATTGATCTGACTTGTTCTACTCAGGGTGACCTGTTCGGCATGCCACAGGCAGTGCTTACGTGCCCAGAATTCATACCCCATTTAATCCGCGGCTACATGCGGATGTGTCGCCCTGCTCCAGCTGCGCCTGGGCTGCCTTCAGCTGGCAGCCTTTCAGCGTCAGTCTCCAGGGTCAGCCACCTGCGATGCTCCAACACTCCGCAGCGTGTGGGCCAGGGACAGGGGGGCTCGGAGTCAATGAGGCCTCATAATCAGAGCCGGCTCGCCTCTTTGGAAAACCCAGAGTTCAGCAAAGCAACAACATTATCACGTTACTGAAAGGAAAATAATTGTTCGTCTAGCAGCGTTATTATACTGCAAACATGTGCTATCCTTGATGATGCGGCACTTAAGCTCTTCGTGGAGTTGGGTACCCGGAAGTGCTCTTACATCCACATTAGAAAAAAAAATGCACTGCTGCAGCAAAAAGGCAAATTCATTTTAACCTTTTCTTCAGCAAATGTAAGGTGGAGAGTTGAACTGGGGCAAACATAGACCAAAATAATGTTTCCCTTTTTTGTTGTTTGTACATGTTTGGAAAGACAGATAATACATGTTGTAATTTTTTCAAAGATGATTCTCAATTTGAGGGACTGCCAAGTTTGTTCCATATTTAGTTCGTAAGCAGCAAGCAGTGTGAAGTCAGTTTCCTCTATTTTTAAAGGAATTAAAGAATTATGCTTTCTGTATTAAAATCACTTTTACACATGTAAAATGTTTTATGAGCTTACTGTGTATAGTTAGTGATATGGTTTGGCAATCCACTTACTCACCTCTAGCCCTAGTACAATAATCTTACATCACTTGATGTTCGCTCTGCCTGCCCTAATACAACACATATTGCATTACAAATGCTATAGGTGTCACATTTGCGAAAGTTAAAAATATTGGCATTGTAAATGCCAAAGCTATTAATTTCGCTATTTTTAAAACCAACACATAAAAAAAATATTTGTCATTTACAATACCAATAGCTCAAACTTTCCTAATGCGAGACCTATTGCATTGCAAATGCTTGTTTATATAGTAAAAGTCACAATTACAACATAGCGGAATTACTTCATTCCGTATGCATTTCAATAAATGCTAAAAACAGGTGAGGAGTGATTGTTGGTGAACACAAGTGAATAGTGCAATGTTATTCAGTGACACATTATATACAACTTTATACAGTATTGTACACACGGGGCGGGGGAAAAGGATTCTTAATTTAGGGGTCAGAGTTCCGAGTTAATGCTCCAAGGAAACAGATGGTTACTGTGCCCGTTCCTGGAGGTTACTTGACCAAAATTGTTCGTCGACGTTTCGACCCTAATGTGCCCCAGTTGGTGGTCACGGCGTGTCTTTTTCAAGACAGTGGTAAGTGGGGGCGGGTGGGGGGGACCTAGAAGAGCAAGGGAAAAAGGTTTCAGAGAGGTGTGGAGCTAGGTTTAATTTAGATTCATTGGTGTGAGTACCTCATACTCACAGGTGGATCTGGACTCGCAGGCTGAATTTATCACACCCTGGAGGAATGCCGGAAGGTCGATCTGGGGAAAAGGTATGCGTAATGAATACCAGTATCAATTGTAAAATCATAGATAGGCAATTCATGCACGTGACTAGGTGGGTTCTGAGTAGAATAAAGCATGCACGACCCCCAATCGTTTTGTGGAGCCTAAAGAATGAGTGGAATGCACCATTAAAGTTAATCTGTGGATTCAATCACAAGTGAAGTGGGTTGAGCACCATTAGACCCAATGTAGTTATGCAATCTGGGAGGTGAGGTCCGTGAGGTGAGCACAACATGTACTCAACAGGCGCTAGTCTCGGGTGAGTAAAGCACTCGCCGTGAAGTTACAAATAGGCTGTGTGCCGTGTGACTCAGCGCGAAAAGCTCGTACAGATTACGACATCCATCAGTGCCCAAGCGGAATGGCCATCTGCTTGTGACAACGCGGGGTAGAGAGCACTCACGGTGCGTTCTGAGACAGGGGGAAAGGCTTACCCTGAATCAATTGGTATAAGTGCCTTCACTGCAAGAGCCGAGCGCCGTCTGGTCTGTCATGCAGGAACTCAATCGCGGGAGGCACCGAGCTCGAGGACGTTATGCACGTCCGTCACCTAGCAACGCCGTTGTGTTGACTAGGTATGTCATGACAGCAGCAGAGTAGAGGGCATCATAGGCTGGAGGACACGTGCCCCTGGGTTGCTAAGCAACTCAAATGCGTCTAAATAACGAGCAGGGGAATTATCGATTCGAAAGTTGTACGTGAAGATGGGATTTAGTCATGTCTGGTTTGTGACTGTGGTAATAGGAAGTTCAGATGGGCTCGAGTGTAGCAATATTGATTAGAAAGTTGTGCGCGAAGGTGGGATTTGGTCAAGTCAGGTTTATGACTCTGTGGTAATGCGATGTTCAGATGGGCTCAAGGGTAGCATCCATAGCAAGGGCAATGTGGATGCCTATGTAGTGGAGCTCAAAGAATTAGAGGCTCTATGGTAAACAAGTGCTAAGTCTACGCACAGGGCAACGTAATGGCCAAAGGGGGGTGGAACCCAACTACGGGTTACAAACATGTGGAAAACAGCTTATTTGTATAAACAAAAAAAACGTATCCAGTACAATATGTAATGGTAACTTGTGCAATTCATGAATAACAATCCAAACAAGAGGAAGAAAATTGCAAGATTAATACATTCTCTCTCACAATTGTCATTGGTGGGGATAAGAACAAAGGTTTTTCATCAGTGGGCGAGAGGAAGGAAAATGCATTATTCTCTCACAATTGTCAATGAGGATAAAAGAACCCACACAGAGAGACTTTTCATTGATAGGCAAAGGGAAATTACATTATCTCAAGGTTATAGCAGGCCCATTTGTTTAGAGATCTCTTCATGTTCGTTTAATCCCTGACTTACAGAATTCAAAATATGGATCCATTTACACTCCTTTCTATTCAGCACAGAGGTTAAGGAGCCTCCTCGTGGATTTGCATTGATTTTCTCCAATATTCGCCAGCGCATACTGTCCGGATCATGGTTCTGGCTGACAAAATGATCCACCACAGGGGCTCCCTTGGTCTTGCAGCGGATTCTACTCAAGTGTTGTAATATCCGAGCCTTAACCTTCTGTGTTGTTTGGCCCACATATGGTTTTTCACATGGGCACAAAATGACGTATATGACATTAGAGCTGTTGCAATTTGTCAAGGTAGGCAATGTGTATGTTTTGTTGTTGTGAGTGAATGACGGTCCATCAATGCACAGAGTACACGCTTTGCATGTGCTGCATTTGAAGTGTCCTTTCACAGGGGGCAAGCCCAGATGGTCACGAAGAGTCACTGGTTTAGGAGGTTCTAGGAATGCCTTTACCACATTATCCTTTATGTTACGCTCTCTCTTGAACGCAAATAATGGACTTTCGGTCATGTTGAGCTCGGACGCCACCAGGTTCCAGTATTTCTTTACAGTTTTCTTCATGATGTTGCTCCTAGAGTGGAAAATGGTGACGCAAACCAGGTTAGGGGATGCCTCTTTCTTTTCTTTCGTAGCAAGTAGATCCTCTCTAGGGTAGTACCAGGCTCTCTTTTTGGCACGTTTGAGTAACCCCAATGGATAGCCACGTTCACGTAGGCGATTGGTGAGTATCTCGCACTTCTTGAAAAAGTCTGTTTTTTGGTGCAGTTACGTCTCATCCGTAAGTATTGCCCGAAGGGCAGGTTGTCGCGTAGATTACGCGGGTGATGAGAGTCGTATTTCAGGAGGGTGTTTCTCTCCGTTGGCTTTCTGTAGAGGTCACAGAGTATTAGTCCGTCTTCAACTTTAAACAGTAAATTTAGAAATGCAATGCTTTTTTTATCGTAGCTTATGGTGAATGGAATATCATTACACCTTGAGTTCAGCCAGAGGAAGAAGTCTTTCAAGTCAGCTTCTGTACCTGTCCAAATCATGATCACGTCATCAATATATCTTTTCCATATTGATATTGAATTGACATATGGATTTTCTTCCATATAAAAGTGTTGTTCCTCATATTGGTCCATGTATAAATTTGCTAGGCTCGGGGCATAAGTCGCGCCCATAGCCACCCCTTTACATTGCAGGTAGAATTGTTGTTGAAAGACGAAGTAGTTGCGTTTCATCGCAATCTCCAAGAGGTTGATTAGGAAATCAGTAGGTATCCAATGTGGTGCCGGACGTTTATTCAGCATACTCTGTATAACATTGATTGCCTCATCTTGGGGTATGGATGTATAAAGAGAGGCAACATCCAGTGTTACCATGAACTGAGTAGCTTCATCATATGGTTGACCTTCCAGTAGTTGGATGATATGTATTGAATCCCTCACATAAGATTTTGTTTCAGATACCAGTGGTTGGAGAAAGTGATCAACAAATTGGTTCACAGGTTCCAATACAGATCCACAACCTGATATGATCGGTCTTCCTGGTGGATAAGCTAACCCCTTGTGCACTTTGGGCAAGGTGTAGATGGTAGGGATGCGGGGTTCCTTTTTGATTAGAAAATCTCTTTCAGGGTGACTCAAGAAGCCTTTATTGACGCCATCGTCTACTAGGGTCTCAATCAGTATTCTGATGCTTGATGTGGGATCTCTCGCAGTTGGTTGGTAGCTTTCCTTTACATCAAGTTGACGTTTGATTTCAGCTACATAGTCTTCTGTGTTTTGTAACACTACTGCTCCGCCCTTATCGGCAGCCTTGACGATGATAGAGGTGTTACTGCCAAGGTTTTTCAAAGCAAGATTCTCTTCCTTAGTGATATTATATTTGATGTAGTGTCTTCTAGACTCATCATCACCTTGTGCATTACTATTTGTTCGAAAGCCAATATTCTTTGGCTCATACAGTAAGACCCGGGGGTGAAGGTCGAGGGTGGTTTAAATGGAGTGGCTGTTATTTTTGGGGTATAGTCATTTTTGCCGAAGTGGTATTTCAGCCTTATTTTACGGAAAAACTTTTGTAATTCCAGTTTTGTTGTAAAAGCATCAGGTCTGCGGGTGGGAACAAATGAAAGTCCTTTGCTTAGTACACTTCTTTCTGCAACCGAAATATGGTGGTTAGATAGATTGATGATGGGATCTGTAAGGGAAGTAGTTGCCGATGTTCGATCAGAAGATTGCTGTGCCGGGTTGTTCTGGATAGCTTCCCCCATCGTCACATCAGGTAATGCAGCGGCCGCTAGGGTTGATTCTCTTCTGATTCCCTCACGGGTTATCTCCGGGGTATTTAGGTTATCTCTCTCCCCCGTGGGCGACTCTCCCATCAGTGTGTCGGTGGCACCTCTAGTTACGTTTTCTTCTCTGACTTCGGTTACCATCTGTAAGTTTGTTTCCGGGTTGAGATCTCGCCATGCACTTCTGGCTGATAGAATCTCACTCTCGTGTTTCCTCTCTGAGCTCCTCTTGACCTGTTCCATGGTCTTCTGGGCGTCCAACCTTGATTGGCAGTGCCGCCTCGGTTGGGTTGACGGTAGCCCTGGTCTAAAAAATGCTGTGGGGCCTGAGGCTGTTGCCCGCTGGTAGAGGCTGTCTCCTGTTCGGATTCGGAGCCACTCCCTGCCGACGAGTCAGAGAAAGTTGTAAACCTTCTTGGTCCTTGTCTGCTCCTGTTGGTAAAGAAGCCTTGGTCGTCTTGCTGGTAATACTCGTCCGCAAGATAAGGATAAGTGTTTTTTTATCGTAATTGCGGATATCTTTACTGAGTTTGTCCAACTTTCTATTCAATGTCACAGTATTGAAATCAGCCAGTGTCTTTTCGGCTTTTTCCAGTGCCTCTTTTGCGTTTGTGAGTGCCGCGTCTTCAAGTATTTCTTTTTTTAAATCAGCAATTTCTTGTGTTAGTCTTTTTACGTATTCAATGGCCGTCTCCACCACTAGCACCATCCAGTGCCTGGAGCAGTTATTGGCCACAAAACTGAACCCTTCCCTAAATTTGGGCACGTCAATAAAGATCCCAGGTTCGTTTCTGACTTGTAGGCCCTTAGGAATTATGTTAGATGCCAGATATTTGGTGAGGACGTGACCATGAAGATGGGAACGGATCAGTTTCTTTTCTAATCTTTCTATTTTCAGCAATTTTTCATTTAGTGTTACGTCAGCAGTTGTTCTATCGGGGCCTAATAGAAAACTGGATGCACTTTGCTCCTGTATCAGCTTTGCTATATAGTCTTCACTATATGACAAGGTTTCTCTGTCAAACATTATGAGTTCTTACGTATTGTACATTGAAAAGTTATTTTAAAAAGAGTTGAATCAACAAAATAAACCCTCGCAAGTCAGCACTTGCAAAAGATAGTTTAACAAAAAAGGGAGGCGGAGGCGGCAGTGCAGAACACCGTGTACAGAAAGCAGCATAGTGGTAGAGAGCCGGATTGCGGGCTGCTCACCTGTAGAAGCACTCTAGGACGCGACAACTGCCCAGGCTACAACACCTCACGGCGCACGGAAGTACACTGGAAATCTATGTACAGATGCAGAGCGGCCACATTGGACTTCGCAGAAGTGACAAGTGGGCAGCCTACGGAGGCAGCGGAAACATCCAACAGAGGCATACGACAAGATACGGCCCTTGGGAGTCGTGACATGGAGTGAGCTGTGTCCTGCTGCAGATCCGGGTCAGTGCACATAGAAGAGTGCTTCGACTGGGTCATTAAGTGTAAGCTAGTTTTTTGGTGACGTAGATACATCACGGAGCTGAAACAGCAAGATGGGAAAGCCGGACACTAGACAACCAAAGATTTCATTTGCTAAAAGAAACGCTAAGGGAATGGATACGGATATTAGCCATCAAGACCAAGCGGGGGACACCGCGTCACAGCAACCTCCAGACGAAGACATCCGTGAAATGTTTCGGGATCTCAAATCCAACCTCCAGGGCCTCGACACTAAGATGGACTCATTGGCGGACAGGATGGACAGGATCACACAAAGGATGGACAAGCATAAGAGCCGCGGGAGCGTGTTAGAGACAAGGGTCCCTGAAACGGAAGAGGGCCAAACGGAAATGGACAAGAAGATTAGAAGTATGGACGGAGTCTTGTATGCGATACAACAGAAGAATGAGGATTTGGAAGCCAGGTCTAGGTACAACAACATACGAATTACAGGGATTGCGGAATCCACGGACATTCAAAATATGGAGCAATATATAGAGTTGATGATGAAGGACTTATTTGGACAAGATCTATCTCCTATGTTTCTTATAGAACGTGCACATCACACGCTGGGACCACGACCAAGACCAGGAGCGCCAGCATGGCCCATCGTGGCGCGCGTGTTAAACTACAGGGATCGAGACACTATTTTGCAAAAGGCAAGGGAAAGAGGAGAAATACAATACCAAGGCAACAACATCGCGCTTTACCCAGACTTCACATTGTAGGTTCAGGCAGCATGGAGGGAATTTGTACCGGCCCGGATGATCTTCCAACAAATTGGTACTAAATACTCTTTAATTTACCCTGCAGAACTGAGAGTCCAGGGGCCGGGAAAACCCACCTTTTTTACAGATGCAAAAGCAGCGCTACAGTATGCTAAGCAAATGGCAAAAGACCACAAGCAACAGGAAGGGACTAGCTGCCTGCAGACTGTGAACAATATGAGCGATAACGACTGAGAGCGGACAACTGGAGCAGATCACGTAGATAAGTATTGAGTCCTGAACTCTGGGGCAAAGGTTAGGCAGTGGCGGGGTGTTGATAATGAAGGTAGACTTGGAAGATCGGCAGAATGGCTGGGACACTATTGTACAATAAAGGTTTCCTGACGGTCGATAATCATTGTATACAATAGTGTACATATTAGGACCGTAGATGCATGTGCTACACCGGCAACCCTGTCTTGAGTACAGGGGAGTATTGCCGGCACACTCATGCACCCCACTGGGATGATTCCCATGTGTTCACTACTGTGGACCATTTGTTTACAGTTTTGGGGGAAGGGGGAGGGTAGTACACAACCTGTTTGGGGGGTTGGTGTGGGTTGTGGGGGAGTACAGGGGTAACGTTCGACAATTTCTTCCTGCATCGACAACTGTCACTGCTAATGGAACACAAATGTATGATGCATGCCTCCTGTTGGTTAGATATTAATATTAGGGGTTTAATATGTCAGTGTTAAACCTGGAATATGCGGGGTCTGAATGATTGTAGAAAGGTCAGGCTGGTCCACTCATATTTAGTAAGACACGAAAAAGACATATGCCTGCTGCAAGAGACCCATCTGACGACTACAGCAGCTACTGCACTTAAACACACAAGATGTGGGAGGTGGTGGAAGCTGGGTATTCAAATTATTCAAGGGGGGTGGTGATACTGATTCGCAGAGGGCTACAGTGGCGGACACATCACAAATATATTGACAGAGAAGGGAGGTATATATTATTACAAGGCACACTGTATTATTATTATTATTATTATTATTATTATATTTATTTTTATAGAGCGCGCAGCTACCCGGAGGTTTCCCGGCGCTAAAGACACGTTAAGCGAGAATACAGTAGGGGGACAGAAGGGCCTAATAGGAAGTTTATTGGTTAAACAGCCATGTTTTTAAGTTCCTGCGGAATTGGAGGTAGCATGGGTCTGTTCGAAGATAGATAGGGAGGGAGTTCCAAAGGGAAGGGGCAAGGTATGAGAAGGAACGACCACCCATTCTTACTCGGTTAATCCTGGGTACCTGAAACTTATGTTGGCTTGAGGAGCGGAGGGTTCTTGAGGGACAGTATTGGTGGACAAGGGTACTCAGGTAAGATGGAGCTTTACCTGATTTTATTCTGTGCATGAAACACAAGGCTTTAAATTTTGTGCGGCTTTCGATTCGAAGCCAGTGAAGATTACGTAAACCAGAGGAGGTGGAAGGTTTTTTGGGCAGTTTGCACAGCAGCCTAACCGCTTCGTTTTGTAATGTTTGAAGGCTCCTAGGTACAAGATGTTGCCGTAGTCCAGTCTAGATGTGATTAGAGCTTGGACTACGGTTTTTTGTGTGTCCTGGGGGAGCATCCATATTATCTTCCTGAGCCACTTGAGGATGGTAAAACAAGTGGCAGCAACTCTGACCGCTTGTTGTTTCATGGACATTTGGTCATCAAAAATGATACCAAGATTGCGAGCGGTTTTGGAAGGAGAGGGTGTGGGTCCCATCTGAGGTGGCCAATGTTGGGGACCCCACAGGGCAGTGTGTTTACCAAACAGAAGCAATTCCGTATTTCCCCCCATTGAGTTTAAGTTTGTTATCATGCATCCATTTGGCAATGTTGTTAAGGCCGGAGCAGAGGGAAGACGGGTTAGAGTGTGCGTTAGCAGAAAGTGAGTAAATAAGCTGGGTGTCGTCAGCGTATGAGTAAATCGTCAGCCCGGCTTGTTCCGCTAGAGTAGCAAGGGGGCTGATGTACAAATTAAACAATATGGGGCTGAGAATCGAGCCTTGTGGAACCCCAAATTGAGAGTTATGTGAGTTTGAGGAGGATGTGGAAGAGAAGACTTGGAAAGTTCTGTCGTTGAGAAAGCTTTTGAGCCATGCAAGGGCAGATCCAGAGATGCCACAAACTTGCAGGGTGTTAAGGAGGATGGTGTGGGAAACCGTGTCAAATGCAGCACTAAGGTCGAGTAGTGATGATAAATACCTATGGGCCAAACTCAGACGATCCCCGTTTCTTTAACGAGCTGGGACAAAAGATAAGGATTTTAGGCGACACAGCAATCCTATTGGGAGATGACTTTAACCTGGTACTCTCACCGGGTGTGGACAGGCAGGGAGCACTGCAGGAATATCACCCGAAAGCAACTGAAGTTCTGTTTTGACTTATAGAAGAACACTGTTTAGTGGACGTCTAGAGAAGGTTACATCCGACAGATAGGGAAGGCACGTGCATGACGTATCATCGTAATGCCTGGTCTAGACTGTTATGTTATTTTTATTTGTACCGCCCACAGCTGCCACAGCAAAGGGGCGTCCTGGCGCTTTGATAAGGCGAACATAACACAGCACTAAAAGAAAACATAAGGAAAAGGAGATACATCATAAAGGCTTAAACAAATAAAAAGGTATTGATGGCCCGTCTGAACTGAAGGAGCTTATCTATGGCCCGGATTTGCAGAGGAAGAGAGTTCCACCAGCTTGCCGCCAGGACTCGAAAAGAGCGGCCACCAACTCTACTCAATTTGAAACGCGGGACCACTGCTAAGTTCTGACCCAGAGATCTAAGAGTGCGCGAAGGAACATAAGATGTTAACAAATTCTCTAAAATTTGGGGGGCTGTGCCCCTGAGGATTTTGAACGCAAGGCAGAGAACCTTGAATTTAATCCTCTGCTGCACAGGGAGCCAATGGAGAGAGCGCAAGGATTTAGACACCGAGCACTGCCTAGGCAAACCTGTCACCACTCGGGCCGCGGCATTCTGAACTCGCTGCAGCCGAGAGAGTTCTGATTGGTTAATCCCCGCCAGTAGTGAGCTGGCATAGTCCAACCGAGACAACACTGATGCTTGAACCACCAGTTGTCTCGTGGGTGCATCAAAGAATTTGAGGATAGGTCGAAGTCCTCTAATAATGCCATACCAAGAAGCCGCCACCTTCTTGGTATGACAAATAAAACTATGGGATGGGTCAAGCCACACCCCCAAGTTTTTTATCTCCAATACTGGAGAAGGAGTCACACCTAAGTCCGAAGGCCACCACTTGTCACCCCACAATGCCGCCTGTTTACCAACCACCATAATCTCAGTCTTCTTGGTGTCTAACTGGAGACAGTTGGAATTCATCTAGTTAGCCACTGCCCGTAAACCATCACAGAACCTGGGAGCCTCCAAGTCTGAGTCCCCACTCAGTGTGACCGCCAGCTGCGTGTCATCTGCGTAGGAGACCATCGTCAGGCCCCACCGTTTGGCGACCGCAGCCAGTAGTCTCACATAGAGATTAAAAAGAGTGGGACTCAGCGATGACCCCTGAGGGACCCCCAGATCTAACGGGTAAGATGGCGACTTACTGGGCGGGATCGCCACCTGGAATGATCTATCCGTGAGAAAAGATCGAAACCAGCATAGGGTGAGGCCAGAGACGCCCACTTCCTCAAGTCGCTGAAGCAGAATCCTGTGCGAGACCGTATCGAAGGCGGCACTGAGATCTAATAACAATAGTGCCGCCGTCCGACCAGCATCAAGCACGGAACGCAGATGTTCGACCATGGAGAGGAGGGCCGTCTCCGTGCTGTGACCCGCACGGAACCCGTTATGAGTAGGGTCGAGAATGTTAGCCCTAGTCAGATGGTCTGAAAGAGTTGCATTCACGTGGGCCTCCGCAACTTTCGTGGCCCACGGAAGTAAGGAGATAGGGCGGTAGTTTTCAGGTTTAAGGGGGTCAAGGGTCGCCTTCTTCAAAATTGGCGTGACTACAGCCTGCTTCCATTTGACCGGAACCACTCCGGAGGAGAGGGACAGATTGATCAGAGACAGCACCGGGGTGCGACAGACCGGCGCCAAAATCTTAAGTTGGGCCGGTTTCAGCGGATCTGCCGGAGATCCTGACTTAATTTTAAGACTGAGAGAATCAAACACCTCCATAGATAAGGGGGGCAAGATGGAAAGACACTCCCCGTCACCCAAAGTGCAACCAACCCGCTCTAAAGTGGAGGATCCCATAGGAAAAGTGCGATAGATGGCTTGCACTTTATCGCGAAAGAAAGAGGCCAGGCCCTCGCAGTGGGTATCCGAACATATTTCCGCCGCGGTTGCTCTCTTAGCCATCAAGTCCTTTAATACCTTGAAAATGAGTTTCGAAGGGTTAGCAGAATTCTGAAACTCATGGGCATAGAAGGAGGCTTGTGTTTGACACTCTGCCCTGTGGTAGATTTTGATCTTAGCAAGGTAACAAATCTTCAGTTCCGGGTCGAACGACTTCCTCCATAATCTCTCAGCCTGTCTGCAGTCTCTTTTAAGAGATGCCAGGGCACTATCGTACCATGGACTTGGCTCCTTCTGACGACACTTGGACCAACACATCGGGATCAGACAGTCGAGGGCCCCAAAGATCCACTCACAAAAGGAGTCATCTCCACGATCAACCTCAGTGAGAGGGCCTAAAGGAGCATCCTCAAGCAGATGGTAAAAATCCTCCAATCTCAATTTGTTCCAATGTCGTTTAAGGACGGGTCTATCCTGAGATAAAAAAGGAGGTTCAGACAGGGAGCATGCCATTTTCACCAACAGGTGGTCTGTCCAGACCAACTGGGAAGAGCCAAGAGCTATAAATCCTTCTAAGTTTGTAAAGAAGGGGTCAAGAATATGACCGTCTCTATGTGTAGGAGTGGTGATCAACTGAGAGAGCTGTAAAGCCTCAAGATCCGCCAAAAAGCTCCTGATGGAGGGTAAAGAGGGGCAGTCGAAATGGAGATTAAGGTCTCCCATAACATTAAAATTCGCGCATCCTATTGCCTCTATGCTAATAAAATCAGGGAGTGCAGCCCTGAAAACAGAGTCACAGCCCGGAGGGCGGTAAATTAATAAGCCAGAAAGGGTAAAATGGTGGCTAAACGCAATTTTAAAAAGAGCGCTTTCACACCCAGGGAGTTTAGCAGCTTTCCATTCACACGGATAACACCGTTTAATGGCCATAGCAATACCTCCACCTCTAGTCGCCCGATTTAGGGTGAAGATGGCATAATCTGGGGGGAAGGCCATATTAATTATAGAGGAGTCAGAGTCCTGGAGCCAGGTTTCAGTCAGGAAAAGCACATCAGGGGAACCATCAATAAGGAGATCATAAACCTCCTGGTAGTGCTTCACCAATGATCTGACGTTTAGGCTCCAGATACTCAGGTCCCGCAGTCCTACCTTCTTTTTATGTGGAGCTAGAAGCTCTAATGAGCGAATAAGGGAGGAGGGCTCAAGTGACCAAGCACCACAACTACAATGATAGGAGCCACATAGTGGGTCCACGGGCGGAAGATCGCAGCGTATAGTTAAATCCCGAATGGCCAATAAGTCAACCCTTTTGTAAGTGATCGGAGGCAGAGTCATGGTGTCCCGTCCCAGAGTCCTGCCGGGACCCGCGCTTCCTTAGCGCTGACGGGCGCAGACGGGCAGGACTCTGGCACGACTCAGGCACAGCGAAGGCACGGCCGCTGTGGGTTACCGCTGCGCGGGTGAGGGAGCTTTAAGTAGGCGTCCCTGTGGTCGTCCGGAGCGCTAGACCGCTCCCTGAAGACGTTCCCTGGGAGACCACTCCAAAATGGCACCCAAAAATTCCCCACCCGGAACCGGACCCACCGAAAAGCGGTGTTTGCCGATTATAATGCAGGTAAGGGGGCTACAATACTACCCAGCTAAAAACAGGGGCTAAACAACTAAATTAAACTAATATATGAAAAAGGAGCGTTTAAAAATTAGCAGCGCAATAGTAGAAGTGCCAAGCGTAGTGCAGCGTTAAATAATCTCATCAAAGGCTTTCCTGCAATTGGTCGCCTTAAGTAGGCGTCCCTGTGGTCGTCCGGAGCGCTAGACCGCTCACTGAAGATGTTCCCTGGGAGACCACTCCAAAATGGCGCCCAAAAATTCCCCACCCGGAACCGGACCCGCCGAAAAGCGGTGTTCGCCGATTATAATGCAGGTAAGGGGGCTACAATACTTCCCAGCTAAAAACAGGGCCTAAACAACTAAATTAAACTAATATATGAAAAAGGAGCATTTAAAATTAGCAGCCCGATAGTAGAAGTGCCAAGCGTAGTGCAGCGTTAAATAATCTCATCAAAGGCTTTCCTGCAATTGGTCGCCTTAAGTAGGCGTCCCTGTGGTCGTCCGGAGCGCTAGACCGCTCCCTGAAGATGTTCCCTGGGAGACCACTCCAAAATGGCGCCCAAAAATTCCCCACCCGGAACCGGACTGGATTTCTGGCTTGTGTCAAGAGACATACATGCATGGGTACTGGATGCTGTACACTGCCCCCGAACTCTCTCTGATCATACACCCACACTAATAACACTGCAAATACCAACACCATATCGCCAACCCTTCAGCTGGCGTTTCCCTTTCAAAAGCGCTCCTAGATCAGGTTTTTTGTGAAGAGCTAAGAGAGAAAATACACGAATACTTCACACTGAACGAGGGAACAGTAGATTCTCCAGGTACCCTGCGGGAGGCGTTTAAGGTGGTTATCAGAGGGAACTGTATGGCACTTAAAATAGGTGTACTTAGGGACATACGCAACACAATGCATAGGCTAGAGCGCGACATAGGCGAAACTGAGAGATCAATCTGACAAGCCCCGTCTCCCGGCGCCCTTGCTCACCTCAGAACCAAACTAACAGAATATCAGACAGAGGCAGAACGAGAAACCGCGTACATGTGTAAATATACACAAGTGAGACGATATGGTGAGGGAGAAAGGGCAGGCAAAACTTGGCTTGTCTGCTAAGAGGCCCAAGAGGAGTTAACTATATCACTGAGCTGCAGACGGAGAGTGGTGAGGTAGTAAGAACGCCCAGGGACATATTGCACGTAATGACCACATTCTATAAACAACTGTACACTTCACAGACGAATCCCACCCACTCCACCATTGTAGAATATCTAGATACAGTGGCGCTAGCATGGTTTAATAGGGTAGCCCGGGAATATATGGATTTACCGATAACGGTTGAAGATGTGAGGCAGGTGATAAGTGGAATGCCAGCAGATAAATCCCCTGGGGCAGACGGATTGACAGCAGCCTTTTATAAGGAATATGCAGTGGTACTGGTCCCACATCCATTGCGGTATATATGGAGGCAATGGAAACAGGTGTGCTGCCATCCACCCTTAGAGAAGCCAGAATAATTACGATATTGAAACCTGGCAAAGACCCCACTAGACCGGACTCCTACAGGCCACTATCATTGATTAATATAGATGCCAAAATATACGCCAAATTGCTTGCAAACAGACTACAGCCGATCCTGCCACAAATAGCGGTGCCAGATCAATCCGGTTTTATCCCAGGCTGGTCAACGGCGCACAACTTACGTACTATATTTAGTTTATTGCACTACCTGGCCCCCCATGTGAAGGCAGTGGCTGCTTTACTGGACGCAACCAAAGCATTCGACTCACTGGAGTGGAAGTGTCTTTTCACTCTGTTGCCCTGGTTAGGGTTCAGCCCTGCATTTGTAAAGCAGATACAGGTAATTTACTGCAACCCGATGGCAGGCGTAAAGGTGAATGGGTGAATGTCTGGCTCGTTTGATATCACAAGAGGGACACGTCAGGGGTGCCCACTCTCGCCACTATTATTTGCGATCGCCACTGAGCCACTGGCTGCCAGACTCCGCCAACATCACACCCAGCGAAGCATAGGGTTTACGTCTCAGGGCTTACTAATTTCTATGTACGCTGATGATACGACGATATATCTCGTGAACCCAAGTGAAAACCTTAATGTAATTATGAGAGAACTGGTGCGATTTTGAGGCTTAACGGGAATACGGATAAACTGGGAGAAGTTGGTAATGTTACCACTCACTGACGGCACTACCTCCTGTGAGACGGATTTACCCATTCAATGGGCGGAAGGCACTACAAGGTATCTCGGAATATGGATAAGTAGGTCCATACAGGAGATATGGTTGGCTAACTATGGGAAGGTGATGGACTGGATCGAAAGAAGAGTCCGGTGTTGGAAGGGGCTCCTACTGTCATTAACGGGCCGCATAGCTATAACGAAAATGATAATACTCCCCAAACTCCTATACCTCTTTGTAAACATACCGATGCCGCTAAATGTACACTTTTTTAAAAGGCTGCATACCAATAACATTGAGCTAATCTGGGCGGGTAGACAACTCAGGGTATCATGGAACTTGTTGACATTGCCATTTGCTCAGGGGGGTCTGGCGGCATCGGAATTTGAGCTTTATGCATATAGAGCACAGGCACAATACCTCCATTTTTGGCAACGTCCTACCCAATACCAACCACATGTAGCGATAGCACTTGACAGAGATGCGCCTACGGCACGGCGGTATACCAGCCATACAAGAGGCCTCATGATGAAATGAACACGGTAGAAGTAACGAGATGGGCCTGGAGAAACATAGCAAAAAGGGCAGGTTATAGCGAACTGTATCCACCATCAATGCTTCTGGGAGGCAACCCACTATTGGCGCCACTAAGTGACCGAGCCACCACACTAAGTGCAAAGGCACATGACTTGACGAAAGGGGGGGGGGGCTTATATCCAGACAATGCATTTCTTGAGCTACAAAAGATGTGCAAACAACAGACACCATCGGCATCAGACGTGCTGTTATATTATCAACTAAGGGCGGCAAGTAGAGCCAGATATGAAAGCTTTCCGCAGGCGCACCCCACTCTGGCAGCACTAGAAGATGTACTATCAAATGCATCTCCTCACAAATTGATAACCCGTACATATAGTACCACCCAGAATTCATCCCCTATCACTACGAGTACATCTAAAGGGCAGTGGTAGGCTGACACGGAGACCCCTGAAACCGAAAAACAGTGGCAATTTTGTTGCTCGCAACTAGAACATTTATCACCAAATTACACGTAGCGACTTATACACTTCAAGTTTTTAAACAGGATATACAGAACACCGATAGAGCTACACCGAATGGGTTTACAGGCTGCCACGAGATGCTGGAGATGAGGGGTGCAGGAGGCTATGTTCCTCCATCTAGCCTGGATGTGCATGCTGATTGCGAATTATTGGGAGGAGGTTGGCAGGCACATTGGAGAGATAACTGAGACACAATTACACCTCACCCCATTGATTGCATTGTTGGGCTTTATAGCAGAAACACCAAAAAGCTTGCGGTGTTGCTGTTGCTGGCAAAATGCAGGTGGCTATGCACTGGAAGAAGCACCGGCTCCCCACGATAGCGGGATGGCTACATGCAGTTATGTACTGCAGAGATCAGCTGACGAATTATTGGGAACTAACACCAGTAAGATCTAGACTGGTAGATATATGGGAGCCGTTTGCAAGGTGGTTGCAAACCAGGGGTGCAGACCTACAGAACGCTATTTAAAAACAAAGTACACAAATTGGGGGTGGACAGGGTGATTGCGGGGGGAATGGCCAAACTGATCCAGTTGACTGTGAAGGCAGAGGACTATACACGGACATATACAAGAAGTTTACAGTGCACGTATGGAGATTGATAGGTGGGCAGGTAGCATCAGTAGGAAATTTGAAATATCAGGAGGACACGGTAAGGGAGGTTACTATGGGGTTGTTGAGATGATAAGTTAGTTACAGTGGAAGTGACTCAGAGAAACTATTAAATTGCATGTTATGTAGATCCTCAAATGTCAGGAGGGCTGAACCGCCGCTGAGCCTCAGGGATGTCAGCAAAACGGCTGTGTACGACGAGTTTGAAGATGCTTTAAAATGCTGCCGGCCCCAATGGTTGTAGGCACCAAGCTGTGTTCACTGTACTACTGTGAAAATAAATATTTTGAACAAAAAAAAAGGAAGCTTGGCAGTCTTTTCTTGTGTGTGTCCATTTAAATTGTTTGGTAACCACAACAATACATTGTCTTTTTGACTGGTACTTGTGTGATTTTCATCATCTTGGTTCCATAGCCGTCTACCTCCAACCTCAATGTTTATTATTACAGCATCTGCATTCCTAAAGCCACCGCTTCCATTTCATACAGCCAAGAAACAAAATATTGGCGCATTGTGGACTGCCTGCATTGAAACGTTTGATGATTTCATTGATGCGCTGGAAGAAGTAGATAACAAAAAGATAATCAAATACCTCAAGAACCTTGCAGGTGAAGGAGTGAAGCAACTGATAAAGAAAATACTACAAGCTAAAGAGGCTTCTTACCATTAAATCAAAGAGGGGCTCAATATAAAATTCAATCTGATGCCAAATTTTTTATTATGAGCAATATATTTTCAGGCAAGAAAAACAGAACGTCGGTGAAACATTCGGTGAATTAGTAGAAACTTGATATTCAATTCCATTCAAATACTTTATTACGGTCATTAGACCATAAAAACGCAAGTGCATAAAAATGATAATACATACAAGCACCCACCAGGGCCTAAACTCAAGGCCCCAAGGGTCCTATATTACTATTGCAAGTTATCCCGCACCCCAATAAATAAGCACGGTACATAACAACACATACGTAGTGCAGTTTTTTTTTTTAATTCTTTTTATTAACCATAGGAATCAATCACTAGGCAGTATACATAGTACAATGGCTTTGCTTATCTGAATCAAGGTTTTCTGACGTTTACAAATACCCAATGTAGTTATTGGTGATACATGTCATATCTACAACGGTTCATCTTGAGCTGGCACCAGCGGCGGGGTACAGAGATTCCCCCTATATTCATTCCAGCCCTCCCAGATTCTGGACCACTTCCTGGGACATCCCCTGGCCACATAGAGATATTTCTCTCGAAACATGCACCAGTCCATATCCTTTTTCCAATCACCCACAGCCTGTGTCCGCACTGCCCCCCACTTCTGGGCTATGTCACATTTAGCGATCCTAAGGCCCAATGTAACCCAGGTGACACGAGAGTTGTTCAGGTCTGTCGGTTCCCACACGTTCAGGAGAAATCTCTTGGCCTCCACTGTCTGATCTAACACTTCACTCAGAGTCTCCTGTATTGACTTCCAGTACCTCTGGACGTACAGGCAGTCCCATAGTATATGAAGGAACGTACCTTCGCCTCCACAACCCTTTCTGCATTTACCATCAGCTGCCCTACCCATGAGCACCAGCCCAGGTCCCGTGATAGAGATGCGGTGCAATATTTTAAGTTGTACTAGCCTCAACTTTGCTGTGATGGCTACCTCTGGTGGCGAAGACACTGCCGCCACCCAGTCCTCATCATCTACAATTATGCCGCCCCCTTCCCATTTCTCTTGCAATTTCACTAAGGGGTCTCCAGTGTGATTCACAAGCTTTTTGTATGTGAGCGAGATTGCCTTTATCGTTAAGTATCCATCAAGGAGCCTATCTTCGAGGGGTGCCGCGCCAGGAGGGGCATCTCCCCTCTGAAGACAGGAGTACAGGGCATGGCGGACTTGCATGTACCTAAAATGTTCGGTGGAGGCAAGCGCATACTCTCGTTGTAACGTGGAAAATGACTGGACCTCCCCTTTCACCCATAGGTCGTCTACTTTTGAGATGCTTATGAGGTCCCATTTGTCAAAGCCTTTAGTGGGCCATAGGTTCCCCAGTCTTTGGGAGTCCCACAGTGGCGTTGCAAGGGTTACTTTATTGTCCCATCCCATGCTCCTGGAGGCTTCCCTCCACACCTGTACTGATTGTTTAGTCGGCCCGGTTAGAAGGTGCCCCCGGTCTTTGAATAAAGCGCCCGGTTATAGTTCCCTCCCGGTAGTATCCAGTGATCCATTGAATAGCCCAGGTCGCCGGCTTGCCTATATGTGCCATGGTTCATAGCTGCCAGATGGGCAGCCCAATAATACTTTATGAGATCAGGGATAGTGATCCCTCCGTCGTATCAGGTGAGATTGAGTTTGGATAGCGCAATGCGCGGTTTCCCATTCCATAGCAGACGGCGTTGTAGGGATTCGATCTCCTTGAAATAGCTGGTGGGAACCAAATCTAGCGAGTCTTGTAGGACATATAGGAATCGGGGCAGGGACATCATTTTGAACAGGGCTGCTCTACCTAGCAGTGAAAGTGGGAGTTGTAGCCAGCGCTCAGAGTCTCTTTTAAGTCGTAGCAGAGGTGGGAGCAGATTCCTCGTGAATCTTTCCGCAGGGTTGGCGGTGATATAGATGCTAAGGTATTTGAAGCCTTGAGTGATGATTTGTATTGGGCAGCCCCTGGGTAAGCCTGTGAGGGGTCCCTTGAGGACATATATAACTGACTTGAGCTAGTTTATGGTGTACCATGAGTATCTGCCAAAGGTGGCAAAGATGTCAAGTACTGCCGTGAGCGAGACCTTCGGAGAAGTTAGGACAGCAGTATGTCGTCCGCATAGAGGGAGATGCGGTCCTCCCAAGATTCTGCCCATCTGAATCCGCGGATCATTGGATCCTCCCATATCCAGGACGCCAGGGGCTCCAGGCCTAAGGCGAACAGGAGGGAGGAGAGCGGGCAACCCTGCCTTGTGCCTCTGCCTAGTTCAAACACGTCAGATTTTTTTATGTTTACCACTATCTGGGCTAGTGGTTTCGTGTAAAGGAGTCGTACCCACTGGATGAATTGGGGTCCAAAACCCATTTTCTCTAGCACTGCAAATAGGTATTTCCATTCAAGCATGTCGCACGCTATTGAGGCTTCCAGCGAGACCAGAACCGCCCCTTCTTGGATTGTAGTCGCCCTTCCCATTGCTCCGTGTACCCTGCTCAAATTCAGTGCCCTGTTGCGCTGAGGCATGAAGCCCGATTGATCTGGGTGAACGAGGTTATTGATGACCTTAATTAACCTACTTGCAAAAAACACAGCTGATGGACAGAATGTAGAACAATGTCATACATTCACCCCAGTACAAGGATCTGGGCCTAAATCCATCATTTTTTTGCACTCCACACCACCCTGGGTTAGACACTGGCTATATGCAAATCAGGTCTGACCCTGTGCCTCATGGGAACAGTCCAGTCCGAACTACCAAGCCATGTCTTTCCCAGACCGGAATCAAGCATCCGAGGAACGGTTTCTGGCTATCAGCCTTCATGAGCCTGGATAGCTTGACTCCAGTGGTGTGGAGAGCCTGGGACTCATGTCTGAGCATACCCAGCCCACTCGGGGTGAAAATTGCAAAAAACACAGTTGATGGACAGAATGTAGAACAATGTCATACATTCACCCCAGTACAAGGATCTGGGCCTAAATCCATCGTTTTTTTGCACTCCACACCACCCTGGGTTAGACACTGACCCTGTGCACCATGGGAACAGTCCAGTCCGAACTACCAAGCCATGTCTTTCCCAGACCGGAATCAAGCATCCAAGGACCGGTTTCTGGCTATCAGCCTTCATCAGCCTGGATAGCTTGACTCCAGTGGTATGGAGAGCCTGGGACTCACGTCGGAGCATACCCAGCCCACTCGGGGTGAAAATTGCAAAAAACACAGTTGATGGACAGAATGTAGAACAATGTCATACATTCACCCCAGTACAATGATCTGGGCCTAAATCCATAGTTGTTTTGCACTCCACACCACCCTGAGTTAGACACTGACCCTGGGCACCATGGGAACAGTCCAGTCCGAACTACCTAGCCATGTCTTTCCCAGACCGGAATCAAGCATCCAAGGATCGGTTTCTGGCTATCAGCCTTCATCAGCCTGGATAGCTTGACTCCAGTGGTATGGAGAGCCTGGGACTCACGTCTGAGCATACCCAGCCCACTCGGGGTGAAAATTGCAAAAAACACAGTTGATGGACAGAATGTAGAACAATGTCATACATTCACCCCAGTACAATGATCTGGGCCTAAATCCATCGTTTTTTGCACTCCACACCACCCTGGGTTAGACACTGGCTATATGCAAATCAGCTCTGACCCTGTGCCTCATGGGAACAGTCCAGTCCGAACTACCAAGCCATGTCTTTCCCAGACCGGAATCAAGCATCCAAGGACCGGTTTCTGGCTATCAGCCTTCATCAGCCTGGATAGCTTGACTCCAGTGGTGTGGAGAGCCTGGGACTCACGTCTGAGCATACCCAGCCCACTCGGGGTGAAAATTGCAAAAAACACAGTTGATGGACAGAAAGTAGAACAATGTCATACTTTCACCCCAGTACAATGATCTGGGCCTAAATCCATCGTTTTTTTTCACTCCACACCATCCTGGGTTAGACACTGGCTATATGCAAATCAGCTCTGACCCTGTGCCTCATGGGAACAGTCCAGTCCGAACTACCAAGCCATGTCTTTCCCAGACCGGAATCAAGCATCCAAGGACCGGTTTCTGGCTATCAGCCTTCATCAGCCTGGATAGCTTGACTCCAGTGGTGTGGAGAGCCTGGGACTCACGTCTGAGCATACCCAGCCCACTCGGGGTGAAAATTGCAAAAAACACAGTTGATGGACAGAATGTAGAACAATGTCATACATTCACCCCAGTACAAGGATCAGGGCCTAACTCCATCGTTTTTTTGCACTCCACACCACCCTGGGTTAGACACTGGCTATATGCAAATCGGCTCTGACCCTGTGCCTCATGGGAACAGTCCAGTCCGAACTACCAAGCCATGTCTTTCCCAGACCCGAATCAAGCATCCAAGGACCGATTTCTGGCTATCAGCCTTCATCAGCCTGGATAGCTTGACTCCAGTGGTGTGGAGAGCCTGGGACTCACGTCTGAGCATACCCAGCCCACTCGGGGTGAAAATTGCAAAAAACGGACTGGACTGTTCCCATGAGGCACAGGGTCAGAGCTGATTTGCATATAGCCAGTGTCTTACCCAGGGTGGTTTGGAGTGCAAAAAACGATGGATTTAGGCCCAGATCCTTGTACTGGGGTGAATGTATGACATTGTTCTACATTCTGTCCATCAACTGTGTTTTTTGCAATTTTCTTAATTAACCTACTAGCAAGGAGTTTTGCTAGGATCTTTGGTTCGGCGTTCAATAGGGAGATTGGCCTAAAGGAGGAGCAATCTGTCCGGCTTTTACCTTCTTTGTGGATAATCACCAGAGTGGCTAGTCTTTGGTCCCTTGGCCGTTCCCCTATTTCCCTACTCTCCTTGAACATATAGCAGAGGTGGGGGGGCGACAATATCTGTCCTAAGTTTATGGAGTTCCATCGGTAGCCCGTTGGGCCCCAACACTTTCCCTGAGTTGAGACCTCTGGTTGCTAACGCGACCCTCTGGTGTGAGTGCCCCCTCCAGATACTCAAGCTCTGACTCCAAGAGTTTAGGAATTGTTACGTCTCGTAGAAGGGCAATAGAGTCCGGCATTGAGTATGGGTTGTGGGAAGCATATATCTCCTGGAAGTGTAGGGCAAATGTGTTTGCTATGTCTTGGGGGTCTGTAATTATGTGTTCGTCTTTATCAATTAGCTCTTGAATCAGTCTATTTGCCAGTTTTTGTTTGTCGAGCCAAGCAAGCAGTTTCCCGGCTTTGTCTCCTTGATCGTAGATTCTGCCCAACATGTCTCTCCCCAGCTCTTTGGCCTTATCAGTTACCAGGGCCCTGTAGCTATCCTGTTTGAATTGCAAGGTGTGTAAGGTGTCTGGGTTAGGTCGATACGCCTGTTCTTCCTCTAGTCTACAGATTTCCGTCTCTAGTGCTTCCACCTCCTTGACCTTTTCCTTCCTCACCCCGGCTATTAGGAGAGGGCCTGAGCCCTGACCACAGTCTTAAACACCTTCCACAGTGTCTGGTGTAAACGTACCGATCCCTCATTCTCTAGGAAGTAGTGTTTGATGGAGGCATGGACGGTTTTATGAACCACTGGGTTACGGAGCTGCCAGGGGTTGATGGGTGCCACTCTACCCATTCTCTGTTGGCCCACCACTAGTTGCATCCACAATAGGGAATGGTCCGATATGCCTCTCGCCATGTGTTTGACCTCTTGGACATATTGTATCTGGTCAGGGGGGACCAACAAGTAGTCCAATCTGGATTGTGAGTTGTGGGCATCTGAATGAAAATTGTACTGGGTGGTGCTTGGGTGAAGTGAGTGCCATGCATCCTGTAGCCCCAGCGCCCCCAAAAAGTTAGGCAATCAGCTGTTAGATGGGCGAAGTCTTCTAGGCGGGTGTCTGTCTTGTGTGCCATCTACCACTGCGTTCAGGTCCCCTCTCACTATCAACAGTCCCTCTGGGATCGTCATCTGGATAGATCCTAGGTCCTTAAATGCTAGTTTCTGGAGGGCTGGCGGTACGTAGTCCGACATGAGAGTGAGTACTTTCCCCTCCCATTGGCCCGTGATGCCCGCGTATCTCCCCCCGTGTCCACCCATGTCGATTTGATAGTGAGGGTAAAGGATTTTCTCAATAGTATGCCCGTGCCTCTTGATCCGGAGGTGAAGCCCGCGTGTGCTGCCAGGTTATACCCCCACCTGTTGAGGGCCTTGCAGGAATTACCCACCAAATGTGTCTCCTGTAGAAGTTCTATGTCAGTGGCGTGCCTTTTGTGTTGTAGCACCACCGTTCTGTTGACTTGGTCCCCTAAGCCGTTGACATTCCAGCTCATCATTCTGAACCCTTCATCCCATTGCGCCATTCCTGACATTCATGTATCACCTATGTGTTTAAGTCGCCGGATTGCGGTGTCTAGATGATTCCTTAAAAACAAATAACTAAACATGAATCCCGCCCAACTGCCCCCTCCCTGCTTCCCTGCACCCAGGGCTCCAAACTGCCCATGTTACCATCTATGCAGGGTGCCTGTCGCCCTTTAACGAAGACTAACTGAAGAAAATTGGGGGTGCACTCTCTTTCATCTCTCCCCCATTCCCATGGTGATTATGAAATGGATATCCTGTACCATTCGGTTACATTTTTGTCCCTGTTTGTCCCGTTCTACATATGGAGTACAACTGGGAGACACCCCGGACGGAACCCAATGATCCCAAAGTCAATCAGCAGAGCCTCTGTACCTCCTAATCACGTTGGGAGCCCTGTTCCGCCGGATTCCTCCATCTGTCCAGCAGCGTCCTCCGGAGTGCCAAAAAAAAAACGTCGTTCCCCCAGCCTCCACTCGAAGCCGCGCCGGAAACAACATGACATACTTTAGGCCTCTGTCCCCCAGACGCTTCTTGATCTCAAGAAATGATCTATGCTGTCTTTGTACCACTTGGGAAAAGTCCGGAAAGAAGCTGACCTCTGAGTTTTCAAGCTGTATTGGAGGTGCCACCCTGGCCGTCTGCAAAATGAGGTCTCTGTCTCTATAGTTCAGGAGTCTGGCCAGTATGGGGCAGGGGGGGAACGTAGTGCATTATTATTAAAATATACAGTTAATACACAGAAATAGATCTGATACATCTCAGAATAATAAAACATTAAAAAGCACTCTTTAAAAGCACAAATAAAAATTACTTTAAGAAGGATAGAGGGAGCCCGATTTAAAATAGAAAAAGAGAGTCTTGTCAGCTTAATCCTGTGCATTAATTTTCAGAAGTGACTTGTGCATACACCACATAGATAGTAGGAACCGTGACATCGCAAATACAATTGGGGATAGAGTTTTGTATTTCAGCAATCTAAAAGCCTCCACACAGTATTTGGTCCGGAGATTGCTACATATTTGGATCAGCCAATGGCTTCTGGATTTTCTTTAGCCATGGCAGAAAAAGAATACATGCAGCTCTGACTCCACTGCATTGTTACAGGCCGGACAACCTGGAGAGAGTGTACATGACCATTTGTAGAGAAAGCGTGCGGCGAGAAGACCTCATGTCTAAACTGAATACACAGTTTCCTCGGTAGCGCAGGTTGTATCTCATCTAGGGCAGACTCTAAGATGTACTGGTCTTTTATTCTCAGAAATGCAACTGTTAGTGTACCTGTTGCTGCGCACCCCTGTAAACGGGCAAGTTTTTTATTTTTTTGAAAACATATTTTATTTGTCAATTGCACATACGTCGCAGGGCTCTGCACTCCAGAGACATCTGCAGAATCAAAGCATACATTACCACAGGAGCAACCGACTTTTGTGAGTGACATCAAGATACATAATGAAAATAAACAAAGTAATACAACAAAGCCCCCCCCCCCAAACTCCTCCTCCCTCTCCCTTCCCCTGAAGCCTCACAGAGTCCGCATAGTCCTGGCCACAGCCCTTATACACAACAACAGAGTCTTAGCACGATAGCATACACCTCCCCGGATCCCCCCCTGCCCTGCACCACCACATCCCTGTGTACATCAGAAATTATCCCAATGGATGAGCCTCTACAACAGTTGGCGGCTTCGGCCAAAGACCCCGATAATCTGCCCATCTTTTCTATATTTTGTAATGTTTACGTGGACATCCCCTGGCTACCAAAACAGGCAGTTCTATCCCCATGCAAAAGTCCAAGCCGTTCTTCCATTCGGTCATCGATGGGGCCTGCGGCGCCTTCCACACCTTGGCAATATCTCGCTTTGCCAAAGTGACGCCTAGTTTCATGAGATGTCATTTGTAAATGTACGTGGAGCAGAGCTAGTCACGGCGTACGTGGGAGTTCCCACCCCAGGACCTCCAGCAGGCAGGAGAACACCCCCCTCCAGAAACGATCCAGGGAAAGGTACTACCAGATAGTATGTATTAACGTGTCCTCCTCCCGACCAAATCTGAGACACAGTCGAGCCCGGGTCAAATAGACTATGCAAATATTTAATCTGGATGAGGCGAAGGCGTATCGCTATGGCCGCTCCCCGTGGGGCAGCCAGGGCCTCCCTCCAATCCTCCTCCTCTAGTGTGCCCACATCTTTCTCCCAGTCCCCCCGCAGCTTCTAAAGTGTGGTGGAACAATGAGTAACTAGAGATTGATACATCCGGGAGATGTTTTTGGATTCCAGATCCCCCATAAAGACTCTCGCCTCCAGTGGGCTGAATTCAGGGAGAGATTCCAAACCTTGCAGAATAGGGGATAGAGCATGGCAAAACTGGAGGTATCAGTAGAATTGTGACTGGGGTATAAGAAATTCCCTCTGTAGGTCCCGCAAAGACTTGAGTGTCGTGCCCCTCATAACATCCCCCAGAGTGGAAATACCAATATCATCCCATCCCCGGAAGCCCTGCAAGGCCGCCAGCTCAGGCAGGCACCCATTTTCCAAAGGGGGGTCTCCTTAGTCAGGGTATCCCACCAACCCATGAGGCGCAGCGCCTGCCTCCAGATCAGGAATACCACACGCGTGGCTGACGGCATCCCACCTCGCAGTGGCGCCGAGTACAAGATAGTATGCAGTGTATTGGACCCCATGAGTCGTCGTTCCAGCGCATATGCCGGGTCCCTCCTGTCGCCGTACCACCATTCATTGAGGACAAGGAGGTGTGAGGTCTGGTAATATGAGCGAATGTCTGAGGACGCGAGTCCTACACAATAGGTGGATAGGAAGCGTGTTCGTAGAGCCACACGCACTTGGCTCCCCTCTCATAGAAAGTGCCCAAGCACAGAATTCACCAGCCGGAACCATCTGGGCGGGATCGGGTATGGGTGATTCTGTAGCTGGTAAAGCAGCCAAGGAAGCGCCACCATCTTGAAAATTGCTGATATGCTGTATAATGTCAAGGGCATACGCGCCCAGGACTTAAGATCAGCACGGACTCGCTCCCGGGGCCAGTTTCCGCTCCCAGGAATTGGCTGGCACGTCTGAGAGGAACACCCCTAAGTATTTCAGACCCCAAACAGCCAACTGGATCGTGGTCGCGCAGTCGCCCAGAACCCACAGTGTAGATTTGTGGGGGTTCATATATAATCCCGGCATCTCTCCAAAGATCTGCAGGAGTCGCCGCCCCTTCTTGTCCAAAGTAGTGAAGTAGTGTGGCTCACTGGTTAGAGGCGGCAGACCCGAGAGCAGAGGACGGCCCGGGACCAGGGTTCGATTCCAGACGCGGCAGGTTTCTGGAGCAGGGTCAGCGGACTCGATAATTCTCTCGCCTCGGTGCCCACTCTGATCAGCGATCACACTCGGCAACTCTGGGCATTAGCTTGCCTCATCTTCACTAGCGGCCCCACCAGACCGCCGGGGATGCCTGGTCTCACCCTGGAGGTACCCATTAAGGGACCATCTCTCAGGGAAGCCAGGAAGGGTTTCGCAGCGGTCGAAGCGCGGAGATACTCCTCCGGGAGTCGATCCTAGCGCTATATAAACTTGCAATTAATTAATTAATTAAAGCAGTAAGGAAAAATAGGACATCATCTGCATATAGTGCGATCCTGTCGGACAGACCCGGAGTCCACTCGAAACCCCGACCTGTGCATCAATGCGCACCCATGCCGCCAACGGCTCCATGGCTAGGGCGAATAAATATGGAGACAGGGGGCATCTCTGCTGTGTGCTTCTCCGAATGGAGAAGTTGGAAGGGACCGCACCTGCCAGCCGTACCGCTGCTATCGGATCTGCATATAGAAGCATTAGGTAAGAAAGGAAACGTGGGCCAAGGTTGTCTGCGCAGTAATGCAAATAAATATACCCAACGAGGGAATCAAATGCCCTGTCCATGTCGGCCAAGAGGAGTACTGCTGATTCCCACGTCTGTCGAACAGCCGCTACCGCCACATGTGCCCACTTTATATTATGCCTGGTCGCCCTCTGGGGCATGAACCTAGTCTGATCGGGGTGTATAAGCGTCAAGATGTGAGGCAGGATGCGATTGGCCAACACCTTGGCCAAGATTTTAGCCTCTACGTTTAGGAGGGAGATGGGGCGATATGAGGCCTGTTGTTCCGGGGGCAGGCTGGTCTTAAGGAACACCACCACCTCCGCGCGCCTCCAATCCAGGGGGAGCAGGCCCTTTTCCCGGGCCTCCTCTACCACTGCCCGATAATAGGGGGCCAGCTGCGTATTATAGCGTCTGAAGAATTCACTCGGGAACCCATTGGGTCCAGGTGCCTTTCTGGAACTGAGCTCCCCAGGGCCGTGCCCAGCTCCTCGTCAGTCAGGGGAGCTCCAATTGCTCACGCACCTCATCCGACACCGATTTGGGCAGTAGATCGGCTAAGAATTTATCAACGGTGGACGATGGCAAACATTCTCGGGGAGCATATAGATCCACATAGTACGTAGCGAAGCTCTCTGCTATAGCGGTAGGGTCAGTAATCGGTGTTCCCACCTCGTCTAGAATACCCGTAAGGGCCTGGGAGTGAAAGTTGCCCTGACAAAGTCGATGACTTGTCCCCCCATTGGTATATCCTGCTGCACGTCGCTAGCCAAACTTGGCGGGCTTCATCCATCAGGAGAGCGGAACAGGACTGTTGAGCTAGGAGCAGTTGTTTCACATACCGTCCTCCCCCTTCCTCCCGAGTCCGGCGCTCAAGTGCCTCTATGTCGGCCTCCACCCAAGTCAACTCTTCCTTACGATTCCCGCGGGCCGCCGCGCACCATGATATGTCTACACCCCGCAGAGTGGGCTTCAGAGCTTCCCATAAAATCTCGGTGCTGGACACCGACCCCTCATTTGAGGTTAGGTATTGAGCAATAGCCTCCCTCATATGCGTCTCATACTCGTCATTCTGTAGTTGCTATACCGAGAGGCGCCACCTAAAGGGTTGTCGCCCCCTGCCCATATGGAGCTCAAGGGACACCGGGGAGTGGTCCGATAGGCCGCGGGGTAGAATCTCAGCCAACGCCACTCTACTAACCATCGCCCTGGGAATAAAGAGTTAGTCGAGCCTGGAGAAGGACCTATGAACCACTGAGAGGTATGTGCACTCCGGCCAGTCACCGTGGACATGCCGCCACACATCAACCCAGTTAAGGCTTGTCACCAACGAGTGTAATTTCATGGGATGTCCACTCCCTGGGCCACCCCCAGCTCCACATCTGTCCCTGGCCAAGTCCATAACATCATTCCAGTCCCAGCCTACCACGGAGAACACATCGGGTATATCAGCCCATAGGGCAAGTAACCTCTCCACGAGAGTCCACTGTAAGGAGGGGACATATACACAGCGTAGAACCAGGGGGTTCCCCCCAATCTTGCTCCGGATAAACAGGTACCGTCCCTGTGTGTCAGTCCATTGTTGCACGTGTATGTATGGGACCCTGTAGTGTACCAGAATCGCTACTCCCCTTTAGTCCCTCATGAACCCAGCATGAAAGACTTGCTGAAATCCCTAACGCTGCAAGCAGAGTGTCTTCGTGTCCATGAGGTGCGTTTCCTGCAACATAAGGATGTCAGCCCTAGCCCTCTTTGCCAGATGAAGTATAGCCCCACGTTTGATTTTGTCCAAAGCCCCTCGTACATTCCTGCTTATAATGCGGAGAGTACCCGGGGTTACCCAATCGCTATGAAGTGCGTTAGCCATAGGGGAGGGAATCTTCCTGCAGCACCGATAAAAGACCGCGGCGACGTGTGTGTGTGTAGAATAATGTACCCATAGCGGAAGTGCGACGCGTAACCTCAAACAACTCCCCCCCAACAAACCCCCCACCATATACCTCAAAAACACTGATGTATCTTTTGCGGCAGGGCTAGGTCCTGGTTCCCAATGGGGGAACGAGTACCGCCCCAGCAAATGGATCCCAAACTTACAGCCCATGATCTTCGGGCATGACCCCGACCAGCACGAGACTGGCATAGAACCAGCCCACATTAACATTCCCCTGACAATTGTACATCAGAATACACGCTGAACCAAAGAGAACTCCACAGAACTACATCAGCCCCGGATGTCAGGGTTCCAATGTCTGGCACCCAGGAGTAGGGCCCCCCCAAGAGGAGGCTCCGCAGGACAAGGAGCGCCTCCGGAATCGCGACCGTCTAATGCCCCTCTGCTTCTGTCCCCGGGGACCCCTCCGGGCCACTTCACTGGAGGAGGAATCCAACTCTCTCCTGGGCGGCATGTGCGCCCTCACTCATACTGTTTCGTCCGTCCATTTGAAGACCTCCTCCTGGGTGTCAAAGAAGTCGGTGCGGGAATGGTATACAACCCACAAGAGGGCGTATGGGAGCTTAAGGTCTCTCAGGCGGGCCTTCGCAGCCAAGAACGATTGGCGCTGTTGTTGCACTTGCTTCGTGTAGTCAGGAAAAATTAAAATGCGCACATTGTCATAGAGCAGAGGTTCCTTGGCCCGGGCCTGCTTCAGTATGGCATCGCGGTCAAGATAGTTCAGGAGCTTTGCTATCACTGGCTTGGGCGAGCCCCCGACGGAGTTCTCTGCATGAGTGCTCTGTGGGCCTGCTCCACGACAAAACACCGTGACATAGCTTTTGGGGGGAGCCTCCGGAAATCCCACAAATCTTAGGTTATTATGCCGGGCCTCAATCCTCAACGCGGAGCGCTAGACCCTTCTGAGCCGTCTCCATATTCGCCATTTTCTGCTTTACAATCGTGACGTCGTCTTCCACTTCCAAGATGCGAGTCTCAGTTTCGGTGATACGGGACACTGCATTATGCAAGTCCTGTCACAGCAGCATAACAACCAACCCTACTGCCCCGATTTTAGCATCCAGCATTTCTCTGGATCGGGTGATTGCTGCCATGAGGGCTGCGTTGTCCGGAACAGCCTCCGGTTGACCCCCCAGCAGCACCAGCCGCCCCTCCCGGACCGGTGAATTTGTCAATGGCCCCTTGCTTGGTCGAGCCGCTGCCACCCTTGTCCCTTGTTATAGCTGCCCCATGGGTCCTGTCGCAGACCTGGGAAGAGCTGTGCCAGGCACAAACACAAAGATCTTCTTCAGGGCAGGCCACACAGTCCGATCTGAATCCCCCGTTCGGCGCCTATGAGGGTTGCCGCGGAACCAGGGCCGCTGAGTCACCCCCGGGGCTCGAGTCCACTCGGGCCCCCCGCAATGTATGCGCGGTCCGACCAACCGCCAATGTTAGTACGCTTATGAGGTGATGGAGGGGGCCCAAGCACATCCCAGGCCGTGTGCCTCCACTGATCACAGCAACCACCAATTTCCAGGGCCCTGTGGTCTGATTAGCCGCTGATGTAGGTGTCCCGGGGGGGGGGCCCTTGTGTTTTGTGAACGTGATTGCGGAGCATCCAGTCTCACCTCAAGTGGCCCGGCTGTGCCGCCGATCCCCCGCTGCGAGGCTATGCCGCCGATCCCCTCCTGCAGCCCTAGGTATGGGGGGGAACTGCTGTGACAAGCCGTCTCTTCGCCCACACCAGAAGACTCCACCACTCGTTTCTTCCCCGCTCTCCTCACCTGCGCGGCCCGGCTTGACCTCCATGCCTCTCTCTCCGGTCCTACTCAGGCCGCACTACAGAGCTGAGATGTCTCCAGGGCCTCCCGGGTGATCCGCCACATGTGCGGGTAGGGGCCAAGATCCTACAGGCCACCGCCATGTGCGCTTCCGGCCTGGGAGCGCCCGAGAGGAGGGGGGGGGACCAAAAGTAAGTACTCATGTCCTTCACCATGCAACCCGACTGTGTTGCCGATCCCGCACTGTGGCCCCAGGGGGGGGGAACCCTTGCAGGCTGCCCCCAGCAGCCTCATCGCTGGCCTCTCCCCACCGAGGTGCCAACCGCTGAAAAGCGCTCCGATAATCAGGGGTATAGGCCACAGCAGCTGGTCTGGCCTCGCTACAGCTCTCCTCACCAGCGCGGTCCAATCCGGCCGCCATCCGTCTCCCCATAGTCTCGCCGCCGGCCTCACTTCATGGCCACAGGACGGAAGGCAATCTTCCCACCACCGCCGCCGTCCCCTGATGTCTTTAGGCCCGCGTGATAGTCGACTCCGCCTGCGGGTGGGACCCAGATAGTCACAAGGCACTCAGCGCCCCCTGGAGATCACCACGCAACGCTCCAGCTCCTTTGCTGGCAACCAGGCCGTGTCCCTCACGCGGCGCGATCTCTCCGCCATTAGCCTGCGTGGGCGCCGCAATATCACGCCGGGCATCCTTCAGGGGTGAGTCAGCACTGTGGAGACTCCTCCAGGATCACTTGGGGGTCAGAGGAACCAGGATAATTGCAGGATGAAAAGCAGGCTAGATGGAGCTTGCTCAGCACACGTCCCCCATGAGGGCTTGGTAAGCCACGTCCCCGTAAACAGGCAAGTTTGCCCTCCCTGTAGCTCCAAACCAGTTACATTTTAGCGATTGTAGTACAAGCTTCCTCAGAGTTATGCCATAACCTCGCTCTGCCCAGCTCCAAAAATTAGTTCCTGACATACGCTAGCCACTGTAGTTTCCCTGCGCCCTGCAGGCCCAGTATTTCCTTTAACTCGTCCCTATACATAGTCAGTTCTGGGTTTACCCATAAGTGGTGCCAATATATCAGGGGTCTAAGGGCAATTTCGTCTGCAATTGGCTTAACCCCCGAGTCCAAACGAAGCGGTGTAAGGGGAGAGCTGAGGGGTAGACCAAATAAGTGCCTGGTAAAAGTGTAATCGGACTTGGTGATATTTCTGAGAGAACTATGGGGCATATTAGCAAGAACTTTGTTAAAATGATCGTTGTTTTAGTGGCAGGAAACTGCTGCTAAATCAGCGATAATGGGCTTTCTAATATGCGCTATAGAATTCCAATAGAAGCCCAGGTTAGATTTCCTACACATCATATTGATATCAAATATTATATGTGTGGATTTAGAGAATACCCTTAAATAAAACCCTTTTTCTGACCACTTCATAGTACGAGTTTATTCATAATTATCCACACGTGGTGTCAGAAGTGGGATAATTCCATTACACTGCTGTAATGGAGAACCTCATCCAGAAACTCATACAAGGTCAGGAACAATTAGAATGGGCTGTAGAAAGACAATGTCATCAGCCCAATATGATAGGGAACTATTCAGCAGAACCATTAATCAACACCTTGAAAATTTATATAGGGTATCTGACAAAGAGGACGATGTCAACAAACTTCCCAACAAACCAGCAGCCCAAACTGCTTTTCCGGCCATACCCTTACAGAAGTATAGTGCAGGAGAGGACCCAGACGCTTTTTTACTAAATTTTGAACGGGCCGCTCGAGCGTCAGGGTGGCCAGAACATAAATGGCCTTTCTTTTTGGCCCCTTATTAACAGGAGAGGCCCAGGCTGCATACCAGGCAGGATCTTTAAATTCAAGACACCCCACAGAAAGACTTGGTACATGCACCACTCACTACCCCTGGGCCTACTGGCTAGTGAGGCTTTACAGGCACCCCAAAATTTAAAAAAAAACTCCACATATAACAGTGAGCTAATATTCCATGACATAAATGAGATTTAAGTTCAAAAACTCACAGAAACAGTTGTATCATGCACCCATGACTAACCCTGGGCCTACTGGATACTGTGGCTACCCACGATATATTTTTTTTAAAGTTGTGAAAAAGTTTTAAAATTGTAGTTGCAGCAACTGCAATGCCCCAAACAAACAACACCAACTTACTTGTAAAATCTCAAATCCAAAAGTGATCCAAACTCCAAAGTCCCAAAAGTCCTCAAATACAAATATCCAGCAGCAGCCACAAAAAGTAATCTTTCCAGCTCCAGATCCAAATAAATCAAAAGTGACCAGGACATGGACAAAGCACTGGGAGGAGCCTGCTGGACAGGAACAGGAAGTTGGAGACTCTGGGGCACTTCCTTCCCCCCCCCCCCCCCAAAATGGACTCCTTGCTCAAAAAAGTGCAGACAAATGTCAATCTGAGGAGTTATTCTGATCAAAATCATCATTTTCAGAAGGTTTATGCTGCCTGCGGTGGATTTTTTGTGCAGAATAGCAATTTTTGCAAGTTTGGGAAAGCAAGTTGTTCAAATCTCCCGCCGGAAGTCAGCTGCGCGCCGCATCTACGTGTTCGCAATTGTTTAATCCTGCGATGCGTGATCGCGGGCCCTTATGACGTACTCGCGTTGTCAAACTCTCACTGTGCAAGATGCTGGGCCGCGATGACGAAATCGTGGTCGAAAAACTATCGCGCGATCACGCCGCAAGATTCAAAATGGCGCAGCACACGCAAACCGGGAGAAAAACAACTCGGCGAACACAGAATCACAGTAAGTCAACGCTGCGCGCGCGATGTTGTATTTTTCAAGCACGACCAAGCAAAAAAATCCACCAGCTTGCGAATTTACGGATTTTTGGGCAAATTCCCGGGATTCACGGACCACGAAATTGCCAAAAATCCGCAAATTCCGCCAACGGAACAAATTTTGCGCCCACGGTTACTTGACTTGTAGTAGTAAGCACATGTAAGAGTTTTCCCTCCTTGAGATTTTTTTTAAAACATCGATTTATAGGAGTATAAAACATTGATTTATAGGAGTATATTCTAAACCATACGTTAAAATATGTGTAATCTTTGTTCGATAAATTTCCAAGAGGGCTGAAAAATGTTGCCTCCCAGTAGAGGAATACAACTTTTTATAGCATTAGCATGGGTTACTATTTGTAATTCTGTCTGTTGAAAATGCGAGGCAGTTCCAATAGGCTGGAAGAAAACTCTCCCTAAATAAATGTGAGTAGATGCTGTATCTACTGGAGTGCCTCCTAAATTCCAGGCAAAAGTTACTCTTTTTGTTTTTGAGATGGTCATTCTTGAACAAAATTTCTCGGAGGACGTGGTTTGGAGTGTCAAGATGGCGGTCACACTCTGAGAATGCACCGGACCCCTATGTCATCCGCTCCGAGTATCGGCCACCATCGGCAGCTGTCCTCCCCTTCCAGCGGAGATACCCATCTAACCGCAGAAAGGGGCGGATGTTGGCATGGAGCAGACCCAAACAGTAGTCGGATCCGCCCCGGCCTCTCGACTGCACCCCTGACAAAATGGCAGCCGGCACTTACCACACCAAATCATAAAGGCCAGCGATCACCCTCCCGCCTCACAGCGACGTGATGTGGCCCAACAGATTCCTGAGGCCCCCGCATCAAACATAAGCAGCAATCGGAGGCCCCAGGAGTACCGGGGACATAACTACACGGCGGTTGAGACCCCGATCCCCGAGGTGGGCCCAGAATTACACTCCGCCCAGTGGGCATGCCTGGTGCCTTGGTCCCAGGCCTGGTGCGACGCAGGTTCCACCCACCCGGCTCTCCTAAGGGAGAGAGGGAGGGGGGCCCTCCTGGCCAGAGCTTGTCACAACTGGAGCGATCACATCTGAGAATCCATATAGACCGGCCTGCATTCGAGCCCTTGGTGCCCGATCTTGCGCCGCAGCTGACCCTGAGGGAGATTGGGACTGAAGACTTACCCACCCGTGATAGAGATCGTGGGTCACCCGACCAACAATTTCACCATATAATTACGGGCCCATAAAATTTAACTCATCATATACATTAATCAGGTGACCTCAAAAACCTACCACCAGTAACCCTGATTCCTTCCTATTGTATTCTAGTGTACCCGACTTACCATCCACCGTTACGGGTACCTATGACCACAATAGATCAGGGAGCTAGCTGTGAAGAAAAGTAGACAAAAACAAACCCAACTTCATAAACTTTGACATTTTCATAAAATGACCACGGACAACTGTGAAGTTTTAAAAGTTTTATCTAGAATTCGTTTTCTAAGAGCATTAGGCTTACAGTTAAAAGGCAGTCGATAATCAAGATAACAAAAAGCATATAACCATAAAGGAACAATGTAAGGGCAATCATTTAGGTTTTCTAAATAATAGTGAGACAGGGAACACGCTAAGTAGAGTTAAAATGTAATTCAAGAATGGACATCTATAAATGGGCAAGCTTATGCACGTATAAAATTACTCTATTTGGACGTACTTCATGAATATAAATGGGAACTTTGGAATCCTAAGCAGCTATAAAAAGGGTGAAAAGTGGAACACGCTATAACTCTAACAACATTACTTCAAATCGGAATGCAGGGGAAACTTATAAACCACATTTATAATTCATAGACAGTATGGAAAGAATGTGCTCTAAAAGGTAGGGTAACATAGGAACATGCTATGAGAATAAATGCAATTGACTTTCATATAGTAGACTGCGGAAAGCATTGAAAATTAACGTATGCAAAGGTATGTCTTTATTGAAGCAAAGACAGAAAATAGAAAGGTGCAGTTTAGCGTTCTCAGCGATATATATTTACCTAGAATGGTGTGAAAACCAACCCTGGCCACGGATCAGTCAAGGACAGGAAATACCCCAAGGAAGGACAGTCATCAATGGGACAGCAGGTGCAGAATGGACAACCCAGGACAGGACAGGAAAACCAGATTAGGATCAGGACAGGACCACCAGGATACGACCAGCACCCGCAGTTTGGAAGCAACGCCTGCGCTCCACCCTCTCTGCAGCTATCAGTCAGAACCCCGATTGGGTTAGCGAACTCCCCAGCAAAGTGCTCCGCCAGCACTTAAGGTTTAGTAAAACCTTTGAGTCTATGGTCAAATTCGGACAGAGTGCTCCGCAGCGCTCTGTAAATTCAGTCACCTATTGAGTGCGTTGGGTCAGTGACAGGTCAGCTATTCAGACAAGTCGGACAATTTCTCTAGCTAAACCTAGGCTAGTTATACTGTTTTTGGGTCAGTGTACCACCCCCCAATGTTGCAAAGTGTCAGAATTCCCAATTTCGATTGGTCCCAAGGTAGGATAGGTTAACACACCAATCAGAACAGACTTCTGTAAGCCTAAATTTACATTCTAGGGATCCGCCTAGCAAGTTTGGGGTTCCCACGAAAAGTTTCACAGAATACAATAGAGAAATACAAATGTTACAAATGAAGAACAAATTCTGCTCCATCCTCCTGGGTCGGAGGTGGCTTTCGCAGGAGCATCTTGACTGTGGCTGCCAGCTGGCTGAGTTCCACTGCTCAAGGCGACATTTCTACCTGGCTGCGTGTTCATGCGCAGAAGGGACCTTCAAGATGGTTCTCGTTTCGTTCGGACCCCCCCAATAATCGTGGTACATGGAAAGTAAGCGAAAACAAATTAAAACATAGAAATAAATGAATGTACTACATATCATGATTTTGTACTTTATATTTATCACTATAAAAATATACTATGCAGTTATAGATTATTGCAACACACAATAACACGAGAGCATCTGCATGAGCGGCACCACGTTAATACATAAGCAGCCATCTTGAGGCTATTACGCATGCGCACCCTTTCCCTCCAGAACTGCAACTACGTCACGTCACGTGAGTGTGACTAACGCATGCGCAGAACCAAATTCTAAAACAGCGGCCATTTTAGAAACGAGAGTTAATCGTTTTAGTAAAACACATAGGCGAGCGTCACTAAGATACACACACATTCAAAAATAAAGAGAAATTAGTACAACATACACATTTTGTTACCAGGTTATGACAGATTCGAGGTTCATGACTCGAGCAAGTCGCGTAATATGCAAATTCTTGCTCTATCAATCCCCTCTTTGATGATATTTACTATCATCACAAACAAAAATGGAACCAGATGCCAACTTCTCTCACACTTTGTACATTTCAATCTCTTCCAACAGGCGATTCATTATCTCTTTCACTTCTTTATTGGGGTGAGAATTTTTCACCTTTTTGTAAATCTGATTATTCAAGTCTTCCAATTCAAGTTCATCCACACTTCGTTTCACACCTCTTCTATTCACAGTGTATTTCTTTGTGTGTTTGCGACATTTGCAACAGACGAATATGAGGAAAATGATGAAGCCTATCACTCCAATCGGCATCAGTATTTTAAACAATAAGCCTTTACCTAAATTAGCAAACCAATGACCTACATTGGAGAGACCATCAACCAGTCTCTTCCAGGCACTGTCAACCTCCAGTGGTTTAAGTTCCTTTTCCAAATTAGTAATGTTTTTCACATATCTTTTGATCTGTACACTTTTGTCCGGTATGTAAGTGCAACAATGTTGCGCCTTCAACATCCGGCAGACTCCGCCCTCTTTTGCTACTAAGGTGTCAAGAGCAAGTCTGTTCTGCAAAACCATTGATCTGATCGCAACCATTTCGGTATTGACCAACAGAAATCCATGAGCTGTGTCAGTAGACAGCACATCCACTATTGTGGACAATTTACAAATTCTGTGTGTGTTCAGAACCACTCCCACTCCAGGTATCAGTGCACTAAAAATACTACCCATTATTTCACCTACGCTTTCTCTTTTGCTACGCACCAAGCCATTAGTGTTTTCATTGCTTCCAGGAATTTCATTCACATGGTATATTTTCGGGAAAACAATGCCAAAGTAGCAGCTTCCATACCAGTGATCCGGCAATTTGAAATAAGCCTTGTTTCCACATATATAAAAAATTACCGGGAAACACAGGTTCTGACCCATTTTTGAAACCCCAACCTCCAATTACCTTGTAATTGTGCTCACATTGACTGGAACCAATGAAAATGTTATTATAATAACTAGTCTTCTCGCGGTGAAGACAGAGTTTCCCTTTCCTTTCGAAATCCAGCAACAAAGCAGGACCAGCCCCACCATTTGAGGTGCGTTCCATGTTTTTAGCACATTTAGGAGTTTTCTGTCTTTTGTCATTTGCCTTTCTTTGGAAACTCTCCCTTCTTTTCTCTGCCATGTTTAAAAATATTTTTTCTTGCTCATGTAATGAACAGGTCAAGTTATCTCTGTGTGCTTCATTTAAGTCTATGGTACCTATAGTCAGAAAGTATTCTCCCATATAACGTGTAACGTCACTTTTAGTATGTACAGGATTCTGATTTCCACGTATAGGAAGTTCAGAAAATATTACGTCATTGGTAGAGTAATAGTACTGTAACGGTCCTCTTTTGTAAAATAAGCTTGCTAAAATGCTACAGGAAATTCCATATGTCAGGGGTAGGTGATGATAAGTCACGCCTTCAGCTACAGAAGTAGGTAGCTTCATGCAGACATAGCAGTCTTCTATCTCCATAGTTTCTACATAGTGTACTAACAGGTTTGCGAAAACATTTAAATGAGTCTGGTTCTTAACTCCATGATAATGTAGTCCTTCCTCATCTGGTGCTTCTAAGTCTCGTTTTGTTTGTCTGAGTGCCTTTTCACGTCTTTCTACACTTCGTGTTGTCAGTTCTTCAGTGTCCGTATTTACAGTCTGTGTAGGGTCAATATTTGTATTTTTGCTTACCATAAAAGGAATGAAAACTGTTAATCCTATCCAAACTATTATTACTATAGCTACACTACATATACATACTTTGCAGCATGTTTTGCAACAACTGCGTTTAGGCCTTCCGTTCACTCTTGAATCAGACATTTGGCTCAGAAGAAGTTTTCAACCCCTCTTTGTAACTTTACACAGGTAGCTTACTCTGCGTAATTTCAGGTGAGTTCGTCTTCTTCGGCAGACAGATCAGCAATCTGTTCTTCGTCACTTTCGTCAGAGATATCAAGATCCTCAAATTCTTCCAAAACCAAGTACGTCCATTCAGGATCTTGGTATTTTTCGTTCAGTCTTTTTATTCGATCACTCCTTCTTTTGGAGTTTTCTCCAGCTTGCTCTGTAATTTGTGGACTTTTTCTTCTGTCTGCAAGTTTCTCTTCTACTGTTTTTATTCTTAGTCTCAGTCTCTTAATGTATCTTGGTTCGATATTTTTCTTTTTCTTGAGTCTTTTGGCTGGCACTGTGATTTGGCTTTCTTCTAATGCTCTTTTATTTTCGTTTGTTTGTGGCACTTCTGCTTCTGTCTCTTCCCTACCTGTCTGACTAGTCCCAGGTCTTGTATCTATTTCTTCTGCCTGGTTACTAAGCTGGCCTGATTCAGGTGAATTTTGGTCTTGGCTTTCGAGTGTCTCTGTTTCTGTGTCCTGAACACGTTCTTCTAGTTCTATCTGATCCTGTTCAAGCACTTCGATCCCTTGATTTTCTTCTGCTTGAACGTTTACACTAGTTCTAGTCTGACCCTTTTAAATTTCAGGAGTTTGTGGAGGTGTGTCGATCACTTGCTCTGTCCCTGTCTGACCTTCCTCTTCGTCCTCAGATTTGACGTGAATCTCAATGATCTGAGGGTCTTCGCCTGTGCCTATCTCAACCTTTCTATTCCACTCTCTATCTTCGTAGGTTCGCTCTCTTGTTCTGATTGGGTCTTCAGTTAGATCGATTATGGGTATCCAATCATCTTGGCTGGTGCTCGGCTGTTCGTCATCAGCTACTTCAGGACCGACGTCTGCAGACCCCTCAGCTGGACAACCTTCAGCTCCAGGTTCCTCGTCTGGAATTACCTTCGGTGTATGGCTGGCATGGATCCACTTTGGAACGCCAGCACACTTCACCGCTGTCGTGGTTACCAGTATTATTTGGCGTTTTTCTCCCCACCTCGGTGCAAGGCAACTCGAACGAGTATGTTTCTTGATTCTAACCCAGTCACCAGGACCCAATTTGTGAACTGGAGTTGTTGGGTTGGCGACGGCGTCTTCCCCAATCTGGCGAGAGATAGAACGCACTTGGTCACCTAGTTGCTTGCAGTACTCAAGTACCAAATCATCAGTAATGCTTAACAGTTTGTATCCTGGTACCCACGCTTGTCTCATCACTCTTCCCATCAGGATTTCATGTGGGCTCAGGCCTGTTTTCCGGTCTGGAATACTTCTGAGTCCCATCAGAACAAGAGGCAAGGCATTTATCCAGTTCATGCCAGTAGAGTCACACATTTTTGCTAATCTTGATTTTATAGTGCCATTTATTTGCTCTACTACTCCAGAAGCCTCTGGACGATATGCACAGTGCAGCTTTTGTGTGATCCCGAATGCTTTACAGAGCTGATCGGTTACCTCATTCTGAAAATGTTCGCCTCTATCTGATTCAATAGTGACTGGAACCCCGAACCTAGGTATCAATTCTCGTAGTAACAATTTTGCTACTGTTAGGGCGTCATTCTGTTTGGCAGGGTAGGCTTCCACCCATTTTGAAAACAGGCAGACAATGACAAGGACATATCTCTTCCCCTCCCAACGAGGCATGGTGATGAAGTCAATCTGTATTCTCACAAAGGGACCCCCTGATTTTCCAATTTTCCCCAGTTCAACTACTGTTCTTTTGCCAGCGTTGAACTGCTGACATGTCAAGCACCTCTGGCAGAGTGATTCTGCTACCTTCCTGAACTTTGGATTATACCAGGTTTGTTGAAACACCAGAACCATGGCATCCCTACCAGTGTGTGAATTTCCATGTATCAACCTTGCCATAGAGGCGAGCAGGTGTCTAGGTAACACAGGCATACCATTTGGGCCCACAATGACACCATCCTCACTTCTTGGTCGACAACCAAGTTTCCTCCACTTTTCTTGCTCTTTCGATGGCACAGCATGCTGCCAATCTCTCACCTCATCCCAGGTAGGCACTTCTTCAAACACCATAAGTTGGCAGCTGTTTCCAGTCCCTCCCAGTTTAATATTTATTGACATGCGATCCCTAGCACACTGTTTTGCCACTTCATCAGCAAAATGATTTCCCAAAGATACAGCGTCAAGGCCCTTTTTATGGGCAGCACATTTGACCACTGCTAATCCTTTTGGTAATTGGATTGCCTCTAGTAAATCTTGTACAACCCTTCCATTTCGAATGGGGGTACCTGATGAAGTCAGGAATTCTCTTTGTAGCCATAATTGGCCAAAGTCATGCACAACCCCATAACAGTACTGGCTGTCAGTATACACTGTTATTTTTTTGTCTTTTCCCAATTTGCAAGCTCTTATCAAGGCAATCAATTTGGCTACTTGTGCAGACTTTACTCCAAATAAACATGATGCTTCTTTAATTTTGTCTAACGCGACCACAGCATACGCAGCACTTAGGCCCACCAGTTCGTGTCTCATACATGAGCCATCCACAAACCATTCCTCATCTGACACAGGCAAAGGTGTTTCCTCAATGTCTGGGCGGGGTTTAGTACTGAATTCTGTCAGGTTAATGCAGTCATGCTCGTTCTCTCCCTCAGCTTCTACAATCATTGAGTCAGGGAGTAGGGTGGCTGGGTTCAAGATATTACACCTAGTGATGACTACATTTGCAGCACCCACGAGAATCCTCTCGTATTTAGTCAGCCGACTAGGGGTGAGATACTGGGTCTTGGTTCTGGTCAGTAAAATCACAACTGTATGTGGAACATACACAGTTACAGGATGTCCCATAACAATGGATTCACTCTGTTCTAAACTTGTGCAAGTTGCAGCTACTGCTTTCAGACATCCAGGTAATCCAGCAGCCACTGGATCCAAAGTGGCAGAAAAATATGCCACGGGGCGTCTAGTCAAGCCATGCTCTTGAGTTAGGACTGACAATGCACAATTATCACGAGTGTCACAGAATAGGGCAAACTCTTTGGAATAGTCAGGCATTCCCAAAGCAGGGGCTGTACACAGACAATCTCGTAATTTAGTGAATGCTGTTAAGCTTTCATCATCCCACTCCACTGGGTCCTTTGCTCCTTTCTTTGTCATTTTTATTAAAGGCTTTGCTAGGACTGCGAATCCCACAATCCATTGCCTGCAGTAACCTACAACTCCAAGGAACATTCTGACTTCTTTCTGAGTACGGGGTAACTGCATCTTTTAAATTATTCTGACTCTCTCTGAGGTGACTTTTCTGATTCCCTTTTCTATCTGGTGCCCCAGATATTTCACCGACTTTGAACAAAATTGTAATTTTTCAGGGGCCACTTTATGTCCCTTTTCACCTAGGTGATTCAGTAAGGCAATGGTGTCAATTACGCAATCCCTATGACTTTTGGACGCCACCAAGAGGTCATCAATATATTGCACCAAAACAGACTTTCCAGGTAAGACTAAAGATTCAAGGCATTTTTTCAGGATCTGATTAAAGATAGAGGGGCTTTCTGTGTACCCCTGGGGGACACGATTCCAAACATACATGTGACTATTGAAAGCAAATGAGAAAAGAAATTTGCTGTCTGGATGCAATGGGATCGAAAAGAATGCGTGACATAGGTCTATCACAGTGAACCACTCAGCATCCCAGGGTATCTGATACAGGATCACTGCGGGGTTCGGGACAATAGGACAGCAAGGAACCACAATTTTGTTTACCTTTCTCAGGTCCTGCACTACTCTGTATTTGCCACTAGGTTTCTTGATTCCAATGATGGGCGAGTTACATGGACTACTCATCACTTCTTGTATGATGTTTGCTTCTAGCAATTTCTGTATTTCAATGGCAACTCCTGCTCTCACTTCGGCACTCATTCTGTAGGGCTTGGTATTGGGGTAAACTGCATTTTCTTTCATGGCTATTTGTATTGGATCTACATTGGCCATTAATCCTACATCCTTTCCAGTAAAGTCCCATACTCTGGTTTCACTGTCTGTTGTAGTTCTTCAGGTAAGTCTTGTATAGTCATTCGTTTAATTTCTGAGTCAGGCCTGATTAGCATTAATTTATAGATGCCATCTTCGTCTGGGGTTTGAATTTCCACGCCCTTTGGTGTGCAAAAGATAGTACAGTTCATTTTGCACAACACATAACATCCCAGTAAGTTTACTGGACTGGTATCACAAACGACAAATCTGTGCATTTCTTTAAAGTTCCCTATTGAGATCTCCATGGGCTCGGTAACGGGTGTACTAATCAATTGATTAGATACCCCCACTACTTGGATTGCTTCTCCCGAGAGGGGTAGGTTTGGAACGTCCGCTGTTCTCACAGTAGAACGGGTAGCACCAGTGTCCAATAGGAAGGTGACATCATTTCCATCAACCTTTCCTTCAATGTATGGCCCTGACTGGTCTACCGGCAAGGAGGCGCCAAGTACACACTCCTCGTCCTCCCCTCTCAGGCCCCGTCAGTACTGGTCGTCACAGAAAAAAGTGTCATTTAATAAATACTGCGAAGTTGCTGCATTTCTGTTCTCATTGCCTCCCCAGATCTCTATGTCGTCACCCTGCGGTGTTTTTCCCTTAAAATTCGGTTTTGGCGCTCGGGGCAATTGACTTGCTTTTACCTGCTGCGGGGTCTTTCTTGGTTTTTCATTCTGCGTCTGTGGAATTAAATCAGGGGTTTGGGTATTATCATGCTGTAAATATGGACACTCGTCTCGCCAATGCCCAATTTCTCCGCACTGGTGGCAGGGACATTTCTTTTTAGCTTCTTCTCTGCTCATTTTTACTTTGGGCTTTCCCCCACCCCCAGAGCCTTGATTTTGGGTATTTTTATTCCATTTACTTAATTGCTTTTCCTGCTGTTCAGCTAATTTCACTTGTGCCCACATCACTTTTTCCTTCAACGCCTTTCGCTTTTCTGCCATTTCGTCCTCGCAGTACTTTGCGTACCGTAGGACCTCATCCATTTTCTTAGACTGCCAACAAATCTTATTATCTTTGATCCACTGACAAATTTCGGGTCTTAAACCATTTACAAACCTGTAAATGAAGTGGGTCATGTCCTTCATCTCGATGTTATCTATACCACTGTATGTCTTAAACACCTGTAATTGTCTTTCATAAAAAGAGTGTACAGTCTCATCCCTTTCCTGCGTGGTTCTATCTATTTTGGTCCAATCAGTTTCCTCTGCGGGCACCTTTTGCTTCAAATGTTGAATAACTTGTTCATATTTTTTCATCACTTCAATAGAGGGTTCCCCTGTTTTAGAGTCCCTCGGGTATTCCTCGCTAGGCCAAGCTATGGCGATCTTACACTCGGTCCATAAATCTACAGGGACTACAATATCGAAAAACCCATCCAGGTCCTTCCATAAGCATTTCTGCACCTTTACAAATCTTTCCACTTGCCTGTACCAGTCCACAGGCTTTTCTCGTAATTTTGGGAAATCATTTGTAAAGGACACAATATCCTGTCTGGACCATGGAACATGTACATATTTTCCACCTGGCACTTCGCGCATGGGGTATAACCGTTCTGGCTTGTCAGCTTCTTTTAGAACCAACTCCGGGGTCGCTTGTTTGGATCTAGCCTCATCTTTCTTTTTGGCCCATCTCGCTTTCCATCTTTCCACATCTCCCCATTTCTGCAACACTGTCAATAATTCTTTGACCTGTGCCTTTTTCCCTGACACATTCAGGTTTTCCAAATCTTTATCTGAGAAATCTGCTCTGTAGGGTTTTTGCAATGGTTTTGATTTTGAAATATCTATTCCCATACTAGCTGCAGTGTCTGTCAATTTTTCATGAAGCACTCGGGCATTTCGGGTAAGACTTTTGCAAATAAACAGCAGCTCTTCCTCAGAGTAGGTATTTAATCTGTCTAATCCTACGTTTCCTGCCATTAGTTCATCTATTTCTACTCTCAATTTGTAGAGATCTAATGGTTTCATCTGCGGAGTTTGTTTTTCTAATTCTTGACTCCATCTTTCGATTTCTTCAGGAGTCACCAACGTGACACTCTTAGTACCCGAAGTCGATTCCATTTGAATCTCCCTCGTGTTGAAAGGATTATGTCTTTTCTGCATCCTTTTCCCTGTGTTCCTAATGGGCAGATCTAATAGTGAGACCTCAGACTCGCACTCCCTCGTCTGGTCATCTACGATTAAGGGTTCTGGTCTTGGCTGTGCTATGATTGGGGTAATGACTGGAGGTTTTGGACTCTCTTGCCGGTCCCCATACAACGGAACCACTGGTCCGATAGTTACTGGGATCGTCAAAGCTTCAGGACTTGTATTTAACTGGGAGATTTTCTGAATTATTTCAGCTCTCTGCTTTGCTAGAGCCTCTCGCTCCTTTTCTTCCAATAACCTGTCTAAGGATTTATCATGTAACACCTGCTGGGTTAGAGTGGGAGCATAACTCGGGGCAGTGGGATGTGTCTCACTTGGCCCTTCACCATAATTAGGTCTTGGGAACAAACTTCTTGTGCCTAGGGATCTGGGTCCTTCCTCACACTGAGGTTGTAAGAACGGCATTCCTGAACTTGATGGTCTTGCCTCACCTTCGTAGGGAGGTCTAGAGTAAAAGCCTCTTTCACGTGAGTATCTCACATCCCCACTAGCTGGAATCCTTGGGTAAATATCTCTCATCTCTATGGGTCCCAAACTCTCAGTATAGGGAGGTATTTGACAATTCCCTCCCATACTTGCAGACCTGGCCTCATCCTGGGGAGGAGGTCTTCGGGAATTTTCCCCTTCACTGGATGATCGGTGTCCTTTATTATAAGGAGGTGGACTTCTTATAAACATGTCATCTAACAATTCATCATCTGACTCTCCAATGGGTACCCAGTGTTTACATTTTTCTGTCTTCTTCTCCCCCCCAGGAGGACCACATGCTGGCATCATTGGAAACAGTCCTTCTACAATCATATTCTGCCTCCACTGTTTCATCTTTTTATCTCGGGTCTCCTGTTTCAACTTCGGATAAAATTTAGTTAACCCTTTATCCATTCGGGGCTTATCTCTTTCAAAAGCCTCGATCTCCCATTCCTCTAGTGCTTCGTACTGCGTTAATCTAGGTCTGGGATGTAAATCATTCATTCGAGTTCTCAAATTAAATAGAATCCTGCCGTTAAATGTACCTTCCAACGGAAAAGCCAATACTCCGTCATCTTTCGTGTATTCCACCCAATTTTCCAACCATACACACGAGTGGTACCCTTTATCGAACATCATGAAAGATGCGGGAGTATTCGGTGGCGGAATGACAACACCTTCTCTGGTTCTAATTGGTTTATCCTTTTTGAAATAATTCTTTACTTTATTCACAAGAGATAATTTTCTCTTGTTTCCGTACATAATGTCGTTTTTAACACCTTTCCACTGATCGTTCTCAAATTCCATATATCGAGGATCAGGTCTAGTATGCAGTCTATATGAATGCCACATACGATTCCTTACGAGTGACCTCTGTTTACAAAGTCACTTCCAATCCAAGTGCGTCTTTTATTTTCGTGCGACCAATGAAATGCACAAATTCAAATATTCTCGACCAATGGGTGCGCGGCCTTTTCGCGAGACAGTTCTCACGCTTCGGCACTCACCCCTCCTTTACAATTCCAGCTCCGCTACACACCCGCTGCGTCTACCAATCCCAGCGCGGCACTGAGTGACGTCAGAGCAGCTTCGCGACTGACTCCCTCCTTCACAAGGTAACGGAAACTTTCTTTCTTTCTAAAGTGCTAGTGCTTGGTTATTTCACAACGAATACACATTCGCCACTGTACTCAAGTGTCTAGACAGAAAATAATTTGTTTCACTGCAAGTAAACTACTTCCATTTACTTTTCACACACTACGGATAGATCTCTTCTGCCTACCCTTCACTCATGCATTAGAGAACCTGCTACTTCCCTAGACTCATCCACTTTTCCGGGATATATTCTAAGTCTAAAGTTTCACCAGCGAACCCCTTTGCTATCACTCAAGCTCTGATGAACCTGCTACTCCTTCCGGTGTGACCCTCACTAGGTTGTATCACGATAGAAGGTTTTGCCAGAGAACTCGTTGCTATCATTTATTCAAACATACATTCAGAAAAACCCTAGTTAGTGCTTCCAGTCCTACCTAACCTGCACCAACTTTCCTGGAGCCAGTGACCTCAAAGCAAGTGGATTCTCTTCACCACTTGCTATTCAATTCCCCGGGGATTCCCAACAACATAAAAAAAACTTTACTAACGAATGGGTTAATACATATATCAGTACAATAATAAGAAAAACAATTTAAAACATTTCATAATTTTTCAAAGCAAGGCATTCCATTTGAGTGATCAGTCCACCAAAACGCTTTACTTTTAGCACCAATAGTTTTCTCAACTAGCAGCATCCAACTTTACTAGCTTTACTAGTCCTACCTAACTTTAACTAGTCCCTAACCATTACCTCTGCTACCAGAAAATTACTGATAGAGATTGTGGGTCACCCGACCAACAATTTCACCATATAATTACGGGCCCATAAAATGTAACTCATCATATACATTAATCAGGTGACCTCACAAACCTACCACCAGTAACCCTGATTCCTTCCTATTGTATTCTAGTGTACCCGACTTACCATCCACCGTTACGGGTACCTATGACCACGATAGATCAGGGAGCTAGCTGTGAAGAAAAGTACACAAAAACAAACCCAACTTCATAAACTTTGATATTTTCATAAAATGACCACGGACAACTGAGAAGTTTTAAAAGTTTTATCTAGAATTCGTTTTCTAAGAGCATTAGGCTTACAGTTAAAAGGCAGTCGATAATCAAGATAACAAAAGCATATAACCATAAAGGAACAATGCAAGGGCAACCATTTAGGTTTTCTAAATAATAGTGAGACAGGGAACACGCTAAGTAGAGTTAAAATGTAATTCAAGAATGGACATCTATAAATGGGCAAGCTTATGCACGTATAAAATTACTCTATTTGGACGTACTTCATGAATATAAATGGGAACTTTGGAATCCTAAACAGCTATAAAACGGGTGAAAAGTGGAACACGCTATAACTCTAACAACATTACTTCAAATCGGAATGCAGGGGAAACTTATAAACCACATTTATAATTCATAGACAGTATGGAAAGAATGTGCTCTAAAAGGTAGGGTAACATAGGAACATGCAAGGAGAATAAATGCAATTGACTTTCATATAGTAGACTGCGGAAAGCATGGAAAATTAACGTATGCAAAGGTATGTCTTTATTGAAGCAAAGACAGAAAATAGAAAGGTGCAGTTTAGAGTTCTCAGCGATATATATTTACCTAGAATGGTGTGAAAACCAACCCTGGCCACGGATCAGTCAAGGACAGGAAATACCCCAAGGAAGGACAGTCATCAATGGGACAGCAGGTGCAGAATGGACAACCCAGGACAGGACAGGAAAACCAGATTAGGATCAGGACAGGACCACCAGGATACGACCAGCACCCGCAGTTTGGAAACAACGCCTGCGCTCCACCCTCTCTGCAGCTATCAGTCAGAACCCCGATTGGGTTAGCAAACTCCCCAGCAAAGTGCTCCGCCAGCACTTAAGGTTTAGTAAAACCTTTGAGTCTATGGTCAAATTCGGACAGAGTGCTCTGCAGCGCTCTGTAAATTCAGTCACCTATTGAGTGCGTTGGGTCAGTGACAGGTCAGCTATTCAGACAAGTCGGACAATTTCTCTAGCTAAACCTAGGCTAGTTATACTGTTTTGGGGTCAGTGTACCACCCCCCAATGTTGCAAAGTGTCAGAATTCCCAATTTCGATTGGTCCCAAGGTAGGATAGGTTAACACACCAATCAGAACAGACTTCTGTAAGCCTAAATTTACATTCTAGGGATCCGCCTAGCAAGCTTGGGGTTCCCACGAAAAGTTTCACAGAATACAATAGAGAAATACAAATGTTACAAATGAAGAACAAATTCTGCTCCATCCTCCTGGGTCAGAGGTGGCTTTCGCAGGAGCATCTTGACTGTGGCTGCCAGCTGGCTGAGTTCCACTGCTCAAGGCTACATTTCTCCCTGGCTGCGTGTTCATGCGCAGAAGGGACCTTCAAGATGGTTCTCGTTTCGTTCGGACCCCCCCAATAATCGTGGTACATGGAAAGTAAGCGAAAACAAATTAAAACATAAATAAATGAATGTACTACATATCATGATTTTGTACTTTATATTTATCACTATAAAAATATACTATGCGGTTATAGATTAGAGCAACACACAATAACACGAGAGCATCTGCATGAGCTGCACCACGTTAATACATAAGCAGCCATCTTGAGGTTATTACGCATGCGCACCCTTTCCCTCCAGAACTGCAACTACGTCACGTCACGTGAGTGTGACTAACGCATGCGCAGAAGCAAATTCCAAAACAGCAGCCATTTTAGAAACGAGAGTTAATCGTTTTAGTAAAACACATAGGCGAGCGTCACTAAGATACACACACATTCAAAAATAAAGAGAAATTAGTACAACATACAAATTTTGTTACCAGGTTATGACAGATTCGAGGTTCATGACTCGAGCAAGTCGCGTAATATGCAAATTCTTGCTCTATCACCCGCACCTATTGAAGGCCAAGGATCAGCTGCGGTGGTCGTGCAGTGAGGCCTCGGGTGAAGACACCACCCCTCTATCTGTCCTGACCGTCGAGTCTCCTTGGGACTCCTCTGCAGCTGCCGCCTCCTGTTCCGGGGAGCTCGGATCCTGATGAGAGTCCATCTTCCTTGACTGGGGGGCCTCCGGTGCGGTGGCGCTCACCCTGGGCCTGGGGGGCTGATGAGCCCTAGGATGGAGAGCCAGTGCTTTGTCATCCTACTGTGCAGCGACGCGGGACGACACCTGACTGCCTCCAGGTAAGGGCCTCTGTCCCCCTTCCTTCCCCATTGAGCCCGTGGCGACAAGAGGGCCGTAGACCCCCCACCTGTCAGAGATTCCGCATTCTGGCATCCTCACCTGGCTAACGCTCACTATTCCCTCCATTTATCCAACCGGAAAACCCCAACCCAACTCTGGATGCCTGAGGGGAACCGAGTACATCCCTTCTATGCCCTACAGGCTGTGGACCTTAACACTTACATCAGTATCCTACAGGCAGCAATCTGTAGGAAAGCGGACTGGGGGCGAACACCTGACTTGGCCCAGGGAGCACATGGTTTCCAGCAGCTGCATCCCGTGCCGGGTGTGCAGCTGTCACCAGACTGATCTGGACCGCCCTGACTGCTCAGCGGAACCCAAAGAGGCCAGGACAACTTAGCTGTGGAGGAAAGTAAGTTACTTTATTAGCTCGAGCAAAGGACAGGGTCGGAGAATGGTACAAAGACAATTCTACGGAGACTGCTGCTTCACTCCGCAGCGCACACACAATTATAGCACTAGCCACACCCTTTACATATCTAATCAGAATACAAGTTCCTTATCCGTCTCGGGTGGTGTAATCGTGGCCAGGGAGCATCTGTCAATGATTGCACAATGTACACAGCCTCTGGCTTCCGCGCCCAGATGTCGTGGTCACGGAGCACAACCGTTGGTGGTGGGAGGCTGAACTGCTGACAGTGCACAGGATGTGGCTAAGTCTCTGGCACAACCGGGGGAGAGGTACACAAGCAGCTTCTGGGAATCAGCTCAACCGCAAGGAGCGGGGAGGGCTAAGCAAGTTCTAACAGGGACACAGAAATCAATCCTTCACCAGGTTGCCGAGAGCATGTAAACACAAAATGGAGTCTCAGCGGCTATTTTAAGCACAGTTCAACAGAGAGTGGGGTCAAAGACATGAGGTCAGGGGTCAAAGGCATGAGGTTAGGGGTCAAAGGCATGAGTCAGGGGTCAGCACTTATAGATTTGCTCAAGGATTAATCAGTCTTTTCTTTAAACTCAGCAGGAGGGGCTGACAGTCTCCTCCCTGAGCAGACATTTACAGACCCTCTCCTCCTCATGGGATCTGAGGTCTGTGAGGGTCTGAAAATGAGGATAAGTGCAAGGACCCTCAGTGGCCCCTCTCCCTCCTGCAGGAGGCACAGACCCTCAGGGACCCCTCTCCCCTTTAGGAAGTACAGACTCTCAGGGGCCCCACCCCCTACAGGAGGCAACGACTTTCAGGGCCCCTCCCCCTGCAAGAGGCACAGACTCTCAGGGGCCCCTCTCTGCTGCAGGAGGCACAGACCCTCAGGGGTCCCTCCCACTTGCAGGAGGAACAGACCCTCAAGGGGCCCCTCTCCCCCCTGCAGGAAGCACAGACCCTCAGGGGCCTCTCCATTCTGCAGGAGGCACAGACCCTCAGGGGCCCCTCCCTGCTGCAGGAGGCACAGTTCCTCAGGGGCCCCTCTCCACCCTGCAGGAGGCACAGACCCTCATGGCCCCCTTCCCCTGCAGGAGGCACAGACCCTCAGGGGCCCTTCTCCCCCCTGCAGGAGGAACAGACCCTCAGGGACCCTTCCACCCTGCAGTAGGCACAGACCCACCCTTAGGGGCCCCTCCCCCTGCAGAAGGCACAGACCCCAGGGGCCCATTCCCCTGCAGGAGGCACAGACCCTCCGGGGCCCCTCTCCCACCTGCAGGAGGCACAGACCCTCAGGGGCCTTTCTCCCCCTGCAGGAGGCACAGACCCTCAGGGGCCCCTGCACCCTGCAGGAGGCACAGACCCACCCTCAGGGGCCCCTCCCCCTGCAGGAGGCACAGACCACCAGGGGCCCCTCCCCCTGCAGGAGGCACAGATGGAGACACAGACCCTCAGAGGCCCCTCTCCCCCCTGCAGGAGGCACAGACACTCAGGGGCCCCTCCCCCTGCAGGAGGCACAGACCCTCAGGGGCCCCTCCCCCTGCAGGAGGCACAGACCCTCAGGGGCCCCTCCCCCTGCAGGAGGCACAGACCCTCAGAGGCTCCTCCCCCCAGTAGGAAGCACAGACCCCAAGGGGCCCCTCCCTCTGAAGGAGGCACAGACCCTCGGGGGCCCCTCTCCCCTTGCAGGAGGCACAGACCCCCAGGGGTCCCTCCCCTGAAGGAGGCACAGACCCTCAGGGGCCCCTCCCCCTGCAGGAGGCACAGACCCTTGGGCCCCTCTCCCCCCTGCAGGAGGCACAGACCCTCAGGGCCCCCTCTCCCCCCTGCAGGATGCACAGACCCTCAGGGGCCCTTCTCCCCCCTGCAGGAGGAACAGACCCTCAGGGGCCCTTCCACCCTGCAGTAGGCACAGACCCTCAGAGGCCCCTCCCCCTGCAGGAGGCACAGACCCTCAGAGGCTCCTCCCCCCAGTAGGAAGCACAGACCCCAAGGGGCCCCTCCCTCTGAAGGAGGCACAGACCCTCGGGGGCCCCTCTCCCCTTGCAGGAGGCACAGACCCCCAGGGGTCCCTCCCCTGAAGGAGGCACAGACCCTCAGGGGCCCCTCCCCCTGCAGGAGGCACAGACCCTTGGGCCCCTCTCCCCCCTGCAGGAGGCACAGACCCTCAGGTCCCCCTTCCCCTGCAGGAGGCACAGACCCTCAGGGGCCCTTCTCCCCCCTGCAGGAGGAACAGACCCTCAGGGGCCCTTCCACCCTGCAGTAGGCACAGACCCACCCTCAGGGGCCCCTCCCCCTGCAGAAGGCACAGACCCCAGGGGCCCATTCCCCTGCAGGAGGCACAGACCCTCCGGGGCCCCTCTCCCCCTGCAGGAGGCACAGACCCTCAGGGGCCCTTCTCCCCCTGCAGGAGGCACAGACCCTCAGGGGCCCCTGCACCCTGCAGGAGGCACAGACCCACCCTCACGGGCCCCTCCCCCTGCAGGAGGCACAGACCCCCAGGGGCCCCTCTCCCCCCTGCAGGAGGCACAGACACTCAGGGGCCCCTCCCCCTGCAGGAGGCACAGACCCTCAGGGGCCCCTCCCCCTGCAGGAGGCACAGACCCTCAGGGGCCCCTCCCCCTGCAGGAGGCACAGACCCTCAGGGGCCCCTCCCCCTGCAGGAGGCACAGACCCTCAGGGGCCCCTCCCCCTGCAGGAGGCACAGACCCTCAGAGGCTCCTCCCCCCAGTAGGAAGCACAGACCCCAAGGGGCCCCTCCCTCTGAAGGAGGCACAGACCCTCAGGGGCCCCTCCCCCTGCAGGAGGCACAGACCCTCAGAGGCTCCTCCCCCCAGTAGGAAGCACAGACCCCAAGGGGCCCCTCCCTCTGAAGGAGGCACAGACCCTCAGGGGCACCTCCCCCTGCAGGAGGCTGGGACTGGACTGGACTCACTGCTGGTGCTGACTCTGCCCCCGCTGACCCGGACACGATCACACTGACTTGAAGAGAGGAGCTCAGCCTCCGCTGCTGGTGCTGACTCTACCACAAATGACCCCACACTATCACACCCACAGACCTGAGGAGAGCTCATCTGTCGCCGCTCACCCGGAAGGGAAATTCTTCATGTGCTGACTCTGTCTTTATTACTCTCTGTTATATTTTAGCAATGTTGTAGTTTGTATCATCCATCTCTCCACCAGTGGAACCCTGTAAGGGTGATATAACATGAATTATATTTTAGCTATGTTGTAGTTTGTATCATCCATCTCTCCACCAGTGGAACCCTGTAAGGATGATGTAACATGGATTACATTTTAGCTATGTTGTAGTTTGTATCATCCATCTCTCCTCCAGTGGAACCCTGAATGGGTGATGTCACATGGATTATATTTTAGCTATGTTGTAGTTTGTATCATCCATCTCTCCACCAGTGGAACCCTGTAAGGATGATGTAACATGGATTACATTTTAGCTATGTTATAGTTTGTATCATCCATCTCTCCACCAGTGGAACCCTGTAAGGATGATGTAACATGGATTATATTTTAGCTATGTTATAGTTTGTATCATCCATCTCTCCACCAGTGGAACCCTGTAAGGATGATGTAACATGGATTATATTTTAGCTATGTTGTAGTTTGTATCATCCATCTCTCCACCAGCGGAACCCTGTAAGGATGATGTAACATGGATTATATTTTAGCTATGTTATAGTTTGTATCATCCATCTCTCCACCAGTGGAACCCTGTAAGGATGATGTAACATGGATTATATTTTAGCTATGTTATAGTTTGTATCATCCATCTCTCCACCAGTGGAACCCTGTAAGGATGATGTAACATGGATTATATTTTAGCTATGTTGTAGTTTGTATCATCCATCTCTCCACCAGCGGAACCCTGTAAGGATGATGTAACATGGATTATATTTTAGCTATGTTATAGTTTGTATCATCCATCTCTCCACCAGTGGAACCCTGTAAGGATGATGTAACATGGATTATATTTTAGCTATGTTATAGTTTGTATCATCCATCTCTCCACCAGTGGAACCCTGTAAGGATGATGTAACATGGATTATATTTTAGCTATGTTGTAGTTTGTATCATCCATCTCTCCACCAGCGGAACCCTGTAAGGATGATGTCACATGGATTATATTTTAGCTATGTTGTAGTTTGTATCATCCATCTCTCCCATGGAACCTTGTAAGGATGATGTAACATGGATTATACTTTAGCGATGTTGTAGTTTGTATCATCCATCTCTCCCATGGAACCCTGTAAGGATGATGTAACATGGATTATATTTTAGCTATGTTGTAGTTTGTATCATCCATCTCTCCACCAGCGGAACCCTGTAAGGATGATGTCACATGGATTATACTTTAGCGATGTTGTAGTTTGTATCATCCATCTCTCCCATGGAACCCTGTAAGGATGATGTAACATGGAATGTTGTTGTATGAAAACCGCAGTTGGAGAAGGGCTGAGCGCCTTGCTGGCTGCTCCTGGTGGGGCTGTATTACTGATGTACTCTTGTTCTACAATAAATATTCTTGAAACATCTCAACAAGCTTGGAGTGATTCCTAGACTCACAGGCCAGGGATAAGCAGCGTGTGCTGACCTGGAAGTGAAACTGTTCAGTTTCTTACAGCAGAGGAAGGTGAGGAGAGGAGGGCCCGAGGGAGGGGGGAACAGAGGAGGGGGGCAGAGGGGGGAGGGGCAGAGGAGGAGGAGAGAGAGGAGGGGGCGAGAAGGGGGCGAGGTAGGGGAGTGGGGATAGAGGGGGAGGGGGAAATGAGGAGGGGGCAGAGGGGGGATTGGCAGAGGTGCAGGGAGGAGGGGAGTAGAGGGGGAAGGAGGGGAGCCAATAGGGGGGAGAAGGGGGGCAGAGGTGGAGGGAGGGGGGGTAGAGGGGGAAGGGGGGATAAGAGGGGTAAGGAGGGGGGTGGAGGGAGGAGGAGGGGGCAGAGGGGGGAGGGGCAGAGGAGGAGGAGAGGGAGGAGGGGGCGAGGAGGGGGAAGGAAGGAGGAGGGGGCCAGAGGGGGAGGGGGAACAGAGGAGGGAGAGGAGGGGGCAGAGAGGGGATAGAGGGGGGAGGGGCAGATGTGGAGGGAGGAGTGGGCAGAGGGGGAGGGGCAGAGGGGGAGGGGCAGAGGAAGGTGAGGAGAGGAGGGCCCGAGGGAGGGGGAACAGAGGAGGGGGGAGAGGGCAGAGGAGGGGGAGGATTGGGAGGAGGGGCAAAGGAGAGGGAGGAAGGAGGAGGGGCCCAGGGCAGAGATGGGAGGAGAGCCCAGAGCAGAGGTGGGAGGAGGGGCTGGAGCAGAGGAGGAAGGAGTGGGAGGGAGGTGAGGGGCAGGAGGGGGGAGGGGTCGCTGGGGCAGAGGTGGGGGCAGGGGAGGGGGGCTGGGCAGAGAATGGGGATGGGGGCCAGAGCAGAGAGGGGAGGATGGGCTGAACAGAGGAGGGGCTGGTGCAGAGGAGGGGGAGAGGCCTGTGCAAAGGAGGGGGGAGGCCAGGGCAGAAGAGGGAGAGGAGGGGGCCAGTGCAGAGGGAAGAGGAGGGGCCAGTGCAGAAGAGGGGGAGGAGGGGGCCAGGGCAGAGGAAGGAGGAGGGGCCAGGGCAGAATAGGGGGGAGCAGGGCCCGAGGCAGAGGACGGGGCAGGGGGAGGAGGGCCCAGGGCAGAGGAGAGAGGGTGAGACTTGGGTGGACCTGGGCAGAGGTGTGGGAAAGAGGAGGGAGGCGGGGCCGGGGCAGAAGAGGGGGAGGAGCCGGGGCAGACGAGGGGCTGGGGCAGAGTGGGGGAGGGGCCAGGGCAAAGGAGAGGGAAAGGGGAGAGGGTGAGACTTAGGTGGGCTGGGGCAGAGGTGGGGGAAGTGGGGGGAGGAGTGACTAGAGCAGAGGGGGAGGAGGAGCCGGGGCAGAAGAGTGGGGGTGGAGGGGCCGGGCAGAAGAGGGGGAAGAGGGGCCGGACAGAAGAGGGGGAGGGGTGAGGGCCGAAGAGAGAGGAGGAGGGCCCTGGGCAGAGGAGGGAGGAGGGCCCGGGGCAGAAGGGGGTAGGAGGACCCAGGATGCAATCATCCCTCCTTGCATATGGTCCAATCAGTATTTGATCAGTATTTGATCAGCGTTTGTATTCCAGTAGATTTTTCTAACTTGATCCACAAGCAGCAAATGAAACCATACACACATGACGACACATTAATACAGAGCAAGTGTTATCAACACTCTCACAATTCCACCCCGCCCCTCTTCCCATCAATTGAAAACATTCTCTCCAAAGAAAAATAATCCACTCTGTGGCTCAGACAGGCTAGTTATAAACCGCTAGGTAGAAATAATGAGAGGTACCCCTTTAAATTAGAATCAAGGGAAGTAGGGTTAACCAACCAATAGACAAAGGATATTCCCTTGAAAAATATACAATGAAACAATTTGAAACTCCAAGCAAGTAGTTCAATACATAAAATCAACAACAATTATGCAAAAAAAAAATTTGTATTACAATTTATTAAATTACACAATTTATTTAAAATACCAAGTGGACAATAGCACCACTTACACAAATAAAACCAGTTAAAAAAAATTTATTAAGACAAATGATCAAAATACATGGGGTTCAAGATTGACCTGCAAAATTGAAACAAATTACAAGGACAGACAACAGTGAGACATTCAATTGTGCAATACTGAGTGTATATTCAAACTCTATCTGACCCCCATATGTTATGCTAGTTATAAACCGCACCAGACCAGACCAGTTCCCTGGTACAAGAAGGTGAAACCTGCATTGCTTCGACACTGGCGGGAAAGGGATAATAAAGTCCTCTTAATAGGAAAATAATTTTAAAAAATTTTTTATATCCTGAATGATTTGTTGCCCCCAGATGAAATGAGAACTTCCCTGACTCCTATCGAGGCATTTTGTGACAATCTAAATACTTAACAAAAAAATTCTTCAAAGATAGTATAAACAAATACAGCAGCAGTAATTCTGAAGTCAAATCAAATCAAAACGAGCTTTATTCGATGTTAGGCATGTACAATCATAAAAGCAGTCAATTAAAAACATCTCATCTTACTTCTGAAAATACAATGGTGAACATAAATATGTACAAGTTCATAAAACAGTTCATTTACTGTCGCTATTTCCAGTTCGTCAACATAAAAATAACACATCCCATATATTTTCTGTCAGACACCTAACATTTAAAATGTTCCTTGCTCTCAGTATGCTTTTTAGGAAATCCACCATCGTTCCAATGCGATAATAGTTATCCGACATCTGTAAATACAAAAGAGCTGGATGGCATTGTGTCCACCCCCCCTGTTTTCATAGAGGTATAATCCATCTACGTCGTTCATTTACGTAAAATTTACAGAATAGGATTACATGGATAGTTGTATATGGAGAGATATTATCGCAGGGGCACGGGTATTATTCCCTTGACCAATTGTTCATGTTTGGGTGACTAATCAAATGATGGAAGGTCCCAAATCTAAAACATGTTAACACGTTCCCATGGTATCCCCCTATACAGCACAATAGATACGGTTGGATGTTATACGTTATACTAATTATTTGGTGCTGAACCACCATACGTTTATTCATTTCCAGAGCTTACCTGTTCTCTTCCAGGAAAGTCATAGAAGCATTTTTGTATTCCTTCTGATGTATGGGATTCATTGCTTCAGGTAGGCTAAAGTATTCTGGATGCTCAATATCCTGCATAAAGTTTTTTACATATTTTAGCCAAGTAATCTTGCTGGCATGGTCTAATTTCATTGCATCAGTTAGGATTTCCTTATTTAGGCCTGTGCTGGTGGAGGTCTAAATTCTATGCCAGAGCAGCACAGGTTGTACCTTTATTAAGTCTGAGATGTATGATACACCTAACTCGCTGTGGCAGTTAAAAACTGGGGTGCTGGTGGGAACTGTCAATATAAATCTTAAAGCGTTTTCAACATGTTGGAATGGTGCACAATCGTGAAATCCCCATATACCCGCCCCAAAGGTTGCTATGCTCACGCATTTATCCTGGTAGATTTTCAGGAGAATTTCCGGCGGCCTTTTGCCCAGTTTTTCGTAAAATGAATTCAGGCCGCAGTAGACTTCATAAACAAAAGGCTTCTAGTCTTGTTCACTTGAGTCCAAGACCCAGTACAGTTAAATAGGACACCCAGATATGTAAAAGAGTTAATAGGTTCCACCCTGCTCCCTGAAGCTTGAAAGCTTCTACACTTTTGTTTCCCTCTCCCACAAGTCATTATAAAGCTTTTCTTTGCATTCATTTTCAAACCCAGGTTGTCCATAACACTAGTATAAAAAGTAAGACCCCCATGTAAACCAATCTGTGTATGTGCCATAAGTAACGCATCATCCGTGTAGAGAAGGGAGACTATCGGACGCTTATTTACATATGGCGGGTCCCTAGCGTTTGACACCTACTCCTGTTCCAATGCGTTGGTATAAAGAGTGAACAGGAGTGGTGCCAAAATGCATCCTTGCCTCACTCCCCTCTCCACTTTGAACAGTGCGGTACACTCTCCCTTAAGTCCATAACAAACTTTAGCTGTGGCACCAGAGTATTACTGTCTTAGAAACTGGATTAGTATTGGGTCGACCTTGAGATCACTAAGAATGCCCTACAGTGTACTGTGTATAATGCCGTCAAATGTGGCTGTAAGGTCGACGAATGCCAAATAAAATGTCCCTGATTTAGCCTGAGTGTTCTTTCCAATTAAAATACTAAGATTAAGAGCATGCTCGTTGATTCTGAAACCAGATCTAAAACCACAGTGTACATCACTTAAAATATTATTTTCTTCTGCCCGTGTTTGCAACCAATCTAAAACAATCCTTCCTGCTACTTTCATAAGTGACTCTAATAAGGATATCGGGCGGTAGCAGGCGCGATTTTCCCTATTCCCCCTTAAAATTGTGGGACAATGATCGATTCGCACCATGTATCTATAAATGCTTTTACACAGCATGCTCATAAAACCTGTGTTAATATTGGGGACCACAGCTGCGGAATTGACCTAAATACATTAATTGTTACCCCATCCAGGCCTGGGGCCTTGCCACTCTTGCTTGCATTTGTGGCCATGGTTACATCTTCCAGCATGATATAAAAGTCAATAGGCAGAAAACCCTGGTGGTCCCCAGCCCCCTGCCCTCCCCCCTGCCCCCCCCCCGAGCACTAGCATGCAGTCTGTTTCCCTCTCTGTGGCATTCAGTAATTCAGTAGGGAGTAAACATTTAAAAAGAAGCCCACCCAAGTTTTTTCATCAATTGCTACCTCAATGGAAGGCGCATCGGGCTTGTTAGTAAAAAAAGGTGCGTTCACGCCATGCCAAAATAGGGAGCTGTCTTTACTTGTTGAAGCTTCTTTAAGATTCTCCCAAGCCTTCTCTTTCATTTCATGTATCCTAGTTTTTCTAGCTTCATTGTACAGCTTCCTACATTTCCTATTTATCTCCTTATCTCTTACTTTCTTATGTAAGGCTATATTTTCTGAAGTCAAGTCTGAAAGAACTCAACCACCTTATCCTTGTTTGAAGAAATAAACAAGCTTCATGTATTTGTGATCAAGGTCAAATCCGGGTCACCAATGACCTTGCCCTCCAGCAGTCATGGAATCTCTGACCTCCCAATCAATCAATCAATCAGCATTTATAAGGCACACCCCTAATGGTATCTGGACGCTGAGGCTGCTGTGTCTCCGTCGAAAAGCGAGGTCTTGAGCAATCCCCTGCAGAGCGTTTTCATCAATTCAGCAGCTCAAGCTGTCGTTCCAAGTGCGTTTCAAAATTCTGTAGAGCTCACGATACTGAAAAACCAGGGAGAAGTCCCAGATTTAACCAAGAATTATCAGGTAATACCTCTGCTCCCTTAACCTGCAAAAACTATTGGTCAGAGAACTGTCTTCAAGAGGTTCCAGGCTTTATAAATACACCAGCTCTCAGATAATTCTTATCAATGGAATGTCAGCCTCACCATTCCAGTCTCAAAATATGATGCAATTTGATGATTACTTGATGAGGTTGAATCAGCTAAAACTGAATATTGACCAAACTGAGATTGTAATTCAAAAGAATAAGACCAACGTTTGGAAACAACTTTACTCACCAACAAAAATGAGATTGACACTGGAGCCTAAACCCACAGCTAAAAGCTGCTGAGTGATAATCGAAAGTATTCTTAGCAAGAAACAGCTGCTGGAGCAGTAGGATCTACATGCAGATTTATGCTGAAACTGCTTAAGAAACTAACCCCACTCCTCCCACTTTAGACAAGAAAAGCAATTGCGGCGGCAGCAGTCCTATCTAGATCGCATTATGCCAACCGAGTATATGTAAGATTACCCAATAACACCATTCATAGACTACAAGTAATTCACAGCGACGCAGCTTGTTTACTACATCATCTACCGAGGTGGACACACGTCACACCTATATTGAAATAACAAATCCAGTCTAAGACCCTCTGCCTCAGCCCTAAAGGGTTGAGAGGTCTAGCCCCTCACTTCATTGCAAGATACACCCGCAAAAAAATTACGATCTCACTTGAATTCACTTGCTATTCCGAAATTACAGAAGATCAGATCAGGTGGACGCAGCTTTGTGGTACAAGCTCCTTCCATACGGAGCTCTTTCCCAGCTAAATCCATTTGAATCTAACTTCAAGTGTTTTCCCAGAAATCTAACAGCCCACAAGCCTGCTCATACCACATTCTTCCCTGGTCTGATTTGTTGTCTTCTCTTTTGCATATTTCTGATTCCGTTCCAAGAAACCCCAGGTTGAACATGCTCTCTTTATATGTAGAGACATAATAAGCATCTTGTAAATCCTGTAGAGGTTTGGTATGTTGGTGCGTGCTTCCGTCACTGAACTGAATATTGCAAAAGAGAGGTGTACAGTGCAAGTGAGAATGAAAGAGCAGTCTTGTCTGCTAGGGTATTATAAACCTTTCATTGCTGCAAGGCTGTTACAGTATAAATTATTTTCATAAATGTGTGAAATTTGAGCAGACCAAGGAACACACATGTTGGAAATACATTTCAAATCAGTGCGTTTCATAATATATGAACTATGTTATGGATATTGTTATATTTTAATGATTTAATTTTTTTCTGGTTTTAGAAATTCGCAATTTCCTCTGATCACACTGGGGTTGGTGAGACGGGAAGGAGTATTTTGGCCTAGTGGTCCTGTGATAACGTGTTATCTTTTCTCTTTTCCTCTCCTCTGTAGACACTTGAGACTTGAATATCAGAGTACCAGAATGGAGAGAAGACGGGCTCCAGGAAAGAAAGTGACAGCGCAGTGTTCACGTGAATCTCTCCATGACATCTCAACTTCAGGATCCCGAAATGATGCTCAGAGGGACCAGGACCTGGAACCGCTTTCGGAGAACCTGCCCCACATTATCCTTCTATCCATGCTGGAGGAGTTGGAAGCCAAACTGGATAACTTGATGAATGCTGTGGAGGACGTACCTTCTAGAGTCGCTGGGCTGATTAAGAAAATCTGGATAGAAAAGGATCAATGTTACCTAGATAATGATATGGTGTCTTTGGAGATGGTCTCTTCAGCGAGCATTAGAGATTGTACTGTTAGCCGGTCTCCTGCGACACCTCAACTGGACAGGCCAGGGGATCCGAGCTTGTGTCTTCAGACAGTGTTTTCTGATAGGCATGCACCAAAGCAGGACTGTAAGCTCTCTTCTCCGACTGATGTTCAAGTGCGTCCATATGAGCCAAACCTTTGTCTACAGCCAGTGTTTCCCGATCGTTGTGACCCACGGGAGGACAAGTGCTTGCAACCTGGGTTTCCAGATGTACACGAGTCGAAGCGAGACCAGTGCATGCAGCCTGGGTTTCCAGATGTACATGAATCACAGCAGGACCAGTGCATGCAGCCTGGGTTTCCAGATGTACATGAATCACAGCAGGACCAGTGCATGCGGACTAGGTTTCCAGATGTACACCAGTTGGAGCAGGACCAGTCCATGCAATCTGGGTTTCCAGATGGAAATGGACTACAGCTGGATTGTACTCTATCCAGATGCTCTCAGATGGATCCTCCAGGCAGATCACTGGAGGCAAACCTGTGTCTTCACTCAGAATTTGTGCTTGGCCAGGCACCAGAGCAAGACCAGAGCATACAGTCAGCGTTCCCAGAAGAGAGAGAACCAGATGGGCACCTGAAGCAAGAACCATCCCCGTTGTCTGCTAATAGCTGGGACCAGCAACAGAACCTCTACTCACACCCAGTATTTCCTGAAGGACATGAACCACAGCAAAACCACTGTATACAACCTGCGCTACCAAATGGGAAGGAACATGATGATCCCTTGGAGGAAGAATTTATGTGTTTTGTTTTCCAAGTTTCCCAGGAGAACCGCAGCCTACAACCCGTGTCACCTGATGGGATGTCATCAGACGAACACATAGAGTCTGGGCTATTGTCCTTGGATGAGTTGGGGTCACAACAAACCCAGCGCCTACAGCAACACCTATGCTTGAAGCAGGAACGTCCTTATGCGCAGGATCCAAATGTGAACTACGAGCTGGAATCTATGCATCCTGAGGCACTGGAACGAGAGCAGAAAGATGAGCTAGAACAGACCTGTGCAGATGCACTGGGTTCAGATCAGAACAACACGGTGGAACCACTGCACACTGCTGCACTGGATCGAGAGAGAGAATCGGTGCTTCCTGAAGCACAAAAAACAGATCAGATCAACACGGTGGAACAACTGCACACTGCTGCAGTGTTTCGAGAGAGAGAATCGGTGCTTCCTGACGCACAAAAAACAGATCAGAACAACACGGTGGAACCACTGCACACTGCTGCACTGGATCGAGAGAGAGAATCGGTGTTTCCTGAAGCACAAAAAACAGATCAAAACAACACGGTGGAACCACTGCACACTGAGGAGCAGGATTCAAATCAGAACTGCAAGCTAGAACCAGCTTGTACTGATGCACAGGGTTCAGATCCGAGCTACATACTCGAACCACTCCATCCTGAATCACAGCATCAACATCAAAACTGCAAGGCAGAACTGCCTGAAGAACAGGGTCAGCCTGTGCCTCAATCATACCTAGAACTGGACACAATTACTGCAGATGAAGACGCCCCCTCAGACTCAATGGAGACAGGACCAACACAGTCACATTTATTGCCATCCAAAGCCACCCCAGGTATGTGTTTCACTATAAATGGACACACGGAAGGCATACTAACACATGTAACCTCTTTAGAATGCATATGGGCAGATTTTAGTAAGTCTCCGAGGGAATTAATATGGTTTGGGTGGGTGGAACCCCCTGAGAGATACTGACCCCCAGAGTACACAGGGTGCAGATGTGTCCCTGCACACTTCTCTGGTTCCACCCAGGACTGCATCCTTCCTGTGCAGAAACAGGCCTGGTGATGGGACTCTGCATGAGACAAATAGGCCAGTAGCTCTCGTCCTTCCTTGTTCGTCCCCATTCCAGGCTGAGGAACTGGAAACGGCGCTATTCATGGGAGGAATTATTGGCTGGAATCAAACTTATTAGTCTGATGCAAGTGATGTGGTGTTCATTGAAAATAGCAGACATGCGCAGTCTAGAGAGGAAACTGTTTCCTGTTGCACAGTTACAGTGGGTAAAACTCACTCATCTCCAGTTCCTGATATAAAAATCCTAGCCTGTATTCAGCCTCAACAGTTCTCTAGGAGTGCACACCTTCTCCTGATAGACAGTTACACAAAGTGATTTGTTATGTGTCACTGGTGAGTTCACCCTCCCAACCTCTAGCTCAGTCTCAAGTGTGTTATGAATTGTTTTATGCGCAGACAAAAGTAGCGATCTCCCTACAGCAACATCCTGCCTTTAGCAAACTCTTTTTTTTTTTAAACGAACTTTATTCGTGAATGTACAATCATCACAGTTGAGTGTAATCATTATGGCAAATTTACAGTACAACACGTTTTTCATTTTTCTCCCCAACTCCACACACATATCGTAGCATCCCCGTCTAGTACATAACTTCCCAGTTGTGCATACAGTAGGGAGTGACTCTGTTTACTGCAGGGTTTATGTATGCCCACCCACACGCTCCCCAACTATCCCTCCCCTTCCCTGCCAACTATGGTGCTCCATTTCTCCTAGCCGGTCTAGTTTTTACTCCCCTGCTTTATCCACTCCCCTCCAGAAATATTGAGCCGCGATTCTACCAACCCCCCTGGTGCAATCCGTGGGTCCGTTTTGATCCACCCACTTCCCTCATGGCCTCAATGCATTCAGGTGTCCCGGGACGGCGGCTGGTCCTTGTCCGCCATTTCCAATAGCATGACCTCCCAGTCCATCGCTAGCGGGGCTTTCCTCCTACCACCTTCTTCCTCCTTCCTGAGGGCTGCCCCTTCTATTCTGCCCCACTTCATAACATCCGCTCGCCATGTTTCTATCCTAGGCGCCCTCGTGGACTTCCACTGCATAGTGAGTTTCCTAATTGCTAAGAGGAGGCAGCAAACTCTTTAAGTATGTAAAATGTCATCGCATCATGAGTTAGGGTTTACACACCCGTAGTGCGAGTTATGGATTGTGGTTCTAACTAGAACTTGCATATTGCAGTGGTTTGATCCGTTTTAAGTTTTAACTATAAATGCTCTTTACCCTTGATTTTTAAGCGATTTTTTTTTTTTAAGATCCATTAAGGTGTAACAAAACCAACTATAATTTCACTTTAACCTTATTCAGTGAAAATATATTAGGGATAAAGTACCTCCGGCCACACATTATAAGGATATTGCATGTCAGCGAGGCGTTCCATAACTATATAGAGGAGCGAGGCCGAAGGCAGAGTTAATTTATAAGGTTATGTGACTCCGAGGTGACTTGCAGTAATCTTATAATGTGCGCCAGGTGGTACTTTAGCTCATATAATGCATGTTCACACCATCACCTTTACCACAAACCACTTAAAACCTTGTGCGCAGCTCTTTCATATGAAAGAGCAATTACGTTTGCAAACATGAAGAATAAAAATAAAGGCTCTAGTGCAAAGTTAAACACATAAATGTAAATTGTAAAAAAAAATTTACATTGATACTTGTATAGCGCGCTACTCACCCACAAGGTTCTCAAGGCGCTTGTACGAATAGCGCTGTGGAACCCATCCTGGCTTTCCCTGTGAGGTGTCCACTCCTGGGCACCCCCAAGGTGGAGGCCAGGCATCCTTAGAGTTGTGGGGGCCGTTGTGGAGATTAAGCAAGCTATTGCCCAGAGTTGCAGAGTGGGACTCCATGATTGGAATAGGCCCCGAGGCGAGAATTATCAGGTCCGTGGAATTTTTTAGCCCAAGACCCGCCGAGGCGGGGAATTGAGCCCTGGTCCCGGGCTAGACCTCTGCATCAGGGTCTGCCGCTCTAACCATTGAGCCACACTTCTCCACCCATTGAGCCACACTTCTCCACACATCAAAAACCTGTGGGATATTTTTTGCACACAGATATTAGAAACAGTTCAATACAAGTCATAAAAAAAGCTGCAGTACCTCGGAACATGTAGAAACATGCAGAAAGATTCCATGATTCCACCTTTCCTCTATCTAAGGAGTTGAATAAATAATCGTGTTCTCTCTGTTTGTCACAGTAAGCTAGCAAAATAGAGCAAAAGAAAGAAAATCAACGTTCCATTTGTTGCTTTAAACCGCTGCTTCAATTATGTTTTGTTAGACCTAGCATCATTTGTGTGGGTCTCCCTTCCTCTTTTTGCTTCCTATCTTTTATGTTGGCTGGATTTAGATGCTCTGGACACCGTGCTACTGCTAATCATTTGTGCCACAGCACAAATGCTCCCTGTGTAAAGATGACTGTATGAATTAGGATAACCATAATGCCCAGCTCTGTGTAGCATGTTCTAATAGCGAGTTACCCTCCATTTCACTGTTACCATCGTGAAGCTATCCGTTCTCATAAGCCAGAATGGGCAGGTTGACGATAACCTTCTATAATCCTATCTTACCCCCAGAACCTGATAGGAACATCAAGTTTGATATGTTTATGCTCAGGACATTGAGATACACCTTGTAGTAAGAACCATTTATATATCCCATGTTCGAAAACGGCTCTTTTGGAAATGATGGTGTTTTCTTGCCTGAGCTTTCCTGTAGGCTTTGCTAGTATATATATTGGGCGTCTGTTTTTGGAGCAGCGGGACCAGCTGGGTCAGACCTGGCTGGAGAGAGAGATCAGTATTCAGAGCATGGGGAGGGGTGACTCTTTGATCTGAGCAAGGCCGTGCCTGGCAAGGTGAATGATGGCTCCACCCCCCCCCACACACTGGGCGTCTGATAGGAGACCCCGGCATTCTGAAAGGGCAAGATGCCGCCTCATAAACTAAGTTCTCCCCGACCCCACCGAACTGGTTCTGACTGGATTGAGTGATTTGTGGCTTTAGAGAACAAAGACTTTTTAGGTATAAAACACGGCCCTGGAACCTCGTCCAGGTGTGTTCCTTCTGGATGTCAAGACGAAACTCTGTCCGAGTGAACAGAGGAAAGGGCTTTTGAAACTTTCACCAATCTTTCTGAAGAAACTACTCGAGGGCCTGAATCGAGAGCGCCTCCTGCCGAAGTCTCAGGGATATTAGACTTCACCCCGTCAGCCGTCGGAATTCCTGTGTGAGGAATTCTGCTTGCAATCCGGATTCTCTAGTTCTACTATGAGGAACGCGGACTGGGAACCTTTGCTAAATCTGTGTGGGACGCTGCAGCTAAGCGAGAGCTGTCACCGCTGAGAGCCTGCCTGAATATGCACCTTCAGAACCTTCGCTGAATCTGTGTGGGCCGCTGCAGTTAACAAAGAGCTGTAGCCACTGAGTGACCAGCATTGTGCCAGCCTTGTCGAGACCATCCTTCATCCTGTGGGCGGCCGTAGCTAAGAGAGAGCTGCTGCCGCTGAGTGCCCTCACCTTTGCCAACTTTGTATCACCGTGATTCGTCCTGTGGGCCACCGCAGCTAAGAGAGAGCTGCTGCCACTGAGTGCCCGCACCTTTGCCAACTTTGTATCACTTTGATTCGTCCTGTGGGCCGCCGCAGCTAAGAGAGAGCTGCTGTCGCTGAGTGTCTGCACCTTTGCCAACTTTGTATCATCGTGATTCCTCCTGTGGGCCTCCGCAGCTAAGAGAGAGCTGCTGCCGCTGAGTGCCCGCACCGTTGCCAACTTTGCATCATCGTGATTCGTCCTGTGGGCCGGCGCAGCTAAGACAGAGCTGCTGCCGCTGAGTGCCCTCACCTTTGCCAACTTTGCATCATCATATTTTGTCCTTAGGGCCGCTGCAGCTAAGAGAGAGCTGCTGCCACTGAGTGCCCGCACTTTTGCCAACTTTGCATCATTGCGATCTGTCCTGTGGGCCGCCGCATTTGAGAGAGAGCTGCTGCCACTGAGAGCCCGCACCTTTGCCAACGTTGCCTCATTGTGATTTGTCCTGTGGGCCGTTGCAGCTAAGGGAGAGCTGCTGCCGCTGTCTGCCCGCATCTTGCTCACCATTGTCGAGGATTCTCGCTATTGTCTTGTGGGCCGCTGCAGCTAAGAGAGAGCTGCTGCCGCTGTGAGCCCACCACGGAGCTGTAAGACGAGAGTAATCGCCACCACCAGCCCGGGCCTTCGCAGCCGCATGAGAGACCGCCTGTCCCAGAGTGCCCGTATCCTTGTGGGTGCACGCTGCAGACCCCTGCAGCCAAGACTTGTGGTCCCTGGGAGACCGCCTGTCACCGTCTCTGCTTCTTCGAGAAGCTGTGTGCTGTGTCCCCTTTCAACAGCAGGTATCTGGTGCCCCATGGGTCACGTAGACCCCGGCCTTGAACTCAGTCAGTGTCACGTCTGGTGAATACATTATTGCCTTTTTGAATCCCTACAGGTTTCCGTGCATTGTAGCTTGTAGCTGCATTTGTTGTGGATACTAGCATCCTGGAATCTTGTGATTAGGTGCGGTGGGAGATGTTGTCAAAGGTGGCCAAGAGGTCCAGTAGGATGAGGGTGGCGGTTTCGCCCCAGTTGAGGAGGGAGCGAATGTCGTCGATGGCGGCGAGGAGTCTGAGCTCGGTGCTATAATTACTTTGGAAGCCAGATTGGGAGTTGTTCTGGACATGGTTTTTTTCGATGAACTTGGAGAGTTGGATGTTGAGGGCCTTTTCGATGACCTTGTCAAGGGAGAGGTACTTGAGGTCTGTCGGGTATGCAAATGGCTTCTTCAGCAGGGGGGTTGATCTTGGCGTGTTTTGAGGCAGCAGGGAATGTGGCAGTTTTGATGGCGCAGTTGATGGTGCTGCGGCTGCTCAATGGAAGATGTGAAACGGGCAAGGATCCAGTGGGGCTCTGGAATGGATGCTGGAGTGTGTCATCTGTGGTGAGTGGAGTCCAGTTGAGTAAGATATGTTGGGGTAAGGGTGGTGGCAGGCATTGTAGCAGGGTCTTGGGTGTCAAAGCTGTCGTAGTTCTGCCTGATCTTGTGGTGAAGAATGTGCTGAGTTTGTTGCACAGGTCTTAGGGAGGGTGAAACGTCTGTGGTCTCGCTGTTGGGCCTGAAGAACTCCTGGACGATGGCAAAGACTTCTGTGCTGTTGTGTGCATAGGCGTTGATTCTGTCTTTGATGGCCATTTTCTTTGTGGTTTTAAGGAGAAAGTGGTGTGCGTTGACAGCGGTTTGCTTGGGTTTCTGGGATTTTGTTGTGCCTCTATCGCTTCTCGAGTTGTCTGCTGGTACGTTTGGACTTGTGGAGGGCTGAAGTGAACCAGGTGGCTTTCTTGAAGTTTTGCCTGCCTGGTGTCTTTTTGAGGGGTGCTGGTGTGTCTGCTCAGTTGGAGATCCATTGATGACGGTTGTGTGCTGCTGTGTTGGCATCTTCTGGTAGTGCGGTCATGCTGAGAAAGATGACAAGAAGTCCTTCGGTGGCCTTGCTTCAGCTACAACAGATGTGGCGGAGGGGGGTGAGGGTGGTGGTGAACGGTGGGAACTGCTAAGTTCACACAGTGCAGGTTGGACCAGAGGAGTTCGGTGGTGTGGCTGTAGATGATGTTCCCGATGACAGAGAAGACGAGGTCTAACGTTTGTCTGGCTGCGTGGGTCTATGTAGTGATTAGCTGCTTAAGTCCAATGTTGGCGAGGTTCTCCAGTAGGGAGTCGGTGTTTTGGTCACTGGGGTTGTCCAAGTGGAAGTGGAGGTCTCCGAGTGGGATGTAATCGGTGGATGCTAGAGCCTGGGGTGCGATGAGGTCTACGGTGGCTTCATTGTAGGTCGGGTGGGGGCTGGGGGTCTTGTAGATTAGGGTGGTGTTGGGGTTGTTCTTGATCTGGAAGGGGAGGTGTTCCATGGTAGTCGTTGAGTCATTCAAGTAAGTGGTCCGTTGGTGGGTGTTCTTGCGGATGATGGCTTTGCCTTCTCCTGGTCGGTCGACGCTGTTTTTGCGGGTGATTTTGTAGCCGCAGGGGATCGCAGTGGCATCACTGATTTTTAAGTTCAACTTTTTGTGCCTTCAGTGGGCATTATCAATCTAGTATGATTGTGAGGTATACCCCCCTTACCCTAAGTAGTGCACTGAGAAATGTAGATACATTCTATATTTTTAATCTTGCAAGGAAATGATGCCTTTTTTTCTTTTTTTTTTTTAAAATCTTTATTTTGGTATTTTCATAGATATACAACAACAGTACAAGGGTCTAATAGTACGTGTTCCATGCAAGGTAAGAAGAAAGCATATCAATTTAAGACAGATCATTGAGCAATAAGACAAGCATCATACAGTGGTAATGACATAGAAAAGCAAATGTATCAGGTGCCAACCATAGACTCATACCAGGACATCACCGATAACCTGTAGAAGGAGCATATCATAATAACAGTGGAAACATAGCAGTCGAATTAAGGCACTACGGCAATCCAAAGGTAAAGCGAAAGCAATTATATCTCAAAGCAGTACATTCGCAAGGTGTCAAACTTCAAAAATGATATATTGTGAATGCGTTTACATAACCAGACCCCCAACATCAGTGCTGCCCACATCATTACATATAGAGTCACCATCATTTGCTCCTTGAGAGGTAAGATATACAGTCAGCGGCCCCCAAATGTCCTTCTGTCTGCATGAGGGCGGCTGCGAATCAGCGTAGATTGCATTCTGTGCCTGACAATATATGACATCATCCAACCAATCTTTAAATTTTGGGGCTCTACCCCTCCCCCAGCGACATGCCACCTTTCTCTTTGCTAGCAAAGTGACAACGTCGAGACATTTCCTATAAGTTTTAGGGACAGACATTGTGCAACCCAACAAAAGCAGTAAGGGGTCAACATTCAAGGGAGCTCCTACCATAATCTCCAAGGCCTCATGTACATGCTGCCAGAATTCCCAGACACCAGGGCATTCCCACGCCAAATAAAAAACCAGCATGTTCCGCATGACACCGTTCACACTTATCATTGTCAGATAGATGGAATTTGAATTTTTTTAGTGGTGTATAGTACAATCGTTGCAAAAATCTATAAAGTATTATTTTGAGCCTACAACTAGCAGATATTCTGGCGGTAATATTACAACAATAAAGCCACTGCTCGTCCGTAATTTTAATATGCAGATCCTCCTCCCAATGGAGCCGGGCGGACCCATCTACTCCTGGTCGGTGCTCCCTGATCTGACTATAAAGCCCTGAAACTAGATGTGTACCATCCTTAGACCCCAACATGTAGTGCAGCGGTGCTAGGTTAGCAGGTTCCTGCAGGAAGTCCGGTAAAATCCCCTTCATCCCCTGTCGCAATCGTATGTAATAAAAGGTATCAAGAGGAGTAGGTCTGTATTCCTTGAAAAAGCTATCCATTGTGGTGGAGTGTCCCTCTGTAAATAGGCCACCCCACGTGCTCATGTGTAGGCGTTTGCACAACATTTGGAAACCCGTCTCCTGGAGGAGTGCCAGTCGCGGATGATAAGTAAGGGGCATTTTCGCTGAGTATAGCAGAGGGGAACAGAGGATTTTAGCAATACGCTTCCAAGCATCTATAGTGCACGTTACCGTCGTGTACGGTGTCTCAATGGCCGCAACAGAGGCCTATAATAGGCCATTCAAGGGGATCGGGTTAGCTATCCAGTCTTCTGCCGCCAATTGTGGCATGAAAGGCACGGGTTTCATCCAGAAGTAGGCATAATGCGCCTGGGCACTAATATAATAGGCCTCAAAATCAGGCAGGTCGAAACCTCCTTTAGCATAGGATTGCGTCAATACCGACCACCGCAGTCGGGGCTGCTTGTCCCCCCAAAACAACCTGATCAACTCCGTGCGAAGAGTTCTGAAAAAAGGCACCAGTGTAATAACGAATATTTAAAAAAAGGTACAAAAAACGAGGTAGCACCACCATTTTTATGAGGGAGGCTCTCCCCACCATAGACAGAGGAAGGGAAATCCATCTGTCGATCTCAGCTGTTAATTTTGTAATAGCCACTCCGTAATTAAGACGAAGTGTCTCTTCGCGATCTCTGGACATTTGTATGCCCAGGTACCTGAGGTCTGAGTGGCACCATTGTAATGGGTAGTCTAAGGGAAATTCCGCCACAGCGTCAGTTAATGGGAAAAACTGGGATTTATTCCAATTAATCTGAAATCCAGACATTCTGCCAAAAATAACAAATTCACGAAGCCAGGGGTTAAGATTAGTAAGAGGATCAGTGACAAACAGTGTTAGGTCGTCCGCGTATAACGACACAGCTATCTGGCGCTGTAAGCACCGAAAGGCTCCGCTGGGGTGAAGCTGTCGGATGCGACATGCAAGTGGCTCAATGGCAATGGCAAACAAAAGGGGGGAAAGGGGGCATCCCTGTCTGGTATCACGGGTAATAGCAATCGAAGGGGATAAGTGGCCATTAATTAATACCTTAGCAGTCAGTAAGGTGTAAAGTAACAGCACCCAAGAAATAAGTATCGTGGGGAATCCCATTCGGCGCAACACCTCGAAGAGGTAATTCCACTCAACGGAATTGAACGCCTTAGAGGCGTCAAGGAAAATCGCCGCTACAGGAAAATCCGGGGCCACTGTCCGAATCATCGAACACAAGGTTCGCAAATTGTGTGTAGTGGAGCGTCCGGGGACAAAGCCAGACTGGTCCGGCAATATAATGTTGGTCATCAACAGGGATAATCGAGTGGCTAGAACCTTAGCAAGGATTTTTGCATCGCAATTAATAAAGGAGAGCGGGCGATATGCATCACAGGAGGTAGGATCTTTACCGGGCTTTAGAAGGGAGGTAATCATCACCTCACGCATCTCAGTAGTACCCCCACTTCCGGTGCGTCCTCGAAGACTTCTCGAAGGACGGGGGCCATTATGTCTATATACGTTTTATAGAACTCTGCTGGAAGGCCATCAGCACCGTCTCTCAATCCGTCCTACTTAACCGTCTCCGGGCTATAGGCATCCAAGGCAAAGCCTTGTACTGGCTGTCCTCGTTCCTATCCAATTGGACACAGGCGGTGTTTACCCCCCCACCCCCACACCTCCGAAAGTCGGCCGATAAAATGGGGAGTCCCACAGGGCTCCTCACTGAGCCCCCTTTTGTTTAATGTTTATTTTTCCCCCCTGGCAGAGCTCATTGCTCAGTCAGGAATTAAGGCAACCTCTTACGCTGATGACATTCAGCTTTTATTTTCGTATGACACTATTACCCACACCACTTTTGACCCACTAAAAGATTGCCTCCGCAACATCGCCCGCTGGATGGACAACAATTTCCTTCGGTTAAAAGCAGGGAAAACCGAGGTCCTCTTTTTCCACCAATCCTCTCCATTGGACTCAAACCTCTGGTGGCCTCATGACTTGATCATGCCCCCCTCCCCCAAGAAATCAGTAAAAAACCTGGGGGTTAGATGGGATTCCAGCCTCTCCTTCCAAAACCAAGTCCAGACGGTGACTGCCGCATGTCTCTCCAAAAGTAGGATGATTAAAAAATGTATTAATGTTCTTCCTAGTAATACCAGGAAAAGCATTGTCCAGGCATTAATAACATCTCATTTGGACTATGCCAACAGTCTGTACTTTGCCCTTGCTTCGGGCCTCTGCTACCGGTTACAGATAGTCCAGAATGCTGCAGTCCGGTTGGTCTGTGGCATCTCCCTTCGGGTACATATCTCTCCTTATCGACAAAGCACTCACCTTGGCACATCGCACAATTAAGGGAAAGGGCTCCGCATATCTTTCTTCCTGTCTCCGCCCCTACAGCAATGCAAGACACCTTCGATCCAGCTCAAAAAACTTGCTGTGTACCCCCAGATTTAAGAAAGAACGCTCTGGGGGGAAAACCTTCCAGGCTTGTGCCTCCTATCAATGGAACAAACTGCCTCACTCCATTAGGCAGATTCAGGAGGAGCTGCCTTTCCGTAAGGCCTTGAAAACATTCCTCTTCTGCTAATTTACCTATGAGTGAGACCCAGCATATACACAGAAAGCGCCGGGACACCCCGTTGGGGTAGCTGCGGGCTATATAAAACACACTAAATAAATTCTTAAGGGACATTATAGCGTCCCTGATTTCGTCTGACTCAAATTGGGCCCCAAGGAAGGACCTATGTCCGTCGCTAAGCCAGCATAAGGCAAGCTCAGCAAGGAAGGCATCATACTGTACGTCTTGAGCATTATTGGTGGTATACAACGTAGTGTAGTGGGAGTGAAATGCCTTCAGTATACTCTCAGTATCCCTAACCACCTGCCCTGCCGCTGTGGTGAGTTCTAACACTGTGTTGTTAAAGCGCGGGGTGCGTATCAGTGCTGCAAGAGTTTTCCCAGGTCGTTCCCCCTCACAATAATTCCTAGCCATCCAGTGTTTACCCCGAAACTTGGATTCCCTCTCTGCTTCTTCCTCATATTGCGTTAGTTTAGCACTTAAGGCGGCATGTATCTGTGACCCTGTCCCTCCTGCCATCCGTCGCTCAAGGTCTTTCAGTTCACGATCAAGGGTACGTATCGACCTTTGTATGTCCCGGAGGTCACCAAAGCTCTTGGAGATACAACATCCTTGTATCTTCACTTTGAAAGCCTCCCAAATGATCTCAACACTATCAACTGTGTCCTTGTTGCAAGGGAAGAAATCAGCAATTTCCTCCCCAAGTTCTGTCCTAAAGACTTCGTCTAGCAAGGCCATAGGGCGTAATCTCCACTGTGGCCTGGGGCTATCCCACCCTGGTACCTGCAAATGAATCAGGACTGGACTGTGGTCAGAATACGTCCTGGGTAAGTGAGCTGCTCTGTCCAACCCATTTACGAGGCCCCTCGACAGCAGGATGTAATCCATCCGTGCCCATGTGTTTGTGGCAGAGGTGAAATGAGTGCCTTCCTTCCCATGGGGGTACATATGTCTCCATCCGTCTATTATTAAATGAAATATATAGATAGCGCAACTAAACCCATAGGCATCAAGGCGCTTCCCCATCTAAGATCCCCATCAGAGCCTCCCTTGACTTAGGTTTGTTGAGTGCGAACCCATCAGCTCTATCCTGTGTAGGTCGTATCACCACATTAATATCCCCTCCCCATATAATTTGTAGGGAACCGATTTCCAGTATCTTGCCCCATAGTGTCGTGAAATATGACTGCTTATCAACATTGGGAGCATAAGAGTTCACCAGAGTCACAGTATCTTTACCAATACGGCCCCATACAATAACAAATCTCCCAGCCGGGTCTATGACCTCACCAATTAGTACAAACGGAACAGAACCAGCCCTCCCTCTCACCATCCCCCCATAAACAATAGGAAACATCAGTACTTAGGGGAATTCCCCTTGGATAAACCATCCAGATGGCACACAATAACCCTGCTGATGCAAAGGAGATCCCAATAGGGAGTGAACTCCAAGGACAGCAGGGGTGTCCAGTTAACAAGGAAACATCATCCATGAGACCCCATGGTCATATAACCTGTGGCATATAATAATATCACTTTCAAAAGGCAATCAACAATAGAACTTGTATACATTACAATCTTAGAGTGTCCCAGACATCCTCAGGCAGCATCCCGGCATTGGAATCCTTGACTCATTGCCGGGGTAAGGAGCCACAGCAGCCACCCAGTATAGGCTCATTCCACCCCAGACAAGGAGCCTTCGTCCTCCTCATCCACCGTAGCCTGACCCTTCTTCCTTGTTTTCAATGATTTCAGGAATTTATCCACTGAGTGAGGCGTGGTATGGAAGGTCTGCGTCCCCGGATAGGTGATGCGAAGTCGCGTCGGGTAGAGGAGAGCAAAATCCACCTGTGCTTCTCGTAGCTTTTGTTTGACAGTGGTAAACTTGCGGCGCTCTTCTTGCACCCGGGCGGTAAAGTCTGGAAAGATGGTGAACAATACGCCTTCTTAATTAAGCTGTTTCTTCTCTCGAGCCACCCTGAGAACCACATCTCGGTCTCGATAGTTGAGGAGGCGCGCTATTATGGGTCTTGGAGGCATTCCCGGCTTGGGTGGCGGGCCCAGCGAACGATGCGCACGTTCAACTATAAACTGAGCTGAGAGGGCCCCGTCACATGCAACCGCCAGAAGCAGCCTTTCAACATACAGCTCTAGTCGGCCAATGTTGGTGCTCTCAGGGATACCAAGAATACGAACATTGTTACGCCGACTGCGAGCTTCAATGTCCTCATTCTTGGCGTCAATGATGCGCATCTGTTTGTCCATTTGAGTGACCGCCTTTTTTAGCTGCTCAGAGACGTCTTCAGTCTCAGAGATACGCTGTTCCGCCGCCTAAAGGAACAGCGTATCTCTGAAGGTCCTTTAGGCGGCCTTCATGTATATCCAGCTTATGTACAATGCTGTCCATTCGTGTCTTCAAGGTGTCGACCTTGTCTGCAATTATCGTGAAGCCTTGACGCATTTCCACTAGGATAGTTTGCAGGTCAGTGTCCGACCCAGGCGGAGAAGCGGTTGCCGTATCTTCTGGCCGGTCCACTTCAGTCCCCGGTGCTTTCTTAGCCGTTCTGTTATTGTCAAAAGTGATCCGTGGTTGCCTAGGATCCGGACGACCCATAGTATCTCGAGGAGGCAGCTCCCACCACTACCAAGCAAGGGTAAGGACTCGCACTTCCACAGGGCTAGGCAACCAGGGAGCCTAGAAAAAATAGAGCAATTACAGCCAAATCGCTGTGAAGGATCAAGGCCCAATATAATGTGTAACATCAAGCAACACTCCAAGGTCCACTGGAAAGTCAGATACTACGCCTGCAGCAATATCCACTTGTGCGATCGTCAGGGCAGAGAGACAGATGGCATGCTGATGGGTCTCTTTGTGCCACTCGCACCCCGGGACCCCAGCAAGGCACCCCACTCGAGTTCCTCAGACAGGATGAAGCTCCACACTGGTTACCGCCAGGCCCAGGCGGCCGACCACCTCGTAGTGCAGCACCAAGCCGCGAAGCTCCCTCACAGACTCAGCCCACAGGACAGTTCAACCGGGGCCAAAGGCATGTGGGAGTCGCAAATACTAGCCGGGATTGAGAAAAAATTGGAGAGACGGTGCGTGTTAATGTAACTACAGCATCTTTAGCCATATACCCATGCAGTCCCACGTTTCGCGTATCTAGCAGCAATGCATAGGGTATGCACAGGAAAGGATATCATCCCGCTGCGTTTTTCAGTAGTCCTAACAAGCAAAAGATAGCAGTAGGAATCAACAGTTGCACAACCCTAATATATATACGATAGTCAATGCAAAACCTTATTTGCCATAGTTGCCCACCTCTTAGGTCCACTGCTAGAGAACCCTAGTTATACAGACAACATAAAGAACAGAGAGGCAACAATATAGAAAACAGAGTATGAATCAAGTTATTTTCAAATGGCCTTCTGTCAGGACCCGAATCCTTGGTTCCATTCTTTTCTGTCCAACTACGGTGCATTCTGGATTACAACCTATTAAGAACACTTGGTCTGATAGGGTACTGTCGTGGAGACTTAAGATGGCTGCCGTTGACGCCAGAGCAGAGGGCAGTAGACGTTCCAGTCTTTCTGACAGTTACTGCTGAAAATTTGATGTGGAGCGCGAGAGCCCAGGGAACTGCGCACTTCACTGAAGAACCTGGCCAGAAGTGGTTTGTTTTCCCGGTGCGACACAAATTAGCTGAAGTAATTTTAGAAATCATAAGCGGAGCATCCGCTTGTCTTGTAATCTTGCTGCGGAGGTATTTAACTCGGAATCTCGGCGCACGAAGTCAAGCACGAGTTCCCGGTTAAACTTTACCGTCATTCAAAAGACTTTATCGTCTGAGCTGGGAGTCGGCGTAGAGGAGCAATAGAACCCACAGTGAGGAGGTCGAAGAGTAGGAGTCTAAAAGGAGTGTCTGAGGAGAAACGCAAAGCGCTGGAACACAGACATTGAGAAGACAAAAGCTAAGTGAACATTCGCAGTTACTGAATAAAAGTTTCATGATTACTTACCTGTCCTGAAGGGAACATCTAGAGTGCTGTAGTCCTGTAACAGAGAACAGAGAGGCCAGAGGCCTTCTAGGAAGTACAGTAGAAAGGTTCTCAGTCATGTAAGGAAATAAATAAATACGAAGTACATGTGTAATACTCACCAAGAAAGCGACTAAGAGGGAATGGTTCATCTGCCTGCAAAAGACAAGTAAAGGTCTGAATTAGTCCCTCTAAAGAACAGATTTGAAAGTACAGAAAATAACAGAAACCCATTTAGAAGCAGTCACCCTGATTGGTGAAGTAAGTGCACTTTCAAGCCTATAGATAAACCAGCCTTTAACTCACTAGAAAAGAAATTAATATTTCTGTTATCTCTTTTATATAGTAACAACTAATTAGAGGTGAAGAGAATCATAACCAAAAGCCAGAAGAGGAGCTCAGGTCCAGCAGCGCATGGGTGGGTGAGAGGAGACAAAAGAAAATAGTAGAATAGACCAAGATAGTTAACAGAAGGGCAGACTGTAATGTTGTGTTGTTGTTTTAGGTTTCCATAAACAAGTTCACCCAAGAGTAGCGGACTGAAGGAAGCAGCGCTGGACAAGTCTCTTTTCTGTTTATTTTTTATTTTATCCAATTCCCCCGTCCCTTCAGGTAATGATGGGAGGTTCTGAATAAAGACCTACCAGCATTGCTGAGAGGGATTTGGGTTCAAGGATCTCTGTTCCTGTGCAAGAGTCAGCAAGCCTAATCAGGTATTTGTGTTCTGACATCTTCATATATATTCAAAAAGGAGTGCGGTCCTTCAAGTTTTTCTTCAAATATTTTTATTGCAGTCTTCAAACACAATCTTGACAGAGATGGCAGCCAACGCGTTTCGCCCAAATTGGGCTACCTCAGGGCAGAGAAAAGGGGATTTGAGCGTCTGCAGCACTTCAGTGCAATGCTACCCAGGTGGCAAACCTAATTCTCAGGTGCTGAATTAAATCTGTCTATAAGTAGTGAGGTCCACAACTTTCTGTTATATAGAGGAATGCCAGTATGCATTGAACAGGAACACGGTCCTGACGTAGGAGTTTACTTTCAAATTAATTCTCCTCCAGTACGTATAGTAATCAGGTCTCAATAAGTAATATATTAATTTCTGGATGGACACTATGATAGGTGTCCCTGAATGTAACGAGTTATGTTGCGGAGCGCCGTGAAAACATCCAGCATCCAGATCTGTTTCCTCGTCAGGGTCGGTCCTGCTCAGAACCTGCGCGAAAAAGCATTACATCCAGGGACACCTATCATAGCGTCCATCCATAAATTAATATATTACTTATTGAGTCCCGTACCCTGAAGCTGTCGGCAAGGAAATAGGACCGACTTGAAAGATAGCGCCGAGGAAGGCGTCCCTGTCCCGCGAGGTCCTCCGCTTATCGCCTGCCACCAGAATGGATCCGCTCCACCCAAGAGGTCTCCCCGTCTCGCATGCGGCCCACTCACCACGTGGAGTCCCCGGCTCTTGCGTAGCAGGCGGCGTCCCGCAGCGCTACAGGGCAGCTCAACCGTATGTACGCGGCGGCCACACGGCAACAGATTAGGGTAATCTCCGCAATGTAGGCGGCCAGATGTCAGTTCATTAGTGTCACAGGGATGTCAGCCATCGATGCCGAGCATGTTGGAGCATCAGCGGGATCAATCAGGTGAGGATAAATGCAGGATCAGGAACCGGACTGCGGGAGCCTCAGACAACCGCGGCCATTCCGCTTGTGCGCCACGTAGCGCCCCTACTCCCCAATGTATCTCCTGCCAAAATGATGGCTTTTTTTAACATGTGTTCCAGAGAGTGTCAGTAGTGGGAAAGTTTGCAGATTCGACATCAGTATTCATCATATGTGCCCATGTAATTCTGAATCTTTATTCAGGGCCTTGACTTCCTCGGTACCCAACTCTTTATTATATCTTAAATTGATTCTTTTTAATTTCTTCTCTTGATCACCTCCTCTGACATAAGGCCAAAGAAACCGAGCTCGTCTACAATGCTATCATGGCATTTTACTAAATCTCCAGACACTGGTGAATTTAAGTCCGCGTGTTTGATGCCTCTCATGTGCTCCATCACTTGCCAATGGGGAACATCTAGTTGTTGTTGTTTTCTGTGTGTACATTCTTCCACTTATATATACACAGAAATCTGTGCTATAGGTTATGAATTGATTGCTTTTCCTTCCTGTTATGCAGAATAACTTCCTTTATTTTGACACCAGATTTGCAAGCCATACATTTCCCTCATTTTCAGAAATCTTTTAGATCAGATGGCCCCTTTCTTTCATTGGACTATCTACATAGCTATGAGCATGTTTGTCCTTTAAGGATAGGGCTTTACGATATGTGATGGAGGGATGTGAGGTAATATTGTGTCTAATCACCTGATCAGCTTTTAATATTTTCCAATGCTTAGAATTTGTCTTGCTGCTGTGTACCTCGTATTGTATGTAGTGATGAACCTTACGGTAATACCAGGTCCCTCCTTTGGTGTCTCTGATTTAAAAGTAGTTTATTCATGTTCTGGGTTCTCGCTTGGCTGCTGGCTGCTTACTTTTTTCTTCCTTCTCATACAATTCTTGGCTATCACAGTTTCTACGGGTCCGTAGCATTTCACCATAGGGAATACTTTCTATCAGTTTCTGTGGATGCACTCTATTCACAACTCCCTGCTTTTTCCTTTCTATGTAGGCTTTTGACCATATGTGCTTCTCTAGCTCAGTATGGATAGCCAGATCATTTATAGATTTATTTCTTATCTAACGAGGGAATTTTAGGTTGAGATCAGTTTTTGTCTGTCTCTGGAGTAATCTTTTAGACTTTTCCCTACTTCCGTGATGAAAAGCAGCGAGACTATCAAGACTTTCGATGCCACTTGGTGCAAACCACCTCTAATTCACCTTAAGATTAGCGATCAAAATAACGAGGCAGGAGCTGGGGGTTGATAGGCGAAGAACAAGTTTATTGCTCTAGAGGAGAGTACATCGCATCCGACACCTGGGCTATCGTCAGGAGGTGCTCTAACTGCATCTCTGAGGCCTGGCCTTTTATATGTTTCTTTCGCCCGTTTATTACATGATCAAACAATCCTGACATCCGTTTATTACATAGTGAAACATCCTTGGAATCCCCGCCTTAAGATAGTTCCCACACAAGTCCAGCAGCAAATGTTCCCCCTCCCAGACCTTACAGATGATCGATATCTCGCAGCTGGACATTCCAACAGGACCTAAAACACGTGGGATAGGTCAGATCAAAGGGTCGGGTCATTGATTAAATTCCGGCCTGAGGAAAATTATATTTTGCCTTGTCATGTGTCCCTACGTGTTCCCCATCATATGTTATATGTGCATGATCAATATGCATATTTACCCCCTTGACCGAATAAAGACGCAATTATAGTTGTGTCCAACGTTAATATGCCAGTTATCCAGTCCTCCTGAAAGCAACAAGTATTAGGCCTATGTTGCCAACGTCTTTACATTGTGCACGTTAAGTTATCGAGTTGTCCCCGTTTCTAGGCCTCATAAGGGCCCGGACACCAGATTCGAGTCCCAAAGTCTCCTGAAGCACTGCTTCGAGAGAAGCAGCCCCCACCTGCATCCCTGACCCTTCACTTTCTTTCTGCCAAGCAGCGCGGTGCCCGGCCTGGCCTGCCTGCCTGTCTGCCAAGAATATGTTATGCCTATAGTTATCAGTTCAGCTCTCCGTCTTCACATTCCTAAGCTAACGAACCGCATAAACATCTTTAGCTATAGTCTAGTCTTTCTGTCTCCATGCAAGAGAATTACTGTATTAATATCCATAGAAGATTCATAGCACACGCAATACATGTAGGATATATGCATGCACCAGCCTTAGTGTCAAGTAGCCTTTGCCCGGATAATCTATCAACATGTACTCCAAACACAAGATATCAGATATGCTATAGGCACATGTCGTCCTGACATCCCAGACTTTAGTCTCCTCTTCTAGTGCAGAAGTCAGAGCTGTCGGGATCTAGCCCTACGCGCCTGCACAACGAACTACAAATACCGACGGTCCTGGGCGCGGGACTACATTACCCAGAGTTCCCGGCGGGGATTCCGGGATATCTGCCGGCTGACCAGGAAGTCCGGTGTCAGTGATTCTTCCGAGTATCCAAGGTGGCGGCTGCTCCTCGGATCTACTCCTTTCCAGAGGCTCCGGGTATTCTTCTTTGACCGGTATTTTGTTTGTGCAGAATTCTGTTGCCTAACAGCGCGCTGGCTAGCGTGTTGAGCTATGGGTGACATTTAAACGATTCCCGTTCTAATGAACACGGAGATTGTGGTGTGTTGGATTTTGACCTCGCGGCTGCGAGGACACTGTGGTGATTACGAGCGCCTCGCTCTTTATGTATAGGCTCAGTGGAGTGAGAGCTTATTTGTGCAGTTTCCATCTTTCAAGTGGCGGAGTGCAGGGGGGGATTGTAGAACCTCCGCACTGCCGTCACAAACCCAAGGCATAGGGTTCATTTTTCATGTTGGATTAATTGACAAGGCAAATACCAAAGCGGAGTGTGGTAGTGATTGAACTACACACTGCCGTGTTTGGGTGTTCTTGGTATTCACATCCCTTCAAGTGGCGGAGTGCAGGGGGGGATTGTAGGACCTCCGCACTGCCGTTACGAAACTAAGACCTATGGTACAATTGCATCTCGAATTTGTTGACTAGGCATTTGCCAAAGCGGAGTGTGGTAGTGAATGAACTACACACTGCCGTGTTTGGGTAGTCTTGGTATTTTGCAGAGTAATAAGGAACTCATCTGTTTCTGTTGAAAGCAAATAACATTGTTGAATTACAATTAGTATTCAAGCACAGGAAGTGCCCTTTCATTTTACGTTTTGGGATCCTTTGTTCCAAACTCATACGTTCTCACAGTGGGGTATGTGCAAGTCAGTTATCTTTAGGCTATACGCTTCCCAATTGAAGCTTGATAGTAACTCTGTTCTTTTTGTATTGATCAAGGAGGAAGACGGGAGATACAGCAAAGGGAGGTTTAGTGGCTATCATATTCAGGTGAATACATGTTGGTATGGTGTTAGTAAGAACTAATGAGAGTATGGTTTAGCAATGTATTAACCTGTGTATGTTTGTTTTTCAGTTTCTTTATCCCTGCTGCCCCTTCCTTCTCCTCTTATTCTTTCTGGGTTTTTCCCCTTATTGGGGTTTTTTCCCTCGCCGTATCGTCTGAACACCCTGTGTTTATACTTCAGGGTGTTCGGTCGGTCCGGAGGTGGAGCATTGTTGCTGCACGTGACTCCTGCGGAGTGCAAAGCCTTACAGAATCACTGACCCAAGAAATACACTCTGCCTGATTCATATGTAGCAACAATGGCGTCCATGGAGGATGTGTTACATGCCTTGGTCCTGGTACAGCAGGAGCTGGCCTCTTCCAAGGCTGAAACGGCAGCCTTGCGCGAGAAGGTGGAGCGTTTGAGTGGTAATCCGTTCAACGCTGCCGCTTCGTCTTCTAATGTCCAGGTTACTGTACCCCCACCCATTCCATTGGCTACTCCTGAACGGTTTTCAGGGGATCCTCGTAAGGTGCATGTGTTCATGACACAGGTTCTCATGCATTTTTCCTGCAAACCGTCCTCATTTCCCACAAATCATTCAAGGGTGGCATTTTTGATTTCTTACTTAAGTGGGGATGCAGCTGATTGGGTGGTACCGTTGGTGAAACGTGACGATGCTCTTTTGTCTAATTGGGCTGAGTTCAAAAAGGAATTCGAGAGGGTATTTGACCGCAGAGCAACCACTTTCAGTGCTGATCGTGAGCTGTTGACATTAAGACAAGGTAGAGGAGAATTGATAACATACCTGACTGCCTTCAATAGGCTTGTGGTAGAATCGTCATGGCCCGAGGAGAAAAAACTGTCTTTGTTTTATCAGGGGTTACATGATGATTTAAAGGATGTGGTAGCGCAGGTGGATCCTCTGCCCACTGCCTTTGAGGACATGGTAAACCTGGTGTTACGGTTGGATAGTAGATTAACAGATAGGAGTAGTAACAGGAGACGGTGGGAAAAAGGAGCGTATTTTGGTGAAAGAAACCCGAGGAAGGCATCCGGGGGTACGGACTCTACGTCTGAACCAATGGAGATAGGGGCTCTCAGAGCACCATTGTCTAGAGAAGAGAGAGAAGCCAGAAAGGTACAGGGCTTGTGCATGTACTGTGGTAAGAAGGGGCATTATGTCCGAGAATGTCCTTCTAAACCGAAAACATCAGGGTCTTTTGGTAGGTTTAAGAAGGTGGCTGTGTCTAAAACTGTACCAGATACCGAGCAGAAGGAGGACCGCACAGCGGGTGTAGACGGAGAACAAGCATGGAAACTTACCTCTCTGTCCTCCTCGGGTGATGAGGAAACAGAGCCTCACCTGGTGGTGGTGATGACGTTAGAGTATGAGTTAGAAAGTTGTTCGGTAATGGTGATGGTGGATTCAGGGGCAACTGGTAATTTTGTAGACGAAGGTCTGGTAAGACGTCTAGAATTGCCTCGAGTTCCTAGGGAGACGCCGGAAGATGTGTTGGCCGTGGATGGGCAGCCTTTAACCTCAGGTCAGATAACGGAGAGGACTGGTGATTTGGGGTTATCAATGTTGACGCAAGGGTATGTGCATTCTGAGGTGTTAACATTGAATATCATAGATGCTCCTCAGTACGAGATTATTTTGGGCATGCCTTGGCTGCATAAACATAATCCCGTGGTGAATTGGCAGTCAAAAACTATTCAGTTTGAACCAGAGACCTGTAAGGACCATTTAACTCCTTCTATATCTGCTAATGTCACCGTGTTAGCCACACCGTTTTTGGCAGCCACTGCTGCGGAAAAGGACGTCAAGCTACCAGTAGCATACGCTTCGTACAGTGATGTGTTCAGTGAGGTGAAGGCAGAAACTCTGCCCCCTCATCGGGAATATGATTGCCGAATTGATTTAGTGGAGGGGGCATCGTTACCATCCTGCAGAGTGTATGCTTTGTCTGTGCCAGAAACCTCCCATTTGAAACAGTACATTGACCATTATTCTCGATTGGGATTTATACGCCCCTCTCGCTCTCCCGCAGCTTCCCCTCTTTTCTTTATATCAAAGGCCAACGGTGACTTGAGAGCATGCGTGGACTACAGAGCATTGAATAAGAACACCATACGTAATCGATACCCTCTTCCGCTCATTTCCGTCTTGCTCGATCAGGTGAGAGAGGCCAGGATTTACACTCGTTTAGATTTACGTGGGGCATATCACCTGGTTAGAGTACGAGAAGGGGATGAGTGGAAAACGGCGTTCAAGACACGGTTTGGTTTATATGAATACCTCGTGATGCCTTTTGGGCTATGTAACGCCCCTGCAGCATTTCAGTTTTTTATAAACGATGTGCTAAAGGAATACGTGGATCAATTCGTGGTGATGTATATAGACGACATCCTGATATACTCTCAGGACGTTTCATGCCACACGAACCATGTCTGCAAGGTCCTGGATAAATTGAGAGAACACCATCTATATGTAAAGCTGAGTAAATGTGAGTTCGGGGTGCATGAGGTGGAATTCTTGGGTGTGAATCTTAGTCCTGAAGGATTACAGATGTCAGAGAGGAAGGTACAGGCGGTGAGGGATTGGCCAGCCCCTAAGAATGTGAAAGAGGTACAGAGCTTTTTGGGGTTCGCCAACTATTATCGCAGGTTCATCGTACACTTCTCCCAAACCGCTGTCCCTATCACTAGGCTGTTAAGGAAGGGGAGGTCGTTTGAGTGGACAGTGGAGGCTGAGCAAGCTTTTCAGGCACTTAAAAAGGCCTTTACTACCGCTCCAGTGTTGGCGCATCCTGTTTTGGAACATCTATTCATCGTTGAAGCAGACGCTTCGGATGAAGCCATAGGTGCAATCCTGTCTCAGAGAGATGTACATACTGGTCAGCTTCATCCTGTTGCCTACTTGTCGAAAAAATTGAGTTCTGCTGAGGTTAATTATTCAATCGCGGAAAAAGAACTCTTGGCAATCAAGAAGGCGTTCCAGGAGTGGAGACCGTATCTGTGGGGAGCAAGTCAGGCAGTAACTGTGTACACAGATCACAGGAATCTCCAGTACATGTCCGCTGCTAGGCACCTTACACAAAGGCAGATGCGGTGGATGCTTTTTTTCTCCGAGTATAACTTTGTTGTAACATTTCGTCCTGGCTCGCAGAACAGAAAAGCGGATGCTCTTTCTAGACAGGGAATTCCCACCAAACAAAATGCAGAGGAACAGTCAATACTCCCTTCCACGAAGGTGGTTTGTGTAGTAAGAGCCGAGAAGTTTCTGGAGGACATCAAAGACTCTAGGTCCATGGCATGTTGGGTTCGTTGGGCTTCTGCCAAACCAGACAGAAAGATTAGGCAGGGATTACCCTTCCATGGAGAGAGCTTGTTTCTGCCTAATACGGAGATTAGAAAGAAGGCATTCAGTTGGTGTCATGAAGCTCCTGCGGCTGGACATCCAGGGATCACAAAGACTGTGGATTTGCTTCGAAGGCATTTCTGGTGGGAAACTCTAGTGAAGGACACCACTCAATGGGTGGGCAGCTGCGAAGTCTGTGCTAGAAGCAAGGGGGAAACATCAAAAAAGAAAGGGTTGCTAATGCCAATGCCCACGCCTGATCGCCCATGGTCAAACATTAGTTTGGATTTCATCACGGGCCTTCCAAAAGATCAGGGGAACACCGCAGCACTGGTGGTTGTGGACAATTTGACAAAAATGGGCCATTTTATACCTTGTATGAACCTCCCCACTGCTAGCCAAACAGCACAGATAATGGCATCACAAGTTTTTCGTTTGCATGGCATTCCAAGAGTCATTGTGTCCGATAGGGGGCCACAATTTATTGCTCGTTTTTGGAGAGTATGGTGTCGTGCGTTGGGCATAGAATCAGCATTGTCTACTAGCTTCCATCCACAAACTGATGGACAGACAGAACGTCTAAATCAGACTCTAAAGAAATACTTGCGATGTTACTCGAAGGAGGCTCATGGGTCTTGGGTGGAGCTGTTGTGGATGGCGGAGATGGCCTACAACAACGCTTGGCATAGCTCCATAGGTATGTCCCCATTCAAAGCAAACTATGGGTATGATGTACGTACATTGCCGATACATATACCGGAAGAGTTAAACGATCAACCCTCGGTAAAGGAGCGGGTGCTAATGATAAGGAAAATACACAGCGCTGTGCAAAAACATCTGCTAAAGGCCAAAGAAACATACAAACGGTGGGAGGACAGACATAGGACACCTGGTCCTCAGTTCGAGGTAGGAGATAAGGTTTGGCTCTCCACCAAATATATCCGTTTCAAGCTCCGAAGCGTGTTTCATCCGCGCTTCATTGGGCCATATCCTGTGGTGCGTCGCATCAATCCTGTGGCGTACAAACTGAAGTTGCCTAACACGTTACGAATACACCCCGTGTTTCATGTCCAGTTGTTGAAAAAAGCTCTTACCTCACGCAGAATTGCACCTCCGGTGTTGGCCAAGGATGGGAATCTGGAGTATGAGGTGCGATCCATAAAAGACTCCAAGTTTCGCAGGGGTGTCCTGTGGTACTTGGTGTCTTGGAAGGGCTACGGGGCGGAGGAAGACTCCTGGGAACCAGTTCACAATGTCCATGCTCCTAGAGCTGTGCGAACATTCCATGTCCGATATCCTGCGAAACCTGGGCCTAGGAGGCGCTTGGGAGGAGGGCGTACTGTCGGGATCTAGCCCTACGCGCCTGCACAACGAACTACAAATACCGACGGTCCTGGGCGCGGGACTACATTACCCAGAGTTCCCGGCGGGGATTCCGGGATATCTGCCGGCTGACCAGGAAGTCCGGTGTCAGTGATTCTTCCGAGTATCCAAGGTGGCGGCTGCTCCTCGGATCTACTCCTTTCCAGAGGCTCCGGGTATTCTTCTTTGACCGGTATTTTGTTCGTGCAGAATTCTGTTGCCTAACAGCGCGCTGGCTAGCGTGTTGAGCTATGGGTGACATTTAAACGATTCCCGTTCTAATGAACACGGAGATTGTGGTGTGTTGGATTTTGACCTCGCGGCTGCGAGGACACTGTGGTGATTACGAGCGCCTCGCTCTTTATGTATAGGCTCAGTGGAGTGAGAGCTTATTTGTGCAGTTTCCATCTTTCAAGTGGCGGAGTGCAGGGGGGGATTGTAGAACCTCCGCACTGCCGTCACGAACCCAAGGCATAGGGTTCATTTTTCATGTTGGATTAATTGACAAGGCAAATACCAAAGCGGAGTGTGGTAGTGATTGAACTACACACTGCCGTGTTTGGGTGTTCTTGGTATTCACATCCCTTCAAGTGGCGGAGTGCAGGGGGGGATTGTAGGACCTCCGCACTGCCGTTACGAAACTAAGACCTATGGTACAATTGCATCTCGAATTTGTTGACTAGGCATTTGCCAAAGCGGAGTGTGGTAGTGAATGAACTACACACTGCCGTGTTTGGGTAGTCTTGGTATTTTGCAGAGTAATAAGGAACTCATCTGTTTCTGTTGAAAGCAAATAACATTGTTGAATTACAATTAGTATTCAAGCACAGGAAGTGCCCTTTCATTTTACGTTTTGGGATCCTTTGTTCCAAACTCATACGTTCTCACAGTGGGGTATGTGCAAGTCAGTTATCTTTAGGCTATACGCTTCCCAATTGAAGCTTGATAGTAACTCTGTTCTTTTTGTATTGATCAAGGAGGAAGACGGGAGATACAGCAAAGGGAGGTTTAGTGGCTATCATATTCAGGTGAATACATGTTGGTATGGTGTTAGTAAGAACTAATGAGAGTATGGTTTAGCAATGTATTAACCTGTGTATGTTTGTTTTCCAGTTTCTTTATCCCTGCTGCCCCTTCCTTCTCCTCTTATTCTTTCTGGGTTTTTCCCCTTATTGGGGTTTTTTCCCTCGCCGTATCGTCTGAACACCCTGTGTTTATACTTCAGGGTGTTCGGTCGGTCCGGAGGTGGAGCATTGTTGCTGCACGTGACTCCTGCGGAGTGCAAAGCCTTACAAGAGCCCCCAGCTCTCCCCAGTTACACGTCATGGCCCGTTTGCGCGCAACAGTAGGTTAAAGGTTCCAGCTGCCCAGGTAGCCCCCTCCATGTATCCACCCATTTCATGACACTTCTGTGACGTCTACATCACATGTCTTCGTGCACGTCCTGTGCACGCCTTCTTTTCACGCCCATATGTTCTTATCTTTCGTTTGTCACTTGTTACGCCTACTGTATTCAATGCAATTGTAATGTATTACTATATATACTATGTAATGTTAATGAGACGTTGCAGCTGCCATTCCATTCCTTTCCGTTACAGGCTATTCTGATCCTGTCCCTTCCCTTGTGCCTAATTAAAGCCTGTTCGACTCAGATACCCCGGATCCTGCCTCTTATTTATTGAGCTATCTGTTTTAGTTAATGTATAGAAAAATAGTACCGGTAATTAATTATTTATTTACCACATAAATGGCGCCCGAATAGGGACGAGCCCCTTCCCCACGCGCCGACGATGTAACGCAGGCCCCCTGACCCTTCTACAGCCGTGACGGAACCCTATGCGCACGTGCAGATATTTCTGCTCAAGTCTCCCTCAGGCCCCCGGAGGAGACGGAGACTGCGGTCCGGCATCCAGACGAGGCGGTGAGGAATGCGGTTCGTCCCGACCAGAGCCCAAGCCGAGAGAGCAAGGTCCGAGGTATCCGGAGGCCCACCTGTAACCGAAGATACGAAGCCCGAAGCGCATGCGTAGCAGTCCAGTCCAGTCCGAGGCCTTCAGTTTGGTATACACCTGTTACAACGCATTTTTTACTCCGCACTACCATTACAACGCGACTTTTACTCCGCATACCATTACAACGCATTGCGCTGGGGGGCGCTCTAGGATAGGGAATAAGTATAATTTACTATCCAACACCTTCCCTAGGGTCCACGGGGACTGGAGTTAGAATAGTAAATTATACTTACCACTATCCAGCACCTCTAAGCGCTATGCGTTGTAACGGTATGCGGTGTAAAAGTCGCGTTGTAACGGTCTGCGGAGTAAAAGTATGCGTTGTAACGTCATACATCCCTTCAGTTTTGCTTCCCGGTGAGTACCGTTGCTGGGGGGTATCTAGACGGGTGTTCATTAATTTGTGCCCGGTCCGATGGGTTTGGGTACACAGATCCAGTCCGACGTGTTCACCTAGGTGGATACGGTATGACATGTCTCTTTATGAGACCGGTATGTTCTGTACTGTTTTAGCAGTGCATCCAGTAATTCTAGTAAGTCCGTTCTCGAGAAATTCAAGTATTGTGTCTTCAATGTATCAGATAGTATTCTGTTCGAACTGTTATTTATGTGTTCTTGATGTCGTGGTACGAATGATTGTTTTGCTATCCATTACTGTGATTATTGTGTATTGTGTTTAAGTTCAAGTACGGCTCAAATATGCCTCTGTTTTCGAAGTTACGTCAGATAAAAACCAGAAAAGGGTTACTCGAAGAATCAGTTCCTGTCCCTCCCAGGGACAGTCCTGGACATTTCATGTATCATAAGCATGGCTTAGATGCCATATTGTATGTAGATTTATGGGTGGATTACACCAAACATCTTGAAGAGAAATATAGATGGCCTGTATCAGGAACATGGGATGCTGAGTGCATCATGAGAGTAGAAGAAGCATGATGGAAAAAGAAAGCCCGACAGTCCCAGAAAGATGCCATAGAGTTATGGCGTAAAGAATCTCATAGAAGAACAGAAAAAGAATTCAGAAAAGCAGAATTAAGTAGGGAATCCTCAGAAAAAGCCCAAGAAAAGGAACTCCTAGAAGAAGGTGAACGAGTTAGAGCAGAACAGTCCGACAGACAGAGGAATGCCCTTATTAAAGGCATGTATCCTCTTCTTGCCGAGGGCTTGCCGAAGGCAACCCCGGAAGCACCCCATAATTTACCGCCACCATTGGTCCCAACTAAGCTACGTCATAAACCGACTGCAGCTGAAATTTTTCTTTCGTCCTATTTAGACGACACTGTCCCCGAATATGCTAATACAGATCCTGCCCCGCCAGTCCAGGTTCAAGTCCAACCCCCTGTTTATAATTTAATTCCTGTTCCTCCAGCCACTGGTCCCGGGAACCCTGTCCATGTGCCAGTACCCCAGGATCAACCCACATTACGTACTCCTACAGTACCAGTCACGTTACCACCACCCGTACATTCAGTATTAATTGACGATTCTAGTTCAGGAGGAGCGGGGGGAGGTGCTCCTACCACCCCGCCTCAAGTAAAACGACTGACGCTGAGAGACGCAGCGTTACAGCGCACACCAAAAGCGGCTACACACGCAGCCCTCAAGCAATACCTTACAGACTGCATATATGATTCAGTGCCAGGCGAAGATCATATGATATTATATTCAGTACGTCTAAGACGAGTTGCCAACTTTTTGGCCACCCTGCCTGACATGAAAGAACATCTAGACAGAATATATCATTTTATACGAACAGGGGAGAATCCAGAAAGTATTCACGAAGCTATGACACACAGAAAAGCCGAGATTCAAAGTATGATTTTACAATTCTTGATTAACTGTTTAATAAGAGAACAAGATCATCCTGATAAAAACAAAGACGAGATGAAAGTCTTGACAAGGTGGAGTGACAATATAGCCGACGGAAAACACAAGACACAGAATAGTATAGAAACCATGTACAGAAAGATCCGGAAAGAAATTATAGGTATGCACGAGAGAGAGAAAGCAAGTATAGTAGCAGAGAAAGAGAATGATTCTTCAGATGAGGATGTAGACACTGAGAATCCCAGTAGAATAGCGTATGTAGGTAGAGCGAGACCGTCAGATAGACACACACGCATAAATTACAAGAAAGCTTTTCCTCCGCCCGTACCTGAACAGTGTTCTCTTGAACAAGTATTCCAGGCTACAGATAAAGTTCTGAAACTACGAATAGGTTACAGTGAACTTAGTACCATGCACGAACAAGAACTAGCCCGATCAGCAGTCCGATGGGTTAGTGATTCTGCCACGTTTCCAGACGAAGTAGTGGCCCAAATGTTTCTGAAACTGCCCCCAGGCGAGCAGCGACTGGTGGGTATGTACATGATCCAGCACCTCATCACACTGTACGAGAGTCAGCATTCTGATCCAGGTCCCTTATATAATGTATTAAACGAGTTACTCCTAAACCGATGGAAAGGTCTAGGTACCGATCTAATTAGTGTCATTTTAGAACAGCGCCACAAATACAGAACGTTCCTGACTCCGCATTTTGTCCCTGTTTCACCTCCGTTCTACATGGACAGACAGAATCCATTACGAGAAGTACATCCAGTTAAGGGAGAGGGGGGTAATCTCGAACGAGTATTTGTTTACACCCCTATCACAAAAATAGAACTACTAGAAATGAAAAAGTTAATACCCTGTCACGATAAAGATCCAGCAGGGTTCCACCGTGAATTAAAGGACATGCTCCGTATGGGAGAATACACGTATCCTGATATCATCAAAATGTTAAAGGTCCTGTTGCCTGCGGGCATATATGAAAAACTGAAAGAAAGAGAATGGGAGGTGGGAGAGAAAAAGATAGATTGGACCGCGTTAGAAACCGAAGATAATGCACGAGTCCCAGGTACTGGTCTTGGGGATAAAGCCAAAGAATTGCCCGAACTGTTAATACAAGTCTTGCCAAGATTACTAGCTACGAAAAAGGAAGATTGGGATGCCATCTCAGCCTGTAAACAGAAACAAGATGAAGACACTAGTGATTTTTATTCCAGATTCGAGAAATGTTTCATTATTAATAGCGGTTTAAAAACAAGTAGTGAATCCTATCCACATCTTTTTGTTACCAAACTAGTTGAGAATTCTTTACCGCAAGTCAAAAATAGAGTATTGAAAGTCGAGAGTACTTGGCAAGCTAATACCCCGTCACAGATGCTCCAGATGTTGCAATATCACCAGAATAGAATCAGGGAAGAGCAAGAACACGAAAGGAGACGTATGAAAGACACGAAAATGAAAGTACTAGTTGCACAGTCTGTTCCACAAGACAGTCAGAAGAGGGGTACGAATCAAACCAGTCCTTCTGCAGCTCCCGTTAAAGGGACATGCAATTACTGTAAACAGCCAGGTCACTATATAAACGAATGTGCAGTTCTGAAACACAACATAGCTACTGGTAAGACGAAAGAGAGACCACGTCCGCCTAGACAGGAACATGTTCCGCAGAATGCCCAGCCACCGCAGAACGCACAACAGACAGTTACAGTACCGCAGCCTATAGCTGCCACACAACACGTTACACAACAGATGTATCAATATGCACAGTCGGATTATCCAGAATATCAGCAGTATTCATGAAACAGCCTAGAGAGGGAGGTTGGCTTGCCTCTCATCGAGGTTCCTGTAGATCAAGAGGGTCCCTATGTACACAGTCAAGTGTTAGGGAAAGACAGAAAGTTTCTGATCGATACAGGGGCAAGTAGGACTACCATCAGTCATGACGAGGTTCCAGGGGCTCCACTCTCAGGCTCAAGAAACGTTTCCCTGGGTTTTTCAGGAAAGCCTATTGTTAATGAAATATCGAAACCAGTTTCCTTAGAAGTTGGTCCATTGTCCCGAACTACAGACTTGTTACTTACGAAATCCTGTCCTGAGAATTTACTAGGTATCAAAACATTGAAAGAGTTAGGTGCAGTCATATGCTGTTCTCCGGAAGGAGTGAGATTGTTTTTACGTGATTTTAAAGGTCATTATGTGTTACGTGATTTTGATCCGAGATTATTGAATGTACCACAGCATTTATGGGCGCAAGGTCCAACTGATGTAGGTTGTATGCACATTACACCCTATCATGTCACCCTGAAGCAAGGTGTTGTTTTACCACGAATCCGACAGTACAAATTGCCCCCTGAGGCTGTAGCAGCCTTATCCAAAATTATTGACGAGCTCATTGCTCAAGGAGTGGTTGTAGAAACTGACTCCAATGTATGTAATTCTCCTATCATTCCGATTCTTAAACGTACTGATCCAAATGCACCTCCGGTTTATCGATTAGTGATTGACCTTCGAGAACTTAATAAATGCATCATTCTGCAGTACCCTGTGGTTCCAGATATCTCTTCTCTATTGACTGCCATTGATTCTGAAGCTACGTTCTTTACTGTTATTGATCTCAAGAACGCATTCTTTAGTGTCCCCATTCATACAGACAGCCAGTATCTTTTCGGTTTCTGTTTAAATGGAAAAAGCTATAAATTTACACGAGCTCCTCAAGGTTTCAAAGAGAGTCCTAGTATTTACAGTCAAGCACTTAAGAGACAACTAGACAGTATTCTCATGCCAACTGATACTGCCCTGCTCCAGTATGTCGATGATCTGTTAATCACAGCCCGTACAGAAAGTGACTGCGAACGTGCGTCACTGACAGTCTTGTATTTTCTGGCCGAGATGGGGCACAAGGTGTCCCCTTCGAAACTACAGTTCTGTGTCCAGCAAGTGGTATGCCTTGGACACTTACTGTCCAAGAGGGGTAGACAGTTGACACCAGACCGTATCCAGCTAATAGCACATCTTCCCCAGCCCAAGACACAGAAGGAGGTGCGAGCTTTTATCGGCCTCACTTCTTACTGTAGACAATGGATTCCTCAGTACGCATATCTAGCCAAACCACTGATACAGTTAACGACACAGGAGGCAGCCATATCGACTGTCCTCCCTTGGACCCAGGAACATACACTTGTTTTTAATGAGTTAAAGAAAGCCTTATGTAATGCACCAGTATTAGCGACACCAAACTACAGTAAGCCTTTTACACTTTTTGTTACTGAACGCGATGGTACAGCATTGTCTGTTCTCACACAAGATCAAGCAGGACAACACAAGCCATGTGCTTATTTTTCTAGCACATTAGATCCAGTAGCCCAGGCTCTGCCTGCGTGCCTCAAGTCCGTTGCAGCCACAGCTCTAGCTATCAGACAAAGCGATTCCATAGTGTTAGGACACTCCCTGACAGTACAAGTTCCACACTCTGTGGAAGTTCTTTTAAACCGAACACAGACTCAGCACTTGACAATTGCACGTTTAACAGGATATGAACTGACACTGTTTCAGCCACACATAGAGATCAGACGCTGCAACGTTTTGAATCCTGCTACACTGTTACCCTCGATTACATCGAATCCTGCCACACATGACTGTGTGGAAGTTATTAACATCATGACAAAGCCAAGACAAGACTTGACAGACATTGCCTTACCTGATCCAGACCTGACACTTTACGTGGATGGTTCATGTATGAGAACAAATACAGGAGAGTTAGTAGCCGCATATGCAGTGACTACTGAAACCGAAGTTATAGAAACACATCGTATCGATACCTTGTCTGCTCAAGCAGCAGAGCTCACCGCTCTGACCCAAGCCTGCATACGAGCCAAGAACCTGAAAGTAAATATATATACAGATTCACGTTATGCATTCGGAGTCGTACACGACTTTGGAGTCCTCTGGCAAGAAAGAGGTTTCATGACATCTCATGGAACCAAGATTCAGCATGGCCCCCTCATTCAAGCTCTGTTAGATGCAATACATTTACCGACAGCCATTGCCATTATGAAGTGCAAAGCACATACGAAAGTCACTGACATTATTTCCCAAGGTAACGATCTAGCAGATCGAACAGCCAAGCTTACAGCTCAGACTCCAGACATTCCAGTTAACACGACAAAGACAGATGTTCCAGTCCAGACTACTTGTATGACAGTTAAAGACCCTACACAAGATGTACTAGACATACAGACACATGCTACTCCCGATGAAATCAAGAAATGGTCTGAACAAGGAGGGGTCCAGACTGATCAGGGATGGTTGACGAAGGGAAAAGCCACATGATTTCTCCCCGACACTATGGTTCAAGTCATTGTTAATACAGCACACAGTCCAGCACATTTAGGAGAAAAAGCCATGTTAGATAGCATCCAGAATATTTGGTTTAACAAACATTTACGAGCAGCAGCCAAGCAGAAAGTGCGTACCTGCATGATCTGTTGTCAGTTCAATCCAGGTAAAGGTGTCCCGGTGGAACAAGGTGGATTCCATCCTCCTGACCACCCTTTTGAAGTCCTCCAGATGGATTATATTCAGATGGAACGATGTCGAGGTTTCAAGTATGTCCTCGTAGTTGTATGCGCTTTGTCCAGATGGACAGAAGCATATCCAGTCCCAGATTACACTGCCGCGACCACTGCCAGGCAGTTGGTTCGTGAGTATTTCCCTCGCTATGGTTTACCGAGGGTCGTGTATTCAGACAACGGCCAGCCATTCTCATCCGAACTCATGAAACAAGTATCTCTTCTGTTAGGGTATCAGTGGAAGTTCCACTGTGTACGACACCCCGAGGCAGCTGGCCTCGTCGAGAGACATAATCAGACTCTGAAAATCCGCATTGCGAAGGTCTGTGCCGAGAAAGGCGTAGATTGGATGATAGCTCTGCCAGTCGCCCTTTTCTACATGAGAATGGTCGCTCACTCCCGTTCAGGTCTGTCCCCCTATGAGGTCATTTTCGGTCGTCCCCCAAACATGTGGGGTACACCTATGCCCCGTAAAATAACAGATGTTGACAGTAATATGCTGACAGATTACCTAGCTTCCTTGATGTCTGCACTACTCTCTTGTCGTTCACAGGTCGCGGCTGCTTTTCCAGACAACACTCAAGTGACACCGCACGAGGTCGTTCCAGGAGACCTGGTGTTGATTCGCAATTTCGATCGTTCAAGTCCGCTGGAGCCCCGCTGGAAAGAGCCAAAACTCGTTCTGATGACCACAAGGACTGCAATCAAAGTGGAGGGCCGCAAAGGATGGCTCCACTCCAGTCATGTTAAACGATTCCATGGACTCCGTCCAAAGACTTTTTTCAAAGACTGCCCTGTTCTCAAGGACTGCCCAGATATTGACTCTAAACCTCCTCTGTTAGAGAAAACTCCGCAGCAGGAGTATAAACAGAAGCTCAGGTCTAGCAAGTCAGACAGTTTAATTGTTTAAGTCCCTCTCGGGTGAAGCGGTTAGACAGGTTCCTGACATGTATGAGATAGACCCCCATAGTGAGAGAGTTAGACGAAACTCCAAGAAAATACGTTATTGTAAGAATTTACGCAGCCGATGCGTTGTCACATTATTATTTATGTTATTTCTGAGTCTTACGATTACATGCATAAGTTATGTTTTACATGTATTTTTTCCTCCTCTTGATTCACATGTACATTTTTCCTCTAATGATACAGTAGAGCACACTTTTAGTGAACTACCTCCTCACGAGTTATCCTACCGTCTTGCCATGCGCAACAATACTTTTATCCGAATGTTACACTATTCACACCAGACCAGCAATGCCACCAATTGTTGGGTGTGTGGTCGACTCCCCCCTTTTCAGACCGTGAAGGGAGTTCTGCCACTCTTTCCCTATCCGTTTTCGCACAATGGTTCGTGTGGAGCATGGTTTACGTTAACGTCATCCTCAAACGATAAGTCCCTTTTGAATAGAACATGTTTCCCAGACAAGAAAGGTCTTTCCCATAGAACAGGGTTAGATCTAGAAAATGAAGTATATGATCTAGGTAATTTCTCCTCGAATTTCATGGTTTTGAATGTTCAGTCCGAAACTACTCCAGACTTGCCTGCTATTACAGTTCTACCAGTGAAAGGCGAATTATGTGTCAGAAAGAATGGTTCAATACATCTAGGACATAGTGATTGTACCACTGTGGTCGAGTATAGTGACAGTGGGAAATCTACTTTCAAAGCCTCACGTCATTCGTATTTTGTGTGTGGTCAGACCGCATATGTACGTCTGCCCCTAGATTGGGATGGAACATGTTACATTGCCTTCCTACTGCCACCAGTTTTCCTAGCCCCATCCGATTATCACAGAAACACACATCTAGTACACGTCAGACATAGAAGGGAGATCGAGTCCCCAATTGTCGATCAGACTGAAACTGCCTTAGAACAATATACAGACTTCAATGAAGGTTTCTTTTTCTTCATAGGTCCTGTCCAGAATAGTAAGTTAATATGTAGGCTAACTAGAACCCTTGAAGCAGTAGTGAATGAGACTACTTCCGCTCTAGGTAACTTAACAGAGGAACAATCTGCTATGAGATTTGTTGTCCTTCAAAACCGCCTCGTTCTTGACGTCATACTGGCTGATAGGGGCGGAGCTTGTAGAGTCATCGGATCTAGTTGCTGCATTTTCATTCCTAATAACGCACCGTCTGTTTATTCAGCTATAACTAGACTTCATAAAATTGCCCATCAGTTACACCAGAATCCAGGCACCTGGACATGGTCCGGTTGGCTCTGGAGTATTATATCCGCCTGGGGATGGAAAGTATTGTCATTCCTAGGTATAGCAGTGATGATCATATTCAGTTGCTGCCTATGTTTACAATGTGGCCCTGCGATTTGCGGCTTGTGCGCTACATCCTGTATTCCAAGTCCAAAGTCCCGTTCCAAGAAGATTCGAGACGTGCAAATGATGCTCTATGAACAGATAGATGGTATCATGAATATTGATGTTTCCTGAAGGAAACGTAGGGCACAAGGAGGGAATGAGGAAAATTATATTTTGCCTTGTCATGTGTCCCTACGTGTTCCCCATCATATGTTATATGTGCATGATCAATATGCATATTTACCCCCTTGACCGAATAAAGACGCAATTATAGTTGTGTCCAACGTTAATATGCCAGTTATCCAGTCCTCCTGAAAGCAACAAGTATTAGGCCTATGTTGCCAACGTCTTTACATTGTGCACGTTAAGTTATCGAGTTGTCTCCGTTTCTAGGCCTCATAAGGGCCCGGACACCAGATTCGAGTCCCAAAGTCTCCTGAAGCACTGCTCCGAGAGAAGCAGCCCCCACCTGCATCCCTGACCCTTCACTTTCTTTCTGCCAAGCAGCGCGGTGCCCGGCCTGGCCTGCCTGCCTGTCTGCCAAGAATATGTTATGCCTCTAGTTATCAGTTCAGCTCTCCGTCTTCACATTCCTAAGCTAACGAACCGCATAAACATCTTTAGCTATAGTCTAGTCTTTCTGTCTCCATGCAAGAGAATTACTGTATTAATATCCATAGAAGATTCATAGCACACGCAATACATGTAGGATATATGCATGCACCAGCCTTAGTGTCAAGTAGCCTTTGCCCGGATAATCTATCAACATGTACTCCAAACACAAGATATAAGATATGCTATAGACACATGTCGTCCTGACATCCCAGACTTTAGTCTCCTCTTCTAGTGCAGAAGTCAGAGCCCCCAGCTCTCCCCAGTTACACGTCATGGCCCGTTTGCGCGCAACAGTAGGTTAAAGGTTCCAGCTGCCCAGGTAGCCCCCTCCATGTATCCACCCATTTCATGACACTTCTGTGACGTCTACATCACATGTCTTCGTGCATGCCCTGTGCACGCCTTCTTTTCACGCCCATATGTTCTTATCTTTCGTTTGTCACTTGTTACGCCTACTGTATTCAATGCAATTGTAATGTATTACTATATATACTATGTAATGTTAATGAGACGTTGCAGCTGCCATTCCATTCCTTTCCGTTACAGGCTATTCTGATCCTGTCCCTTCCCTTGTGCCTAATTAAAGCCTGTTCGACTCAGATACCTCGGATCCTGCCTCTTATTTATTGAGCTATCTGTTTTAGTTAATGTATAGAAAAATAGTACCGGTAATTAATTATTTATTTACCACAGGCCTCTTTGTTGGGGAAGCAAGTTCTGTTGTTACATGGGCAATAAACTAAGTCCACGGGGGTTGTTTAGCGCCTGGGACTGGATTGAGTGGCCAGGTGCAGTGGAGGAGGTTATCAGAGGGGCCTGATCGTGCGCAGAGGATGAAATGACAAGTGGGTTTGGTGCGGGAAGTGGCTCTACGGTATTGTCATGCTGACATGGTTTTACGACCCCGGTATGTGTGCTCGGGTTCAGTCAGAGCGCGGGGGGGATGAGGGCGGCCGGGGTGATGCGCAGGTGACCAGCAATGTGGGAAATGGCTGCAGAGACTAAAATGGTTGACGCTTACATGCTCGTGGGGGCTTTCGTTATACAAGATGGAGCCGGCAATGTTCATCTTTATCGTCTTACATTTAACATCCGTCCCACAGCAGGGAAAGGCCATCTGTATCCCCGATCCAAATCAGCGTATGGTTTGTCATATTTTCATTTTGTGATATCCAGACCACCTGTTATGTGCCCGGTCTAGGCCCATGTAGCGAAGTAGCTCATTTCATATATTGTCCTATTTTTTACAGTAACATTTCAGCTGTGACCTTTTGCACATATTTGCATGCATGACAATGTTGGATTAGTTTCTCTGAGACTACTTTGTTTACACATCTACCTTCTCCCAACATTACCACGATGCCTCGAACACCATGTACAAGGCCTCTTGACGCACTATGTACAAATGTCATCTCTATCTTCATCCACAGGGTGAGAGGGCTATCTACATATCCATAGCATTGTCTAACCTATACGTACATCACAAAGATGCTTTCTATAATAAATAATGAGCATCCCAATAGATTAGTAGAGGAGGCGCTACAGCTGACACAGAGGGTCCGTGCGGGCTGAGACTTCACCATGCAGCGGGCTGGCATCTCCGTGAGGGGAAGTTCAGTTTGTAACCAATTTGTGGCCTGCATTCTCTCCTGTCATGTCTCTTAGTGGGAATTCTTGGCTTCACACCCACACACACTCTAGGTACACGCAGAGTAGGGAGTGCATAGTAGGAGTCCGCCTGATTACTGCCTTGCTTATATGCCTGCATATAAACACTGTTTTAGCATCGTGATAAAACTATATCTACTATTTACGTGCTTTAATCGCTTTCAGCTGCTTCGGTCTCCTGATTATTTCAGCTTATATATTCTATACAAGAATAACGTTGGTTCAATAAATATATTGAAAACGTCCCACTGTGTATTCTCTGTATATTTCTCTGAGAGCAAGTAAGCTTGAGTCACTGAGCAAAAGGTTCTGTTCTGTTTCCAAGATCCCTGAGTGGTCAGAGTTGTCACGTTCAGAGGTTGCCAGAAACCATTCGCTTCCTGGTAAGGTTAGGGAGTTTTATGGTGGCACTGTGAGCTAGCTGGTCTCTAGGCCAACTCATCCTGCGGAGGTGCCCGGAGCCAGTCTAGGCACCTCATCCAAAGTTTATATTGTCCAACAAACGCGCAGGTCCTACGGATTAGTGGGAACTACACAACACACTTGTTCCTTCCACCAGACCACAAAAACCTTTGCTTAGCTTGAAAAGCAGGTGCCCATTGCTGTCCCTGAGATTTGTCTGTAATATCTATCGTTAAATATGAAAATATTGTTATTTAGGAAAAAGTCATGGTCCTAAGCATCCATGTATAGTCATATGGAGATATTGGTCTATTGCAAAAAGCATGTTCATAGGCTCTTCGACCTTGCATGTGTTTTATACATAATTATCAAGACCACATCCTAGGTAATTGTCAAATATGATTGTCTTCTGTGTATATCTTTTGGAGAAAATAATTCTCACTATCTATACAATATGATGGGAGGCTCCCAACAAGAATCAGCAATACATGGTTTTAGTTTATTGCTGTGCTTTCCAGTGAGCTATTGTTGGAGGGCACTATACGCCCCCCTTGTTCTTGCATACATTTGTTAGAAGGTAAAAACACAGTAGAGGGTAGTGTTTTACACAAATGGAAATTTTGCCACTCCCATTTCACAACAATCCGTATTTAATACTTATTGAAAAGCCTTTTGTTCATAATTGCAAACAATCATTTAAACCACATTCTTGCCCCTTATCGGATGACATTGGTACTTATGTTGTCATTTCAGAATGTGTTAATGGCCTCCCTTTGTCTATTACTCAAGTTAGATCTGATTCTTCCCTTCTTGCCTGGACTGGTGAACAATTTATTTGAACAAGTCTTTGGCGACCAAGTCACTAAAGACATCCAGATTATCATGAGGCAAGGAGGAGTTATATTTAGCTTGCTTTTTGAAGCGAGTTAGGCTTCCCTGATCTGTCTGTGCCCCCTTTCCTAGTAACGCTTCCCGCTATTTCGTTGCACATATATTTCCATTATCCAGACCAGCCAATGCCATGAAGTATCAGTGTCTCTTGAACACAAGTCATGTTTTCTGTATTGGGCTCCCCTATTCTCATGTTCATTGGCTTGGGTCTGATTTTATGTTGATATCTTAGAAACGGAAATATGTCAATTCTACATGAACTGTAATTTAAGTCCCTAGTGGGGCAGAAATATAAGCCAAAGGTTCTGGATATTTAGTTCATCCATTGTCAGTTAATGTTGTGATGAGTTAATAATGGAGAATTAATTATTTTCTCTTCCTATGGGGTGAGTTATCTGTTTCATGTGCTCTTTCCTGTCTTTCTCTTCCTCTGTTTGTGTGGATATTCCATTGTTCGTCCTTGTCTCAGTAAACCCTACTCAGCGAAAAAAAGTGGGAAGTAGGTTTTTTTCCTAGGTAGTTGCTAGCAGAGTCGTCTGAGTCACCTTCTGAGCTTGATTCCTCTGTCAGAAGTTCATGTCGTCTTTGTGTCAGTGTCATTTTTACTGCTCTCCTTACTTATTCGTATCATCTTACAAAGTTTAAGACTCTTTGAGGACAGTAGTCTTGCTTTTCCCTTTAAAAGTTCCTCTTTTGTAGCTATTACCTCTTTCTTATCACTTGTTCATCATTCTCATTGTCCTTAAGTTCAGCTCTTATTTTCAAGTGCAACAAATTTGAGGTTGGAGAACTCCATCAGACTGCAGACATATAAGCATGGGCGGATTTTGCGAATTGGCAATCCGTGAAATGGCGTATTTACGGATTCGCAATCCGCAAAATCCACGAACTCTCGTGAATTTTGCGGATTCCTTTTTTTTTGTGTGTTCGCAAGTGTTTCTTCCATTTCGCAAGAGTATTTAACCAGTTCGCAAACGCGAACTTACTTGTCGGGTAGCAACAGTCGCGAACATGTTGTTTCTACGTCTGGTTCATCACAGCACCCTCTGTTTCACCACTGCCACCCTCTGTTTCACCACTGCCACCCTCTGGCTCACCCATGCCACCCTCTGGCTCACCCATGCCACCCTCTAGTTCACCACTGTAGATTATGAGGGGAAAAGCACACCTGCCCTGCCTCAACTGACATAAATGAATTAGGGGCTGATTAATGTGTCACGGAATTTGAACTTCCTGGCTGGCACCTGCTTCCTTATCTGTAATTGCTTTCTCTGAGCCTGCTGTGAGGGTCAGAGCAGGGTCATAGAATAGTTGCAAGTAGGCAACTGAACTCTGAAGGGGCCTCTCAGGAAGCACTACAGGGAATGGTTATTAATGATAAGATTGAACTTTTGCACCTGCTGAGTGCTTTCAGTTTTGCAAAAATCCAAATATCCAGCAGCATCCACAAAAAGTAATCCTTCCAAGCACTACAGGGAATGGTTACTAATGATAAGATTGAACTTTTGCACCTGCTGAGTGCTTTCGGTTTTGCAAAAATCCAAATATCCAGCAGCATCCACAAAAAGTAATCCTTCCAGGCACTACAGGGAATGGTTACTAATGATAAGATTGAACTTTTGCACCTGCTGAGTGCTTTCAGTTTAGCAAAAATCCAAATATCCAGCAGCATCCACAAAAAGTAATCCTTCCAGGTCAAGATCCAAATCAAAGTGACCAGCACATGAAGAAAGCACTGAGAGGAGCCTGCTGGACAGGAACAGGAAGTTGGAGACTGTGGGGCACTTCCTTCCTCCCACCCCCCCCCCCACCCCCAAAATGGACTCCTTGCAAAAAAAAAGTGCAGGCAAATGTCAACCTGAGGAGTTATTCTGATAAAAATCATAATTGTCAAGGTTTATGCTGCCTGCTGGTGGATTTCTTGCGCGAAATTGCAAATTTTGCAATCTCGCAATTGCGAGATTGTCGCTGCCCGCCGCATCTACGTGTTCGCAAGTGTTTACTCCCGTGAAATTGTATAGTATTCTAGTTGGCAAGTGTGACCAAGCAGAAAATCCGCTTCGCACGGATTTACGAATTTTCGGCAAGTTTGCAAGAGTTCACGGATTGCGAATTTGCCGAAAATCCGCAAAATCCGCGAGTGGGACGGATTTTACGCCCATGCTTACAGACTTAGAACTGTAACAAAAAAAACAAGTTAGCAGGCCTTTTCCCTCTATGAATCCATGATCTGGAACAGCATCCCGGTATCCATCAGGACCTCCCGACATTGCTCCCGTTTAGGAAAGAGTTGAGGACTCCCTTCTTTAAAAATAATTTATGCTCATCTTTGGCCCTAGCTTTAGGCTAGGTTTGCAGTATAGAAATAACATATAGATCCATACATAAAGAAGCTGGCCTAGCCTACACTAATGTTTGAAAACTTTGGAAATAACGCTTGTGAAAATGTTTATGGGAGAGTTGGGAATGGTTATCCCACCAGAGCACCCCTGGCATCCAATTAAGATTTTATCAAGAGTAACAAGTCCACCTTTTAAGCCACTACATCACTGTAAGCCTTAATGGAGATAGTTGTCTACCTAGTAGCAGTCACTTCGTCAAACAGTTAGCGAACTACATGACCCATAAGTAGATGAACAGTTCCTGCAAGTTTACAAAGACAAAGTTAAATATGCATCAAGTGTTAAACATGCAATCATGCTCTACATTATCAGAATTGAAAATGTTTGAAAAATAAGACAGTTTTTTGCACCGGCACAATTTGGCATATGGTTTTCTACTCATGCGGAGCTTAGGGGTGGGCGGAATTTTCGTAGTCGTATTACGCAAAGCTCTGCGAAAAAAATCTCCGTGAGTACGCAGAATTCTGCGAACACGCTGAATTGCTTCTTCCGCCTGTTCACAATGCTTTTTTCCTGTTCGCGAACGCTGTTTGCGTGCTCGGGGGGATATATCTTGCATACACACATTTTGAAAGCATGAACAAGCAAAAAATTCTGCGAAGCCGCGGATCTCGGAAGTTTTGGCAATTCCACTTTCTCAGCAGAACTCGAAATTGCCCAAATTCCACAAATGCCGCAAGTGGAACTGAATTTCCCGCCCAGGCCTAGCGGAGACACCACATAAAAATACCACAGGCTGAGTCCACATATGATAAATATGCAACAATGGCTTTTCTGCCCAACATATCTCTAGTAGATATTTGTAAAGCAGAAACATGTGGTTCTGTGCATCCTTTCATAAAATATTTCTCCATGACATCAATGCAAGGAAGAAGCCCAGAAGTGTTTAATTGTTCTAAGCATATTAGTAACTCAATTAGCCATTCTTTCCTTTCAATCAATCAATCACCTGCGAGGGTCTTAAGGCACTGGGGGGAGGAGCCGCTCCTGGTCAATCGAAAAGCCAGGTTTTGAGGTCCTTCCTGAATGTGTGGAGGGTTGGGGGAGCGCCTGATGTTGACCGCAAGCTCGTTCTAGGATTTGGCTGCGATGTAGGAGAAGGCTCTCCCGCCAGTTCTGTTTCTGCTGATGCGGGGGACCTCTGCCAGGGTGAGGTCAGTGGAGCAGAGGTTCTTCTTTGGTAGGTGGAAACAAATGTGGTAATTGAATTGAGGTATATGGGTCCGATGTTGAGGGATTTGTAGGCATGGGTGAGGAGTTTGAAGGTGATCCTCTTCTCGACGGGGAGCAAGTGGAGGCTTCGAAGGTGTTGGGTCGTATGATTGTGGCGTGGTGTCCCTAGAATGAGCCTGGCTGTGGCGTTCTGGACCTTACCGATTCTTTTAAGTTATGGCACAACCTGTGATGTAAAAATAGTGGATTGAAGAAGTGCACTCCTTTGCTTATAGAAAGAAATCTTTATCTTGTAAACCAATGATCTGGCGTGCTGTTGAGGCTCGTACTCTGTCCTGGAGTACTCAAAATCAAAATAGTGAGAATATCAAGTGTTTCCACTTGGCCTGAACGCACAGTTGCCTAGCCAACCCTGGCTTTGGTACCTTTAGTTAGTTACAGATTATATATACAGTAATCCAAAATAATGCAGAACAAACAATCTATTACACATGTTTGTTTTAAATCAGAATCACATATAATTGTGGATTATACAAACAAGAAGTAAATGAAATTTCAAAAACATTCACGAAATCTATATTCAATAAACTGATGCATTTTTAAAGATTGCCTGATGCATTTCGGGTCATGGACCCTTCTTCCGGGGCTTGATCTAAAAAAAGAATTAGTACATTCATTTTAGTTACATTTGAACCTTGAGTGTTGCAAGCAAAACAACCTTAAAATAACTGTAACACGTTCGGAGAAAGCTTCTATCAACATGTAATATCCTACGTTATAATGGAGAGCAAGAAAAATGTGAAAGAAGTAAAGAAAGTGCTCTGTGCATAACTTGGAAAAGAGAAAGAGCCGCACTTTCCCATCACTGTTATATGAAAAAACAAAAAAACGAGACCCGTGACTCTCAACCATGCTGTCGTGAAAAAAACCAACTAATACATCAAACCTCGTACCTGTTCTCATGTTGTGAGTTACAAAAAACATTCAGCTGCTGCAACCAAAATGTACATGTAAACATTAGCCAGAAATGCCACACTGAAAAAAACAGGTAACTCCTCAAGCTTTCGAAGAGCAAAAAAAGTACACTAACCTGACGGAATCGGTAAAGGTTCCGACACTAATGCCCCTTGAATACAGTCCCCAATAATGAGCACTCGTACACTGCAATCTGCTGAGACACAAAGAAAACAAGCTCTAAACTACTGTTCCTCCGCAAAACAAACTACACGATATTAAAATATATCAAAGTGACTGACCTTCAAAAGCTCAGCACTGCTCGTACCTGTGTGATTCTTACTGGCTCTGAGTCGTATCCAAACCAAACTCTCAAAAACGCCTCCTCCATTACCATTAATAAACCCTCCTTCGTTCAACACGAAAACGAACTACACGACGCGACGATAGCAAACAACATTAACAAAGGACTTCCCGCTTGTATACCTGCGCCATGTTGGAATGGGTGAGCGCAAACAAACTTCCCAAACTGAAACAATGAAACAAAAAACTGTTTACAAAAAAGACCCGAAAACAACGCAATACTCAATAAACAAACGTAATGTGATCAACTCGTGAATGTGACCAAAATAGTGAAAAATGGATAGCAAATTGAAAATAATAAGCGCTCCCTGATGCATAAACATATTATATATACATGTAACCAAAAGTTGTCACAATGCATAATTCATAGCAACTATTAAATTTTTCATTTAGCATGTGAAAATGGTAAACAGCGGCCTCTTTGCGCCTTATGTAGTGACAATATCATAAGAAACATCCTAAATCAATTTTGTCATTGATCCCTTTGGGCTCTTGAGTGTTAAATGTCCAAAAGACCTCCCTTCTTAACGGGGTTTTAAAAAGATCTATTCCAGGAGTGCGTTTCACTATCTCAACAATTTGGAATTTTAACTGTGCAATTGTATGGCGATGCTTATGCCAATGTACTGCCAAGCTACTATGAATGTTGTTATTCCTAATCGTACTTATGCTCTGAGATACAAATTTTTATTTTGCGTTCAGTCTTGCCTATGTATAATAGGCCACAGGGACATTTAATGGCATATATCAAATTTGAAGAATTACAATCCGCGTTGACTCTTGTTTTTATGGACTCCCCTGTTTGAGGATGCTGTATTTCACTACTGCAAATACCATTATTGCAATGAATGCAATTTAAACATTTGTGTGTGCCTTTGTAACTCTCTGAAGGTTCCAATATCTTAGATTTTAGAAATTCTTTCAAATTGTGGGAAAGTTTATACGCAAACAAGGGTCTGTCTTTAAATAAATTTCCAAAATCACTTTCATTCGCCAATAGTTCCCATCGTTGATTAATGATTTTTTTAACCTCTCTGGAACTTGTTGACTAGGTAGACACGAACACTTGTCTGGTACCTGGTTGTTTGGTTTCAATTTCCAGTAAACTTTTTCTGGTTTTGTCATTGACTTTTTCAATGGTTTGATCTAAAACAATTTCCGGATATCCTTTCACTAAATATCTTTGTTTGATCAACTTGAGTTTTTTTGAGTGGGAGGAGAATTTTTTCCTCCAACTAAAAGGCACATCAATGGGCTTTGCCTGTGCTCCGGCATACGCAAATACGTATATGGAAAAATGTGAGGACCAGTTTTTGTTTAAGGATGTTGAATGGACCAAAAATACGTTATTATATTGTCGATATATTGACGATATTTTTCTGATGGGGGATAACTCTGTTGAATTACTGGAAATGAAGATAGATCAGTTGAATCAAAGCGGTGAAAATCTTCAATTTACTAGTATCATTGAAAAACAAGGAATATCCTTTTTGGACGTCCAGGTCAGTCTGGATAATGGTCTCATCAAAACAGAAGTTTTTCACAAAACCACTGATAAGAATCCGTGTTATTGTATTCTAGTTTTCACTCCAATAAGCTGATCAATAACTTACCTTATTCTCAAATGCTCCGTGCCACAAGGATTTGTTCAGATGAGACATCATTACAAATTAATCTCAAGTTGATCAAGCAAAGATATTTAGTGAAAGGATATCCGGAAATTGTTTTGGAGCCAGTAAGAATCACACGAGTACGAGCAGTGTTGAGCTTTTGAAGGTCAGTCACTTTGATATATTTTAATATCGTGTAGTTTGTTTTGTGGAGGAACAGTAGTTTAGAGCTTGTTTTCTTTGTGTCTCAGCAGATTGCAGTGTACGGTTGTTCATTATTGGGGACTGTATTGAAGGGGCATCAGTGTCGGAACCTTTACCGATTCCATCAGGTTAGTGTACGTTTTTTGCTCTTCGAAAGCTTGAAGAGCTACCTGTTTTTTTCAGTGTGGCATTTCTGGCTAATGTTTACATGTACATTTTGGTTGCAGCAGCTGAACGTTTTTTGTAACTCACAACATGAGAACAGGTACGAGGTTTTGATGTATTTGCTAGTTTTTTTCACGACAGCATGGTTGAGAGTCACGGGTCTCGTTTTTTAGTTTTTTCATATAACACTGATGGGAAAGTGCGGATCTTTCTCTTTTCCAAGTCATGCACAGAGCACTATCTTTACTTCTTTCACATTTTTCTTGGTCTCCAGTATAACGTAGGATATTACATGTTGATAGAAGCTTTCTCCCAACGTATTACAGTTATTTTAAGGTTGTTTTGCTTGCAACACTCAAGGTTCAAATGTAAATAAAATGGATGTGCTAATTATTTTTTTAGATCAAGCCCCGGAAGAAGGGTCCATGACCCGAAATGCATCGGGCAGTCTTTAAAAATGCATCAGTTTATTGAATATAGATTTCGTGAATGTTTTTGAAATTTCATTTACTTCTTGTTTGTATAATCCGCAATTATATGTGATTCTGATTTAAAACAAACATGTGTAATAGATTGTTTGTTATGCATTGTTTTGGATTACTGTATATATAATCTGTAACTAACTAAAGGTACCAAAGCCAGGGTTGGCTAGGCAACTGTGCGTTCAGGCCATGTGGAAACACTTGATATTCTCACAACCTGTGATGTGCCACAGCTTGCTGCAAATGGAAAATGTTACTCACTTGCAAATACTATCAGTTTGTCATGTTGCAGGCTCACATGCATCACCCACTTGCTGTATGGTTGGAAAGTATATAGGGTACTAAGATTGAGCAGTTTATTTTTTTTATTTTACACATATAAGCAGTTGTACTCCGATGGATTTTAATTGGAGTCTGCGCACTGATTCATTATGCCTTTCTGGTATGGGATTACGAGTTGTTCTCCAGATCAAAATTTCAAACTTAAATTAATTATTTTTAGTAGTCAGAACCCAACCCATGAGTGGTCACCATATGTGAACTGTAGAACTACAAGCAGCAAATGATTGTTTACAGGTAGTAACATTTCCCTTCCTTCCTAGATATTACTGTCTACCTTTCTCATATTATAACCGTGCATTTCTTTCAAGAAATATTTCCCATGTATAATTCTCAGTGTTCATTTCATTCTGCAGCACAGCAGTCGCAGACAAAAAGTATGAATGGGAAAGAAAAACATAAAGCTTCTGGAGGAAGGAAGAATTTTGCTTATAAAATGAATGAAAGAAAACACCAAGGAATACAGAGGAGGGAGAATTTTAACAATAAAACACTACTTGCAAGGCAGAAAAGAATACGCACTGGCCTAAGAGCTTATGCCTGTGCTGAGTGTAAGAAGACATTTACTGGAAAGACGCATCTTTTACTGCACGAGCAAACACACACAGATCGGTATCCCTACACTGAGCATGAAATGAGGTTTGCTGATAAGGCAACACATGAAAAAACTCACAGTGCAGAGCGGCCCTTTCACTGCAATATCTGTGAGAAAAGTTTTACTCACAAGGGAAATCTTCTACAACATCAAAGCGTACACACAGGAGAGAAGCCTTATCACTGCACTGTGTGTTCCAAACCCTTTTCTCAGAAAGCACACCTTAAACAGCATCAAAGCGTACACACCGGGGAGAGGCCTTATCACTGCACTGTGTGTTCCAAGAGGTTTTCTCAGAAGGCGACCCTTGTACGCCATCAAAGCGTACACACAGGAGAGAGGCCTTATCACTGCACTGTGTGTAGCAAGAGCTTTGATCAGAAGGCAAGCCTTGTACGCCATCAAAGAACACACAGGCGACGGCCATGACGCCGCATGGGATATGGAAACAAAAGGTGTTGCTCAGCAACCTCAAGTAACACATACAAGATGGAAGCCTTCTTGAAGCACTGCCAAAAAACCTTCATTTAAAAAAAGAAATCTGATCTTTTACATCATCTAAGAATCTACAGCTAAAGTTAGACCTCCTATGACATCTAACAATCCTTCCGGGCTGAGATCCTCCCTTTCCTCTGAATGTCAGAAGAGCTTTGAGTTAAAGGACAAACTGTAACGTTGGCAGCGTCTCCAAACAGAATGTAGGTTCTTCAACGTCACTAACATCACTTCACCAAGCAACGAACTTCACAGAGGCTGCTTCACTGATTTTGAAAGACCTGAGCGCATGGGAAAAAGAAACTGAGAGAAGAAATAGGAATCAAAAACCACTCGAGGACAAAAAATATAAACTCCTTTCATCACTAAAGCAGGAACATCTACTCCAGTATCTTCAGACCGGCTTTGGAAATATTCTGTACAACCCATCCAGGCTGAGAGATCAAAAGAGGATTCATGGCTGTCCAGATTCTAACAACTTACAAAGGTGTCACCACCCATATAATTCTGCAGTTTCAACTGCCAAGACCGTGACACAATTCACAATGTTTTGAGATGGTTTATTCTGGTGAGAATTTTCTTTTTTTTTGATAATCAATGTTATTATCATTTTGAAAGAAAAAAAAAGACAGCATACATCTTACACAGTAAAGCCAATTCCATCTCCAACAGACAGTAAAAAAACCACGGTGTGGGTAGGAGTATTTATGCAAGCCACCCAAGCTGAAAAGCAGCTCCCTGTTACATGGGAGAGCCAAAGCTGGCAATTTAAAACAGTAGGTTCAGCCATTTGCCCCAAACCCTATGGCACCTCGTGGGACAACCATGTTCCTCCTGGGCCACGCACCAACCCACTCCCTGGTGCGACTTTCGCCGGGTAGTGGGGATGGGGTGGGCGTAGGCTGCTGCAATATTTCAATTAGCCACAGAGACCGCCGTTCCCTGAAAATGTTTGTCCGCTCTAGAGCCGTCCAAACCTTCAAATACACCCAGGAGAAGATGTAAGGGATCGTGTGGAACCTGCCAACCCAAGGTCTGTGTGAGCTCAGATTTCCCCTCGGACCAGAAGTGGTCAAGGCCTGGGCAAAACAAACCATATGGTAGAAGTCGGCCGGAGTGTGGCCTCTATTTTGGTCAGAATTAAATACCCAAAAACTAACGTTCCCATACATTACAAAACAAAGCAGATTGTCTGATAAAGACACTGTAAGAAGTATTTCATCTCATTTTGTGATGTGTTTTGTGAGGTCAGTTGTGTCCTGTTCTAGTGTGAGGGGTGAGATTGACAACTAGACAAAGGACACTGCCGCAGTGAGCTGTTTGCCAAGAATGTCTTATTTTACGCAATAAATCTTTGCTGATAAACCTATTTGCCTGCCTGTTCCGTGTGGTGATGAGACTGTAGATACTTCAAACTCATAAGCGGTAAGAGGTTGTGGCAGTACCTTATAACCCGCTAGCTCGCCACAGGCTATAGCGCTGAGCTTGCGCTCCAATTATTTGTGATTATCTGATGATTATCTTGTGACTGTGATTGCTTTACTTTATTTTAAAAAATCTGTGATTGCTACGGAATTTTAAACTTATAAAATTGATATTCGCATTGCTCACACTCACCAACACCACACTTGCTTGATTGGTGCAACGCTGCCATAGGAGACGCATTTTCGATCTCTGATTCGTCTTCCCTTTGAAGGCTAGGGGGAGGACACCACTTCCTGTTCGAACTGCTTGGCGGTTAGCGCTCTAGCAGTTGGGTCTCTCGGGGCTACTTAGGCTGAGCCTGACTTCCTGACGCTGCGGTAAGAGGTAGTGGCAGTACCTTATAACCCGCTAGCTCGCCACAGGCTATAGCGCTGAGCTTGCGCTCCAATTATTTGTGATTATCTGATGATTATCTTGTGACTGTGATTGCTTTACTTTATTTTAAAAAATCTGTGATTGCTACGGAATTTTAAACTTATAAAATTGATATTCGCATTGCTCACACTCACCAACACCACACTTGCTTGATTGGTGCAACGCTGCCATAGGAGACGCATTTTCGATCTCTGATTCGTCTTCCCTCTGAAGGCTAGGGGGAGGACACCACTTCCTGTTCGAACTGCTGGGCGGTTAGCGCTCTAGCAGTTGGGTCTCTCAGGGCTACTTAGGCTGAGCCTGACTTCCTGACGCTGCGGTAAGAGGTAGTGGCAGTACCTTATAACCCGCTAGCTCGCCACAGGCTATAGCGCTGAGCTTGCGCTCCAATCATTTGTGATTATCTGATGATTATCTTGTGACTGTGATTGCTTTACTTTATTTAAATAAATCTGTGATTGCTACGGAATTTTAAACTTATAAAATTGATATTCGAATTGCTCACACTCACCAACACCACACTTGCTTGATTGGTGCAACGCTGCCATAGGAGACGCATTTTCGATCTCTGATTCGTCTTCCCTCTGAAGGCTAGGGGGAGGACACCACTTCCTGTTCGAACTGCTGGGCGGTTAGCGCTCTAGCAGTTGGGTCTCTCGGGGCTACTTAGCCCTCGCCTCCCCATAAGCGCGCAGCGATTGCGCGCAGTGGAGCCGAAGCTACGCCGAAGAGTAGCCAAAGAGTAGCCCGTCTGCGCCCGTCCGCGCCAGGACGGGGCCAGGGGCCGTACACGCTGCTACTTCTCCGTTATTATGGACTCAATTACAACTGCCCCCTTTCTAAGGTACTCATCACATGCTTTGCTTGCCCTACAAACCCACGACAAACACAGATGCTCTAATCGATTATCTATATGCCCTGAGGAGCCTCTCTCCTGTACTTCTTGTGGCTTTCAAGCCACTCATTCCCATATCATACCAGGGCGGCCCTGTGACAATCCCGACACTCCTAAAGGTTGTAAAAGCTTTCTACTTAATGTACGATCCCTCCCTAAGCATCACCTACAGCTATGGGATACCATACATAGCACCAACCCAGAGATTTGTTTTATCACCGAAACCTGGCTTAAACCCCACACAACCCCCACTATCACCTTGGGGATACCCACAGGATATAAAATTCTTCGCCAGGATCGAGTTGGAAAAATAGGAGGCGGGATCACCATTATTTTCAAAGACAATCTGAACATCAGGGTCTTAGAGCAAGTACTGCTACCTACTATGGAAGTAGTAATCTTCCACCTAAAAATCAGCCCTACCGTACAATGGAAAGGGGCACTAGTATACCGCCCACCTGGACCCAATGCTGGGTTCTCCTTAGCCCTGACTGAACTTTTAGCTCCTTACATTAAAGCCAATGAAAATTTTATTTTACTTGGCGATTTCAATTTTCACATCGACAATGCAGACCGTCCAGACACAATAGCACTTGTGACTGATCTTGCCTTACTGGGCCTTCATCTTCGTAATAATGGTTCCACCCACATTGGTGGACACACTCTAGACCTAATCTTTTCCTCTCTCCCTAAAATCTACTGTTATCCCCCAAAAGATATCCACTGGTCTGACCATAAAATGTTAGACTTTTTCTTTCTGTACCCCCCTGAATCCACTAATCACCTTACCACCCAGTCCATTAAACGTAGACCATGGCATAAAGTGACTCCTGCCGGATTCACTCAAGTCTGGAAGCAACCAGTACTTTTAAACACGGATGATATTGACACATCCCTCTCCAAGTTTAATACCACCTTGGCCACTGCCATTAATACACTGGCCCCTCAGAAAATTGTTAAGCAGCCAATCATGGCTAAGAGAGAAATATGGTATACTGAGGCCCTCAAAACAGAAAAGCAGGGATGTAGGAAACTAGAAAAGCGCTGGAGACGGACACGTAAGGAAGAAGATAAGGAACGATATTTGGTAGCTATGAACACCTACTACAAAAATATCAAAAAGGCGAGGAAAAACAGCCTTACCTCCCAAATATCAGAGGCAGGCAATTCTACCCGAGAATTATTTAGGGTTATAAAGACTTTTACTAACCCTGCAATGTGTGAGAGCCCGGACCTTTTTTCCCAAGACCTCTGTAACAAAATCTCCCAATTTTTTGAAGATAAAATTGAGGGGATATATAAGAAAATCATAAACATCTCAGGTCCTTCACAGACAGTGGCTTCTGGAATCTTCCCTATGAAGACCACTGGGAATATTCTTCATGTAATTCCAGAAATAACTTTACAGCAACTGACCGTTTTCATCAATAAAATGAAGACCGGCTCTCCCGATGACTTGATCCCTGCCAAAAAAATCTCTTCCTTGACAGAATCCCTAGGCCCCTCCATTCAAAATCTAATAAATCTCTCTTTTGCCGAAGGAAAACTCCCACAACATTGGAAAGAAGCGGTGGTGAACCCCATACGCAAAAACACCTCCCTACCCTGGTCAGAGCTCTCCAACCTCCGCCCTATCTCCCTCCTCCCTTTCATTAGCAAACTAGCTGAGAAACACGTTAATACCATCATTTCCAGCTTTATCGAGGCGACAGGGGGCCTGGACCAATCACAATCTGGGTTCAGGCCCAACCACAGCACTGAATCAGCCCTCCTCTCGGTGACTGACAAGATCAAAATGACACAGGACAGAGGGGGCTCAATGATTCTAGTGCTGTTGGACCTGTCCGTGGCCTTTGATACCGTGTCTCATAACATCCTTCTCAGCCGTTTACAGGGAGTGGGGATTGGAGGCTTAGCACTATCCTGGTTGGAGAGCTTTCTTTCTGGGAGATTGCAATCTATCAGCCTGGGCCCCTATCGTTCCATCTCGAGGGTGCTCACGAAGGGGGTGCCACAGGGCTCTTGCCTTAGCCCTACATTGTTTAATGTTTATGTGGCCCCCCTTGCTGAGATTGTACGGAAGTATGGGTTCACACCGGTCTCCTACGCTGACGACACCCAGCTCCTCTACCCTTTCAGCTCCCTTGGCCCTAAAGTCAAGGAAAATTTCGCTGAGGGTATGAGGGCAGTGTCACATTGGATGGCCGTAAATTGCCTCCAATGTAACGTTGCAAAAACGGAGATTATGCTCTTCGGCAAAGCAAGTCTTCTCTGGACCCCTGACTGGTGGCCGCTGGATCTACGTCCAGTTCCAACATCAAAGCCACATGTCAAAAACCTAGGAGTAAAAATTGATCAAAAACTGACCCTTAGGGACCATACCAATCATATTGCAGGATTGTGCTTTCACACCATCTCCCTCTTAAGACGAGTCTTTCCGTATCTCCCTGATACTTACAGAAAGACACTAGTACAGGCCTTGGTTACTAGCCGCTTGGACTACTGCAACGGCCTGCTGACACTTGCTAATGCTGATGCAGTGGGCCGCTTGCAGGTAGTCCAGAATACGGCAGCTAGATTGGTTATGAGCGCACCGGCCAGGACTCCCTCTAAGCCCCTGTTGGAGGAGCTGCATTGGCTCCCTATACGGCAGCGAATCAGCTTCAAAATATGTTGCACGGCTCACAAGTGCTTATATGGAGACAGTCCTAAATATCTTTCTCAATCACTGGAGCTGTACCAACCTGGCCGGATACTCCGCTCAAGCAATCAAGCTTTACTGAAACCCCCTGTAACAAAAAAATCCAGACAAGGAGACCGAGCATTTTCTTCAGTCGCCCCCGCTCTGTGGAACAAGCTTCCCATTGAGTTAAGAATGACCACTAACCACCTGTCTTTTAGAAGATCACTAAAAACTCTCCTTTTCCAGGAAGCATTCCAACCCCACTAATCATCACAAAGCATCTGCTATTGTCCTGGTGAGCAACGCGCGGAGATACCCTTATGGGATTGATTCCTGCGCGATATAAGAAACTAAAATAAAAATAAAATAAATCAGTACGTTCAGAGTGTCTGTTTTCTATCTTGGTGATTAGTATGTCACGGAAGAGGGTGAGGAGGAGCTTATGCTCCCCTGCAGCCCTTCCACCACCAGCCCCACAGATGTGAGGCATTCCAGTGTGTGTTTTGCTCCATCACTGTGTTTGTTAGAGTAGTGCAAGCGTTACAAGTACAATTTGCACTGTTGATGTTTCAGAAGACAACTTTTGAAGTTTAAAAGTGTAATTGCTTTGAGAACACCTTTGTCCCTTGGACCTTTTCCTTCACTGAGCGTATTGGTTGGCTTAAAATAGTCCGATTACTCTGGACCCTGTGCCATCTGTGAGCGCAGAAGGTGTGACTCCAAACTATTATATCGAAGCAACAGCACTAGTGTATGAAGTCTTGAATCATCCTGGTGAATGTTGTGTCCCCCCCACAAGATCCAACCATAGTCATCAGTGACCATGAAGCAAAGGACAGACAGATGGCTGGTGTGAGGCTGCTCTGGGGTCACTCAGATGCCAGTGGCCATGTTGCCACCCCTATCCCCGACAGTGTATAACATCTACGTCTCTGCTTGGGCCACACTTATCAGGAGGAATGGATTTGCCCGGGTATCATATTCTGATGATTCTCAGCTTGTTATCTTTATCTTCAATTAGCCTGAGGCCACAGTGCCAGGTTTCATGCTTGTCTCACTGAGATCATGTCCTGGATGAACCATAGCTTCCTGAAAATGAACACTGACAAAATGGAGGTGATAGAGTTTGGCCCTGGCCGGTGCATGTGGAATGACTCCTAGTGGCCGGTTGAGGCCGGGGAATGCCCGTGTCCTGTCCCCTCGGAGTCATCTTCGATGACCAGTTTAATTTTTCTGCCCAGGTAAACAGTCTCACTTCCTCCTGCTTCTTTTTACTAAAAACCTTGAGAAAAATCTTCCCTTTTCTCTCACAAGAATTGCAAAAGACGCTGGAGGTGGCGCTCTTCCTGTCTAAACTGGACTATTGCAATGCCCTTTTTTTGGGCATTGATAAGACCCAGCTGAGAAAACTGCAGTCTCTACAGAACACTGCAGCAAGATTACTTCTAAACTATCCTAAAGGACAATCAACCTCAGCAGGAATTAAGTCACTGCACTGGCTTCCCATCCAGCAGCAGGTGGAATTTAAGGCCTTATGCCTGGTGCACAAAGCACTTTATGGTGACGATGCTGAGGATCTAAAAAAAAAAATCCTACCTTATAACCCCCCAAGTGCCCTTAGATCTGCTAATTTGGGCCTTATCCAGATTGCTAAAATCAGACGGGCAAGATGGGATGGCATGACTTTATCAAGTTGTCCATCAAAGTTATGGAACAAAATGCCTATGGCCATAACATTTTAATCTAATCAGCAGGTCTTTAGGAAGGACTTGAAAACATGGCTGTTCACTTCCACATAGTCCCCCGGTAACACAGGCCATACTTCCTTTCCACATACACTAGCGCCAAGACGCCACGGCAATCGAGCGCTCTATAAACATATATCCTATCCTCTCCTATTTGGGCAAGTGCTGAAGCTTGCTGTGGCTGGTAGCAAGCCCTGGATCTGCAGTGACGTGCGGATCTCAAGGATTGAACTAAGTAGCAATGGTGGCATGTATGTGTGTGCAATGATGAGACGCCCTGGGGGCTAAGTGAATGATGAGACTAGGAATTGGGGGCCTCAGCTGAAGCTGTGATACCGGATTATTAACAAGAGCAAGCCAGCGGGTCACAAGATTGTTACAGCTACATTGGCACATTTACGGCATATCAGCCAGACATAAAACTTGATTTGGCTTACATAGGCTCTAAAAGTACAAGTTACTAGCATATTAGACTCAAAATTAATTTACTAAAACACAGTGATAGCTCCACGCACAGTGCAAGAGGGCGCTGCATCTTTCCGCCGCTTGAGTAGAAGTTCTATTAGAGCGGCAGCTTCCTCAACGTGAATGGAAGGTTTCTCGACATGAGTGCGAGTGCCCATCCCCTGGCAGCCGCGTTGAGAAATCTGGCTGGGAGATGGCCTAGTGCTGGATTTTCCTTGCTCACGCTCGCCAAATTAATGTTGGTGAGCACAAGCAAGGAAATGTTTTTCTGAACTCCGAGTGCTCTGCGGAGTGCGAAAAACTCCACAAAGTCTACGAACGGAGCGGAGTTCACCGCCCAGACCTAATGTTTATGTATCTGTATATAAGTGTTGAGAGAAATTTTATTTGAGCTATCACGTCAAGAATTGCAATTTTTATTAAGGACATATTGGTGGGAATAATGCTTTTTTTCTATTACCGAATTTTCACAGCAACCAATCAACAGTACACTTAAAAACTACATTTCCCATGATGTCAGTAACCACAGTCCACACAGTCCATTATGCTCAGGTATGGCCAGCACCATCTTACTGCCTCGTATTTGAGTATGCTCAGTTTCAAACAGTTCAACCACAATATCCCGGTCCTAGATGGGATTACCTTCTTTGTCTAACCTGGAACACTGCAATAGTTGTATAATCGTCACTCAGCTGAAGAGCTGTTAAGCTCCAACTTGAAGCCTGTTACCTTGTCTAGTATCCAGGTGTCTTGAGACAACATGTCCCAGTTGTTAAAGAAATATCTAATTTTTCCCGCCACCCAAATGTTATTTGACATGGAATGATCTATACCCTGAAAAATAAGCATGGAGGGAGGTCTCGCTCTGGGCGGTCCCCCCTTAATTGAATTATTGTAGTCCTTCTCAGTGGTAAGGGCATCAGGGGCCGAGTACCCTAGTACTTGTCAGCTACTCTCTGTAGACAAATAGTTTTGATCTTGCTGGAGCAAACTCTGGCCTCATTTACAAGAGGCCTGCCCAGCTGGAGCGTCACTTTTCATTTAAAGCTCGTGTGGTGCAGGCCTCTGAAGCATATCTACAAGGCGACGCAAAACACTTCATGGATATGGAGTAAGGCTAGGCTGCCCAAAGCGCTGCGTTGGCTTACTCCGCATCAAGGAGGTGTTCCATGAGTGTTGATGTGGGTGGTCCCACGAAACACCCATTTATTTTGACACCGCCCCAGATTTAGACACTCAAGTAAACCTGGGGCAATGCCAAAACCTTACACCTTACACGGCCCCTAAGCAGGCATAATGAGGAGAAATGTTTTCATTTCTCCTCTTTTATTCCTCTTTCCATGTGTGCCACGTTCTTCAGCAGACATAGCAGTGCACCATGGTGCAACGGTGTCTGTGTTTGTGCTCGGCTGCAAAATGTGCGCATGAAAGGACAGTAATGCACTGTGTCCTGTAAGGTGCCTTCCTGGCCTTTCGATTGACGCAGAGCAGTGCACCACAAAAGACTTGCAATGCTGCTGTATGCCAATTCTTGGTAAATGAGGCCCTCAGTGTATCCCGATCAGTGTATGAGGTGATATTGAACGTGTCTGGTTGGTCTAATTATCACAGCTCGGCCATGGGCTTATCGCTCGTGCAAAGCAGAGTGGGCACACTAGGGCGCGTGCATCAAAGCAGGCAGTAGAAGACTGCGGTCCTCCGATCAGAGAGGGTGCAGTCTGACCCAAATCAACTGCTCCACAGATGAAAACGCTGTGGCAATTTCCCACCAATCACATCGCTCGGCAGACAAGTGTAGCAGCTTCTCTTTCAATTACATTAACAATCAAATAAAATAATCAATCAAGAAGCAAATACACCGTACATAAGCGTATATGAGAAGATCTGACCACAACCAGATATATGAATGATAACTGTAGGAAACTGGCTCTTTATATAGTATACCAAAAATAGGTATACTGTGCATGGAGCCCAGGGGTTCCCTTATGAGTGGGCGGGGTTTGCTTTAGCAATCTCAAGTTGCTCTTCTACGGAGTAGTGAGGTCGAGCAGCTTTAGGCTTATCAGAGAGTAGTGTCAAACATCTGCGATACACACAGAGTCAATAAATGGTACAGACGACTCAATAAGGAGAGCCACGCCAATTTATAAAAATAACACATATCTTGATATATATTTAGGCACCAGAATCAATACGGTCAGGTAACAGTGCAATTTTCATAAGTGTCAATGCTATCCTATGGAGGATAAACAAATGCTGCATACAAGTTCTTTACAGCGCCTCACCGGATCACTCTCTTGGTCTTAAGGTGAGTATGGGGCAAGGTCCAAGGCAGCATCAACAGGTCACCCCCAGGGGTTCTAGGGCGGCAGTGTGCAGTGGTGCAATTCAGCATCTGGTGCCCAATGTTAATCTACGGGGATCGGTCCGGAGTCCTCTCAGTCCTGTTTGGGTGCCTGCAGGATGCAGGGAAGCAGCTCTGCTGCTCCATGGGTGATCCTGGTTCATGGGTGAAGTGGTGGCACTTCTCTCATGCTTCTGCAGACACGGCAGCTGCAGGACAAGTTGTCTTTGTCGCAGTTGTCGAGGACAGCAATCCGTTTGGCACCAAGTCAGTTAGTGTCTTCTGTTCCTTCTTGCAATTCTTCACAACCGTCTTCTTGTTTCAGGTCATCCGGATCTCATTTCATGGTACCAGGGGCTCCCCTAAATACTGGATTTAGGGGAGTGAAGTGCAGTAGCCAAAGAGTCCTGAGAGAAGTGGGCATAACTCTGTCCCAGAATTCCTAATTCTTTCATCACAAAGATGACTCTGAGATTTCACGTTCACTCAGGTAGCCCATCTTAGGGACGGAACTATCCTGAAGGTGAACACACCTGTCTGACTACAGATTTTCCCTCCTTGTCCAGGCGCCGAGCAGACCCTGGCCAAGAGGGATCAGCATCCTCTCCTGTGAGCGAAGCCAGGTTCCCAAAGGCGGTGGGCTCTTGGAAGCTCCCTGCCTTGGAATGCTAATTCACATGTCATCCTGTGGGAGGGGTTGTAAACACCCTCTGCCTGAGCGGGCTTTGTTTTGGACCAACTGAGAGAAACCCCCTCACCCTTGGGTGCCAGAACCTGGTCTGTGGTGGCAGGCTGACTAGGACCAGTCAGCATACCACACTGGTAGTTGGTAGGTTTCTAAGGTGCCCTCTGGGTGCATGTATTAATAAATCACCACTGGAATCAGAGTGGGCATATTAATACGAGATGTTTGATACCATCATGTAGTTGGGGAACTTGATTTCACCAGTGTTCTTCACATGTACTTAAAACAGCTTCCCTATTCACTTTTACTGGCAGTAATGGAATTGACCAATGCCAAATTTCGGTGTTTGCAAATGCGAATTTGCAAAATGGTATGTATAAAGGAAAATCTGGTGCAAAATAAGGAATCGCAAAAAAAAAAATGGTTACTAATATATAGTATATAAATCTGACTTTTGAGATTAATGCATTATGATTGTCAGCTGTGAAAATTCAGTAAAAAAAAAAGAAAAAGATCAATCAATCAATCAGAATACTTGTAAAGCGCACTACTTACCCATGAGGGTCTCAAGGCGCTGAGGGGAGGCTGCCGCTACTGCTTGAATAGCCAGGTCTTGAGGAGCTTTCTGAAGGTGAGCAGGTCTTGGGTCTACCGCAGCTGGGCCAGGAGGGTGTTCTAGGTCTTGGTGGCGAGGAAGGAGAAGGATCTGCCACCAGAAGTTGTTCGTTGGATGCGGGTGGACGGCGGCAAGGGCGAGGCTGGCGGGTGGGGGTGTAGAAGCTGAGTCTGCTGTTCAGGTAGGCTAGTCCGGTGTTGTGGAGTGCTTTGTGTGCGTTGGTGAGGAACTTGAAGGTGATTCTTTTGTCGATGGGGAGCCAGTGCAGGTTTCGTAGGTGGGGGTTGATGTGGCTGCGACGAGGGATTTTGAGGATCAGGCGGGCGATTGCGTTTTGGATGCGTTGCAGTCGTTGTAGGTGTTTGGCCGGGATTCCTGCGTTTTGCCATAGTCTAGCCTGCTGCTGATGACGGCTTGGGTCACTGTTCTGGTTTCGGACGGGATCCACTTGTAGACCCTGCGGAGCATGTGGAGGGTATTGTAGCAGGAGGAGGAGATGGCGTTGACCTGCTACGACATGGAGAGGGAGGAGTCGAGGATGAATCCTAGGTTGCGTGCGTGGTCTGTGGGTGACGGTGCCATTCCCAGTGTGGTCGGCCACCAGGAGTCGTCCCAGGCAGAGGGGGTTAGTTCAAGGATGAGGACCTCCGTCTTGTCCGAGTTGAGTTTCAGACGGCTTCTCTTCATCCATTCGGCAACAGCCGTCATTCCCGCGTGGAGGTTTGTTTTGGCGGTGTGCGGGTCATTGGTAAGGGAGAGGATGAGCTGGGTGTCATCAGCGTAGGAGATGATGATCAGGTCATGCTGGCGGGCTACTTGCGCGACGGGGCCATGTAGACGTTGAACAGGGTCGGGCTGAGGGATGAGCCCTGGGGTACGCCGCAGATGATGTTGGTGGCTTCGGATCGGAAGGGTGGAAGGTGGACTCTCTGTGTTCTGCCGGAGAGGAAGGATGTGGTCCAGTCCAGGGCCTTTTCCTGGATTCCGGCTTCTTGGAGGCATGTCTTTGGTATGCGGTGGCAGACCGTGTCGAAGGCGGCTGATAGGTCCAGGAGGATGAGGTCTGCTGTTTCGCCGTTGTCTAGTTGGTGCTTGATGTCGTCTGTGGCGGCGATGAGTGCGGTTTTGGTGCTGTGGTTATGTCTGAATCCGGACTGGGACGGGTCTAAGATATTTTTGTGCTCGAGATGGTGGGCTAGTTGCATGTTGGCGATTTTCTCGATGACCTTCGCCGGGGAGGGGAGCAGAGAGATGGGCCGGACGTTCTTGAGGTCCTTGGGGTCCGCCTTGGGGTTCTTGAGGAGGGCGTTGATTCATGCATGTTTCCAGCTTTCTGGGAATGTCGCTGCCTCGAAGGAGATGTTGATGATCTACCGTAGTTGGGGTGTGATGGTTGTGTCGGCTTTGTTGAATACGTGGTGTGGGCAGGGGTCAGACGGTGATCCTGAGTGGATAGAGTTCATGATCTTGCGTGTCTCGTCGTCGTTGACGTGGGACCAGGAGGTCAGGCGGTTGGTGCAGGTGGTGTTCGTGGGTGGGGGGGCGAGGTCTGCTGTGGTCGGGGCGGTCATGGGGTTGAAGCTGTCGTGGATGTCAGTGATCTTGCGATGGAAGAAGGTGTCCAGTGAGTCGCACAGATCTTGTGAGGGTGGGATGTCGTTGGTGTTGGCGCTGGGGTTGGAGAGTTCCTTCACGATACAGAATAGCTCTTTGGTAGAGAAGCAAAATCTGAGCCTCCGGGCCTCACATACAATATTGCTCTGAGGTGCCAAATGATCATTTTAGAACATTTCAAACACTAACTCTTACACTATATAACGCTTACTTACACTAACTATCTAACCTATCTCTTGCACTAACTATCTAACCCTAACTCTTACACTAACTCTCTAACCCTAACTCTTACACTAACTGCACTTCATACACAGACACGCCATAGAGAACTGGAACCTGCTCAACACCCTCTCGCCAGATATCGCCTTCTTCACCGAAACATTGACCAATGTCTCCTCTGAAACTAACATCGCCACTGCGATCCCCGACGGATACAAAATCCAGAATAAGGACCTCCACCACCGCCCAGGAGGAGGACTCGCCCTCGAGCACAAGAGCTCCCTCTGACTCTTCATCTCCAGCACAAGCACTCCCCTCTCCAACAAAGAGCACCTCCACTTCCAGACCAGCCCCAGAACCACACTGCGCGGGACCCTCATCTACAGACCCCCGGGCCTCGCGCCTTCTCCGCCACCACCATTGCCGACCTTGTTGCACCCCACGCCATGGCCTACACGGAATACATGCTCATCGGACATCCGAAACTTCCACCTCGACAACCACAGCAACCTTGATTCCACCACCCTCCTTGACAACCTTGTCAACCTCAAACTGAAACAGCTCGTCACCACCCCCACCCACAGAGATGGACACATCCTCAACCCCATCTTCGCAGCAGGGACAAACATCCACTTCAGCCACGCCACACAACCCCTCCGGGCAGACCACCACTGTGTACACTTAAACTTCAGCACCATCACCGTACCCAAACCCGCCCCGTGCCTGCCATGAAGGAACTGGAGTAAGATCACAGAGGAACACCCCAGCACACCCTCCTTCATGACCCCCCTCTGTCACAACCGACGCCAACTCCGCAGCCAAAGAACTACACAGCTGGATTACCAGCTGCGCAGTCAAGCTCACACCCCTCCGCCACCCTGTCAAACAACGCCCCCTGAAAGCCGCCTGGTTCACCTTCCACCTCCAAAAAGCCAGGCGCTCCTGCAGATGCCTCGAGAACCTATGGAGGAACAGGAAAACCACCAAGATCAGAACACCTACAGGAATGCCATGACTGAATACCACCAGTGCATAAGAGCCACCAAGCGGACCTTCATCAAGAACAAAATCCACACCAACACCAGTAACTCAAAAGAACGTCATACAGCAATTCACCAAACCCTCCAGCGAAGCCATGGACTTCGCACCATTCCAGGACCTCTGCAACAAGCTCAGCTCCTACTTAAACCTGAAAATCAAGACCCTCTATGACAACATCAGCGAACACACTCCAGACACCAACCCCCTCCCCACCACAAACAACCAGCCCACCATCACCACCTGAACACCTGCCACCACCGAAGACACCTCCATGACCATGAAGAACACCTACTCAGGAGCCCCGACTTCCCCTACCTATTGAATATATTGAATATATATACACTGAGCCGCCGCCACCATAGCCCCCGAGCTAGGCCGGACCTTTAGTGCCTCCTTCGAAACTGGCATCTTCCCCAACATCTGGAAGCAGGCAGAGGACAAGCCCCTCCTCAAGAAACCCTCGCCGACCCGGCGGACCTAATGAACTACTGGCCCATCTATCTCATTCCCTTCACAGCCTAAATCACAGAGATATTCATCAATGCCCAACTGACCACCTTAATCGAAGAGAACGTCATCGCCGACTCCTCCCAGTCCGGATTTTGCAGCAACCACAGCTCGAGACTGCCCTCTTTGCCGCCACCGGCTAATTCCGCATGCTACTCGACCAAGGCCACACTGCGGCCCTCATCCTACTAGACCTCTCCACAGGCTTTGACACCATCTCTCACCGCACTCTCGCAACCAGACTCCACGACGCCGGTATACAACGAACCACCCTCAACTGAATCCGCTCCTTTCTCTCCAGTAGAACCCAAAGGATCACACTCCCACCCTTCCTCTCTGAACCCACAGAGATCAACTGCAGAGTACCACAAGGATCCTCGCTCATCCCTACAGTCTTCAATATCTACATGGCCCTCCACGCCTCCATCATCAGACAGCATGGACTCAGCATAGTATCCTATGCCGATGATATCCAGCTAATCCTCTCCCTCACGAAGAACCCCTAAGACACCAGACTCATACTCCAGGAAGGAATGAAAGACATCGCAGCCTGGATGAACAACAGCTGCCTAAAGCTCAACTCGGAGAAGACAGAGGTCCTTGTCCTTGGACCCTCCTCCACCGCCTGGGACAACACCTGGTGGCCTCCTACCCTGAGAAACCCACTCACTCCGTCAGACCATGCCCATAACCTCTGCATCATCCTAGTCTCCTCCCTCTCCATGACCCACCAGATCAATGCAGTCACCTCCACCTGCTTCAACTCCCTCCGCATACTCCGCAAGACCTTCAAGTGGATCCCTCCTCGAAAGCAGAAAGACCATCACCAATGAACTTGTAACGAGCAGACTGAACTTTAGCAATTCCCTCTATGCTGGAATAAATAGAACCCTGCTTCACAAGCCCCAAACCATCTAAACACCACATCCAGACTCGTCCTCTGAACCCCTTGACACAAGCACATGACCCAGCACTTACGAGACCTCCACTGTCTCCCCGTCGAGAAGAGAATAACCTAAAAACTGCTCACCCACAAAATCCTACACAGGGTGTACTATGACAGGGTGCAGCTACATCGCATGGGCCGGGCTAGAGACACGAACTGTCTAAGATGTGCTCGGGGCAGGGAGACTTCTACCATACTGTTTGGACATGTCCCATAATACAGGCATACTGGGACGAGGTTCTGTGGGAGCTGGGAGAAGTGCTGGAGGTCGATTTGCCGTTGAACCCCAAATTGGTGCTGCTGGGAGGAACAAATGACGTGGACTTGGGTCGCCCCCTTCTCATATTTGTAGTTTTGGCATTAGTGGTGGCTAAGAGGGATGTGGCCCGGGCATGAGGGGCCCCCACGCCGCCAAGTCTAGATGACTGGAGAAGGGCCATGGATCTGTACATGGAGGCGGAGAGAGTCACGTACAATGCCCCAAGAAATTCAACAGAGTTTGGGGGAAATGGCGCCGATACCATGGGCTGGATGGGGGTCTGTCAACTAAGAAGGGAGAGGCACCCGGCTGCACTGGCTGAGGACGGGCGGAATTGGAAGGGGGTTTTTATTTCCACACTTTAGGGATTTGTGCACAAACAAGGTATAGTCCTGTCAAGATGAAGAGGAGATTGTGTGCAGGTGGGAGGGAGGATGGAGGGTGGGAGGGAAGTGGAGGGTGATTGTATGTGACATGCCTGTTTTGTTTATGTTTCATAAAACTGCAAATAAAAATATTAAATAGTTTTTTACAAAACTACTCACCCACGCTTACAAATCCCTCCACAACATCGGACCAAATACCTCAACGAGAGAGTCGTCTTTCACGTACCCAAAAGGAACCTCCGCTCCGCTAACCTTGCCCTGACAGTAACCCCACGCATCCGAAGAACCCAAGCAGGTAGAAGAGCCTTCTACGAAGCTGCAAAGACCTGGAACAAGCTCCCAGTCAACATCAGACGGTCCCCTACTCTGCACACCTTCAGGAAGAGCCTCAAAACCTGGCTTTTCAACTGATCCGGAGATGCAACCTGCTCCCAGCGCCTTGAGACGCTCGCGGGTGAGTAGCACGCTTTACAAAACCCTGATTGATTGATTAACGCTAACTTACACTAACTATCTAACCCTAACTCTTACACTATCTAACTCTAACTCTTACACTAACTATCTAAAGCTAACTTACTCTATCTGACACTACCTCTTACATTATCTTTCTAACCCTAACTCTTACACTAACGCTAACGCAAACTCTTACAGTAACTAACGCTAATTTTTACACTAAGTATGTAATGCTAACTCTTACACTAACTGTCTAACCATAACTCTTACACTAACTATCTAACCCTAACTCTTACATTAACTTTCTAACCCTAACTCTTACACTAACTATCTAACGCACTTACACTAACGATCTAACGTGAACACTTACAGTAAATATCTAACGTAAACTCTTACACTAACTAACTAATGGTAACTCTTACACTATGTATCTAATGCTAATCCTTACACTAACTATCTAACCCTAACTTGTACACTAACTATTTAAGCCTAACTCTTACACTAGCTAACCCTAACTCTTACACTATCTATTGTTAACTTTTACACTTACTATCTAACCCTAACTCTTACACTAACTATCTAACCCTAACACTATCTAACCCTATCTCTTAAAATATCTAACACTATCTAACGCTACCTCTTACACTAGCTATCTAACCCTAACTCTTACACTAACTATCTAACGCTAACACTTACTCCAACTATCTAATACTAACTCTTACACTAACTGTCTAACGCTAACTCTTTTGGAATGTTGATATGAGATGCAATCCAGTTACTTCTTAATTCCATTGGAATACCTCAATACAGTATTATCTTGCCGAACTCATCATGAACAGAACATAGGGCAGGGCACAGTGTATTTAAATAGTTCGAGATGTACTTTAAAGTTTTACATTTCCTGCTAGTAAAAACCCCACAAATTCATTTTTCACCACTGTGACGCCTACCTCTTCCAAAGGCTAACATTGGATTACCTTTTTACCTTTAATAAGAGATAAAGTTTGTATGGGAGCGGGTAGTAATGTCATGTTTGGTGTGTGAAGAATTTTAATTTAAAACCCTCTGTAGTGGTAAAGTCAGATTACAAGACACAATTCTAGAAATGCCACTTTTAAAAAGTTGCTATGCAACAACAACTGGCTATTAAGGGAAGAAAACAATTTATTTTAAGCTAGAGGAGTCTAGTCCTGATTAACTAGGACGTGTCAATGAACGGTGTGAAACATAAATGATTTTTAAACTCAGCAAATTAAATTAATAAGCACCACACACTTAGAAAAATGTGTTCTCTCCATAAATCTGACCTCATGCGTTTTCTTCTTCAATGGTTCCTTTTTAGGAGCCTTACAGAACTTGGATACACTTGATCCTTTGTCCACCTCTTCACTAAGTGGAGGGGGACTTCCCAGTTTATACTTTGATGAGAACATCAAGCAGCATGATGTTCGTACTTTAACCAGGCTGTATTCAAGTTTTCTAGTCCTTAGGATGACCAGTTGTGATGTTTATGAACAAACCTATTCGAAGTGGTCGAAACGTCAATGATACAAATAGGTTTTCCATACCAATATCTTACATATGTACTGCCAAGAGATTAGGATATGTTTGAACAGACTAAAGAGTTCTAAACGGACACCGCATTAAGTGATTTTTGTTTCTTGTATGTTGTTAAATGTTTGTTATGTGGTATTACTTTTTATGTCAACACATTTTTCGTATGGTACTGATTTGTTTATTACTATTATTATTATTTTTTCTTCTGATAAACAGTCCTGTGTCTGTGATGCGTAGCACTTTGCATTTCTGCATTATGTGAATGTTATGCAAAAAAAATTGTTTTTTTTCTTTGTCTATGGTGCTTATTAACTAAATTTATGTTTTCAAATCCTGAATATGCCATGCCATTGTTGGCACATCCTAGTTAATCCCTTCGGTGCTCATGACGCGCTCAGCTCATCATGGCATATACCTCTCAGGTGCTCATGATGAGCTGAGCTCGTCATGACCACACCCGTTTTTATTATTATTATTATAAGCACTGCAGGGGAATCGCTCCAGCAGCCATGAGGTTAATCAGGACCCAAATGCTCTAGCTTAAAAGAAATTGTTCTCTTCACTACAGAACCAGTTGCTGTTGTATAGCACTATTCTCCCAGGTTAAGCAGGATACAGGGTTTACCCATTAGAATTCATGGACTTTCAGAAAGTTGCCATTTTGTTGTCTCTTCTGGATCACTAGACTAGGTGTTTTTGGCAGTTGGCCTTTGTGTATTCCTCTCAGACAGCGACACAACAGGGGGCCTGGGTGTTGGCAGGTTGGGCCACCCAAGGCAGGATGGGGAGGCGGAGCTGTGAACAGCCCTAATTACAATTCAAAGACACTGCCTCAGCTCAAAACCAAGGAACTTTGCACTAGCCTATGTTGCCTGCTGACAGACTGGGGCCAGGGCAAGGGGCAAGGGGAAATAACTTCCAGACACCTTCCAGTGGGGAAGGCTCCAGAAGTTTCCCCCACTTTTAAGTGGAACCAGGTATAAACAGGGACCCTCAAACCCACTCTTCAGTACACTCTGGACCTGTGGATACTACAGAAGAAAGACTGCTTGAGGCCTGCTCTGGTCTCTGGGAAGCAAGACTGGACCTGCATCCTTTATCCCAGGCTACCTGAGTGACTCTAAGAGCTAGTTAGTTGGCGGCCTGTTCTGAGCTACAGGAACACAACAAGCTCCAGTGGTCTCCCTGCAACTGCCCATCTGTCCTGTTGCACTGCACCTCCATACCCTGCTGGCCTCTGTTAGAGTGAGTTCCTTATCCCAAGAGTTGCCTCCCAAGTCCTGGCCCCTTGGTGTGGCATCGGTTGAGGTCTTCCTAGTAGAAAAGGAGAAATACTGAAGTTTTGGGCATTTTGAGACCAAGATCTTGCTAACCACCAACATGAAGCTCCGGTGAACCAGACTCATCACGCTACAGCGACTGCCATTGATGACTGGGTACGTGAGAGCTGCACTTCGGCTATAGCATCGACAGCGCACAGTGACCACCAAGATACAACAACGACCATCTGTGGCGTCCAACAGCTACAGTGTCACCCGGGCTGCTTGTTTTTGCTTACATTGATGACTGTGCGGAATGCTGTCCTGTGGCCTTTACCATCATGAACAGGACTCTTAATGCTTAACTTTAGAAGATAACCTTTCCAGTAGGTCTAATCTGGTCCCTCTATCCTGCCTGTGCTCCAACATGGTTGGCCTGAATTTGTGACTTTCCCTCGGTCTCGCACGACCAGATACCCACGAGTGGCACTTTGTGCTTTGAGGCACTGTACCTACCATAAATCTTTGAAATTGCATATCTCCAGTTCTTCCTGTTGAATTATTATCATTTTGGTGTTAAATCAATAGAAACATATTACTCCATTTTTTTCTAAATTCAGGTGGGAGTTTTCTTGTGTTTTTACTTTATTACTGTGCGAGTGCTGTGCTGGACATGGCCCTGTTTGCAGGGTCATCCGAGAACATTTTACCTTCCTCCTGTATGTTTTTACTGACCTGTTGTTGGTGGTTTTTATGATTCTGAAAACTTTATCTCTGCTGATCAGTGCTAAAGTGCATGTGCTCTTTCTTGTAAACTTGGTAAGATTGGTCTACGCCTGTATGGCATATTTAATGTACCTGTAAGTCACTTGGACAGTGGTATCCCATATACTCAGGGACTGTAAATTAAATGCTATTGGTGGGCTTGCAGAGCTGCTTGCACCACTTACCGAAGTAGTCTTTCAAACCTGTCTCAGGCCTCTGTGACTGCAGGGCCTGCGTGCGCAGTTTACTGCCGCTGTGACGTGGCACGTAAAAGGGTTACCACGTCTGCAACTTCCCTTTTACTACTTGTAAGTCACCTCTAGGTTAGGCCCTAGCTAGCCCTAAGGAAGGGTGCTGTGTAAGTAAAAGGTAGGATATGTGCTTTAACTGTGTGGAATGTCCTGGTAGTGACAAACAGCCTATTTGTTTTCTTTCTACTGTTGCCCTCTCATATGGATACATTGGGGATTCCCTGATATGTGCTTCAGTGGTAATTTCTGATCTGAGAGGGGTAGCATGGCCATGTCTGGTATGTTTGGAACAGTAGAGATAAATCCTGCTTATTGGTGAAAGCAAATTTATTATTACTATTTTAGAAATGGCACTTTTAGAAGTATGAAGTTCTGTGTGCTAGGTGTGTTTGTGCCCTGTCTGGATGTATTGACCGTCTGGTTCTCAGTGACATGAGACAGGGGATGTGCATTCACTCCAGCTTGTCCCTGGTGGATTGAGGTGTGTCCTGCCCTGCCTGAGTGACACAGCTATAGGCTGAATAGACGTTGGCTGAATTCAGAGTAGCAGGAGGAGTTTTACCCTGCACCCTGAATTTGCCTGGTCTGCATTTGGAGTGGTGGGAGGAGTTGTACCTGCACCTGAATAGGGCTGTGCCTGTCTTCCGTAATGCTGGCTCAACCTTCTGTGGTGTGTCTGGGGCTGGGGCTGCAAATGTGAAAGGGGGTGTTGTGCACTTCAATAGTGTTTGAAGTGCCCCCCAGAAAAAACACATTGCAGGATAAGTACAGGGGCTGTGATGCCATGATGAGAGAGAAGACACTGCGTTGACTGCTGCGCGCCAGAAGGAACCGCTGTCGCGCCAGAAGGAACCGCTGTTTGAGACTAAGCTCCTGCCCTCTGGGAGGCTGAAGGGACTGCCCTCTGCTACGGGGCCCCAATGTGCCGGCCTGCCTGTGCCCTGCCCTCCGTGCCGCACCCGAAGGAAGTTACCTTCAAGCACTGAAACCCGGCAGGAGCCTGCATGACTCGAGGTAGGCTTGTGGGTGACGCGCCACAGTGCTTGTCCGGACCTGAGGAGGCTGCTACGGGGGAACCCATCATTGCTGCATTGGGTTCCTGTTTTGTTTTTGTAGCAGCTTCGTGTGTTGGAGGCAGCTGCTCCTGGGCATTTCCAATGAGTGGGGGACGAGTGACATTCCCCCGCAGCAGTGGAAAGTAGGTGTGCCCCTTCCGGCCTCTTGGTGACATATTGCTTGAGGGCGGCACTTGTCCTGGTGTTAACCTTACGATGAGAGCCCTGGACGAAGGCCCCAGTTCACTGGCGAAGGAAGGCCCCAAATATGACATTACCGCATTCCCTGTGGTAGGTGGGTAGGTAGCCCAAGAGCCTATGCAGGGAAAGGCAATACTGCAGTACAGTTAGCAGGAGCGCAGGTGCCGCTCTTAGTTGTGGTAGCCCATTGTCAGGGTTGCACCCTACGTACAGTACAAGGATGGCGATCTGCAGCAATGGTGGTATGCCAAAGGTGGGCATGACGTGGTTATGATAAGTTCACTGTACAAGTGGCTGCTATAGTGCACTGCTGATGATGTTTATACCTAATGCTTTACGAGAAGCGCAATCCTGCCAGTAGTTACTGGGTATCCTAACTGTAATGTTTATGATGGTGCCTGACTGGCCAAAGGATTGATGTAATTCCTGTGAAGTCATGGCAAGTGCCTGGTGGCACAGTAATATATGTGATTGTGATCTAATGTGTTTTTATAATACAAAGAATATTTTTATATAAGAGTAAGTCCTGCAGGCGTTCGGAGGCTTGGTCCTCTGTTACTGTTTTTTTAAATTGTACTTCATTTTAAACATTTGTGCTGCCACTCTTTGCCTTGTTGCACATTGGGAGGGGGGCTAATATTACTGTTCGTATTTTTATTGCTGCTTCATCTTAATAACCACTCACCGGGATGGTCGCGATCTTGCCCCAGTCCGCAGCAGCTGTGTGCTGTTTCTGCAGAGGGCATTTTGATCGCGAAGTCAGTTCTGGCAGACAGAGCCGGGTCAGGACCCCCTACTTCCGGGGGTGCACGGTCTAGCTCTCTGCCATCACCATATTTAAATCACACATGGTAAGGACGCACAGCGGGTGCGCCAAAGGCAAGCCCGTCTGCGCCCGTCTGTACCTGGACCGGGCCCAGGGCATTACCCCCTCGCCGTTTGGGCCCCGGTGTCCTGCAATACTCTAGTTCAGAGTTGTACAATCTTAACAAACATGAGCTTAACCGAAGCTGTACCAGGTGTGGGTTGGATAAGGATGCTAGGCCCTATCAATTCACCTGTCTTTGTGGTTTCTCTTTTTCTGGCCTCTATCAGACCAAGTTCAGTTTGATAGCTGCCCCAAAACCTAATCCTACACAGACCCTTAGACAAACAGAGAGTCACTGTGGTATGATCAATGTGAGGTCTCTTGCGAAACACAGAGTGGAAATTGCGGACACCATCTTCCAATATAATTTGGGTATGCTGTTTCTCACTGAAACTTGGACAGATCCATCATCTGACCCCAACCATTTGGTCGCTGTGCCTCAGGGCTTTGTTGTATCAACACTCGACAGACCCTTAAAACGAGGGGGCAGTCTTGCCAACATTTATCGCGAACACTTTAAAGCCACTTTTTCCTCAGTGGTTAATCCTTTTTGCGAAGGATTGAATTTCGCAATAGAACTAAACTGTAAAAATACCTTTAAAGGAACCTTACTGTACCGCCCTCCCGGATCAAGGACTAATTTTGGGGCGAATCTGGATACATTGCTGGAACCCCATTTTACAACAAGGGGGTTTACTATCTTGGGGCACTTTAATGTACACCTTGACCTGACGTTAGATAAAGATAAAGTGATGCTCCCTGAATTCATGGACACGATGGGGCTCACCCAGTTGGCTCATAAACCCACACATCAGGGAAGGAATACCTTGGATGGTACTTTTACCTCAATCACTGGAGTGATAGTAAAAACATGCTCCCTATGGCCTGGTCAGATCATTCTCTGATTCTATTTGACTACCCTGCCCAAATGATAGCGGAAGCCTGTTTTAATAAAGATCAGGGAAAAACGTTCAAAGCATGGAATAAAATAGATACTAACCTACTTGAACTCCAACTTAATCAGACCTGCCCAAAGATGAGTCAACAGGTAGATCAAGCAGTTGAGAATTATAACAAGTGGCTGAATAAAGCCTTTGCCGATGACAGTCTCAAATGGGGAAAAAAAGCACTGGGATTAGTAGCCAGCCCTCGGCTCCTTGGTTCACGGAAGCTCTACGTTTAGAAAAACAAAGATGCCGTAGACTGGAAAGGCGCTGGAGAGAGAATTACGAAGACAAGGAAAAAGAGAGTTATAAATGTGCATTAGCTAATTACAAAAACCTGCTAACTATAGAGAAGAAGTCCTGCTTCACTAAACAAATAGAGTCATCTAAAAATGCAGCAAAAAAAAACTGTTCCAGGTTGTGAAGAAGCTTACAACTCCTCTCAACAGCCCACTTTCCGAGAGTAACCAAACGCTATGTGACAGAATAGCTAATGCTTTTAGGAATAAAGTCAACAATATATACAGCATCTTCTCGAATATCTCCAATAAGGTAGCTGAGCTGCATCCATGATCCCGCTGTAGTGGAAAAACTAATTCAGGATATCAAATCTGTATCACCACTGGATCCATGTCCCCCGGCAGTTCTGAAAAGCATTGCAGGGGAGGTAAGCCCAATTTTAACTAACATTTTGAACAATATGTTTTTATCAGGAATTTTTCCCGCCGTCTGGAAATACGCAATCATTCTTCCTTTGCTAAAAAAAGCTAATCTAGATCCGTCCACAACTAGCAAAAACTGCCCGATTGCAAGGCTTCCTTTTCCCGCCAAGATGGTTGAGAAAATTATGAACAGCCAACTCACGCAATTCATCCAGGAGAATGAATTACACGACCCTTCCCAGTTCGGTTTCCTTTCTGGGTATAGAACGGAGACAGCTCTCATCAAGGCCACTGAGGAGATCAGGGCAGTGATGGATAAGGGTGGTGCTGCTGTCCTGATTCTCCTCGATCTATCAGCGGCCTTTCATACCGTGCATCATGACATCTTACTTGCGCGCCTTGAACATCTGGGGATTAGGGACCTTGCCCTCTCATTACTGTCATCCTTTTTGAAGAATAGAAGGCAGAGAGTTTCCCTTGATCACTATCTAGCAACCCCCTATGTCCTACCTTGCGGGGTCCCCCAGGGCTCGTCGTTGAGCCCCACGTTGTTCAACGTCTATGTCTCTGAACTCGCACCTCTAATACAGCAGCTTGGCATCAACTGATATCTTATGCCGACGATACTCAGATTGTCATTGCGCTTTATAAAAATACTTTATCCCCAGCAGTACAGTTTCAATGCTACATGAGGGAAATCAGCCTCTGGATGGGAAGACACTGTTTAAAGCTCAATTTGGATAAGACCGAAGTGGTTACCTTCGGAAATCTACAGCCAAAATGGGATGGGCTATGGTGGCCGGCTGAACTTGGACAGACTCCTGAACCAGTGATGAAGGCTAAAAACCTCGGAATCCTGATAGATAAAGGTCTCACTTACGCACATCAAATTAACGCCATAGTTTCAGCTTCTTTCTACCTGTGGAAGAAACTTAAAAAGGTCTTACCATTTATTCCTCAGGATCTTAGGAAAACAGTGGTGACTACCTTGGTGTTGCCCAAGCTGGACTACTGTAACGGTTTATATCTTGGGTTACAGAAACAACATCTTAAGAAGCTCCAGATGGTACAGAATGATGCAGCCAGGCTACTATTGAAAATCCCTAAGTATCAATCGATTAAAGGAGAGATACGGAATCTCCACTGGCTGCCTGTGGTGCAACGTTCCAAATTTAAAGCACTCTGCCTTGCCCATAAATCCTTGAATGGGGCAGGCCAGGTACCTTTGAAACATCTTTTCTCATGGTACCACCCAGGTAGGCAGTTAAGATCAACAAATGCCAGATTAATGCTGGTACCTAAGATCCGTACTGCTAGCTGGGGAGGCCGGAGTACGGCCTATTGTGTAGCAAAACTCTGGAACGCTCTCCCTGCATCTTTGAGAGGGCTGAACTCCCTCTCCTCCTTTAGGAAACAATTAAAAACCTGGCTTTTTTCAAACTAATCGCACTGCTCTCCGTGGTCTCAGGTACTACTCTGGTTTAGCGCCCAGACACCTATTCGCGCGCTCTATAAATCTCACTAACATTAACATTAACATTAACATGCCCTTCTCATCTGATCAAAAGAGACAGCAGAGATCAGGACGATGAAACAACAGCAGCTTCAGCAAAAGGACCTCATCGAGTTTGTAAAGGATCCCCGTCTTCTCTTTTCCCACTACAGTGTTCAGGGCTCCCCCTAGACATTTAACATTTTCATGCATGTCAACAACACACTTCCACTTTCTGGGATACAAACATCCCCTCCATCTTCTGAAGGCCACAGCTTCCTGAAAAGTCCCAAGGCCTCCATTGCTGCTCCAGACTCAAGGGGGGTGAGGCGGGTGTTTGAGATACTCCTGCAGCCATTAAGGATGTTAAATCAACGCTGGCGCTCAAAATAGATGCACCAACGATCGAGTTGAGTCTCTTGCATGCCGATCACAGGAAGCTGGTTGGCTGTGTTGACAGCACGGAATCCGCCGTGGTGACTATGTGACTGACCGTAACAGACATGCAAACTCAAATACAAGAGCTGAGTAAAATTGTGACTTTCCTGGAAGCAAAAGTGGATGATGCGGAGGCCGCTTCGGGGGCATCATGTGCCTGTCGTAGGGAGTGTAAGGACCCAGCATGAAGCTGGACCTTGAAAACGTGTTAGCGAACATGTGCTTGGGGGGAAGGGGAACGGGGGAGAAGTTGCATTTTTTCCTTGGTGGAGTAGGTAAATAGAGTCCCTACCAGAAAAACCTTGCCAGGGGCAGTTGAACTGCCATGACAGGAACCACTTCATACAAGGCTTGAGCAGTAGATGCCCTTGGGAGGTGGACAATGGTACTGTGCATATATTCCTGGATTTCACGAAGGAGGTTCAGAAACACTGTGAGTCCTTCCATGGACAATAAGTGAAAACTTTTGCCACCTTGGCATACAATACTCCCTTATGTTCCCAGCTAAACTCCGGGTGCTGGATTCAGAGAAACTTTCTTCTTTACATCACCCTCAGAGAAATGTGATTGGCTGGAGAGGGCAAAAGGGGTAAAAGTGGACAACCGCCCGCAACGCAAGATGGCTGAGAGTGGCATAAGGCATGGCACAGATCAAATACGGTTGCAAGGGGTAAGCCCTCAAAAGTGATAGCAGCTAAAGACAGCCACGGTGGTGGCGTAACTTGAACCGCACGGCTGCGTTAATATATCTCCACTCCAGACTATAGGATACCCCAATGAATGTCGCTGACAACCTGACAAAGGAGGCCATGCAGGAGCTGCAACTGGACCAGACATTACCCTGATGCCTTCCAAACGCATCATTTAATTAAATTGTTGATTTCCATTGCAGATTAGGTCTACCACACAAGACTGGGATGGACTGACTGAAAACTTACCTTGGATTGGAGTTGTATTGGTCGACTCGCCATTGTGAGATGGGCCTGGGGAGGGGATAGCAATACCTCCTATGGTGTAAAACACATGTTAATGGGTGTATTTGATGTGTTGGAGTGTCAAATCAGGGCAGGTGAAGTTGGGGTTGGAGACGGGAGCAAACACACTGAACTGCGCCGAGAGTACAGGTCTATGACGAATCAGCTTGGGTGGATAGACTACAGGGAGTATGATGCCTGACATCACCATGCAACAAGTTGACCAGCTCTGTCACCTTCGGCGTGCTAACTGTTCTGCTCAAGCTGGGTTGTGATCCCTTAGATATGTGATCATACTGGTCTATCTCACTTTTCAATACCGATTGCAAGATATCAGACAAGGCGCTAGCAAAAAGGCTGACCCCGTTGATGCGTACACTTGTACACCAAATTTAAATGGGTTTATCCTGGGGAGCAATGCATTCCTCAATTTACAATGGCTATTTTTCAATCATGGATAGGACATCGGGAGATGATGCAGCACCAATGGGGATATCTTTGGACATTGAGAAAACATTCGATACAGTGGGGTGGCCAGACCCGAAGTCAGTGCTCGAGTGCATGAGGTTTGGCCGGGAATCAGTAGTTTGCAATGGCTAAGGTATGCACAGGCAGAGACATTTCCATAGGCTTCCCTAAAGGTCCAGCTACCAGACAGGGGTGCCATTGGCACCTTTAATATTTGTAACACTTGTAGCACTCTTAACAGACAAGAGCCCACGTTGGTGAATACCAACCAATGGTGCCTGGGACATTTTATCCGATTTTGGAATATTGCACTTCTCTATCTCCAGGATACACAACAAGCTCTCCCCACCGTACTGACCATGATGGAGGAATTTGGAGAGGTGTCTGTGCTTAAACTTAAGTCTAAAACATGTTTGTCCCCACTTAGGAACCTGAGTGACTTCGAGAGGGAAGGATTGTTGGACATAGGGTTAGAATTGAGAGATAACAGTTTAAGTTCCCGTGGGGATGTACACACGGACTGGGACCTAATGCAAGGGAACATAACCAGGTGGTAATTGGCACTGGACAGTCTACAGTTTTGCATTCATGAAATGTACAATTCATTCAGTGCAACAAGGTTGTGTTGGCGAGCTGTGCGAGTGACAATGTTTTGGCACTAACCAGTGAGCTCAAAGTCCGGAAGAGCCCAAGAACATCAATTCACGTCCACTGAGGCCACCCCAAGGGTCCAGGGCCTGTAGGGCACCACTGGCACCTCAGGGGCTGGCTCCAGCTGGATTTGGGTGCTGGTTCAGTTGGTTGGAAGCCTGTTATGTCCCTGTGGCTCTGAACAGGATGCCAGCAGACTAGTTCTTGGAGTCACTCTGGGAGTCCTGGGTTCAGATTTAGGTCCAATCAGTCTGACTCACACAGGCAAGGGCGCAGCTGGGCAATAGGGCAGAGATCCAACAAGACAGCAGTGGAGCAAGGAAGTAGTCCTGCAGGGAAGCAGGGGTATGTAGCTCTTTGTGTGGAGCAGGTCACAGCATATTCAAGTGGATGTAGGGCTGTGCCTAGCTTCATCCTCCCATCCTGCCAGTGATGGCCCATCCAGGCACACCTAAGCTTTTTATTATGTGCGGAGGAATACACAAAGCCCAACTGTCAGCCCAACTGTCAGCTACACCCAGTCATGTGACCCAGAGACAGGCTGCACAAACTAAATGGTTAAGGCAGGAAAATGCCAACTTTCTAAAAGTGGCATTTTGAAAATTGTAATTTAAAATCTGACCTTAACGTAAGAGAGGATTTTTCATTACAATTTCAAAGATGCAACACATAAACGGGATACCTGTTTCCATTTGGAAGTTATGTAAATGTAAATGTAGAGTATTTATATAGCGCACTTCTACCCGGAGGCCTGTATTCATACCTCTGTGGAACCCATCCTGGCTTTCCTGTGAAATGTCCACTCCTGGGCACCCCCAAGGTGAAACAAGCTATTGGCCAGAGTCACAGAGTGGGACCCATGATTAGACTAGGCACCGAGGCGATAATTATCAGGTCCGGGGAAATTGAGTCCAAGAGCCGCCGAGGCGGGAATTGAACCCCGGTCCCGGGCCGGACCTCTGCATCAGGGTCTGCCGCTCTAACCATTGAGCCACGCTTCTCCAAGTTACAGATAATTAAATGTAATAAGGTAATACCAATGTTTTACCATGGGAGAGGTAGGCCTTGCACCGCCGAAAAATGAATTTAAGAGTTTTTTACTACCAGGACAAGCAACATTTAAAAGTACATGTCCAAATTTGAAATATACTTAACCTTGCTCTCTGAGCTCTCCAGGACCTATCCTAGTGGTGACTTATGGGCCCAATTCACAGAATGAACTTAAGACTCAATCCTAAATGTCCTACTACTTTGGTATTCACAGAATGCACTTACTACTTTTGCCATTCACAGAATGAACTTACTACTTTTGGTATTCACAGAAGTTAGGATTTTGTCTTAAGTTTGTCTTAAGACAAACTTAAGACAGACTTAAGACAGACTTAAGACAAAATCCTAACTTCTCTGAATACCAAAAGTAGTAAGTTCATTCTGTGAATGCCAAAAGTAATAAGTGCATTCTGTGAATACCAAAATAGTAGTAAGTTTAGGATTGAGTCTTAAGTTCATTCTGTGAATCGGGCCCATATGTATTGAGAAGGAAGGTTTGGGCCTGGCAAGCAGTTTATTTTACCAGGTCGAAATGGCAGTTTAAAACTGCTCAGACAGCTGTAATTGCAGGCCTGAGACAGGTTTGAAGGACTACTCAAGTGTACCTGGATACCTGTAATATCACTTTACTAGGGAATTATAAGTAAATTAAATATGCCAATTGGGTGGGTATAAGCCAGTCTTACCATGTTCTAGGGAGAGCACAAGCACATTAGCACTGGTTAGCAGTGTAAAGTTTACAGAATCCTGAGGCCAGCAAAACACGGTCAACAAAATGGAGGAGGAAGGCAAAAGGCTTGGGAGTGATACTGCTGAGGGGGCCAGTTCCAACACTTTGGGCCCGAATCACAGAACTAACTTAAGACAAAATCCTAAACTTACGACTTTTGGTATTCACAGAAGGCATTTAGTAGTAGTAAAGTTAGGATTTTATCTTAAGTCTGTTTTAAGTCTGTCCTAAGTTTGTCTTAAGTTTGTCTTAAGTCTGTCTTACGTCTGTCATAAGTTTGTCTTAAGTGTGTCTTAAGTCTGTCTTAAGTCTGTCTTAAGTCTGTCCTATGTTTGTCTCAAGGCTGTCTTAAGTCTGTCCTACTACTTTTGGTATTCACAGAAGGCATTTAGTAGTAGTAAAGTTCGGATTTTGTCTTAAGTTTGACTTAAGACAGACTAAAGACAGACTTAAGACAGACGTAATACAGTCTTAAGACAGATGTAAGACAGACGTAAGACAGACTTAAGACAGACTTAAGAGAGACTTAAGAGAGGCTTAAGACAGACTTAGGACAGACTTAAGACAGATTTAGGACAGACTTAAGACAGACTTAAGACACACTTAGGACAGACTTAAGACAAAATCCTAACTTTACTACTACTAAATGCCTTCTGTGAATACCAAAAGTAGTAAGTTTAGGATTTTGTCTTAAGTTAGTTCTGTGAATCGGGCCCTTTGTCTTGCCATGTTTTTCTCTGCCCCATCCATGTTGTTTCTGCCCTCTTGTTGCTTCCCCTGTCTCCATGTTGCTTTCCCCTGCCCTCGTCCCCAATTTCACTTCTGCATTGGGTCCCCTGTTTGCTTCTGCACCCCCCCTCTACTCCCTGGGCTTTTTTATTTCTCTTTAATTACTGATACAACTCTGTAAATATCTAAAAAATCTTTTTGAGGTATGCACACCTTCAACATGACGTGGCTATCCACATCTAAAAAAAATTTACATTTTAATTTCTTTCTTTATTTTATCTGTAAAGTGCATCCACAGGGGGCGTGGCCAAGATGGCGGCGGAGTAGGACGTGCTTTACAGTCCCTCCGGCGCCTGCCTAACTTTAGCTTTGTAAATCTTCCCTGAAAGTGCCCATCCGAGCAAATGGGGGCAAGCGGGGGTGCTCCCTGCCTGCACCAGAGTGGCTGAGTGGCTCCTTTGTGTACGAAGGGGCTCGAGAGCGCTGCAGCCCGGCACGGCCTTCCTGACTCGGAGCTGGGCGGACCACGAGGCAGGCCGGAGAACAGCGGGCCTTTCCCTGACAATCGGGAGTGGGGACAGACGGCGGAGTTGGGGCCGCCCAGCCCCAGGTGCAGTCCGGCCCGGGAGAGATTTCAGCGCTGCGGCAGGGCCTGAGACGGAGGCGGCGACGACGGACGGAGCAGCAGAGCCTGGGCCGGGGGCGATCTGACGGCCCGGTGCAGCCGCGGTGGTAGAGATGCCCGCATCGCGGGTGAGTGCTCCCACGAAGTGCCGCGAAGCAGACAGCGGCGATAGAGGTGAGAAGAGCGGGGGCGGTCCCCGGGGAGACACAGCATTTGGGTCCGCGATACGGCGGACGGTGAGGCCTGGCAGCGGGAGTGGGAGCCTTCGGGGCCTTGAGGTGCTGCGCGACTTTGTCAGGTTTCAAGGTCAACTTCACCAAATCGCATATCCTCAATCTGTCCGTACCTGAGGAGGATGTCCTGGATCTGAAGCAGGACTTTGAATTCCAGTGGGCACCATCTGATATTCAGTATCTGGGTGTCCACCTGGCACCTTCTATCCCTAAAACAGTGTCCCTGAACTATAAGATGCTGGTCAGAGAGAGCCAGGTCACCAAGGCTCTCTCTGACTGGTCCCGGCTCAAGCTGGCCTGGTATGGAAGGCTGGCAGCTCTGAAAATGACTGTTCTTCCCTGAAATATTGTACTTGTTTCAAATGCTGCCGCTGACCCCGCCGCAGGGCATCCTGCGGAAACAGCAGGGGCTCCTTAATAGATTCCTGTGGGACAACAAGCGGCCGCGACAGGCATTGTCTGTGGCGGGTGCGCCGAAGGCGGCTGGGGGACTTGGTTTTCCCCTACTGTCAGCCTACTTCCAAGTGTCCTCCCTGCGTTACATAGTGGAATGGAACAGGACCATGTCCAGTAAACACTGGGGGCCTCATTTATGAAAAGTGACTGTTAGAATTGGGGGTCTCTGGTTGGCGCAAGTATTCACTTGTGATAAGCAGGGACCCTCTCCTCTAAGTCAGGGCAAAGGATGACCCCTTAGAATGACCCTTGCTCACCCTCTAGGTGCGTGGCGTGAGCAGCCAAGGCTATTCTCCAGGCGTTTCTGAGTTAAGCATTTGTAATAACACACACAGTAAATGTACCAATCCCCCCACAAAAGGACACCAGGCTGTAGATATGTAAAAATACGTTCTCTTTATATAAAAATATATATATGCAGGTAAGACTTATCAAAAGACCAATATAACGATTTAGTTTGGGCCACAAGATTGTAATTAGGCAAGCGTTTCTTAGTTACAGTTCAAAAATGGTTCTCTTAGTTGTTTAGAAGAAGCTCTTAGTCCCTGGAGACCTCTCTGGGGCTCACGGGACGCTTCGTAGCGCTTCACGCGTTTTCCCGGGTAAATTGTGCCAGACCCTACGGCGACCCACGCATCTAGCGTGAGTAGCGTACTCAGCGGTCCGTTTACTTCAAAGAGATACGAGGCATACAGTAAGGCAGTTCAGATGCGGCGCGTACAGTTTCTATGGTGAGATACGGGACGCCAAGGTACTTGCAATCAGGACCGCACAATCACTTGTTGGTAATATGCGAGGCACACTCACTTACTGGAAATGCGACGCGCACTCACTTACTGGCAATGCGACGCGCACAGGCGCTGATCGCACGTTGGAGTACGGGGAAATAAAACGTGGCGGGCCCCGATCCCGGTGAAGATGTCTTGGCACAGTTCAGTTTATCCGGGGAAGCAGAGACGGCCCGCACTCCTTCAGTACGCTCGACAAGGAAATTCCAGCGGGAGGTGCGAGCGAGGGCACACAGCGCGCTCCAGTGACAGGCTGGCGACAGGGGAGCTGGCGGCCCGGTCCACGGGGAAGAGAGCGACTCTGCACGAGCGGGGCTCTCACAGGACACGGGCGGCCAGGCTCCTGGGTGTCACGGCCCTAGGAGGGGGCGAAGGGGGCACAAAGTCTCAGCTCCAGCAGGAGAAAGCTCACGGATTAGATGAGAGCGAGCGAAGGCACCAAGAACCCACTAGTCCTGGGGTTCAGATCAGGGGGCAAGCTCAAACAAGCCCTTGGAGAAAGCTTCTAGCACAAGTCTGCAAAGTCTTTTCATAAAGTCTTCTCCACTCCTTCCTCAGCAAGGCAGACAGCAGGCCAGTCCTTCCAGCTTCTTCTTCGCCTTCTAGTTGGGCAGAGGTTCGTTGTGGGAAACAGGATTCTGATTTACAAGGAGCAGGGCTCCTACTTTTATACATCATTTTCTTTGTTCTTGCAGGCCAGGTGGGCCTCTGCATAACTTCTTTCAGCACTTTGTTGGATGCATTCTGCTCTCCAGCCAGCATGACAGTACCAGACTGCACGCAGGTTCTGCAATGGCAGACCCTAGACACATTTTAAAAGGCTGCTTCTGTGGGTGGCGCAACCAGCGCTGCAGGCCCACTAGCAGTATTGGCATTTACAAGCCCTGGCACTCCTGGTGCACTTTACTGGGGACTGACAGTAAATCCAATAAGCCAAATCATGGAAATCAATCACATATACATTTTGCACAGGGAGAGCATATGCACCTTAGCACTGGTCAGCAGTGGTAAAGTGCCCAGAGTCATTAAACCAACAAAAAACAGGTGAGAGAATATTGGAGGAAGGCAAAAAGTTCAGCGATGACCCTGCCAAGAGGGCCAAGTCCAACAGTAATGTATCGGTGCGTGAAAACAGCGATGCGTCACTTTTCATTGCGCCCTCCTTTCGACACCAATGATGCGTCATATTTACAGTATGACGCATCATTGCGCTAGGAGTTACAGATACGTCAGTATTTCTGACTTATCTGTATGGCGCAAAAGTGACGCATTGCTGGAGTGTGTCACAAAAGTGACGGAACTACAGCAATGTGTTCTTTCACATGGGGCAAGCCCCATGTGAAAGGGCCTGCGTCAATCTTACGCCTGCTGTGAGGCAGGCGTAAGAAATGTACGCATTTGCGTCCTAGAGGTGGCGCACTGAAATCTTATAGATTTCACTTCGTCACTTCTATGACCCTTTCTTGCGTCAAAACGCCCCCCTGCATACATTATACCTGGCGCAGGTATAATGTGGTGCAGGGGTTTACAAAGTGACGCATCTACCTAGATGCGCCACTTTGTAAATATGGTGCAATAAGGCACATTTGTTATGCTGCTGGTGCGTCACAAAAAGTGACGCACCAGCGGCGTAAAAGTGATGCATAGCTTCATAAATGAGGCCCTGGAACTTTATAGACCAGACGGTGGTGGGTTGCAATATCTGACGGGAGCTGTGGCTGCCCCGCAAGCATAGAGCCTAGGGCCTCTACTCTTGCCCGGTGATGGGACCAGCTGGCGCAACGAAAGGGGTGGACCACGTTTCCCTCTCCGATGACTCCTATTGTTGACAATCCGGACTTCCCGCCGGCCACGCGTACCCAGTCTTCCATCGCTGGCGAGAGGAGGGCTGTAAGAGGGTGGGTTCCATTTTTGACTTGGATGGATTGGTTCCGTTTCCCCGGCTGCGAACGGAGTTCTTCCAGTTGCCACTGGCGGACGCTTTTTCTTACTCGCAAGTGGCAGATTGGGTTACCCAACCCACTAATGTAGCTGACATGTCTCGCCCGCTGACGAAGTTTGAAAAATGGTTGGTCTGTAAGAAAGATGACTGGAGGCTCATCTCGGAGTTGTATGCTATGATTCTCAGCCATCCCAAGAGACAACGCACCCCATGCGCAGGTCCGCTGGGAGACGGAGCTGGGACGCCCACTATCGAAAAAGAAGCAGCACACGGCCTCCAATACCGCGGGTGCCGAATCAGGGTATAAGGTAGAGGCCTACTGGTACTACACTCCGGTGCGCCTCATTGCTTGGGATGTCACTAAGTCAGGTCCCTGCAGGAGGGGGTGTGGGTTAACAGGGACATTGGCACACTTGTTATGGCACTGCCCAAAGTTTTGGAGGTGCTGGTCCACGATCTTAGATGAGCTGGATGAGGCGTTTCAGATTACATCTCCCCGGCTTCCAGAGTATACTCCGCTGGGCTTCCCCATTCTAAGTTCTTCCCTCTGCGCTCGCTGAAGGGTAGGCAGATCGCGCTGGCGCTATTGGCCGCAAGGCAGGTCCTGCTGGCGAATTGGGGTTCCCCGGTGGTACCGGATCCCCGAGATTGGTTCCAACGGCTCTGGCACATATTAGCAATGGAAAGGCTCTTGATGGGTATGGATGGGAAAGGCTCGGAGTATGCTAAATTGGGGGGCCTGTTCTTGCATCTCCTGTCCAAGGACCTACGAGAAGTAACTTGCCCGAAATACCTTCAGATCCTACAACTCATTCCCTTAGAGTCGGACAGGGCTAACCTGGGGGGTTGAACCTTCCCTTGGTGCATTGCTGGATTTTGTAGTACTTGTATAGCTAAAGCCGATGCGGAGTGTGGGTGGGATAGGGAGGGGGGCGGGTGTGTGTGTGTGTGTGTCTGGGGGGGAGGGGGGAGGTGGGAGAGGGTGTTTACATTCTCATGAGTTCATTTCCTGAAAAGGCGGTGGCCTCAGCACAGGCAGGGCGGTCACTTCGGTTCATAGCATTTCGCGGGGCCGTCCTCCGGGATGTAGGTCCAGACGCCATGTTGATGCGCTGTGTTTTCACCCTGCGGCAAGTTGATGTAGGCAGCTGAGCTGTGTACCATATGTCTTTTCGCATAATAAAAATGATTGACTCTAAAGTGCATCCACATATTAAACTTAAATACCACGACAATCAATCATAAATAAACACAGTGAATTGAAAATACATGTAATTAAAACAATGCAAAACTTGATTACAGCAAGCAAAATACATTGTAGTGAATACAAATAGGTCAATTTATATTAAGAAAGCACCCAAAAACCGAATTAAATGATAACAAATATTCAAAGAGGAAGGGTTTAAAAAAAGTTAAGTGCTTGTTTCTGTGTTACTACTGAATACCTTAATATCATAGGATAAAAAAAAAATTCTGCAGATAAAAAAAAGATCAGGACAGAATAAAAAGCACATTATTCAAATGATGTTTAACAACTCCACAATATTGATAGCATGAATGTGGGGAGACCCCATCCCTCTAGATCCACACACTATCACCCCACAGCATGTGGATACCTGAATATCATGAAAAATCCACGCCCAAGTGGACAAATGATGGACTTTAAATACAATTGCATCTCACCACTTCGTGCAAACATACAGCCCAGCTGCAATCTTCTTATTTCTAGACAATGTTCCAAGTCAAGCTGGAAACTTTCATTTCTAGCACGCTTTTTTAAGTGACACTTTAAGGCGCTACTATGTAGACACAATAACACCCCATCATGATTTAAGGCACACTTTGGTATACAATAGGAGTAAACAGACCCAAAAGTTTACATATTTTTATTATCCCATACAAGTTCCCACCAAGTTACATTTTTCAATGCATTTTTAGGACTTCTGAATAATTATTGAAAATATTAAATTATTTGGCAGTGGGCACGGAAGGTAATACCCATCAAGCCCAGCTCAAGACAGATCATGTCAACAGAGCTGGAGGAGCTTACACCAAGGTAGCTCTTCCATGAAACAGATTCAATATTGGAGATAAACGAAGAAAGCGCCCTTGCTTCTATTCAATATAAAGCAACAGAAACCATGCTAGCAATATTCACCTATAACAGTAAAAAAGATGTCCCTCCTTCTTTGTACAATAAAAACACGTAAAAGGCCAATTCTCGTAAACTTTGCAGCCTGAGAGGTATTATATGGGACCCAAGAAACATTATTTGAGATGTTTGCACGTAAATATGTGTTTACTTTTACCACCTCCAATTTTTTCAATTCCCAAATCCGATATAACGGAAGAAGAAGATGAGTACAGAGCACAAAAATGAGTACATAAAAGATTTTCGTCAATAGGAGTTGGAGTTTTGATGGTGAGCTCTACCCAAACTTCTAGTTATTATGAGTCAGAATTTACACATATCGCAAGAAGAAACCGCAGACTGAAGATCAGATCATAACTTTGTGTCTTTGGTAACCCTGGGCGTAGTGTGCGGAGTGGGGCTCCGCGGAGCTACGCGAAGTGGGCACAAAACTACGCCCACCCGCGCACTCCGCGTAGCCCCACTACGCGCCACCCGCCTCCCCCCCGCCCTCCCTAAATACTTAAATAAAAGGATAGAAAGCTTTTAAAAACACTTACCTTGTCAGCCGCGTCCCCGGGGCTCCCTCTCGCCGTCCCGCGATTCGCGCCGCCACCGATTCAGATACTAATGCGCATGCGCGGGCGCCCGCGCATGCGCATTTCTCATGAGAAATGCGCATGCGCGGCTGCCCGCGCATGCGCATTAGTATCCGAAATGGCGGCGCGAATCCAGGGACGGCGAAAGGGAGCCCCGGGGACACGGCGGACAAGGTAAGTGTTTTTAAAAGCTTTCTATCCTTTTGTTTACGTATTTAGGGAGGGCGGGAGGGAGGCGGGTGGCGGCCGGCTACGCACCGTCTGCGGAGTGCGCGTAGTGCCGCCTGGCTACGCCCGCTACGCAAAATGCGTAGGAGATGGCACTACGCGCACTCCGTGCACGGAGCGTAGCTGGCCGCCCACCCTTAGTCTTTGGTTGATTTATTAATTTTCCTTTCTAACTTAAAACATTTGGTAGCTCTATATCTCTGTGAGATATCCAGAGGCCTAGGAGTCTTGGTATACATTTTTTGTTTCATTACAAAGGTATCCGGAGCAAGCACAGGAAGGCCTCAAATTTAGTGACATCCAAAGACGTCTGGGGATATTACTTGATTGGCACCTTAACTATAAGCCAAATGTGGTATCAAGGCAAATAAAAGCAAACCAGCTGCCATTTGCATTCAAAATCTTACAAAAAACTCAGAGACTGTTCAACAAATAATTTGCTGAAGGTGGTAGCAGCTAAAGTCTATTCTTTCTGTGTAACTCTCAAGAAACTAAACATGCATGATTAGCTGACTGAAACTGTTATCTGTTGTTTCCACGATTCCGAGAGTATTCCGATTCTAAAGGGAAACAAAGTTGTAATGTTTATGCGGTTGCCAGAAACTGCTGCCTTCTTGTTTACAAGGAGTTTCTAGTGGCCTCTGAGTTAGCTGGCACACAAAGTAATTACGTTTAATATACTTGATAGGGGCATACTGACCACAGTCCTATGCCAAAACTATAGGGTATATTATTCCAATGCGCAGAGCCTATTAGCGAAATAGGAACTACACTACAACATCAAGGCTCAGCTCTTTGGATTGAGAACTCAAGAGAACCATGTGACTTCTCCATCTAAGACTACTGCATCATGCACATCTCAAGCAGACTGGGTTTCTGTGGTGAAATCAGACAGGTTGCACGGTGCACTTTTGTTCCGGCGTTCCCCTATCACTTGGATTGCAGTACTGGTGTTGACATTTTTCACCAAGTCATTCACCATATCATATGTAGAAACCTACATTTTATACTCATTGCTCAATCCAAACCCCAGAGAACAAATGCACCAGCGCAATCCAAGATCCCAGAGAACAAATGCACCAGCGCAATCCAAAATCCCAGAGAACAATTGCACCAGCGCAATCCAAGATCCCAGAGAACAAATGCACCAGCGCAATCCAAGATCCAAGAGAGCAAATGCACCAGCGCAATCCAAGACCCCAGAGAACAAATGCACCAGCGCAATACAAGATCCCAGAGCTCTTGGTGTTAATTTGCATAGTTTGTGATACAATCGCAAAGAATTGGCGCAAAATTACCTGGGTGCACAACCAGTCTAGTTACACCGACCCCTTTGCACTTTCAGTACACTTTTTTTTTATATTACCAAATGTACTGGTACCCAGAAGATGCAAGCAGAGCTTCCCATGGTGAGAGTCCAATCTGTGAGCTGCTCGTGTGTTTACCTCAGCAGCAGGCACTCTAACAATTCGGCTATGTTTACATAAGTATTGATAATGCAAGCTTTCACCCCTTGGACAACTTGGCATTGAATAACAGACCTTCATTGATTCCATACTTAATCTTATTCATTGCATTGACCTTGGAAGGATGAAAATCTGAGTTGACCTTCCAGGACCACAAGGCCAAAGATATCTGGGTGGACGTATTCCTTAATTGAGTAACCGGGTCCGGATGTACCAGGTTTTTGGATGCCGTGCTGCTCAGCACAGGGGCTGTTGATAGACAACCAAGCCTAGTTTTCACATTTGCCCATGATGGTCTCACTAGCGAGGGGGTGCCCTGTCTGCCCCGGTCATAATCCAGTTCAAGAAAAAGAGGAGCTTTAGAGGGAAAAGCCAGTCAATAGGTCGCCCTCCACTCAGTATGCAGCAACAACAATATGACCTAGACTGTAGGAGCACGTGTAAAACTGTACCCTTCTTTTTGAAATATTTTGTTCGTTGCTATTCTTTAGCAGACATAACTCCCCTTGTTACATCATTAATTGGGGTAGCCAAAATATCTTGGGTTGGTGCTTAATTCAAAAAATTGCCTGATTCTCATGAAACAATAAAATACAGTTGCGAGACCAATCAAACCACACTTAATCTCGTGACAAAAACTAATATAGTGATAAACTGAAAAAAGTGGGTGAAAGCGAGATGGCACCTCACGGGCGAACCACCAAGCGGGGACCTGACTGGTACTCGTCAGGACTGCCCTGTTGATCACGGGCGGCTTTACAAGTACTTCCCTAATGCATAGGAGAACACGGCACGGGCTGAGATACAGCAGCCGCTTCTTCACTACTCGGTAAGGCAACTGGGGGTCCTAAACGGAGGGTGTCAGGAAGCGACGTTAGGCGCATATGCTTAGAAGGCACAGGCGATGGCTTGCAGACACGCAGTGTCCGTGCTGGAAACCGATCGCCATACACGCTGCAACTTGGTGCAGGCATCAGAGGCTATCCATTTTTATCTAACAGGGTTGTAGATAAATTGATGTGTGGAACGTGCAGGGCGTTGCGGGTAACTTGAGCAGTGCACAGGGTTGCTTCTTACCTATCACGTGCGAGTCGGTGTAGACTTAGTAATAGGGGAGGACAACACAGAAGGGCATGTTATATTGTCACTCCGCCTGTATCTTTACACTATGTACCACGTAGTTATAAATGAACGAGGGTCTGCACGATACACATATGTCTAAGCATGGTGTTTTGTCTCCCCCAACTTCACAGCACTCGCGAAGGGAGAAGTGAACAATCGACTTGATGCGATTTGTTTTATCAAAATTTTTTTAAAAAAATACAACCTCGCCCCGTCTGGCTGGTAGGAGCACCCATGGCCTGTTGAGGGTAATTATCAGAGAGTCAATTGTGTGTGAGAACAAGACACAGTCTAGATGCTGTATGTTAACCACAATGGTGCGGATTTTATGTATTTACAGTTGCGAAGACATGTGGGTCCACCTGCAGTGGCTTTAATATATTTGACGCCCTGATGAAATTGCCTACAAGTTCACATGGCAATGAAACATGTCGGCAAGTACAAGTATGAATGGTTGAATAGGTGATAACCATCTCTACTTGTTTTCTTTTACTATTTCCATACACAACACAAGAAATTGAATAAAAGTAGTGTGTTTGTGTTGTGTTATGAGTGTTTTAAGGTGTTGATTGACACTATTTTGGTCCTTTCGTTTTCTGTTCACTGCACTTTTTCCTGCACAATTCTTTTGTGCATTTGGACACTATTCTCTGCTCCAAGCTTGATGGTACCGATGATGACAACAGGGCAGTCCTGACGAGTACCAGTCAGGTCCCCGCTTGGTGGTTCGCCCGTGAGGTGCCATCTCGCTTTCACCCACTTTTTTCAGTTTATCACTATATTAGTTTTTGTCACGAGATTAAGTGTGGTTTGATTGGTCTCGCAACTGTATTTTATTGTTTCATGAGAATCAGGCAATTTTTTGAATTAAGCACCAACCCAAGATATTTTGGCTACCCCAATTAATGATGTAACAAGGGGAGTTATGTCTGCTAAAGAATAGCAACGAACAAAATATTTCAAAAAGAAGGGTACAGTTTTACACGTGCTCCTACAGTCTAGGTCATATTGTTGTTGCCGGTCATAATCCAGACAAAGACACCCAAAGGTTGTGTGCCTTGGGCATCTGAACTTGCAACACAGGTAGCACAACAGCAGAGAACTGTCCATGCCTTTCTCTGAACTTTCCTTTCTGCCTGAACTCTGAGACCCTCTGCCCTACTTGCCCCATCCCAGTGACAAGGAGGACAGGGGTCCTGCAGAAGGCTTGAGTTCCCAGCAGAGGGGACCCTCCCTCGTTGCCATCTTGTCCCTAAGGGCCGGTTGCACAAGATGCACAGACAGTATCTGCGGATGTTCGAGCGATGCCTTGACCTCGGGCACTGGCATGAACCATGACGACAGGGCGCTGACTCTGCTTCCTGGCTCTGCTGAAGACAAGCTCAGGACATCTCTTGAAGATGAAGGTTCTGCACCCGTACTGCACGTGTCAAGGGCAGAAGGAGTGAAACTGCTCGGGCACTGAGAGTTGTTTCAAAGGGCCCACCCTTCCAATGAGAATGGAAGCCTTGGCAGCCTGCAGATCCGTGCTGCAGCTCGACACGTGAAACATGGTTATTTTATGCAAGAGTTTTGTTCTGAAGCCATATTTTATCTGCTAAACTCGATAGCATTTATTTCAAGTAATCTTGTCACACATTAGGAAGTTCTCACAACAACCGCGCATACTGATGGAAGGGAATACTTTAATTAATCTTAGTCACTGTTATTTACTCCAGCTGCCATTCCAATCCATTGTTTTACAGCTTGTCTGTGCCATTACAGACTGGAGTCACAAAGCGGTACTTATAATGCACAGGACAGTTATAGGAATACAATACATGGTGGAAATCCTGTTTACAATCTTGGACACTACACCTTTCTGTTCCCAACCCCACTAATGGAGTTGGCAGAGTCAGTAATCCCTGGCATCTAATCTTGGCGACTGCACTGATTAGGCACAGGCTCTGTTCACTCAGTCACCCCCAAATCAAATGCACTCCCAGTTCAGTTCCCTTTTCTCTTTGTGGATTTATTCTTAAACTTCGGTCTGCTGTTCAGTCTTTGTTCTCACATAGTTTTCAAGCCCCATGGTTACCTGCATTTGCCAAGTCTTGCTGCTCTGATGCAATTGTATTCCTCTGTGAGAGTCTTAAGCTCAGCAGACTTGAATCTGGCCTTCGTTCCTCATCAGACAAGAGCCGGAGTGGCTGAAATTCTTTTCCATCCTATAGAACTCTCTGCCGGCTTCGCTAAGAAAGAATCAAGACCACTTAAGTTTTCAGAAGCAACTAAAGACCTGGTTGTTCTCCTCCTTGGCCTCGCCTGCCTTCCTCTTCTGCTGTCGTATTACTTGTGACTGGCACCAGGAAGCCCCATTCGGGGGGCAGCGATGCGCTACAGAAATCTTTTTAAAATAACATAACATTTGCATGTTGCAGTCTGGGCAGGTGTGTGATGCCGCGTGCTAGGGTCCTGCTCTTGCAGCTTCTGAGCCTTTATGGCTGAGGTGGTGACCTCGCATGACCATAGCACGTTACACCTCACAGACCGTAGAAAACTCAGCCACCAGCCTCGTCCTCAACATACCAACCTGCATGCATAGCACGGTACACCTCACAGACCGTAGAAAACTCAGCCACCAGCCTCGTCCTCAACATACCAGCCTGCATGCATAGCACGTTATGCCTTGCAGACCGCACAAAACTCAGCCACCCGTCTCATTGTCAAACTACAAGCATGCCTGCATAGCACGTTACACCTCACAGACCTTACAAAACTCAGCGACACACGTCGTTCTCAACCTTCCAGCCTGCATGCATACCACGTTACACCTCACAGACCTTACAAAACTCAGCGGCATGCCTCGTTCTCCACCTACGAGCCTGCATGCATAGCACGGTACACCTCACAGACCTTAGAAAACTCAGTGGCACGCCTCGTTCTCCACCTACAAGCCTGCATGCATAGCTGGTTACACCTCACAGACCTTACAATCTCAGCCACCAGCCTCATCCTCATAGCACGTAGCACCTCACAGACCTTACAAAACTCAGTCAACAGCCTTATCCTCAACCTACCAGCCTGTATGCAGACCGCATTACACCTCACAGACCTTACAAAACTCAGTGGCAGGCCTCGTTCTCAACCTTCCAGCCTGCATGCATAGCACGTTACACCTCACAGACCTTACAAAACTCAGCCACCAGCCTCACCCTCAACATACCAGCCTACTTGCATAGCATGTTCCACCTCACAGACCTTACAAAAACCAGCCACCAGCCTCATCCTCAACCCACCAGCCTGCATGCATACACGTTACACCTCACAGACCTTACAAAAACCAGCCACCAGTCTCATCCTCAACCCACCAGCCTGCATGCATAGCACGTAACACCTCACAGACCTTACAAAACTCAGCCACCAGCATCATCCTCAACCTACCAGTCTGCATGCATAGCACGTTACACCTCACAGACTTTACAAAGACCAGTCACCAGCCTCATCCTCAACCCACCAGCCTGCATGCATAGCACGTTACACCTCACACACCTTACAAAACTCAGCCACCAGCCTCATCCTCAACCTACCAGCCTACATGCATAGCATGTTCCACCTCACAGATCTTACAAAACTCAGCCACCAGTCTCGTCCTCAACCTACCAGCCTGCATGCATACACGTTACACCTCACAGACTTTACAAAGACCAGCCACCAGCCTCATCCTCAACCCACCAGCCTGCATGCATAGCACCTTACACCTCACACACCTTACAAAACTCAGCCACCAGCCTCATCCTCAACCTACCAGCCTACATGCATAGCATGTTCCATCTCACAGATCTTACAAAGCCAAGCCACCAGTATCATCCTCAACCCACCAGCCTGCATGCATAGCACGTTACGCCTCACAGACCTTACAAAACTCAGCCACCAGTCTCATTCTCAACCCACCAGCCTGCATGCATAGCATGTTACACCTCACATATTTTCAAAACTCATCCACCAGCCTCATCCTCAACCTACCAGCCTGCATGCATAGCACGTTACACCTCACAGACTGTACAAAGCTCAGCCACCAGTTTCATCCTCAACCCAACAGCCTGCATGCATAGTAACCATGGGCGTAGTTAGCGAAGTAGCGCTATGCCTAACTATGCGAAGGGCACTTCGCACTATGCCAGCTACGCATAGCACTGCGTGAACTGCTTAAAAGCGTGTTCGCACTGTGCAAGATGCCGTTTTCAATGATTGCACAGTGCGGACAATCATCCTGCACTGTGCAATCATTGAAAATGGCATCATGCACAGTGCGAGCTGTAGTTTTCTGCCGCTCAAGTAGATTTTTACTTGAGCGGCAGTTTTCTCAACGCGAACTGATAGTTTCTCGCCGCGCGCTGTTGCGAGCATACGCTACTGCTCGCAATGAGAAACCTGACCTTCCGGCGTTGAGAATCTCTCTGGGAGGTTTATTTTCCATGCTCGCGATCGGCAACTTGATGTTGCTGATCGCGATCAAGGAAAAAGTCTCACCGGAATGTCATTTTGCTTGCTAGAGGTCGCCAACTTGATGTTAAGGATCGCGAGCAAGCAAAAAAATTACAGCTGAACTACGCTACGAGTGTTTGCACTGTGCTACGCAAAGTAGCGGAAACTTTACCAACTACGCGAGAGTAGCGTAGTGCTTTGCACAGGGTTAATGTATAGCACATTACACCTCACAGACCTTACAAACTCAGCCACCAGCCTCGTCCTCAACCTACCAGCCTGCATGCATAGCATGTTACATCTCGCAGACCATCCAAAACTCAGCCACCAGCCTCATCCCCAACCCACCAGCCTGCATGCAAAGCATGTTACACCTCACATACCTTACAAAACTCAGCCACCAGTCTCATCCTCAAACCACCAGCCTGCATGCATAGCACGTTACACCTCAAAGACCTTACAAAACTCAGCCAACAGCCTCATCCTAAACCCACCAGCCTGCTTGCATAGCACGTTTCACCTCACAGACCTTACAAAGTCCAGCCACAAGTCTCATCCTCAACCCACCAGCCTGCATGCATAGGATGTTACAGCTCACTGACCTTACGAAACTCAGCCACCAGCCTCATCCTCAACCTACCAGCCTGCATGCATAGCACGTTACACCTCACAGACCTTACAAAACTCAGCCACGAGCCTCATCCTCAACCCACCAGCCTGCATGCATAGCACGTTACACCTCACAGACCTTACGAAACTCAGCCACCAGCTTCCTCCTCAACCTACCAGCCTGCATGCATAGCACGTTACACCTCACAGACCTTACAAAACTCAGCCACCAGTCTCATCCTCAAACCACCAGCCTGCATGCATTGCACGTTACACCTCAAAGACCTTACAAAACTCAGCCAACAGCCTCATCCTAAACCCACCAGCCTGCTTGCATAGCACGTTTCACCTCACAGACCTTACAAAGACAAGCCACCAGTCTCATCCTCAACCCACCAGCCTGCTTGCATAGCACGTTATACCTCACAGACCTTACAAAGACCAGCCACGAGCCTCATCCTCAACCTACCAGCCTGCATGCAAAGCACGTTACACCTCACAGACCTTACGAAACTCAGCCACCAGCCTCATCCTCAACCTACCAGCCTGTATACATAGCACGTTATACCTCACAGACCTTACAAAACTCAGCGGCACGCCTCGTTCTCCACCTAAGAGCATGCATGCATAGCACGGTACACCTCACAGACCTTAGAAAACTCATCGGCACGCCTCGTTCTCCATCTACCAGCCTGCATGCATAGCAGGTTACACCCCACAGACCTTGCAAAACTCAGCCACCAGCCTCGTCCTCAACCTACCAGCCTGCGTGCATAGCATGTTACACCTCACAGACCTTACAAAACTCAGCCACCAGCCTCATCCTCAACCCAACCAACCAGCCTGCGTAGCACGGTACACCTCACAGACCTTTCAAAACTCAGCCACCAGCTTCACCCTCAACCTACCAGCCTGCATGTGTAGCATGTTACACCTCACAGACCTTTAAAACTCAGCCAGCAGTCTCATCCTCAACCCACCAGCCTGCATGTTTATTACGTTACACCTCAAAGAGCTCTACTGACTGCCTATCTGCAAATAAGCATCAGCCTTATGTACCTCAACAACATCATCTACTTGCACAAACCTGCCAGACATGTCTGTTCAGCCAGACTCCTACTTGCCCTCCTCCTCCTCCTTCAGACACAGGACCAGATCCGGAGTTTGCGCCTCATCCCATCTCGCTGATAAAGCCTGGGACGATCTGCCCTTGTACGTCAGCTCTTGAATTCCCCAAGAAGCGGAAACCCTGCCTCTTCCCTTAGCCCGGGAGCCTGGCTCGGCCCATATAACTCCAGCTTTAGTGGCAGAATACCCTCCATGGTTACTTGTGTGCTGTACACATAACATAACTAACATAACATGGGATACCACAACCCAACCTAACACAATACAACACAACACAACATAACATAACAACATGACATTCTTCTGTGCAGGGCACAGCATAACATAGAACAACACAATATAATATAACACAGCACAGCATAACAACATAACACAACTGAACTAACATAACTTTGCACATGCAGGGATATGAATTTGATAATGGCAGTGAGGCGAACAGGAGCAGTCCCTGTGGCAGGGAAGTGGTAACTGCCCCTAATTCTAGTCTTATTGACCATGGCAAACCCCTGCACTCATGTGGAAGCAGGATGGTTACGAGACATTATTTATTCCACCGAGAGGATAATGATGAACACTGTCTGCAGCTCCAAGCCAGCTTCTGGCAAGCCCATGCTCCTGCACCACGGGTGAAGCAGGGAGGTTTCCCACACAGAATTTCCAAGGTTTTACCCCCTCTCTGAAAGAGCAGCTATAGAGCCAGCTTCTAATTTTAATATTTCCCCAGTCTACCACCAAGTATCCTGTATTTGCAGACATTAAGGTCTTCAGCAGTAGTCACAGCGGGCCCGATTCACAGAACTAACTGAAGACAAAATCATAAACTTACTACTTTTGGTATTCATAGAAGGCATTTAGTAGTAGTAAAGTTAGGAATTTGTCTTAAGTTTGACTTAAGACAAACTTAAGACAGACTTAAGACAAACTTAAGCTAGGATTTTGTCTTCAGTTTGTCTGAAGTCTGTATTAAGTCTGTCTTAAGTTTGTCTTAAGTCTGTCTTAAGTTTGTCTTAAGTAAAACTTAAGACAAAATCCTAACTTTACTACTACTAACTGCCTTCTGTGAATACCAAAGTAGTAAGTTTAGGATTTTGTCTTAAGTTAGTTCTGTGAATCGGCCCCAACATCTCTGCCCCGGCACACAAGATAGTGGTTCAGCACTCAATTCCAAAGTTGTTAAATGTGTATAGTGAAACTTGAGTCTGTTGTACACAATTTGTAACTTCAAGCAATGCCATCATCTAGTCTCAATAAACAGATGTAAAGATATTTTCTTCTTTCAGTAAATCTTTATTCATCTCCATTTTTCTTAAAATCATCTCAATCGAACAGTAGCCAATGTATTTCGTCCGCCAAGAACTTCTTCAGGGCTCAGTACACATGTTGTCATCATTTATACTTCTTAGTTTGATGAATATTTAAGTTGGTTGTTGTATATAAAAGTTTAGAGTGCAATTGCTCCAGCTGTTTGCCAGTGTGGCGTCCGGTTCAAGTAAAGGACCAGGGAAATGAGGCAACCTTCTGGCATTGCATCCACGCTGTATTACAGATGCAGTAAAAGAGGCAAATACATAGTAATTGTACACTGTGAGAAATCAGGGCCTGTTTGCAGTGTCCCCCACTTTTAGCCCCCATTTTGCCTACTAGGTGCTGGTTTTGTGACTTTGACAGCTCCATGGGCTCTGCTAACCAGACCCAGGGCCTCTGTTTGGATTGAAAGTATGTTATAATTCCGTATAATTAGAATTGGCAATGAGAGACCCTGCAAGTCCCTAGGATATAATAAGGTAAGGGGGATTCAAACTACCTATAAGTGCATAGTCACTAGTATATAATGGAGCAGGGAGTGTAGAGGCCCAGTAGATTTGCTGCACTGGAGTGTGATTTTCTAATTGCGACAAATAGCACCTCGCAATTAGGAAATCTCTATTCAGATTGCACAGTAGTAGTTGCATCAACAATTTGAGAATCAGTGTTTGTTTGGTGCGCTACTAAGGTAATCACATTCTTCAACTTCAATAATTGTGAGTTCTGTCAGAATTAGTGGCTGTCGTATTTTGCCATAGCCTGATGACCTCACAACTGAACATTGATGCTCAATTGGAAACAGCAGAGTGTGCATGCTGGAGATTGTGGACAGTATCCAAACAACATCGACCTGTGTGTGTGGCATCCACCGATAAAGACATTGAATGTCAAGAAAGGACACAGAGAAGGAGGCTGGGGCCTTGAAATGCAAAATAAAATATTCAAGACAAGAACTGGAAATATTGACAGAGCAGTGCGCTGGGCACCATGACAAACCTTTTGGGAAATCATCCCTCACAGTGCCTTTATCACAAAAGAATTAAATATGGAAAGCAATACAGAAAAAATCAACTCTGTTGGTGTGATGCAGAGATCCATTGAAGGAAATCAGAAAACGATGGCAAGATCTCAGATCATGGACGAACGAGAAGGTTGCAAACTGTCTAATCGAGGCTAGAGCTACTGGAGGAGGTCCGCCACTTCCCAAAGCAACTACGATAGACGAACTTGTAAAAACTACTCTGAGATCAGAATCCGTCAATGGATCAGTAAACCTGATGCACCTGACATTCCAGGAGCCTCTCTAGGGAAGTATAAGATAGCTGTGTTGCATACAAACATATATGTGGTTAGGCAGTATCAAAACACATACATTATACAACCTTTTTAATTCTTGTGTACATATAAATAGGGAATGGAATCCAAATAATAGTGTACATTAAAAAAGCAGTGATTGTTCGTAGTGTTGATAGAGCAAGATTTCGCATTGCGACTTGCTCGAGTCAAAAACCTCGAAAATCTATTATAATCTCGTAACTTCAATTGTTTGTTTTACTAAATTTTTGTATTTTTAAATATGCGTGGGTATCATAGAGACGCTTGCCTATGTGTTCTACTAATACGATTAATCCTTGTCCCTAAAATGGCCGCTGCTTGGCTTTTCGTTTCTGCGCATGCGTAAGGCATAGTCAGCTGACATGACGCAGTCAGAATTCGAGAGGGAAAAGGTGCGCATGTGTAATAACAATAACGTGCTGAAGCTTTGTGCTGCTGCTCCTGTGATGTTATTTGTTGCACTTATTCACTAATGCATAGTATATTTTTATGATGATGAAACTAAAGTACGAACTTATAACATGTAATACATTCATTTATTTCTATGTATTAATTTGTTTTCGCTTACTTTTCATGTATCCTCGACACTGAGGGGTGATGGGGCTGGGGAGTCCATCTTGGAGGGTATTTCTGCGCAGAATCACTCGATGGTGCGGTGACATTGAAACCAAGCCAAAGAAGGTTGATGCCAGAGCCAGCATGGGAACATGCACCTTCACCCAGCAAGAGCATCTAGATTGTATTATATTGTAACACATTGTATTCTTTTGCATTGTATTCCCTGCGACTTCTCGTGGGAACCCCAATCTTGCTAGGCGGCACCTTAGCATGCAAAATAGGCCTTAGAATAGTCTGTTCTGATTGGTGTGTTAACAAATCCTACCTTAGGACCAATCGAAATTTGGGGATTCTGACACTTTGCAACATTGGGTGGTGGTACCCTGTCCCAAAACAGTATATCTAGCCTAGGTTCACCTAGGGAAATCGTCCGACTTGTCTGAATAGCTGACCTGTCACTGACCCAACGCACTCAATAGGTGACTGAAGATACAGAGCGCTGCGGAGCACTCTGTCCGAAATTGACCATAGACTAAGGTTTTACTAAACCTTAAAGTACTGGCGGAGCACTTTGCTGGGAGTTCGCTGACCCAATAGGGGTTCTGATCGATAGCTGCAGAGAGGGTGGACCGCAGGCGTTGCTTCCAAACTGCGGGTGCTGGTCGTGTCCTGGTGGTCCTGTCCTGATCCTAATCTGAGGGTTTCCTGTCCTGTCCTGGGTGTCCATTCTGCACCTGCTGTCCATTTGAGGGGTATCCTTCCTTGAGGGTTTCCTGTCCTTAACTGACCCGTGGCCAGGGTTTGGTTTTTCACACCAGTCTAGGTAAATATCGCTCTAAATCTCTTGAAACTGCACCTTTCTAATTTTCTGTCTTTGCTTCAATAAAGTCATATCTTTGCATATGATAATTTTCCATGCTTTCCGCAACCATTGCCTCTGTTGAAATTATTTGCATTTGAATTTCATAGCGTGTTCCTATGTTACCCTTCCTTTTACAAATCATTTTTCCCTATTTACAGTTTATAACTAGTTTGATGTGTTCTATACCTTTTTCTCACTAAACTGAATGAAGAGATTTTCTGAAGTTATAGCGAGTCCTATTTTTCACGTTAATCGAGCTGTTTAGATTTCTAAGTTTCCCATTCCATAGCATAAATGATTCTTGCCCTAGTTATTTCTTCATCACCCATTTTGACTCTTACATGTTTAGTTTTACTAGCTTAGCAGGTTCCCAGTCGCATTTCTCTTGAAACCAGATGTTTTTGCTTACTGACTATCTGCTCAATGTAAGTTGGATTTTCACACTGATTTGAACTTCATATAAACTTTATAAAACTTCTAGTTGTCCGTGGTCATTTTATGAAAAGCAAAGGTCATTTATTATTTTTGCTGCCTTTCCTTTCACAGCTAGCTCCCTGATCCATTGTGGTCATAGGTACCCGTAACAGTGGATGGTAAGTCGGGTACACTAGAAATAATCGAAAGGAATCCCACAATTATTGGTAGTAGATTGTGACGTCATCCGATCAATGTATCTGGTGATTTGAAATATATGGGCCCGAAGCCGGAAGTGGCGAAATTTTTGGTCGGGTGACCCGCGATCTCTAGCAGTAATTTTCTGGTAGCAGAGTTATGGTTAGGGAATAGCTAAAAGTTAGGCAGGACTAGTTAGTCTAGCTAAGTCGGAAGCTGCTAGTATTGATGCTGCTACAAAAGTAGGCACTTCAGGAGATCTGATCAGTCACTTGAAATGTTTGCTTTGAAAAATTATGAAATGTTTTAAACTGTTTTTCTTATTGTTGTATTGATATATGTATTAACCTATTTCGTCCGTAATTGTTAAGTGTTTTGTTGGGAATCCCCGGGGAATTGAATAGCGAGTGGTGAATAGAATCCATTCGTGTTGAGGTCACCTGCTCTAAGGAAAGTTGGTGCAGGTTAGGCAGAACTGGAAGCACTAACTAGGGTTTTTTCCGAATGCATGTTTGAATAAAGGTTAGTAACGAGGTTCATTGGCAAAATTCCCATTGTGGCATAAACCTATTTAGGGTCACATCGGAAGAGTAGCAGGTTCATCGGAGCTTGGGTGAAAGCAAAGGGGCTCGCTGGGGAAACCTTAGTCTCGGATATATCCCGGTAAAGTGGATGAGTCTAGGGGAGTAACAGGTTCTCCGATGCTAGAGTGAAGGGTAGGCAGAGAAGATCTATCCGTAGTGAGTGAAAAGTAAATGGAAGTAGTTTACTTGCAGTGAAAAATTTCTTTCTATTTTAGACACTTGAGCACGGTGGCGAATGTGTAATTGTTGTAAAATAACCAAGCACTAAGCACTTTAGAAAGAAAGAAAGTTTCCGTTACCTTGTGAAGGAGGGAGTCAGTCGCGAAGCCGCTCTGACGTCACTCCGTGCCGCGCTGGGATTGGTAGACGCAGCGGGCTGGTAGTGGAGCTGGAATTGTAAGGGAGGGGTGAGCGCCGGAGCATGGGAACTGTCTCACGAAGGGGCCGCGCACCCATTGGCCGAAATTATTTGAACTCGTGCACCTCATTGGTCGCACGAAATTACAAGACGACTTCTGATTAGAAGTAATTTTGTAAACAAAGATAAGCGTAGGAATCGTATGTGGCATTCGTACAGACCGCATACTAGACCCGATCCGAGAGATTTGGGATTTCAGAGAGATCAGTTTAAAGGCATAAAGCACGACATTATGTACGGAAACAAGCAAAAGTTGTCCCTTGTAAATAAAGTAAAGAATTATTTCAAGAAAGATAAGCAGATTAAAACTAGAGAAGGTGTTGTCATTCCGCCACCGAATACTCCCGCATCTTTTATGATGTTCGATAAAGGGTACAACACATGTGTATGGTTGGAAAATTGGGCAGAATACACGAAAGATGACGGAGTATTGGCTTTCCCGTTAGACGGAACCTTTAACAGCAGGATTCTATTTAATTTGAGAACCCGAATGAATGATTTACATCCCAGACCTAGATTAACGCAGTACGAAGCACTAGAGGAATGGGAAATTGAGGCTTTTGAAAGGGACAAGCCCCGATTGGATAAAGGATTGACAAAATTTTATCCAAAACTGAAGCAAGAAGCCCGAGCCCAAAAGATGAAACAGTGGAGGCAGAGTATGATTGTTGAGGGACTGTTTCCCATGATGCCAGCAGAAGATCCTCCTGGGGGGGGAAAAGGACAGAGAAATCCAAACACTGGGGGCCCATCGGAGAATCAGATGACGAATTATTAGAGGACATATGCATGAGAAGTCCGCCTTCTTATAATGAAGGACACCGACCTTCAAGTGCGGGGGATATTCCCAGGAGACCTCTACAAAGGGAAGAGGTCAGGTCCGCAAGTGTAGGAGGGGATTATCCAATTCCTCCTTATACTGAGAGTCTAGGACCCATAGAAACTAGAAGTATTTACCCAAGGAGACCAATTGGTGGGGAGATGGGATATTCACGTGAAGGAGATTTTTGCTCTCGTCCCCCCTACGGAGGTGAGGTGAGGTCCTTTGGTTCAGAAATGCCGTTATTAAAGCCACAGGATGAGGAAGATCCGAGAATTCTAGGCACAGGAAGTTTGTTCCAAAAACCTAATTATGGCGGAGGACCGAGTGAGACACATCCCACTGCCCCGAGTTATGCTCCCACACTGACCCCGCAGGTGTTACATGACAAATCCATAGAGAGATTACTGGAAGAAAAGGAGCGGGAGGTTCTAGCAAAACAGAGAGCTGAGATCATTCAGAAAATGTCCCAGTTAAATACCAGTCCTGAAGCATTGACAATCCCAGTAACTATCGACCAGTGGTTCCGTTGTACGGGGACCGTCAAGGGACTCTGAAAACTCCAGTAATTACTCCTGTCATTGCACCGGCCAGACCAGAACCCTTAATTGTAGATGACCAGACAAGTGAGTGCGAGTCGGAGGTCTCGCTGCTAGATCTGCCCGTTAGAAATACAGGAAAAAGGATGCAGAAAAGACATAATCCTTTTAATGTGAGGGAAATTCAAATGGAATCGACCTCGGGTACTAAGAGTGTCACATTGGTGACTCCTGAAGAAATCGAAAGATGGAGTCAAGAATTTGAAAAACAAGCGTCCCCAACGAAACCTTTAGATCTCTACAAGCTGAGAATAGAAATAGAGGAATTGATGGCAGGAAACATAGGATTAGACAGATTAAATACCTACTCCGAAGACGAAATGCTGTTTATCTGCAAGAGTCTCACCCGAAATACTCGAGTACTTCATGAAAAACTGACAGACACTGCTGCTAGCATGGGAATAGATATTTCAAAATCGAAACCTCTGCAGAAACCATACAGAGCAGATTTCTCAGACAAGGATTTGGAAAACTTGAATGTTTCAGGCAAGAAAGCACAGGTCAAAGAACTATTGACAGTATTACAAAAATGGGGAGATGTGGAAAGATGGAAAGCCAGATGGACCAAGAAAAAGGATGAGGCCAGGTCTAGGCAGGCAACTCCCAAATTTGTTCTAAAGGAAGCTGACCAACCAGAACAGTTATGCCCTATGCGTGAAGTACCAGGTGGAAAATATGTACATGTTCCATGGTCCAGACAGGATATTGTATCCTTTACTAATGATTTTCCGAAATTACGAGAAAAACCCGTGGATTGGTATAGGCAGGTAGAAAGATTCGTAAAGGTGCAAAAATGCCTGTGGAAGGACCTGGATGGGTTCTTCGACATAGTGGTCCCTGTAGATCTGTGGACCGAGTGTAAAATAGCCATAGCTTGGCCCAGTGAGGAATACGCGAGAGATGAAAAAACAGGAGAACCATCGAAGGAAGTAATGAGAAAATATGATCAGGTAATTCAGCATCTGAAACTAAAAGTGCCCGCAAAGGAAACTGATTGGACCAAGATGGATAGAACCACGCAAGAAAGAGACGAGACAGTGCATTCCTTTTATGAAAGGCTGGTGCAGGTGTTCAAAACATACAGTGGTATAGATAACATCGAGATGAAGGATATGACACACTTCATTTACAGGTTTGTAAACGGTTTAAGGCCTGAAATCTGTCAATGGATAAAGGATAATAAAATCTGTTGGCATACTAAAAAGATAGATGAGGTCCTACGGTACGCAAAGTACTGTGAGGACGAGATGGCAGAAAAGAAAAAGGCTCTCAAGGAGAAGGTTATGTGGGCTCAAGTAAAGCTCGCAGAACAACAGGAAAAGCAGTTAAACAAGATGAACAAAACTACCCCGAACCAAAGCACTGGGGGTGGGGGTGGAGGAAAACCTAGACCGAAAATGAGTAGAGAGGAAGCTAAGAAGAAATTTCCTTGCCATCAGTGCGGGGAAATTGGACACTGGAGAGACGAGTGTCCCTATTTACAAGATGATAATGCCCAAACACCTGATTTAATTCCACAGTCGCAGAATGAAAAACAAAGAAAGACCCAGCAGCAGGTAAAAACGATCCAAGTGCCCAGAGCGCCAAAACCTATTTTTAAAGGAAAATCACCACAGGGTGATGACGTAGAAATCTGGGGAGGCAATGAAAATAGAAATACAGCAACTTCGCAGTATCTACTGAATGACACTTTCTTCTGTGACGACCAGTACTGACGGGGCCTGAGAGGGGAGGACGAGGAGTGCGTACTTGGCGCCTCCTTGCCGGTAGACCAGTCAGGGCCATACATTGAAGGAAAGGTTGATGGAAATGATGTCACCTTTCTGTTGGACACTGGTGCTACCCGTTCTACTGTAAGAACAGTGGACATTCCAAACCTACCCCTCTCGGGAGAAGCCATCCAAGTAGTGGGTGTATCTAATCAATTGATTAGTACACCTGTTACCGAGCCCATGGAGATCTCAATTGGAAATTTCAAACAAATGCACAGATTTGTTGTCTGTGATACCAGTCCGGTAAACTTACTGGGACGTGATTTGCTGTGCAAAATGAATTGTACCATCTTTTGCACACCAAAGGGCGTCGAAATTCAAACTCCAGACGAAGACGGTATCTACAAGCTAATGTTAATTAGACCTGACTCAGAAATAAAACGACTGACTATACAGGACTTACCTGAAGAACTCCAGCAGACAGTGAAGCCAGAAGTATGGGACTTTACAGGAAAGGATGTGGGATTAATGAAAAACGTAGACCCCATACAAATAGCCATGATAGAAAATGCAGTATACCCCAATACCAAGCCTTACAGAATGAGTGCAGACGTAAGAGCAGGTGTTGCCATTGAAATACAGAAATTGCTAGAAGCAAACATCATACAGGAAGTAATGAGTAGCCCATGCAACTCACCCATTATGGGCATAAAAAAGCCTAATGGCAAGTACAGAGTAGTTCAGGACCTAAGAAAGGTAAACAAGATAGTGGTTCCTTGCTGCCCTATTGTCCCGAACCCAGCAGTGATTCTGTATGAGATCCCCTGGGATGCTGAATGGTTCACTGTGATAGACCTATGTCACGCATTCTTTTCGATCCCATTGCATCCAGACAGCAAATTTCTTTTCTCATTTGCTTTCAACACTCACATGTATGTCTGGAATAGGGTCCCCCAGGGGTACACAGAGAGCCCCTCTATCTTTAATCAGATCTTGAAAAAATGTCTTGAAACTTTAGTCTTACCTGGAAAGTCTGTTTTGGTCCAGTACATTGACGACCTATTGGTGGCGTCTAAAAGTCATAGGGACTGCGTGGTTGACACCATTGCCCTACTAAATCACCTGAGTGAAAAGGGACATAAAGTGGCCCCTGAGAAGTTACAGTTCTGTTCGAAATCAGTGAAATATCTGGGACACCAGATAGAAAAAGGCATCAGAAAAGTTACCTCAGAGAGAGTCAGAATAATTCAAAATATGCAGTTACCCCGTACTCAGAAAGAAATCAGAATGTTCCTCGGAGTTGTAGGTTACTGCAGGCAATGGATTGTGGGATTCGCAGTCCTTGCAAAACCTTTGATTCAAATGACAAAGAAAAGAGCAAAGGACCCAGTGGAATGGAATGACGAGAGCTTGACAGCTTTCACAAAGTTGCGAAATTGTCTGTGTACAGCCCCTGCTCTAGGGATGCCTGACTACTCCAAGGAGTTTGGCCTATTCTGTGACACTCGTGACAATTGTGCATTGTCAGTCCTGACTCAGGAACATGGCACAACCAGAAGGCCTGTGGCATATTTCTCTGCCACATTGGATCCAGTGGCTGCTGGATTACCTGGATGTCTGAAAGCAGTAGCTGCAACATGCACCAGTTTAGAACAAAGTGAGTCCATTATCATGGGACATCCTGTAACTGTGTATGTTCCACATGCAGTTGTGATTCTATTGACCCGAACAAAAACTCAGTATCTCACCCCTAGTCGGCTGACTAAATATGAGAGGATTCTCATGGGTGCTGCAAACATTGTCATCACCAGACGCCGAAGGCGCGCATAAGGCAAGCTCGTCTGCGCTCGTCCGCGCCGAGGACGGGCCAACGGCCAACCCCCATGCGACTTCTACATCTCGACCTCCCACCCAAACGGTGAGACTAACCTATTCCACCATCGATCTAGTAAAACTCAGGCACTTCGCTACTCTACCCCATGCACCTCTGCATCTGGGCTATTCTAATCACATCCTAGGCCCTCTCCGATGTCCCACTTGTATCAATCTCACTGGGAAAGCTTCTACAAATGACCCTCCGTTGATCCAAGCAGCGTTAATAAACGCCAGATCTCTTCCGAAACACAAATTAGAAATCGCCGATCTCATCGACGCACACAAACTGGATCTCCTGTTCATAACCGAGACTTGGGGCGACGATGCCTCAGGTCCCGATTTCAGAGAAGCCACCCCCACCAATTACAATGTATGTAGACTAGACAGGCCTTTAAAAAGAGGCGGCGGCATCGCCATAATTTACAAAGACCGCTTTAAACTCACGACGAAACCATTTACCTGCCCAGAATACGAGTCTCTTATCTTTACACTATGTCTCTCAGCCAAATCATCCTTCAAGGGCATGCTGATGTATCGCCCTCCAGGGTCAAGAGCAAAGTTTTTAGCTAATATAGGCAGCGTAATCGAAGCTGCTGCGGACGCCCCTCACTTTACGCTACTAGGTGACTTCAATTTTCACCTTGAGACTCTGAACAACAACGACACTACGCAGCTTCTCACAGACCTTTCAGCTGCAGGCCTAATGCAACTAATAACCTCCCCTACGCACCAGGCAGGCCACACATTAGACGGCATCTTTACCAACAGCCCTCGGGTAAATATCACCCAAATAATTCCACTCATTTGGACAGACCATTCAGCCATTTGCTTTACAGTCCAAACAAACCCCATCAACCCTAGCTTTAATGCAACAGCTCCTTCATCTTACAGAGATTGGAAAAACATAAACCTAACTCAACTAGCACAGATGATACAAGATAACCATATTCCCAACGAGCATGACCCTACTAAAGCATCCTCCAACTACCTGACAAACCTAAACATGGCCTGCAACAAACTGGCACCGACAAAAACCTCCCACCGGAACAGGAAAATACCCTCAGCCCCATGGTTCACAGAAGCCCTGCGCATGCAAAAACAATACTGCAGGAACCTTGAAAGACAGTGGCGTCGCAATTACAGCCCTGCAGACAAAATCAACTATAAAAATGCCCTTTCCATCTATAAAAGATTGATAACCACTGAGAAAAGCCAATACTTCACCACTCAAATCAATCATGCAAAGAACTCGGCAGGAGAACTATTTCGGGTAGTCAATTCTCTATCCGACCCCCCTACTCCACGCATAGAAGGCTCCCAGGCACTGGCAGACTCCTTGGCCAGTTTCTTCGAGGAAAAAGTCAGCTCTATTTTCCAAACTTTCTCTCACTCAGCCCCCCGTTCCTCACCGGCGACACTCCCGATGGACACTCAGCCCACCTTAACAACCTTTACCCCTGTTGATCAGGACCACATTCAACGCCTGATAACCAGCATCAAATCTGGATCCCCCCTCGATCCCTGCCCCCCTTCTATTTTGAACCGCATCCCTGAAGCAATCTCCCCCGCACTGTCTACTATCTGCAACGCCATGTTCTTAACAGGCATTTACCCCACAGTCTGGAAGGAGGCTATCATTAAGCCACTGCTGAAAAAACCTACTCTGGATCCTCTCATCCCCGCAAGCTATAGGCCTATCGCTTGTCTCCCATTCCCAGCAAAGATCTTCGAAAAGTCCATGAACATCCAACTTTCGAAATTCATCAATGACAACAACTTGCTTGATGATACCCAGTTCGGGTTTAGACAAGGGCACGGGACGGAAACAGCACTCCTGAAAGCCGCAGACGAAATTAGAACAACCATGGATAAAGGCGGAGCGGCTATCCTGATACTCCTAGATCTCTCCGCTGCATTTGACACGGTCGATCATGTCACTCTGATCGACCGTGTCTCAGCCATGGGAATAGGAGGTACAGCTAAAGATCTGATTGTATCATTTCTCGCCAACCGCCCCCAGACTATCAAGATGGGCAATTTCACTTCCCAGACCTTTTCACTTCCCTGCGGCGTCCCTCAGGGTTCCTCGCTAAGTCCGACGCTTTTCAATATCTATGTTTCGGACTTAGCGAGGGTGATAAAATCTTATGGAATTGCCCTTACCACATACGCCGATGACACACAACTAGTACTATCGGTGTACAACAACGGAGCCAGTGTTGCAGCCAACTTTCAGGAGGGAATGAGGGCGATAAGCTCCTGGATGTCATCAAACTGCCTCAAACTCAACTCCGACAAAACGGAGGTGATGACGTTCGGGAGCTTACAGCCATCATGGTCCCCGCAGTGGTGGCCAGTTGAGTTGGGCTCCCCCCCCCAACCAGTGGTAAAGGTCCGCAACTTAGGAGTCACCTTTGACAATAAGTTGACCTTCCACCACCACGCCAATGCCATCGTATCATCCGCTTTTTACACCCTCAAAAAAATCAAGAAACTGCTCCCTTACTTACCACAGTCAGCCGGCAAAACTCTTATCAGTACTTTAGTCTTTTCAAGAACAGACTACTGTAACTCACTTCTTTTGAATGCCCAGGAAGGAGTTCTTAACAAACTACAGACCGTGCAAAACGCGGCAGCCAGAACCTTACTGTCCATTCCTAAATTCACATCCATCTCCCACCACATCAAAAAACTCCATTGGCTCCCAATCAGGAGTCGAATCAAATTTAAGGCTCTGTGTATAGCCTATAAGACCTTGAATAACCCTGGACCACGGTTTCTAAAAGAAGCACTCCGCCCTGCGGAGCAACGCAGAACTTTACGATCCTCGGCAGCCTTCTTGCTGAACGTCCCTCGGACAAGAAAGGCCACCTGGGGAGACAGATGCTTCACGACAGCCACAGCCAAACTGTGGAACACCCTCCCACTCCATATCAAATCCGCACCCACGCTTCTTACATTTCGGAAAAACCTTAAAACATGGCTCTTCTCCTCCTCCTAACTCCCCCGTCATACTTTAGTGAGCTCTGAGATCACCAGCGCCGAGACACCCGTATGGGTATTTGTGCGCTTTAAAAATTGCAAAAATAAATAAATAAATAAATATTTTGAACCCCGCCACTCTACTCCCTGAATCAATGGTAATGGAAGGTAAGGGAGATGATGAGCATGACTGTATTGATCTGACAGAGTTCAGTACTAAACCTCGGCCAGACATTAAAGAAACTCCTTTGCCTGTGCATGATGAGGAATGGTTTGTGGATGGTTCGTGCCTGAGGCATGAACTGGGGGGCCTAAGTGCTGCCTATGCTGTGGTAACGTTAACGAAAATTGAAGAAGCGTCCTATTTATTTGGAGTAAAGTCTGCACAAGTAGCCGAATTGATCGCTTTGATTAGAGCTTGCAAATTGGGAAAAGACAAAAGAATAACAGTGTATACTGACAGCCAGTACTGTTATGGGGTGGTGCATGACTTTGGCCAGTTATGGCTACAAAGAGAATTCCTGACTTCATCAGGTACCCCCATTCGAAATGGAAAAGTGGTTCAAGACCTTTTAGAGGCAATTCAATTACCAAAAGAATTGGCAGTGGTCAAGTGTATAGCTCATAAGAAGGGCCTTGACCCTGTATCTTTGGGAAACGATTTTGCTGATCGAGTGGCAAAACAATGCGCCAGGGAGCAGATGCGAATAAATCCGAAGCGGGGTGGGGCTGGAAACAGCTGCCAACTTAGGATGTTTGAAGAAGTGCCTACATGGGATGAAGTGAGAGAATGGTAGCATGTGACGCCCTGGGAAGAGAAAGAGAAGTGGAAAGAACAAGGTTGTAGACCGAGACGTGAGGATGGTGTCATTGTGGGCCCGAATGGTATGGCTGTGTTACCCAGACAACTACTTGCCCCAATGGCCAGACTGATACATGAAGGATCACACATTGGTAGGGATGCCATGGTTCTGGTATTTCAACAGACTTGGTACAACAAGAAGTTCAGGAAGGTAGCAGAGTCCCTTTGCCAGAGGTGCTTGCCATGTCAGCAGTTCAACGCTGGCAAGAGAACAGAAGTTGAACTGATGAAAATTGGGAGATCAGGGGGTCCCTTTGTGAGAATACAAATAGATTTCATTACCATGCCCCGTTGTGAGGGAAAACGATATGTCCTTGTCATTGTCTGCCTATTTTCAAAGTGGGTAGAAGCTTACCCTGCCACACAATGCAACGCCATAACAGTAGCCAAGTTATTGCTGAGAGAGCTAGTACCGAGGTTCGGGGTTCCAGTCTTTATTGACTCAGATAGAGGCGGACATTTCCAGAATGAAATCTTGGCTCAGCTCAGCAAAGCATTTGGGATCACACACAAACTGCACTGTGCATATCATCCAGAGGCTTCTGGAGTGGTAGAACAAATAAATGGCACCATCAAGAATAGATTGGCAAAAATATGTGATTCCACTAGCATGAACTGGATAGCTGCCTTGCCTCTTGTTCTGATGGGACTCAGATGCATTCCAGATCGGAGAACAGGCCTGAGCCCCCATGAGATCTTAATGGGAAGAGTGATGAGACAAGCATGGGTACCAGGATACAAACTGTTAAACATTTCTGATGATTTGGTACTTGAATACTGTAAGCAACTGGGTGACCAAGTGCGTTCTATCTCTCGCCAGATTGGGGCAGACGCCGTCGCCAACCCGACAATACCAGTTCACAAATTGGTTTCTGGTGACTGGGTTAAAATAAAGAAGCACACTCGTTCAAGTTGCCTTGCACCAAGGTGGGGAAAAAAGCGGCAAGTAATCCTGGTAACGACGACTGCTGTAAAGTGCGCCGGCGTTCCCAAGTGGATCCATGCCAGCCATACCCAGAAGGTGATACCCGACGAGGAGCCTGGAGCAGAAGGTCGTCCAGCTGAGGGGTCTGCAGATGTTGGTCCTGAAGTAGCTGACGACAGACGACCGAGCACCAGCCCAGCTGAGGGTCCCACAGACGTTGGCCCGGAGGTAGCTGATGACGCGCGGCCAAGCACCAGTACTGCTGAACATCCAACGGAGGCTGGTCCAGAAGTAGCTGATGACGAGCTGCCGAGAATCTGGCCAGAGGATTGGATACCCATAGTCGATCTCTCTGGAGATCCAGTCAGAACAAGAGAGCGAATAAGAGAAGACAGAGAGTGGAATAGTGAGGTCGAGCAAGGCACAGGCGAAGACCCTCAGATCATTGAGATTCACATTAAGTCTGAGGACGAAGAAGAAGGTCAGACAGGGACAGATCAGGTGATTGACACACCTCCACTAACTCCTGAAATCGAAAAGGGACAGACTAGAAAAAGTGTAATAGTTCGAGCAGAAGAAAATCAAGGGATCGAAGTGCTTGAACAGGATCAGTTAGAATTAGAAGAACGTGTTCAGGACAAAGAAATAGAGACATTCAAAAGCAAAAACAAAAATTCACCTGAACCAGGCCAGCTTAGTAACCAGGCAGAAGAAATAGATACAAGACCTGGGACTAGTCAGACAGGAAGGGAAGAAACAGGAAACGAAGTGCCACAAACAAGTGAAAATAAAAGGACGTTAAAAGAAAGTCAGATCGCAGTGCCAGCCAAAAGACTAAAGAAAAAGAAGCACATTGAGCCAAGGTATGTTAAGAGACTGAAATTAAGAATAAAAACAGTCCAAGAGAAACTTGGAGATATAAGAAAAAGTCCCCGAATTGCAGAAATACCTGAAGATAGCTCCAAGAGAAGGAGTGAGCGAATAAAAAGACAAAACGAAAAATATCAGGATCCGGAGTGGACCTACTTAATCTTGGAAAATTTTGAGGAACTTGACATCACTGACGAAAGTGACGGAGAACCGGTTGCTGAGGACTCTGAAGAAGAGGAAGATGAGCTCACCTGAGGTTGCACAGAGTAAGCTACCTGTGTAAACTTACAAAGAGGGGTTGAGAAATCTCTTCTGAGCCAAAATGTCAGAGTCAAGAACGAATGGAAGACCTAGTGGCATTTGTTGCAAAACATGCTGCAAAGTATGTGTATGTAGTATAGTTATAGTTATATTAGTTTGGATAGGACTAACAGTTTTCATTCCCTTTATGGTTAGTAAAAATACTAATATTGACCCTACACAGATCACTGACACTGAAGAACTGACAACACGAAGAGTAGAAAGACGTGAGAAAGCACTCAGACAAACAAAACGAGACTTAGATACACCAGATGAGGAAGGACTACATTACCACGGAGTTAGGAATCAGACACACTCAAATGTTTTCGCAAACTTGTTAGTACATTATGTAGAGACTATGGAGATAGAGGATTGCTATGTCTGCATGAAGCTACCTACCTCTGTAGCTGAAGGCGTGACATACCATCACTTGCCCCTAACATATGGAATTTCCTGTAGTATTTTAGCAAGCTTATTTTACAAAAGAGGACCGTTACAGTACTATTACTCTAACAATGACGTGATCTTTTCTGAACTTCCCATTCATGGAAATCTGAATCCTGTACATATAAAAAGTGACGCAATACGTTATATGGGAGACTACTTTTTTGACTATAGGCAATATAGACATAGCTGAAGCACATAGAGACAACCTGACCTGTTCATTGCATGAACAAGAGAAAATATTTTTAAACATGGCAGAGAAGAGAAGGGAGAGTTTCCAAAGAAAGGCAAATGACAAAGGGCAGAAAACGCCTAAATGGGCTGAGAACATGGAAAGCACCTCAACTGGTGGGGCGGGACCTGCTCTGTTGCTGGATTTCGAAAAGAAAGGGAAACTCTGTCTTCACCGTGAGAAGACTGATTATTATAATAACATTTTCATTGGTTCCAGTCAATGTGAACACAATTACAAAGTAATTGGAGGTTGGGGATTCAAAAATGGGTCAGAGCCTGTGTTTCCTGGAATTTATTATATATGTGGAGACAAGGCTTATTTCAAATTGCCGGATCACTGGTATGGAAGCTGCTACTTTGGCATTGTCTTCCCGAAAATATACCATGTGAATGAAATTGCTGGAAGCAATGAAAACACTAATGGCTTAGTGCGTAGTAAAAGAGAAAGCGTAGGTGAAATAATGGGTAGTATTTTTAGTGCACTGATACCTGGAGTGGGAGTGGTTCTGAACACTCACAGAATTTGCAAATTGTCCACAATAGTGGATGTGCTGTCTACTGACACAGCTCATGGATTTCTGCTGGTCAATACCGAAATGGTTGCGATCAGATCAATGGTTTTGCAGGACAGACTTGCTCTTGACACCTTATTAGCAAAAGAGGGCGGAGTCTGCCGGATGTTGAAGGCGCAACATTGTTGCACTTACATTCCGGACAAGAGCGTGCAGCTCAAAAGATATGTGAAAAACATTACAAATTTGGAAAGGGAACTCAAACCACTCGAGGTTGACAGTGCCTGGAAGAGACTAGTTGATGGTCTCTCAAATGTAGGTCACTGGTTTGCTAACTTAGGTAGAAGCTTATTGTTCAAAGTACTGATGCCAATTGGAATTATAGGTCTTATCCTATTTTTCATATTCGTCTGTTGCAAATGCCGACGGCATACTAAGAAGTATCAGGTGAATGCAAGAGGAGTGAAACGGAATGCGGATGAGCTTGAATTGGAGGAAATAAATAATCAGATTTACAAAAGGGTGAAGAATTCTCACCCTACCAAAAATGAGAAGGAAAAACTGAATCGCATGTTGGAAGAGATAGAGTTGTACAAAGTGTGAAAGAAAGTTGGCATCTGGTTCCATTTTTGTGATGATAGTAAATATCATCAAAGAGGGGATTGATAGAGCAAGATTTCGCATCGCGACTTGCTCGAGTCAAAAGCCTCGAAAATCTATTATAATCTCGTAACTTCAATTGTTTGTTTTACTAAGTTTTTGTATTTTTAAATATGCGTGGGTATCATTGAGACGCTTGCCTATGTGTTCTACTAATACGATTAATCCTTGTCCCTAAAATGGCCGCTGCTTGGCTTTTCGTTTCTGCGCATGCGTAAGGCATAGTCAGCTGACATGACGCAGTCAGAATTCGAGAGGGAAAAGGTGCGCATGCGTAATAACAATAACGTGCTGAAGCTTTGTGCTGCTGCTCCTGTGATGTTATTCGTTGCACTTATTCACTAATGCATAGTATATTTTTATAATGATGAAACTAAAGTACGAACTTATAACATGTAATACATTCATTTATTTCTATGTATTAATTTGTTTTCGCTTACTTTTCATGTATCCTCGACACTGAGGGGTGATGGGGCTGGGGAGTCCATCTTGGAGGGTATTTCTGCGCAGAATCACTCGATGGTGCGGTGACATTGAAACCAAGCCAAAGAAGGTTGATGCCAGAGCCAGCATGGGAACGTGCACCTTCCCCCAGCAAGAGCATCTAGATTGTATTATATTGTAACACATTGTATTCTTTTGCATTGTATTCCCTGCGACTTCTCGTGGGAACCCCAATCTTGCTAGGCGGCACCTTAGCATGCAAAATAGGCCTTAGAATAGTCTGTTCTGATTGGTGTGTTAACAAATCCTACCTTAGGACCAATCGAAATTTGGAGATTCTGACACTTTGCAACATTGGGGGGTGGTACCCTGTCCCAAAACAGTATATCTAGCCTAGGTTCACCTAGGGAAATCGTCCGACTTGTCTGAATAGCTGACCTGTCACTGACCCAACGCACTCAATAGGTGACTGAAGATACAGAGCGCTGCGGAGCACTCTGTCCGAAATTGACCATAGACTAAGGTTTTACTAAACCTTAAAGTACTGGCGGAGCACTTTGCTGGGAGTTCGCTGACCCAATCGGGGTTCTGATCGATAGCTGCAGAGAGGGTGGAGCGCAGGCGTTGCTTCCAAACTGCGGGTGCTGGTTGTGTCCTGGTGGTCCTGTCCTGATCCTAATCTGAGGGTTTCCTGTCCTGTCCTGGGTGTCCATTCTGCACCTGCTGTCCATTTGAGGGGTATCCTTCCTTGAGGGTTTCCTGTCCTTAACTGACCCGTGGCCAGGATTTGGTTTTTCACACCAGTCTAGGTAAATATCGCTCTAAATCTCTTGAAACTGCACCTTTCTAATTTTCTGTCTTTGCTTCAATAAAGACATATCTTTGCATATGATAATTTTCCATGCTTTCCACAACCATTGCCTCTGTTGAAATTATTTGCATTTGAATTTCATAGCGTGTTCCTATGTTACCCTTCCTTTTACAAATCATTTTTCCCTATTTACAGTTTATAACTGGTTTGATGTGTTCTATACATTTTTCTCACTAAACTGAATGAAGAGATTTTCTGAAGTTATAGCGAGTCCTATTTTTCACGTTAATCGAGCTGTTTAGATTTCTAAGTTTCCCATTCCATAGCATAAATGATTCTTGCCCTAGTTATTTCTTCATCACCCATTTTGACTCTTACATGTTTAGTTTTACTAGCTTAGCAGGTTCCCAGTCGCATTTCTCTTGAAACCAAATGTTTTTGCTTACTGACTATCTGCTCAATGTAAGTTGGATTTTCACACTGATTTGAACTTTATATAAACTTTATAAAACCTCTAGTTGTCCGTGGTCATTTTATGAAAAGCAAAGGTCATTTATTGAAGAGTATATTATTTTTGCTGCCTTTCCTTTCACAGCTAGCTCCCTGATCCATTGTGGTCATAGGTACCCGTAACACTGGATGGTAAGCCGGGTACACTAGAAATAATCGAAAGGAATCCCACAATTATTGGTAGTAGATTGTGACGTCATCCGATCAATGTATCTGGTGATTTGAAATATATGGGCCCGAAGCCGGAAGTGGCGAAATTTTTGGTCGGGTGACCCGCGATCTCTAGCAGTGTATCATGGTAGATGTAGTGAAAACACATTAACACATTAGCTTGAGTACAACAAATTTATTAATCATGATTCCATTTTCTAACAGATATCAAGGCTCATGGAAGTGATGTGTCAGAAGTCGAGGGACATGTGAAATCTCACGGACCAATTAATCTTCATAGCCAGGGCACAGCACTCTAAGCGGAATATATAAATGACAGAGTCAAACAGCATACGCATTTAGTGCAAGAAGTGTGTGGAAGAGACACACAGCGTGTCACCCAGGAAACTGTAGGGAGGCTAAGACAAGTTCAGTCGATGTGGAGCTCGCACTCGCCATGTTGCCAACACCCAATCCCAACAAATTCTGAGAACTGCTCATAGTGACGAAAATGTGCAACTCTTTGGAGGTTTGAAGGTGTCAATGCTTAAGGTTCAGTACCTGGAATGAAAAGACAAATATGAAGAAAATCATTACATTTGGTTTTCAAAAAATTCAACGTCCTAATGCATGAACCCAGATTTCCATGAAGGAAAAGCTAGACATTTTATTTGTCATTGGTTATTTTTGGTGCGTTTACTGTAACAACACACATGGTATACCTTTTATTTTATATTATTATAAGGCATGTATGACATTACAATGCATGCTTTTACCAGGCATGCCTTTACAACGCGGTTTTTACAACGCAAACCTTTACAGCGCATAGCGCTTTGGGGTGCTGGATAGTGAATAGTTTAATTTACTATTCCAACTCCAGTCCCCGTGGACACTAGGGAAGGTGTTGGATAGTAAATTAAACGGATTCCCTATCCTAGAGCGCCCCCCAGCGCAATGCGTTGTAATGGTTTGCGTTGTAAAAGTTGCGTCGTAAAGGCACTGCGTGGTAAAAGTTGCGTTGTAAAGGATGTTTCCCTATTATAAGGCACACATATACGTATTGTACCTTATCATTTACATTTTGTGTTATAGAGCAATGTTAAGTTACTTTGCTTTCATACGTTACCATATCTGAAAGTAAAGCGAGACTATGCTTTACCAACTACGAAGCACTTGTATTATTATGCTAAAATGATTTGGTTCATTTATAACTTACCCTTAGTGAGGCGTCCGCGGCCTTGGGCTGTCCTTGAGTCATCATCTTGTTGAGGTGCTGATGGCTCTTTGCCCTCTTCATCAGACTCTGACTCAGACATCCAAACTTCCAATTCTTTCTGAGTCACTATATTGTGAAGAATTGCACGTGTTGACACCATTTTACGACTGATTTCTGGAGAATATTGCAAGACATCACCACACCAATGGAGACATCAGACTTTGCTTTTTAAATGTCCAAAGCTCCTCTTGTACTTCTACGTGTTCCTTTTTTAAATACAAGGCTTAAGTTCTTCTTTTAATATATCATTGTGCGTCAGGTTTCCTTGATTTTGCGCTGCAGCTATATCCTCATATTCTTGTGTCTGTGTATATTTGCATTTTTTTCGTTGTGTTTGCAGATTCATTTGCCACAGGCAATAAGTCCATTGTTGAGGTGGGTGATGGTTCTTCCCCTAAAAGCCAGAGATTTTCATAGAGTTCCAACCATTTTTTTTTTTTTTTGTGATGCACTGTAGGCATATTGTTAAAGTGTGACCAGGCTCCAGGTGTGAAATTAGAATGCCCCACTTGGCAAATGTTGGTTTTTGTATCGTAATGCAGTCAAACACATTCTGGTATTTTTTTCCATTGTTATGGTTTTTCTTCTTTCTCCTTTCAATGCAGAAAGAAATGCAATTTTTTTATTGATTCTTCAGAGAAAAAAATCGGGACATTCTGGAGATACGTTAGGAGTTTGAAAATGTTGCCTTGTTCAAGTAGTCATGTTCCCTCTAAAGTTGTTTTGCGGTTCTAATAGAAGAATAAAAAGACTCAAGCTCTGGGTTACAGCTGGTGGACTTGCTGAAAGGGTGTTGACTTTTCTCCTGTTTCGCCTATTGGGTGTTCCTTGGCCTGAGTGCTGGCACAGATACCTTCCCTGTCATGTGCTGTCAGTGTGATAATCTTTCTGGTGGTTTGGGATACTTCCTTTCTCAAAGGCTCGGAGACATGTACAAGTCAGGCGCATCCATGTGTGGGGGATGAAGAGAGGGCTCGTCCCCAGATTTAGCTAGTGTTATTTGATGGGCTAGTGAGGACTGAGGACAGTGCTGGCATAGTTTGTGGAGGTTTTATCATTATGTTAAATGACCCTAAACACGATTTGGACTATCAGTTAGATATCTGCATCTGCTCCGCTGGGCGAAATGATGGAGGGGCAAATGGTGGCTGCAGGGAATGGGGGGAGTGAGGACAATGCTGAGAAGGTTCCAGTACAGCTCCCAAGGTCAGAGAGGACACAACAGGCAGGTTGGGGAGGCCAAGCAGTTTTAAGCCCAGACAGCAAGGTAGCAGGGAGGGACAAGGAGATGGGGTGGTTCAGAGGAGAGTTATTCACATAGCTGCTGCCATTGGTCTCAACTGACCGCATCCACTCCAGAGTTTCAGAGACTCCAGGAGACATGGGAAGCCAGACAACTGGGTAGATCAAGAGGAAAGCAAAGCGTCTCACTATGTATCTACACAAAGCATGCAGCGGAGGGGGGAAAATTAACAGCTTTGACCTGGAATATAAATGGACTTGGGAACAAAACAAAGAGATGCATAGAGGTTCACAAGTGACATGAAGGGGCAATGTTACAAGAAACACACCAGAAGGGAAACAACTGTGAGGCACTGAAAAGGGGGATATAAAGTGCTGGCACATTTGGCACACGCATCTGACTCAAAGGGAGTAGGACTGCTAATTAAGAAGTCAACACTCATCATACGTGTGTCGACGTGCAAGGGTGATAAGTTGAAGATTCGGGCAGCTAGGACAGCATGCAAATCAACCTTTGCTCCCTATACGTCCCACCTAAACTCCCTGCATAGACCTTGAAGACGCTGGGCACCCTCCTATTGCGCCTACCTGACTGGGTACTAAATTTAGGCAACTTAAATCTGGTGGTGAGTGATGGAGATGATAGATACCCACAATGACAGGGACGGGCAAGGGAGATTCCTTTGGTGGAATTCCTTTGGGCCAAAGCTCTATCTAACATCTAGACAACCAGCACGCCAGGGCATGCGAAAAGACTTTCCACTCCAGATCATGCAACAGTTTATCAAATATCGATCATTATATAAATCACTACACTAGACTGATTGCGAACGGGATCTCAAATCACTCACAGATGTGGGCCAAGCTGCAGGGCCCATATGTGGATAGAGACATGGCTTGGACTCAATAACTATGGTGCCTCAAAGATAGAGGCATCACTCAGGAGTTGAGAAAAGGCACTGTCCACTACTTTGAAGAAAACTTGGGTAAAGGAACCTCAGAGCTCATAGCAAGGGAAGCCTACATGGTGGTCCTGAGGGGCTTCAAAAGTATGTAAATAAGAAAGTAAGCTATTACTGAGGGTTCGAGAGCAAGATTAAGGGGATCCGGCTGATAATAAAGAGAGAACCACCACCTTGACCTCGCAGTACTGAATAAACAAGGGAGGCAATAGACCAGGGAGGTTCCTGTATGGCTGAGCTAGAAAGGGATAGAAATTTGGCATAGGAAATACGGCGAAAGAAGGAGCTGCTCGTCAAGAGGCAAACAGAAATAGTGGCAGAAATCGCAAGTTACTATCAAGACCTATATCGGTCAATCATGAGCAAGTTACAAAGTGACACAGGAGGCTTCCGCAAACATATACGCCTCCTGGTCCCGATGACAGAGGAAACAAATTAACTAGATGGAGACATAGTATAAAGTGAGACAGTTAGGACCATCAAAGACATTCATCTGGGAAAGCTCCAGGGCTGAACAAATTTCCAATAGAACTCTATAAAAGTATGGCTTAGCGCCGCACAAGAGTCAGATGTTCCCTGAAGCCAATTAAATAAGCCAGATACCCTATGACCAGCAGTTATCTATGGTAGTGGCAGTCCTGAAAGACAGGAAACCAGCAGATAGTTGTGCCTTTCTATAGGACTATATCACTGCTTAATACTAGCGTAAGTACTGGGCACTCGACTAAGGCAGTCCATCCTGAAACTGGTGCACCTGGACCAGTTGGGCTTCATGCCTTACTAGGCTAAACCTCAAACACCTATATGGCAACCTTACTAGATTTAGAGACCACCGAGAAGATTTAGCCATGCTATACCTTTATACCGACCTGACGCGTGGGAAAGAGTAGGTCAAAGGTTAAGGTCTTCGACACTCTTGCGAGGACATACCTACCGGAAGCGTGGGAAAGAGTGGGTCAGAGGTCAAGGTCTTCAACACTCCAACGAAGACATAACTACCTGACACGTGTGAAAGAGGGGGTCAAAGGTCAAGGTCTTCAACACTCCGGGATGACATACCTACCTGACGCGTGGGAAAGAGGGGATCCAAGATCAAGGTCTTCAACACTCGGGAGAGGACATACCTACCTGACATGTGGGAAAGAGGGGGTTAAAGGTCAAGGTCTTCGACACTCCGGCAAAGACATACCTACCTGACGTGTGTGAAAAAGTGGGTCAAAGGTCAAGGTCTTTGACACTCCTGCGAGGACATACCTACCTTACGTGTGGGAAAGAGTGGGTCAAAGGTCACGGTCTTCGACACTCCTGCGAGGACATACCTACTTAACGCGTGGGAAAGAGGGGGTCAAAGGCTTCGACACTCCGGTGAGGACATACCTACCTGACGCATGGGAAAGAATGGGTCAAAGGCTTCGACACTCCGGTGAGGACATACCTACCTGACACATGGGAAAGAGGGGGTTAAAGGTCAAGGTCTTCGACACTCCTGCGAGGACATACCTACCTGACGCATGGGAAAGAGGGGGACAAAGGTCAAGGTCTTTGACACTCCAACAAGGACATACCTACCTGACGCATGGGCAAGAGGGGGGTCAAAGGTCAAGATCTGCAATACTCCGGCGAGGACATACCTACCGGATGCATGGGAATGAGAGGGTCAAAGGTCAAGATGTTCAACACTCCGGTGAGTGCATACCAACCTGACGCGTGGGAAACAGGGGGTCAAAGGTCAAGGACTTCGACACTCCGACAAGGACGTACCTACCTGACGCGTGGGAAACAGTGGGTCAAAGGTCAAAGTCTTCGACACTTGGGTGAGGATATACCTACCTGACGCGTGGGAAATGTGGGTCAAAGGTCAAGGTCTTCAACCCTCTGGGAGGACATACCTACCTGACGAGTGGGAACCAGAGGGTCAAAGGACAAGGTCTTCGACACTCCTGCATGGACATACCTACCTAACGCATGGGAAAGAGTGGGTCAAAGGCTTCGACACTCCGGTGAGGACATACCTACCTGACGCATGGGAAAGAGGGAGTCAAAGGTTAAGGTCTTCGACACTCCGGCTAGGACATACCTACCTGACGCATGGGAAAGAGAGGGTCATAGGTCAAGGTCTTCGACACTCCAGCAAGGACATAACTACCTGACGCATGGGAAAGAGTAGGTCAAAGGGTTCGACACTCCGGCGAGGACATACCTACCTGACGCGTGGGAAAGAGGTGGTCAAAGGTCAAGGTCTTTGACACTCTGGCATGAACATACCTACCTGAAGCATGGGCAAGAGGGGGGTCAAAGGTCAAGATCTGCAATACTCCGGCGAAGACATACCTACCGGATGCATGGGAATGAGGGGGTCAAAGGTCAAGGTGTTCAACACTTCGACGAGTACATACCTACCTGATGCCTTGGAAAGAGAGGGTCAAAGGTCAAAGTCTTCGACACTCCGACAAGGACATACCTACCTGACGCGTGGGAAAGAGTGGGTCAAAGGTCAAAGTCTTCGACACTCGGGTGAGCATATACCTACCTGACGCTTGGGAAAGTGTGGGTCAAAGGTCAAGGTTTACAACCCTCTGGGAGGACATACGTACCTGACGCGTAGGAAAGAGAGGGTCAAAGGTCAAGGTCTTCGACACTCCTGCAAGGACATAGCTACCTGACGCATGGAAAAGAGTTGGTCAAAGGCTTCGACACTCTGGCGAGGACATGATGCGTGGGAAAGAAGGGGTCAAAGGTTAAGGTCTTCGACACTTCGGCGAATACATACCTACCTGAAGTGTGGGAAAGAGAGGGTCAAAGGTCAAGGTGTTCGACACTCCTGCAAGGACATACCTACCTGACGCATGGGAAAGAGTGGGTCAAAGTCTTCAACACTCCGGGGAGGACATACCTACCTGACGCATGGGAAAGAGAGGGACAAAGATCAAGGTCTTCGACACTCCGGAGAGGACATACCTACCTGACGCGTGGGAAAGAGGGGGTCAAAGGTCAAGGTCTTCAACACTCTGGAGAGGACATATCTACCTGGCGCTTTGGAAAGGGGCAGTAAAATGTCAAGGTCTTCGACACTCCGGCGAGGACATACCTACTTGACGCATGGGAAAGAGGGGCGGTCAAGGTTCAAGGTGTTCAACACTCAGGCGAGGACATACCTACCTGACACCTGGGAAAAAGGGGGTCAAAGATCAAGGTCTTCAACACTCCGGCAGAGACATAGCTACCTAACGCGTGGGAAAGAGGTGGTCAAAGGTCAAGGTCTTCAAAACTCCAGCAATGACATAGCTACCTAACGCGTGGAAAAGAGGGGGTCAAAGGTCAAGGTCTTCAACATTCCGGCGAGGACATACCTGCCTGATGTGTGGGAAAGAGGGGGTCAAAGGTCAAGGTCTTCCACACTCCTGCGAGGACATACCTACATGACGCGTGGGAAAGAGGGGTCAAAGGTCAAGGTTTTCAACACTCCGGCGAGGACATACCTACCTGAAGCGTGGGAAAGAGGGGTTCAAAGGTCAAGGTCTTTGACACTCAGGGCGAGGACATACCTACCTGACGCGTGGGAAAGAGTGGGTCAAAGGTCAAGGTCTTTGACACTCCAGTGAGGACATACCTACCTGACACGTGGGAAAGAGTGGGTCAAAGGTCAAAGTCTTCGACACTACGCTGAGGACATACCTACCTCACGCGCGGGAGAGAGGGGGTCATAGGTCATGGTCTTCGGCACTCCGGCGAGGACATACCTCCCTGACGCGTGGGAAAGAGGGTGTCAAAGGTTAAGGTCTTAAACACTTCGGAGAGGACATACCTATTTGAATCGTGGGAAAGAGGGTCAAGGTCTTCGACACTCCGGCGAGGATATACCTACCTGACGAGTGAGAAAGAGGGGGTCAAAGGTCAAGGTGTTCGACACTCTGGCGAGGAAATACCTACCTGACGCATGGGAAAGAGCGGGTCAAGGTCTTCAATGCTCCGGAGAGGACATATCTACCTGACGCGTGGGAAAGAGGGGGTAAAAGGTCAAGGTCTTAAACACTACGGAGAGACATACCTACCTGATGCATGGGAATGAGGGGTCAAAGGTCAAGGTCTCCAACACTCCGGAGAGGACATACCTACCTGACGCGTGGGAAAGAGGGGGTCAAAGGTCAAGGTCTTCAACACTCTGGAGAGGACATATCTACCTGGCGCTTTGGAAAGGGGCAGTAAAATGTCAAGGTCTTCGACACTCCGGCGAGGACATACCTACTTGACGCATGGGAAAGAGGGGCGGTCAAGGTTCAAGGTGTTCAACACTCAGGCGAGGACATACCTACCTGACACCTGGGAAAAAGGGGGTCAAAGATCAAGGTCTTCAACACTCCGGCAGAGACATAGCTACCTAACACGTGGGAAAGAGGTGGTCAAAGGTCAAGGTCTTCAAAACTCCAGCAATGACATAGCTACCTAACGCGTGGAAAAGAGGGGGACAAAGGTCAAGGTCTTCAACATTCCGGCGAGGACATACCTGCCTGATGTGTGGGAAAGAGGGGGTCAAAGGTCAAGGTCTTCCACACTCCTGCGAGGACATACCTACATGACGCGTGGGAAAGAGGGGTCAAAGGTCAAGGTTTTCAACACTCCGGCGAGGACATACCTACCTGAAGCGTGGGAAAGAGGGGTTCAAAGGTCAAGGTCTTTGACACTCAGGGCGAGGACATACCTACCTGATGCGTGGGAAAGAGTGGGTCAAAGGTCAAGGTCTTTGACACTCCAGTGAGGACATACCTACCTGACACGTGGGAAAGAGTGGGTCAAAGGTCAAAGTCTTCGACACTACGCTGAGGACATACCTACCTCACGCGCGGGAGAGAGGGGGTCATAGGTCATGGTCTTCGGCACTCCGGCGAGGACATACCTCCCTGACGCGTGGGAAAGAGGGTGTCAAAGGTTAAGGTCTTAAACACTTCGGAGAGGACATACCTATTTGAATCGTGGGAAAGAGGGTCAAGGTCTTCGACACTCCGGCGAGGATATACCTACCTGACGAGTGAGAAAGAGGGGGTCAAAGGTCAAGGTGTTCGACACTCTGGCGAGGAAATACCTACCTGACGCATGGGAAAGAGCGGGTCAAGGTCTTCAATGCTCCGGAGAGGACATATCTACCTGACGCGTGGGAAAGAGGGGGTAAAAGGTCAAGGTCTTAAACACTACGGAGAGACATACCTACCTGATGCATGGGAATGAGGGGTCAAAGGTCAAGGTCTCCAACACTCCGGCGAGGACATACCTACCTGATGCATAGGAAAGAGGGGGTCAAAGGTCAAGGTCTCGAACACTCCGGCAAGGACACACCTACCTGATGTGTGGGAAAGAGTGGGTCAAAGGTCAAGATCTTCAACATTCCAGCAAGGAAATACCTACCGGAAATTGTTGGAAAAAGTGGATCAAAGGTCAAGGTCTTCAACACTCCTGCGAGGACATACATACCTGGCGCGTGGGAAAGAGCGGTTCAAAAGTCAAGGTCTTTGAAAGTCCGGCGAGGACATACCTACCTGACGCATGGGAAAGAGTGCGTCAAAGGCTTGACACTCTGGCGAAGGCATACCTACCTGACGCGTGGGAAAGAGCGAGTCAAAGGTTAAGGTCTTCGACACTCTGGCGAGGACATACCTACCTAACGCATGGAAAAGAGCGGGTCATGGTCTTCATCACTCCGGAGAGCATATACCTACCTGACGCGTGGGAGAGAGTGGGTCAACGGTCAAGGTCGTCGACACTCCTGCTAGGACATACCTACCTGACGAGTGGGAAAGAGGGGGTCAAAGGTCAAGGTCTTCGACACTCCGGTGAGGACATACCTACCTGACGAGTGGGAGAGAGAGGGTCAAAGGTCAAGGTCGTCGACACTCCTGCTAGGACATACCTACCTGACGAGTGGGAAAGGGGGGGTCAAAGGTGAAGGTCTTCAACACTCTGGCGAGGACATACCTACCTGACGTGTGGGAAAGAGCGGGTCATGGTCTTCAATGCTCCGGAGGGGACATATCTACCTGACGCGTGGGAAAGAGGGGGTAAAAGGTCAAGGTCTTAAACACTACGGAGAGGACATACCTACCTGACGTGTGGGAAAGAGAGGACGAAGGTCATGGTCTTTAAAACTCCGGCGAGGGCATACCAACCTGACGCGTGGAAAAGAAGGGGTCAAAGGTCTGGGTCTTCAACACTCCGGTGAGGACATACTTACCGGAAAGTGTTAGAAAAAGTGGGTCAAAGGACAAGGTCGTCGACACTCCGGCTAGGACATACCTACCTGTTGCAAGGGAAAAAGGTGGTCAAAGGTCAAGGTCTTCGACACTCCGGCAAGGATATACTCTGGTGAAGACATACCTACCTGACGCGTGGGAAAGAGCGGGTCATGGTCTTCAACACTCCGGAGAGCATATACCTACCTGACGTATGGGAAAGAGGGGGTCAAAGGTCAAGGTCTTCAACACTCCAGTGACGACATACCTACCTGACGAGTGGGAAAGAAAGGGTCAAAGGTCAAGGCCTTCAACACTCCGACGAGGACATACCTACCCGACGAGTAGGAAAGAGGGGGTCAAAGGTCAAGGTCTTAAACACTCCGGCGAGGACATACCTACCTTATGTGTGAGAAAGAGTGGGTCAAAGGTCAAGGTCTTCAACACTCCGGCAAGGACATACCTACCTGAAATTGTTGGAAAAAGTGGGTCAAAGGTCAAGATCTTCGGGACTCCTGCGAGGACATACCTACCTGACGTGTGGGAAAGAGTGGGTCAAAGGTCAAGGTCTTCAAAAGTCCAGTGAGGACACACCTTCCTGATACGTGGGAAAGAGTGGGTCAAAAGATTCGACACTCTGGTGAAGACATACCTACCTGACGCGTGGGAAAGAGCGGGTCATGGTCTTCAACACTCCGGAGAGCATATACCTACCTGACGTGTGGGAAAGAGGGGGTCAAAGGTCAAGGTCTTCAACACTCCGGCAAAGGGAATGCCTACCAGAAATTGTTGGAAAAAGTGGGTCAAAGGTCAAGGTCTTCAACACTCCTGCGAGGACAAACCTACCTGACGCGTGGGATAGAGAGAACAAAGGTCATGGTCTTTAACACTCCAGCGAGGGCATACCTACCTGACGCGTGGGAAAGAGGTGGTCAAAGGTCAGGGTCTTCAACACTCCGGTGAGGACATACTTACCGGAAAGTGTTGGAAATAGTGGGTCAAAGGTCAAGGTCGTCGACACTCCGGCTAGGACATACCTACCTGTTGCAAGGGAAACAGGTGGTCAAAGGTCAAGGTCTTCGACACTCCAGCAAGGATATACATACGTGACGTGTGGGAAAGAGGGGGTCAAAGGTCAAGGTCTTCAACACTCCGGTGAGGACATACCTACCTGACGAGTGAGAAAGAGGGAGTCAAAGGTCAAGGTGTTCAACACTCCGGCGAGGACATACCTACCTGACACGTAGGAAAGAGAGGGTCAAAGGTCAAGGCCTTCAAGACTCCAGCAGGACATACCTACCTGACGCGTAGGAAAGAGGGGGGTCAAAGGTCAAGGTCTTGAATACTCCGGCGAGGACATACCTACCTGATGCATGGGAAAGAGGGGTCAAAGGTCAAGGTCTTCAACACTTCGGCGAGGACATACCTACCTGACGCATAGGAAAGAGGGGGTCAAAGGTCAAGGTCTTAAACACTCCGGTGAGGACATACCTACCTGAAATTGTTGAAAAAAGTGGGTCAAAGGTCAAGGTCTTCGAGACTCCTGCGAGGACAAACCTACCTGACGTGTGGAAAAGAGTGGGTCAAAGGTCAAGGTCTTCGAAAGTCCTGCGAGGACATACCTACCTGATGCGTGGGAAAGAGCGGGTCATGGTCTTCAACACTCTGGAGAGCATATACCTAAATGACGTGTGGGAAAGAGGGGGTCAAATGTCAAGGTCTTCAACACTCCGGCAAGGAAATACCTACCGGAAATTGTTGGAAAAAGTGGGTCAAAGGTCAAGGTCTTCAACACTCCGGCAAGGACATACCTACCTGAAATTGTTGGAAAAAGTGGGTCAAAGGTCAAGATCTTCGGGACTCCTGCGAGGACATACCTACCTGACGTGTGGGAAAGAGTGGGTCAAAGGTCAAGGTCTTCAAAAGTCCAGTGAGGACACACCTTCCTGATACGTGGGAAAGAGTGGGTCAAAAGATTCGACACTCTGGTGAAGACATACCTACCTGACGCGTGGGAAAGAGCGGGTCATGGTCTTCAACACTCCGGAGAGCATATACCTACCTGACGTGTGGGAAAGAGGGGGTCAAAGGTCAAGGTCTTCAACACTCCGGCAAAGGGAATGCCTACCAGAAATTGTTGGAAAAAGTGGGTCAAAGGTCAAGGTCTTCAACACTCCTGCGAGGACAAACCTACCTGACGCGTGGGATAGAGAGAACAAAGGTCATGGTCTTTAACACTCCAGCGAGGGCATACCTACCTGACGCGTGGGAAAGAGGTGGTCAAAGGTCAGGGTCTTCAACACTCCGGTGAGGACATACTTACCGGAAAGTGTTGGAAATAGTGGGTCAAAGGTCAAGGTCGTCGACACTCCGGCTAGGACATACCTACCTGTTGCAAGGGAAACAGGTGGTCAAAGGTCAAGGTCTTCGACACTCCAGCAAGGATATACATACGTGACGTGTGGGAAAGAGGGGGTCAAAGGTCAAGGTCTTCAACACTCCGGTGAGGACATACCTACCTGACGAGTGAGAAAGAGGGAGTCAAAGGTCAAGGTGTTCAACACTCCGGCGAGGACATACCTACCTGACACGTAGGAAAGAGAGGGTCAAAGGTCAAGGCCTTCAAGACTCCAGCAGGACATACCTACCTGACGCGTAGGAAAGAGGGGGGTCAAAGGTCAAGGTCTTGAATACTCCGGCGAGGACATACCTACCTGATGCATGGGAAAGAGGGGTCAAAGGTCAAGGTCTTCAACACTTCGGCGAGGACATACCTACCTGACGCATAGGAAAGAGGGGGTCAAAGGTCAAGGTCTTAAACACTCCGGTGAGGACATACCTACCTGAAATTGTTGAAAAAAGTGGGTCAAAGGTCAAGGTCTTCGAGACTCCTGCGAGGACAAACCTACCTGACGTGTGGAAAAGAGTGGGTCAAAGGTCAAGGTCTTCGAAAGTCCTGCGAGGACATACCTACCTGATGCGTGGGAAAGAGCGGGTCATGGTCTTCAACACTCTGGAGAGCATATACCTAAATGACGTGTGGGAAAGAGGGGGTCAAATGTCAAGGTCTTCAACACTCCGGCAAGGAAATACCTACCGGAAATTGTTGGAAAAAGTGGGTCAAAGGTCAAGGTCTTCAACACTCCTTTGAGGAAATACCTACCTGACCGTGGGAAAGAGAGGACAAAGGTCATGGTCTTTAACACTCCGGCGAGGACATACCTACCTGATGCGTGGGAAAGAGCGGGTCATGGTCTTCAACAGTCCGGAGAGCATATACCTAAATGACGAGTGGGAAAGAGGGGGTCAAATGTCAAGGTCTTCAACCCTCTGGCAAGGAAATACCTACCGGAAATTGTTGGAAAAAGTGGGTCAAAGGTCAAGGTCTTCAACACTCCTTCGAGGAAATACCTACCTGACCGTGGGAAAGAGAGGACAAAGGTCATGCTCTTCAACACTCCGGAGAGGACATACTTACCGGAAAGTGTTGGAAAAAGTGGGTTAAAGGTCATGGTCATCGACAGGACGGCAAGGATATACATACGTGACGCGTGGGAAAGAGGGGGTCAAAGGTCAAGGTCTTCAACACTCCGGTGAGGACATACCTACCTGACGAGTGAGAAAGATGGGGTCAAAAGTCAAGGTGTTCGCCACTCCGGCAAGGATATACCTACCTGACGCGTGGGAAAGAGAGGGTCAAAGGTCAAGGCCTTCAACACTCCGGCAAGGACATACCTACCTGACGCATAGGAAAGAGGAGGTCAAAGCTCAAGGTCTTGAACACTCCGGCGAGGATATACCTACCTGATGCATGGGAAAGAGGGTTCAAAGGTCAAGGTCTTCAACACTCCGGCGAGGACATACCTACCTGACACGTAGGAAAGAGGGGGTCAAAGGTCAAGGTCTTGAACACTCCGGCGAGGACATACCTACCTGATGTGTGGCAAAGAGTGGGTCAAAGGTCAAGGTCGTCGAAACTCCGGCTAGGACATACCTACCTGTTGCAAGGGAAAGAGGTGGTCAAAGGTCAAGGTCTTCAACACTCTGGCAAGGATATACATACGTGACGTGTGGGAAAGAGGGGGTCAAAGGTCAAGGTCTTCAACACTCCGGTGAGGACATACCTACCTGACGAGTGAGAAAGATGGGGTCAAAAGTCAAGGTGTTCGCCACTCCGGCGAGGATATACCTACCTGACGCGTAGGAAAGAGAGGGTCAAAGGTCAAGGCATTCAAGACTCTGGCAGGACATACCTACCTGACGCGTAGGAAAGAGGGGGTCAAAGGTCAAGGTCTTCAACACTCCGGCGAGGACATACCTACCTGACACGTAGGAAAGAGGGGGTCAAAGGTCATGGTCTTAAACACTCCGGCGAGGACTAACCTACCTGAAATTGTTGAAAAAAGTGGGTCAAAGGTCAAGGTCTTCGAGACTCCTGCGAGGACATACCTACTTGACGTGTGGGAAAGAGTGGCTCAAGGGTCAAGGTCTTCGAAAGTCCTGCAAGGACATACCTACCTGATGCGTGGGAAAGAGTGGGTCAAAAGATTCTACACTCTGGCAAAGACATACCTACCCGACGCGTGGGAAAGAGCGGGTCATGGTCTTCAACACTCCGGAGAGCATATACCTACCTGACGTGTGGGAAAGAGGGGGTCAAATGTCAAGGTCTTCAACACTCCGGCAAGGAAATACCTACCGGAAATTGTTGGAAAAAGTGGGTCAAAGGTCAAGGTCTTCAACACTCCTGCGAGGACATACCTACCTGACGCATGGGAAAGAGAGGACCAAGGTCATGGTCTTTAACACTCCGGTGAGGACATACTTACCGGAAAGTGTTAGAAAAAGTGGGTCAACGGTCAAGGTCATCGACACTCCGGCTAGGACATACCTACCTGTTGCAAGGGGAAAGAGGTGGTCAAAGGTCAAGGTCTTCGACACTCCGGCAAGGATATACATACGTGACGCGTGGGAAAGAGGGGGGTCAAAGGTCAAGGTCTTCGACATTCCGGCGAGGACATACTTACCTCACGCGTGGGAAATAGGGGGTCATAGGTCTTCAACGCTCTGGAGAGGACATATCTACCTGATGCCTGGGAAGGAGGGGGTAAATGGTCAAGGTCTTAAACACTACTGAGAGGGCATACCTACCTGACGCGTAGGAAAGAGAGGTCAAAGGTCATGGTCTTCAACACTCCGGCGAGGACATACCTACCTGACGTGTGAAAAATAGGGGGTCAAAGGTCAAAGTCACCAACACTCCGGTGAGGACATACCTACCGGAAAGTGTTGTAAAAAGTAGGTCGAAGGTGAAGGTCTTCAACAGTAAGGCGAGGACATACCTACCGGAAAGTGTTGGAAAGAGTGGTTCAAAGGGCAAGGTTTTTCGACACTCCGGCTAGGACATACCTACCTGACGCATGGGAAAGAGTGGGTCAAAGGACAAGGTAGACAACAGGCCGGCGAGAACATACCTATTTGAAGTGTTGGAAAACTGTCCACTAAGGCGAGGACATACCTACCTGATGCGTGGGAAAGAGTGGGTCAAAGGTCAAGGTCTTCGACTCTCCGGCAAGGACATACATACCTCACGCGTGGGAAAGAGGGGGTCATAGGTCAAGGTCTGGGACACTCCAGAGAGGACATACCTACCTGACGCGTGGGAAAGAGCGAGTCAAGGTCAACGCTCCAGAGAGGACATACCTACCTGACGCGTGGGAAAGAGCGAGTTAAGGTCAACGCTCCTGAGAGGATATACCTACCTGACGCGTGGGAAAGAGCGAGTCAAGGTCAACGCTCCTGAGAGGACATACCTACCTGACGCATGGGAAAGAGTGGGTCAAAGGTCAAGGTCTTCAACAGTCCGGCGAGGACATACCTACCTGATGCGTGGAAAAGAGGGGTCAAAGGTCAAGGTCTTCAACACTCCGGTGAGGACATACCTACCTGACGCGTGGGAAAGCCGGGGTCAAAGGTCAAGGTCTTCAACACTCTGGCAAGGATATACATACCTGATGCGTGGGATAGAGGGGGTCAAAGGTCAAGGTCTTCAACACTCCAGTGAGGACATACCTACTGGAAAGTGTTGGAAAAAGTGGGTCAAGGTTGTCGTCAGTCCAGCTAGGACATACCTACCTGACGAGTGAGAAAGAGGGGGTCAAAGGTCAAGGTGTTCGACACTCCGGCGAGGACATACCTACCTGACGCATGGGAAAGAGCTGGTCAAGGTCTTCCATGCTCCGGAGAGGACATATCTATCTGACTCTTGGGAAAGAGGGGGTAAAAGGTCAAGGTCTTAAACACTACGGAGATGACATACCTACCTGATGCATGGGAAAGAGGGGTCAAAGGTCAAGGTCTTCAACACTCCGGCGAGGACATACCTACTTGACGCATAGGAAAGAGGGGGTCAAAGGTCAAGGTCTTGAACACTCCGGCGAGGACATTCCTACCTGATGCGTGGGAAAGAGGGGGTCAAAGGTCAAGGTGTTCAACACTCCGGCGAGGACATACCTACCTGATGCGTGGGAAAGAGTGGGTCAAAGGTCAAGGTCTTCGAAAGTTCGGCGAGGACATACCTACCTGACGCGTGGGAAAGAGTGCGTCAAAGGCTTCAACACACTGGCGAGGACATACCTACCTGACGTGTGGGAAAGAGTGGGTCAAAGGCTTCAACACTCTGGCAGGGATATCCCTACCTGACGCGTGGGAAAGAGGGGGTCAAAGGTCATGGTCTTCAATACTCCGGCGAGGATATACATACCTGACACGTGGGAAAGAGGGGGTCAAAGGTCAAGGTCTTCAAAACTCCGGTAAGGACATACCTACCGGAAAGTGTTGGAAAAAGTGGGTAAAAGGTCAAGGTCGTCGACACTCCTGCTAGGACATACCTACCTGACGAGTGGGAAAGAGTGGTTCAAAAGTCAAGGTCTTTGACACTCCTGCGAGGACATACCTATCTGACGCATGGAAAAGAGTGGGTCACAGGTCAAGGTCTTCAACACTCCGGCTAGGACATACTTACCTGACGCGTGGGAAAGAGTGGGTCAAAGGTCAAGGTCTTCGACTTTCCAGCAAGGAAATACCTACCTCTAGAGTAGGAAAGAGGGGGTCATAGGTCAAGGTCTTTGACACTCCAGAGATGACATATATACCTGACGCATGGGAAAGAGTGGGTCAAAGGCCATGGTCTTCGGCACTTGGCCGAGGACATACCTACCTGACGCGTGGGAAAGAGTGTGTCAAAGGCCAAGGTCTTCGAAAGCCCGGCGAGGACATACCTACCTGACCCATGGGAAAGAGGGGTTCAAAGGTCAAGGTCTTTGACACTCCGGCGAGGACATACCTACCTGACGTGTGGGAAAGAGGGGGTCAAAGGTCAAGGTCTTCAATACTCCGGAGTGGATTTACATACCTGACGCATGGGAAAGAGGGGGGGTCAAAGGTCAAGGTCTTCAACACTCCGGTGAGGACATACTTACCGGAAAGTGTTGGAAAAAGTGGGTCAAAGGTCAAGGTCGTCGACACTCCGGCTAGCACAAACCTACCTGTTGCGTGGGAACGAGGGAGTCAAAGGTCAAGGTGTTCCACACTCTGGCGAGGACATACCTACCTGACGAGTGGGAAAGAGCGGTTTAAGGTCTTCAACACTCCGGAGAGGACATATCTACCTGATGCGTGGGAAAGAGGGGGTAAAAGGTCAAGGTCTTAAAAACTACAGGACAGGACATACCTACCTGATGCATGGTAAAGAGGGGTCAAAGGTCAACGTCTTCAACACTCCGGCGAGTACATACCTACCTGACGCGTGGGAAAGAGGGAGTCAAAGGTCAAGGTCTTGAACACTCCGGCGAGGACATACCTACCTGATGCGTGGGAAAGAGGGGGTCGAAGGTCAAGGTCCTCAACACTCCGGCGAGGACATACCTACCGGAAATTGTTAGAAAAAGTGGGTCAAAGGTCAAGGTCTTCGACACTCCTGCAAGGACATACCTACCTGACGCGTGGGAAAGAGTGGGTCAAAGGTCAAGGTCTTCGAAAGGCCGGTGAGGACATAACTACCTGACACATGGCAAAGAGTGGGTCTAAGGCTTCGACACTCTGGCGAGGACATACCTACCTGGCGCGTTGGAAAGAGCGAGTCAAATGTCAAGGTCTTCGACACTCCGGTGAGGAGATACCTACCTGACGTGTGGGAAAGAGCGGGTCATGTTCTTCAACACTCCGAAGAGGATATCCCTACCTGATGCGTGGGAAAGAGGGGGTCAAAGGTCAAGGTCTTCAACACTCTGGCGAGGATATACATACCTGACGTGTGGGAAAGAGGGGGTCAAAGGTCAAGGTCTTCAACACTCCGGTGAGGACATACCTACCGGAAAGTGTTGGAAAAAGTGGGTAAAAGGTCAAGGTCTTCGACACTCCTGCTAGGACATACCTACCTGACGCGTGGGAAAGAGCGGGTCAAGGTCTTAAACACTACGGAGAGGACATACCTACCTGACGCGTGGGAAAGAGAGGTCAAAGGTCATGGTCTTCAACACTCCGGCGAGGGCATACCTACCAAATGTGTTGGAAAGAGGGGGTCAAAGTACAAGGTCTTCAACACTCCGGTGAGGACTTCCCTACCGGAAAGTGTTGTAAAAAGTGGGTCAAAGGTCAAGGTCTTCGACACTAAGGGGAGGACATACCTACTGGAAAGTGTTGGAAAGAGTGGTTCAAAGGTCATGGTCTTCGACGCTCCTGCGAGGACATATCTACCTGACGCGTGGGAAAGAGTGGGTGAAGGGTCAAGGTCTTTGACATTCCGGCTAGGACATACCTACCTGACGCGTGGGAAAGAGGGGGTCGAAGGTCAAGGTAGTCAACACCCCGGCGAGGACATACCTACCTGATGTGTTGTAAAAAGTGGGCCAAAGTTCAAGGTCTTCGACACTAAGGCGAGGACATACCTACCGGAAAGTGTTGGAAAGAGTGGTTCAAAGGTCAAGGTCTTCGACACTCCGGTGAGGACATACTTACCTCACGCGTGGGAAAGAGGGGGTCAGAGGTCAAGGTTTTCGACACTCCAGAGAGGACATACCTACCTGACACGTTGGAAAGAGGGGGTCAAAGGTCAAGGTCTTCGACACTCCAGCGATGACATACCTAACTGAAGCATGGGAAAGAGTGGCTCAAAGGCCAAGGTCTTCGATACTCCGGTGAGGATATACCAACCTGACGCATAGGAAAGTGTGTGTCAAAGGCCAAGGTCTTTGAATGTCCGGCGAGGACATACCTACCTGACGCTTGGGAGTTAGCGAGTCAAAGGTCAAGGTCTTCAGCACTCCGGAGAGGGCATATCTACCTGACGCATGGGAAGGAGGGGGTAAAAGGTCAAGGTCTTCTACACTCCTGAGAGGATATACCTACCTGTAGCGTGGGAAAGAGTGGGTCAAAGGTCAAGGTCTTCTACACTCCTGAGAGGATATATCTACCTGACGCGTGGGAAAGAGTGGGTGAAGGGTCAAGGTCTTTGACATTCCGGCTAGGACATACCTACCTGACGCGTGGGAAAGAGGGGGTCGAAGGTCAAGGTAGTCAACACCCCGGCGAGGACATACCTACCTGATGTGTTGTAAAAAGTGGGCCAAAGTTCAAGGTCTTCGACACTAAGGCGAGGACATACCTACCGGAAAGTGTTGGAAAGAGTGGTTCAAAGGTCAAGGTCTTCGACACTCCGGTAAGGACATACTTACCTCACGCGTGGGAAAGAGGGGGTCAGAGGTCAAGGTTTTCGACACTCCAGAGAGGACATACCTACCTGACACGTTGGAAAGAGGGGGTCAAAGGTCAAGGTCTTCGACACTCCAGCGATGACATACCTAACTGAAGCATGGGAAAGAGTGGCTCAAAGGCCAAGGTCTTCGATACTCCGGTGAGGATATACCAACCTGACGCATAGGAAAGTGTGTGTCAAAGGCCAAGGTCTTTGAATGTCCGGCGAGGACATACCTACCTGACGCTTGGGAGTTAGCGAGTCAAAGGTCAAGGTCTTCAGCACTCCGGAGAGGGCATATCTACCTGACGCATGGGAAGGAGGGGGTAAAAGGTCAAGGTCTTCTACACTCCTGAGAGGATATACCTACCTGACGCTTGGGAAAGAGGGGCCAAAGGTCAAGGTCTGCAACACTCCGGCGAGGACATACCTACTTGACTTGTTGGAAAGAGTGGGTATAAGGTCAAGGTTGTGAGTGACTAATGAAATAGTGGCATGGGTGACATTGTGGCAAACAACGAAGATGACATACTTGCCATGAGCAAAGAGGTCAAGAACATACTGGGTTCCCTATATAATAAGGTTGAAGAAATCAAGGTGCTCCGGGAAAATTGAAAGATTCGTAAAACGGATCACGGTGAGATAATGTGCTGATCCGGAATGTTTCGAAACAGAGGAATGTGATGACATCATCCTGTACCATAAGTCTCTTTTCCAAATTGTACTCAAAGAGGGCCCACCACATAAGATTCCCTTAATACAGGCACATCGAGTAAGAGCACCACGGGAAGCACCAGGTGTCTGCCCCCGCAGCATTATACTTAAGCGGGGGTCCTCCCACCTAAAGGACATTGTTAATGTGAGAAGTAAATACATTAGATCTGCTCATTTTTCGAGAATATACTCTTGACCTTTTCTAGGATGTTTCACATGTGGCCATGAACAAATGACGCATGCTATCCTTAGTAACTCCTGTGTTTCACAGCCGAGTGAGTCATATCCATGCAGTTCTCCTGAGTGGGAACGGGAGGGTTGAAGAGTGGGGGAGGGCCAGAGGAGTGTGGACAGAAATTGATGTTGGAAGTGTTTTATATTCACTTTGACTGATGGTCCACACTGTTTTATCCTAATCTATGAAAACAAAGAGAAAAAAGAAAGCTGGAGGCAAAAATCCCAATGCTACTGCATGGTAGAGGGGAGGTGCAGACAGCATTGCCAAACTCACGAGGGGAGTCTATTACAGTGGAATTGCGCTACTGGATAGCTTGGAATAATATTCTGCATTGCAATGAGCCATTCCTAAAAGTAGATACAGTGGTTCTGGGAAATAGGGGCAACCCAACAGTTTTGTATGGACCCAAGACAATGGCAGAACTAAAGTGTCATTCAATCACGGAAGGAGACCACTAGATAAGTGTATGGGAGAAGGAAATAGTGAATTAAACCCTGATATGAGACAGTGTGGCACAGGCTGAAGTGCAGAAAACGCAGAGATCTGAGGGATGGGACTAGACATGTATCCGAAAATTGGGAGCTTGTGCCAAAATGGGAGGATGATACATCAGGGTTGTCCTTGGGGAGGACTGCCAGATGGCTAAGACTGAGGTATTTTTCTAGTTCCAGACCCACCATACTATGTCGACTCACATAGTGGTGGGAGCATAGGTTGCAAAGGCGCCCCCCGCTGAAAGACCACCCTGCTGTCAGAACCCCTTACCAAGAAACCATCTCACTTACTTATCGCTGCTCAACAATTACTGAAATGCCGCAGAGAACCTAAAGAGGGCGTCGGGAGTAGACACTTAGCACCCTCGAGAAATAGTGATCTGGGCTAGCTTTTGCCTGGTCCAGCTGCTCTTTCTACATACATCCTACTGAACAAAATATAGGCTGTGTAAGATGCGGGAAAACAGGGTCAGATCTCTGTGCCAGGGGACGCAGCTGATTGGGAACCTTTCTTCACGCACAATGGGGCTGCCAAAGGCTAACTGGCTACTGAAGGCTGCATGGGAGTGCCAGAGCGATGTCACTGGATCCCAGGGAACACTGTCTCCCAGGCTAGAGGTACTCAACATTTGGAGATATTGAACACACCCCACACACACAGAACTCTCACCACCACGGGGCTGATAACAGCAAAAAGGAATGTGGGCAAGAAATAAGGATCTGATATGCCTCAAAATGTGAACCTGGGTAAACAGACATGGATGGGTGCATGTTGGTGGAACAGCAGGTCTGTGAGTGGAGGGGCCGCCCCTATAAGAGGGAAAACATATAGGATCAATGAAGAATGCACTGGGGACAATAGTGGCCTGGCCCTTGTGTGAGGCACAAAAGGAAACCACTGACAGGATAGTGGAGAATGGAAAGGATAATTTGGAGCTGTCAGAGCAAAAAGGTTTGGTTGGCTAATCTTGCTGGGTGCTTGAGGTACTCCTTCCCTCAAGAAGCTTGAGGACATGCACAAGCGAGGCCTATCCATGTGCAGGGGATGAGGAGAGGGCTATCCATGTGCAGGGGATGAGGAGAGGGCTCTTCCACAGATTAAGGTAGCGCAATTTGATGGACTGATAGAGCGGGAGTAGAGCTGGGTGTTTTGATGGAGATGTTTTGCACTGTTTTTGTAGTTTTCTTGTGTCTTATAAAAAGGATGCCTTGCAGTACCTGGCAGATTGGAATGGATTTAGTTACAGGAGGTCCCTGTCACTCTTCGTTCTGTTGCTTTGGCTCTTACTCCCCATTATGGGGTCTTGTTGGTTGTGTTCATGATTAAAGTTAATGCTTTTTCTATCTCAACCAGTAGATCTTGATGGAGGTGGGTGGGGCTTCGGGTGATCCAATCTCACGCTCCTCTGAAGATGTTGCATCACAGCTTTCAACATGATCAGTGTATGAATGTGATTGTTTCTTTAAATATATAACAAATGTTTTTTTCAATTTATCATTTTGTGGCTAGTGTCCTTGACGTTCTGTCTGTTGCGTGTTGCCATTGTATTTGCAGATTTGTTTGCCTAAGGCAATAGAATCTTTGTTGAGGTGGGCGGTGAATCTACCACTACAATCGCAGGCTTTTTCAGTGGGTTTGCTAGGTTTTTTTTTGTCTCATGCTGTAGGCAATATTGGAGTGAGTCATCGCAACACTTGCGAACTTTGGTCTGCAGAGGGTTATGTTGGGTGAACCGTAGCTTGGTATCTCTATCCGGTTTGTTGCTGTTGCAAATTGTGTCACACCAATGTCTCTCAAATCTTGCCTTTGCGTAAGATGGTAGTGGTCTCAGAGAGTCTTCAAATTCCTTAGTTTGCTCTGATTTTGTCAATTTTGAATCAGCGCAATGCTTCAGTTTTACCAATTTAGAGTCAATTTGTGGTGTTGAATTTGGCTGGATAAGTGAGAGATTCAGTTTAAATGTGTCCAACACTGATTGGAATATTGATGGAACATTCCCAATGTGTTGAGCATTGGGGGCAGGGACATGCCCATGGCTCTGGTTGGTCTTATCTTGCGGCCAAATTATTAAGGAGTCTAGATGTTGCAGAATGTTTTGCCCTTAATGCTGAGGTGAGTTGCCTTTCAAACAATTAGACGTCCTCTGGAAGAACTCTAGAGAACTATAATGACAGGAGAAAGGTAAATACTGTAAGTTAACTTTAGTTAGTCACATTAATAAGAGCAAATTCAACAATTAACAACAGTAAATACAACAGCGGCCCTGATTTAACTGAATACGTTTCTCATGGTCGCTCACAATAATTCAGGCTCTCAGCCAAAGAAGAACACTGGTCCAGTTATGGACCCTGCAATGTGCCGGCCTTTGACTGGCCAATAGTAGCTGCTTCCATCCGAGATATTATATGCCGGAGGTGACTACTTTCCCCAGGAATGCAAATGCAGTCTCATTCTTTGTGTAGGGCAGCAGCCAGTGTAGGACAGGAATGACCATGTCGGTTTCATATCAGTCTGTCACATACGATCTTACATTCTTTTCAAGTTAACCATGTGTATGACAATGAACCTTTAAACAGAAGAGCTGCTTGTGTAACCACTGAGGGCCAGGTGTACAAACCTTTTGTGAGGTCGCAAACTTCCCCAATCACAGAATAAAATTGCACCCTCCAAATAACAATTTTCATTGCACAAAGGCCCAATTTGAAATGTAGTAATTTATCACTGAATTGCAAATTGAGTTTGCGACTTGGTATTAGTAAGGGGCGTATTTAGTGCGTCCATTCCTAATATCGAATCGCAGTGGTATGGTAAATGTTTTGCAACCGACGTAAGGTTGCTCAAACATCAACATTTTTCCACCTACTTCAAGTAGGTGGTAACCCATTTAATAGTAGTAATAAGCTTTATTTGATCATATTTATCATAAAAGCATATACATCCAAAGTTCATATATATAAAACATATATGCAATGTAATAGATAAGAATTAAATTAGGTAAAAAAGTTCCATAAAAAAACGTAGAAAACAATGATCAAGGTAAGTATTTCAAGTGACGTGCATGGGCTGCCGGGCAGCTATTTCTCGCTAAGAGCTTTGTTCTTGTTAGCGATGCGCAACCCAAAAATGTAGCCACACCGCAGACCAGAGTAAGGGAGGAGGTGTCAGTCTTTAGGATGTGCAATGCCACCCAGTAGTTCTTGGAGCCAAGTATTTTACAGACTGGTTTGGGCCACTTGGCTCTAGCCATCCTGTACCCCGAGCACCCAAAGAAGAAATGGGCAATGGACTCATTTGGGGCTGCACAGCCTGGGCAGGGAACAGATGGAGATTTATGCCGGTTCCTGGTTGCTGTCACCTCGTTTAGCAGGAGAGTCCCTAATCTCATTTTCAGATGAAGTGCCCTATCCCTGGGTGTTTGAATAAAATCAAGAAAGGATTCCTGTACCCATTGCCAGTTGGCACTTTTTAGGTCCTGCTTGGATGGTGGAGTCTGACTAGCCCAAGCCTCCCCAAACCCAATATCAATTCAAAGCTGTCTGAGGTTGGGGATCCATTTGATCCTATTTCCTATGTCAGCTATTATCAATTATCAGCAGCATAATTGGACAGCTCAGGGGTCCTTCTTTTGCGTGCCCAAAAGAGTAGGGGGCGCAGACGTACAATATCCTTGATGGAACGTCTTCCCAAGTCCTGGTATAGGGGCTTCAGCGGGGTGGAGGTTGGAAGAGAGACGAGATCCCTAAAGAACTTATTTTCGCATCTTGCCAATTCTGTGGTGTTCTCAAAGCCCCATAACTCGGCCCCGTATAGGGCCGAAGGTAGCACTTTACCATCATAGACCACAATGGCGGACGCAACTGGCCTGCTTACAGACAGATGCTGCTCTCTTATGATAGCCCCGGACACCCGTTTATGGCTAAGGAGCATCTTGGCCATGTGAGAGCTCCATTTCATCCCTTTTACGTCCCGGATTCCCTGATAGTCAAAAGACTCAATGGTGTCAAGTGGAACGCCATTAAGGGTCATGCCGTTTCTGAAGCGTTTTGGTGGGTTGATTATCATTAACATTGTTTTGCTTGCATTTATTTTCAACCCCCGAGAGTCACAAAAAAGGCTAAACCTGTTTAAAAGTTTCTGAAGGCCGCCCGGTGTTTTGGAAATCAGGAGGGTGTCGTCGGCGAACAGGAGAGTGGGGGTTTTCTCCCAGGCCAGAATTGGAGCGTCAGCTGGTACCTCTCTAAGATGATCTACCACCCCGTTCATAAATAAAGGGAACAGGGTCGGGACCAGGACGCAACCCTGGCGCAACCCCCTGTTCACCACGACCCTCTCCGTCAGCTGCCCCTGAGAGCCCCACCTTATTCTGGCAAAGTTGTCCTCATGGAGACGTTTGATAAAATTGAGAATCTGAGGGGAGATACCCAGTTCATGCAGGACCTGCCAAAGCCTGGCGCGTGGCACGAGATCGAATGCGGTCTTCAGATCTATGAACGCCAAATACAAACTAGCTTTCCCAATCACCACTGCTATCCAGTGGATCATGAAAAATCTGAAGACCTGGTCTATCGTGCCCACCTTCTGTCGAAAGCCTGCTTGATAGTGCGAGAGGATATTCCCGTCCTCCATCCAGGACCTCAGCCTCATAAGGAGGACCCTGCCAACCACCTTCTGAATCACATCGATTAAACTAATCGGCCTGTAGTTGGCAGGGTCCTCCCTATTTCCCTTTTGGTAAATTGGTACAACCTCCGCACCTTTCCATGACTCAGGGACAACAGACCTCATATCTATCAAATTCCTTAGCAGTAAAATAAAATGAGCACAAGGCTTCGGGTCATGGAGAAGCAAATCACCGGAAGGCCGTCAGGTCCGGCAGCCTTACCACGGAGAGATGCAGCTTATTGCTAGGTCCACCTCATATAGATCAAAACAGTCAGGTAGCAAGGAGGCATCAGGGGTAGTTGTGTGAATCTCAGTCTGGGAGCAAAGGGGGCCTTCGTCTCCCGAATAAAGGTTGGAGAAGTGATCCTGCCATTGTTGCCCTGTAATGTGGTTCGGAATTGGGTCAGATCCCTTTCTTTTCCCACTATTAATTAGCTCCAAGAATAGGGTAGAGTTCTTTTGTTTGGCGGCGTGTTTAAGCTCCTGCCAGTGTGCCTCATCCCAATTTTGTTTTGCCTCCTCTAATGCCCTGGAGTGCACCTTTCTTGCTGCTCTGATTGCCAGGGAGTCTTTCTTTCTGACAGCTAACGCTAAGGCCTGCCTCTTCTCCCTACAAGCCGGTGAGTACCATGGGTTTGTGGGCCTTGCTGAACATCTCTTTCGTGCCCTGTTCCCATCTATGATCAAAAAGGAGAAAATCTTATCTATAGTTTCTCGATAAAACAGAGGAAAAGAAGGCAAGTTCTCCGCTTCACAGTGGATCGTTGCAAGCTCTTTAATCTTTAAATCAAGAAGTTCCCTAATGTTTTGGAGTTTACATTCTTGCTGAGATAATTTGTGCCATTTAAGGTGTCTATTGCAGTTGGAGGGGGTTACCTCTCTTGTCGACTTTTGAGAAAGGGTTGGTGCCTTTGTCGCGGAGGGTGACCAATCGTTATTGATTTGCATTCATAAAGGATTATGGTCGCTATCCAGAGAATATTTGACAACCATATCCAGGATGCCCCCCATAATCGCACATCTACAAGTATGTAATCTACTTGGGACGGAGAGCTAATCCTGTTAAAAGTATTTGCCCCACTCTGGTCTGAGCATGTCCTTCCGTTTGCCGCTCTTAAATTGTATTTCAGGGTCAGGGCATTAATTTGGATAGCCCTCTGTGACCACTTCTTGATAGGAGCAATAGTAAGGGTCGAATAGCCCATTTAGCATCTTCTTTGTTTGTTCCCAAGAGGTCCTCCCCGCTCAGAGGTTCAAATGTGTAGTTGAAGTCCCCGGCTACTATGGTGGTTAAATGAGGCAGAGTGCGGGATAACTCCCACTCCAGTGCTGCTTTGGTTGCTGATGTTTGGGCGCCAGGAGAGCCTCTAGCATATATATTAAATAGCTCAACAGTTGTGCTATTAGCTGGCTCACTAATGGTCAGATGAAGAATGTCTCGTGACGAGGAGGTGTGTGTGACGATCGATGAATTTAGCGACATATTAATCCAGATGTGCAATCCCCCAGAGGGACGACACTTGCCTGAACTTATTGCTGGAATGAAATACGTGGTAAAGCCAGGTTTGTATAGAGGCGTTAGGCTCCAAGTTTCCTGGAATAGGCACACATCGAACTTTTCGATGAACTCATTTCACTCAGGGAGGAGTAGTTTCTTCTCAAGCCCGCTATATTCCAGGAAAGAAATTCGAGGACTTTCAAATTGGCCCCTTCCTCGGCGGCTTTACTGGCTAAGGTACAGGCGAGGGCCCGTGCCTGGTCAGCAATAAGTCTCTCGCTCTTTGATCCTTCTATATGGGGGAAGCTAGGGATAGAATTAAACTCCCTGCATCCGGCTCCTACCGGGATGGTAAAGGTATTCTGAATTAAACCCCCATTTAGTCAGTCAATTGCGTTTAGGCCGGACCCACCTCCCAGTCTCCCTAGCTCATCATGCTGTGACTGTCTAGATCATGGGTACTCACAAACTTTCTCTCGGGTCCAAATTTTTAGTGTGATTTGTGTCCAAGGGCCGCACCGGTGGGGGCGGGGTCAGTGGGGGAGGGGTCAGGGCTAGAGCAACAAAAAAAACTGGTACCATGAGGTTGATCACTGGTCCCTCCAGCGGATGCCTTCGTCCACTGAGCCACCAGACCCGGCATACACACATCTCTCTCTCTCTCTCTCATTCTTTTTCAGTCTCTCTCTGTCAGGACCCCAACTCAGATTTTGGCAACAGTCCGCTCCGATGTGAATAAAACGAGCAAAGTAATGCCAGAAAAACATTCCTGGATGGTTCTCGTTCGAAATCGGCGTTCCAAGATGGCTGCCGATTTCGATATCCAAGTCGCGGTCTAGTCTTTAGACCGCAGCTGCTCAGTGATCGATGTGAAGCGCGAACGTGAGGGAAAGTGCGCACTGCACCAGAGAATCAACCAGGTTAAGCAGCCATCTTACTACGTTTCTAGTTTAGTCGGAGTTATCATTTAAGGCCCCCTTGTAGAGAGGTTAAGGTAACGAATAGCAGAGAGTCTTGAATACAGAATTGAGAAAAAAACGATTTAACTCGTTATTTTTTAAGAATTACCTGACCAGTGTTTCAGCACCACCGGCATTCCTGTGAATTACGGATTCAACACATCGGCAGATATCAGCGCGAGCTCGTAGTGAGAACCGGAGACCTGAGGAGAGAAACATCGAAAGAAGACAAAAGCTAAGTGATTTGAGAGAATGAGAATATGAGTTAATAAGACACATAAATAGTGAATAAGATAATTCGATACTTACCAGCAATCATAGAGGAGAGGTTTTCCTTCGAATCTTCAGTCAGTCAAATAAGAAGGGTAACCTATGAAACAAAAGGAACAGAAGGTTAATATTAAAGAAAGCAGGAAAGAATAGACGCCTAATAGAAGAAAAGGAGTAATAAGCAGCAAACACTCCTAAGAGTAAGTGAAAAACTTAAGAATAGATAAATACATAGCTAAGCTTAGGTGGAAAACTAATGAGCATTTATGTATTCTATAGATAGGAGTGAATAAACACGGATATAGAAAAAGAATATCTAGAACAGAGAAGAAAAGAATAATAATAAGAGTACGGCAAATTAGTGAAGTATGTAAAGGAGTCAGAAGATAATAAATAGGAAGTTAGACAAAGCAAGAACTAAAGTTAAAAAACGTCATTCTTGTCATTTCAGGTTTAACTAATTTGACATAAATCTGACAACTAGAATAAACAGAAAATACTGAAGAGAAGCATAGATCTTGGAAGACCAGGGTAGGTGAAAAATAAGTTAAGACATTGTAAGAATAGAGTAGGAGAGGAAAGATTAGAACTGGTAGTTAATTGCCTATTCATTCCACAGGTTCCATAGAAGAAAGAGTCTGTGGGACAGACTAAGAACTAGAGGAACCAGCCCAGGACCAGTCTCTTCTTTGTTTGTTATTTTATCCATTCCGCCTTCCCCCGAGGGAGTAGTTCTGAGGCTGAGTATAAGTTGACCTCTGGAGTATTTCTGAGAGGGTTTTGGGACCTAGCATCTCTGTTCCCGTGCAAGTCAAAGGTAAGAATTAGAACTATCGTTTTGACAAGGTTGTAAGGTCTGACACTCTCTCTCTGTCTCCCTCCCTCTCTCCCTCTCTCTTCCTCCTTCTCTCTACCTCTCTCTCCCTCTGTCTCTGTCTCCCTCTGTCTCACTCACTCTGACTGTCTCAATCCCTCTCACTCCCTCACTCCCTCTGTCTCCCTCACTCTGACTGTCTCACTCCCTCTCTCCCTCTGTCTGACTCACTCTGACTATCTCACTCTCTCTCTCTCTGTCTCCCTCTCTCTGTTTCCCTCTACTTCACTCTGTTTCTCTCTCCCTCACTCTATTTCCCTCACCTTCTCCCTCCTTCCCTCTCTCTTTACTTCCCTCTCCCTCCTTCCCTCTGCCTCCTTCTTTCTCCTTCCCCCTCCCTCACTCTGAGGTCTCCTTCACTCTGAGGTCTTCCCCCTCACTCTGTCTCCCTCCCTCACTCCCTTGCTGTCTCCCTCCCTCCCTCGCTCTGTCACCCTCTCTCACTCCCTCGCTGTCTCCCTCCCTCCCTCGCTCTGTCTCCCTCCCTTTGTCTCTCTGTCTCCCTCCATCGCTCTGTCTCCCTCCTTTGCTCTGTCTTCCTCCCTCGCTCTGTCTTTCTCCCTCGCTCTGTCTCCCTCTCTCTCCCTCTGTCTCCCTCCCTCTCCCTCGCTCCTCTGTCTCCCTCCCCCTCCCTCATTCTCCCTCGCTCCTCTGTCTCCTTCCCTCTCCCTCGCTCTCCCTTGCTCTCCTCTATCTCCCTCCCTTGCTCTCCCTTGCTCTCCCTTGCTCTCCCTAGGTCTGCCTCTGTCTCTCTCCCTCGCTCTACCTCGCTCTCCCTCGCTCTGCCTCTGTCTGCCTCCCTCTCTCTCTCCCTTACTCTCCCTTGCTCTCCCTCGCTCTCCCTTGCTATCCCTCGCTCTGCCTCCCTCTCCCTCCCTCCCTCTCCCTCCCTCTCCCTCCCTCTCTCTCCCTCGCTCGCCCTCGCTCTCCCTCTATCTGCCTCTATCTGCCTCTGTCTGCCTCCCTCGCTCTCCCTTACTCTCCCTCGCTCTCCCTTGTTCTCCCTTGCTCTCCCTTGCTCTGCCTCACTCTCCCTTGCTCTGTATTGCTCTCCCTCGCTCTCCCTCCCTCGCTCTCCCTCGCTCTCCCTTGCGCTCCCTCGCTCTCCCTCGCTCTCCCTCTATCTGCCTCTTTCTTCCTCCCTCGCACTCCCTTGCTCTCGCTCTGTCTGCCTCTGTCTCCCTCGCTCTCCCTGTCTGCCTGTCTCCCTCCCTCGCTCTCCCTCGCTCTCCCTCTGTCTGCCTGTCTCCCTCCCTCGCTCTCCCTCTGTCTCCCTCCCTCGCTCTCCCTCTGTCTCCCTCCCTCGCTCTCCCTCTGTCTACCTCTGTCTCCCTCCCTCGGCCTCTGTCTCACTCCCTCGCTCTATCTCGATCTCCCTCCCTCACTCTCCCTCGCCCTCCTTCTGTCTGCCTCTGTCTCCCTCACTTACTCTCGCCGTTCTCCCGCGATCACACTCGCTCTCCCTCTCTCTGCCTCTCCCTCTCTCTGCCTCTCCCTCTGTCTCCCTCCCTCGCTCTCCCTTGCTCTCCTTTGCTCTCCCTCCCTCCCTCGGCCTCTGTCTCCCTCCCTTGCTCTCCCTCACTCTCCTTTGTTCTCCCGCGCTCTCCCTCGCTCTCCATCGCTCTCCATCGCTCTCCCTCTTTCTGCCTCTCCCTTGCTCTCCATCTGTCTCCCTCCCTCGCTCTCCCTCTGTCTCCCTCCCTTGCTCTCCCTCTGTCTGCCTCTGTCTCCCTCCCTCGCTCACGTTCTCCCTCACTCTGTCTCTGTCTGCCTCTCCCTCTGTCTCCCTCCCTCGCTCGCCCTCCCTCGCTCTCCCTCTGTCTACCTCTCCCTCACTCTCCCTCGCTCTCCCTCGTTCTCTCTCTGTCTCCCTCCCTCGTTCTCCCTCGCTCTCCCTCTGTCTGCCTCTTGCTCCCTCCCTTGCTGTCCCTTTGTCTGCCTCTGTCTCTCTCCCCCTCTACCTTCTCCCTCTCCCTCTGTCACCCTCTTCATCTCACCCTGCCTGTGTGTGCCCTGTCTGAGACAGCTTCCGGGCACACACAAACACAGCCGCACCCGAGCACTTCACAGGTCTTTAAAAGACCATTCACACGTTAATGAGGCTTTGTTCACCTCTTAGGCCCCTGCAGCTCCACTCTGATTATGGCGGGAATCGCCCGCCTCCACAGAGCAGCAGTCTCTTGAGTCGCGCAGGGGTGTTTGCTGACACACTTTAAAAAAAATAAATGAAAACACGGGTACGATGTTTGGATGGTACGCGGGCCACCAGGGAAGGCTTGCCGGGCCGCTGTTGGCCCATGGGCCGTACTATGAGTACCCGTGGTCTAGATGGTAACCAAATTGGAGAGCGTCTCATCTGTATGACTGAGTGCTCTGGAGATGAAGTACGAAACTCCAGAGCCAATAAATTCTTGGCAAATACGGCATGGGTTAGCAACAACTCGATGCAGTCTGTCTGGGAATTGCTTGATGAAATCCTCCTTGCTCTAATCATGTCTTCACGAATTATAGACCTGCATCCCCTCACATGGCGCAACCAGTGTATTGCTTTGTTGCACAGGGATTCACTGCTTTCAAAAACTTGCCTAGGAGAGCATTTGGGGACTTTGACCATATAGACTGTTGGCGAACTATCCCCAGGGGGGTTGCGGTTCCCATGAAGGGCGAGTCTATCCTGCACAGCTGTATTAGAAGAAGTGCGTGGAACCCCCGAGGCTTTTGTGGAATCCGCATAAGATCTTACAGTAATAAGAGGGGGACCATGGAAGAGGGGCCATTGCCTTGATTGTGTAGCGCACTTTGAATCCTATCACCAACCCCAGGGGGAGCATCAGACAATGACATACTTGTTGATGAAACAGGTGCAGGGGGGGGGAGGCTGAGATGGTGGGTTGGTAGCTAGGGGGAGAAGCTCAACCCTACGATTTAAATGCTCCACCATTTTATTTAGAAATGCCACCTCCAATTGGAAATGATTCAACTTTATGAGCCAAGCCCTCATTTCTAGATCCACAATTACATCTTGGTGCCGAGTCACTAATACCAGTGGTAGATTGTTTGTTTACTCGGAGTGATGGAGTTTCCTCAGTGATGTGCTCTAGTATTGCAAATATGTTTGAACAGGGGAGATGCTCGTCGACTAAACTGTCGCAAGGGTCCCTTGAGTTGATTAAGATTGTTGATGGTGAAGCGGGTGCATCTGAGGCAGATTCCTTCGGGTCGTCAGTCCGTGTACTGTGTACAGTAAGGATGGGGGATTTACGCAATGGTTTCTTAAAAATCGATAGAATCGATGGAATTACTTTTTCCACCTACTCCAAGTAGGTGGTAACCCATTTGCAAATGGAAAGGGGCCCCCTCGGGACCCATTCCTCTGTGAGAATATTTGCAAAAACATTTTTAAGAGCAGGCCGAGGTCCCACGCACCACTGCCTACTCTTAAAAAATGAAAAGAAAGCTTTTTTTTCTTTTTGAAACAAATCCCATTTCCATACCTGTAATGGACACATGTAACTGCAAAAACTCCATGAAAAGTTCCCACTAAAATAAAATCCCATATCTCACATACAGTGCAATCTGCCAACAGACAGATTGCATCATCTCTCTCACATCATTCAACAAATACAGTGGACACTCACAAGTAAGAGTTTACTTTCCAACATCGAATAGCATTACAACTCGCTGCACATTTACTCACAAGTTAACTTTATAACTATTTGATAAAGTTCTAGCAAGTAGTGTAACATTAAAAATTCATCTTATATTAGGGCTAATTAAAATCTCCTATAACATCATATTGTTACGTATGTAAACATAACAGCCTATTAAACTTCTATCTTATCATATGCTGGTACAAAATCCTGATCAATAAAATCAACAAAACATCTACCGATCAAATTAGTAAATTGGATCAGAAGAAATCAGCAACCTGCAATCTTGCGTTATGGAAAGCAGCAAGATACTGGTATCTTGAATCACGTCCACAAATGTTGTTACTGCTTATGCTGAATAGGTCACTGTCACTGTGAGAAATGCATCATTGAAGTGGGGAAGTGTAGCTCAATGGTTAGAGCGGCAGACCCTGGATCAGGGTTCAATTCCCGCCTCGGCGGGTCTGGGGCTCAATTTCCTCGGACTTGATAATTCTCGCCTCGGTGCCTATTCTAATCATGGATCCCACTCTGCAACTCTGGGCAATAGCTTGCTTAATCTCCACAACGGCCCCAACAGTGCTGGGATGCCTGGCTTCATCTTGGGGGTGCCCAGGAGTGGGCACTTCAGAGGGAAAAGCAAGGAAGGGTTCCACAGCGGTATGCGTACAAGCGCTGAGATACCCTACTGTACTACTCCACATCATTCACACTATGACATCACCAAAATCTCTCAAGCTTCGGACTAGCAGTGCCAGTGCGCTAATCTCATGAAAACGAGGGAATACTGGTGCAAGAAAGTGCACCTATTTCTAATCAATAATTAGACAGCTTTTCTCTTCATATCTGGTATCAATTTATAAATTACTGTGCACTACTCAAATTAATTTAGGACAAACCTTTCATACGTGTCTTAACCCGTTAGAGTTGAGGAACCTGCCACCCGCCAGACTTTATACAGCCGTCAGTACCTTCTGCAGCATGATGGGGTGAGTACAATTTTCTGCCTGCCTCCCTCCGCCCATGGTGGGGTTATGTCATCCATAAAGTTGTCTTTGTGGTCCTGGGTAGTGTTTTCATGTGGGTATATAATGTTTGGTTAAAACACTGGAATGCATGTACTATGGAAGCATTCCCCATAATGGGTTCTCCGTTGGCTGTACACAGGGATTGAACCACCATTCTTGGTGGCACCCCTTTCAGTATCAGCAAGAGGACACTCCCCCCTCCACATAAGTCCCGGCCCAGGTATGTTTCCCAAGGTAGACCATTTCTCTAAATTCTGGAAACAGGAAATCAATTGGGCAAGTGCGGAGGCACAGGGAGAGATATTGTATCATCGTTAAGCTATATTTAACAGTGTCGAAACAGAATATAGAGGGCAAAATGTCGAGGTACACAAATACCAAGTTCGAAATATCGTGGGTCAGAAATATCGACAGCAAAAATATAGAGGTTAAGAATATCGAATTCAGGTAAATAATATCGATTTTACAAATACCAAAGTCTTCAATATCGTTTGCAAAAATACAGTTGTTAAAAATATCGTTTTTATTATGGTTATGTATTTCAGTGTATATTTTATATGCATGTGATATATGTTGTGTACAAGAATTGTTAGTATTTTTTATATTTTTAGTAGTTATAAAAAAATGTTCTACATTTTGCACGTTTAGTTCTGTAGCGAGTTGTGGGTTTATAGGGGCATTTGTATTTTTTATATTTTTAGTAGTTATAAAAAATTATCTACATTTTGCACTTTTAGTTCTGTAGCGAGTTGTGGGTTTATAGGGGCATAGGGTGGGAGGTAATTTAATTATAATAAATGTAGTATTATTATTATTATTTTCAATATGAATTTTAATATGAATGTTGTGCTTATAATTCCATAGCGGGTTGTGGGCTTATAGCGGAATAGGGTGGGAAGAAATGTAATTATAGTAAATGTTTTAATTTGTTTTGTTTAAAATGAATTTTGCGCTTTTAGTTCTGTAGCTGCGTTGTGAGTTTATGGGGGAATAGGGTGGGAAGTAATTTCATTATTTAAAATGTATTGATTAATTTGTAATAATTAATACTTGTTTTTATTGATAGTTTTTAGTGTTAAATGTATATATCCATTTATTATTAATTAATTAATATTTTATTGTCAATACAATTTTTTTAGTGTTTTAGCCTGTTCCCTCATCCTACTTCAACCTCCCACCCCTAACTCCTCGTTATCCTCTTATTAGCTTTATATCACTCCACCCTCCCTCCTTTCCCCCATCTCGTCCAACCTTTAGACCATCCTGCTTCACCATAGTCCCAATCCCATGTCTCACTCCAACCCCGCTCTCTCCTCCCTACACCCCTCCCTCACCAAACATGGCCCCAACTCTTGGTCCATTCTCTACCCTCCCAATCTTTCTCAAAATGCTAAGAAAAATTTCAAACATAAATAACTAATCCGGCATCCCCAAACCCTAATTGTAAATAACTACCACAGCCTCACATTCCCTATAATAACCAACTACATTTTCTATTCTAAGCGCCTCTCCAAATGAAAGAGCACCCTCCTACGCTACCTTCCAGTTACTAAATCTATCAATATTCCTTACGGTTTCAAACTATCTACTACTCCTTCCCCTATTTTCCCCGGTGAAATGGACTTCCCCATCTTCAAAACTGGAAATATCCTCATAGAAGCCTCTGAACACCACCTCAACATCTTTAAGCATCATTTCAGTACTCTGTCCCACCAATTGCCCTTACCTACTCCTCTCATCTCTACTCCCCATTACCGGACACAATCCTGTGCTCCCCTGCCTCCACGACGAATACCCTTCTTCCCCTAGACATCTCTAACCTCAAGGATATATCCTATTATATGACTTCCTATCCACCACCCAACCCCGAACATACCAAAACATCTCAAACTCACTCACCATCCCCCAAACTCCCGTGCTCTCCAACAACCGTTACCTTCTGACCCCAAGCACCACTGCTAACCCCTCTCCTTCCCCCAAGCTCCCCTCTTAGCTAGCACCACCATACCCCCTTCTGCCCCTAAACCCCCCCTCTCTGAATTTCCTCCACCCCCAACTCTGATGTTGCCTCTCCACTCACTCCTTACACCCTCTCTTCTCCTACTATCCCGTCCCCAAACCCCTACAACTATCCCACCCCTCTCCATGCCTGTCCCTCCCGCACACTGCCAGATCACCCTTCTCTCCCCCCCAGACCTCCCCTATTCCCACAGCTTCAGCACCCCCCTTACCACCCCCCAGGCCTCTCACCCTCTCCCAACACCAAACCTCCACCCCGACCAACTACAAACACACCTCCTCCACTTCTCCTCCACTCCTCCTGCCCCAACTACCTCTTATAACTATCCCGTCCTTCCCCACGTACCTCCCCCTCTGACTGCCAGAACTCCCCCCATAGACCTCCCCACTCCCACAACGTCAGCACCGTTATCGCCCCCAGACCTCCCACGCTCTCTGAACGCCAGAACACCTCCCCCGACCAATTCAGAAAACACCTCCTGCCTCAACTATGTCCCATCTCACTCTTTTAACTCAGACGCTTTGCAACATTGACTGCAATATTGCTTACTTGGTATCTGAAGTCGCCGACTTACAGAGGATTTCAAAGACTTCAAATCCCTTAATCCCCAAAGCCCGCCTCTTCTGATCCACTTCACCATACACTGGTCCTCAAAAACCCACTAATCTTTGATAATTATTTTTATATTTTGATATATACTTCTTGTTAAGTTGTGAATTTTAAAAATTGTGAGTTTTAATTAACTGTACAATAAAGTTACTTACTTACTTCACTAATCCCAAACCTTGGAAAACCACACCACTACACAACAGTACACATAGACCTCTTCGCATCTTCAGTGACCACTCTACCTCTGACCTATCCGACATCTGCAACTCCTACCCGCCAATAACCTCACTTAAGGAAACGGCCGATCCTCACTCCAACATCACTGTCATTATAGGGACTAACAGAATCCCCTCCTCTCCCGGCTCCCCAGACCCATTCCTCAACTTTCCGCCATCCACTCGTCCCCCCCGCCCCCACACAAAAACAACCCTAAGCACTGGCATGCATGCTCGTGAACTGCAGTTCGGCGGTTCAACATGCAACCAAAATTTCCGTAATTATCCTTAGTGAAGATATAGACGTCGCCTTCCTCACGGAAACCTGGCTCAATGATCATTCAACACCCATTCTTGACTTACCCCGCCCCCATTTACTCTATCATCAGAAAAGACAGACCACAGAGAATAGGAGGTGGATTAGCAATAATCTTTAAAAGCGAACTCCAGCTCTCCCTAGTCAAAAACACAGACTTTGCAACCTTTGAATACCTAGGAGCGGAACTTAAGATCCAAGACGCTCCCCCAATACATCTACACAACATCGATCACCCTCCGGGTGAACCTCTTCCCTTCGCTGAGGAATATTCTGACCTTTCTTACACAATTGTCACTTTCTAGCTCTAAAAATCTCTTCCTAGGAGACTCAAACCTTCACTGGAACGTGCACGAGGACCCTACCATTAAACTTCTCAATAACCTTCTTGAGATTAATGACCTCAAACAACTCTGCCATTCCCCAACCCACTCTAAAGGGGCGACTCTTGACGCCATCATTGCAAACAATGATTTGGCATCCCTATCCAACATCATCCCTGTCAATTGGTCTGACCACCACTGCATACTGTTCATGATCTCCCCCTTAGCCCCGCCCCCCCACCTAAAAACAACAAAACCAACATTTCTACCAAAAACCTTAATCTTATCACCCCTGGTGTACTGGAGGCCAAACCCCAAGCTCAACTTAGTTGCACTCCTCTCTCTCTCTTAATGCAAATGAGCTCACTGAGCACTATAATAAAACTGTCTCTGAGGTTTTAGATCAACTGGCACCATCCAAATGAAATACAAATATCCCTTCCCAATCATGGTTTAACTCAGCCCTCACCAATGAAAGAAGTGCTCTCAGACTGGATGAACGAATTTGGAGACAACACCCTTCCCCCTCCAATCTCTTCCTCCTTAGAACCACTAGATCTACTTTCAAGAAACACATTTTCTTTGAAAAGGCATCATTCTTTCGTTCACAACTCGCCCATGCCAAAAATAGACCCAGTGAACTGTTCAATATTGTTAGAAACCAAACCTTTCCCCCCCCTCCACTTGACCGCCTCCGCCAACAAATGTCAAGAAATTACTAACTTTTTCTCCGAAAAAATCACTAAAATTAACCAATCATTCATTTTAACTCGGATCCCTCCCAACCCCCAATATACCCATGTTAGTACTCCAATACCTTCCCCTCTGATCTTGCCCCCTGCCTCCCCCCGCACCAACTTTCAATAACCCCTCTTGAAACCTACACTAACAAAATACAGCTAAAAAATAATGCCTCCAGCAGAATTTCCACTCCGTTTGCGAACTAGAAGTCTTTAACATCCTGTCCAAATTAAAACCGTCCTCTGACACAAAAGACCCCCTCCCGTCTACCCTCATCCAAGACCTTAAGCACATCATTGTACCTTATTGGACCACAATCATCAACTCCTCCCTTTCCTCGGGGTGCGTCCCGGTCTGCCTTCAACTCGGACAGGTAAACCCCATTCCTAAAAACCCTAAGGCTGACCCTAACAACCCTAATAATCTCCACCCCATCCCAAACCTCCCCATTCATTCAAAAGCCCTTGAAAAATGTGCCTTTCTTCAATTGGATAAACACATTGACACTTACAACCTACTCGACCCCCTATAATCCGGCTTCCGTAAAGACTGCAGAACTGAAACTGCATTGCTAAATATAGTTGATGACATCCACCATGCCCTGGATAATGGTGAGACCTGCCTACTCATTCTCGAAGACCTCTCTGCGGCATTCGATACAGTTAACCATTTAACCTTACTCAATACACTTAAACTTCATTTCGCTTTTAATGGCACGGTCCTGAACTGGTTCACCTCCTATTTCCAACACACAACCTAGCAAATCAAAATCCAAAAAAGCCTCTCCAGCCCCACTCTTGTCTCCCTTGGTGTCCCCCAAGGATCTATCCTCTCTCCTGCTCTATTCAACTTATTTATGGAACCCCTTACCCTCATACTTAAATAAGCCGGTATTAACTATCACCTGTATGCCGACGATACCCAACTGTACTATAAAATAAAATCCCACTTAGATGTCCTACACCTTAACACTGCCCTGGCTAATATACAAACCTTGTTCTACTCAAATCATCTCAAACTCAAACCAAACCAAACAAACTGAAATCATTCTTTTCTCTCCTAAAAACAACCCACTCCCCATCCAAACATGGATCTCTGACCTTAATGCCCTAAACTGTTCGCTCTCCTTATCCGAATCAGTAAAATCCCTTAGCATCACCACTGACAGTAAGTTAACGCTCAATTCCCTTATAAAAAATTCTGGAAACTGAGCACTTTTCACGCTCCACATCTCAAAAAAATCAAACCTTTCATTCCACCGGAAGATTTCAAATCTGTTGTCCAATCTCTAGTCCTCTGGAAAATTGACTATGGCAACGCCCTACTTTCTGGATCTCCCAAAGTCCACCTTGCCCCCCTCAAATCTGTTCTCAACCTAGCTGCCAGGATTACAACTGACTGCAAACTCTCTGACCACATCTCGCCTGCTCTTAACACCCTTGAATGGCTTCCTATCGAAGGCAGATCCTCTAATAAAATAGCCTGCATTACGTACAAAGCCCTTCATCAAAAGACCCCACTTTACCTCTCAAACAAACTCAATAAAGTGGGCAGTGCCCGGACGTTGAGAAGCACCAACTGTCTCCTCCTCGTCCCCCCTCTGTTAAAAAAGAAAGCTGTGCAATCTCGCTCCTTCTCTAGTAAGGCTCCCAGCATCTGGACTGCACTCCCTAAAGAGCTACGACTCTACCCTTCATACGCCAGTTTCAAAAAAGACCTTAAAGTGCACCGCTCAACAAATATTGGGGTCCTTAATCCTTCCATTACCATACCTGTTATACTCTCCCCCCTTCTTGAAACCCCGTCTTCCCCTCTCTTCACTCCTCCTGTGTCGACCCCACCTATTCACCCCTTCCCTACCCATCTTCACCTTTTCTTCCACCCGACCATCCCTTTCCGAAAACTTCCCCTCCCCCTTTTTCTCATTTGCACAACCCTTCCTTATTCACAAAAAATTAGTCCACCTCCTTTATTCTGTGTAATAATTTGTAATTACTCTCTTCACCTGTTGTTTTGTAAATTGTTTCTTGTTTGCATTTGTTTTAAGTCAAGTCTGTCATGTCTGAATGCTTCTTTTGGACACCATTGTTTTGTATTCCATGAATTATTGTCATTCCAATGTAAAGCGCTCTGATACCCCCGGGTGGAGCCAGCGCTATATAAAACCTTTTAAATAAATAAATAAAATAAATATTACATTTCAATGAATTAATTATTAAATAATTAATGTAATTATGTATTTTATTTTAGGTGTGTGGTGGTGTTTGTAGATATAAATGGTGGGAAGTAATTTAATTTAAATTTATGAATTAATAATTGGTTATTAATTGAATTTAATTAACTTGTAAATTAATTATGGTAATTGTCTAATTAATTTTAAGTGTGTGTTGTGGTGTTTGTAGGCGTAATGGTGGGAAGTAATTTGTGTTTAATTAATATATAGTTGTTAATTAATGTTAATAGATTCATATTTTGGGTAATTTTTGATTTTTTTTGTTATATTTATTTTGTAAAAGGGGTAAAGTGTGGGTATTAAATACATTTTAATAATTTAATTATTAGTTGTTCATAGTAATTGATTATAATTTTAAGATAATTTCTAAATGTGTTTTATCACGTGATAGTTTAGTTTAGTTTGTGTGGTGGAAATTATAGTGCTAAAGTGTGTGTAGTAGATTAATATTTATAATTCTTGTATTAGTAAGAATTTCTTAATTGTTTATTAATTATGTAAAATATGAAAATAAATGTAATTAAGAAATGTGAAGTGTTTTATTATTAGTATGGTGTTATAGGTTAGGAAATTATATAAATATTTATTTTGTCCTTAGTTGATTTTTTTGTAAGTATTTTAAAATAAATATATGTTGGTAAATGTATTTGTTATTTTTTTTGTATATAGTATTTGTAAGCTTTTGTTATATATATATATATCCACATTTGTAAAGCGCACAATCACCCGTAAGGGTCTCTAGGCACTGGGGGCCGTCTGGAAGATTAAGCAAGCTATTGCCCAGAGTCACATGGTGCTGGGCTAATCTACCGCCGGTGCCGGGAATCGAACCATGATCCCCAGATTCCGGAGTCAGTCACCCTGGCCGCGGCGCCACACCTCTTCCTACTATAATTACTATAGTTATATGTGTTTTTTATATGTTTTAACATTAATTTAGAATATTGATTATTCATTTTTATTATATTTTTGATTTTTTAATATATATATATATTTTTAAGTGTTTCAGTGTGAATAGTATTTTTTTTACTACCGTATCCAGCACTTTCCCTACTCTTGCACTCATTGGAGTGGTAATAGTAATTTTTACCCCTCCACTATGAAACCCTTACCCTACTGTTGCACTCACTAGAGTGGGAATAGTAATTTTTACTCCTACACTATCCTGTACTTTCCCTACTGTTGCACTCACTGGAGTGAGAATAGTAATTTGTACCCCTCCGCTATCCAGCACTTCCCTACTGTTGCACATGCTGGAATGGGAATAGTAAATTGTACCTCTCCGCTGTCAAACACTTTCCCTACTATTGCACACACTGGAGTGGAATTAGTAAGTGGTACCCCTCTGCTATCCAGCACTTTCCATACTGTTGAACTCACTGGAGTGGCAATAGTAAGTTTTTACCCCTACACTATCTAGCGCAATCCCTACTGTTGCACTCACTGGATTGGGAATAGTAATTTTCACCCCTACGCTATCCAGTGCTTTCTCTACTGTTGCACTCTCTGGAGTGGGAATAGTAAATGTTACCCCTCCGCTATCAAACTTTTTCCCTACTGCTGCACTCACTGGAGTGGGAATAGTAATTTTTACCCCTACGCTATCCAGTGCTTTCTCTACTGTTGCACTCTCTGGAGTGGGAATAGTAAATGTTACCCCTCCGCTATCACTTTCCCTACTGTTGCACACACTGGAGTGGGAATAGTAATTTTTACCCCTACGCTATCCAGCACTTTTTCTACTGTTGCATTCACTGAAGTTGAATTTTTTTTTAAAGACTTTAAAATAGTTTAATGTTTTAATTTATAATATAATGTAATTTATTAGATTTTATGTTATTGGTGTTTTTGTATATATATATATATATATATATATATATATATATATATATATATATATATATATATATATATATATATATATATATATATATATATATATATATATATATATATATATATATTACCTACTGGCAGTCGCCAGTAGGTATATATAGTTAGGATTTTTTCTCTATGGGATTTTTGAAAATTCTATGTCTAATAACTTTGGCGTTTGTGGACGGAATTGGCTGAAATTTTCAGGAAAATGGAACATTTTGTTTCTGAGCAGCCCCTGAAAATTTGGGGAGGGTTCGTCAAGGGGGGGCCGAGAAAAAAGGGGGTCCCAAAACGCGTTTTTCCCATGTTAATTTCCATAGGGCGGTTGGACTCACTTTTAGCTCGAACGGCTGAATGGATTTGCACGAAACTTGGCAAATTGTAGGGACTGGTAGCCCGATGTGCCTTTGCTAGGTCTCAATATATGTGCTCCAGTGGATTTTGAGAAATTAACGTTCAAAAAAAGATATATATCTGTGACAGCGCTCCGGGCAGCGCTCCGCTTCGTGTACTTTTCGCGTTACGGAGCTTTGCGAAGCGAAGCTGATTGGTTCTCCGGCGTCTGTAAACATTCCAAACAGTCCGTAGCGGCCGCCATCTTGTCTCTCGGTAGGATCGAGAGACAAGTGGAGGCCAAAGCGAAGGGGCAAATGACCATGAGGGGGCATAGTAGATCCTCCCTGACCCCCTAGGTTTGATGTGGAGGTTTTGAAAGGGCCCCGCGGGGCAAAAAAAAAATAAAAAATAAAAATCGAACGGGTGAATGGATTTGCATGAAACTTGGCAAAATTGTAGGGACCGGTAGCCCGAAGTGCCTTTGCTGGGTCTCAATATATGTGCTGCAGTGGATTTTGAGAAATTAACGTTCAAAAAAAGATATATATCAGTGACAGCGTCCCGGGTAGCGCTCCGTTTCGCGTACTTTTCACGTTACGGAGCTTTGCGAAGCGAAGCTGATTGGCTCTCCGGTGTCTGTAAACATTCCAAACAGTACGGAGCGGCCGCCATCTTGTCTCTCGGTAGGATCGAGAGACAAGAGGAGGCCAAAGCGAAGGGGCAAATGACCATAAGGGGGCATAGTAGATCCTCCCTGACCCCATAGGTTTGATGTGGAGGCTTTAAAAGGGCTCCGCGGGGCAAAAAAAACCAAAAAACGTTTTTTTTGGTGGGGTGCGCCCGGTTAGCGTAACGGGAAGCGGACTGGGGAGCGTACTACAAGGAAACAAGAATGATTGACTTTTAACTTATTGTATGTTTATAGACTTTTTTTTTCTTTTTTTTCTGCTGAGTGACGTCTCGGCCTATCTCCACGGGATGCAGTCCCTACCATCTCGGCGTTTAAGCCCAGGGGGACCGGTAGTGTGGGAGAGATAACGTCTGTTAACGTTCGATTCGAAGGAAATCAGGAAGTGTTGAAAAACATTGTCTGCGCCATCTTGCCTTTTTTCAAATGCCACACTTTTGTCGTGCACGGCAGCCATTTTAGATGCCTTGACCAGACCCACTCTCTGCACGCTGTCGATCCTTAGCATGGCTCCCCACCCTCGCAAGCATCTCCCCCAGGCACTGGTCACCCCCGCTCTCTGTCTTATGCATGGGCAATAAACCTCCCCCATCTGCGCTGCTCTTCCCTGAGAATCACACCCTGTGCCCGCCCGACACCTCCCTTTCGCCCTATTCACTACCGCACCCTCTGACACTCCTCTTCCTCTGTGTCCGATTGTCCAGGCCGGTCCCAGGCTATCAGGTAGCCCTGCAGATGTAGTTTATGGCCCCAGCTGTAAAGAATCACCCCTCTTCAAAGGAGTTACAGTAGATCAAGGCCCCCACCCGATGAGATCCGTCACACCACACGCGTTCCTACTATCTGAAAACCATCCTGTATTGTGATTGGGGAGGGGACCGAGCCTGAAGCGGAAGATTCCAGGGATGCCTCTTTGTACATCAAAGTTTTTACAATTATGTGTCACATTAAAAATATATAGCACTCCAACAAAGTAGTAGGATTATAAAACTTTAATAACTTATAAATATATACAACGCAACAAAAACAGTAAAAACATTTAAACATTTTTATGAAAAAAGAAGGAACAATGGTCAGTAGCGGTCGGTTGTGCGAATAGTCCTAAGGCAGCACAACGTCCTGAGTTCTGGATGGCACCCAGGTGATGTTGCCTGGGTGCCGCACTGGTTTTGGGTATCCTACAATGCTGCTCCGAATAACGGCGTGGGGCGTCCCGGGGGGTGGCTCGTCAGTAGCGGTCTGTTGTGCGAATAGTCCCAAGGCAGCAGAACGCGCTGAGATGTGGATGGCACCCAGGTGATGTCAAGTAAGTGTCCGCACTGGTTTTGGTATCCTACAATGCTGCTCCGAATAACGGCGTGGGGCGCCCCGGGGGGGGGGGTGAGGCGGCGTGAACGGGCCTCCCCAGGTGGAGGCTCGTCTGCTGTAGTGGGGCGCCCCTTTACCGTTTCAGTTGCCATTCCGCCCGCTTTTGGTACACTGTGTCAAAATCTGCCATTCAGCTGAGTTGCGCCCACTCTTGCGGTGCAGCGATAGGCGGCTGCCACAGGACTCTCAAAATGGCAGCAGGCTCTTTCCTTTTTGGGCCTGGTCCACTGAAATGGCCCTGGGACACCTTGGAAATCGGACGCTTGTCTGTTAGGTCTTGGACCCCATTCTCGAAAGCGTCCCCTCAGCCTTGAGGATTCTACAAAAGTCTTGGGGGCCCCCGACTCCTGCAGGCTTCCGGTGGGGAGCGGCTGCCATGATTGCTCGCGGAATGACCACGACGGAGCCACGAGATGGTGGTGCTCTCATGCTGACTCCAGCTTCAGTCTGAAACATCCAGAAACAAGGTGGGGCTTTCATCGTTTGGGAAAAAAAAAAGTTTTCATCCAATGAAAAGTGTTATTTTTAGGTCATATGATCAAGCCTTCCATCATTAGGAAACCAAAAGTAAAATGAACCAATGAAAAGTTTTATAAACAAGTCACATGACCTGTTATGCGGCATAGGGTATAAAAAGCGTAGAAAATCCGTTGGCACGTGAGGCGGCGTCAGTAGCGGACCGATGTGCGAATAGGCCGAAGGCAGCACAACGCGCCAAGATCCGGATGGCACCGAGGTGGTGTCTAGCAAGTTGCCGCACTGGTGTGGCCATCCTACAATGCTGAAAGTCGGCGTGGGGCGCCCCGTTGGCCTGTGAGTTCGCGTCAGTAGCGGACCGATGTGCGAATAGGCCGAAGGCAGCAGAACGCGCCAAGATCCGGATGGCACCGAGGTGGTGTCTAGCAAGTTGCCGCACTGGTGTGGCCATCCTACAATGCTGAAAGTCGGCGTGGGGCGCCCCGTTGGCCTGTGAGTTCGTGTCAGTAGCGGACCGATGTGCGAATAGGCCGAAGGCAGCACAACGCGCCAAGATCCGGATGGCACCGAGGTGGTGTCTAGCAAGTTGCCGCACTGGTGTGGCCATCCTACAATGCTGAAAGTCGGCGTGGGGCGCCCCGTTGGCCTGTGAGGTGGCGTCAGTAGCGGACCGATGTGCGAATAGGGCCAAAGGCAGCGCAACGCGCCAAGATCCGGATGGCACCGAGGTGGTGTCTAGCAAGTTGCCGCACTGGTGTGGCCATCCTACAATGCTGTGCCGAAAGTCGGCGTGGGGCGCTCCGTTGGCCTGTGAGTTCGCGTCAGTTATTGGGAGTTGTTTGAGGATCTGACTGCATTGGAAAGCAATGTGATGCTGTGCGTCGCCCCCAAGATGAAGGTTCCTCGGCTGCAGTGGGGCGCCCCTTGGTGTTTCACTCGCTATGCAGCTGAGTTGCGTGCGCACTTGCGGCGAATAGGCCGAAGGCAGCACAACAATATTTTCTGAATAGAAGACACCACAAGGCGCTGAGATTCGGTTGGCACCGAGGTGGTGTCTAGCAAGTTGCCGCACTGGTGTGGCCATCCTACAATCCTGCTCCGAATAACGGCGTGGGGTGCCCGAAGGGGGGGGGGGCGGCGTGAACGGGCCTTCCCAGGTGGAGGCTCGTCTGCTGTAGTGGGGCGCCCCTTTACCGTTTCAGTTGCCATTCAGCTGAGTTTGGGCTCTCTTGATGCTACAGCGACAGGCGGCTGCAACAGGACTCTCAAAATGGCGGCCTGTTCTTTGGATTTGGGCCTGGTCCACTAAAATGGCCCTGGGACACCTTAGAACTCGGACGCTCGAATTTCTTTTCCTTTCCTCTACATGCAAAAAAGGTAAATGCCCGGTACGTTACCTGCCTCATCTGCCACGATGTACTCTCCAGAGGAACCGAAAAAATATATAGTTATGGTAACTATACCATGCATCGTCATATGGAGAGGTGGCACCGATTAATTATAGTGCTGCACAAAAGAGAGATTTGGAGGACAACCCCCGACCTGCCAGTACATTCACCAAAGAAGTGGCACTGACAGCATCAGAGGCAAGGGAAACGGTCCCAAATATTTAGAAGAACTTTGGAAAGATTAAAATGACATGTTTAGATTGTGGCAAATTAATTTCATGTGGACAGATGAGTGTTACTCTAATAAATACAGCATATGAACATCATCATAGTCGATGGTTGGTAGAGACATTTTGACTATATCCTGGACCTGCCCGTCCTCGCCCAAAATGGCGCCGGAATAAATGGGACTCGTAACTCCTTGTTGTGTACTGGTTGCAGAACCTTGAAATCACGAGATACGTATGCAGTTTTGAAGCACATGGCGGGCGGGGACGAGAATTGATTGAATATTTCGACATCCCTATTGATATTAAGTTCTGATGTGTTATTGATTACTGTACTATTGAAAGTTCGAATTAACGTCACCCATGGTACTTGCCCGCAAATGTATATCTAGATAATTTTATTGTAACTGGCTCTGTCGTATTTTAATTATAAAATGTACGTCCACCGATTCCGCAACTGTTAGACACCTTAGTTCTTGCAACCTAATGGCCCGCCCGTTACTTCCTCTACAGTCATAGCTGCCAAGGTTTCAGATTGCTATGTGTGACATTTTCAAAATATCGGTGTAATTATGAGTGACATTTCAACGACTAGGAGTGACACTTTCTCGCAAGCAAAATCAAGCAATGAAGATGTGGGAACCATGTAAATATCAGAAATTACACCCATTTGAGCAACAAGATACTCCAAGAACAGCTTAAAAGTGCTGCAAAGCACCAGAAATGGTCTCTGTCCACATGGGACCTGGCACAACCGGAAGGATGGATGTGTGAGGCACCAACATGAACAAGTTACCCATCTCAGTTGCCTAAGTGTCACACTGTCTCAGCTGACACATGCACAGACAGACTGCCTAGCACCATTCTGCATTATCTTCACAGGCTGATGCCGGTGCAATAATCTCCCATTCAACATAGATGATAGTTTATGGCTGTCAGAAATCGGCAGTTTCGAGAAATAAACTACAAATGGATGGCACAGAAACACACACTTGGTCACAGCTATTATCATTCTATTAGCACTAAAGTCACAGGGACAGTGGCAGTGCATACCATGCTGTTACATGCTGTTTTGAACATGTCCGGTTTTCAACATGCTGTAGAATATAGGCTGTTCATAAAGACATCACATGACATTCACTGCAGACTATGTATGTATACATTTCTAAAAGGTGGAGGTAAAGGGATGAGAAGGAAGAAGAGGACAAATTGTAGGAGGGAGAGGAGAGCGAGACAAGGAGGGAGACAATGGAAGTAGGGAGAGGGGTAAGAGGGGAGGAGGTAGACAAAAGGAGGAGAGAGGGAGAGAGTAAAAATAAGAAGGGGTATAGGTGAGATTGGCGGAGAGAAAGGGATGGCCAAAGTAGAAATGGAAGTGGAAATGCAAATGTGAGGCACTTGACATGGCTATAGCAGCAAGTAAATATAGCCATTCGTGCGCTGGCCAGCTCAGTTGAATTAGAGAGAAGATCTCAGTTTTGGAATGGAAAACTGATGTGCTCTGCTGCGAATTACTATACTGTTCCTTGGAAGCTGGAGAGCGCCATGCACCTTTCGAGTACAGTGATAAGTAGTGTCAGTGGGCCCCCAAATGTGAGTCATTCAACGCGAGTTCCATCTCTTGCCTGATGGTCCTCGTCTTTATGTGCCCCATAGGTTCCACTGTGCATTCTAACCTAGTACACGCATGCTAGGATAAACGAAATACTTCTGGACATTGAGGTTGCCAGGGAGTGGTGAGCAGTAATGGTTATGGGGCGACAAGTAATCCTTTATATGTTTGCTTTGTGCTCTACATTTAAAGTGACAGTAGGCAGCTTGAGTTTCAGACTCTTCTCCGAGTCGGTGGAAATTGCTCAAACACTGAGCTCTTTCCCAGTTTCTGAGAGATGATTCCAAGATTACCGGACCACAGAAAGCCGATTCTTTCGAAAAGCATGCTGCAATGCATGCATAAAAAAAACTTGACAGTTCAAGGGTAATCCCGCCTGGGGCACGAGGCGCCACTGATAGAGGAATGCTGAGGACCATGGTGTGTGCTTATTCTTGCTCACAGGATCTCCATGCCCCATCTGCATACCTATATTGTATATCCTCTTTCCCACGTAAAATGGTTCACTTTTTATGTGCTCTAAAGAGAGGCTTCGATGCCCTTCATGTAACCTGCCTGGCCATCTTGTTGCGCTGCGGGCCTCTGTGTCGGAGGATCATGCGGCCCGTCCCGGGCTATTAATTGCATAACACCCTCACGATTTCTTTCAGAGACCCTGTTGCCGGCAAAAAATACCTGTGTGAGTCGTTAACGCCCCCCGCCCCCCACACACACACATGATGAGAGCAGACAGAGACAAACTGTGCGCCCTGCCTGGCAAAACACCCACCACCCGTCGTGGTAATGGTTCTAGCTGAAGACATAAACACTCTCAGTTTTGTTTTCATACTGGTGCCCAATACCTCTGAAGGAAGACTCACAGAGCAGCCCTGCACTGATGACATCTCATTTGACATGGTCAGTGACATCACTGATGACATCACTGATGACATCTCAAATGACATCACTGATGACATCACTGATGACATCTCATTTGACATCATTCTTGTGCTAATACGATAAACCTCTTCAGACTCTAATATAACCTTAGATACACTCAGTGTATACAGACACTCACACACTGTCACTCATCCATGGAGTTACTCACACACCTAGTCAGTCATGCAAAGAAACAATCTCTCCTCCATTTCCTCAACTATACAGTTATACACACCTTACTTATTCAAACATATACTAACACATATTTACTCTCTTATACAATCCCTGATACAAGTTCACAATGATCCATACAGCCACTCACACATTCAGTGGCTCTCATGCACAGTTATTTATATATGCCAACTCTCACATGTACTGTGTTTTACATATGTACTTACTATGACATGTAGCATTGAGATATCCATTCACTCATCAATACACCCATGCACACAGTCAACCACCCATACAGCTCTTTCCACATGCACTCTTGAACTCATACACCTAGTGAATCAACTGCTCACACATCTATGCACAGAGTCACACACCTCCCAGCCACCCCCACACAAACTCAATCTCCCATACAAATACTTGGGCAACCAATCAATAACACATATAACCTCTCGTATAGCTAATGATCAACACATGCAGCAGTTTACATCACAACAGACATACTGATGCACATATTCAGACAGTTTAGTCACTAACCCATGCATTTAGTACGACACATTTATTCACTCACTCATACAGTCAGTCACGCACCTACTAAATCCTTCATCCAGACACTTATACATCCACCCATTCTTCAATAAATCAAACATATTTAAACTTTACAGAAACACACAGTCACTGGATGATGTCATCAGTGATGTCATTTGAGATGTCATCAGTGATGTCATCAGTGATGTCATTTGAGATGTTATCAGTGATGTCATTTGAGATGTCATCAGTGATGTCATTTGAGATGTCAGTGTGTGAGTGTCTGTATACACTGAGTGTATCTAAGGTTATATTAGAGTCTGAAGAGGTTTATCGTATTAGCACAAGAATGATGTCAAATGAGATGTCATTGTGATGTCATCAGTGATGTCATTTGAGATGTCATCAGTGATGTCATCAGTGATGTCACTGACCATGTCATGAATGATGTAATATGTGACATCATCAGCAGTGGATTGCGGGTGCGCGATATATAGTTAGTGCAACTAACTATATATGGAATTTCAATGGTTTTGTGTGAGTAAAATAAGGTTTTTTAAATGCTAATTCCTAACTATATATGGTCTATAACCTATGGTTTTTTCAGTGAATATATATATATATATATATATATTTATGTATTTATACACTTTTAGAATAATACAATAAATAGTTTACACATTGTTTTAAAATACATATATATATAATTACATTTTATATACGTATTTTTAAATGAAATGTATTTGTTATATTTATTCACATGTATATTAAATCCAATTAATGTTTTAAGTTAATTTTATTTTTTATATATTTAATATTATTTTTATATATATTAAAATCGATATTTCGTACAACTATATTTTCTCATCTATATATTTTTTTAAATGTGTACTAACAATATTAAATATAGGATGTCAATATTTTTTACATCGATATTAAAAACTCGATATTTGTGTATGGGGATACTTTGGGGGTTGATATTTTGTCATTGAACCCTATTTAACTCCCTCTTAGGACTCCGAAGTCAGGTCCATATGGATTTAAGGACTTCGTATGCTCTGAGATTGCTGCCCATCTTATGTAAACTTTAAATGCTTCTGAGAGTGTCTGATAAGAGCCAACTGACCCTATATTCTGTTTAAAATATTCATCTATGGCTGTCCTCTTTGCTCTGAATACTGCGTCCCTTAAGGCTGATGATGCAAACACCCAAGGTTCATGTCTTTATAGTAAGTCGGGTAACATAATGACAAGTACAACGGATGAGTGGTCGGAGAATTTGCAGGGTTAGTACTCAAGGGAGAGGACCCAGGGGACCTCCTTGGGGGATTGAAGCCAGAAATCAGTCCTCAAATATGTGTTGTGGGCAGCGGAGCACTATGAGTAGGCCTCTGCTCCCCCCGCAGCTTACACCATCCATCTACTAAACCATCATGCTCAAGGATTTATTGCAAGGTGTACGCTGCACTGGGGGCGCTAGTCATGTCTCTGTGTCTGCTATCGAGTTCCGAATTAAGAACTAGGTTAAAGTTTAAACACCCAATTAACACTTATGTCTCCATGTCTACGATAATGCTGGATAACGTCGTCGAAAAACTTTAGAAGACAAAGTTAGGTGTGTAGGAGTTTTTGACTGAGTCACAAGGTAAGCCAGCTAGATAAATGAATCTGCCCAAGGAGTCTCAATGAATATAATTAAATGAGAAAGGCAATGTTTTATGGATTAAGATTAAAACTCTAGCCATGTATGAGCTATAGGAAGCAAAGTAAATTGTGGTTCCCCCGTGATGTACAAAGTTAGCCCTGTCCCAAGGTATCAGGGGCATTGCTTGAAGAAAAGCAACTTCTGCCCCGTGTCTTTCTAAATATGCGAGTATCAATCTGCATTTTTAGCGATACCAATTTCTTGTACATTACATGTCATACACCGAATTATATCTGCCACCCTTGAAAAGGAAAAACATAGCATACATTAATCAACCTGATGCAAATATCCAACAACAGTGGTGTAATGAAGGTCAAGTAGTTCCAGACAGCTCGCTCCTCAGTGAATGCCACCAAACCAAAATTGCGAATGAAACCAAACCCCTTTCCTCCCACCTCCCGTGCTCACAACCTAACCATCAGTGACAACTGAAAAACTCAGCAACTCAGTTCAGATCAGCAAACGTGTGCTTAGAACAGGAGACTAGAAAGTTAGAGCCAGCTACCGACACACCGCTCAGAGCAGCACAACTGTGATGTGAGACAGGGCCGGCTCTAGGGCGACGCGATCGGTGCCACCGCACCGGGCGCTGACTTGGGGCGGGGACGTCATTTGTGCAAGTATATTTTCTCATAAAAAGCCTGCTGCCTCCAGCAATTTTCAGGCATCAATTAAAATGTCAAGATAACTCCGTAATTAATAGTCTCCCTGGAAAGAAACGGAAGGTTTGTCTAGTGGAAGTTTTGAATCATCCAAAGGTAGCGCAGAGGGTTAAAATGCCTGCTGCTAAGAACGTGTACCATGCAGATCACAAAGTGCATACAATGTAAATAGGTCAGTGGGTTACTGCTTCTGTAAGAGAGTTTGTTTTGTAACTTGTCGCTTATAAGTCAAAATCCTAATATAACACATTTAACTATTAACTGTCATCAAAGATCTGTGTGTTAACTGCAAGGTATATGTTAGAGCTATATATTTTTTTCTCAGTCTTTCATTATCCTAATGTTGCCAAAAGGGTTCATTTGGGTAGAAAACAATTCTTATTATTAAAGAGAACCCCTAACAATGGTGTTACATTTTAAATTCTGAATTTGTGCTTTTCCAAAATAAGGACTCAAACTATATTGCCTACCAATATCGATAACATGTCACTCCTACACTGCACTTTGTAGTCCTGTCTGATGTAACATTTCCTACACACTGATTTACACATGTGATTGTCTTTGTGCAATGTGTGTGTGATGTAATGTGCTCTGACACCTTACACTGATGTGAGTGGTGCTATAAAAGTAAATGAATCTGAGAGACAGTGGTCACGGAGACTTGAGGGGTGCTATGAAAGACTACTAGTGAGGGAATCTGTGGCAGAGGTGGTCATTCGGGGGGCCGCAACAAACATTGTCGCAGAGGGTGCCACCTGTGTTAATGCCAGCCCTGATTTGAGATTAAATACTTGGGTTATATTTACAAGCCCCTTGCGCCACTGACGCATCACTTTTTTTATTGAGGCCAATATCTACAAGTCCCCGTAAGCCGCTCTGCGTGGCTTTTCTTGGCTTTGTAGATAAGGTGAAAGACCCTGCAGCAAAGTCGCTGCGTTTGCCTCATGTTCCGGAAGGGAGGCGTTCCCATGCAACACCCTTGGATTTTGACACAGCCCCAGATTTACAACATAGCGTGAATCTGGGGCAAAACATATGCCTCCCAGAGCAGACATAGCGAGAAGAAATGTTTACATTTCTCCTAGTTTTTTCTTTCTTCCATGTGTGCTGCATTCTGCAGCACACATAGAAAGAGGATAGCACCTCTTGTGATTGTTTTTATGCAGGAAGGTGTCCTTTGCTGCACAAATATAATCATGCCAACAACACAGACACCTTGCACCATGGTGCAACGGTGCCTGCGTTGGCGCACATCTGCAGTTTAAGATTTGGCACTGGCTGAAAGAATTGGAATGCACTCTTTCTTGTAAATGCAGTGCGTTTCTGTCCTTTCAAATTGGCATAGGGCAGCGCAGCAAAATGAGTTGCGTTCTGCCCGGCGCTAATTCTTTGTAAATATGGCTGTTGAACAAATGACTAAGGCAGGGTGGAACATCAGGTTGTCGTAACTGTTATTGAGCGGACCACCTACAGGTATGTAGCTGAGACACGCTGCCGTCTATCACTCACTGTCAGCACATCAGAGCTAAGTGTCCACTCCAGGGGACGTCGTTTGTGAAGGAATAGTTAAGGTTAGGCGTGACTGGGGTCCATTACTGGAAGGAATGCAATCGCTGATCGGACACCAACAAAAAAACAGCCAAAACAAATAACTTCACCCCTGCAGTGGATTCTGGTGAAAGCAATCAATCTCCGCAAAGGTGGTCAAACCCGAGAGACAGCATTCCACACATGCAATGCACATATGTAACTGCAATAACTATGAAAAGACCTCAGTCTCATAAAATGACATCCCATATCCCACATACCGTGGAATTTGCCAACATAGGAATGTGCCAGACATTGCATCATCTCTCTAAAATCAGTCAACAAATACAGTGGACTTTCACAAGTAAGAAATTACTTTCCAGCAATGATTAGCAATAAAACGTGCAGCACATGTTCACAAAAGTAAACTTTCTAGCCATTTAAAAAAGTTCAGGCATGTAGTGCAACATTGGAAAGTCATTTTATATCAGCCCAGATTAAAATCTTCTTAAACATGCAATTTTCAGTTAGGTAAACTGTTACATCCTGCTTTTCTTTCTTCTCTGTCCCTCTTTAGTGTTTGTTATAACTTGCTCAGCATACATCTATGATGTCACATAGAATACTGGTTGTGTATGCTTGAGAGGAGAGTCAGTTACATCTGAGGCTGAGCAACAGTCCAACTGCTCCTGGTGGGATTATAATTGAATTTACCTAAGACTTTATTATCATCTTGATCTAATACAAATATTCAATAAATCAGATCTATTTCTATCAACTGGATTCAAGGATCTTCTTTTAAATGTCACAATGGCGACGAGGTACAAAACCTATGCATTAAGGAAAAGATTGAATTACTACATAAACATAACAGCCCACTGAACTTCTATCTCATCTTGTGCAGGGACAAACTCCTGATCAATAAAATTGATGTAAAACTTACCAATCAAATTTGTCAAGTGAATTTGCAGAAAGCAGCATCCTGCGACCTCGCTCCATGAAAATCAGGGAGACACTGGGTCTTGAGTCACATCCACAGGTCTTCTACTGCTTATGCTAAACAGGTCACAATGCGGAAAGCATCATTCACACTATGACATCGCCAAACGTCACAGAGCTTCAGGCTAGCAGTGTAGGGTCCCTAACGCCATGGCAACAAGGGAGCACTGGTACAGGAAAGTTCACCTATTTCTAATGAATCATTAGGCAGATTTAGTTTTCCTATTTGTTGTCAATTTATGAATCACTGTCCACTACTACGTTCAATTTATAAATGCCTCTGGCACTTGTTAATATCAAATAAAAAATTATTTAATAAAAGGAAGACCAGTTGATAAAAACAAAGAGATTCTAAGGGCCTCATTTACAAACTTTTAATGCACGGCAGCGCTGCAGGCCTTTCTGCTGTGCTTCAGCGCGTCAAAAGAAAATGGCAGGAATGTGTCATATCTACAAGATAAGGGAGAAAAGAACAAGAGCACTGTTGTACATAAATTAAGTAGGCAGCAGGACACGTCTTCCAGTAGTTAAGTTGGATTTATTAGGTTACAAGGAATAAGATAAAACAGCAGAGCAGTAAATCCTCACAGCTGACCAAACCAACTGCCAGGGCTAGAATCCCAACACACCAGATAGAACACAGCTAGGTGAGAAGATATAAACACAAAGAAAGGACTAAAGAGACCAAGAAGCCATATAGAGCTAAGAATTAATTTACAACAAGCACCCTACTCACTACAGAACCAGGTGATTTATTTATAACAAGAAACAAGGTTCCTGTGGAATGATAAACTTCAATAATATGTGAAAATTCGCGATAAACTTGAGGGTTAGAGTGATATCAAAGAGAGAAGGACCAGCCATACCACTAATTTGATTTAGATACTTCTTTATCCAGCATACATCATAGAGAAATAGTACATCAGAGCATTTGTGCAAGATGTTCTATGTGTAATAAAAAGAACCTAACAATTGAGTGACAAAGTGAGAAAATATATATACAAGCTTTCACGTTTTGTATCAATTGAAAATGACCACAATTATTATATTCACGTAGTCCAAAGCAGCTATATACAGCGATAAGTGCTTTGTGAATGGTTCGTTTTTCTCAATGGTGTCGATAACGTTTCGACCCCTTCTAGAATGCGGGGTCTCTTCAGGACCTATAATATCAGGGACATCTGAGAAGGATAATGAAAGGGTGTGAATCACTGGACCATGTACTAGCTATCTTTAAAGGAGCGTAAGGCAGGGTCCAGGAATACCTGAGTTGTCACACACGCAGCTTAAGTGAAGAGTGCCAACCGAGAGTGAAGTAAAAAGAGGGTACTCACAAGGAACCCTGCCGGGTTCTGATGGCATGCACGGTAAGGAAAGAAAAACAGAATGAAATTAGGTACCATAGGGGCATCAATGGCAACACTTAGTGTAATGATGAGGGGGAGCACTTACCCCTGTCGAAGGTGAGAGCTGGCATTCACGGTGGGATTAGAAGTAGGTGAGGAGGGTGTGGGATCTAGTGGTGGGGGAGCATAAAAATTATATATTAGTTATATATTAATATATTAAGTACCAGGATGCCCGGGTCACAGTTTTATGATGCATTCCAAGGTATGAGATTCCTCGTAAATATGGAAATGCTTCAGATTCCATGGATGTTGCGTGGTTACACCCACAGCAACACACATGGAACTCACCTTTAACGCATTGTCCTGCATGAAAAGGGGAACACATTTACAAGGCCATGAAAAGCCATGTACGGTGGCTTTGTGAGGCCTTGTAAATATGCTGTGGCATTTTGTGCCACCGGAGCGTCAAAAAAGTGATGGACCAGCGGTGCAAAAGTGCCACTGGGGTCTCGTGAATATGGCCCTAAATGTCCAACCATTACACCCACAGAAGATTTAATAATCACTTTTCATAAATAACACAGTACACGGCGGCTGTCACAGAGACATACACAAGAAGAAGAAATCCTTTTGGAAGTGCTTCTTTTCATTCACAACAAAGCACGTGCAGATTTTTGCTTCATTCAGCGAAGTTCATGATATATTTTTTGTTAAATGTCGCGTAGCTGCCCGGTGGTACCGCAACAGCTTGACTGCTTAATCTGGCGCTTATGTAAAACACACTAATCCCCTCTGGCCAATTTTGCACTATATAAAACTTCCCAAAAATAATAATAATTAATAAGAGCATATTAGAATTTTATCCCAAGCAGGAAAAGCCAACTTCAATGACTCAGTAGAAGCCAGTGGTGAGCAGCTGCACTCATTCCCACTCTGAACAAGTGGAACGGGCATCCATACCCTAGACATTGGCACCTAAGACTCCTAGGAAAGGCACCTGTGTGTGTCTCACGTGCCATCTAGTTTCAATTTGTGATCTTGCCGAAGTCCCTGACAGACCGTGGGGCTTTGTTGGCTTACATACTACTAATGGAGCAAGGTTTCAAGAACACGAAACCTGCTCGAAGAAATCCCTCATTCACAGTACTAATTATTAGAAATAGTAAAGAAAATTAAATTAATATACAAGCACAACATTTGCATATGTGGAAAAGAGCTTTACGCATGCTTAAATAATGATAATAAAATGCAACACGACTATACCCCGCTTTAAACTGGAATACACTTTTGCCCATGTGCAAATTAGAACTACATAGATAGTTACGTGACTAACCCATTTTGAGAGGAAAAACTCTCATGCATGCGCAAAAATTACTAACATTAGGTCTTGAGGGCCCGCGTGCCTGGCATATGCTTGCCTGAATCTAAAAAGAGCGATCACTGCTAATGTTTTTGCGTAACGAAGGAGAAAATAACATAGGATAGAGTAGAAGTGGGTGGCAAACAGTGAAAATCACTTATTTGAAAAATTTAACATCTGTTTATGATTCCTTTATTAATAGTGCACGTCTGGGCCTCATGTGGCATAAACGAGAAAAAGATGGCGTCAAATAGTGGAGACGAGCTAGACATGCGCAGTGTAATAGTGATGTGACCCACTGACCGAGTCACTGACAGGCTGCCGAGAGCCAAGGACATCCGCCGTGTGAAACATCTTCTCGACTGTGGAACTGTATTGAAATGTATTTTAAATTGTATTATTAAATACATGTGAAAGGAAGTGAGACAGAATATTAAATGAGCTAAAGAGGATGGGTTTGTTAGACAAACGAGTTTATTAGGAAATTAAGCATGTCAGTGTGAGGTGATGACAACTCTCCTGTCTCTGTCCAATCGGAGTTCGTATTTAATCAAGACTTGTAACTTTTGAGAGGGGGACATGCAGAAATGAAGACTATAACTAGAGGGACTTAGATTTTAAAGAGTTGTCATGCCTGCAAGTGAGGTGAGGCAAACTCAAGTGCAAGAGAGAGAGAGGCAAGAACTACTGCTGCTGAGGAAATAGACAACAGACTGTGAAGATTCACCTCTGAAACACACATGATTAGATCGACGAATCCGGAAGAATATTGAGGAGGGAGAGAGTGTAAGTGAGGGATACGCCCCGGTGCTTCGGGTCTCTAGAGAAGTTTAGTAAGTATTTACCCTGTCCTGATCCTGTCGTATAGCCTTATTCTCCCGAGTCTTAATCAGGAGACCTCTGTAAAGACTCGGTAAACAGTGGATGATGCAGAAAAGTATTTTATTCAGTAATAACAACCCCAGATGCATCCATGGATAACTTCTTCAGTAACCGTCTCACCTTGGACTGCTCCCTGGATTCCACACTCTGGAATCCAGTGAGCACAGAGTGACACTTGGAACATTACTGCATCATTATGAATATATTAAGATACAACATATCTCCCCTCCTATAAATTATATAAAATAATAATATATATACATGTGATTAACTTTTAAAAGAAAATTAAAATTAGTGTAATACAAACTTATATTCTTTTGTATGCATTTATAGTGTACATGAATTACGAACATATGAAATCCTTCATCCATAATGGTTTGTACTTGGGCCTAGCTGAAAGAGATGGAAAAACAGATGCAGAAATAGGCACATCTTCACTCTTTGCAGAATATGTTTCCGAGTGATCAATTTTTTGACCATTAATTTGTTTGCATTCCAGATCATTACATTTCGTTATACTTCTTATATTCCATTGTTTCCCATCATCCAATTTCACTATGTTTCCACATACATATATGATTTGTTTGGGTTTAGACCACTTGGAAGATCCAGGTTTTCGATTCCCCATTACCTGTGAGCGTACCCAATCACCTACTTTAAATGCTCTGATATTACGATTAATCTTGACATTGTGCTCTTGTACATATTTGTTTTGATATTCTTGCACTCTATTCACTAATTCTTTACTGTCAACTCTTTCTGTAAGATCTCTTGACATCCACTTTGGTTTGACCTTAGATCCAGCCACTCGCCCTTTTAATAAGGAAAAAGGAGATTTACCCGTATCCGTATGAGGAGTATTTCTATAACACCATAACATTTCTTTAACAGCTTTTTTGCAATTTTCATCATTATTGTTGGAGAGTTGAATGCATTCTTTCAACACACGGTTGAACCTTTCTACTAAACCATTTTCTCTTGGATTATATACAGAAGTGGTAATGTGTTTTATGCCGACTTGGTTTAAATAAACAGAGAATTCTTCAGCTATAAACTGTGGACCATTATCCGATAAGATTATGCTCGGATAACCCTCTCTACGAAAAATTTCCTCACAAAATTCAATTATATTGGAAGCCTTAATATCCCTTACAAAAGCTACTTCAGGCCACTTGGAGTGAAAATCCATTAATACAATTGCGAACTTATTTTCAATCCCTTTAACATGAAATGGACCACAAATATCAATGGCGACTTTGTCCCAAGGTCCATCCGGAAAAACAGTTGCCGAAATTGTTGTTTCTTGAGATTTGTGAGATTTATCACTGCACATGCAGGCTAAACAATTCCGAACACATCTATCTATGTCTTTATCCATGCCAACCCACCAAAAATCATTCCTAGCTCTCCTTTTCCTGCTAGTCATTCCACTATGACCTTCATGTAACAAACACAACATTTTTTTACGCATCAAAGTTATTACAAAATCGGCGCCGTTTAAAAATTTTTTTTTGTATTTATCAGCAATTTTAAATGTCCATACCGTGTTTAGTTTCAATCTGGGGTTGTTGTAGAAAAAGGGAAGCTCCACGCCTTCAAAAGAGAAACTCCACTTCTTTAGTCTTCATAAAGGAATTCCTCTCAACTTGATTCTTTTCCTTGTATGCTTTAATCGTATCCCATCCTCGTGGCCACTGTAAAGACTCGGTAAACAGTGGATGATGCAGAAAAGTATTTTATTCAGTAATAACAACCCCAGATGCATCCATGGATAACTTCTTCAGTAACCGTCTCACCTTGGACTGCTCCCTGGATTTCACACTCTGGAATCCAGTGAGCACAGAGTGACACTTGGAACATTACTGCATCATTATGAATATATTAAGATACAACAACCTCCACCAGTCCTTTTTGGCCAGAGAGTTGGTTTTCCTTAATCATCTTTGGGTAATTATTAATGTGTCTTAAATTTGCTTTCCTTTTACAAAAGTGAAAAGTTGTAAATACACATAGAAATATAATGTTGAAATAAGTAAGGTTTGTTCTTAACACCCTCACCATCAGCTACCAGGCAGCTGAACACATAAGAATACTCTTCACTTAAGCATTCTAGGTTCCATGGAACCAACCTAGGATAGATATAAAGAGAATACTACACATCCTCTTTCTTATAATAAGATAGAACTTGCAGATATAATACAAATGAAACAACATATGAAGCAAGCATCAAAATAACAACCTAGCACAAAATACAGGAAAAAGAATCACCACAAGAAAGTAAGGAGAATTTTCAAGTGGTGTAATCTCTGAGATAAACTGGTACTTTCCTAACACGTGAACTTAATCTACTTGGAGGCACCATTGTGCCAGTAGAAGAGATGATTCGACGTGCACGAGTATCCATATCAGCATTGCATTTTTTAACTATTGCAACACGATTTAAATTCCATATCTTACCATTTTCCAACTTCACAGAATTATTAAAACATTTGATAACCTTCATGGGACAAGAGTATTTAGACCAGGACAAAGAACCTACGGGAGCCCTGACCTTTACTTCATACCCAACTTGAACTCTCCCTTCTTGTACCCTTTTTCTTTCATCAAAACACCTCTTATTTTTCAGACGTAGTTCTATCTCTCTCAGTCTCCATTCACCAATACCATTATCCTTTACACCTTTTCCCCAGAACATCCATGCCAGACTCAAACTAGTATTGGGAGTTCTTCCTTTAAACAACTCAAATGGAGTTTTCATGGTAGACATCTGTGGTGAAAACCTATGCGCCAGAATACACTTCTGCAATTCCACCTTCAAATCTAGCGCATTCACCCTTGAAAGCTGAATATTCTCCTTTATCACCCTATTAAACCTTTCCACGGTTCCATTAGTCTCTGGGTGATAGACAGAAGATCTTTTATGTTTAATGCCACAAGACAACAAAAAATCAGACATCATACCAGAGCAAAACTGAGGACCATTATCTGACAACAGAGATTTCGGAAAACCCTCTCTTTTAAAAATTTCCTTTAGAAAATCAATGACAGATGAAGAAGTTACCTCAGAAACAGAAGAGATCTCAACCCACCTTGAATAGAGATCAATCACAACTATCAAATAAGGAGTTCGATGCTCACCTGAGAGTGGACCCACAATATCAATAGCAATATCCTCCCAAGGTCCACATGGGAGATCACAACAGATCATGGGAGCAGTACGAGATACTAAAGTTTTATCACTTACTTTACAATGCAAACATTCCCTCACCTCCCTTTCAATTTCCAAATCCATCCCTGGCCACCAAAAAGAACAACAAATCCTTTCCTTTGTTTTTACAATTCCCATATGTCCTTGATGTGCCTCTTCAATCAACCTTTTCCTCAAAGAACTCGGAGGAATTAACTTAGAACCCCTTAAAAGAACACCATTCTCCACAGACAACTCATTCTTGATCAAATACCATACTTTAGACAAACCCTTTTCAAAATCAGTATTGCCTGTTACAGAAGCAATTACACCATTAATCTCACAATCTTTACTGCATTCCTCCAACCATTCTTCTTCAAGTATAACACCAGAGGTAATTTCACAAACATTAACCTCACTTTCACAATCCATTTCCTCATAAACAACTTCATGAGAGTCATCAACAAGACGTGAAAGACAATCTGCAGATACATTCTCCACACCAGGTATATAATCAATTTCAAAACAGAATTCTTGAAGACCAATCACCCATCTTATGATCTTTGAAGAAACATTATCCAAACCTTTCACCATGAAAATCTCCCTTAGTGGTTTATGATCAGAACAAACTTTAAACTTCTGACCCCACAGAAAATTCCTGAACTTATTTAAAGCCCAGAATATGGCCAAAGCTTCTTTCTCAATGACCGAATAGTTTAGTTCTGCACCTCTCAAACTCATTGAAGCACAGGCAATAAGCTTCTCCTGTCCATTCCTTCTTTGTTTTAAAATTGCCCCCAAACCCTTAGAACTGGCATCAGTGATAACATAAGTCTCTTCAAAAGGAACAAATGCTTGCAAATCAGGAGCGGCAACCAAATCTCTCTTGATGTCCTCAAACTCACTTTGACATACATCCGACCACTTAAATTCCTTGTTGTTCCCCAAAAGATCTCTCAATCCTCCAGATTTACTAGCTAAATTTCTGATGAACTTTCCATAGTATTCCACCATTCCAAGAAAGGAAACAACCTCCTCCTTATTCTTTGGACAAGGTTCCTTATAGTATAAACCAGCTCTTTCTTTGGTGAAATACCAACCGCTGATATAGAATGACCTAAGTAATTCACCTCAGAGACTGAGAATTTACATTTCTCAAATTTTGAGGTCAAACCAGCATTTTCTAACCTTTTTAGAACTGTCCTTAAAATTCTATCATGCTCCTCTTGATTCACGCCATAAATCAACAAATCATCCTGATAGCATTTTACCTTTTTTATACCTTTCAAAATGGATGCCATAACACGTTGAAAAACCGACGCAGCAGACACAAGACCAAACGGAATCCTCTTATACTTGAAAGCACCCATCGGAGTGATAAATGCCGTAAGATCTTGTGAATCCTGCGTCAATTCAATTTGATGATAAGCCTGAGTTAAATCAAGCGTTGTAAAAATCTTAGCATCACCTAAAGATGATAACAATTCATCAATATTGGGCAAAGGAAATTTATCCACTACAACTTCCTTATTGAGTGACCTCAAATCACAACATAATCTTATTTCGCCATTGGGTTTGTTGGCGACAACAATAGGAGCCAACCACTCAGTTGCCTCAACAGAAGTAATTATATCCTGTTCCTGTAATTTTTTCAATTCTTGTTCAACTTTTTCCTGAATTGCTATTGGAATCCTCCTAACCTTAGCAACCACAGGTACAGCATCCTTCCTTAACTTTATACAATGTTTATAGCCTTTAAGGCAACCCAAAACAGATTGAAAAAGTTTGGGAAACTCCTCCATAAAAGAGTTATCTTTTGATACAACCTCCTGAATTTGGATCTGAGGATTAGCATTTGGATTAAGTATGACCCCCCAACATCCGTTGATGTGGCCACCCAATTAAACAATCACCAACTTTTGAAACGTAAACCTTCCCAACAATAATTCTTTCCCTGAATTCAATGGCAGCATTGAAATATCCCATCATGCTTATAGGTGCACCACCGTATCCTCCTGCACATACATCCATTTTGGTTAATTTGTTTTTTTCCTTTAAACACTTCTCATAAAACTCTTTAGATACAATTGTTATGCGTGCACAAGAGTCAAATTTCATTTCCAGTTCAATTCCTTCGATCTTAACCAAATCAGTTGGATAATCCTTTTCTTCTTTATCCTTCACTTGACATATAATTTCTTTGATTTCTTTAGTTACAATTTTTTTTCCTTAGATTTACAAAACTTTACAAAATGCCCCTTTTTCTCACACCCACGACAGAGAAAGCTCATCGCAGGACAGAACCTTGAGTTCGCCTTATGACCAGATTTTCCACATCTATAACAAGTTACAGCTGACGAAGAAGCCTCCTCTTTACCTTTTTCATTTACCGAGGCCTTGCTTTCTTTCACCTCCTTAACTTGTGAAACATCCTCCTTCACCTCTAACTTTTCTACCTTTTCCTCAGACTTCCCTTTGTCATGTTTTAATTCATCAACACATTTGATCATGTGTTCAACCCTCTTAGCTATACTTACAACTTCCTCAAGAGGTGGTTCATCTTTGAGCCATAATTCTTCTCTAATTTTATCTTCTCTACATTTCAACACTAGCTGATCCCTCAAATGTTCCTCGTTGGCAGGACCAAACTTGCAAGTAGAAGATAATTTTCTCAAAGCAGTTAGATATTCCTCAACCGACTCTTCTTTACCTTGCTCCCTTCTACCAAAATGATATCTTTCCATTATGGTACTTACACGAGGTAAGTAATGCTTGTCAAGTTGTAACAAACAAACCTCGTATTCATCCAAACCCCTCTGTTCCTGATGATACAAAGCAGGCAAATTTTCTAGAACCTCTTGCCCTTCCCCACCAAGACAATGCATTAATAAAGAGTATTTTCTTTCCGCACTTAAGTTTGCGCCACAAACTCTCGCATAGTGCGCAAAAATCTTTTTCCATTTGCTCCATTTTACCCTAGGTTCACCTGGATCACTCAAAAAAAAATTGAGGAGTTGTTACATTCTGCATTCTTATAATTTAAACTACTAAGAATAAAATGCACAGCGTTCAAATTTCAATTAAATTGCCTTCTAAGTGCCTTAAACTAAATGTAAAATTCTTATCTTTCACAGTCAGTTGTCAAATATTGCCCCAATGTACATTACCTATACTTATTTCCTCAGCTCTAGACAAAACTTAAACCAATAATGTACTTTTTTTTTTTTTTTTTAAACGAAATATATAAAGCATAGTCTTAGTCTTTACACAAATCACCACAAATAAATTCTTCCCTGGTTCAGCAAAAATTTCTCTTCGTTTCTTCATGTGATGAACTGCCACACAAATGAAAGCGCACACATGTTTATTCTCTCACAAAGTTCAAACAGCACGAAAATGACGTTTCTTTTCCTGCGCGATGAAAAGCTGCCGCTCCAGCAATAAAAGATGCGTGCCCTTTGAACTCAAGCCTGAGAGCGCACAGATGCTCGAGTTCTTTCGTTGATTACGCGTGCCCTTTGCCAACTCCCATTCATCATTCTACGACGTCATCATTTTGACAGGAACGCCGACAAGGAAGGAGCTCGTCTCACAGAATTGCTTTCCAGACCAGGGTGAAAATGGTAATTAAAACAAAGACTCCTTGGCTTTCAACTTCACAGAAGTTCTTCCTTTCGTTTAACGCTACGTTTTCTCAGTTAAACTTTCATTCCTTCTCAACCAGAACTTTCAAACTGCCGCTGGAGAAGTCGTAATTCATTTTAAATGTGAAATTTTGAAAATATAAAAGAAATGTATTTTATAAACCTCTCTTTTTCACAATACAGCCGCTGGAGAAGGAATATAACTATTTTCCACTAATATTTTAAATAACGCTTCGTATATCTCTCCAAACACTTCCTCTGAATTTACCAACTGCCGCTGGGGAAACCTTTTTCCCTCATTCAAATTTACTGCCGCTGGGGAAGTTCAATTTTAGTAAATACGTCAATTAATTGCTTCTTGTTACTTAAACTCCTTAAGTAGCTTTTCATTAATTTTTCTTTTTACTCCAACTTCCCAGAAAGACTATAAGTTATTTTTCTTTTTTTTAAAACAAGTCTATCTACTTAGCTTGATGTTAGGGTGTTCTTCCTCTTTCTTTTCAATTCATCCCGTCCTCGTCGCCAATGTAAAGTTGTAAATACACATAGAAGTATGGAGTTGAAACAAGTAAGGTTTATTCATTAACACCCTCACCATCAGCTACCAGGCAGTAACTGAATACATTAGAACACACTTCATCTAAGCATTCTAGGTTCCATGGAATCAACCTAAGATAGACATAGAGAGCATACTACAGAAGTGCCACAGAAGGGAGTGGGCTTCAGACCCTTCGAGCTTCTGTATGGGCAACCTGTGCGTGGACCTCTCAGCCTGGTGAAAGACGGATGGGAAAAGACTCCCAGGAAGCTTCCCCAAGATGTGGTGAGCTATATGCTGGCCTTCCGGAGCCAAATGGCTAAGTTGTGGAAGCAAGCTTCTGACAACTTGGAAGCCAGCCAAGCAGTGATGAAGGAGTGGTATGACCACAATGCTCACCCTGTGGAGTTGGAGCCTGGCCAGAAAGTGTGGGTGATGGAACCTGGAGAGCTTAGTGCCCTCCAGGATCGCTGGACAGGCCCCTTTGAGGTGATGGAGAAGAAGGGTAAGGCCACTTACATAGTGGATCTGAAGACACCCCGGCAGCCCATGCGGGTGCTCCATGCTAATCGCCTTAAACCCCACCATGAGAGGCCAGAGGTCATCTTGATGATGGTGACTGATGGAGCAGAGGAAGCGGAAAGCGAGCCTCTCCCTGATCTATTTTCGTCTAAGGAAAAGGATGGGTCGGTGGAGGGAGTGATTCTCTCCCCATCCCTAACTCCTGAACAGCGGGAGGACTGCCGCCAGGTCCTGGAGCAGTACTCCTCGCTGTTCTCCCTTATCCTGGGAAGGACCCACCTGTGTACCCATAATGTGGACACAGGAGACAGCCCACCAGTGAAGTCTAAGACCTACCGGCTATCAGATAAGGTGAAGGCCAGCATCCACAGTGAAGTCACTAAAATGCTGGAACTAGGAGTAATTGAACCTTCAAGTAGCCACTGGTCCAGTCCTGTGGTTCTGGTACCAAAAGCTGCCCCACCAGGCACTAAGGTTCTGTGTGGATTACCGGGGACTGAATTCAGTGACCAAAACTGATGCTCATCCGATCCCTAGGGCGGATGAACTTATTGACCGGCTGGGAGCTGCCCAATACTTGAGTACCTTTGACCTCACTTCAGGGTACTGGCAGATCTCCCTTACAGATGGAGCAAAGGAAAGGTCAGCCTTCTCCACGCCTGAGGGCCACTACCAGTTCTGTGTTATGCCCTTTGGGCTCAAGAACGCCCCTGCCACTTTTCAGCGGCTGGTGAACCAGGTCCTCTCTGGGATGGAGGCCTTCTCCGCTGCTTATCTGGATGACATTGCCGTCTTCAGTGGCAGCTGGGAGGACCACTTGTGTCATCTACAAGCTGTTCTCCAGGCCCTGAAACAGGCTGGCTTGCCAATCAAGGCCAGTAAATGTCAGATCTGGCAGGGGTCGGTGGTGTACCTAGGCCACTTGGTGGGCAGGGGAACGGTGCAGCCCCTCCAGGCAAAGATTGAGGCTATCATGGCCTGGGAGCCCCCCCAAGACACAAACCGAGGTCCGAGCTTTCCTGGGCCTCACAGGATACTACTGTCGCTTTGTGAAGGGGTATGGCACAATTGTGGCACCCCTAACTGAACTCACTTCCAAGAAACAACCCAGACGGGTAGTCTGGACGGAGGCTTGTCAGCAAGCCTTTGAAAACTTGAAACAAGCAATGTGTGCAGCTCCAGTCCTAAGGGCCCCGGATTTTTCCAAGGAATTAATTGTCCAGACAGACGCATCAGAGCATGGCATTGGGGCAGTGTTATCGCAACTCAATGAAGAGGGTCTGGATCAACCTGTTGTCTTCCTGTCCAGGAGACTGCTACCCCGGGAACAGAAGTGGAGTGCAATTGAGCAGGAAGCCTTTGCAGTGGTATGGGCTCTGAAGAAGTTGCGGCCATACCTGTTTGGTTCGCACTTCCTGGTTCAGACCGACCACCGACCCCTTCGTTGGCTGATGCAAATGAAGGGAGAGAATCCCAAGCTGTTGAGATGGTCTATCTCCCTACAGGGAATGGACTTCCGGGTGGAACGTCAGCCTGGAGTGGACCACGCTGTGAGAAGTTGGCCTGGTAGGGGATGTTTCCAATTCTGGAACCACCTACTACCTGACCAAACAATCCCTTATGGTGTCTGGTTGTAAGTCAACCTTATTAGACAAGCTATCCTAGGGGTAGCATGGACTAAGCAGCCTAAAGGCTTAACTTAAGAGGTCGTGTTAAGCGAGCTGTTTTACCACATACAATCCTGTAATACCAAATGAAAGGACACCACACAAGTATATATTATAAAAATATATGTGTTTATTACTAAAAACAATCCCCAGTATTCTTTATGAATAAAGGGGCACAAGCGTTAAATCAAAAGCACTGTTTAAACATACAAAGTTGCACAATTATGGATGAGGGCAGGGGGGCCACTCAAACCATATACTAAACAAGTGGTATAAGAGATGCCACTCGAGCAGTGGTTAGGCCTAGGGCCTAGGGAATCGCTGGGAGCAGTCAGGACAAGCAATGCTGAAGTCGGGAATGGCCCTCGGGATTCGGGAGATGTGCGGAAAGCGCACGCACGCACCAATGTTAACCAATGGTGCGTAAAAGTTGTAAAGTTAAAGTTAAAGGACACTTCCGCTGAACCTAGAGGAACAAAACTTAACACACAGACCCTAGAGGTGTGCACCAGTGTGGGAACACCGGCGGAGCAAAGTTACCTCACCCACAGGAAGTGGGTGCACAGGGTCGAAGTGGCGTCGGGTTCTGACTCGCAGGCTCTTGGTGCTTGAAGCTGAAAGGGCTGCAGGCGGGTTAAAGATGAAGTGTCCGGTGGAGTCCAAGGGTGGACTCAAGTTGTAGAGTACCTGAAAGCAGAGGGGACAGAGTCTGGGTCACTCAGCAGTGACCAGGGTGGAACCAGGACGGAACCAGGCAATGTCGGGCGCAATCAGGTGGTCGTCGAGGAGCTTCTCTCCGCTGTCACGTGGGCTCTGGGGCATCTGCGACGTCCAGGAGCAGGTCACGATCTGTCCCACGCAGGCTCTCACCGTCGGTGCAGTCGGCTTCAAGTTTGGAGCAAACAAGCCTTGGCAAGAGCAATCCACGCGGGATCGGAAGATTGCTTCTCACTCGGACCAGGAAGGTCAGAGTCGGGGCTCCTTTTCAGGGGAGCTGGTGTGGATTGGGAGCAACCAGATTCACGAGTCTTCTTAGGTAGTTCGTCGGCACAGGGACCACTAGCCAGCTGGCAAGTGACCGGGCCAACGCGTTGAGCCAAATAGAGCCAAAGGGCCCCACGCAGCACTCGTCGAGTGTGGAGGGCTGAACTTCGGCTCAGGAGCAGCTCAGGGTGGGGGCTTCTCAAACCCCGGTGCGCAGCTTCGAGGGTCACTCGTGGGCTGCACGGTCAGCGTCTCGTGGTCAATTCAAGATGGCGTGCCCCACGCTTCCGGTCGCCTCCACGGGTCTCAGCTTTGCAGGGACTGTGGATCGGGCTGTTGGAAGGCAGGCAGGCTTGATCTCGTCGATCTCAGTCGCTCGAGTTCCGGCAGGAACTGCAACTAAGTAGACGTCGAGGGCTGGATGGTGCCTGCTGCTGCAGGGTGGTCACTCCTTGACCACAAGGGAGATTCTTCGGGCTTCCACGTTGAGATGGAGGGCGAAGGGTCCAGAATTTCGTTTCAAATGTTTCTTCCAGGAAATCTGATGTGCATTGGCACTGCTCCCACTCTTATTCGAATCTGGGGGGCGTGATTACCTGCTAGGTCCTCCCCTATGGGTGGGACCCAGGAAGTGGGTGGATACACCCCCTTCCTTTGATCCAGGCCGCCCTGGCACGAGGGCTGGAGTGCCCCAGAACCGGTTTGGCCGGATTATGCAAGGGGCAGCCTTGTGCGCCCCAGGCAGTGTCTGGTTTCTTTCAAACCTCCCTGCTACAATCCACTATCTCCTGTCTGGAGGGCGGTGACACCCTCCTGTGACAGGAAACCCTTTGTCCAGGACCCCTTTGGCTGAGTTTCGGTCAGCTGCAGGGGTCCAGACATTTGTCTGTGGCAGAGGCATCCATTTTGTGGATCTAAGGTCTTTGGAGAAATCAACCGCATTAAAGCAAAGTAACATGTCTTACCCCTCTAGAGGGGTGGAATGCTATCCCCGTCGCCAGAACTGGCGAGGGGATAGTATTCCAAATCGTATGACACCTTACACGACATGTTTTGATAAAGCCAAACCAAAGTTGCTATATAACCGCGAGGATTATAAGGCACTTAAGAGTATATGGTATGGCATTATCCTGAAACAGCTTAGGGAGTTGTTCCCGACAGCTGCAGACAGGCTCAGCTCATGCTAGAGCTCCATCTCACATGAAACCACGCACTCTGCCTCCAGGATTGATGAGGCCTTCCATAGGAGTGGCTCACAGGTTAATATGTGTCCAGATATAGGTTTAGATATAGGTATACTATATCTAAGCAAGGGGTGATTACACCACCTTACCCCAGCTGAGTGATCAGCCAGTTGTGTCAATTTAAGAACCAGCCAGGGGTGGCAAAAGATATGCTGCAGCCCCTGGTAGGCCTTGGTGGCCCCTATGCCCTGGGCACCTATAGTGCATTATACAGGGGCTGACAAGGAGTCCATTTCCAATTGTGGTATGTACCTAGGGTACATGGAATCCATTTTACAGAGAGAGCAGATGGCCTGGGGCCCTGATTAGCAGGGAACCAGGTCAACTAAGTCAAATAACCAGCTAAACACAGGCAAAAAATCTGGGGTAACCATAGTCAGGTAGCCACCTTCCTACACACGCCAATGCAGACAGTCTCTCTAGGTATTTCCGCCTTAGTGATGAGGACTCCCAAGGGGTTGGGTAGCTCTCCCCACTTTCAGCTGGGGGGGACGCATGTTAGACCTGTCAGCCCTTTGGGTGGTCCCTCCTATTATTTATTTATTTTTGTTCCCTTTCTGCCTCCTAACGTTTTTTTTTTTCATGTCCACTGGAATTTTTAGTGTTGCCTTTTTAGGGCTGGGTGCCATTTTATCCTTAAGGATTATTTTTCTGAGGCCTAGGTGCCTTTCTGACTGAATCCACAGGACCCACAAAATGGTGGCTTACAACTGCCACCTGTCTGGTTACCTCAGGATCTAGGGCCATAGGACACTATGAGGGCTTCCAGAACCTTCTGGACCTCTCTGGACACTCTAGGGACAGCCTATATAAGGTGGAATGCTGGGCAGCCATTTTGTGTTGTGTGGAGTGAAAGCAGAGGAGAGAGAATCTTGCTGGAGTCCAGGCTGTGGAGTGAGGAGGTTGGCACTGTGAAGTGAGGGGGCTTGACTGCCTTCAGAGGCTGCTACCCCTTCCTGTGATGCTACCCCAAGCCCATTGATCTGACCGCGAAGACATTGGTACTTGAAGCCACAATTCAACAAATGCTACCAGTTCCTCGAGTGGAAGTCCGGGTGGCAGGCTGAAAGAAACCTAACCAGACTGGTGAGGGTGAGTGGGGCTGCCCTCCGAATGGGGCTGTAGCCCTGGTAAAAGTCCCGTGGGTAAGTCATCTCCCTACGCCCAGCACTACCCGTTATCTCGTTGCCCTACTGTGACCCACCTGATCCCGTCAGTTGGTGCATCCGAACTGACCTGGATTTCCCCGCCTGGGTGTTATTCTCGCCACTATTCCGACAGATTTCCTGAGGTGGGAGCGCAAGTCCTGCAAGATAAGCGCCGGCGGCGATTCTGTGTCTAGTTCCCCGGGGTCCAAGAAGGGGTCCGCGGAGAGGCTGGGGCTTCAGGGAAAGAGACTTCCCCGCTATCGAAATTGTGGAAAGGGCCGGCACTGACAGGGTGTGCGCGGCGTGATTGAGGTGGTTGCCAGGACACGGAGACCGGAGTAGCGTCCTGCCCTGACGTAAGGAGGAGGAGCGGGGCGGGCCGAGAGGAGGTGCGTCCTGCCTTGAGGGAGGAACCGAGGTAGAGACGCGCTGGAGTTTCCGGCATGTCGCTTCGCTTCTGAGAGGGTGCGGAGCAAATTATTCCGAATTAGGAAGGGAAGTTGCTGTGTGGGAGCGCCCTATGTCAGGTGAAGATTTAACCACCGGGGGCTTGCTTCCAGTGACTGGTGACTGAGGAACTTAACCCCTTCTCTTGGCATGTGATCAATCAGCGCTCTGAGGTTTCCCGGCAGGATGGAGCAAGGATTAGCTGAGGAGAAGGGAGAGGGTAACGACGCATGACTCCAATGGCAGATGCTGGCCAAATGTGAGGTGCTTTATTTTCTTTCCACTGGAATTGAGGTTATTCAAAGGAACGGAGCATGGCCAAATAATCTCTAGGTGACAAGCCTTCCTTCCACAATTAATGTGTACTCATACTGGGTTTAAAACAGGAGTTATTTTGTTCTTCTAAAGTAAAAGAATGCTCTGACTGGGCTAACTGAAAACCTTTTGCATGGACACTTTGCACTAATGAATTAATGTAATCTACTGCATTTTTAGGCGCTGCTTTGATAGTCAGTTGATATAACCAAATGCTTGACTCCAACTAAGAGGTGTTCTGCTGTTTTGTCTTTTGGTCTCCTGTATTCGCTCCTAATGTTTCCATGATTGTACAATTTTAAACTACTGTTGGTGCTGTGAATAAGTAAGATTCACTAGTGTGATTGGAGCTAATGCACTAACTGGAAAATAGGAGACAGGAATGCTAATGGTGAAACATATGTAAAGATGACATGTTACTGCGGATGCAACAAAGAAAAATTTGAAGGAAAGATAAAGCTTTTCTAACTTTTTATAAATACGGTGTAGTGTCTTTTTTTGAGTGGAAGTACATTGTGCTGCTGTATCGAGTGTGACGCAAGCGCAACAAGTTGCCTCAGAGATAGGTCTTTCCACTTGAGCCAGGCTACCCAAGGTGGACTGGTTACCCCCAGGTCCAACATATTGGTTCAGCGGTGGAATAAGAGCTTGTGCTTGTGTCCACTTAGCAGTAACGCGGTGTGAACCACATGCCTACACCTGGAGTTTTCTCCTGGTGGACTCCCTAATTAATAATTTTTGCTTTTCCAAATTTACTCCTGGTGGTGGGTGGAGGTAACTCTCACTTTACCCCCTTTCTTAACTTCTTCCAAGTGGCTGTCCCTGGCCCTAATTGGCAAAATGGAATTTGATCTGGAAGAATTGGAGATTTTTTTTTTTTTTTTATAATAATGAATAAATAAATAAATAAATAATTAAAAGACATTTCTATAATTGTGTTCCTCCACACATAAATACATGTAAAGAACAAATTAGAATACTTCCTTGATTCTTTTACGTTTCAAAACTACTCTCTATTAGTTTCTTTTTAATTTTCCATATAAATGTTTTTTTCATATTCAACGACACATAGAAGTCAGCAGTGCAACGTATTCTATCATCACACTTTCTAGAACATTCTACAACACGTGCAGGTTAAAAGTTCATCAATGTTTTTAAACCTAACGATATTTTTTTGCAACATTTTCTCGAACATTTAACTGCACGTGCAGGTTAAAAGTTCACAATTGTTTTAAGTTCGAACGGTGCCTTCCAAATGCAAGTAGCAGGTGTGGTTGAGTTGAGCAAATTTTATCCTATGATATGTACTCCACGTTGAAACTGCTTTTTCTTAACCAATCACAAAGATGCTTTTCCTCAAAACGAATGTGCACCCTACTTTTAAGAATCAACACTTTTCATCTCCCAATCAGGTAATGTTTTGTATGGCAAAAAAAAAAGTAGTTCCCCATCTTTAAACATATCTCTTATTCTACGAAGGAACTGCATGAGCTACAGACATCTTTCCATACCTTCCAGCCATACCTTCAAAATACGAGTGTGGATCGTAGGACGTAGCTACATTTTCTGGTGCAAGAGGAATGCAGAACAGAGACGTATTGACTTAGACCTGGGTTTACAAAATTTGGACATTAAATGGTTTGCACAGAGAGGATTGAAGTGGCACCAATTGTTGCCTTTGGTTAAAACCTGTTTGCATCTACAACACCCTGACCTCATGATTGTGCACTGTGGTGGAAATGACCTAGGGACATTCACTGGGGTAGGATTGGAAATGCTTATGAAGGTCACCTTTGGACAATTGATGTTACTTTTGCCTCAAACTGTTTTTGTATATTCCAATATATGCTAAAGACAGAAGTGGAAATGGTCAAAACAATTTTGTCTGATAGTGTGATTTGTAGATCACAGAAGAATGCGCACATTGCAACTTGAAACAAAGGGGTTTCTTCTCATGATTTAAACTTTTTCAAAAAATATACATAGTCTGTTGTGGCTTTGATTGACTTCTTTAATTCTCAAAAGGCAATCTTCTTCACATTTAGTAGCTTTATATCGATTTTCTTATATTGAGTACAATAGTTCACCATGCCCAATGCATTTCGGGTCTTGCAAGGCGACCCTTCATCAGGGGTATGTAGGATAAGAACAACATACAGGACCTTAGCATTCTGCTGTAATGTGAGATGTTTATTATGAAAATTTAAGAAAAAGGTGAACGGTGTGGCGGACTAGAAAGTAGATAGTGAACGGTGGCTCTAGTCAAATTTAGGTGAATGGTTATAAACGAACGTATTGAGTCCCAAGAGTTTGATATTCTAAACAGTGTGACAGTATGGTCGAACATACTCGAAAACTGTAAATTAACAAGCTTTAAGGGTGAATTTACTTACTTTTAGTGAGCGCGATGAGTAGCGTGCTCGTTGGGTTCTGTGTCGGAGTGAAGACGCTAGTTCGTCTAATGGTGGGTGTGTTTACGTATGTGAATACTATGGTCACGTGATTGGAGTGTAATGCCTTCAAGATGGCGTTTGGAAAACAAACTATGCGGCAACAATGTATAAAGTTCGTTCAAAAAGAAACAGTATGGTCTCAGTTAAATAATAATGATCGAACTATAACCGCATAACTATCTAAATAACTGCATCGTCAATTATTGATATACATGCATCGATAGCACGCGATAATATATCCATATCGAGCACGCTACTCATCGCGCTCACTAAAAGTAAGTAAATTCACCCTTAAGGCTTGTTAATTTACAGTTTTCGAGCATGTTATGATCTTTACAGCTTTTTGTTTTATCTTTAGTTGAACCCACACGGTTGACACACGTGTTCACTCTGGTTATTCGGAACTGCCTGCTAGCACGTTAAAACCACCATACAGTCACACTGTTTAGAATATCGAACACTTGGGACTCATTACGTTCGTTCATAACCATTCACCTAAATTTGACTAGAGCGACCTTTCACTATTTACTTTCTAGTCCGCCGCACCGTTCACCATTTTCTTAAATTCACAACAATTTTCATAATAAGCATCTCACATTACAGCACAATGCTAAGGTCCTGTATGTTGTTCTTATCCTACAGACCCCTGATGAAGGGTCGCCTTGCAAGATCCGAAATGCATTGGGCATGGTGAACTATTGTACTCAATATAAGAAAATCAATATAAAGCTACTAAATGCGAAGAAGATTGCCTTTTGAGAATTAAAGAAGTTAATCAAAGCCACAACAGACTACGTATATTTTTTTTAAAGTTTAAATCATGATAAGAAACCCCTTTGTTTCAAGTTGAAATGTGTGCATTCTTCTGTGATCTACAAATCACATTATCAGCCATTTACTAAAGGCACTGCTCGACACAGTGCGACAAGAATAGCGCCAAAACGAAATTTTCCAAGAAAACGTGAACACGGGAGTGCACAGAGATAACATACATTCTAACACAAAACAATGTTGTCGTCAGATTGAAAAATCTAGGAAGAAAGTCAACAAAGCTGTGTCTGCATACCTCAGAGACCACAAATGGGGTCCATCTACAACAACAACATATGTTTTGATATGGCTGATATCTACAGAAGTGATGGAGTACACTTCACAGATCAGGGAAATCGAGTTTTCCTGAATAACTTGAAGCTGTGCATCCATACTTATATGCAGCTCTAACTAATGAACACAAGGGCTCTTTTTAGAGCCACTCTATACCTGACAACTTAGGCCCGCTATTTTAGGACCAGGTAACTGCAACTCCCGGACCCTGCCAAAATGTATTCTCCACACAGCTGTGGCGCAGCGGCCAGACCATCTGACTTTGCAGCACAGAGCTCTCGGTTTGATCACCGGCTCTACTCACCCATAGGGGTTTGCAGTGGGTCCCAAAACACATTTCCCCATGTTAAGTCTATGGGGATTTTTAATTTTTTAACATGACTACAGCCCAAACTGCTGAACAGAATTACACCAAATTTGGAAGAAAGCAAGATGTTGGTCCAGAAAGAGTACTTTTTGTGATTTGGTGCAAATCCGTTCAGTAGTTTTCCAGATGTCTAACTTAAGAAAATATAGATATCTGGGGACGTGAGTTCATGCAGTGGACTCGCAAACCTACTAACATTTGATTGGCTGCCAATATTTGTCTGAAATGGGGTGGCTGGGTGGGCTAAAGAATGGTGATGGATTAAACCCAGATCAGTTGACTGGGGGTGAGTGTTTGATTTGCTCAAACGCTCCGTCCATCATCCCCTTTTGTATCGCTTTGCCAATATTTCAACCAAGGTGGGTTGGTTTAAGCAGCCATCTTGGAAATTGGCTTCAAGCTAAGTCCCACAAAAAATGTTTTAATAAAGAAAAAGGGCCAGGTTAGGGACACCCTGAGACACTGGCCGTGGTGCAGGGGTTTCCCAGAGACCCCACTATGGCTAAAAAGCATTATTTGTTTACTTGGCCCTCGGGTGGGTAAAGTCCCATGGGCGTTAGTGTCTAAAAAAGGAGGGGGCGCACAAGGCCCCCCTCCTGTAGCTTATAGTGGTCTTGGGGACCTCCACCTACCTGAAGCATTATTAGAATTCAGTATGGGGCCGCATGCCTGGGAACGATCACCTCCATTGGGGTTTTAATTGAATATAGTGCAGGGGCCGTGTGGACCCCCACTGCCCCGGGACCACCACCGCCCGGGGCTTTATTACAATTCAGTGCATTCGGCCTCGCGGACTCCCCGCATCCCCGGGTACCACTATCTCCCCCGGGCTTTAATTTAATACATTGCAGGGGCTGTGCGGTCCCCCCACAGCCCCGGGGACTGCCACCCTCCAAGGGGCAAATACAATAAATTAATTTTACCCCATTAATAATAGGTCCCCTGTGCGTTGCCTCCTGCTCCTCACTCTTGGTACCTACACCCCACGGAGGCCACTGCCAGGGCCTCCCCCTTCTCTCCAGCCCCCCAACTCCCTACAAGACCACAGCATGACCACACAGCAGATGCGTGCAGAGGGCACACCGCACGTGCACTTTGACCATACCCAGTGCCAGGACTCCAACCCCCACGGACCACCAGCACTTCACCTCGGACAAACTTCAAGCTCTGAACCCAGGACGCCAGGAAAACAACAACTGTGCACTTGCCTCCTCCAGGACCACCAAAGGCCCTTTCTCTTGCCAGAAATGCTGATACACCCCTGTCACTGAGGATACTACCCATGCCGCTCCTATCAGCCACTCCGCGTCACAGACACCCATCAACAAGGCGAAGCCAACACCTATGGAAAGATGAACTACCTGCTGATCCACCCATGCTTACTCTGAAAATATGCCACAGAAATCTGAGACACCATCACAGCCCATGCCCTGGACACAATTTTCATCACAGAAGCTTGGCTGAACCCTGCATCCACTCCGGATATCGCCACACCGACCCCACCGATCCAACAGAAATGGCAGAGGCATCACCATAATCTACAAAGAGAACCATGAATGCTTAACCACCACAGATGACTCCGCCCTCTTTGTGGAGCATCTCCACTTCCAACTCTGAATAACAAAACCACCATCAGAGGCACCCTTGCCTACAGACCTTTGGGAGCCAGTTCTGACTTCTGCAACCCAGTCCCTGACTTCATCGCCCCTTTCGCCATCGGCTCGAATCTGTACAAATTCCTAGGAGCCCTCAACTTTCACCTTGAGAACACTGACTACGACAAAATGACCGATTAGAAAGCATGGCTAACGTCAGACTCAAGCAGTTGTCATCGAACCCACCCATAATGCACGACAAATGCCGGACCCCATCTTCATTAGCCAGCAACAGAGAAACATTCACCCACGCCAAGGAGCTGACCTTTACCGATCAACACTGAGTCTATTTTGTCTTCTCTGCACCCCGCAGCACCTCCACTCAGCTGCCTGCGAAACATGGCACAACTGGTTAAAGGTATCAGACCAACAATGGACCAATGTCCTTAACTGCTGCCTACCCATCACCACCGAAGACCCAGAACAAGTGGGAGAAAACTTTGCGAACTGGATCGCAGCAAGCGCTGACATAGTTGCACCTAGGAAACCCACCAACTCCAAGAAATGAACACACCACCCCAACTGGTTCACAGCAGAACTGAAATCCAGAAACACAACTGCTGACAGAGGAAAGAAGATGGTGCACCAGTAAGACCCTGGAGGACTAAAAATGATTAAAAGATGCCCTCAACCATTACCACCACCTCCTGAAAAACACCAAGAAGACTGCCTTAGTCACCTGCATCAGTGACAATTCCAACAGCAGCAAGGAACTTTTCAACATAGTCAAGCATTTCAACAACTCATCTGCAACCGAAAGCACCATCACACCATCTCAAGCCCTCTGTGACACCCTTTCGGACTTTTTTCACAACAAATTCAACACAATGTACCAAGACTTTACACCTCAATCCACCACGAAGACATCAACCTCCTCATGCGGTCCGACACCCACCCACACCAGCACACCTCATGGAACACCCTCGCTGAGACGAAAACAGTGTCCATCATGAGATCCATGCACTCTGTAGCTCCACCAGACCCCTGCCCCTCCACACTTTCAACCTTGACAATCAACCCATCAGCAAAGAACACACAATGGTCCTCAACTCCTTGATCACCACAACCCACTTCCCCAGAAATGGAAACATGCCGATATGAAACCGTTGCTGAAGAAACCATCCGCCGACCCAGGAGAACTCAAGAACTACAGACCCATCTCCCTGCTCCCCTTCTCAGCCATGGTCATTGAGACAGCTCTCAACAGCCAGCTCGCCAGACATCTGGAGAACCACAACCTTCTGGACCCCTCCCAAGCCAACTACAGAGCAATCCCCAGCACTAAAACAGCTCTAACCTCAGCTACAGACGACATCAGAATGCTGCTAGATCACGGAAAACAGCAGTCCTCATCCTCCTCAACCTCTCAGCAGCCTAACACCCTACCCCACAACATACTGATCAACAGACTCCACTAGATCGGAATCAATGGAGCAGCCCTCATGTGGTTCGCTTTCTACATCACAGGAAGGACAAATTGGATAATTTAAATCTTGAACCAGACGAAGAGATAATCATGTGTACCATCGATGTCCAAGCCCTATACACCTCTATACCCCACATGATGGGGTTAGAAGCAGTTGAAGAAGCGTTGCTTCACATGGGATACGAAGAGACTATGAAAGTATTTCTGTTAGAATTACTCAACTTCACCCTGATGCATAGTTACTTAAGATGGGAAGACAAATGGTACAAACGGCAGCCCCTTCGTACGCTAATATTTTTATGCATCAATATGAGAACACCCACATCCTACAAAAAGAACAATGGAAACAAGGGTTACGTCTATATCTCAGATATATTGACGACATCTTCATATTGTGGAAAGACACGAGAGAAAGCTTGATCTCCAACATTCAACAACTAAACCTCATAGAACAACGGATACAGTTCACCTATGAAATCCATGACAGTCAAATCAACTACCTGGATGTAACTATTAAAAAAACAGGTGGTAAAATTGAAACCACTCTTTACACCAAAACAACTGATCGCAATAACTTACTAACTTATCAGAGCTTCCACCCCACTCCTCTCAAACAACATCTACCATATTCACAACTCCTCCGTGTGAAAAGAATTGTCTCAGACCCTGAAGAATCAATGACGCAATCTTGAATCATGCTAAACAAATTTTAAAAAAGAGGATATCCAGATGAGGTGTTAAACTCAGCTCTAGAAAGAGCTCAATTAAAAGACAGAAAAACTCTACTCCTGATACCAAAAACCAAAAAGGAAACTAAAATAACTTGTGTAAGCAAATTTTCCACAGCGAGTCCGCAGTTCAAAAAAATTATCAAAAAACTTTGGCGAATACTACAAACTGAACCAGATTTTAATAATATCTTTGCGGATGAACCATTATTTGCGTTTTCTAGAGCAAGAAATGTAGGAGAAATTATCAAGAAAGCTACAGTAACCAAACCCAACATGAAATTCAGAGGCACAATCCCATGCAAAAATTGCAGTAACTGTAACAATATCATGGAAGGTAACACTATCACCCACCCTATGAGATGGAACAAAATCAAGTTAAAAGTTAATGGTACTTGTGATACTAAAAACATTGTTTACTTGATGAAGTGCCCGTGTGGAAAAGCCTATGTTGGACAGACGGAACGCAAATTCAAAATAAGGTTAACCGAACACAAAAGCAACATAAGAACTAAAGTGTTAAAATCTGCGGTAGCCACCCACTTTGTTGAGCATAACCATCAAATCAATCAGATCAAAGCTTGCATATTGGAAGTTGTGGAAAAAATGAAGAAACCGACAACAGAAAAGCCCTCTTAAAGCGTGAAAACTACTGGATATACCACTTACAGACTTTAAGCCCCCACGGGATTAATGAACGGACAGAATTTAGTTGCTATTTATGATCTACTCATTTAAAATGTACCGAATTACACTTTGTGCTGTGCAGAATACCGACATTGCATTCATGTTAGCAATGTTTATGTTAATTAGATAACAGTTATGGGCATCTTCAAATCAGGTTCAATAGAACATGCACTTTATAGGTGACGCCACATAGCAGATTTACTCACATCGTAACATAGCCCCTTTAATTCTCATTAGCCTGGCCCTTTAATATAAGGCGCACGTAACACTCGTGTAAACACACCCTAAACGCGTCACACGCCAACATCTCTGCAGCGAAGGCAGTAATTCAGGCAGCGCGATTGAACAACGCGAACGATCCGAATCCGGTAAACATCCCACGCTGAGCGTTAAACTTTATAACCCGCATGGTTATGCGAGCATAACAATTAATGCACCTAGGCGTTGTTTAAAACAAACGCGGCAAATGTCAACATCGTTATAACAGCGTAATAGAAAGCCATGAACATACTGATTTTGGTGAGCAACTTGCAGGGTTAGTCACACATAAGACCTAGCGCGTAACGCCCATTAGCTCCGGGTTACTTTTCCAAGTAGATTGTATTACATGCGTCTTGATAGCAGATAAAGGGGAAGTGATCATACTTAGCCATTGCAACTAAGATTGCCCTGTACAATTATGTTATGTTTAATGTAGACATTTGGAAAATGTTTTATTTTAACATTGAAACTCAGTTGAACGTTGTCACTACACACTGTTTACTGATAAATATTTGAGAATATACAAGATTGTGATAGATACAACCTTTGTTTCACAGATTTCCCCGATGAAGGCCCCATGGCCGAAATGCATTGGAATGTATTTGAAAAATAAGTCGGATGAAAAGAATGTTTATTGAAAATCAAGTTGGATACACATGATTTATGGTTGAACAAACCACATACAGTTATATAGAATAATTTCTATGAGTATGAATAAAATACTTATGAAGAGCTAAAAAGGAAAATATGCTTGAAAATTTTGTTGAAAACTTTATTGACTACAATTGTACTGGTCATCCCAGCACCTAATCGTCAGTGCCCTAGGAGACTCTTGCACATCCGTGCCAGAGCAATCCTTCAACATAGTGAGGAGCCGCAGACTCGACATCATCTCCTAGGCCGACGACACCCAACTCATCCTCTCCCTGACAAGCGACCCAATGACCACCAAAAACATGTTCCAAAGATGCATGAAAGATGTGGGTATCTGGATGAAAAACAACTGTCTCAAACTCAACACAGACAAGAAAGAAGTTCTCATATTTGGGAAAGGAAAGGACCCTCTATGGAACAATGAATGGAGGTCACCTGAGCTGGGCCTTACCCCCAAACCCACCGAACACACCTGCAACCTTGGCATCATCCTCGACAGCCAGCTATCCATGAAGAAGCAGTTCAGCGGTGTCTCCTCCGCTTGCTTCCTCACCCTTCGATACTCAGGAAGGTCCTTCAGATGGCTCCCACCAAACACCAAGGGAACTGTCACACAAGTTCTCTTCACTAGCAGACTCGACTATGGCATCTCCCTGTATGTAGGAATCACTGTCTCTTAAAGAAACTCCAGACCGTCGAGAACACAGCAGCCAGACTCATCCTTGACCTCCCCAGACAGACTCACATTACCTCTCACCTCAGGAAACTCCATTGGCTGTCAGTCGCGTAGAGATGTCAGTTCAAGCTTCTCATCCACGGTTACAAGGCACTACAAAACGAAAGACCGGAGTACCTGAACAAACGAGTGAATTTCAACAAACCTACTAGTGAACTCCGTTCCAGATCCATCTCCCTAGCAGCTACCCAGCGCGTCTGCCGGTGAACAGTGGAGGCTGCTCCTTCTCCCACCTGGTGTCTAAGACCTGAACACCTTCCCCTGCACCTCAGAGCAGCACCGTCACTTCAACAGTTCACAAAGGACCTCAAGACCTGGAGGTTCAACTAATAATGATCAACAGGTGAAGCAGCCATGCTACATACATGCCAACATTTTAGAAGAGTAAAGTGGAAGATGTAAAAGAAATAATTGGGAGACTGTATTTCTCCTATTGACTTTTATTGATGACTGAATCAGGTCTGTTGGCATGTATGGGACTACTTTCGAGTGCACTGCTACAGGATTGAATACCCAAAATGCAAATATATGTTTTTCCTCTCCTGTCAGGAAGGAGCATAGAGAAAGCCCTACGGCAGGTAGAAAGAGCGTTACAAATGTTGTCATTCACCTGCAGGACCAGATTACTGGCATTGCATACTCCTAGTCCCACAAAACCAGTCCCTGTCTGCCAGAGGCGCAACTAGAGCCAAATTTCGGGGGGGGGGGGGCTGAGAAAATATTTTGGGGGGGCGGCTGAACCTTTAATCAGTAGGCAGAGTGGAGCTGCAGGGGCTCTTAGAAGGGGTCAAACAACTGCAAGGCCTAATTAACATTCAAATGGTCTTTTAAAGACCTGTGAAACGTTCGGGTGCGGCTGTGTGTGTGCCCGGGATCTGTCTCAACCCGGGCTGCCACACACGACGGGGGGGGGCTGAAGCCCGGTGAGTTCAATGGGTGTTGCGCGCCTGCTGTCTGCTGTGGCCCAAGGAGGAAGCAGGTTTTTCAATGCAGGGAGGTGGGAGACTAACCTTGAAATCGGTAATCCCCCGCCTAAATTTGAAGACTTTTTGTATGGTATTGTATTGTATGGTGCTTGTTATACAAATCCTGATTGAATGATTTATTTATTTTTGTTGCAGATTTATACAGCGCAAACTCGACCCCAAGATATCGGAGCGCTTTACATGAGCACCAGTTACGTTACACAAGCAGATATTACATTTTTTGGTAGGCACAGGGGAAATTAAGCGATTTGCCCAGAATCACAGGATATTGAGCCGATGCTCGAACCTGGTCCCCCAGTTCCAAAGTCGGCAGTTCTGGCCGTTATGCCACACCCTCTCCCCTGTGATTCCGGGCAAAATCATTTACTCTGCCAGTACCTAGAATAAATAAATTAATAAATAAATGTGACCTTGTGTAATGCAAGTGGACGTGACAAACAATTCATTTTTCCCAGTCCATTTGTTCTTGATGAATTTTTCTTATTGTAAAAAGTACCCTTCTTAAACAAATTTATATAAAGAGATATTACTTTATCAACTCAATAACCATGTAGCCTTTTCTTATCTTTGAGTATTTTGTGTACCATGTCTTAATTTATGTGACAACTGATAGCATCAGCAGGTTTTAATTCAATTAAGTAGATCAGAAGTAAAAAAGTATGAATGATCCATCACCTGTGATTTAATCTTGAAAAAAATTCCCTTGTTAACACCTTATTAGAATCATCTTGTGTAATGTAAGCAGTGCTCATGTAAAGCGCCCTGATACGAATGTGCGTGATATAAAGTCTGCATAAAGAGCCTGCAGCTCACACACTCTGGGGGGATTCAGTTTCGTTTTGTATCTGATGCACTTTCAACCTCTGTCATTACCAATCAATCAATCAATCAGGTCATTTGTAGAGCGCACTACTCACCCGTAGGGTCTCAAGGCGCTGGGAGGGGGGGGGGGTGTCGCTACTGCTCGAACAGCCAGGTCTTGAGCTTCTTCCTGAAGGAGAGGTGGTCTTGGGTCAGGCGCAGGTTGGTCGGAAGTGAGTTCCAGGTCTTGGCGGCCAGGTGGGAGAAGGATCTTCCTCCTGCTGTCGCTCTTCGGATGCGGGGGACGGCGGCGAGGGCGTGGTTGGTTGATCTGAGGAGGCGCTTGGGAGTGTAGAAGTTGATCCGGTTGTTGAGGTAGCTCGGGCCTTGGTCGTGTAGGGCTTTGTGTGCGTGGGTGAGGAGTCGGAAGGTGATTCTCTTGTTGACCGGGAGCCAGTGCAGATCTCTCAGGTGTCCGGAGATGTGGCTGCGTCGGGGGATGTCGAGGATGAGTCTCGCCGAGGCGTTCTGGATCCGCTGGAGTCTCTTCTGGAGTTTTGCAGTGGTTCCGGCGTAGAGGGCGTTGCCGTAGTCCAGTCGGCTGGTGACGAGGGCTTGGGTGACCGTCTTCCTCGTCTCGGTGGGGATCCACTGGAAGATCTTACGTAGCATGCGCAGGATGTTGAAGCATGACGAGGAGACGGCGTTGACTTGTCTGGTCATGGAGAGGGAGGAGTCCAGGATGAAGCCCAGGTTGCGTGCGTGGTCTGTTGGTTTGGGTGCGGTGCCCAGGGCGGGGGGCCACCAGGAGTCGTCCCAGGCGGAGGGCGTGGAGCCCAGGATGAGGACCTCCGTCTTGTCTGAGTTCAGTTTCAGGCGGCTGGTCGTCATCCATTCGGCCACGTCTCTCATCCCTTCGTGCAGGTTGGCTCTGGCGGTGGCGGGGTCGTTGGTCAGGGAGAGGATCAGCTGGGTGTCGTCGGCGTAGGAGATTATGTTGAGGTTGTGTTGGCGTGCGATGGCCGCGAGGGGGCTCATGTAGACGTTGAAGAGGGTGGGGCTCAGTGAGGATCCTTGAGGGACGCCGCAGATGACTTCGGTGGCCTCTGACTTGTACGGTGGTAGGCGGACTCTTTGTGTTCTTCCGTCGAGGAAGGAGGTGATCCATTCCAGTGCCTTCTCCTGGATTCCGATGTTGCTGAGGCGCTGTATTAGGGTGCGGTGGCAGACAGTGTCGAAAGCCGCGGAGAGGTCCAGGAGGATGAGGGCCGCTGTTTCTCCGTTGTCCATCAGAGTTCGAAGGTCGTCGGTGGCGGCGATGAGGGCGGTCTCGGTGCTGTGGTTTGCTCGGAAGCCGGACTGTGAGGGGTCGAGGGATCCATTCGTCTCGAGGAAGGCGGCCAGCTGTTTGTTGACGGGAGAGGTGTGGCGCTGCGGCCAGGGCGACTGACGCTGGAATCTGGGGACCACGGTTCGATCCCCGGCTCCGGCGGCAGGTTAGCCCAGCACCATGTGACTCTGGGCAATAGCTCGCTTAATCTTCCCGACGGCCCCCCAGCGCCTAGAGACCCTTACGGGTGATTGTGCGCTTTACAAATGTGGACTTTACTTTACTTTCTCGATGACTTTGGCCGGGAACGGGAGGAGCGAGATGGGACGGTAGTTCTTGAGGTCGGTGGGGTCTGCTGTGGGTTTCTTGAGGAGAGCGCTGAGTTCGGCGTGCTTCCAGCTCTCAGGGAAGGTGGCGGAGTCGAAGGAGGTGTTGATGATGTCCCGCAGGTGGGGTGCGAGGACAGCGTCGGCTTTGTTGAAGACGTGGTGAGGGCAGGGGTCAGTCGGAGATCCGGAATGGATGGAGTTCATGGTGCGGATGGTGTCTTCGGTGCTGATCGGGGTCCAGGTGCGGAGGGTGGTGGTGGGTGGCGTCGTTGCGGTTGTGGCTTGCGTTGGTTGGTTGTTGAAGCTGTTGTGTATGTCCGTGATCTTGTTGTGGAAGTAGGACGCGAGGGAGTTGCAGAGTTCTTGCGACGGGGTGATGTCGTTGTTTCCGGCGTTGGGGTTGGATAGCTCTTTCACGATGTTGAAGAGTTCCTTGCAGTTGTGTGCGTTGTTGTCCAGCCGGTCCTTGTATGCATTTTTCTTGGTGGCGCGGATCAGTTGGTGGTGTTTCCGGGTGGCGAGCTTGAGGGTGGTCATGTTGTCCGTCGTTGGTTCCCTTCTCCAGGCTTTCTCGAGGGCTCGACAGTTCTTCTTGGAGCTCTTGAGTTCGTCGGTGAACCATGGTGTTTTTCTGCTGCAGGATCTGCTGGGTGGGGTTCTCAGAGGGGCGAGTTCGTCCGCGCAGTCGTTGATCCATTTCGTGAGGTTGTCGGCGGCCTGGCTGGGGTTCGCTGAGTTGGCGGGAGGGTGCTGGCTCAGGGAAGCGGTGAGCTGGTCGGCTGTGATCTTGTTCCAGCTTCTTCGAGCAACCTGTTGCTGGTGGTGGTGGATCGTCGTTTTTCTGAAGGTGAAGTGGACGCAGCTGTGGTCCGTCCAGTGGAGTCCTGTTGCGTGGCTGAAGGTGACGTCTTTGCTGGATGAGAAGACGGCGTCGAGTGTGTGTCCGGCGAGGTGGGTGGGGGTGGTCACCAGTTGCTTGAGTCCGAGGTTGTCGAGGTTGTCGAGCAGGCTGATGGTGTTGCGGTCGTTGTTGTTCTCCAGGTGGAAGTTGAGGTCCCCCAGGAGGATGTAGTCGGCGGAGGGGAGAGCGTGCGGGCTGATGAAGTCGGCGATGTCCTCGCTGAATCGTGTGCGTGGTCCCGGGGGTCGGTAGATCAGGGTGCCTCTGAGGGTGGTCTTCGGGTTGGTGTGGATCTGGAAGTGCAGGTGTTCAGCGGTGGTGAGGGTGTCATCGGTGTTGGTAGTGATGCGGATGGTGTCTCTGTGGATGATGGCGATGCCTCCTCCCGTCTGGTTGGCGTTTCGGTCCCTCCGGGTGATCTTGTAGCCCTCTGGGATGGCGATGGCGATGTCTGGGGCTGAGGAGGCGTTCATCCAGGTCTCGGTGATGAAGGCAACGTCGGGGGTGGTGGTGTCGAGCAGGTTCCAGAGTTCTACGGCGTGTCTGTGGACGGAGCGGGTGTTGAGCAGGATACACTTGAGGTGGGTGCTGCTGGAGTTCGGCTTGGCGGGTGCAGGGAAGGTCCGGATGCAGGTGAACTTGCAGGCGTGGCAGCTGAAGGGTCCGTGGGTGTGCTTCGGGGCGGCTCGGTGACATCCTGGGATTCGGCCGGTGTTGAGTGCGATGAGGTCGGCGGCGCTGTAGGGTCGTCGGGTCGGCTTCCGTCGGTGGGGGCCAGGGGTCCTGGCGCTGGGCGCGGTCCAGGCGCGGACGGGCGCAGACGGGCTTACCTTTGGCGCGCCTTCGGCGCACAATCGGCGCGCCCGCTGCGCGTGACCGCTGCGCGTTCGCACGGTCGCCATTTAAGGCGAAGTGCGCGGGTGGGCGGGTCAGCTGGGAGGCGGGAGCGGGGAGGGAACACAAGGAAAAAAGGGGCGGGGTCGCAAGTGGTGGCGGGAAGCGGGGGCGGCGAGGGAGGCGGGAAACAGGACAGGGGACGGCGAAACAGGCACAAATTCCAAACAAAAGACGCTAAACACGGGCCAAAAAAGACTAGGGGATAAAAAATACAAGCACAAATTACAAGTAGCGCAAAACAAGGGCAAAGACAAGAGAAATCAAAGCAAGCACAAATGCAGTCAAAACAGGCAGCGAGGCAGCGCACAGCGGAGGGGCACACGCAGCAGCTGGTGGCCGTGCGGCGCGGGGGTGTCCCACAAGTGGGTCACACTTACCTGTGCCGCACGGTCGCCTTTTAAGGCCAAGTGCGCGGGTGGGCGGGTCAGCTGGGAGGCGGGAGCGGGGAGGGAACACAAGGAAAAAAGGGGCGGGGTCGCAAGTGGTGGCGGGAAGCGGGGGCGGCGAGGGAGGCGGGAAACAGGACAGGGGACGGCGAAACAGGCACAAATTCCAAACAAAAGACGCTAAACACGGGCCAAAAAAGACTAGGGGATAGAAAATACAAGCACAAATTACAAGTAGCGCAAAACAAGGGCAAAGACAAGAGAAATCAAAGCAAGCACAAATGCAGTCAAAACAGGCAGCGAGGCAGCGCACAGCGGAGGGGCACACGCAGCAGCTGGTGGCCGTGCGGCGCGGGGGTGTCCCACAAGTGGGTACCAGCAGCTGTGCAGTCTATAGTCAAACACCTGTAACTTCCATGTACAAAATATTTCTCCTCTAAAGCGCTTCAGCACCTCTGGGTAATGTCCGCGTCATATAAAAATAAAATAAAATAAAATAAATCCATAAATAGCAGCGGAGCCTCTTAGAGCTGCCCGGCACCGGTGCACGAGATAGCGTCTCCGGTTTGCGCATGAGCAGAAAAACGCCGAGGGAGGCGTCTGCACTCTGGATATGTGCGGGACAGGAGACGTGGATCGGAGGAATCTGGGCATGCGCAGTACAGTCGGACTAGGTCTTGATAATCTGGGCATGCGTAATATATTAGTGTAAATACCCTGCACATGCGCAGTATAGACGGTAGGGATTAAGTATCATGGAGTGGCACGGCCCTGGGTGAGTCGGGCGCCGTGCTGTGCGCATGCGCAGTGCACTTAAGAGCCCGCGAGATCTGTTCATAATCAGAGTTCTCCCCGCACGAGATCACGAGAGGAGGGATTCACCGCCCCCCCCCCCCCCCCCCGAGAGTAGAGACCGAGGTGGGACCGAGAAGGTGAGTCTGAGGGAGACCAGAGCCCATCACTGACCCCACTGACGTCACTCCTGACCCCCACCAGCACTGCTGACGTCACTACTGACCCCCACCAGCCCTGCTGCCCCCATTACTGACCTCCCACCAGCCCTGCTGCCCCCATTACTGACCCCCACCAGCCCTGCTGACGTCACTACTGACCCCCACCAGCCCTGCTGACGTCACCACTGACCCCCACCAGCCCTGCTGACGTCACTACTGACCCCCACCAGCCCTGCTGACGTCACTACTGACCCCCACCAGCCCTGCTGCCCCCATTACTGACCTCCCACCAGCCCTGCTGCCCCCATTACTGATCCCCACCAGCCCTGCTGCCCCCATTACTGACCCCCACCAGCCCTGCTGACCCCATTACTGACCCCCACCAGCCCTGCTGACGTCACCACTGACCCCCACCAGCCCTGCTGACGTCACTACTGACCCCCGACCAGCCCTGCTGACGTCACTACTGACCCCCGACCAGCCCTGCTGACGTTACTACTGACCCCCACCAGCCCTGCTGACGTTACTACTGACCCCCACCAGCCCTGCTGACGTTACTACTGACCCCCACCAGCCCTGCTGACGTCACTACTGACTCCCCAGCCCTGCTGACGTCACTACTGACCCCCCAGCCCTGCTGACGTCACCACTGACCCCCCCACCAGCCCTGCTGACGTCACTACTGACCCCCAGCCCTGCTGGCGTCACTACTGACCCCCCAGCCCCGCTGACATCACCACTGACCCCCACCAGCCCTGCTGACCCCATTACTGACCCCCACCAGCCCTGCTGACCCCCACCAGCCCTGCTGACATCACTACTGACCCCCACCAGCCCTGCTGCCCCCATTACTGACCTCCCACCAGCCCTGCTGCCCCCATTACTGACCCCCGAGCCCTGCTGACGTCACTACTGACCCCTACCAGCCCTGCTGACGTCACTACTGACCCCTACCTGCCCTGCTGACGTCACTACTGACCCCCGACCAGCCCTGCTGACGTTACTACTGACCCCCACCAGCCCTGCTGACGTCACTACTGACTCCCCAGCCATGCTGACGTCACTACTGACCCCCCAGCCCTGCTGACGTCACCACTGACCCCCCTTACCAGCCCTGCTGACGTCACTACTGACCCCCAGCCCTGCTGACGTCACTACTGACCCCCCAGCCCCGCTGACATCACCACTGACCCCCACCAGCCCTGCTGACCCCATTACTGACCCCCACCACCCCTGCTGACCCCAACCAGCCCTGTTGACGTCACTACTGACCCCTACCAGCCATGCTGACGTCACTACTGACCCCCACCAGCCCTGTTGACATCACTACTGACCCCCAGCAGCCCTGCTGCCGTCACTACTGACCCCTACCAGCCATTCTGACGTCACTACTGACCCCCACCAGCCCTGCTGTCGTGACTACTGACCCCCACCAGCCCTGCTGTCGTGAATACTGACCCCCACCAACCCTGCTGACGTCACTACTGACCCCCACCAGCCCTGCTGACCCCCACTACTGACCCCCCACCAGCCCTGCTGACCCCATTACTGACCCCCACCAGCCGTGCTGCCGTCACTAATGACCCCCACCAGCCCTGCTGACGTTACTACTGACCCCCACCAGCCCTGCTGCCACATTACTGACCCCCACCAGCCCTCCTGCCCCCATTACTGACCCCCGACCAGCCCTGCTGCCCCATTACTGAACCCCACCAGCCCTGCTGACGTCACTACTGACCCCCACCAGCCCTGCTGACGTTACTACTGACCCCCACCAGCCCTGCTGATGTTACTACTGACCCCCACCAGCCCTGCTGACCCCACTACTGACTCCCACCAGCTCTGCTGCCCCATTCCTGACCCCCCACCAGCCCTGCTGCCCCATTCCTGACCCCTCACCAGCCCTGCTGCCCCATTCCTGACCCCCCACCAGCCCTGCTGCCCAATTACTGACCCCCACCAGCCCTGCTGCCCCATTACTGACCCCCACCAGCCCTGCTGACCCCACTACTGACCCCCACCAGCCCTGCTGACCCCACTACTGACCCCCACCAGCTCTGCTGCCCCATTACTGACCCCCACCAGCCCTGCTGCCCCCATTACTGACCCCGACCAGCCCTGCTGCCCCGTTACTGACCCCACCAGCCCTGCTGACGTCACTACTAACCCCCACCAGCCCTGCTGACGTCACTACTAACCCCCACCAGCCCTGCTGCCCCATTACTGACCCCCACCAGCCCTGCTGACCTTATTACTGACCCCCACCAGCCCTGCTACCCCCATTACTTTGCAACCAAGGTCTCCAACATCTATAACTCCTTCCCCCAGAGGACAGACAACGGCCTTGCCTCCTTGGAATTCGCAAGAACGGAAGGGGAACATCGGCTAACCATGTTTGTCACTCCTTCCACTACGGAGCTTCTCCGCATTTGTGGATCTATAAAATCTGGCTCCCCTAGAGATCCGACCACTCCTAGTCGGCTAAAGGATAGCTTGCCAGTTCTAGAGCCCTATGTACGTCAGCTGCTGGATATCTCCTTTGAGTCTCAAGTGGTGCCTAGGGCCTGGAAACAGGCAGTGGTACTTCCTCTGCAAAAAAAGGCCAACGTTAGCTTTGAAAAGCTGGATAACCTCCGTCCTATCTCCCTCCTTCCCTATATGGCGAAGGTGGCGGAAAAAACAGCCAACATACAGCTCATGCAGTTCGTGGAGACGGCTTCGCTACTCCACGACTCGCAATTTGGTTTCCGCCCCCGTCATTCGACGGAGTCCGCTCTCCTCGTGGCGGTGGAAGCACTCAGACAGGGAGTAGACGAGGGCCAAACGATGGCACTGATCTTACTAGACTTAAGTGCAGCATTCGACACTGTAGCACATTCCACCTTGCTACAGTGTCTGAATGGAGGAGGGGTGACAGGAGCTGCGCTTGGTTGGATCAAGTCCTTCCTTGCGGAGAGGTGCTTCCAGGTCAGATTGGGCGATTACTACTCCAGGGAGATTGAGTTGGGCCAGGGCGTACCTCAGGGTTCGTCCCTGAGCCCAACTCTATTCAACATCTATGTCTCCCCCCTGGCAGCCATCGTGGAGGGGTATGGTCTCCGCTTGGTGTCCTACGCCGACGACACGCAGCTGGTCATCTCCCTATCGCGCGCGCCCGGACTTGCGGCAGACATCTTCAGGAACTGCATGAAAGACCTTGCTGCCTGGATGTCTGCCAACTGTTTAAAGTTAAACGGGAGCAAGACCGAGGTGCTCGTGGTGGGGGGAGTGCCGTCTGCGTGGTCGTCGACGTGGTGGCCACCCTGTTTGGGGGAGGTTCCTGCTCCCTGCCGTGAGGCCAGGAACCTTGGCGTGTGGTTGGATAAGGACCTCACCTTTGGCCCACATGTCGGTCGAGTGGCAGGGATCTGCTTCGGTGTTCTGAGAGCTCTTAGGAAAGTATTAGATCTGCTTCCCACTCCTGCCCGTCAGACACTGGTGCATGCCCTGGTTACCTCCCGACTTGATTATGGGAATCTGCTCTATCTGGGGGCCACAGGCAGGGTCATCGGCCGCCTGCAGGTTCTTCAAAACGCGGCAGCGCGGCTGGTCCTTAGACTCCCTAGGAGGTCATCCGCCAAACTAGCCTTGCGGGCGCTCCACTGGCTCCCCATAGAGAGGAGAGTGGAGTTTAAGACTCTTGCCACTTGCCATCGTATCCTGAACGGCAAAGCACCCCTTCCGCTCCAGAGCCTAATAGCCCATTATGAGCCTGCACGCAGTCTCCGGTCTTCGCAGACCGGGCTGTTAAAAGTCCCAAGAATATCTAAAGCTCGCATGGGAGGCAGATCTTTCAGATACCTTGCTCCCAAGCGCTGGAATAATCTGCCGCTGGAACTTCGGTTGGAACCCTCCGAAGTCCAGTTTAGGAAAAAACTTAAAACGCACCTGTTTCAGTAGATAGCTTGGTTGGGAGGAGGGGGGACAGCCACACCACTTGTCATAGCGCGGAGACACGCCAGTGGCGTAATCAGGCGCTTAATAAATGTCCAATAATAATAATAATAATAATAATTACTGACCCCCACCAGCCCTGCTACCCCCATTACTCACCCCAACCAGCCCTGCTGACCCCACTACTGACCCCGGCCAGCCCTGCTGCCCCATTAGTGACCCCCGACCAGCCCTGCTGACCCCTTTACTGACCCCCCACCAGCCCTGCTGCCCCCATTACTGACACCGACCAGCCCTGCTGACCCCATTACTCACCCCCACCAGCCCTGCTGACCCCACTACTGACTCCAACCAGCCCTGCTGACGTCACTACTGACCCCCACCAGCCCTGCTGCCCCCCACCAGCCCTGCTGCCCCCATTACTGACCCCCACCAGCCCTGCTGACCCCACTACTGACCCCCACCAGCCCTGCTGACATCACTACTGACCCCCACCAGCCCTGCCGGCCCCATTACTTACCCCCACCAGCCCTGCTGACATCACTACTGACCCCCACTAGCCCTGCTGCCCCATTACGGACCCGACCAGCCCGGTGTAGCACGGTTACAACAAATTTTTTACAACGCACTACCATTACATCGCAACTTTTACCACGCAAACCATTACAACGCAATGCGCTGGGGGGCGCTCTAGGATAGGGAATGTATTTAATATACTATCCAACACCTTCCCTGCTATCCACGGGGACTGGAGTTGGAATAGTAAATTAAATAATTCACTATCCAGCGCCTAAAAGCATTATGCGTTGTAATGGACTGCGTGGTAAAAACCGCGTTGTAAAGGCATGCGTGGTAAAAGCATGTGTTGTAGTGACACCAATCCGACCAGCCCTGCTACCCACTTACTGACCCGACCAGCCCTGCTACCCCATTACTGACCCGACCAACCCTGCTGCCCCTGTGGTAAATTACATTTACTTATTACCTCATTTCTGAATTTCTATGCTTAATAAATCATAATTTCTTGTCAATGCAAAGCGAGGAGTCCGTGGTGCTCAAATGAAGGAGGAGGAGACCAATAACTCGAGTTAAGGGGAGCGCTTCCAGCGCCAAGCGGGCACAGGAGCAATCTCTCAAGTCCCTATCTTGAAGTGGGGGTCTTTATTTTCAACAGCAGGACATTTATACAGTCTTGGTCATGAGGCAAAATAGAGGAACAAACAGGTCATGGCAGATAGAGGAACAAAGATCAGCAAGAGGGGCAGATTGTGAAGAAATGGGGGCGTGTCTTAGGCTTCGTGAGGGGACTTGTGATGTGAAATAGTCTGACAGTTGGAAGGGGGAGGCTTCCTCATTTGGGGTTTGTGCTCGTGCTTCATGTCAAAAACAGGAACCATCTTGTGTAAAACAGGAGCTATCTTGCTGGTTCTGGGAATTGGCTGAACCACAAGAGTCAAAAAGAGGAACTATCTTGTGTAAAACAGAGACCATCTGCTCTCTGGCTTGCAGTAACTATTTCTTAAAACAGGAACTATCTGCTGGTTCTGGGAATTGGCTGAAGCACAGGAAAGGGTGGTCAATGAACTAAGATGCCAGGTGCAGAGTGTCTTACAGTTAAGAACAGGAACTATCTGCTGCTGGTTCCCAGAATTGGCAGAACCACAGAAATGTGTGTGTTCACAGTGTACAACCTTGTGCTTCCTCTTTCAGTTGGGGGTGGTCACAGGGCAGTTGGTGTGACAGGCTGAGTTACCAACAATGGACAGGATGTGGCTGAGTCTCTGGCACAACTGGGGGAAAGGCACACAGGCAGGCTTCTTGGAATTGGCTCGACCACAAGGAGCAGGGGGTTGTGCAAGATTCAATGGGGATGTGAAGGACAGTTTTCAGACAAGTTGCTGAGAGCATGTCACACACAAAATGGGTGTTTGTCTGAGAAAAATGGCTGTCAGGCAGAAACAGGGAAATGATGGGGCACAATTGTCAATTTTATTTCCACATTCCCTCCTTGCCTCAGAGTGTACCTACATTATATCTCAATTTGCATGAGATCATCTATACATTCTTGTAGCATAATTCTTTCCCTTTCTCTCTGCTGGACAAGTGGTTTAGGAATGCAGTTTGTAGCGCATAGACCACACAGGGCAGGACCACATTGGATGCAAAGGCAGCATCCAGTTATTATCAAGAATATTATACCTGCACAGGACGATCTGACATGGGGCACTAGGAGGTCTCGGTGGTAAGTGGATGGGGCCACAAAGACAGGGGGTAACAGGAATGCTATATAGCAAGTTCCCCCCCAGTTCAAGGGCAGCTGCACATAGGCCGTTTGGCCACAGACGAAATAAGTATGGCGAGATGCTAGAAATGAGGACTTTCCTCTGTCTTCAAAACTTATAGTGGTATGACAGTCACTGTGTCCTAATGGAACAGAGCCATTTTTCTGGATGCACAGGTGTCCTTTTACTGGTGAGACCGAGATGGAAGGGGGACCAGCATTCTTTTTAGGTTTGGTATTTAACATCTTGTAGGACATGGTCATGTTCCCTTGCTTGTATTCTTCACTTTCTAGGACTGTACCTGTCGCCTGAGGATTTCCCTCCTTATTAGGGTAACAGGCAGTATCGAGTACCTTGTTTAAATCCCCCCAAGGCCACCCATTCTTGCATGAAATATTTCGGTCAGGGCAGGAGGTGGGGGTAGTATCGTCAGCTGTTATTAGGGCGAACCAGGCTTCACAAGTTCCATTATAAGAGAATGGGAAAGGAAAAAGAGGCATCCCTCCCTTTTTCTGATGAGGTGGGATGCGGCCACATATCCAACAATTGGTGCTATTACTGGCCTGCTGAGTGTGGTGTAGCATCTGTATGAAGGTATTGTTTCGCAAGGCTAGTCTATGGGCTTGTTCATGAGGGGGTAGGTCGTGATAGGTGTGTTCCTGAGTGCTGTTGGGTGTATGAGAGGTGTGTTGTGTTGGAGGAAAAACAGTGTGGAGAATCCAACCAAGACACGTCATAACTGCCATGAGGAAAAATAATACTGTCAAACATATAGTAGGACCATTATGTCTTTTTCTAGAGTTCATTTTTTTTTTCTCCCACATAGTCAAGGTGTTAAAATCCATTCCCATGCTCCAACCGCTTCACCACTGGACCGACGCCCAATGGACTTAATTAGCCAGAGTCCGAATGGCAGACCTTAACTTTGATTTGTAGTCCTGTTGTGGGGTTAGTTCCAAAGGCAATAAAGATTGTTCAGTCACAATGTCAGTGGGATTGGCAGGGCCATCAACAACAGTGTCTTTTTGTCCAAAATGTTTCCGGCAGTGGCTTGCGTGGAGCCAGCCCTTCCTGCCCTCGACCTTCACTGCTGTCCGTGTTGTTAGTAGTACGAGTCTTGGCTTCTTCCACCTGGGCTGGAGGGGGCTGGTCCGGTCGAAGTTCCTCACGAGGACCCAGCCCCCTGGTCGGATGGCGTGTTCTTCCGGGTTGGTTTTGTCAGGGAAGGTGGCAGCAACCTGAGAACGACAAGATTGGAGTGCAGACATCAAGGAAGCCAGGTAGTCAGTCAGCATAGTACTGTCAACATCAGTTATTCTTTTAGGCCTTTGCGTATCCCACATATTTGGTGGTCTGCCAAAGACCACTTCATATGGAGATAAGCCAGTTCTGGAATGCGCTACCATACGCATGTAGAAGAGGGCAACCGGTAAGGCTACCATCCAGTCCACGCCTTTGTCAGTGCATATCTTGGCCAATTTTGTCTTCAAAGTTTGGTTGTGTCTTTCTACTAGACCTGCTGCCTGAGGATGTCTTACACAGTGAAATTTCCAAGTGTACCCTAACAGAAGAGACACTTGCTTCATGAGTTCAGAGGAAAAAGGTTGACCGTTATCTGAGTAGATGACACGGGGCAACCCATACCTCGGGAAAAACTCTCTAACTAATTGTTTAGCAGTTGTCGTTGCAGTGTAATCTGGGACGGGATAGGCTTCTGTCCATCTGGTCAGAGCACACACTACAACTAGCACATACTTGTGACCTCTACATCTCTCCATCTGGATATAGTCCATCTGGAGAACTTCAAATGGATGGTCAGGGGGTTGGAATCCTCCTTGTTCCACCTTTGTGCCTTTTCCTGGGTTGAACTGATTACAAATCATGCACGTTTTAACTTTTTGTTTGGCTGCAGTTCTCAAATGTTTGTTGTGCCATATATTCTGTATGCTGTCTAACATTGCTTTTTCTCCCAGATGCGCTGGTCCATGTATGGTGTTTACCATAACCTGTACCATGGCATCCGGTAGAAACCATACTGCTCTTTCAGGTGTCATCCAGCCTTGATCTGTAAGGACCCCTCCTTTTTCCTTCCATTCTAGCAGTTCCTGTGGTGTGGCGTGACTTTGGACATCCTGGATGTCAGAAAAGGGGTCTCGTATTGTATATTGGCGGTGTGGTATACTTAATTCTGTGTTTGCTGCTAACTTGGCTGCACTGTCTGCAGAATCATTTCCTTTTGATATTTCATCTGTTCCTTTTGTGTGCGCTTTACATTTTAGCACTGCGATTTTCTCTGGTAACTGACTGGCCTCTAAGAGGGCAGTGATGAGTGTAGCATGCTGTATTCTGGACCCATGTGATGTGAGAAATCCTCTCTCCCTCCACAATGTACCGAAGATGTGTACAACTCCAAAGGCATATTGTGAATCAGTGTAGATGTTAACTGACTTTCCTTTTGCTAAGTGACATGCTCGTGTTAGGGCTATGAGTTCTGGTGCCTATGCCGACAGTATCTCTATCTTGTGTGCTTCTAAAGTGTCTGTACCATTTGTGACGGCATAGGCTGCTGCTAATTCTCCTGTGGGGAGTCTCATACATGAACCATCAACAAAGAGTGTCATTTCTGCCTTAGCAAGGGGAGTATCTTGTAAATCTGGTCTTGGTTTGGTCACTAAATCAATTATGTCAATACAATCGTGAATTTCTTCAGTAGGAGAGGTCAGTGGCAACAGTGTTGCTGGGTTTAAAATGTTGAAGCGTCTAATCTCAATGTGTGGCTGAAAAAGTGTCATCTCATATCCGGTGAGTCTGGCTACTGTCAGATGCTGTGTTTGTGTTCTGTTTAACAGAAGTTCTACAGCGTGTGGGACCTGGACTATCAGATGATGTCCCAATACAATAGCATCGCTTTGTCTAATAGCTTGTGCAGTAGCTGCTACTGATTTTAGACATGCAGGCAATGCTTGTGCTACTGGATCTAATGTGCTTGAAAAATAACCACATGGTTTATGTTTGTCTGCTTGAAGTTGGGTCAGAACTGATAGTGCTGTACCTGAGTTTTCTGTTACAAATAATGTAAAATCTTTGGTGTAATTAGGTGTTGCCAGCACTGGGGCTTGACACATAGCTTTTTTAAGAGACTGAAAGGCTTGCGTGTGTTCATCTGTCCAGGATAATTGTGGAGTAGCGCCAGCTTCGAGTGTTGTCAGCTGCACTAACGGTTTGGAAATGAGTGCAAATTGTGGGATCCACTGTCTACAATATGAGGTGAGACCAACAAAGGCTCGAACTTGTTTCTGTGTTGTTGGTTGTGGTATTTGTAGTATGAGCTGGATGCGTTCCTGTGTAAGCTGCCTACCCTCCTTTGACAGCAAGTGCCCTAAGTATGCCACTTGCTGTAAACAAAATTGGAGCTTACCAGGGGAAACTTTATGGCCATTTGCAGCTAGAAATTCTAGTACTAGTAGTGATGCTTCAGCACATGCTGCGTCAGATCTGGCCGTAATGAGGATATCATCAACATATTGTAGTATGGCTGTATCCGTGGGCATTTGAACAGTATCTAGTTGTCTTTTTAATGCTTGGCCATATACGCTTGGACTCTCTGTGAAACCTTGAGGAGCTCTTGTGAATTGGAAACTTCGTCCTTGTAAGGAGAAGCCAAAAAGGTATTGACTGTCTGGGTGAATAGGTATGCTAAAGAATGCGTTTTTTCAAGTCAATGACTGAAAAATGCGTTGCGTCCGCATCTATGGCTGTGAGTAGGGTGGAGATGTCTGGAACCACAGGGTGTTGTGGAATGACACATTTATTTAGCTCTCTCAAATCCACCACTAGTCTGTAGACAGGTGGTGTTCCTGGTTCCACTTTTTTATGGACTGGTAAAACAGGGGAATTGCAAATGTTAGAAGTTGTATCCTTAATCACACCTGACTGTATTAGGTCCTGAATAATCAACATTAATGCTTGTTCAGCCTGAGGTGGAATTTTGTATTGCCTTATGCGTGGTAGTTGGGCTCCCTCTTTCAGTGTAACCTTGTGAGGTGTTATTTCCATACATCCTACTGTGGTGGAATCAGTGGCCCACAGGGTGTGTGGCAAATCTTTCAAACGCTCATCTAATTCTCTACTTGTGTAGTAGCCCTTGAAATCTCGCAGAAATAGTCTGACATCTGTAGGTGAGCAAACAATGACAGCTCCTAATTCTTTCAATGTTTTTATACCAAGCAAGTTTTCTGGACATGATTTTGTCAATATAAGATCTGTAGTTGTCGTGAGGGGACCAACCTGCAAGGGCAGTGGTTTTGACGTGGCGTTTGTCACAGGTTGTCCCGAGAAACCCAGAGAAATACTTTTTGAACCCGAGAGAGGAGCCTCTGGGACCTCTTGATGGCTTATTGTTGTTTTACTGGCCCCAGTGTCTAGTAGAAATTTCCTATCCTCCCCAAGAAGTCGGACCTCTATAAATGGACCTGTCTGATCTACTGGAATGGGGATTAGGGGCAGTTTGTCATCTTCTCTCTCTGGGCAACATCATGAGAAATCTGGGTAATATTCAGTGTAGGCGCTGTCTATAATATTCATTTGGGCCATTTGTGTTGTCAGTGGAACTGAAGGTGTTGAACTGTCTAGGAAACCATTCTGTTTTGGCTGATATGGGCGTGGCTGGGTCTTACCAGTAGCCAAATTGTGCTTTAAGACTGGGCAATCTTTAACGAAGTGTCCCATCTTCTTGCAATAATTACAAGTGCTTTTTATATTTGTCTGGTTACTTGGTGTCTGTTGACGCTGGGGTGCAGTTTGGGCTACTAATGCTTTCATCTTTGTGTCTTTCATGCGTTTCTTATCATTTTCTTCTTCATCCCTAATGCGATTCTGGTGATATTGTAGCATTTGTAACACCTGTGGAGGTGTATGTGCTTGCCAGGTACTTTCTACTTTTAGTACTCTGTCCTTAATGGCTGGCAAGGCGTTATCTACTAATTTGGAAACAAACAGATGCGGGTAAGCTTCACTTGTCGGCGTAAGGCCGCTATTTACCGCAAAACATTTTTCAAATCTGGTGTAATAATCTCCTATGTCTTCACCATGTTTCTGTTTGCAGGAGGAAATGGTATCCCAGTCCTCCTTTTTCACTGTTAGTAACTGTGGTAGCACCTTTAAAATAGTGCCAGGAAGTGCTTTTAGTCTGCCTCCTATACCTTGACCTGCTACTCTAGTATTTTCGTCATTCTGAAGTTCAGTCCATCTAATGTGTTCACCTGCTACTTCCCAATCCTTTTCTCTTAGTTTGTCATATATACCTGATGGCAACAATAATTTCAGAATTGCTGTGATATCAGAAAGAGTATATGTTCCCATCATTAATACATCTCCTAATTCCTTAACGAATCCAGCAGGATCCTTTGAGTGGGAGGGAACCATCTCTTTCATCCTTAGTAACTCAAGTTTTGTCAAGGGTACATAAATGAAGACGCGTTGTAGCGCTCCATTTGTGTCAGCTCTGGGGTGGACCTCTCTCATGGGGAACTGGCGTGTTTGAGGAAGTCTATTAATTGGTCCACAAGTATTATTGAAAGATTTATATTCAGTCTTTTTCTGGTATTTCTGTCTAAAATCTATAAATGTGTTGAGAAAAACTGAACTATTGTGGAGGAACATGTTAGCGCAGTCAGACAGAAAATCTTCGAGTCTTGGATCATGTTTAAAATGAGTGTCATTGAGTGTGATGAGATGTTGTACCATGTAGAGACTTGCTAATCTTTGATGTGAGCGTGGTAATGCTAGAAAAAGCTGGGCTATGAGATCATTGTCATATATCTTATATTGAGAGACCCATAGGGTCGCACTTCTGGCTATTTCCTCCTCCTCCGGTGTAAGCGGAGGTTCCTGGTCTAACCAGTAGTCTAATGCATTGGATGTATTTTCAAATAACTCATCTGGAGATGACCGTTCAGAGTGACCTTGGAGGAATGTAGGCGGGGGTGTTCGTGAATTAAGGGCGGAAGAACGAACGGGTAGGACTTTTTCAGGAGGTTCAGTAATTTCCTCCTCAAGTTTCTTATTCTCTTCATTTGTTTGCAAGTTTTGCAGAATACGGGTCACCTTACGGGTGAACCTGTCTAGTGCATCATTTATAAGTTCTAGACTAGTGTGGTCGGATGCGGAATCTAATAAGTCAAAAAGTGAAACTGGTACATTTCTTTCCTCTGCTTGTATGTGTTTTATGAAACAGCAAAGGAGGAACCTATACATGTGCATTTTTACAGGGTGTGATCTTCTTGTAGTCATATCGTTAATGGCTCGTGAGTTCTCTCCAGTACGAAGAAACTCAGAGGCCGCTTGAAGAAACGTGTCAATTGCTGGTAGATGTCTTATTTCTTCCCGGGAGTCATGAAGTATTTTACTTATTCGGTCCGCCTCCCCTATGTTTCTCGGAGTCGGGTCATAGGGGCAGTCGGGAATTGTTTTACCTGGGTCTGGACCTACGGCACCCCCTTCTGGAGTGAGAGGTGGTGTGTAATGTTGTAAAAGGGGTGGCGGAGGCAGAGGGTGTTGAATTACTGGAACCTCATATGGAGGTGGAGTATCTAAGAGGAAATTGGTGAAAGTATCCTCTGGTGATGGGGCGGTAGGTTGTGTCTTAGGTGGTGCAATGTTAAGGTTTTCAGGTGCAGATGACAATGCAGGATAAAAACCAGTAGAAATGGCTGATTGTTCCCTTTTATTCCTTTCACTAACTACTTCTTTCCCTATTTCTTGAAACTGTTCTTTCTTGGCCTGCTCTGACATTCTCTTACCCTTTTCAACTTTATGCAATTCCTTCTGTTGCCTCCTATGGGCTTCTTTTCTCCATAATTCCACCGAGTCACTTTATGACTGGCGGACTCCCTTTTTCTTCCACAACTGTTCCTCTAATTTTATAATACGTTCCATGTCAAAAGTACCATTTTCAGGCCATCTATATCTGTGTTCTAGGTCTTTAGTATAATCCACCCGTAAATCACAATAAATAATTGCCCCGACACCATGTTTTGCATACATGAAGTGTCCTGGAGTATCTTGAGGAGGAAGGGGAATTTCCTTCTCAAGAATACTCCTTTTGATTGCTATCTTACGTATTTTCGAGAAAATAGGCATGATGGCAAGACTTTTCAAAGATTTAGAATTGAGAGAAAAAGAAAAACAAACAGAACATATATCTTTACCGTTCCCACGAAAGTGGTGAGTCCGTCTTTTATACAAGTTTAGTAGTCCTCACAAAATAAGTGAGAAACCAACAAAAACATGTATCTTTACTGCACCCACAAAAGCTGTGGGTTCGTCTTTATACGTTTCAGCAGTACTCACCGAAAAAAATAACTGGAAGGCCTCTTGAAGATCTTGAAATGCGTGCAGCTTCTAAGGTGGGGCTCGCAGAACCTCGGACTCGTCTCTTCACAGGTTGGGCTCTGGTTTAGGACGTTCCGCAATTTTCCTCACCGGCTCGTGTGGATGCCGGGCCGCAGTCGGTCCCCCTCTTCGCCTCGAGGGAGTTGGCGGGAATTCCCCGCGTTGTGCACTTTGAAGTCCGTCAAAGGTCAGGAGGGGACAGTACCGGGTCCAATATCAGCGGCGTGTGGGGAAAAGGGAACGTTCCTGTACGGGCGCCAATTAATGTGGTAAATTAATTCAATATTACCTCATCTCAGAATTTCTATACTTAATAATCATAATTTCAGTCAAAGCAAAGAGAGGAGTCCGTGGTGCTCGAGTACAAAAAAAAGGTCCAGTAACTCGAGTTGAGGGGAGAGCTCCAGCACCAAGCGGGTACAGGAGTGGTCTGCAGCTTTATTCACACATCAGAATATTTATACAGTTTTCAGTCAATAGGCAAAAGAAGAAAAGAGAAGTGACAAGAAAAAGGGAAGTGACAAGCAGTAATTTCCAACAGATGTGTCAAGGTAGGGGCGTGTCTTGTGTCTCGTGAGAGGGCATGCAATGTGTGGAAATGTGTTCTCTTTCAGTTGAAGGCCCTTCCTCATTCAGGGGTTTATCTCTGGCTTAGAGTCAAGAACAGGAACCATCTTGTGTAAAACAGGAACTATCTTGCTGGTTTTGGGAATTGGCTGAACCACAAGAGTCAAAAAGAGGAACTATCTTGTGTAAAACAGAGACCATCTGCTCTCTGGCTTGCAGTCAAGAACAGGAACCATTTCTTAAAACAGGAACTATCTGCTGGTTCTGGGAATTGGCTGAAGCACAGGAAGGGGTGGTCTATGAACTAAGATGCCAGGTGCAGGGTGTCTTACAGTTAAGAACAGGAACTACTTCTTAAAACAGGAACTATCTGCTGCTGGTTCCCCAGAATTGGCAGAACCACAGAAATGTGTGGTCAATGAACGGGGGTGCCAGAGGCAGGGTGTCTTGCTTGTGGGTCTGAAGACAAAATGGATGTCACACACAAAATGGGCGCTTGTCTGAATGAAAAAAATGTCTGTCAGGCAGAAACAGGGAAATGATGGGGCACAATTGTCAATTTTATTCCCACATTCGTATCAATATCTTCAGATGTACTTCTGAACATATTTGAATTGAAGTCCCCGTAATGATCAGGCTGTTGGTATGCTCTTACGTTATAATTTTCTCGAGCTCCTTCAGTTGCTGGGTGCTTTTAGTTCTGTCTCGAGGATGTAAATAGAGATTTATGAGGATTATCTGGTCATTTTTATCCTCCCCCTGTAAGGTGATTTTGAGCACTTGCATGGCGTTTGGAGGTGCTAAGCTGTGCATCATTGACTCCATAGCATAAATGCTCTTTATAGAGCTGTATGTAGCACGGCCTCCCTTGCTGTGGCCGAATTTGGCGCTTTTAATAGTAGGTAGGGAGAGCAGATTATATCCGTTTAATGCTGGTGGCGATTCACACCAAGTTTCCTGGAATGAAATAGAACACTAGGGGGCAGATTTATGAAGGCCTTGCGCCGCCGGTGCGTCATTTTTAACATGGGAAAAAGTGACGCACCGGCGGTGCAAGGCCTTCATAAATCTGCCCCTAGGACTTTAGAGACCACCTTTTTAATAAGAACAGCAAAACTACAAGTCCCATAAGCAATAGTGATGGAAGGTGTCTTGCATGCCCTGGGGCGACAGCCTACTCAGTATATCCAGTTTAATTTGTTCAGTATTTGACACAATATTGAATTTGTAACCTTTGTTTTTATGGTCATGAGTCACCATAATATGAAAAACATGCTGTTTCTTTTATTTTCAAGGTCGATTATGTAATAGTCACCAGCTTGGAAGCTCTGTTCATTCTTCAGTATTTGTCATTGATCTCCACGTGTGGCTGGTTTGGGTCTGCCCCCTGCATCGATCTTGATAACTCGCACAGGTAAGGACCTTGTAGCAGGAACATGATATCCCGACAGTTGTCTTTAAGAAGTGTGCTCTGAGGCAGGTATCTTGAAACAACATTTCTCTGTGCTCTCTCTCAAACTGCAAGAACCCAGAATCTTCCCAAGTCTGTGAGAAAATTGAGTGATTCCAAGAATAAAATCAAATTGTCATTTTTGTTAAAGGCCTGCCACTGTCTGCTATGTACATTTGTTCAAATAAAACCCAACACATCGGAAGGCCAACTAATCTATCATGCATTTAATGCAAAAATAGCAAAAGGCGAAGCAAACTAACAAGTGACAATTGTCATTTCAATGGACGCGAGCATCCACCCAAAAGCAAGTTGAAGTATAGACTACTAATGCTACAATATGTATTTTTATACACTTTTCTCCTAAAACAAGTCAATGAAACATGAACATGTGATAGAAACAGTTACTGAACCAACACTAATGAGTAGGAGGCAGGGGCGTTTCTCAAGAAGAATGTGAGAAGTCCTTGAGAAGCAGATAAACGATACACAGACAAGCTGTAGAATTCATTATTTACGAAAATTTCACTTCTGATTGCCAATATTGAGTTTACTAGGGGACTCGTAAGGACGCCTGGAACTTGCTGCTGCCCACTGACCCTTTCAAGGACCTTTTTTGCTACAGCTAGCGGAACCCGCTCCGCAGGTCCCGCGTCGCAGGAGGGAGCTTGCTGAGGCTGCTGCTGTTGCTGGGCGGTGAGTGTGCGACAGGGCTGCGAGCAGCAACCCGGACTCGGTTTCCCAGGAGTCCCGGGTTGCACAGGCCGATTCCAGCTGGCCCGCTCTCCCTGACCGCCCCGCCCAGCCCCACCCGCCTCAAATAGCGCGGGGATTTTCAATTACCTCGGGACTCGTAAGGATGCCTGGAACTTGCTGCTGCCCACTGACCCTTTCAAGGACCTTTTTTGCTACAGCTAGCGGAACCCGCTCCGCGGGTCCCGCGTCGCAGGAGGGAGCTTGCTGAGGCTGCTGCTGTTGCTGGGCGGTGAGTGTGCAACAGGGCTGCGAGTAGCAACCCGGACTCGGTTTCCCAGGAGTCCCGGGTTGCACAGGCCGATTCCAGCTGGCCCGCTCTCCCTGACCGCCCCGCCTAGCCCCACCCGCCTCAAATAGCGCGGGGATTTTCAATTACCTCGGGACTCGTAAGGACGCCTGGAACTTGCTGCTGCCCACTGACCCTTTCAAGGACCTTTTTTGCTACAGCTAGCGGAACCCGCTCCGCGGGTCCCGCGTCGCAGGAGGGAGCTTGCTGAGGCTGCTGCTGTTGCTGGGCGGTGAGTGTGCGACAGGGCTGCGAGCAGCAACCCGGACTCGGTTTCCCAGGAGTCCCGGGTTGCACAGGCCGATTCCAGCTGGCCCGCTCTCCCTGACCGCCCCGCCCCACCCCACCCGCCTCAAATAGCGCGGGGATTTTCAATTACCTCGGGACTCGTAAGGACGCCTGGAACTTGATGCTGCCCACTGACCCTTTCAAGGACCTTTTTTGCTACAGCTAGCGGAACCCGCTCCGCGGGTCCCGCGTCGCAGGAGGGAGCTTGCTGAGGCTGCTGCTGTTGCTGGGCGGTGAGTGTGCGACAGGGCTGCGAGCAGCAACCCGGACTCGGTTTCCCAGGAGTCCCGGGTTGCACAGGCCGATTCCAGCTGGCCCGCTCTCCCTGACCGCCCCGCCCAGCCCCACCCGCCTCAAATAGCGCGGGGATTTTCAATTACCTAGGGACTCGTAAGGATGCCTGGAACTTGCTGCTGCCCACTGACCCTTTCAAGGACCTTTTTTGCTACAGCTAGCGGAACCCGCTCCGCGGGTCCCGCGTCGCAGGAGGGAGCTTGCTGAGGCTGCTGCTGTTGCTGGGCGGTGAGTGTGCGACAGGGCTGCGAGCAGCAACCCGGACTCGGTTTCCCAGGAGTCCCGGGTTGCACAGGCCGATTCCAGCTGGCCCGCTCTCCCTGACCGCCCCACCTAGCCCCACCCGCCTCAAATAGCGCGGGGATTTTCAATTACCTCGGGACTCGTAAGGACGCCTGGAACTTGCTGCTGCCCACTGACCCTTTCAAGGACCTTTTTTGCTACAGCTAGCGGAACCCGCTCCGCGGGTCCCGCGTCGCAGGAGGGAGCTTGCTGAGGCTGCTGCTGTTGCTGGGCGGTGAGTGTGCGACAGGGCTGCGAGCAGCAACCCGGACTCGGTTTCCCAGGAGTCCCGGGTTGCACAGGCCGATTCCAGCTGGCCCGCTCTCCCTGACCGCCCTGCCCCACCCGCCTCAAATAGCGCGGGGATTTTCAATTACCTCGGGACTCGTAAGGACGCCTGGAACTTGCTGCTGCCCACTGACCCTTTCAAGGACCTTTTTTGCTACAGCTAGCGGAACCCGCTCCGCGGGTCCCGCGTCGCAGGAGGGAGCTTGCTGAGGCTGCTGCTGTTGCTGGGCGGTGAGTGTGCGACAGGGCTGCGAGCAGCAACCCGGACTCGTTTTCCCAGGAGTCCCGGGTTGCACAGGCCGATTCCAGCTGGCCCGCTCTCCCTGACCGCCCCGCCCCACCCGCCTCAAATAGCGCGGGGATTTTCAATTACCTCGGGACTCGTAAGGACGCCTGGAACTTGCTGCTGCCCACTGACCCTTTCAAGGACCTTTTTTGCTACAGCTAGCGGAACCCGCTCCGCGGGTCCCGCGTCGCAGGAGGGAGCTTGCTGAGGCTGCTGCTGTTGCTGGGCGGTGAGTGTGCGACAGGGCTGCGAGCAGCAACCCGGACTCGGTTTCCCAGGAGTCCCGGGTTGCACAGGCCGATTCCAGCTGGCCCGCTCTCCCTGACCGCCCAGCCCAGCCCCACCCCGTCTCTCCACACCCATCTCCGCCAGTATATTTTCAATTGGGTATTCAGCAGCGCGGGAGCGCGCGGGAGGGTGCCGGGAGAAGCCCGGGACAAGGGCGGGACCGTCCAAGGCCGTCATAGGCCGGAGTAGGCTGGGCTGGGCCTACCCTCTTGGTTTTCCGGATTGTGTAGTCAACTCCTGGAGCTATTAATCTGTTATACCCGCTCTATGAGGCATAACTGATCTTTCTTTTGTAAAATCATGCCGTCCCCGGCAAGGGAGAGTACCCCATTGAAGCCGGGAGGAGCGAAAAACGGGACTCTAGAAAACTATTTCTCACGGGCAGTGGGGGAGGCTGATAAAGAGGGAAATCTGTCCCGGCTAAGGGCAGAACGGAGACGCTCAGTAGACAACCTGAAAAATACCCCCCTTGGAGAACAATCCACTACATCTAGGGAGGAGTTATCTCGAATCGAGGATGTTCCACTCCTGTTAAGGGAGCGTACTAACACTTCACCAGTTGTAATTATGAGCACAGCTCCAGCTATTAGCCTCAGCCCCACTAGGGGGACTATTGATTTAGTCTCACAACCCCCCCCCAGCCCATAAGGATAGGAAAACCAAACCGAAAGCAGTCACTATACAAGCAATTTTGGGACCCCCTCTAAAAAAACGCAGGAGGAGGACGAAGGGAGTACAGGGAAGTAGTAAACCTAAGAATTCACATTTGGACTTTGGTAAATCCTTAAAACCCCCTGTACCAATAGTGAAACTACCGGCAGAGCTACACCCCAAACCTAATGCTCAGGAAGACCCAGTTCCTGCCTTGACCAAAGATACAGGAACTAGTATTGTCAATGTTCCCCTCTCTGTTGTTCCGCTGGGAAATCTGGAATTCCTGTTAAGGTCTCTGCTATTACCGATCAGCGAAAGCATAAAAAAGATCGAGATCAGACTAACCATATTGGAGGCCACATTGGGCAGTCTGAAAACTCAAGCTGGTCGACAGGGAAGATATCCAGAATCTATTACCACCACTGTAGTCCCTCAAGGGTCGGGACACAGTGTAGTAAACCCAGCCCCCCCACAAGCTGTAAATGCGGCAGCCCCACAACAACCTCTAAACTCAAAACCTGCAACTACCAAACCACTTTACGCCAACACACTTAACCCTTTGCTAGTACCCGTACCCTCGGTACAACCGGTAGATAATATTATCCCGGCCCCTCCAAAGAAGCCCCCCGCAAGACCCCGTCGTCCCAACTTACCACCTGAGACCAATGATCTTACTGTAGTCATGGCGGGGGTTCCGCAACTTGACGAAGGTGAAACTGAGGATTTTTGTGCCCTAAAAAGTAGGGTAATCAAGTGGTTAAACAGAAATAGACCCCTCCCGAGACATCTCAATAACGAAATTATAATGGTAAGAAGGGTCCCATGGGTGGGGAGAACTCAGAAATCCATCACAGGGGACTGTATATTGGTGAGTTTTAGGGACAAGGGTACGGTGTCGTATATATGTCAAGGGGAAAACATATCAAGGGAATCTACCATCCAAACCCTCCGTGTGTCTTTCTTCTTTCCCATCACCCCAGGCCCACTCCAGCCACTCCCAAATTTTGACAGCTGGGAGAGGGCTGGAAGGAGAGGGAAACATCAGGCCTTTCAACCTAGGCCATTATTTGGCAGACCAGTACCACCTCTTCCTACTTATAACCGGTTCAATTGTCTGAACGGTCTAGAGGGGGTGGATTGACAAATAGAGAATGCCTCTAAGGGGTATACAGAAAAGGGCGCTCAAGTAGAAATATCGGAGGAGCAAAGACACATGGCTCAGCAAACTCAAATAATTGGGGCGGAGGAACCTATGTTTCCGGAAAATAAGGTTATGGCTGTAGATAGTCTAGCAGGTGGAGGCGGGAGGGCTATGCAAGGGTTATTGCAGGAGATAGGATCAAGGAGTCAGGGGGGTGTAGCATCAGGTGGAGAGGAGGTGAGGATCATCTCCTGGAATGTAGCGGGCTTAGCGGGTATATTTAACAACAAGGAGTGGGTTGATTTTATTAGAAAATTTAATGTTATATGCTTACAGGAGACATGGGCTGTGGTGAATAATTACCATCTTCAGGGCTATAAGTGTTTTTTTTGTTCCCGCCCGAAAATCTAGCTCAGGGAGAGCAATGGGCGGTTTAGCCGTCTATGTAGATTTAGCCCTCCCAGGTACCTGGTCGTCCCCAGACTGGATTTTATATGGAATACAGGTAGTTCGGTTTGCCGGAAAGGGGTTAAAATTGTCAGTTTTTAATTTTTATAACAGTGAGACATTAAACACCCATACCCCGCTATTAGCTGAACTTGACCATAGGCTGGGACAAGAAATTATATCCCAGAATAAAGGGCCGTCTCATGGGCTGCTTTTGGCAGGAGACTTTAACTGTCACCTCTGTCCGGCACTGATTAAGGTAAATACAGATTGGGCACAATGCCCAATTGAGAAGGGGCCGCATTTTTCACACACGCCGACTGGGGTGGCTCTTAGGTTGCTTCGGCTTAAGTACGACCTAGAGCACACTATTAACATGATAGACCCACAGTCGGATGGTACATTCCCACCAACTTTTAAGTGCAGGGGCTGTGCATCTATTATAGATTACATCTTGGTCTCGAGATCTCTGATCAACAAAATAATCAGTGTAGGGATAGAGTGGAGCAGTTTTAGTGACCATAACCCGCTTATTTTAACGCTTTTTTACAAGGCGGGCACTGGAATTAAATCTCATTGTTTAATTGAGGAGAGGGTCACTGACCAAGGCAGGAGATTGAAATGGTCTAAAATTGATGGGGCACAGTTTTATAAAACTTTGGGCGACAAGGGCCTATTGGCCATTAATGACTGTTTAGACCTGGAAATACAGGGACCAAGGGTTTTGGAAGCGTTTGATCATATTGCTAACTTAATTGATGAATTATTAAGGTCCAGCGCGCCCACACGTAACCAGGTAAATCCCCGTTGGTTTGACAGAGATTGTTCTAAGGCGCTGAGGGAACTGAAATGCTCCCTCAAGACGAAACCACGGGACCCACAGATTATTAGGGTCAGTAGAGAAAAGTATAAAAAAGAGACTAAAAGGAGGAAACTTGCCCTACAGGCAGAAGCATGGGCAGACCTAAGAGAGGCAGGGGAAAGAAAAGACCTAGCGGGGTTTTGGAGAATCATTAATAAACCGACCTTTTTAGAAAATGATTCTCCGGAGATAGGGGCTAATATTCTCCCGGAGCAATGGGTTACCCACTTTAGGGGTTTATATAATTATGAGATTGGCCCCCACGTGGAGCCACCGGTATCCCCAAGACAGGTCCCCCTGGTAGCATTCTCTCTTAAGGAGATTACGGCAGGGATGGAGGGTTTAACTAAAAATAAAGCCCCGGGCCCGGATGGAATTCCTCCTGATCTGTTCCTTAGTAATATAGATTTATGGGCCCCTTTGATGACCAGGGTCTTAAATACTGCTATTACCTGTGGGCTCCCATCATCCTGGTCTAAAGCGATTATTGTGCCAATTTTTAAAAAGGGCAATAGGGACGACCCTAAGTGCTATCGGCCCATTTCCCTGATTGACGTATCGGCCAAACTCTTGGGAAGAGCAATTCTGAATAGATTGACCGAGTGGACCGAAGAGAACAACATCTTCTCGGACACCCAATATGGGTTTAGGACAGGGAGGTCCACTAGTGACCAGTGCCTGAACCTATACATGCTGACTGCCAAATACACCCTGGCCAGTGACGAACCCATCTACATGGGATTCATGGATTTGGCAGCAGCATTCGATCACGTCAACAGAGGAAAGTTGTGGGATATGATGTCAGGTATGGGGATAGAGAGTGGCCTAATCACTATATTGAGGGAACTGCACAGTGACACCACGGCCAAGGTTAGATTTAACAGGGAGGGAGGACTGTCTGACTCCTTTCCATGTAGGAGTGGAGTCAGACAAGGCTGTATACTTGCCCCTTTTTTGTTCTCCCTTTATATCAATAACCTGGAGCAGTTCCTTCTGGGCTTAAAGGCAGATTGTCCAAGGGTTGGGCCGCGGTATATCCCCGTCCTGCTTTACGCAGATGATGCGGTCTTACTGGCAAGAACACCCCGAAGCCTACAAACCCTGATAGAGGGGTTTGCTGAGTTCATGAGTAATCTGGACCTATCTGTCAACCTAGGCAAATCATATGTGCTCCTGGCCGGTAAAAAACCTTCCTCCAAATTTATTTACATAATAGGTTCCCACAGTTTGGAGCAGGTTAAGACGTTCTCCTACCTCGGGGTAACCTTTGACGGTGCTCTGCAATTTACCTCCTTGGTAGCAGAACGTTGCACTAAAATGATTGCCTCTAACGGGGCGATAGCTGGATATGGCAGGAGGGTGGGCAGATGGAGTCCGGAACAGGTGATGAATTTGTACGGCTCCATAACATGCTCCAAAGTAATTTATGGGGCAGAAGTTTGGGGGTTCGTGAACACAACCAGAATCCAACAGGAAGAAAACAGGTATTTGAAAGCAATCCTGAGGGCGCCACCCAGCACTGCTGGTCTCATAGCCCACAGGGAGCTAGGGAGGCCATATTTGGAAGATCTGTTAAAACTTAGGCCAATTGTGGCCTGGCTAAAAATATGGATTAACCTAGATGCGCATCTAAGCAGAGAAATTCTATTGGACTGCCTAGGTAGGACCCATTGTATGCGCATCCCCTGGCTCAAATACGTGAAAAACACCCTGGAGGATTTAGGGTTGGGGAATCTCTTCACGAACCCCGCTACTATCTCAGCACAGCACAAGAAGCAAGTAGGGGAAGTTTTTCTGGAGCGAGAAACCCAACGCCGAGCCGGTGCTGAAGGAGTGAAAAAGACTGTAAGGGCCCACAGTTTGGTAAAGAGCGTGGAGGGCATGGAGCCTTACTTATTTCTTCTGCATAATGCACAGGACAGATTTCTTATGTGCCGTCTCAGACTGAATCTGCTTCCCTTCATGTTGGCTATACCTGCCGGGTTTACCTCATCTATCGAGCAGAAGGGTCCCTGCGGCTGCGACAATCGGTCTCCGCAGGATTCCTTTCATTTTGTCTTGCTTTGTCCCTATTTTTCCATGCCTAGGCGTAGATTCCTTGTAAATATTTTAAAAAAAGCCCAATTGGAACATGCCAGGGATGCCTTAGTATTCCTGTTAAAAGCCTCTGACCCTTTAACTTTGTGTAGTATCTTGAACTTTATCAAAGTTGCAATTCGTTTAAGGATGACGAGGGGAGAGGAATGAAAGATTTGTGATTTTTTATTCTTATGGCCCTTATGTCGGCATTTCTTTTTACTGTATCAATTATGTACAAGGATCCTAACTAGTATTTAATGTTTTTTTTATTGCTTAACTGTGTATATGTAAATGTGCTTTTATGGTGTTTTCTAATCACCGAATAAAGATTCTTGAATTGAAAAATTGAATTGAGTTTACTACAAGATGCAGGAAAGTGTGCAGATGGACAGCACTAAATAAAATGTTTCTGGGACCTAACAGAATTATGTAACCTTGCAGCCATATTAAGGCGAACAAACACATCACATTGATATAAGATCATTGTAATTTGGTTATGCAGTATATCAGTGCATGTTGTGGCATTCATTTGTAAACAATTATCGGTATTAAGTGCAGTTATGCAGTTATGCAGTCTCAATTCCTTCTTCCCAGTGGCCACCACTGCTGCTAGCCAGATGCATTCAGCAGTGCCTCCTGTGACCTGAAATCCTGCATTTAATCAGTACCAAAGGTCGTCAATGCTTCTAGTCAGCTCTTGTCACAGGTGCCACTCACACCCCGACCCCCCTGCACCTGTTATTCTTTGATTCTGCTCCAGTCAGTAGTGCCCCCTACAAGCTGTTATCATTCTAGCCAATTCGGGTCATTAGGGGCCCCTTGGGACTTGTAATCATGCTATCCAGCTTCAGTCAGTATTGGCCCCCTGGGACTTATTATCCTGCTAGGCAACTCCAGACAATAGTGGCCCCTGTATCTTAAATCCTACTAAGATTCAAAACCAGAGGTCATCTCTGCTGCTAACTAACGATTTACAAAAGAGAAGCTGAGGCACAAAGACAGAACACACATCACACATGCAAACACAGTGCTGCTTGACTCTGGGAGACCTGCCGGCTTGATATTTAACACCAGGAAAAGAATATGACTCTGCTCCCACGTGAGTTCAATGTCCTTGTGAATACACGTGACGCATACATAAAAACATATAGGTGGTAGTTTAATACACTGTGGTCAAAAGCGGGAAAACACTCGCCAAACGAGGGTGAGGTCATCACCTCCTCGAGAGAAACACTGAGATCAACGTTAGCATTTTTGTGTGGTGTTCGGAAGAAAGCTTTACATTTTGTAAGTGAGCCCAGGGGGAGGAATACTATCCTCCGTTCACATGGTGGAAAGCCAAAGATACGGTAGTCCCATCATCTATTGGAGAACTTCACCTACGACCTACCCCATCTCATGTGGCTCGGGAGTGAGGACTTGGAGGTGGTTTTTTGGTTTATAAATCCTCAATCCGGCGCTAATTGGTGACAGGTGGTTCGTATGAAATAGTAAATTGCTGATCAAAGATTGACAGTGATGGTCTGGGGATCGTGGGCGCCATCTTGTAGTGGGTTAGAAGCCGATGTATCAAATGGATTATTGATAGCAATTAATGTGACCGGGTTGAAGATCGTTGGAGTGCGCCCAGTCAATGTGGCTGTGATTGCACCTATGAGAGAATCCCATTGTGGAAAGGCAGGCGATGCGGCATGGTTAGTTACTGATCAAAGGTCAGCAGTGATTGGCTGGGTCCTGGTGATTTACCCAATGCTATTTCTGAGGCAGCTGAGGTTATTTCCTCTAGTGATATAAGAGTTTCTAGGGAGTCTCGCCCAACGGCGATTAGTGCCCTGGGAGGTATATCTCGAAAGAAGTCCTCTATCTGAGATTCGGGTAGGACTTCACGTGTAGAGTGATTGATTGTTGCAAGGATTCTGTTCCTACACAGAACTGTGCACAGAGACCCAGGACATTAGTGAATTTTAGTGTACCAGAAACTCACCGCAGTACCTAGAGAACCCCAACCAGCTAGCATCAGTGCCACATTAGCTCTTTGTCCTACAGGAAAGGGTGTGTAGGTGCCAGGGCAACAATCGCCAATGAAACAGTACCCGTCTGGGATCTATCCCGAACTGCAGCTGTACGGGGGAGTGATCTGATAGGCCTCTGGGTGGCATATCCGACATGACCAAACGATGAGTGTGTTCCCTAGTGATAAAAATGTGATCCAGGCTAGAAAACGACCCATGGATGGTCGAGAAATACATATAACCCCTAATTGTAACTCCTAACTGGTGAATGAAGAGCCCTCCATGTTTTGGACCATGCCAGAGCCTCCGCCATTGGCCCCAAATGAGACTCTGTGTATGTTGTGTAGCTGTGGGACGGCATCTATCCTGATCAGGGTGAATGACATCATTCCAGTCTCCCCCTATCTATGCAAGGACGTCGGGTAATGATCCCCAGGTATCAATAATGCGTTCAGTAAATATGTGACTGAGAGAGGGGAGCTTACACCCTACCCAGTACTATAGACTCTCCACCGATCAAGCCCATGAACGAGTATGTGTAAATGATAGTCTGCAGTGAATCAAGATAGCCAAACCTCTGGAGCCCTTCATGAAGCCAGAGTGAAAGACGTGTATGAAGTCAAAGCGGGCCAGGCATGGGGCCTTGGTCCCCATCAAGTGTCTTTCCTGTAATAGCAAGACGTCCACCCCTAAGCTTTGCACATGCCTAAGGACAGCTCCGTGTTTATTCTTGTCAAGAAGGTCTTTAACATTCCAAGTGACCACTTTAATTTCCCCCATTGGATTTGAATTGTTTAGATGTATTGTTATGGTGTGCAGCATGTAAGATTACGAGGTGTGTGACACGTACACCAAGAGAAGGTAATACATTGTGGGCACTTTCGAATCTCAAAGTCCAAGTCCTACCCCAATACCTCAAAGAACAATGAAGTATCTGTCGCGGAGTGTAAACAGTTCCCACCCCAACCGGGGTAAAAGCTGAAACAGTCCAATGGTTACCTGAGGTGACCAGTTCAGGTGGGGTAGCCCATATTGGTCAGTGAGAGGATATATTGATTGAGATTACTCATCGGTGATGACCATGTGATCTGTGTTGCTGAAATGTTGAGGTTCATGAGTCAGTTGTCTAGTACCTCAGCTTGTTTGTTGCCTCTGGAGCGGGACGCAGGATGGTCTCGATCAATGCCTTTGTTTATCTTTTTTATTATTATTCTGATGGAGGCGTGGGTTGGCAGAGGAATAACCCGAGCCCCGAACTGGACAATAGGTATAGCCCATGTAAGATCGGTTTGCTTTGTCAGTGACCGGTTGTAACGGTTGTAACTTACAGTGCCCTCTCAGCTCTTATATAGATTGTAATCCCATCCTTTGTACTTTCTGAAACTCTGCGCTTTGCATTGTATTCTCATTCTAAACATGTGCAATTAGAAAAAAAAAGCAGTCATCAGCGGGGCACTAATCACATTCTTCCAATACTATTGTTGGCCTTTGTAGTGTTGAAGAGGAACTAATGTCAGTAAATTCACTCATTCACTGGTCGACAAGCAATGTCCCAAAAGCAGCTTCCCTTTGCACTTCTTCGCTTTGTGTTGTTCTGGTTGCTCTATTGCAGTCACTTTGTTAAGACTATTGATATGCTTGTCTGGTGTGCTGAAGCACCGTCAGGTCTTTCTAAGCAAAAGACGCTCATCATTAAAAATAAATGAATAAATATAAACCTTTCTTTTTGGAATTCTCCGCACGAACAGGTCCCAACAAACAAGCATCCACTGCATACCCGACGGAAATGACAACAATGGATTAACAATGATATAAAGTAAATCCCACAAACTGACAATCTGCGGCTCTTCAGACCCAAATATACCTTGGTAGACCTCAGCTTGCTCTCCCAGGCCTCCCACTGGGAGCCGGGACCGACACTCCAGATTTCAGGCATCATGTACCAATTTAGTTTCACTTCATGGGCATTCAAAGACTGAATCCTGTCCTGCCTACAGTATCAGATCACATCTCGGCAGGCTACCATCAGTGCATCATTCAGGGGTGTGGAATTTAATGAAATATGTACTTGTCCATGGGACAAGTAGCTTCATAAATCTACTTGTCCTGTAACAAAATCCACTTGTCCCTTTGGTGCCATGTAGTGCACCGTCAAATAATGGCTGCAATCTCTTTATAGAAGAACTGTGATAATAGCCTCTCTGGTTATGTCAGGCTATTACTATAGAAGGATTTGAATTTTTGAGTTTTTCACCAGCTCTTCTCTAATCTTTTCCGGTACCGAGAAAGGTCGGAAATTTACCCCTGACAACGGCAGGAGTAAAGTTTCTTCCAGGGCTGGGAAAAATGGGGTTGGAGAAAAAGTGAACTTGTAAACACTCAACAGATTTCCGCTGGGGCATATTCATATTTGCTCATGCTAAGATGCAATTCACAAATATTTTCTGGACTACGGTTTCCTGGCCTATTTAAGGGAATTAAAGTGAATTCATGAAAAACGTAAATCTGCATTAATACAAGGACATATATCCTGGGTGCACTTTTGTGACTTTAACATTTGAGCCCCTAATTAGATTTGAGTTAACCAAGACCTTTTGTTTTTATTAAAATGCTATCTCTTCCTATCTGTGAGCTGGCTTCATTGTTTGTCACAGCATTCTGCTTGTTTACAAAGTAGTTTTGTTCAGTGCCAGGAATTTCTATTGCAATGTGGACTTTATGAGACCAAATACTAGCTGTCTAGTAAGAACGCGCTGGCAAACAGCACCACGCCTACCTGATAATCCCAAGGTAGAGAAAGGAGCATGGTGTAGGCCAAGTGAGTAACCAGGAAATGTAAATACCCCCACGTTGATTCAAAGTTCTTATGACACCAAGCAACCAAAAAAAAAGGCATTGGAATCCTCTCCAGAATAGCTCTTTTGTCTCTTCCATCTAAGCATCTATCCATTCATCCTTTCACCCAATGATATCTAGCATTTCACCTTTACATTGGCATCCATTCATTCTTTTATCCATTAGCCTTTCACCAATCTGTTCGTCCATCTGTTCATCCGTCAGTCCATCCACTCATCCACATCCAAACCTACCCATCCATCTCCAAACCTATCCATTTCAACCATCCATCCATCCGTTCATCCATACACCCTCCCTTTCACTACATCTATCCACCCTCCCTTTCACTCATCCTTCCACCCACCCTTCGATCCATCCATCAATCCATCCTTCCACTCATCCATCCATTTATCCTTTACACTCATCCATCCTTTCGCTCTCTAATCGTTACACCCTGTAACCCACCCACTCATTCACCCTTTCCTTCATAATAACATCCTTTATCCATCCACCATCCCCGTCACTCAACCATCCCGGTCACTCATTCATCCATCCATCCATCCATCTAGCCAGCCACACTTCTACTCACTCATCCTTTCACCCACACATCCATTCATCCCTTCAAATTCATTACGAGTCTTTGTCTGCCCGAGCTGCAGACAGAAGAGGCCCATCAAGAACTCCACCTCTACTGTAGCTGCTAAAGCCTATCCTGCCATCTCCAAACCTATCGATCCAACTGATCCATCCCGCCTTCCTTTCACTCATCCATCCTTTTGCTCATCCATCCATCCTCCTTTTCACTCATCTATCCACCTACCCTTTCACTTCATCCATTTATGCTTTTGCTCATTCATCCACCTTTTCACCCATCCATCTTCCGTTTCGCTCATATACCCATCCACCCTTTCACTAATCCCTCCATCCACCTTTACACTTAACTGTCCACCCACCCATCCATCCATGAACCCATCCACCCATCCATCTATCCCCACCCAGTCAGCCATCTATTCATCTACTCTCTCACCCATTAATCCACCCTTTCAATAAGCCGTCCATCCTTTCACTCATCAATCCACTTTCAACTTATCCATCCACTCAACCATCCCTTCATTCACCCTTGCACTTATCCTCCCATTCTTTCACACATCCATCCTTACATCCATCCACTCATTCATCCATGCATCTATCCATTCACCCTTTCACTCCACTCATTCATCCATTTATCCATCCAGCCTTTCACTCATTCATCCATGCATCCATCGATTCACCCTTTCACTCATTAATGTATGCATCTATCATCTACCCTTTCACTTATTCATACATGCACCTATCCATCCACTCATTCATCCATGCACCTATCCATCCACCCTTTCACTCATTCGTTCATTTATGGATCTAAACATCCACCCTTACACTGATTCATCCTTCCATCTATCCATCCAGCCTTTCACTATTCATCCATGCATCTATCCATTCACCCTTTCACTCATTAATTTATGCATCTATCATCCACTCTTGCACGTATTCATCCATGCATTTATACATCCCCCCTTTCACTTATTCATACTTGCACCTATCCATTCACCCTTTCACTCATTAATTTATGCATCTATCATCCACTCTTGCACGTATTCATCCATGCATCTGTACATCCACCCTTCCACTTATTCATACATACATCAATCCAGCCACCCTTTCACTCATTCATCCATGCATCTATTCATCCACCCTTTCACTCACTCATCCACCCACCCTGTCAAGTTCATTATGGGCCTTTGTCTGCGGACTTGCAGACTGAAGAGGCCGATCAAAAACTCCACAGCTGCTGTAGTTACTATAGCGGTGTGTTCACAATGCCCCTGGTGCAGGCACAAAGTGAGATGAAAGGCCTAGTGCAAGGACAGAATTGTGGATGGCGTTAGGCCTGCATAAAAGTCCATGGGGAAACTAATGAGCTTTAATGTAAGCCCTCGATGATGTAATATATGAGAGGCCAAGGGGAGCGGGTCAGGGATGTCAGACAGGGTGGTGGAGGGTGGTGGGGTGGGGTTAGCAGGTTCAGGCACCGGGTGTAACATAAGGTGTACAGGAAAGGCAAAGTGAAAAGGAGGGGGTGCATGAGAAGGGAAAGCAAAGTGGGTTGAAGAAGAGGCCCAGGTGTGGAGCAGAGAATACAAGGCAGGGGTCATACAGTTCAAGTCAGAGCAAGGGGCCAAGAGGCACAAAAAGCAGCCTCTTACATGCCATTGCTGCGAGTGTACTGGAGCTGCAGAAGCTCGATGTTTGTCTCATGCTAGAAGAAAATAAAAGGACCAGGGCAGGGCCTGGAAGCCACACGAGCTTATCGAGCTGGCTCCAACTTTGAGCTCTGCTTTATAATTTTGTTGTTCTGTTCTGGGGAAATTAAAGTGCAGGCCCCAGCTTTTGCATTCACCCGTTCACTGCCAATGAACTGCTCAGAGCAACTTATTAACTGGCTGTGACCTACAGGGTTGAACAGCTGTGTATCTGATTACCATAAAACTGTCTACTTGTCCTTTGGACAAAATACAAATTGAAACCTCTTGCCCTCCTAAGAAATCTAGATGTCTCGGGCATCGGGAGATAGGAATTCCCCACCCATTCATTGCAGACCAAAAGCCTGTAGCAATCTATTGTATCTTCCCTCCCAAATTCCCAAAGTCACCAGCTGCGGTGTGAGTTCCAGGGTGAATTTTAGGACCTCTGAAATCCGGCCACCCACCACCCTCCAGAAACCCTGAAGCCTGGGGTAGTTCCAGAGCATGTAGAGTAGGGTACTCTTCTGCCGGAACCTTCTATGGCAAGGGTCATTGTCAATTCGCCCGATACAGTACAGCCGGGTCCTTGTAATGTATGCCCTGTGAGGTCATTTTAGCTGAATGAGTTTGAAACCGGCCCGTATAGCCACCTCTCTCGCTAGCAGCATGCTGCATCTAAGTTGTCATCTTCTAGTCCCAGTGACATAGATTATATTGGAGAAACTGGCAGGGAATGCAGACTCTGTATGGGTGAACACAAATCCAATAAAAGGTTAGGCAAACGAGCTGCACGCCTGGTGAACCACTGGATTGAGGCCCAACACACTGAGTCTGACCTTCGCTGGATCATATTTATTCAGACCTTGCTAAGGCCATTCTGCGTCTTGCCGCATATACCGCTACTTGTTACAAGTAGCGGTATATGTGGCAAGACGCAGAATGGACTTAGCAAGGTCCGAGTAAATAATAAAACAAAAAGAGAACGAAGCGGTCTTTGTTTATATGAGGCAGCGTATGGAAATGACCCATTATTTCGAAAGTAGTTGACATCACTGCTTGTTGGGGTGGCACTTCATCCGATAACTGTTCGGAAATAACTATAAAGGAGGCTAACTTTTCAAAAGCAGTGTTATGAACATTTGGACACGATTTTATCAAATTAGATCCTCGAAAAAGCCCAGGGGGGCGAAACGTGTGTCGGCTGTTGTTGCTCTCCGTGTTTTGAGAAGTTTTTTATTTTAGAAGTTTTCTATAGCACTGTCAAGACCCAGAGGTAACAGAGCGCTTTACAGTAAGAGACAAGCATATAATCAACAGAAGCATGACGTATGAAAGGTTTTAGCAATCAACGAGTGTCAGAGTAAGAGCTGCATAAATGTACTGCAGAGCTTCTTTGGTTTCAAGGTTTAATGCTGGCACAAAGTTCTGGTGTTGCAATCTGTTCCGTGTTATCCACAACAAGGGAACGAATGAGGAACAAGGATTTGAGTTGGTTTTTGAATTCCACAAAGGACGGTATGGTTCTGATGTGCGGGGGGGATGGAGTTCCAAATTTTAGGGGCGTTTCCCTTGAAAGAGCAGTCCGCTGTTCTTTTCTTTCTGGTTTTAGGTAGGATGAGCAGGAAGGAGTTAGAGCTTCGCAGATTCCTGGCTCGGCCTGCTTTTTTGAGTTTTTTTGCCAAGTATTGGGCTTTGCTGGTATGGAGGGCTTTGTGGGTTAGGCAGGCCGTTCTGAAGTTACTTCGCATTTCTACTGGTAGCCATTTGAGTTCTCTGAGTGCCGGGGAGATGTGATCAGATTTTTTGATGCCGGTGATGCCAAGTGCGATTTAGGAATACCTGTTAGGATTGCGTTCCCATAGTCCAGTCTTGACAGTACCAGGGATTGAGTGGCCAGTTTGAGATCCTTGTTAAGAATGTAGGGTTTGCTTTTGTTGAGAAGTCTGAGGTTAAAGAATGCACTTCTGGCCGAGTTCTTAATGTGATTCATCATGTTTAGTTTACAGTCCAAGGTGACTCCAAGAGATTTAACAGAGTCTGCTAGAGTAAGATTCCCTTTGAGCGCATCGATTGCCTTTAGCCTTTCGATGATTTGAGGGTTGTCCTCCTTGTTCGAGATGAGGAGTGTCTCTGTCTTGTCTGGATTTAGTTGCAGGTGGTTGTTTGGTAACCATTCTTGAACATCTTTCGGGACATCATTGTCTTCTGCTCACCCTTGAGGCAAAATAGCCGGGGGCTCTTCTTACTATCCCTTTATTTTTTAACGAATTAAGGTTAAAGAAATTGTTTGCAGCATTGATTTTAAAAACTGTGTTTATATTTTAACAAGTCCGTTTTTAGCTGCCTACATTTAAGATCTCCTCGTGGCAAGATCTACATTGACCCGAGGCCCCCCGAGGACTTTTCCCTGACCGGTAAAGCCGATTTTCGGGCTGACGCCGGCAGGTTACAACGGGCGCCATCTTGGGGAGGAAGGAGGGAAGAGGTAGCGGTCCAGTTGTTGGACGCTACCCAATGCATTAGGTATTTAACCTCGCCCTCCCGCCCTAAATCAGATTGACTTCTGCTCACCCTTGAGGCAAAATAGCCGGGGGCTCTTCTTATTATCCCTTTATTTTTTTAACGAATTAAGGTTAAAGAAATTGTTTGCAGCATTGATTTTAAAAACTGTGTTTATATTTTAACAAGTCCGTTTTTAGCTGCCTACATTTAAGATCTCCTCGTGGCAAGATCTACATTGACCCGAGGCCCCCCGAGGACTTTTCCCTGACCGGTAAAGCCGATTTTCGGGCTGACGCCGGCAGGTTACAACGGGCGCCATCTTGGGGAGGAAGGAGGGAAGAGGTAGCGGTCCAGTTGTTGGACGCTACCCAATGCATTAGGTATTTAACCTCGCCCTCCCGCCCTAAATCAGATTGACTTCTGCTCACCCTTGAGGCAAAATAGCCGGGGGCTCTTCTTACTATCCCTTTATTTTTTTAACGAATTAAGGTTAAAGAAATTGTTTGCAGCATTGATTTTAAAAACTGTGTTTATATTTTAACAAGTCCGTTTTTAGCTGCCTACATTTAAGATCTCCTCGTGGCAAGATCTACATTGACCCGAGGCCCCCCGAGGACTTTTCCCTGACCGGTAAAGCCGATTTTCGGGCTGACGCCGGCAGTTTACAACGGGCGCCATCTTGGGGAGGAAGGAGGGAAGAGGTAGCGGTCCAGTTGTTGGACGCTACCCAATGCATTAGGTATTTAACCTCGCCCTCCCGCCCTAAATCAGATTGACTTCTGCTCACCCTTGAGGCAAAATAGCCGGGGGCTCTTCTTACTATCCCTTTATTTTTTTAACGAATTAAGGTTAAAGAAATTGTTTGCAGCATTGATTTTAAAAACTGTGTTTATATTTTAACAAGTCCGTTTTTAGCTGCCTACATTTAAAATCTCCTCGTGGCAAGATCTACATTGACCCGAGGCCCCCCGAGGACTTTTCCCTGACCGGTAAAGCCGATTTTCGGGCTGACGCCGGCAGGTTACAACGGGCGCCATCTTGGGGAGGAAGGAGGGAAGAGGTAGCGGTCCAGTTGCTAGGACGCTCCTACTCCGCCCCTAACTGGATATAAAGATGATAACTTCCCGTCCGCGCAGCGGACGGGCGCAGCGGGCGCGCCGGCGGCGCGCCGAAGGCGCGCCAAAGGCAAGCCCGTCTGCGCCCGTCCGCGGCAGTCCGGGGCTTGGGGCCAGGACCCCTGCCCATTCCACCCAAACTGCCATTACTAACAGGACACATATTAGGTACACTGCCAATGAACTGCTTACCATACGCCCCAAGATTAATGAGTGCTGCTGCCACACTATGTGCGTAGACTCTCCCACCATGTATTGCGCATCCTGCCATTTCGCCATAAAAACTGGAAAGGAGGGTAAGCCAATAGGAAATACTCTGAAAATGGCACTACTTAATTGTAGATCCCTCAAAAAACATAGATTAGAGATACATGACTTGGTGTCAGACGGGGATCTCGATGTACTTTTCTTAACAGAGACATGGCTAGACATAACCTCGACCCCAGAAACCTTAGAGGCGGTCCCGGTAGGATATAGCCTGCTCAGAATCGATAGAGTAAAGCAGATAGGAGGAGGACTAGCCATAGTACATAAGAGCGACCTACATTGTACTCTAGAGAAAGTTACTCTATCAAATAGCGAGAGTGGGTTTTTTTCTATAAAGACTAGTCCTAAGAATAGCATTAATGGACTTTTAATATATAGGCCGCCGGGTAAATCCTCTGATTTCATCACTCAGCTGACTGAATTAATAACGCCACATGCCCTTCGGCATAAGAAATTCCTCATCCTGGGAGACCTTAATTTCCATTTTGAAGATTTGAAATGTAGAGAGGCACAGGCCGTGATAGAAGCCCTGAACTGTCTATCACTCACATTGCAATCACTATCCCCATCCCATCAACTTGGCCATCTTTTAGACCCTGTATTTGCTAGCTGGGAAGGTCTTAAAATGAATACCCCGCTACAGATTACATGGTCTGATCATTTTGTCATCCCCTTTGAGGTACAAAATGTTCTTGAGGAATATAACACGACTAACTCGAATGTGCTCAACTCCAATCCCATGAATCGTAGAGACTGGAAGAGCTTTTCAGAAGAAAAGTTTAAATCTGCCCTTGGGAGGGAACCTCCCCTCTCCAGTGACTCCCTACTCACGGCATGGGAAGAATATGAAAAATGGATGTCCAGTGCTCTGGACACAGTAGCACCGTGGACTTCTAAACCCTCCGTTAGAAAGACTCAAACGGCCCCATGGTTCTCTAAAGAACTCAAGGAAGCGAAAGCCAAATGTAAGAACACCGAACGAGGATGGAGGAAAAACTATGATCCAGAGGACAAATTAAAATATAAAAATGAATTGAAAATTTATCATAAACTCATTAGAGCGGCCAAAGGTGTATATTACAAAGAACGTATTGAAAATGCTAAAAATCCCACTAAGGAATTGTTTTCAATATACAAAGAGCTCACGGTCCCCACCAGACTTGAGGCTCGAGACACATACTCTAATGAGTTATGTGAGGAGATTGCAGACTTCTTTGTGAAAAAGGTAGATTTAATACACGATACTTTCTCTAATAGACCCCATGACCACCACTCAACCGTGACTAAGGTTCCCGACACCAAGCCTCAGCTGACAACCTTTACAGTCCCTAAGAGATCTGACCTGCTCTCGATTATGAGGGGAATACACTCTGGATCCCCCCTGGATGTGATCTCCCCTAAGCGATGCACGGGAGTCCTTGATGACATGGCCGAGCAGATTGAACAGCTCATTGCTCTCTCTTTTCAGGAGTGCCATGTGCTGGATGCCTGGAAAACCGCTCAGGTTATACCCCTGAAAAAGAAAGCAAATATTCAGATCTCTCAACTGCAAAACCTCCGTCCGATATCTCTACTCCCCTACTGTGGGAAAGTTGTGGAGAAGGTTGTGAATAAGCAACTTATGCAATTCATTGAAGAGAACTCCTGCCTCCACTCAACCCAGTCAGGTTTTAGAGCAGGTTATTCAACCGAATCTGCGGTTCTGTTTTCTACAGAACGTTTAAGACAGCTTGTTGACGGAGGGCAGACAGCAGCGTTGGTGTTATTAGATCTCAGTGCAGCATTTGACACCGTGCTGCACTCAACGCTGCTGTCACGTCTATTAGATATGGGAATTGAGGGTCCAGCCTTGGAATGGGTAAGATCCTTCCTGGATAACAGGAGTTTCCAGGTACATTGCCCTCCCTATAAGTCATCCCCCCGCAAGTTAAGGCATGGGGTTCCACAGGGCTCAAGTTTGAGCCCCACGCTGTTCAATATTTATATGGAGCCTTTGGCACATATTGTGGAATCCTATGGTGTGGATATCGTCACATACGCTGACGATACCCAACTAATAATTCAACTTGCCAATAACCAACCTGAGGAAGCCATTAATTTTTCCAACTGCATGCGGGCAGTTGCTGGGTGGATGAACAACAATTGCCTCCGCCTCAATGGCGAAAAAACTGAGCTACTAGTGATCGGTAAATCGTCATCTACCTGGTCACAGGTCTGGTGGCCGACGGAACTAGGACCTATCCCCCACCCAGCAGAGGCTGTAAGAAACCTGGGAATTATGATTGATGCGGAGTTGTCCTTCAAGCAACAAATCAATAAAATCACTGGTAAATGCTTTGGAATTCTTAAAACCCTCCGCAAAGTTCTCGACCTGCTCCCCTTTGGTGTCAGGAAGAAACTTATCCACGCCCTAGTCACGCCGCATCTGGACTATGGCAATGCCCTTCTCCTTGGCCTGAGTAAAAAAGGCATTCAACAACTGCAATGTGTCCAAAATGCCGCCGCCCGTTTAGTATTAAACCTTCCTCGTAGGGCATCTGGCACAACGGCATTACGCAAACTCCACTGGCTCCCTATCGTGGAGCGGATTAAATTTAAGGCACTATGTATGGCTCACCGCATTGCCCACGAAAAAGGCCCCAAATACTTGCAAAGACTCCTTATCACCCACCGCCCTTCTCGTAATCTTAGATCCGCTGGAGCGATGCTATTCAAACTCCCCCGTATCTATAAGTCCAGAATGGGAGGTAGCTCATTCCGCTTCTTGGCAAGCAAGCACTTGAATGGCCTCCCCCTGAACCTTCGGATGGAACCCTCCGAAACAAGATTTAGACAGAATCTAAAAACTCACCTTTTTCCAAAGTAAGTGTATTCAGACACTTTGAGAACTTACTGCATCTTGGTTGTTAGCTTCAGTTGGGAGCAGCAGTCTTTCAGCGCGGGGACACACCGTCACTGGTGTAACCAGGCGCTTAAGAAATGGCCTTATTATTATTATTATTATTATTATCATTAAGTCTTTGGATGTCAGTGAGAGAGGAGGTTTCCAGATAGATTTGTGTATCATCCGCATAGAGGTGGAAGCGGTTGTTGGCTTTTCTGAGTAACTTGGAGAGCGGTTCCATGTAGATGTTAAAAAGCTGTGGAGAGAGCACCGATCCTTGGGTTCGCCCTTGTTAACGTGCTGGGTTTCAGAGATGAAGTTCTTGATTTTTATTTTTTGCATGCGGTTGTGTATAAAGGAGGAGAACCACTTGAGAACTACCTCGCCGAGGCCAGCTCTTTCTTGGGGAGCCTTGATGAGGAGTTTGTGGTCCACTGTGTCAAATGCTGCCGAGAGGTCAAGGAGAATGAGGAGGCAGCATTTGTCTGAGTCTAGTGATCCATGGATGTCATCAACAATGTTTAGCATTGCGGTTTCTGTGCTGCAGCCTTTTCTAAAGCCAGATTGGTGGGGGTCTAGGAGGTTGATGTTGTCCAGGTGCTGTGTCAGTTGATGAAGTACGCAGCGCTCAAGTGTTTTTTAGAGCAAGGGGAGGTTAGATATAGGTCTGAAATTGTTCAGATCTGTCGAGTCTAGACCGTTTTTTTTCAGCAGGGGGGTGACTTGCCCCATTTTAAGGCAATCGGGGACCACTCCATTTTTTAAGGAGCTATTTATGATTTTGCCCCATAAAGGAGCAAAAGCGTGCTTCAGTTTCTTGATTAGTAGGGGCAGAATGGGGTCTGAGATATGAGCTGATGGTTTGGAGGTCGAGATCAGCGAGATTATCTGTTTCTAGAATGGGGTGACAGCTAAGCCAGGGGGTGAGAGAAGAGCCAGGAGAGAGGGCATGGGGTACAGCCGAGCTGCTCTTCTTAGGGTGTGATTCTTTGATGTCTAATGATAGTTCGATTCTTGCGATCTTATAGTTGAAGAAGTGTGCAAAGTTGTCGCAAAGTTCTTTGGACGTCTGTACAGATGAGGACAATGGCTTTGAGGTTTGTTGTCTGATGATGCTGTAGAGCTCCTTCGTCTGTTTTTGGCCTTGTCCAGTGCCTCGCGGAAGAAGTTGGATTTCTTTTTTTTATGTGGTTGTTGTACTTCCTACGGGCTGATTTCAGTTGGTCGCGAAGGGTGGCAGTCGGGTTATTTCTCCATTTTCTTTCTTTGGCTCTTAAGTTTCTCCTTTCTGCGTTGAGGTCAAAGTTGAACCATGTTCTGGATGGAGTGGTTCTGCTTCTTTTGAGCTTTAGTGGAGCTAGTTTGTCGAGTATGGACACTAGCTCGGATCAGTGAGATCATTGGTGGGCTTTGTTATCCGGGAGAAGTGAGCTTAACTGAGCTTCCAGGAAATCCAGGTGTATTTGGGAGATGTTTCTCATCCATTTTGGGGGGTCATGTGAAGGTTGTTGTCAGATAATGGGGTGATTAATATGAAATAGGATCATGTGGTGGTCATGTGGTGGTCTGACCAGTCGACAGGAAGTACGTGGTTGACCGTGATAGAGTTCTTTTGCGCAATGATGGTATCCAATGTGGCTCCTTTGTAATGAGTTTCCTCAGTGCAGTGTTGTTTAAGGTTGTTATCATCAAGGAGGCTGGATAGCGATTGGATTAGAGGATGTGTGTGTCTCGTTCCATCGTAGATTCAGATCACCAAGAATTAAGTTATTGGAGTCGCCAAGTGCGCCTTGTGCTATCAGGTCAGATAGTTGTTCTCCAAAAGCGTTGTTTCAGCCTGGGGGTGATAGAGCAGGTGACATAGTAAAGAATCATTGTCTTTGGTCTTGATGATGGCGGATAGACATTCAAATGAATCGTAGTCAAAAGAGGTGGTTTCCGAGATGCCCAAACTATCCTTGTGGATGGTAGCAACCCCTCCTCCTTGCTGATCTATCCTGTCTTTGGTGATGAGGGAGAAGCCAGGTGGTACCAGCAAGTCTAGACAGAGAGGAGATATCTTATTTACCCAGGTCTCCGTGAGGAACGCAATGTCAATATCATGAGTGAGAATAGCCTCAGCTAGTTCCGTTGCGTGTAGTGAGGCCGATCTGCAGTTGATTAGTAAGCAGTTGGTGGAAAGCACCTGATTGCTGGCAGTTCTATCTTTAGTCGCCCTAGGTATTGCGGTGAGGATAGGATGTCTCAATGGTTTGGTGCAGGGAAACTCTTTCTGGAGTCCTGTGATCACTTGAATTTTGGATTTAGGAGAGTCTAAGGCGGGAGTGTCGTATGCGGCGGCTAGTAAGGCTGCTTCACTGTCTGACATAGGTGCTTCTGTTCTGGAGGGCCTTGAGGTCGGGGTTTTGTATCTGATAGTGTATGGATCTTGGTCCTAGGGAAGGGGGCTCCGGTTTTTGAGGCCTTATGTGCACATGATCCCAGTACCCTGTAGGGGGGACCGTGCAGCTGGGTACTAGTGGTTTCTGTGGGCCCAGGGGGGCAGTTTGTATTGACGGTGTGGGGAGTCCCGGAAGGGGGTTTCAGGGGTCTGCGGGCTATACCTAGGTTAGAAAGGATTTCCGTTAGGCCCTGGGAGATTACGTCTATCTGGCTTTCAAGAGCAGCGAGACGCTCTGACACGGAATCAAGGGAGGAGTTGGGGGCAACCTCAACCTGAACCTTGTGGTTCAGGTTGAGGAATTGAGGTCTCTTGATGGTGGAGCAAGTCAGGTTATCCTTTTTCGGGATCGGGGGAGAGGTTGGATAAAGGGGAGGGGAAGGGACAGGGACAGGCCTTGAGTGTCTGAGAGCTGGGATGAGGCTCGTATCGCATCTATGAATTTGCTGGGGAGGGATCCCATATGGGGCGGGGTAGTGTTATCTGTAGGGAGCTGAGGGATACGGTAGGTGTGGGAAGTGGGGTGGTTGGAAGGGGGAATTGAGGGTGTGGTTAGGGTTTTCTGTTGTGGCCGGTTGACTGTAAGCGTGCGTTGGGATGCGGCGGGGTGAAGAGGGGCGTAGCGGGCCGTATCAGTATCGCGAAAGGGAGGATCATAGGCTTCTCTGTTGGTTGTGGATGAGGGCGAGGTGCGGATTGGGGCGGGGTGCGGTAGGGTTGGGAGGGCTGATCTAAGTGCGGGAAATTGGGAGTCGAAAGCTTCAGGGTTCTCATTATTAGCCTAAATGAGTCCCATGCCGTTCGTGTAGATGGTCACGGATGTGTACCCTCTCCCGACCGAGCCCATAGGGAGTATAGAGGTTTGACTTTGTCTAATTTTCAACTGAAAGAACACTTGATCAATGGCCAATTGAAATATACTTTGTGGAAGAATCGCCATTTTTTTTTATTTTTACTCCTCTGTTGGATGATAGATATAATGATCTGGTGTATTTTGGTTCAATATTGTTCTAGGCCCTCGAGTCCTAGTGAAGACATACCCTGGTGGGTGGGTAGTGTAACACTATAGGAGTACCCTAAAGAAACTTTGTTGAATCGAATATTTTAGACAAATTATTATAAATGGATGTGCAGATCATTAAGCAAACCTACAAAGTTTTGGAATGAACTCAATGAAAATCTCCCCTTGGAGAATGCCATTACTTGAATGACTTAGTGCCTGTGGAGTGGGGCTCTACCCATACAGGCATAGATATGTGCTGTTACTATTCTGTTTTTTATGTAGGGGCCATGTCCCTGTAATCCTGCCTCCCATGTTTCCACTTCGTGCCTCTGTAGATTTTCCAAATAAATTCCTTGCCCCTTCACTGTTTATTATTTTTATTTATTTTTTGATTTTTTTTTATTGATTATTTTTGGCCTGGCTGTATTACTGCCTCATTCCTATGGATTACGTCATATAGAACTTCATGACTTTCTTGTTTTACCTGCTTGCTAGCAGAATGGTCAGCTTAATTTAGCCTGCTGTGCCAATATGCGGGACGTGCACTTTACTGACGAGCCCTAGGCAGTGAACCCATTTCCAACCGTGACGCTCTATATTGAACTGTGACACCCCAAATGGAATTCTATGAAATCCCTGCCTAATTTGATTTCTAAGACCCACATTATACGGGATTATCTGCCTGCTAGCAGAATACCCTGCTCTACTTAGCCCCCTGTGCCAACATGAAAAACGCGCACTTTTATGATGAGCCCTAATGGTTGAGTTCATTTTTCAGCTTAAAGAGGGGAAATCCATGATTGTCGCAGCGCATTGTTTGAATTCTCCACTTATAGCGCCACGCCTCCTCTTTTATGTTTTAGCTGCTATGGAAAAGTTGCGGTTGCGAAACGTGGATTGGTTCCAAATATCAATTGTTCTGTTTTCCTTTTTTGAGTCATCAGAACCGATTAATTCTTGCCTTCACCCCGACGGGGGAAGACATTTGTCACCTTGCATCTCTTCCACTTGTTGACCTGCCGAATCACGGGCGGGAATTGCAAAACGCTGAGAAGTCGAGTTGGGCGTATAGACCCCCCTCGCAAGGTACGACATGTGCTGGGTTTGACTCATATATGCCTTGGAGAATTTTGAGTGACTATTATATCACGTCATCATACGCGGCAATCAACCTTGACCTGTGCATGAAGACGATGAGGTCAACATGCAAGGAGCATATTGCTACAAGATAAACCAAGGAGTGACACTTAAATCATCATCTATCTAATGACATTTTGGAATTTACAAATACCCTGAAGAAGTTCTTGTTTGCAGAACGAAACGCATTGGCTGTGGCCTATTTAAAAAGAAAGAAAATAAAGCAATAAAGAAGACATTTCAATCACCTTGTTAAAATGGACTGGATTCAAATTGAGTTGATTGTACATAAATTGGAATGTGGTGCAACTTTAATATAAGTTTACATATATGATTGACCCTGAGGGATAAGGGTGGTGCCTTTGGACAGAGGGCATTTTTGAAGTTTGCACACAATATTATTTTACTTCTGTTTAAAACATCTGGTATACTTTCTGAGGTTGGTGCCTATGGTAGGCTGGTTGGTTCACTGTCCAGTCTAAGTGTTAGTGAACTAAAGTGTTGAGTGCTGCAAGCAGATACAGAATGCCAGGACACATGTTTGGTCGTTTGTGAGCAGAACTATTAGCTGTAAAGACTTGGGAGGGTGCTGTTTCAAATGATTGAAGGGGAGTGAAGCAAGGCTAACCGACGGAGTACGTTGTTAGAAGAGACATATGTAGTGAGTCAATTAGGCCTTCTAGTATCTTAAAACCAAACGATAATTTGAGACGGTGAAGCGTCAGCAGTAAGATTTTCAGTAGGGATAATATGGTAGCAGGTTTGAAGCAGTGGGTAGGTATTAGTTAAGCAAGAGAGATTTAATATAGTTTCAGCAGAGAAATATATCCAAAGGTGTATAATATTCATGACCATGAAGGGGGTCAGATGGTGTGCTTGATGGATTAGCTGATTTGAGAAATGCGGAGTTCTACAGGTGAAAAAAGCAGTGGAGGGAGAGAGAGCAGTAAATAGATAAAAAGGAGAAGAGAGGCAGTAAGTGAGTCATCAGGGTGTTCCCAATATGGTGATCTTAGAGGAAAGTATGACGGAATGGCAGTGGCAGATTGGGTGGTGTGCTTGATGAGTGGGTAGATTAAGTTGGATGAAGGATGTGGATGAGACTGTAGTGATCAGATGATATTTTGAAAGTATGGGTGCTTGGCATTGGCAGAGCTGGAAAGTGTGTGCTTAGTGCATTTATGTTGGTAGCAAGATTCTTTTATTTCATTTGTAGGGAGGTCAATAGAATAAATATAGACTATTATCGTGGTCTGGGGTAGGCCATCTTAATTTGCTGCAAGTGCAGGAACCTACAGATGTTTCTGTTTTCACCCTAGCATGTGCAGGTTATCAGCCCAACTGTTTCTGTTTACTGAAAATGTCAACTGCAGATCTAAATCACTTTTTGATTGGTCAATCCCATATGGTAGGTCACATCTTTTAATCCTCTATTTTCCCCTGTTAATTTGGTCAGTAACATCCTAACCAGTCCTGCTTCCTGCTTGGGCTGTTTCTTTATTAGCTCCACTCTATTTCGAGGCAAGGCAGCGCTTGTGCTGTCTTTCGAGACATGTTGTGTATACTTTGTGGACTTACAGCCCACCCATTGCTTTTCATTTCTTTCTTTCAGTGTTCTCTACACATCCTTGCTTACAAGTGGTTAATCTGTTCTATTTGTCCCTCTTTTTCATGTGTTGTATGCTCCCATGGGGCACCGCCCCATTACTTGTAGTCTTCCACTTGTCCCATTTTGGCAACTGCAATAGAGACTGCTTTTTCCTTGGTCCTTTGAGCACTCTTACGAGTGCTTGATGTTTTCAGTCGCTCGGAGTTCCGTTTCAGTAAAAAGTGATGCAAATCATATTCTTATCTCGTTACATTTGCTGTGCATTTAAGGACCGAGGGCGCCTCCCCACTGCCGCTTTCAAACACCAGAGCTGCTCCCGCCACCCTGTTAATTGCTGTACGCACCACCTGCCGGGATGGTACAATGGAAACTGCAGGTATGCATATTGATTTAAATATATATCACAGTGGGAAGCGGTTTTGTCAATGTTCACACCAGCACTCTGAAACTGTATTCAGACGCTGTAAATGTCTCAAGTCGTGCAAGTGACAGCAGGGTCAGCTAATACTGCGCACAGCACTGTCAATATGTGCTCAATCTGAATAGTGTTTTACGTGAAAGCGTAATACTACTCAAACTTGGCTCCTTAATAGTAGCTTCTGTACATGCTGCAGGGGGCTGTGTTGATTCACCTTTGTGTTCAATCCAGTTCAGGGTCCACGGTGTAGACAGGACCCACTGGGTTGACATCATTTTCCTTTAATGTCCCGAGACCTGTCCTAGAATAGCTGTGCAAACTGGGCAGAGTAAACCCTTTTTGTACTTGACTCTCAAGGTAGCGAGAGCGAGCAGTCTCAGAATTCTCTGCTTGGTAATGTTGGCTGCTTGAAAACGATGGATTTAGGCCCAGATCTCTGTACTGGGGTGAATGTATGACATTGTTCTGCATTCTGTCCATCAATTGTTGTTTTTGCTTTTGAACTCAGAGCTCAGCAGTAAACCTACAGACTCAAAAGAATGAAGGTCCAGCACACTGCTTATCCTGTCAAGAAAATGTACTTCACTCACTCAGTTGCACCCAATACTACATTAATCAAAAGCAGGTCAATACCTCTGCCTTCTAAGTTGTCGGGTGCTGCGCTCACTCATGTCTATCTCTGCCCTCCCTAGTATCATTTATTTTTCTTCTGGTTCTGATCCCTCATCCCATCCAGGGGCATTTAGGATTGGCATGAATATAGTACATGTGGAGAAGTGTTGCTCAAATGGTTAGAGCAGCAGACCCTGATGCAGAGGTCTGGCCCGAGACCAGGGTTCAATACCCGCCTTGGCGGGTCTTGGGCTAAATTTCCTCGGACCTGATAATTCTCGCCTCGGTGCCTATTCTAATCATGGGTCCCACTCTGCAACTCTGGGAAATAGCTTGCTTAATCTCCACAACGGCCCCAAAAGCGCTGGGATGCCTGATTTCACCCTGGGGGTGCCCAGGAGTGGACACTCACAGAGAAAACCAGGAAGGGTTCCTAAGCGGCATACGGACAGCGTCCACTTAACAGAATTACATTTAGGGATGTTCAACAAAAGACGGGCCGCGCAATTCTGGGCAATCTGTAATCTCTTAATAGTTCCCTGTGGCCCACCAAAATAGACTGCGTTCGCGTAGTCCAGCCGAGACATGATGAGGGCCTGAACCAACAACCGTCTGGCATCAAATGGGAGCAAGGAAAGGATCTTACGTATCCACGTAAGAAGACCATAACAGGTCCCCGCCACTTTACATGCTTGCGCAGAGAGGTTCAAGTTGCAATACAAACAGACACCCAAACTCTTAATTTGTTTCTTCGGAGCCGGCGGAGAACCAAGACAACTGGGCCACATAAGATCTAAATTGTTGGGGGACGCATGGCCCAGGATCATGATTTCTGTCTTGGCCCCATTTAACTTGAGAAAGGACAGGTCCATCCATTCAGATACCTTAGCAAGGCAGGCAGCTAAGCCCGGCTCAGATTTATATTGCTGACTAAGAGACACCACCAATTGGGTGTCATCAGCATAGGTCACACTGTGGATTCCCCAGGGGAGTACCACCCCCGCCAAAGGCCTCATATAGATGTTAAACATGGTAGGGCTCAGTGACGACCCCTGGGAACTCCATACTGCAAAGATCTTTGCTGCAAGAGGGCTCCTTCTTTAAAGACTGCAAACCAACAAACTGTGCCCCCTCACTCAATCACTTAAGTTTTTAGGGACCAAATAAACATGGACGTTAAATTTGGTCCGGTATCTTTATTTATACCTTTTTCTTTAAATGATTATTTCGAAAACAATTTTGTTTGGCAGATAGAGAATACAACATACACAATTATTGACAATTAACACTAGCCTACATTAACACAATACCACTAACAAACTCTGTGAAAAAAAGATTTCAAGTGTAACATCCCACAAATAATACAGTGCTGAACCATAAACATGACAATTAGACAATTTTATACAGACAAATCAAAAATACGTGGAAAGAGCCAATTCAATACAAGAGCAAAAAAGCGTAAGGCAGATATGTTTTTTGATACACATTCAATGTATATAATTAGCTCTTGCTGGGTTGCCGAAAGACGGTAAAATATCTATCTGTCAAGAAGGACTGTAGCCATTTTAAGGCAGTGCCTGTGACTCCCACCTCCCTGAGTCTTTGGATCAAGATATGATGGTTAACGGTGTCGAAGGCTGCGCTGATATCTAATAAAATAATAGCAGCGCAGCCTCCGTCATCCATGATCTTTCTGGATTCTTCCACCACAGCAAGGAGGGCCGTCTCCAGGCCCTGATGATGCCTGAATCCGGTCTGAGTCGGGTGGAGGTAGTCATTTTCCTCAAGATGAGCTGCCAATACGGAATTCACATATTTTTCTGTTAGTTTGCTAATTCCTGGCAGTGAAGAAATGGGGCGATAGTTGGCCTTGTCCTTCAGATCCAAATTGCTTTTTTTTAAGAGGGCCCTGACTCTAGCCTGTTTCCAAAGACAGGGCACCTGGCCCGTTAAAAGCGAGGCATTTATTACATCCTGCATAACTGGGCACACTATCTCTGAGACCACATTCAGAGAGGCCGGTGGGGCAGGGCCTGCAGGAGATCCTGATTTCAGACACTTCAAAAGATCCTGCAGTCCAGGCAGGGAGGTAGAGGGAACTCATCCAGCATAGCCTGTTGTGGAAGCAGTGAAATATTTGTATCGAGGATCCTTTGGTGAAAACTAGAATAGATGTTGTGAACTTTAATGGAAAAAAGTTAGCTATCTCCTCACAACGCTTTAAAGCCTTATCACCATCAACAGGGAAACTAGGGGGGGAAAGAAGAAATTTTATAATTTTAAACATTTCCCGAGGGGAATTAGATGCTGAGATGATTTTTCCGTGATAATAGCTGGCTTGGGCAGCTTTTATTTCCTTTTAATAGACCTTAATTGCCTCTCTATATTTGCCCTTACTTATTGCTGTAAAGTCCTTCCTCCATGTCCTTTCGAGTTGTTTACAAGATTTCTTAAGCTGTCCCAGAGTATGAGTATACCAAGCTTTCTTATTTGGGCCTACACGGTGACAAAGCTCTTTCTTTGGGAGAATTATGTCAAGCGAAGACTCCAGCCAATTGTTAAAATTCACATTCGTCTAAGTTGGGTCAGAATGAGGAATGGGAGTGGACTCTATAAGACTGGTTGCCCATCTTTCCACTGGAAGTTTAGACCATATACGGCCGAATTTTTTAGTTCTATCCGACGGTTGTAAGGACTCTTGGGGGGGGTCCAGATAAAAGAAAAAAGGAAGTGATCAGACCAAGGAATCTCAATAGACTCAACCCAAGCGATGTCTGTGAGATTTGTCAATAAGGGATCAAGAAATGTCCCAGACTATGAGTAGGGCCAGTCACTAATTGCTTGAATTGAAATGTTTCTAAGCATTCAATAAGGTCATTCATTCACGGGGGAGAAATCGAGATCCTCAAAGTGTGAATTCAAATCACCCAAGATAGAAAAATTGGATGACAGACTCGCCTCACTGGTAGCTACCTCTAGGAGGTCTTCACAGAAATTACCCAGTGCTCCTGGTGGGCGATATATAAGAATCCCGGAAAAAGTACAGGTTGGAGAGTAACTTATGCCAAACGAAAGGCTTTCACAATCAGATATGTGGCAGTTGGTGGCTCTACATCTATAGATGTCTTTACAAATAATAGCAGTCCCCCCTCCACCAATGGCACGATCTTGCCTAAAAATTGCGTAGTTTTGGGGGGGGAGCTTACACTATATCCGCATAAGAATCCTTATTTGTCCATGTTTCCGTGAGAAATAGTACATCAGAACTCCTCTCCTCAAGAAGAAGGTGAATTTGAATAGAATGTTTTTGGAGGGAGTGACAGCTAAGTAAAATAATGGAAATAGGTTTTACTTTACCCTTACCATTAGTCAATGGGGGAGCAGCCTGGAGGGGCTTAAAATTATAGTTACACAGAGGGCAACATATATTCTTCTCCTCTAAAGACAGACTATGCACGCACTCACTCCTGCTCTCACCTTTAACTCTAAACAGCTGATCCCTACTTGTCTGAAGAGGGTCGAGCAGGGGTTCTGGCCCCATGTCACTTCCTGGCGCAGACGGGTACAGATGGGCTTGCCACTGGCGCACCCACTGCGCGCGTCCGCTCTGCGAAGGCGTAATCGTCAAGATTTAACGCTGATAATGCGTGCGCGTTAGCACGCAAAACTAGAGCGCTAACTCCAATTCCCCCAACACAGAGCGGAAGTTCCCGCAGAACCTATCAACCAGCTCAGAGTGCCCCCAACAGAGTAAAGTGTGAGAAGGAAGTATTTCACACCACAGAATTAAATGCAGGTAGGAAGTATTTTCACACAATTTTTAAAAACAATCACAAATTAAAAAGGAGACTCTCGCTTCTGACCAGGAGAAAAGCGCAGTTCATTCACCCTCATACACAAGTGCTCTCAGTCTTAAGTGTCTTACCCCTTCACAACATGAGTCAGTCCTGTCACGGTCCCTTTCCAGCTGTCCAGCAATCGCAGGGCACGCCCGCGCGCTTGAGAGAGCTCTGGCCCACTAGCAGGCTTTTGTGGAGCTCTTACGTCCTGGGTGCATGGCAGCATTCAGTAGGGCACCCTCTTTGCCTTTTCTTTACAGTTTACAGTGAAGATCAGCAGTCCTAAAGTTTTGCAGTCACACCTGGCCTTTTGGTGAGTGAAGGCCCTCTGGGGGCCCCACCATCGGCAATTGAGCCCACATTGTGGCCGGCTGAACCCCATGCGTAACCTCAGACAGGTTGTTCGACACTTGGGTAGTTGTAGTCCCTCATGGGCTTCTGGCATGGACCGCTCAGGAATTTGGCAGATACAGCCCCACACAGTCCCTCCAGGAAGTCCGTAGATTCAGCCCCTCTTGGGTTAGTTAAGAATTTGGCATGTGCAGCCCTGCATGGGCTGGTTGGCAGCACACATTCATCACCGGACTGGGCGTCGCCAAGGACGTTGTCATAGAGTATTATTTTCTGCATTGAACTGTTGGGAGAGTCTGGGGGGACCGTCTGACTCCCTGGTCCTGCTGGATGGATTTCCAGTAGTTGGCTTCCACCGGCCCCATACAGCTGCTAGAGATGTGCTGGACCTTGCTTCTTCCAGGACTGCCTCATCCTCCTGTTGGATAGTCAAAATCCCTTCTCTAACCTGACAGGCAGACGGGCTTCTAGGCTCTTCAGGACCGGTACCAGCAATCAATTCAGCCTGCTTGTGATGTCCCTTCAACTTGGATAGACTGTCAGGCAGACACCATCCCTGTTGGCAAGCAAGGACCTGAGTGCTCTGCAGAGCACTTTATTCCTTGGTAACAGAGGACTTTGAACTGGAGCATACAAGAGGGCTATATGGTCCCACTTGTATACACAACTGGCAGAAAGGAGATGTAGTTTACTCTGGCACACTCTCACATTCTGTGTATGCCCCTCACAGGCTACACATACCAACATGGTTAACACGCACTTGAAATGTTAGCGCAAAGCCTGGACAGGGACATAGAAACAGAGCATTTCATGGGTGCGTCAGTAGGACCCCACTCCAGTGATCCTGATGCAAAGATCTCATCAGGCTATTGATCCTTACAAAAGGGTGCATTGCCACCACCGCTCTAGCTGTTAAACCCATGACAGTCCTCTGCCTTAAATAAGGGCACACTTGGTGTGACCCTCCAGGTCACAGGCCCGGTCCAAGACCGCTCATAGTCCCTTGTTACAAGTTGCACAGTACTGGGGCGGCAGAAAATTCTCACATAATGGTTTCCTTTACTTTGTGATAGATTTCCCCAGTAACGTACAGGTGCAAGGTGGACGCCATTGAATGGGGAACTGCCATGAGGAGCACATTTTTCTGGTCTTTAAACCACGTGCAATTTGCCATTTTATGGGGTTTTTCTCGCTAATATTTACCACCTGTGTCAGCAGGTGGTAGATATATTCATGTAGTTGGTTTTGGGGGTGGCAAGAGTAGGGGAGGGAAGGGGAATCTGTTTCTAACAGGGCGAAGCAGCTTTTCCGTCAAATGTTTCCGTCTGGAAAAATCGTGTCAGAAAAACCTAGCAACTGATAATCAGCTGGAATAAAATTAACACATGAAAGTACACCTTAATTTATTTGCGCTTGAGTTAGTTGAGGGATAGATCTAGGCATTGGGCTCGCATCACACAATAGATTATCGTGAAGCCGAGGCCAAAAATCAAAAGTCAGTATAACAGATACATGCAGTTGGCAACTTCGACAGGGGAAAACGCCCGTTGTGAATGGAGGGGACATTCCCAACCCAGAAATCTACATTACAAATGAATGAATAGTATTTTTTTTTATAAATAGATGTTTTGTGCCAGTCCATATGACTCTAGGATACTGCGTTACAACTCCACAGGGTACATGTAAGTTATGCGAGTCTATTAAAATTTTACAAATTTTACAAATTCTCACTCTTACATCCGAGTGCTCTCAGTTTACAATTCTTCACTCTGCTGTGTCAGAAAAACAGCTACAATTTATCAAAATTCTACAATTCTGCATTCATTTGACTTGTAACTTATATTTTTGGAAATTTACTTCTATTAATTGTTTACTTTTAAATCTACAGGTGAGTGAAATTACGTGCAGAGAACGCAAGGTTTAGCGCTAGGCAACCGAATGTCAGTGCCATAAGGAGGATTATTTTGAAAAACGGAAGGACATCCAGCATTTTAAGTTTGAAGAATTTCTAAAATCTAGGTGTAGCGCTGACCTGGGAACTGAGAAAAGTACTATACCTGTAAGTGAAGTCTCTAATTTTGCATTTCATTAACCCAGAGCAAAGCCATATCTGTGCACACAGCATCAGAAATAATGTTGAAAGACCACTTCAGCATCCTCATCTGAAATATTATCAGAAAGACGAATTGCCTCAGCATGACAGAATAAACGTTTATCTAAAGCCTCATCTAATTCCAGAGAGGAAGCACACGGTGCATAACAGTAAGTTATTGCAAAAGGTTTTTCTACATACCATCATAGAAAAGACACTGAAAGAAGACTTTGAAGCCGACACATCCGACAGAAAAAAGCACTGAGATAAAAAATCACTCTTGCTCAACAACCGTTTTTAACCAGTGAAAACTTCAAGACTATCTGCCTCTGGATATAACACCTCAAACCACTCGCCTCTTTTTTGCAATACCCTTAACCCCTTCGCTGCTCATGACGGAACGGTTCCGTCATGAGCGTCGGTTGGCCTGTGCTCATGACGGAACCGTTCCGTCATGAGTCCATAGGCTCTTTAGAACCTTCAGCACCGCAGCGGAATTCGCGCAGCACTGAAGGGGTTAATGATACACCACTTCATTTTGTCCATGACCATCTCAAATAAATGTTTCCTTTTTATTGTGTACTGTTCTGTGATAAATTCTATGTAAATTGGCTTAGCATTATCTGCTGTGCAGGAGTATATGTAGAACTGTTAAATGTAAAAACCGATTAAGTGAACACTGGGGAGCTATATGTAATGTGAATCCCTGTCATCAGAACTACAAACTTCGCTCAATGTATAAGAAGGTTAAAAGGAACTCATGTTCTGCGACTGGTGATCCACAATAGTACTCTGCACGTTCTATCGCCCTGAGTTACTGCCATTACGTCAGTGCAAAATGGAACTTAACATTTAATCATTAAATATCCAACTAACACCTTTATCACTGCTTTGCTAAGAACCTATACAAATGAATGTGAGAAAAACATCAGCCACAAAATAAGTTGCTGCCGAAGAGGCCATAACCTGAAGACCATTATCTGCAAGAAACCTTTCAACAGGTGCTTATTGGGCAGCTTCCAGACAAATTTTGCTCAATTCAAGTGTTAAGGAGATTACCCATGATTTGTTTCAGAGATTAATGCTGACCATTTTCTAAACAAGCCGGACTCTAGGAAGGATCTGGTTCACTCCTAGCATGGCATATGCGCAAAAGAAAAACAAACTTGGTGACATTACCTCTAGAAATAAATCTTGTAAAAACACGGACCATGAGAACAAATTCATTGTTCAAACCAGCCTCACTCAAAACGAAATAACACAAGCTGGGGAAGAAAGATTCAGCCGTAAATCTCATGTCACTGAACATGTGAGATTGCTCACTGGGGATAAACTCTATCAGTGTTCTGAATGCCAAAAATGTTTCCGCAATAAATCGCATCTAATTGAACATGTGAGAATCCACACAGGGGAAAAACCTTTTCAGTGTTCTGAATGCCAGCAAAGATTCTGTAGCAAATTGAGTCTTTCTCGACATTCAAGAACCCACTCTGGGGAAAAACCGTATCAGTGTTCTGAATGCCAAAAATGTTTCCGCACTAAATCGTATCTGACTGAACATGTGAGAATCCACACAGAGGAAAAACCTTATCAGTGTTCTGAATGCCAGCAAAGATTTTGTAGCAAATTGAGTCTTTCTCGACATGCAAGAACCCACTCTGGGGAAAAACCTTATCAGTGCTCTGAATGCCAGAAATGTTTCAGTGGCCAAAGCACTCTCACTCGGCATACAAGAACCCACACTGGGGAAAAACCTTATCAGTGCACGGAATGCCAGAAATGTTTCATTGATAAAAACACTCTCACTCGGCATACAATAACCCACACTGGAGAGAAACCTTATCAGTGCCCTGAATGCCAGAAATGTTTCAGTTACAACAGCAGACTCACTGAACATACAAGAAGCCACACTGGGGAAAAACCTTATCAGTGTTCTAAATGCCAGCAAAGGTTTTGTAACAAACCGAGTCTTTCTCGACATGCAATAACCCACTCTTTGGTAAAACCTAATCAGTGCTCTGAATGCCAGATGTGTTTTACTGTAAAAAGCAGTCTCACTCGGCACATAAGAATCCACACTGGGGAAAAACCTTATCAGTGCTCTGAATGCCAGAAATGTTTCAGTGAAAAAAGCAGTCTCACTGATCATACAAGAACCCACACTGGGGAAAAACCTTATCAGTGCTCTGAATGCCAGCAAAGGTTTCGTAACAAACCAAGTCTTACTCAACATGCAATAACCCACTCTTTGGAAAAACCTTTTCCCTGCTCCGAATGCCAGAAATGTTTCCGTGAAAAAAGAAGACTCACTGAACATACAAGAACCCACACAGGGGAAAAACCTTTTCAGTGCTCTGAATGCCAGAAAAGGTTTCGTAACAAATGGAGACTTACTCGACATGCAGTAACCCATTCTTTGGAAAAACCTTATCTGTGCTCCGAATGCCAAAAATGTTTCAGTGAAAAAAGAGGACTTACTAGCCATACAAGAACCCACACTGGGCAACACCATTATCGGTGCTCTGAATGCCCAAAAAGTTTCAGACATAAATCTTATCTCACTGAACATGTAAGAATCCACAGTGGGGGAAAAACTTATCAGAGCTCTAACTGCTAGAAACGAGGTAGAAGCTGTTACAAGCACCATAAGCAAACACACACAGTCCAAAATAAATTTCCATGCTCTGATTGCCAGAAAAGATTACATTTTAAATGCAGTCTCACACTACATGAGCAAACACACACAGGAAAAAGTGTCACCAGTGCTCTGAATGCCAGAAATGCCTCTTTGATAGGCACAGCCTCACTAACCATGAGAGACTCCACACTGGGAAAAAACCATATGAGTGCTCTGAATGCCAAAAAACCTTCAGAGAAAAACGCTTTCTCACTCAACATGAGAAACTCCACACTGGAGAAAATCCTTATGCCAGAAAAGCTTTTATCTGAAAGACAGTGTTACATATCATGAGAGATCCCATACTGGGGAAAAACCTTATGAGTGCTTGTAATGCAAGCAAATCTTTGGTTACAAACTGCTTTTCATTCGACATGAGTGTACTCACACAGGGGGAAAAAGCCTTAGGGTGTTCTGAATGTCAGAAAAGGTTTATTGACAAATACAATCTAATTCGACATGAGAGACCCACACTGGATTAAATCCTTATACGTGCTCTGAATGCAAGAAAGGTTTTAGTCAGAAAAGAAAGTCAGTCTCACTAAACATGAGAAATGCATCCACACCAGGTGAATAGGAACCCAAATCCTGAGTTGCTGAAAAGCTTCTAATGCAACCTGACTTTACATGTAAGAGCAAAAATTGTAGTTGCAATATGTTTACTTGCAACCTCAAAAGAATTTTGCGGGAAAGAAAATAGTCAACAAATTGCCAAAAATCAGCAGTTAGAGTACCTGAAAGTTACAAAATTCTCAAGGCCACTACTCGACTCAGAGAAATGTTAGTGCTGGCACAATCAACTACTTGCCACAAAATTCGCATTATTTCTGTCTAAAATGTACTAGACCCAAAAGGCTTCTACTCACCCTTGTTTGTTTACATAAGACTGATATATATATTTTGGGTGCAGTGTTTTGTACACTTTGTTAACATTATTGAATGCATAATTTTCATGATAAAATACAGCAGAAGTCAAACGTAATAAACAAGTTACTTACCTTTGGTCACGCTGTTTCTGGTGGATACTCCTTTACCTACTAATTCTTCACCATGAGAATATTCCCCAGGCGCCAGACTGGATACTGAAACTTTAAAGCAGTCCTGCTGCACGCCGGTAGGAGACACCGCGCAGCTCAGTGTCAAAGTCTTTCTGCTCCAGAGTGACGAGCGGAGCCGCATATGAGCTCTAACCATTCTCATTGTGAACAAACTCAGGGGTTCGTGGGTTCATTATCTCACAGGAATGTATCACATATGCAGGCCATGTGTAGAGGTTGATTCACCTTTTTTAAATGAATAAAATTCAGATGAGTCCTTTTCCATTTCTAAAAATACAAATTTTATTCTCAGCAACAACTGTATATATACATTTCTGAGTAATGTCAGCGCAGTGCTCAAGCTGAAAGTGATATGATAAAACAATCAGATCCACATATTATATTCAGAAACAGGAATGTGAATTACTTTTGTACAATACAATTTAAGCAAAACTGATTCTCAGGAGACATAGGTCATGTGAAACAGTCCCTGAATAGTCGAAATTTCGACTGTTTTAGTTAATTATCATGGTCTAATCAGAGCGGTAAATTGCTGACTCGCCCATATACTTATCACACTGTATTCTATACACCTTAGTAAGGAATCTTCTGTTTCACAGGCCAGTTTACTCGGTAGGAAGTCAAATTCAACTACGCAGTTCCAGAGCCCCGTACACCTGTAGCCAGTGAATCCTCTGCTCACTGTCAAACAAGTTCAAGTATGACACGTCCTGATGAGGCCCTCATAATTGACTGTGTTGTCCATGAGAACTTGCAACAGCTCCCCTCTGGTGGTAGGCAGGAAAGCCTTCAGCACCATTCAAAATGCTTGTAACTCTAACAGATAGATGTGGAGTTGGGCCTCTGACGGTGACAAGGGTTCTCTAATATCCATCTCTCCCATATGGCTTCCTCAACCCAGAAGGGATACATTCGTCTCCACTGTTAAGTCTGGGTAGATTAGGGAGAGGGATCTGCCACTGACACAATCAGTGACACTGGAGGAAATGTTGGATCCTGCCTACAACAGGGTGAATTAGTGTCAGAAAGTGCACAATAAAGAGGTATTGCAGTTGCGCCAGCTGTAGCAGCAGATGACTCAGTGGCGTGTTGCATCCAGTGTCTTTGTGTGCCATGGCCATGAAAGAACTGGAAGACTTGGGTTTGCAGCTGAGTCTGGCGTTGGCAGTATTGAAAAACGCTTCCGTAGCCACAGAGGGGGCAACATTTGTGAAGAAGTTGCCTAGCGGAGGCGGACGGACCGAAGGAATGTGCTATGGCTCTACTTTCTGTCTGGGTCAAGTCTTTTTTATTGCTTATGGCATGTCCAATAACAATGCTTGGCTATTTGTCTATAGGCTTAACACAGGCGCTGCACCGAAGTGCCACACTTGTGCCTATCGACTGACCCAAGCAGTCTACAGTGTCGAGCCACAACGAATTCCAAACTTTGCAGCAACTCATCCATACTGAATGAATCTTTTGTTCATTGAAGGTTTTCTTTTCCTTCTATTTGTTAGTGTCTTATATGACTTGTCTCTTTTTATACATGCCTGACCAGCAAGTATATCTTGGGGTAGTCGTTGGTGCTTTCACTTTTGGTTTCTGTTGTTGTGGTAGAAGGGAGGATGACATTCTCACCTTCTGTCATTTTTATGGCATTCTCACCTTTTGTCTTTCTTCTCTGTTTTCTCCACTTATGTTTTTGCATCTTCTTTTAGTTGATCTGTTTTCTCATTGGTTTGCAGTGTTCCTGATTTTTTACTCTTTGTCTTTCCTCTTTCTTTTCGTTCTCTTTTCTTTCTTCATTTTTTTATATGGAAGAAAAGGGGATATGTAATATCCTGGCTGTGTTGTTATGCATGCAATCTCTTACTCTGCCAGTGGAATGTTCATCCTATGATGTACTTTAAAAAAGGGGGTGGTGATGGATAGAGTATCTGAGTTAATCAGAACACTCCTACCCAGTCAACAGATCAGGGCTTGACCCATCACCGTTTTTTTAGCTCACTGCACCATCCCAGTTCAGAACCTGGCTACATGCAAACTAGTCTGTCCCTGGCCCAGTGCATCATGGGAACAGGGCAGACCAAACTACCAAGCCAATTCTTTACTGGAAAGGAAACAAGCTTCCGGGGACCGGTTTCTGGCAATACAGCCGTCTTCGGCCCAGCTTGCTTGGATCCTGATGGTGCAGTGAGCAAGAGACTCATATCTGAGCATACCCTTCCACACTTGTGGTGGCCAAAATAATTTAAAAAAGGGGGTGGTGATGGACAGAGTATCTGAGTTAATCAGAACACTCCTACCCAGTCAACAGATCAGGGCTTGACCCATCACCGTTTTTTTAGCTCACTGCACCATCCCAGTTCAGAACCTGGCTACATGCAAATTAGTCTGTCCCTGGCCCAGTGCATCATGGGAACAGGGCAGACCAAACTACCAAGCCAATTCTTTACTGGAAAGGAAACAAGCTTCCGGGGACCGGTTTCTGGCATTACAGCCGTCTTCGGCCCAGCTTGCTTGGATCCTGATGGTGCAGTGAGCAAGGGACTCACATCTGAGCATACCCTTCCACACTTGTGGTGGCCAAAATAATTTAAAAAAGGGGGTGGTGATGGACAGAGTATCTGAGTTAATCAGAACACTCCTACCCAGTCAACAGATCAGGGCTTGACCCATCACCGTTTTTTAGCTCACTGCACCATCCCAGTTCAGAACCTGGCTACATGCAAATTAGTCTGTCCCTGGCCCAGTGCATCATGGGAACAGGGCAGACCAAACTACCAAGCCAATTCTTTACTGGAAAGGAAACAAGCTTCCGGGGACCGGTTTCTGGCATTACAGCCGTCTTCGGCCCAGCTTGCTTGGATCCTGATGGTGCAGTGAGCAAGGGACTCACATCTGAGCATACCCTTCCACACTTGTGGTGGCCAAAATAATTTAAAAAAGGGGGTGGTGATGGACAGAGTATCTGAGTTAATCAGAACACTCCTACCCAGTCAACAGATCAGGGCTTGACCCATCACCGTTTTTTTAGCTCACTGCACCATCCCAGTTCAGAACCTGGCTACATGCAAATTAGTCTGTCCCTGGCCCAGTGCATCATGGGAACAGGGCAGACCAAACTACCAAGCCAATTCTTTACTGGAAAGGAAACAAGCTTCCGGGGACCGGTTTCTGGCATTACAGCCGTCTTCGGCCCAGCTTGCTTGGATCCTGATGGTGCAGTGAGCAAGGGACTCACATCTGAGCATACCCTTCCACACTTGTGGTGGCCAAAATAATTTAAAAAAGGGGGTGGTGATGGACAGAGTATCTGAGTTAATCAGAACACTCCTACCCAGTCAACAGATCAGGGCTTGACCCATCACCGTTTTTTTAGCTCACTGCACCATCCCATTTCAGAACCTGGCTACATGCAAATTAGTCTGTCCCTGGCCCAGTGCATCATGGGAACAGGGCAGACCAAACTACCTATGATGTACTTCAGAATGTTGGGAGCCAGAGATCTCAGTTGAGAAGGGCTGAGCACCATCCTTGCTGTTCCTGGTGGGGTCTTTGATTGGTCTTGTACTGGTCTTGTATTGGATTGAACTGGATGACTTGTAACCTACTACAAATAAACATCTGAAGATCCTTCACACGTAGGACTAAGCCACTACACTTAATCATTAAGTTAATTTATATAAATTATCTCCCATTTAAAAGCATTCAGAAACATCATTTTGTTCACAGCTCCAATATTTAGTTGTCAGGGACTTTTATTTAACCCCATGGATGCTCAGCATATTCCCCTGCTGTGCTGAGAAATCGGAAATCCCACACAACATGACGAGCTGGGCTCGTCATGAGCGTGCGAGGAGGCTACTTCATGACGAGCCCAGCTCGTCATGAGCGTGGAAGGGGTTAAGAGCAAAATATCTCAGTGCGCCAGTGGTTCACCTCTGTGACACAACCTGGGTCATAAATCAGACTGAGCAGTGCTCATCACACCGTCGATGGTATATTCACCAATAACATCAATTCATCGGTCGGAAAAGCTCTGCGTTTGGTGTGAACTGATTACAGAGGCATTTCGTTTAATCTTTGTGGTCCAGCTGTGCAGTCCGTTTCCGCCAAGACACTAACAGTAATAAAATATTGCGCATGGAAGAAAGTTGATAAAAACAAACCAAACAATCTTCTATGTGAATCCAAGCCCTCAATTGATCATGATGTGGAGCAAGCTGCTGCCAGGTATGAGGCCTGGGTTGATGCAGCAGTCTCTCAAGTAGGGCCTTTTAAATTAAAGACTAACTATCGGTCCGCGCCATGGTGCTCCTATGAGCTCAGAGAATATAAAAGGAAATGTAGGCACCAAAAACAACTTTGGAAGAAGAGTTACAGCCTAGAAGAATACATAAAATATAAAACTATAATAAAAGATTATAAAACTCTGGTTCAGGTGACTAAAACTGCCTTCTTTACAGATAAAATCAGAGCAGCTGAAACTCAACTAAGGAATTATTTAAAACAGTTAATTCACTTTTATCCTTAGGTAATAAAAATGTAGCAACTCCCAAAACAGATACTACCCTAACTCGGGTATCTGGATATGATCAATTATTTGCAACTGCATTTGTGGTGAAATACCTTTGATGTGTCTTTGCAACTCGCAGTTAAGCAGGCGATGTTCCTTTCACTTATCCGCCAAATTACACATTGCAATGAATCACTGACACCATATTGCATGTTGGAAAACCCTAAAAGACATTATTTATTGCTGCAAAATTAACACTCTTGAGCTTATGCTACTTTATTTAACTGTGTACAAGGTTTAAGCTAAGCTCAAACCATAATCATTTGTAATCAAATAGGCATCTGTAAAGCTGAGCTGTGAGTGGCATGTGGCCAAGGATATGTATTCTTACCCCTTAATTGTACATTTGAGCACAGAACATTCCTTGAAATATTGTGATCAATTTAGGGAAATACCTCTGTGTGCTAAGAAAATGCATTAAGAATAACGGAATGTTGATAATCCTGTTTAATACCTTCTCATTGCAGTTTTTTTTTCAGAAGAGAAGTCTGTTAATTCTACCAGATTTGTGACGCCATTAGACATAAGAAAATAATGTATCTTTACCAGATAAGTTTATCAGTAAATTACATTAAATTATTGGACATAAAATGTTGCATGTATCACTTATAGGAGAGAAATGAAAATGTTGGGTTTCTTGGACATAATTTGAACTTTTTTTAAAGATGAAAGAAGAGCTATAATAGTTTTTTGTAAATGAACCCCAATGTGTATCTCTACAAGAACCATCTCTCTTAAATCAAAACTGCGCTTGTTTTAGGGAGAAAACTAAATGATCTAGCAGATCAGTATTTTTATTAGGAAGCTTCAAGTTAGAGAGTGAAAACACTTTTTTAGAGTTCCCTAAAATTTGTGATAAAGTTATTTCAATATGTTTGACAAAAAGAATAGGTATGTTTCATGACAATATTGAAATGGGAACGAAAATAACAGGAACAAATATTTACACCATAAAACAAAAATATTGGAGACTAAGGGCCTGATTTAGATCTCGGACGGGTTACTGCGTCACAACGGTGACGTATATCCTGTCACCCAAAATATAAATTCCTTTTTGTCCTATGGCATTTATATTTTGGCCGAAGGGATATCCATCACCAGTGTGATGGAGTAAACCATTCGCTCATACCTAAATCAGGCCCTAAATCTCAGAAATATAAAATATATTAAACCTCTATCACTAATAATCCATTTTGTAAAAGTGGTTCCTTTTGGGGTCAGCAGACTACCGTTTCTGTGATAGCTTTTAGATAAAGGAATCTTTCATTTTTTTAAATGCAGCCCATTTTCCTTTCACATTCTCAAAGGTCCCCTTGGGGACTCCTTCCCGTTTGCGAATGGATTACCGACTCCTAATAATGTTTTGCAACCTACGTTTGGTCATAAAACTTAATACATACCACAAGGATGTATTAAAGTTTCAGAAGGGTATCCCCCTTCCAAATTCTGAATCCTTAAATGGGCTTAGTATATTTCAAAAAGGGTTTTAGAATTGCAAACCATGGGAATGACCGAATCAGGCGTTTGTGAACGGTAAAACCCTATTTTACTAAATTGTCTCCATATTAGGGTTGCTAATACCATTAGTTGAGTTAGTAACCTGTGCACCTACCTATTTAATGTTAGTATTGCTTGAAATCAAATGAAAACCATCTCGCTTAACTCTGACACAATACTTATTTAAAGACAGAATTTCTGATATCAAGCTTTAATGTTTTTTTAAATATATTTCCAAATTTTATCACATACAGAAAAGTAGCTAAAGCTGTCTCTGGGCCGTCAATATAAGATATGATGTAATCATAATTTTTAGATACATTTTCTGAGTATCAGGAACAATGTGTGTTTCTTGGTTTTCTCAAAACCACTATAATAAACATATTCAACTCTTTTAGATTTTATCTGTTTGTTCTGGGGTCTGTTGCAGATAATAATCTAGATTTAGACCAAGAATCAATTCCACCCATGGTTTCTAAAAGCTGTTTATCATTGATCTCAATTACTATTATCAGAAATAAAACTGTAAATGAACTGATCTGAGGGATGGACCTTCAAGTATTATGCTCAGTCAATTTATGGAACAAAGGATGGAGTTAAAACCTAAATAGATTAGATACACAAACATGGCCTGACCACTGTATTTTACATCAATAGATTATTTATCAGCACATATTCTCTAATTAGAATTAACTCATCTTCTAATTGATACTGGTCTTGAGTTGGGTCTGCTATTTCCATATGACATTTAAATTCCCAAATAATAAGGAGTTATGGTTTCAGGTCTGGTCAAACCTTAATGAATGCTACACCTAAAAATGCCCTGTTGTGCAGCATGATTTAGACGTGGTATGTTTTTCCTTTCGAAGGTAAAATTGTAAAAATATTTATTGTTGTTGCAACCCAAAACATTATCAGTAATTGGGAAAATAACAATGAGTGGTCCTGTGATGCTTGTTAGAAAGAGAAGTGTTTAATCACAAAGTGGATCGAATTCAAGTTTATAACTTAATTGCTAGTGTAGAAAAAGATATGATTTTGAACCCTATGAGGTGGTTCTTCTCCAGAACGTATTCATGTCCCTATCATAAGTCATAAGTCAAATAACGCTGATGAAGTCAAAATGCCTCCTTGAACATTCAAATTGAATTTTAATTACAATATAAAATGATTATTGTTCACGATATGATTATTGTTCACAATATTTCTCTTAGTATTTTAATTTTTGTAAAAAAATAATTTGTATTTGTTTTTCTTTATGTTGGAAGCATTACATCAATGAAATCTCTGTACCCCACCTTCTTTCTTTTCTTTCCTTTCTTCATGAACATTTCCATTTTTTAACTTTTTAGGTTGCCTGATATTAAGAATTTTGCACTACATAACTATGCTGTGTTACAGAATGCTATGTTACAGTATGTTGAGTTTTATGTACCGCTTTTGTCTATTATATGTTTGGCAGCTCATGTTTATTTATGCTTTATTAATTAGATTATGTTTATTAGGTTTTATTATTCAATAAAATGTTTCAAACATAAAAAATGAAAAATGCTATGCGTTTACAACTGCACCATTTTATTGTACGAGTAATCTCAAACATTTTCCCAGGGGCCAAAAAGATAATGTTACTTACCCAGTAAGCATCTGTTCTTGGCATGTAGAGCTGTAGATTCACATGCTTTGCATACTCCTGCCATCTAGAGTTGGGTCCGGATGTTTGCAAGTTGTTTTTCTTTGAAGAAGTCTTTCCAGTCACAGGGTAGGTGACACCTCCTTTCGGTGATAGTGCTCATGGGCATCAACTCCATTGTTAGATTGTTTTCGAGCAGAGGGTGAGAATGGAGTTAGTAAAGGTAGAATAGAGATGTCTATGCGTTTGTATTTAAGTAAGATGAACTGCAACAGGTGTAGGTACCATGAGAGGCAAGTGGGCGCATGTGAATCTACAGCTCTACATGCCAAGAACAGATGGTTACTGGGTAAGTACCATTATCCTTTTGAGGCATGTGAGCTGCAGATCACATGCTTTGCATAGACTATACAGCAGTAACTCCCAAAGCGGTGGCTAACCTGTAGCTGTTGCCGTTGTTTGAAAAAGTGTTTTAAGTACTGCCTGGCCTACATTAGCCTGTTGCCTCGCTAACACATCTACACAGTAAGGTTTGGTGAATGTGTGCGGTTTAGACCATGTTGCTGCCTTACAAATGTCAGCTAAGAAAATATTCCCTAAGAAGGCCATAGTCGCCCCTATTTTGCAGGTGGAATGCACCCCAGGGGATATTGTCAAGCTTATTTTCGCTTTCACATAACATGTTTTGATACATTTGACAATCCATCTTGCAATGCCCGATTTATATATAGTATTGCCTTTGTGTGGTGGCAAAAAAACAACAAAGAGCTGTTTTGTCTTGCGAAAATATTTTGTTTTTTCCACATAATATAGTAGAGCTCTTCTAACATCTAATGTGTGTAGAACTCGTTCTGCTACAGAATCAGGTTAAGGAAAGAACACAGGTAACTCAACTGATTGATTGATGTGAAAAGCAGAAACCACTTTAGGTAGAAATTTGGGATTGGTTCATAGAATTACTTTGTCTTTATAAAGTTGAAAGTAAGGTTCTTGTATAGTTAGTGCCTGTAGTTCACCAAATCTCCTTACGGAAATTATTGTGATAAGAAAAGCAACCTTCCCAGAGAGAAATTGTAATGGACACCTGTGCATTAGTTCAAAAGGTGGACCCATCAGCCTTGTAAGGATTATGTTCAAGTTCCATGTTGGTGCAGGTGGGACTCTTGGCGGTATTACTCTTTTTAATCCTTCCAGAAAGGCTTTAATAACTGGTACTCTGAATAGAGATAAGTGTTGTGTGCAAGCAAATGGATGTGTAGGTTAGTCCAGATTGCTAAGTATAAGAGGCAACAGATGAAGTTTTGCACTGAGGCATCAAGGGGATTGATATTGTTATTTGTACAATAGATAACAAATTGTCTCCATTTTGCTGCATAACATGCCCTAGTAATAGGCCTCCTAGCCTCCTTTAGGATATTCATAAATTCGGGGGGTAATTGTAAATAACTAAACTCTATGACCTCAGTAGCCAAATCGCTGGGTTGAGTTTGTTGGGATTTGGATGCCTGATTTTTCCATGGCTCTGAGTGAGGAGACTGAAGTTGAGATGCAGCTTTTGATGTGGAACTACTGAGAGCTCTAGCAGGGTGGTGAACCAAGGTTGACGTGCCCATGAGGGAGCTATGAGAATCAGTTTGAGGGATGTTTGTCTGAGCTACCGAACTACCAGCGGAATGAGTGGGAGAGATGGAAAAGCGTAAGAAAATATCCCTGACCAGGTCATCCATATGGCATTGCCTTTGGGGAGTGGGTGTGGGAACCGGGAGGCGAAGCTTTGGCATTTTGCGTTTTGAGCTGTGGCGAACAGGTCTATGTGTGGAAATCCCCATTCCTGAAAGTACGGAAGAAGAACCTGGGGATGAAGTTCCCACTCGTGGGTTTGCTGCCTCTGTCTGCAATCTGATTGTTCACTCCTGGAAGATATTCTACTAGGAGATACATTTTTTGATGTATGGCCCATTTTGAAATGGCTTGTGCTAGGCGTGACAGTTGGAGACAGTGTGTTCCCCCCCTGTTTTTGTATGTAATATATTGCTGTCATGTTTTCTGTGCATACTAGGACAGTTTTGCCTGTAAGGTGAGGTAAGAAGGCTTTGAGCACTTGAAATACTGCTAGTAGCTCCAGGTGATTGATATGGAGGCTCCTGTATTTTAGAGTCCACAACCCTTGGACTGTGTGAGTCTGTAGGTGAGCGCCCCAATCAGTGAGTGATGCGTCTGCTGTTAGCCCTGTCTGTGGAACAGGGCCGAGAAAGGGCCGCCCTTTGGATACATTTTGTGGGTTCCAACACTGCAGAGACCGATGCGTGCAACCATCTATCAACACTAGAACGGTCAACTGACCCTGCGACTGGTTCCACGGACTTGCTAAGCATTCTTGAAGGAGACGCACGTGAAGCCTTGCATGGGGGGAAAATTATAATGCAAGATGCCATCATCCCTAGTAGTTGCATGAATACTCTTGCTGGCAATGCCTGGTTGGGCTGAAATTGAGCGAGAAGGGACTGAATTTTGTGAATCCTGGCTGTATTGGGAGAGGCTAGATCTTTGTGAGCATCTATTGTGGCTCCCAGATACGTTTGTATGCTGGAAGGCTGTAATCCTAGTTGGTGAAGTAAATGAATAGTGGTTTGAGTGTGTTGAAGACACCTTTGGTAATTGCTTGCTTTGATGAGCCAGTCGTCCAGGTATGGGAAGACATGGATGTGTTCTCTCCTGAGATGTGCTGTGACTAGTGCAAGGCATTTGGTAAATACCCTGGGAGCAGTGGTGACTCCAAACAGTAGTACCTTGAATCTGAGATTTTTGCAATGAGCGGGATGTATTGAAATGTGGAAATATGCGTCTTTGAAATCTAGGGTAGACAATAAAGCTCCCTGCTTTAGAAGAGGGAGCAATTGTTGCAGTATCACCATGTGGAAATGCTCTGAAAGTATGTAAAGGGTTTAATTCTCTGAGGTCTAGAAAGGGTCTCAATGAGCCGTCTTTATTGGGAATAGAAAATACAAGGAGTATGCCCCCTGTTACTTGATGTTATAACGGCTCAGGTTCTACGGCTCCTTTGGAGAGGAGAGACTGTACTTCTTGTTGACGTGTAAATGTAAGTTTAATGTTCTGGCGACATTTTGTGAGAACCTGGTGGTATGTTTGGAGAAATGTTTGGTACGTTCCAGGCAATTACCATATTGGCTAATTCCTAACACCCATTTGTCCGTAGTGATAGATTGCCAAATGTGGAGGAATTGTAGAAGTCCCCCAATAGGTGTAAAATGGTCGGGGGAAGTTTGAGCAAGTCACTGTTTGTTGGGAGAGTGGGAATTACGCGGTACTGAACCCTTGCCTCGACCTTTGTTGTTGTTACCTCTATATCTTCCTGTAAAGAAACCTCTTGTAGAGGAAGATTAGTTGTGGAGTGGTGTGGCTCACTGGTTAGAGGCGGCAGACCCGGGAGCAGAAGTCGGCCCGGGACCAGGGTTCAATTCCCGACGCGGCAGGGTCGTGGACCAGGGTCAGCGAACTCGACAATTCTCGCCCCGGTGCCTACTCTAACCTGGGGTCCCACTCGGCAACTCTGGGCATTAGCTTGCCTAATCTCCACAACGGCCCCATCAACGCCGGGGATGCCTGGCTCCACCTTGGGGATTCCCAGTAGGGACCATCCCACAGGGAAAGCCAGGACGGGTTCCCCAGCGGTATACAGCGCCGGGACGCCCCTTTGCTGGGGCAGCTGTGCGCTTTACAAGTATACAACATTTAACATTTAACATTTACCTTTGTAAGAGGTGGCAGTGTTGTCTGAAGACATGGTCTTAGACCCTCCTGGTAGAAAGAGCGGCGAAAGGAGCCACGGTTAGAAGGAGACTGTAGAGCTTCGATAGATTTGGCTACCGCTGTGTATTTTTTCATCTTCTCCAAAGACTTATCTACTTCGGGGCCAAAGAGATGCTCCTTGTCAAAAGGATATTTAAAGTAGACTGCTGGACTTTAAGTTTGAACCCAGAAATCCTTAGCCAATCTTGTCTTCTAAGTAACACACTCATGTTACTCCCCAGCTGCAGTGTCTGCAGCATCCAAAGCGCATCTTATTGAGGAATTGGATATGAGCTTTCCCTCCTGAACTAAATCTTGGGGTTTTGCTTTGTATTCATCTGGGAGATGTTGCAGCAACTGCTCCATTTCAACCCAGTGTGCCCTGTCAAATCTGGCTAGCAGGGCCTGGGTGTTGGCAACGCGCCAGTGGTTTGCTGCTTGAGCAGCTACTCTCTTACCGGAGGCGCCTAATAATAATTTTGACTCCTTATCTGGAGGGGGCGCATCCCCCGTGGTCTGTGAATTGGTCTTTTTACGGGCATTAGAGACTACCAAAGAGTCTAGTGGTAGCTGACCTTTAATGAAGACTGGTTCTGAAGGAGCAGCCGTATAATTTTTTCAATTGGGGGGGTGAGAATGCGGGCCCGCACTGGATCTTTGAAAATGCCGTCCACATGTCTCAGGGTAAAGATCTGGGTGAATCTGTGTGATAGTCTCTCCAGGGATCTATCTGTAGAAGAGTGCCCCCCGTCCCCATCATCATCCTGATCATCAAATGGTGATGGAGAGTTATTGGGTGTGATTAACAAATGACGTAAAGCTGAAGAGGTTGGTGTTGAAGAATGTGGGAAGGGAGTAGGGTTAGTATCCACATTCTTCTTCTTGAAAGGAATAAAGTAAGGGTCTTTCTTGTGACTCAGGTTTACGTTTCTGAGGTGACTTAGGAAGAACACATCTTGTATCAGTATTTATGTATAGTTCATTTTGTTTTAGGTCCAATTTGGATGTTGGAACGTCGAAATCTGGACCCTGCTGCTTTGGAGGGACAGTTTTGGGTTTCGGTGCCGAAGATTTTGGTGCTAGCGTGGAATCTCCTTTTGACGGCAAAGGTTTCGGTGCCGAAGGTGGCTTTGTTTTTGGCGTCAAGGATTTCAGCTCTGAAGCGGATTTCGGCTTCGAGACTGAATGCTTCGCTCAGTGCCAGTCTTTGGCTGACTCGATCCCGAGCCAGAAGGTTTAGAGACGTATTTTGTGCCGAGCCTGAGGGTAGGGCATTGGAAACATGTTGTTGCTGCTGACCGTGGCCTGAAGGCGGGGGTGGGACTGAAGCCTTTTGTTTTGGTTGACTTGGGTTTTGGGTTAAGGGGCTTTCGGTACTCACGGTACGTTGACCTTGCGGCAAGCCTTCTTCCGCGTCTGAGTCCGATTCAGGGATTTATTTTTTTTGCAGAGTTTTATATAGCTCGAACTTGACTCAAACCGAATCTGCCCCTTGTGCGTTGAATTCCTGTTCGAAATATTTGCCAAAGATGTCCGGCATGTAGTCGACATTTTGAGTTTGCATCTCGTGACGTCAAGCCCGACTATCATGGACCGTTTTCTTCGATCAAAACGATTTACACACGTCACAGTTCTCTTCGTTGTGCTCCGGAGACAAGTACAAGTTGCAAATTTCGTGCATATCAGTGCAAGTATACTTAGTGCTGCACCGAGGGCAGAATTTAAATGGGGTCCATTCCATCGACTGCGACGTGGACCGAAGAGGGTAGGCTGGACGGCCTTTCCAAGACCTCTGATCGAAGTAGATGTTTTTCTTCGACGGACACGATACGTGGAGAAGTGGAATACATGTTTGAAAGTACCGAGGTGGGTAAAGTGGATTGCGCACCGGGGGAACCCGAAGCAACGGGTTTGAAGCGAGGTGCAGCAATAGACGTCCGAACCTGATGGCGAAAAAAAAATCTGAAAATGGAGTCGATGCCCATCCGCACTATCACAGAAAGGAGGAATCACCTACCTCGTGACTGGAAAGACTTCTTCGAAGAACAACTTGCAAACATCCAGACCCAACACTAGATGGCAGGAGTATGCAAAGCATGTGATCCACAGCTCACATGCCTCAAACATATGGTCTGCTGGGTGACAGAGGGCCACATTGCCATCAGCAGGGATAGGGTCTGGCAGGGGATTTGGGGGGATGTAAGGTTGAAAATAGGGGAAACAAAGCCTGTACATTGTGTGGACTGTGACTCATGGGGTTATTGAGGGCATACCACACTGCCCTCTAAATTAATCCCCTAGTGTTTACATGAGACATAGATTTGACAGTTCTGTGTTGTGCTGTATTTCAGTTGCTATCCGTGTACTGGACCATGAAGCAAACCTTCTCTGCCTGCTATTGCTACGTTTGGTCAATCAAGTTTACACAGGAGGTAACTAGATTATGTAATTGGAATGAAATACACTCTTAGGCCTCACAATCTACTTATGCTTTTAATCTCTTATCTGTAAACATTTGAAGAGCTTAGAAACAGGGTCATTTGAAGTAGCAAGTGCTTTTTGAAATCCTTGTGAAACTCCCCAACAAGGTGTGTAGTTCACTGAGTTGGGCGGCCACAAACCTAACTGTCCTTTACTCCTGGCTTGACATCTTGGCCAAAATATTCTGGTTGTGAACTCTATTAAAAGTCTGGGCAGCCTCCATCATCTGCATTTCATTGATAAGAACAGTCCCCGAGTCTCACCATCAGGGCCTCTGATACCCAAATTATATAACAAACAAGATGAAGTCTATAAAACCAGGAGTCTTGTTTGTCATAATTCCCAGCCTCCTCTTGTGACGAATTGTGTTCTCAAGAACTTTGTATTCGGTTTTATCAGTAACAGGAATAACTGAATTAAAACTAAACACTTGTAATAAGTATGCGATAGTAAAACAGGACTGTAACCCAACTATCCATTTTATGCACCACATAGGGTAGGACACCTATTCTCAGAGCCCACTCACTGAAATACGAAGTAGTGAGAATCTTATTGACTGCGTAGCAAGGGAACTTGTGCTGTGGTGTTAATACTCCTACTTGACCACATTATTTGACCACGGTCACATCAAGTGATTCCTATGTCTTTGTCCCTTTGATTGCCATTATGTGATAGAGGTGGACAAACCACTGAAGGCTCGAGCCATATGCCTGGCTCTGGCTCAGCACAAGGTTCTCTTCTATCCTTGAGCCCAAGTGCGGCTTCTTCCTGCCACCCAGACTCACACCTCATGCACCAAGAGTTAAAGACAAATAATTAATGTTTATGTCAAATGAGAGAGAGAAATAGATGCCGACTTGCACAATGGGAAACAAGAAAACCTGGGATCAGCCCCGGCTTACCCACTTGACCACATTAGGTGATTCTGGCAAATTGTTTTATTTCTAAATTCACCAAGGAGCATGAGGGGTACTATATAAGCCAGGTCAGCCCCCACTCACTGAAGTAAAACACAATAGAGACCTGGCCTAAATGCTAGAGTAGATGCACGTGGACCTAATATCTGTCAATAGCTGCCACAATATCGTGTCCTGCTTGAGCAGTGAATCCTACACTGTCTTTCTCTATGGGTCCCTGTTCTATGTATAGAAATGTTCCCAAATAGTGTAACCCAGTGCTTAGTGTGATAGATACAATCCTTATAACGCAAGTGAGTGCTAATAAAGTGACAAACGTACAAAAATGTGAAGGGGTATAGGGTGCCTCACGGAAGTAACACCATGGGAGTCCACTGGTTGGTTCTCACCAGTGGCCTCAGGTTCTCATCATCAGCACACCCGTACCGTAAAGGAAACAGTAAAGACAAATGAATAATGGTGATGGTGAAGTATACATATGTTAAGTGTGCAGTGAAACCAGTCGTGAACGTACTGGTTATGTGTACTAAAGTGTTGCTCTAAGTACTAAAAAACTGACCCCATAAAGTAGATCCTAGCATTTAGGCACCACGTTATGTTTTAAAAACGAGCTATAACCAACACTAGCTTATCACCTTTATTTTATGCTGTGGGTTTGCTCACATTAAAAGGACACTCTGCTGCTTCTTTTCATCATAGAGAGCCAACATGTTTCATTGCCTATTGATTTGGAGGCAATTTCTTCAGGGCACGGGTCAGTACCACCACTCTGCTTTCCTTTCACAAATGAATGTATTTCTAGGGAACAATTAAAAATACAGACAACACATAATTTAGCAACACAGAGGCACATCTCCCGCGGAACAGTTACTTCACTGAGTCATTAGCCTTTCGACCCCGTCACCCCATAGTTACCGCTTAGGTGCTCAGTCTGAGCATACCGGTGACCTCCTTTTTAGGTCTCGCTACGCAGTGCGTAAGCATTGCTTAGAGGGATCTCTTGGAATCAGTCAGCACTTTACTTGAAACTTGTGCATGTTTTGCACAGCTTCCTATGAGTGCTCGTGCATGCATGGCGATTCCCTCGCGGGAGCGAGCAGCAGCGCCATCTGTTAGCAATTATCGGCCCTGTGCTGCTGGCTCCCGTAAAGGAAACGCTGTACAGGCACAACTTTAACTTTAGAGTCCACGCTTGTCTTTCAGCGCTGTTCTTCTTTGTGCTTCGTGTATGTATGAGCTGCGCAAAGGTTCAAGAAGTGCTTGGTGAGTGAGAGGGTGACCCTCTAGCGCTGACCCTGCTCATTGGGAGAGCTGACAGGACCCCTAGGTGCGCCCTTGGTGACCGCATCCTTCACCTCTCGCACCTGCCGTCCGGTCACAGAAAGTTCAGCACTTTCCAGAGTCAGTCAACGCTGGGGCAGCAGCAGGGTCATTAGGTCCCTCCGGGGCAGAAACAAGTCCCGCCGCCGGGGCAGCCGCGTGCCCCACCTGGGGACATTTTGGAAGGTCAGTTCCCCCGGGCCCCGATCTTGCCGCAGCTGGGCCGACTCTGCCTGTTATCGTTTCAGGGGGGCCATGGGAGGTCCGAAGAGGAGAGCCGGCGGGCGCGGCAGTCTAGATTCGAGTTACTGATGATCGATAATTATAAGGCGGCGGTGCAGGTCATCCCGCAGTGACCGCAGGAGCACGGATATCAGAATATCAGTTTTTATCATGCATAATTAATGAATACACCACAATAAAACATGGAACACCAGGGATTTATTTTAACCTGCGTACACACTGCAGGCATAAAGTTGGAGGGCTGGAGGGGACGACTGAGCCATTCATCCTTCAGAAGCGGATGGCTTGTGTTCGACGGCTGAAGTGACTGGCCTCTTTTGTGGAGACGGCGAAATGCGTTTGTTTTTACACTTTAAACAGCGCTTATTGCCGGACGTAGGTAATTAAGTGGCGTTTACTGGGGGTCTAGAGCAAACAACAAACATTGCTGGGGTGCGATGAATGCCCTGTAATGGGTCTCCATGCTGTGTGTCCCGCGGACGGGCCGCGCTGCTTTTATTGCCCACTTCCTCTCGAAGGCTCCTCTTGCCAGGACCCACCCTCGCTCCTCAGGCCCAGAGCGGCCCTGGGGCAGCGCTGGCGAGGGCTGTGGGGGGGGGGGCTCCATTTCCTTCAGGGGGCCCGGATGCCGAGCACCGACAGCCTGCAACCAGCAGTGACCTGATGAATTTCGCATGCGATATACATGTGTGGTATGTACACGTGGGTGCACGTGCATCATGGGAGGATTGTACATACCATGAAGCAGTGTGGATGCCGTGGGCTGGCGTGATCACACGACACTCGGCCTTCGAGCCAATGAGGGCTGGAGTTGTGATTGGCACCAGAACTCAGAGAATGCATTACTGGACCATAATACACAAGTGAATGTATTGTTTATTTCACAGCTGGGCCCGTAAAAATCCTCCAGCCTACCCTACATACTGTCAACACTGCCTCTAGGACAAGCTTCCCTAGCCCCCTCCAGTATGGATGCGCCCCCCCCCCCTCTGCCTGAGGCTTGAAGCGGGAACAAGTTGGGAGGATTTTTGGAAACGGTAAGTGGCTTTGCCCAAGAGAGGGGTGGAGTGGTCCTTAACGCCACAAGGGTACCCTGCCGCAGGGTTTGCATTTTGGGAGGGTGCGGGAGTATCCTTCAGCGTGGTTTCACTGTAGTGCTTTAAATCACGGTGGGGTCCTAAGCGCTTTGGGCTGTAGCGGTCATTGTGCACCTGGTGAAGGGCCGAGAGATGCTCTCTGTGCTCCCAGCACTCAGATGGCAGGGATGAGGGAGGTGCTCTCCAGTGGAGTCAACAGACAACTGTACCCCCACAGGGTTCCCTTTGACGCATGTGTGTCCCCCAGCGGGGGCTCAGGGGGAGGGACAAGTAACACTTCAGAAGGCAGATAATGTTCGTCCCTATCGCCCCTCCAGACCTCCAGCCTCCCGGTTCAATCATTAGTCTTATTAAAAGGGGGCGCCCCAGGTGGGACTGGCTGACAAAGGGGCAGAACAATGGGGCCGTCCGTTCGAGGCACATGTCCAAAATAAACCCCCTCCCCCATTCACTTCACTAGAAAGGTCCAGCCTTTGTGTTTTTTTTTAATTTAAATATAAATTGTGATAGAAAAATATTTTTAAACCGATTGTTATATCTATTTTGTGACGCAATCCATAATGGCCTTGTTTAAGCAAAGGGATTATTTGGGTAAGCAGTATTTGATAGCTGTCTTTGGAAATCAATGTGCAGTTGTTGTTTATTGCCACCATTGTAAAACTGATGTTTTTGGGGAACACTGGGCTATTGATATATTGTGCGATCAGTGTACATTGAGGCTGTTCTGTATGCATAGAGTGCATTGATTGAGGCCACAACAGCTGGAAAGGCTTGGGATGAATTACTCAGTCCATCTAAGTTGTTCAAACGTAAGAGCGGGCGTGCTGGTGTTTCGTGCTAAGGCGGGTGCTGTGTGTGATTGTTTGCAGGCTTCTGATTACAGTCTTCAGCAGTTTGTAGAAAATGAATCTCTGGCTGTTTTGTGTCCATTGAAGATGCCCTTTTTGTATAATGTGCTGCAGGTGGTTTGATTGAAGTTTTTCTGAAGTTTCCACTTACTATGCTATGCAGATGTATGCCACACTAGGCCTGGTGAAGCCCCCTCCCCCGAGTGCTTCCAATGGCTCTGCAGGGCAAGGTGTGGCCACAGCTTCTAGCTGGGTTACACCATTTTAGATGCTGACTTGTGATACTCTTGAACTAAAAGGGCTAAAAGAAAATCCAAAGTAAAGCCCTCTGCATTGAAAAGCTGCACTGATAAATGGACCTTAAGCCGGGCAGGGCAGGTAGTCACTAAATCCCAAATTAAAGGTCACTCAGGAAGGCTACTGTAATCTTAGCTGAGCTAGACTTACAACTCCAAGGTTCTTAACTAATGCGAAGGCGGTTGGTGGCAGTCAATTTCCTTGAGGCAATACGATAACAAGCATTAAAAATGCAATAGGTTTCGCCTTTTATTAAGTTAAAGCCATTTGCTTTTCTAATGATATTGTATAGCAAAGCAAGTAGCTTTAAGTTAATTAAAGGCGAGACCTATTGCATTTTTAATGCTTGTTTGGTAGGCTGTAGGTTCCTAGATCCGTCCCCTAAGCTGTTCCGCGGTGCCAGGCAGCAGCAGAGGCCTCGATGGGCAGAGCACACAGCTCCTGGGCTTGGCTCCCTCACGCCTCCCCCTTATCAGTTGACTCAAGTATTTAAGACCTGGTAATGAAGGGCCTCTCTCTCCCCAGGAAAGAAAGCCGGTTTAAAAAGCCAAACTGCGCAGCAATGACATAGGGCTCGCTGAGAGGAGTGATGGGGCTGCCTCTTAATTGTGGCCTTTGGAAACCCACTTCCTCCAACCCCTCAGAGCAGATAGTCAGGTAGAGTCAGCCCTGCGAGAGTCAGATATGAGGAGGGCGGTTCACCACTCAACAGCGTCAGCGAGGCGCCGGAGAGCAGGTTTCTCTAGGCACTAGTAGGCGCTGCTGCACACCCCGTGTTTCGGTGAGTAAAGCAGCAAGCAGTGTCCGTGGCCAGCAGTTTTAGTGTTTGTGTAGTGTAAACACTGTTCTCGAGATTCGCTTATTACGCTAACAAACAGAAGCGTCACCATTTCATGCTGCTCTCCCACATAAAACAGCAGCCGGTCAGGCAACAGTAGCACAAGCTTCACACACACACACACACACACACACATGACTGGCAGGCACCCTCTGGCAGAAGCAGTGCTGCACATACATGTGCTTTCACAAACATACAGAAACACACACACACACACATGACTGGCAGGCACCCTCTAGCAGAAGAAGTGCTGCACATACATGTGCTTTCACAAACATACAGAAACACACACACACATCAGTATCAGAGAAAGCTTCACTCGCTCTCTCGCTCACTTACATTTGACATGTACAGTCAGGCAATGTGAGAAGTTGGCCTGGTAGGGGATGTTTCCAATTCTGGAACCACCTACTACCTGACCAAACAATCCCCTTATGGTGTCTGGTTGTAAGTCAACCTTATTAGACAAGCTATCCTAGTGGTAGCATGGACTAAGCAGCCTAAAGGCTTAACTTAAGAGGTCGTGTTAAGCGAGCTGTTTTACCACATACAATCCTGTAATACCAAATGAAAGGACACCACACAAGTATATATTATAAAAATATATGTGTTTATTACTAAAAACAATCCCCAGTATTCTTTATGAATAAAGGGGCACAAGCGTTAAATCAAAAGCACTGTTTAAACATACAAAGTTGCACAATTATGGATGAGGGCAGGGGGCCACTCAAACCATATACTAAACAAGTGGTATAAGAGAGGCCACTCGAACAGTGGTTAGGCCTAGGGCCTAGGGAATCGCTGGGAGCAGTCAGGACAAGCAATGCTGAAGTCGGGAATGGCCCTCGGGATTCGGGAGATGTGCGGAAAGCGCACGCATGCACCAATGTTAACCAATGGTGCGTAAAAGTCAAATAGTTAAAGTTTAAGGACACTTCCGCTGAACCTAGAGGAACAAAACTTAACACACAGACCCTAGAGGTGTGCACCAGTGTGGGAACACCGGCGGAGCAAAGTTACCTCACCCACAGGAAGTGGGTGCACAGGGTCGAAGTGGCGTCGGGTTTTGACACGCAGGCTCTTGGGGCTTGAAGCTGAAAGGGCTGCAGGCAGGGGGAAGACGAAGTGTCCGGTGGAGTCCAAGGGTGGACTCAAGTTGTAGAGTACCTGAAAGCAGAGGGGACAGAGTCTGGGTCACTCAGCAGTGACCAGGGTGGAACCAGGACGGAACCAGGCAATGTCGGGCGCAATCAGGTGGTCGTCGAGGCGCTTCTCTTCGCTGTCACGTGGGCTCTGGGGCATCTGCGACGTCCAGGAGCAGGTCACGATCTGTCCCACGCAGGCTCTCACCGTCGGTGCAGTCGGCTTCCGGTTTGGAGCAAACAAGCCTTGGTAAGAGCAATCCACGCGGGATTGGAAGATGGCGTCTCACTCGGACCAGGAAGGTCAGAGTCGGGGCTCCCTTTCAGGGGAGCTGGTGTGGATCTGGAGCAACCAGAATCACGAGTCTTCTTTTGTAGTTCGTCGGCACAGGGACCACAAGCCAGCTGGCAAGTGACCGGGCCAACGCGTTGAGCCAAATCGTGCCAAAGGGCCCCACGCAGCACTCGTCGAGTGTGGAGGGCTGAACTTCGGCTCAGGAGTAGCTCAGGGTGGGGGCTTCTCAAACCCCGGTGTACAGCTTCGAGGGTCACTCGTGGGCTGCACGGTCAGCGTCTCGTGGTCACTTCAAGATGGCGTGCCCCACGCTTCCGGTCGCCTCCACGGGTCTCAGCTTTGCAGGGACTGTGGATCGGGCTGTTAGAAGCTGGGCAGGCTTGATCTCGTCGATCTCAGTCGCTCGAGTTCCGGCGGGAACTGCAACTAAGTAGACGTCGAGGGCTGGATGGTGCCTGCTGCTGCAGGGTGGTCACTCCTTGACCACAAGGGAGATTCTTCGGGCTTCCACGTTGAGATGGAGGGCGAAGGGTCCAGAATATCGTTTCAAATGTTTCTTCCAGGAAATCTGATGTGCATTGGCACTGCTCCCACTCTTATTCGAATCTGGTGGGCGTGATTACCTGCTAGGTCCCCTCCTATGGGTGGGACCCAGGAAGTGGGTGGATACACCCCCTTCCTTTGATCCAGGCCGCCCTGGCACGAGGGCTGGAGTGCCCCAGAACCGGTTTGGCCGGATTATGCAAGGGGCAGCCTTGTGCGCCCCAGGCAGTGTCTGGTTTCTTTCAAACCTCCCTGCTACAATACACTATCTCCTGTCTGGAGGGCGGTGACACCCTCCTGTGACAGGAAACCCTTTGTCCAGGACCCCCTTGACTGGGTTTCGGTCAGCTCCAGGGGTCCAGACATTTGTCTGTGGCAGAGGCATCCATTTTGTGGATCTTAAGGCCTTTGGAGAAATCAACCGCATTAAAGTGAAGTAACATGTCTTACCCCTCTAGAGGGGTGGAATGCCATCCCCGTCGCCAGAACTGGCGAGGGGATGGTATTCCAAAGCGTATGACACCTTACACGACATGTTTTGATAAAGCCAAACCAAAGTTGCTAAATAACCGCGAGGATTATAAGGCACTTAATAGTATATGGTATGGCATTATCCTGAAACAGCTTAGGGATTTGTTCCCGACGGCTGCAGACAGGCTCAGCTCATGCTAGAGCTCCATCTCACATAAAAACCATGCACCCAGCCTCCAGGATTGGTGAGGCCTGTCTATAGGAGTGGCTCACAGGTTTACATGTGTCCAGATATAGGTTTAGACATAGGTATACTATATCTAAGCAAGGGGTGTGTACACCACCTTACCCCAGCTGAGTGATCAGCCAGTTGTGTCAATTTAAGAACCAGCCAGGGGTGGCAAAAGATATGCTGCAGCCCCTGGTAGGCCTTAGTGGCTCCTGTGCCCTGTGCACCTATAGTGCATTCTACAGGGGCTGACAAGGAGTCCATTTCCAATTGGTATGTACCTAGGGTACATGGAATCCATTTTACAGAGAGAGCAGATGGCCTGGGGCCCTGATTAGCAGGGAACCAGGTCAACTAAGTCAAAAAACCAGCTAAACACAGGCAAAAAATCTGGGGTAACCATAGTCAGGTAGCCACCTTCCTACATAACCCCCCCCCAAACGAAAGGAGATAAGGCTATCCTTGGCCAGGTAAGCCTATATTGCCTGAGTGGCCATATAAGGAAGTACCTGCACTAGCATGGGTACCCCCTGTCTCATGGTCCACTAAGCAGTCCCTCACCCTTTGGGTATTAGAGGGTCTCCACCATAGGGAATCACTACCTTGGGTGTGTTTATGCAAAGTTAAAGGCTGGTTTGGATATGGAGTATTGAAGCGAGGCTCTACTAATTTAGGGCTTAGCTTCCTCCAATTATCTTCCACCATGTGTGCCTTTCTCTCTTTAACTGAGTTGCACTGTGCTCTCAGGGTCAGCCTCTGGCTACCTAAAGCTGGAGGCTGGGTCCCTCTGTTTGGCTTGCTGGAGGGACAGTTCAGGTTTGGGCCCCTTGGGTCCCAGGTTTGGCTGTGCCCAACAGAATCCATCTGTGGGAGGTCCCTAACTACTTTTAAGGGGGCTCCCTCAGGAGTTTTTAAAGTTTTCACCTTACTAGGGCTACTAGTTTTGGTGCACCTAATCTTTTGATGGGGGTGCTGTATTTGACAGGGGGCCCTCTGGGTCTCACTGTCCTTCTTGTCCTCTGCAGCCCTGGGCTGGCTAAGGCAAGGTAGAGAGGGGCAGGTTACCTGCTCCAGACTGGGTCCCACCTGAGAAGGGTCCACTGACATCAGAGGTTCTGTCAGGCTAGGCCCAACCACCTCTGGGGCAGCTCCTTCATCAGGGGTAAGATCAGTTCCCTGAGGAGGCTGATCCTGTCCTAAAGTCTGGTGAGGGGGAGATTTCTCTTCCTCCTCCATGCTCTCAGTTTGTGTGGAGTTATCCATCATTTCAGGTTTCACAACACACATGTCAGTTTGAGTTTGGGCTGTGGCCATCACAGCCCCACCAACCTTTTCAGGAGGAGACTCAGTTTGGGTTTCTGCTGTTATCATAACAGCTTTGCTATTCTGTTCAGGAAGAGCTTTTGCTAAAGATGGGGCAGGGAGTATCTCCGCCCTACCAACCTTTTCAGGAAGGACATCTTGAGTTGGGGCTGTAGCCATTACAGCCCCACTAACCTTTCCATTGGAATTTACCATTCTAGAATGGATTTCCTGTTCAACCCCAGCCCAGGCTGAGATTTCTAAATCATTACCCAGTAGACAGTCTACAGGCAAGTTTGGGGACACTGCCACTCTCTTTGGGCCAGTGACACCTCCCCAGCTGAGACTTACTACTGCCATGGGATGATTTGTTTGGATGCCATCAATGTTTATTACCTGGTATGTGGCACCAGGTAAAAGTTGCTTAGAGGGGACTATGCCATCAGCCACCATGGTGATGCTAGCCCCTGTGTCTCTAAAAGCTTCAACTCTTAAACCATTGATGATGGGTTCTTGTCTATACTTGCTCAAAGTATTTGGGCAAGCAGAGAAGTTGGCAAACCCCATGCCAGCCTCATAAACAAGATCATTGGGTGATGGGGACCTGGATAGGCCAGGGTCCACCTGATTTCCAAAAGTAAACCCACCCAGATTCCTGGGTGTGCTTCCACTTCCTGGGGGATTACTGCTGACAGTAACAGGAGGTGTTGAAGCTGGCTTTGGAGGTATATTTTCTTTATTGTTATTCTTGGGACAACAGCTGTCTGTTTTGTAATGCCCCACCTGTTTACAGGGATAACAATAGGGTTTTTTCTCAGTTGAAGAAGTGTCTTGGGACCCACCCCCATCCTTGGAGTTTTGGGGCCCTGGGGAAGTCTTTTCTTTACTTTTATCCCCACCCTTATCTTGAGGCTTGGTAGACTCCTTCTTCTGGTTACTGTCCTGATTCTTAGGCCTAATCCTGGTTCTGACCCATTTGTCTGCCTTCTTTCCCAATTCTTGGGGAGAGGTCAGATCAGAGTCTACCAGGTGCTGGTGTAAGAGCTGGTTCTGACAATTACTTAGGATCTGCTCCCTCATAATCAAATTATACAATCCTGTAAAGTCATGTACTTTGCTGCCATGTAGCCAACCCTCCAGAGCCTTAGTAGCACAATCTACAAAATCAGTCCAGTCCTGAGTCTGTGTCTTCTGGGTATCTCTGAACTTCAACCTGTACTGTTCAGTGGTTAAGCCAAACCCATCTATTAGGACACTCTTCAGGACTTTGTAATTGTTTGCATCCTCATGTCTGACAGTAAGGAGCTTATCCCTCCCTTTCTCTGAAAAGGAGTACCATAAGATTGCTGCCCACTGTTCCTCAGGAACCTGCTGTACCATGCAGGCTCTCTCAAGAGCAGTCATCCATTTGTGGATGTCATCCCCTTCTTTGAAGGGGGGCACAATCTTTGTCAGGTTTCTACTATCATAGGACCTGGGTTTCTCTTTAGGAATATTGCTGCCACCAGTGGCATCTAAGCCACACAATTTCTGCTCTCTTGCCAAGGCAAGTTTAGCTTGAGCTAAGGTAAGCTTAGCTTGACTCAGGGCTACCTCCTCTCTCTCTATTTGGAGTTGGACAGCCCTCATTCTAGCCCTATGCTCAGCTTTCTGAGAAGCACTCATGCCTCTCTCTGATTCTCTGGAGGCACTAGAAAGATGAGAGTCCCCTGAGGGAGATCTCACTCTTCTGTTGCCTGGGAGAATCACATGTTGGGTTCTGGGGAGGTGCTGGCCCTCTCCATTCCCCAGTAGGTCCAAGTTGGCCTGGCTAAGCCTACCAACTGGAACCTGGCTACCCTGATCCTGTACTTCCAAGTCCTCAACCTCTGAGTCCTCATCCAAGTCATCATCATCCTCCTCTTCAGGGGGATCAACTGCAGGGGGGTTCCCTCCAGTTCCTGTATCTAGGGAAGCTGCTTTTGCCTTCTCTAAGTCATCCTGTTCTAGGAGTTCTACCAGGATTAGGCAGGTGGGGCTTCTGCCCCTTTTTAACCCTCTTGCTTTGCACAAGACAATCAAGTCTCTGCGGGTTAGTTTGTCATATCCAGAAGTTGCCTGGGTAGGGTCAACTGTCACAGGACTAGACCCTGAGGCCTTTCCTGTGTCAGACATGGTTACTAGTGAGGTGTAAGTGGTGCACTTACCTACACTAAGTGTTTTCCTACTGGACCTTGCTAGTGAGTTGTAGTCAGGGGTGTGCTACTCCCTTCAACCTACAACTACTAAGTTCAGTAGAACTTAATATGCTAAGCTTTTGATTTTATATGTACCTAGAGGTACTTGATGTGATCTTTCAATTTGATATAAAGATTGCAATGGTAAAACAACAGCAAGCTCAAATCCGCACCGCTGCTCACCAATGTGAGAAGTTGGCCTGGTAGGGGATGTTTCCAATTCTGGAACCACCTACTACCTGACCAAACAATCCCCTTATGGTGTCTGGTTGTAAGTCAACCTTATTAGACAAGCTATCCTAGTGGTAGCATGGACTAAGCAGCCTAAAGGCTTAACTTAAGAGGTCGTGTTAAGCGAGCTGTTTTACCACATACAATCCTGTAATACCAAATGAAAGGACACCACACAAGTATATATTATAAAAATATATGTGTTTATTACTAAAAACAATCCCCAGTATTCTTTATGAATAAAGGGGCACAAGCGTTAAATCAAAAGCACTGTTTAAACATACAAAGTTGCACAATTATGGATGAGGGCAGGGGGCCACTCAAACCATATACTAAACAAGTGGTATAAGAGAGGCCACTCGAACAGTGGTTAGGCCTAGGGCCTAGGGAATCGCTGGGAGCAGTCAGGACAAGCAATGCTGAAGTCGGGAATGGCCCTCGGGATTCGGGAGATGTGCGGAAAGCGCACGCATGCACCAATGTTAACCAATGGTGCGTAAAAGTCAAATAGTTAAAGTTTAAGGACACTTCCGCTGAACCTAGAGGAACAAAACTTAACACACAGACCCTAGAGGTGTGCACCAGTGTGGGAACACCGGCGGAGCAAAGTTACCTCACCCACAGGAAGTGGGTGCACAGGGTCGAAGTGGCGTCGGGTTTTGACACGCAGGCTCTTGGGGCTTGAAGCTGAAAGGGCTGCAGGCAGGGGGAAGACGAAGTGTCCGGTGGAGTCCAAGGGTGGACTCAAGTTGTAGAGTACCTGAAAGCAGAGGGGACAGAGTCTGGGTCACTCAGCAGTGACCAGGGTGGAACCAGGACGGAACCAGGCAATGTCGGGCGCAATCAGGTGGTCGTCGAGGCGCTTCTCTTCGCTGTCACGTGGGCTCTGGGGCATCTGCGACGTCCAGGAGCAGGTCACGATCTGTCCCACGCAGGCTCTCACCGTCGGTGCAGTCGGCTTCCGGTTTGGAGCAAACAAGCCTTGGTAAGAGCAATCCACGCGGGATTGGAAGATGGCGTCTCACTCGGACCAGGAAGGTCAGAGTCGGGGCTCCCTTTCAGGGGAGCTGGTGTGGATCTGGAGCAACCAGAATCACGAGTCTTCTTTTGTAGTTCGTCGGCACAGGGACCACAAGCCAGCTGGCAAGTGACCGGGCCAACGCGTTGAGCCAAATCGTGCCAAAGGGCCCCACGCAGCACTCGTCGAGTGTGGAGGGCTGAACTTCGGCTCAGGAGTAGCTCAGGGTGGGGGCTTCTCAAACCCCGGTGTACAGCTTCGAGGGTCACTCGTGGGCTGCACGGTCAGCGTCTCGTGGTCACTTCAAGATGGCGTGCCCCACGCTTCCGGTCGCCTCCACGGGTCTCAGCTTTGCAGGGACTGTGGATCGGGCTGTTAGAAGCTGGGCAGGCTTGATCTCGTCGATCTCAGTCGCTCGAGTTCCGGCGGGAACTGCAACTAAGTAGACGTCGAGGGCTGGATGGTGCCTGCTGCTGCAGGGTGGTCACTCCTTGACCACAAGGGAGATTCTTCGGGCTTCCACGTTGAGATGGAGGGCGAAGGGTCCAGAATATCGTTTCAAATGTTTCTTCCAGGAAATCTGATGTGCATTGGCACTGCTCCCACTCTTATTCGAATCTGGTGGGCGTGATTACCTGCTAGGTCCCCTCCTATGGGTGGGACCCAGGAAGTGGGTGGATACACCCCCTTCCTTTGATCCAGGCCGCCCTGGCACGAGGGCTGGAGTGCCCCAGAACCGGTTTGGCCGGATTATGCAAGGGGCAGCCTTGTGCGCCCCAGGCAGTGTCTGGTTTCTTTCAAACCTCCCTGCTACAATACACTATCTCCTGTCTGGAGGGCGGTGACACCCTCCTGTGACAGGAAACCCTTTGTCCAGGACCCCCTTGACTGGGTTTCGGTCAGCTCCAGGGGTCCAGACATTTGTCTGTGGCAGAGGCATCCATTTTGTGGATCTTAAGGCCTTTGGAGAAATCAACCGCATTAAAGTGAAGTAACATGTCTTACCCCTCTAGAGGGGTGGAATGCCATCCCCGTCGCCAGAACTGGCGAGGGGATGGTATTCCAAAGCGTATGACACCTTACACGACATGTTTTGATAAAGCCAAACCAAAGTTGCTAAATAACCGCGAGGATTATAAGGCACTTAATAGTATATGGTATGGCATTATCCTGAAACAGCTTAGGGATTTGTTCCCGACGGCTGCAGACAGGCTCAGCTCATGCTAGAGCTCCATCTCACATAAAAACCATGCACCCAGCCTCCAGGATTGGTGAGGCCTGTCTATAGGAGTGGCTCACAGGTTTACATGTGTCCAGATATAGGTTTAGACATAGGTATACTATATCTAAGCAAGGGGTGTGTACACCACCTTACCCCAGCTGAGTGATCAGCCAGTTGTGTCAATTTAAGAACCAGCCAGGGGTGGCAAAAGATATGCTGCAGCCCCTGGTAGGCCTTAGTGGCTCCTGTGCCCTGTGCACCTATAGTGCATTCTACAGGGGCTGACAAGGAGTCCATTTCCAATTGGTATGTACCTAGGGTACATGGAATCCATTTTACAGAGAGAGCAGATGGCCTGGGGCCCTGATTAGCAGGGAACCAGGTCAACTAAGTCAAAAAACCAGCTAAACACAGGCAAAAAATCTGGGGTAACCATAGTCAGGTAGCCACCTTCCTACAGGCAACAACAGCACAAGCTTTACACACACATAGCAGGTAGAGTACAGCAGCTCATGCTTCATACACACTACATGTACACACAATCACAATTACATATACACATTATAAAAGGTACAGTTGTGCACGCAAGTCGGTCAGTTTGAGGAGGCAGTTGCTAGAATTTTTTTTAATTTGTGACCCCATGTCTAATTGCATGTAAAATAATTTGGTATTAAAGTGCACTCTTTTTAAACATCTTCACAGAGGGGGCAACCCCCAAATCCCCTATTGTTGATCAGGCTTGCTTGCTTTGCTTGGTTCCGATGTAACACTCAGCCCCAACTTCTACGCCTTACTACTTTCAAAAGTCACAAGCCGCCACTACAATGCACCCCATTATGTTTAGGAATATGTGGTTGGTAAGGCCATCAGTGGCATAACTAATTTAAAACCTGATACTTTAGAAATCTCTTCCAATGATACGCATCCACACGCAGCCCATGGATAGAAATCCAAGGGCCTTCAAAAAAGAAAGACATTAATAAGAACGTATTTTGGTGCAATTGTAAAGCTAGAAAATATTAGATAGATGCTGTTAAGATAACATATGGTACAAATAGACAACCAGAATGCGAGCAATGCGCTTTGGCTGACATTACAATGGCCAGGCCGGAAGCTGATTCTGATCCTGTGGATCACGCACATGCACGTTCTTTCCTGGCGTGTAGGGACCAGAAAGAGCAAAGTCCTATGAACACTCTAGAAAGCTTCAGACAAACCTCAAGGTGACTGTCTAGAGGACTCCCCCCTGCACCCCACTCAAGAAGTGCTGAGGATACAGCTCTGTCCCCTTCAGCTTTGACACATGACCTGTGCCTCATTGTCACTGATCTGGTGTTTAAAACACCATGGCATTTTCCTCTGTTCACTTTCCTGTGTACCACGCTGTGGTTTTAAAAAACTGCAAATACATGAGTTAAATAAATAAATAAGCTGCCCAGTTTAGTTGCAAAACTGACCGATATGCTCATATATTCATTGAAATACAGATATATTCATTGAAATACAGATATGTTCATTGAAATACAGATATATTCATTGAAATACAGATATATTCATTGAAATACAGATATGTTCATTGAAATACTGATATATTCATTGAAATACAGATATGTTCATTGAAATACTGATATATTCATTGAAATACAGATATGTTCATTGAAATACATATCATTCATTGAAATACAGATATATTAATTGAAATACGGACTATCACTTCCAGTTGTCACCTTTCTGTAAATACTCTTCAGTCCTTTACATCAGTGTTTGGAAGATGATCATCTGAAGTGAAGCTATAAATACTTTTCCACAGCAGCAACCAAGTGTGAGGCCCTGTACTTGAACTGTCTGACCCTTAAAACCATTCACGTCTGTGACATCTGAAATCCCAGGTCTTAGCAGGTATAAATGCTTGTTTGTGTGAAATGTATTCACTGCTGGAGCCTGGAGGCGGCAGTTCTGTCAGCGGCCACCAGAGAACATGATCAATGAAATAACTCAGACAACAAATGCTTTGCTGCAGTTTCAGTTCAGGCAGTGAAAGATGCCAGCTGGTGGGGTCATTTATGGGTAATAGAATGGTGGGCACCACTGAGTAACCTACCCTGCCCAACCACCTGATGAGTCAAATGACACAGTGGGACAACCCCATTGGTGCTTACATTGTAGTTGGCTAATTTACCTCCCATAAAAACCATGGACCCCCAGCCCAGGAGTGTAACTCATACCTTTGAGGGCAGAGCGTCACCAGGAAAGCCGCCTGTCACTCATGTTTGCACCCACCCGAGGGAATAACGGGGTGCCGTTGCTTACATGTCATGCTACTCCGTGATGACTCCTGGGTGTTGGCATAGAGCAACCCTATCACTCTGTGATATAGGACCAGACCCCATCCTTTCCTGGTCTCCAGCACTGAACCCGTTCTTTACATGTCACCAACATAGGGAGAAACACTGAAGCCGTTATTTACATGTCACAGACATAGGGAGAAACACGGAACCCGTTATTTACATGTCACAGACATAGGGAGGAGCACTGAACCCATTCATTACATGTCACAGACATAGGGAGAAACACTGAACCCATTCTTTACATGTCACAGACATAGGGAGGAGCACTGAACCCATTCTTTACATGTCACAGACATAGGGAGAAACACTGAACCCGGTATTTACATGTCACAGACATAGGGAGGAGCACTGAACCCATTCTTTACATGTCACAGACATAGGGAGGAGCACTGAACCCATTCATTACATGTCACAGACATAGGGAGAAACACTGAACCCATTCTTTACATGTCACAGACATAGGTAGAAACACTGAACCCGTTATTTACATGTCACAGACATAGGGAGGAGCACTGAACCCATTCATTACATGTCACAGATATGGTAGGAAAAAGGAACACATTCTTTACCCATCACAGACATGGGGAGGAGCACTGAACCCACTCTTTACATGTCACAGACATAGGGAGGAGCACTGAACCCATTCTTTACATGTCACAGACATAGGGAGAAACACTGAACCCGGTATTTACATGTCACAGACATAGGGAGAAACACTGAACCCATTCTTTACATGTCACAGACATAGGGAGAAACACTGAACCCATTCTTTACATGTCACAGACATAGGGAGAAACACTGAACCCATTCTTTACATGTCACAGACATAGGGAAGAACACTGAACCCATTCATTACATGTCACAGACATAGGGAGGAGCACTGAACCCGTTCTTTACATGTCACAGACATAGGGAGAAGCACTGAACCCATTCTTTACATGTCACAGACATTGGGAGGAGCACTGAACCCATTCTTTACATGTCACAGACATAGGGAGGAGCACTGAACCCATTCATTACATGTCACAGACATAGGTAGAAACACTGAACCCATTCTTCACATGTCACAGACATAGGGAGAAACACTGAACCCATTATTTACATGTCACAGACATAGGGAGGAGCACTGTACCCATTCATTACATGTCACAGATATGGTAGGAAAACTGAACACATTCTTTACCCATCACAGACATGGGGAGGAGCACTGAGCCCACTCTTTACATGTCACAGACATGGAGAGGAACACTGAACCCAGTCCTTACATGAAATGGGAAAGATCTCTAAACCCATTGTTTATATTTCACAGCCATAGGGAGAAACACTGAACCCGTTATTTACATGTCACAGACATAGGGAGAAACACTGAACCCATTCTTTACATGTCACAGACATAGGGAGAAACACTGAACCCATTCTTTACATGTCACAGACATAGGGAGGAGCACTGTACCCATTCATTACATGTCACAGATATGGTAGGAAAACTGAACACATTCTTTACCCATCACAGACATGGGGAGGAGCACTGAACCCACTCTTACATGTCACAGACATGGAGAGGAACACCGAACCCAGTCCTTACATGAAATGGGAAAGATCTCTAAACCCATTGTTTATATTTCACAGACATGGGGAGGAGCACTGAACTTGTTCTTTACATGTCACAGACATAGGGAGAAACACTGAACTTGTTCTTTACATGTCACAGACATAGGGAGGAGCACTGAACCCATTCATTACATGTCACAGACATAGGGAGAAACACTGAACCCATTCTTTACATGTCACAGACATAGGGAGAAACACTGAACCTGTTATTTACATGTCACAGACATAGGGAGGAGCACTGAACCCATTCTTTACATGTCACAGACATAGGGAGGAGCACTGTACCCATTCATTACATGTCACAGATATGGTAGGAAAACTGAACACATTCTTTACCCATCACAGACATGGGGAGGAGCACTGAACCCACTCTTTACATGTCACAGACATGGAGAGGAACACTGAACCCAGTCCTTACATGAAATGGGAAAGATCTCTAAACCCATTGTTTATATTTCATAGACATGGGGAGGAGCACTGAACTTGTTCTTTACATGTCACAGACATAGGGAGAAACACTGAATCCATTCTTTACATGTCACAGACATAGGGAGAAACACTGAACCCATTCTTTACATGTCACAGACATAGGGAGGAGCACTGTACCCATTCATTACATGTCACAGATATGGTAGGAAAACTGAACACATTCTTTACCCATCACAGACATGGGGAGGAGCACTGAACCCACTCTTACATGTCACAGACATGGAGAGGAACACCGAACCCAGTCCTTACATGAAATGGGAAAGATCTCTAAACCCATTGTTTATATTTCACAGACATGGGGAGGAGCACTGAACTTGTTCTTTACATGTCACAGACATAGGGAGAAACACTGAATCCATTCTTTACATGTCACAGACATGAGGAGAAACACTGAACCCATTCTTTACATGTCACAGACATAGGGAGGAGCACTGAACCCATTCTTTACATGTCACAGACATAGGGAGAAACACTGAACCCGTTATTTACATGTCACAGACATAGGGAGAAACACTGAACCCATTCTTTACATGTCACAGACATAGGGAGGAGCACTGAACCCATTCTTTACATGTCACAGACATAGGGAGAAACACTGAACCCGTTATTTACATGTCACAGACATAGGAAGAAACACTGAACCCGTTATTTACATGTCACAGACATAGGGAGGAGCACTGAACCCATTCATTACATGTCACAGATATGGTAGGAAAACTGAACACATTCTTTACCCGTCACAGACATGGGGAGGAGCACTGAACCCACTCTTTAAATGTCACAGACATGGAGAGGAACACTGAACCCAGTCCTTACATGAAATGGGAAAGATCTCTATACCCATTGGTTATATTTCACAGACATGGGGAGGAACACTGAACCCATTATTTACATGTCACAGACATAGGGAGAAACACTGAACCCGTTATTTACATGTCACAGACATAGGGAGAAACACTGAACTTGTTCTTTACATGTCACAGATAGGGGGAGAAGCACTGAACCCATTCTTTACATGTCACGGACATAGGGAGGAGCACAGAACCCATTCTTTAAATGTCACAGACATAGGGAGAAACACTGAACCCATTCTTTACATGTCACAGACATAGGGAGAAACACTGAACCCATTCTTTACATGTCACAGACATAGGGAGAAACACTGAACTCATTCTTTACATGTCACAGACATAGGGAGAAACACTGAACTTGTCCTTTACATGTCACAGACATAGGGAGAAGCACTGAACCCAATCTTTACATGTTACAGACATAGGGAGGAACACTGAACCCATTCTTTACATGTCACAGACATAGGGAGAAACACTGAACTTGTTCTTTACATGTCACAGACATAGGGAGGAGCACTGAACCCATTCATTACATGTCACAGACATAGGCATAAACACTGAACCCATTCTTTACATGTCACAGACATAGGGAGGAGCACTGAACCCATTCTTTACATGTCACAGACATAGGGAGAAACACTGAACCCGTTATTTACATGTCACAGACATAGGGAGGAGCACTGAACCCATTCTTTACATGTCACAGACATAGGGAGAAACACTGAACCCGTTATTTACATGGCACAGACATAGGGATTAACACTGAACCCATTCTTTACATGTCACAGACATGGGGAGGAGCACTGAACCCATTCATTACATGTCACAGATATGGTAGGAAAACTGAACACATTCTTTACCCATTACAGACATGGGGAGGAGCACTGAACTCACTCTTTACATGTCACAGACATGGAGAGGAACACTGAACCCAGTCCTTACATGAAATGGGAAAGATCTCTAAACCCATTGTTTATATTTCACAGACCTAGGGAGAAACACTAAACCCATTATTTACATGTCACAGACATAGGAAGAAACACTGAACCCGTTATTTACATGTCACAGACATAGGGAGGAGCACTGAACCCATTCATTACATGTCACAGGTATGGTAGGAAAACTGAACACATTCTTTACCCATCACAGACATGGGGAGGAGCACTGAACCCACTCTTTACATGTTACAGACATGGAGAGGAACTCTGAACCCAGTCCTTACAAGAAATGGGAAAGATCTCTAAACCCATTGTTTATATTTCACAGACATAGGGAGGAGCACTGAACTTGTTCTTTACATGTCACAGACATAGGGAGAAACACTGAACTTGTTCTTTACATGTCACAGACATAGGGAGGAGCACTGAACCCATTCATTACATGTCACAGACATAGGGAGAAACACTGTACCCATTCTTTACATGTCACAGACATAGGGAGAAACACTGAACCCATTCTTTACATGTCACAGACATAGGGAGAAACACTGAACCCATTCTTTACATGTCACAGACATAGGGAAGAACACTGAACCCATTCATTACATGTCACAGACATAGGGAGGAGCACTGAACCCGTTCTTTACATGTCACAGACATAGGGAGAAGCACTGAACCCATTCTTTACATGTCACAGACATTGGGAGGAGCACTGAACCCATTCTTTACATGTCACAGACATAGGGAGGAGCACTGAACCCATTCATTACATATCACAGACATAGGGAGAAACACTGAACCCATTCTTCACATGTCACAGACATAGGGAGAAACACTGAACCCATTATTTACATGTCACAGACATAGGGAGAAACACTGAACCCATTCTTTACATGTCACAGACATAGGGAGGAGCACTGACCCCATTCTATACATGTCACAGACATAGGGAGGAGCACTGAACCATTTCTATACATGTCACAGACATTGGCTGGAGCACTGAACCAATTCTTTACATTAAACAGACATGGGGATACGCTCTAAACCTGTTCTTTACACGTCACAGACATTGGGAGGAGCACTGTACCCTTTCTATACATGTTACAGACATTGGCAGGAGCACTGAACCCATTTTTTACATGTCACAGACATGGTGGGGAGCACTGAACCTGTTCTTAACATGTTACAGAGTTGGGGAGGAGCACTGCCATAAACCTGTTCTATACATGTCACATACATAGAGAGGAGCACTGATCCTGTTCTTTACATGCCACAGACATATGGAGGAACATTGAACTCATACTTTACATGACACAGACATGGGTAAGAGCACTAAACATGGGGAGGAGCACTCTACCCATTCTATGCATGTCACATATATCTATATCTACCTTAAATCATTACACACATAAACCTATAGTCACCCCATGGCAGGCCTTATTAACCCTGAAGGCAGGGTGCTGGCTTAGTGTGAGAGAGTGCCCATTCATGAGCAGGGCCCCTCTGCAGCCTTGAGAATCTATTCTCATGGGTTGTTCTGTGATGTAGCCAGACCATATACTCATAAGTGCATTATAACCTTGTGGTAAATGCTAACTTTGGAATGGCTGCAAAGAAACATGTTGTGTTTTGTGTCAAACACTTTGGAATCATGCCCACCAGCCAGTCCTGGCAGCGGGGGTAGAATTCCACCCTTCTAGAGGGAGAGACGTACACACCGGTACATCCGGTTCCAGTTCAAAAGAGCCCCAGCATCAAAAAATGGATGCTGCTGCCACAGACACGAGTCTGGCCTCCTGCTGTTGGACAAAACTCCAGCAGTGGAGGCCTGGACAAAAGGTTTCCTGCACAGGGAGGTGTAACCACCTCCCAGACAAGCTTTAGTGTATTGGGACTGGGTGGGTGCACTCTGAGAGCACTTTGAAGTCTGCACTGGGGGCACATTTTGGTGTTCCTGTGCCTAGCCCAGTTCAAACCGTTGCAGGGGCTACCAGCCCCTGCTCTGGCATCAAACTGGACAAAGGAAATGGGTGTAGCCACCCCTCTTTCCAAACCCTCCCATAGGTGGGTCTCCAGAGTAAGTCCAGCCCCTTCCGTGTGTATAAGAAAGGACCCCCTGACTACATGACTTTATATTACACATGAATGAAACTCTGCTACAGAAATCCTGGAACTTCGATGATCTACATAACTAGATGACTGAAGAATATCCCTTGGAGTAAAGGAGTTACTCCCCTGCTTGGCAGGCAACAAAGACGAATATGCCGGTCTGCATCTTCGAAGCTGCTGCCTGACTCCAAAGTATTTCCAACACAGGAGGTGGGTTTCCAGACTTCCCAGAGGCCAAACCAAGTCTCGAGCAAAGCTGAGACCCGTAGCCCTTGTGGGTACTGTGGAACCGGAACCCCTGGGCACCATGCACATTTGCTACTGCATTAGCTTCTTGACGTTCCTTGAAGCTGCTCATTTGGATACTAGTAGCCCAGACCCCGAACACCTTTTCCACTGAAGATTGCTGGCCTACACTCCATGAGTGTTCTGTGAGCCGGCCCTTTCTGTTTTCGCTTGAGGTACCTGTTACATTCTGATTTAGTTGCATTTATCATTTAGCATTGTAGACTGTTCCTTTAACTGCATGCGACATGTTATGTTCCTACTTGTATTCTATGTTCTGAACAGAGTTTTCCTGATGTAGCATTCTGCACTTTCAGGACAGTTGAATCTTAATGCAGCTGTACATAGAAGCTATGCTGTGCTGTTGAATAAACCATTTTATTTCAAGCTGTTTCCTGGATTACTACAAAATTTGGCGACGAGGACAACCTTACTCCAGCCATTTACAGCACAGGAGCGGAGTTTTGGACCCATTTTGCATTTTTATACCTTTTGGATTGCTTTCCACGTTTGTTCTATTTCAAATTGGTGGAAAGAAAGACTTTCTACATCATTTATACTTGAAGTGTTTTCCTTTTGGAAGTTTCCTGCGTGATTTGAGACCTTTTCACTTCAATTTCAAGTGATTTCACAAGACTAGCGTCTCTCAAGTTGCCTCTGCTGGATCACCGTCGTACTATTACTTTTAACCTGTGTGTGTGGTTGACGCTGTCACACTCCCTTCCACCCTGGTTCTGGACTTCATCAACATCACTAAAGGTGACTATTTTACCCCATTCACCTTTGAATGTTACGATCTCTACTTGCTTACTTTTGAATGTTGTGTGTGCAGCGAGTGCCTGCGCGCTCACCTTCCTTTTGCCGTCGACGCCAACATTCGAGTCAACTTCGTTGTGGAGACTCCCTGGCAACCTGACGTAACGAAACCAGCATTCGAGTCATTCTCAGACTCCCTGGCAACCTGACGCAACGCATCATTGCGTTTTCTTCCTGACCGCTAACGTTTCACGTGCAACGTCATCACGCAGCGGCCATTTTGAATTCATTTTGTGTATCTCTTCTCGCCGATGCGCACGGCAGCGCATCATTGGTGACCTTGACAACCTTCAACCATGCCGATGCGCACGGCAATGAAATTCACACAACTAAGTTTCTAAACTTAGGTTTTTTTTTGTTTTTCCTCAACTTCGATGTGCACGACAGCACATTATTTGGCAGTGAGTTTCATTCTTGATTAACTTAATTCGTTTTCGTCGATGTGCACGACTGCACATTAACTTAAATATATATTACTGTGACATTCTTCTTTAACCACCACCAAAAAGCGAAAAAGGAAAGTAGATCACATATTCTGAGCATTGTTTTCTTACTATTGTGTTTAGAAATATATATACTCAGGTTGTATTAGTTTAAAGTTTCATTCAGTTGGAAGCATTCATCACAAGTATTGTTTACTACACTGTACCATACTGTGGTTATCATCGTTTTGTTTTTACTATTCCTTCATTATTTTATCACTTTCTCACATTCTACTTTAATTTGACTGTTGCTTCACATACATTTGTACAATGCAGTTTGACCCTCCTGCTAAATTTTTACAGATTAAGGGAGATCCTCCCATGCCTTGGTCTAGATGGAAGGAAGAATTTTTCAATTATATGAGGGCTATTGATGGGGAACGAATGGGTGCGGAAAGGAAAAGAAGTATTCTTTTACATTGTTTAGGTTCTGAAGGACAGGAAATTTTCAGAACTTTGCCACAGTTGTCAGTTCCTACGGGTAGTGGGGATACCATGAATGTTTATACTGAGGCACTCAACAGATTGGAAAAAAGATTAAAACCCACAGCAAATATTGCTTTAAATCGTTTCAAATTCTACACTAGAGCACAAAAACAAGAGGAATCTTTTGATGATTTTCTCACTTCCTTAAGGGCTCTAACTTTGCATTGTAATTTTGGAGCTATGTCTGCTGAAATGATTTGTGACCAAATTATTGTGCATGTTAGGAACAAAAAGATTCAGGATAAATTATGGTGCATAGGTGATCCCAATTTGGAGGAAACTATTGCCACTGAGTTGTCGGAAAAATGGATGAACGTTGTGGTCAAACAAAACTCTAATCCCAGTAAAACTACCTCCGAAGAGGAGGTTTGTGTGGTTAAACCCAAAACTGACAACAAAAATTGTATTCCTGCACAAGTGAGATCCAAAAATCAATATGGTATCAATAATAAGAGGACAGATTTTAGTAATAACTTTGTCTCTTGTTACAGATGTGGTAGCAAATCACATATTGCATCTTTTCAGGCTTGCCCTGCTATTGATAAGACATGTAATGTTTGTGGTAGAGTAGGACACTTTAGCAATGTCTGTAGAGATAGACGTTTTAACAGTCAAGCACGAACAGGACCAACACGTCCATTCTCTCACAATGTTACTCCCGCAAAAGTTTCATCCATTAACAGTAGCAGTGAATGTGCAGAACAAAATCTTGACAGGGGTTATGTGGTTTCTATTGTTGAAAATGGCTGTGTTATGCTAACCAGTAAGAAATCACTGAAATGTATCTTTTATGTTTTTACTATTGCCATTGAACTTATGGTTGATTCTGGTTCTCCGTGGACCATAATTACCAGAGAATACTTTAATGAAAAATTACATGAGGTATGTGATATTGCTACTTTTCAACAATCTGATATTTTAGCAGAAAGTTTCAATGGGAACAAAATTGATGTTGAAGGATTTTTCAAGGTCCCGTTGAGGTTTAGGGGAAGATTAGCTCATATCAAACTGTATATTGTTGTTAAGGGCATTAATGTGCTGGGTTGGCATGATCAATGGGAACTGGGTATTATGTTAAATCCACGTGCTAAAGATCCCATTTCTCTGTGTAGTGAGCCCATTTCTCTGTGTAGTGAGCAAGATATGTTAAATTCCATTTGTCCAAGGGAGGTAAGGAAAAATGATATTTCCTTTTGGAGCAAAAAATGTCATAAAGTTTTCTCTGATCAGTTAGGTAAATTAAAAAATGTTGCACATAAGATAGTGTTGAAGGAAGGAGCACTTCCTGTGGAACAAAAATTAAGAGGTGTTCCTCTCAATGTTAGGGATGAGTTAAAGGAAATGTTGAATGACTTACTTAAAGATAACATTATAGAACCCATCGAGTCATCAGAATGGGTTTCGCCTATTGTCTTAGTACGAAAGCCTGATCAAAAATTGAGAGTCTGCATTGATTTAAGGGCACTAAATTCCAATATAGTTATAGATTGTCATCCCCTTCCTAATATAAACGAGCTTGTTTCTTTATTTGATGGTGCGCAGATTTTTTCCACATTAGATCTCAGATCTGCGTACCATCAAATTGAGCTCACTGAGGAGTCAAGAAAATACACAGCTTTCATCACTCCCATGGGTCTTTTCCAGTACAAAAGAATGCCGTTTGGGTTATCATCTGCTGCCTCTGTTTTTCAACGGGTTATGTTTCAAATTTTTAGAGATCTTGATTCCTTTGTTAAATGTTTCCAGGACGACATCTTAATATTTTCAAAAGATGAGCTTGAGCATGCCTCACACCTAAGCGAAGTGCGTAATAGACTGGAAAAATATGGTCTTACCCTCAAAGCACACAAATGCAAATTGTTTAATAAATCTGTAGAATACTTGGGTCATACATTGTCAGGGGAAGGTTTGATTCCAAAAAAATCTAATGTTGAGGCTATTCTTAAAGCCCCTTCTCCAAGCAACAAAGAACAACTGCTGTCTTTCTCGGGCATGTGCGAGTATTACAGCAAATTTGTTTCAAATTTTGCTACTAAAATGGAACCGCTGAGGAGGTTATTAAGGCAAAACAATGAATTTGTTTGGGAAGCTGAACAAGAAAGAGCATTTACTGACATTAAGAATGATATTGTAAATTCGCCAACTTTAAAACCGTTTAGGATGGGAAAGAAATGTATCATTACCACTGATGCAAGCCTGTATGGTCTTGGGTGTGTACTGTCTCAGACTGATGGTGCCACAGAATGGAATGTGGCTTTTTCTTCCAGGACATTGAGTGAAACGGAGCGCAGGTATGCTGTCATTGAACGAGAGTTGCTCTCTTGTGTCTGGGCTATTGAACATTATAGAATTTATATTTGGGGCAGTAAGTTCATTTTAAGAACGGATCATAAGCCGCTTGTACATATTTTATCGGTTGGTGGAGGGTGGAACTCCACGGCAAGAATTGCACGCTTGGCATCAAGATTACAAGAATACAATTTTACAGTGGAATATATCCCTGGAAAAAAAAACTTTACTGCTGACTGCTTGTCACGTTTGCCTTGTGGAAGTACAGTTGATCAAGTCAATTGTTTCAAAGAGGTTGATTTTGTGTTAAGTTTGTCTGATTTTGTTTCTCCTCAATATCGGGACATCACTGAACAATTGTGGTTGAAATGTCAAAAGGATGATGAAAAATTTGTTTGGTTAAAAAAATTTCTCCTGGAGGGTTGGCCCAGCAAATACAATATCAAAGATGATTTACTTCCATTTTACAATGTGGCAGATGAGTTATGGTGCGAAGGAGATCTGATTTTCAAATCTGGTAAATGTATTCCACCAGTTGGTATACAAGAACTAATACTCCAACTAGCACATAAAACCCATCCTGGGATTTCTGCCATGAAGCGTTTGATAAGATTAGACTTTTGGTGGCCAGGGATGGACAGATTTGTTGACCGCACAGTGAGGGAGTGTAGTGAGTGTTGTGTCAATGACAAAATGATGAAATTACATGTTCCACCCCTCAAAGCCGTGCAATGGCCGGAATTTCCCTGGTATAAAATAGCGTTTGCTATATCAGGACCTTTCCATATTTTGCCAGAGTCTTCACGTTTCGCACTAGTCATGATAGATTATCACTCTAAGTGGCCAGAAGTGAAATTTGTCTCTAAAGTTACTTCTGAAGTAGTTATTTCCTTTTTCAAAGAAGTTTTTGCGAGAGAAGGGTTTCCCTCTGTTCTAGTATCTGACAATGGTGTACAGTTAGTTTCAGCTGAGATGCAATAATTTTTAAAAGGTTGCAATATCAAACACATTCGAACATCCCTTTATGAACCACATGAGAACGGACAAGTAGAGCGCTTTAACCGAGTTTTAAAGGGTTTTGTTACTGATGCTATTAAGGAGAAAAGCAATTGGTTAAATGTGCTTAGAGAGAAACTTTGGACTTATCGCATAACTCCTCATACCACCACGGAGGTTAGTCCTTTCAAACTTCTTAAAGGAAGAAATCCTGCTTCAAATATTTGTCCCTGGTGGTTCAAGGAGAAATGCAAAAATTTGACAAAGGATGTAGTTGACATTGAAAAGATTGCCAACAAGGTTAGTTCCAAGCAAAGTAAGTCGGTTTTGTGGTATAACAAAAGGTGGAAAACCAAAGAGCATAATCTAGAGGTTGGTGATTGGGTCAGAATCTTGAAACCTTTCATGGTCAGCAAAGGCTTGAGTAAATATGGCAGACCCATGCAAATTAAAAAAGTTTTCAGTAATTCTGTCATTACTCAAGATGGCAAAGTTTGGAACGTGAGCAAAGTTGCCAAATGTCCTATTATTATTAACGAATTTTGTACCGCGCACGGTTACCCAGAGGCATCCCAGCGCTTATAGAGAATCAGAGCAAGTTGCCTATGTGAAACAGAACAGATTTAGAATTATTCTGGAAATAGATAAGTTTTCAAATGTTTCCTGAACCTGAGCAGGTTTGGTTCAGAGCGTAGTGAGAGTGGGAGGGAGTTCCAGAATGAGTGTCCTATGCAGAATGATGCTCTGTTGCAGTCTTTTGATGATTTAGATAGTGCTGAAACAAATGACAATTCTTACTCTGATTCTGTAGCTTCAAGAGTCAAAGATGATACACGTGTCAGAAGGAGACCCACTTCTTTACAAGATTTTGTATAATACACATTAATGTTGTTTTCTTAATGAGGGGGATGTGTTACATTCTGATTTAGTTGCATTTATCATTTAGCATTGTAGACTGTTCCTTTAACTGCATGCGACATGTTATGTTCCTACTTGTATTCTATGTTCTGAACAGAGTTTTCCTGATGTAGCATTCTGCACTTTCTGGACAGTTGAATCTTAATGCAGCTGTACATAGAAGCTATGCTGTGCTGTTGAATAAACCATTTTATTTCAAGCTGTTTCCTGGATTACTACAGTACCTTTGTGATCTGTGATCTGTTGACTGGTGGGTCTCTGAGATGGCAATTTTGACTTTCCTTGGGTTTCCCTGGTTACTCCAGAAGTGCCCTGACTCTCCACCTCTTGGTGAGTCCCCTGGACCTTGCTGGTCTGCACTGAAGCATCTTTTCGCTTCCTGTATGGGTTGCTGTTGCCAAGGCTTGTTGGGTCCAATCCTGGCACTGACACGGCAGCACTCAACATCCTTCCAGCGACAGCTTGAATCCAGCTCCTGACCATCATCGATGCCTCCTGGTCCTCGTGGCTTCAGAGTCAAGCTTCAGTTCTTCAAACCTGATACACCCAACATCGGTGGCCATTTGTCTATTGTGCCCCTGGTCACTGGCAAGTGACCCAGACTCTGTCCCCTCTGCTTTCAAGTTCCTCCCATCTTTGATCCATGCATGGATCACACCAGACACTTTTCTTCTCGACGGCAGCAGCACTTTTCAGGAGATCGCCATTGACATCAACGATGATTCCTGACACCAAAAGACACCTATGCACCCGGCTTCCCTGGGTGAGGTAACTCGAGTACTCCGGTGCTCCCGTGGGTGTTGCCCCTAGAACCCCTGAAGTCTAAAAGGGTTTGCTCAAAGTCCTCTCCTAGGTGTCCTTAATCTTTAAATTTCCAACCGCGACTTTCCCCATAGAAGCTAATGGCGTCTTGCGGCTGATTTCAGACATTGCACGCATCCCTGTGGGTCCCCTGTGTCACTACCTTGGGTGGTTCCAAGTGGGCCCAGTGATTCTACAGGCTCTCGACCTTGCGCCTAGTCCAGTCGTGGTTCTTAAACCACTTTCTTAATATATTGTTTGGTTCGCCCCTAGAACCTAACGTATATTGTGCTAATTTACAGTGATATATTAAGTGTAACATATGTGCTTTGACCTCTACCCTCATAAAGAGACTAGTAGGGTGTGTTTAGAACATATATTTTATATATATACCTGGTGTGGATCTCCTTTCATTTAGCCATTCAAGAGATTATAGACTGGTAAAACAAGCTGCTTTACATTCCTTCAAGTCTTAGCCTGAAGGCTGCTCTCCATAGCTACCACTAGGATAGCTTTTAATAAAGGTTGTCTTTAACCTATCACCTCTAAGGGGTTGTTTGGACTGGTGCAAGGTGCCCACTATAACTACTGGACAGCATATGCCAGGCCAACTTCTCACACCAAATGACCTAATGCAACAGGAAATAGTCAATCCTGATTTTATATTCCCCTTCCTCAAAGATGTGCACTCTAGCCATATAATATTTAGATCGACTGTAAAGGGCACAGAGACCAAACAAGAGGGTAAATTAAGCCTGTTCTACAACACCCAATGAAGATATTTTAATCGAGTCTGAGTCAATATGTGCGAATACCCAAAACCTTGTCCTCATCATCCGTGACATGAAGTACAAAATACAAAGGTTCACAGGTAGTATTAAAATCACTGCCTAATATAATAGCTGGTCTAGGCAAAAGGCTTGACAGAAGCTCCTCCAGAACAAGGGCAGGGTACTTTTTACCCAGAGGCAGAGGATGGATTTAAATATTGTATACGTTTATAACATTATGACTTCTAACTTGTAGACCAAGGATTTTGAAAGAACTTATATGGAGATGTTTAAGAGAACAATTCAATGAAATTTCTACCTAAGTCAGAATACTCTCAGACACCTGTACGGTGCTAAAGGGAAGAGCTATAACATAAAAAGCGAAATATCCTAGTCAGTGGATGGGCTCTAATAGTCAGGTTTCCTGTATGATGCACATGTGGTAGTCGTGTGTAAAAGACTGCCATTCTGGGTCACGTGATTTCCTCTGTAAGATGCAATATTCCAGGACAACAAATGTCTTAATCCATATACCTGGGGTATTGCTGGGTTAGCCAGTTTGAAGTGGTCCAATGGCTAGGCACATGAAATACTCCCCCCTATATTACCTGGGTAAACATTCTGTCCAGAACCTGGGCCAGAAAATGATTTCCAGGAATTATAAAAGTACCCACATCATCAGCCCCATATGAAATGGTACTCCCAACCTCATTATTACCTTTAATGTCATCTCCTCCTATCCTGTCGCCCATCAGCAAAAGAGTCCCACTTGTTTTTAATTGCTGCCTGGATTCCCACCTGTCCACATCATGGTTCATATTAATAAGTCAACCGACTTGATCAAAAACAGAAGTTATAGAATTAAACTTAGTATGGGAAGCTAGAAAAAGGTAGGAATGAACTCTGGGTGTTAATAGATGCGGGAGACCATATTTGTCTGTTTGAAATGTCTATAGAAATGTTCTTGTACATGGCCCCCCTCGCACAAGTAGCCCGCCAACACGACCTCAACATCTCCTATGCCAACGACACCCAGCTCATCCTCTCCCTCACCAAGGACCCGCATACCACCAAAACTAACCTCCACCAGGGAATGAAGGCTGTCGCCGACTGGATGAGGAAGAGCTGTCTGTAGCTGAACTCGGACAAGATGGAGGTACTCATCCTCGGACCCACCCCCTCAGCCTGGTATGACTCCTGGTGGCCGACCACACTGGGAACAGCACCGACACCCACCGACCATGCACGCAACCTAGGATTCATCCTCGACTCCTCCCTCTCCAAGTCTAAACAGGTCAGCGCCGTCTCCTCCTCCTGCTACAACACCCTCCGCATGCTCCGCAGGATCAACAAGTGGATCCCGACCGAAACAATAAGAATGGTGACACAGGCCCTTGTCGGCAGCAGACTGGACTATGGCAATGCACTCTACGCAGGAATCCCAGCCAAACACCTACGACGACTACAACGCATCTAAAACGCATCCGCCCGACTGATCATCAACGTCCCTACCGCAGCCACATCACCCCCCACCTGAGAGACCTAAACTGGCTCCCCGTCGACAAGAGGATCACCTTCAAGCTCCTCACCCACGCACACAAAGCACTCCACAATGCCAGACCAGCCTACCTGAACAGCAGACTCAGCCTCTACACCCCCACTCACCAGCTCCGCTCCTCCAGCCTCTCCCTCGCCGCTGTCCCCGCATCCAACGAACAACCTCCGGCGGCAGATCCTTCTCCTACCTCACCGCCAAGACCTGGAATACCCTCCCCACCCAAATATGGCAGACCCAAGACCTACTCACCTTCAGAGGGCTCCTCAAGACTTGTCTCTACGAGCAGTAGCGGCACCCCCTCCCCTCAGCGCCTTGAGGCCCTCAGGGGTAAGTAGCACGCTCTACAAGTACTCTGATTGATTGATTGATTGATTCCAATAGAAAAACTTTAACTTGATCAGCAGGCCGAGGCCCAGGCAGCTATCAATACTTCTGGGGATCACCTTATTTACTGTGACAATGATCTCCTGCATGGTGAGCCTGAGGTTCGTGAGCCTAGTGCAGCTCGTGTGCTGGTAATCTCCCAGTGGTACAGGGCCGTTCTACTGGGTCTGGCTTATGATGTACCTCATGGAGGACCTACGGGGCAAGACAGGGCTTGTCACCCACTTCTTCTGGTCCCAGATAAGAGTGGCCTCACACCATTCTACAGGTCTCGTTCTACTTGCCAGGCCAGTGGAGAGTGAGGGGAAATCAGAAGGCTCCTCTGATTCCCTTTCCTGTCATAGGCACCCCCTTTGAGAGGCTGGGTATTGAAATTTGGCAGACCTCTGGACCACAAGAGAGCCCTAGGTAACAGGCTCATCCTGGTTTTGGCAGACTATGCCATCCTGTACCGAGAGGCCATAATTCTGATGATATTTACTGTGACCAAGGCTCTGATGTAGATATTTACCCTGGTGGGTTTGACTGAGGCATAACCTTCACGTCAGCATACATGAAGCCATTCTGGCCTCACCTGATACTGCAGGAGATTAATCAAGGGTTACGGCACAGTTTGTAAATTTTGCTAACACCTAATTGTCATATTTATTTTACTTATAAGTACCTGGTAGAGTGGTATACCATATACCCAGGGCCTGTAAATTAAATGCTACTCGTGGGCCTGTATCATTTATTGTTCCACACACTCAAGTAGGCCCTCAAAACCCGTCCCAGGCCTGCCATTGCAGCCCGAGTGCAGTTTTTGAGTTCAAGAATTTTTTTTATTGATGTGATACTAATGAATTTACAACAAAACATATGAACACAACATAGTGTAATAACTATGTATTCTGGTAAAGCAATATGAGAAACAAACAGAGTGGGAAGGGAGAGAGGGAAAAAGAAAAGTATACAATTTTGTCATGATATCATAACTACTATATAATTACTAACAAGAATTAACAAGGAAAGAAGAGCAAAGTAAAATGGCAAATAAAATAATATAACTCATGGAGGTTTAGAAAGCTCTTCACCTCGAGAATTATGAGCTTGTGATAACTTTGCTGATACATTAAGGAAATGAATGATGGGTGACCATCAGACATCTCTTTTGATTGCAAGTGAAATTGGATGAACATATGCTCTATCTAAACTATCTAATTTATGGTTATAACAAACCCCATACCACTAAGTAGGGTAGGAGATAATAGTGTTATCTTTCCATGCCCCGGTAATCTGTTGGAAAGCAAGGAGTAGATCAATAATATGGAAATTGTGTGAGTGTGAGAAGCAATCCTCAGATAAACAACCTAAAAATACATTACCAAGGAGAAGGGAATTTGTGTATGGAATATTGTATTGATCTGATTCCAGACTTGTTTCTAAAGATCACGAATATGAGGGCACATAAATAACATATGCTTTAAATCTGCTGGTGTTTTGTTACACGTATTGTGCCACCCCTGGTTTCCCTTCCAAACTGACACCACAGGTCTGTTCACACAGCCTGGGTAAGGTGGTGTAATCACCCCTTGCTTAGATATAGTATCTCTATATCTATATACCTATATAGACACATATACACCTATAAGCCACTCCTAAGGCAAACCTCAACAATCATGAAGGTAGAGTACTTGGTTATGTGTGAGAGGGTGCCCTAGCATGAGCTGAGCCCCTTTGCAGCTTTTGGATCCATCTCCTTATAGCTGTTCTATGATATAGCCATACCATATACTCTTAAGTGCATTATAATCCTTGCGGTTAATGCTAACTTTGGTTTGGCTTTATCAAAACATGTCGTGTAAGGTGTCAAACACTTTGGAATACTACCCCCCCCACCCCGCCCAGTCCTGGCTGCGGGGTTAGCATTCCACCCTTCTAGAGGGAAAAGACATGTTGGTTACTGCTTTACCCGGTTGAAGTTAAACAGAGCCTCAGCATTACAAAATGGATGCTGCTGCCACAGACACGAGTCTGCCCTCCTGCTGCTGGGTGAAACTCTGGCAGGGGAGGCCTGAACAATAGGTTTCCTGTCCAGGGAGGTGCTGCCACCTCCCCAGACAGGCTTTAGTGTATTGGGGCAGGGTGGGTTGAATGGAAAGATGCTTTTCCAGACACTGCCTGGGGCACACAAGGGGTTCCATCGATTTCCCAGTTCAAACCGGTTGCTGGGGCACTCAGCCCCAGCTCTGGCGCAAAACTGGAAAAAGGGAAAAGGGTGTAACCACCCACTTCCCAGGTCCACCCAAAGGAGGGACCTTAAAGGTAGTCCAGCCCCTAAACTTAGTATAAGTATAGGAACCCAGTCCCTAGGACTTCAGATTACCCTGGACGAAACTCTGAAACATATATCCTGGACCTTCGACATTCCATTTTGACTGGAAGACAGAATACATCTCCCTTGTGGTCAAGAAGTGACCTCCCTGTTCAAACAGGCACCAACAGAAACTTTGCCGGTCTGCATTTTCGAGGCTCCCGCCAGATCCTGAAGAATCTATGACACAGGACATGGACTTCCAGACATTTTAGATCCCGACATTCGCTCACAGTAAAGCTGAGACCCGTGGCGGACACGAGAGATGTGGGACCGGAACTTCTGGACATCCTGCATTCTGCTACCTGCACTCACTTCACGAGGTAGCTCGAAGTTGTGCATTGAGGTGCTTGAAGCCCTAGACCCGAGCACCATTTGCACTGAAGCTCAGAGGCCCACACTCCACGAGTGAAGTTTGAAGTTTGAAGTTTTTTATTACTTTAGCACAGTTACTTAAAACCATTGCTATAAAAATCAACATTATCACATTTGTCGTATTAAAAAGACAGAGCTGAAAAACAACTCTCCAGGCTTAATGACCATTACACTTATAACGGAAACAGTATTTTAGTTGCCAAGATAAACATATTACTGTACTAAGCCCAAAATAAAAAATAGATTAAAACGGAGGATACTAAACCGGGGGGCAAAACAAGTCTGTAATGAGTTTTTGAGGGGGAAGCGGTGGGAGCACAGGAACCAAGGAAGGTAAAAAAAAAGACTGTCCAAAAGTCTCACAAATTTTCCAGACCTTGCAAGTACTTGAGTGTCTGTGGACGTAAAACACAAGGCAGAGGCCTCCCAGCATGTCCTAATCCCCCATTTTAAATACAAAGGTTTTAAAAGAGACCTTCTAGGGGCTGCCAAGGCAGGGCAGCAGCACAGGAGATGCAGCCATGATTCGGAGTGATAGTTACACAATCTGCAAGCCCCCCCCTCACTTGTTGGGGCTCATCTGTTAAAGGCCGTCGAATGCAGGCCTAGAAGTCGCATAAACATTATGTTCTTCCGAGCCGCTGCATTTAAATTTGCCTGGAGATAAGATTGCGGGTTCCCGGGAAGATACGAGGAGTTCAAGGGGAGCAAAATGGTAGATGTTTTTACAGCCTGAAGGTCCATACGATGGGAGATTAGTTTGACCTGCTTATTGATAAGTTTTTTCCAGACTGAGTATGGAATGGTGTCTGAAAGAAGAGGTAAGTTGTCAATCTCTAACACTGTTATGGCCTTTACAATCTGAGCGTTCCAAGGGTTACCATGACTAGAAAGAGTTTCTTTTAGCTGGGATTTTAAGGTATTGTCTCCAGCTTTTAATGTCCTTATAAAATACCCAAGTGTCCCGTGGGCCTCACTTTTGCATTTCAGCTCGACATGTCTTTGCGGTTCCTAGTCCATTAGCTAGTGAGCCCCCTGAAGACTTTCCTTTAAACTTAAACTGCTTTCCTGGTTGCTCCAGGCTGTGTCAAGCTTCCCTACAAAGGAGAAGTGCCACAGACCTTGCTGGTCTACACCGAAGCCAATCTTGATATCCTGCGTGGGTTGCGTTTGCCAAGGCTTGTTGGGTCCAATCTGGATACTGACACCGCAGTCATCTAGATCCTTTATGGGACAGCTCGAATCCACCTCTTGGTCATTGTCGACGCCTCCTGGACCTCGTGGCTGAAGAGACAAACTTCACCTCTTTCACCTGAAATGACCCAACATCGCCTGGTTTCTTCTTGGTTCCTTCCCGGTCACTGGCTAGTGACCCAGACTCTGTCCCCTCTGCTTTCAGGTTCTTCACATCTCCGATCCACCCTTGGATCCACCCGGACACTTTTCCTCTGGTCGCCTGCGGCACTTCTTTGCAGATCTCCATTGAAATCGACAACGAAACCCGACACGAAAAGACACCTATGCACCCGGCTTCATTGGGTGAGGTAACTCGAGTACTCCAGTGCTCCCATGGGTCTTGACTCTCAAAGTGTCCTAGTTTAAAAGGGTTCCATCCAAGTCCATTCGGAAGTATCCTTAAGTTGTAAAATGGTAACTTGTTTGTTTCCCATAGAAAGTCAATGGTAACCCGCGGCTGTGTTTAGACACTGCTCGCGTCTCACATGGGCCTACTACTTCCTAACCGTTGGTTGTTTAGTGTAGCCCCAGCGATTCCACAGGCCCCAGACCTGCTTTCTAATTCTCATGTGGTTCTTATACCACTATTTTAGTATATGGTTCGTGAGGCCCCTACGGCAAAACGTATATTGTGCAAGTTATCATATGCTAATTAAGTAACTTGTATTGTACTTTTACCTCTGACCTCATAAGGAGTGCAGCGGGGTTGTGTTTAGAATAAATACATATATATTTGATATATACCTTGTGTGATGTGCTTTCATTTGGTAATCAAGGGATAATAATTGGTAAAACAGCTTGCTTTACATGCTCTCTGAAGTTTTAGCCTAAGACTGCTGGTCCATGCTACCACTAGGATAGCTTGTCTATAAGGTTGACTTTACAACCACCATCAATAAGGGTCGATTGGACTGGTGCAAGGTGCCCACTGGAACTAGTGGACATCATATGCCAGGCTCACTTCTCACAATCTAGACTTGACTTAGAAAAGGATTCAGAATATATACTAAGGTCCAGATTACGATTATAGCGGTCATAAGACCACCGCACTCGTGGTGGCAGTGCTCCATCCACCGTATTACGACTGCACGCAGTCGCAGCAAAGGAGGACCACCGCCTGTGCCAAGGAACAACCGTTCCCTGGCGTGGAGCAGTTGAGGCTCAATGCAATATGCTGAGCAAGACTGGCGCCGTCCCACTCAGCAAATTATGAGTTCCTCCACTGCCAGCCATTTCATGGCGATGGAGCCCGTCGTAAAAAGGTTGGCAGTGGAGGAACAAAGTGGGCCCTACAGGGCCCTCATGCCTCCCCAGCCATTGGGATATATTCAAGGGGCACAACATGTGCCCCTGGGAGAGGTGTGGCGCTGTGGCTCAGGCAACTGACGCTGGAATCTGGGGATCGCGGTTCGATCCCCGGCACCGGTGGCAGATTAGCCCGGCACCATGTGACTCTGGGCAATAGCTTGCTTAATCTTCCAGACGGCCCCCAGCGCCTAGAGACCCTAACGGGTGATTGTTCGTGCTTTACAAATGTGGATTATTATTATTATTAATATTATATACCCCCAGTTCCAGCACATCATGGACGTCACTGGCTCTGCCATGCTGGAAAATGTTTGCCGTTCCCATTGCAGTGCCCTTTTTCAGGGCACCGCTGTGGGAAGAGCAAAAAGACCATCTGCCTGTACGAGAAAAACTTGTAATCAGGCGGGTGGTACTTGTGTGGCTGTCGCTCTGCTGTATCCGCAGAGAGCCCGTGCAGCCCCACCAAAGTCGTAATTAGGCCTAAAGACCGTAGAAACTGGCAGGATGAATACGTCTGGAATTATGGAAAAACACTCCTGTTAAACCACTGATGAAAGGTCTGTTTTGGTTCTAGTGGAAGTCAAACATTGTAGGGGGTGTTAAGTCCACACCTAGTGGTAATACCACAGTTCTTTGCTAGGTCCAGTTAGGCTCAGTTTTACATTGAGCTCAAACCCCAGCAGCTGGAGCACGGATCAAGCAGGCGAAAGATTGGAGAAATGTGTCAAACATTTATCAGTACAAAAACTGTTTAAAACACACCACAGTAAAAATCCCAGTAAAATGTATGAAAATAGAGAACATTTTGATGAGCGTTTAGACTCAAAAATGACAAAAATAAGATGTTGGAAACTCTAGATAGAATTTTGTAATATTTTATATGTTTCTGGTGCCAGCGGTGGAGTGTGGATGGGAACAGGATGGAGTAGCAGTCAAGCTTCTTTTAGTGGAGCTGAATCTGTCCAGTGATGTCACATCAGTAGCTGCCGCTCGGCTGTCTGGTTCTTTTAGTAAAAGTTTTCAACTGTTCGCAGATTGTGATGGGGAGCAGGTCCAATCTTTAGCACCCTAGGGTCCAGGATGTGTTGGATACCACTTGGGGGGTTCGGTCTCAATCTACCAGAACCCGCTAGCAGGGTCCAGGGCAAATCCAGTTGATACTGGTGAGCTGGACTCAGCAGAATCTTGGCCTTCTTGCAGCCTTTTTGTTCCTCAAGGAGAACAGGAAGTGACAGGAGGCTGGCCAAGCAGCCCTTGAAGATCACTCATCAGTCCTGATCATGCGTTGACTGTGTGTTTCTGTAAAGTTTAAATATGTTTTATATATGTACCAAGGTGTATTGAAGAATGAGTGGGTGTATACGTGTCTGGATGGAGGATTTAATAGGTGCGTGACTGACTGTATAAGTGAGTGATTAAATGTGTCTTTCTGAATGCATGGGTTAGTGACTAAACTGTCTGAATGTCTGTATCAGTCTGTCAGTTGTTGTGTAAGCAGCTGCATGGGTTGGTCAGTAGCTCCATGAGTGTCTGTATGGGTTATTGATTGGTTGCCTGAGCCTCTGTATGGCTGTCTGAGTGTGTGTGTGGGTGGGTGGTAGGTGTGTGATTTTGTGCATAGATGTGTGAGTGCTTCATTCACTGAGTGTATGGGTTCAAGAGTGCATGTGGAAACAGCTGTATGGGTGCGTGAATGTGTGTTTGGGTGTGTTGGTGAGTGAATGGATGTCTCAGTGGTACATGTGTGAGTAACTACATATGTGAAACATATGTAGAAGAGAGCCTGAGGGGCTCTCTCCTAGATCTCCATGACTGAAAGCGTGATTGTACAGCCTGCTTGCACATTTGGCTCTCGCCTTGCTTTTTAACTTGTATTTTAGCATATTCTGATTTTAGTAAATTGTTTTTAATTCTCCTTTGCTGAACGATTGATTCACTGATTATTGCTGCTGTCTTCCTGTGCCCTGCCCGCACACCCGCACTTTAACATTTTGAGAGTCTTTGACTCATTTTGCACTCTCTATATTCTGTGGCTATCGGGGCGAGGGGGTGTCCTCTTCCCTGGTTGTCCCATGGTGCCGCTGAGAGACGCCATTTTGTCAGTTGGTGCTCTAGCTCTCTGGCACTCGGGCGTATTTTAATGCACGATGAACGGACGCGCAGCTGACGCGCGCAGCAGGCGTGCCTAAGGCAAGCCCGTCTGCGCCCGTCAGCGCTCCGGAAGCGTCCAGCGCCAGCCATTCTGCCCGAAAACCTCTGTGAGCTGAGCTGAGGAGAAGCTATTGTGGAACCACCCTTAAAGCGCTGGATGATGTCGCCTGCTGCCACCCTCATAACTGGGATGTGGCTTGATCCCTTTTCTGACCCCATTGTCTCCTTCGCCATCCCTGCAGGCTATAAGATCACTAGAGCCGACTGCCAGGTGGCGGTGTGGCCATTATATATAAAAATGCATGGGAACTTCGCTTGGGGGACACCTCCTCATGGGCCGGATGCGAGGTGCTTGATTTTAGCCTCCGCCTCTCAGCCCACTTTACCCTGGAAGCCTCTTTGATCTATAGGCCCCCTGGTCCTGCGGGTTCATTTCTCTTGAACTGTGGGGACGCTATCGTCTCAAGGGCGGTAAGGTTCTCGCACTATATGATTCTGGGGAATTTCAATATCCATCTGTACCGACCTGATACCAAGGAGGTGACTGACCTGCAGTACATATTACATATGACCCAACTCAGCCAGCATGTCCGCCTTCCTACTCATCAGGCCGGCCACATATTGGACCCGATTGGCTCCAACTTCCCTATTTCCATTAGGGATCCTTGCCCGGTGGCTTGGTCCGACCATTTTATATCTTATTTTTCTTGGGCCGTATCGAGTGCAGCGAAACAGGGGCACTCCTACCAGAAGACAGCTTTTGGGAAAATTGACCCTTTGGAATTTAAACAGGCTTTGGAGCACTTTAGGCCCGCTCTGTCAGGTGAATTGGAGGAGTGTATGCCGGGGTTCACTGGCTGGGTGGCGAGGGCGGTTGATTCTGTAGCCTCCCTTCGGCCCATCGGACCCGCTAGAGACGCGCCCTCTAAACCTTGGTTTAATTTGACTCTTAAGGCTGCTAAGCACGACTGCAAGGTTTCGGAGGGAGCTTGGCGTAGGAGTGGATACTGCCTCATAGCCAAGAGGAAGCTCAGAGCAGTGCAAAAAATTTACTGTGAGGCCATCGCCGTAGCTAAAGGCCAATTCTTTACAGCTCGCATTGATTGCGCCAGGAACAACGCCAAAGAAAGTTTTGCCATACTGCAGAATTTTACGTCACCACAGGCTCAAGCGAATGTGATTTAGTCTTCTTTCGCATGGTGTAATACGCTCTCCTGCTGTTTCAGAGACAAAATTCAGGCCACTCAGGCTACATTTCCTTCTGGTAATGGTTTCCGTGAGGGGCCTTTGGCGGCGCAACCTACCACCTCCACCTGTTCTCTGTCAGCATTTAGCGCAGTCGTCCCCCTGGAATCTCTCAAAATCCTCAGGGGGCTCAAGTCCGGCTCTCCCTCAGACTCCTGCCCCGCCAGGCTTTTAGCAGCGGTGGCAGAGAGTGTGCATACAGAGGTGAACTGCATCGTCAATCTGTCTCTCCAGACAGCGGCTGTTCCTCAGGGGTGGAAGCAGGCGAAGATCTTGCCTCTTCTTAAAAAATCTTCTCTGGATCCCCTCAATCCAGGGAATTACCGGCCCATCTCCCTCCTCCTGGCTATTGCCAAGGTCTGTGAGAAGGTGGTCAATAGACAACTCACTGAATATGTGGAGTCTGAGGAAATTTTGCACCCAGCTCAATCAGGGTTCCGGGCCTCCCACAGCACTGAGACTGTTTTAGTAGAGGTGGCTGAGGCTATCCGGGAGTCCCTCGACGCCGGCGGGAGGGCAGCACTAATTTTGCAGGACCTCTCGGCGGCATTCGATACGGTTCCACATGCTCTTCTCTTGGCTCCTCTTGCAGAGATTGGCGTATCGGGAGCCGTCTGGGGTTGGCTTAGGTCTTTCTTGGAGGAGCGGGTCGAGCAGATTTGGCTCCCTCCCTTCTCCTCCTCCCCTCAGCTGGTTACCACTGGTGTCCCGCTCGGCTCCTCCCTTAGCCCGCTCCTCTTTAACATTTATGTCACGCCTTTGATATATCTGGCAAAGGAACTTGGGGCGAAGGTGCTGGCCTATGCCGACAACACGCAGTTGCTGTTTACCTGGGACAAACATCAGATTCCGTCTCGGCGGCGCAACAGTGCTTAGCTTCCATCTTTAAATGGCTGGCCGATGCACAAGTCAAGTGCAATGAACGAAAATCCGAGATTTTGTTCTATGGCAAGTTTCCCGCTGACTTCCGTGAGCAGCTGTGGCCACCTGACGCTCCTCTTCCCCTCTCTTCGGGACAGCCCGCGAAAAACCTGGGAGTGTGGGTCAATGAGAGTCTCTCTTTTTTGACACAAGCTAAGAAACTGGCCGGATGCTGTTCGGCCTCCTCAAGACTTTGAGGAATTTCTTTCCACTCCTCCCACAAGCAGCAAGAGAAACTGTCACATGTGCTCTGATCCTATCCCGCTTGGATTACGCCAATGCCCTCTATGCTGGCGCCCCTGGCTACCTGTTTAAAAAACGTCAGGTGGTCCAGAACGCGGCGGCCAGATTGGTATTGGGCATTATGACAAGGAACAGTGTGGCTCTCCAGCTGCGCTCCCTTCACTGTTTGCCTGTCGTTGACAGGGTCAAGTTCAGATCTTTGGTGTTGGCCCACCGCGCTCTCCATGGGCATGGCCCTTTTTATCTTCAGAGCCGCTTTTCCTTTGGCCTTCCTTTGCGTGTGCTCCGCTCTATGCCTTTGCAATTGGTTCGAGTTCCGTGCTTTAGGCTCCAGAGGGTGGGTGGTAGCTCTTTTGTGGTGAAGGCAAGTGCAGCCTGGAATGCCCTCCCGCTTGATTTGCGGTCCATTCAGGACCCTGCTGTGTTCAAAAGGAAACTCAAGACTCACTTCTTTGTTTATTAGCTCTTCCTTGTTCCCCTCTGGCACCGCGCCGGGACACTCACGAGTATCCGAGCGCGCTACAAATGGATATAAATTAAATTAAATTAAAATTAAATAAAATTAAGTTAAATTAAATTAAAATTAAAAGGCAGTGTATGTGAGAGTTGGGGTATAGAAATGTCTATACGTGAGAGTCAGTGATTGTGAGAGTGGCTGTATGGATGAGTGGGCACTTGTATCAGTGATAATATGAGAGAGTAAGTGTGTGTTAGTATCTATGAATAAGTGAGGTGGTGTGTATAACTGTATAGGTGAATAAATGGGAGTGTGATTGATTCTTTGCATGACTATCGAGGTGTGTGAGTAACTGGATATGTGGCAGTGCATGAGTGTCTGTATAGGTGTATGAGTGCATATGACAGTGTTGTATTGATGAGTGACTGCATGTATGAGTGATTGTATGGGTGAATGAGTGGATGTGTGTGTAGATTTAGGAATCAGTCAGTGCGTATGTAGTAACTGATATTGGTGTGTCAAAGGTTTCGAAAATGGTAGTCTGTCTTTTACAGTGGGTGTGTCAAAGGTAAGAATGTGAGAAGGTGCATCAGATTTTCACATGGATGATGTCATCAATGATGTCATCAGTGATGCCATTTGAGATGCCATCAGTGATGTCATCAGTGATGTCCCTGACCATGTCATGAGTGATGTAATATGTGATGTCATCAGCAGTGCATTGCGGGGGCGCGAGTTATAGTTAGTTAAACTAACTATAACTGGTGAATTTCTCTGGTGTTGTACGAGTGAAATGTCCAACTAACTATAACGTCCCTGTAACATATGTTTTTTTGCAGTGAATTACTAGGGTTTTTAAAATGCTAATTTCTGACTATAACGTCCCTGAAACCTGTGTTTTTTCAGTGAATATATATATATATGTATATATATATAGAGCGACCGGTCTGCCTTTCGCTAGGCAAGGGGTAAATGGACTGTCCATACCTGCCATTAGATGCTTTCAATGTCCCTGGGACCACTATTCCTTCATTGCAAGATTTGCACATGGGTGCACTGACTGTGCCATCTCTGCATGACGCACAGGCAGGGCTCCCCCTGATGCCATCTTTGCCTCGGTACCTGTGTCTGTAATATGATGAAGGTGAAAGTGAGTTTTTAATTTGCATGGGGCCTTGGAAATGGGGCTCTGTCACTGTGTATGGTATTCTTATTGGCTGCAACAATGTTGAGCATGGTCAAAGTAATCATATTGCCCCGGAAGAGGTAGTTTGGATGACTCTGACTGACCTACATGTATCCTCCCCCTGGACACTGAACATCTCATATGACATTTAAAAGCCTTTTACGCAAAACCCTTAAAAACCTACGATATCCTCACACTAAAATCTAAGCCTCACCACCAGTTTGTAGTAGCGACCTATGGTGAGTTAAACCTGCAACCTTATCTGCGAATCCTATAAATTAAGGTTTTTATGGCTGAGAATGGCCCTATTCAATGTGGGGGAAATACTCCAAAGATGGAAACTTACACAGGCAGAGGACATCACTGACCCACGTATTGTGTTCCTGCCTTGGGTTTGCGTGGGAAAAGTAATTTTGGCTTAAGCCAAATATTTTGAGAACTGAACATTCGCTTATGTCAGGACGAAATCGGCCACTGTTTTAAGGGAAGGGATTTGAAGATCACAGTGTGCTTTCTAAAGTTTATGAACAGTGGCCACTAGAAGTGCCTCACTAGCGAACCCTGCAAACGCGGAAATGCAGCTCGTCCGCTACCTTATAAAATAATATTTAGTCTTGCACTTTAGGTAATATTTTTAGATAGAATCCCCTTTTTAAGTTTTAACCACCCTAAATATGCTTGGTATATATGAATTGTAGGCCATACGTACGACGAAGTAGCGGAGCGTGTCGTTAGCCTTCTGGGCTTAATGACACGCCCCCCCCACTTCGGAAATGCAAGGCTGCACCATATTTACAAGAATGTGGTGCAGCCTTGCGTTTCCCCCTGCAATGGCGCTGAGTTTCACAACTTAGTGCCAATGCAGGCACCCTGGCACCAGAGTGCAAGGGTGTCCGTGTGCAGGGGAGGTTTGTTTATGTACAGGACGGTGCTCCTTCCTGCACATAAACAATCCTAAAATTCCATTTTGTAACTTTCATGTGTGCTGCTTCGTGCAGCACGCATGAAAGTTTCAAAATGGCATTTTTTAAAAAGGTTTGTTTATGTTTAGGAAGGCATACCTTCCTGTACATAAACCAACCGTTGCATTTTGCTTTTTCCGTGTTTACTGCACGCCATCCTTGTACTCCAAGGGCAGCGTCAAATACAATGGGTGTTGCAGTGGAACTCCCACCACAACACCCACTGCATGCCCCTTTCGCGCTAAGCATAGCGTGAAAGTGCGCCTTATGTACTGTGGAAAAGTAAATTTTGCCATGTTCTGTGTCCCTACGCGTCCTCCATCATATGTTATGTGTGCATGATTAAATATGCATATGCATTCCCTATGTTCGATTAATGACGCAATTACAGTTGTGTCCATCTCTAGTATGTCAGTTTCCAGTTCTCGTGAATACTACGAATATCAGGCCTATGTAAAGTTACGCTGCCACGTTTCTCAGTGTGCACGTTATTCCATTGTAAAGTCCCCGTTTCTAGGCCTCAAAAGGGCCCGGACACCAGATTCAGCTCCTGTCTCCTGAAGCCTCGCTGAGGAGCGATACAGCCCCCACCTGTATCCTCGACCCTTCACTTACTTCCTGCCTTGCAGTGCCCGGTTCAGCCTGGCTCTGCCTCTGAGTCTACCAAGAGTATGTTATGATTCCAGTTATCAGTTCAGTCCTCCTTCTCTGCATTCCTAAAGCTACTGAATCGCATCAATAGTTTCCGTCATTGTCTAGCCTTTACGTCTCCATGTAAGAGAAATACTGCATTTAATGGTCATTTCATATTCTTCATCACGCACTACATATAGAATAATGCATGCTCCAGTCTTAGAGTCCGTTAGCCTCTCCCCTCCTGACTCTTAGTTCATATCAACATGTTCTCTAAACATCAGATACTAGATACTGCTTAGGTACATGTCGCCCTGACTCTCCAGACTTCAGTCTCTGCTCCTAGCACAGAGTTCATAGCCCCCAGCTTCTCCTAGTAACACGTCACTGCTAGTTTGCGCGCACCATTAGGTCAGAGGTCCCGGCTCCTTAGGTAGCCCCCTCCATGGTTTCCACCCCATTCATGACATATTCTGTTACGTTTGCATCACATGTCTATGTATACGCCCTGTTACACCTCTTTTCACCCTTATCTTTCGCGACTGCTATTGACCACACCCACTGCTCCGCCTATCGTATGTATTGTAATGCAACTGTTTTAGTATATATGATCGTGTATTGTTATTAAATGTTAGCGCGCTCATCCCAGATCCAGCCCCAGCAGCTGCTGGGCCCTGCCATCCTATTCCTATTCAGGTTGTCCTGTTCCTGTCCTTATGCTGTATTAAACCTGCAAAACTCCTACTACCTCGAATCTTGACTCTTATTTATTGAGCTATCTGTTATTCATTTATTCATCCAAAAATAGAGGTATTATTTATTTATTTACCACATAATGGCGCCCGAACAGGTACCTGCCCTTTCCCCACGCGCCGGTGAAGCCACGCCGGCCCCCTGACCCTCTGCAGCCGTGACGGAACCATACCGTGCACGTGCAGATATTTCTGCTTCAAGTATCCCTCAGGCCCACGGAGGAGACGGAGGAGGCGGTCCAGCATCCAGACGAGGCGGTGGAGGAACGCGGCGAGTCCCGACCAGAGCCCAAGCCGAGAGTCCAAGGTCCGAGGTATCCGGAGGCCCACCCGTAACAGAAGTCCGAAGTTCGTCCGTCCGGCGTCGAAGCAGTCCAGTCCAGTCCGAGGCCTTCCGTTCTTGCTGCCCGGTGAGTACCGTTGCTGGGGTAGTATCTAGACAGGGTCAATCTAATTGACTCTGGTCCGTGGGTTGGTGGTACACAACCCCACAAACGAAGTGTCCACTTCGGTGGATGCGGGTCCTGACGTGTCTCTGTATGAGACCGGTAAGTTTCGTACTGTTTCAGCAGTGCATCTAGTTTCTGTTCCAGTCAGTTCTGTTCTCGAGAAAATTCATGTATTCTGTGTTCCGTATTCCAGGTAGTATTCTGTTCGAACTGTTATTTTAAATGTTCTTCATGTATTTTAATGTCGTGGTATGAATGGGGAATAAGTATCGTGTTCATTGTGTATTGTATTGTGTCTAGATTACAGTCCAGTCATGCCCTTGTTTTCTAAGTTACGTCAGTTAAAAACTAGAAAGGGTCTGCTGGAAGCAGCAGTTCCTGTCCTGCCTAGGGACAGTCCAGGTCATTTTATGTATCAGAAGCATGGCATAAGCGCCATATTGTATCTAGATTTATGGGTAGAGTATACCAAGCAGTTAGAAGAAAAGTATAGATGGCCCGTATCGGGTACATGGGATGCCGAGTGCATCATGAGAGTAGAAGAAGCATTATGGAAAAAGAAAGCCAGACAGTCACAGAAAGATGCCATTGAGTTATGGCGCAAAGAAGCTCATAAAAGAACCGAAAAAGAAATCAGAAAGTCAGAATTAAGTAGAGAATCCTTGGAACGAGCCCAAGAAAGGGAATTAATCGAGATAGGTGAACGAGTCAAAACCGAACAGTCAGACAGACAGAGGCATGCCCTTATTAAGGGTATGTATCCTCTTCTTGCCGAGGGCCTGCCAAAAGCGACCCCGGAGGCATCCAGTAACTTTCCGCCATCATTAGTTCCGACTAAGCTACGTCATAAACCGACCGCAGCTGATATTTTTATTTCGTCCTATTTGGACGACACAGTCCCAGAATATGCAAATCCTGTTCGCGCTCCGCCAGTCCCTGTAAATCAGGCACTTCCCGTTCCTCCAGACACCGGGGTACCCCTTGCAGTACCTGTTACGGTCCCCCCGGTCCAGCCCGCCATACCAGTTCAGCCCGCATTTCAATTTCCTGCCACACTAGTACGAAGAGGATCAGTCGACGATTCTAGTTTAGGGGCCGCAGGAGGAGGTACTCCTCAAACCCCGCCGCCACACAAGCGTTTAACGTCAGCCGAATTACATGCACAAGCGTCACAGCGTACGCCCAGGTATCAGTCTGTTGCAGAAATAAGAAAAGCCCTTAACGAATGTGGCTATGATCCAGTCCCAGGCGAGGATGGTATGGTTTTATATTCATTACGCGTAAGAAAGGTGACCGAGTATCTAGTCACCCTACCAGATATGAAAGAAGATCTAGACAGAATATATCGTTTCATCCGTACAGGGAATGATCCAGAAAGTATTAGTGATGTCATGTGCCAAAGAAAAGCTGAAGTCCAGCTCATGCTATTAAAGTTCCTGATTAATTGCCTAATACGAGAACAAGATTATCCGACCAAAGATCAAGCCGAAATGAGAACCCTGACAAAGTGGAGTGATAATATAGCCGAGGGTAAGCACAAGACCATCGGTGCTTTAGAGAGTATGTATAAGAAGATTCGTAAAGAAATAATAAGGATACACGAACAACGTAAAGCAGCACAAGTAAGCGAGAAAGAAGGTAACTCTGATACTGAAGAGGTTGAGGACGAGAATCCCGACAGAATAGCGTATGTAGGAAAATCTAGATTTCCAGATCGCCATTTACGCTTAGAACACAAGTCTATCTTTCATCATCCAGCACCAGAACAAGGTTCTCTAGAACAAGTATTTCAAGCTACCGATCACATTCTGAAATCACGAATCGGTTATAGTGAGTTAAGTACTATGCATGAACAAGAACTGGTCCGATCAGCAGTCCGATGGACTACTGATTCTACCACTTTTCCAGACGAAATAGTGGCACAAATGTTTCTGAAAATGCCCCCAGCCGAGCAACGACTGGCGGGTATGTATATGATCCAGCACCTCATTACATTGTATGAGGGTCAACATTCTGATCCAGGTCCGTTACACGATGTCCTGAATGAGTTACTCCAGTATAAATGGAAAGGTTTAGGTACCGATTTAATTAGTGTCATTCTAGAACAGCGCCACAAATATAGAACGTTTTTGAACCCGCATTTTGTTCATGTCTCACCCCCAGAAAGTAAACCATTTTACATGGAGAGACAGAATCCGTTACGAGAAGTCCACCCAGTTAGAGGAACGGGTGGCGAACTAGAACGAGTGTTTGTTTACACTCCGATTACAAAGATGGAACTCTTAGAGATGAAAAAATTAATCCCCTGTCATGATAAAGATCCAGCAGGGTTCCACCGAGAATTAAAAGACATGCTCCGTATGGGAGAATACACGTATCCAGATATCATTAAAATGTTAAAAGTCTTGTTGCCCGCAGGGGTATATGAGAAACTCAAGGAAAAAGAATGGGAGGTGGGAGAGAAAAAGATCGATTGGGCAGTTCTAGAAGCTGAAGACAAGGCACGAGTACCAGGTACCGGTCTTGGAGCGAAATGTAAAGAATTACCTGAATTATTGATTCAAGTTTTACCCAGATTATTGACAACTAGAAAGGAAGACTGGGATGCAATCTCAGCCTGTAAACAGAAACAAGACGAAGATATTAGTGATTATTATTCCAGATTTGAGAAATGTTTTACCATAAACAGTGGCCTCAAGACAAGTAGCGAGTCATACCCTCACCTTTTTGTTACTAAATTAGTCGAGAATTCAAGCCCACAAATTAAAAATCGAGTTTTGAAAGTCGAAAGTACCTGGCAAGCTAATACCCCGTCCCAGATGTTACAGATGCTCCAATACCACCAGAATAGGATCAGGGAAGAACAAGAACACGAGAGAAAGCGTATGAAAGACACGAAAATGAAAGTACTAGTTGCACAATCTATTCCACAGGACAGTCAGAAGAGGGGTCCGAATCAAGCCAGTCATCCTGCAGCTCCCGTTAAAGGAAACTGCAATTATTGTAAACAGCCAGGTCATTTTATAAACGAGTGTGCAGTTCTGAAACACAACATAGCTACCGGTAAGACTAAAGAAAGACCACGTCCGCCTAGACAAGAACAAGTTTCACAGACTCCTCAGCCACAGAATACACAACAGACAGTTACAGCTCCGCAGCCTATCGCTGCAACACAGCATGTTACACAGCAGATGTACCAGTATGCACAGTCCGAGTATCCAGAGTATCAGCCATATTCATGAAACAGCCTAGAGAGGGAGGTAGGCTTGCCTCTCATCGAGATACCTGTAGATCAAGAAGGTCCCTATGTTCACAGTCAAGTATTAGGGAAAGACAGAAAGTTTTTGATCGATACAGGGGCAAGTAGGACCACAATTAGCCACGCCGAAGTTCCAGGGGCTCCGCTCTCAGGCTCTAGAAATGTTTCCCTTGGATTTTTGAGGAAAACCTATCGTGAATGAGATATCAAAGCCAGTTACTCTAGAAGTAGGTCCATTGTCCCGCACTACTGATCTGTTACTTACTAAGTCATGTCCAGAAAATCTGTTAGGCATTAAAACACTGAAAGAATTAGGTGCAGTTATATGCTGTTCCCCAGAGGGAATACGATTGTTCCTACGTGACTTCAAGGGTCACTATGTATTACGAGATTTTGATCCCAGATTGTCTAATGTTCCGCAGCATTTATGGGCGCAAGGTCCAACTGATGTAGGTTACATGCAAATCACACCCCATCGTGTGACTCTCAAGCCAGGTGTAGTGTTACCACGAATCAGACAGTACAGATTGCCACCTGAGGCTGTAGCAGCCTTATCCAAAATTATTGACGAGCTCATCGCTCAAGGAGTGGTTGTAGAAACTGACTCCAATGTATGCAATTCTCCGATCATTCCAGTTATGAAACGTACTGATCCAAATGCACCCCCAGTATATCGATTAGTGATTGACCTACGAGAACTTAATAAATGTATTATTCCTCAGTACCCAGTCGTTCCAGATATCTCTTCCCTATAGACAGCCATCGATTCCGAAGCCACGTTCTTTACTGTAATTGACCTCAAGAACGCATTTTTCAGTGTTCCCATTCATCCAGACAGCCAGTTTCTTTTCGGATTTTGTTTAAATGGAAGAAGCTATATGTTCACACGAGCTCCTCAAGGTTTCACAGAAAGTCCTAGTATTTACAGTCAAGCACTCAAGAGACAACTAGACAACATTCACATGCCAACTGACACTGCCCTGCTCCAGTATGTCGATGATCTACTGATCACAGCCCGTTCTGAACGTGACTGCGAGCGAGCGTCACTGACGGTTCTGTATTTCCTAGCCGAGATGGGGCACAAGGTGTCCCCTTCGAAGCTTCAATTCTGTGTCCAGCAAGTGGTCTACTTAGGACACTTACTGTCCAAGAGGGGTAGGCAGTTGACACCAGACCGTATCCAGTTAATAGCGAGCCTTCCTCAGCCCAAGACCCAGAAGGAGGTACGTGCTTTTATTGGCCTTACTTCTTATTGCAGACAATGGATTCCTCAGTATGCATTTCTAGCCAAGCCACTGATACAGTTAACGACACAGGAGGCAGCCGTATCGACTGTCCTCCCTTGGACATCTGAACATACACTCAGTTTCAATGAGTTAAAGAAAGCCCTATGTCAAGCTCCAGTTCTAGCTACACCGAACTACAGTAAGTCTTTTACACTTTTCGTCACTGAACGCGAAGGTACAGCATTATCTGTTCTCACACAAGATCAAGCAGGACAATACAAGCCATGTGCTTATTTTTCGAGCACATTAGATCCTGTAGCCCAGGCTCTGCCTGCGTGCCTCAAGTCAGTTGCAGCCACAGCACTAGCTATCAGACAAAGTGATTCCATAGTATTAGGACACTCCCTGACAGTACAAGTTCCACACTCTGTGGAAGTTCTTTTAAACCGAACACAAACTCAGCACTTGACAATTGCACGTTTAACAGGTTATGAATTGACACTATTCCAGCCACACATAGAAATCAGACGCTGCAATATTTTAAATCCTGCTACACTGTTACCATCAGTTACTTCGAATTCTGCCACACACGACTGTGTGGAAATGGTTAACATCATGACAAAGCCAAGACAAGATTTGACAGATATCCCATTCTCAGATCCAGACCTGACACTTTATGTGGATGGTTCATGTATGAGAACAAGTACAGGAGAACTAGTCGCCGCGTATGCAGTGACTACTGACACTGACGTTATTGAGACACACCGTATTGACACCCTGTCTGCTCAAGCAGCAGAGCTAGTTGCTCTGACACAAGCCTGCATACACGCCAAGAACTTGAAAGTTAATATTTACACCGATTCATGTTACGCAATTGGAGTCGTACACGACTTCGGAGTGCTCTGGCAGGAGAGAGGTTTCATGACTTCTCATGGAACCAAGATTCAGCATGGTCTCCTTATTCAGGCTCTGTTAGATGCCATACATTTACCGACATCCATTGCTATCATGAAATGCAAAGCACATACGAAAGTTACTGACATTATTTCCCAGGGTAATGATCTAGCAGATCGCACAGCCAAGCTTACAGCACAGACTCCAGACATTCCAGTAAATAAGACACCGACACACACTCCAGATCCGACTACATGTATGACAGTTAAGGACCCTACTCAAGATGTCATAGATATCCAGTTACATGCTACTCCCGATGAAATCAAGAAATGGTCTGAACAAGGAGGGGTACAGACAGGTCAGGGATGGGTGACGAAGGGAAAGACCACATGGTTTCTCCCCGACTCTATGGTTCAAGTCATTATCAATACCGCACATAGTCCAGCACATTTAGGAGAAAAAGCTATGTTAGACAGTATCCAGAACATTTGGTTCAACAAGCATTTACGAGCTGCAGCCAAGCAGAAAGTCCGTACCTGTATGATATGTTGCCAGTTTAATCCAGGTAAAAGTGTCCCGGTGGAACAAGGGGGATTCCAACCTCCTGACCACCCTTTTGAAGTCCTCCAGATGGATTATATTCAGATGGAGCGATGTCGAGGTTTCAAGTATGTCCTCGTAGTTGTATGCGCTTTGTCCAGGTGGACAGAAGCATATCCAGTCCCAGATTACACAGCCGCGACCACTGCCAAGCAGTTGGTTCGTGAGTTCTTCCCCCGTTATGGACTCCCTAGGGTCGTATATTCTGATAACGGCCAGCCATTCTCATCAGAGTTAATGAAGCACGTTTCCCTTTTGTTAGGGTACCAGTGGAAGTTCCATTGTGTACGCCACCCTGAAGCAGCAGGTCTCGTAGAGAGACATAACCAGACCCTGAAAATCCGCATCGCCAAAGTATGTAAAGAGAAAGGTGTGGACTGGCTAGTAGCTCTGCCAGTCGCTTTGTTTTATATGCGCATGGTCGCACATTCCAGATCAGGTCTGTCCCCGTATGAGGTCGTATTCGGCCGCCCCCCCAAATATGTGGGGTACACCTAGACCCCGAAGTATTACCGATGTTTCAAGTAATATGCTGACAGATTACCTAGCTTCCTTGATGTCTGCCCTCAACTCTTGTCGTTCACAGGTTGCCGCCGCATTTCCAGACAATACCGAGGTGGCACCGCATGAAATCGTTCCAGGATCCATGGTCTTGGTTCGCAATTTTGACCGCTCAAGTCCGCTGGAGCCACGCTGGAAGGAGCCCCGACAGGTCCTCCTCGCCACCCGTACAGCCGTGAAGTTGGAGGGTCGCAAAGGCTGGGTGCACCTTTCGCACGTAAAGAAATTTTATGGACTGAAACCCGTCTCAAAGAACATTTCCCAGGATTTGAAGGATTGCCAAAGTACTATTCTCAAGGACTGTCCCGCAAAGAACAATGATACTGCACCCTCCCCGTTAGAGAAAACTCCGCAGCAGGAGTACAAGTTGAAACTCCGGTCTAGTAAAATAAGTCAGCCAGTTTGATTGTCTAAGTCCTCCCCTAGGTGAAACGGTTAGACTGTTTCTGACATGTATAAAATAGACCCCCATAGTGAGAGAGTTAGTCAAAACTCAATTCGATGTATCGTTTTTCTATGTTTCATATTATTTCTCAGTATTATGATTTCCTGCACCAGTTATGCATTTTACCTGTATTTTCCAGTTTCTCATGTAAATAAGTCTTCCAATGCTACAGTAGAGCACACGTTTAGTGATCTACCTCCTCATGAACTCTCTTACCGCCTCGCTATGCGTAATAACTCTTTCATCCGCATGTTACATTATTCACACCAGACCAGCAATGCCACTAATTGTTGGGTATGTGGTCGACTCCCCCCTTTCCAGACACCGAAGGGAGTTCTGCCACTCTTTCCTTATCCATTTTCACATAATGGTTCGTGTGGAGCATGGTCCACGTTAACGTCATCCTCAACAGATATGTCTTTTCTTAACAGTACATGTTTTCCAGACAAGCAAGGTCTTCCCCACAGAACAGGGTTAGATCTAGAAAATGAAGTGTACAATTTAGGTAATTATTCTTCGAATTTCATGGTCCTGAATGTTCAGTCTGATACTACTCCAGACTTACCTGCTATTTCAGTACTACCAGTCAAAGGCGAATTATGTGTTAGAAATAATGGTTCCGTACATGTAGGACATAGCGATTGTACTACTATTGTCAAGTATAGTGACAGTGGGAAATCTATTTTCAAAGCTTCACGTCATTCTTATTTTATTTGTGGTCAAACTGCATATATTCGTCTGCCCCTCGATTGGGAGGGAACCTGTTACATTGCCTTCCTACTGCCACCAGTTTTTCTAGCCCCACCCGACTACCATAGGAATTCCCACCTAGTACATGCAAGACACAAGAGAAACCTCCCGATCGTCGATTATACTGAAACTACTCTAGAACAATATATAGACATCAATAAAGGTGTCTTTCCTTATTTAGGTACAGTTGTGAATAGTAAACTGATACGTAGATTAACCAGAACACTCGAAGCAGTAGTAATTGAGACTACTTCTGCTCTAAGTAATTTAATAATAATTTAATTTAACCTTTATGAGAATTGTCGTGCTCCAGAATCGTCTCGTCCTTGACGTCATATTGGCCGATAGGGGCGGGGCCTGTAGAGTCATCGGATCTAGTTGCTGCATTTTCATTCCAAATAACGCGCCGTCTGTTTATTCAGCTATAACCAGACTCCATAAAATTGCCCATCTGTTACACCAAGATCCAGGCACCTGGACATGGTCCGGTTGGTTCTGGAATATAATTTCCGCCTGGGGATGGAAAGTCTTGTCCTTTCTAGGTATTGCAGTAGCGATCATATTCAGCTGCTGCCTCTGTATACAATGTGGCCCTGCGATTTGCGGCATTTGTGCTACATCATGTATTCCTAATTCGAGACGAGCAAATGATACTGTATGAAATGATAGATGGTATCATGAATATTGATGTTTCCTGAAGGAAACGTAGTGACAAGGAGGGAATGTGGAAAAGTAAATTTTGCCATGTTCTGTGTCCCTACGCGTCCTCCATCATATGTTATGTGTGCATGATTAAATATGCATATGCATTCCCTATGTTCGATTAATGACGCAATTACAGTTGTGTCCATCTCTAGTATGTCAGTTTCCAGTTCTCGTGAATACTACGAATATCAGGCCTATGTAAAGTTACGCTGCCACGTTTCTCAGTGTGCACGTTATTCCATTGTAAAGTCCCCGTTTCTAGGCCTCAAAAGGGCCCGGACACCAGATTCAGCTCCTGTCTCCTGAAGCCTCGCTGAGGAGCGATACAGCCCCCACCTGTATCCTCGACCCTTCACTTACTTCCTGCCTCGCAGTGCCCGGTTCAGCCTGGCTCTGCCTCTGAGTCTACCAAGAGTATGTTATGATTCCAGTTATCAGTTCAGTCCTCCTTCTCTGCATTCCTAAAGCTACTGAATCGCATCAATAGTTTCCGTCATTGTCTAGCCTTTACGTCTCCATGTAAGAGAAATACTGCATTTAATGGTCATTTCATATTCTTCATCACGCACTACATATAGAATAATGCATGCTCCAGTCTTAGAGTCCGTTAGCCTCTCCCCTCCTGACTCTTAGTTCATATCAACATGTTCTCTAAACATCAGATACTAGATACTGCTTAGGTACATGTCGCCCTGACTCTCCAGACTTCAGTCTCTGCTCCTAGCACAGAGTTCATAGCCCCCAGCTTCTCCTAGTAACACGTCACTGCTAGTTTGCGCGCACCATTAGGTCAGAGGTCCCGGCTCCTTAGGTAGCCCCCTCCATGGTTTCCACCCCATTCATGACATATTCTGTTACGTTTGCATCACATGTCTATGTATACGCCCTGTTACACCTCTTTTCACCCTTATCTTTCGCGACTGCTATTGACCACACCCACTGCTCCGCCTATCGTATGTATTGTAATGCAACTGTTTTAGTATATATGATCGTGTATTGTTATTAAATGTTAGCGCGCTCATCCCAGATCCAGCCCCAGCAGCTGCTGGGCCCTGCCATCCTATTCCTATTCAGGTTGTCCTGTTCCTGTCCTTATGCTGTATTAAACCTGCAAAACTCCTACTACCTCGAATCTTGACTCTTATTTATTGAGCTATCTGTTATTCATTTATTCATCCAAAAATAGAGGTATTATTTATTTATTTACCACAGTACAAGGCAGCGTTAAGCCACGTTAAGTGGCTTAAAGCTGCCTTGTACACAAGGCACAGCCTCTATCACCAAGGGGCTTGTACATATGCCCCTCTGTGTTTTAGATGTATAAACTGTATGTGTTTTAAAGATTTGACTCTTTTTAATTAACTATGAAATAGTGATTCTTATTAATCATATTAAGGGCACAATTCTGAGTCCGACGAAGCAATTTCTGCCCCTCCTGATTATGAGTTCCTCGGCATGAACTTTCACCCAGTGTTATCACGTGTATTTCCACACAAAACTTCCTCCTGTAAAAAGGTGAAGAGATCTGTGTGCAGCGACAACGTCAGAAATATGAATAAATATGGGGGCATAATATCTATAAACTGAGATGAATATCGCAAAACGCGCTTAGCGTGTTTTACATAATCGCCCTCTATTGCTGAAATACATCGTTGTTAACAGGTGAAATACAATCTAGCGGTAGACTGCGATAATCCTCATTATGGTGTGAAATCCAGCGATGATTTCACAGTGCTAATGAAAAGCCTGAAAATAGGGTGGTGTGTACTTAACCATACAATCCACCGCCCATAGGCAATAATGGTAAGTCAGGTTTTATACAGGCGTTAGGATCATGCGTTAATGGGGGCTTAGCGCGTCTTTTCTCATCGCTACGCGGGTACGGGGCAGCGTTGATAATACAGCGAAGTTGTGTTTGCGTTGTTTTTCAATGAAGTAATTGTAAGGAACGTCTACTTTGCATCTCATTAGTGATGTATATGGTTAAGATGCGTAGCGTTAGAAAATCGGCTGCTAACATGCGCTGATGCATGTTAGCGCACCTTGTTAATAGGGCGATAAGAATATTGCTGCTTTAGCGGCAAAAGGTGCCCTTGATAATATGCCCCATGGAGTTTGAGTTGTCTGTGATTACTACACCTAGTAGGGTTAGTAAATAATACCTAATATTGTGCCTTAAAAGGTTATTTGATGCAACACACCATCATCTGCAGGTCTCTCGCTTTGCATAACACATACGGCGATAGGTTGAGCGTCCTTACCATTCTGGGGAAAGACGAGGGCTATGGTCTCACCTATGCATCAGTCTTAAGTCAAATATATCTGAGGCATGTACCAGGAGAGGACGTCCTAGGTGCGAGAAAAAGTGTCACTAATCGAGGCTAAATCAAGAAAGGGTAGCCACCCTGTAGGATACATTGTCAGACAACTTCACTCATTCATAAACTTTCTAATAGTACACACATGCTTCCCTGTCAAAGTCTGGACCTCTTTTAATGCACGTTAGGTACTAACAAGGTTCCCCTTCGTTCATTCGTCCTTAGGCCCAGCTGCGTGCCATGAAGAGAGACGTGAAGCCATTCTCGTATACAAAGCCAGGCACCCTCTGGAGGCATTCCTCTGTTGCAGTGTGGTGTTCCGCATCACCGCACTGAAATGCATTGTCACGCGTTCATGCCACTCTGAAACTCTGGCTAGGCAGAGTGCCAGCGCGTGCCGCGCCGGCTCTGCTGCTCCCCGCAGACGTGCTGGTAGCTACATCCAGGTTCAGTAATTTAATAGTTAAATGTCTACTCTCAGCTCTGGAGTGGCCGAGAGAGCTACAATATAACAAATCTGACCGGGAGCCAGCCTGTCGTGCCGCCACTGCGCGGTTTTCAACAGCACAACTGAGATTGGCTCACACTGAGCCAATTATCAAGAGGGGGGCCGCCCGCCCTCAGCAGTGGGTGCTACTGGCTGTGGCACACCATGGGGGCCAGGGATTAAATCCGGATGTGACCATAATAATTAGTGCCTCGTCAAGGTCCTGAAGAAAGAGGAAGTGAGGTAGGTCTGTCAGAAGCGGCGGGGGGGCTCCATCTGAGAGTCAACTCCTCGGTGCGCTGCTCACTGTCTCAGTCTGTGCAATAAGATAACCGCCCACCCCCCCGGGTTCCCGTACTGGCGGGGAGGCGAGGGCTATAAGCTGCTGCAGTGTGTAACAGAAATTCAAGCGCTCAACATAATTAATGTCATCACGGCGCGAATAGTGAGCGGGCGGCTACTGTTAAAAAATTAGCCACTATTCAAAAATAGTGACCGACGCCGATACTCTGGTAATATTGACTGTGCCTCGTATAGTGCGCTCGTTTGATTTTAAAAAGCGCAGCACAGGTAGTGGGAAGTCAATGCAGCATCTTGTTTCAATATAGGAATGTTATCAAGGGCGGCGGATTGAGAATTCAAACACTTCCAGTACTTTCTCCTTGCGGGAGGGTCGGTGCCCGGATAATACTATTGAGGAGACGCTGCAAACTCGTCTCTAACTGCTCTCAGCAGAGACACCTATCTTCCTAATGAAAAACACCAAATGTATGAGTGATTGTATGGGTGAATGAATGGATGTGTGTGTAGACCTATGAATCAGTGAGTGCGTATGTAGTAACTGGTATTGGTGTGTCAATGGTTTCGACAAGGTCAGTTTTTTGTGGCATAAGAGGCTTTCTTTATTATAGCAAGACGCTCTTTAAATGAGCACCATCAAACCTGCTTTCTGTGACTTTTCACCGGTCACGTCTGGTCGGTGCGCATTAAGTGGCAGGACGTTGAATTTCCTACCTGTCAACCGGGCCCCAAGGCACCCAGGAAATCTCCTGCTGCATGGCCCAGAGTTGAAGGAGGAAGCCGGGGTTCGAGGGTTGGCACCTCCTCACTTCCTCCTGGCCTTGACGTGTTCTGTTGCTGTGCCCTGCCCAGGGGCTAGATATCTCTGTGGTGCCAGGCCAGCAACTCCTCTCCGTGGATCATTCTGACAGCTGCCAAGAAATTCAGGTAAGTCTGATATTAATGTATTAATCTACTGATGACATTTGGTATGTTTGTTACGAGAATGGCAGGGGGCATAGTGCCTTGAAAATGGCAGACTAACGTTTTCTGTAAATGCAAGGCCATCTAAGGTAGAAGTTTTGTCTAAACTAGCAGCTTTTATGATTTATTACAGCAAAGTGTTTAATATCCTTGCTTGACAGCGTGGCACAAAGAAGCAGCAGCCTTTATTTTCCTAGCGCAGTGAGACATGGTATGTCAGAGAGAAGTCCGGTGATTAATGATCCGCTGGAGAGAGGTCAGAGTTTTATCTAGTGGCAGTTTCAGTTTTCACTCTAAGCATTAAGTAGCCCAGAGGGTTAATATGCCTACTGCAAAGAAAGTCTACCTGCATACTGTATTTAATTGAACTGTAATATATGTGGATAGCTCAGTGGGTTGCAGTTTTTGTCAGAGAGATCCCTTTGTTCCATGTGGTTCAGCCGCACCTGAAGCTGCGTTTGTGGTGGAGGGTGCGGATTTAGATAGAAATCTAAAAATAGCTTTTAAAGCACCTGCTGCAGAGTTCGGATTTCTTGTTCCTCAAATGAGTGAGATTTCTGATATTTGTCTATTTCCATGGACTTTATTGCATGATTTTGGTCGTAAGAAAGTGCCAACCATTTAGTCATTGAATGACTCTCATAAATCCACTGAATGTATGAAAATGTCACACATAAGCAATCTGAAACATTAGCAGCTATACTCAAATGGGTGTCATTTCTGCTATCTATACGATTCCCTCATCTTCCTGCTTGATTTTGCTCATGAGAAAGTGTCACTCATAGTCCTTGAATGTCACTCATAAATGAAATTATGTGTGTGAAATTATGAAAATGTCACACACAGAAATCTGAAACCTTGGCAGCTATAACATTGCTGGTATTTCATTGAGGGGGGCTGAGCTAGCAGAATCTGAGGCTCCTCAAAAGCACACCAGGCAAGGGTGAGGCCTGTCCTTGGACTGTGAGTGTCTACACCCATGTCTGTGTGTTTACAGGAGCCAATGCTTGGTTCCCATAACACCCACGTCTGTGTCTTTACAGGCGCCAATGCTTGTTTCCCATAGCACCCATGTCTGTGTCTTTACAGGAGCCAATGCTTGTTTCCCATAACACCCATGCCTGTGTCTTTACAGGAGCCAACGCTTGTTTCCCATACCACCCATGTCTGTGTCTTTACAGGAGCCAATGCTTGTTTCCCATACCACCCATGTCTGTGTGTTTACAGGAGCCAATGCTTGCTTCCCATAACACCCATGTCTGTGTGTTTACAGGCGCCAATGCTTGTTTCCCATAACACCCATGCCTGTGTCTTTACAGGAGCCAACGCTTGTTTCCCATAACACCCATGTCTGTGTGTTTACAGGAGCCAATGCTTGTTTCCCATAACACCCACGTCTGTGTATTTACAGGCGCCAATTCTTGCTTCCCATAACACCCATGTCTGTGTGTTTACAGGCGCCAATGCTTGTTTCCCATAACACCCATGCCTGTGTCTTTACAGGAGCCAACGCTTGTTTCCCATAACACCCATGTCTGTGTGTTTACAGGAGCCAATGCTTGTTTCCCATAACACCCACGTCTGTGTATTTACAGGTACCAATTCTTGTTTCCCATAACACCCATGTCTGTGTCTTTACAGGAGCCAATGCTTGTTTCCCATAACACCCATGTCTGTGTCTTTACAGGAGCCAATGCTTGTTTCCCATAACACCCATGTCTGTGTCTTTACAGGAGCCAATGCTTGTTTCCCATAACACCCATGTCTGCGTCTTTACAGGAGCCAATGCTTGTTTCCCATAACACCCATGTCTGTGTCTTTACAGGCGCCAATGCTTGTTTCCCATAACACCCATGTCTGTGTCTTTACAGGAGCCAATGCTTGTTTCCCATAACACCCATGTCTGTGTCTTTACAGGAGCCAATGCTTGTTTCCCATGTCCGTTTGTTTACAGGCGCCAATGCTTGTTTCCCATAACACCCATGTCTGTGTGTTTACAGGAGCCAATGCTTGTTTCCCATAACACCCATGTCTGTGTCTTTACAGGAGCCAATGCTTGTTTTCCATAAAACCCATGTCTGTGTCTTTACAGGTGCCAATGCTTGTTTTCCATGTCTGTGTCTTTACAGGAGTCAATGCTTGTTTCTCATAACACCCATGTCTGTGTCTTTACAGGTGCCAATGCTTGTTTCCCATAACACCAATGTCTATGTCTTTAAAGGTGCCAATGCTTGTTTCCCATGTCTGTGTCTTTACAGGAGCCAATGCTTGTTTCCCATGGCTGTGTCTTTACAGGAGCCAATGCTTGTTTCCCAGAACACCCATGTCTGTGTGTTTACAGGAGCCAATGCTTGTTTCCCATAACACCCACGTCTGTATCTTTACAGGCGCCAATGCTTGTTTCCCATAACACCCACATCTGTGTCTTTACAGGAGCCAATGCTTGTTTCCCATAACACCCATGTCTGTGTCTTTACAGGAGCCAATGCTTGTTTCCCATGTCTGTGTCTTTACAGGAGCCAATGCTTGTTTCCCATAACACCCATGTCTGTGTCTTTACAGGCGCCAGTGCTTGTTTCCCATAACACCCATGTCTGTGTCTCTACAGGCGCCAATGCTTGTTTCCCATAACACCCATGTCTGTGTGTTTACAGGAGCCAATGCTTGTTTCCCATAACACAAATGTGTGTGTGTTTACAGGAGCCAATGCTTGTTTCCCATAACACCCATGTCTGTGTCTTTACAGGAGCCAATGCTTGTTTCCCATAACACCCATGTCTGTGTCTTTACAGGCGCCAATGCTTGTTTCCCATAACACCCATGTCTGTGTCTTTACAGGAGCCAATGCTTGTTTCCCATGTCCGTTTGTTTACAGGCGCCAATGCTTGTTTCCCATAACACCCATGTCTGTGTGTTTACAGGAGCCAATGCTTGTTTCCCATAACACCCATGTCTGTGTCTTTACAGGAGCCAATGCTTGTTTCCCATAAAACCCATGTCTGTGTCTTTACAGGTGCCAATGCTTGTTTTCCATGTCTGTGTCTTTACAGGAGTCAATGCTTGTTTCTCATAACACCCATGTCTGTGTCTTTACAGGTGCCAATGCTTGTTTCCCATAACACCAATGTCTATGTCTTTACAGGTGCCAATGCTTGTTTCCCATGTCTGTGTCTTTACAGGAGCCAATGCTTGTTTCCCATGTCTGTGTCTTTACAGGAGCCAATGCTTGTTTCCCATAACACCCACGTCTGTATCTTTACAGGCGCCAATGCTTGTTTCCCATAACACCCACATCTGTGTCTTTACAGGAGCCAATGCTTGTTTCCCATAACACCCATGTCTGTGTCTTTACAGGAGCCAATGCTTGTTTCCCATGTCTGTGTCTTTACAGGAGCCAATGCTTGTTTCCCATAACACCCATGTCTGTGTCTTTACAGGCGCCAGTGCTTGTTTCCCGTAACACCCATGTCTGTGTCTTTACAGGCGCCAATGCTTGTTTCCCATACCACCCATGTCTGTGTGTTTACAGGAGCCAATGCTTGTTTCCCATAACACACATGTGTGTGTGTTTACAGGAGCCAATGCTTGTTTCCCATAACACCCACGTCTGTGTGTTTACAAGAGCCAATGCTTGTTTCCCATAACACAAATGTGTGTGTGTTTACAGGAGCCAATGCTTGTTTCCCATAACTCCCATGTCTGTGTCTTTACAGGCGCCAGTGCTTGTTTCCCATAACACCGATTGTCTGTGTCTTTACAGGACCCAATGTTTGTTTCCCATAACACCCATGTCTGTGTCTTTACAGGCGCCAATTCTTGTTTCCCATAACACCCATGTCTGTGTGTTTGCAGGCGCCAATGCTTGTTTCCCATAACACCCATGTCTGTGTCTTTACAGGTGCCAATGCTTGTTTCCCATAACACCGATTGTCTGTGTCTTTACAGGACCCAATGTTTGTTTCCCATAACACCCATGTCTGTGTCTTTACAGGCGCCAATTCTTGTTTCCCATAACACCCATGTCTGTGTGTTTGCAGGCGCCAATGCTTGTTTCCCATAACACCCATGTCTGTGTCTTTACAGGTGCCAATGCTTGTTTCCCATAACACCCATGTCTGTGTGTTTACAGGCACCAATGCTTGTTTCCCATAACACCCATGTCTGTGTGTTTACAGGCGCCAATGCTTGTTTCCCATAACACCCATGTCTTTGTCTTTACAGGCGCCAATGCTTGTTTCCCATAACACCCACGTCTGTGTGTTTACAGGAGCCAATGCTTGCTTCCCATAACACCCACGTCTGTGTGTTTACAGGAGCCAATGCTTGTTTCCCATAACACCCATATCTGTGTGTTTACAGGCGCCAATGCTTGTTTCCCATAACATCCATGTCTGTGTCTTTACAGGAGCCAATGCTTGTTTCCCATAACACCCATGTCTGTGTCTTTACAGGTGCCAATGCTTGTTTCCCATAACACCCATGTCTGTGTGTTTACAGGCACCAATGCTTGTTTCCTTTAACACCCATGTCTGTGTGTTTACAGGCGCCAATGCTTGTTTCCAAAATTGTTATTACCTGTTCTGGCGCGCTACTCCCCGGTCTACCGCAGCAATTTCATGCTGATTGCGTGGAGGGAGGTACAGCGCTCGCACTTCCGGTTTGTTCCGAGTTGGGCAGCCATGTTACCGATCATGACGGTCTAGTCTCCCCCCACCTCCCTGACTACAAAAGGGCTGAACACTCAGGCGCTCGACAGATTGATTACGAATTTAGTCGCGCAAGCGGGTGTACTGCAGACGCATTTGCTGCTAGTTGTGTTATTTCGTGAAACTTTTAACCTGTGACATTTTCAAAACTGTACAAAATTGTTATTACCTGTTCTGGCGCGCTACTCCCCGGTCCACCGCAGCAATTTCATGCTGATTGCGTGGAGGGAGGTACAGCGCTCGCACTTCCGGTTTGTTCCGAGTTGGGCAGCCATGTTACCGATCATGACGGTCTAGTCTCCCCCCACCTCCTAATCTATTTAGGTTGTGGTTTTTACGCGCAGCGGTGACGCGCAGCGGTAGCGCCTTGAACGCGCCGAAGAGAAGCCAGTCTGCGCCAGTCCGCGTCCAGACGCTTCTAGCTTCTGGCTCGGCATAATGGTAGGACATCATATCTGTTACAGCGTGTGATGTATTCCTATAGGTTCTGTATCGATCCCCCTATTCCTGACCCTATTCTGGTTAACAAGTTAACTAGCAGCCATCCCATGAGGCAGAAAACCCCCATGATGCAGAAACCGTTATCTGATTAAGCCACACTACGGCACAGGAACGTGTTATCTGATTAGGTCATAACGCTTGCCATCTAATTAGACAAGCGATATTCCTCCAGCCCCTGATAAGGCATACGGAGTTCTCAAAACAAATCAAACCTATGACAACCTGGGAAAAACCCTGCGGCCATTGTTTTGATTTCACCGAGAACTTCAGCAAAAGAATGTGCTAACGACCAAGTCGTATGACATCCTTATTGACGTATCTATGTCCATCCTTACGTCAATCTCGGCACCTTAAAGGTATAAATATTACCGATATTGCTCTAAGCAAACACACGCGGTGGTGACGAGATCGGAGCAGCCAGACTTGCCGAAGCCCAGAGCAGAGCAGACCCCGCTGGCGCAGCCCCGCCTTCCTGACGCGCTGAAAAGCAGACGCTGCCTTTCTCCTGCCGAGAAATCCAGCTCCGGCGCTTCCAAGCAGCCCTCGCAGGCAGCCTGGAATATCGAGACCAGAGACGAGAGATACCATCCCTCATCCATCCTAGATTCCAGGTACAGAACTGAATAACCCCTCGCAGAGAATTCTTGAGTCAGTCACTTGGCAAAACAAACTTAACTTAAACTGTAACTTTCTATTCCCGCCCACGTATTAGGCTTAGGTCAGGTACACGGGGTAGGCGTAGCTAGAAACACCAGTTGAGTACGATTAGTCAAATGTATATGTGTATATATATATTTTATTCATTCATATGGCTTAGAAACCATATCAATGTTTTTACAGTATTATTTTATACTTCTGCTTTTAATGTATGCACTTTACTTAAGCATAAGTATTGCAATAATATCGATCCATTTCTCTTGTATGAGAAAAGAGACTGATCAATAAATACCATCTTTTATTGAACACGCCCGTCTCTTCCTTTTCTCTACAATCTGATGAGACTAAGAATGCACGTACTGACTGAGTAAAATAAATTGCCTTTTGTTCACACGACTCTAGAGATATACTCTTGATTAGGGGAGAGCAAAGTTGTCATGTTCTATGGTTGTCAGAAACTAAATCCCTTCTTGTCTATCCAGGGAGGTTCAACTCCTACTTGCCTATTCGAGAAAATTTCTAGTGAACTCTGAGCTAGCTGGCAAACCCAAAACTTTAAGTCTAATATCGACAGTAGTAGACCTAGTTAACGTCTGGTCTAGGCCTATACTATTGAAGGTATTATTCCAATGCGCAGAGCCTATTGGGATAATAGGAACTACACTACATGGCGCCCAACGCGTTTGGAAGGGCGATAAAACTAACGTAAGACATTTAAAGTAACTCAGTCGTGCTTTCTCACTCAGACCCCTTTTTACCCATAATACTCCAAAGACGTCTGGAGTGGGTGAAAGGTAATATCCTCCAAAACCTCGCAGGAGGGAACTCCTATGTATGGTTCTTGGTTTAGTCAACGTTGAAGGATACACTGTTCCAAAATATTGTGCATCTAATCTTTGTTTCCATAAGAAACCTGATCTGCAAACAAAAAAAATAACCTTCCTGTCGGTAAAATGGTAGACAGTGATGATGAAAGAGAGGCAGTTAGATTAGCAGCTGAAATAGCAGCAGCTGAGACTGCACTGCAAGAAGCAGACCAGGATATAATACTCATCCCGGTCATCAAAAGGAAATCTATAACCTTAAAACTTATAGAAAATGGACTGACACCTAGAGGTGGCACAGTCATATTCGTAATTGAGGCACACGAATATCGGCAGACAGAGGTATATTATTCATGGATACATTTTCCAGCAGCAAATGCTGTAACAAAGTACTTCCACTATTACAAAATAGAGGAACCTCCTGAAATGTACACTCCTTTCGAGGAGGTGGAAGTACCACTTAAATTTCAAGAGCATTTGCTCTTATTTAATGGCGCCCTAAAACATAATAATCACATCACCAGGCTCGGTCCTTTAGGTAGACCAGGAGCAACGTGGCCGGTCCTAGCCGGATACACACCACATCCAGACATCGACGGGATGTCTGCAGCAAACCTTTTAACACAGCTAAAACAACTAATAAAGATACATAGACAATTAGTCCAATATGTGATGCGGACTTCAACAATTCAGCCAGCAATTAAAATTCCACAGCTGACCCCTCATCAGGGGAACACAAATAAAATTACACCACAGAACATACAGTCCTGCCTAGGTAAAGTACCGGCTAAACGGGAACAAATACCATTCTGGCTAGCACAGAAAATCACCCAAATAGAGGCGGTGTTTCCAGACACCACCCCGTTAGAAAAACACAGGATTCTGACTATCTGTCTTCCAATGGGAATCGCACCACACGTGGAGGACTGTGACACTTGGGGTACATTCTTTGCTTCCATTTACACAAAAACACATGGTGTTCCATCCATCTCGGTAATACCAGATGTGCTAAAACAAATTCAAGACGAATATGGTCCAGAACCCGCTTTAACTCTTGGTATGAAATTACTGAAAGACTTCAAGCAGGTCTCAGCTATATTATTAGCCAACATAAAGGGAGAAGCAGCAAACGTGGCGATCCGCCAGAGGTTAAAAGAGACAGATATAGCAGACCAACCAGCTGAAATTGCCAGAATTATAGAAAAATCCTATGAGGAACTAGGTAGAGATAGTTTAGGTGGAATACCAGTAAAACCACAACTGATTGAAAGTCCTGAAAAAATATTTTTTAATAATAATTCAACATCACAAAAAAAGAGCTGGGATGGAAACAAACAATCCAATCCTAAAGAAAAGAAATTCCAGTCCAGAGGAAGATCTCCTCGGCGGAGAGAAAAATCTCCGAACCAAAGACACAGGTCACCCCAAAGTGACCCCTCTGGGAAAAGATATAACCTTAGAAATAGGGATAATATAAAGAAGCCTGATAGATATCAAGACATTGATACACGTCCCTCTCAATCTTTTCAGACTTCCTCGCAGAAATCGGAAAGAAGAGGACGATCAGAACAAAGAGAAGAGCACGTCAAGTCCAAAAACAAGGAACCTGCTCATCTAAAAAAGAAATTACAATTTCCAAAAAAGAAGGTAGCCAGCATTAAAATAGTTAACAATGCCGAGAATACTGAGGACACAACTGAAAAACGGAGAATGGGCTCAGACAATGCTAGACAGCGCAGCAGAAGTGAGCATAGCTCGCAAAGTCCTTATGAATCATCTGGAGACAGTGGACACGAATGAATATCTTCAAGTGGAAACTGCAGACACCAGAGTTAGCAAACCTCATAAAATATATGAAATAACATTACGTATAGAGGGGGATAAGACTAGAAAAATAAGGGGACTATTCTGGGATAATCTCTCCAAGGGCTATGACATCCTTCTAGCTGAAAAAGACTGGCCACCAGAGTTTGTCAGGGACTGCCCTCATGGCGAAGAAATAATTATGCCTGCCTTCTCAAATCATATCCCAATTCATAAAAAATACCCACTTGCTAGAAAGTGGGCAGTAGCTCAAGCTCCTGCTTTATATAAAAATCACGTAGGATGGGATGAGGACTCTCCTCCTCACAAAATCCAGTTAAAATCACAACCTACTGCACAAAGACAGTACCCAATTAAGCAAGAAGCTAAAAAACAGGTAAAAGAAATCCTAGATCAGCTAGAATACCAGGGGGTGATTGAAACTTGCACCTCACAAATGAACAACCCTTTGTTTCCGGTCTCCAAACCAGACAATTCATATCGTCTAGTTTTGGATTACCGACACCTTAACTCATGTTGCAAAACTTTTGCAGTACAAAACTCGCATAGTGCTGCACTAATGAATAACATAGTGCGCAAAAAATACAAAACAACATTAGACATCTCTAATGGATTCTTTTGTCAAAACATAGCACCAGAGAGCAGATATTTGTCTGCGTTCTCCATAAATGGCACTCAAAAACAATTCTGTCGGTTAGCCCAGGGGTACAAAAACAGCCCGGGAGTATTCTCAGCGAGAGTAACAGAATTACTACAAACATATGATGACGAAGCATTATCTTATGTCGACGACATATACTTAACAGATGATGACTTGGAGACTCACTTGAAGAGAGTGAACACCATAATACTTGGGTTCGCAGCAGAGGGTTACAAATTCAACTTTAAAAAATCCAGAATTGCCCATCTGACAGCCCTGTTCTTAGGATACGAATTATCAAGTGAAGGCAAAAGCCTGGCTGACAATTTCCTAGAGAAATGTGCCGTACTCCAAGCACCTAGAACACTAAAAAACCTACAGTCAATTCTAGGCTTCCTAAATTTCGGAAGAACATACATTTCAAATTACGCAGAAAGGGTCAAACCCCTTTATGATCTAATAAAACCGGATTTTAAAAGAACCAATTGGACTCAAATACACACAGAAATTCTGAGAGCCTTACAAACAGACATGCTAATTAAAACAAAATTAGAAACACGTGATAACACACGCAATCTTGTGATTCGAGTCATCCCAGGGAGATGCGGATTCACATACCTGACCTCTAATGAGGGAGAAAAGGTACAAATTGCATTCAAATCACACTTGTACACAGAAACTGAAAAGAAGTTCAGTATTAAAGAAAACATTGTTCATGCAGTTCAAACCGCAATAGCTAGAGAAAAAGATCAAGCGGACGGTAGACACATCACAGTCAGAACAGCAGAATCAGCCTTTGAGGCATTAACAACACCATGTAATTTACCAACAACAACATTGAATCCAGAATGGATACAATGGGTGAATTCCATTACAATGGACAAAGTATACTACTACTTTGATCCAGAACTAGAGGAATTAAAAAATCTAGAATATGAAAGAACATTCCCTCTGCCAATCGACATTCTGCCCTTACGACACTACGCTTGTGTAATCTATACAGACGGACATGCTCAACCCTCCGTTTGGGGAGAACAAGCATACAACCCCACATGTGAGATTACAAAAGAAGTGTGGCGCGGAGGTAAACTAAGACCTCTATTAACAAAAACACACTCAGTAGAAACTAATTCAGAACAACAGACTGAAATAATGGCATTGAAAATGGCGCTAGATAATGCAGATCGCGAATTCCCGACACTTATAGTGTCCGATTCATATTACTGCGTCAAATCATATAACAACGATTTGCAGACATGGATTCAAAACGGTTACAAAGATGACACATATGCAACAATAAAGCAGAAACTGCTTTGGGAACAAATAGCTCTTTTACAAAAAGAACTACCAAAGACTCACGTGACACACTCACTGAGTCATCAGCGTGATGGCGTTCACGTTGCAGGGAATTCATTGGCTGAGACAGCCACAGCGGTAGCAACTAAATCGGCTTCCGTATTTCGAAAAAAGCGTACAGTGAAGCATATTGACGGTGAAACAGTGCTGGCGGTGAAAACGTCATCAAAAGGCAACTGCTCAGCGCTACCGATCAACTATCCACTCAATTATACATACATAATCGATGCAAACTCCGTCCCTTTTGCTCGAATCCCTGGAGTGGGGGATAGAGTGATTCCAAACATGGACAGGAGAAACTTGTTAATCGCAGACGCACATATGGGCGAGGGTCTCAGACACCTCAAACTAAAAGATTCTCTGGAAGAATTACAATCAAGGTACTGGTGGCCAGGCATGAGCCCGCATCATACCATGTTTGTAAAAAACTGCCCAAACTGCAACAGGAATCGCAGTGGTGAGATAAACGGTGTAATACCATGCCGTTTCACTCCAGAAAAAATCAACAGTAAAAAGCAAGGCTTGCGATTAACATATACAGGCTAGTTTCCACTTATAATGTTGATCACCAGCACTCGGCTGACGTCTGGACTGTTATACAAGATTTGCGAGTCTAAATGGCATATACGCTAAGAGCATGCTACGTTTGACCATTGTTTTCACTCTAGCCCTCCAGCCTGATGGGAAACATGGCCAAATGAGCATAGCACAGCGGGAATCTTCTCACTTCCTTCCTGAGGGATGCGGGATGGTGTAAAGAAAAAACCAAGGCATAAAGCAATCTATAACGGAAAGGATATTAGGTTCAGGAGCTGGGTGGGTCAAACATCTAATAAGTGTCCAACGTAGTCTAAATAACTTGCCAAGAAATTCTCTGAAGGGATTCAGTCCGTACGAACTATTATTTGGAACTAGGATGTTAATCTCTGACCTTGACAGTGAGACTTCAGTGGTGAAGGAAAAAAGCTTTGATATCAAAGACCGTTTGGCTATTTTGCAGGACTTAAATGAAACAAGAAAAGACCTGAGCAACATAAAGTTGAAACAGCAGCCAACAACCACTGAAGAACCACCACCTGTCCCAGCAAGACCTGTCTGGATTCCAAAAGTCGGGGATCTAGTCAGAGAAAAGATCGCGGTAAAGAAGGAATTTGGGCCTTCTTACAGAAAAGCAGTTCCTGTCTTGTCTGTCAACGGGACAAGATCAGTTGTACTACCGCCGCTTGCTGGTAAAAAGGAGAACCGAGTTGTATCCATCGACCTGGTAAAACCACAATCATGTGGCCGATAACAAACAGTAGGCCAAGTGGACTCCCAATAAGTAGCAGAACACCAAGGTTTGCTACCAGTACAGAGGTCCTAACTAAGAGGCTAATCACATTCGAAACGCCTACAGAAGAACAACAAGGACTATGCAACAATGCAATGGAACTTAGACCTCAGAAAACCCAAATAAAAACATTTAGCAGAGACACACCAACCTACAATGAAGTAACAAACGAATATGCAAGAAACAGTAATCCTGAAGCAATTGGAACAATTGACAGAACTGCATCCGGCTACTTCATAAACTTCGATGATTCTTCTGAAGACTTCAGTGAATCAAAGACACAGCCATCAACAAAAACCTTTAAAGTTAAAGCTAAAGAACTTTTGAAACAACTGAAAGAAACATATCTAATTTCTCCATGGATCGAATTTTGGGTGGGTTTTGGTGCATTTATCCTCATACTTTGGCTCATCATGGTACTAACTTTGGGACGCTTCATTGAGGGAAAATATGCTAAAATGGACACAGCAAGTCAGAAAATCAACTTGATCCTCAAACCACACACATCTTCACACGTCGAGAAAAGACAACTTTCTTCAGTCAACTTCACAGCCAATCCTATACCGGGTGGGGTAGCATGGGACAACACTGACTACGAAATCTATGGTCCGGTTGAAATCCTGAAATATCCACACCAAATTAAGATCTCATTGAGTGACTTTGTAAAACCAAGCTCATTTGCTGATGATTGGGACTTTGAAAGTATAAATAATATGATGTCTGACCTAGTGATGTCTGCTAAATTTACCAAACATGATTATTTGCAGGGTTCTACAAATTATGATAGTATGTATTGCTACAACCACTATGGTAACCATTTTTCTACATAGATCGGCACAACCTAGAAATGTTTTAAATTATAATCAATGGGAACATTGTGCAACCCCTCCAAAAGGAAGCTCAAGAACCGTTTACGACAAATATTCATATTTTTCAGGTTTTAACATAAGTAATGCTGAAACATTTTATTTCAAATTGTCAAATAAGACAGGGACAAAGACCGTGATAACAAACACGAAATTGATATATTCAGACTCATTTTTTGAACAAATGAATACTTTTGGTTTTGATTATTGGGACAAAAATGTTGAATTGAACAGTGTTTGGGGTACAAAAGAATGGCAAGTACAGGGTATAGAATCTTTGTTTAGAGCCTGCATGATCCCAGAACAAATTATATTTTTAAATGACACTGTTCAACAAACCACCTGTCTTGGCCTAGCCAAAATCAAAGACTTAAATAAACCGTCTATTCCAAAACCAACAAAGAACAGCAATAGCTCTACAGATGAAGAGATAGACGTAAATTATGTATTAAACCAAAACAGAACACATCCAGATTGGAAAAAGTGGTTGATCTGGCCCACAGATACTAATAACTGTCAAGACAGATTCCTGAACAAATCACAGGGGTTCAAAATGACCAGGCCAGACCCTAGATATCCTCAAAGACAACACCCAGGGATAATAACCACCTACAGTGTGGGCAAATTATGCCTTCAATGGCTACAAACTTCCACACTGGCAGAAATTAAGCAACACCTAACTTTACTTACTGATGGTGCTGACTTGCGTGATTTCATTATGGGACCACGCAAACAGCGTCAAAAGCGTTTCATAGCAGCCTCTGTATATGCAGCATACAACGAGGCCTGGAAGGTTACTCAAATTGAGACAGCAGAGAGAATACGGGAAATTGACCGTATTAATTTGGAAAAATCACTTTCTGTAGTGGACAATGGGTTAATGACTCTGTCCTCCAGAATTTTTTCTTTGGACAGCATTGTGTCTTCAGCAATCGACATAATATCGCAAGACTTACTGTTGTTACAACACGGTCAGTCTCAATTGCGTTCTATTGTACAGCTTGGCTGGACGCTACAAAATCTGCGTTCAGGCTATGTGCCTTGGCGTTTAATCAACACAACGTCACTATTCAATATCTTTAACCTTACTGATAAACAAATCAGTATGGCACAGAAGGGTGCTGATTATACAATCCTGAGCATTGAGAAACTTGAGAGATTACCAGTGACAATGTCAGAACGACCTGTCAGTGAATGGATAATACATGGGATAATTAATATTCCAATTTCAACCTTCAGGTTTCAATACTGCCAAAAATATATACAGGCTGGCATGTACGAAAAATTGGGAAAAGGGTACATTAAAACAACATGGAACTTGCCCTATTCACATGCATGTGTCAGTAATAAAGGACAGAAAGTGTTTCTTAGTGGCAATAATTGTGCGATGTCACTAAGCGGTACACTTCTGTGTAATGGAATTAGTTTGCATGGAGCCTGTGAAGGGAACTCAAATAACCTTTCATGTCACCAGCTAGGCACACCTGCAACAGAGATAGAACCATTCTTTCAAAGACTCTATAATGGGAGTTACATTCTAATTGTAGACCGCAGATGCTGTAGTCTTATGCCCGGGACTCCTTATCTCGTAACTACGACTGCGAAGGTCAATTGCTGTGGACGCTTATTGTTCCCCAGCTCCTTTCCAGACAGGGAGGCAAGGGCATGGCCCAACTTGAAAATTACTTCTATTCGAATAGATACTTTAAGCAGAATGAAAACAGTGCTTCTTCAGACGCCGACCAGGCTCACGTCATCAAAAGAAACGTATGATCTCCAAGTCGCAAGGACGACTGCAGAGATACATTCATTGTTATCAACTAATTCCCCCATACATTTCGCAGAAATCCTGAATGAAATCTTAAATATTTCTGATACCAGTGGAGTCTCAAAGGTATTTAAGACAGTATTTTCGATGGCATTAACACCATTCAAAGCCATACTGGGTATTTTTCCAGATTTCGTCCATTCGATTTTTGGCGGACTTCCCCTCATTTTAGGACTGATTTCAGGAATCCTATTCCTAGTCCTTATATTTCGTTATGGCAAACCATGTCACAGACAGAACACCTGCGACAAGGGAAGAAACAATCCTAGCCATTGGATACCGGGACCGGATAACAAAAATCCTGGGACTATCCCGGCTTAGAGACCTGAACATGACTTGGTTTCTATCATTTCGACCAATGTGGCAACGATGTGTTTTACCTGTATTAAGGTGCCTGCTATGCGGAGAAGAATGCGTGTTGGACACCTGTCTGACGCTACAATCGGATGCGCCAATGGATGCAGAAACATTGTTGAGTCCAACAAAGGCTCATGCTTTGTGCTGCCCTCAACGGCTACCAATCCTGATGACGGCATTCGTGGAAGCTTCACCACTACGATTAAGGGGTAGTGAAGTTCAAGATGAAAGCAGCATCGATCAGGTACGACCTTCTGTCAGCAATCCAAATCAGAACGTCAATGGAGACAATCATGCGCACGAATGCATGGTTACACCTTTTTCCGAGTTAGTGGAACTCTCCCAGGAAGCTGTTGACAGCTTTTTCGAAAGCCTAAATGATATGATGTTCTCACCAGAGCAGAAATAGAGACTTTTGAGCGAGCTCGCACACGGCGTTCCCTGAATTTGGCCTTCAACTTTAATAATAAAGTCACATGAACAATTTTCCCTCCAGTTCACTGACAGCAATTTTTTCAGCGGCCCAAAAATATTTTTGCATATTTTTCGGGACACTTATCTTCTGCTTAAAGTAAGAACTATTCTTAGAGAACTAAAATTTCTATTTTTAGATACTTAATAGACATTAGCTGCCCGCTGGTATGTTCATTATTATTATATTCTGTGATGAAATGGTCTCGAACCTTTCTTCTGTATTAAGAGCCATTTCATGTGTAAATTGTCATATACCAAATAGCAATAATGTATAGATATGCGTGATTACTTTAGCATTATTCTACAGCTTGAGTGCATACAATACATATGACTGCATTTTCTCCGTATATTTGAACATTTCAAAATGCATTTATGTATTTTGGGGTGGTAAGGTATACACAATACTCTATAGTATGTTTTACTATGCATAGATTAGTAAATATGTCCATAGTTAGCGTGGAGTGGGTGTGATGTATTCCTATAGGTTCTGTATCGATCCCCCTATTCCTGACCCTATTCTGGTTAACAAGTTAACTAGCAGCCATCCCATGAGGCAGAAAACCCCCATGATGCAGAAACCGTTATCTGATTAAGCCACACTACGGCACAGGAACGTGTTATCTGATTAGGTCATAACGCTTGCCATCTAATTAGACAAGCGATATTCCTCCAGCCCCTGATAAGGCATACGGAGTTCTCAAAACAAATCAAACCTATGACAACCTGGGAAAAACCCTGCGGCCATTGTTTTGATTTCACCGAGAACTTCAGCAAAAGAATGTGCTAACGACCAAGTCGTATGACATCCTTATTGACGTATCTATGTCCATCCTTACGTCAATCTCGGCACCTTAAAGGTATAAATATTACCGATATTGCCCTATGCAAACACACGCGGTGGTGACGAGATCGGAGCAGCCAGACTTGCCGAAGCCCAGAGCAGAGCAGACCCCGCTGGCGCAGCCCCGCCTTCCTGACGCGCTGAAAAGCAGACGCTGCCTTTCTCCTGCCGAGAAATCCAGCTCCGGCGCTTCCAAGCAGCCCTCGCAGGCAGCCTGGAATATCGAGACCAGAGACGAGAGATACCATCCCTCATCCATCCTAGATTCCAGGTACAGAACTGAATAACCCCTCGCAGAGAATTCTTGAGTCAGTCACTTGGCAAAACAAACTTAACTTAAACTGTAACTTTCTATTCCCGCCCACGTATTAGGCTTAGGTCAGGTACACGGGGTAGGCGTAGCTAGAAACACCAGTTGAGTACGATTAGTCAAATGTATATGTGTATATATATATTTTATTCATTTTAAACCTTCATATGGCTTAGAAACCATATCAATGTTTTTACAGTATTATTTTATACTTCTGCTTTTAATGTATGCACTTTACTTAACCATAAGTATTGCAATAATATCGATCCATTTCTCTTGTATGGGAAAAGAGACTGATCAATAAATACCATCTTTTATTGAACACGCCCGTCTCTTCCTTTTCTCTACAATCTGATGAGACTAAGAATGCACGTACTGACTGAGTAAAATAAATTGCCTTTTGTTCACACGACTCTAGAGATATACTCTTGATTAGGGGAGAGCAAAGTTGTCATGTTCTATGGTTGTCAGAAACTAAATCCCTTCTTGTCTATCCAGGGAGGTTCAACTCCTCCTTGCCTATTCGAGAAAGTTTCTAGTGAACTCTGAGCTAGCTGGCAAACCCAAAACTTTAAGTCTAATATCGACAGTAGTAGACCTAGTTAACGTCTGGTCTAGGCCTATACTATTGAAGGTATTATTCCAATGCGCAGAGCCTATTGGGATAATAGGAACTACACTACAAGCGCTTCCTTTTTGCACTCATTACGGCCCATAGTTGACCCACTTTGTTTACATTCGGTCCTTCCTACTACTATAAACGCCGCCTGTAAAACATGTCACTGGTGTTCATCCCCTTTGACTCCTGCCATACACTGTTCCACACACAACAAGATTATGTTTCTCCTCAACTGCCGGTCCCTGCCCAAACACCATACGGAACTGGCGTTATTGATTGAGGAGCTTAACCCCGAGGCCCTCTTTCTAACCGAGACATGGCTCCAGTTACAAAATGACCCAGCATCAGTATGGGCCATTCCGCAGGGTTATACCATCAAACGACTGGATCGCCAGTCTGGTAGAGGTGGAGGACTGGCCATCATATATAGAGATATCTATACATGTCGTGTCACCTCCTCTACCACATTAGCCTGTGAGAGCCTATGCTTTGCCCTTGAACTTTCCCATACCTTCACTTTCTCTGGTATTTTAGTTTATCGACCACCTGGTCCCCTTGGTGATTTCATCACTGACATGACGGATATAGCTGCTAACGTGGTGCTCACCGGAGCAAATCTTACCTTGCTGGGTGACCTAAATTTGCACCTAGACGATCCGTTGGATGGCGCCGCCAATAGCCTCCGCTCAAATCTGCAGGCGATTGGCCTGTCCCAAAAGGGGTTCCATGCAACACATAATAAAGGACACCTTCTAGATCATGTTTATAGTAATTTAGACACCCTTTCGGCTGAAGTACCGATTCCACTACCCTGGACCGATCATTTTTTAATCCCCCTTACCTGGCCCATAAGTACTCCCCCTGCACTACAAACCCAGGACAAATATTGGGGTAGGAAATGGAGCTCTTTATCGCCTTTTAAATGGGAACAAGTCCTTTCTGAACATCCACCCCAGAAAACGAGCAACTCCAATGGGGCAGCCCTTAACTTTGATAATTGGATTTCTGATACTCTCGACCAAGTTCTTCCGAAAGGCTCTCTGCAAGCAATAAAAAGATCCAAAGTTGCTCCTTGGTATTCTCCTGCTCTTAGAACTTTGAAACAAGGATGCCGTAAAGCGGAGAGAGCTTGGAGGAAAGATCGCTCTCAGATGAAGGAATCAGAGTACAGAACTGCAATTAGGCACTATAAAAATGAAATAAAACTTGCCCAAGTTGAGTTCTATGGAACCAAAATCACTCGGGCAGCGAACGCTCCTAGAAAAAATTTTAAAATCGCAAAATCTCTTATTTCTCCTCCCCCTGAGCTCCTGGCACTAGATGGTGCACAGGCCCGGTGTGATAATCTCGCCACTTTTTTCTTTCAAAAGATTCAGACCATATACTCCCTATTCTCAACAGGTGGGAAGGACACGGGTCTTACTCCCACGTCGGATCCTGATCTGCCCTTGTCCTGTTCACTGGTTACCTTTCCTCTCTTGGATTTCGGTACACTGGATAAAATGGTCCATAAAGTCACTTCTGGATCTCCCAATGACCCGGCTCCTCCGCAGGCCTTAGTTAAGGTGATTGATACTATCCGTCCGTACATCTTAGATGTCCTTAACACCTCCATCACCTCTAACTCCGTTCCAGCCCCATGGAAGTGCGCGATGGTCAGGGCCCTGTTGAAGAAACCGAACTTGGATCAGAATAACCTGTCCAATTTTCGTCCCATCTCGCTGCTCCTGTGGATGAGTAAACTGGTGGAGAGACATGTCAATAAGGTCTTAGTGGATTATTTGGAGTCCAATAATCTACTACGTGTCTCCCAGACGGGGTTCCGCCCTCAGCATGGTACTGAAACTGCCCTTCTGTCAGTAACGGAGGCAGCTAGAGCCATAATGGACCAGGGAGGAAAAACAGCCATTATACTACTCGATCTAAGTGCCGCGTTCGACACAGTTAACCATGCCACATTATTACATCGTTTGAAGAGCATGGGTGTGTCGGGCGCGGCCCTTGCTTGGCTGACCTCCTTCCTGGACGAGCGATTCTTTCGGGTGTTTGAGGGTGAGGTGGTATCATCTAAGCGTCCGCTTAGTTGTGGAGTTTCTCAGGGCTCCTCCCTGAGCCCCACCCTTTTTAATATTTACATGCAGCCTCTGGAGGAGATAGTCCATCCGTTTGGCGTGCGGATTGTCACCTACGCAGATGATACCCAACTGGTGGTCTCCCTGGACCAATCGGAGGGTTCATCTAACACCTTGGGCCCCTGTCTAGAGGCTGTTGCTAAGTGGATGCAATCCTCCCACCTCAAACTCAATGGGGAGAAGACCGAGATCATGTTATTGGGCAACCCTTCTTTGACCAACTTAGTTTCCATCTGGCCCTCATGTCTCTGTGCCCCCCCTCCCCCTAAACCCCTGATAAAGAGCTTGGGAATCTGGCTTGACAAAGCACTGGACTTTTCAGCTCAAGCCAGTAAAACTGCCTCCACATGCGTCGGGTTGATGAAAATGCTCCGCAAAGTGCTCCCTCTGCTCCCAATCCAGGCGAGGAGGGTCATGGTGCGGGCCCTTATACTTTCTCGCCTGGACTATGGAAATGTGTTATATCTGGGAGCCCCCGCGGCAGTGGTCAACAGGCTCCAAGTCACCCAAAACTGTGCCGCCCGACTATTGTTCAACATCCCTCGCTGGCAATCAGCCAGGAAGGCTCTAAAAGAACTCCACTGGCTCCCTGTGGCTGCTCGAACGCAGTTTAAGGCCATGTGCATCTTGCACAAATCTTTCCATCGAACAGGCCCTGCTATTCTGCATTCTCTAGTGTTACCTTACACCCCCTCCAGAGCTCTCCGCTCTGGTACACTGCATCTGGCAACCTCGTCCAAAATTAATAAAGCCAGATGGGGCGGGCGTTCCTTTACCCACACAGCGGCAAGGCTTTGGAACTCTCTGCCTCTTACCCTGAGAGAAAACAGCAACCTACTGTCCTTCAGGAAGGCCTTGAAGACTCACTTGTTTGCAAAAGCGTATTAAGTACCCGTTGGCCCGACACAGTAATTAGTCTAAAGCGCTGCGAGGCCTCCGGGTAGTTATGCGCTATAGAAGTGTAATTTTTCATTTCATTTCATTTCATTTCCCATAACACCCATGTCTGTGTCATTACAGGTGCCAATGCTTGTTTCCCATAACACCTACGTCTGTGTCTTTACAGGCGCCAATGCTTGTTTCCCATAACACCCATGTCTGTGTCTTTACAGGAGCCAGTGCTTGTTTCCCATAACACCCATGTCTGTGTCTTTACAGGAGCCAGTGCTTGTTTCCCATAACACCCACGTCTGTGTCTTTACAGGCGCCAATGCTTGTTTGCCATAACACCCATGTATGTGTCTTTACAGGAGCCAGTGCTTGTTTCCCATAACATCCATGTCTGTGTCTTTACAGGAGCCAATGCTTGTTTCCCATAACACCCATGTCTGTGTCTTTACAGGTGCCAATGCTTGTTTCCCATAACACCCATGTCTGTGTGTTTACAGGCACCAATGCTTGTTTCCCATAACACCCATGTCTGTGTGTTTACAGGCGCCAATGCTTGTTTCCCATAACACCCATGTCTGTGTCATTACAGGTGCCAATACTTGTTTCCCATAACACCCACGTCTGTGTTTTTACAGGCCAATGCTTGTTTCCCATAACACCCATGTCTGTGTCTTTACAGGAGCCAGTGCTTGTTTCCCATAACACCCATGTCTGTGTCTTTACAGGCGCCAATGCTTGTTTCCCATAACACCCATGTCTGTGTCTTTACAGGAGCCAATGCTTGTTTCCCATAACACCCACGTCTGTGTGTTTGCAGGCGCCAATGCTTGTTTCCCATAACACCCACGTCTGTGTCTTTTCAGGCGCCAATGCTTGTTTCCCATAACACCCATGTCTGTGTGTTTGCAGGCGCCAATGCTTGTTTCCCATAACACCCATGTCTGTGTCTTTACAGGCGCCAATGCTTGTTTCACATAACACCCATGTCTGTGTCTTTACAGGCGCCAGCGTTTGTTTCCAATAACACCCTTGTCTGTGTAGTTACAGGAGCCAATGCTTGTTTCCCATAACACCCATGTCTGTGTCTTTACAGGCGCCAATGCTTGTTTCCCATAACACCCATGTCTGTGTCTTTACAGGAGCCAATGCTTGTTCCCATAACACCAATGTCTGTGTGTTTACAGGCGCCAATGCTTGTTTCTCATAACACCCATGTCTGTGTCTTTACAGGAGCCAATGCTTGTTTCTCATAAAACCCATGTCTGTGTGATTACAGGAGCCAATGCTTGTTTCCCATAACACCCATGTCTGTGACTTTACAGGCGTCAGTGCTTGTTTCCCATAACACCCATGTCTGTGTCTTTACAGGCGCCAATGCTTGTTTCCCATAACACCCATGTCTGTGTCTTTACAGGCGTCAGTGCTTGTTTCCCATAACACCCATGTCTGTGTCTTTACAGGAGCCAATGCTTGTTTCCCATAACACCCATGTCTGTGTCTTTACAGGAGCCAATGCTTGTTTCCCATAACACCCACGTCTGTGTCTTTACAGGAGCCAATGCTTGTTTCCCATAACACCCCTGTCTGTGTCTTTACAGGAGCCAATGCTTGTTTCCCATAACACCCATGTCTGTGTCTTTACAGAAGCCAATGCTTGTTTCCCATAACACCCATGTCTGTGTCTTTACAAGCACCAATGCTTGTTTCCCATAACACCCACGTCTGTGTCTTTACAGGCACCAATGCTTGTTTCCCATAACACCCCTGTCTGTGTCTTTACAGGAGCCAATGCTTGTTTCCCATAACACCCATGTCTGTGTCTTTACAGGAGCCAATGCTTGTTTCCCATAACACCCATGTGTGTGTGTTTGCAGGCGCCAATGCTTGTTTCCCATAACACCAATGTCTGTGTGTTTACAGGCGCCAATGCTTGCTTCCCATAACACCCATGTCTGTGTGTTTACAGGAGCCAATGCTTGTTTATCATAACACCCACATCTGTGTGTTTACAGGCGCCAATGCTTGTTTCCCATAACACCCATGTCTGTGTCTTTACAGGTGCCAATGCTTTTTTCCCATAACACCCATGTCTGTGTCTTTACAGGTGCCAATGCTTGTTTCCCATAACACCCATGTCTGTGTCTTTACAGGAGCCAATGCTTGTTTGCCATAACACCCACGTCTGTATCTTTACTGGAGCCAATGCTTGTTTCCCATAACACCCATGTCTGTGTCTTTACAGGAGCCAATGCTTGTTTCCCATAACACCAATGTCTGTGTCTTTACACGACATTGCTTGTTTCCCATAACACCCATGTCTGTGTCTTTACAGGAGCCAATGCTTGTTTCCCATAACACCCATGTGTGTGTCTTTACACAGTCAGTGCTTGTTTCCCATAACACCCATGTCTGGGTCTTTACAGGAGCCAATGCTTGTTTCCCATGATACCCATGTCTGTGTCTTTACAGGCGTCAGTGCTTGTTTCCCATAACACCCCTGTCTGGGTCTTTACAGGAGTCAATGCTTGTTTCCCATAACACCCATATCTGGGTCTTTACAGGAGCCAATGCTTGTTTCCCATAACACCCATGTCTGTGTCTTTACAGGAGCCAGTGTTTGTTTCCCATAACACTCATGTCTGTGTCTTTGCAGGAGCCAATGCTTGTTTCCCATGTCTGTCTCTTTACAGGAGCCAATGCTTGTTTCCCATAACACCCATGTCTGTGTCTTTACAGGCGCCAGTGCTTGTTTCCCATAACACCCATGTCTGTGTCTTTACAGGCGCCAATACTTGTTTCACATACCATCCATGTTTGTGTCTTTACAGGAGCCAATGCTTGTTTCCCATAACACCCAAGTCTGTGTCTTTACAGGAGCCAATGTTTGTTTCCCATAACACCCATGTCTGTGTCTTTACAGGTGCCAATGCTTGTTTCCCATAACACCCACGTCTGTATCTTTACAGGCACCAATGCTTGTTTCCCATAACACCCATGTCTGTGTCTTTACAGGAGCCAATGCTTGTTTCCCATAACACCCATGTCTGTGTCTTTACAGGAGCCAATGCTTGCTTCCCATAACACCGATTGTCTGTGTCTTTACAGGAGCCAATGTTTGTTTCCCATAACACCCATGTCTGTGTCTTTACAGGTGCCAATGCTTGTTTCCCATAACACCCATGTCTGTGTCTTTACAGGAGCCAATGCTTGCTTCCCATAACACCGATTGTCTGTGTCTTTACAGGTGCCAATGCTTTTTTCCCATAACACCCATGTCTGTGTCTTTACAGGTGCCAATGCTTGTTTCCCATAACACCCATGTCGGTGTGTTTACAGGCACCAATGCTTGTTTCCCATAACACCCATGTCTGTGTGTTTACAGGTGCCATTGCTGGTTTCCCATAACACCCATGTCTGTGTCTTTACAGGAGCCAATGCTTGTTTGCCATAACACCCACGTCTGTATCTTTACTCGAGCCAATGCTTGTTTCCCATAACACCCATGTCTGTGTCTTTACAGGAGCCAATGCTTGTTTCCCATAACACCAATGTCTGTGTCTTTACACAACATTGCTTGTTTCCCATAACACCCATGTCTGTGTCTTTACAGGAGCCAATGCTTGTTTTCCATAACACCCATGTGTGTGTCTTTACACAGTCAGTGCTTGTTTCTCATAACACCCATGTCTGGGTCTTTACAGGAGCCAATGCTTGTTTCCCATGATACCCATGTCTGTGTCTTTACAGGCGTCAGTGCTTGTTTCCCATAACACCCCTGTCTGGGTCTTTACAGGAGCCAATGCTTGTTTCCCATAACACCCATGTCTGTGTCTTTACAGGAGCCAGTGTTTGTTTCCCATAACACTCATGTCTGTGTCTTTGCAGGAGCCAATGCTTGTTTCCCATGTCTGTCTCTTTACAGGAGCCAATGCTTGTTTCCCATAACACCCATGTCTGTGTCTTTACAGGCGCCAGTGCTTGTTTCCCATAACACCCATGTCTGTGTCTTTACAGGCGCCAATACTTGTTTCACATAACACCCATGTTTGTGTCTTTACAGGAGCCAATGCTTGTTTCCCATAACACCCAAGTCTGTGTCTTTACAGGAGCCAATGCTTGTTTCCCATAACACCCATGTCTGTGTCTTTACAGGTGCCAATGCTTGTTTCCCATAACACCCACGTCTGTATCTTTACAGGCACCAATGCTTGTTTCCCATAACACCCATGTCTGTGTCTTTACAGGAGCCAATGGTTGTTTCCCATAACACCCATGTCTGTGTCTTTACAGGAGCCAATGCTTGCTTCCCATAAAACCGATTGTCTGTGTCTTTACAGGAGCCAATGTTTGTTTCCCATAACACCCATGTCTGTGTCTTTACAGGTGCCAATGCTTGCTTCCCATAACACCGATTGTCTGTATCTTTACAGGCACCAATGCTTGTTTCCCATAACACCCATGTCTGTGTCTTTACAGGAGCCAATGCTTGTTTCCATAACACCCACGTCTGTATCTTTACAGGCGCCAATGCTTGTTTCCCATAACACCCACGTCTGTGTCTTTACAGGAGCCAATGTTTGTTTCCCATAACACCCAAGTCTGTGTCTTTACAGGAGCCAATGCTTGTTTCCCATAACACCGATTGTCTGTGTCTTTACAGGAGCCAATGTTTGTTTCCCATAACACCCATGTCTGTGTCTTTACAGGTGCCAATGCTTGTTTCCCATAACACCCACGTCTGTATCTTTACAGGCACCAATGCTTGTTTCCCATAACACCCATGTCTGTGTCTTTACAGGAGCCAATGCTTGTTTCCCATAACACCGATTGTCTGTGTCTTTACAGGAGCCAATGTTTGTTTCCCATAACACCCATGTCTGTGTCTTTACAGGTGCCAATGCTTGTTTCCCATAACACCCACGTCTGTATCTTTACAGGCACCAATGCTTGTTTCCCATAACACCCATGTCTGTGTCTTTACAGGAGCCAATGCTTGCTTCCCATAACACCGATTGTCTGTGTCTTTACAGGAGCCAATGTTTGTTTCCCATAACACCCATGTCTGTGTCTTTACAGGTGCCAATGCTTGTTTCCCATAACACCCATGTCTGTGTCTTTACAGGAGCCAATGCTTGCTTCCCATAACACCGATTGTCTGTGTCTTTACAGGTGCCAATGCTTTTTTCCCATAACACCCATGTCTGTGTGTTTACAGGTGCCATTGCTTGTTTCCAATAACACCCATGTCTGTGTCTTTACAGGAGCCAATGCTTGTTTGCCATAACACCCACGTCTGTATCTTTACTGGAGCCAATGCTTGTTTCCCATAACACCCATGTCTGTGTCTTTACAGGAGCCAATGCTTGTTTCCCATAACACCAATGTCTGTGTCTTTACACGACATTGCTTGTTTCCTATAACACCCATGTCTGTGTCTTTACAGGAGCCAATGCTTGTTTTCCATAACACCCATGTGTGTGTCTTTACACAGTCAGTGCTTGTTTCTCATAACACCCATGTCTGGGTCTTTACAGGAGCCAATGCTTGTTTCCCATGATACCCATGTCTGTGTCTTTACAGGCGTCAGTGCTTGTTTCCCATAACACCCCTGTCTGGGTCTTTACAGGAGCCAATGCTTGTTTCCCATAACACCCATGTCTGTGTCTTTACAGGAGCCAGTGTTTGTTTCCCATAACACTCATGTCTGTGTCTTTGCAGGAGCCAATGCTTGTTTCCCATGTCTGTCTCTTTACAGGAGCCAATGCTTGTTTCCCATAACACCCATGTCTGTGTCTTTACAGGCGCCAGTGCTTGTTTCCCATAACACCCATGTCTGTGTCTTTACAGGCGCCAATACTTGTTTCACATAACACCCATGTTTGTGTCTTTACAGGAGCCAATGCTTGTTTCCCATAACACCCAAGTTCGTGTCTTTACAGGAGCCAATGTTTGTTTCCCATAACACCCATGTCTGTGTCTTTACAGGTGCCAATGCTTGTTTCCCATAACACCCACGTCTGTATCTTTACAGGCACCAATGCTTGTTTCCCATAACACCCATGTCTGTGTCTTTACAGGAGCCAATGCTTGTTTCCCATAACACCCATGTCTGTGTCTTTACAGGAGCCAATGCTTGCTTCCCATAAAACCGATTGTCTGTGTCTTTACAGGAGCCAATGTTTGTTTCCCATAACACCCATGTCTGTGTCTTTACAGGTGCCAATGCTTGCTTCCCATAACACCGATTGTCTGTATCTTTACAGGCACCAATGCTTGTTTCCCATAACACCCATATCTGTGTCTTTACAGGAGCCAATGCTTGTTTCCATAACACCCACGTCTGTATCTTTACAGGCGCCAATGCTTGTTTCCCATAACACCCACGTCTGTGTCTTTACAGGAGCCAATGTTTGTTTCCCATAACACCCAAGTCTGTGTCTTTACAGGAGCCAATGCTTGTTTCCCATAACACCGATTGTCTGTGTCTTTACAGGAGCCAATGTTTGTTTCCCATAACACCCATGTCTGTGTCTTTACAGGTGCCAATGCTTGTTTCCCATAACACCCACGTCTGTATCTTTACAGGCGCCAATGCTTGTTTCCCATAACACCCATGTCTGTGTCTTTACAGGAGCCAATGCTTGTTTCCCATAACACCCACGTCTGTGTGTTTACAGGAGCCAATGCTTCTTTCCCATAACACCCACGTCTGTGTCTTTTCAGGAGCCAATGCTTGTTTCCCATAACACCCATGTCTGTGTCTTTACAGGCGCCAGTGCTTGTTTCCCATAACACCCATGTCTGTGTCTTTACAGGAGCCAATGCTTGTTTCCCATAACACCCACGTCTGTGTCTTTACAGGAGCCAATGCTTGTTTCCCATAACACCCATGTCTGTGTCTTTACAGGCACCAATGCTTGTTTCCCATAACACCCACGTCTGTGTCTTTACAGGAGCCAATGCTTGTTTCCCATAACACCCACGCCTGTGTATTTGCAGGAGCCAATGCTTGTTTCCCATAACACCCATGTCTGTGTGTTTACAGGCGCCAATGCTTGTTTCCCATAACACCCATGTCTGTGTCTTTACAGGAGCCAATGCTTGTTTCCCATAACACCCACGTCTGTGTGTTTACAGGAGCCAATGCTTCTTTCCCATAACACCCACGTCTGTGTCTTTTCAGGAGCCAATGCTTGTTTCCCATAACACCCATGTCTGTGTCTTTACAGGCGCCAGTGCTTGTTTCCCATAACACCCATGTCTGTGTCTTTACAGGAGCCAATGCTTGTTTCCCATAACACCCACGTCTGTGTCTTTACAGGAGCCAATGCTTGTTTCCCATAACACCCATGTCTGTGTCTTTACAGGTACCAATGCTTGTTTCCCATAACACCCACGTCTGTGTCTTTACAGGAGCCAATGCTTGTTTCCCATAACACCCACGCCTGTGTCTTTGCAGGAGCCAATGCTTGTTTCCCATAACACCCATGTCTGTGTGTTTACAGGCGCCAATGCTTGTTTCCCATAACACCCATGTCTGTGTCTTTACAGGAGCCAATGCTTGTTTCCCATAACACCCATGTCTGTGTCTTTACAGGCGCCAGTGCTTGTTTCCAATAACAACCATGTCTGTGTCTTTACAGGCGGCAATGCTTGTTTCCCATAACACCCACGTCTGTGTGTTTACAGGCGCCAATGCTTGTTTCCCATAACACCCATGTCTGGGTCTTTACAGGCGCCAATGCTTGTTTCCCATAACACCCATGTCTGTGTCTTTACAGGCGCCAATGCTTGTTTCTCTGCTGGAGCCTGGAGGCGGTGGTTCCGTCAGCTGCCACCAAATGGCGCTCCTCGTCTGCTGATGAATCCACTGAGCTGCACAAGTGATGAAAGAGAGAAGGGTTTCCTCTTCTGGGTCAGCGGTGGCAGAGACAGCACCAGCAGCAGTGGTGACATCACTTCCTGTCTCTCATCGTGTATGCAGTCTGCTGCAGAGGAGGAAGAAACCATTGTTCATCTGTGCAGCGACCTTCATCTTCAGACCCTCACAGACCACAGATTTGGCCCTGTCCCTCGGAACCCAGATCTGCCCCTGCCCCCCCCTCAGACCCCAGATCTGCCCCCCCTTCGGACCCCAGATCTGCCCCAGCCCTGCCCCTCAGACCCCAGATCTGCCCCCCACAGCCCCCCCCGGAGGGGGAGAGAGCCTAGAGACGTCTACAGGTCTCTGCTCAGGTAGGAGATTGTCAGCACCTTCTGCTGTGTTTGTAGAAATAGACTGAATAATCCTGGAGTGAATCTCTGCAGGATCCGGGCTGAGCTGGGCCCTAATATCCGGGGCCCCTGGGGCTGAGCTGGGCCCTTCTATCCTGGGCCCCTGGGGCTGAGCTGGGCTCTTCTATCCGGGGGCCCCTGGGGCTGAGCTGGGCTCTTCTATCCGATGGCCCTGGGGCTGAACTGGGCTCTTCTATCCAGGGCCCCTGGAGCTGAGCTGAGCTCTTCTATCCGGGGGGCCCCTGGGGCTGAGCTGGGCTCTTCTATCCGGGGGCCCTGGGGCTGAGCTGGGATCTTCTGTCCGGGGGGCCCTGGGGCTGAGCTGGGCTCTTCTATCCAGGGCCCCTGGGGCTGAACTGGGCTCTTCTATCCGGGGCCACTGGGGCTGAGCTGGGCTCTTCTATCCGGGGGCCTCTGGAGCTGAGCTGGGCTCTTCTATCCGGGGCCCCTGGGGCTGAGCTGGGCTCTTCTATCCAGGGCCCCTGGGGAACCGGGCTCTTCTATCCGGGTCCCCTGGGGCTGAGCTGGGCTCTTCTATCCGGGGGCCCCTGGGGCTGAGCTGGGCTCTTCTATCCGGGGCCCTTGCACTGAGCTGGCTCTTTTATGCGGGGGCCCTGGGGCTGAGCTGGGCTCTTCTATCTGGGGCCCCTGGGGCTGAGCTGGGCTCTTCTATCCGGGGCCCCTGGGGCTGAGCTGGGCTCTTCTATCTGGGGTCCCTGGGGCTGAGCTGGGCTCTTCTATCCTGGGCCCCTAGGGCTGAGCTGGGCTCTTCTATCCGGGGGCCCCTGGGGCTGAGCTGGGCTCTTCTATCCGGGGGACTCTGGGGCTGAGCTGGGTTCTTCTATCCAGGGCCCCTGGGGCTGAGCTGGGTGCTTCTATCCGGGAGCCCCTGGGGCTGAGCTGGGCTCTTCTATCCGGGGCCCCCTGGGGGCTGAGCTGGGTTCTTCTATCCGGGGGGCCACTGCACTGCATCTTGGGGCACTATGAGTCTGTGCGCTGCAACTCATCTTACTTCACTGTGAGGAATCTATGCACTGGAGCTGCCCGTGAAGTGAAGGTGGTGGGGCGACGAGGGAGTCAACAGCCGACGACGAGGGAAAATTAAATTTAAAAAAAAGAAAACCGCTTACCTTGCGCTTGCTTATTTTTAATGGGTTTCCTTTTTGAATCTCTGGTACCTTTCAAATGCCTTTGTGCTAAATCGACATTGTACCCTTGCACGGAAGGATGAACCTGACACTATCAGTGTGGGAATGGATGGATCAGCCTTCTGTAGTGCGAGCAACAAGGCGTGAATATCTGCGAGCTGTGCAGTGCGGTCACCAAAGATTTTAATGTGAGTCTATAGTGGTTTGAATTTGGCGTTTTCACAATTTCCCTGTATGCAAGCACATGTCACGGAGTATTTCTTTGTCATAACAACCACAGGACGTGCAGAGCCATCCGTATAGAAGACTCTCTTATAGTCCTCAGTGGGTAGGATATTAGGACTTTGTGGTATATTTTGTGTATAGTGGAGAAATTCTTGAATGGCGAGAGTCAGAACATACTCAAATGTTGGATGTATGATGGTTCGAGGCGTACCGTCACAACGCGTTCCTTTACAACGCGTCCCTTACAACGCAAGTCGTTACAACGACTTGCGTTGGGGGGCGTGGATTTAGAATAGTATAATTTACTATTCTAACACCAGCCCCCGTGGACACTAGGGAAGGTGTTGGAATAGTAAATATACTATTCTTAATCCTGTAGCACCCTCCAGCGCAAGTCGTGGTTACGACTTGCGTTGTAACGGACGCGTTCTAAAAGCCAGGCGGAGTAAAATCCGCATGGTAAAGGATGTTTCCCCAAATGTTACATCAACTCCACTTAAAGATGCAGGCCATTGCGTCATCATCTGTTGTGGCCAGTATTATTACTATACGCTCCGCCCTGGTTCAGTGTCGTTCCGCGTTATAATCTGTTGCTGCCAGTATTGTCACTATACACTCCGCCCTAGTCAGATGTCATTCCGCGTCATCCTCTGCTGTGGCCAGTATTGTCACTATACACTCCGCCCTGGTCAGGTGTCGTTCCGCGTCATCTGTTGTGGCCAGTATTGTCACTATACACTCCGCCCTGGTCAGGTGTCGTTCCGCGTCATCATCTGTTGTAGTCAGTATTGTCACTATACACTCCGCCCTGATCAGGTGTCGTTCCGCTTCATCCTCTGTTGTGGCCAGTATTGTCACTATACACTCCCCCCTGGTCAGGTGTCGTTCCACGCCATCATTGCTGATATGATTCTTCATGTTCAGTTGCTTGTCTAGGGGTGAGTCCGAGAGATTTGGCTGAGTCAACAATGAGGGGGGAGCAGTTGAAGGCAGTGAGGTGCTTCATCCAAAGGTCTAACTTGGGGATGTGATTCGGGGAAAAAATTAGAAGAAAATCTGTTTTGGAGGTGTTGAGCAGGAGGTGGTTCTCAGCTAACCAGTTTTGAATAGTTGTTAGATTAGAGTGGAGTGATATGAGGTTATCTGCGGAGGAGATTTTCAGATAGAATTGGGTGTCATCTGCATACATATGGATCAGAATGTCCATGGATTTTAGTGCATTAGCTAAAGGTTCCAAGAACAAGTTGAAGAGTATGGGAGATAAAGTGGACCCTTGGGGGACCCCCATGGATACTGGTGATGTGGAAACAAAACTGCTTCTCAGGGCAACAAAGATGTTGACACAGAAATCTGGAATATCAAAAGACATTTTATTAAACTCACATGAGTTGAGGCTACGTCACACAGAAGCCCTAGCAACTGAATGAGGGAGTCTGAGGAATTCAGAAAGCTGAGGCTTTATATACGTTTCAGAGTTACATAGAAAACATAAATGCAAGGGGCAGTCCTGGCTCATGTGAGCAAACAAAACTACCTAATATGGACATAAAAGTTCTCTTTGTTCAACCAAGTGGGAGGAGCTAACAGTTTTCAGAACGTAGTAAACACATTCCTATATGAAACTAATCAGTAACAGCTGCAGACCCTACCGGGCATTTCTGAGCATGCGTTAAAGTGGAGGAGGCTAAATATATCCTGTTACTGGGCAGACTTCAGGCACAGCTAACAGAAAGGTAGGACAAAGCACATGGTGAGCACATGGCAGCACATGGCAGACAAGATAGCTGCCAGAAACAGAAAATGGCTTCTATAAAGCGGATAAGATAACTTCTAAATACAAGATGGCTTCTGCTAACGCTAATCCATTGCTGCCAATTTACAACAGTGATGGCTGGGAGAGAGAGTGGTTCGCCTTAACTCTTTGGGATCTGTGGTGGAGGAAGGACGAGAATAATTGCAGCACTGATCCAGAAAGGCCCATCCTGTGCTCCAGAATGGATAGAAGGTTGTCGTGATTAACAGTGTCAAACGCAGTGGAAAGTTCAAGAAGGATAAGGAGGCAAGCTTCATTTTGGTCAAACGTTTTTAAAATGTCATCCAAACTTGAATGAGAGCTGATTCGGTGCTGTGCCCACTCCAAAAATTGATGTTGGTCCCGGATATGGAAATACTCGATGTGAGCACAGAGTTGAGATTGAACGCATAATTCTAGGAGTTTGGATAGAGTGGGGATGTTAGAAATAGGACGGAAGTTGCTAAGGTCAGACCTATCTGCGGTAGACTTTTTTATAATAGGTGTTACCTGAGCAGGATCGTGCCTTGTGAGAGGGACGCTTTGACAATCTTCGTCCAGATGGGAGTGACGACATCCTTGATTTCTTTGAAGATGGAAGGTGATAACAGGTCGCTAAAACGGTTATATAATCTGATACTCTGAAGAATCTTGTTAATGTCGTGTTCACTGATGGGAGTGAAGGCACCCCATGAGGCATTGTTCTTGGTGCTCAGGCTAATCAGTTAGATCTTCTCTAATAGGGCCAGCGGGGTGCCGATGCAGCGGCTAGCAATAGAGCCTTCCTCAAGTGCAGATCAATATTGATGAGTCTAGATTTCTCCATAAAGAAAGCAGCCAGGTCATCGCATGAAGGTGGGCTGACTCCAGAGTCCGAGCGGTTTGGTGCTTCCACCGATTGTTTTTTAACCAACTCAAAAAGTTTCTTGGGGCGATTAGCGGCTTGATTAAGTTGGGATCTGAAGTAGTCGGCCTTAGCGATCTTGATTCGTTTGTTATAGGGGCTCCTAACCGATCTACGGGTAATTTGCTGGTCTGAGGATGGTTTGTATCTCCAGGATCATTCGCTTGCCCCAAGGTTGCAGCATTCCGAGTTTAAGTTGCCGTTGAACCGCGGTTTGGATATTTTTGTTGGAGTGGAGCAATGGAATCCATGATGCTAGAGATAGTAGAGTTGTAGAAGTCAGTGAGTGGATGTACCTCAGACATGTCAACTTGAGAAGGTAGGACAGATATACAGAGGGTTGCTAGATCAACCGTTTTGATGTCTCTGAGGTCCCGTTTCCAAATCTTCGATTTCGTTGGTTGAGCCTTCCTCGGGACACCTCCATGTTGATATAAAAGAAGATGCTGTGATGGTCGGACCAATCACACGGGGTGATGGTATCCATTGTGATGGTGTGTCCTTTGTTGATGATGAGGTCCAGAAATTCTCCTTTTTTATGGGTTGGCCAGTCACAGTCTTGAATCATCTCGTGATCACTGGAGAAGGATTTGAGGCATGTTACAGCTTGCTCAGTGAGGTTGGACAAGTGGAGGTTGAAGTCACCGAGGAAGATTTGGGACATAACGGAATCAACATTGCCAGAGATGATTTATATTAATTGTTCGATGAAGGGGAGGTTGTCCCCAGAGGGGTGATACAATCTGTGTAGTTTGCAAACCGGAAAGTTGTGACTAGAGATGTTGAGACAAAGGTATTCACATGACGATGGCGTAGAGGACTCCAAGTGGGAGACCGCGAGTGTGCTCCGATGTAGACACACTAGACCACCGCCTGGCTTCATAGCTCCGTCTAGACGGAATATGTCATGGGTAGTATGCACTAAGAGGTCTAGGATGGGGGCGGGAGCGGGATTGAGCCAAGTTTCCGTTAGGATGATGATGTCTATCTCATTGTGTTGGATGAGGTCGAATATGTCAGAGGCGAGTAGTACGCATTTAAGTTGTATTGGTGTATGGGGAGAGGAGTCTGTGTGATATTTACTCTAATAAGGTTGTTGTTATTTATGCCTCTAAGGATGTGAGGGGGTTCGTGTGAGTAGCTTTAATTTGCCCTGTAGTAATCCTATTGCTGTCTAAGATACGCAAGTGAGAATTGAGTAAGTCATCAATATTGTTAGATGCGAGATAGGCCTTCGATCTTCTGGGGCGGGAGGGTACGTTAGGTAGGGATATGGTTTAAGAGATAGAAAGGGAGGGGCTGACCTCCACGAGTTCTATCAATAGCAGGGGCTCAGGGAAAATTTGAAAGAAAGAGGCGGGAGCTGATCAAGGGGAGATGTTCAATTGAAAGCGCTTTCAAATCAGGAAGTTAAAACTGTGGTAAGGTGCATCTGGAGGGATATATTGTCCAGGCGTGCCACCAGGTCTGAGGGCTGGGTGAGGGTAAGAGGTTGTGTGGGGAGATCTGGCGGAGAGGAGGGGTCTCGATGTGTGCCTGAGAGGTCTAAGGCGGTGTTTTGAGGCACCCTAGGGGGGAGTTGGTCATTGAAGACTTGCGGTGTTCAAGGATGCATTGATAGTGAGGTTGGTAAAAGTAGGAGAGTGGGAGGGCCATTGCCCGGCGAGTCAGGGCCAGTCAAGTAAGGGTTCAGTGAGTTTGGCTGATCGTGGTCCGTGGATGGCAATTGCCAAGACTGTGGAGGTGGCGTAGAAAGAGGGATGGGTGAAGGGGGACCGTTCATTGAGAGCAATGGCGGTAGGCTGAGAGGGAACCTCACCGCTCGAGAATCAGCCTGTATTGGGCTGGAGAAAGGCGAGAGGAGCGAACGAGTAGGCCCGCCCACCATCTGAGTCGGAGGTCTAGTGTATTGGGTCAGTCTGACAGGGGACTGAGAGGCTCTGGGATCATCTAAGGGGGGGAGAGACTTAGGGAGAGAGTTGATCCTCCCAGCTGTGGAGGGGAGGACTGGTTAAGTCCAGAGTAGTGGTAGAGTGTGGGTGGGGGTCAGTGGATTTAGCCAAGACCACTTTCTTGAGTGTAGGGAAGATGTTGGCCATCATGGCTGGATTGGCATTAAAAGCTTGGAAATGGATGATTCCATTATTGTAGAGGGTGATAGTGGTTTTAGCTTTTAAGGTGACGTCTTTAAATAGAAACCATGAGGAGTTTTCCTAGAGCCTGATATTCGAAGCATGGAATAGATCACATTCCACCAGCATGCTCGTTTTCTGGCATAGAAGATGAGGTCATTAACTATATTACCCTTGTTTCTGCAGAGGTAGACATCTGAGATTAATGTATCAGGTCTGCCTTTGAGTATGCGATGTTTGTGTTTTTGGGCTGAATTTTGGAGAAGTTAGGAGGGTAGTTAATAATGAAGGCATTTTATCCTGAGGGGTCGGGACTTATCTCCATACTGATAGTATGCCCTAGCGAAGAAGGGGCCCCCAATAATGAGTATTTGGAGGTGAGGGTAATTTTATTTGAAAGATAAAGCTTAAATAGGCAGATAGTAGTCCTAGTGGGTAGGGAGAATAGGTTGGGAACGGATAATTACGGACCAATATTTTAGACTTCTGAGTGGAATACACATCCAGCCTCCTGTAGCTTGCTTCATCCAATTTGCCTCCACTTTAGAGCAGAAAGCCCTGCAGAGGTGAACCAAAAATATTCTATTTTCTTGTTGGCGACTGCTCAAAATTGCAAAAAAAGCTCCCTTGCTGATCGGAGACAGGTTGAAAGGTAAATGTAACAAAGGTCTGGTTGAGCTTACTGTAGAATCCTGCATGTTGCACTAGGGTGACATCGGAAGAGGGTGTGGCTCAACTTCAAAGAGTTGCTCAGATCAGGAATTCCAGTGATTAGTATCTGAAGAACCCATCTGACCACTGAGCAGTGGCACCCTTTTATATCTGTTTATGATATATCTGCCCAGTGAACTAGTGCCACATCGCAACTAATGCCTGTCACAATAGAGTCAGTAAGACCCACAGTCTAGTGGAGTAGAAAGCTTGTTGGCTTAAACAATGTGTGAATCTGTACCTATAATATACAGAGACAGCCTCTGCACCTGAAATTACATTGTTTGCATCAGATTCTTCTCGTGCCTGGCCTGTGTAATTGCATTGTTTGTATTAACCCTAGTGCCTGGCCTGTGTTATTACATTGTTTGCGTCAGATTCTCCGAGTCACTGGCCTGTGTTATTGCATTGTTTTTATCAGATTCTCTTGGTGCCTGGCCCGTGTTATTACATTGTTTGTATTAACCCTCGTGCCTGGCCTGTGTTATTTTATTGTTTGCATCAGATTCTCCTTGTGCCTGGCCTGTGTTATTGCATTGTTTGCGTCAGATTCTCCGAGTCCCTGGCCTGTGTTATTGCATTGTTTGCGTCAGATTCTCCGAGTCCCTGGCCTGTGTTATTGCATTGTTTGCCTCAGATTCTCCTCGTACCTGGCCCGTGTTATTGCGTTGTTTGCTTAAGATTCTCCTTGTGCCTGGCCTGTGTTATTGCATTGTTTGCATCAGATTCTCCTTGTGCCTGGCCTGTGTTATTGCATTGTTTGCGTCAGATTCTCCGAGTTCCTGGCCTGTGTTATTACATTGTTTGCCTCAGATTCTCCTCGTCCCCGGCCTGTGTTATTACATTGTTTGTATTAACCCTCGTGCCTGGCCTGTGTTATTTTATTGTTTGCATCAGATTCTCCTTGTGCCTGGCCTGTGTTATTGCATTGTTTGCGTCAGATTCTCCGAGTCCCTGGCCTGTGTTATTGCATTGTTTACATCAGATTCTCCTTGTGCCTGGCCTGTGTTATTGCATTGTTTGCGTCAGATTCTCCGAGTCCTTGGCCTGTGTTATTACAGTGTTTGCATCAGAGTCTCCTCGTGCCGGGCCCGTGTTATTACATTGTTTGTATTAACCCTCGTGCGTGGCCTGTGTTATTTTATTGTTTGCATCAGATTCTCCTTGTGCCTGGCCTGTGTTATTGCATTGTTTGCGTCAGATTCTCCGTGTCCCTGGCCTGTGTTATTGCATTGTTTGCCTCAGATTCTCCTCGTACCTGGCCCGTGTTATTGCGTTGTTTGCTTAAGATTCTCCTTGTGCCTGGCCTGTGTTATTGCATTGTTTGCGTCAGATTCTCCGAGTCCCTGGCCTGTGTTATTGCATTGTTTGCATCAGATTCTCCTTGTGCCTGGCCTGTGTTATTGCATTGTTTGCGTCAGATTCTCCGAGTCCCTGGCCTGTGTTATTACATTGTTTGCCTCAGATTCTCCTCGTCCCCGGCCTGTGTTATTGCATTGTTTGCCTCAGATTCTCCTCGTGCCTGGCTTGTGTTATTGCATTGTTTGCATCAGATTCTCCTAGTGCCTGGCCTGTGTTATTGCATTGTTTGCATTAGATTCTCCTAGTGCCTGGCCTGTGTTATTGCATTGCTTGCGTCAGATTCTCCGAGTCCCTGGCCTGTGTTATTGCATTGTTTGCATCAGATTCTCCTAGTGCCTGGCCTGTGTTATTGCATTGTTTGCATTAGATTCTCCTAGTGCCTGGCCTGTGTTATTGCATTGTTTGCATCAGATTCTCCATGTCCCTGGCCTGTGTTATTGCATTGTTTGCCTCAGATTCTCCTCGTACCTGCCCCGTGTTATTTCGTTGTTTGCTTAAGATTCTCCTTGTGCCTGGCCTGTGTTATTGCATTGTTTGCGTCAGATTCACCGAGTCCCTGGCCTGTGTTATTGCATTGTTTGCATCAGATTCTCCTTGTGCCTGGCCTGTGTTATTGCATTGTTTGCGTCAGATTCTCCGAGTCCCTGGCCTGTGTTATTGCATTGTTTGCGTCAGATTCTCCGAGTCCCTGGCCTGTGTTATTGCATTGTTTGCATCAGATTCTCCGAGTGCCTGGCCTGTGTTATTGCATTGTTTGCGTCAGATTCTCTGAGTCCCTGGCCTGTGTTATTGCATTGTTTGCGTCAGATTCTCCGAGTGCCTGGCCTGTGTTATTGCATTGTTTGCATCAGATTCTCCTTGTGCCTGGCCTGTGTTATTGCATTGTTTGCGTCAGATTCTCCGAGTCCCTGGCCTGTGTTATTGCATTGTTTGCCTCAGATTCTCCTCGTACCTGGCCCGAGTTATTGCGTTGTTTGCTTAAGATTCTCCTTGTGCCTGGCCTGTGTTATTGCATTGTTTGCGTCAGATTCTCCGAGTCCCTGGCCAGTTTTATTGCATTGTTTGCATCGGATTCTCCTCATACCTGGCCCGTGTTATTGCGTTGTTTGCGTCAGATTCTCCGAGTCCCTGGCCTGTGTTATTGCATTGTTTGCATCAGATTCTCCTTGTGCCTGGCCCGTGTTATTGCATTGTTTGCGTCAGATTCTCCGAGTCCCTGGCCTGTGTTATTGAATTGTTTGCATCAGATTCTCCTTGTGCCTGGCCTGTGTTATTGCGTTGTTTGCGTCAGATTCTCCGAGTCCCTGGCCTGTGTTATTGCACTGTTTACATCAGATTCTCCTTGTGCCTGGCCTGTGTTATTGCATTGTTTGCGTCAGATTCTCCGAGTCCCTGGCCTGTGTTATTGCATTGTTTGCCTCAGATTCTCCTCGTACCTGGCCCGTGTTATTGCGTTGTTTGCGTCAGATTCTCCGAGTCCCTGGCCTGTGTTATTGCATTGTTTGCTTCAGATTCTCCTCGTGCCTCGCTTGTGTTATTGCATTGTTTGCTTCAGATTCACCTTGTGCCTGGCCTGTGTTATTGCTTTGTTTGCCTCAGATTCTCCTCGTGCCTTGCCTGTGTTACTGCATTGTTTGCTTCAGATTCTCCCAAAGCCTGGTCTGTGTTATTGCTCTGTTTGCCTCAGATTCTCCTCGTGCCTGGCCTGTGTTACTGCATTGTTTGCATCAGAATCTCCTCGTGCCTGGCCTGTGTTATTGCATTGTTTGCATTACATTTTCCTAGTGCCTGGACTGTGTTATTGCATTGTTTGCATCAGATTCTCTAATTTAATTTCTAATTTAAAACATTTATAAAGCGCAGCGTGCACCGTACGGTTTCTTGGCGCTAGTATGGGAGTCGGCAACAGAGGCAAAGTCAACCAGTCGAGAAAAAAAGGAAGATTACACGGGGAAGGCCTGTTTGAAAAGAAACGTTTTAAGATCTTTCCGAAAAGAGAGATAGTGGGTGGCAAAGCGAAGGTGATCAGGAAGGGAGTTCCAAAATGTAGGGGCTAAGGTAGAAAAATTGGTTCCGCCCCATTTTTTCCGTTTGAAACGTGGGATTTGGAGGAGAGATTTGGAGGAAGAGCGGAGCTCTCTGGTGGGAACATATTCTTTTATTAGCAAGGAAATAAAGGCAGGGGCAGTGCCTTGGCGGGCCTGGAAGACCATGCAGCCGGTCTTAAAGAGGGAGCGTTCCTTGACGGGAAGCCAATGAAGCTCCCTAAGGAGCGGTGTAGAGTGATGATATCGCGGGAGACCAAAAACCAGCCGGGCCGCCTGGTTCTGGACCATCTGAAGCCTCCGCATGCTGTATGCCGGAATGCCGTTGTAAAGGGCATTGGCATAATCCAGCCGCGATATCACCAGTGCGGCCATGATCTGCTTGAGTGCCTGAGGGGAAAAAAAACGGGAGACAGTGCAGATGGTGCGGAGAGTGAGGAAGCAGGAGGAAACTACAGAGCTGATTTGTGAATGAAGGGTGAGCTGGTTGTTCACTTTAACACCCAGTGTTTTGACCGAAGTTGAGGGAGTGGGGGGGGGGGGACCAAGAGTGGGGGGCCAAAAGAGAGAATTCCAGGGACTGGAAGAACCACCGGTGAGAACCAGCTCGGTTTTATCCGGGTTCAATTTGAGATGGTTGTGGTTCATCCAATCCCTGATAAATGTCATAGAAGACTGGAAGTTAGAAACAGAGAGGGAAGAAGAGGACAGATCAAAGATGAGCTGGAGGTCATCGGCGTAATTGTACACGGTGACCTCCAGCTGCTGAAGAGCAAAAATAAGAGGAGAGATGTACAGATTGAAGAGTAGAGGGGAAAGAGAGGAACCCTGGGGAACACCACAGGTGATAGGGAGTGAAGTGGTCGTGAGGTCTCCTAGCCGAACCGCCTGGGTGCGGTCCCTCAGGAAGGAGGACAGCCAGATCAGGGCTGAACCCTCAATTCCAGCCGCCTTGACACGGGACAATAGGATGGTGTGGTCAACCGTGTCAAAGGCGGCAGAGAGATCGAGGAGTACCAGCACCTGATGTTTGTTATTATCCATACCCTTCCTGAGGTTGTCCAGGACCGCAACCACAACTGATTCTGTCGAGTGCCTGGGGCGAAAGCCAGCCTGGCGGGGGGCCAATCCCCCATTAGCCTCTACGTGGGTGCTGAAAGCTGCGGTGACATGGCGTTCCAGCACCTTGCCCAAATAGGGCAGCAGGGAAATGGGGCGATAATTGGCTGAGATGGACGGGTCGGCGCCAGGCTTTTTTAAGATGGGCACTATGGTGGCTGATTTGAGCGCAGGGGTCACTACTCCCTGCGCAAGGGAGTGGTTGAGAAAAGTAATAGGGGGCTCAGGGCAAGAAGAATAAATTTGTTGCAGGATTCGTGCCGGACAGATGTCTGCGGGAGAGCCCGACTTTACTTTAGGGAGCATCTCCCGGAATCCTGCCTCAGTGAGGGGGGGAATAGAGGTGAGAAGACATTGGACAATAGGAGGGGAGGGATCCACAAATGCGGGCGAAGGAGGGGGGATGTTGGCTTTGATGGTATCGATCTTCTCTAAGAAGTAAGCATTGAGTTGATCACATAGTGACTGAGATGGGGGGTTCTGGGGTGAAGCTCTGTCGGAATAAGCCAGGTCATTGACTATGCCGAATATTTCCTTAGGTTTGTTCTCGGCTGACATTATTTTGGTGGAGAAGTAAGAAATTTTTGCGGAGAGAATTGCGGTTTTATATTCGGCCAGAGCAGTGAGGTAGAGAGCTTTTAATGAGGGGTGATAACTTCTTCTCCACTGCCTCTCTGCCTGTCGGGTGGCTAGTTTTAACTTTTTTAGGTGGTCGTTAAACCACCTGTTGGAATCCTTAGGTCGACGGATGGAGATGCGACGCAGGGGAGCCACTGAGTCACAACCTCCAGTCAGCCAGGTATTAATGGCATTGGCTTGGGAGTCGGATGAGAGATCAGAGAGGATGGGAGTGGAGTTTCGAAGTAGAGAAAACAAAGAGGGGAGATCGACTCTGTTCCAATTCCGCGCCCAGGTGTTTTTGGCGTGTGGGGCTTTGGATACAGGTTTGGACGAGATGGAAAAAGCAATATGGGCATGGTCAGACCAGGGACAGGGAGATATTGTCACCGAGGAGACTGGAAGATTAAGGGACCAAACCTGGTCCAGTATGTGACCGTGCGAATGAGTGGGGATGGTAATGTGCGGGACCAAGTTCAGAGAAGAAAGAGATTCAGTGAACTGTTTCGAAGCAGTGCACTCCGAGGGATCCGAGGGCCAGTAATTAAAATCCCCTAACACCAAAACTGAGGCGTAGTTGATCACCAAATTCGCCAGTAGGTCTTGAAATGCCGGTAAGAACAGAGACGAAGACTGGGGTGGACGATACATTAGGAGTAAGGTGATAGGGGGAGAGAAGGAGAGGGAGCGGGCTACAAGAAATTCAGTGGGGGGGATAGGGGGAAAGGGAAGGGTTTCAATTCGGATCGGGCGATTAGTGCCACACCACCACCAACCCTGCCCGCCGAGCGATCTGCGCGCAAGGCGACGTAGGAAGGGGGGAGGGTAGCCAAGAGGACAGGGAGGGAAGAATCACAGAACCAGGTTTCGGTCAAGAGCAGTAAGTCAGGCTTCTCGGTGTCAAGCAAGACAAACAGCTCGTGATGGTGCTTGACCGCTGACCTGGTATTGAGTAGGAAAACAGATAGCGACGGAGCCGGGGAAGGGGGGTCAGGTAGGGGAGAGGTCAACGGGGAGGGCATCAGTGTAGAGGTAGGAGAGGGGGCAAGCCTTAATGAGGCGATGCGCCTGCGAACGGTTTCTGAAAGAGGCCAGTGGCCTTGGAGGCTAGTAAGGTCCTCAAGGGAGTATGATGTAAATTTGGCATGAGGTCGTGCCCCTAGCCCCATCCGGCCGCGGACGGGCGCAGACGGGCTTGCCTTAGGCGCGCCCGCTGCGCACGTCCGCTGCGCGTTCTGGGGTTGCACATTTTTGTAGGCGAACTTTAGGGCGGGAGGGGGGCGTGGCCTGAAGGTGGGCGTGGCCAGCCGTCGAGTGAACGCGAGAGAGGGGGTCACGTGAGCGTTCAATCCACTACACGGCGCCCTGGGGATACAGATAGCAGCAGTAGTGAGGGTAAGTTTTAAAACACAAGTAAATAGTGACACAATCTTAAAAAAACACACTCCCGGCTGTTTTGCCTCAGGAGACTCCAATTATCCGAGCGCTAGCACCTCAGCGCTTAAATAGGGCGGGAGGGGGGCGTGGCCTGAAGGTGGGCGTGGCCAGCCGTCGAGTGAACGCGAGAGAGGGGGTCACGTGAGCGTTCAATCCGCTACACGGCGCCCTGGGGATACAGATAGCAGCAGTAGTGAGGGTAAGTTTTAAAACACAAGTAAATAGTGACACAATCTTAAAAAAACACACTCCCGGCTGTTTTGCCTCAGGAGACTCCAATTATCCGAGCGCTAGCACCTCAGCGCTTAAATAGGGCGGGAGGGGGGCGTGGCCTGAAGGTGGGCGTGGCCAGCCGTCGAGTGAACGCGAGAGAGGGGGTCACGTGAGCGTTCAATCCGCTACACGGCGCCCTGGGGATTCTCCTCGTGCCTGGCCTGTGTTATTGCATTGTTTGCATTAGATTCTCCTCGTGCCTGGCCTGTGTTATTGCATTGTTTATGTGAGATTCTCCTAGTGCCCGGCCTGTGTTATTGCATTGTTTGCGTCAGATTCTCCCAATGCCTGACCTGTGATATTGCATTGTTTGCATCAGATTCTCCTCGTGCCTCGCCAGTGTTATTGCATTGTTTGCGTCACGTTTTTCTAGTACCTGGTCTGTGTTATTGCATTGTGTGCGCTGCTCTTGGTATGTTAATATTCTAATAGTTGGAGCTTTTCTAACAAACATGGTACCTTTTATCCGAAACAAGTGCATCTGACTGCAATGACACTGCACTCTTCCTGCAGGAGCAATCTTTTTCCTATTTATGAAGCAACAGACAGCACAACATGTCTGCCAGAGATGTCATAGGGTCAGAAACAGTACATAGGTAAGTAGGTATGATGCAAAACAAACTGTTGAGTAAGATTTTAGACGAAGAAGCTGCTGTGATATACGCCAAAACATCCAATTGGAAACAACAACAGTAGGACAATGGTACATGGAATGATAATGGTAGATTTATTTACACTTCTATGCGGTGCGTGTCACTTAATGTTCTCTTCTTCCACTCTCATGAGATGGTTTTACAAGGGAACTCTGATCTCACTGAGTGTGGAGCTTCCACGAATCTCAGAGACGGGCCGTTCCAAAGACGGTAACAGAGAAGGTTGAAAGATCTGAGTCTTCATCTTGGCAGATGGACTGGTGATCCCTGAGGGGGTGCAGTTAGTCTGTGTGTTGCCACGGCTGTCCAGGGGGTGTAAGGAAATGTCAGCAATTTGTGGAGGGCCCTCTTTTGGGTGAGAACCACCCGGCTTCATGCAATACAGACTTGAGGGTTTGTGTCTGCGCAGGATGAGTTACATTCTGATAGGAAAATGGAGGACCTTGTCCAAAGGCGATTGATGTTGCCGAGGATTAACATCTTCAGTTACGACAGATAGAGAAAGTCCATGTATCTCCAGGAGCTTGAAAAGCTTTCTGCACTCTGCTGGTGCAGGCAGGATGTTTATTCTCTAGTTGGCATTCGCCAGGGGATGTTCAGAGACAGTCGTTGAATTAAACCTTGGAGCAGCACTTGTAGCGTTGACTCTTGGAGTCTTGTAGTGTGTGCTGGGTGAGGTAGAACTGTCTTAGGGCCTGATTCACAGAACTAACTTAAGATAAAATCCTAAACTTACTACCATTTTGGTATTCACAGAAGGCACTTACTCATTTCGGTATTCACAGAAGTTAGGACTCCTAAATACCTTCTGTGAATACCAAAAGTCTTAAAATTGGAATGTTTCTCAACTTTACTACTACCAAACTGAGAGGAACTGCGCAACAATTGTGTTGACTGGCTCCTCCCAGGCACTTCCGAAGTGGCGGCCGCTGGCCCGGGCTCCCAGGAATGGTCTCTGGCATGCCTGAGCTGCAAGCCTCCCTGCCTGCCAGGGCACGCCGAGCGTGGGGTTCGACGGTACTAATATTGAGTGGTAAAAAGGAGGCAGCATCAGATTGCTTTATTTTGGTTTGTTCAGAGTTATTTGTGGGCTACGATGTATTTTCTAACATAACTACTCATAGATAAGGTGTTTAAGCAATATATGTTGACATATGTTTTCACCACGGGTTGACTATAAATTTGTCATGGCGGTCCCGCGTTTGCCTCGCCTGTGTGTGACAGGAGAGGGGGGGCGTCATTATCAATCACTGATGCCTCCGAAGAATAATCAAGTTAGAGAAGACGGGTTGAGGGCAGTATCTGCCTTCCTGGGGCCCAGGGGAGGGGTCCCGGCTGCACCCCAGCCTGGGTGGAGGGACAGGCAATAGGCATAGGTGGGTATGATTGTGTCAGAGCCACACAGCGGGTTGGGGATCCAGAGTAGCCCCATGTCCAGTCATGGACCCTAGCAACAGCAAGGTAACTGCCCCATTTGACTGTTGTTGGGCAATAAAACACAGCTATTATCAGGGTTCACGGGGCCTCGGTGCCACTGCACCTGCTGCACCAGTGTACCCAATAAACACACAGTGTTACGTGCTAAAAGTGCAAAATAATGGGGTAATAAAAAAAAATTGCATTATGCCGTATACTTTGCCATTTCTTGTTTGGATAGGCGAAGATTTTACCGCAAGTCTCTGTTCAATCACTCCACCCCTACCTTGTGCCAGGGTCCCTGTTTGATGCAGGAGGCGTGGGTTATGGGATCTGAAGATTTGGTAAATGTTATGGATATTATTCACAGTGGCACTGAACCACCCCCTACTTTTAGAGCTCGAGGTCATACCACCACAATCGATTATATTTTTATATCCTCCATTTGTCATGGCCCCAAAACCTGTGTATAATAAGGAGATTGGGCCCGCCATCATGCCCCCTTGTGAGAGCCTGGCCTGGTATATGTTGTCCACTAATGTAAGTGGGCACTTTGCACCAGTCCAGACAACCCTTGTGGTGATTTAAGAGGTCTCAGACAACCTTAGAAAGCTCGCTAAGTGGTAGCTGTGGAGAGCAGCCTTCAGGTGTAGTCCAGAAGGAGTGTAAAGCAGCTTGTTTGTTGTTTTACCAGAATGCAATCTTATAGTATAGATTAAATGAAGAAGAACCACACAAGGTATCTATAGAAATATGTATTTATTATATAATGCTCACTAACGTGTTTAGATATCACTTACCCAGAGATATGCACAATGCACACAATACTTTCCATAGAAATCACGTAAATAGCACAGAATACACAGTAGAGCCCAGGGGGAGACCAAACCGCCTACTAAAAAAGTGGTATAAGAACCACAACTCATTTCAAGACAATGTCCAGAGGACGTAGAAGTGCCGGTGACCCAAGGATCCACCCAAGGTGAGTGACTAGGAGCCCCACAGAGATGTTGTGCAGTGTGGGAACACAACCGCGTTCTCCATACAAATCAATGTATATGTCATGATTGCAATTTTAAAGATTATGGACCCTTACAAGTGGACCCTGAAGAAACCCTGTAGATGACAGAAGGTTGCAGAGCCGCCCACCCATGGATACCCTAGTACCCACGTTACCTGCACCAGGGAAACTGGGTGCATAGGTGTGAAGTAGAAACCGCTGTTGAACCCAAAGGAGAACTTCAGGAAAGTGCTGCTGCTGGAGAAGGAGAAATTGTCCGGTGGATTCCGAAAGTGGATTCTAGAAGAGAGGTACATGCAAGCAGAGGAAACAGAGTCTATGTCACTCAGGAGTGACCGGAGACCTGGAAGACGAATGCCCACCGATGTTGGGTGATGCAAGATAGCTGACAGGGACCCTGACTCTGCAGCTGTGAGGACCAGGCGACGCTGAGGAAGACCAGGAGCAGTGCACAAGCTGTCCCATGCCGGATGTTAAGAATTGAGTGGTCGGTGTCCGTCGGAAGCATCAAGAGGCCTTGGCTACTGCAAACAATGTGAATGTCGATGAAGGTTCAGTGTGTGGACCAGCAAGGTCCAGGGGACCCCCCACAAGCAGGGGAGTCAGGGCAGGCCCCGAGCAATCAAAAGAAACAAAGGTGACCCTCAACAGGACCCACAGGCCAGAGGCACTGGAGTCGCAAGAGGACCTCGTGCAGCTCACCAAAAGATTCAGACCACGATGCAAACGATGCGGTGTGGACCAAGATTCTGGTCACTGGAGATGCTTTAGGTTGAGGCTACTTGGAGCCCGAAGATCTTGGTGGAGGGAAGCCAATAAGCCTGTGCAACGGCAAGTCGATGTGGTGCGCAGGGGTTCTGTTCCTGTGGCTCCCACGAGGGATACTCAAACTTAGTGACAGAGCAGGACTGGCCTCAAGAGCTGTGGAGAACCACCGCCTGTGTTGTTGAACCTTTCGGAGTCCGTATAAGCTCAGGATCATCAGACTAGTCAGCTTAGTTGCTGTGCCTGCAGATGCAGGGAAGTGACTCCTTCACTTCGAGGGAGATTCCTTCAGGTGTCTTGGACGCCCACAGGCCTTGGAAAGTTCTTAGAAGGGGCACAGGCACAGACGAAGCAGCAGACTGAAAGGAGGATGAAGTTGAGCCCAAACAAAGTTTAGCGAAGTCCAGAGTGCCAAGACGGTAGAAGTTGAAGTTGTGTCTGAATTGAATTGTGTCCCATGACGAATCTAGGGACCCACCCACAGGTAAGCCCTTAACTACTCTCAGGAAAGGGTTGGGATGATTCAGGGATCCCTCCCAGGAGATCCCTGGGAGGGATCTCCTGTCCTTTGTCCAGTTATGCCCCAGAGCGGGAGCCAACGGCCCCCAGAGCTGGTTTGAACTGGACTATGCAAGGAGGCACCAAATGTGCCCTCATGCAGACTGAGTGGCGCTGGAAAGTACGCCCACCCGGCCCCATACACTAAACCCTGTCTGGGAGGTGGACACACCTCCCTGAGACAGGATAGCTATTGCCCTGCCTTCCCCTGCTCGAGCTTGACTCAGGAGCAGGAGGGCAGAATCGTCTCTCTGGTCGGCAGCAGCCATGCTGTGCTGTCCGGGTCTAGAGGGTTTGCACCGGGAGCACTGAGAGCCTAACGGAGGGCTCTTTCAATGCCTGGAATCATACCTCCTAACCGTTTACGGTGTGGGAGGTATGATTCCAACATGTTTAATAACAAACATGATAGGATTCGTTGCAGCCAGTTTCGAGATGGTCATTGTGTAATCATGCGGTGCCCCTCTATATGGTATATGGCTGCTTCACTGACAACCCGGGAGAATGCACTCCGTAGGCTGCAGGGGTGTCCTGCTCATGCAGGGGGACCCTCTCACTTAGAACAGAGAAACCTGCCTTCAGGATTGCAAAGGCCTGCTACAGGGGTGACTTATAGGTTTTACGTTCAGTGACCTTAGATATAGGAAACCTATATCTTTCATAAGTGGCATTAGCACCAGCTTACCCAGGCTGCAATGGCAGGCTTGTAGTTACAGTTTGAATGGTCTCCCATGGTCGGCATAATACACGCTTCAGCCCATGGGAGACCTCTGGGGTACCTGTCCCGATTAGCAGGATCCCGCTCAGACTAGTCAAAAACAGCTTAGCACCAGGCAGAAAGTGGGAGTAACCATAGCAAGCAGATCCTACGTTCCTACACCCCTCAAGTGATGGATTAAGACTGAAATGAAGAGTTGTAGCTCCAGAGCAATTATTATGGAAATAACTGAGGCTGATAATGTTAATCCTGCCGTCATCGCCTTTGTCCATATTTATGTTACAATTAAAAAAGAGCTCATGGTTCCAACTAACCCACTACCTGTCAAGCCCAGATGGTTAACCGCGAGTGTTCCGCAGCGAGTCGTCAGCTGCGACGGGCACTATACGCACTGCGAGGAACTCCCAGACTGTGGCCGAGTCACGCAAGCAGGATAAGCAGGTAATATCAGCCAGGAAAGTGGAACTATCCAACAGACAATGGGACTCGTCAGTTACAGCGGCTAATATTAAGAACAGCAAACTCCTCTGGATTGCTGATAAAGAAATGAAACAATGGAACCTAAAAGAGACACAGATTAGCTGCAACATCAGTAGCCCGGATTGGGAGGCACACTTCACTTCACTGGTGTATATGGCCTGGACCGATTGGATGTGCCTGAGCCTAACTTTGCTTTAACACAAATAACCCTTGGATTGTTGGGGGCAAGGCCCCTGGCTCCGACGGGGTCCCTACAGATCTTTTAAAATATAACGCCAGTTTCTGAGTACCTTTATTTTTAATGTTTTTAATAGTCTTGCCTTTACTCCCGCACCTCATACCTGGTCAAATTCCATAATCATGCCCATTTTTAAAAAGGGGAACTGCTCCCTGCCCTACCCTAACATTTCCAGGTCGGGTCCTATAGAATCGTATAAAGGAGTCGGCTAAAGAGAATGTATACTTTACCCCGATCAGTACGGTTCAGAGCCAAAGTTAGCAAAGTAGAGCAGTGCGTTAACCCTAACTTGATAATAGAAAATACACTGCAGGCACAAGTCTCCAATATATCCGGCCTTTTTGGACCTTTCCACTGCGTCCGAGAGTGTAATTCGCTCAAAGCTGTGGGCTATTCTCATATCCCTTGGACTGGATTAATAACTAGTGCACTTTCTGGCATACTTGCACAGGGGCCTGAAAGCAAGAATTCAAATTAATACCTGGGGGACCTATCTGAAGACGTAGACATCCCAAGAGTCACGAGCCAAGGATGCGTTTTAGCCCCACTTTTATTTATTTTTTATATAAATGATCTTCGCCCATTTTTATTCACCACTACTCCAGCTCTCCCTTACAGCCATCATTATATGCTGACGATGCCATGTTGATGGCCCACACTCCAAATGCGCTCCGGACGTTAGTAACCAGCTTTTTATGGCACTATTAGATTGGCGTACATATTTTAACAAATCTTTTATAATATCTTGTGGCCCAAAAAAGTATAAACTGGCAACCTTGAAAGCGGGCCATTCATCATCTCCTCAATGCACAAGCACTTTTTCGTACCTTGCATGATTTTTTCTGACAGTGGCTCTTGGCACATAGTGGGGGTTGAATCTCCGTTTTTACAACTAGGTTTTTGTCAGTGGAATACTGCAAACTAGTGACCAATGCACTGAAGTACCCCTGATATTTCTCTGAGGTCCTTTGATTTTTCCTTTCTGACAGAGCGGGGCCTCCCTATTCCCGAGTGGGTGACCGGGTGAGGTGAGGCATCTTCCCACATAACGCTGGGTAAGTTCAGTTATTTGTTGATCAACTGTGATTCCTATACACTAATCCAGTAGTATCCTACAAACTACTGAGTGACGGTGAGACTTTCTCTACCGTAGTGTGAGTGTGTTTGTTGTTTGTTTTTTGCATCCTTGAGACCATTTTTCACGCTATTGAGTTGTACACTTTTTTATCTTGTTCTAGGATAGACGGTATGATTGGATTATCACCAGTACACATCTGGGCTCAGAGTAACTGGTAGGATTGATCCATTATTGGTGTACAAATTCAGTACTATAATTATATTTTCATTTATGTTAATTTGCAGTCGCAGTATTCACCGGGTCCTGAAGAAAGCTAGGACCAGTTGTCCATCTAGCTGAAACATGTCGACCAAAACACACCATGTCTTGGCATAGTTATTATTCAAAACTATTGAGGCATTGTTTTTAGTTTTGACCATAGTACCATACTGAATAAACCGATTTTTGGTTCTTTGAGTCAATTTTATCCTTCACTTTCACTTTTCACGCGCACTGCACTCCATTGGCATCACTAGTGAACCACTGTGGTCTATAAATCTACAAAATCCATCTTTGCATCAATTCTAGGTGCCTTAAGAATTGGATTTATGATACATCTCCCACGTGACGATATTCCACCAGATGGGTGGGCTGATGGGAATTTTTTCTAGCCCAGTGTTATCACTACAGTGTCATTAATGGACTCATGGTTTCAGACTCAACATAGCACACTCACAGTGACTTTGACCAGGTTTTCTTCTGTTTGTTTTGCTAACATAGTGGGGGCAACCTTTCCAGAGCTATTGATTCACTACTAGTCTACCTCGCCATAGGAAGGTGGAGGTTTAGTCTCTTTATTGAAGATCTTTAAGGCACAATGGGCCATATGTATCGAGCAAAATTGCATTCGCAAACGCCGAAATTCGCAGAAATGGTATGTGTTAAGGCAAAAGCGATTCCTTATTTCGCGATTGCATTGAAGGAATTCCTTAAATGCATTGTAAGAGGCACCAAAAAAGTGCAATTTGGCCTTAAGGAATCGCAAATTACCATCAACTTCAAGTTGGTGGTAATTTGCGATTTCTTTGAAAAATTCACTTTTTTGCATATTTCAAAGTGCAATTATGAGATGGAGATTATTGCACTGATTTTACTATCTCTGAATGAATCTAAAGTACCAATCTGTTTTCAATAAATGTATCTATTTCATGCATGCCTGTACTTTTATGGCTACTTGTGAAACCAAATAAAGAATTATGAACTGAACTCAACTCCTCGACATTGAGGTTTCCCTGGATGTCCCAGTAGGGGCAGAGCTTCAAAGAATGTCTAGAGCCCAGCAGAAACAAACATTAAACCCCAGTGAAAGAAGGCTCTAAGAGGAGGGATATAGAGATAATCTGTCTCATCTACAGGAGTCAAACTATGGGGGGCCTATGCAGCCTCACCTGTGGGACATAAAACGTGGGTGTATCTGAAGGCGGGCCCTGAAGGTTAGACTGGGGCAATATTTGTAAAATATTTATAAAAGTTTGTACTGAGTGTCCTGTGGTCACCGAGCGTAGCAATTGAGTGAGCCCAACTGTGATCAGAGGGTTTGGGGGGGACCCCCTCCCCCTTGATCAGCATCTGCCAGAGATGTTTGCTTTGTGCCAAGGATAGTGTACTTCAGACAGAACCTCTCCTTCCGTGGTTTGCTCTGACCAAAAGGCCGCCTGCAAACCTCACTGGAGCATAATCATAGGACATTATACAACTGGGGACGGTCCCGACCTAGGTCGCACATTCAAACATTTCTAGCCTATTTACACAAGGGGTCCAGAATGTATACCTTTTGTTTGCCGATGTGCTGTCCAGCCTAATAGAGTATTTTACAGATTTAACTCAATCCGCCCTAGTCAGAGGTAGGATACTTATCCAGTTTTTACAGAGCTCTCTCCAAGCAAGGAGTATCAAAGAAAAACCCTGCTTTCTAACATCAATTGACAGGAACTCATATTGTGCGCCAACCCAAAAAAACAAACAGAGACTGTGCTTACCTGAAGTGCCTTGCCGAGTGTTAGACCTGGCACCATTGGCGTGGGTCTCTCTTCCATGTTTTCACTGTTGCCTCCTGTGATTTTGCTGGTGTTAGATGATTTGGGCACTTTGCTAATCAGTTCCAAAGTGTAAAGTGTTGTATTGGATTAGTGACTCCATGATTGGGTTATTTGGTTTACTTGTCAGACCCTAGTACAGTGCACCATGTGTGCCCAGAGCCTGTAAATCAAATGCTGCTGGTGGGCTTGCAGCACTGGTTGCGCCACCGACAGAAGCAGCTTGCAAAGTTTTTCTCAGGCCTGCCATTGCAGAGCCTGTGTGCAGCCTGGGGCTCCCATGTCCACTTGGCAAGTGCACCCACTTGTCAGTTCATAAACCTTCCCTTTTCTACATATTAGTCCCTCCTAAGGTAGGCCTCATGGCAGGGTGCATTGTATGTAAAAGGTAGGACATGCCCTGATGTGTGTGTCAAGTCCTAGTAGTGAATTACAGCCAATTTAGTTTTTTCACTATTGCAAGGCTACCTGTTCCCATAGGCCTGAATGGGCAGTTTGACTTTACCATCTTATAATCCTTACTGACCCAGGGAACAAGGTAGAAATTTGAGTTTAGTGTGTCTGAATAATAAAATACATCTTTTAGTGTGGGTGATTTTAACATTCTGTGTTTGAAAATACCACTTTTAGAAAGTAGGGATTTTCTTGCCTAACCAGCCACCTTGCCCCTGCTAGGTTTGTGTATTCCATGTCTGGTTTGTGATTGACAGGGGGCTGGAGAGGGCCTTGGCTCCAGCAGTCTGATGGGCCAGGCGTGGGCTGAATAGGACCTGCATTGAATAGAGAGTGGGGGGGAGATTTCCATTCACTGACCTGAACCCTCATAGAATAGAGAGTTGGGGGAGGAGATTTCTTTTCACTGACCTGGGCCAGATCTGCTCTCAAACACTGCTGTCTCCACCTCCTGCCAGGAAGCTGCACCCAGGAGGACAGAACTGTTTTTGGCTGGGCACAGGCACCCTCTGCCTTCAGAGGACAATGGATTTTGCAGTATAAATATTGGGGTCCAGACCCCAGAACTTTAGATCACTTCTGGGAATGAAGACACAACTTTGCCAAGGAGAAGAACAAAGGAAGCTGAAGGAGGAGACCGCCCCGGGGCTGTTTGCTGTTTGGGGTTGGCCTGCAGTGGTTACTTTTAGTTTAGTTCAGTTTAATTTATTTGATTTAGTTCTCAATTGAGACCAACACATTTCATACATTACAATTACTGTTACTATTCACTTAAAACAATCAATCCATATTTCAAAACTATTTTAAAAATTTAAATAGGTTATGGCACACAAATTCATCGGGGGGAAGGTTAAAAAGCATGATCAGATTCTGCACAGATGAGCTGTTGAATCTAATTTGTATTGGTTTTATACAGCGCCTTCTTGCCTCAACCAGTATCGGGGTTGGGCATACCGACAGTACATGGTTCAAATCTTGCACAACACCATTGCAAAGGTCACAGTTGCTGGTACAATGTTCTTTATGAGTCCATTTAGAAGTCAAGTGAATTAAAAGGGAGTAGCCCAAGCCTCAATAGAATTATACACCACCGAATTCCATCCTTTAAGGAAAAACGGATATGTCGTTGAGCCGGTTTGTATGTAATGGTTTCTGCGTAATGAACGTAGTGGTGTACTTTGGGCAGTGCAACATGTCCGGATCATAACTTATCCTCGGCGTCAGATGTTTCAGGAAGAGTTTCAGTTGGGAAGGAGACCATGATTTCAAAAGTGTGAGTGTGCAATTAGATAATTTAAAAGCAATAAGCAGGTTCTGGTTTAGAGTATATTTTGTAACTTCGGACTCAAATCTTAAGGTGCCTTGGTCTGCGTGTCGAAGATTGTACGCCCATCTTAGTAGATTCGTAATTGCTTTAGCAAAAAAACGAACTAAGGAGAATTCTAAACGCAGGGCGTGTGCAGGGACGGCTTTTTGGACTTTAGCCAGTTTACGGAGAATATTCCCTTCTTTTGTTTGTATTTGTTGCCACTGGGTAATTGGGACATATTCCAGCGCGTACGATAAAATTGGAGGAATCTTTGAGCTGTAAATCTGCTGTAAAGAATGGAAATTTCATTGCCCGGAAGAAGAGTAGAATCGGAGCACTCCCACATGAATATCTGCTTTACGGTTTAAGTGCTGCAGATGGGTCGAGTCTCCTAGTGATTGATTAATGTTCTGCCCCAGATAGAAGTATTCTTTTACCACTTCTAATGATTCTCTTCCCAGTGTCCAGTTGTAGTTTTTGTAATGCTTTCTACCTCTGAATGGGAGTATTTTTGTTTTGGTTGTATTTGGAACCAAGACATTTTTCTTTGTATATCTTGTTAAAACATCTAGTTTCCTTTGGATTCCGAAAGGGGTAAGATCGAAAATAACAACGTCATCGGCCTACATCATGGTGTGTATGTTACATGATGCTATCTTCGGGGGGAAGTTTATGACTTGAAGAAAGCTGTACGGGAGATCACTAAGGTATAATGAGAAGAGGAGGGGAGCCAAAAGGCAGCCTTGCCTGAGGCCATTTGGTGTAGCGATTGGGCGGGTAGGTCCCTTTTCTTGTCCCAGTTGTATTTGACACCACGTTTCGGAGTGCAATGAAATAATAAGATATAAAAGATTTTCCGGGATTTTCCAAGTTTCTGAGTTTCTTCCAGAATATTGGTCTATCCACTCTATCAAATGCTGTTGAAAACAAAGACTGCATAGACAACTTGCGATTTCCGGACTACATATTTGTCAATAATAGTCTGCAAAACCGCTATGCTGTCCGTTACTGAGTGTTTCTGTTTAAACCTGGCCTGATAAAGAGGGATTGCCCCTGAAGAAAAGGCTCAATCTTTAAGGTAATCCAGAGCAGTTGCCGCAAAGATCTTTCCAATTGCGTCCAACAGAGCAATCTGTATGTAGTTGCCTGGATACAGCCTGGATCCTTTTTTAGGTCTTGGTTTAGCGAAAGCGCACGAAAGCGCACGAAAGCGTGCTCTCGCAGCGAGGACTATAGCTGTCGGCTCAGCCGACAACAAGTGGAGACAAGAGCTGGCCACGCGCGCAGCATTGTCAATGGCAGAGGCAGATTCAGACGCGCACCTTCGGATTGGGTTGCGCGTTCAGGGAAGCAGGCGCGTGGCAAGAAGGCTTGCGCAGCTGTCTGGGCCTCCCTCGGTTCCACAACACAGGAGACTCCCTGCTACACCTCAGCTGAAGCATTTCAAGTGTGGGAATCAACTGCCCACGGATGTTTGTCTGTTCCCAAAAATTAGGGGAACGGTCTTTCTAAAAATAAAAAAGTATGGGTATGCCGTGCCCCTCAGATCCCCCTACTTCGACCAATAAGCTCTACGGACCTAGAGTGCTTATAGAATCCGGGTGATGTCTCCCCGGGGTCCTCACTTGACCTATGGCAGTGGCCTGCTGTTCTTGTGATTGGTTGTGTTTCACATTATTTAGAGGCACGTCATGCTGGACTGTGTCCAGCGAGGTGGGTTGTAGCAGGTTGATGCATTCACCCTCTAGGTAGAGGCGGCTCGGTCCGGTTATGGATCCGCGGCGAGCTTCATGTGCATGGTTTCATTGCTTGGCATCATTGTTATGTTTGGAGGCATCTTTCCTCATTGTTTGGCGTTCTTTCCGTATGTGAGCGTGGCTCCCAGCTCAGCCTGCTGCATGATCAGAGTCTGGCTCACGCGTTCACCATGCTCACAATCTGTATGCCGCGATGCACAGGGACATAGTGAGCCCTCACGGCCGCAGTAACAGTGTGAGGTGCTTCGGGGCTGCCTCTAAGCACTTTGCAAGCTGCAAATAGAGCCTCTGGACCCCTTTCAGGCACAGTTTACAGGAATACAAAGACAGAGCGAAGGGGGGGTCAAGGGCGTGCGGAAGGGGGAATTTACAGTGATAGTGTCTTGGATAAACCATTCTGAAAGGAGAGAAAAGGAGGTAACCACACAGAGGGTGACGTAAACATAAAACAAAGTAAGAGTAAGGAGGAGAAAGAAATCCGAAAACAGTTAGGTATCAGAGTTTTGTGTCCTAAATATTGTTTACAAAAAGATTACTCTATTTGAGTTAATAGTACAAAGTCGACAACCAATTGAGAGATATTTTCGCAAAGGATATTTAGGCCGCAATACAGTATTTTTATTATGAATATTCTGGGATACAAATAAAAAAAAAATTGAAAGAAATAAGAAGGAACTTCAGCAACCCTGGGATATGTCAACCTCGGCACACTAACAGTACTGAGTTTTTTATAATTTTTTTATCATGTTTGCCCCACAGGACCGCCTGGGAATCATTTCCCTACAAATTCACAAAATTGCTTTAAAATGCACCTTTTTGCCATATTTTAATTTTTCTAGGAGATCAACACCCCACAACCCCAGTACCAATACACTCACTATTTGTAATTTTCTGGCTATTACCTTGTTTATTTATTTATTAGTTTTCACTTTTATATAGCGCAAACATTACCAGCAGGTATCAGAGCGCTTTAAATCAGCATGCTTATAACAAGCAAAACTAGCACTCTATATTACTGCCAACTTAGCTTAGCACAAGCAACAGCTAACCATTCACAAACAATGTTTATATGTCAATTGCAAATTAAAAAAAAAATTCATGCAAAGCATTGTCATTTACAATGCCAGTAACTCAAACTTTAATGCTGCGAGACCTATTGCATTGCAAATGCTTGTTATAAATTGGGGTGACTATACTCCCCTTCCATGATTTGGGAATTTTCCTGGTATTTTAGCAATGTGAGAATAATGGCGCTAAATATTTGCTACAATCCTCTGGATTACTTTGAAGTGCCTTCATCGGAATTTGATCCGGGCCCATTGCAGCTGATGCTCTTGCTTTTTTATGTGGTATACGATTTGGCGAGCCACAAGGGGAAAATTATTTTGCCTATTTTTCGTCTGTGAACCTAGAGAATAATTCAGATTTTCATGATTCCGATTTGGTTTATATAAGTTGTGTAAAAATTATTCCCATTCCCTCGGGGGGACTGGTGATTCTTGCAAGGATTTCTTCGTACCTGTTTGTTTGGCTATTAGGCTCCAATGCACACGCGTATTGTTTTGTTTTACTGCCGTTTGAATTTCGACCCAGTTTTTATCCTGCTCTGATTATCGCATTTTTTCTTTTTCCCTCCTCCGTTGTTTTTTTAGATGACTAATTTCCAATGTCTTTGAGGGGTTTTGAAATTGTAAGCGAATTAATTTGTTTAATGCCGTGGCTCTCATATCTGGGAATTTTCTTATTTGGAATATAGCTCTGTTGTCCTGAGATTTTAAATTTGCCTGTAGGACTTGTATTATTTTATAGAGCACTATTTTGAAATTTGCTATTGGGTCCTAGGAATGTGCAAATTGTAATACCTTTGCCTTGTCGATTATATATATTTTTTTTTGCAGAGTTTGATATAGCGCAAACTTGACCCGAACTGAATCAGGTATCAGAGCGCTTTACATAGCACCAGTTACGTTACATGAGGACACGTATTCATTTTTGTTAGGCACGGGGAGATTAAGTGATTTGCCCAGAATCACAGGATGTTTGGCGTCGTTACCAAGACTCAAACCCAGATCCCCAGGTCCGAGATCGAGCGCCTTATTTTGTTGAAAGCGTGGATGCCCATGATAGTCTCCTCTGGGCCTGATTAACCAGTACTGAACTTTGTACGTGCATGAAAAGTCCCGGAGATGTGTGTTGCAATATTATTTCAGTTTCAAGTCTTAATATGGCGTGGTCGCTTCCATGATGAAACGTTTTTAACCCTATCGAGTAGAACTAAACTGCAAATCATGTAGTCTATTATAGAAGCGGAGGAGTTGCCTTTTCTTGGGAAGGAGGCCGAGATGTCTCCTTCTGTTCGTCCGTTTAGGATAAAGCTATTTCTCATGGGGAGGGAAGACAGTAGAATTTTCCCCCGTTTATCTGCTTTGATCCCTGCTAGGAATAACGGAGTAGGGATTGATAGAGCTTCTGCTTGTTCTTTATATTCCCATTTACTTATGAGGTAATTGGATACTTTTCCGTTGAAGTCTCCTATTAGAAGTACGGGAGGGAAACCTCTCTCTTCCACCACCCTTTCTAAATCTTCAAATATTTTGACCAGAAGAGCATCGTACGAGAGACCTGGTGGAATATAAGCGTTAAAAATTATTAGGTCCGTTGGTGAATCCTTGGCGGCAAGCCGGCATTTAACCTTTAGGCATTGGATATTTCTGTGTTCCAAAAGGATTACTTCTTGATCCCAAAAAACAGAAGACCTTGTGAGCCAAAATTGCTAAACCACCTTCAGCGTGACCCCATGGCACCTGTTCTGCAGCTTTTTCATAGTCAAAGTAGTTATTTTGATTAAATGGCTTTGTTGCCCAAGTTTCCTGAAGAATGACCAACGCCGGGGAATCTTCCAAATTTGATGCCATTTTCTCTTTGTTTTTCCCTGCTATGTTCCACGATGCTATGGACAACCTGCTGTTAAAAGGGGAGTTTGCGTTCCCTTCCCTGCTTGTGACAGTTTAGGGTCTCCGATATCCAGGACCAATGGTGTTCCATGGAAGAGCTGTCCTGCTTGACTTTATTTTTATTGCTGATAGTCCTCTCTCTGTTTTCTAATGAAATAGTCAAGTTCTCATTAGGGATACTTGTGGGTCTTTTAATGCTGCTGCCTTTATCGTCTGAGAGGTGAAATTTTATAGCGTTCTTTTCCTCTAGTTTCATATTTGGGTGGATTCCCCTATTGCTTACTGCTGTGACATCGTAACCGTTTTTTTGAAGGATCTCACTTCCGTTTATGATTATTGATGGAATAACACATGACCTAAATTCAACGATAACCACAGTGTTTTTAGACTTTGACTGGAACATTACTAATTTTATTTCAGAACTTGTTACGGACTGTAATTGTGGAATCTTGCGGATTAGATTCAATATTTTCCATCGGTTTAGTGGATCATTTCCTGAGGGAAATAAGTTGCAAAGTCCCAGAAAGCGTGAATGACTCTGCAGTGCTGGGGAACTTGTTGCCTCCGAGGAGTGATCTTTGATTTGATCACAAGGAGACACTGGATGTACTTTATTATAGCCAGGCATTGTGAATTTTGCCGTGAGAGGATTTAATTGTTTTTGCATTACTTTCTTCTTAAGATCTTGGATGCTGTTTTCGGTCTCACGAAGTCTGTTGTCTGTTCTCTGAGATTGTACCTTTTCTGAGGTTTTGCGTTGCTGAGTAATAGGCCATGAACATTTTAGCTATTGAGCTTTCTTTCTTGTAAATCTTCTTCTAGATCTTTTATTTCTTTGTCGCGGGTTTTTTCCTGACCTTTTTTCTTTGTTTGTTGAAACTGGGTCCATAGGATCTGTTATTGGGCATTCACTCTTGGATGTGAGTTTTTTATTTGTCTCAGTTTTTGAAGGTTGAGGTGAGTTCTTTGGTCCGCATCGGTAAAAAATTGGATAGATGGGAATTGAATTGTTACACATGTTTTCCTTTTTTTGGCTCTTCGAATAGCTTTCTGAGGGAAAAGAATGTTCTGTTTTCCATTTTTTCCTTCTTTCCTTTTTTAGAGATACAGCTGGTTTGGGTCGCTTTTCCCTTCTTTATTTGGGTAGGAGTTTTTCTTAAAAGGTTGTCTTTATGAATGTCCGCAGTTCCTATCTCCTCACCATAGGATTCTAAAGGTGAGACTTGTTGGGCCACTTGCTGATGTTTCCTTTTCTTATTAACAAGGTGTTGGAGCATTCCAATTTGGGTATCCAACATTTGGTCGGAATTATCCATCATATTCCCTAAGAGATATAGCACTGACTCCAAGATCTTTTGAAGAGTCAATAATGAGTCGGGACACTGGATTTTGGCCATTGGAAGAAAGCATGTTGTTTAGGAAAGGTAAATCCGAACGATGGGAATATTTCTCATCCGAAGAGAAAATTCTCTGTGGAGTACTGTTTAATGGTCCCGGGGACTCTGCTGTTGTTATAACTTTATCAGCCCTATGAAATATTGGTTCGTTAATTTTAATATCTGGTGAGGTAAAGTCTGTCTCAGCAATTTGACAAGATTTTTGGTCGGTGTGGCAGAGAGAGAGGTTGGTGTGTCCTTTTCGATTCTCATCTTTTACGGGTGTTAGAATAAAAGGTGTTGACGTAGCGATGTCGATGGTCGGCTTTTTGTCCCAGACTTTGATGTTTTTAAGTGAAGAGTTTAGTGAGGAGTTACTTTTCTCTATAATATCTGTTCCTTTATCCAGGGATTCACTCTGGTTGGTTTGTGCTTTTTGAGGATACCCTTTATCTGACGTTTCGGGTTTGGCTGATTTTATAAAGAATTTTGAGAAGTCTGCGTTCCCAGGAAGGAATCTGGTCTGGGCCATTTTGCACGACGTCTCTTGAGTGCCCAGTCTTTTCATATGTATTGTCGGTGATCACAATTTTTTATATGCCATAAGGAAGAAGAAAACAAGATTGAAGGAAGAAGAAAACAAGAATAAAAATAGAAGCTACTCGCTGGTGTGCTTAGGCTGATTATGCTTTCTTGTAGCTGGTGGTAAAAGTACTCAAACTGAGAACCTGCCTAGTTGCCTGAGTAATGCCTGGATAGGGCTCTAGGTTGTGTTGAAGGTACTCTTTTCTACACCTTCATTTTTCTTTTGATCGAGGGCTCTTGCTGGGGTAGTAAAGGGAAACAAGATTACGGGGGCCGGCGCAGGTAAGTGGTCAGTCGTGGTCTTGTGATCTTGTTTTTCCAGGTTACTCTCCAGTTGCCTCTCTGATACCCGACCCTCGGGTCTCTTCTTCCTTCTTCCTTCTTCCTTCTTCTTTCTGCTCCCTTCTGCACCCTTCTTCTCCCTTTCCCCTCAGCCCTCTGCACCGTAGCACTCTCTATGTGCACAGCTCAGTTTAACACTGAAACAACAGGAGCTATTGCAATGTTGTGTAGCTCCAAAGGCTCAGGGAAGCTATGGATGCTCGGTGCTGAATGGAGCTATTGCACTGTTGGCACTGTTAGCACAGCTCCAAAGGCTCAGGGAAGCTATGGGTGCTGAATGGAGCTATTGCCCTGTTGGCACTGTTAGCACAGCTCCAAAGGCTCAGGGGAGCTCAGGGTGCTCGGTGCACAATGGGGGCTCAATGGGGGTGGAGAACCGGGCCTTATGGGCCGAGCGGCGCAGGGCACGCCTAAAATCTCCGGGTTCACTTGCCTTGTCAAACAGAGACACGAGACACTCTGTTAGGCGTAGAAAATCAGGTTTATTAGCTGCAGCTAAGCACAGTTGTCCAAGAAGTACACCAGTGATAGGTTCTCAGGAGACTGCCACTTAATTCCGTGGCGCACAATCTTATATAGGACACATATTTACAATGTCGACTCCCAAAACATACAAAACTGAAAAATAGGAAAAGTTTGAAAAAAAGCTATCGGGTATCTCGAATACGCCCTTCTTTCAGACCCCATGTTATCCCCTCCCCTCAAGTTAATCAATGCTAGTGCATGTAATCCAATTTGCAGGTGACAGGACATATTTGCGTGCCTCAAAGGATAGTTGTGTAATAGGAGAATACAAGGAGAGAATAGCGAAGGCCAGTCAAATAAGATAAAGTAAAGGAAGAATGGTGGGACCCTAACAGTCAACTAAGACAAGGATCAATCAGTCTAGACATGGATTAACGAACTCGGCCAGGCCCTGACATCGGTTTTGTAAACAAGGACAAAGGGTTACTTTTTAACAGAAGAGACGCATAGCAGCTGGAAAGGCAAAAAACACTCTGTTTGCCGGGCAGCCTGAGTAAAGGCAACACAAAATGGCGGCTGTCACAAAATGGCGGCTAGATACGAAGCGAAGTCGGAAAGCACTGAACCTCAGACCCTCCTTTTGCCATTACTCAGGCAAAACACAAAGGACTCAAGTTAATCTGAGTCAATGTCAATGGTCATGAGGTCATTGAGCTGTTGCTGCAACATCATTTTGATGTTCTCCGTCTGCTGTAACACAGGCTCTGGAACACACAAGGTGGCACAAAGACCACAGATGGCGGGGCCATACTGCAAACAAAGACAGCAAGAGAAAATGATGGCCAGAATCATTCCAAGGAACGTTAACACTTTCCATCCCCATGTGGACAGTAGTCCCCAAAACCATCCCATCACAGACCAATCTCCTGTGTCCTGATGAATAGACTCGGAAATCACGTGTAACTTAGAAATGGCTTGGTATACTGTAGGGGCATTATCAGGAATGTAAATGCAGCAACTAGACCCAATCAGTTTACAGACTCCTCCTCTATCTGCAAGGACAATGTCTAAAACCATTTCGGTTTTGCAAAGTCATAAGGCGATCCGCCTGAAGTTCGGCTGTCAAATTACTTAAGGATACGGAAGTCACATTTATCGTAGCCTCAACAACACAAACTAGCTGTCTAATGTTTCTGCTATTGACCATTGGGCCCCAAAAGGGAAGAAACCCTTTCATAAAGTCTCCTCCCTCTTGTCCAGCTGTGTCTCCAGAATCAATAACCCCTCTGCCATATCTTTTTCTGTGATGACCTGAAGGAGCAGTATATGTCGGGGGAAGGAGGAAAGCCACGTAACATGTTCCTGAAAAATAGGCGGGAAGCCATGTATAGGCTCTGTCACGACAAACAAAATATGTACCTTGAGATGGTACTAACGGTGAAGAAATCAAGGGTGAATAGATGTATGTATGGGAACAAACACTCTTTTCCTGTTTGTTCTTATTATTCTGACCATTTATTTGCAGACATAAGTTACCTTTATGAGGTATGGTCCTAATTGGCAAAGATCTTCTTTGTCTAGCCTTATCACTAAGGCTAGTAACGTAACGAGTCACGTTCCAACCATCATATGCTCGCTTCTCATCAACGGGAATCTTACCAATTTCGGCAATTTTAGCCATAGTCACTATTCCCTTTATCAAAGAACTATGACTAAAATCTGCTCCACCATTATACGGACCATCAGGAGGATATCGAAGTTGATTCTGGTATGTATTAGAAAACATAGCCAAATAAGCCCAAGCGGAACCTTCATAGGAAAATGGAAGGACTAAATATGGCATCCCTTTCTCAGCATTATGGGGCAGGAGCCCACAAACCCAACAGTCAGTAGTGTTGACTACCAGTTGATGCTGATGTCAAAACTGGATGAATGAATTGTTGAAGTATTCTGTTCTCCTAATTTGCTCATGATCTGGGAGTGTATAGAACTTATGCGGAGAGGTAGTAGCAGGAAAAGGCAAGGAAACAGAAGTTGGAGCAGGTGCTTGCTGCATAGTGTGGGCAATCCAACCAACACCAGCTAATAAAATACATGAACATACTAAAATACACAATGCTACGTCACATCGATTAAACAATAATTTCTTATACTTAAGTTGCATTACAACTTTCTTATCATTCCCTTCCACTTTATTATCCATTCTCTAAGGCGTTGCTCACGGTAATCTTCCTGGATCACTTAGTTGTGATTATTAGCCGTCCTATGACACTGCAAGTCCTGCTGACCTAGGTCACTACTCAGGTCACAGCCTAAGACTCATACCGTGACCCTGCAACTTGATGGATAGTGAAAAGGAAAAGTCTTTCAACAAGAGTAACCAAAAGAAAAAGGAAAACACAAAAAGTTCAATTGTCTTTAGTCAACCTAGGTCTTAGGTTGTACCGTGTCTTGGCAGGTATTGTTTGATCTCGAAACAAAGTTTCTGGATTTGTTGTATTCAATCGCTTATGTGATGGTACAGCTTCTTGCAACACGTTGTCATCTTCTTTCTCAGAACTTGTCCAGTCCAGGTGTGCACTACTAAAAGGTATAAATCCGGGTACTTTCTCACTCTAACTGTCGCCTACGCCTTCTCGGACCCACTGGTCGTAAGGTAAAAGCAAGAGTACCCTCTTACAATGCACACCGTGGACCCAGTTTTTCTTCCCGACGACCTTCACTGCTGTACGCGTCACCAAAAGCACTTGTAGCGGTGGCCCCCAACGAGGTTCCAGGTTCTTTTTCCTCTGAAAGTTTTTTAAACACACAAAGTCGCCAGGTTGGATGGAATGACCTGGATCTGAGGAAGCCTCCGGCAAAGCGTTTTGGATCTGTTGATGAATAACACGTAATTTAGTGGTAAGGTCATGCAAGTAATCAATCAACAATGGGTATGGAATATCAGAATACTTTTTAGGTCGAGGGACTCCCCAGACATTGGCTGGACGCCCAAAAACGACCTCATAAGGGCTAAGTCCTAAACGAGAATGTACAGTTCTTGTAGAGAGGAGTGCCAAAGGTAAGGCATCGGGCCAAGCAAGGCCCGTGCTGGCCTGAATCTTTGCTAATTTGAGCTTGAGAGTGCCATTATAGCACTCTACCAAACCCGCTGACTGAGGGTGGTTTGCCGCATGGAATTTCTGCCTAATATCAAGACCCGCACAAACCTTCTGCATAATTTGACCTACAAATTCACTTCCATTGTCACTCCAGAAAATGCGCGGCAAACCAAACCTCAGGAAGAATTCCTTCAAGAGGACTTTGGCAGTGGACAAAGCAGTATTATCCTTTAGGGGGTAGGCCTCTATCCATCTGGAAAAGGCACAGACCACCACCAGAACATACTTGAGGTTATTGGAACGTTCCATATGAATGTAATCAATTTGTAATACCTCAAAAGGATACGTAGGAGGAGCAAAATGACCTGCCGGAGTTGGGGTTCCCTTTCCTGGATTATGCATCAAACAAACAATACAGTGCTTTACCACATTTTCCGCACATTTGGGGATACCTTCATTCTGCCATACTGGAGCCAGAAGCTTGCATATTCCTTTCGCACTGATATGAGCTGGACAATGCGCCATAGTAACTACAGGCAGTACATAGGCATCTGGTAACAACCAACGTTGGTGTTCCAACAACTCCGTCCAACACCCTGTCGCGTCCAACATTCCCGTACTCTCTCTCCACTTACTCAATTCCTTCTCTGTTGCTTCTTCTTGGATCATTTTCACACTTTCTACTGTGTCCTCACACATACCTCCTTCTCTGACCCATCTTGCAGGACCTGCAACATACATACGACTCTTAACATCTTTCGCTGTTTCTTTCACTACCTCGTCTGCAAAAGCATTCCCCCGACCCACATCATCAATAATCTTTTTGTGTGCACTGCACTTCACAATCGCTATTTGAATAGGCAAGGCAAGTGCTTCGAGAAGGTCAGTCACCAACTGACCATGCTATATTTTAGTCCCAAGGGAAGTAAAGAATCCTCTTTCCTTCCACAAACGACTGAAACTATGAGTCACGCCAAAGGCGTATTGGCTATCGGTGTAAACAGTCACTCTCTTTCCTTTAGCCAACACACACGCTCTCGTCAGTGCAATCAACTCAGCCGCTTGTGCTGAATTCTGTGTAATGCGTGCAGTTTCTACTACTGTACACAAAGTAGTAACAGCATTGGCTGCAGTCGTCTCGCCATTAGGAAGCTTGAAACAAGACCCATCCACCCATAGGATCCCATCCGGGTCTACGAATGGTGTATCTTTTAAATCTATTCTGCCTTTAGTTTCCTCCACTGTACGAAGAAAACAATCATGCTGTTCTTTTGTATCTTTCTCTTCTGGAATAGGTAATAATGTTGCTGGATTTAAAACATTACATCGCTTGATATGTATGCGACTAGCCAGAAGCGTCAACTCATACCCAGACAAGCGAGCACTCGTGAGATGTTGCGTTTTCGTTCTGTTTAAGAGAGTATCCACTGCATGTGGTACCATAACAACAAAAGTGTGATCCAATACCAATCCAGCAGATTGACGAATAGAGATCGCTGCTGCTGCTGTTGCTCTGAGACAACTAGGCAATGCCTTGGCTACAGGATCCAATGTAGCCGAAAAATAGGCACATGGCCTTTGTTTGTCTCCAAATTGTTGTGTCATGACTGACAATGCGCAACCTTCTCTTTCATGCACGTAGAGTGTGAAAGGCTTACTATAATCTGGAGTACCCAACACAGGAGCAGAACACAAAGCAGTACGTAAATCTGAAAAACTCTTCTGACATTCATCAGTTCAAGGAAGAGGTTGGGGTGTATCTTTTAGAGTAAGTGCCAACAAAGGTTTAGCCAATAAAGAAAAATTCGGAATCCACTGTCTACAATGAGGTAATGCCCAAAAAGGCACGCACCTCCCTTTGTGTGGATGGTACAGACATTCGTGCAATTGTATGAATACGTTCTGGAGTCAATCGCCCTCCCTCCTTCGACAAGAGATGACCTAAATAGGTAACCTCTTGGCGACAATATTGTAACTTAGAAGGTGACACCTTATGATGTAAATCAGACAAATGACGCAAAAGTCGCATTTTTACAAACATCCTCTGAATCGGCAGCCACTAACAGATCATCCATATACTGAAAAAGAGTAGCACCAGGAGGCCTGACTATAAATGGAGGACTCTCAAAATAGCCTTGAGGTGCACGCTTAAATCGAAAACTTCGGCCTCCGAGAGAGAAACCAAAGAGATCTCTACTCTCCCCAGCAATAGTCATGCTAAAGAAAGCGTTTTTGAGATCAATAACTGAAAACCAAACAGCTGAGGCAGGGATCATTGTGAGCAAGGCAGTAATATCCGGGACAACAGGAAACTGAGGGACAACAATTTTGTTGACCTCTCGAAGATCAATCACAAAACGGTATACAGGAGGCTTAGAAGGATCAGTATGTTTAAGAACAGGCAAAACAGGACTATTGCAAACATTTCCTCTCGTTTCCTCAACCACACCCTTCTGGACTAAATCATGAACAATAGCCAACAAAGCTCTTTTGCCATCATTAGAAATCCTTTACTGAGGAATGCGAGGCAATTTAACATCAGGCTTGACAGTAATCACGTAAGGTGGAATTTTGAGCAAACCAACATCATTCGGACCCGTGGCCCAAAGCGTAGCAGGAAGTGAACGCAATTCAAGCGGCAGCTGATCCTTAGACAAATACATAGGAGAAACCAATTCATCACCCAAAGTAAGATGTACACCAGAGGGGGAACAATAAAATGTTGCATGTAGACGTTTCAATAAATCCAAACCCAACAAATTCTCAAAACAACCAGTCGTTAAAATGAGTGGGGCTTCCAAATCATGAGGCCCAATGGAGATAGGCAAAGGGCAAGAAACCGGGTTGCGAACTGGGGCGCCAGAGAATCCTACAGAAAATTAGTTAAGCCAGACAAAGGTGCCCCAGGGAGTTTGGAGTGAATAATAGAACTTCTCATTGCACCAGTATCCAAAAGAAATGGCTCTTAAACACCCAATGCAACAACGTTAACATAAGGCCCATTCTGGTCAACTGGAACTGATACCACTCCCTTGCTTTGTCCGTGGCTGTCCTAGCTAGTATGAAAATCCTGATTTTCGTTTTCAGTACAATAATCGTCATTGTAATATTGTGCGAACTGGGAATTCTGCTGATCAAAATAATTCATAGTATTCTGAGGGGGAAAAGAACGCTGTTCCTGAGACAACGCACCTCGCCCTCTACCCCTAGGTGCTGACTGAAAACCACCACGGCCTCGTGGCCCTGGCAGTCCGCCATTACGCTGCAGTAAAACCGGACAAATACTCTTAAAATGACCTTCCTCTTTGCAATAGGCACATTGATTAGGACCCAACAAAGGTCGCGGGACAAAAGGTGTAGGTTTCTGTAACAATCTTTGGAACTGTGGAGGCTGTTGCAATTGACGCTGAGCAGAACGAGGGGGATAAGCTTGTTGCAAAAGAACCTTTCTTTTCAACTCTTTAGTCTTTTTCTCCACTCTATCCTTTTCTGCCTTATCCCTTTTTTTGTAGTACTGAGCAGTGGCTAATATCTGGGCAGACGAAGAAACGGCCCACGCACTCTCAGAATCTTTCAATTTATGCGATAATTCTGGAAGTAAATTAAACACAAATTTATCCACAAATAATCGCTGTCCACCTTCAGTACTCATATCTTGACCACTTTAGTCGATGAACGTCTCCTCAAAACGGGTAAAGAAATCGGAGACACTCTCATCTTTCTTCTGTTTACACGCAGCTAACTTATCCCAATTAATGCGTAAGGCAGGCATCATCGTTTTCATTAAAGTGATGATTCTACCGGGAAATTCTGTAATCAAAGCACCAGGTTTAGCACCACCTACTTGTGCTGCATCTGCGGCAATAATAGCAGCCCAATTACCACCTAAAGCTTGATCGTGATCTTCCCTACGAATCCGAGCCCATAATGCTTGAGGGACTACATTTCCCATCAGCAAATCAATATCTGCTAGATTCATAATGCATGCATCAATAGTCTGGGACAGCTCTTTATAATACCCAGCAGGATTCTTTCGAGGGTCCGGTAAAGACTGTGTAAGCGCCAAAACTTCCGATCTTTTCCAAGGGACATGTACCCATATATGCTGAAAATGAGCTGGGATAGCCTGAACAGCGCCTGCTTGTGGAACCTCATCTCTCCATATCGGAGGGACTTCTCGCATAGGATAGTGTTTCATTTTACGCCGAACCGCAGGATCACGTTCAAGAGAAGCTTGAGAGAAAAAGAAAGACCTAAAATTGACAAGTGTCTGGACAGCATCCTCAACATCAGGACCCACAATAAGTCCTTTATCAAATTTATCCTGTATGTCAAACAAACCCTGAGGAGGTAGATCCAAATCCATATCACCCCATCCTTTAAGAAGCGTATTACCCATGACATTAAAAACATATCTCTGCGTAGGCGCATTCCACTAAAGAAAAGTATCCAAGATATCACACACACTATAATGTGGACCACTCATGATCCAATTGTTAGCAAGAGAGTCTAACCTAACTCGCTCGTCAGAATCTGGAATTTGACTACGGGATTGCCTTCGGGACAAAACAGGAGTCAAATTAAGAGGCCCAAAGAAAGGTGATAAAAGACCAGAAACAGTATCGACTAGTCGTTTGCGAGCTGTAGGAGAATCTGACAATAAAACAGGAGACAATGTATTAAGTACAGCAGGAGAAGGGCGAGTAGTTAGAAGAGAACTGACGGTAAAGGAGACTGAGGCACAGAAGTCGGCGGCAAAGGAGGTGGAGGTGGAAATACTGGAAGAGGCAATTGTGGAACATTCGGAACAACTGGTTGAGCAACTGGTGGCTGAACAACAGGTTGTAATGGGGGTGCATTAGCACCCAAAACATAAGGCGGAGGTAATCTCAACAAATGAGACATTAAGGGATCTTCGTCAAGATCTTTAGCATGTGGGCAAGTAGGCAATGCGGGATAACATCTATCTATTGCCATACGATGCTGTCTTTCTGAGACTTCAATCATCTAATCAGTCTCATTATTCTTAAACTGTTGAGCAGCCTGTAAAATCGTCATATCTTGCGTTTTCTTATCTCTTTTTGCCTGTTTAATTTCTTTCTGTTTGACTTCCTTACGCCATAGGCGGAAAGAGTCAAACATTGCCGGCCGGGCTTTTCTCTTAAACAAAATTGTTTTTAAGTTATCTAATATATCAGGCTCAAAGCTACCATTTTGTGGCCACTGCAGAACACCATCTTTCTTTGTATATCGGATCCATGTTTCATTCAAAATAATGGGGCCAAGACCATGTTTCAAATACAGCTCATAAGTGGGAGTTCCAACAGGAGGAATTGGACAAGAATCCTCTAGCCGGGAATCCCTAGTACAGTCAAAACAACAGAACTTCCTAAACTTACTAAGCCCAGGCATTTCGTAATGAACTGGACTATTCACAAACTTCAAGGGGGTTAAAGCAATGATCACAGTACAAACGTACTTACCCCTTGGCTTCGACTAATGCATTAGTCGAATAACAAAAACAAGACAAAAGAGTGGGCGCTACCCACGAATACTTAACTAAATGTTTTCGTACGCTAACAGGTGTCCGTCTAATGTCTCGCGATACCAATCATCACCAGAGGGCCATGGTAGGGCGGCAGACAGGGCAGCAGTCGTCAGCAGCCGTCGGAAAGGAGTAGCCGCGCTACAAAAGACCTTCGGTCCACTTCGACATACAGGGGTCGCTTGACGTGGTTCGCGATTCCTCCAGAATTTTCTTGCGAAGCTCCTCACGATCCTCGGGCTGAACCGCTACCACTGAAGCCGCCCCACATTGGGCGCCAATTGGAGAACTGGGCCTTATGGGCCGAGCGGCGCAGGGCACGCCTAAAATCTCCGGGTTCACCTGCCTTGTCAAAGAGAGACACAAGACACTCTGTTAGGCGTAGAAAATCAGGTTTATTAGCTGCAGCTAAGCAACGTTGTCCAAGAAGTACACCAGTGGTAGGTTCTCAGGAGACTGCCACTTAATTCCGTGGCGCACAATCTTATATATGACACATATTTACAATGTCGACTCCCAAAACATACAAAACTGACAAATAGGAAAAGCCTGGTAGTCCTTGGATCCCCCACCCCTCTTCTCTCTACCTGTTCCGGCTCCGACTCCTGCTCACTGCAGTCCACACTGAGGCAGAGGCTTGCTGCTTACAGAGCTTCTCTCCAGCTAGGTCCAGATGGGTCTCAAATGGAAACCTTTTTTTTTCGCCTTGGGCCTTGGCAATTTCTGCCCTCTTTCCGGGCCTTTGTAGTTTTTTAAGTTTTTCTTTTTCCGCCTGCCACCAGCCGCTTCTGGTCATTCCTCTGTGGTGGCTTTGCACCTGACTCGGAACGAGCCCGAGGGCACAACCGACACCTCTTCCTTCATCTATGCTGCTGCCGCCGGGAGGTTCGGGCCGGCAAAACATTCAGCGGCTACCGGCCGGGCGGCGGGAAGTGAGCTGTGGATGTGTTATCTTGCCGGTTTTCAATGGCTTTCCTCTGGTGAGGGTTTTCGCGGCTGCTGCTTCAAGCCTCAAGCTCTGGACTGCAGACTGCAGATTGACCTGATACTTTATTTGCCAAGGAAAGGGGGAGAGGACTTTTGTGAACTTTTCATCATCTTGAAGAAGAATCTCCAAGGATTGAAGTGTGCTTTAGGGACACAAGACTTCACCACCAGCTCCCCTGAATTCCCTTGCTGGGGATTCTACCTGCAGAGAGGTGCCTACTGTTGTTTGGGTCTCCTGAGAAGACTGCGTGTTGCTGGGAGCTGGAAGCGCGACGCAACATGTAGAAGCGAGTCACCACCACAGCAGTTGCCCTCGCACCACCGAAGAAGCATGCCGCGTCCGCAGCTGTTCGCCATCGCATCACCGACAAAGCGTGTCGCATCACAGGAGAAGCGTGTCACCGCCACAGAGGTCGCCGTCGCATCACCGGAGAAGCATGTCACAGGTCCCAGAAGTTACTGAGTTTGCCGCACAGTTTTCGGGCGTGCATGCAGCGCATCCAATGTTGTCGCATCGCACCAAAGACGCCATTTTGTCAAATTGCACCGGATTGTCGCATCGCATCGAGGCGCCATCTTGTCGCATCGTAACCAGAACACAATAGGAAACCAATGCATCACCTCCTCTCCAGTAAGGAACCGACACATCACCTCCCATGCACTGCAGTAAGGAACCGGTGCATCACCTCCCCAAAGCAAGGAACCAACACATCACCTTCCCTGTAACCCTTTTGTTTGTATTGCGTGACGCATCTAAGGTACTTTGAGAGTAAAGTGTTGCATTTACCAACTACTTTGAACTAAGCTATTTTATACCATTTTAAAGTCTTATTTTTGATTACGTTATTGTGGATTTTTGTTGTTTGGTCTTGTGTTAAGTCTAGTAAAGTTTACTTATTGTTCTAAACTGGTGTGGTGTCCATTTGTAGTGTTCTCGCTGTATTACTGTATGTGTTCACAAATGCTTTACACACTGCCTCTGAGATAAGCCTGTCTGCTCATGCCAAGCTACCAAAGGGGTGAGCAGGGATTATCCAGGAGTGTATCCCCCTTTCCCTGACTAGAAGCAACTGCCCCTACTTGGTCAATGGTTCCTACCTCTGCCAACTAGAGGCCCCCAATTCTATCAACGAGTATCATTGACATACAATTACTCAATTCTGCCCAAAAACATTGAATCTCAGGACATTCCAGGGACATGTGTATGTTATCTACTTTTTCTTGGCTGCATTTCGGACACCTCAGCCTTACTCCCTACCCCTATTTAGATAGTTTTAGGGGTATCGAATAGGGACTGTGAAGACAAAAAATGAGCTCCCTCCTTAAATTTGCAGCATGCACCGTAGAGAACAGAATGTTACAGGATACTTGCCATAAGTCTTTAATCTGTATCCCCGGTAAGCTCTTTCCCCACAGGTCAGTTGGTAGTTAGACTTATGTCTCAGTGTACCTTTGTGAATTGAGCCCTTGCTTTTTAAAGTTGTCTTTCACAGGGGTGTGGAATTTAATAAAACATCTACTTGTCCATGGGGCACGTTGCTTCATAAATCTACTTGTTCTGTAACAAAATCCCCTTGTCCCTTGTTTTGCCATATAATGCAACGACAAATTATAGCAGCAATCGCATTCTATAAGAGCTCTGATATAGCCTTTATGATTATGCCAGGGCTCATACCATAGTAGGGTTAGAATACTAACAATTCCCTTATTTTGTCACATTTTTGCAGATCTACTTTCTGGGTCTGAAGGTAGTGGTAAGCAATCCTTCCAGGGTTAGAATGCCCTTTTGAGTCTATGCAAACCTATTACCTTTTATGTTTTAAGGGTTTTCCCCCACTCTTCTCTAATCTTTTCCCAAAATGATAAATGTTGAAAATGTACTCCTGACAACGGCAGACATAATACTTGTTCTAGGTCTGTGAAAAAAGTGGTTGGAGGGAAAGTGAACTTGCAAACATTCAACAGATTTTTGCATGAGCAAATCTACACATGCATATTTGCTCATGCTAAAATGTAGTTCAGAAATATTTTCTAGGAGTACTATTTCTTGGCCTACTTCTGTAAATTCATGTGAATTCACGAAAGATGTACATATGCACTTAATGCAAGGACATATACCATGGGTGCACTTTTGAGACGTTCACTAATAATTGGGGCCCTTATTAGGTCTGGCGTTAACCATGACCTTTTGTGTTTAGTAAAATTCTGTCTCGCTCTCTTTGTCTTTTGGCTGGCTTCACTGTGAATGACAGCATTCTGCTCTTTCAGAAGGAGCATATTGGCTCACAAAGTAATTTTGTTCAGTGCTACTACAGTGGCAATGTGTGCTTTTTGAGACCAAAAACAAGTTTTGCATTTGCCAATGTTTGTTATAATGATGACGGCCCAGCAGCTCCCACACCAATAAGGTTTTACAAAAAGCATGCCTAAACAAGACGCACATTGACAAAACGAAAACGCTGACCGCCAATTTCAGACTTATTGGCTTTGCCAGTGCTTGTTTATTTTTGATTCCCATAATCTTATTGAAACGGGTTGCACTGATTTTCCATTATGAATAAATGCCAGCATACATCAGCACTTTTTAATAAATGATGCTGCAAAGAAATGGTACCTAAAATTTTACAGTAGTTTAGCTAAATGTATTTTTCCTATTTCGATTTTTTGTGAATATTATATTTTGAAAGCAAAGAATAAATAATCTTGCTTTCAAGCTTCTGCAAATATTTGCATCTAATCAGAAATCAATCTGGGAGCATTAAACGTAGCCTCATATTGCTAAACTTTGAAAACATGTGAATACATTTTTATACCAGAACTACTGTCAGTAGTGCAGTCTGAGCTTACTACATTTATTTAGAGCGCTCACCCTAAAAAAGTCTTTGCATTAATGAACCATGAATACAAGTTCGAACAGCATTAGCACATGTATACAAATATTACTTAAACTGCAGACAATGTCCTTCCCTGATTCGTAATGTGGTACTGCAAACTGGCAGCCAAAGGGTCTGTGCTTGAGGGGGTTGGGCCTGTTTGTCCCATGGACAAAATGCACATGAAAACTTGTTGCCCCTGACCCCAAACAATATTTCCTGGGCGTCGGGCTATAGGAATTCCACATCCCTGCTTTCAGGGCCAGGCCCAGGCCCTTTAAGCTGCACTAGATTTAAGGAGATTGACAGAAGTTATGGCGATAGGAAACCCCCCTCAACTCACAATAATGTTCCAATCTTCCAGGTTAGAAGAAACCAGAAATGTTTGAACCAAGGGAGCTGTTGACAGTTTTAAAGGTGACTTAAAAAACAGAGAGGTAAAGACAGGAGTTGGCATTTGAGCTGCGCAGTGTGAACAGGAAAGGAATGAGAAGAAGTGTATAAATGGAGTTTCTTTTGTTAAATACTTAAGAGTTACCTTTGTTATAAACTTCCTGAAGAGTTACCTTTGTTATATACTTCCTGAAGAGTTACCTTTGTTATATACTTCCTGAAGAGTTACCTTTGTTATATACTTCCTGAAGAGTTACCCTTGTTATATACTTCCTGAAGATTTACCTTTGTTATATACTTCCTGAAGAGTTACCTTTGTTATATACTTCCTGAAGAGTTACCCTTGTTATATACTTCCTGAAGATTTACCTTTGTTATATACTTCCTGAAGAGTTAGCCTTGTCTTTGTTATATACTTCCTGAAGATTTACCTTTGTTATATACTTCCTGAAGAGTTACCCTTGTTATATACTTCCCGAAGAGTTACCTTTGTTATATACTTCCTGAAGAGTTACCCTTGTTATATACTTCCTGAAGAGTTACCTTTGTTATATACTTCCTGAAGAGTTACCCTTGTTATATACTTCCTGAAGAGTTACCTTTGTTATATACTTCCTGAAGAGTTACCTTTGTTATATACTTCCTGAAGAGTTACCCTTGGTATATACTTCCTGAAGAGTTACCTTTGTTATATACTTCCTGAAGAGTTACCTTTGTTATATACTTCCTGAAGAGTTACCTTTGTTATATACTTCCTGAAGAGTTACCCTTGTTATATACTTCCTGAAGAGTTACCTTTGTTATATACTTCCTGAAGAGTTACCTTTGTTATACACTTCCTGAAGAGTTACTTTTGTTATATACTTCCTGAAGAGTTACCCTTGTTATATACTTCCTGAAGAGTTACCTTTGTTATATACTTCCTGAAGAGTTACTGAAATAACAGCAGCCCAGCCTGACCCCTCTCTATTTCCACAATCTGTTCTTGTTTAAATGAAAACATGTCATTGTGTATCTACTTTAAACTGCACCTCTATCATGTAGGTGCTCTGCGACCGCCCTTTCTTTTCTAAGTTACTCTGTGTACACTGGTAAATCGCCTCCTTTTCAGAAGTTAACAAGATGTTATATGATCAACAGAACGTTTAGTTAAATATCCATGTATGATGAAATATTCTTTGCCAAATTTTAAAAATGGTAAAGAAGAAATGTTTTTCTACAGCCAGTTAAATATTGTGAATTCCCATTCCACTGTTTCCATTTAGTAATTTTATATCTCTTTTCATCCAGCAGAAAAATGGCTCGAATTCATGAAATTATTATGAATAATGAAACTAAAACTCAAAATCTGCAAAAACCTGTCACCAAAAATGATCTCCGGTGTTCAGGAAAACATCAGCGCAGTCTGCAACAGCGGAACCTGAGCATAAACTGACAGATCCTGGCAGAAGCAGTCAAGGGGAGTTCCGTTGACGTAAGAACCTGAGCTGTGCACCTCCACGCCACAAGACTAAGAAATGATCTCTAGAAAAACATAGACAAGCCACCTCCTGTGTAAACAGGTGTCAGTACCAGCTTTCATCATGGGATCGGTATGATGTGGTTACAGCAGTGCTTTGTTTTCTAAAGTAACAACAGACCATCATTCAGTGCTCTCGGTGTCTTGTAAACTCTTTCTGGCCAAACCGCAGCAACCAATGAAAGCACAACGGAGTGGAGCCTGAAAACTGAAGGGTAAAGAAAAGACGGATTCTGCTATCTACCGTACAACGGACCATCCCAGATTGCACCGGCCAGAAGGAAGGTGAATCTTTACCCACAAACGTGCATAACCATAATCCAATCTAAAGGCACAATCACCTACAAAGAATCGTTATACATATTATGAGTGTGGAAAGGATTTAATGGCTATTGCACATTATTATTAAATCAGAAATCAAACGTGCAAAAAACCTCGCACATACAGGATATGTTAGAATAACAGAAGTGCTTTTTCAGCCATGTTGGCCCATCAGGAAGCACAGGCTTGGGATGCAGACGAATATATACCAGACCCACAGACACTAACCAAGAAAGAAGAATCATGCACATTTGGTGAGAGCTCTAATTTCTCGTCTCTATTAAAGTGCCATCAACGAAGACACGAAGGAGAAAAAACATTCAAGTGCAGTGAATGTGGGAAGAGCTTTAGTCAGTCAGCACACCTAAAAGAGCATCAACGAACACACACAGGAGAAAAACCATTTAGGTGCAGTGAATGCGCGAAGAGCTTTAGTCGATTACAGAACCTACAGAAACATCATCGAACACACACAGGGGAAAAACCATATGATTGCAATGAATGTGGGACTAGTTTTAGTTTAAACACAACATTATGGAGTCATCAGCGAACACACACAGGGGAAAAACCATTTAAGTGCAGTGAATGTGAGAAGAGCTTTAGTCAGAAAGTATCTCTAAAAATTCATCAGCGAACACACACAGGGGAAAAACCATACAAGTGTAGTGAATGTGTGAAGAGCTTTAGACTGTTAACACACCTTAAAACACACCTTCGAACACACACAGGGGAAAAACCCTTCAAGTGCAGTGAATGTGTGAAGAGCTTTAGTCAGAAAGTATCTCTAAAAATTCATCAGCGAACACACACAGGGGAAAAACCCTTCAAGTGTAGTGAATGTGTGAAGAGCTTTAGACGGTTAACACACCTTAAAACACACCTTCGAACACACACAGGGGAAAAACCATACAAGTGTAGTGAATGTGTGAAGAGCTTTAGACTGTTAACACACCTTAAAACACACCTACGAACACACACAGGGGAAAAACCCTTCAAGTGCAGTGAATGTGTGAAGAGCTTTAGTCGGTTAACACACCTTAAAACACATCTTCGAACACACACAGGGGAAAAACCATACAAGTGTAGTGAATGTGTGAAGAGCTTTTGTCAATTGTCTGAACTACAAAAACACCAACGAATCCACTCTGGCGAAAAACCATACCACTGCAATGAATGTGGAAGGAGCTTTAGTGATTTCTCAAAGCTTAGAATTCATCAGCGAACACACACAGGGGAAAAACCATTCAAGTGCAGTGAATGTGGGAAGAGCTTTAGTCGATTATCAATCCTACAAAGACATCAACAAACACACACTGGAGAAAAACCATATGATTGCAATGAATGTGGAAGGTGTTTTAGTGATTCCTCAACTCTCAGAATTCATCGGCGAACACACACAGGGGAAAAACCATTCAAATGCACAGAATGTGCGAAGAGCTTTAGTCAGTTAGGAAACTTACAAAGACATCAACAAACACACACAGGGGAAAAGCCATTTAAGTGTGGTGAATGTGTGAAGAGCTTTAGTTTGTCTTCATATCTCCTAAAACATCAGCGACTGCACACAGGGTAAAAACCATACCAGTGCAAAGAATGTGCAAAATGCTTGAGTTGGTTATCACAGTTACAAAAAGACATCAGAAAACACATAATGGGGACTAACCATACCATTGCAATGAATGTGTCAGTGATTTTAGTGACTCTTCAGCATTAAAGATTCATCAGCGAACGCACACTGTGGAAAAGCCATTTAGTTGCAGTGGATGTGTGAAGAACTTTAGTCACAAAAATATAGCTAAAAAGTTATCAGGGATCACAGACAGGGTAAAAATAAACATACCATTGCAGTGAATGTGGCAATAGTTTTAAACAATCTTCAGCATTAAGGAATCATCGGTGAACACACACTGGGGGACAAACATTCAAGGGCACTGAATGTGTGAAGAGCTAAGTTCAGTTATCAAACCTCTAAACACATCTGCGAACACACACTAGGGAAAAAATATACAATTGTAGTGACTGCTACAAAAACACAAACAAACACACACTGGGGAAAACCATACCTTTGCAATGAATATGGGAAGAGTTTTAGAGATTCCTCAAAGCTCAGGATTCATCAGCGAAGACACACAGGCAAACAACCATATCATTGCACTGGATATTACAGTAGTTTAACTGTCTCTTGGGAATTAAGGATTCACTAGCAAACTCACACAGGATTCCGTTGCAGTGAATGCTTAAATAGATTTATTCAATTATCAGCCCTACAAAGACAACAACAAACACACACAGGAGAAAAGCCATTCAAGTGCAATGAATGTGTAAAGAGCTCAAGTCACTTATCAAACCTCCAAACATATCAGCGAATATACACTGATACCATTGCAATGAATGTGGAAGTAGTTTTAGTGAATCTTCAGAAGTTCGGGGAGGGGGTACACAAACCCCCTCCCTAATAGAAAACTGCCTGGCGTTGGGGTCCCGCAGAGATGCGTTGCCCCTTCTCTAAATAAATGAGTGTGGCCCTGGGTATGGGGTCCCTGTGGACTGTATAGGCTTGGAGAGTGGAGCTGCACAGAACACCCTAAATAAAAAGAACAAAAAAAGAATAAATCAGAGGCAGGAGCCACACATGTATTATTTACTGCTCCTTGAAAGAGTGCCCCGTAATGCCCTGCAAGGGATTTTAAAGCATATTTTTACAACTTAATGATTCGCCTAGAAAGCAAGGGGGGAGGCAACACACATTTTAGTAATGTTGTGGGGGGAGTTGCAATGAGTGCAGCAGCCTTCAAACAACAGTTTTTAAAACAGTAAAAAGTCCCCGGGGTCATTGAATCCATGGAGAATTTACCATATTTTTCAAAAACACTCCTAGTTGGAGCTCTATGGTCTTCAGCGGGAGGCCAGGGCTCTCTTGTGCTTTTTTTCTGATTCCCTTTTGTGAGCTGACAAAATGTTAAAAGACTCAGAGACATGTATGTGTTATTAAAAAAAATATGTCTTTGAGTGTATCTTTTAACATTTTACAGACCACAAACTGCTTTGATAATAAATATTACGTTAAACAAAAGACTTGCAAACATGATTTTTTCATACTAAAACTTTATTAAACATTTTTATAATTGTCACTATTAATAAACATTGCAATGTGTGTATTACTGAAATATACATTTCATAAAAGCACTGGTGATTTTTATAGACATGATATACATATATATATATATATTCTTTCTGTATATTGATATGTTCATCCCTTGATGAAGCCAATAGTTATTGTTATATTTGGTGTTGAGACTCGTTAACAAAATCATTAGTTTGGAGGCCGGGACTGGCAGCAGGCGAGGCCCTGCGGCTAACCTCATGCCGCGCACAGTCAAAGGACACGTGTGGCGGGGTAGGCTTTCCATATGGAAATAAAATATAACTCTTTATGTTAAAAAAAGCCTATAAAAAAGCCTTTAAATTCTCTGGAAAAAGTAAGGGATAAAGTGGTGCTATAGTTATGAGTTGTAATTATGTCTTGTATTACATTAAAAAACAACTGTAGAAATTCACAGAAAAAAACTAAGGTTAAAGTGTTGTTATAGTTAGGTGAAAAGTTCTGTGTCAATGTAATGTTTTAAACTGAAAAAACACTGAAATTCCACAGTTATTGTTATCTCTAATAACAATAAAACGTTCCCTATAGTAACTATAAGTCATACCCTCCCCATGCACAGCTAATTACCCCACATACTACATCACTCGTGACATGTTCTGTAACATCATTAATGTCATGACTGCAGCGTTTCAAATGAAATCATTGACAACAGAACTGTGCATGGCGTGGCGTGAGTCGCTGATATAATAATAAAGCATCAAACAGTAACGTCCGTCGTGTACAGGCAGCACATTTTCTGACCACTAGATTTGCAGACAGCTTTACTGATAAAGGTGTCTGGAACACACATGATAGTGTATGGAAGTCGGGTTTCAGTGAATATCCTTTGTAAAACTATCTTGTTTTGATCCTTTTAAAATCTTTGTTCCCATCACACTTCAGAATTGTAAAATAATGGATTTAATTTTGCTTTCCAAACTGCGGATATATTCTGAAGTATATCAGCAGTTAAAGGTGCAGGTATTTATATGTTGTTGTGTGTTACAAAATATGACACCCTACAGCCTTTCCTTTCACACTGCATGTACATCAGTGTGATTGTCGCATAGTTCACCTTAAAAACTCCTCTCGCTTTGGAGTCAGAGCAAGAAAAGTAGACACCAATCCCCAGTTTAACAGAATGAGCAGGATTTGTCAAAAGGTACATCCTAATATTTGACATCTGCGTTTTAAGCACGGCAAATCTGACAAGATTATTACAAAATGTAAAGGCACCCTTATTTATTACTCTTTCGCGACCCACCATAAATTGGCTGACGGCCCACCATTGGGTCGTGACCCAGTTTGGGAAACGCTGTTCTATAATATTGTTGTATTGATTTAATGGAATATGCATTAATTCTAAAATAAAAGTTGATTGAATCCTTCACACACATTCTGTAAACTCCAGTGATTTTCTTATTTATGGACAGAGGGGGCTTGAAATGTATGTCTAGGGTCTTCTTCATCAGGGAGGTGTGAGGGGCCCGACGTAACATTGTTGGTCCGTCAAAGCTTAACGTGGAGGGCACAGAGACTCACAGCAGGAGGGGTTCAGTCTCAAAACTGTTTTCCAATAATGACTCGTCCTCACTGATCAAGGTAAGTGACTGGATCTGGTAGCCCCCTCCCTTATCCATATTGACCACTAGCTGGGTGAGTTCAGCATATATTGGAAAATCAAAAATTCATGATGTAAAGAATAAAGGCAGAGGAATCACGTTGTCGTGTATTTCTATAGGTTCTGAATCGATCCCCCTATTCCTGACCCTATTCTGGTTAAACTTACTAGCTAGTTAACTAACAGTCAGCCCATGAGGCAAGAAATCCCCCATGATGCAGATACCGTTATCTGACGCAGTCACACTACGGCACAGGAACGTGTTATCTGATTAGGTCATAACGCTTGAGATCTAATTAGACAAGCGACATTCCTCCAGCCCCTGATAAGGCATACGACGTTCTCATAACAAATCAAACCTATGACAACCTGGAAAATCCGTGCGGCCATTGTTTTGATTTCACTGAGAACTTTAGTAAAGAATGTGCTAACGAGCAAGTCGTATGACATCTTTATTGACGTACCTATGTCCATCCTTACGTCAATCTCGGCACCTTTAAGGTATAAATATTGCCGACCTTGCCCTATGCAAACACACGCGTGGTGACAAGACGGAGCAGCCATACTTGCCGAAGTCGAGAGCAGAAGCAGACCCCGCTGGCAGCAGCCCCGCCTTCCTGACGCGCTGAGAGACGCGCTGCTATCTCAAGCCGAGAGACCCAGCACCGGCGCTTCTGGGCAGCCCTCGCAGGCAGCCTGGAATATCGAGAGCAGAGAAAGAGATACCATTCCTCATCCATCCTAAATTCCAGGTACAGAACTGAATAACCCCTCACAGAGAATTCTTTAGTTATTCACTTGGCAAAAACAAACTTAACTTAAACTGTAACTTTCTATTCCCGCCCACGCATTAGACTTAGGTCAGGTACACGGGGTAGGCGTATTTAGAAACACCAGTTGAGTACGTTTAGTCAAATGTATATGTGTATGTAAATATATTTTAATCATTTTAAAACATCATATGGCTCAGAAACCATATCAATGTTTTTACAGTATTATTTTATACTATTGCTTTTAATGTATGCACTTTACTTAACTATAAGTATTGCAATAATATCGATCCATTTCTCTTGTACGAGAAAAGAGACTGATCAATAAATAACACCTTTTTATTGAACACGCCCGTCTCTTCCTTTTCTCTACATTCTGATGAGACTAAGAATGCACGTACTGACTGAGTAAAATAATTGCCTTGTGCTCACACGACTCTTGAGATTGACTCTTGATTAGGGGAGAGCAAAGTTGTCATGTTCTATGGTTGTCAGAAACTAAATCCCTTCTTGTCTAATCAGGGGAGTTAATCCTTCCTTGAACATTCGAGAAAGTTTCTAGCGAACTCTGAGCTTAGCTGGCAAACCCAAAAATTAAGTCTAGTATCGACAGTAGTAGACCTAGTTAACGTCTGGTCTAGGTCTTTACTGCTGTAGGTACTATTCCAATGCGCAGAGCCTATTGGGAAAATAGGAGCTACACTACATGGCGCCCAACGCGTTTGGAAAGGGCGATAAAACTAACGTAAGACATTTAGAGTAACTCAGTCGTGCTTTCTCACTCAGACCCCTTTTCCCAAATACTCCAAAGACGTCTGGAGTGGGTGAAAGGTTATTATATCCTCCAAAACCTCGCAGGAGGGAACTCCTATGTATGGTTCTTGGTCTAGTCAACATTGAAGGATAAAACAGTTCCAGAATATTGTGCATCTAATCTCTGTTTCCATAAGAAACCTGATCTGCAAACAAACATAATACCATCCTGTCTGTAAAATGGCAGAGAGTGATGATGAAAGAGAGGCAATTAGATTAGCTACTGAAATAGCAGATGCTGATGCTACCATGCAAACAGCAGACCCGGATATAATACTCATCCAGGTCGCCAAAAGGAGATCTATAACCTTAAAACTTATAGAAAATGGACTGACACCTAGAGGTGGCACAGTCATATTCGTAATTGAGGCACACGAATATCGGCAGACAGAGGTATACTATACATGGATACATTTTCCAGCAGCAAATGCTGTAACAAAGTACTTCCACTATTACAAAGTAGAGGAACCTCCTGAAACGTACACTCCTTTCGAGGAGGTGGAAGTACCACTCAAATTCCAAGAGCATTTGCTCTTATTTGATGGCGCCCTAAAACATAACAATCACATTACAAGGCTCGGTCCTTTAGGAAGACCAGGAGCAACGTGGCCGGTCCTAGCCGGATACACACCACATCCAGACATCGAAAGAATGCCTGCAGCAGAGCTGTTAATACAGCTAAAACAACTACTAAAAATTCACAGACAATTAGTTCAGTATGTAATGCGGACTTCAACAATTCAGCCAGCGATTAAACTACCACAGCTGACCCCTCACCAGGGGAACACAAATAAAATTACACCACAGAACATCCAATCCTGCCTAGGTAAAGTTCCAGCTAAACGGGAACAAATACCATTCTGGTTGGCACAGAAAATTACCCAAATAGAGGCGGTGTTTCCTGACACCACCCCATTAGAAAAACACAGGATTCTGACTATATGTCTCCCAATGAGAATCGCACCACACATTGAGGACTGTGACACTTGGGGTACAGTCTTTGCTTCCATCTATACAAAAACGCACGGTGTTCCATCCATTTCGGTGATACCAGATGTGCTAAAACAAATTCAAGATGAATACGGTCCAGAACCTGCTTTAACTCTTGGTATGAAATTACTGAAAGACTTCAAGCAGGTCTCGGCTATATTATTAGCCAACATAAAAGGTGAAGCAGCAAACGTGGCGATCCGCCAGAGGTTAAAAGAGACAGATATAGCAGACCAACCAGCTGAAATTGCCAGAATCATAGAAAAATCCTATGAAGAACTAGGCAGAGATAGTCTAGGTGGAATACCAGTAAAACCGCAACTGACTACAAGTCCAGAAAAAATGTTTTTTAATAATAATAATAATTCACCAAAAAAGAACTGGGATGGGAACAAACAATCCAATCCTAAAGAAAAGAAATTCCAGTCCAGAGGAAGGTCTCCTAGGCGAAGAGAGAAATCTCCAAACCCGAGACAAAGGTCACCCCAGAGTGACCCCTCTGGGAATAGATATAACCTTAGAAATAGGGATAATATTAAAAAACCTGATAGATATCAAGACATTGATACACGTCCCTCTCAATCTTTTCAGAATTCCTCGCAGAAATCGGAAAGAAGAGGACGATCAGTAGAGCACACCAAGTCCAAAGACAAGGAACCTGCTCAACTGAAAAAGAAATTACAATTTCCAAAAAAGAAGGTAGCCAGTATCAAGGTAGTTAACAATGCCGAGAATACTGAGGACACAACTGAAAAACGGAGAGTGGGCTCAGACAATGCTAGACAGCGCAGCAGAGGTGAGCATAGCTCGCAAAGTCCTTATGAATCATCTGGAGACAGTGGACACGAATGAATACCTTCAAGTGGAAACTGCAGATACCAGAGTTAGCAAGCCCCACAAGATATACGAGATAATATTACGTATAGAGGGAGATAAGACTAGGAAAATAAGGGGACTATTTTGGGATAACCTATCCAAGGGCTATGACATCCTTCTAGCTGAAAAAGACTGGCCACCAGAGTTTGTCAGGGAGTGCCCTCATGGCGAAGAAGTAATTATGCCTGCCTTCTCGAATCAAATACCGATTCATAAAAAATACACACTTGCTAGAAAGTGGGCAGTGGCCTTAGCACCTGCTTTATATAAAAATCATGTAGGATGGGATGAGGATTCTCCTCCTCACAAAATCCAGTTAAAATCACAACCTACTGCACAAAGGCAGTACCCAATTAAGCAAGAAGCTAAAAAACAAGTAAATGAAATACTAGATCAGCTAGAATACCAGGGGGTGATTGAAACTTGCACCTCACAAATGAACAATCCTTTGTTTCCGGTCTCCAAACCAGACAATTCATATCGCCTAGTTTTGGATTACCGACACCTTAACACATGTTGCAAAACTTTTGCAGTGCAAAACTCACACAGTGCTGCACTAATGAATAACATAGTGCGCAAAAAATACAAAACAACCTTGGACATCTCCAACGGATTCTTTTGTCAAAACATAGCACCAGAGAGCAGATATTTAACAGCTTTCTCAGTAAATGGCACTCAAAAACAATTCTGTCGGTTAGCCCAGGGGTACAAGAACAGCCCGGGGGTATTCTCAGCGAGAGTAACAGAATTACTACAACTATATGATGATGAAGCATTATCTTATGTCGATGACATTTACTTAACAGATGATGACTTGGAGACTCACTTGAAAAGAGTGAACACCATAATACTTGGTTTCGCTGCAGAGGGTTACAAATTCAACTTCAAAAAGTCCAGAATTGCCCATCTGACGGTCCTATTCTTAGGATATGAGCTATCAAGTGAAGGTAAAAGCCTGGCAGACAATTTCCTAGAGAAATGTGCCGTTATCCAAGCTCCTAAAACACTAAAAAACCTACAGTCAATTTTAGGCTTCTTAAATTTCGGAAGAACATACATTGCAAATTACGCAGAAAGGGTGAAACCCCTTTACGATCTAATTAAACCAGACTTTAAAAGATCCAGTTGGACTCAAACACACACAGAAATTTTGAGATCCTTACAAACAGACATGCTAATTAAGACAAAATTAGAAACCCGTGATAATACACGCAACCTTGTGATCCGAGTCATCCCAGGGAGATGCGGATTCACATACCTGACCTCTAATGAGGGAGAAAAGGTACCAATTGCATTCAAATCACACTTGTACACAAAAGCTGAACAGAGATTCAGCAACAAAGGAAAAATTGTTCAAGCAGTTCAAACCGCAATAGCTAGAGAAAAAGACATAGCTGACGGTAGACATATCACAGTCAGAACAGCTGAATCAGCCTTTGAGGCATTAACAACACCGTGTAATTTACCATCAACAACATTGGATCCAGAATGGATACAATGGGTGAATTCAATCACAACGGACAAAGTATACTACTACTTTGATCCAGAACTAGAAGAATTAAAAAATCTAAAATATGAAAAGACGTATCCTCTGCCAATCGACATTCTGCCTCTACGACATTACGCCTGTGTAATCTATACAGACGGACATGCTCAACCCTCCGTTTGGAGAGAACATGCATACAATCCCACATGTGAGATTACAAAAGAAGTGTGGCGCGGAGGTAAACTAAGACCTATATTAACAAAATCACACTCAGTAGAAACTAATTCAGAACTACAAACTGAAATAATAGCTTTGAAAATGGCGCTAGATAATGCGGATCGCGAATTCCCGACACTTATAGTGTCAGATTCATATTACTGCGTCAAAGCATATAACAAGGATTTGCAGACATGGATTCAGAACGGTTACAAAGATGACACAGATGCACCAATAAAGCAAAAACTGCTCTGGGAACAAATAGCTCTTTTACAAAAAGAACTACCAAAGACTCACGTGACACACTCACTGAGTCACCAGCGTGATGGCGTTCACGTTGTAGGGAATTCATTGGCTGAAACAGCCGCAGCGGCAGCCAGTAAACCGGCTCCCGTAGATCGAAAAAAGCGTACATTAAAATACTTTGACGGCGAAACATTGCTGGCGGTGAAAACATCATCAAAAGGCGACTGCTCAGCGTTACCGATCAATTATCCACTCAATTATACATACATAATCGATGCAAACTCCGTCCCTTTTGCTCGAATCCCTGGAGTGGGGGATAGAGTGATTCCAAACATGGACAGGAGAAACTTGTTAATCGCAGACGCACACATGGGCGAGGGTCTCAGACACCTTAAATTAAAAGATTCTCTGGAAGAATTACAATCACGGTACTGGTGGCCAGGCATGAGCCTGCACTACACCATGTTTGTAAAAAACTGCCCAAACTGCAACAGAGATCGCAGTGGGGAGAGAAGCAGTTTAATACCTCGTCGTATCAAGGCAGATAATATTACCAACAAAAAGAATGGCTTGCGATTAACATACACAGGCTAGTTCCACTTATAATGTAGATCACCAGCACTCGGCTGACGTCCGGACTGTTATACAAGATTTGCGAGTCTAAATGGCATATACGCTAAGAGCATGCTACGTTCGACCATTTTTTTTCACTCAGGCAATCCAGCCTGGGGGGGGAAAGAATGGCCAAATGAGCACAGCCCAGCGGGAATCTTCTCACTTCCTTCCTGAGGGTATGGGATGGTGTAAAGAAAAAACCAAGGCAGAAAGCAATCTATAATGGAAAGGACATTAGGTTCGGGAGCTGGGTGGGTCAAACATCTAATAAGTGTCCAACGTAGTCTAAATAACTTGCCAAGAAATTCTCTGAAGGGATTCAGTCCGTACGAATTATTATTCGGAACTAGGATGTTGATCTCTGACCTTGATAGTCAGACTTCAGTGGTAATAGAAAAAACCTTTGATGTCAAAGACCGTTTGGCTATTTTGCAGGACTTAAACAAAACAAGAAAAGACCTGAGCAACATACAGTTGAAACAACAGCCAACAACCACTGAAGAATCACCACCTGTCCCAGCAAGACCTGTCTGGATTCCAAAAGTCGGGGATCTAGTCAGGGAGAAGATCGCGGTAAAGAAGGAATTTGGGCCTTCTTACAGAAAAGCAGTTCCTGTCTTGTCTGTCAACGGGACAAGATCAGTTGTACTACCGCCACTTGCTGGAAAAAAGGAGAACCGAGTTGTATCCATCGACCTGGTAAAACCACAACATGTGGCCGATAACAAACGGTAGGCCAAGTGGACTCCCAATAAGTAGCAGAACACCAAGGTTTGCTACCAGTACAGAGGTCCTAACAAAGAGGCTCATCACATTCGAAACGCCACAAGAAGAACAACAAGGACTATGCAACAATGCAATAGAACTCAGACCTCTGAAAACCCAAATAAAGACATTTAGCAGAGACACACCAATCTACAATGAAGTTCCAAGTGAAAATGCAAGAAACAAAAATCCTGAACCAATTGGAACAATTGACAGAACTGCATCTGGTTACTTCATCAACTTCGATGATTCCTCTGAAGGTTTCAGCGAACAAAAGACACAGCCATCATCAAAATCCTTTAAAGACAAAGCTAAGGAACTTTTGAAACAACTGAAAGAAACATATCTGGTTACTCCATGGATTGAATTTTGGGTGGGTTTTGGTGCATTTATCCTCATACTTTGGCTCATCATGGTATTTACCTTGGGACGCTTCATTGAGGGAAAATATGCTAAAATGGACACAGCAAGTCAGAACATCAACTTGGTCCTCAAACCACACACATCTTCACACGTCGAGAAACGAGAACTTTCTTCAGAACTTTCTTCAGCCAACTTCACAGCAATTCCAATACCTGGTGGGGTAGCCTGGGACAACACTGACTATGAAATTTATGGTCCGGTCGAGATCCTGAAATATCCACACCAAATCAAGATCTCCTTGAGTGACTTTGCAAAACCAAACTCATTTGCTGATGATTGGGACTTTGAAAGTATAAACAATATGATGTCTGACTTAGTAATGTCTGCTAAATTTACAAAACATGATTATTTGCAAGGTTCTACAAATTATGATAGTATGTATTGCTATAACCATTATGGTAACCATTTCTTGCATAAATCTGCACAACCTAGAAATGTTTTAAATTATAATCAATGGGAACATTGTGCTACACCTCCAAAAGGGAGCTCTAGAACCGTTTATGACAAATATTCATATTTTTCAGGTTTTAACATAACTAATGCTGAAATATTTTATTACAAATTGTCAAACAAGACAGGGATGAAAACAATAATAACAAACACGAAATTGATATATTCAGATTCATTCTTTGAAAAAATGAATACTTTTGGATTTGATTATTGGGACAAAAATGTTGATTTGAAAAGTGTTTGGGGTACAAAAGAATGGCAAGTACAGGGTATAGAAGCTTTGTTTAGAGCCTGCATGATCCCAGAACAAATGATATTTTTAAATGACACTGTTCAACAAACCACCTGTCTTGGCTTAGCCAAAATCAAAGATTTAAATAACCTGTCTATTCCAAAGCCAACAATGTTTAGCAATAACTCTGATACAGATGAAGAAATAGACATAAGCCATATACTTAACCAAAACAGAACACATCCTGATTGGAAACAATGGTTGATCTGGCCCACAGATACAAATAACTGTCAAGATAGATTCCTGAATAAAACACAGGGTTTCAAAATGACCAGGCCAGACCCTAGATATCCTCAAAGACATCACCCAGGGATAATAACAACCTACAGTGTGGGCAAATTATGCCTTCAATGGCTACAAACTTCCACACTGCCTGAAATTAAGCAACACCTAACTTTACTTACTGATGGTGCTGACTTGCGCGATTTCATACTGGGACCACGCAAACAGCGTCAAAAGCGTTTCATAGCAGCCTCTGTATATGCAGCATACAATGAGGCCTGGAAGGTTACTCAAATTGAAACAGCAGAGAGAATACGTGAAATTGATCGTATTAATTTGGAAAAATCACTTTCTGTAGTGGACAATGGGTTAATGACTCTGTCCTCCAGAATATTTTCATTGGACAGCATTGTGTCTTCAGCAATCGACATATTATCGCAAGACTTACTGTTATTACAACATGGTCAGTCGCAATTGCGCTCTATTGTACAGCTTGGCTGGACGTTACAAAATCTGCGTTCAGGCTATGTGCCTTGGCGTTTAATCAACACAACGTCACTATTCCAAATCTTTAACCTTACTGTTAGACAAATCGGTATGGCGCAGAAGGGTGCTGATTATACAATCTTGAGCATTGAAAAACTAGAAAGATTACCAATGACAATGTCAGAACGACCTGTCAGTGAATGGATAATACACGGAATCATAAATATTCCAATCTCAACCTTCAGGTTTCAATACTGCCAAAAATATATACAGGCTGGCATGTACGAGAAATTGGGAAAGGGGTACCTTAAAACAACTTGGAACCTGCCCTATTCACATGCATGTGTCAGTAACAAAGGACAGAAAGTGTTTCTTAGTGGCAACAATTGTGCTATGTCACTAAGCGGCACGCTTCTGTGTAACGGTATTAGTTTGCACGGAGCCTGTGAAGGGAATTCATACAACCTTTCATGTCACCAGCAAGGCGCACCTGCAACTGAAATAGAACCATTCTTTCAAAGACTCTATAATGGGAGTTACATTCTTATTGTAGACCGCAGATGTTGTAGTCTTATGCCCGGGACTCCTTATCTCGTCACCACGACGGCGAAGGTCAAGTGCTGTGGACGTTCTTTGTTCCCCAGCTCCTTACCAGACAGGGAGGCAAGGGCATGGCCCGGTTTGAAAATTACTTCTATTCGAATAGACACTTTAAGCAGAATGAAAACAGTGCTTCTTCAGACGCCTACAAGGCTCACGTCATCTAAAGAAACGTATGATCTACAAGTCGCAAGGACGACTGCAGAGATACATACATTATTATCAACTAATTCCCCCGTACATTTCGCGGAAATCCTGAGCGAAATCTTAAATATTTCTGATACCACTGGGGTCTCAAAGGTATTTAAGACAGTATTTTCGATGGCATTAACACCATTCAAAGCCATACTGGGTATTTTTCCAGATTTCGTCCATTCGATTTTTGGCGGACTTCCCCTGATCCTGGGACTAATTGCAGGAATCCTATTCCTAGTCAATTCAATTTTATTTATTATGTTTTTGGCTCTCAGAAGAGGGCCACATAAAAATATACAGAATTAGGCACACAACAATTACATTACAAAAAGAGCAAGAAAAGAATATATCCTTTAAACATCCTAAGTTACACAAGACTGACATATAAAACTACAAAAATCGGACAGTCAAGAAACATCTCCAGAGACATATTAATAAATAGCTAAGAACCCTTTAAAAAAGTTAAAAATATGGAAGCAGAACATTTCGTTAGGAGGGCAATAAAGTGCAGACAAAAAATCGTTCAAAGTGACAATGCCTAGATGCAAACAGATAACTTTTAACCATCTAAAGCGCAATTTACGGAGCGCGGGGCAAATCAACAGCACATGCATACAGTCCTGGATATTTACTTTACAAAAATTACACAAGGGAGAGGAGCCGTACCATTTAGATAACAGTTGGTTTAAAGGTAAAAGATCATAGCGAAGCAGAAACCAAAATCTACGGATACCATGCGGTAGGGTCCATGTTACATAGGGTTGTGGAAGTTTCATCAGATAGGAATCAAGGAGAGGATCTACCTTCCTTTTTCCACAAATTACTTTTTTATCCGACTGGAAACATAAGTCCCATGAAGCTGCTTTTAAAACAAGTTTTAACTGTAAAGAAGAGTACAAAAACAAGGCAGTTTCATCTAATTTTAGAAGGGTTACAGCTTTTCTAAAGTTACGAACAAGTTGAGAAAACTCATTAAAATTACCCAATAATTCACTTTTGAGGAGAGCTCTCATTGTCCCTACCTCTGCTCTTGCCAGACAGGCCACCCATCTTACAAGGGCCGATAATCCCTGTACCCAACTACTCCTAATACCAAAGTCGAGCCTACAGGCGGCCAGAGAGCACGCAGTATTTAGGGAGGAAAGAGATCTTAGGAGTTTCCCCTCAATCTTATGGCAAAAGTCCCAATTTTTCACATCTATAAGTTCAATACCATACAAGATTGTAGCGGGGATTTTAGATCTGTACACTTCCAATAAAATCGGAAAGTGCCGTTTCCCCGTTGCATGGTATAGGGAATTTAAACCTTTGCCAATTCCTATTCCTAGTCCTTATTTTTCGTTATGGCAACCCATGTCACAGATCAAACTCTCGCGACAATGGAAGATACGATCCTAGCCATTGGATACCGGGACCGGATATCAAAAATCCTGGGACTCTCCCGGCTTAGAGACCTAAACATGACTTGGTTTCTATCATTTCGACCAATGTGGCAAAGGTGTGTTTTACCTGTACTAAGGTGTCTGCTATGCGGAGAAGAATGCGTGTTAGACACCTGTCTGACGCTACAATCGGATGCGCCGGTGGATGCAGATACACTGTTGGTTCCTACCAAGGTTCACGCTTTGTGCTGCCCTCAAAGGCTGCCAATCCTGATGACGGCATTCCTGGAATCTTCACCACTGCGATTGAAGGGTAGTGAAGCTCAAGATGAAAGCAGCATCGAACAGGTACGACCTTCTGTCAGCAATGCAAATCAGAATGTCAATGGAGACAATCATGCGCACAAATGCATGGTTACCCCTATTTCCGACTTAGTGGAACTTTCCCATGAAGCTGTTGACAGTTTTTTCGAAAGCCTGAATGATATGATGTTCTCTCCGGAACAGAAATAGAGACTTTTGAGTAAACTCGCACACGGCGTTCCCTGAATTCGGCCTTCAACCTTTAAAAATAAAGTCACATGAACAATTACAATCCAGTTCACGGACAGCAACTTTTTTCAGCAAGCCCTTAAAATATTTTTCTATATATTTTTTCCCCGGGACACTGATCTTCTGCTTAAAGTAAGAAACTATTCCTAGAGAACTAAGATTTCTATTTTAGATACTTTATATAGACTTTAGCTGCCCGCTGGTATGTTCACAAATATTTTATTATGTGATGAAATGGTCTCGACCTTCCTTTCTGTATAGCCATATTAAGAGCCATTTCATGTGTATTTCTCATATACCAAAAAGCAATAATGCATTACAATGCGTGTTTACTTTTGCATTTAATTCATAGCTTAAGTGCATACAATATATATGACTGCAATTTTTCAGTATATTTGAAAATTTCGAAATGCATTTATGTATTTTGGGGTGGTAAGGTATACACTATACTCTATAGTATGTTGTACTATGTTATACTATGCATAGATTAGTAGATATGACCATAGTTAGCGTGGAGTGGGTGTCGTGTATTTCTATAGGTTCTGAATCGATCCCCCTATTCCTGACCCTATTCTGGTTAAACTTACTAGCTAGTTAACTAACAGTCAGCCCATGAGGCAAGAAATCCCCCATGATGCAGATACCGTTATCTGACGCAGTCACACTACGGCACAGGAACGTGTTATCTGATTAGGTCATAACGCTTGAGATCTAATTAGACAAGCGACATTCCTCCAGCCCCTGATAAGGCATACGACGTTCTCATAACAAATCAAACCTATGACAACCTGGAAAATCCGTGCGGCCATTGTTTTGATTTCACTGAGAACTTTAGTAAAGAATGTGCTAACGAGCAAGTCGTATGACATCTTTATTGACGTACCTATGTCCATCCTTACGTCAATCTCGGCACCTTTAAGGTATAAATATTGCCGACCTTGCCCTATGCAAACACACGCGTGGTGACAAGACGGAGCAGCCATACTTGCCGAAGCCGAGAGCAGAAGCAGACCCCGCTGGCAGCAGCCCCGCCTTCCTGACGCGCTGAGAGACGCGCTGCGAGACGCGCTGCTATCTCAAGCCGAGAGACCCAGCACCGGCGCTTCTGGGCAGCCCTCGCAGGCAGCCTGGAATATCGAGAACAGAGAAAGAGATACCATTCCTCATCCATCCTAAATTCCAGGTACAGAACTGAATAACCCCTCACAGAGAATTCTTTAGTTATTCACTTGGCAAAAACAAACTTAACTTAAACTGTAACTTTCTATTCCCGCCCACGCATTAGACTTAGGTCAGGTACACGGGGTAGGCGTATTTAGAAACACCAGTTGAGTACGTTTAGTCAAATGTATATGTGTATGTAAATATATTTTAATCATTTTAAAACATCATATGGCTCAGAAACCATATCAATGTTTTTACAGTATTATTTTATACTATTGCTTTTAATGTATGCACTTTACTTAACTATAAGTATTGCAATAATATCGATCCATTTCTCTTGTACGAGAAAAGAGACTGATCAATAAATAACACCTTTTTATTGAACACGCCCGTCTCTTCCTTTTCTCTACATTCTGATGAGACTAAGAATGCACGTACTGACTGAGTAAAATAATTGCCTTGTGCTCACACGACTCTTGAGATTGACTCTTGATTAGGGGAGAGCAAAGTTGTCATGTTCTATGGTTGTCAGAAACTAAATCCCTTCTTGTCTAATCAGGGGAGTTAATCCTTCCTTGAACATTCGAGAAAGTTTCTAGCGAACTCTGAGCTTAGCTGGCAAACCCAAAAATTAAGTCTAGTATCGACAGTAGTAGACCTAGTTAACGTCTGGTCTAGGTCTTTACTGCTGTAGGTACTATTCCAATGCGCAGAGCCTATTGGGAAAATAGGAGCTACACTACAACGTAAGCATTGGAAAGGAGAGAAAGCAATACCACGTTCTGTGTGGCTCCCCATAATCAAAAACTGCAAACCAGACTGCAAACATGTATACGCTAACGGTGCCCTTTTATGAAAGAGGCGAGCTGCGCCTTGAATCTCTGCATTTATCTCTGTCAAACCCACCCTATTCAATGCCCTTACTGGATAAGAACAGTAGGTGAACACTAGACTCTCTCTCAGTCAAGCACAACCTATTCTACAACCACCCCAGCAGCACCTGTAGGAGACTGCCAGGTGAACGTGAGGCGCGCTCCAATAAACCCAACCCTTTTTACACACTCCCCTGCAGCACCTGTAGGAGACTGCTGGGCGAGCGTGAAACACTCTATTAAACCCAACCTCTTTTACACGTTCCCTAGCAGTGCGGTGTGCGTCTGGGTGGAGGCCCCTATAGTGATCATTTAGCGCTGTGTGTGTCTGGGGGGGGGGGCCTCTACAGGGCTCAAAAAATCCACACGCCTGCTCGCATTTGCGAGCCAGATTCAATTTTATTTTTAATTAGTTAGTCGAGGTGTGATTGAGCCTATTGAATACGCAGAGTGAGTTGCACCTATTGTTATCGGATCAAAACAGAACAATACATTTATTAGGTTATGCATTGACTTAAGAGAACTGAACAACAACATATGGGTGGACAGGTATCCTCTACCGAATAGAAATGAGATGTTGAGCCTAGTTGGTAAAGCTGAGTTCTTCTCTGTAATTGATCTATCCTCAGTCTACCATCATGTGGAGCTTCACCCAAGGAGCAGAGCACTCACATCATTCATTACACCTTTTGGTGAATTCAGATTCTGTAGATTGCCATTTGGTTTACCCTCCACTGCAGCGGTTTTTCAGAAAGCTATCGAGAACATTTTGGAGGAGTACACCATGTGTTGTTCTTCCAAGATGACCTTTTAGTTTTTGGGAAAACCGAAGAAGAGCACAATAAAAATGTTTGCAATGTTTTAAACAAACTCTAGAATGCAGGGCTTACATTGAAAAGAGAAAAGTGTCAGATTGGTGTCAGATCCGTAATGTATTGATGACATGTCATATCAAAAGAAGGAATAAAACCTAAAGTTGACCTTGTTGAGGCAATTACATCTGCTCCTGTACCATGTACCGAGGAAGAAGTAAAGTCCTTCCTTGGATTATCAGAATATTATCCAAAATTTGTAAACAACATCGCAAACATCACGTATACTTTGCAAAACTTACTTAAGAAGGGTAAAACATTCATTTGGAGTAAGGAATATGAGGATGCATTCAACAAACTTAAGAGTTTAATTGGAAATGCCCCATTTTTAGGACAATTTGACGTAAGCAAATACACTATACTCACAACAGATGCCAGTACCAAAGGAGTTGGTGCCACCTTAAGTCAAATAGTGATTGGGGAAGAGAGTATAGTAGTGTTTGCCTCTAGGGCATTGTCTGACGCAGCATCCGGATATTCAGTGTTGGAGAGAGAAACCTTAGCTTGTTTTTGGGCTGTACAACTTTTCCGAGTATTTGTTTGGGGCATTCCATTCACTTTAAGGACAGACCATAAACCTTTAGTGAATGTGTTTTCTGTGAAAAACATTGAAAGAACCACACCAAGAATATCCAGATGGTTCTTGTGACTAGAAGGATTTAATTTTAAAATCGTTTGCATTCCTGGCCCTAGGAACCAAGCGGCAGATGTTTTGTCAAGACTTCCTTTACCTAACAATGAATTAGAAAATAGTACGGTGGATGAAATCGTGGTAGTAGCCATCACTGATGGCGTAAACCAGCAAGAATGTGAAGACAGTATGAAGGAAGAACAAGCTATCTAGAATGTAACAAATCTTGTGTTAAAGGGTTGGCCAGAAAAATGTCCTAAATTAAAGAGTGATGGGAAGGGGTTTCGGAGGTTAGAAATGAGTTATACATTTGTGACCAGGATTTGTACAGAGGTAACAAAATGGTGACCCCTGAAAGCTTACGTGAACAAATTGTATCTTTAGCTCACAAAGAACTTTAGGTTGTAGTCTAACTAAAAGCATAACAAGACTTCGTTACTAGTGGCCATGCGTGGACCCCATGGTCGAGAGGAGCGTCAGACTCATTGCCAGTGAAAGTGCTCTCCCACCCTCGCAGCTGCGCCATTTATTTATTTATTTATTTATAAAGCTCCAGAATCGACCCCCGAAGGGGTATCTCTGCGCTCCTGGATGGGCATCAGGTGAAAAAGCTGTCTGCTAAGAATCAAAAGCAAAAAAGAAAGGTCTTGAGCTGTTTCCTAAAATAAAGATAATCAGTACACTGTCTCAATTGCAAAGGGAGCTTATTCCAGTGGTAAGGACCCAGGTAAGAAAGGGCCTTCCCGCCCTGTCTGGCTCTTTTGATCCTGGGCACCTCAAGTAAGGATTTGAGTCCTGAGCGGAGAGACCTCTGAGGGGCATACGGAATGAATTTGTCAACAAGGTAGGCAGGACCGGACCTAGACAGGGCCTTGAATATTGCACAGCAGACTTTGAACTGCACTCGCTTCCGTATGTGGATCCAGTGAAGCTGGTAAAACAAGGGCCGGGAAGCGGTTCTTAAGGGGGCATTGAGGGTCAGACGAGCCGCCGTGTTTTGAACCACCTGTAATGTATCAAGGGCGGCCTCATGTGCAGAGACCAACAATCCATTACAATAATCCAGGCGACTTAAAAAAAGTTTTTAAAAAAAGAGGGATGAACCCTACTATTCGAAAATAGGGACAGGTTTGGTACAGATTGGCAAAACTAAAGTGTCCCAATGTGTATGCACAAGTGAAATTCCACATATCACAACAGGAAGAGATCTCAATGGACGCAGGGAGGCCGTTCCGTATCGCTAAGGTCTATCAAGAACCTATAACCTGCGCAGTAAGAATATTACACTCTAAGTCCAGATTCTTGGATCTAGAAGAGAGAACCTATGGGGAGGTCCTAGGTTCAGTCGTTATCCAGTTGCGATTTACAAGCACATCAAATAAAAGGTTCCTTTTAATTAGTCTTTTTATTATACTATACGGTGGCTACAACGAAGGTCTCCAAATGCTGGGTCTTTCACTCACTGGTATTAACCGTGGGTGATACCTCTATGAAATTCTATCTCCATTTCATCCCGCCTACATTGATGTATAGTTAAACTGAAAGTAGGCGTAACCCAATAGCGAAGTGAGAAAACTGTCCTGAAGAAGGTGAACATCTTTGTGAATGACCGAAACGCAGCGTCGACTTTGTTTTCTGAAGTGTAAACATGAAATGTTGATTTTGTTTTTTTAATAATGTAATTATGGAATATTTTTATGTATGAACCAATTTTTAAATTCTGTGGCATAAATGGAGAATGTGTACTTTACATCGTGTAATTTTTTCGGGTTTTATCACTTAGTGTTTGCTGACGATTTGATTCTCTTGCTATATATTACCAGACAATGTTAATGTAATCTCCAGTGTAACATGGTACTCTGCCTAGAACCAAAGACCAAGGTGGGCCCATCCGGCAGACCAACTGCAGGTACAAGTGCGGATGATATGGGTGGTCTGCTCGCCGAAGCTCTATACAGTGCACCGAAGGTGATGTCTATAGGGCCACTCCACAGTCTGGAAGGCCCCCCGCAGGCATGAGCCACTGACTGATATGTCGCTTGGCGCCTCTGTGCAAATCTGGCCTGCCCAAAGGGGTGAACTCTGCCTCCGGGCCACTATCGGGAAGTTCACGAGGGGGGGATTCTACATTCTGTGCATAGCCTGGAACCGAGGTTTGGAGCCTGCCCTCTTAGACATCCACTGGACACCCTTATCCAAGCACTTTAGTGTAACGGCAAACGGTAGACCTTCTGTGCATAGCCTGGAACCGAGGTTTGGAGCCGGCCCTCTTAGACGTGCACTGGACACCCCTGTCCCAGCACATTAGTGTAATGGCCAGCGGTTCTACCTTCTGTGCGTAGCCTGGTACCGTTGCCTAGAGCCGGCCCTCTTAAACATGCACTGGACACCCCTGTCCCAGCACATTATTGTAACGGCCAGCGGTTCTACCTTCTGTGGATAGCCTGGAACCGTTGCCTGGAGCCGGCCCTCTTAGACATGCACTGGACACCCCTGTCCTAGCACATTAGTGTAACGGCCAGTGGTTCTATCTTCTGTGGATAGCCTGGAACCGTGGCTTGGAGCCGGCCCTCTTAGACATACACTGGACACCCCTGTCCCAGCACATTAGTGTAACGGCCAGCGGTTATACCTTCAGTGCATAGCCTGGAACCGTTGCCTGGAGCCGGCCCTCTTAGACATGCACTGGACACCCCTGTCCCAGCACATTAGTGTAACGGCCACCGGTTCTACCTTCTGTGCATAGCCTGGAACCGTGGCTTGGAGATGGCCCTCTCAGACATGCACTGGACACCCCTGTCCCAGCACATTAGTGTAATGGCCAGCGGTTCTACCTTCTGTGCATAGCCTGGAACCGTGGCTTGGAGACGGCCCTCTTAGACATGCACTGGACACCCCTGTCCTAGCATATTAGCGTAACGGCCAGCGGTTCTACCTTCTGTGCATAGCTTGGAACCGTTGCCTGGAGCCGGCCCTCTTAGACATACACTGGACACCCCTGTCCTAGCACATTAGTGTAACGTCCAGCGGTTCTACCTTCTGTGCATAGCCTGGAACCGTTGGCTGGAGACGGCCCTCTTACACATGTACTGGACACCCCTGTCCCAGCGCATTAGTGTAACGGCCATCGGTTCTACCTTCTGTGCATAGCCTGGAACCGTGGTCTGGAGCCGGCCCTCTTAGACATGCACTGGACACCCCTGTCCTAGCACATTAGTGTAACGGGCAGCGGTTCTACCTTCTGTGCATAGCCTGGAACGGTTGCCTGGAGCCGGCCCTCTTAGACATGAACTGGACACCCCCGTCCTAGCACATTAGTGTAACGTCCAGCGGTTCTACCTTCTGTGCATAGCCTGGAACCGTTGTCTGGAGCCGGCCCTCTTAAACATGCACTGGACACCCCTGTCCTAGCACATTAGTGTAACGGCCAGCTGTTCTACCGTCTGTGGATAGCCTGGAACCGTACCCTGGAGCCGGGCCTCTTAGACATGCACTGGACACCCCTGTCCCAGCAAATTAGTGTAACGGCCAGCGGTTCTACCTTCTGTGCAAAGGCTGGAACCGTGGCTTGGAGCCGGCCCTCTTAGACATGCACTGGACACCCCTGTCCTAGCACATTAGTGTAACCGCCAGCGATCCTACCTTCTGTGCATAGCCTGGAACAGTTGCCTGGAGCCGGCCCTCTTAGACATGCACTGGACACCCCTGTCCTAGTATATTAGTGTAACGGCCAGCGGTTCTACCTTCTGTGCATTGCCTGGAACTGTTGCCTGGAGACGGCCCTCTTAGACATGCACTGGACACCCCTGTCCTAGCACATTAGTGTAACCGCCAGCGATCCTACCTTCTGTGCATAGCCTGGAACCGTTGCCTGGAGCCGGCCCTCTTAGACATGCACTGGACACCCCTGTCCTAGCACATTAGTGTAACGGCCAGCGGTTCTACCTTCTGTGCATTGCCTGGAACTGTTGCCTGGAGACGGCCCTCTTACACATGCACTGGACACCCCTGTCCCAGCGCATTAGTGCAACGGCCATCGGATCTACCTTCTGTGCATAGCCTGGAACCGTGTCTTGGAGCCGGCCCTCTTAGACATGCACTGGACACCCCTGTCCGAGCACTTTAGTGTAACGGCCAGCGGTTCTACCTTCTGTGCATAGCCTGGAACCGTGGCTTCGAGCCGGCCCTCTTAGACATGCACTGGACACCCCTGTCCGAGCACTTTAGTGTAACGGCCAGCGGTTCTACCTTCTGTGCATAGCCTGGAACCGTTGCCTGGAGCCGGCCCTCTTAGACATACACTGGACTCCCCTGTCCTAGCACATTAGTGTAACGGCCAGCGGTTCTACCTTCTGTGCATAGGCTGGAACCGTTGCCAGGAGACGGCCCTCTTACACATGCACTGGACACCCCTGTCCCAGCGCATTAGTGTAGCGGCCATCGGTTCTACCTTCTGTGCATAGCCTGGAACCGTGGTCTGGAGCCGGCCCTCTTAGACATGCACTGGACACCCCTGTCCTAGCACATTAGTATAACGGGCAGCGGTTCTACCTTCTGTGCATAGCCTGGAACCGTTGCCTGGAGCCGGCCCTCTTAGACATGAACTGGACACCCCTGTCCTAGCACATTAGTGTAACGTCCAGCGGTTCTACCTTCTGTGCATAGCCTGGAACTGTTGCCTGGAGCTGGCCCTCTTAAACATGCACTGGACACCCCTGTCATAGCACATTAGTGTAACGGCCAGCGATTCTACCTTCTGTGCAAAGGCTGGAACCGTGGCTTGGAGCCGGCCCTCTTAGACATGCACTGGACAACCCTGTCCTAGCACATTAGTGTAACGGCCAGCGGTTCTACCTTCTGTGCATAGCCTGGAACCATAGCTTGGAGCCGGCCCTCTTAGACATGCACTGGACACCCCTGTCCTAGCACATTAGTGTAACGGCCAGCGGTTCTACCTTCTGTGCATAGCCTGGAACCGTTGCCTGGAGCCGGCCCTCTTAGACATGCACTGGACACCCCTGTCGCAGCACATTAGTGTAACGGCCAGCGGTTCTACCTTCTGTTGAAGGACTAGGCTAATTAAGGCCCAGCGGTGCCAGGGAACAACACCTATAACCTTCGTGAGATACCTGTTTCGGCGAACTAAAGACAGAGACATGGGACACTTCCTTCGGCGTCAAAGATCAGAGTTTATTACTGCAGGGAGGCAAAAGTCACTAGACGTACAACAGCGTGTAAGTTCTACGAGTCTGCTTCGACTTGCATATGTGAGTCGCTCTCCTTTATACAAGATTCTGCCATTGCACAATATGTGAACAAAAGGTTACAACCCAGTTCCCATAATAAACATCAAAAGGTCGCTTTCATGTTTTCAGAACCCCGGAACATAATCACAGTAACATCACTGGTTCCCAACTGTAAAAGTACATCTTCCCACCATTAGGCACATCCCACCAGAGTTGTAAAATGAGCAAGAAGAGAGACAAGAACAGCTGCTAGGAAGTCAGACACATCTAGATAAAAGAGTGTGGGGGTAATATTGGAAACATGATCGAAGGATCAAGGAGCTTGATCCCAGCACGTGCACGGCTGAAACAATAGGCCGGCACGGCACGATTACCCTCAAGCTGAGCCATTTGCCTCTGCAGTGTCATTCCTCCGGTCATAAAGACGTGTGAAAGGAATATGCGTCTTCCGTATGGCTTGGGAACGAATGGGGTCATGAGGCGAACAGTTGCCTGCTCGCTGACTGCGTGAGGGCAAGAAACAAAATGGACGCCGTATCTAAAATGGAACCCGAGGGTTCAGACGACGAAACACGTAATTTAGGCGAACCGTGTTGAGTAGTGTAGCGAAAACGCGTACACTTACTGAACTTCGCCATTTACGGTTCATAGATACCAAACTCGTCCATATTCGGCAATGCCCACAACACCGTAACGATTTTCACGGAACCTCAGACGCTCCTTTTGCCCTCATGTAGGCAAGCACTAGTCGAAATCATAATCGATCTCGATGTTCATCAGATCATTCAGATGTTGCTGAAACATTATTCTATCCATCAATGCCTCATTGGTAACAGATGGCCTTCTTATACACGTTGTAGCACAAAGGCCACATAAGGCAGGACCACACTGTACACAAAGACAACACGTGAACAGGAACGTCACAACAACCCCTATAATCATCAGAATCTTCCAACCCCAGGTCGACATCAGGCCCCAAAACCCTCCTAGAAGCGTCCAATTTCCCTCGTCCACGTGTATGGACTCCGAGATTTTGTGCAACTTGGAGATGGCTTGATAAACCGTTGGAGCGTTATCAGGTATGAATATGCAGCAGCTCGAATGGATGACCTTGCACACACCTCCTCTATCTGCTAGAACAATGTCTAGAACCATACGGTTCTGTAACGTCATAAGCCTATCCGCTTGAAGCTCTGCTGTCAAATTACCAAGGGCACTTGCGGTTATGTTAGCAGTTGACTCTACTACACGAGTTAACTGCCTCAGATTTCTGCTATTGACCATAGGGCCCCAAAACGGTAGGAACCCCTTAAAGAAGTCTCCTGCCTCTTGTCCGGCAGTATCTTCTCTGCTAATAACACCTCTCTCAACTCTAGGTCGGTGATAATCTGAAGCAACAGTGAAAGTCGGAGGCAAGAGATTTGCAATATAGCAGGTACCCGAGAAGTCATGAGGTAACCACGTATATGCTCGATCATAACATGCAAAATAGGTACCCTTGGCAGTTAGGAAGACAGGGGAAGAGAGCATCGGTAGAACGTAAGTATCCACACAAGCACTCTTCCCAAGCAGGGCTCTTGGATTTCGGCCACGACCGTGCAGACAAAATTGGCCTAGGTGAGGTACAATCCAGATTGGAGATGAGCTTTTGAGCTGCCTATCACCCACTGATACACTATACTCAGTCTCACTTAGTTCCCTATAGGCTCGCACCTCCTCCTCTGGGATAAGCGATGCGTCAAAAATATCTCTATCTAGATCAGCAATAGCTATCGCCAGAGACTTGTGGTACGGGCCAGGACCAAAGTGTGCTGAGCGTGGCTCTCGATGGGGGTAGGAATCTAGTGCACTGCGAAACATAGTTTGAAATGCTCGGGCTGACCCTTGGGGGCTGTATGGAAGAACGAAATACGGGATACCCCTGTCCATTGTATGTGGCATTAGCCCACACACCCAACAATTAGTAGTATTTACCACCAACTGATGCTGATGCAACAGTTGCACAAAAGAATTGTTTCTAAATTCCGCACGTCTGACTTGCTCATGTTGGGGCAGTATGTGAAAAGAATGTGGAGAAACAGTAGAGACGAAATTTAGGTCATGAGAAGGAGGAGTAGGTATAGTAGAGGGCAACAGTGATTGAAAACCAAAATACACTCCACCCACTAGCAGCATAGATACAGTCAGGAACAACATGAAAACCTGTAACAAAAAACATCTTGTACGAAACACCTTGTTTAACGTAGATCTTTGCGCCGACAGTTTCTCTTCTTTCGACAGCTTAGAAAATTCCATCCTCTAACGACCGTCCGCGACGTTCTTGACGCACTTTGTTCCGAGTAGCGATTATCAATCCCCAGGAGTTCCCAGAAATTGACAAAAGAAACCGACCTAGTGTCGATAGCTGCTAAACAGAAGAAAGTACCCGCACGGCCCTACGGCCAACCCAGATGATAGGTTCTAGATAAATTGAACATTCAATTTACTATAAGATTCTTGGCTGCACGAAAAAGAAAAGGAAAAAGGTACACAATATAAAATGTCCACAATGTTCAGGGCAAATGTGAATTCAAAAATGACAAAAATTTCTTTTATTAGTCTTTTGTGCGTGGACGAAGAAAGTATCGGCTGCTCCCAGAGCGAGTCTGATCTTCAAACAGTGGATTGGATGGCAAATGAGTGTTCGATCGTTCAGGCAATTGTTCAGCACTCGAATTCTCCGAAGTTGACGGGAAGGAAATTGTGAGAGGGGGGTCAACAGGGGTGTCAGATAGGGGCTGAGCTTCGCTGAACGGGACAAGACGTTGTGGAGCGTCGGTTTCGGACGATGAAAAACCTCTTCTCATCCAAGTGTCCGCCGGCAAAGGAAGCGGGACTTTCTTGGTGTGGGTGGCATGCACCCAGTGCTTCCGTCCCTCTAGCCGAACCGCCGTCCTCGTTGCCAGGAGCACCTGGAAGGGTCCCACAAACCTCGGCTCAAGGTTCCGTTTTCGGCCGAAGTTACGGGACAACACCCAGTCCCCTGGTTGGAGCCGGTGACCAGGACCCTCTGTTTGTGATGGCAGAGCCTCAAAGACCTGTTGATGAATCAAACTTAATTTAGCAGTCAGATCATGAAGATAATCAATCAACATTGGATATTCAATTCTATCAAATTCTTTAGGCCTCGGGACTCCCCAAATATTAGCAGGACGGCGAACACAATCTCATATGGGCTAAGCCCTACTCGAGAGTGCACAGTTGCCCTGGTCGATAAGAGAGCTAAAGGCAAAGCATCTGGCCATGATAAACCAGTTGTTGCCTGAATTTTAGCAAGTTTTAGTTTCAAGGTGCCGTTGTATCCTTCCACCAAGCCCGCTAACTGAGGATGGTTAGCACTATGAAATTTCTGTACTATCCCTAAGCCACGACACACACTCTTCATCACACTCCCCACAAACTCACTTCCGTTGTCCGACCATACAATCCGAGGCATTCCATATCTGGGGAAATACTCTTTGAGCAGAATTTTTGCTGTGGACAGGGCAGTATTATCCTTGAGGGGGTAAGCCTCAATCCATCTGGAGAACGCACATACTACGACATACTTCAAGTTGTTGCATCTCTCCATATGGATGAAGTCCAACTGGATAACTTCAAAAGGGCATGTAGGAGGGGCAAAATGACCAGGCGGAGTGGGAGTGCCCTTGCCGGGATTATACATCAAACACACCATACAATTCTTAACCACTCTCTCTGCACATTTAGTAATCCCATCATTCTTCCATACAGGGGACAACAACTTGCATATGCCTTTTGCGCTTATGTGTGCTGTACCATGAGCCATTGTAACAACAGCGAGCACATATGCATCCGGTAACATCCATCTCTGTTTCTCTGACAAATCAACCCAACATCCATTCTCATCCAACCTCCCCGTGCTCTCTTTCCACTTAGTCTTTTCCGTCTCAGTGGCCTCATTCTGTATTCCCCTCACACTCTCAACTGTGTCTTCGCACATACTAGTCTCCGTTGGCCATCTCACTGAACTTGTAACATACATTCGATTTGTCAGATCTCTAGCTGTCTCTTTAGCAATTTCATCTGCAAACGCATTGCCACGACCAACATCATCCGTCACTTTCCGATGCGCACTACATTTGACTATGGCCACCTGCTTAGGCAATGTAAGTGCGTCTAGAAGGTCGTTCACAAGCTGTCCATGCTGAATCTTCGTGCCATGTGACGTTAAGAATCCTCTTTCTCTCCACAATCGCCCAAAACTGTGCGCCACACCAAAAGCATACTGGCTGTCGGTAAACACATTCACCCGCTTTCCTCTGGACAACACACACGCTCTCGTCAAGGCGATCAGCTCAGCAGCCTGAGCCGAATTCTGACTCAATCTTGCAGTTTCTACAACCGTACTCAATGTCACTACAGCATACGCAGTCGTCACATCACCATTCGGCAACTTGAAACAGGAACCATCCACATATAAAGTACCATCGGGATCTATCAATGGAGCATCTTTCAGGTCAATACGACCCTTTGTTTCCTCCTCAGTCCTCAGATAACAGTCATGCGGTGCTTCACCACTTGACTCCATGTTGATCGGTAACAATGTTGCTGGGTTCAACACGTTACATCTTTTTATGCGTATGTGACTAGCCAGTAACGTCAACTCATACCCAGACAACCTTGCGCTTGTCAAATGTTGAGTTTTTGTTCGGTTCAAGAGAGTGTCAACTGCATGAGGATCCATCACCGTAAGCATATTAGCCATGACCAGACCTGCGGATTGTCGAATGGACGCCGCAGCTGCCGCTGTTGCTTGTAAACAACTCGGCAAAGCTCTAGCTACTGGGTCTAAGGTCGAAGAAAAATATGCGCATGGGCGCTGTTTGTCACCAAATTGTTGCGCCAGAACACTCAACGCACAACCATCCCTCTCGTGAACGTACAGTGTAAACGGCTTACTGTAATCAGGAGTACCTAACACAGGAGCCGAACACAACGCCTCACGTAATTCAGAGAAACTTTTCTGACACTCTTCAGTCCATGGCAAAGGAGTCGGAACATCCTTGCACGTGAGAGCTAACAATGGTTTCGCCAATAGTGAAAAATTTGGAATCCACTGTCTGCAGTATGACGTAATACCTAAAAAGGCACGTACATTTCTCTGAGTTTTTGGCACAGTCATTCGAGAAATCGCTGCAATTCTCTCTGGGGTCAACCTTCTCCCTTCTTTCGACAATAAGTGACCTAAGTAGGTGACTTCTTGGCAACAATATTGCAGCTTGGAAGGTAACACCTTGTGATGTAAGTCATGTAGATAACGCAATAGTGATACTGTAGCCGTTTTGCAAATAGCCTCCGTATCGGCTGCCACTAATAGGTCGTCAACGTATTGAATCAAAACCACACCCGTCGGTAACACAAATGCATCCAGTTGACTTTTAAGTGCTTGGCTATAGATCGACGGACTTTCACAATAGCCTTGTGGTGCGCGTTTTAGTCTGAAACTGCGACCACCTAATGAAAATCCGAATAGGTCTCTGCTTTCCTCAGCGATCGGGATGCTAAAGAAGGCATTCTTTAGGTCGATCACCGTGAACCAGGAGGCAGAAGCTGGAATCAGGGTCAACAAAGCCGTTATATCAGGGACCACGGGAAACTGTGGGATCACTATTTTATTCACTTCCCTCAAATCAATTATGAACCGATACACAGGAGGTTTAGATGGATCAGTGCGTTTTAAAATTGGTAGTACAGGACTGTTACACACATTTCCTCGAGTTTCTTCAACGACATCCTTTTTGATCAGGTCGTGTACAATCGCTAATAGCGCTCGTTCTCCTTCAATGGAGATACGATACTGTGGTATACGTGGCAGTCGCACATTTGGTTTCAGTTTGATCACGTAAGGTGGGATGTCCAAGAGACCCACGTCATTGGGACCTGTGGCCCATAGAGACGCAGGAAGGGAGCTCAATTCCGGTGGGAATTTATCGATCGCCAAGTACATAGGAGAGATTACTCTCCGACCTAATGTAAGCTCCACTCCTTCAGGGGAGCAATACAAAGTCGCATATAACCGTTTTAACACATCCAAGCCCAAAAGATTCTCACCACAACCAGTAGATAGAATCAATGGAGCCTCCAGCTCACGAGGGCCAATCGTAAGTGGCAAAGGGCTGGAAACAGGATTGCTAACAGGGGCGCCAGAGAATCCAACGGAAACATTTGTTAAGCCAGACAAAGGTGCGCCAGGGAGTTTCGAATGCATGATGGAACTTTTCGTCGCACCAGTGTCTAACAGAAAAGGCTCAACTACGCCAGAAGTAGCTACTGCGACGTAAGGCCCACTCTGATCAACCGGAACTGATACTACTCCCTCTCTTTGTCGGTGGCTGTCCTAGTAATGATCGTTTGCAACAGTCTCATGTTCTGCGTAGTAATCGTCCACAGGATATTGTGTAGATCTAACTGACCCCGCATTTCGCTGGTCGAAACAATTATTCGCCTCTGTTGACGTATTAGAGCGCTCAGTTCGATTCTGGGAGGTACCGCGGCCTCTACCTCGAGATGCTTGTTGAGGACCACCACGACTTCCACGTGCCGATATACCATTAAGTCGATCACGCAAAGCCGGGCAATCATATTTTATATGTCCCTCTCTTCTACAATATGCGCACTGATTATACCCAAGTGTAGATCTATAGTCAGAGGAATCAGATCGTGACTGCGCTCTTGAGGACTGTGACTGCGGCCTATACTGCTGTTGCGAATCATTGTGAGTCGAACATGGAGGATACGCTTGTTGCAACAAAACCTTCGTTTTAAGCTCTTTCGTTTTCTTGTCTGAACGATCACTTTCTTCTTTCTCTCTATTTTCATAATATTGAGCCGTTGCTAATATCTGTGCAGTGGTTGAAACAGCCCATGCACTTTCTGAATTTTTCAATTTGTTGCCTAGTTCAGGCAACAAATTCGCTACAAATTTGGCAACAAATAACCGTTGACCTCCCTCCGTACCCATGTCCTGGCCACTATGATCAACAAATGCCTCTTCGAACCTCGTAAAGAAATCGGAGACACTCTCATCCTTCTTCTGTTTACAAGCTGCTAATTTATCCCAGTTCACCTTCATCGCCGGCATGAGAGTTTTCATGAGTGTAATAATTTTCTGAGGTAAATCTAAAATTAACTGATCAGGCTTAGCCCCACCAACTTGTAATCCATCAGCCGCTAATAGTGCTGCCCAATCGCCACCTAACTCGTTTGCATGATTTGCTTGGCGAATTTTCGCCCAAACCGGTTGCGGTACGACATTACCAAACAGCATGTCGATGTCGGCAAGGTTCATAACAGAAGCTTCCACCAATTGGGATAGCTCCTTATAATAACCAGCCGGATTCTTACGCGGATCAGGCAAGGATTGCTTCACCTGCAAGACTTCCGATTGTTTCCATGGGAGATGTATCCACACTCTTCGGAAGTGCGGTAAAACTGCAGGGTTAGCTTGCGGATCTTTTTTTCTTTTTTTTTTTTTTTTTTTTTTTTCTTTTTTTAGCTTGCGGATCTCCAGGCACCCAAAGTGGCGGAACCTCTCTCATAGGATACTGACCAGGAGCCGCTTTCCAAGTTTCTAGGTCGTTATCAAACGATACTTGAGAAGGCACGGTGGATCTAAATGCTAACAATCGCTCTAAGGCACGTCGTACATCTCCACCTACGATCATACCGTTCGAAAATTGACTCTGAAGCTCAGTCACATCGGGCGGTACGGTATCTAAATCATCATTATACCATTGCTCTCTCAAAAAAGTTACACATTTCTTCGAACACGAATCTCTGTGTAGGCTCATTAAACTGAGAAAATGTGTCGAAGACCACACGTGGAGGGTGATTAACAGGATGCCTTATCCACCTATGTGCCATCGTCACTAACGTCTCTCTTTCCCTTCCACCAGGGATTTGACTTCGTCTCTGAGAAGTTTCAGAAACGCTGGGTGGTAGTATCGATCCAGCTAGTGGTGAATAGAGCGTAGCAACAGTATTAGGGATACGGGTACGAGCACAAGGAGAAGAAGGAAAAAGAACAGGAGCGACAATATTAGAAGTGAACGTAGGAACAGTGGAGACAGACGAGACAGTCGAAGTAGCAAAGGCTAGCGGTTGAGGAGGTACAGACAAAAGTGTAGTAGAAATAGGAACAGGTGGTGGGACAAATGTAGGATTAACAACGGGCTGACCAGCAGCCGCCGGAACAACAGGAGGGACAACAGGAGGAACGACAGGCGGGACAACTGGGGGAGCTACGGGGGCTGTAGCACCCTGTGCATAAGGAGGTGGTGAGTTCATGAAATACGTTAACAGGGGATCCTCCTTCGGATCCTCCTCTTTCTTATCAGGACTAGTTTGTAAAACCGGATAACATTTGTCTATCCTCATGTGATGTAATCTAGTAGAAACTTCTATTTCTTTTTCTTCTTTATCTCGCTGACATTGTTGTACAACTTGCATTATTGGAACAAACCCTTCTCTTCGATCCTTTTTAAGCTGTTTGATTTCTTTCTGCTTGGCCTCTTTACGCCACAACCGAAAAGAATCAAACATAGCTGGCCTAGCTTTCCTTTTAAATAATTTGGCTTCAAGATTATCTAAAATCGTAAGTTCAAAACTTCCATGCGGTGGCCAACTAAGGACACCATCCCTTTTCGTGTAACGTACCCAATATTTATTATAAATAATAGGACCCACACCATGTCGACTATAGAGCTCATATATCGGAGTTCCAACCGGAGGTATCGGACACGAGTCCTCCAATCGGGAATCCTTGTTGCAACATTTAAGAAAACCAAGGAATCCACTATGGCTAGGCATCGTGCACACTAACCTAGTATCAAACTTCAAGGGTTACCGAAGTACTAAATCTTCGTGAAAGACAAAACCCTCGGTTTTTGGCAATTGCAACTGTCAAATAAAATACTAGGAACCACGACTAAGAACCACAAATGCAATGGAACCATGCAATACAACAAAGCCTTAAAAGGCTACAACAAAGCTCAATGAGCTAGAACAACAAAGCTTTAGTAAGCTAACAACAAAGCTTCCAAGAAGCTAGAACAACCACTAAGGACTGGGAGCGACCCACAAATACTTAACTCAGAACTTCAATGGCGTCACCAGGAAGGCCCGTCTATCGTCTCGCTTGTACGTAAGGTCTACGCCGGGCGTCGGAAACAGGTCGACAGTCAGGGCATCGGTCCGTCGCAGCCGTCAGGAGGCGGGAATCTTCGCGGGAAAAATCTTCGGACCACTTATTTCGACAACAGGATCGATGAAGCGGGGTGCACCTTTTCCTCGGAGATTTCACACGAAGTTCCTCACAATCGTCAGGTTTTGGACCGGTACCGCCGATGTCGCCCCGAGTTGGGCGCCAACTGAAGGACTAGGCTAATTAAGGCCCAGCGGTGCCAGGGAACAACACCTATAACCTTCGTGAGATACCTGTTTCGGCGAACTAAAGACAGAGACACGGGACACTTCCTTCGGCGTCAAAGATCAGAGTTTATTACTGCAGGGAGGCAAAAGTCACTAGACGTACAACAGCGTGTAAGTTCTACGAGTCTGCTTCGACTTGCATATGTGAGTCGCTCTCCTTTATACAAGATTCTGCCATTGCACAATATGTGAACAAAAGGTTACAACCCAGTTCCCATAATAAACATCAAAAGGTCGCTTTCATGTTTTCAGAACCCCGGAACATAATCACAGTAACATCACTGGTTCCCAACTGTAAAAGTACATCTTCCCACCATTAGGCACATCCCACCAGAGTTGTAAAATGAGCAAGAAGAGAGACAAGAACAGCTGCTAGGAAGTCAGACACATCTAGATAAAAGAGTGTGGGGGTAATATTGGAAACATGATCGAAGGATCAAGGAGCTTGATCCCAGCACGTGCACGGCTGAAACAATAGGCCGGCACGGCACGATTACCCTCAAGCTGAGCCATTTGCCTCTGCAGTGTCATTCCTCCGGTCATAAAGACGTGTGAAAGGAATATGCGTCTTCCGTATGGCTTGGGAACGAATGGGGTCATGAGGCGAACAGTTGCCTGCTCGCTGACTGCGTGAGGGCAAGAAACAAAATGGACGCCGTATCTAAAATGGAACCCGAGGGTTCAGACGACGAAACACGTAATTTAGGCGAACCGTGTTGAGTAGTGTAGCGAAAACGCGTACACTTACTGAACTTCGCCATTTACGGTTCATAGATACCAAACTCGTCCATATTCGGCAATGCCCACAACACCGTAATGATTTTCACGGAACCTCACTGTGCATAGCCTGGAACCGTTGGCTGGAGCCGGCCCTCTTAGACATACACTGGACACCCCTGTCCTAGCACATTAGTGTAACGGCCAGCGGTTCTACCTTCTGTGCATTGCCTGGAACTGTTGCCTGGAGACGGCCCTCTTACACATGCACTGGACACCCCTGTCCCAGCGCATTAGTGCAACGGCCATCGGTTCTACCTTCTGTGCATAGCCTGGAACCGTGGCTTGGAGCCGGCCCTCTTAGACATGCACTGGACACCCCTGTCCTAGCACTTTAGTGTAACGGCCAGCGGTTCTACCTTCTGTGCATAGCCTGTAACCGTTGCCTGGAGCCGGCCCTCTTAGACATACACTGGACACCCCTGTCCTAGCACATTAGTGTAACGGCCAGCGGTTCTACCTTCGGTGCATAGCCTGGAACCGTTGCCAGGAGACGGCCCTCTTACACATGCACTGGACACCCCTGTCCCAGCGCATTAGTGTAACGGCCATCGGTTCTACCTTCTGTGCATAGCCTGGAACCGTGGTCTGGAGCCGGCCCTCTTAGACATGCACTGGACACCCCTGTCCTAGCACATTAGTGTAACGGGCAGCGGTCCTACCTTCTGTGCATAGCCTGGAACCGTTGCCTGGAGCCGGCCCTCTTGGACATGAACTGGACACCCCTGTCCTAGCACATTAGTGTAACGTCCAGCGGTTCTACCTTCTGTGCATAGCCTGGAACTGTTGCCTGGAGCTGGCCCTCTTAAACATGCACTGGACACCCCTGTCCTAGCACATTAGTGTAAAGGCCAGCGATTCTACCTTCTGTGCAAAGGCTGGAACCGTGGCTTGGAGCCGGCCCTCTTAGACATGCACTGGACACCCCTGTCCCAGCACATTAGTGTAACGGCCAGCAGTTCTACCTTCTGTGCATAGCCTGGAACCGTTGCCTGGAGCCGGCCCTCTTAGACATGCACTGGACACCCCTGTCCCAGCACATTAGTTTAACGGCCAGCGGTTCTACCTTCTGTGGATAGCCTGGAACCATTGCCTGGAGCCGGCCCTCTTAGACATGCACTGGACACCCCTGTCCTATCACATTAGTGTAATGGCCAGCGGTTCTACCTTCTGTGCGTAGCCTGGTACTGTTGCCTGGAGCCGGCACTCTTAGACATGCACTGGACACCCCTGCCCCAGCACATTAGTGTAACGGCCAGCGGTTCTACCTTCTGTGCATAGCCTGGTACCGTTGCCTGGAGCCGGCCCTCTTAGACATGCACTGGACACCCCTGTCCCAGCACATTAGTGTAACGGCCAGCGGTTCTTCCTTCTGTGGATAGCCTGGAACCGTTGCCTGGAGCCGGCCCTCTTAGACATGCACTGGACACCCCTGTCCTAGCACATTAGTGTAACGGCCAGCGGTTCTACATTCTGTGCATAGCCTGGAACCGTGGCTTGGAGCCGGCCCTCTTAGACATGCACTGGACACCCCTGTCCCAGCACATTAGTGTAACGGCCAACGGTTCATCCTTCTGTGCATAGCCTGGAACCGTGGATTTGAGCCGGCCCTCTTAGACATGCACCGGACACCCCTGTCCCAGCACATTAGTGTAACGGCCAGCGGTTCTGCCTTCTGTGCATAGCCTGGAACCGTGGCTTGGAGACAGCCCTCTCAGACAAGCACTGGACACCCCTGTCCCAGCACATTAGTGTAACGGCCAGCGGTTCTACCTTCTGTGCATAGCCTGGAACCGTGGCTTGGAGACGGCCCTCTTCGACATGCACTGGACACCCCTGTCCTAGCACATTAGTGTAACGGCCAGCGGTTCTACCTTCTGTGCATAGTATGGAACCGTTGCCTGGAGCCGGCCCTCTTAGACATACACTGGACACCCCTGTCCTAGCACATTAGTGTAATGGCCAGCGGTACTACCTTCTGTGCATAGCCTGGAACCGTTGCCTGGAGACGGCCCTCTTACACATGCACTGGACACCCCTGTCCCAGCGCATTAGTGTAACGGCCAGCGGTTCTACTTTCTGTGCATAGCCTGGAACCGTTGCCTGGAGCCAGCCTTCTTAGACATGCGCTGGACACCCCTGTCCTAGCACATTAGTGTAACGGCCAGCGGTTCTACCTTCTGTGCATAGCCTGGAACCGTGGCTTGGAGCCGGCCCTCTTAGACATGCACTGGACACCCCTGTCCCAGCACATTAGTGTAACGGCCAGCGGTTCATCCTTCTGTGCATAGCCTGAAACAGTGGCTTGGAGACGGCCCTCTTAGACATGCACTGGACACCTCTGTCCGAGCACATTAGTGTAACGGCCAGCGGTTCTACCTTCTGTGCATAGTCTGGAACCGTTGCCTGGAGACGGCCCTCTCAGACATGCACTGGACACCCCTGTCCCAGCAAATTAGTGTAACGGCCAGCGGTTCTACCTTCTGTGGATACCCTGGAACCATTGCCTGGAGCCGGCCCTCTTAGACATGCACTGGACACCCCTGTCCCAGCACATTAGTTTAATGGCCAGCGGTTCTACCTTCTGTGCGTAGCCTGGTACCGTTGCCTGGAGCCGGCCCTCTTAGACATGCACTGGACACCCCTGTCCCAGCACATTAGTGTAACGGCCAGCGGTTCTACTTTCTGTGGATAGCCTGGAACCGTTGCCTGGAGCCGGCCCAATTAGACTTGCACTGGACACCCCTGTCCTAGCACATTAGTGTAACGGGCAGCGGTTCTACCTTCTGTGCATAGCCTGGAACTGTGGCTTGGAGCCGGCCCTCTTAGACATGCACTGGACACCCCTGTCCTAGCACATTAGTGTAATGGCCAGCGGTTCTACCTTCTGTGCGTAGCCTGGTACCGTTGCCTAGAGCCGGCCCTCTTAGACATGCACTGGACACCCCTGTCCCAGCACATTAGTGTAACGGCCAGCTGTTCTATCTTCTGTGGATAGCCTGGAACCGTGGCTTGGAGCCGGCCCTCTTAGACATACACTGGACACCCCTGTCCCAGCACATTAGTGTAACGGCCAGCGGTTATACCTTTAGTGCATAGCCTGTAACCGTTGCCTGGAGCCGGCCCTCTTAGACATGCACTGGACACCCCTGTCCCAGCACATTAGTGTAACGCCAGCGGTTCTACCTTCTGTGCATAGCCTGGAACCGTGGCTTGGAAACGGCCCTCTCAGACATGCACTGGACACCCCTGTCCCAGCACATTAGTGTAACGCCAGCGGTTCTACCTTCTGTGCATAGCCTGGAACCGTGGCTTGGAAACGGCCCTCTCAGACATGCACTGGACACCCCTGTCCCAGCACATTAGTGTAACGGCCAGTGGTTCTACTTTCTGTGCATAGCCTGGAACCGTGGCTTGGAGACGGCCCTCTTAGACATGCACTGGACACCCCTGTCCTAGCACATTAGTGTAACGGCCAGCGGTTCTGTCTTCTGTGCATAGCCTGGAACCATTGCCTGGAGCCTGCCCTCCTAGACATACACTGGACACCCCTGTCCTAGCACATTAGTGTAAAGGCCAGCGGTTCTACCTTCTGTGCATAGCCTGGAACCGTTGTCTGGAGCCGGGCCTCTTAGACATGCACTGGACACCCCTGTCCTAGCACATTAGTGCAACGGGCAGTGGTTCTACCTTCTGTGCATAGCCTGGAACCGTTGCCTGGAGCCGGCCCTCTTAGACATGAACTGGACACCCCTGTCCTAGCACATTAGTGTAACGGCCAGCGGTTCTACCTTCTGTGCATATCCTGGAACCGTTGCCTGGAGCCGGCCCTCTTAGACATGCACTGGGCACCCCTGTCCTAGCACATTAGTGTAACGGCCAGCGATTCTACCTTCAGTGGATAGCCTGGAACCGGCGCCTGGAGCCAGCCCTCTTAGAAATGCACTGGACACCCCTGTCCCATCACATTAGTGTAACGGCCAGCGGTTCTACCTTCTGTGGATAGCCTGGAACCGTTGCCTGGAGCCGGCCCTCTTAGACATGCACTGGACACCCCTGTCCCAGCACATTAGTGTAACGGCCAGCGGTTCTACCTTCTGTGCATAGCCTGGAACCGTGGCTTGGAGACAGCCCTCTCAGACATGCACTGGACACCCCTGTCCCAGCACATTAGTATAATGGCCAGCGGTTCTACCTACTGTGCATAGCCTGGAACCGTGGCTTGGAGACGGCCCTCTTAGACATGCACTGGACACCCCTGTCCTAGCACATTAGTGTAACGGCCAGCGGTTCAACCTTCTGTGCATAGCATGGAACCGTTGCCTGGAGCCGGCCCTCTTAGACATGCACTGGTCACCCCTGTCCTAGCACATTAGTGTAACGGCCAGCGGTTCTACCTTCTGTGCAAAGCCTGGAACCGTGGCTTGGAGCCGGCCCTCTTAGACATGCACTGGACACCCCTGTCCTAGCACATTAGTGTAACGGCCAGCGGTTCTACCTTCTGTGCTTAGCCTGGAGCGGGCCCTCTTAGACATGCTCTGGACACCCCTGTCCCAGCACATTAGTGTAACGGCCAGCGGATCTACCTTCTGTGCATAGCCTGAAACCGTGGCTTGGAGACGGCCCTCTTAGACATGCACTGGACACCCCTGTCCTAGCACATTAATGTAACGGCCAGGGGTTCTACCTTCTGTGGATAGCCTGGAACCGTGGGCCCTCTTAGACATGCACTGGACACCCCTGTCCTAGCACATTAGTGTAACAGGCAGCGGTTCTACCTTCTGTGCATAGCCTAGAACCGTGGCTTGGAGCCGGCCGTCTTATACATGCACTGGACACCCCTGTCCCAGCACATTAGTGTAACGTCCAGTGGTTCTACCTTCTGTGCATAGCCTGGAACCGTTGCCTGGAGCCGGCCCTCTTAGACATGCACTGGACACCCCTGTCCTAGCACATTAGTGTAACGGCCAGCGATTCTACCTTCTGTGGATAGCCTGGAACCGGTGCCTGGAGCCGGCCCTCTTAGACATGCACTGGACACCCCTCTCCCAGCACATTAGTATCACGGCCAGCGGTTCAACCTTCTGTGCATAGCCTGGAACCGTGGCTTGGAGCCGGCCCTCTTAGACATGCACTGGTCACCCCTGTCCTAGCACATTAGTGTAACGGCCAGCGGTTCTACCTTCTGTGCATAGCCTGGAACCGTTGCTTGGAGCCGGCCCTCTTAGACATGCCCTGGACACCCCTGTCCTAGCACATTAGTGTCACAGCCAGCAGTTCAACCTTCTGTGCATAGCCTGGAACCGTGGCTTGGAGCCGGCCCTCTTAGACATGTACTGGACACCCCTGTCCTAGCACATTAGTGTAACGCCAAGCGGTTCTACCTTCTGTGCATAGCCTGGAACCGTTGCCTGGAGCCAGCCCACTTAGACATGCACTGGACACCCCTATCCAAGCACATTAGTGTAACAGTCAGCGGATCTACCTTCTGTGGATAGCCTGGAACCGTTGCCTGGAGCCGGCCCTCTTAGACATGCACTGGACACCCCTGTCCAAGCACATTAGTGTAACGGGCAGCGGTTCTATCTTCTGTGCATAGCCTGGAACCGTACCCTGGAGCCGGGCCTCTTAGACATGCACTGGACACCCCTATCCTAGCACATTAGTGTAACGGCCAGCGGTTCTACCTTCTGCGGATAGCCTGGAACTGTGGCTTGGAGCCGGCCCTCTTAGACATGCACTGGACACCCCTATCCTAGCACATTAGTGTAACGGCCAGCGGTTCTACCTTCTGCGGATAGCCTAGAACTGTGGCTTGGAGTCGTCCCTCTTAGACATGTACTGGACACCCCTGTACCAGCACATTAGTGTAACGGCCAGCGGTTCTACCTTCTGTGCATAGCCTGGAACCGTGGCTTGGAGCCGGCCCTCTTAGACATGCACTGGACACCCCTATCCTAGCACATTAGTGTAACGGCCAGCGGTTCTACCTTCTGCGGATAGCCTAGAACTGTGGCTTGGAGTCGGCCCTCTTAGACATGCACTGGACACCCCTGTCCCAGCACATTAGTGTAACAGCCAGCGGTTCTACCGTCTGTGGATAGCCTGGAACCGTACCCTGGAGCCGGGCCTCTTAGATATGCACTGGACACCCCTATCCCAGCACATTAGTGTAACGGCCAGCGGTTCTACCTTCTGTGCATAGCCTGGAACTGTGGCTTGGAGCCGGCCCTCTTAGACATGTACTGAACACCCCTGTACCAGCACATTAGTGTAACGGCCAGCGGTTCTACCTTCTGTGCATAGTCTGGAACCGTGGCTTGGAGCCGGCCCTCTTAGACATGCACTGGACACACCTGTCCCAGCACATTAGTGTAACGGCCAGCGGTTCTACCTTCTGTGCATAGCCTGGAACCGTTGCCTGGAGCCGGCCCTCTTAGACATGCACTGGACACCCCTGTCCCAACACATTAGTGTAACGGCCAGCGGTTCTACCTCCTGGGCATAGCCTGGAATCGTGGCTTGGAGACGGCCCTTTTAGACATGCACTGGACACCCCTCTCCCAGCACATTAGTGTAACGGCCAGCGGTTCTACCTTCTGTGCATAGTCTAGAACCGTGGCCTGGAGCCGGCCCTCTTAGACATGCACTGGACACCCCTGTCCCAGCACATTAGTGTAACGGCCAGCGGATCTACCTTCTGTGCATAGCCTGGAACCATGGCTTGGACCAGGCCCTCTTAGACATGCACTGGACACCCCTGTCCCAGCACATTAGCATAACGGCCAGCGGTTCTACCTTCTGTGCATAGCCTGGAACCGTGGCCTGGAGCCGGCCCTCTTAGACATGCACTGGACAACCCTGTTCTAGCACATTAGTGTAACGGCCAGTGGTTCTACCTTCTGTGCATAGCCTGGAACTGTGGCCTGGACCCGGCCCTCTTAGACATGCACTGGACACCCCTCTCCCAGCACATTAGTGTAACGGCCAGCGGTTCTACCTTCTGTGCATAGCCTGGAACCGTTGCCTGGAGCCGGCCCTCCTAGACATGGACTGGACACCTCTGTCCCAGCACATTAGTGTAACGGCCAGCGGTTCTACCTTCTGTGGATAGCCTGGAACCGTGGCCTGGAGCCGGCCCTCTTAGACATGCACTGGACACCCCTGTCAAAGCACATTAGTGTAACGGCCAGCGTTTCTACCTTCTGTGCAAAGCCTGGAACCGTGGCTTGGAGCTGGCCCTCTTAGACATGCACTGGACACCCCTGTCCCAGCATATTAGTGTAACGGCCAGCGGTTCCAACTTCTGTGCATAGCCTGGAACCGTGGCCTGGGCCGGCCCTCTCAGACATGCACTGGACACCCCTGTCCCAGCACATTAGTGTAACGGCCAGCGGTTCTACCTTCTGTGCATAGCCTGGAACCGTTGCCTGGAGCCGGCCCTCTTAGACATGCACTGGACACCCCTGTCCCAGCACATTAGTGTAACGGCCAGCGGTTCTACCTTCTGGGCATAGCCTGGAACCGTTGCCTGGAGTCGGCCCTCTTAGACATGCACTGGACACCCCTTGTCCCAGCACATTAGTGTAACAGCCAGCTGTTCTACCTTTTGTGGATAGCCTGGAACCGGTGCCTGGAGCCGGCCCTCTTAGACATGCACTGGACACCCCTCTCCCAGCACATTAGTGTCACGGCCAGCGGTTCAACCTTCTGTGCATAGCCTGGAACCGTGGCTTGGAGCTGGCCCTCTTAGACATGCACTGGACACCCCTGTCCCAGCACATTAGTGTAACGGCCAGCGGTTCTGCCTTCTGTGCATAGCCTGGAACCGTGGCTTGGAGACGGCCCTCTCAGACATGCACTGGACACCCCTGTCCCAGCACATTAGTGTAACGGCCAGCGGTTCTACCTTCTGTGGATAGCCTGGAACCATGGCTTGGACCAGGCCCTCTTAGACATGCACTGGACACCCCTGTCCCAGCACATTAGCATAACGGCCAGCGGTTCTACCTTCTGTGCATAGCCTGGAACCGTGGCCTGGAGCCGGCCCTCTTAGACATGCACTGGACAACCCTGTTCTAGCACATTAGTGTAACGGCCAGTGGTTCTACCTTCTGTGCATAGCCTGGAACTGTGGCCTGGACCCGGCCCTCTTAGACATGCACTGGACACCCCTCTCCCAGCACATTAGTGTAACGGCCAGCGGTTCTACCTTCTGTGCATAGCCTGGAACCGTTGCCTGGAGCCGGCCCTCCTAGACATGGACTGGACACCTCTGTCCCAGCACATTAGTGTAACGGCCAGCGGTTCTACCTTCTGTGGATAGCCTGGAACCGTGGCCTGGAGCCGGCCCTCTTAGACATGCACTGGACACCCCTGTCAAAGCACATTAGTGTAACGGCCAGCGTTTCTACCTTCTGTGCAAAGCCTGGAACCGTGGCTTGGAGCTGGCCCTCTTAGACATGCACTGGACACCCCTGTCCCAGCATATTAGTGTAACGGCCAGCGGTTCCAACTTCTGTGCATAGCCTGGAACCGTGGCCTGGGCCGGCCCTCTCAGACATGCACTGGACACCCCTGTCCCAGCACATTAGTGTAACGGCCAGCGGTTCTACCTTCTGTGCATAGCCTGGAACCGTTGCCTGGAGCCGGCCCTCTTAGACATGCACTGGACACCCCTGTCCCAGCACATTAGTGTAACGGCCAGCGGTTCTACCTTCTGTGCATAGCCTGGAACCGTTGCCTGGAGTCGGCCCTCTTAGACATGCACTGGACACCCCTTGTCCCAGCACATTAGTGTAACAGCCAGCTGTTCTACCTTTTGTGGATAGCCTGGAACCGGTGCCTGGAGCCGGCCCTCTTAGACATGCACTGGACACCCCTCTCCCAGCACATTAGTGTCACGGCCAGCGGTTCAACCTTCTGTGCATAGCCTGGAACCGTGGCTTGGAGCTGGCCCTCTTAGACATGCACTGGACACCCCTGTCCCAGCACATTAGTGTAACGGCCAGCGGTTCTGCCTTCTGTGCATAGCCTGGAACCGTGGCTTGGAGACGGCCCTCTCAGACATGCACTGGACACCCCTGTCCCAGCACATTAGTGTAACGGCCAGCGGTTCTACCTTCTGTGGATAGCCTGGAACCGTGGCTTGGAGTCGGCCCTCTTAGACTTGAACTGGACACCCCTGTCCCAGCACATTAGTGTAACGGCCAGCGGTTCTACCTTCTGTGCATAGCCTAGAACCGTGGCTTGGAGCCAGCCCTCTTAGACATGCACTGGACACCCCTGTCCTAGAACATTAGTGTAACGGCCAGCGGTTCTATCTTCTGTGCATAGCCTGGAACCGTTGTCAGGAGACGGCCCTCTTAGACATGTACTGGACACCCCTGTCCCAGCACATTAGTGTAACGGCCAGCTATTCTACCGTCTGTGGATAGCCTGGAACCGTACCCTGGAGCCGGGCCTCTTAGACATGCACTGGACACCCCTATCCTAGCATATTAGTGTAACGGCCAGCGGTTCTACCTTCTGCGGATAGCCTGGAACTGTGGCTTGGAGCCGGCCCTCTTAGACATGCACTGGACACCCCTATCCTAGCACATTAGTGTAACGGCCAGCGGTTCTACCTTCTGCGGATAGCCTAGAACTGTGGCTTGGAGTCGTCCCTCTTAGACATGTACTGGACACCCCTGTACCAGCACATTAGTGTAACGGCCAGCGGTTCTACCTTCTGTGCATAGCCTGGAACCGTGGCTTGGAGCCGGCCCTCTTAGGCATGCACTGGACACCCCTATCCTAGCACATTAGTGTAACGGCCAGCGGTTCTACCTTCTGCGGATAGCCTAGAACTGTGGCTTGGAGTCGGCCCTCTTAGACATGCACTGGACCCCCCTGTCCCAGCACATTAGTGTAACAGCCAGCGGTTCTACCGTCTGTGGATAGCCTGGAACCGTACCCTGGAGCCGGGCCTCTTAGACATGCACTGGACACCCCTATCCCAGCACATTAGTGTAACGGCCAGCGGTTCTACCTTCTGTGCATAGCCTGGAACTGTGGCTTGGAGCCGGCCCTCTTAGACATGTACTGGACACCCCATGTACCAGCACATTAGTGTAACGGCCAGCGGTTCTACCTTCTGTGCATAGCCTGGAACCGTGGCTTGGAGCCGGCCCTCTTAGACATGCACTGGACACCCCTGTCCCAGCACATTAGTGTAACGGCCAGCGGTTCTACCTTCTGTGCATAGCCTGGAACCGTTGCCTGGAGCCGGCCCTCTTAGACATGCACTGGACACCCCTGTCCCAACACATTAGTGTAACGGCCAGCGGTTCTACCTCCTGGGCATAGCCTGGAACCGTGGCTTGGAGACGGCCCTTTTAGACATGCACTGGACACCCCTCTCCCAGCACATTAGTGTAACGGCCAGCGGTTCTACCTTCTGTGCATAGCCTAGAACCGGGGCCTGGAGCCGGCCCTCTTAGACATGCACTGGACACCCCTGTCCCAGCACATTAGTGTAACGGCCAGCGGATCTACCTTCTGTGCATAGCCTGGAACCATGGCTTGGACCAGGCCCTCTTAGACATGCACTGGACACCCCTGTCCCAGCAAATTAGCGTAACGGCCAGCGGTTCTACCTTCTGTGCATAGCCTGGAACCGTGGCCTGGAGCCGGCCCTCTTAGACATGCACTGGACAACCCTGTTCTAGCACATTAGTGTAACGGCCAGTGGTTCTACCTTCTGTGCGTAGCCTGGAACCGTTGCCTGGAGCCGGCCCTCTTAGACATGCACTGGACACCCCTGTCCCAGCACATTACTGTAACGGCCAGCGGTTCTACCTTCTGTGCATAGCCTGGAACCGTTGCCTGGAGCCGGCCCTCCTAGACATGCACTGGACACCTCTGTCCCAGCACATTAGTGTAACGGCCAGCGGTTCTACTTTCTGTGGATAGCCTGAAACCGTGGCTTGGAGACGGCCCTCTTAGACATGCACCGGACACCCCTGTCCCAGCATATTAGTGTAACGGCCAGCGGTTCCAACTTCTGTGCATAGCCTGGAACCGTGGCCTGGGCCAGCCCTCTCAGACATGCACTGGACACCCCTGTCCCAGCACATTAGTGTAACGGCCAGCGGTTATACCTTCTGTGCATAGCCTGGAACCGTTGCCTGGAGCCGGCCCTCTTAGACATGCACTGGACACCCCTGTCCCAGCACATTAGTGTAACGGCCAGCGGTTCTACCTTCTGTGCATAGCCTGGAACCGTTGCCTGGAGTCGGCCCTCTTAGACATGCACTGGACACCCCTTGTCCCAGCACATTAGTGTAACAGCCAGCTGTTCTACCTTTTGTGGATAGCCTGGAACCGGTGCCTGGAGCCGGCCCTCTTAGACATGCACTGGACACCCCTCTCCCAGCACATTAGTGTCACGGCCAGCAGTTCAACCTTCTGTGCATAGCCTGGAACCGTGGCTTGGAGCCGGCCCTCTTAGACATGCACTGGTCACCCCTGTCCTAGCACATTAGTGTAACGGCCAGCGGTTCTACCTTCTGTGCATAGCCTGGAACCGTTGCTTGGAGCCGGCCCTCTTAGACATGCCCTGGACACCCCTGTCCTAGCACATTAGTGTCACAGCCAGCAGTTCAACCTTCTGTGCATAGCCTGGAACCGTGGCTTGGAGCCGGCCCTCTTAGACATGCACTGGACACCCCTGTCCTAGCACATTAGTGTAACGCCAAGCGGTTCTACCTTCTGTGCATAGCCTGGAACCGTTGCCTGGAGCCAGCTCACTTAGACATGCACTGGACACCCCTGTCCAAGCACATTAGTGTAACAGCCAGCGGATCTACCTTCTGTGGATAGCCTGGAACCGTGGCTTGGAGCCGGCCCTCTTAGACATGTACTGGACACCACTGTCCCAGCACATTAGTGTCACGGCCAGCGGTTCTACCTTCTGTGCATAGCCTGGAACCAAGGTTTGGAGCCGGCCCTCTTAGGCATGCACTGGACACCCCTGTCCCAGCACATTAGTGTAACGGCCAACGGTTCAACCTTCTGTGCATAGCCTGGAACCGTGGCTTGGAGCCGGCCCTCTTAGACATGTACTGGACACCCCTGTCCTAGCACATTAGTGTAACGCCAAGCGGTTCTACCTTCTGTGCATAGCCTGGAACCGTTGCCTGGAGCCAGCCCACTTAGACATGCACTGGACACCCCTATCCAAGCACATTAGTGTAACAGCCAGCGGATCTACCTTCTGTGGATAGCCTGGAACCGTTGCCTGGAGCCGGCCCTCTTAGACATGCACTGGACACCCCTGTCCAAGCACATTAGTGTAACGGGCAGCGGTTCTATCTTCTGTGCATAGCCTGGAACCGTACCCTGGAGCCGGGCCTCTTAGACATGCACTGGACACCCCTATCCTAGCACATTAGTGTAACGGCCAGCGGTTCTACCTTCTGCGGATAGCCTGGAACTGTGGCTTGGAGCCGGCCCTCTTAGACATGCACTGGACACCCCTATCCTAGCACATTAGAGTAACGGCCAGCGGTTCTACCTTCTGCGGATAGCCTAGAACTGTGGCTTGGAGTCGTCCCTCTTAGACATGTACTGGACACCCCTGTACCAGCACATTAGTGTAACGGCCAGCGGTTCTACCTTCTGTGCATAGCCTGGAACCGTGGCTTGGAGCCGGCCCTCTTAGACATGCACTGGACACCCCTATCCTAGCACATTAGTGTAACGGCCAGCGGTTCTACCTTCTGCAGATAGCCTAGAACTGTGGCTTGGAGTCGGCCCTCTTAGACATGCACTGGACACCCCTGTCCCAGCACATTAGTGTAACAGCCAGCGGTTCTACCGTCTGTGGATAGCCTGGAACCGTACCCTGGAGCCGGGCCTCTTAGACATGCACTGGACACCCCTATCCCAGCACATTAGTGTAACGGCCAGCGGTTCTACCTTCTGTGCATAGCCTGGAACTGTGGCTTGGAGCCGGCCCTCTTAGACATGTACTGAACACCCCTGAACCAGCACATTAGTGTAACGGCCAGCGGTTCTACCTTCTGTGCATAGTCTGGAACCGTGGCTTGGAGCCGGCCCTCTTAGACATGCACTGGACACACCTGTCCCAGCACATTAGTGTAACGGCCAGCGGTTCTACCTTCTGTGCATAGCCTGGAACCGTTGCCTGGAGCCGGCCCTCTTAGACATGCACTGGACACCCCTGTCCCAACACATTAGTGTAACGGCCAGCGGTTCTACCTCCTGGGCATAGCCTGGAACCGTGGCTTGGAGACGGCCCTTTTAGACATGCACTGGACACCCCTCTCCCAGCACATTAGTGTAACGGCCAGCGGTTCTACCTTCTGTGCATAGCCTAGAACCGTGGCCTGGAGCCGGCCCTCTTAGACATGCACTGGACACCCCTGTCCCAGCACATTAGTGTAACGGCCAGCGGATCTACCTTCTGTGCATAGCCTGGAACCATGGCTTGGACCAGGCCCTCTTAGACATGCACTGGACACCCCTGTCCCAGCACATTAGCGTAACGGCCAGCGGTTCTACCTTCTGTGCATAGCCTGGAACCGTGGCCTGGAGCCGGCGCTCTTAGACATGCACTGGACAACCCTGTTCTAGCACATTAGTTTAACGGCCAGTGGTTCTACCTTCTGTGCATAGCCTGGAACTGTGGCCTGGACCCGGCCCTCTTAGACATGCACTGGACACCCCTCTCCCAGCACATTAGTGTAACGGCCAGCGGTTCTACCTTCTGTGCATAGCCTGGAACCGTTGCCTGGAGCCGGCCCTCCTAGACATGGACTGGACACCTCTGTCCCAGCACATTAGTGTAACGGCCAGCGGTTCTACCTTCTGTGGATAGCCTGGAACCGTGGCCTGGAGCCAGCCCTCTTAGACATGCACTGGACACCCCTGTCAAAGCACATTAGTGTAACTGCCAGCGTTTCTACCTTCTGTGCAAAGCCTGGAACCGTGGCTTGGAGCTGGCCCTCTTAGACATGCACTGGACACCCCTGTCCCAGCATATTAGTGTAACGGCCAGCGGTTCCAACTTCTGTGCATAGCCTGGAACCGTGGCCTGGGCCGGCCCTCTCAGACATGCACTGGACACCCCTGTCCCAGCACATTAGTGTAACGGCCAGCGGTTCTACCTTCTGTGCATAGCCTGGAACCGTTGCCTGGAGCCGGCCCTCTTAGACATGCACTGGACACCCCTGTCCCAGAACATTAGTGTAACGGCCAGCGGTTCTACCTTCTGTGCATAGCCTGGAACCGTTGCCTGGAGTCGGCCCTCTTAGACATGCACTGGACACCCCTTGTCCCAGCACATTAGTGTAACAGCCAGCTGTTCTACCTTTTGTGGATAGCCTGGAACCGGTGCCTGGAGCCGGCCCTCTTAGACATGCACTGGCCACCCCTCTCCCAGCACATTAGTGTCACGGCCAGCGGTTCAACCTTCTGTGCATAGCCTGGAACCGTGGCTTGGAGCTGGCCCTCTTAGACATGCACTGGACACCCCTGTCCCAGCACATTAGTGTAACGGCCAGCGGTTCTGCCTTCTGTGCATAGCCTGGAACCGTGGCTTGGAGACGGCCCTCTCAGACATGCACTGGACACCCCTGTCCCAGCACATTAGTGTAACGGCCAGCGGTTCTACCTTCTGTGCATAGCCTGGAACCGTGGCTTGGAGTCGGCCCTCTTAGACATGAACTGGACACCCCTGTCCCAGCACATTAGTGTAACGGGCAGCGGTTCTACCTTCTGTGCATAGCCTAGAACCGTGGCTTGGAGCCAGCCCTCTTAGACATGCACTGGACACCCCTGTCCTAGAACATTAGTGTAACGGCCAGCGGTTCTATCTTCTGTGCATAGCCTGGAACCGTTGTCAGGAGACGGCCCTCTTAGACATGTACTGGACACCCCTGTCCCAGCACATTAGTGTAACGGCCAGCTATTCTACCGTCTGTGGATAGCCTGGAACCGTACCCTGGAGCCGGGCCTCTTAGACATGCACTGGACACCCCTATCCTAGCACATTAGTGTAACGGCCAGCGGTTCTACCTTCTGCGGATAGCCTGGAACTGTGGCTTGGAGCCGGCCCTCCTAGACATGCACTGGACACCCCTATCCTAGCACATTAGTGTAACGGCCAGCGGTTCTACCTTCTGCGGATAGCCTAGAACTGTGGCTTGGAGTCGTCCCTCTTAGACATGTACTGGACACCCCTGTACCAGCACATTAGTGTAACGGCCAGCGGTTCTACCTTCTGTGCATAGCCTGGAACCGTGGCTTGGAGCCGGCCCTCATAGACATGCACTGGACACCCCTATCCTAGCACATTAGTGTAACGGCCAGCGGTTCTACCTTCTGCGGATAGCCTAGAACTGTGGCTTGGAGTCGGCCCTCTTAGACATGCACTGGACACCCCTGTCCCAGCACATTAGTGTAACAGCCAGCGGTTCTACCGTCTGTGGATAGCCTGGAACTGTGGTTTGGAGCCGGCCCTCTTAGACATGTACTGGACACCCCTGTACCAGCATATTAGTGTAACGGCCAGCGGTTCTACCTTCTGTGCATAGCCTGGAACTGTGGCTTGGAGCCGGCCCTCTTAGACATGTACTGGACACCCCTGTACCAGCACATTAGTGTAACGGCCAGCGGTTCTACCTTCTGTGCATAGCCTGGAACCGTGGCTTGGAGCCGGCCCTCTTAGACATGCACTGGACACCCCTGTCCCAGCACATTAGTGTAACGGCCAGCGGTTCTACCTTCTGTGCATAGCCTGGAACCGTTGCCTGGAGCCGGCCCTCTTAGACATGCACTGGACACCCCTGTCCCAACACATTAGTGTAACGGCCAGCGGTTCTACCTCCTGGGCATAGCCTGGAACCGTGGCTTGGAGACGGCCCTTTTAGACATGCACTGGACACCCCTCTCCCAGCACATTAGTGTAACGGCCAGCGGTTCTACCTTCTGTGCATAGCCTAGAACCGTGGCCTGGAGCCGGCCCTCTTAGACATGCACTGGACACCCCTGTCCCAGCACATTAGTGTAACGGCCAGCGGATCTACCTTCTGTGCATAGCCTGGAACCATGGCTTGGACCAGGCCCTCTTAGACATGCACTGGACACCCCTGTCCCAGCACATTAGCGTAACGGCCAGCGGTTCTACCTTCTGTGCATAGCCTGGAACCGTGGCCTGGAGCCGGCGCTCTTAGACATGCACTGGACAACCCTGTTCTAGCACATTAGTGTAACGGCCAGTGGTTCTACCTTCTGTGCATAGCCTGGAACTGTGGCCTGGACCCGGCCCTCTTAGACATGCACTGGACACCCCTCTCCCAGCACATTAGTGTAACGGCCAGCGGTTCTACCTTCTGTGCATAGCCTGGAACCGTTGCCTGGAGCCGGCCCTCCTAGACATGGACTGGACACCTCTGTCCCAGCACATTAGTGTAACGGCCAGCGGTTCTACCTTCTGTGGATAGCCTGGAACCGTGGCCTGGAGCCAGCCCTCTTAGACATGCACTGGACACCCCTGTCAAAGCACATTAGTGTAACTGCCAGCGTTTCTACCTTCTGTGCAAAGCCTGGAACCGTGGCTTGGAGCTGGCCCTTTTAGACATGCACTGGACACCCCTGTCCCAGCATATTAGTGTAACGGCCAGCGGTTCCAACTTCTGTGCATAGCCTGGAACCGTGGCCTGGGCCGGCCCTCTCAGACATGCACTGGACACCCCTGTCCCAGCACATTAGTGTAACGGCCAGCGGTTCTACCTTCTGTGCATAGCCTGGAACCGTTGCCTGGAGTCGGCCCTCTTAGACATGCACTGGACACCCCTTGTCCCAGCACATTAGTGTAACAGCCAGCTGTTCTACCTTTTGTGGATAGCCTGGAACCGGTGCCTGGAGCCGGCCCTCTTAGACATGCACTGGATACCCCTCTCCCAGCACATTAGTGTCACGGCCAGCGGTTCAACCTTCTGTGCATAGCCTGGAACCGTGGCTTGGAGCTGGCCCTCTTAGACATGCACTGGACACCCCTGTCCCAGCACATTAGTGTAACGGCCAGCGGTTCTGCCTTCTGTGCATAGCCTGGAACCGTGTCTTGGAGACGGCCCTCTCAGACATGCACTGGACACCCCTGTCCCAGCACATTAGTGTAACGGCCAGCGGTTCTACCTTCTGTGCATAGCCTGGAACCGTGGCTTGGAGTCGGCCCTCTTAGACATGAACTGGACACCCCTGTCCCAGCACATTAGTGTAACGGGCAGCGGTTCTACCTTCTGTGCATAGCCTAGAACCGTGGCTTGGAGCCAGCCCTCTTAGACATGCACTGGACACCCCTGTCCTAGAACATTAGTGTAACGGCCAGCGGTTCTATCTTCTGTGCATAGCCTGGAACCGTTGTCAGGAGACGGCCCTCTTAGACATGTACTGGACACCCCTGTCCCAGCACATTAGTGTAACGGCCAGCTATTCTACCGTCTGTGGATAGCCTGGAACCGTACCCTGGAGCCGGGCCTTTTAGACATGCACTGGACACCCCTATCCTAGCACATTAGTGTAACGGCCAGCGGTTCTACCTTCTGCGGATAGCCTGGAACTGTGGCTTGGAGCCGGCCCTCCTAGACATGCACTGGACACCCCTATCCTAGCACATTAGTGTAACGGCCAGCGGTTCTACCTTCTGCGGATAGCCTAGAACTGTGGCTTGGAGTCGTCCCTCTTAGACATGTACTGGACACCCCTGTACCAGCACATTAGTGTAACGGCCAGCGGTTCTACCTCCTGGGCATAGCCTGGAATCGTGGCTTGGAGACGGCCCTTTTAGACATGCACTGGACACCCCTCTCCCAGCACATTAGTGTAACGGCCAGCGGTTCTACCTTCTGTGCATAGTCTAGAACCGTGGCCTGGAGCCGGCCCTCTTAGACATGCACTGGACACCCCTGTCCCAGCACATTAGTGTAACGGCCAGCGGATCTACCTTCTGTGCATAGCCTGGAACCATGGCTTGGACCAGGCCCTCTTAGACATGCACTGGACACCCCTGTCCCAGCACATTAGCATAACGGCCAGCGGTTCTACCTTCTGTGCATAGCCTGGAACCGTGGCCTGGAGCCGGCCCTCTTAGACATGCACTGGACAACCCTGTTCTAGCACATTAGTGTAACGGCCAGTGGTTCTACCTTCTGTGCATAGCCTGGAACTGTGGCCTGGACCCGGCCCTCTTAGACATGCACTGGACACCCCTCTCCCAGCACATTAGTGTAACGGCCAGCGGTTCTACCTTCTGTGCATAGCCTGGAACCGTTGCCTGGAGCCGGCCCTCCTAGACATGGACTGGACACCTCTGTCCCAGCACATTAGTGTAACGGCCAGCGGTTCTACCTTCTGTGGATAGCCTGGAACCGTGGCCTGGAGCCGGCCCTCTTAGACATGCACTGGACACCCCTGTCAAAGCACATTAGTGTAACGGCCAGCGTTTCTACCTTCTGTGCAAAGCCTGGAACCGTGGCTTGGAGCTGGCCCTCTTAGACATGCACTGGACACCCCTGTCCCAGCATATTAGTGTAACGGCCAGCGGTTCCAACTTCTGTGCATAGCCTGGAACCGTGGCCTGGGCCGGCCCTCTCAGACATGCACTGGACACCCCTGTCCCAGCACATTAGTGTAACGGCCAGCGGTTCTACCTTCTGTGCATAGCCTGGAACCGTTGCCTGGAGCCGGCCCTCTTAGACATGCACTGGACACCCCTGTCCCAGCACATTAGTGTAACGGCCAGCGGTTCTACCTTCTGGGCATAGCCTGGAACCGTTGCCTGGAGTCGGCCCTCTTAGACATGCACTGGACACCCCTTGTCCCAGCACATTAGTGTAACAGCCAGCTGTTCTACCTTTTGTGGATAGCCTGGAACCGGTGCCTGGAGCCGGCCCTCTTAGACATGCACTGGACACCCCTCTCCCAGCACATTAGTGTCACGGCCAGCGGTTCAACCTTCTGTGCATAGCCTGGAACCGTGGCTTGGAGCTGGCCCTCTTAGACATGCACTGGACACCCCTGTCCCAGCACATTAGTGTAACGGCCAGCGGTTCTGCCTTCTGTGCATAGCCTGGAACCGTGGCTTGGAGACGGCCCTCTCAGACATGCACTGGACACCCCTGTCCCAGCACATTAGTGTAACGGCCAGCGGTTCTACCTTCTGTGGATAGCCTGGAACCATGGCTTGGACCAGGCCCTCTTAGACATGCACTGGACACCCCTGTCCCAGCACATTAGCATAACGGCCAGCGGTTCTACCTTCTGTGCATAGCCTGGAACCGTGGCCTGGAGCCGGCCCTCTTAGACATGCACTGGACAACCCTGTTCTAGCACATTAGTGTAACGGCCAGTGGTTCTACCTTCTGTGCATAGCCTGGAACTGTGGCCTGGACCCGGCCCTCTTAGACATGCACTGGACACCCCTCTCCCAGCACATTAGTGTAACGGCCAGCGGTTCTACCTTCTGTGCATAGCCTGGAACCGTTGCCTGGAGCCGGCCCTCCTAGACATGGACTGGACACCTCTGTCCCAGCACATTAGTGTAACGGCCAGCGGTTCTACCTTCTGTGGATAGCCTGGAACCGTGGCCTGGAGCCGGCCCTCTTAGACATGCACTGGACACCCCTGTCAAAGCACATTAGTGTAACGGCCAGCGTTTCTACCTTCTGTGCAAAGCCTGGAACCGTGGCTTGGAGCTGGCCCTCTTAGACATGCACTGGACACCCCTGTCCCAGCATATTAGTGTAACGGCCAGCGGTTCCAACTTCTGTGCATAGCCTGGAACCGTGGCCTGGGCCGGCCCTCTCAGACATGCACTGGACACCCCTGTCCCAGCACATTAGTGTAACGGCCAGCGGTTCTACCTTCTGTGCATAGCCTGGAACCGTTGCCTGGAGCCGGCCCTCTTAGACATGCACTGGACACCCCTGTCCCAGCACATTAGTGTAACGGCCAGCGGTTCTACCTTCTGTGCATAGCCTGGAACCGTTGCCTGGAGTCGGCCCTCTTAGACATGCACTGGACACCCCTTGTCCCAGCACATTAGTGTAACAGCCAGCTGTTCTACCTTTTGTGGATAGCCTGGAACCGGTGCCTGGAGCCGGCCCTCTTAGACATGCACTGGACACCCCTCTCCCAGCACATTAGTGTCACGGCCAGCGGTTCAACCTTCTGTGCATAGCCTGGAACCGTGGCTTGGAGCTGGCCCTCTTAGACATGCACTGGACACCCCTGTCCCAGCACATTAGTGTAACGGCCAGCGGTTCTGCCTTCTGTGCATAGCCTGGAACCGTGGCTTGGAGACGGCCCTCTCAGACATGCACTGGACACCCCTGTCCCAGCACATTAGTGTAACGGCCAGCGGTTCTACCTTCTGTGGATAGCCTGGAACCGTGGCTTGGAGTCGGCCCTCTTAGACTTGAACTGGACACCCCTGTCCCAGCACATTAGTGTAACGGCCAGCGGTTCTACCTTCTGTGCATAGCCTAGAACCGTGGCTTGGAGCCAGCCCTCTTAGACATGCACTGGACACCCCTGTCCTAGAACATTAGTGTAACGGCCAGCGGTTCTATCTTCTGTGCATAGCCTGGAACCGTTGTCAGGAGACGGCCCTCTTAGACATGTACTGGACACCCCTGTCCCAGCACATTAGTGTAACGGCCAGCTATTCTACCGTCTGTGGATAGCCTGGAACCGTACCCTGGAGCCGGGCCTCTTAGACATGCACTGGACACCCCTATCCTAGCATATTAGTGTAACGGCCAGCGGTTCTACCTTCTGCGGATAGCCTGGAACTGTGGCTTGGAGCCGGCCCTCTTAGACATGCACTGGACACCCCTATCCTAGCACATTAGTGTAACGGCCAGCGGTTCTACCTTCTGCGGATAGCCTAGAACTGTGGCTTGGAGTCGTCCCTCTTAGACATGTACTGGACACCCCTGTACCAGCACATTAGTGTAACGGCCAGCGGTTCTACCTTCTGTGCATAGCCTGGAACCGTGGCTTGGAGCCGGCCCTCTTAGGCATGCACTGGACACCCCTATCCTAGCACATTAGTGTAACGGCCAGCGGTTCTACCTTCTGCGGATAGCCTAGAACTGTGGCTTGGAGTCGGCCCTCTTAGACATGCACTGGACCCCCCTGTCCCAGCACATTAGTGTAACAGCCAGCGGTTCTACCGTCTGTGGATAGCCTGGAACCGTACCCTGGAGCCGGGCCTCTTAGACATGCACTGGACACCCCTATCCCAGCACATTAGTGTAACGGCCAGCGGTTCTACCTTCTGTGCATAGCCTGGAACTGTGGCTTGGAGCCGGCCCTCTTAGACATGTACTGGACACCCCATGTACCAGCACATTAGTGTAACGGCCAGCGGTTCTACCTTCTGTGCATAGCCTGGAACCGTGGCTTGGAGCCGGCCCTCTTAGACATGCACTGGACACCCCTGTCCCAGCACATTAGTGTAACGGCCAGCGGTTCTACCTTCTGTGCATAGCCTGGAACCGTTGCCTGGAGCCGGCCCTCTTAGACATGCACTGGACACCCCTGTCCCAACACATTAGTGTAACGGCCAGCGGTTCTACCTCCTGGGCATAGCCTGGAACCGTGGCTTGGAGACGGCCCTTTTAGACATGCACTGGACACCCCTCTCCCAGCACATTAGTGTAACGGCCAGCGGTTCTACCTTCTGTGCATAGCCTAGAACCGGGGCCTGGAGCCGGCCCTCTTAGACATGCACTGGACACCCCTGTCCCAGCACATTAGTGTAACGGCCAGCGGATCTACCTTCTGTGCATAGCCTGGAACCATGGCTTGGACCAGGCCCTCTTAGACATGCACTGGACACCCCTGTCCCAGCAAATTAGCGTAACGGCCAGCGGTTCTACCTTCTGTGCATAGCCTGGAACCGTGGCCTGGAGCCGGCCCTCTTAGACATGCACTGGACAACCCTGTTCTAGCACATTAGTGTAACGGCCAGTGGTTCTACCTTCTGTGCGTAGCCTGGAACCGTTGCCTGGAGCCGGCCCTCTTAGACATGCACTGGACACCCCTGTCCCAGCACATTACTGTAACGGCCAGCGGTTCTACCTTCTGTGCATAGCCTGGAACCGTTGCCTGGAGCCGGCCCTCCTAGACATGCACTGGACACCTCTGTCCCAGCACATTAGTGTAACGGCCAGCGGTTCTACTTTCTGTGGATAGCCTGAAACCGTGGCTTGGAGACGGCCCTCTTAGACATGCACCGGACACCCCTGTCCCAGCATATTAGTGTAACGGCCAGCGGTTCCAACTTCTGTGCATAGCCTGGAACCGTGGCCTGGGCCAGCCCTCTCAGACATGCACTGGACACCCCTGTCCCAGCACATTAGTGTAACGGCCAGCGGTTATACCTTCTGTGCATAGCCTGGAACCGTTGCCTGGAGCCGGCCCTCTTAGACATGCACTGGACACCCCTGTCCCAGCACATTAGTGTAACGGCCAGCGGTTCTACCTTCTGTGCATAGCCTGGAACCGTTGCCTGGAGTCGGCCCTCTTAGACATGCACTGGACACCCCTTGTCCCAGCACATTAGTGTAACAGCCAGCTGTTCTACCTTTTGTGGATAGCCTGGAACCGGTGCCTGGAGCCGGCCCTCTTAGACATGCACTGGACACCCCTCTCCCAGCACATTAGTGTCACGGCCAGCAGTTCAACCTTCTGTGCATAGCCTGGAACCGTGGCTTGGAGCCGGCCCTCTTAGACATGCACTGGTCACCCCTGTCCTAGCACATTAGTGTAACGGCCAGCGGTTCTACCTTCTGTGCATAGCCTGGAACCGTTGCTTGGAGCCGGCCCTCTTAGACATGCCCTGGACACCCCTGTCCTAGCACATTAGTGTCACAGCCAGCAGTTCAACCTTCTGTGCATAGCCTGGAACCGTGGCTTGGAGCCGGCCCTCTTAGACATGCACTGGACACCCCTGTCCTAGCACATTAGTGTAACGCCAAGCGGTTCTACCTTCTGTGCATAGCCTGGAACCGTTGCCTGGAGCCAGCTCACTTAGACATGCACTGGACACCCCTGTCCAAGCACATTAGTGTAACAGCCAGCGGATCTACCTTCTGTGGATAGCCTGGAACCGTGGCTTGGAGCCGGCCCTCTTAGACATGTACTGGACACCACTGTCCCAGCACATTAGTGTCACGGCCAGCGGTTCTACCTTCTGTGCATAGCCTGGAACCAAGGTTTGGAGCCGGCCCTCTTAGGCATGCACTGGACACCCCTGTCCCAGCACATTAGTGTAACGGCCAACGGTTCAACCTTCTGTGCATAGCCTGGAACCGTGGCTTGGAGCCGGCCCTCTTAGACATGTACTGGACACCCCTGTCCTAGCACATTAGTGTAACGCCAAGCGGTTCTACCTTCTGTGCATAGCCTGGAACCGTTGCCTGGAGCCAGCCCACTTAGACATGCACTGGACACCCCTATCCAAGCACATTAGTGTAACAGCCAGCGGATCTACCTTCTGTGGATAGCCTGGAACCGTTGCCTGGAGCCGGCCCTCTTAGACATGCACTGGACACCCCTGTCCAAGCACATTAGTGTAACGGGCAGCGGTTCTATCTTCTGTGCATAGCCTGGAACCGTACCCTGGAGCCGGGCCTCTTAGACATGCACTGGACACCCCTATCCTAGCACATTAGTGTAACGGCCAGCGGTTCTACCTTCTGCGGATAGCCTGGAACTGTGGCTTGGAGCCGGCCCTCTTAGACATGCACTGGACACCCCTATCCTAGCACATTAGAGTAACGGCCAGCGGTTCTACCTTCTGCGGATAGCCTAGAACTGTGGCTTGGAGTCGTCCCTCTTAGACATGTACTGGACACCCCTGTACCAGCACATTAGTGTAACGGCCAGCGGTTCTACCTTCTGTGCATAGCCTGGAACCGTGGCTTGGAGCCGGCCCTCTTAGACATGCACTGGACACCCCTATCCTAGCACATTAGTGTAACGGCCAGCGGTTCTACCTTCTGCAGATAGCCTAGAACTGTGGCTTGGAGTCGGCCCTCTTAGACATGCACTGGACACCCCTGTCCCAGCACATTAGTGTAACAGCCAGCGGTTCTACCGTCTGTGGATAGCCTGGAACCGTACCCTGGAGCCGGGCCTCTTAGACATGCACTGGACACCCCTATCCCAGCACATTAGTGTAACGGCCAGCGGTTCTACCTTCTGTGCATAGCCTGGAACTGTGGCTTGGAGCCGGCCCTCTTAGACATGTACTGAACACCCCTGAACCAGCACATTAGTGTAACGGCCAGCGGTTCTACCTTCTGTGCATAGTCTGGAACCGTGGCTTGGAGCCGGCCCTCTTAGACATGCACTGGACACACCTGTCCCAGCACATTAGTGTAACGGCCAGCGGTTCTACCTTCTGTGCATAGCCTGGAACCGTTGCCTGGAGCCGGCCCTCTTAGACATGCACTGGACACCCCTGTCCCAACACATTAGTGTAACGGCCAGCGGTTCTACCTCCTGGGCATAGCCTGGAACCGTGGCTTGGAGACGGCCCTTTTAGACATGCACTGGACACCCCTCTCCCAGCACATTAGTGTAACGGCCAGCGGTTCTACCTTCTGTGCATAGCCTAGAACCGTGGCCTGGAGCCGGCCCTCTTAGACATGCACTGGACACCCCTGTCCCAGCACATTAGTGTAACGGCCAGCGGATCTACCTTCTGTGCATAGCCTGGAACCATGGCTTGGACCAGGCCCTCTTAGACATGCACTGGACACCCCTGTCCCAGCACATTAGCGTAACGGCCAGCGGTTCTACCTTCTGTGCATAGCCTGGAACCGTGGCCTGGAGCCGGCGCTCTTAGACATGCACTGGACAACCCTGTTCTAGCACATTAGTTTAACGGCCAGTGGTTCTACCTTCTGTGCATAGCCTGGAACTGTGGCCTGGACCCGGCCCTCTTAGACATGCACTGGACACCCCTCTCCCAGCACATTAGTGTAACGGCCAGCGGTTCTACCTTCTGTGCATAGCCTGGAACCGTTGCCTGGAGCCGGCCCTCCTAGACATGGACTGGACACCTCTGTCCCAGCACATTAGTGTAACGGCCAGCGGTTCTACCTTCTGTGGATAGCCTGGAACCGTGGCCTGGAGCCAGCCCTCTTAGACATGCACTGGACACCCCTGTCAAAGCACATTAGTGTAACTGCCAGCGTTTCTACCTTCTGTGCAAAGCCTGGAACCGTGGCTTGGAGCTGGCCCTCTTAGACATGCACTGGACACCCCTGTCCCAGCATATTAGTGTAACGGCCAGCGGTTCCAACTTCTGTGCATAGCCTGGAACCGTGGCCTGGGCCGGCCCTCTCAGACATGCACTGGACACCCCTGTCCCAGCACATTAGTGTAACGGCCAGCGGTTCTACCTTCTGTGCATAGCCTGGAACCGTTGCCTGGAGCCGGCCCTCTTAGACATGCACTGGACACCCCTGTCCCAGAACATTAGTGTAACGGCCAGCGGTTCTACCTTCTGTGCATAGCCTGGAACCGTTGCCTGGAGTCGGCCCTCTTAGACATGCACTGGACACCCCTTGTCCCAGCACATTAGTGTAACAGCCAGCTGTTCTACCTTTTGTGGATAGCCTGGAACCGGTGCCTGGAGCCGGCCCTCTTAGACATGCACTGGCCACCCCTCTCCCAGCACATTAGTGTCACGGCCAGCGGTTCAACCTTCTGTGCATAGCCTGGAACCGTGGCTTGGAGCTGGCCCTCTTAGACATGCACTGGACACCCCTGTCCCAGCACATTAGTGTAACGGCCAGCGGTTCTGCCTTCTGTGCATAGCCTGGAACCGTGGCTTGGAGACGGCCCTCTCAGACATGCACTGGACACCCCTGTCCCAGCACATTAGTGTAACGGCCAGCGGTTCTACCTTCTGTGCATAGCCTGGAACCGTGGCTTGGAGTCGGCCCTCTTAGACATGAACTGGACACCCCTGTCCCAGCACATTAGTGTAACGGGCAGCGGTTCTACCTTCTGTGCATAGCCTAGAACCGTGGCTTGGAGCCAGCCCTCTTAGACATGCACTGGACACCCCTGTCCTAGAACATTAGTGTAACGGCCAGCGGTTCTATCTTCTGTGCATAGCCTGGAACCGTTGTCAGGAGACGGCCCTCTTAGACATGTACTGGACACCCCTGTCCCAGCACATTAGTGTAACGGCCAGCTATTCTACCGTCTGTGGATAGCCTGGAACCGTACCCTGGAGCCGGGCCTCTTAGACATGCACTGGACACCCCTATCCTAGCACATTAGTGTAACGGCCAGCGGTTCTACCTTCTGCGGATAGCCTGGAACTGTGGCTTGGAGCCGGCCCTCCTAGACATGCACTGGACACCCCTATCCTAGCACATTAGTGTAACGGCCAGCGGTTCTACCTTCTGCGGATAGCCTAGAACTGTGGCTTGGAGTCGTCCCTCTTAGACATGTACTGGACACCCCTGTACCAGCACATTAGTGTAACGGCCAGCGGTTCTACCTTCTGTGCATAGCCTGGAACCGTGGCTTGGAGCCGGCCCTCATAGACATGCACTGGACACCCCTATCCTAGCACATTAGTGTAACGGCCAGCGGTTCTACCTTCTGCGGATAGCCTAGAACTGTGGCTTGGAGTCGGCCCTCTTAGACATGCACTGGACACCCCTGTCCCAGCACATTAGTGTAACAGCCAGCGGTTCTACCGTCTGTGGATAGCCTGGAACTGTGGTTTGGAGCCGGCCCTCTTAGACATGTACTGGACACCCCTGTACCAGCACATTAGTGTAACGGCCAGCGGTTCTACCTTCTGTGCATAGCCTGGAACTGTGGCTTGGAGCCGGCCCTCTTAGACATGTACTGGACACCCCTGTACCAGCACATTAGTGTAACGGCCAGCGGTTCTACCTTCTGTGCATAGCCTGGAACCGTGGCTTGGAGCCGGCCCTCTTAGACATGCACTGGACACCCCTGTCCCAGCACATTAGTGTAACGGCCAGCGGTTCTACCTTCTGTGCATAGCCTGGAACCGTTGCCTGGAGCCGGCCCTCTTAGACATGCACTGGACACCCCTGTCCCAACACATTAGTGTAACGGCCAGCGGTTCTACCTCCTGGGCATAGCCTGGAACCGTGGCTTGGAGACGGCCCTTTTAGACATGCACTGGACACCCCTCTCCCAGCACATTAGTGTAACGGCCAGCGGTTCTACCTTCTGTGCATAGCCTAGAACCGTGGCCTGGAGCCGGCCCTCTTAGACATGCACTGGACACCCCTGTCCCAGCACATTAGTGTAACGGCCAGCGGATCTACCTTCTGTGCATAGCCTGGAACCATGGCTTGGACCAGGCCCTCTTAGACATGCACTGGACACCCCTGTCCCAGCACATTAGCGTAACGGCCAGCGGTTCTACCTTCTGTGCATAGCCTGGAACCGTGGCCTGGAGCCGGCGCTCTTAGACATGCACTGGACAACCCTGTTCTAGCACATTAGTGTAACGGCCAGTGGTTCTACCTTCTGTGCATAGCCTGGAACTGTGGCCTGGACCCGGCCCTCTTAGACATGCACTGGACACCCCTCTCCCAGCACATTAGTGTAACGGCCAGCGGTTCTACCTTCTGTGCATAGCCTGGAACCGTTGCCTGGAGCCGGCCCTCCTAGACATGGACTGGACACCTCTGTCCCAGCACATTAGTGTAACGGCCAGCGGTTCTACCTTCTGTGGATAGCCTGGAACCGTGGCCTGGAGCCAGCCCTCTTAGACATGCACTGGACACCCCTGTCAAAGCACATTAGTGTAACTGCCAGCGTTTCTACCTTCTGTGCAAAGCCTGGAACCGTGGCTTGGAGCTGGCCCTTTTAGACATGCACTGGACACCCCTGTCCCAGCATATTAGTGTAACGGCCAGCGGTTCCAACTTCTGTGCATAGCCTGGAACCGTGGCCTGGGCCGGCCCTCTCAGACATGCACTGGACACCCCTGTCCCAGCACATTAGTGTAACGGCCAGCGGTTCTACCTTCTGTGCATAGCCTGGAACCGTTGCCTGGAGTCGGCCCTCTTAGACATGCACTGGACACCCCTTGTCCCAGCACATTAGTGTAACAGCCAGCTGTTCTACCTTTTGTGGATAGCCTGGAACCGGTGCCTGGAGCCGGCCCTCTTAGACATGCACTGGATACCCCTCTCCCAGCACATTAGTGTCACGGCCAGCGGTTCAACCTTCTGTGCATAGCCTGGAACCGTGGCTTGGAGCTGGCCCTCTTAGACATGCACTGGACACCCCTGTCCCAGCACATTAGTGTAACGGCCAGCGGTTCTGCCTTCTGTGCATAGCCTGGAACCGTGTCTTGGAGACGGCCCTCTCAGACATGCACTGGACACCCCTGTCCCAGCACATTAGTGTAACGGCCAGCGGTTCTACCTTCTGTGCATAGCCTGGAACCGTGGCTTGGAGTCGGCCCTCTTAGACATGAACTGGACACCCCTGTCCCAGCACATTAGTGTAACGGGCAGCGGTTCTACCTTCTGTGCATAGCCTAGAACCGTGGCTTGGAGCCAGCCCTCTTAGACATGCACTGGACACCCCTGTCCTAGAACATTAGTGTAACGGCCAGCGGTTCTATCTTCTGTGCATAGCCTGGAACCGTTGTCAGGAGACGGCCCTCTTAGACATGTACTGGACACCCCTGTCCCAGCACATTAGTGTAACGGCCAGCTATTCTACCGTCTGTGGATAGCCTGGAACCGTACCCTGGAGCCGGGCCTTTTAGACATGCACTGGACACCCCTATCCTAGCACATTAGTGTAACGGCCAGCGGTTCTACCTTCTGCGGATAGCCTGGAACTGTGGCTTGGAGCCGGCCCTCCTAGACATGCACTGGACACCCCTATCCTAGCACATTAGTGTAACGGCCAGCGGTTCTACCTTCTGCGGATAGCCTAGAACTGTGGCTTGGAGTCGTCCCTCTTAGACATGTACTGGACACCCCTGTACCAGCACATTAGTGTAACGGCCAGCGGTTCTACCTTCTGTGCATAGCCTGGAACCGTGGCTTGGAGCCGGCCCTCATAGACATGCACTGGACACCCCTATCCTAGCACATTAGTGTAACGGCCAGCGGTTCTACCTTCTGCGGATAGCCTAGAACTGTGGCTTGGAGTCGGCCCTCTTAGACATGCACTGGACACCCCTGTCCCAGCACATTAGTGTAACAGCCAGCGGTTCTACCGTCTGTGGATAGCCTGGAACTGTGGCTTGGAGCCGGCCCTCTTAGACATGTACTGGACACCCCTGTACCAGCACATTAGTGTAACGGCCAGCGGTTCTACCTTCTGTGCATAGCCTGGAACTGTGGCTTGGAGCCGGCCCTCTTAGACATGTACTGGACACCCCTGTACCAGCACATTAGTGTAACGGCCAGCGGTTCTACCTTCTGTGCATAGCCTGGAACCGTGGCTTGGAGCCGGCCCTCTTAGACATGCACTGGACACCCCTGTCCCAGCACATTAGTGTAACGGCCAGCGGTTCTACCTTCTGTGCATAGCCTGGAACCGTTGCCTGGAGCCGGCCCTCTTAGACATGCACTGGACACCCCTGTCCCAACACATTAGTGTAACGGCCAGCGGTTCTACCTCCTGGGCATAGCCTGGAACCGTGGCTTGGAGACGGCCCTTTTAGACATGCACTGGACACCCCTCTCCCAGCACATTAGTGTAACGGCCAGCGGTTCTACCTTCTGTGCATAGCCTAGAACCGTGGCCTGGAGCCGGCCCTCTTAGACATGCACTGGACACCCCTGTCCCAGCACATTAGTGTAACGGCCAGCGGATCTACCTTCTGTGCATAGCCTGGAACCATGGCTTGGACCAGGCCCTCTTAGACATGCACTGGACACCCCTGTCCCAGCACATTAGCGTAACGGCCAGCGGTTCTACCTTCTGTGCATAGCCTGGAACCGTGGCCTGGAGCCGGCCCTCTTAGACATGCACTGGACAACCCTGTTCTAGCACATTAGTGTAACGGCCAGTGGTTCTACCTTCTGTGCATAGCCTGGAACTGTGGCCTGGACCCGGCCCTCTTAGACATGCACTGGACACCACTGTCCCAGCACATTACTGTAACGGCCAGCGGTTCTACCTTCTGTGCATAGCCTGGAACCGTTGCCTGGAGCCGGCCCTCCTAGACATGCACTGGACACCTCTGTCCCAGCACATTAGTGTAACGGCCAGCGGTTCTACCTTCTGTGGATAGCCTGGAACCGTGGCCTGGAGCCAGCCCTCTTAGACATGCACTGGACACCCCTGTCAAAGCACATTAGTGTAACGGCCAGCGTTTCTACCTTCTGTGCAAAGCCTGGAACCGTGGCTTGGAGCTGGCCCTCTTAGACATGCACCGGACACCCCTGTCCCAGCATATTAGTGTAACGGCCAGCGGTTCCAACTTCTGTGCATAGCCTGGAACCGTGGCCTCGGCCAGCCCTCTCAGACATGCACTGGACACCCCTGTCCCAGCACATTAGTGTAACGGCCAGCGGTTCTACCTTCTGTGCATAGCCTGGAACCGTTGCCTGGAGCCGGCCCTCTTAGACATGCACTGGACACCCCTGTCCCAGCACATTAGTGTAACGGCCAGCGGTTCTACCTTCTGTGCATAGCCTGGAACCGTTGCCTGGAGTCGGCCCTCTTAGACATGCACTGGACACCCCTTGTCCCAGCACATTAGTGTAACAGCCAGCTGTTCTACCTTTTGTGGATAGCCTGGAACCGGTGCCTGGAGCCGGCCCTCTTAGACATGCACTGGACACCCCTCTCCCAGCACATTAGTGTCACGGCCAGCAGTTCAACCTTCTGTGCATAGCCTGGAACCGTGGCTTGGAGCCGGCCCTCTTAGACATGCACTGGTCACCCCTGTCCTAGCACATTAGTGTAACGGCCAGCGGTTCTACCTTCTGTGCATAGCCTGGAACCGTTGCTTGGAGCCGGCCCTCTTAGACATGCCCTGGACACTCCTGTCCTAGCACATTAGTGTCACAGCCAGCAGTTCAACCTTCTGTGCATAGCCTGGAACCGTGGCTTGGAGCCGGCCCTCTTAGACATGCACTGGACACCCCTGTACTAGCACATTAGTGTAACGCCAAGCGGTTCTACCTTCTGTGCATAGCCTGGAACCGTTGCCTGGAGCCAGCCCACTTAGACATGCACTGGACACCCCTGTCCAAGCACATTAGTGTAACAGCCAGCGGATCTACCTTCTGTGGATAGCCTGGAACCGTGGCTTGGAGCCGGCCCTCTTAGACATGTACTGGACACCACTGTCCCAGCACATTAGTGTCACGGCCAGCGGTTCTACCTCCGGTGCATAGCCTGGAACCAAGGCTTGGAGCCGGCCCTCTTAGGCATGCACTGGACACCCCTGTCCCAGCACATTAGTGTAACGGCCAACGGTTCAACCTTCTGTGCATAGCCTGGAACCGTGGCTTGGAGCCGGCCCTCTTAGACATGCACTGGACACCCCTGTCCCAGCACATTAGTGTAACGGCCAGCGGTTCTACCTTCTGTGCATAGCCTGGAACCGTGGCCTGGAGCCGGCCCTCTTAGACATGCACTGGACACCCCTGTCACAGCACATTAGTGTAACGGCCAACGGTTCATCCTTCTGTGCATAGCCTAGAACCGTGGCTTGGAGCCGGCCCTCTTAGACATGCACTGGACACCCCTGTCCCAGCACATTAGTGTAACGGCCAGCGGTTCTACCTTCTGTGCATAGCCTGGAACCGTGGCTTGGAGTCGGCCCTCTTAGACATGAACTGGACACCCCTGTCCCAGCACATTAGTGTAACGGGCAGCGGTTCTACCTTCTGTGCATAGCCTAGAACCGTGGCTTGGAGCCAGCCCTCTTAGACATGCACTGGACACCCCTGTCCTAGAACATTAGTGTAACGGCCAGCGGTTCTATCTTCTGTGCATAGCCTGGAACCGTTGTCAGGAGACGGCCCTCTTAGACATGTACTGGACACCCCTGTCCCAGCACATTAGTGTAACGGCCAGCTATTCTACCGTCTGTGGATAGCCTGGAACCGTACCCTGGAGCCGGGCCTCTTAGACATGCACTGGACACCCCTATCCTAGCACATTAGTGTAACGGCCAGCGGTTCTACCTTCTGCGGATAGCCTGGAACTGTGGCTTGGAGCCGGCCCTCCTAGACATGCACTGGACACCCCTATCCTAGCACATTAGTGTAACGGCCAGCGGTTCTACCTTCTGCGGATAGCCTAGAACTGTGGCTTGGAGTCGTCCCTCTTAGACATGTACTGGACACCCCTGTACCAGCACATTAGTGTAACGGCCAGCGGTTCTACCTTCTGTGCATAGCCTGGAACCGTGGCTTGGAGCCGGCCCTCATAGACATGCACTGGACACCCCTATCCTAGCACATTAGTGTAACGGCCAGCGGTTCTACCTTCTGCGGATAGCCTAGAACTGTGGCTTGGAGTCGGCCCTCTTAGACATGCACTGGACACCCCTGTCCCAGCACATTAGTGTAACAGCCAGCGGTTCTACCGTCTGTGGATAGCCTGGAACTGTGGCTTGGAGCCGGCCCTCTTAGACATGTACTGGACACCCCTGTACCAGCACATTAGTGTAACGGCCAGCGGTTCTACCTTCTGTGCATAGCCTGGAACTGTGGCTTGGAGCCGGCCCTCTTAGACATGTACTGGACACCCCTGTACCAGCACATTAGTGTAACGGCCAGCGGTTCTACCTTCTGTGCATAGCCTGGAACCGTGGCTTGGAGCCGGCCCTCTTAGACATGCACTGGACACCCCTGTCCCAGCACATTAGTGTAACGGCCAGCGGTTCTACCTTCTGTGCATAGCCTGGAACCGTTGCCTGGAGCCGGCCCTCTTAGACATGCACTGGACACCCCTGTCCCAACACATTAGTGTAACGGCCAGCGGTTCTACCTCCTGGGCATAGCCTGGAACCGTGGCTTGGAGACGGCCCTTTTAGACATGCACTGGACACCCCTCTCCCAGCACATTAGTGTAACGGCCAGCGGTTCTACCTTCTGTGCATAGCCTAGAACCGTGGCCTGGAGCCGGCCCTCTTAGACATGCACTGGACACCCCTGTCCCAGCACATTAGTGTAACGGCCAGCGGATCTACCTTCTGTGCATAGCCTGGAACCATGGCTTGGACCAGGCCCTCTTAGACATGCACTGGACACCCCTGTCCCAGCACATTAGCGTAACGGCCAGCGGTTCTACCTTCTGTGCATAGCCTGGAACCGTGGCCTGGAGCCGGCCCTCTTAGACATGCACTGGACAACCCTGTTCTAGCACATTAGTGTAACGGCCAGTGGTTCTACCTTCTGTGCATAGCCTGGAACTGTGGCCTGGACCCGGCCCTCTTAGACATGCACTGGACACCACTGTCCCAGCACATTACTGTAACGGCCAGCGGTTCTACCTTCTGTGCATAGCCTGGAACCGTTGCCTGGAGCCGGCCCTCCTAGACATGCACTGGACACCTCTGTCCCAGCACATTAGTGTAACGGCCAGCGGTTCTACCTTCTGTGGATAGCCTGGAACCGTGGCCTGGAGCCAGCCCTCTTAGACATGCACTGGACACCCCTGTCAAAGCACATTAGTGTAACGGCCAGCGTTTCTACCTTCTGTGCAAAGCCTGGAACCGTGGCTTGGAGCTGGCCCTCTTAGACATGCACCGGACACCCCTGTCCCAGCATATTAGTGTAACGGCCAGCGGTTCCAACTTCTGTGCATAGCCTGGAACCGTGGCCTCGGCCAGCCCTCTCAGACATGCACTGGACACCCCTGTCCCAGCACATTAGTGTAACGGCCAGCGGTTCTACCTTCTGTGCATAGCCTGGAACCGTTGCCTGGAGCCGGCCCTCTTAGACATGCACTGGACACCCCTGTCCCAGCACATTAGTGTAACGGCCAGCGGTTCTACCTTCTGTGCATAGCCTGGAACCGTTGCCTGGAGTCGGCCCTCTTAGACATGCACTGGACACCCCTTGTCCCAGCACATTAGTGTAACAGCCAGCTGTTCTACCTTTTGTGGATAGCCTGGAACCGGTGCCTGGAGCCGGCCCTCTTAGACATGCACTGGACACCCCTCTCCCAGCACATTAGTGTCACGGCCAGCAGTTCAACCTTCTGTGCATAGCCTGGAACCGTGGCTTGGAGCCGGCCCTCTTAGACATGCACTGGTCACCCCTGTCCTAGCACATTAGTGTAACGGCCAGCGGTTCTACCTTCTGTGCATAGCCTGGAACCGTTGCTTGGAGCCGGCCCTCTTAGACATGCCCTGGACACTCCTGTCCTAGCACATTAGTGTCACAGCCAGCAGTTCAACCTTCTGTGCATAGCCTGGAACCGTGGCTTGGAGCCGGCCCTCTTAGACATGCACTGGACACCCCTGTACTAGCACATTAGTGTAACGCCAAGCGGTTCTACCTTCTGTGCATAGCCTGGAACCGTTGCCTGGAGCCAGCCCACTTAGACATGCACTGGACACCCCTGTCCAAGCACATTAGTGTAACAGCCAGCGGATCTACCTTCTGTGGATAGCCTGGAACCGTGGCTTGGAGCCGGCCCTCTTAGACATGTACTGGACACCACTGTCCCAGCACATTAGTGTCACGGCCAGCGGTTCTACCTCCGGTGCATAGCCTGGAACCAAGGCTTGGAGCCGGCCCTCTTAGGCATGCACTGGACACCCCTGTCCCAGCACATTAGTGTAACGGCCAACGGTTCAACCTTCTGTGCATAGCCTGGAACCGTGGCTTGGAGCCGGCCCTCTTAGACATGCACTGGACACCCCTGTCCCAGCACATTAGTGTAACGGCCAGCGGTTCTACCTTCTGTGCATAGCCTGGAACCGTGGCCTGGAGCCGGCCCTCTTAGACATGCACTGGACACCCCTGTCACAGCACATTAGTGTAACGGCCAACGGTTCATCCTTCTGTGCATAGCCTAGAACCGTGGCTTGGAGCCGGCCCTCTTAGACATGCACTGGACACCCCTGTCCCAGCACATTAGTGTAACGGCCAGCGGTTCTGCCTTCTGTGCATAGCCTGGAACCGTGGCTTGGAGACGGCCCTCTCAGACATGCACTGGACACCCCTGTCCCAGCACATTAGTGTAACGGCCAGCGGTTCTACCTACTGTGCATAGCCTGGAACCGTTGCCTGGAGCCGGCCCTCTTAGACATGCACTGGACACCCCTGTCCCAGCACATTAGTGTAACGGCCAGCGGTTCTACCTTCTGTGCATAGCCTTGAACCGTTGCCTGGAGTCGGCCCTCTTAGACATGCACTGGACACCCCTTGTCCCAGCACATTAGTGTAACAGCCAGCTGTTCTACCTTTTGTGGATACCCTGGAACCGGTGCCTGGAGCCGGCCCTCTTAGACATGCACTGGACACCCCTCTCCCAGCACATTAGTGTCACGGCCAGCGGTTCAACCTTCTGTGCATAGCCTGGAACCGTGGCTTTGAGCCGGCCCTCTTAGACATGCACTGGTCACCCCTGTCCTAGCACATTAGTGTAATGGCCAGCAGTTCAACCTTCTGTGCATAGCCTGGAACCGTGGCTTGGAGCCGGCCCTCTTAGACATGCACTGGACACCCCTGTCCTAGCACATTAGTGTAACGCCAAGCGGTTCTACTTTCTGTGCATAGCCTGGAACCGTTGCCTGGAGCCAGCCCACTTAGACATGCACTGGACACCCCTGTCCAAGCACATTAGTGTAACAGCCAGCGGATCTACCTTCTGTGGATAGCCTGGAACCGTGGCTTGGAGCCGGCCCTCTTAGACATGTACTGGACACCACTGTCCCAGCACATTAGTGTCACGGCCAGCGGTTCTACCTTCTGTGCATAGCCTGGAACTATGGCTTGGAGCCGGCCCTCTTAGGCATGCACTGGACACCCCTGTCCCAGCACATTAGTGTAATGGCCAACGGTTCAACCTTCTGTGCATAGCCTGGAACCGTGGCTTGGAGCCGGCCCTCTTAGACATGCACTGGACACCCCTGTCCCAGCACATTAGTGTAACGGCCAGCGGTTCTACCTTCTGTGCATAGCCTGGAACCGTGGCCTGGAGCCGGCCCTCTTAAACATGCACTGGACACCCCTGTCACAGCACATTGGTGTAACGGCCAACGGTTCATCCTTCTGTGCATAGCCTGGAACCGTGGCTTGGAGCCGGCCCTCTTAGACATGCACTGGACACCCCTGTCCCAGCACATTAGTGTAACGGCCAGCGGTTCTGCCTTCTGTGCATAGCCTGGAACCGTGGCTTGGAGACGGCCCTCTCAGACATGCACTGGACACCCCTGTCCCAGCACATTAGTGTAACGGCCAGCGGTTCTACCTACTGTGCATAGCCTGGAACCGTGGCTTGGAGGCGGCCCTCTTAGACATGCACTGGACACCCCTGTCCTAGCACATTAGTGTAACGGCCAGCGGTTCTACCTTCTGTGCATAGCATGGAACCGTTGTCTGGAGCTGGCCCTCTTAGACATACACTGGACACCCCTGTCCTAGCACATTAGTGTAACGGCCAGCGGTTCTACCTTCTGTGCATAGCCTGGAACCGTGGCTTGGAGCCGGCCCTCTTAGACATGCACTGGACACCCCTGTCCCAGCACATTAGTGTAACGGCCAGCGGTTCTACCTTCTGTGCATAGCCTGGAACCGTGACCTGGAGCCGGCCCTCTTAGACATGCACTGGACACCCCTGTCCTAGCACATTAGTGTAACGGCCAGCGGTTCATCCTTCTGTGCATAGCCTGGAAGCGTGTCTTGGAGCCGGCCCTCTTAGACATGCACTGGACACCCTCGTCCCAGCACATTAGTGTAACGGCCAGCGGTTCTACCTTATGTGCATAGCCTGGAATCGTGGCCTGGAGCCGGCCCTCTTAGACATGCACTGGACACCCCTGTCCTAGCACATTAATGTAACGGCCAGCGGTTCATCCTTCTGTGCATAGCCTGGAACCGTGTCTTGGAGCCGGCCCTCTTAGACATGCACTGGACTCCCCTGTCCCAGCACATTAGCGTAACGGCCAGCGGTTCTCCCTTCTGTGGAGAGCCTGGAACCGTGGCTTGGAGCCGGCCCCCTTAGACATGCACTGGACACCCCTGTCCCCGCACATTAGTGTAACGGCCAGCGGTTCTACCTTCTGTGCATAGCATGGAACCGTTGCCTGGAGCCGGCCCTCTTAGACATACACTGGACACCCCTGTCCTAGCACATTAGTGTAACGGCCAGCGGTTCTACCTTCTGTGCATAGCCTGGAACCGTGGCTTGGTGACGGCCCTCTTAGACATGCACTGGACACCCCTGTCCCAGCACATTAGTGTAACGGCCAGCGGTTCTACCTTCTGTGCATAGCCTGGAACCGTGACCTGGAGAAAGGCCCTCTTAGACATGCACTGGACACCCCTGTCCTAGCACATTAGTGTAACGGCCAGCCGTTCATCCTTCTGTGCATAGCCTGGAACCGTGTCTTGGAGCCGGCCCTCTTAGACATGCACTGGACACCCCTGTCCCAGCACATTAGTGTAACGGCCAGCGGTTCTACCTTCTGTGCATAGCCTGGAACCGTGGCCTGGAGCCGGCCCTCTTAGACATGCACTGGACACCCCTTTCCTAGCACATTAATGTAACGCCAGCGGTTCATCCTTCTGTGCATAGCCTGGAATCGTGTCTTGGAGCCGGCCCTCTTAGACATGCACTGGACTCCCCTGTCCCAGCACATTAGTGTAACGGCCAGCGGTTCTCCCTTCTGTGGAGAGCCTGGAACCGTGGCTTGGAGCCGGCCCCCTTAGACATGCACTGGACACCCCTGTCCCCGCACATTAGTGTAACGGCCAGCGGTTCTACCTTCTGTGCATAGCCTAGAACCGTGGCTTGGAGCCGGCCCTCTTAGACATGCACTGGACACCCCTGTCCTAGCACATTAGTGTAACGCCAAGCGGTTCTACTTTCTGTGCATAGCCTGGAACCGTTGCCTGGAGCCAGCCCACTTAGACATGCACTGGACACCCCTGTCCAAGCACATTAGTGTAACAGCCAGCGGATCTACCTTCTGTGGATAGCCTGGAACCGTGGCTTGGAGCCGGCCCTCTTAGACATGTACTGGACACCACTGTCCCAGCACATTAGTGTCACGGCCAGCGGTTCTACCTTCTGTGCATAGCCTGGAACTATGGCTTGGAGCCGGCCCTCTTAAGCATGCACTGGACACCCCTGTCCCAGCACATTAGTGTAATGGCCAACGGTTCAACCTTCTGTGCATAGGCTGGAACCGTGGCTTGGAGCCGGCCCTCTTAGACATGCACTGGACACCCCTGTCCCAGCACATTAGTGTAACGGCCAGCGGTTCTACCTTCTGTGCATAGCCTGGAACCGTGGCCTGGAGCCGGCCCTCTTAAACATGCACTGGACACCCCTGTCACAGCACATTGGTGTAACGGCCAACGGTTCATCCTTCTGTGCATAGCCTGGAACCGTGGCTTGGAGCCGGCCCTCTTAGACATGCACTGGACACCCCTGTCCCAGCACATTAGTGTAACGGCCAGCGGTTCTGCCTTCTGTGCATAGCCTGGAACCGTGGCTTGGAGACGGCCCTCTCAGACATGCACTGGACACCCCTGTCCCAGCACATTAGTGTAACGGCCAGCGGTTCTACCTACTGTGCATAGCCTGGAACCGTGGCTTGGAGGCGGCCCTCTTAGACATGCACTGGACACCCCTGTCCTAGCACATTAGTGTAACGGCCAGCGGTTCTACCTTCTGTGCATAGCATGGAACCGTTGTCTGGAGCTGGCCCTCTTAGACATACACTGGACACCCCTGTCCTAGCACATTAGTGTAACGGCCAGCGGTTCTACCTTCTGTGCATAGCCTGGAACCGTGGCTTGGAGCCGGCCCTCTTAGACATGCACTGGACACCCCTGTCCCAGCACATTAGTGTAACGGCCAGCGGTTCTACCTTCTGTGCATAGCCTGGAACCGTGACCTGGAGCCGGCCCTCTTAGACATGCACTGGACACCCCTGTCCTAGCACATTAGTGTAACGGCCAGCGGTTCATCCTTCTGTGCATAGCCTGGAACCGTGTCTTGGAGCCGGCCCTCTTAGACATGCACTGGACACCCTCGTCCCAGCACATTAGTGTAACGGCCAGCGGTTCTACCTTATGTGCATAGCCTGGAATCGTGGCCTGGAGCCGGCCCTCTTAGACATGCACTGGACACCCCTGTCCTAGCACATTAATGTAACGGCCAGCGGTTCATCCTTCTGTGCATAGCCTGGAACCGTGTCTTGGAGCCGGCCCTCTTAGACATGCACTGGACTCCCCTGTCCCAGCACATTAGCGTAACGGCCAGCGGTTCTCCCTTCTGTGGAGAGCCTGGAACCGTGGCTTGGAGCCGGCCCCCTTAGACATGCACTGGACACCCCTGTCCCCGCACATTAGTGTAACGGCCAGCGGTTCTACCTTCTGTGCATAGCATGGAACCGTTGCCTGGAGCCGGCCCTCTTAGACATACACTGGACACCCCTGTCCTAGCACATTAGTGTAACGGCCAGCGGTTCTACCTTCTGTGCATAGCCTGGAACCGTGGCTTGGTGACGGCCCTCTTAGACATGCACTGGACACCCCTGTCCCAGCACATTAGTGTAACGGCCAGCGGTTCTACCTTCTGTGCATAGCCTGGAACCGTGACCTGGAGAAAGGCCCTCTTAGACATGCACTGGACACCCCTGTCCTAGCACATTAGTGTAACGGCCAGCCGTTCATCCTTCTGTGCATAGCCTGGAACCGTGTCTTGGAGCCGGCCCTCTTAGACATGCACTGGACACCCCTGTCCCAGCACATTAGTGTAACGGCCAGCGGTTCTACCTTCTGTGCATAGCCTGGAACCGTGGCCTGGAGCCGGCCCTCTTAGACATGCACTGGACACCCCTTTCCTAGCACATTAATGTAACGCCAGCGGTTCATCCTTCTGTGCATAGCCTGGAACCGTGTCTTGGAGCCGGCCCTCTTAGACATGCACTGGACTCCCCTGTCCCAGCACATTAGTGTAACGGCCAGCGGTTCTCCCTTCTGTGGAGAGCCTGGAACCGTGGCTTGGAGCCGGCCCCCTTAGACATGCACTGGACACCCCTGTCCCCGCACATTAGTGTAACGGCCAGCGGTTCTACCTTCTGTGCATAGCCTAGAACCGTGGCTTGGAGCCGGCCCTCTTAGACATGCACTGGACACCCCTGTCCTAGAACATTAGTGTAACGGCCAGCGGTTCTATCTTCTGTGCATAGCCTGGAACCGTTGTCAGGAGACGGCCCTCTTAGACATGTACTGGACACCCCTGTCCCAGCACATTAGTGTAACGGCCAGCGGTTCTACCTTCTGCGGATAGCCTGGAACTGTGGCTTGGAGCCGGCCCTCTTAGACATGCACTGGACACCCCTATCCTAGCACATTAGTGTAATGGCCAGCGGTTCTACCTTCTGCGGATAGCCTAGAACTATGGCTTAGAGTCGTCCCTCTTAGACATGTACTGGACACCCCTGTACCAGCACATTAGTGTAACGGCCAGCGGTTCTACCTTCTGTGCATAGCCTGGAACCGTGGCTTGGAGCCGGCCCTCTTAGACAGGCACTGGACACCCCTATCCTAGCACATTAGTGTAACGGCCAGCGGTTCTACCTTCTGCGGATAGCCTAGAACTGTGGCTTGGAGTCGTCCCTCTTAGACATGTACTGGACACCCCTGTACCAGCACATTAGTGTAACGCCCAGCGGTTCTACCTTCTGTGCATAGCCTGGAACCGTGGCTTGGAGCCGGCCCTCTTAGACATGCACTGGACACCCCTGTCCCAGCACATTAGTGTAACAGCCAGCGGTTCTACCGTCTGTGGATAGCCTGGAACCGTACCCTGGAGCCGGGCCTCTTAGACATGCACTGGACAACCCTATCCCAGCACATTAGTGTAACGGCCAGCGGTTCTACCTTCTGTGCATAGCCTGGAACCCAGGCTTGGAGCTGGCCCTCTTAGGCATGCACTGGACACCCCTGTCCTAGCACATTAGTGTAACGGCCAGCGGTTCTACCTTCTGTGCATAGCCTGGAACTGTGGCCTGGACCCGGCCCTCTTAGACAAGCACTGGACACCCCTCTCCCAGCACATTAGTGTAACGGCCAGCGGTTCTACCTTCTGTGCATAGCCTGGAACCGTTGCCTGGAGCCGGCCCTCTTAGACATGCACTGGACACCCCTCTCCCAGCACATTAGTGTAACGGCCAGCGGTTCTACCTTCTGTGCATAGCCTGGAACTGTGGCTTGGAGCCGGCCCTCTTAGACATGTACTGGACACCCCTGTACCAGCACATTAGTGTAACGGCCAGCGGTTCTACCTTCTGTGCATAGCCTGGAACCGTGGCTTGGAGCCGGCCCTCTTAGACATGCACTGGACACCCCTGTCCCAGCACATTAGTGTAACGGCCAGCGGTTCATCCTTCTGTGCATAGCCTGGAACCGTGTCTTGGAGCCGGCCCTCTTAGACATGCACTGGACACCCTCGTCCCAGCACATTAGTGTAACGGCCAGCGGTTCCACCTTCTGTGCATAGCCTGGAATCGTGGCCTGGAGCCGGCCCTCTTAGACATGCACTGGACACCCCTGTCCTAGCACATTAATGTAACGGCCAGCGGTTCATCCTTCTGTGCATAGCCTGGAACCGTGTCTTGGAGCCGGCCCTCTTAGACATGCACTGGACTCCCCTGTCCCAGCACATTAGCGTAACGGCCAGCGGTTCTCCCTTCTGTGGAGAGCCTGGAACCGTGGCTTGGAGCCGGCCCCCTTAGACATGCACTGGACACCCCTGTCCCCGCACATTAGTGTAACGGCCAGCGGTTCTACCTTCTGTGCATAGCATGGAACCGTTGCCTGGAGCCGGCCCTCTTAGACATACACTGGACACCCCTGTCCTAGCACATTAGTGTAACGGCCAGCGGTTCTACCTTCTGTGCATAGCCTGGAACAGTGGCTTGGTGCCGGCCCTCTTAGACATGCACTGGACACCCCTGTCCCAGCACATTAGTGTAACGGCCAGCGGTTCTACCTTCTGTGCATAGCCTGGAACCGTGACCTGGAGCCGGCCCTCTTAGACATGCACTGGACACCCCTGTCCTAGCACATTAGTGTAACGGCCAGCCGTTCATCCTTCTGTGCATAGCCTGGAACCGTGTCTTGGAGCCGGCCCTCTTAGACATGCACTGGACACCCCTGTCCCAGCACATTAGTGTAACGGCCAGCGGTTCTACCTTCTGTGCATAGCCTGGAACCGTGGCCTGGAGCCGGCCCTCTTAGACATGCACTGGACACCCCTGTCCTAGCACATTAATGTAACGGCCAGCGGTTCATCCTTCTGTGCATAGCCTGGAACCGTGTCTTGGAGCCGGCCCTCTTAGACATGCACTGGACTCCCCTGTCCCAGCACATTAGTGTAACGGCCAGCGGTTCTCCCTTCTGTGGAGAGCCTGGAACCATGGCTTGGAGCCGGCCCCCTTAGACATGCACTGGACACCCCTGTCCCCGCACATTAGTGTAACGGCCAGCGGTTCTACCTTCTGTGCATAGCCTAGAACCGTGGCTTGGAGCCGGCCCTCTTAGACATGCACTGGACACCCCTGTCCTAGAACATTAGTGTAATGGCCAGCGGTTCTATCTTCTGTGCATAGCCTGGAACCGTTGTCAGGAGACGGCCCTCTTAGACATGTACTGGACACCCCTGTCCCAGCACATTAGTGTAACGGCTAGCTATTCTACCGTCTGTGGATAGCCTGGAACCGTACCCTGGAGCCGGGCCTCTTAGACATGCACTGGACACCCCTATCCTAGCACATTAGTGTAACGGCCAGCGGTTCTACCTTCTGCGGATAGATTGGAACTGTGGCTTGGAGCCGGCCCTCTTAGACATGCACTGGACACCCCTATCCTAGCACATTAGTGTAATGGCCAGCGGTTCTACCTTCTGCGGATAGCCTAGAACTATGGCTTGGAGTCGTCCCTCTTAGACATGTACTGGACACCCCTGTACCAGCACATTAGTGTAACGGCCAGCGGTTCTACCTTCTGTGCATAGCCTGGAACCGTGGCTTGGAGCCGGCCCTCTTAGACATGCACTGGACACCCCTATCCTAGCACATTAGTGTAACGGCCAGCGGTTCTACCTTCTGCGGATAGCCTAGAACTGTGGCTTGGAGTCGGCCCTCTTAGACATGCACTGGACACCCCTGTCCCAGCACATTAGTGTAACAGCCAGCGGTTCTACCGTCTGTGGATAGCCTGGAACCGTACCCTGGAGCCGGGCCTCTTAGACATGCACTGGACAACCCTATCCCAGCACATTAGTGTAACGGCCAGCGGTTCTACCTTCTGTGCATTGCCTGGAACCGTGGCTTGGAGCTGGCCCTCTTAGGCATGCACTGGACACCCCTGTCCTAGCACATTAGTGTAACGGCCAGCGGTTCTACCTTCTGTGCATAGCCTGGAACTGTGGCCTGGACCCGGCCCTCTTAGACAAGCACTGGACACCCCTCTCCCAGCACATTAGTGTAACGGCCAGCGGTTCATCCTTCTGTGCATAGCCTGGAACCGTGGCTTGGAGCCGGCCCTCTTAGACATGCACTGGACACCCCTGTCCCAGCACATTAGTGTAACGGCCAGCGGTTCATCCTTCTGTGCATAGCCTGGAACCGTGTCTTGGAGCCGGCCCTCTTAGACATGCACTGGACACCCTCGTCCCAGCACATTAGTGTAACGGCCAGCGGTTCCACCTTCTGTGCATAGCCTGGAACCGTGGCTTGGAGCCGGCCCTCTTAGACATGCACTGGACACCCCTGTCCCAGCACATTAGTGTAACGGCCAGCGGTTCATCCTTCTGTGCATAGCCTGGAACCGTGTCTTGGAGCCGGCCCTCTTAGACATGCACTGGACACCCTCGTCCCAGCACATTAGTGTAACGGCCAGCGGTTCCACCTTCTGTGCATAGCCTGGAATCGTGGCCTGGAGCCGGCCCTCTTAGACATGCACTGGACACCCCTGTCCTAGCACATTAATGTAACGGCCAGCGGTTCATCCTTCTGTGCATAGCCTGGAACCGTGTCTTGGAGCCGGCCCTCTTAGACATGCACTGGACTCCCCTGTCCCAGCACATTAGCGTAACGGCCAGCGGTTCTCCCTTCTGTGGAGAGCCTGGAACCGTGGCTTGGAGCCGGCCCCCTTAGACATGCACTGGACACCCCTGTCCCCGCACATTAGTGTAACGGCCAGCGGTTCTACCTTCTGTGCATAGCATGGAACCGTTGCCTGGAGCCGGCCCTCTTAGACATACACTGGACACCCCTGTCCTAGCACATTAGTGTAACGGCCAGCGGTTCTACCTTCTGTGCATAGCCTGGAACAGTGGCTTGGTGCCGGCCCTCTTAGACATGCACTGGACACCCCTGTCCCAGCACATTAGTGTAACGGCCAGCGGTTCTACCTTCTGTGCATAGCCTGGAACCGTGACCTGGAGCCGGCCCTCTTAGACATGCACTGGACACCCCTGTCCTAGCACATTAGTGTAACGGCCAGCCGTTCATCCTTCTGTGCATAGCCTGGAACCGTGTCTTGGAGCCGGCCCTCTTAGACATGCACTGGACACCCCTGTCCCAGCACATTAGTGTAACGGCCAGCGGTTCTACCTTCTGTGCATAGCCTGGAACCGTGGCCTGGAGCCGGCCCTCTTAGACATGCACTGGACACCCCTGTCCTAGCACATTAATGTAACGGCCAGCGGTTCATCCTTCTGTGCATAGCCTGGAACCGTGTCTTGGAGCCGGCCCTCTTAGACATGCACTGGACTCCCCTGTCCCAGCACATTAGTGTAACGGCCAGCGGTTCTCCCTTCTGTGGAGAGCCTGGAACCATGGCTTGGAGCCGGCCCCCTTAGACATGCACTGGACACCCCTGTCCCCGCACATTAGTGTAACGGCCAGCGGTTCTACCTTCTGTGCATAGCCTAGAACCGTGGCTTGGAGCCGGCCCTCTTAGACATGCACTGGACACCCCTGTCCTAGAACATTAGTGTAATGGCCAGCGGTTCTATCTTCTGTGCATAGCCTGGAACCGTTGTCAGGAGACGGCCCTCTTAGACATGTACTGGACACCCCTGTCCCAGCACATTAGTGTAACGGCTAGCTATTCTACCGTCTGTGGATAGCCTGGAACCGTACCCTGGAGCCGGGCCTCTTAGACATGCACTGGACACCCCTATCCTAGCACATTAGTGTAACGGCCAGCGGTTCTACCTTCTGCGGATAGATTGGAACTGTGGCTTGGAGCCGGCCCTCTTAGACATGCACTGGACACCCCTATCCTAGCACATTAGTGTAATGGCCAGCGGTTCTACCTTCTGCGGATAGCCTAGAACTATGGCTTGGAGTCGTCCCTCTTAGACATGTACTGGACACCCCTGTACCAGCACATTAGTGTAACGGCCAGCGGTTCTACCTTCTGTGCATAGCCTGGAACCGTGGCTTGGAGCCGGCCCTCTTAGACATGCACTGGACACCCCTATCCTAGCACATTAGTGTAACGGCCAGCGGTTCTACCTTCTGCGGATAGCCTAGAACTGTGGCTTGGAGTCGGCCCTCTTAGACATGCACTGGACACCCCTGTCCCAGCACATTAGTGTAACAGCCAGCGGTTCTACCGTCTGTGGATAGCCTGGAACCGTACCCTGGAGCAGGGCCTCTTAGACATGCACTGGACAACCCTATCCCAGCACATTAGTGTAACGGCCAGCGGTTCTACCTTCTGTGCATTGCCTGGAACCGTGGCTTGGAGCTGGCCCTCTTAGGCATGCACTGGACACCCCTGTCCTAGCACATTAGTGTAACGGCCAGCGGTTCTACCTTCTGTGCATAGCCTGGAACTGTGGCCTGGACCCGGCCCTCTTAGACAAGCACTGGACACCCCTCTCCCAGCACATTAGTGTAACGGCCAGCGGTTCTACCTTCTGTGCATAGCCTGGAACCGTTGCCTGGAGCCGGCCCTCTTAGACATGCACTGGACACCCCTCTCCCAGCACATTAGTGTAACGGCCAGCGGTTCTACCTTCTGTGCATAGCCTGGAACTGTGGCTTGGAGCCGGCCCTCTTAGACATGTACTGGACACCCCTGTACCAGCACATTAGTGTAACGGCCAGCGGTTCTACCTTCTGTGCATAGCCTGGAACCGTGGCTTGGAGCCGGCCCTCTTAGACATGCACTGGACACCCCTGTCCCAGCACATTAGTGTAACGGCCAGCGGTTCTACCTTCTGTGCATAGCCTGGAACCGTTGCCTGGAGCCGGCCCTCTTAGACATGCACTGGACACCCTTGTCCCAACACATTAGTGTAACGGCCAGCGGTTCTACCTCCTGGGCATAGCCTGGAACCGTGGCTTGGAGACGGCCCTTTTAGACATGCACTGGACACCCCTCTCCCAGCACATTAGTGTAACGGCCAGCGGTTCTACCTTCTGTGCATAGCCTAGAACCGTGGCCTGGAGCCGGCCCTCTTAGACATGCACTGGACACCCCTGTCCCAGCACATTAGTGTAACGGCCAGCGGATCTACCTTCTGTGCATAGCCTGGAACCATGGCTTGGACCAGGCCCTCTTAGACATGCACTGGACACCCCTGTCCCAGCACATTAGCGTAACGGCCAGCGGTTCTACCTTCTGTGCATAGCCTGGAACCGTGGCCTGGAGCCGGCCCTCTTAGACATGCACTGGACAACCCTGTTCTAGCACATTAGTGTAACGGCCAGTGGTTCTACCTTCTGTGCATAGCCTGGAACTGTGGCCTGGACCCGGCCCACTTAGACATGCACTGGACACCCCTCTCCCAGCACATTAGTGTAACGGCCAGCAGTTCTACCTTCTGTGCATAGCCTGGAACCGTTACCTGGAGCCGGCCCTCCTAGACATGGACTGGACACCTCTGTCCCAGCACATTAGTGTAACGGCCAGCGGTTCTACCTTCTGTGAATAGCCTGGAACCGTGGCCTGGAGCCAGCCCTCTTAGACATGCACTGGACACCCCTGTCAAAGCACATTAGTGTAACGGCCAGCGTTTCTACCTTCTGTGCAAAGCCTGGAACCGTGGCTTGGAGCTGGCCCTCTTAGACATGCACTGGACACCCCTGTCCCAGCATATTAGTGTAACGGCCAGCGGTTCCAACTTCTGTGCATAGCCTGGAACCGTGGCCTGGGCCGGCCCTCTCAGACATGCACTGGACACCCCTGTCCCAGCACATTAGTGTAACGGCCAGCGGTTCTACCTTCTGTGCATAGCCTGGAACCGTTGCCTGGAGCCGGCCCTCTTAGACATGCACTGGACACCCCTGTCCCAGCACATTAGTGTAACGGCCAGCGGTTCTACCTTCTGTGCATAGCCTTGAACCGTTGCCTGGAGTCGGCCCTCTTAGACATGCACTGGACACCCCTTGTCCCAGCACATTAGTGTAACAGCCAGCTGTTCTACCTTTTGTGGATAGCCTGGAACTGGTGCCTGGAGCCGGCCCTCTTAGACATGCACTGGACACCCCTCTCCCAGCACATTAGTGTCACGGCCAGCGGTTCAACCTTCTGTGCATAGCCTGGAACCGTGGCTTGGAGCTGGCCCTCTTAGACATGCACTGGACACCCCTGTCCCAGCACATTAGTGTAACGGCCAGCGGTTCTACCTTCTGTGCATAGCCTGGAACCGTGGCTTGGAGCCGGCCCTCTTAGACATGCACTGGACACCCCTGTCCCAGCACATTAGTGTAACGGCCAGCGGTTCTACCTTCTGTGCATAGCCTGGAACCGTGGCTTGGAGCCGGCCCTCTTAGACATGCACTGGACACCCCTGTCCCAGCACATTAGTGTAACGGCCAGCAGTTCTACCTTCTGTGCATAGCCTAGAACCGTGGCTTGGAGCCGGCCCTCTTAGACATGCACTGGACACCCCTGTCCTAGAACATTAGTGTAACGGCCAGCGGTTCTATCTTCTGTGCATAGCCTGGAACCGTTGTCAGGAGACGGCCCTCTTAGACATGTACTGGACACCCTTGTCCCAGCACATTAGTGTAACGGCCAGCTATTCTACCGTCTGTGGATAGCCTGGAACCGTACCCTGGAGCCGGGCCACTTAGACATGCACTGGACACCCCTACCCTAGCACATTAGTGTAACGGCCAGCGGTTCTACCTTCTGCGGATAGCCTGGAACTGTGGCTTGGAGCCGGCACTCTTAGACATGCACTGGACACCCCTATCCTAGCACATTAGTGTAACGGCCAGCGGTTCTACCTTCTGCGGATAGCCTAGAACTGTGGCTTGGAGTCGTCCCTCTTAGACATGTACTGGACACCCCTGTACCAGCACATTAGTGTAACGGCCAGCGGTTCTACCTTCTGTGCATAGCCTGGAACCGTGGCTTGGAGCCGGCCCTCTTAGACATGCACTGGACACCCCTATCCTAGCACATTAGTGTAACGGCCAGCGGTTCTACCTTCTGCGGATAGCCTAGAACTGTGGCTTGGAGTCGGCCCTCTTAGACATGCACTGGACACCCCTGTCCCAGCACATTAGTGTAACAGCCAGCGGTTCTACCGTCTGTGGATAGCCTGGAACCGTACCCTGGAGCCGGGCCTCTTAGACATGCCCTGGACACCCCTATCCCAGCACATTAGTGTAACGGCCAGCGGTTCTACCTTCTGTGCATAGCCTGGAACTGTGGCTTGGAGCCGGCCCTCTTAGACATGTACTGGACACCCCTGTACCAGCACATTAGTGTAACGGCCAGCGGTTCTACCTTCTGTGCATAGCCTGGAACCGTGGCTTGGAGCCGGCCCTCTTAGACATGCACTGGACACCCCTGTCCCAGCACATTAGTGTAACGGCCAGCGGTTCTACCTTCTGTGCATAGCCTGGAACCGTTGCCTGGAGCCGGCCCTCTTAGACATGCACTGGACACCCCTGTCCCAACACATTAGTGTAACGGCCAGCGGTTCTACCTCCTGGGCATAGCCTGGAACCGTGGCTTGGAGACGGCCCTTTTAGACATGCACTGGACACCCCTCTCCCAGCACATTTGTGTAACGGCCAGCGGTTCTACCTTCTGTGCATAGCCTAGAACCGTGGCCTGGACCAGGCCCTCTTAGACATGCACTGGACACCCCTGCCCCAGCACATTAGCGTAACGGCCAGCGGTTCTACCTTCTGTGCATAGCCTGGAACCGTGGCCTGGAGCCGGCCCTCTTAGACATGCACTGGTCAACCCTGTTCTAGCACATTAGTGTAACGGCCAGTGGTTCTACGTTCTGTGCATAGCCTGGAACTGTGGCCTGGACCCGGCCCTCTTAGACATGCACTGGACACCCCTCTCCCAGCACATTAGTGTAACGGCCAGCGGTTCTACCTTCTGTGCATAGCCTGGAACCGTTGCCTGGAGCCGGCCCTCCTAGACATGCACTGGACACCTCTGTCCCAGCACATTAGTGTAACGGCTAGCGGTTCTACCTTCTGTGGATAGCCTGGAACCGTGGCCTGGAGCCAGCCCTCTTAGACATGCACTGGACACCCCTGTCAAAGCACATTAGTGTAACGGCCAGCGTTTCTACCTTCTGTGCAAAGCCTGGAACCGTGGCTTGGAGCTGGCCCTCTTAGACATGCACTGGACACCCCTGTCCCAGCATATTAGTGTAACGGCCAGCGGTTCCAACTTCTGTGCATAGCCTGGAACCGTGGCCTGGGCCGGCCCTCTCAGACATGCACTGGACACCCCTGTCCCAGCACATTAGTGTAACGGCCAGCGGTTCTACCTTCTGTGCATAGCCTGGAACCGTTGCCTGGAGCCGGCCCTCTTAGACATGCACTGGACACCCCTGTCCCAGCACATTAGTGTAACGGCCAGCGGTTCTACCTTCTGTGCATAGCCTGGAACCGTTGCCTGGAGTCGGCCCTCTTAGACATGCACTGGACACCCCTTGTCCCAGCACATTAGTGTAACAGCCAGCTGTTCTACCTTTTGTGGATAGCCTGGAACCGGTGCCTGGAGCCGGCCCTCTTAGACATGCACTGGACACCCCTCTCCCAGCACATTAGTGTCACGGCCAGCGGTTCAACCTTCTGTGCATAGCCTGGAACCGTGGCTTGGAGCCGGCCCTCTTAGACATGCACTGGTCCCCCCTGTCCTAGCACATTAGTGTAACGGCCAGCGGTTCTACCTTCTGTGCATAGCCTGGAACCGTTGCTTGGAGCCGGCCCTCTTAGACATGCCCTGGACACCCCTGTCCTAGCACATTAGTGTCACAGCCAGCAGTTCAACCTTCTGTGCATAGCCTGGAACCGTGGCTTGGAGCCGGCCCTCTTAGACATGCACTGGACACCCCTGTCCTAGCACATTAGTGTAACGCCAAGCGGTTCTACCTTCTGTGCATAGCCTGGAACCGTTGCCTGGAGGCAGCCCACTTAGACATGCACTGGACACCCCTGTCCAAGCACATTAGTGTAACAGCCAGCGGATCTACCTTCTGTGGATAGCCTGGAACCGTGGCTTGGAGCCGGCCCTCTTAGACATGTACTGGACACCACTGTCCCAGCACATTAGTGTCACGGCCAGCGGTTCTACCTTCTGTGCATAGCCTGGAACCAAGGCTTGGAGCCGGCCCTCTTAGGCATGCACTGGACACCCCTGTCCCAGCACATTAGTGTAACGGCCAACGGTTCAACCTTCTGTGCATAGCCTGGAACCGTGGCTTGGAGCCGGCCCTCTTAGACATGCACTGGACACCCCTGTCCCAGCACATTAGTGTAACGGCCAGCGGTTCTACCTTCTGTGCATAGCGTGGAACCGTGGCCTGGAGCCGGCCCTCTTAGACATGCACTGGACACCCCTGTCACAGCACATTAGTGTAACGGCCAACGGTTCATCCTTCTGTGCATAGCCTGGAACCGTGGCTTGGAGCCGGCCCTCTTAGACATGCACTGGACACCCCTGTCCCAGCACATTAGTGTAACAGCCAGCGGTTCTGCCTTCTGTGCATAGCCTGGAACCATGGCTTGGAGACGGCCCTCTCAGACATGCACTGGACACCCCTGTCCCAGCACATTAGTGTAACGGCCAGCGGTTCTACCTACTGTGCATAGCCTGGAACCGTTGCCTGGAGCCGGCCCTCTTAGACATGCACTGGACACCCCTGTCCCAGCACATTAGTGTAACGGCCAGCGGTTCTACCTTCTGTGCATAGCCTTGAACCGTTGCCTGGAGTCGGCCCTCTTAGACATGCACTGGACACCCCTTGTCCCAGCACATTAGTGTAACAGCCAGCTGTTCTACCTTTTGTGGATAGCCTGGAACCGGTGCCTGGAGCCGGCCCTCTTAGACATGCACTGGACACCCCTCTCCCAGCACATTAGTGTCACGGCCAGCGGTTCAACCTTCTGTGCATAGCCTGGAACCGTGGCTTTGAGCCGGCCCTCTTAGACTTGCACTGGTCACCCCTGTCCTAGCACATTAGTGTAACGGCCAGCGGTTCTACCTTCTGTGCATAGCCTGGAACCGTTGCTTGGAGCCGGCCCTCTTAGACATGCCCTGGACACCCCTGTCCTAGCACATTAGTGTCACAGCCAGCAGTTCAACCTTCTGTGCATAGCCTGGAACCGTGGCTTGGAGCCGGCCCTCTTAGACATGCACTGGACACCCCTGTCACAGCACATTAGTGTAACGCCAAGCGGTTCTACTTTCTGTGCATAGCCTGGAACCGTTGCCTGGAGCCAGCCCACTTAGACATGCACTGGACACCCCTGTCCAAGCACATTAGTGTAACAGCCAGCGGATCTACCTTCTGTGGATAGCCTGGAACCGTGGCTTAGAGCCGGCCCTCTTAGACATGTACTGGACACCACTGTCCCAGCACATTAGTGTCACGGCCAGCGGTTCTACCTTCTGTGCATAGCCTGGAACCATGGCTTGGAGCCGGCCCTCTTAGGCATGCACTGGACACCCCTGTCCCAGCACATTAGTGTAACGGCCAACGGTTCAACCTTCTGTGCATAGCCTGGAACCGTGGCTTGGAGCCGGCCCTCTTAGACATGCACTGGACACTCCTGTCCCAGCACATTAGTGTAACGGCCAGCGGTTCTACCTTCTGTGCATAGCCTCGAACCGTGGCCTGGAGCCGGCCCTCTTAGACATGCACTGGACACCCCTGTCACAGCACATTGGTGTAACGGCCAACGGTTCATCCTTCTGTGCATAGCCTGGAACCGTGGCTTGGAGCCGGCCCTCTTAGACATGCACTGGACACCCCTGTCCCAGCACATTAGTGTAACGGCCAGCGGTTCTGCCTTCTGTGCATAGCCTGGAACCGTGGCTTGGAGACAGCCCTCTCAGACATGCACTGGACACCCCTGTCCTAGCACATTAGTGTAACGGCCAGCGGTTCTACCTTCTGTGCATAGCATGGAACCGTTGCCTGGAGCCGGCCCTCTTAGACATACACTGGACACCCCTGTCCTAGCACATTAGTGTAACGGCCAGCGGTTCTACCTTCTGTGCATAGCCTGGAACCGTGGCTTGGAGCCGGCCCTCTTAGACATGCACTGGACACCCCTGTCCCAGCACATTAGTGTAACGGCCAGCGGTTCTACCGTCTGTGCATAGCCTGGAACCGTGACCTGGAGCCGGCCCTCTTAGACATGCACTGGACACCCTTGTCCTAGCACATTAGTGTAACGGCCAGCGGTTCATCCTTCTGTGCATAGCCTGGAACCGTGTCTTGGAGCCGGCCCTCTTAGACATGCACTGGACACCCTCGTCCCAGCACATTAGTGTAACGGCCAGCGGTTCTACCTTCTGTGCATAGCCTGGAATCGTGGCCTGGAGCCGGCCCTCTTAGACATGCACTGGACACCCCTGTCCTAGCACATTAATGTAACGGCCAGCGGTTCATCCTTCTGTGCATAGCCTGGAACCGTGTCTTGGAGCCGGCCCTCTTAGACATGCACTGGACTCCCCTGTCCCAGCACATTAGTGTAACGGCCAGCGGTTCTCCCTTCTGTGGAAAGCCTGGAACCGTGGTTTGGAGCCGGCCCCCTTAGACATGCACTGGACACCCCTGTCCCCGCACATTAGTGTAACGGCCAGCGGTTCTACCTTCTGTGCATAGCCTGGAACCGTGGCCTGGAGCCGGCCCTCTTAGACATGCACTGGACACCCCTATCCCAGCACATTACTGTAAAGGGCAGCGGTTCTACCTTCTGTGCATAGCCTGGAACTGTGGCCTGGAGCCGGCCCTCTTAGACATGCACTGGCCACCCCTGTCCTAGCACATTAGTGTAACGGGCAGCGGTTCTACCTTCTGTGCATAGCCTGGAACCATGTCTTGGACCAGGCCCTCTTAGACATACACTGGACACCCCTGTCCCAGCACATTAATGTAACGGCCAGGGGTTCTACCTTCTGTGGATAGCCTGGAACCGTGGGCCCTCTTAGACATGCACTGGACACCCCTGTCCTAGCACATTAGTGTAACAGGCAGCGGTTCTACCTTCTGTGCATAGCCTAGAACCGTGGCTTGGAGCCGGCCGTCTTAGACATGCACTGGACACCCCTGTCCCAGCACATTAGTGTAACGGCCAGCGGTTCTACCTTCTGTGCATAGCCTGGAACCGTGGCTTGGAGCCGGCCCTCTTAGACATGCACTGGACACCCCTGTCCCAGCACATTAGTGTAACGGCCAGCGGTTCTACCTTCTGTGCATAGCCTAGAACCGTGGCTTGGAGCCGGCCAACTCAGACATGCACTGGACACTCCAGTCCCAGCACATTAGTGTAACAGGCAGCGGTTCTACCTTCTGTGCATAGCCTGGAACCATGTCTTGGACCAGGCCCTCTTAGACATGCACTGGACACCCCTGTCCAAGCACATTAGTGTAACAGCCAGCGGATCTACCTTCTGTGGATAGCCTGGAACCGTGGCTTAGAGCCGGCCCTCTTAGACATGTACTGGACACCACTGTCCCAGCACATTAGTGTCACGGCCAGCGGTTCTACCTTCTGTGCATAGCCTGGAACCATGGCTTGGAGCCGGCCCTCTTAGGCATGCACTGGACACCCCTGTCCCAGCACATTAGTGTAACGGCCAACGGTTCAACCTTCTGTGCATAGCCTGGAACCGTTGCCTGGAGCCAGCCCACTTAGACATGCACTGGACACCCCTGTCCAAGCACATTAGTGTAACAGCCAGCGGATCTACCTTCTGTGGATAGCCTGGAACCGTGGCTTAGAGCCGGCCCTCTTAGACATGTACTGGACACCACTGTCCCAGCACATTAGTGTCACGGCCAGCGGTTCTACCTTCTGTGCATAGCCTGGAACCATGGCTTGGAGCCGGCCCTCTTAGGCATGCACTGGACACCCCTGTCCCAGCACATTAGTGTAACGGCCAACGGTTCAACCTTCTGTGCATAGCCTGGAACCGTTGCCTGGAGCCAGCCCACTTAGACATGCACTGGACACCCCTGTCCAAGCACATTAGTGTAACAGCCAGCGGATCTACCTTCTGTGGATAGCCTGGAACCGTGGCTTAGAGCCGGCCCTCTTAGACATGTACTGGACACCACTGTCCCAGCACATTAGTGTCACGGCCAGCGGTTCTACCTTCTGTGCATAGCCTGGAACCATGGCTTGGAGCCGGCCCTCTTAGGCATGCACTGGACACCCCTGTCCCAGCACATTAGTGTAACGGCCAACGGTTCAACCTTCTGTGCATAGCCTGGAACCGTGGCTTGGAGCCGGCCCTCTTAGACATGCACTGGACACTCCTGTCCCAGCACATTAGTGTAACGGCCAGCGGTTCTACCTTCTGTGCATAGCCTCGAACCGTGGCCTGGAGCCGGCCCTCTTAGACATGCACTGGACACCCCTGTCACAGCACATTGGTGTAACGGCCAACGGTTCATCCTTCTGTGCATAGCCTGGAACCGTGGCTTGGAGCCGGCCCTCTTAGACATGCACTGGACACCCCTGTCCCAGCACATTAGTGTAACGGCCAGCGGTTCTGCCTTCTGTGCATAGCCTGGAACCGTGGCTTGGAGACGGCCCTCTCAGACATGCACTGGACACCCCTGTCCTAGCACATTAGTGTAACGGCCAGCGGTTCTACCTTCTGTGCATAGCATGGAACCGTTGCCTGGAGCCGGCCCTCTTAGACATACACTGGACACCCCTGTCCTAGCACATTAGTGTAACGGCCAGCGGTTCTACCTTCTGTGCATAGCCTGGAACCGTGGCTTGGAGCCGGCCCTCTTAGACATGCACTGGACACCCCTGTCCCAGCACATTAGTGTAACGGCCAGCGGTTCTACCTTCTGTGCATAGCCTGGAACCGTGACCTGGAGCCGGCCCTCTTAGACATGCACTGGACACCCCTGTCCTAGCACATTAGTGTAACAGCCAGCGGTTCATCCTTCTGTGCATAGCCTGGAACCGTGTCTTGGAGCCGGCCCTCTTAGACATGCACTGGACACCCTCGTCCCAGCACATTAGTGTAACGGCCAGCGGTTCTACCTTCTGTGCATAGCCTGGAATCGTGGCCTGGAGCCGGCCCTCTTAGACATGCACTGGACACCCCTGTCCTAGCACATTAATGTAACGGCCAGCGGTTCATCCTTCTGTGCATAGCCTGGAACCGTGTCTTGGAGCCGGCCCTCTTAGACATGCACTGGACTCCCCTGTCCCAGCACATTAGTGTAACGGCCAGCGGTTCTCCCTTCTGTGGAAAGCCTGGAACCGTGGTTTGGAGCCGGCCCCCTTAGACATGCACTGGACACCCCTGTCCCCGCACATTAGTGTAACGGCCAGCGGTTCTACCTTCTGTGCATAGCCTGGAACCGTGGCCTGGAGCCGGCCCTCTTAGACATGCACTGGACACCCCTATCCCAGCACATTACTGTAAAGGGCAGCGGTTCTACCTTCTGTGCATAGCCTGGAACCGTGGCCTGGAGCCGGCCCTCTTAGACATGCACTGGCCACCCCTGTCCTAGCACATTAGTGTAACGGGCAGCGGTTCTACCTTCTGTGCATAGCCTGGAACCATGTCTTGGACCAGGCCCTCTTAGACATACACTGGACACCCCTGTCCCAGCACATTAATGTAACGGCCAGGGGTTCTACCTTCTGTGGATAGCCTGGAACCGTGGGCCCTCTTAGACATGCACTGGACACCCCTGTCCTAGCACATTAGTGTAACAGGCAGCGGTTCTACCTTCTGTGCATAGCCTAGAACCGTGGCTTGGAGCCGGCCGTCTTAGACATGCACTGGACACCCCTGTCCCAGCACATTAGTGTAACGGCCAGCGGTTCTACCTTCTGTGCATAGCCTGGAACCGTGGCTTGGAGCCGGCCCTCTTAGACATGCACTGGACACCCCTGTCCCAGCACATTAGTGTAACGGCCAGCGGTTCTACCTTCTGTGCATAGCCTAGAACCGTGGCTTGGAGCCGGCCAACTCAGACATGCACTGGACACTCCAGTCCCAGCACATTAGTGTAACAGGCAGCGGTTCTACCTTCTGTGCATAGCCTGGAACCATGTCTTGGACCAGGCCCTCTTAGACATGCACTGGACACCCCTGTCCAAGCACATTAGTGTAACAGCCAGCGGATCTACCTTCTGTGGATAGCCTGGAACCGTGGCTTAGAGCCGGCCCTCTTAGACATGTACTGGACACCACTGTCCCAGCACATTAGTGTCACGGCCAGCGGTTCTACCTTCTGTGCATAGCCTGGAACCATGGCTTGGAGCCGGCCCTCTTAGGCATGCACTGGACACCCCTGTCCCAGCACATTAGTGTAACGGCCAACGGTTCAACCTTCTGTGCATAGCCTGGAACCGTTGCCTGGAGCCAGCCCACTTAGACATGCACTGGACACCCCTGTCCAAGCACATTAGTGTAACAGCCAGCGGATCTACCTTCTGTGGATAGCCTGGAACCGTGGCTTAGAGCCGGCCCTCTTAGACATGTACTGGACACCACTGTCCCAGCACATTAGTGTCACGGCCAGCGGTTCTACCTTCTGTGCATAGCCTGGAACCATGGCTTGGAGCCGGCCCTCTTAGGCATGCACTGGACACCCCTGTCCCAGCACATTAGTGTAACGGCCAACGGTTCAACCTTCTGTGCATAGCCTGGAACCGTGGCTTGGAGCCGGCCCTCTTAGACATGCACTGGACACTCCTGTCCCAGCACATTAGTGTAACGGCCAGCGGTTCTACCTTCTGTGCATAGCCTCGAACCGTGGCCTGGAGCCGGCCCTCTTAGACATGCACTGGACACCCCTGTCACAGCACATTGGTGTAACGGCCAACGGTTCATCCTTCTGTGCATAGCCTGGAACCGTGGCTTGGAGCCGGCCCTCTTAGACATGCACTGGACACCCCTGTCCCAGCACATTAGTGTAACGGCCAGCGGTTCTGCCTTCTGTGCATAGCCTGGAACCGTGGCTTGGAGACGGCCCTCTCAGACATGCACTGGACACCCCTGTCCTAGCACATTAGTGTAACGGCCAGCGGTTCTACCTTCTGTGCATAGCATGGAACCGTTGCCTGGAGCCGGCCCTCTTAGACATACACTGGACACCCCTGTCCTAGCACATTAGTGTAACGGCCAGCGGTTCTACCTTCTGTGCATAGCCTGGAACCGTGGCTTGGAGCCGGCCCTCTTAGACATGCACTGGACACCCCTGTCCCAGCACATTAGTGTAACGGCCAGCGGTTCTACCTTCTGTGCATAGCCTGGAAACCGTGACCTGGAGCCGGCCCTCTTAGACATGCACTGGACACCCCTGTCCTAGCACATTAGTGTAACAGCCAGCGGTTCATCCTTCTGTGCATAGCCTGGAACCGTGTCTTGGAGCCGGCCCTCTTAGACATGCACTGGACACCCTCGTCCCAGCACATTAGTGTAACGGCCAGCGGTTCTACCTTCTGTGCATAGCCTGGAATCGTGGCCTGGAGCCAGCCCTCTTAGACATGCACTGGACACCCCTGTCCTAGCACATTAATGTAACGGCCAGCGGTTCATCCTTCTGTGCATAGCCTGGAACCGTGTCTTGGAGCCGGCCCTCTTAGACATGCACTGGACTCCCCTGTCCCAGCACATTAGTGTAACGGCCAGCGGTTCTCCCTTCTGTGGAGAGCCTGGAACCGTGGCTTGGAGCCGGCCCCCTTAGACATGCACTGGACACCCCTGTCCCCGCACATTAGTGTAACGGCCAGCGGTTCTACCTTCTGTGCATAGCCTGGAACCGTGGCCTGGAGCCGGCCCTCTTAGACATGCACTGGACACCCCTATCCCAGCACATTACTGTAACGGCCAGCGGTTCTACCTTCTGTGCATAGCCTGGATCCGTGGCCTGGAGCCGGCCCTCTTAGACATGCACTGGCCACCCCTGTCCTAGCACATTAGTGTAACGGGCAGCGATTCTACCTTCTGTGCATAGCCTGGAACCATGTCTTGGACCAGGCCCTCTTAGACATACACTGGACACCCCTGTCCCAGCACATTAATGTAACGGCCAGGGGTTCTACCTTCTGTGGATAGCCTGGAACCGTGGGCCCTCTTAGACATGCACTGGACACCCCTGTCCTAGCACATTAGTGTAACAGGTAGCGGTTCTACCTTCTGTGCATAGCCTAGAACCGTGGCTTGGAGCCGGCCGTCTTAGACATGCACTGGACACCCCTGTCCCAGCACATTAGTGTAACGGCCAGCGGTTCTACCTTCTGTGCATAGCCTGGAACCGTGGCTTGGAGCCGGCCCTCTTAGACATGCACTGGACACCCCTGTCCCAGCACATTAGTGTAACGGCCAGCGGTTCTACCTTCTGTGCATAGCCTAGAACCGTGGCTTGGAGCCGGCCAACTCAGACATGCACTGGACACTCCAGTCCCAGCACATTAGTGTAACAGGCAGCGGTTCTACCTTCTGTGCATAGCCTGGAACCATGTCTTGGACCAGGCCCTCTTAGACATGCACTGGACACCCCTGTCCCAGCACATTAGTGTAACGGCCAGCGGTTCTACCTTCTGTGCGTAGCCTGGAACCGTGTCTTGGAGCCGGTCCTCTTAGACATACACTGGACACCCCTGTCCCAGCACATTAATGTAACGGCCAGGGGTTCTACCTTCTGTGGATAGCCTGGAACCGTGGGCCCTCATAGACATGCACTGGACACCCCTGTCCTAGCACATTAGTGTAACAGGCAGCGGTTCTACCTTCTGTGCATAGCCTAGAACCGTGGCTTGGAGCCGGCCGTCTTAGACATGCACTGGACACCCCTGTCCCAGCACATTAGTGTAACATTCAGTGGTTCTACCTTCTGTGCATTGCCTGGAACCGTTGCCTGGAGCCGGCCCTCTTAGACATGCACTGGACACCCCTGTCCTAGCACATTAGTGTAACGGCCAGCGATTCTACCTTCTGTGGATAGCCTGGAACCGGTGCCTGGAGCCAGCCCTCTTAGACATGCACTGGACACCCCTCTCCCAGCACATTAGTGTCACGGCCAGCGGTTCAACCTTCTGTGCATAGCCTGGAACCGTGGCTTGGAGCCGGCCCTCTTAGACATGCACTGGACACCCCTGTCCTAGCACATTAGTGTAACGGCCAGCGGTTCTACCTTCTGTGCATAGCCTGGAACCGTTGCTTGGAGCCGGCCCTCTTAGACATGCCCTGGACACCCCTGTCCTAGCACATTAGTGTCACAGCCAGCAGTTCAACCTTCTGTGCATAGCCTGGAACCGTGGCTTGGAGCCGGCCCTCTTAAACATGCACTGGACACCCCTGTCCTAGCACATTAGTGTAACGGCCAGCGGTTCTCCCTTCTGTGGAGAGCCTGGAACCGTGGCTTGGAGCCGGCCCCCTTAGACATGCACTGGACACCCCTGTCCCCGCACATTAGTGTAACGGCCAGCGGTTCTACCTTCTGTGCATAGCCTGGAACCGTGGCCTGGAGCCGGCCCTCTTAGACATGCACTGGACACCCCTATCCCAGCACATTACTGTAACGGCCAGCGGTTCTACCTTCTGTGGATAGCCTGGAACCGTGGCCTGGAGCCGGCCCTCTTAGACATGCACTGGCACCCCTGTCCCAGCACATTAGTGTAACGGCCAGAGGTTCTACCTTCTGTGGATAGCCTGGAACCGTGAGCCCTCATAGACATGCACTGGACACCCCTGTCCTAGCACATTAGTGTAACAGGCAGCGGTTCTACCTTCAGTGCATAGCCTAGAACCGTGGCTTGGACCCGGCCGTCTTAGACATGCACTGGACACCCCTGTCCCAGCACATTAGTGTAACGTCCAGTGGTTCTACCTTCTGTGCATTGCCTGGAACCGTTGCCTGGAGCCGGCTCTCTTAGACATGCACTGGACACCCCTGTCCTAGCACATTAGTGTAACGGCCAGCGGTTCTCCCTTCTGTGGAGAGCCTGGAACCGTGGCCTGGAGCCGGCCCTCCTAGATATGCACTGGTCACCCCTGTCCTAGCACATTAGTGTAACGGCCAGCGGTTCTACCTTCTGTGCATAGCCTGGAACCGTTGCTTGGAGCCGGCCCTCTTAGACATGCCCTGGACACCCCTGTCCTAGCACATTAGTGTCACAGCCAGCAGTTCAACCTTCTGTGCATAGCCTGGAACCGTGGCTTGGAGCCGGCCCTCTTAGACATGCACTGGACACCCCTGTCCTAGCACATTAGTGTAACGCCAAGCGGTTCTACCTTCTGTGCATAGCCTGGAACCGTTGCCTGGAGCGAGCCCACTTAGACATGCACTGGACACCCCTGTCCAAGCACATTAGTGTAACAGCCAGCGGATCTACCTTCTGTGGATAGCCTGGAACGGTGGCTTGGAGCCGGCCCTCTTAGACATGTACTGGACACCCCTATCCTAGCACATTAGTGTAACGGCCAGCGGTTCTACCTTCTGTGCATAGCCTGGAACCGTGGCTTGGAGCCGGCCCTCTTAGACATGCACTGGACACCCCTATCCTAGCACATTAGTGTAACGGCCAGCGGTTCTACCTTCTGCGGATAGCCTAGAACTGTGGCTTGGAGTCGGCCCTCTTAGACATGCACTGGACACCCCTGTCCCAGCACATTAGTGTAACAGCCAGCGGTTCTACCGTCTGTGGATAGCCTGGAACCGTACCCTGGAGCCGGGCCTCTTAGACATGCACTGGACACCCCTATCCTAGCACATTAGTGTAACGGCCAGCGGTTCTACTTTCTGTGCATAGCCTGGAACCGTGGCTTGGAGCTGGCCCTCTTAGGCATGCACTGGACACCCCTGTCCTAGCACATTAGTGTAACGGCCAGCGGTTCTACCTTCTGTGCATAGCCTGGAACTGTGGCCTGGACCCGGCCCTCTTAGACAAGCACTGGACACCCCTCTCCCAGCACATTAGTGTAAGGGTCAGCGGTTCTACCTTCCGTGCATAGCCTGGAACCGTTGCCTGGAGCCGGCCCTCTTAGACATGCACTGGACACCCCTCTCCCAGCACATTAGTGTAACGGCCAGCGGTTCTACCTTCTGTGCATAGCCTGGAACTGTGGCTTGGAGCCGGCCCTCTTAGACATGTACTGGACACCCCTGTACCAGCACATTAGTGTAACGGCCAGCGGTTCTACCTTCTGTGCATAGTCTGGAACCGTGGCTTGGAGCCGGCCCTCTTAGACATGCACTGGACACCCCTGTCCCAGCACATTAGTGTAACGGCCAGCGGTTCTACCTTCTGTGCATAGCCTGGAACCGTTGCCTGGAGCCGGCCCTCTTAGACATGCACTGGACACCCGTGTCCCAACACATTAGTGTAACGGCCAGCGGTTCTACCTCCTGGGCATAGCCTGGAACCGTGGCTTGGAGACGGCCCTTTTAGACATGCACTGGACACCCCTCTCCCAGCACATTGGTGTAACGGCCAGCGGTTCTACCTTCTGTGCATAGCCTAGAACCGTGGCCTGGAGCCGGCCCTCTTAGACATGCACTGGACACCCCTGTCCCAGCACATTAGTGTAATGGCCAGCGGATCTACCTTCTGTGCATAGCCTGGAACCATGGCTTGGACCAGGCCCTCTTAGACATGCACTGGACACCCCTGTCCCAGCACATTAGCGTAACAGCCAGCGGTTCTACCTTCTGTGCATAGCCTGGAACCGTGGCCTGGAGCCGGCCCTCTTAGACATGCACTGGACAACCCTGTTCTAGCACATTAGTGTAACGGCCAGTGGTTCTAGCTTCTGTGCATAGCCTGGAACTGTGGCCTGGACCCGGCCCACTTAGACATGCACTGGACACCCCTCTCCCAGCACATTAGTGTAACGGCCAGCGGTTCTACCTTCTGTGCATAGCCTGGAACCGTTGCCTGGAGCCGGCCCTCCTAGACATGGACTGGACACCTCTGTCCCAGCACATTAGTGTAACGGCCAGCGGTTCTACCTTCTGTGAATAGCCTGGAACCGTGGCCTGGAGCCAGCCCTCTTAGACATGCACTGGACACCCCTGTCAAAGCACATTAGTGTAACGGCCAGCGTTTCTACCTTCTGTGCAAAGCCTGGAACCGTGGCTTGGAGCTGGCCCTCTTAGACATGCACTGGACACCCCTGTCCCAGCATATTAGTGTAACGGCCAGCGGTTCCAACTTCTGTGCATAGCCTGGAACCGTGGCCTGGGCCGGCCCTCTCAGACATGCACTGGACACCCCTGTCCCAGCACATTAGTGTAACGGCCAGCGGTTCTACCTTCTGTGCATAGCCTGGAACCGTTGCCTGGAGCCGGCCCTCTTAGACATGCACTGGACACCCCTGTCCCAGCACATTAGTGTAACGGCCAGCGGTTCTACCTTCTGTGCATAGCCTGGAACCGTTGCCTGGAGTCGGCCCTCTTAGACATGCACTGGACACCCCTTGTCCCAGCACATTAGTGTAACAGCCAGCTGTTCTACCTTTTGTGGATAGCCTGGAACCGGTGCCTGGAGCCGGCCCTATTAGACATGCACTGGACACCCCTCTCCCAGCATATTAGTGTCACGGCCAGCGGTTCAACCTTCTGTGCATAGCCTGGAACCGTGGCTTGGAGCTGGCCCTCTTAGACATGCACTGGACACCCCTGTCCCAGCACATTAGTGTAACGGCCAGCGGTTCTACCTTCTGTGCATAGCCTGGAACCGTGTCTTGGAGCCGGCCCTCTTAGACATGCACTGGACACCCCTGTCCTAGCACATTAGTGTAACGGCCAGCGGTTCTACCTTCTGTGCATAGCCTGGAACCATGGCTTGGAGCCGGCCCTCTTAGACATGCACTGGACACCCCTGTCCCAGCACATTAGTGTAATGGCCAGCGGTTCTACCTTCTGTGCATAGCCTAGAACCGTGGCTTGGAGCTGGCCCTCTTAGACATGCACTGGACACCCCTGTCCTAGAACATTAGTGTAACGGCCAGCGGTTCTATCTTCCGTGCATAGCCTGGAACCGTTGTCAGGAGACGGCCCTCTTAGACATGTACTGGACACCCCTGTCCAAGCTCATTAGTGTAACGGCCAGCTATTCTACCGTCTGTGGATAGCCTGGAACCGTACCCTGGAGCCGGGCCTCTTAGACATGCACTGGACACCCCTATCCTAGCACATTAGTGTAACGGCCAGCGGTTCTACCTTCTGCGGATAGTCTGGAACTGTGGCTTGGAGCCGGCCCTCTTAGACATGCACTGGACACCCCTATCCTAGCACATTAGTGTAACGGCCAGCGGTTCTACCTTCTGCGGATAGCCTAGAACTGTGGCTTGGAGTCGTCCCTCTTAGACATGTACTGGACACCCCTGTACCAGCACATTAGTGTAACGGCCAGCGGTTCTACCTTCTGTGCATAGCCTGGAACCGTGGCTTGGAGCCGGCTCTCTTAGACATGCACTGGACACCCCTATCCTAGCACATTAGTGTAACGGCCAGCGGTTCTACCTTCTGCGGATAGCCTAGAACTGTGGCTTGGAGTCGGCCCTCTTAGACATGCACTGGACACCCCTGTCCCAGCACATTAGTGTAACAGCCAGCGGTTCTACCGTCTGTGGATAGCCTGGAACCGTACCCTGGAGCCGGGCCTCTTAGACATGCACTGGACACCCCTATCCCAGCACATTAGTGTAACGGCCAGCGGTTCTACCTTCTGTGCATAGCCTGGAACTGTGGCTTGGAGCCGGCCCTCTTAGACATGTACTGGACACCCCTGTACCAGCACATTAGTGTAACGGCCAGCGGTTCTACCTTCTGTGCATAGCCTGGAACCGTGGCTTGGAGCCGGCCCTCTTAGACATGCACTGGACACCCCTGTCCCAGCACATTAGTGTAACGGCCAGCGGTTCTACCTTCTGTGCATAGCCTGGAACCGTTGCCTGGAGCCGGCCCTCTTAGACATGCACTGGACACCCCTGTCCCAACACATTAGTGTAACGGCCAGCGGTTCTACCTCCTGGGCATAGCCTGGAACCGTGGCTTGGAGACGGCCCTTTTAGACATGCACCGGACACCCCTCTCCCAGCACATTAGTGTAACGGCCAGCGGTTCTACCTTCTGTGCATAGCCTAGAACCGTGGCCTGGAGCCGGCCCTCTTAGACATGCACTGGACACCCCTGTCCCAGCACATTAGTGTAACGGCCAGCGGATCTACCTTCTGTGCATAGCCTGGAACCATGGCTTGGACCAGGCCCTCTTAGACATGCACTGGACACCCCTGTCCCAGCACATTAGCGTAACGGCCAGCGGTTCTACCTTCTGTGCATAGCCTGGAACCGTGGCCTGGAGCCGGCCCTCTTAGACATGCACTGGACAACCCTGTTCTAGCACATTAGTGTAACGGCCAGTTGTTCTACCTTCTGTGCATAGCCTGGAACTGTGGCCTGGACCCGGCCCTCTTAGACATGCACTGGACACCCCTCTCCCAGCACATTAGTGTAACGGCCAGCGGTTCTACCTTCTATGCATAGCCTGGAATCGTTGCCTGGAGCCGGCCCTCCTAGACATGCACTGGACACCTCTGTCCCAGCACATTAGTGTAACGGCCAGCGGTTCTACCTTCTGTGGATAGCCTGGAACCGTGGCCTGGAGCCAGCCCTCTTAGACATGCACTGGACACCCCTGTCAAAGCACATTAGTGTAACGGCCAGCGTTTCTACCTTCTGTGCAAAGCCTGGAACCGTGGCTTGGAGCTGGCCCTCTTAGACATGCACCGGACACCCCTGTCCCAGCATATTAGTGTAACGGCCAGCGGTTCCAACTTCTGTGCATAGCCTGGAACCGTGGCCTGGGCCGGCCCTCTCAGACATGCACTGGACACCCCTGTCCCAGCACATTAGTGTAACGGCCAGCGGTTCTACCTTCTGTGCATAGCCTGGAACCGTTGCCTGGAGCCGGCCCTCTTAGACATGCACTGGACACCCCTGTCCCAGCACATTAGTGTAACGGCCAGCGGTTCTACCTTCTGTGCATAGCCTGGAACCGTTGCCTGGAGTCGGCCCTCTTAGACATGCACTGGACACCCCTTGTTCCAGCACATTAGTGTAACAGCCAGCTGTTCTACCTTTTGTGGATAGCCTGGAACCGGTGCCTGGAGCCGGCCCTCTTAGACATGCACTGGACACCCCTCTCCCAGCACATTAGTGTCACGGCCAGCGGTTCAACCTTCTGTGCATAGCCTGGAACCGTGGCTTGGAGCCGGCCCTCTTAGACATGCACTGGTCACCCCTGTCCTAGCACATTAGTGTAACGGCCAGCGGTTCTACCTTCTGTGCATAGCCTGGAACCGTTGCTTGGAGCCGGCCCTCTTAGACATGCCCTGGACACCCCTGTCCTAGCACATTAGTGTCACAGCCAGCAGTTCAACCTTCTGTGCATAGCCTGGAACCGTGGCTTGGAGCCGGCCCTCTTAGACATGCACTGGACACCCCTGTCCTAGCACATTAGTGTAACGCCAAGCGGTTCTACCTTCTGTGCATAGCCTGGAACCGTTGCCTGGAGCCAGCCCACTTAGACATGCACTGGACACCCCTGTCCAAGCACATTAGTGTAACAGCCAGCGTATCTACCTTCTGTGGATAGCCTGGAACCGTGGCTTGGAGCCGGCCCTCTTAGACATGTACTGGACACCACTGTCCCAGCACATTAGTGTCACGGCCAGCGGTTCTACCTTCTGTGCATAGCCTGGAACCAAGGCTTGGAGCCGGCCCTCTTAGGCATGCACTGGACACCCCTGTCCCAGCACATTAGTGTAACGGCCAACGGTTCAACCTTCTGTGCATAGCCTGGAACCGTGGCTTGGAGCCGGCCCTCTTAGACATGCACTGGACACCCCTGTCCCAGCACATTAGTGTAACGGCCAGCGGTTCTACCTTCTGTGCATAGCCTGGAACCGTGGCCTGGAGCCGGCCCTCGTAGACATGCACTGGACACCCCTGTCACAGCACATTAGTGTAACGGCCAAAGGTTCATCCTTCTGTGCATAGCCTGGAACCGTGGCTTGGAGCCGGCCCTCTTAGACATGCACTGGACACCCCTGTCCCAGCACATTAGTGTAACGGCCAGCGGTTCTGTCTTCTGTGCATAGCCTGGAACCGTGGCTTGGAGACGGCCCTCTCAGACATGCACTGGACACCCCTGTCCCAGCACATTAGTGTAACGGCCAGCGGTTCTACCTACTGTGCATAGCCTGGAACCGTTGCCTGGAGCCGGCCCTCTTAGACATGCACTGGACACCCCTGTCCCAGCACATTAGTGTAACGGCCAGCGGTTCTACCTTCTGTGCATAGCCTTGAACCGTTGCCTGGAGTCGGCCCTCTTAGACATGCACTGGACACCCCTTGTCCCAGCACATTAGTGTAACAGCCAGCTGTTCTACCTTTGGTGGCTAGCCTGGAACCGGTGCCTGGAGCCGGCCCTCTTAGACATGCACTGGACACCCCTCTCCCAGCACATTAGTGTCACGGCCAGCGGTTCAACCTTCTGTGCATAGCCTGGAACCGTGGCTTGGAGCCGGCCCTCTTAGACATGCACTGGACACCCCTGTCACAGCACATTAGTGTAACGCCAAGCGGTTCTACTTTCTGTGCATAGCCTGGAGCCAGCCCACTTAGACATGCACTGGACACCCCTGTCCAAGCACATTAGTGTAACAGCCAGCGGATCTACCTTCTGTGGATAGCCTGGAACCGTGGCTTGGAGCCGGCCCTCTTAGACATGTACTGGACACCACTGTCCGAGCACATTAGTGTCACGGCCAGCGGTTCTACCTTCTGTGCATAGCCTGGAACCATGGCTTGGAGCCGGCCCTCTTAGGCATGCACTGGACACCCCTGTCCCAGCACATTAGTGTAACGGCCAACGGTTCAACCTTCTGTGCATAGCCTGGAACCGTGGCTTGGAGCCGGCCCTCTTAGACATGCACTGGACACCCCTGTCCCAGCACATTAGTGTAACGGCCAGCGGTTCTACCTTCTGTGCATAGCCTCGAACCGTGGCCTGGAGCCGGCCCTCTTAGACATGCACTGGACACCCCTGTCACAGCACATTGGTGTAACGGCCAACGGTTCATCCTTCTGTGCATAGCCTGGAACCGTGGCTTGGAGCCGGCCCTCTTAGACATGCAATGGACACCCCTGTCCCAGCACATTAGTGTAACGGCCAGCGGTTCTGCCTTCTGTGCATAGCCTGGAACCGTGGCTAGGAGACGGCCCTCTCAGACATGCACTGGACACCCCTGTCCCAGCACATTAGTGTAACGGCCAGCGGTTCTACCTACTGTGCATAGCCTGGAACCGTGGCTTGGAGACGGCCCTCTTAGACATGCACTGGACACCCCTGTCCTAGCACATTAGTGTAACGGCCAGCGGTTCTACCTTCTGTGCATAGCATGGAACCGTTGCCTGGAGCCGGCCCTCTTAGACATACACTGGACACCCCTGTCCTAGCACATTAGTGTAACGGCCAGCGGTTCTACCTTCTGTGCATAGCCTGGAACCGTGGCTTGGAGCCGGCCCTCTTAGACATGCACTGGACACCCCTGTCCCAGCACATTAGTGTAACGGCCAGCGGTTCTACCTTCTGTGCATAGCCTGGAACCGTGACTTGGAGCCGGCCCTCTTAGACATGCACTGGACACCCCTGTCCTAGCACATTAGTGTAACGGCCAGCGGTTCATCCTTCTGTGCATAGCCTGGAACCGTGTCTTAGAGCCGGCCCTCTTAGACATGCACTGGACACCCTCGTCCCAGCACATTAGTGTAACGGCCAGCGGTTCTACCTTCTGTGCATAGCCTGGAATCGTGGCCTGGAGCCGGCCCTCTTAGACATGCACTGGACACCCCTGTCCTAGCACATTAATGTAACGGCCAGCGGTTCATCCTTCTGTGCATAGCCTGGAACCGTGTCTTGGAGCCGGCCCTCTTAGACATGCACTGGACTCCCCTGTCCCAGCACATTAGTGTAACGGCCAGCGGTTCTCCCTTCTGTGGAGAGCCTGGAACCGTGGCTTGGAGCCGGCCCCCTTAGACATGCACTGGACACCCCTGTCCCCGCACATTAGTGTAACGGCCAGCGGTTCTACCTTCTGTGCGTAGCATGGAACCGTGGCTTGGTGCCGGCCCTCTTAGACATGCACTGGACACCCCTGGCCCAGCACATTAGTGTAACGGCCAGCGGTTTTACCTTCTGTGCATAGCCTGGAACCGTGACCTGGAGCCGGCCCTCTTAGACATGCACTGGACACCCCTATCCTAGCACATTAGTGTAACGGCCAGCCGTTCATCCTTCTGTGCATAGCCTGGAACCGTGTCTTGGAGCCGGCCCTCTTAGACATGCACTGGACACCCCTGTCCCAGCACATTAGTGTAACGGCCAGCGGTTCTACCTTCTGTGCATAGCCTGGAACCGTGGCCTGGAGCCGGCCCTCTTAGACATGCACTGGACACCCCTGTCCTAGCACATTAATGTAACGGCCAGCGGTTCATCCTTCTGTGCATAGCCTGGAACCGTGTCTTGGAGCCGGCCCTCTTAGACATGCACTGGACTCCCCTGTCCCAGCACATTAGTGTAACGGCCAGCGGTTCTCCCTTCTGTGGAGAGCCTGGAACCGTGGCTTGGAGCCGGCCCCCTTAGACATGCATTGACACCCCTGTCCCCGCACATTAGTGTAACGGCCAGCGGTTCTACCTTCTGTGCATAGCCTGGAACCGTGGCCTGGAGCCGGCCCTCTTAGACATGCACTGGACACCCCTATCCCAGCACATTACTGTAACGGCCAGCGGTTCTACCTTCTGTGCATAGCCTGGAACCGTGGCCTGGAGCCGGCCCTCTTAGACATGCACTGGCCACCCCTGTCCTATCACATTAGTGTAACGGGCAGCGGTTCTACCTTCTGTGCATAGCCTGGAACCATGTCTTGGACCAGGCCCTCTTAGACATACACTGGACACCCCTGTCCCAGCACATTAATGTAACGGCCAGGGGTTCTACCTTCTGTGGATAGCCTGGAACCGTGGGCCCTCTTAGACATGTACTGGACACCCTTGTCCTAGCACATTAGTGTAACGGCCAGCGGTTCTACCTTCTGTGCATAGCCTAGAACCGTGGCTTGGAGCCGGCCGTCTTAGACATGCACTGGACACCCCTGTCCCAGCACATTAGTGTAACGGCCAGCGGTTCTACCTTCTGTGCATAGCCTGGAACCGTGGCTTGGAGCCGGCCCTCTTAGACATGCACTGGACACCCCTGTCCCAGCACATTAGTGTAACGGCCAGCGGTTCTACCTTCTGTGCATAGCCTAGAACCGTGGCTTGGAGCCGGCCATCTCAGACATGCACTGGACACTCCAGTCCCAGCACATTAGTGTAACAGGCAGCGGTTCTACCTTCTGTGCATAGCCTGGAACCATGTCTTGGACCAGGCCCTCTTAGACATGCACTGGACACCCCTGTCCTAGCACATTAGTGTAACGGCCAGCGGTTCTACCTTCTGTGCGTAGCCTGGAACCGTGTCTTGGAGCCGGTCCTCTTAGACATACACTGGACACCCCTGTCCCAGCACATTAATGTAACGGCCAGGGGTTCTACCTTCTGTGGATAGCCTGGAACCGTGGGCCCTCATAGACATGCACTGGACACCCCTGTCCTAGCACATTAGTGTAACAGGCAGCGGTTCTACCTTCTGTGCATAGCCTAGAACCGTGGCTTGGAGTCGGCCGTCTTAGACATGCACTGGACACCCCTGTCCCAGCACATTAGTGTAACGTTCAGTGGTTCTACCTTCTGTGCATTGCCTGGAACCGTTGCCTGGAGCCGGCCCTCTTAGACATGCACTGGACACCCCTGTCCTAGCACATTAGTGTAACGGCCAGCGATTCTACCTTCTGTGGATAGCCTGGAACCGGTGCTTGGAGCCGGCCCTCTTAGACATGCACTGGACACCCCTCTCCCAGCACATTAGTGTCACGGCCAGTGGTTCAACCTTCTGTGCATAGCCTGGAACCGTGGCTTGGAGCCGGCCCTCTTAGACATGCACTGGACACCCCTGTCCTAGCACATTAGTGTAACGGCCAGCGGTTCTACCTTCTGTGCATAGCCTGGAACCGTTGCTTGGAGCCGGCCCTCTTAGACATGCCCTGGACACCCCTGTCCTAGCACATTAGTGTCACAGCCAGCAGTTCAACCTTCTGTGCATAGCCTGGAACCGTGGCTTGGAGCCGGCCCTCTTAGACATGCACTGGACACCCCTGTCCTAGCACATTAGTGTAACGGCCAGCGGTTCTCCCTTCTGTGGAGAGCCTGGAACCGTGGCTTGGAGCCGGCCCGCTTAGACATGCACTGGACACCCCTGTCCCCGCACATTAGTGTAACGGCCAGCGGTTCTACCTTCTGTGCATAGCCTGGAACCGTGGCGTGGAGCCGGCCCTCTTAGACATGCACTGGACACCCCTATCCCAGCACATTACTGTAACGGCCAGCGGTTCTACCTTCTGTGGATAGCCTGGAACCGTGGCCTGGAGCCGGCCCTCTTAGACATGCACTGGCACCCCTGTCCCAGCACATTAGTGTAACGGCCAGCGGTTCTACCTTCTGTGGATAGCCTGGAACCGTGGGCCCTCATAGACATGCACTGCACACCCCTGTCCTAGCACATTAGTGTAACAGGCAGCGGTTCTACCTTCTGTGCATAGCCTAGAACCGTGGCTTGGACCCGGCCGTCTTAGACATGCACTGGACACCCCTGTCCCAGCACATTAGTGTAACGTCCAGTGGTTCTACCTTCTGTGCATTGCCTGGAACCGTTGCCTGGAGCCAGCCCACTTAGACATGCACTGGACACCCCTGTCCAAGGACATTAGTGTAACAGCCAGCGGATCTACCTTCTGTGGATAGCCTGGAACCGTGGCTTGGAGCCGGCCCTCTTAGACATGTACTGGACACCACTGTCCCAGCACATTAGTGTAACGGCCAGCGGTTCTACCTTCTGTGCATAGCCTGGAACCGTTGCTTGGAGCCGGCCCTCTTAGACATGCCCTGGACACCCCTGTCCTAGCACATTAGTGTCACAGCCAGCAGTTCAACCTTCTGTGCATAGCCTGGAACCGTGGCTTGGAGCCGGCCCTCTTAGACATGCACTGGACACCCCTGTCCTAGCACATTAGTGTAACGCCAAGCGGTTCTACCTTCTGTGCATAGCCTGGAACCGTTGCCTGGAGCCAGCCCACTTAGACATGCACTGGACACCCCTGTCCAAGCACATTAGTGTAACAGCCAGCGGATCTACCTTCTGTGGATAGCCTGGAACCGTGGCTTGGAGCCGGCCCTCTTAGACATGTACTGGACACCACTGTCCCAGCACATTAGTGTCACGGCCAGCCGTTCTACCTTCTGTGCATAGCCTGGAACCATGGCTTGGAGCTGGCCCTCTTAGACATGCACTGAACACCCCTCTCCCAGCACATTAGTGTAACGGCCAGCGGTTCTACCTTCTGTGCATAGCCTAGAACCGTGGCCTGGAGCCGGCCCTCTTAGACATGCACTGGACACCCCTGTCCCAGCACATTAGTGTAATGGCCAGCGGATCTACCTTCTGTGCATAGCCTGGAACCATGGCTTGGACCAGGCCCTCTTAGACATGCACTGGACACCCCTGTCCCAGCACATTAGCGTAACAGCCAGCGGTTCTACCTTCTGTGCATAGCCTGGAACCGTGGCCTGGAGCCGGCCCTCTTAGACATGCACTGGACAACCCTGTTCTAGCACATTAGTGTAACGGCCAGTGGTTCTACCTTCTGTGCATAGCCTGGAACTGTGGCCTGGACCCGGCCCACTTAGACATGCACTGGACACCCCTCTCCCAGCACATTAGTGTAACGGCCAGCGGTTCTACCTTCTGTGCATAGCCTGGAACCGTTGCCTGGAGCCAGCCCTCCTAGACATGGACTGGACACCTCTGTCCCAGCACATTAGTGTAACGGCCAGCGGTTCTACCTTCTGTGAATAGCCTGGAACCGTGGCCTGGAGCCAGCCCTCTTAGACATGCACTGGACACCCCTGTCAAAGCACATTAGTGTAACGGCCAGCGTTTCTACCTTCTGTGCAAAGCCTGGAACCGTGGCTTGGAGCTGGCCCTCTTAGACATGCACTGGACACCCCTGTCCCAGCATATTAGTGTAACGGCCAGCGGTTCCAACTTCTGTGCATAGCCTGGAACCGTGGCCTGGGCCGGCCCTCTCAGACATGCACTGGACACCCCTGTCCCAGCACATTAGTGTAACGGCCAGCGGTTCTACCTTCTGTGCATAGCCTGGAACCGTTGCCTGGAGCCGGCCCTCTTAGACATGCACTGGACACCCCTGTCCCAGCACATTAGTGTAACGGCCAGCGGTTCTACCTTCTGTGCATAGCCTGGAACCGTTGCCTGGAGTCGGCCCTCTTAGACATGCACTGGACACCCCTTGTCCCAGCACATTAGTGTAACAGCCAGCTGTTCTACCTTTTGTGGATAGCCTGGAACCGGTGCCTGGAGCCGGCCCTCTTAGACATGCACTGGACACCCCTCTCCCAGCATATTAGTGTCACGGCCAGCGGTTCAACCTTCTGTGCATAGCCTGGAACCGTGGCTTGGAGCTGGCCCTCTTAGACATGCACTGGACACCAATGTCCCAGCACATTAGTGTAACGGCCAGCGGTTCTACCTTCTGTGCATAGCCTGGAACCGTGGCTTGGAGCCGGCCCTCTTAGACATGCACTGGACACCCCTGTCCTAGCACATTAGTGTAACGGCCAGCGGTTCTACCTTCTGTGCATAGCCTGGAACCGTGGCTTGGAGCCGGCCCTCTTAGACATGCACTGGACACCCCTGTCCCAGCACATTAGTGTAACGGCCAGCGGTTCCACCTTCTGTGCATAGCCTAGAACCGTGGCTTGGAGCCGGCCCTCTTAGACATGCACTGGACACCCCTGTCCTAGAACATTAGTGTAACGGCCAGCGGTTCTATCTTCCGTGCATAGCCTGGAACCGTTGTCAGGAGACGGCCCTCTTAGACATGTACTGGACACCCCTGTCCAAGCACATTAGTGTAACGGCCAGCTATTCTACCATCTGTGGATAGCCTGGAACCGTACCCTGGAGCCGGGCCTCTTAGACATGCACTGGACACCCCTATCCTAGCACATTAGTGTAACGGCCAGCGGTTCTACCTTCTGCGGATAGTCTGGAACTGTGGCTTGGAGCCGGCCCTCTTAGACATGCACTGGACACCCCTTTCCTAGCACATGAGTGTAACGGCCAGCGGTTCTACCTTCTGCGGATAGCCTAGAACTGTGGCTTGGAGTCGTCCCTCTTAGACATGTACTGGACACCCCTGTACCAGCACATTAGTGTAACGGCCAGCGGTTCTACCTTCTGTGCATAGCCTGGAACCGTGGCTTGGAGCCGGCTCACTTAGACATGCACTGGACACCCCTATCCTAGCACATTAGTGTAACGGCCAGCGGTTCTACCTTCTGCGGATAGCCTAGAACTGTGGCTTGGAGTCGGCCCTCTTAGACATGCACTGGACACCCCTGTCCCAGCACATTAGTGTAACAGCCAGCGGTTCTACCGTCTGTGGATAGCCTGGAACCGTACCCTGGAGCCGGGCCTCTTAGACATGCACTGGACACCCCTATCCCAGCACATTAGTGTAACGGCCAGCGGTTCTACCTTCTGTGCATAGCCTGGAACTGTGGCTTGGAGCCGGCCCTCTCAGACATGTACTGGACACCCCTGTACCAGCACATTAGTGTAACGGCCAGCGGTTCTACCTTCTGTGCATAGCCTGGAACCGTGGCTTGGAGCCGGCCCTCTTAGACATGCACTGGACACCCCTGTCCCAGCACATTAGTGTAACGGCCAGCGGTTCTACCTTCTGTGCATAGCCTGGAACCGTTGCCTGGAGCCGGCCCTCTTAGACATGCACTGGACACCCCTGTCCCAACACATTAGTGTAACGGCCAGCGGTTCTACCTCCTGGGCATAGCCTGGAACCGTGGCTTGGAGACGGCCCTTTTAGACATGCACCGGACACCCCTCTCCCAGCACATTAGTGTAACGGCCAGCGGTTCTACCTTCTGTGCATAGCCTAGAACCGTGGCCTGGAGCCGGCCCTCTTAGACATGCACTGGACACCCCTGTCCCAGCACATTAGTGTAACGGCCAGCGGATCTACCTTCTGTGCATAGCCTGGAACCATGGCTTGGACCAGGCCCTCTTAGACATGCACTGGACACCCCTGTCCCAGCACATTAGCGTAACGGCCAGCGGTTCTACCTTCTGTGCATAGCCTGGAACCGTGGCCTGGAGCCGGCCCTCTTAGACATGCACTGGACAACCCTGTTCTAGCACATTAGTGTAACGGCCAGTGGTTCTACCTTCTGTGCATAGCCTGGAACTGTGGCCTGGACCCGGCCCTCTTAGACATGCACTGGACACCCCTCTCCCAGCACATTAGTGTAACGGCCAGCGGTTCTACCTTCTATGCATAGCCTGGAACCGTTGCCTGGAGCCGGCCCTCCTAGACATGCACTGGACACCTCTGTCCCAGCACATTAGTGTAACGGCCAGCGGTTCTACCTTCTGTGGATAGCCTGGAACCGTGGCCTGGAGCCAGCCCTCTTAGACATGCACTGGACACCCCTGTCAAAGCACATTAGTGTAACGGCCAGCGTTTCTACCTTCTGTGCAAAGCCTGGAACCGTGGCTTGGAGCTGGCCCTCTTAGACATGCACTGGACACCCCTGTCCCAGCACATTAGTGTAACGGCCAGCGGTTCTACCTTCTGTGCATAGCCTGGAACCGTTGCCTGGAGTCGGCCCTCTTAGACATGCACTGGACACCCCTTGTTCCAGCACATTAGTGTAACAGCCAGCTGTTCTACCTTTTGTGGATAGCCTGGAACCGGTGCCTGGAGCCGGCCCTCTTAGACATGCACTGGACACCCCTCTCCCAGCACATTAGTGTCACGGCCAGCGATTCAACCTTCTGTGCATAGCCTGGAACCGTGGCTTGGAGCCGGCCCTCTTAGACATGCACTGGTCACCCCTGTCCTAGCACATTAGTGTAACGGCCAGAGGTTCTACCTTCTGTGCATAGCCTGGAACCGTTGCTTGGAGCCGGCCCTCTTAGACATGCCCTGGACACCCCTGTCCTAGCACATTAGTGTCACAGCCAGCAGTTCAACCTTCTGTGCATAGCCTGGAACCGTGGCTTGGAGCCCGCCCTCTTAGACATGCACTGGACACCCCTGTCCTAGCACATTAGTGTAACGCCAAGCGGTTCTACCTTCTGTGCATAGCCTGGAACCGTTGCCTGGAGCCAGCCCACTTAGACATGCACTGGACACCCCTGTCCAAGCACATTAGTGTAACAGCCAGCGGATCTACCTTCTGTGGATAGCCTGGAACCGTGGCTTGGAGCCGGCCCTCTTAGACATGTACTGGACACCACTGTCCCAGCACATTAGTGTCACGGCCAGCGGTTCTACCTTCTGTGCATAGCCTGGAACCAAGGCTTGGAGCCGGCCCTCTTAGGCATGCACTGGACACCCCTGTCCCAGCACATTAGTGTAACGGCCAACGGTTCAACCTTCTGTGCATAGCCTGGAACCGTGGCTTGGAGCCGGCCCTCTTAGACATGCACTGGACACCCCTGTCCCAGCACATTAGTGTAACGGCCAGCGGTTCTACCTTCTGTGCATAGCCTGGAACCGTGGCCTGGAGCCGGCCCTCGTAGACATGCACTGGACACCCCTGTCACAGCACATTAGTGTAACGGCCAAAGGTTCATCCTTCTGTGCATAGCCTGGAACCGTGGCTTGGAGCCGGCCCTCTTAGACATGCACTGGACACCCCTGTCCCAGCACATTAGTGTAACGGCCAGCGGTTCTGTCTTCTGTGCATAGCCTGGAACCGTGGCTTGGAGACGGCCCTCTCAGACATGCACTGGACACCCCAGTCCCAGCACATTAGTGTAACGGCCAGAGGTTCTACCTTCTGTGCATAGCCTTGAACCGTTGCCTGGAGTCGGCCCTCTTAGACATGCACTGGACACCCCTTGTCCCAGCACATTAGTGTAACAGCCAGCTGTTCTACCTTTTGTGGATAGCCTGGAACCGGTGCCTGGAGCCGGCCCACTTAGACATGCACTGGACACCCCTCTCCCAGCACATTAGTGTCACGGCCAGCGGTTCAACCTTCTGTGCATAGCCTGGAACCGTGGCTTTGAGCCGGCCCTCTTAGACATGCACTGGTCACCCCTGTCCTAGCACATTAGTGTAACGGCCAGCGGTTCTACCTTCTGTGCATAGCCTGGAACCGTTGCTTGGAGCCGGCCCTCTTAGACATGCCCTGGACACCCCTGTCCTAGCACATTAGTGTCACAGCCAGCAGTTCAACCTTCTGTGCATAGCCTGGAACCGTGGCTTGGAGCCGGCCCTCTTAGACATGCACTGGACACCCCTGTCACAGCACATTAGTGTAACAGCCAGCGGATCTACCTTCTGTGGATAGCCTGGAACCGTGGCTTGGAGCCGGCCCTCTTAGACATGTACTGGACACCACTGTCCCAGCACATTAGTGTCACGGCCAGCGGTTCTACCTTCTGTGCATAGCCTGGAACCAAGGCTTGGAGCCGGCCCTCTTAGACATGCACTGGACACCCCTGTCCCAGCACATTAGTGTAACGGCCAGCGGTTCTACCTTCTGTGCATAGCCTGGAACCGTGGCCTGGAGCCGGCCCTCGTAGACATGCACTGGACACCCCTGTCACAGCACATTAGTGTAACGGCCAAAGGTTCATCCTTCTGTGCATAGCCTGGAACCGTGGCTTGGAGCCGGCCCTCTTAGACATGCACTGGACACCCCTGTCCCAGCACATTAGTGTAACGGCCAGCGGTTCTGTCTTCTGTGCATAGCCTGGAACCGTGGCTTGGAGACGGCCCTCTCAGACATGCACTGGACACCCCTGTCCCAGCACATTAGTGTAACGGCCAGCGGTTCTACCTACTGTGCATAGCCTGGAACCGTTGCCTGGAGCCGGCCCTCTTAGACATGCACTGGACACCCCTGTCCCAGCACATTAGTGTAACGGCCAGCGGTTCTACCTTCTGTGCATAGCCTTGAACCGTTGCCTGGAGTCGGCCCTCTTAGACATGCACTGGACACCCCTTGTCCCAGCACATTAGTGTAACAGCCAGCTGTTCTACCTTTTGTGGATAGCCTGGAACCGGTGCCTGGAGCCGGCCCTCTTAGACATGCACTGGACACCCCTCTCCCAGCACATTAGTGTCACGGCCAGCGGTTCTACCTACTGTGCATAGCCTGGAACCGTTGCCTGGAGCCGGCCCTCTTAGACATGCACTGGACACCCCTGTCCCAGCACATTAGTGTAACGGCCAGAGGTTCTACCTTCTGTGCATAGCCTTGAACCGTTGCCTGGAGTCGGCCCTCTTAGACATGCACTGGACACCCCTTGTCCCAGCACATTAGTGTAACAGCCAGCTGTTCTACCTTTTGTGGATAGCCTGGAACCGGTGCCTGGAGCCGGCCCACTTAGACATGCACTGGACACCCCTCTCCCAGCACATTAGTGTCACGGCCAGCGGTTCAACCTTCTGTGCATAGCCTGGAACCGTGGCTTTGAGCCGGCCCTCTTAGACATGCACTGGTCACCCCTGTCCTAGCACATTAGTGTAACGGCCAGCGGTTCTACCTTCTGTGCATAGCCTGGAACCGTTGCTTGGAGCCGGCCCTCTTAGACATGCCCTGGACACCCCTGTCCTAGCACATTAGTGTCACAGCCAGCAGTTCAACCTTCTGTGCATTGCCTGGAACCGTGGCTTGGAGCCGGCCCTCTTAGACATGCACTGGACACCCCTGTCACAGCACATTAGTGTAACAGCCAGCGGATCTACCTTCTGTGGATAGCCTGGAACCGTGGCTTGGAGCCGGCCCTCTTAGACATGTACTGGACACCACTGTCCCAGCACATTAGTGTCACGGCCAGCGGTTCTACCTTCTGTGCATAGCCTGGAACCAAGGCTTGGAGCCGGCCCTCTTAGGCATGCACTGGACACCCCTGTCCCAGCACATTAGTGTAACGGCCAACGGTTCAACCTTCTGTGCATAGCCTGGAACCGTGGCTTGGAGCCGGCCCTCTTAGACATGCACTGGACACCCCTGTCCCAGCACATTAGTGTAACGGCCAGCGGTTCTACCTTCTGTGCATAGCCTGGAACCGTGGCCTGGAGCCGGCCCTCGTAGACATGCACTGGACACCCCTGTCACAGCACATTAGTGTAACGGCCAAAGGTTCATCCTTCTGTGCATAGCCTGGAACCGTGGCTTGGAGCCGGCCCTCTTAGACATGCACTGGACACCCCTGTCCCAGCACATTAGTGTAACGGCCAGCGGTTCTGTCTTCTGTGCATAGCCTGGAACCGTGGCTTGGAGACGGCCCTCTCAGACATGCACTGGACACCCCTGTCCCAGCACATTAGTGTAACGGCCAGCGGTTCTACCTACTGTGCATAGCCTGGAACCGTTGCCTGGAGCCGGCCCTCTTAGACATGCACTGGACACCCCTGTCCCAGCACATTAGTGTAACGGCCAGCGGTTCTACCTTCTGTGCATAGCCTTGAACCGTTGCCTGGAGTCGGCCCTCTTAGACATGCACTGGACACCCCTTGTCCCAGCACATTAGTGTAACAGCCAGCTGTTCTACCTTTTGTGGATAGCCTGGAACCGGTGCCTGGAGCCGGCCCTCTTAGACATGCACTGGACACCCCTCTCCCAGCACATTAGTGTCACGGCCAGCGGTTCAACCTTCTGTGCATAGCCTGGAACCGTGGCTTTGAGCCGGCCCTCTTAGACATGCACTGGTCACCCCTGTCCTAGCACATTAGTGTAACGGCCAGCGGTTCTACCTTCTGTGCATAGCCTGGAACCGTTGCTTGGAGCCGGCCCTCTTAGACATGCCCTGGACACCCCTGTCCTAGCACATTAGTGTCACAGCCAGCAGTTCAACCTTCTGTGCATAGCCTGGAACCGTGGCTTGGAGCCGGCCCTCTTAGACATGCACTGGAAACCCCTGTCACAGCACATTAGTGTAACGCCAAGCGGTTCTACTTTCTGTGCATAGCCTGGAGCCAGCCCACTTAGACATGCACTGGACACCCCTGTCCAAGCACATTAGTGTAACAGCCAGCGGATCTACCTTCTGTGGATAGCCTGGAACCGTGGCTTGGAGCCGGCCCTCTTAGACATGTACTGGACACCACTGTCCGAGCACATTAGTGTCACGGCCAGCGGTTCTACCTTCTGTGCATAGCCTGGAACCATGGCTTGGAGCCGGCCCTCTTAGGCATGCACTGGACACCCCTGTCCCAGCACATTAGTGTAACGGCCAACGGTTCAACCTTCTGTGCATAGCCTGGAACCGTGGCTTGGAGCCGGCCCTCTTAGACATGCACTGGACACCCCTGTCCCAGCACATTAGTGTAACGGCCAGCGGTTCTACCTTCTGTGCATAGCCTCGAACCGTGGCCTGGAGCCGGCCCTCTTAGACATGCACTGGACACCCCTGTCACAGCACATTGGTGTAACGGCCAACGGTTCATCCTTCTGTGCATAGCCTGGAACCGTGGCTTGGAGCCGGCCCTCTTAGACATGCAATGGACACCCCTGTCCCAGCACATTAGTGTAACGGCCAGCGGTTCTGCCTTCTGTGCATAGCCTGGAACCGTGGCTTGGAGACGGCCCTCTCAGACATGCACTGGACACCCCTGTCCCAGCACATTAGTGTAACGGCCAGCGGTTCTACCTACTGTGCATAGCCTGGAACCGTGGCTTGGAGACGGCCCTCTTAGACATGCACTGGACACCCCTGTCCTAGCACATTAGTGTAACGGCCAGCGGTTCTACCTTCTGTGCATAGCATGGAACCGTTGCCTGGAGCCGGCCCTCTTAGACATACACTGGACACCCCTGTCCTAGCACATTAGTGTAACGGCCAGCGGTTCTACCTTCTGTGCATAGCCTGGAACCGTGGCTTGGAGCCGGCCCTCTTAGACATGCACTGGACACCCCTGTCCCAGCACATTAGTGTAACGGCCAGCGGTTCTACCTTCTGTGCATAGCCTGGAACCGTGACTTGGAGCCGGCCCTCTTAGACATGCACTGGACACCCCTGTCCTAGCACATTAGTGTAACGGCCAGCGGTTCATCCTTCTGTGCATAGCCTGGAACCGTGTCTTAGAGCCGGCCCTCTTAGACATGCACTGGACACCCTCGTCCCAGCACATTAGTGTAACGGCCAGCGGTTCTACCTTCTGTGCATAGCCTGGAATCGTGGCCTGGAGCCGGCCCTCTTAGACATGCACTGGACACCCCTGTCCTAGCACATTAATGTAACGGCCAGCGGTTCATCCTTCTGTGCATAGCCTGGAACCGTGTCTTGGAGCCGGCCCTCTTAGACATGCACTGGACTCCCCTGTCCCAGCACATTAGTGTAACGGCCAGCGGTTCTCCCTTCTGTGGAGAGCCTGGAACCGTGGCTTGGAGCCGGCCCCCTTAGACATGCATTGGACACCCCTGTCCCCGCACATTAGTGTAACGGCCAGCGGTTCTACCTTCTGTGCGTAGCATGGAACCGTGGCTTGGTGCCGGCCCTCTTAGACATGCACTGGACACCCCTGGCCCAGCACATTAGTGTAACGGCCAGCGGTTCTACCTTCTGTGCATAGCCTGGAACCGTGACCTGGAGCCGGCCCTCTTAGACATGCACTGGACACCCCTATCCTAGCACATTAGTGTAACGGCCAGCCGTTCATCCTTCTGTGCATAGCCTGGAACCGTGTCTTGGAGCCGGCCCTCTTAGACATGCACTGGACACCCCTGTCCCAGCACATTAGTGTAACGGCCAGCGGTTCTACCTTCTGTGCATAGCCTGGAACCGTGGCCTGGAGCCGGCCCTCTTAGACATGCACTGGACACCCCTGTCCTAGCACATTAATGTAACAGCCAGCGGTTCATCCTTCTGTGCATAGCCTGGAACCGTGTCTTGGAGCCGGCCCTCTTAGACATGCACTGGACTCCCCTGTCCCAGCACATTAGTGTAACGGCCAGCGGTTCTCCCTTCTGTGGAGAGCCTGGAACCGTGGCTTGGAGCCGGCCCCCTTAGACATGCATTGACACCCCTGACCCAGCACATTAATGTAACGGCCAGGGGTTCTACCTTCTGTGGATAGCCTGGAACCGTGGGCCCTCTTAGACATGTACTGGACACCCCTGTCCTAGCACATTAGTGTAACGGCCAGCGGTTCTACCTTCTGTGCATAGCCTAGAACCGTGGCTTGGAGCCGGCCATCTTAGACATGCACTGGACACCCCTGTCCCAGCACATTAGTGTAACGGCCAGCGGTTCTACCTTCTGTGCATAGCCTGGAACCGTGGCTTGCAGCCGGCCCTCTTAGACATGCACTGGACACCCCTGTCCCAGCACATTAGTGTAACGGCCAGCGGTTCTACCTTCTGTGCATAGCCTAGAACCGTGGCTTGGAGCCGGCCATCTCAGACATGCACTGGACACTCCAGTCCCAGCACATTAGTGTAACAGGCAGCGGTTCTACCTTCTGTGCATAGCCTGGAACCATGTCTTGGACCAGGCCCTCTTAGACATGCACTGGACACCCCTGTCCCAGCACATTAGTGTAACGGCCAGCGGTTCTACCTTCTGTGCGTAGCCTGGAACCGTGTCTTGGAGCCGGTCCTCTTAGACATACACTGGACACCCCTGTCCCAGCACATTAGTGTAACGTTCAGTGGTTCTACCTTCTGTGCATTGCCTGGAACCGTTGCCTGGAGCCGGCCCTCTTAGACATGCACTGGACACCCCTGTCCTAGCACATTAGTGTAACGGCCAGCGATTCTACCTTCTGTGGATAGCCTGGAACCGGTGCCTGGAGCCGGCCCTCTTAGACATGCACTGGACACCCCTCTCCCAGCACATTAGTGTCACGGCCAGTGGTTCAACCTTCTGTGCATAGCCTGGAACCGTGGCTTGGAGCCGGCCCTCTTAGACATGCACTGGACACCCCTGTCCTAGCACATTACTGTAACGGCCAGCGGTTCTCCCTTCTGTGGAGAGCCTGGAACCGTGGCTTGGAGCCGGCCCGCTTAGACATGCACTGGACACCCCTGTCCCCGCACATTAGTGTAACGGCCAGCGGTTCTACCTTCTGTGCATAGCCTGGAACCGTGGCGTGGAGCCGGCCCTCTTAGACATGCACTGGACACCCCTATCCCAGCGCATTACTGTAACGGCCAGCGGTTCTACCTTCTGTGGATAGCCTGGAACCGTGGCCTGGAGCCGGCCCTCTTAGACATGCACTGGCACCCCTGTCCCAGCACATTAGTGTAACGGCCAGCGGTTCTACCTTCTGTGGATAGCCTGGAACCGTGGGCCCTCATAGACATGCACTGGACACCCCTGTCCTAGCACATTAGTGTTGTAACAGGCAGCGGTTCTACCTTCTGTGCATAGCCTAGAACCGTGGCTTGGACCCGGCCGTCTTAGACATGCACTGGACACCCCTGTCCCAGCACATTAGTGTAACGTCCAGTGGTTCTACCTTCTGTGCATTGCCTGGAACCGTTGCCTGGAGCCAGCCCACTTAGACATGCACTGGACACCCCTGTCCAAGCACATTAGTGTAACAGCCAGCGGATCTACCTTCTGTGGATAGCCTGGAACCGTGGCTTGGAGCCGGCCCTCTTAGACATGTACTGGACACCACTGTCCCAGCACATTAGTGTAACGGCCAGCGGTTCTACCTTCTGTGCATAGCCTGGAACCGTTGCTTGGAGCCGGCCCTCTTAGACATGCCCTGGACACCCCTGTCCTAGCACATTAGTGTCACAGCCAGCAGTTCAACCTTCTGTGCATAGCCTGGAACCGTGGCTTGGAGCCGGCCCTCTTAGACATGCACTGGACACCCCTGTCCTAGCACATTAGTGTAACGCCAAGCGGTTCTACCTTCTGTGCATAGCCTGGAACCGTTGCCTGGAGCCAGCCCACTTAGACATGCACTGGACACCCCTGTCCAAGCACATTAGTGTAACAGCCAGCGGATCTACCTTCTGTGGATAGCCTGGAACCGTGGCTTGGAGCCAGCCCTCTTAGACATGTACTGGACACCACTGTCCCAGCACATTAGTGTCACGGCCAGCCGTTCTACCTTCTGTGCATAGCCTGGAACCATGGCTTGGAGCTGGCCCTCTTAGGCATGCACTGGACACCCCTGTCCCAGCACATTAGTGTAACGGCCAACGGTTCAACCTTCTGTGCATAGCCTGGAACTGTGGCTTGGAGCCGGCCCTCTTAGAAATGCACTGGACACCCCTGTCCCAGCACATTAGTGTAACGGCCAGCGGTTCTACCTTCTGTGCATAGCCTGGAACCGTGGCCTGGAGCCGGCCCTCTTAGACATGCACTGGACACCCCTGTCACAGCACATTAGTGTAACGGCCAACGGTTCATCCTTCTGTGCATAGCCTGGAACCGTGGCTTGGAGCTGGCCCTCCTAGACATGCACTGGACACCCCTGTCCCAGCACGTTAGTGTAACGGCCAGCGGTTCTGCCTTCTGTGCATAGCCTGGAACCGTGGCTTGGAGACGGCCCTCTCAGACATGCACTGGACACCCCTGTCCCAGCACATTAGTGTAACGGCCAGCGGTTCTACCTTCTGTGCATAGCCTGGAACCGTGGCTTGGAGCCGGCCCTCTTAGACATGCACTGGACACCCCTGTCCCAGCACATTAGTGTAACAGCCAGCGGTTCTACCTTCTGTGCATAGCCTGGAACCGTGACCTGGAGCCGGCCCTCTTAGACATGCACTGGACACCCCTGTCCTAGCACATTAGTGTAACGGCCAGCGGTTCATCCTTCTGTGCATAGCCTGGAACCGTGTCTTGGAGCCGGCCCTCTTAGACATGCACTGGACACCCCTGTCCCAGCACATTAATGTAACGGCCAGCGGTTCTACCTTCTGTGCATAGCCTGGAACCGTGGCCTGGAGCCGGCCCTCTTAGACATGCACTGGACACCCCTGTCCTAGCACATTAATGTAACGGCCAGCGGTTCATCCTTCTGTGCATATCCTGGAACCGTGTCTTGGAGCCGGCCCTCTTAGACATGCACCGTACTCCCCTGTCCCAGCACATTAGTGTAACGGCCAGCGGTTCTCCCTTCTGTGGAGAGCCTGGAACCGTGGCTTGGAACCGGCCCCCTTAGACATGCACTGGACACCCCTGCCCCCACACATTAGTGTAACGGCCAGCGGTTCTACCTTCTGTGCATAGCCTGGAACCGTGGCTTGGAGACGGCCCTCTTAGATATGCACTGGACACCCCTGTCCCAGCACATTAGTGTAACGGCCAGCGGTTCTACCTACTGTGCATAGCCTGGAACCGTGGCTTGGTGCCGGCCCTCTTAGACATGCACTGGACACCCCTGTCCTAGCACATTAGTGTAACGGCCAGCGGTTCTACCTTCTGTGCATAGCCTGGAACCGTGGCCTGGAGCCGGCCCTCTTATACATGCACTGGACACCCCTATCCCAGCACATTACTGTAACGGCCAGCGGTTCTACCTTCTGTGCATAGCCTGGAACCGTGGCCTGGAGCCGGCCCTCTTAGACATGCACTGGCACCCCTGTCCCAGCACATTAGTGTAACGGCCAGCGGTTCTACCTTCTGTGCGTAGCCTGGAACCGTGTCTTGGAGCCGGCCCTCTTAGACATACACTGGACACCCCTGTCCCAGCACATTAATGTAACGGCCAGGGGTTCTACCTTCTGTGGATAGCCTGGGACCGTGGGCCCTCTTAGACATGCACTGGACACCCCTGTCCTAGCACATTAGTGTAACAGGCAGCGGTTCTACCTTCTGTGCATAGCCTAGAACCGTGGCTTGGAGCCGGCCGTCTTAGACATGCACTGGACACCCCTGTCCCAGCACATTAGTGTAACGGCCAGCGGTTCTGTCTTCTGTGCATAGCCTAGAACCGTGGCTTGGAGCCGGCCCTCTTAGACATGCACTGGACACCCCTGTCCTAGAACATTAGTGTAACAGCCAGCAGTTCTACCTTCATTTGCATAGCCTGGAACCGTGGCTTGGAGACGACCCTCTTAGACATGCGCTGGACACCCCTGTCCCAGCACATTAGTGTAACGGCCAGCGGTTCTATCTTCTGTGCATAGCCTGGAACCGTTGTCAGGAGACGGCCCTCTTAGACATGTACTGGACACCCCTGTCCCAGCACATTAGTGTAACCGCCAGCTATTCTACCGTCTGTGGATAGCCTGGAACCGTACCCTGGAGCCGGGCCTCTTAGACATGCACTGGACACCCCTATCCTAGCACATTAGTGTAACGGCCAGCGGTTCTACCTTCTTAGGATAGCCTGGAACTGTGGCTTGGAGCCGGCCCTCTTAGACATGCGCTGGACACCCCTATCCTAGCACATTAGTGTAACGGCCAGCGGTTCTACCTTCTGCGGATAGCCTAGAACTGTGGCTTGGATTCGTCCCTCTTAGACATGCACTGGACACCCCTGTCCCAGCACATTAGTGTAACGGCCAGCGGTTCTACCTTCTGTGAATAGCCTAGAACCGTGGCCTGGAGCCGGCCCTCTTAGACATGCACTGGACACCTCTGTCCCAGCACATTAGTGTAACGGCCAGCGGATCTACCATCTGTGCATAGCCTGGAACCATGGCTTGGACCAGGCCCTCTTAGACATGCACTGGACACCCCTGTCCCAGCACATTAGCGTAACGGCCAGCGGTTCTACCTTCTGTGCATAGCCTGGAACCGTGGCCTGGAGCCGGCCCTCTGAGACATGCACTGGACAACCCTGTTCTAGCACATTAGTGTAACGGCCAGCGGTTCTACCTTCTGTGCATAGCCTGGAACTGTGGCCTGGACCCGGCCCTCTTAGACATGCACTGGACACCCCTCTCCCAGCACATTAGTGTAACGGCCAGCGGTTCTACCTTCTGTGCATAGCCTGAAACCGTGGCCTGGAGCCGGCCCTCTTAGACATGCACTGGACACCCCTGTCCTAGCACATTAATGTAACGGCCAGCGGTTCATCCTTCTGTGCATAGCCTGGAACCGTGTCTTGGAGCCGGCCCTCTTAGACATGCACTGGACTCCCCTGTCCCAGCACATTAGTGTAACGGCCAGCGGTTCTCCCTTCTGTGGAGAGCCTGGAACCGTGGCTTGGAGCCGGCCCCCTTAGACATGCACTGGACACCCCTGTCCCCGCACATTAGTGTAACGGCCAGCGGTTCTACCTTCTGTGCATAGCCTGGAACCGTGGCCTGGAGCCGGCCCTCTTAGACATGCACTGGACACCCCTATCCCAGCACATTACTGTAACGGCCAGCGGTTCTACCTTCTGTGCATAGCCTGGAACCGTGGCCTGTTGCCGGCCCTCTTAGACATGCACTGGCCACCCCTGTCCTAGCACATTAGTGTAACGGGCAGCGGTTCTACCTTCTGTGCATAGCCTGGAACCATGTCTTGGACCAGGCCCTCTTAGACATACACTGGACACCCCTGTCCCAGCACATTAATGTAACGGCCAGGGGTTCTACCTTCTGTGGATAGCCTGGAACCGTGGGCCCTCTTAGACATGCACTGGACACCCCTGTCCTAGCACATTAGTGTAACAGGCAGCGGTTCTACCTTCTGTGCATAGCCTAGAACCGTGGCTTGGAGCCGGCCGTCTTAGACATGCACTGGACACCCCTGTCCCAGCACATTAGTGTAACGGCCAGCGGTTCTACCTTCTGTGCGTAGCCTGGAACCGTGTCTTGGAGCCGGTCCTCTTAGACATACACTGGACACCCCTGTCCCAGCACATTAATGTAACGGCCAGGGGTTCTACCTTCTGTGGATAGCCTGGAACCGTGGGCCCTCATAGACATGCACTGGACACCCCTGTCCTAGCACATTAGTGTAACAGGCAGCGGTTCTACCTTCTGTGCATAGCCTAGAACCGTGGCTTGGAGCCGGCCGTCTTAGACATGCACTGGACACCCCTGTCCCAGCACATTAGTGTAACGTTCAGTGGTTCTACCTTCTGTGCATTGCCTGGAACCATTGCCTGGAGCCGGCCCTCTTAGACATGCACTGGACACCCCTGTCCTAGCACATTAGTGTAACGGCCAGCGATTCTACCTTCTGTGGATAGCCTGGAACCGGTGCCTGGAGCCGGCCCTCTTAGACATGCACTGGACACCCCTCTCCCAGCACATTAGTGTCACGGCCAGCGGTTCAACCTTCTGTGCATAGCCTGGAACCGTGGCTTGGAGCCGGCCCTCTTAGACATGCACTGGACACCCCTGTCCTAGCACATTAGTGTAACGGCCAGCGGTTCTACCTTCTGTGCATAGCCTGGAACCGTTGCTTGGAGCCGGCCTTCTTAGACATGCCCTGGACACCCCTGTCCTAGCACATTAGTGTCACAGCCAGCAGTTCAACCTTCTGTGCATAGCCTGGAACCGTGGCTTGGAGCCGGCCCTCTTAGACATGCACTGGACACCCCTGTCCTAGCACATTAGTGTAACGGCCAGCGGTTCTCCCTTCTGTGGAGAGCCTGAAACCGTGGCTTGGAGCCGGCCCCCTTAGACATGCACTGGACACCCCTGTCCCCGCACATTAGTGTAACGGCCAGCGGTTCTACCTTCTGTGCATAGCCTGGAACCGTGGCCTGGAGCCGGCCCTCTTAGACATGCACTGGACACCCCTATCCCAGCACATTACTGTAACGGCCAGGGGTTCTACCTTCTGTGGATAGCCTGGAACCGTGGCCTGGAGCCGGCCCTCTTAGACATGCACTGGCACCCCTGTCCCAGCACATTAGTGTAACGGCCAGCGGTTCTACCTTCTGTGGATAGCCTGGAACCGTGGGCCCTCATAGACATGCACTGGACACCCCTGTCCTAGCACATTAGTGTAACAGGCAGCGGTTCTACCTTCTGTGCATAGCCTAGAACCGTGGTTTGGACCCGGCCGTCTTAGACATGCACTGGACACCCCTGTCCCAGCACATTAGTGTAACGTCCAGTGGTTCTACCTTCTGTGCATTGCCTGGAACCGTTGCCTGGAGCCGGCCCTCTTAGACATGCACTGGACACCCCTGTCCTAGCACATTAGTGTAACGGCCAGCGGTTCTCCCTTCTGTGGAGAGCCTGGAACCGTGGCCTGGAGCCGGCCCTCCTAGATATGCACTGGTCACCCCTGTCCTAGCACATTAGTGTAACGGCCAGCGGTTCTACCTTCTGTGCATAGCCTGGAACCGTTGCTTGGAGCCGGCCCTCTTAGACATGCCCTGGACACCCCTGTCCTAGCACATTAGTGTCACAGCCAGCAGTTCAACCTTCTGTGCATAGCCTGGAACCGTGGCTTGGAGCCGGCCCTCTTAGACATGCACTGGACACCCCTGTCCTAGCACATTAGTGTAACGCCAAGCGGTTCTACCTTCTATGCATAGCCTGGAACCGTTGCCTGGAGCCATCCCACTTAGACATGCACTGGACACCCCTGTCCAAGCACATTAGTGTAACAGCCAGCGGATCTACCTTCTGTGGATAGCCTGGAACCGTGGCTTGGAGCCGGCCCTCTTAGACATGTACTGGACACCACTGTCCCAGCACATTAGTGTCACGGCCAGCCGTTCTACCTTCTGTGCATAGCCTGGAACCATGGCTTGGAGCCGGCCCTCTTAGGCATGCACTGGACACCCCTGTCCCAGCACATTAGTGTAACGGCCAACGGTTCAACCTTCTGTGCATAGCCTGGAACTGTGGCTTGGAGCCGGCCCTCTTAGAAATGCACTGGACACCCCTGTCCCAGCACATTAGTGTAACGGCCAGCGGTTCTACCTTCTGTGCATAGCCTGGAACCGTGGCCTGGAGCCGGCCCTCTTAGACATGCACTGGACACCCCTGTCACAGCACATTAGTGTAACGGCCAACGGTTCATCCTTCTGTGCATAGCCTAGAACCGTTGCCAGGAGCCGGCCCTCTCAGACATGCACTGGACACCCCTGTCCCAGCACGTTAGTGTAACGGCCAGCGGTTCTGCCTTCTGTGCATAGCCTGGAACCGTGGCTTGGAGACGGCCCTCTCAGACATGCACTGGACACCCCTGTCCCAGCACATTAGTGTAACGGCCAGCGGTTCTACCTACTGTGCATAGCCTGGAACCGTGGCTTGGAGACGGCCCTCTTAGACATGCACTGGACACCCCTGTCCTAGCACATTAGTGTAACGGCCAGCGGTTCTACCTTCTGTGCATAGCATGGAACCGTTGCCTGGAGCCGGCCCTCTTAGACATACACTGGACACCCCTGTCCTAGCACATTAGTGTAACGGCCAGCGGTTCTACCTTCTGTGCATAGCCTGGAACCGTGGCTTGGAGCCGGCCCTCTTAGACATGCACTGGACACCCCTGTCCCAGCACATTAGTGTAACGGCCAGCGGTTCTACCTTCTGTGCATAGCCTGGAACCGTGGCCTGGAGCCGGCCCTCTTAGACATGCACTGGACACCCCTGTCACAGCACATTAGTGTAACGGCCAGCGGTTCTGCCTTCTGTGCATAGCCTGGAACCGTGGCTTGGAGACGGCCCTCTCAGACATGCACTGGACACCCCTGTCCCAGCACATTAGTGTAACGGCCAGCGGTTCTACCTACTGTGCATAGCCTGGAACCGTGGCTTGGAGCCGGCCCTCTTAGACATGCACTGGACACCCCTATCCCAGCACATTACTGTAACGGCCAGCGGTTCTACCTTCTGTGGATAGCCTGGAACCGTGGCCTGGAGCCGGCCCTCTTAGACATGCACTGGCACCCCTGTCCCAGCACATTAGTGTAACGGCCAGCGGTTCTACCTTCTGTGGATAGCCTGGAACCGTGGGCCCTCATAGACATGCACTGGACACCCCTGTCCTAGCACATTAGTGTAACAGGCAGCGGTTCTACCTTCTGTGCATAGCCTAGAACCGTGGTTTGGACCCGGCCGTCTTAGACATGCACTGGACACCCCTGTCCCAGCACATTAGTGTAACGTCCAGTGGTTCTACCTTCTGTGCATTGCCTGGAACCGTTGCCTGGAGCCGGCCCTCTTAGACATGCACTGGACACCCCTGTCCTAGCACATTAGTGTAACGGCCAGCGGTTCTCCCTTCTGTGGAGAGCCTGGAACCGTGGCCTGGAGCCGGCCCTCCTAGATATGCACTGGTCACCCCTGTCCTAGCACATTAGTGTAACGGCCAGCGGTTCTACCTTATGTGCATAGCCTGGAACCGTTGCTTGGAGCCGGCCCTCTTAGACATGCCCTGGACACCCCTGTCCTAGCACATTAGTGTCACAGCCAGCAGTTCAACCTTCTGTGCATAGCCTGGAACCGTGGCTTGGAGCCGGCCCTCTTAGACATGCACTGGACACCCCTGTCCTAGCACATTAGTGTAACGCCAAGCGGTTCTACCTTCTGTGCATAGCCTGGAACCGTTGCCTGGAGCCAGCCCACTTAGACATGCACTGGACACCCCTGTCCAAGCACATTAGTGTAACAGCCAGCGGATCTACCTTCTGTGGATAGCCTGGAACCGTGGCTTGGAGCCGGCCCTCTTAGACATGTACTGGACACCACTGTCCCAGCACATTAGTGTCACGGCCAGCCGTTCTACCTTCTGTGCATAGCCTGGAACCATGGCTTGGAGCCGGCCCTCTTAGGCATGCACTGGACACCCCTGTCCCAGCACATTAGTGTAACGGCCAACGGTTCAACCTTCTGTGCATAGCCTGGAACTGTGGCTTGGAGCCGGCCCTCTTAGAAATGCACTGGACACCCCTGTCCCAGCACATTAGTGTAACGGCCAGCGGTTCTACCTTCTGTGCATAGCCTGGAACCGTGGCCTGGAGCCGGCCCTCTTAGACATGCACTGGACACCCCTGTCACAGCACATTAGTGTAACGGCCAATGGTTCATCCTTCTGTGCATAGCCTAGAACCGGTGCCAGGAGCCGGCCCTCTCAGACATGCACTGGACACCCCTGTCCCAGCACGTTAGTGTAACGGCCAGCGGTTCTGCCTTCTGTGCATAGCCTGGAACCGTGGCTTGGAGACGGCCCTCTCAGACATGCACTGGACACCCCTGTCCCAGCACATTAGTGTAACGGCCAGCGGTTCTACCTACTGTGCATAGCCTGGAACCGTGGCTTGGAGACGGCCCTCTTAGACATGCACTGGACACCCCTGTCCTAGCACATTAGTGTAACGGCCAGCGGTTCTACCTTCTGTGCATAGCATGGAACCGTTGCCTGGAGCCGGCCCTATTAGACATACACTGGACACCCCTGTCCTAGCACATTAGTGTAACGGCCAGCGGTTCTACCTTCTGTGCATAGCCTGGAACCGTGGCTTGGAGCCGGCCCTCTTAGACATGCACTGGACACCCCTGTCCCAGCACATTAGTGTAACGGCCAGCGGTTCTACCTTCTGTGCATAGCCTGGAACCGTGGCCTGGAGCCGGCCCTCTTAGACATGCACTGGACACCCCTGTCACAGCACATTAGTGTAACGGCCGACGGTTCATCCTTCTGTGCATAGCCTGGAACCGTGGCTTGGAGCCGGCCCTCTTAGACATGCACTGGACACCCCTGTCCCAGCACATTAGTGTAACGGCCAGCGGTTCTGCCTTCTGTGCATAGCCTGGAACTGTGGCTTGGAGACGGCCCTCTCAGACATGCACTGGACACCCCTGTCCCAGCACCTTAGTGTAACGGCCAGCGGTTCTACCTACTGTGCATAGCCTGGAACCGTGGCTTGGAGACGGCCCTCTTAGACATGCACTGGACACCCCTGTCCTAGCACATTAGTGTAACGGCCAGCGGTTCTACCTTCTGTGCATAGCCTGGAACCGTTGCCTGGAGTCGGCCCTCTTAGACATGCACTGGACACCCCTTGTCCCAGCACATTAGTGTAACAGCCAGCTGTTCTACCTTTTGTGGATAGCCTGGAACCGGTGCCTGGAGCCGGGCCTCTTAGACATGCACTGGACAACCCTCTCCCAGCACATTAGTGTCACGGCCAGCGGTTCAACCTTCTGTGCATAGCCTGGAACCGTGGCTTGGAGCCGGCCCTCTTAGACATGCACTGGACACCCCTGTCCTAGCACATTAATGTAACAGGCAGCGGTTCTACCTTCTGTGCATAGCCTAGAACCGTGGTTTGGACCCGGCCGTCTTAGACATGCACTGGACACCCCTGTCCCAGCACATTAGTGTAACGTCCAGTGGTTCTACCTTCTGTGCATTGCCTGGAACCGTTGCCTGGAGCCGGCCCTCTTAGACATGCACTGGACACCCCTGTCCTAGCACATTAGTGTAACGGCCAGCGGTTCTCCCTTCTGTGGAGAGCCTGGAACCGTGGCCTGGAGCCGGCCCTCCTAGATATGCACTGGTCACCCCTGTCCTAGCACATTAGTGTAACGGCCAGCGGTTCTACCTTATGTGCATAGCCTGGAACCGTTGCTTGGAGCCGGCCCTCTTAGACATGCCCTGGACACCCCTGTCCTAGCACATTAGTGTCACAGCCAGCAGTTCAACCTTCTGTGCATAGCCTGGAACCGTGGCTTGGAGCCGGCCCTCTTAGACATGCACTGGACACCCCTGTCCTAGCACATTAGTGTAACGCCAAGCGGTTCTACCTTCTGTGCATAGCCTGGAACCGTTGCCTGGAGCCAGCCCACTTAGACATGCACTGGACACCCCTGTCCAAGCACATTAGTGTAACAGCCAGCGGATCTACCTTCTGTGGATAGCCTGGAACCGTGGCTTGGAGCCGGCCCTCTTAGACATGTACTGGACACCACTGTCCCAGCACATTAGTGTCACGGCCAGCCGTTCTACCTTCTGTGCATAGCCTGGAACCATGGCTTGGAGCCGGCCCTCTTAGGCATGCACTGGACACCCCTGTCCCAGCACATTAGTGTAACGGCCAACGGTTCAACCTTCTGTGCATAGCCTGGAACTGTGGCTTGGAGCCGGCCCTCTTAGAAATGCACTGGACACCCCTGTCCCAGCACATTAGTGTAACGGCCAGCGGTTCTACCTTCTGTGCATAGCCTGGAACCGTGGCCTGGAGCCGGCCCTCTTAGACATGCACTGGACACCCCTGTCACAGCACATTAGTGTAACGGCCAACGGTTCATCCTTCTGTGCATAGCCTAGAACCGTTGCCAGGAGCCGGCCCTCTCAGACATGCACTGGACACCCCTGTCCCAGCACGTTAGTGTAACGGCCAGCGGTTCTGCCTTCTGTGCATAGCCTGGAACCGTGGCTTGGAGACGGCCCTCTCAGACATGCACTGGACACCCCTGTCCCAGCACATTAGTGTAACGGCCAGCGGTTCTACCTACTGTGCATAGCCTGGAACCGTGGCTTGGAGACGGCCCTCTTAGACATGCACTGGACACCCCTGTCCTAGCACATTAGTGTAACGGCCAGCGGTTCTACCTTCTGTGCATAGCATGGAACCGTTGCCTGGAGCCGGCCCTCTTAGACATACACTGGACACCCCTGTCCTAGCACATTAGTGTAACGGCCAGCGGTTCTACCTTCTGTGCATAGGCTGGAACCGTGGCTTGGAGCCGGCCCTCTTAGACATGCACTGGACACCCCTGTCCCAGCACATTAGTGTAACGGCCAGCGGTTCTACCTTCTGTGCATAGCCTGGAACCGTGGCCTGGAGCCGGCCCTCTTAGACATGCACTGGACACCCCTGTCACAGCACATTAGTGTAACGGCCGACGGTTCATCCTTCTGTGCATAGCCTGGAACCGTGGCTTGGAGCCGGCCCTCTTAGACATGCACTGGACACCCCTGTCCCAGCACATTAGTGTAACGGCCAGCGGTTCTGCCTTCTGTGCATAGCCTGGAACCGTGGCTTGGAGACGGCCCTCTCAGACATGCACTGGACACCCCTGTCCCAGCACCTTAGTGTAACGGCCAGCGGTTCTACCTACTGTGCATAGCCTGGAACCGTGGCTTGGAGACGGCCCTCTTAGACATGCACTGGACACCCCTGTCCTAGCACATTAGTGTAACGGCCAGCGGTTCTACCTTCTGTGCATAGCCTGGAACCGTTGCCTGGAGTCGGCCCTCTTAGACATGCACTGGACACCCCTTGTCCCAGCACATTAGTGTAACAGCCAGCTGTTCTACCTTTTGTGGATAGCCTGGAACCGGTGCCTGGAGCCGGGCCTCTTAGACATGCACTGGACAACCCTCTCCCAGCACATTAGTGTCACGGCCAGCGGTTCAACCTTCTGTGCATAGCCTGGAACCGTGGCTTGGAGCCGGCCCTCTTAGACATGCCCTGGACACCCCTGTCCTAGCACATTAGTGTCACAGCCAGCAGTTCAACCTTCTGTGCATAGCCTGGAACCGTGTCTTGGAGCCGGCCCTCTTAGACATGCACTGGACACCCCTGTCCCAGCACATTAGTGTAACGGCCAGCGGTTCTACCTTCTGTGCATAGCCTGGAACCATGGCTTGGAGCCGGCCCTCTTAGGCATGCACTGGACACCCCTGTCCCAGCACATTAGTGTAACGGCCAACGGTTCAACCTTCTGTGCATAGCCTGGAACCGTGGCTTGGAGCCGGCCCTCTTAGACATGCACTGGACACCCCTGTCCCAGCACATTAGTGTAACGGCCAGCGGTTCTACCTTCTGTGCATAGCCTCGAACCGTGGCCTGGAGCCGGCCCTCTTAGACATGCACTGGACACCCCTGTCACAGCACATTGGTGTAACGGCCAACGGTTCATCCTTCTGTGCATAGCCTGGAACCGTGGCTTGGAGCCGGCCCTCTTAGACATGCAATGGACACCCCTGTCCCAGCACATTAGTGTAACGGCCAGCGGTTCTGCCTTCTGTGCATAGCCTGGAACCGTGGCTTGGAGACGGCCCTCTCAGACATGCACTGGACACCCCTGTCCCAGCACATTAGTGTAACGGCCAGCGGTTCTACCTACTGTGCATAGCCTGGAACCGTGGCTTGGAGACGGCCCTCTTAGACATGCACTGGACACCCCTGTCCTAGCACATTAGTGTAACGGCCAGCGGTTCTACCTTCTGTGCATAGCATGGAACCGTTGCCTGGAGCCGGCCCTCTTAGACATACACTGGACACCCCTGTCCTAGCACATTAGTGTAACGGCCAGCGGTTCTACCTTCTGTGCATAGCCTGGAACCGTGGCTTGGAGCCGGCCCTCTTAGACATGCACTGGACACCCCTGTCCCAGCACATTAGTGTAACGGCCAGCGGTTCTACCTTCTGTGCATAGCCTGGAACCGTGACTTGGAGCCGGCCCTCTTAGACATGCACTGGACACCCCTGTCCTAGCACATTAGTGTAACGGCCAGCGGTTCATCCTTCTGTGCATAGCCTGGAACCGTGTCTTAGAGCCGGCCCTCTTAGACATGCACTGGACACCCTCGTCCCAGCACATTAGTGTAACGGCCAGCGGTTCTACCTTCTGTGCATAGCCTGGAATCGTGGCCTGGAGCCGGCCCTCTTAGACATGCACTGGACACCCCTGTCCTAGCACATTAATGTAATGGCCAGCGGTTCATCCTTCTGTGCATAGCCTGGAACCGTGTCTTGGAGCCGGCCCTCTTAGACATGCACTGGACTCCCCTGTCCCAGCACATTAGTGTAACGGCCAGCGGTTCTCCCTTCTGTGGAGAGCCTGGAACCGTGGCTTGGAGCCGGCCCCCTTAGACATGCACTGGACACCCCTGTCCCCGCACATTAGTGTAACGGCCAGCGGTTCTACCTTCTGTGCGTAGCATGGAACCGTGGCTTGGTGCCGGCCCTCTTAGACATGCACTGGACACCCCTGGCCCAGCACATTAGTGTAACGGCCAGCGGTTCTACCTTCTGTGCATAGCCTGGAACCGTGACCTGGAGCCGGCCCTCTTAGACATGCACTGGACACCCCTATCCTAGCACATTAGTGTAACGGCCAGCCGTTCATCCTTCTGTGCATAGCCTGGAACCGTGTCTTGGAGCCGGCCCTCTTAGACATGCACTGGACACCCCTGTCCCAGCACATTAGTGTAACGGCCAGCGGTTCTACCTTCTGTGCATAGCCTGGAACCGTGGCCTGGAGCCGGCCCTCTTAGACATGCACTGGACACCCCTGTCCTAGCACATTAATGTAACGGCCAGCGGTTCATCCTTCTGTGCATAGCCTGGAACCGTGTCTTGGAGCCGGCCCTCTTAGACATGCACTGGACTCCCCTGTCCCAGCACATTAGTGTAACGGCCAGCGGTTCTCCCTTCTGTGGAGAGCCTGGAACCGTGGCTTGGAGCCGGCCCCCTTAGACATGCACTGACACCCCTGTCCCCGCACATTAGTGTAACGGCCAGCGGTTCTACCTTCTGTGCATAGCCTGGAACCGTGGCCTGGAGCCGGCCCTCTTAGACATGCACTGGACACCCCTATCCCAGCACATTACTGTAACGGCCAGCGGTTCTACCTTCTGTGCATAGCCTGGAACCGTGGCCTGGAGCCGGCCCTCTTAGACATGCACTGGCCACCCCTGTCCTAGCACATTAGTGTAACGGGCAGCGGTTCTACCTTCTGTGCATAGCCTGGAACCATGTCTTGGACCAGGCCCTCTTAGACATACACTGGACACCCCTGTCCCAGCACATTAATGTAACGGCCAGGGGTTCTACCTTCTGTGGATAGCCTGGAACCGTGGGCCCTCTTAGACATGCACTGGACACCCCTGTCCTAGCACATTAGTGTAACGGCCAGCGGTTCTACCTTCTGTGCATAGCCTAGAACCGTGGCTTGGAGCCGGCCGTCTTAGACATGCACTGGACACCCCTGTCCCAGCACATTAGTGTAACGGCCAGCGGTTCTACCTTCTGTGCATAGCCTGGAACCGTGGCTTGGAGCCGGCCCTCTTAGACATGCACTGGACACCCCTGTCCCAGCACATTAGTGTAACGGCCAGCGGTTCTACCTTCTGTGCATAGCCTAGAACCGTGGCTTGGAGCCGGCCATCTCAGACATGCACTGGACACTCCAGTCCCAGCACATTAGTGTAACAGGCAGCGGTTCTACCTTCTGTGCATAGCCTGGAACCATGTCTTGGACCAGGCCCTCTTAGACATGCACTGGACACCCCTGTCCCAGCACATTAGTGTAACGGCCAGCGGTTCTACCTTCTGTGCGTAGCCTGGAACCGTGTCTTGGAGCCGGTCCTCTTAGACATACACTGGACACCCCTGTCCCAGCACATTAATGTAACGGCCAGGGGTTCTACCTTCTGTGGATAGCCTGGAACCGTGGGCCCTCATAGACATGCACTGGACACCCCTGTCCTAGCACATTAGTGTAACAGGCAGCAGTTCTACCTTCTGTGCATAGCCTAGAACCGTGGCTTGGAGTCGGCCGTCTTAGACATGCACTGGACACCCCTGTCCCAGCACATTAGTGTAACGTTCAGTGGTTCTACCTTCTGTGCATTGCCTGGAACCGTTGCCTGGAGCCGGCCCTCTTAGACATGCACTGGACACCCCTGTCCTAGCACATTAGTGTAACGGCCAGCGATTCTACCTTCTGTGGATAGCCTGGAACCGGTGCCTGGAGCCGGCCCTCTTAGACATGCACTGGACACCCCTCTCCCAGCACATTAGTGTCACGGCCAGTGGTTCAACCTTCTGTGCATAGCCTGGAACCGTGGCTTGGAGCCGGCCCTCTTAGACATGCACTGGACACCCCTGTCCTAGCACATTAGTGTAACGGCCAGCGGTTCTACCTTCTGTGCATAGCCTGGAACCGTTGCTTGGAGCCGGCCCTCTTAGACATGCCCTGGACACCCCTGTCCTAGCACATTAGTGTCACAGCCAGCAGTTCAACCTTCTGTGCATAGCCTGGAACCGTGGCTTGGAGCCGGCCCTCTTAGACATGCACTGGACACCCCTGTTCTAGCACATTAGTGTAACGGCCAGCGGTTCTCCCTTCTGTGGAGAGCCTGGAACCGTGGCTTGGAGCCGGCCCGCTTAGACATGCACTGGACACCCCTGTCCCCGCACATTAATGTAACGGCCAGCGGTTCTACCTTCTGTGCATAGCCTGGAACCGTGGCGTGGAGCCGGCCCTCTTAGACATGCACTGGACACCCCTATCCCAGCACATTACTGTAACGGCCAGCGGTTCTACCTTCTGTGGATAGCCTGGAACCGTGGCCTGGAGCCGGCCCTCTTAGACATGCACTGGCACCCCTGTCCCAGCACATTAGTGTAACGGCCAGCGGTTCTACCTTCTGTGGATAGCCTGGAACCGTGGGCCCTCATAGACATGCACTGGACACCCCTGTCCTAGCACATTAGTGTAACAGGCAGCGGTTCTACCTTCTGTGCATAGCCTAGAACCGTGGCTTGGACCCGGCCGTCTTAGACATGCACTGGACACCCCTGTCCCAGCACATTAGTGTAACATCCAGTGGTTCTACCTTCTGTGCATTGCCTGGAACCGTTGCCTGGAGCCAGCCCACTTAGACATGCACTGGACACCCCTGTCCAAGCACATTAGTGTAACAGCCAGCGGATCTACCTTCTGTGGATAGCCTGGAACCGTGGCTTGGAGCCGGCCCTCTTAGACATGTACTGGACACCACTGTCCCAGCACATTAGTGTAACGGCCAGCGGTTCTACCTTCTGTGCATAGCCTGGAACCGTTGCTTGGAGCCGGCCCTCGTAGACATGCCCTGGACACCCCTGTCCTAGCACATTAGTGTCACAGCCAGCAGTTCAACCTTCTGTGCATAGCCTGGAACCGTGGCTTGGAGCCGGCCCTCTTAGACATGCACTGGACACCCCTGTCCTAGCACATTAGTGTAACGCCAAGCGGTTCTACCTTCTGTGCATAGCCTGGAACCGTTGCCTGGAGCCAGCCCACTTAGACATGCACTGGACACCCCTGTCCAAGCACATTAGTGTAACAGCCAGCGGATCTACCTTCTGTGGATAGCCTGGAACCGTGGCTTGGAGCCGGCCCTCTTAGACATGTACTGGACACCACTGTCCCAGCACATTAGTGTCACGGCCGGCCGTTCTACCTTCTGTGCATAGCCTGGAACCATGGCTTGGAGCTGGCCCTCTTAGGCATGCACTGGACACCCCTGTCCCAGCACATTAGTGTAACGGCCAACGGTTCAACCTTCTGTGCATAGCCTGGAACTGTGGCTTGGAGCCGGCCCTCTTAGAAATGCACTGGACACCCCTGTCCCAGCACATTATTGTAACGGCCAGCGGTTCTACCTTCTGTGCATAGCCTGGAACCGTGGCCTGGAGCCGGCCATCTTAGACATGCACTGGACACCCCTGTCACAGCACATTAGTGTAACGGCCAACGGTTCATCCTTCTGTGCATAGCCTGGAACCGTGGCTTGGAGCTGGCCCTCTTAGACATGCACTGGACACCCCTGTCCCAGCACGTTAGTGTAACGGCCAGCGGTTCTGCCTTCTGTGCATAGCCTGGAACCGTGGCTTGGAGACGGCCCTCTCAGACATGCACTGGACACCCCTGTCCCAGCACATTAGTGTAACGGCCAGCGGTTCTACCTTCTGTGCATAGCCTGGAACCGTGGCTTGGAGCCGGCCCTCTTAGACATGCACTGGACACCCCTGTCCCAGCACATTAGTGTAACGGCCAGCGGTTCTACCTTCTGTGCATAGCCTGGAACCGTGACCTGGAGCCGGCCCTCTTAGACATGCACTGGACACCCCTGTCCTAGCACATTAGTGTAACGGCCAGCGGTTCATCCTTCTGTGCATAGCCTGGAACCGTGTCTTGGAGCCGGCCCTCTTAGACATGCACTGGACACCCCTGTCCCAGCACATTAGTGTAACGGCCAGCGGTTCTACCTTCTGTGCATAGCCTGGAACCGTGGCCTGGAGCCGGCCCTCTTAGACATGCACTGGACACCCCTGTCCTAGCACATTAATGTAACGGCCAGCGGTTCATCCTTCTGTGCATAGCCTGGAACCGTGTCTTGGAGCGGGCCCTCTTAGACATGCACCGGACTCCCCTGTCCCAGCACATTAGTGTAACGGCCAGCGGTTCTCCCTTCTGTGGAGAGCCTGGAACCGTGGCTTGGAACCGGCCCCCTTAGACATGCACTGGACACCCCTGTCCCAGCACATTAGTGTAACGGCCAGCGGTTCTACCTTCTGTGCATAGCCTGGAACCGTGACCTGGAGCCGGCCCTCTTAGACATGCACTGGACACCCCTGTCCTAGCATATTAGTGTAACGGCCAGCGGTTCATCCTTCTGTGCATAGCCTGGAACCGTGTCTTGGAGCCGGCCCTCTTAGACATGCACTGGACACCCCTGTCCCAGCACATTAGTGTAACGGCCAGCGGTTCTACCTTCTGTGCATAGCCTGGAACCGTGGCCTGGAGCCGGCCCTCTTAGACATGCACTGGACACCCCTGTCCTAGCACATTAATGTAACGGCCAGCGGTTCATCCTTCTGTGCATAGCCTGGAACCGTGTCTTGGAGCGGGCCCTCTTAGACATGCACCGGACTCCCCTGTCCCAGCACATTAGTGTAACGGCCAGCGGTTCTCCCTTCTGTGGAGAGCCTGGAACCGTGGCTTGGAACCGGCCCCCTTAGACATGCACTGGACACCCCTGCCCCCACACATTAGTGTAACGGCCAGCGGTTCTACCTTCTGTGCATAGCCTGGAACCGTGGCTTGGAGACGGCCCTCTTAGATATGCACTGGACACCCCTGTCCCAGCACATTAGTGTAACGGCCAGCGGTTCTACCTACTGTGCATAGCCTGGAACCGTGGCTTGGTGCCGGCCCTCTTAGACATGCACTGGACACCCCTGTCCTAGCACATTAGTGTAACGGCCAGCGGTTCTACCTTCTGTGCATAGCCTGGAACCGTGGCCTGGAGCCGGCCCTCTTAGACATGCACTGGACACCCCTATCCCAGCACATTACTGTAACGGCCAGCGGTTCTACCTTCTGTGCATAGCCTGGAACCGTGGCCTGGAGCCGGCCCTCTTAGACTTGCACTGGCACCCCTATCCTAGCACATTAGTGTAACGGCCAGCGGTTCTACCTTCTGCGGATAGCCTAGAACTGTGGCTTGGAGTCGTCCCTCTTAGACATGCACTGGACACCCCTGTCCCAGCACATTAGTGTAACAGCCAGCGGTTCTACCTTCTGTGCATAGCCTGGAACCGTTGCCTGGAGCCGGCCCTCTTAGACATGCACTGGACACCCCTGTCCCAACACATTAGTGTAACGGCCAGCGGTTCTACCTCCTGGGCATAGCCTAGAACCGTGGCTAGGAGACGGCCCTTTTAGACATGCACTGGACACCCCTCTCCCAGCACATTAGTGTAACGGCCAGCGGTTCTACCTTCTGTGAATAGCCTAGAACCGTGGCCTGGAGCCGGCCCTCTTAGACATGCACTGGACACCTCTGTCCCAGCACATTAGTGTAACGGCCAGCGGATCTACCTTCTGTGCATAGCCTGGAACCATGGCTTGGACCAGGCCCTCTTAGACATGCACTGGACACCCCTGTCCCAGCACATTAGCGTAACGGCCAGCGGTTCTACCTTCTGTGCATAGCCTGGAACCGTGGCCTGGAGCCGGCCCTCTGAGACATGCACTGGACAACCCTGTTCTAGCACATTAGTGTAACGGCCAGCGGTTCTACCTTCTGTGCATAGCCTGGAACTGTGGCCTGGACCCGGCCCTCTTAGACATGCACTGGACACCCCTCTCCCAGCACATTAGTGTAACGGCCAGCGGTTCTACCTTCTGTGCATAGCCTGGAACCGTTGCCTGGAGCCGGCCCTCCTAGACATGCACTGGACACCCCTGTCCCAGCACATTAGTGTAACGGCCAGCGGTTCTACCTTCTGTGCATGGCCTGAAACCGTGGCCTGGAGCCGGCCCTCTTAGACATGCACTGGACACCCCTGTCCTAGCACATTAATGTAACGGCCAGCGGTTCATCCTTCTGTGCATAGCCTGGAACCGTGTCTTGGAGCCGGCCCTCTTAGACATGCACTGGACTCCCCTGTCCCAGCACATTAGTGTAACGGTCAGCGGTTCTCCCTTCTGTGGAGAGCCTGGAACCGTGGCTTGGAGCCGGCCCCCTTAGACATGCACTGGACACCCCTGTCCCCGCACATTAGTGTAACGGCCAGCGGTTCTACCTTCTGTGCATAGCCTGGAACCGTGGCCTGGAGCCGGCCCTCTTAGACATGCACTGGACACCCCTATCCCAGCACATTACTGTAACGGCCAGCGGTTCTACCTTCTGTGCATAGCCTGGAACCGTGGCCTGGAGCCGGCCCTCTTAGACATGCACTGGCCACCCCTGTCCTAGCACATTAGTGTAACGGGCAGCGGTTCTACCTTCTGTGCATAGCCTGGAACCATGTCTTGGACCAGGCCCTCTTAGACATACACTGGACACCCCTGTCCCAGCACATTAATGTAACGGCCAGGGGTTCTACCTTCTGTGGATAGCCTGGAACCGTGGGCCCTCTTAGACATGCACTGGACACCCCTGTCCTAGCACATTAGTGTAACAGGCAGCGGTTCTACCTTCTGTGCATAGCCTTGAACCGTGGCTTGGAGCCGGCCGTCTTAGACATGCACTGGACACCCCTGTCCCAGCACATTAGTGTAACGGCCAGCGGTTCTACCTTCTGTGCATAGCCTGGAACCGTGGCTTGGAGCCGGCCCTCTTAGACATGCACTGGACACCCCTGTCCCAGCACATTAGTGTAACGGCCAGCGGTTCTACCTTCTGTGCATAGCCTAGAACCGTGGCTTGGAGCCGGCCATCTCAGACATGCACTGGACACTCCAGTCCCAGCACATTAGTGTAACAGGCAGCGGTTCTACCTTCTGTGCATAGCCTGGAACCATGTCTTGGACCAGGCCCTCTTAGACATGCACTGGACACCCCTGTCCCAGCACATTAGTGTAACGGCCAGCGGTTCTACCTTCTGTGCGTAGCCTGGAACCGTGTCTTGGAGTCGGTCCTCTTAGACATACACTGGACACCCCTGTCCCAGCACATTAATGTAACGGCCAGGGGTTCTACCTTCTGTGGATAGCCTGGAACCGTGGGCCCTCATAGACATGCACTGGACACCCCTGTCCTAGCACATTAGTGTAACAGGCAGCGGTTCTACCTTCTGTGCATAGCCTAGAACCGTGGCTTGGAGCCGGCCGTCTTAGACATGCACTGGACACCCCTGTCCCAGCACATTAGTGTAACGTTCAGTGGTTCTACCTTCTGTGCATTGCCTGGAACCATTGCCTGGAGCCGGCCCTCTTAGACATGCACTGGACTCCCCTGTCCTAGCACATTAGTGTAACGGCCAGCGATTCTACCTTCTGTGGATAGCCTGGAACCGGTGCCTGGAGCCGGCCCTCTTAGACATGCACTGGACACCCCTCTCCCAGCACATTAGTGTCACGGCCAGCGGTTCAACCTTCTGTGCATAGCCTGGAACCGTGGCTTGGAGCCGGCCCTCTTAGACATGCACTGGACACCCCTGTCCTAGCACATTAGTGTAACGGCCAGCGGTTCTACCTTCTGTGCATAGCCTGGAACCGTTGCTTGGAGCCGGCCTTCTTAGACATGCCCTGGACACCCCTGTCCTAGCACATTAGTGTCACAGCCAGCAGTTCAACCTTCTGTGCATAGCCTGGAACCGTGGCTTGGAGCCGGCCCTCTTAGACATGCACTGGACACCCCTGTCCTAGCACATTAGTGTAACGGCCAGCGGTTCTACCTTCTGTGCATAGCCTAGAACCGTGGTTTGGACCCGGCCGTCTTAGACATGCACTGGACACCCCTGTCCCAGCACATTAGTGTAACGTCCAGTGGTTCTACCTTCTGTGCATTGCCTGGAACCGTTGCCTGGAGCCGGCCCTCTTAGACATGCACTGGACACCCCTGTCCTAGCACATTAGTGTAACGGCCAGCGGTTCTCCCTTCTGTGGAGAGCCTGGAACCGTGGCCTGGAGCCGGCCCTCCTAGATATGCACTGGTCACCCCTGTCCTAGCACATTAGTGTAACGGCCAGCGGTTCTACCTTCTGTGCATAGCCTGGAACCGTTGCTTGGAGCCGGCCCTCTTAGACATGCCCTGGACACCCCTGTCCTAGCACATTAGTGTCACAGCCAGCAGTTCAACCTTCTGTGCATAGCCTGGAACCGTGGCTTAGAGCCGGCCCTCTTAGACATGCACTGGACACCCCTGTCCTAGCACATTAGTGTAACGCCAAGCGGTTCTACCTTCTGTGCATAGCCTGGTACCGTTGCCTGGAGCCAGCCCACTTAGACATGCACTGGACACCCCTGTCCAAGCACATTAGTGTAACAGCCAGCGGATCTACCTTCTGTGGATAGCCTGGAACCGTGGCTTGGAGCCGGCCCTCTTAGACATGTACTGGACACCACTGTCCCAGCACATTAGTGTCACGGCCAGCCGTTCTACCTTCTGTGCATAGCCTGGAACCATGGCTTTAAGCCGGCCCTCTTAGGCATGCACTGGACACCCCTGTCCCAGCACATTAGTGTAACGGCCAGCGGTTCTACCTTCTGTGCATAGCCTGGAACCGTGGCCTGGAGCCGGCCCTCTTAGACATGCACTGGACACCCCTGTCACAGCACATTAGTGTAACGGCCAACGGTTCATCCTTCTGTGCATAGCCTGGAACCGTGGCTTGGAGCTGGCCCTCTTAGACATGCACTGGACACCCCTGTCCCAGCACGTTAGTGTAACGGCCAGCGGTTCTGCCTTCTGTGCATAGCCTGGAACCGTGGCTTGGAGACGGCCCTCTCAGACATGCACTGGACACCCCTGTCCCAGCACATTAGTGTAACGGCCAGCGGTTCTACCTTCTGTGCATAGCCTGGAACCGTGGCTTGGAGCCGGCCCTCTTAGACATGCACTGGACACCCCTGTCCCAGCACATTAGTGTAACGGCCAGCGGTTCTACCTTCTGTGCATAGCCTGGAACCGTGACCTGGAGCCGGCCCTCTTAGACATGCACTGGACACCCCTGTCCTAGCACATTAGTGTAACGGCCAGCGGTTCATCCTTCTGTGCATAGCCTGGAACCGTGTCTTGGAGCCGGCCCTCTTAGACATGCACTGGACACCCCTGTCCCAGCACATTAGTGTAACGGCCAGCGGTTCTACCTTCTGTGCATAGCCTGGAACCGTGGCCTGGAGCCGGCCCTCTTAGACATGCACTGGACACCCCTGTCCTAGCACATTAATGTAACGGCCAGCGGTTCATCCTTCTGTGCATAGCCTGGAACCGTGTCTTGGAGCCGGCCCTCTTAGACATGCACCGGACTCCCCTGTCCCAGCACATTAGTGTAACGGCCAGCGGTTCTCCCTTCTGTGGAGAGCCTGGAACCGTGGCTTGGAACCGGCCCCCTTAGACATGCACTGGACACCCCTGCCCCCACACATTAGTGTAACGGCCAGCGGTTCTACCTTCTGTGCATAGCCTGGAACCGTGGCTTGGAGATGGCCCTCTTAGATATGCACTGGACACCCCTGTCCCAGCACATTAGTGTAACGGCCAGCGGTTCTACCTACTGTGCATAGCCTGGAACCGTGGCTTGGTGCCGGCCCTCTTAGACATGCACTGGACACCCCTGTCCTAGCACATTAGTGTAACGGCCAGCGGTTCTACCTTCTGTGCATAGCCTGGAACCGTGGCCTGGAGCCGGCCCTCTTAGACATGCACTGGACACCCCTATCCCAGCACATTACTGTAACGGCCAGCGGTTCTACCTTCTGTGCATAGCCTGGAACCGTGGCCTGGAGCCGGCCCTCTTAGACTTGCACTGGCACCCCTGTCCCAGCACATTAGTGTAACGGCCAGCGGTTCTACCTTCTGTGCGTAGCCTGGAACCGTGTCTTGGAGCCGGCCCTCTTAGACATACACTGGACACCCCTGTCCCAGCACATTAATGTAACGGCCAGGGGTTCTACCTTCTGTGGATAGCCTGGAACCGTGGGCCCTCTTAGACATGCACTGGACACCCCTGTCCTAGCACATTAGTGTAACAGGCAGCGGTTCTACCTTCTGTGCATAGCCTAGAACCGTGGCTTGGAGCCGGCCGTATTAGACATGCACTGGACACCCCTGTCCCAGCACATTAGTGTAACGGCCAGCGGTTCTGTCTTCTGTGCATAGCCTAGAACCGTGGCTTGGAGCCGGCCCTCTTAGACATGCACTGGACACCCCTGTCCTAGAACATTAGTGTAACGGCCAGCAGTTCTACCTTCATTTGCATAGCCTGGAACCGTGGCTTGGAGACGACCCTCTTAGACATGCGCTGGACACCCCTGTCCCAGCACATTAGTGTAACGGCCAGCGGTTCTATCTTCTGTGCATAGCCTGGAACCGTTGTCAGGAGACGGCCCTCTTAGACATGTACTGGACACCCCTGTCCCAGCACATTAGTGTAACGGCCAGCTATTCTACCGTCTGTGGATAGCCTGGAACCGTACCCTGGAGCCGGGCCTCTTAGACATGCACTGGACACCCCTATCCTAGCACATTAGTGTAACGGCCAGCGGTTCTACCTTCTTAGGATAGCCTGGAACTGTGGCTTGGAGCCGGCCCTCTTAGACATGCGCTGGACACCCCTATCCTAGCACATTAGTGTAACGGCCAGCGGTTCTACCTTCTGCGGATAGCCTAGAACTGTGGCTTGGAGTCGTCCCTCTTAGACATGCACTGGACACCCCTGTCCCAGCACATTAGTGTAACGGCCAGCGGTTCTACCTTCTGTGCATAGCCTGGAACCGTTGCCTGGAGCCGGCCCTCTTAGACATGCACTGGACACCCCTGTCCCAACACATTAGTGTAACGGCCAGCGGTTCTACCTCCTGGGCATAGCCTAGAACCGTGGCTTGGAGACGGCCCTTTTAGACATGCACTGGACACCCCTCTCCCAGCACATTAGTGTAACGGCCAGCGGTTCTACCTTCTGTGAATAGCCTAGAACCGTGGCCTGGAGCCGGCCCTCTTAGACATGCACTGGACACCTCTGTCCCAGCACATTAGTGTAACGGCCAGCGGATCTACCTTCTGTGCATAGCCTGGAACCATGGCTTGGACCAGGCCCTCTTAGACATGCACTGGACACCCCTGTCCCAGCACATTAGCGTAACGGTCAGCGGTTCTACCTTCTGTGCATAGCCTGGAACCGTGGCCTGGAGCCGGCCCTCTGAGACATGCACTGGACAACCCTGTTCTAGCACATTAGTGTAACGGCCAGCGGTTCTACCTTCTGTGCATAGCCTGGAACTGTGGCCTGGACCCGGCCCTCTTAGACATGCACTGGACACCCCTCTCCCAGCACATTAGTGTAACGGCCAGCGGTTCTACCTTCTGTGCATAGCCTGGAACCGTTGCCTGGAGCCGGCCCTCCTAGACATGCACTGGACACCCCTGTCCCAGCACATTAGTGTAACGGCCAGCGGTTCTACCTTCTGTGCATAGCCTGAAACCGTGGCCTGGAGCCGGCCCTCTTAGACATGCACTGGACACCCCTGTCCTAGCACATTAATGTAACGGCCAGCGGTTCATCCTTCTGTGCATAGCCTGGAACCGTGTCTTGGAGCCGGCCCTCTTAGACATGCACTGGACTCCCCTGTCCCAGCACATTAGTGTAACGGCCAGCGGTTCTCCCTTCTGTGGAGAGCCTGGAACCGTGGCTTGGAGCCGGCCCCCTTAGACATGCACTGGACACCCCTGTCCCCGCACATTAGTGTAACGGCCAGCGGTTCTACCTTCTGTGCATAGCCTGGAACCGTGGCATGGAGCCGGCCCTCTTAGACATGCACTGGACACCCCTATCCCAGCACATTACTGTAACGGCCAGCGGTTCTACCTTCTGTGCATAGCCTGAAACCGTGGCCTGGAGCCGGCCCTCTTAGACATGCACTGGCCACCCCTGTCCTAGCACATTAGTGTAACGGGCAGCGGTTCTACCTTCTGTGCATAGCCTGGAACCATGTCTTGGACCAGGCCCTCTTAGACATACACTGGACACCCCTGTCCCAGCACATTAATGTAACGGCCAGGGGTTCTACCTTCTGTGGATAGCCTGGAACCGTGGGCCCTCTTAGACATGCACTGGACACCCCTGTCCTAGCACATTAGTGTAACAGGCAGCGGTTCTACCTTCTGTGCATAGCCTGGAACCGTGGCTTGGAGCCGGCCCTCTTAGACATGCACTGGACACCCCTGTCCCAGCACATTAGTGTAACGGCCAGCGGTTCTACCTTCTGTGCATAGCCTAGAACCGTGGCTTGGAGCCGGCCATCTCAGACATGCACTGGACACTCCAGTCCCAGCACATTAGTGTAACAGGCAGCGGTTCTACCTTCTGTGCATAGCCTGGAACCATGTCTTGGACCAGGCCCTGTTAGACATGCACTGGACACCCCTGTCCCAGCACATTAGTGTAACGGCCAGCGGTTCTACCTTCTGTGCGTAGCCTGGAACCGTGTCTTGGAGCCGGTCCTCTTAGACATACACTGGACACCCCTGTCCCAGCACATTAATGTAACGGCCAGGGGTTCTACCTTCTGTGGATAGCCTGGAACCGTGGGCCCTCATAGACATGCACTGGACACCCCTGTCCTAGCACATTAGTGTAACAGGCAGCGGTTCTACCTTCTGTGCATAGCCTAGAACCGTGGCTTGGAGCCGGCCGTCTTAGACATGCACTGGACACCCCTGTCCCAGCACATTAGTGTAACGTTCAGTGGTTCTACCTTCTGTGCATTGCCTGGAACCATTGCCTGGAGCCGGCCCTCTTAGACATGCACTGGACACCCCTGTCCTAGCACATTAGTGTAACGGCCAGCGATTCTACCTTCTGTGGATAGCCTGGAACCGGTGCCTGGAGCCGGCCCTCTTAGACATGCACTGGACACCCCTCTCCCAGCACATTAGTGTCACGGCCAGTGGTTCAACCTTCTGTGCATAGCCTGGAACCGTGGCTTGGAGCCGGCCCTCTTACACATGCACTGGACACCCCTGTCCTAGCACATTAGTGTAACGGCCAGCGGTTCTACCTTCTGTGCATAGCCTGGAACCGTTGCTTGGAGCCGGCCCTCTTAGACATGCCCTGGACACCCCTGTCCTAGCACATTAGTGTCACAGCCAGCAGTTCAACCTTCTGTGCATAGCCTGGAACCGTGGCTTGGAGCCGGCCCTCTTAGACATGCACTGGACACCCCTGTCCTAGCACATTAGTGTAACGGCCAGCGGTTCTCCCTTCTGTGGAGAGCCTGGAACCGTGGCTTGGAGCCGGCCCGCTTAGACATGCACTGGACACCCCTGTCCCCGCACATTAGTGTAACGGCCAGCGGTTCTACCTTCTGTGCATAGCCTGGAACCGTGGCGTGGAGCCGGCCCTCTTAGACATGCACTGGACACCCCTATCCCAGCACATTAGTGTAACGTTCAGTGGTTCTACCTTCTGTGCATTGCCTGGAACCATTGCCTGGAGCCGGCCCTCTTAGACATGCACTGGCACCCCTGTCCCAGCACATTAGTGTAACGGCCAGCGGTTCTACCTTCTGTGGATAGCCTGGAACCGTGGGCCCTCATAGACATGCACTGGACACCCCTGTCCTAGCACATTAGTGTAACAGGCAGCGGTTCTACCTTCTGTGCATAGCCTAGAACCGTGGTTTGGACCCGGCCGTCTTAGACATGCACTGGACACCCCTGTCCCCGCACATTAGTGTAACGGCCAGCGGTTCTACCTTCTGTGCATAGCCTGGAACCGTGGCCTGGAGCCGGCCTTCTTAGACATGCACTGGACACCCCTATCCCAGCACATTACTGTAACGGCCAGCGGTTCTACCTTCTGTGGATAGCCTGGAACCGTGGCCTGGAGCCGGCCCTCTTAGACATGCACTGGCACCCCTGTCCCAGCACATTAGTGTAACGGCCAGCGGTTCTACCTTCTGTGGATAGCCTGGAACCGTGGGCCCTCATAGACATGCACTGGACACCCCTGTCCTAGCACATTAGTGTAACAGGCAGCGGTTCTACCTTCTGTGCATAGCCTAGAACCGTGGTTTGGACCCGGCCGTCTTAGACATGCACTGGACACCCCTGTCCCAGCACATTAGTGTAACGTCCAGTGGTTCTACCTTCTGTGCATTGCCTGGAACCGTTGCCTGGAGCCGGCCCTCTTAGACATGCACTGGACACCCCTGTCCTAGCACATTAGTGTAACGGCCAGCGGTTCTCCCTTCTGTGGAGAGCCTGGAACCGTGACCTGGAGCCGGCCCTCCTAGATATGCACTGGTCACCCCTGTCCTAGCACATTAGTGTAACGGCCAGCGGTTCTACCTTCTGTGCATAGCCTGGAACCGTTGCTTGGAGCCGGCCCTCTTAGACATGCCCTGGACACCCCTGTCCTAGCACATTAGTGTCACAGCCAGCAGTTCAACCTTCTGTGCATAGCCTGGAACTGTGGCTTGGAGCCGGCCCTCTTAGACATGCACTGGACACCCCTGTCCTAGCACATTAGTGTAACGCCAAGCGGTTCTACCTTCTGTGCATAGCCTGGAACCGTTGCCTGGAGCCAGCCCACTTAGACATGCACTGGACACCCCTGTCCAAGCACATTAGTGTAACAGCCAGCGGATCTACCTTCTGTGGATAGCCTGGAACCGTGGCTTGGAGCCGGCCCTCTTAGACATGTACTGGACACCACTGTCCCAGCACATTAGTGTCACGGCCAGCCGTTCTACCTTCTGTGCATAGCCTGGAACCATGGCTTTAAGCCGGCCCTCTTAGGCATGCACTGGACACCCCTGTCCCAGCACATTAGTGTAACGGCCAGCGGTTCTACCTTCTGTGCATAGCCTGGAACCGTGGCCTGGAGCCGGCCCTCTTAGACATGCACTGGACACCCCTGTCACAGCACATTAGTGTAACGGCCAACGGTTCATCCTTCTGTGCATAGCCTGGAACCGTGGCTTGGAGCTGGCCCTCTTAGACATGCACTGGACACCCCTGTCCCAGCACGTTAGTGTAACGGCCAGCGGTTCTGCCTTCTGTGCATAGCCTGGAACCGTGGCTTGGAGACGGCCCTCTCAGACATGCACTGGACACCCCTGTCCCAGCACATTAGTGTAACGGCCAGCGGTTCTACCTTCTGTGCATAGCCTGGAACCGTGGCTTGGAGCCGGCCCTCTTAGACATGCACTGGACACCCCTGTCCCAGCACATTAGTGTAACGGCCAGCGGTTCTACCTTCTGTGCATAGCCTGGAACCGTGACCTGGAGCCGGCCCTCTTAGACATGCACTGGACACCCCTGTCCTAGCACATTAGTGTAACGGCCAGCGGTTCATCCTTCTGTGCATAGCCTGGAACCGTGTCTTGGAGCCGGCCCTCTTAGACATGCACTGGACACCCCTGTCCCAGCACATTAGTGTAACGGCCAGCGGTTCTACCTTCTGTGCATAGCCTGGAACCGTGGCCTGGAGCCGGCCCTCTTAGACATGCACTGGACACCCCTGTCCTAGCACATTAATGTAACGGCCAGCGGTTCATCCTTCTGTGCATAGCCTGGAACCGTGTCTTGGAGCCGGCCCTCTTAGACATGCACCGGACTCCCCTGTCCCAGCACATTAGTGTAACGGCCAGCGGTTCTCCCTTCTGTGGAGAGCCTGGAACCGTGGCTTGGAACCGGCCCCCTTAGACATGCACTGGACACCCCTGCCCCCACACATTAGTGTAACGGCCAGCGGTTCTACCTTCTGTGCATAGCCTGGAACCGTGGCTTGGAGACGGCCCTCTTAGATATGCACTGGACACCCCTGTCCCAGCACATTAGTGTAACGGCCAGCGGTTCTACCTACTGTGCATAGCCTGGAACCGTGGCTTGGTGCCGGCCCACTTAGACATGCACTGGACACCCCTGTCCTAGCACATTAGTGTAACGGCCAGCGGTTCTACCTTCTGTGCATAGCCTGGAACCGTGGCCTGGAGCCGGCCCTCTTAGACATGCACTGGACACCCCTATCCCAGCACATTACTGTAACGGCCAGCGGTTCTACCTTCTGTGCATAGCCTGGAACCGTGGCCTGGAGCCGGCCCTCTTAGACTTGCACTGGCACCCCTGTCCCAGCACATTAGTGTAACGGCCAGCGGTTCTACCTTCTGTGCGTAGCCTGGAACCGTGTCTTGGAGCCGGCCCTCTTAGACATACACTGGACACCCCTGTCCCAGCACATTAATGTAACGGCCAGGGGTTCTACCTTCTGTGGATAGCCTGGAACCGTGGGCCCTCTTAGACATGCACTGGACACCCCTGTCCTAGCACATTAGTGTAACAGGCAGCGGTTCTACCTTCTGTGCATAGCCTAGAACCGTGGCTTGGAGCCGGCCGTCTTAGACATGCACTGGACACCCCTGTCCCAGCACATTAGTGTAACGGCCAGCGGTTCTGTCTTCTGTGCATAGCCTAGAACCGTGGCTTGGAGCCGGCCCTCTTAGACATGCACTGGACACCCCTGTCCTAGAACATTAGTGTAACGGCCAGCAGTTCTACCTTCATTTGCATAGCCTGGAACCGTGGCTTGGAGACGACCCTCTTAGACATGCGCTGGACACCCCTGTCCCAGCACATTAGTGTAACGGCCAGCGGTTCTATCTTCTGTGCATAGCCTGGAACCGTTGTCAGGAGACGGCCCTCTTAGACATGTACTGGACACCCCTGTCCCAGCACATTAGTGTAACGGCCAGCTATTCTACCGTCTGTGGATAGCCTGGAACCGTACCCTGGAGCCGGGCCTCTTAGACATGCACTGGACACCCCTATCCTAGCACATTAGTGTAACGGCCAGCGGTTCTACCTTCTTAGGATAGCCTGGAACTGTGGCTTGGAGTCGGCCCTCTTAGACATGCGCTGGACACCCCTTTCCTAGCACATTAGTGTAACGGCCAGCGGTTCTACCTTCTGCGGATAGCCTACAACTGTGGCTTGGAGTCGTCCCTCTTAGACATGCACTGGACACCCCTGTCCCAGCACATTAGTGTAACGGCCAGCGGTTCTACCTTCTGTGCATAGCCTGGAACCGTTGCCTGGAGCCGGCCCTCTTAGACATGCACTGGACACCCCTGTCCCAACACATTAGTGTAACGGCCAGCGGTTCTACCTCCTGGGCATAGCCTAGAACCGTGGCTTGGAGACGGCCCTTTTAGACATGCACTGGACACCCCTCTCCCAGCACATTAGTGTAACGGCCAGCGGTTCTACCTTCTGTGAATAGCCTAGAACCGTGGCCTGGAGCCGGCCCTCTTAGACATGCACTGGACACCTCTGTCCCAGCACATTAGTGTAACGGCCAGCGGATCTACCTTCTGTGCATAGCCTGGAACCATGGCTTGGACCAGGCCCTCTTAGACATGCACTGGACACCCCTGTCCCAGCACATTAGCGTAACGGTCAGCGGTTCTACCTTCTGTGCATAGCCTGGAACCGTGGCCTGGAGCCGGCCCTCTGAGACATGCACTGGACAACCCTGTTCTAGCACATTAGTGTAACGGCCAGCGGTTCTACCTTCTGTGCATAGCCTGGAACTGTGGCCTGGACCCGGCCCTCTTAGACATGCACTGGACACCCCTCTCCCAGCACATTAGTGTAACGGCCAGCGGTTCTACCTTCTGTGCATAGCCTGGAACCGTTGCCTGGAGCCGGCCCTCCTAGACATGCACTGGACACCCCTGTCCCAGCACATTAGTGTAACGGCCAGCGGTTCTACCTTCTGTGCATAGCCTGAAACCGTGGCCTGGAGCCGGCCCTCTTAGACATGCACTGGACACCCCTGTCCTAGCACATTAATGTAACGGCCAGCGGTTCATCCTTCTGTGCATAGCCTGGAACCGTGTCTTGGAGCCGGCCCTCTTAGACATGCACTGGACTCCCCTGTCCCAGCACATTAGTGTAACGGCCAGCGGTTCTCCCTTCTGTGGAGAGCCTGGAACCGTGGCTTGGAGCCGGCCCCCTTAGACATGCACTGGACACCCCTGTCCCCGCACATTAGTGTAACGGCCAGCGGTTCTACCTTCTGTGCATAGCCTGGAACCGTGGCCTGGAGCCGGCCCTCTTAGACATGCACTGGACACCCCTATCCCAGCACATTACTGTAACGGCCAGCGGTTCTACCTTCTGTGCATAGCCTGGAACCGTGGCCTGGAGCCGGCCCTCTTAGACATGCACTGGCCACCCCTGTCCTAGCACATTAGTGTAACGGGCAGCGGTTCTACCTTCTGTGCATAGCCTGGAACCATGTCTTGGACCAGGCCCTCTTAGACATACACTGGACACCCCTGTCCCAGCACATTAATGTAACGGCCAGGGGTTCTACCTTCTGTGGATAGCCTGGAACCGTGGGCCCTCTTAGACATGCACTGGACACCCCTGTCCTAGCACATTAGTGTAACGGCCAGCGGTTCTACCTTCTGTGCATAGCCTGGAACCGTGGCTTGGAGCCGGCCCTCTTAGACATGCACTGGACACCCCTGTCCCAGCACATTAGTGTAACGGCCAGCGGTTCTACCTTCTGTGCATAGCCTAGAACCGTGGCTTGGAGCCGGCCATCTCAGACATGCACTGGACACTCCAGTCCCAGCACATTAGTGTAACAGGCAGCGGTTCTACCTTCTGTGCATAGCCTGGAACCATGTCTTGGACCAGGCCCTCTTAGACATGCACTGGACACCCCTGTCCCAGCACATTAGTGTAACGGCCAGCGGTTCTACCTTCTGTGCGTAGCCTGGAACCGTGTCTTGGAGCCGGTCCTCTTAGACATACACTGGACACCCCTGTCCCAGCACATTAATGTAACGGCCAGGGGTTCTACCTTCTGTGGATACCCTGGAACCGTGGGCCCTCATAGACATGCACTGGACACCCCTGTCCTAGCACATTAGTGTAACAGGCAGCGGTTCTACCTTCTGTGCATAGCCTAGAACCGTGGCTTGGAGCCGGCCGTCTTAGACATGCACTGGACACCCCTGTCCCAGCACATTAGTGTAACGTTCAGTGGTTCTACCTTCTGTGCATTGCCTGGAACCATTGCCTGGAGCCGGCCCTCTTAGACATGCACTGGACACCCCTGTCCTAGCACATTAGTGTAACGGCCAGCGATTCTACCTTCTGTGGATAGCCTGGAACCGGTGCCTGGAGCCGGCCCTCTTAGACATGCACTGGACACCCCTCTCCCAGCACATTAGTGTCACGGCCAGTGGTTCAACCTTCTGTGCATAGCCTGGAACCGTGGCTTGGAGCCGGCCCTCTTACACATGCACTGGACACCCCTGTCCTAGCACATTAGTGTAACGGCCAGCGGTTCTACCTTCTGTGCATAGCCTGGAACCGTTGCTTGGAGCCGGCCCTCTTAGACATGCCCTGGACACCCCTGTCCTAGCACATTAGTGTCACAGCCAGCAGTTCTACCTTCTGTGGATAGCCTGGAACCGTGGCCTGGAGCCGGCCCTCTTAGACATGCACTGGCACCCCTGTCCCAGCACATTAGTGTAACGGCCAGCGGTTCTACCTTCTGTGGATAGCCTGGAACCGTGGGCCCTCATAGACATGCACTGGACACCCCTGTCCTAGCACATTAGTGTAACAGGCAGCGGTTCTACCTTCTGTGCATAGCCTAGAACCGTGGCTTGGACCCGGCCGTCTTAGACATGCACTGGACACCCCTGTCCCAGCACATTAGTGTAACGTCCAGTGGTTCTACCTTCTGTGCATTGCCTGGAACCGTTGCCTGGAGCCGGCCCTCTTAGACATGCACTGGACACCCCTGTCCTAGCACATTAGTGTAACGGCCAGCGGTTCTCCCTTCTGTGGAGAGCCTGGAACCGTGGCCTGGAGCCGGCCCTCCTAGATATGCACTGGTCACCCCTGTCCTAGCACATTAGTGTAACGGCCAGCGGTTCTACCTTCTGTGCATAGCCTGGAACCGTTGCTTGGAGCCGGCCCTCTTAGACATGCCCTGGACACCCCTGTCCTAGCACATTAGTGTCACAGCCAGCAGTTCAACCTTCTGTGCATAGCCTGGAACCGTGGCTTGGAGCCGGCCCTCTTAGACATGCACTGGACACCCCTGTCCTAGCACATTAGTGTAACGCCAAGCGGTTCTACCTTCTGTGCATAGCCTGGAACCGTTGCCTGGAGCCAGCCCACTTAGACATGCACTGGACACCCCTGTCCAAGCACATTAGTGTAACAGCCAGCGGATCTACCTTCTGTGGATAGCCTGGAACCGTGGCTTGGAGCCGGCCCTCTTAGACATGTACTGGACACCACTGTCCCAGCACATTAGTGTCACGGCCAGCCGTTCTACCTTCTGTGCATAGCCTGGAACCATGGCTTGGAGCTGGCCCTCTTAGGCATGCACTGGACACCCCTGTCCCAGCACATTAGTGTAACGGCCAACGGTTCAACCTTCTGTGCATAGCCTGGAACTGTGGCTTGGAGCCGGCCCTCTTAGAAATGCACTGGACACCCCTGTCCCAGCACATTAGTGTAACGGCCAGCGGTTCTACCTTCTGTGCATAGCCTGGAACCGTGGCCTGGAGCCGGCCCTCTTAGACATGCACTGGACACCCCTGTCACAGCACATTAGTGTAACGGCCAACGGTTCATCCTTCTGTGCATAGCCTGGAACCGTGGCTTGGAGCTGGCCCTCTTAGACATGCACTGGACACCCCTGTCCCAGCACGTTAGTGTAACGGCCAGCGGTTCTGCCTTCTGTGCATAGCCTGGAACCGTGGCTTGGAGACGGCCCTCTCAGACATGCACTGGACACCCCTGTCCCAGCACATTAGTGTAACGGCCAGCGGTTCTACCTTCTGTGCATAGCCTGGAACCGTGGCTTGGAGCCGGCCCTCTTAGACATGCACTGGACACCCCTGTCCCAGCACATTAGTGTAACGGCCAGCGGTTCTACCTTCTGTGCATAGCCTGGAACCGTGACCTGGAGCCGGCCCTCTTAGACATGCACTGGACACCCCTGTCCTAGCACATTAGTGTAACGGCCAGCGGTTCATCCTTCTGTGCATAGCCTGGAACCGTGTCTTGGAGCCGGCCCTCTTAGACATGCACTGGACACCCCTGTCCCAGCACATTAGTGTAACGGGCAGCGGTTCTACCTTCTGTGCATAGCCTGGAACCGTGGCCTGGAGCCGGCCCTCTTAGACATGCACTGGACACCCCTGTCCTAGCACATTAATGTAACGGCCAGCGGTTCATCCTTCTGTGCATAGCCTGGAACCGTGTCTTGGAGCCGGCCCTCTTAGACATGCACTGGACTCCCCTGTCCCAGCACATTAGTGTAACGGCCAGCGGTTCTCCCTTCTGTGGAGAGCCTGGAACCGTGGCTTGGAACCGGCCCCCTTAGACATGCACTGGACACCCCTGCCCCCACACATTAGTGTAACGGCCAGCGGTTCTACCTACTGTGCATAGCCTGGAACCGTGGCTTGGTGCCGGCCCTCTTAGATATGCACTGGACACCCCTGTCCTAGCACATTAGTGTAACGGCCAGCGGTTCTACCTTCTGTGCATAGCCTGGAACCGTGGCCTGGAGCCGGCCCTCTTAGACATGCACTGGACACCCCTATCCCAGCACATTACTGTAACGGCCAGCGGTTCTACCTTCTGTGCATAGCCTGGAACCGTGGCCTGGAGCCGGCCCTCTTAGACATGCACTGGCACCCCTGTCCCAGCACATTAGTGTAACGGCCAGCGGTTCTACCTTCTGTGCGTAGCCTGGAACCGTGTCTTGGAGCCGGCCCTCTTAGACATACACTGGACACCCCTGTCCCAGCACATTAATGTAACGGCCAGGGGTTCTACCTTCTGTGGATAGCCTGGAACCGTGGGCCCTCTTAGACATGCACTGGACACCCCTGTCCTAGCACATTAGTGTAACAGGCAGCGGTTCTACCTTCTGTGCATAGCCTAGAACCGTGGCTTGGAGCCGGCTGTCTTAGACATGCACTGGACACCCCTGTCCCAGCACATTAGTGTAACGGCCAGCGGTTCTGTCTTCTGTGCATAGCCTAGAACCGTGGCTTGGAGCCGGCCCTCTTAGACATGCACTGGACACCCCTGTCCTAGAACATTAGTGTAACGGCCAGCAGTTCTACCTTCATTTGCATAGCCTGGAACCGTGGCTTGGAGACGACCCTCTTAGACATGCGCTGGACACCCCTGTCCCAGCACATTAGTGTAACGGCCAGCGGTTCTATCTTCTGTGCATAGCCTGGAACCGTTGTCAGGAAACGGCCCTCTTAGACATGTACTGGACACCCCTGTCCCAGCACATTAGTGTAACGGCCAGCTATTCTACCGTCTGTGGATAGCCTGGAACCGTACCCTGGAGCCGGGCCTCTTAGACATGCACTGGACACCCCTATCCTAGCACATTAGTGTAACGGCCAGCGGTTCTACCTTCTTAGGATAGCCTGGAACTGTGGCTTGGAGCCGGCCCTCTTAGACATGCGCTGGACACCCCTATCCTAGCACATTAGTGTAACGGCCAGCGGTTCTACCTTCTGCGGATAGCCTAGAACTGTGGCTTGGAGTCGTCCCTCTTAGACATGCACTGGACACCCCTGTCCCAGCACATTAGCGTAACGGCCAGCGGTTCTACCTTCTGTGCATAGCCTGGAACCATGGCCTGGAGCCGGCCCTCTGAGACATGCACTGGACAACCCTGTTCTAGCACATTAGTGTAACGGCCAGCGGTTCTACCTTCTGTGCATAGCCTGGAACTGTGGCCTGGACCCGGCCCTCTTAGACATGCACTGGACACCCCTCTCCCAGCACATTAGTGTAACGGCCAGCGGTTCTACCTTCTGTGCATAGCCTGGAACCGTTGCCTGGAGCAGGCCCTCCTAGACATGCACTGGACACCCCTGTCCCAGCACATTAGTGTAACGGCCAGCGGTTCTACCTTCTGTGCATAGCCTGAAACCGTGGCCTGGAGCCGGCCCTCTTAGACATGCACTGGACACCCCTGTCCTAGCACATTAATGTAACGGCCAGCGGTTCATCCTTCTGTGCATAGCCTGGAACCGTGTCTTGGAGCCGGCCCTCTTAGACATGCACTGGACTCCCCTGTCCCAGCACATTAGTGTAACGGCCAGCGGTTCTCCCTTCTGTGGAGAGCCTGGAACCGTGGCTTGGAGCCGGCCCCCTTAGACATGCACTGGACACCCCTGTCCCCGCACATTAGTGTAACGGCCAGCGGTTCTACCTTCTGTGCATAGCCTGGAACCGTGGCCTGGAGCCGGCCCTCTTAGACATGCACTGGACACCCCTATCCCAGCACATTACTGTAACGGCCAGCGGTTCTACCTTCTGTGCATAGCCTGGAACCGTGGCCTGGAGCCGGCCCTCTTAGACATGCACTGGCCACCCCTGTCCTAGCACATTAGTGTAACGGGCAGCGGTTCTACCTTCTGTGCATAGCCTGGAACCATGTCTTGGACCAGGCCCTCTTAGACATACACTGGACACCCCTGTCCCAGCACATTAATGTAACGGCCAGGGGTTCTACCTTCTGTGGATAGCCTGGAACCGTGGGCCCTCTTAGACATTCACTGGACACCCCTGTCCTAGCACATTAGTGTAACAGGCAGCGGTTCTACCTTCTGTGCATAGCCTAGAACCGTGGCTTGGAGCCGGCCGTCTTAGACATGCACTGGACACCCCTGTCCCAGCACATTAGTGTAACGGCCAGCGGTTCTACCTTCTGTGCATAGCCTGGAACCGTGGCTTGGAGCCGGCCCTCTTAGACATGCACTGGACACCCCTGTCCCAGCACATTAGTGTAACGGCCAGCGGTTCTACCTTCTGTGCATAGCCTAGAACCGTGGCTTGGAGCCGGCCATCTCAGACATGCACTGGACACTCCAGTCCCAGCACATTAGTGTAACAGGCAGCGGTTCTACCTTCTGTGCATAGCCTGGAACCATGTCTTGGACCAGGCCCTCTTAGACATGCACTGGACACCCCTGTCCCAGCACATTAGTGTAACGGCCAGCGGTTCTACCTTCTGTGCGTAGCCTGGAACCGTGTCTTGGAGCCGGTCCTCTTAGACATACACTGGACACCCCTGTCCCAGCACATTAATGTAACGGCCAGGGGTTCTACCTTCTGTGGATAGCCTGGAACCGTGGGCCCTCATAGACATGCACTGGACACCCCTGTCCTAGCACATTAGTGTAACAGGCAGCGGTTCTACCTTCTGTGCATAGCCTAGAACCGTGGCTTGGAGCCGGCCGTCTTAGACATGCACTGGACACCCCTGTCCCAGCACATTAGTGTAACGTTCAGTGGTTCTACCTTCAATGCATTGCCTGGAACCATTGCCTGGAGCCGGCCCTCTTAGACATGCACTGGACACCCCTGTCCTAGCACATTAGTGTAACGGCCAGCGATTCTACCTTCTGTGGATAGCCTGGAACCGGTGCCTGGAGCCGGCCCTCTTAGACATGCACTGGACACCCCTCTCCCAGCACATTAGTGTCACGGCCAGTGGTTCAACCTTCTGTGCATAGCCTGGAACCGTGGCTTGGAGCCGGCCCTCTTAGACATGCACTGGACACCCCTGTCCTAGCACATTAGTGTAACGGCCAGCGGTTCTACCTTCTGTGCATAGCCTGGAACCGTTGCTTGGAGCCGGCCTTCTTAGACATGCCCTGGACACCCCTGTCCTAGCACATTAGTGTCACAGCCAGCAGTTCAACCTTCTGTGCATAGCCTGGAACCGTGGCTTGGAGCCGGCCCTCTTAGACATGCACTGGACACCCCTGTCCTAGCACATTAGTGTAACGGCCAGCGGTTCTCCCTTCTGTGGAGAGCCTGGAACCGTGGCTTGGAGCCGGCCCCCTTAGACATGCACTGGACACCCCTGTCCCCGCACATTAGTGTAACGGCCAGCGGTTCTAACTTCTGTGCATAGCCTGGAACCGTGGCCTGGAGCCGGCCCTCTTAGACATGCACTGGACACCCCTATCCCAGCACATTACTGTAACGGCCAGCGGTTCTACCTTCTGTGGATAGCCTGGAACCGTGGCCTGGAGCCGGCCCTCTTAGACATGCACTGTCCCCCCTGTCCCAGCACATTAGTGTAACGGCCAGCGGTTCTACCTTCTGTGGATAGCCTGGAACCGTGGGCCCTCATAGACATGCACTGGACACCCCTGTCCTAGCACATTAGTGTAACAGGCAGCGGTTCTACCTTCTGTGCATAGCCTAGAACCGTGGTTTGGACCCGGCCGTCTTAGACATGCACTGGACACCCCTGTCCCAGCACATTAGTGTAACGTCCAGTGGTTCTACCTTCTGTGCATTGCCTGGAACCGTTGCCTGGAGCCGGCCCTCTTAGACATGCACTGGACACCCCTGTCCTAGCACATTAGTGTAACGGCCAGCGGTTCTCCCTTCTGTGGAGAGCCTGGAACCGTGGCCTGGAGCCGGCCCTCCTAGATATGCACTGGTCACCCCTGTCCTAGCACATTAGTGTAACGGCCAGCGGTTCTACCTTCTGTGCATAGCCTGGAACCGTTGCTTGGAGCCGGCCCTCTTAGACATGCCCTGGACACCCCTGTCCTAGCACATTAGTGTCACAGCCAGCAGTTCAACCTTCTGTGCATAGCCTGGAACCGTGGCTTGGAGCCGGCCCTCTTAGACATGCACTGGACACCCCTGTCCTAGCACATTAGTGTAACGCCAAGTGGTTCTACCTTCTGTGCATAGCCTGGAACCGTTGCCTGGAGCCAGCCCACTTAGACATGCACTGGACACCCCTGTCCAAGCACATTAGTGTAACAGCCAGCGGATCTACCTTCTGTGGATAGCCTGGAACCGTGGCTTGGAGCCGGCCCTCTTAGACATGTACTGGACACCACTGTCCCAGCACATTAGTGTCACGGCCAGCCGTTCTACCTTCTGTGCATAGCCTGGAACCATGGCTTGGAGCCGGCCCTCTTAGGCATGCACTGGACACCCCTGTCCCAGCACATTAGTGTAACGGCCAACGGTTCAACCTTCTGTGCATAGCCTGGAACTGTGGCTTGGAGCCGGCCCTCTTAGAAATGCACTGGACACCCCTGTCCCAGCACATTAGTGTAACGGCCAGCGGTTCTACCTTCTGTGCATAGCCTGGAACCGTGGCCTGGAGCCGGCCCTCTTAGACATGCACTGGACACCCCTGTCACAGCACATTAGTGTAACGGCCAACGGTTCATCCTTCTGTGCATAGCCTAGAACCGTTGCCAGGAGCCGGCCCTCTCAGACATGCACTGGACACCCCTGTCCCAGCACGTTAGTGTAACGGCCAGCGGTTCTGCCTTCTGTGCATAGCCTGGAACCGTGGCTTGGAGACGGCCCTCTCAGACATGCACTGGACACCCCTGTCCCAGCACATTAGTGTAACGGCCAGCGGTTCTACCTACTGTGCATAGCCTGGAACCGTGGCTTGGAGACGGCCCTCTTAGACATGCACTGGACACCCCTGTCCTAGCACATTAGTGTAACGGCCAGCGGTTCTACCTTCTGTGCATAGCATGGAACCGTTGCCTGGAGCCGGCCCTCTTAGACATACACTGGACACCCCTGTCCTAGCACATTAGTGTAACGGCCAGCGGTTCTACCTTCTGTGCATAGCCTGGAACCGTGGCTTGGAGCCGGCCCTCTTAGACATGCACTGGACACCCCTGTCCCAGCACATTAGTGTAACGGCCAGCGGTTCTACCTTCTGTGCATAGCCTGAAACCGTGGCCTGGAGCCGGCCCTCTTAGACATGCACTGGACACCCCTGTCACAGCACATTAGTGTAACGGCCAGCGGTTCATCCTTCTGTGCATAGCCTGGAACCGTGTCTTGGAGCCGGCCCTCTTAGACATGCACTGGACTCCCCTGTCCCAGCACATTAGTGTAACGGCCAGCGGTTCTCCCTTCTGTGGAGAGCCTGGAACCGTGGCTTGGAGCCGGCCCCCTTAGACATGCACTGGACACCCCTGTCCCCGCACATTAGTGTAACGGCCAGCGGTTCTACCTTCTGTGCATAGCCTGGAACCGTGGCCTGGAGCCGGCCCTCTTAGACATGCACTGGACACCCCTATCCCAGCACATTACTGTAACGGCCAGCGGTTCTACCTTCTGTGCTTAGCCTGGAACCGTGGCCTGGAGCCGGCCCTCTTAGACATGCACTGGCCACCCCTGTCCTAGCACATTAGTGTAACGGGCAGCGGTTCTACCTTCTGTGCATAGCCTGGAACCATGTCTTGGACCAGGCCCTCTTAGACATACACTGGACACCCCTGTCCCAGCACATTAATGTAACGGCCAGGGGTTCTACCTTCTGTGGATAGCCTGGAACCGTGGGCCCTCTTAGACATGCACTGGACACCCCTGTCCTAGCACATTAGTGTAACAGGCAGCGGTTCTACCTTCTGTGCATAGCCTAGAACCGTGGCTTGGAGCCGGCCGTCTTAGACATGCACTGGACACCCCTGTCCCAGCACATTAGTGTAACGGCCAGCGGTTCTACCTTCTGTGCATAGCCTGGAACCGTGGCTTGGAGCCGGCCCTCTTAGACATGCACTGGACACCCCTGTCCCAGCACATTAGTGTAACGGCCAGCGGTTCTACCTTCTGTGCATAGCCTAGAACCGTGGCTTGGAGCCGGCCATCTCAGACATGCACTGGACACTCCAGTCCCAGCACATTAGTGTAACAGGCAGCGGTTCTACCTTCTGTGCATAGCCTGGAACCATGTCTTGGACCAGGCCCTCTTAGACATGCACTGGACACCCCTGTCCCAGCACATTAGTGTAACGGCCAGCGGTTCTACCTTCTGTGCGTAGCCTGGAACCGTGTCTTGGAGCCGGTCCTCTTAGACATACACTGGACACCCCTGTCCCAGCACATTAATGTAACGGCCAGGGGTTCTACCTTCTGTGGATAGCCTGGAACCGTGGGCCCTCATAGACATGCACTGGACACCCCTGTCCTAGCACATTAGTGTAACAGGCAGCGGTTCTACCTTCTGTGCATAGCCTAGAACCGTGGCTTGGAGCCGGCCGTCTTAGACATGCACTGGACACCCCTGTCCCAGCACATTAGTGTAACGTTCAGTGGTTCTACCTTCAATGCATTGCCTGGAACCATTGCCTGGAGCCGGCCCTCTTAGACATGCACTGGACACCCCTGTCCTAGCACATTAGTGTAACGGCCAGCGATTCTACCTTCTGTGGATAGCCTGGAACCGGTGCCTGGAGCCGGCCCTCTTAGACATGCACTGGACACCCCTCTCCCAGCACATTAGTGTCACGGCCAGCGGTTCAACCTTCTGTGCATAGCCTGGAACCGTGGCTTGGAGCCGGCCCTCTTAGACATGCACTGGACACCCCTGTCCTAGCACATTAGTGTAACGGCCAGCGGTTCTACCTTCTGTGCATAGCCTGGAACCGTTGCTTGGAGCCGGCCTTCTTAGACATGCCCTGGACACCCCTGTCCTAGCACATTAGTGTCACAGCCAGCAGTTCAACCTTCTGTGCATAGCCTGGAACCGTGGCTTGGAGCCGGCCCTCTTAGACATGCACTGGACACCCCTGTCCTAGCACATTAGTGTAACGGCCAGCGGTTCTCCCTTCTGTGGAGAGCCTGGAACCGTGGCTTGGAGCCGGCCCGCTTAGACATGCACTGGACACCCCTGTCCCCGCACATTAGTGTAACGGCCAGCGGTTCTACCTTCTGTGCATAGCCTGGAACCGTGGCGTGGAGCCGGCCCTCTTAGACATGCACTGGACACCCCTATCCCAGCACATTAGTGTAACGTTCAGTGGTTCTACCTTCTGTGCATTGCCTGGAACCATTGCCTGGAGCCGGCCCTCTTAGACATGCACTGGCACCCCTGTCCCAGCACATTAGTGTAACGGCCAGCGGTTCTACCTTCTGTGGATAGCCTGGAACCGTGGGCCCTCATAGCCATGCACTGGACACCCCTGTCCTAGCACATTAGTGTAACAGGCAGCGGTTCTACCTTCTGTGCATAGCCTAGAACCGTGGTTTGGACCCGGCCGTCTTAGACATGCACTGGACACCCCTGTCCCCGCACATTAGTGTAACGGCCAGCGGTTCTACCTTCTGTGCATAGCCTGGAACCGTGGCCTGGAGCCGGCCCTCTTAGACATGCACTGGACACCCCTATCCCAGCACATTACTGTAACGGCCAGCGGTTCTACCTTCTGTGGATAGCCTGGAACCGTGGCCTGGAGCCGGCCCTCTTAGACATGCACTGGCACCCCTGTCCCAGCACATTAGTGTAACGGCCAGCGGTTCTACCTTCTGTGGATAGCCTGGAACCGTGGGCCCTCATAGACATGCACTGGACACCCCTGTCCTAGCACATTAGTGTAACAGGCAGCGGTTCTACCTTCTGTGCATAGCCTAGAACCGTGGTTTGGACCCGGCCGTCTTAGACATGCACTGGACACCCCTGTCCCAGCACATTAGTGTAACGTCCAGTGGTTCTACCTTCTGTGCATTGCCTGGAACCGTTGCCTGGAGCCGGCCCTCTTAGACATGCACTGGACACCCCTGTCCTAGCACATTAGTGTAACGGCCAGCGGTTCTCCCTTCTGTGGAGAGCCTGGAACCGTGGCCTGGAGCCGGCCCTCCTAGATATGCACTGGTCACCCCTGTCCTAGCACATTAGTGTAACGGCCAGCGGTTCTACCTTCTGTGCATAGCCTGGAACCGTTGCTTGGAGCCGGCCCTCTTAGACATGCCCTGGACACCCCTGTCCTAGCACATTAGTGTCACAGCCAGCAGTTCAACCTTCTGTGCATAGCCTGGAACCGTGGCTTGGAGCCGGCCCTCTTAGACATGCACTGGACACCCCTGTCCTAGCACATTAGTGTAACGCCAAGCGGTTCTACCTTCTGTGCATAGCCTGGAACCGTTGCCTGGAGCCAGCCCACTTAGACATGCACTGGACACCCCTGTCCAAGCACATTAGTGTAACAGCCAGCGGATCTACCTTCTGTGGATAGCCTGGAACCGTGGCTTGGAGCCGGCCCTCTTAGACATGTACTGGACACCACTGTCCCAGCACATTAGTGTCACGGCCAGCCGTTCTACCTTCTGTGCATAGCCTGGAACCATGGCTTGGAGCCGGCCCTCTTAGGCATGCACTGGACACCCCTGTCCCAGCACATTAGTGTAACGGCCAACGGTTCAACCTTCTGTGCATAGCCTGGAACTGTGGCTTGGAGCCGGCCCTCTTAGAAATGCACTGGACACCCCTGTCCCAGCACATTAGTGTAACGGCCAGCGGTTCTACCTTCTGTGCATAGCCTGGAACCGTGGCCTGGAGCCGGCCCTCTTAGACAAGCACTGGACACCCCTGTCACAGCACATTAGTGTAACGGCCAACGGTTCATCCTTCTGTGCATAGCCTAGAACCGTTGCCAGGAGCCGGCCCTCTCAGACATGCACTGGACACCCCTGTCCCAGCACGTTAGTGTAACGGCCAGCGGTTCTGCCTTCTGTGCATAGCCTGGAACCGTGGCTTGGAGACGGCCCTCTCAGACATGCACTGGACACCCCTGTCCCAGCACATTAGTGTAACGGCCAGCGGTTCTACCTACTGTGCATAGCCTGGAACCGTGGCTTGGAGACGGCCCTCTTAGACATGCACTGGACACCCCTGTCCTAGCACATTAGTGTAACGGCCAGCGGTTCTACCTTCTGTGCATAGCATGGAACCGTTGCCTGGAGCCGGCCCTCTTAGACATACACTGGACACCCCTGTCCTAGCACATTAGTGTAACGGCCAGCGGTTCTACCTTCTGTGCATAGCCTGGAACCGTGGCTTGGAGCCGGCCCTCTTAGACATGCACTGGACACCCCTGTCCCAGCACATTAGTGTAACGGCCAGCGGTTCTACCTTCTGTGCATAGCCTGGAACCGTGGCCTGGAGCCGGCCCTCTTAGACATGCACTGGCACCCCTGTCCCAGCACATTAGTGTAACGGCCAGCGGTTCTACCTTCTGTGGATAGCCTGGAACCGTGGGCCCTCATAGACATGCACTGGACACCCCTGTCCTAGCACATTAGTGTAACAGGCAGCGGTTCTACCTTCTGTGCATAGCCTAGAACCGTGGTTTGGACCCGGCCGTCTTAGACATGCACTGGACACCCCTGTCCCAGCACATTAGTGTAACGTCCAGTGGTTCTACCTTCTGTGCATTGCCTGGAACCGTTGCCTGGAGCCGGCCCTCTTAGACATGCACTGGACACCCCTGTCCTAGCACATTAGTGTAACGGCCAGCGGTTCTCCCTTCTGTGGAGAGCCTGGAACCGTGGCCTGGAGCCGGCCCTCCTAGATATGCACTGGTCACCCCTGTCCTAGCACATTAGTGTAACGGCCAGCGGTTCTACCTTCTGTGCATAGCCTGGAACCGTTGCTTGGAGCCGGCCCTCTTAGACATGCCCTGGACACCCCTGTCCTAGCACATTAGTGTCACAGCCAGCAGTTCAACCTTCTGTGCATAGCCTGGAACCGTGGCTTGGAGCCGGCCCTCTTAGACATGCACTGGACACCCCTGTCCTAGCACATTAGTGTAACGCCAAGCGGTTCTACCTTCTGTGCATAGCCTGGAACCGTTGCCTGGAGCCAGCCCACTTAGACATGCACTGGACACCCCTGTCCAAGCACATTAGTGTAACAGCCAGCGGATCTACCTTCTGTGGATAGCCTGGAACCGTGGCTTGGAGCCGGCCCTCTTAGACATGTACTGGACACCACTGTCCCAGCACATTAGTGTCACGGCCAGCCGTTCTACCTTCTGTGCATAGCCTGGAACCATGGCTTGGAGCCGGCCCTCTTAGGCATGCACTGGACACCCCTGTCCCAGCACATTAGTGTAACGGCCAACGGTTCAACCTTCTGTGCATAGCCTGGAACTGTGGCTTGGAGCCAGCCCTCTTAGAAATGCACTGGACACCCCTGTCCCAGCACATTAGTGTAACGGCCAGCGGTTCTACCTTCTGTGCATAGCCTGGAACCGTGGCCTGGAGCCGGCCCTCTTAGACATGCACTGGACACCCCTGTCACAGCACATTAGTGTAACGGCCAACGGTTCATCCTTCTGTGCATAGCCTAGAACCGTTGCCAGGAGCCGGCCCTCTCAGACATGCACTGGACACCCCTGTCCCAGCACGTTAGTGTAACGGCCAGCGGTTCTGCCTTCTGTGCACAGCCTGGAACCGTGGCTTGGAGACGGCCCTCTCAGACATGCACTGGACACCCCTGTCCCAGCACATTAGTGTAACGGCCAGCGGTTCTACCTACTGTGCATAGCCTGGAACCGTGGCTTGGAGACGGCCCTCTTAGACATGCACTGGACACCCCTGTCCTAGCACATTAGTGTAACGGCCAGCGGTTCTACCTTCTGTGCATAGCATGGAACCGTTGCCTGGAGCCGGCCCTCTTAGAAATACACTGGACACCCCTGTCCTAGCACATTAGTGTAACGGCCAGCGGTTCTACCTTCTGTGCATAGCCTGGAACCGTGGCTTGGAGCCGGCCCTCTTAGACATGCACTGGACACCCCTGTCCCAGCACATTAGTGTAACGGCCAGCGGTTCTACCTTCTGTGCATAGCCTGGAACCGTGGCCTGGAGCCGGCCCTCTTAGACATGCACTGGACACCCCTGTCACAGCACATTAGTGTAACGGCCAACGGTTCATCCTTCTGTGCATAGCCTGGAACCGTGGCTTGGAGCCGGCCCTCTTAGACATGCACTGGACACCCCTGTCCCAGCACATTAGTGTAACGGCCAGCGGTTCTGCCTTCTGTGCATAGCCTGGAACCGTGGCTTGGAGACGGCCCTCTCAGACATGCACTGGACACCCCTGTCCCAGCACCTTAGTGTAACGGCCAGCGGTTCTACCTACTGTGCATAGCCTGGAACCGTGGCTTGGAGACGGCCCTCTTAGACATGCACTGGACACCCCTGTCCTAGCACATTAGTGTAACGGCCAGCGGTTCTACCTTCTGTGCATAGCCTGGAACCGTTGCCTGGAGTCGGCCCTCTTAGACATGCACTGGACACCCCTTGTCCCAGCACATTAGTGTAACAGCCAGCTGTTCTACCTTTTGTGGATAGCCTGGAACCGGTGCCTGGAGCCGGGCCTCTTAGACATGCACTGGACAACCCTCTCCCAGCACATTAGTGTCACGGCCAGCGGTTCAACCTTCTGTGCATAGCCTGGAACCGTGGCTTGGAGCCGGCCCTCTTAGACATGCACTGGTCACCCCTGTCCTAGCACATTAGTGTAACGGCCAGCGGTTCTACCTTCTGTGCATAGCCTGGAACCGTTGCTTGGAGCCGGCCCTCTTAGACATGCCCTGGACACCCCTGTCCTAGCACATTAGTGTCACAGCCAGCAGTTCAACCTTCTGTGCATAGCCTGGAACCGTGGCTTGGAGCGGGCCCTCTTAGACATGCACTGGACACCCCTGTCCAAGCACATTAGTGTAACAGCCAGCGGATCTACCTTCTGTGGATAGCCTGGAACCGTGGTTTGGAGCCGGCCCTCTTAGACATGTACTGGACACCACTGTCCCAGCACATTAGTGTCACGGCCAGCGGTTCTACCTTCTGTGCATAGCCTGGAACCATGGCTTGGAGCCGGCCCTCTTAGGCATGCACTGGACACCCCTGTCCCAGCACATTAGTGTAACGGCCAACGGTACAACCTTCTGTGCATAGCCTGGAACCGTGGCTTGGAGCCGGCCCTCTTAGACATGCACTGAACACCCCTGTCCCAGCACATTAGTGTAACGGCCAGCGGTTCTACCTTCTGTGCATAGCCTGGAACCGTGGCCTGGAGCCGGCCCTCTTAGACATGCACTGGACACCCCTGTCACAGCACATTAGTGTAACGGCCAACGGTTCATCCTTCTGTACATAGCCTGGAACAGTGGCTTGGAGCCGGCCCTCTTAGACATGCACTGGACACCCCTGTCCCAGCACATTAGTGTAACGGCCAGCGGTTCTGCCTTCTGTGCATAGCCTGGAACCGTGGCTTGGGGCCCTCTCAGACATGCACTGGACACCCCTGTCCCAGCACATTAGTGTAACGGCCAGCGGTTCTACCTACTGTGCATAGCCTGGAACCGTGGCTTGGAGACGGCCCTCTTAGACATGCACTGGACACCCCTGTCCTAGCACATTAGTGTAACGGCCAGCAGTTCTACCTTCTGTGCATAGCATGGAACCGTTGCCTGGAGCCGGCCCTCTTAGACATACACTGGACACCCCTGTCCTAGCACATTAGTGTAACGGCCAGCGGTTCTACCTTCTGTGCATAGCCTGGAACCGTGGCTTGGAGCCGGCCCTCTTAGACATGCACTGGACACCCCTGTCCCAGCACATTAGTGTAACGGCCAGCGGTTCTACCTTCTGTGCATAGCCTGGAACCGTGACCGGGAGCCGGCCCTTTTAGACATGCACTGGACACCCCTGTCCTAGCACATTAGTGTAACGGCCAGCGGTTCATCCTTCTGTGCATAGCCTGGAACCGTGTCTTGGAGCCGGCCCTCTTAGACATGCACTGGATACCCCTGTCCCAGCACATTAGTGTAACGGCCAGCGGTTCTACCTTCTATGCATAGCCTGGAATCGTGGCCTGGAGCCGGCCCTCTTAGACACGCACTGGACACCCCTGTCCTAGCACATTAATGTAACGGCCAGCGGTTCATCCTTCTGTGCATAGCCTGGAACCGTGTCTTGGAGCCGGCCCTCTTAGACATGCACTGGACTCCCCTGTCCCAGCACATTAGTGTAACGGCCAGCGGTTCTCCCTTCTGTGGAGAGCCTGGAACCGTGGCTTGGAGCCGGCCCCCTTAGACATGCACTGGACACCCCTGTCCCCGCACATTAGTGTAATGGCCAGCGGTTCTACCTTCTGTGCATAGCATGGAACCGTTGCCTGGAGCCGGCCCTCTTAGACATACACTGGACACCCCTGTCCTAGCACATTAGTGTAACGGCCAGCGGTTCTACCTTCTGTGCATAGCCTGGAACCGTGGCTCGGAGCCGGCCCTCTTAGACATGCACTGGACACCCTGTCCCAGCACATTAGTGTAACGGCCAGCGGTTCTACCTTCTGTGCATAGCCTGGAACCGTGACCTGGAGCCGGCCCTCTTAGACATGCACTGGACACCCCTGTCCTAGCACATTAGTGTAACGGCCAGCCGTTCATCCTTCTGTGCATAGCCTGGAACCGTGTCTTGGAGCCGGCCCTCTTAGACATGCACTGGACACCCCTGTCCCAGCACATTAGTGTAACGGCCAGCGGTTCTACCTTCTGTGCATAGCCTGGAACCGTGGCCTGGAGCCGGCCCTCTTAGACGTGCACTGGACACCCCTTTCCTAGCACATTAATGTAACGGCCAGCGGTTCATCCTTCTGTGCATAGCCTGGAACCGTGTCTTGGAGCCGGCCCTCTTAGACATGCACTGGACTCCCCTGTCCCAGTACATTAGTGTAACGGCCAGCGGTTCTCCCTTCTGTGGAGAGCCTGGAACCGTGGCTTGGAGCCGGCCCCCTTAGACATGCACTGGACACCCCTGTCCCCGCACATTAGTGTAACGGCCAGCAGTTCTACCTTCTGTGCATAGCCTGGAACCGTGGCCTGGAGCCGGCCCTCTTAGACATGCACTGGAGACCCCTATCCCAGCACATTAATGTAACGGCCAGGGGTACTACCTTCTGTGGATAGCCTGGAACCGTGGGCCCTCTTAGACATGCACTGGACACCCCTGTCCTAGCACATTAGTGTAACAGGCAGCGGTTCTACCTTCTATGCATAGCCTAGAACCGTGGCTTGGAGCCGGCCGTCTTAGACATGCACTGGACACCCCTGTCCCAGCACATTAGTGTAACGTCCAGTGGTATTACCTTCTGTGCATAGCCTGGAACCGTTGCCTGGAGCCGGCCCTCTTAGACATGCACTGGACACCCCTGCCCTAGCACATTAGTGTAACGGCCAGCGATTCTACCTTCTGTGCATAGCCTGGAACCGTTGCTTGGAGCCGGCCCTCTTAGACATGCCCTGGACACCCCTGTCCTAGCACATTAGTGTCACAGCCAGCAGTTCAACCTTCTGTGCATAGTCTGGAACCGTGGCTTGGAGCCGGCCCTCTTAGACATGCACTGGACACCCCTGTCCTAGCACATTAGTGTAACGCCAAGCGGTTCTACCTTCTGTGCATAGCCTGGAACCGTTGCCTGGAGCCAGCCCACTTAGACATGCACTGGACACCCCTGTCCAAGCACATTAGTGTAACAGCCAGCGGATCTACCTTCTGTGGATAGCCTGGAACCGTGGCTTGGAGCCGGCCCTCTTAAACATGTACTGGACACCACTGTCCCAGCACATTAGTGTCACGGCCAGCCGTTCTACCTTCTGTGCATAGCCTGGAACCATGGCTTGGAGCCGGCCCTCTTAGGCATGCACTGGACACCCCTGTCCCAGCACATTAGTGTAACGGCCAACGGTTCAACCTTCTGTGCATAGCCTGGAACCGTGGCTTGGAGCCGGCCCTCTTAGACATGCACTGGACACCCCTGTCCCAGCACATTAGTGTAACGGCCAGCGGTTCTACCTTCTGTGCATAGCCTGGAACCGTGGCCTGGAGCCGGCCCTCTTAGACATGCACTGGACACCCCTGTCACAGCACATTAGTGTAACGGCCAACGGTTCATCCTTCTGTGCATAGCCTGGAACCGTGGCTTGGAGCTGGCCCTCTTAGACATGCACTGGACACCCCTGTCCCAGCACATTAGTGTAACGGCCAGCGGTTCTGCCTTCTGTGCATAGCCTGGAACCGTGGCTTGGAGACGGCCCTCTCAGACATGCACTGGACACCCCTGTCCCAGCACATTAGTGTAACGGCCAGCGGTTCTACCTACTGTGCATAGCCTGGAACCGTGGCTTGGAGACGGCCCTCTTAGACATGCACTGGACACCCCTGTCCTAGCACATTAGTGTAACGGCCAGCGGTTCTACCTTCTGTGCATAGCATGGAACCGTTGCCTGGAGCCGGCCCTCTTAGACATACACTGGACACCCCAGTCCTAGCACATTAGTGTAACGGCCAGCGGTTCTACCTTCTGTGCATAGCCTGGAACCGTGGCTTGGAGCCGGCCCTCTAAGACATGCACTGGACAACCCTGTCCCAGCACATTAGTGTAACGGCCAGCGGTTCTTCCTTCTGTGCAGAGCCTGGAACCGTGACCTGGAGCCGGCTCTCTTAGACATGCACTGGACACCCCTGTCCTAGCACATTAGTGTAACGGCCAGCGGTTCATCCTTCTGTGCATAGCCTGGAACCGTGTCTTGGAGCCGGCCCTCTTAGACATGCACTGGACACCCCTGTCCCAGCACATTAGTGTAACGGCCAGCGGTTCTACCTTCTGTGCATAGCCTGGAACCGTGGCCTGGAGCCGGCCCTCTTAGACATGCACTGGACTCCCCTGTCCCAGCACATTAGTGTAACGGCCAGCGGTTCTCCCTTCTGTGGAGAGCCTGGAACCGTGGCTTGGAGCCGGCCCCCTTAGACATGCACTGGACACCCCTGTCCCCACACATTAGTGTAACGGCCAGCGGTTCATCCTTCTGTGCATAGCCTGGAACCGTGTCTTTGAGACGGCCCTCTTAGACATGCACTGGACTCCCCTGTCCCAGCACATTAGTGTAACGGCCAGCGGTTCTACCTACTGTGCATAGCCTGGAACCGTGGCTTGGTGCCGGCCCTCTTAGACATGCACTGGACACCCCTGTCCTAGCACATTAGTGTAACGGCCAGCGGTTCTACCTTCTGTGCATAGCCTGGAACCGTGGCCTGGAGCCGGCCCTCTTAGACATGCACTGGACACCCCTATCCCAGCACATTACTGTAACGGACAGCGGTTCTACCTTCTTTGCATAGCCTGGAACCGTGGCCTGGAGCCGGCCCTCTTAGACATGCACTGGCACCCCTGTCCCAGCACATTAGTGTAACGGCCAGCGGTTCTACCTTCTGTGCGTAGCCTGGAACCGTGTCTTGGAGCCGGCCCTCTTAGACATACACTGGACACCCCTGTCCCAGCACATTAATGTAACGGCCAGGGGTTCTACCGTCTGTGGATAGCCTGGAACCGTGGGCCCTCTTAGACATGCACTGGACACCCCTGTCCTAGCACATTAGTGTAACAGGCAGCGGTTCTACCTTCTGTGCATAGCCTAGAACCGTGGCTTGGAGCCGGCCGTCTTAGACATGCACTGGACACCCCTGTCCCAGCACATAAGTGTAACGGCCAGCGGTTCTACCTTCTGTGCATAGCCTGGAACCATGGCTTGGAGCCGGCCCTCTTAGACATGCACTGGACACCCCTGTCCTAGCACATTAGTGTAACGCCAAGCGATTCTACCTTCTGTGCATAGCCTGGAACCGTTGCCTGGAGCCAGCCTACTTAGACATGCACTGGACACCCCTGTCCAAGCACATTAGTGTAACAGCCAGCGGATCTACCTTCTGTGGATAGCCTGGAACCGTGGCTTGGAGCCGGCCCTCTTAGGCATGCACTGGACACCCCTGTCCCAGCACATTAGTGTAACGGCCAACAGTTCAACCTTCTGTGCATAGCCTGGAACCGTGGCTTGGAGCCGGCCCTCTTAGACATGCACTGGACACCCCTGTCCCAGCACATTAGTGTAACGGCCAGCGGTTCTACCTTCTGTGCATAGCCTGGAACCGTGGCCTGGAGCCGGCCCTCTTAGACATGCACTGGACACCCCTGTCACAGCACATTAGTGTAAAGGCCAACGGTTCATCCTTCTGTGCATAGCCTGGAACCGTGGCTTGGAGCTGGCCCTCTTAGACATGCACTGGTCACCCCTGTCCCAGCACATTAGTGTAACGGCCAGCGGTTCTGCCTTCTGTGCATAGCCTGGAACCGTGGCTTGGAGACGGCCCTCTCAGACATGCACTGGACACCCCTGTCCCAGCACATTAGTGTAACGGCCAGCGGTTCTACCTACTGTGCATAGCCTGGAACCGTGGCTTGGAGACGGCCCTCTTAGACATGCACTGGACACCCCTGTCCTAGCACATTAGTGTAACGGCCAGCTGTTCTACCTTCTGTGCATAGCATGGAACCGTTGCCTGGAGCCGGCCCTCTTAGACATACACTGGACACCCCTGTCCTAGCACATTAGTGTAACGGCCAGCGGTTCTACCTTCTGTGCATAGCCTGGAACCGTGGCTTGGAGCCGGCCCTCTTAGACATGCACTGGACACCCCTGTCCCAGCACATTAGTGTAACGGCCAGCGGTTCTACCTTCTGTGCATAGCCTGGAACCGTGACCTGGAGCCGGCCCTCTTAGACATGCACTGGACACCCCTGTCCTAGCACATTAGTGTAACGGCCAGCCGTTCATCCTTCTGTGCATAGCCTGGAACTGTTGCCTGGAGCCAGCCTACTTAGACATGCACTGGACACCCCTGTCCAAGCACATTAGTGTAACAGCCAGCGGATCTACCTTCTGTGGATAGCCTGGAACCGTGGCTTGGAGCCGGCCCTCTAAGACATGCACTGGACACCCCTGTCCCAGCACATTAGTGTAACGGCCAGCGGTTCTTCCTTCTGTGCAGAGCCTGGAACCATGACCTGGAGCCGGCTCTCTTAGACATGCACTGGACACCCCTGTCCTAGCACATTAGTGTAACGGCCAGCGGTTCATCCTTCTGTGCATAGCCTGGAACCGTGTCTTGGAGCCGGCCCTCTTAGACATGCACTGGACACCCCTGTCCCAGCACATTAGTGTAACGGCCAGCGGTTCTACCTTCTGTGCATAGCCTGGAACCGTGGCCTGGAGCCGGCCCTCTTAGACATGCACTGGACTCCCCTGTCCCAGCACATTAGTGTAACGGCCAGCGGTTCTCCCTTCTGTGGAGAGCCTGGAACCGTGGCTTGGAGCCGGCCCCCTTAGACATGCACTGGACACCCCTGTCCCCACACATTAGTGTAACGGCCAGCGGTTCATCCTTCTGTGCATAGCCTGGAACCGTGTCTTTGAGACGGCCCTCTTAGACATGCACTGGACTCCCCTGTCCCAGCACATTAGTGTAACGGCCAGCGGTTCTACCTACTGTGCATAGCCTGGAACCGTGGCTTGGTGCCGGCCCTCTTAGACATGCACTGGACACCCCTGTCCTAGCACATTAGTGTAACGGCCAGCGGTTCTACCTTCTGTGCATAGCCTGGAACCGTGGCCTGGAGCCGGCCCTCTTAGACATGCACTGGACACCCCTATCCCAGCACATTACTGTAACGGACAGCGGTTCTACCTTCTTTGCATAGCCTGGAACCGTGGCCTGGAGCCGGCCCTCTTAGACATGCACTGGCACCCCGTCCCAGCACATTAGTGTAACGGCCAGCGGTTCTACCTTCTGTGCGTAGCCTGGAACCGTGTCTTGGAGCCGGCCCTCTTAGACATACACTGGACACCCCTGTCCCAGCACATTAATGTAACGGCCAGGGGTTCTACCGTCTGTGGATAGCCTGGAACCGTGGGCCCTCTTAGACATGCACTGGACACCCCTGTCCTAGCACATTAGTGTAACAGGCAGCGGTTCTACCTTCTGTGCATAGCCTAGAACCGTGGCTTGGAGCCGGCCGTCTTAGACATGCACTGGACACCCCTGTCCCAGCACATAAGTGTAACGGCCAGCGGTTCTACCTTCTGTGCATAGCCTGGAACCATGGCTTGGAGCCGGCCCTCTTAGACATGCACTGGACACCCCTGTCCTAGCACATTAGTGTAACGCCAAGCGATTCTACCTTCTGTGCATAGCCTGGAACCGTTGCCTGGAGCCAGCCTACTTAGACATGCACTGGACACCCCTGTCCAAGCACATTAGTGTAACAGCCAGCGGATCTACCTTCTGTGGATAGCCTGGAACCGTGGCTTGGAGCCGGCCCTCTTAGGCATGCACTGGACACCCCTGTCCCAGCACATTAGTGTAACGGCCAACAGTTCAACCTTCTGTGCATAGCCTGGAACCGTGGCTTGGAGCCGGCCCTCTTAGACATGCACTGGACACCCCTGTCCCAGCACATTAGTGTAACGGCCAGCGGTTCTACCTTCTGTGCATAGCCTGGAACCGTGGCCTGGAGCCGGCCCTCTTAGACATGCACTGGACACCCCTGTCACAGCACATTAGTGTAAAGGCCAACGGTTCATCCTTCTGTGCATAGCCTGGAACCGTGGCTTGGAGCTGGCCCTCTTAGACATGCACTGGTCACCCCTGTCCCAGCACATTAGTGTAACGGCCAGCGGTTCTGCCTTCTGTGCATAGCCTGGAACCGTGGCTTGGAGACGGCCCTCTCAGACATGCACTGGACACCCCTGTCCCAGCACATTAGTGTAACGGCCAGCGGTTCTACCTACTGTGCATAGCCTGGAACCGTGGCTTGGAGACGGCCCTCTTAGACATGCACTGGACACCCCTGTCCTAGCACATTAGTGTAACGGCCAGCTGTTCTACCTTCTGTGCATAGCATGGAACCGTTGCCTGGAGCCGGCCCTCTTAGACATACACTGGACACCCCTGTCCTAGCACATTAGTGTAACGGCCAGCGGTTCTACCTTCTGTGCATAGCCTGGAACCGTGGCTTGGAGACGGCCCTCTCAGACATGCACTGGACACCCCTGTCCCAGCACATTAGTGTAACGGCCAGCGGTTCTACCTACTGTGCATAGCCTGGAACCGTGGCTTGGAGACGGCCCTCTTAGACATGCACTGGACACCCCTGTCCTAGCACATTAGTGTAACGGCCAGCTGTTCTACCTTCTGTGCATAGCATGGAACCGTTGCCTGGAGCCGGCCCTCTTAGACATACACTGGACACCCCTGTCCTAGCACATTAGTGTAACGGCCAGCGGTTCTACCTTCTGTGCATAGCCTGGAACCGTGGCTTGGAGCCGGCCCTCTTAGACATGCACTGGACACCCCTGTCCCAGCACATTAGTGTAACGGCCAGCGGTTCTACCTTCTGTGCATAGCCTGGAACCGTGACCTTGAGCCGGCCCTCTTAGACATGCACTGGACACCCCTGTCCTAGCACATTAGTGTAACGGCCAGCCGTTCATCCTTCTGTGCATAGCCTGGAACCGTGTCTTGGAGCCGGCTCTCTTAGACATGCACTGGACACCCCTGTCCCAGCACATTAGTGTAACGGCCAGCGGTTCTACCTTCTGTGCATAGCCTGGAACCGTGGCCTGGAGCCGGCCCTCTTAGACATGCAGTGGACACCCCTGTCCTAGCACATTAATGTAACGGCCAGCGGTTCATCCTTCTGTGCATAGCCTGGAACCGTGTCTTGGAGCCGGCCCCCTTAGACATGCACTGGACACCCCTGTCCCCGCACATTAGTGTAACGGCCAGCGGTTCTACCTTCTGTGCATAGCCTGGAACCGTGGCCTGGAGCCGGCCCTCTTAGACATGCACTGGACACCCCTATCCCAGCACATTACTGTAACGGCCAGCGGTTCTACCTTCTGTGCATAGCCTGGAACCGTGGTCTGGAGCCGGCCCTCTTAGACATGCACTGGCACCCCTGTCCCAGCACATTAGTGTAACGGCCAGCGGTTCTACCTTCTGTGCGTAGCCTGGAACCGTGTCTTGGAGCCGGCCCTCTTAGACATACACTGGACACCCCTGTCCCAGCACATTAATGTAACGGCCAGGGGTTCTACCTTCTGTGGATAGCCTGGAACCGTGGGCCCTCTTAGACATGCACTGGACACCCCTGTCCTAGCACATTAGTGTAACAGGCAGCGGTTCTACCTTCTGTGCATAGCCTAGAACCGTGGCTTGGAGCCGGCCGTCTTAGACATGCACTGGACACCCCTGTCCTAGCACATTAGTGTAACGGCCAGCGGTTCTACCTTCTGTGCATAGCCTGGAACCGTTGCCTGGAGCCGGCCCTCTTAGACATACACTGGACACCCCTGTCCTAGCACATTAGTGTAACAGCCAGCGGTTCTACCTTCTGTGCATAGCCTGGAACCGTTGGCTGGAGACGGCCCTCTTACACATGCACTGGACACCCCTGTCCCAGCGCATTAGTGTAACGGCCATCGGTTCTACCTTCTGTGCATAGCCTAGAACCGTGGCTTGGAGCCGGCCGTCTTAGACATGCACTGGACACCCCTGTCCCAGCACATTAGTGTAACGTCCAGTGGTTCTACCTTCTATGCATAGCCTGGAACCGTTGCCTGGAGCCGGCCCTCTTAGACATGCACTGGACACCCCTGCCCTAGCACATTAGTGTAACGGCCAGCGATTCTACCTTCTGTGGATAGCCTGGAACCGGTGCCTGGAGCCGGCCCTCTTAGACATGCACTGGACACCCCTCTCCCAGCACATTAGTGTCACGGCTAGCGGTTCAACCTTCTGTGCATAGCCTGGAACCGTGGCTTGGAGCCGGCCCTCCTAGACATGCACTGGTCACCCCTGTCCTAGCACATTAGTGTAACGGCCAGCGGTTCTACCTTCTGTGCATAGCCTGGAACCGTTGCTTGGAGCCGGCCCTCTTAGACATTCCCTGGACACCCCTGTCCTAGCACATTAGTGTCACAGCCAGCAGTTCAACCTTCTGTGCATAGCCTGGAACCGTGGCTTGGAGCCGGCCCTCTTAGACATGCACTGGACACCCCTGTCCTAGCACATTAGTGTAACGCCAAGCGGTTCTACCTTCTGTGCATAGCCTGGAACCGTTGCCTGGAGCCAGCCCACTTACACATGCACTGGACACCCCTGTCCAAGCGCATAAGTGTAACAGCCAGCGGATCTACCTTCTGTGGATAGCCTGGAACCGTGGCTTGGAGCCGGCCCTCTTAGACATGTACTGGACACCTCTGTCCCAGCACATTAGTGTCACGGCCAGCCGTTCTACCTTCTGTGCATAGCCTGGAACCATGGCTTGGAGCCGGCCCTCTTAGGCATGCACTGGACACCCCTGTCCCAGCACATTAGTGTAACGGCCAACGGTTCAACCTTCTGTGCATAGCCTGGAACCGTGGCTTGGAGCCGGCCCTCTTAGACATGCACTGGACACCCCTGTCCCAGCACATTAGTGTAACGGCCAGCGGTTCTACCTTCTGTGCATAGCCTGGAACCGTGGCCTGGAGCCGGCCCTCTTAGACATGCACTGGACACCCCTGTCACAGCACATTAGTGTAACGGCCAACGGTTCATCCTTCTGTGCATAGCCTGGAACCGTGGCTTGGAGCTGGCCCTCTTAGACATGCACTGGACACCCCTGTCCCAGCACATTAGTGTAACGGCCAGCGGTTCTGCCTTCTGTGCATAGCCTGGAACCGTGGCTTGGAGACGGCCCTCTCAGACATGCACTGGACACCCCTGTCCCAGCACATTAGTGTAACGGCCAGCGGTTCTACCTACTGTGCATAGCCTGGAACCGTGGCTTGGAGACGGCCCTCTTAGACATGCACTGGACACCCCTGTCCTAGCACATTAGTGTAACGGCCAGCGGTTCTACCTTCTGTGCATAGCATGGAACCGTTGCCTGGAGCCGGCCCTCTTAGACATACACTGGACACCCCTGTCCTAGCACATTAGTGTAACGGCCAGCGGTTCTACCTTCTGTGCATAGCCTGGAACCGTGGCTTGGAGCCGGCCCTCTTAGACATGCACTGGACACCCCTGTCCCAGCACATTAGTGTAACGGCCAGCGGTTCTACCTTCTGTGCATAGCCTGGAACCTTGACCTGGAGCCGGCCCTCTTAGACATGCACTGGACACCCCTGTCCTAGCACATTAGTGTAACGGCCAGCGGTTCATCCTTCTGTGCATAGCCTGGAACCGTGTCTTGGAGCCGGCCCTCTTAGACATGCACTGGACACCCCTGTCCCAGCACATTAGTGTAACGGCCAGCGGTTCTACCTTCTGTGCATAGCCTGGAACCGTGGCCCGGAGCCGGCCCTCTTAGACATGCACTGGACACCCCTGTCCTAGCACATTAATGTAACGGCCAGCGGTTCATCCTTCTGTGCATAGCCTGGAACGGTGTCTTGGAGCCGGCCCTCTTAGACATGCACTGGACTCCCCTGTCCAAACACATTAGTGTAACGGCCAGCGGTTCTCCCTTCTGTGGAGAGCCTGGAACCGTGGCTTGGAGCCGGCCCCCTTAGACATGCACTGGACACCCCTATCCCCACACATTAGTGTAACGGCCAGCGGTTCTACCTTCTGTGCATAGCCTGGAACCGTGGCTTGGAGACGGCCCTCTTAGATATGCACTGGACACCCCTGTCCCAGCACATTAGTGTAACGGCCAGCGGTTCTACTTACTGTGCATAGCCTGGAACCGTGGCTTGGTGCCGGCCCTCTTAGACATGCACTGGACACCCCTGTCCTAGCACATTAGTGTAACGGCCAGCGGTTCTACCTTCTGTGCATAGCCTGGAACCGTGACCTGGAGCCGGCCCTCTTAGACATGCACTGGACACCCCTATCCCAGCACATTACTGTAACGGACAGCGGTTCTACCTTCTGTGCATAGCCTGGAACCGTGGCCTGGAGCCGGCCCTCTTAGACATGCACTGGCACCCCTGTCCCAGCACATTAGTGTAACGGCCAGCGGTTCTACCTTCTGTGCGTAGCCTGGAACCGTGTCTTGGAGCCGGCCCTCTTAGACATACACTGGACACCCCTGTCCCAGCACATTAATGTAACAGCCAGGGGTTCTACCGTCCGTGGATAGCCTGGAACCGTGGGCCCTCTTAGACATGCACTGGACACCCCTGTCCTAGCACATTAGTGTAACAGGCAGCGGTTCTACCTTCTGTGCATAGCCTAGAACCGTGGCTTGGAGCCGGCCGTCTTAGACATGCACTGGACACCCCTGTCCCAGCACATTAGTGTAACTGCCAGCGGTTCTACCTTCTGTGCATAGCCTGGAACCGTGGCTTGGAGCCGGCCCTCTTAGACATGCACTGGACACCCCTGTCCCAGCACATTAGTGTAACGGCCAGCGGTTCTACCTTCTGTGCATAGCCTAGAACCGTGGCTTGGAGCCGGCCCTCTTAGACATGCACTGGACACCCCTGTCCTAGAACATTAGTGTAACGGCCAGCAGTTCTACCTTCATTTGTATAGCCTGGAACCGTGGCTTGGAGAGGACCCTCTTAGACATGCGCTGGACACCCCTGTCTCAGCACATTAGTGTAACGGCCAGCGGTTCTATCTTCTGTGCATAGCCTGGAACCGTTGTCAGGAGACGGCCCTCTTAGACATGTACTGGACACCCCTGTCCCAGCACATTAGTGTAACGCCCAGCTATTCTACCGTCTGTGGATAGCCTGGAACCGTACCCTGGAGCCGGGCCTCTTAGACATGCACTGGACACCCCTATCCTAGCACAGTAGTGTAACGGCCAGCGGTTCTACCTTCTGCGGATAGCCTGGAACTGTGGCTTGGAGCCGGCACTCTTAGACATGCACTGGACACCCCTTTCCTAGCACATTAGTGTAACGGCCAGCGGTTCTACCTTCTGCGGATAGCCTAGAAGTGTGGCTTGGAGTCGTCCCTCTTAGACATGCACTGGACACCCCTGTCCCAGTACATTAGTGTAACAGCCAGCGGTTGTACCGTCTGTGGATAGCCTGGAACCGTACCCTGGAGCCGGGCCTCTTAGACATGCACTGGACACCCCTATCCCAGCACATTAGTGTAACGGCCAGCGGTTCTACCTTCTGTGCATAGCCTGGAACTGTGGCTTGGAGCCGGCCCTCTTAGACATGTACTGGACACCCCTGTACCAGCACATTAGTGTAACGGCCAGCGGTTCTACCTTCTGTGCATAGCCTGGAACCGTGGCTTGGAGCCGGCCCTCTTAGACATGCACTGGACACTCCTATCCTAGCACATTAGTGTAACGGCCAGCGGTTCCACCTTCTGCGGATAGCCCAGAACTGTGGCTTGGAGTCGGCCCTCTTAGACATGCACTGGACACCCCTGTCCCAGCACATTAGTGTAACAGCCAGCGGTTCTACCGTCTGTGGATAGCCTGGAACCGTACCCTGGATCCGGGCCTCTTAGACATGCACTGGACACCCCTATCCCAGCACATAAGTGTAACGGCCAGCGGTTCTACCTTCTGTGCATAGCCTGGAACTGTGGCTTGGAGCCGGCCCTCTTAGACATGTACTGGACACCCCTGTACCAGCACATTAGTGTAACGGCCAGCGGTTCTGCCTTCTGTGCATAGCCTGGAACCGTGGCTTGGAGCCGGCCCTCTTAGACATGCACTGGACACCCCTGTCCCAGCACATTAGTGTAACGGCCAGCGGTTCTACCTCCTGGGCATAGCCTGGAACCGTGGCTTGGAGACGGCCCTTTTAGACATGCACTGGACACCCCTCTCCCAGCACATTAGTGTAACGGCCAGCGGTTCTACCTTCTGTGCATAGCCTAGAACCGTGGCCTGGAGCCGGCCCTCTTAGACATGCACTGCACACCCCTGTCCCAGCACATTAGTGTAACGGCCAGCGGATCTACCTTCTGTGCATAGCCTGGAACCATGGCTTGGACCAGGCCCTCTTAGACATGCACTGGACACCCCTGTCCCAGCACATTAGCGTAACGGCCAGCGGTTCTACCTTCTGTGCATAGCCTGGAACCGTGGCCTGGAGCCGGCCCTCTTAGACATGCACTGGACAACCCTGTTCTAGCACATTAGTGTAACGGCCAGCGGTTCTACCTTCTGTGCATAGCCTGGAACTGTGGCCTGGGCCCGGCCCTCTTAGACATGCACTGGACACCCCTCTCCCAGCACATTAGTGTAACGGCCAGCGTTTCTACCTTCTGTGCAAAGCCTGGAACCGTGGCTTGGAGCTGGCCCTCTTGGACATGCACTGGACACCCCTGTCCCAGCACATTAGTGTAACGGCCAGCGGTTCCAACTTCTGTGCATAGCCTGGAACCGTGGCCTGGGCCGGCCCTCTCAGACATGCACTGGACACCCCTGTCCCAGCACATTAGTGTAACGGCCAGCGGTTCTACCTTCTGTGCATAGCCTGGAACCGTTGCCTGGAGCTGGCCCTCTTAGACATGCACTGGACACCCCTGTCCCAGCACATTAGAGTAACGGCCAGCGGTTCTACCTTCTGTGCATAGCCTGGAACCGTTGCCTGGAGTCGGCCCTCTTAGACATGCACTGGACACCCCTTGTCCCAGCACATTAGTGTAACAGCCAGCTGTTCTACCGTCTGTGGATAGCCTGGAACCCTACCCTGGAGCCGGGCCTCTTAGACATGCACTGGACACCCCTATCCTAGCACATTAGTGTAACGGCCAGCGGTTTTACCTTCTGCGGATAGCCTGGAACTGTGGCTTGGAGCCGGCCCTCTTAGACATGCACTGGACACCCCTATCCTAGCACATTAGTGTAACGGCCAGCGGTTCTACCTTCTGTGCATAGCCTGGAACCGTGGCTTGGAGCCGGCCCTCTTAGACATGCACTGGACACCCCTGTCCTAGCACATTAGTGTAACGGCCAGCGGTTCTACCTTCTGTGCATAGCCTGGAACCGTTGCTTGGAGCCGGCCCTCTTAGGCATGCACTGGACACCCCTGTCCCAGCACATTAGTGTAACGGCCAACGGTTCAACCTTCTGTGCATAGCCTGGAACCGTGGCTTGGAGCCGGCCCTCTTAGACATGCACTGGACACCCCTTTCCCAGCACATTAGTGTAACGGCCAGCGGTTCTACCTTCTGTGCATAGCCTGGAACTGTGGCCTGGAGCCGGCCCTCTTAGACATGCACTGGACACCCCTGTCACAGCACATTAGTGTAACGGCCAACGGTTCATCCTTCTGTGCATAGCCTGGAACCGTGGCTTGGAGCTGGCCCTCTTAGACATGCACTGGACACCCCTGTCCCAGCACATTAGTGTAACGGCCAGCGGTTCTGCCTTCTGTGCATAGCCTGGAACCGTGGCTTGGAGACGGCCCTCTCAGACATGCACTGGACACCCCTGTCCCAGCACATTAGTGTTACGGCCAGCGGTTCTACCTACTGTGCATAGCCTGGAACCGTGGCTTGGAGACGGCCCTCTTAGACATGCACTGGACACCCCTGTCCTAGCACATTAGTGTAACGGCCAGCGGTTCTACCTTCTGTGCATAGCATGGAACCGTTGCCTGGAGCCGGCCCTCTTAGACATACACTGGACACCCCTGTCCTAGCACATTAGTGTAACGGCCAGCGGTTCTACCTTCTGTGCATAGCCTGGAACCGTGGCTTGGAGCCGGCCCTCTTAGACATGCACTGGACACCCCTGTCCCAGCACATTAGTGTAACGGCCAGCTGTTCTACCTTCTGTGCATAGCCTGGAACCGTGACCTGGAGCCGGCCCTCTTAGACATGCACTGGACACCCCTGTCCTAGCGCATTAATGTAACGGCCAGCGGTTCATCCTTCTGTGCATAGCCTGGAACCGTGTCTTGGAGCCGGCCCTCTTAGACATGCACTGGACACCCCTGTCCCAGCACATTAGTGTAACGGCCAGCGGTTCTACCTTCTGTGCATAGCCTGGAACCGTGGCCTGGGGCCGGCCCTCTTAGACATGCACTGGACACCCCTGTCCTAGCACATTAATGTAACGGCCAGCGGTTCATCCTTCTGTGCAAAGCCTGGAACCGTGTCTTGCAGCCGGCCCTCTTAGACATGCACTGGACTCCCCTGTCCCAGCACATTAGTGTAACGGCCAGCGGTTCTCCCTTCTGTGGAAAGCCTGGAACCGTGGCTTGGAGCCGGCCCCCTTAGACATGCACTGGACACCCCTGTCCCCGCACATTAGTGTAACGGCCAGCGGTTCTACCTTCTGTGCATAGCCTGGAACCGTGGCTTGGAGACGGCCCTCTTAGATATGCACTGCACACCCCTGTCCCAGCACATTAGTGTAACGGCCAGCGGTTCTACCTACTGTGCATAGCCTGGAACCGTGGCTTGGTGCCGGCCCTCTTAGACATGCACTGGACACCCCTGTCCTAGCACATTAGTGTAACGGCCAGCGGGTCTACCTTCTGTGCATAGCCTGGAACCGTGGCCTGGAGCCGGCCCTCTTAGACATGCACTGGCACCCCTGTCCCAGCACATTAGTGTAACGGCCAGCGGTTCTACCTTCTGTGCGTAGCCTGGAACCGTGTCTTGGAGCCGGCCCTCTTAGACATACACTGGACACCCCTGTCCCAGCACATTAATGTAACGGCCAGGGGTTCTACCTTCTGTGGATAGCCTGGAACCGTGGGCCCTCTTAGACATGCACTGGACACCCCTGTCCTAGCACATTAGTGTAACAGGCAGCGGTTCTACCTTCTGTGCATAGCCTAGAACCGTGGCTGGGAGCCGGCCGTCTTAGACATGCACTGGACACCCCTGTCCCAGCACATTAGTGTAACGGCCAGCGGTTCTACCTTCTGTGCATAGCCTGGAACCGTGGCTTGGAGCCGGCCCTCTTAGACATGCACTGGACACCCCTCTCCCAGCACATTAGTGTAACGGCCAGCGGTTCTACCTTCTGTGCATAGCCTAGAACCGTGGCTTGGAGCCGGCCCTCTTAGACATGCACTGGACACCCCTGTCCTAGAACATTAGTGTAACGGCCAGCAGTTCTACCTTCATTTGCATAGCCTGGAACCGTGGCTTGGAGACGACCCTCTTAGACATGCGCTGGACACCCCTGTCCCAGCACATTAGTGTAAAGGCCAGCGGTTCTATCTTCTGTGCATAGCCTGGAACCGTTGTCAGGAGACGGCCCTCTTAGACATGCACTGGACACCCCTATCCTAGCACATTAGTGTAACGGCCAGCAGTTCTACCTTCTGCGGATAGCCTGGAACTGTGGCTTGGAGCGGGCCCTCTTAGACATGCACTGGACACCCCTATCTTAGCACATTAGTGTAACGGCCAGCGGTTCTACCTTCTGCGAATAGCCTAGAACTGTGGCTTGGAGTCGTCCCTCTTAGACATGCACTGGACACCCTTGTCCCAGCACATTAGTGTAACAGCCAGCGGTTCTACCGTCTGTGGATAGCCTGGAACCGTACCCTGGAGCCGGGCCTCTTAGACATGCACTGGACTCCCCTGTCCCAGCACATTAGTGTAACGGCCAACGGTTCAACCTTCTGTGCATAGCCTGGAACCGTGGCTTGGAGCCGGCCCTCTTAGACATGCACTGGACACTCCTGTCCCAGCACATTAGTGTAACGGCCAGCGGTTCTACCTTCTGTGCATAGCCTGGAACTGTGGCCTGGAGCCGGCCCTCTTAGACATGCACTGGACACCCCTGTCACAGCACATTAGTGTAACGGCCAACGGTTCATCCTTCTGTGCATAGCCTGGAACCGTGGCTTGGAGCTGGCCCTCTTAGACATGCACTGGACACCCCTGTCACAGCACATTAGTGTAACGGCCAACGGTTCATCCTTCTGTGCATAGCCTGGAACCGTGGCTTGGAGCTGGCCCTCTTAGACATGCACTGGACACCCCTGTCCCAGCACATTAGAGTAACGGCCAGCGGTTCTGCCTTCTGTGCATAGCCTGGAACCGTGGCTTGGAGACGGCCCTCTTAGACATGCACTGGACACCCCTGTCCTAGCACATTAGTGTAACGGCCAGCGGTTCTACCTTCTGTGCATAGCATGGAACCGTTGCCTGGAGCCGGCCCTCTTAGACATACACTGGACACCCCTGTCCTAGCACATTAGTGTAACGGCCAGCGGTTCTACCTTCTGTGCATAGCCTGGAACCGTGGCTTGGAGCCGGCCCTCTTAGACATGCACTGGACACCCCTGTCCTAGCACATTAGTGTAACGGCCAGCGGTTCTACCTTCTGTGCATAGCCTGGAACCGTGGCCTGGAGCCGGCCCTCTTAGACATGCACTGGACACCCCTGTCCTAGCACATTAATGTAACGGCCAGCGGTTCATCCTTCTGTGCAAAGCCTGGAACCGTGTCTTGGAGCCGGCCCTCTTAGACATGCACTGGACTCCCCTGTCCCAGCACATTAGTGTAACGGCCAGCGATTCTCCCTTCTGTGGAGAGCCTGGAACCGTGGCTTGGAGCCGGCCCCCTTAGACATGCACTGGACACCCCTGTCCCCGCACATTAGTGTAACGGCCAGCGGTTCTACCTTCTGTGCATAGCCTGGAACCGTGGCTTGGAGACGGCCCTCTTAGATATGCACTGGACACCCCTGTCCCAGCACATTAGTGTAACGGCCAGCGGTTCTACCTACTGTGCATAGCCTGGAACCGTGGCTTGGTGCCGGCCCTCTTAGACATGCACTGGACACCCCTGTCCTAGCACATTAGTGTAACGGCCAGCCGTTCTACCTTCTGTGCATAGCCTGGAACCGTGGCCTGGAGCCGGCCCTCTTAGACGTGCACTGCACCAGCACATTACTGTAACGGCCAGCGGTTCTACCTTCTGTGCATAGCCTGGAACCGTGGCTTGGAGACGGCCCTCTTAGATATGCACTGGACACCCCTGTCCCAGCACATTAGTGTAACGGCCAGCGGTTCTACCTACTGTGCATAGCCTGGAACCGTGGCTTGGTGCCGGCCCTCTTAGACATGCACTGGACACCCCTGTCCTAGCACATTAGTGTAACGGCCAGCGGTTCTACCTTCTGTGCATAGCCTGGAACCGTGGCTTGGAGCCGGCCCCCTTAGACATGCACTGGACACCCCTGTCCCCGCACATTAGTGTAACGGCCAGCGGTTCTACCTTCTGTGCATAGCCTGGAACCGTGGCTTGGAGACGGCCCTCTTAGATATGCACTGGACACCCCTGTCCCAGCACATTAGTGTAACGGCCAGCGGTTCTACCTACTGTGCATAGCCTGGAACCGTGGCCTGGAGCCGGCCCTCTTAGACATGCACTGGCAACCCTGTCCCAGCACATTAGTGTAACGGCCAGCGGTTCTACCTTCTGTGCGTAGCCTGGAACGGTGTCTTGGAGCCGGCCCTCTTAGACATACACTGGACACCCCTGTCCCAGCACATTAATGTAACGGCCAGGGGTTCTACCTTCTGTGGATAGCCTGGAACCGTGGGCCCTCTTAGACATGCACTGGACACCCCTGTCCTAGCACATTAGTGTAATAGGCAGCGGTTCTACCTTCTGTGCATAGCCTAGAACCGTGGCTGGGAGCCGGCCGTCTTAGACATGCACTGGACACCCCTGTCCCAGCACATTAGTGTAACGGCCAGCGGTTCTACCTTCTGTGCATAGCCTGGAACCGTGGCTTGGAGTCGGCCCTCTTAGACATGCACTGGACACCCCTGTCCCAGCACATTAGTGTAACGGCCAGCGGTTCTACCTTCTGTGCATAGCCTAGAACCGTGGCTTGGAGCCGGCCCTCTTAGACATGCACTGGACACCCCTGTCCTAGCACATTAGTGTAACGCCAAGCGGTTCTACCTTCTGTGCATAGCCTGGAACCGTTGCCTGGAGCCAGCCCACTTAGACATGCACTGGACACCCCTGTCCAAGCGCATAAGTGTAACAGCCAGCGGATCTACCTTCTGTGGATAGCCTGGAACCGTGGCTTGGAGCCGGCCCTCTTAGACATGTACTGGACACCTCTGTCCCAGCACATTAGTGTCACGGCCAGCCGTTCTACCTTCTGTGCATAGCCTGGAACCATGGCTTGGAGCCGGCCCTCTTAGGCATGCACTGGACACCCCTCTCCCAGCACATTAGTGTAACGGCCAACGGTTCAACCTTCTGTGCATAGCCTGGAACCGTGGCTTGGAGCCGGCCCTCTTAGACATGCACTGGACACCCCTGTCCCAGCACATTAGTGTAACGGCCAGCGGTTCTACCTTCTGTGCATAGCCTGGAACCGTGGCCTGGAGCCGGCCGTCTTAGACATGCACTGGACACCCCTGTCCCAGCACATTAGTGTAATAGGCAGCGGTTCTACCTTCTGTGCATAGCCTAGAACCGTGGCTGGGAGCCGGCCGTCTTAGACATGCACTGGACACCCCTGTCCCAGCACATTAGTGTAACGGCCAGCGGTTCTACCTTCTGTGCATAGCCTGGAACCGTGGCTTGGAGTCGGCCCTCTTAGACATGCACTGGACACCCCTGTCCCAGCACATTAGTGTAACGGCCAGCGGTTCTACCTTCTGTGCATAGCCTAGAACCGTGGCTTGGAGCCGGCCCTCTTAGACATGCACTGGACACCCCTGTCCTAGCACATTAGTGTAACGCCAAGCGGTTCTACCTTCTGTGCATAGCCTGGAACCGTTGCCTGGAGCCAGCCCACTTAGACATGCACTGGACACCCCTGTCCAAGCGCATAAGTGTAACAGCCAGCGGATCTACCTTCTGTGGATAGCCTGGAACCGTGGCTTGGAGCCGGCCCTCTTAGACATGTACTGGACACCTCTGTCCCAGCACATTAGTGTCACGGCCAGCCGTTCTACCTTCTGTGCATAGCCTGGAACCATGGCTTGGAGCCGGCCCTCTTAGGCATGCACTGGACACCCCTCTCCCAGCACATTAGTGTAACGGCCAACGGTTCAACCTTCTGTGCATAGCCTGGAACCGTGGCTTGGAGCCGGCCCTCTTAGACATGCACTGGACACCCCTGTCCCAGCACATTAGTGTAACGGCCAGCGGTTCTACCTTCTGTGCATAGCCTGGAACCGTGGCCTGGAGCCGGCCCTCTTAGACATGCACTGGACACCCCTGTCACAGCACATTAGTGTAACGGCCAACGGTTCATCCTTCTGTGCATAGCCTGGAACCGTGGCTTGGAGCTGGCCCTCTTAGACATGCACTGGACACCCCTGTCCCAGCACATTAGTGTAACGGCCAGCGGTTCTGCCTTCTTTGCATAGCCTGGAACCGTGGCTTGGAGACGGCCCTCTTAGACATGCACTGGACACCCCTGTCCTAGCACATTAGTGTAACGGCCAGCGGTTCTACCTTCTGTGCATAGCATGGAACCGTTGCCTGGAGCCGGCCCTCTTAGACATACACTGGACACCCCTGTCCTAGCACATTAGTGTAACGGCCAGCGGTTCTACCTTCTGTGCATAGCCTGGAACCGTGGCTTGGAGCCGGCCCTCTTAGACATGCACTGGACACCCCTGTCCCAGCACATTAGTGTAACGGCCAGCGGTTCTACCTTCTGTGCATAGCCTGGAACCTTGACCTGGAGCCGGCCCTCTTAGACATGCACTGGACACCCCTGTCACAGCACATTAGTGTAACGGCCAACGGTTCATCCTTCTGTGCATAGCCTGGAACCGTGGCTTGGAGCTGGCCCTCTTAGACATGCACTGGACACCCCTGTCCCAGCACATTAGAGTAACGGCCAGCGGTTCTGCCTTCTGTGCATAGCCTGGAACCGTGGCTTGGAGACGGCCCTCTTAGACATGCACTGGACACCCCTGTCCTAGCACATTAGTGTAACGGCCAGCGGTTCTACCTTCTGTGCATAGCATGGAACCGTTGCCTGGAGCCGGCCCTCTTAGACATACACTGGACACCCCTGTCCTAGCACATTAGTGTAACGGCCAGCGGTTCTACCTTCTGTGCATAGCCTGGAACCGTGGCTTGGAGCCGGCCCTCTTAGACATGCACTGGACACCCCTGTCCTAGCACATTAGTGTAACGGCCAGCGGTTCTACCTTCTGTGCATAGCCTGGAACCGTGGCCTGGAGCCGGCCCTCTTAGACATGCACTGGACACCCCTGTCCTAGCACATTAATGTAACGGCCAGCGGTTCATCCTTCTGTGCAAAGCCTGGAACCGTGTCTTGGAGCCGGCCCTCTTAGACATGCACTGGACTCCCCTGTCCCAGCACATTAGTGTAACGGCCAGCGATTCTCCCTTCTGTGGAGAGCCTGGAACCGTGGCTTGAAGCCGGCCCCCTTAGACATGCACTGGACACCCCTGTCCCCGCACATTAGTGTAACGGCCAGCGGTTCTACCTTCTGTGCATAGCCTGGAACCGTGGCTTGGAGACGGCCCTCTTAGATATGCACTGGACACCCCTGTCCCAGCACATTAGTGTAACGGCCAGCGGTTCTACCTACTGTGCATAGCCTGGAACCGTGGCTTGGTGCCGGCCCTCTTAGACATGCACTGGACACCCCTGTCCTAGCACATTAGTGTAACGGCCAGCGGTTCTACCTTCTGTGCATAGCCTGGAACCGTGGCCTGGAGCCGGCCCTCTTAGACGTGCACTGCACCAGCACATTACTGTAACGGCCAGCGGTTCTACCTTCTGTGCATAGCCTGGAACCGTGGCTTGGAGACGGCCCTCTTAGATATGCACTGGACACCCCTGTCCCAGCACATTAGTGTAACGGCCAGCGGTTCTACCTACTGTGCATAGCCTGGAACCGTGGCTTGGTGCCGGCCCTCTTAGACATGCACTGGACACCCCTGTCCTAGCACATTAGTGTAACGGCCAGCGGTTCTACCTTCTGTGCATAGCCTGGAACCGTGGCTTGGAGCCGGCCCCCTTAGACATGCACTGGACACCCCTGTCCCCGCACATTAGTGTAACGGCCAGCGGTTCTACCTTCTGTGCATAGCCTGGAACCGTGGCTTGGAGACGGCCCTCTTAGATATGCACTGGACACCCCTGTCCCAGCACATTAGTGTAACGGCCAGCGGTTCTACCTACTGTGCATAGCCTGGAACCGTGGCCTGGAGCCGGCCCTCTTAGACATGCACTGGCAACCCTGTCCCAGCACATTAGTGTAACGGCCAGCGGTTCTACCTTCTGTGCGTAGCCTGGAACGGTGTCTTGGAGCCGGCCCTCTTAGACATACACTGGACACCCCTGTCCCAGCACATTAATGTAACGGCCAGGGGTTCTACCTTCTGTGGATAGCCTGGAACCGTGGGCCCTCTTAGACATGCACTGGACACCCCTGTCCTAGCACATTAGTGTAATAGGCAGCGGTTCTACCTTCTGTGCATAGCCTAGAACCGTGGCTGGGAGCCGGCCGTCTTAGACATGCACTGGACACCCCTGTCCCAGCACATTAGTGTAACGGCCAGCGGTTCTACCTTCTGTGCATAGCCTGGAACCGTGGCTTGGAGTCGGCCCTCTTAGACATGCACTGGACACCCCTGTCCCAGCACATTAGTGTAACGGCCAGCGGTTCTACCTTCTGTGCATAGCCTAGAACCGTGGCTTGGAGCCGGCCCTCTTAGACATGCACTGGACACCCCTGTCCTAGCACATTAGTGTAACGCCAAGCGGTTCTACCTTCTGTGCATAGCCTGGAACCGTTGCCTGGAGCCAGCCCACTTAGACATGCACTGGACACCACTGTCCAAGCGCATAAGTGTAACAGCCAGCGGATCTACCTTCTGTGGATAGCCTGGAACCGTGGCTTGGAGCCGGCCCTCTTAGACATGTACTGGACACCTCTGTCCCAGCACATTAGTGTCACGGCCAGCCGTTCTACCTTCTGTGCATAGCCTGGAACCATGGCTTGGAGCCGGCCCTCTTAGGCATGCACTGGACACCCCTGTCCCAGCACATTAGTGTAACGGCCAGCGGTTCTACCTTCTGTGCATAGCCTGGAACCGTGGCCTGGAGCCGGCCCTCTTAGACATGCACTGGACACCCCTGTCACAGCACATTAGTGTAACGGCCAACGGTTCATCCTTCTGTGCAAAGCCTGGAACCGTGGCTTGGAGCTGGCCCTCTTAGACATGCACTGGACACCCCTGTCCCAGCACATTAGTGTAACGGCCAGCGGTTCTGCCTTCTGTGCATAGCCTGGAACCGTGGCTTGGAGACGGCCCTCTCAGACATGCACTGGACACCCCTGTCCCAGCACATTAGTGTAACGGCCAGCGGTTCTACCTACTGTGCATAGCCTGGAACCGTGGCTTGGAGACGGCCCTCTTAGACATGCACTGGACACCCCTGTCCAAGCACATTAGTGTAACGGCCAGCGGTTCTACCTTCTGTGCATAGCATGGAACCGTTGCCTGGAGCCGGCCCTCTTAGACATACACTGGACACCCCTGTCCTAGCACATTAGTGTAACGGCCAGCGGTTCTACCTTCTGTGCATAGCCTGGAACCGTGGCTTGGAGCCGGCCCTCTTAGACATGCACTGGACACCCCTGTCCCAGCACATTAGTGTAACGGCCAGCGGTTCTACCTTCTGTGCATAGCCTGGAACCTTGACCTGGAGCCGGCCCTCTTAGACATGCACTGGACACCCCTGTCCTAGCACATTAGTGTAACGGCCAGCGGTTCATCCTTCTGTGCATAGCCTGGAACCGTGTCTTGGAGCCGGCCCTCTTAGACATGCACTGGACACCCCTGTCCCAGCACATTAGTGTAACGGCCAGCGGTTCTACCTTCTGTGCATAGCCTGGAACCGTGGCCTGGAGCCGGCCCTCTTAGACATGCACTGGACACCCCTGTCCTAGCACATTAATGTAACGGCCAGCGGTTCATCCTTCTGTGCATAGCCTGGAACGGTGTCTTGGAGCCGGCCCTCTTAGACATGCACTGGACTCCCCTGTCCCAACACATTAGTGTAACGGCCAGCGGTTCTCCCTTCTGTGGAGAGCCTGGAACCGTGGCTTGGAGCCGGCCCCCTTAGACATGCACTGGACACCCCTGTCCCCACACATTAGTGTAACGGCCAGCGGTTCTACCTTCTGTGCATAGCCTGGAACCGTGGCTTGGAGACGGCCCTCTTAGATATGCACTGGACACCCCTGTCCCAGCACATTAGTGTAACGGCCAGCGGTTCTACCTACTGTGCATAGCCTGGAACCGTGGCTTGGTGCCGGCCCTCTTAGACATGCACTGGACACCCCTGTCCTAGCACATTAGTGTAACGGCCAGCGGTTCTACCTTCTGTGCATAGCCTGGAACCGTGACCTGGAGCCGGCCCTCTTAGACATGCACTGGACACCCCTATCCCAGCACATTACTGTAACGGACAGCGGTTCTACCTTCTGTGCGTAGCCTGGAACCGTGTCTTGGAGCGGGCCCTCTTAGACATACACTGGACACCCCTGTCCCAGCACATTAATGTAACAGCCAGGGGTTCTACCGTCTGTGGATAGCCTGGAACCGTGGGCCCTCTTAGACATGCACTGGACACCCCTGTCCTAGCACATTAGTGTAACAGGCAGCGGTTCAACCTTCTGTGCATAGCCTAGAACCGTGGCTTGGAGCCGGCCGTCTTAGACATGCACTGGACACCCCTGTCCCAGCACATTAGTGTAACTGCCAGCGGTTCTACCTTCTGTGCATAGCCTGGAACCGTGGCTTGGAGCCGGCCCTCTTAGACATGCACTGGACACCCCTGTCCCAGCACATTAGTGTAACGGCCAGCGGTTCTACCTTCTGTGCATAGCCTAGAACCGTGGCTTGGAGCCGGCCCTCTTAGACATGCACTGGACACCCCTGTCCTAGAACATTAGTGTAACGGCCAGCAGTTCTACCTTCATTTGCATAGCCTGGAACCGTGTCTTGGAGCCGGCCCTCTTAGACATGCACTGGACACCCCTGTCCCAGCACATTAGTGTCACGGCCAGCGGTTCTATCTTCTGTGCATAGCCTGGAACCGTTGTCAGGAGACGGCCCTCTTAGACATGTACTGGACACCCCTGTCCCAGCACATTAGTGTAACGGCCAGCGGTTCTACCTTCTGCGGATAGCCTGGAACTGTGGCTTGGAGCCGGCACTCTTAGACATGCACTGGACACCCCTTTCCTAGCACATTAGTGTAACGGCCAGCGGTTCTACCTTCTGCGGATAGCCTAGAAGTGTGGCTTGGAGTCGTCCCTCTTAGACATGCACTGGACACCCCTGTCCCAGCACATTAGTGTAACAGCCAGCGGTTGTACCGTCTGTGGATAGCCTGGAACCGTACCCTGGAGCCGGGCCTCTTAGACATGCACTGGACACCCCTATCCCAGCACATTAGTGTAACGGCCAGCGGTTCTACCTTCTGTGCATAGCCTGGAACTGTGGCTTGGAGCCTGCCCTCTTAGACATGTACTGGACACCCCTGTACCAGCACATTAGTGTAACGGCCAGCGGTTCTACCTTCTGTGCATAGCCTGGAACCGTGGCTTGGAGCCGGCCCTCTTAGACATGCACTGGACACCCCTATCCTAGCACATTAGTGTAACGGCCAGCGGTTCCACCTTCTGCGGATAGCCCAGAACTGTGGGTTGGAGTCGGCCCTCTTAGACATGCACTGGACACCCCTGTCCCAGCACATTAGTGTAACAGCCAGCGGTTCTACCGTCTGTGGATAGCCTGGAACCGTACCCTGGATCCGGGCCTCTTAGACATGCACTGGACACCCCTATCCCAGCACATAAGTGTAACGGCCAGCGGTTCTACCTTCTGTGCATAGCCTGGAACTGTGGCTTGGAGCCGGCCCTCTTAGACATGTACTGGACACCCCTGTACCAGCACATTAGTGTAACGGCCAGCGGTTCTGCCTTCTGTGCATAGCCTGGAACCGTGGCTTGGAGCCGGCCCTCTTAGACATGCACTGGACACCCCTGTCCCAGCACATTAGTGTAACGGCCAGCGGTTCTACCTTCTGTGCATAGCCTGGAACTGTGGCCTGGGCCCGGCCCTCTTAGACATGCACTGGACACCCCTCTCCCAGCACATTAGTGTAACGGCCAGCGTTTCTACCTTCTGTGCAAAGCCTGGAACCGTGGCTTGGAGCTGGCCCTCTTGGACATGCACTGGACACCCCTGTCCCAGCACATTAGTGTAACGGCCAGCGGTTCCAACTTCTGTGCATAGCCTGGAACCGTGGCCTGGGCCGGCCCTCTCAGACATGCACTGGACACCCCTGTCCCAGCACATTAGTGTAACGGCCAGCGCTTCTACCTTCTGTGCATAGCCTGGAACCGTTGCCTGGAGCTGGCCCTCTTAGACATGCACTGGACACCCCGTCCCAGCACATTAGTGTAACGGCCAGCGGTTCTACCTTCTGTGCATAGCCTGGAACCGTTGCCTGGAGTCGGCCCTCTTAGACATGCACTGGACACCCCTTGTCCCAGCACATTAGTGTAACAGCCAGCTGTTCTACCGTCTGTGGATAGCCTGGAACCGTACCCTGGAGCCGGGCCTCTTAGACATGCACTGGACACCCCTATCCTAGCACATTAGTGTAACGGCCAGCGGTTTTACCTTCTGCGGATAGCCTGGAACTGTGGCTTGGAGCCGGCCCTCTTAGACATGCACTGGACACCCCTATCCTAGCACATTAGTGTAACGGCCAGCGGTTCTACCTTCTGTGCATAGCCTGGAACCGTGGCTTGGAGCCGGCCCTCTTAGACATGCACTGGACACCCCTGTCCTAGCACATTAGTGTAACGGCCAGCGGTTCTACCTTCTGTGCATAGCCTGGAACCGTTGCTTGGAGCCGGCCCTCTTAGGCATGCACTGGACACCCCTGTCCCAGCACATTAGTGTAACGGCCAACGGTTCAACCTTCTGTGCATAGCCTGGAACCGTGGCTTGGAGCCGGCCCTCTTAGACATGCACTGGACACCCCTGTCCCAGCACATTAGTGTAACGGCCAGCGGTTCTACCTTCTGTGCATAGCCTGGAACTGTGGCCTGGAGCCGGCCCTCTTAGACATGCACTGGACACCCCTGTCACAGCACATTAGTGTAACGGCCAACGGTTCATCCTTCTGTGCATAGCCTGGAACCGTGGCTTGGAGCTGGCCCTCTTAGACATGCACTGGACACCCCTGTCCCAGCACATTAGTGTAACGGCCAGCGGTTCTGCCTTCTGTGCATAGCCTGGAACCGTGGCTTGGAGACGGCCCTCTCAGACATGCACTGGACACCCCTGTCCCAGCACATTAGTGTTACGGCCAGCGGTTCTACCTACTGTGCATAGCCTGGAACCGTGGCTTGGAGACGGCCCTCTTAGACATGCACTGGACACCCCTGTCCTAGCACATTAGTGTAACGGCCAGCGGTTCTACCTTCTGTGCATAGCATGGAACCGTTGCCTGGAGCCGGCCCTCTTAGACATACACTGGACACCCCTGTCCTAGCACATTAGTGTAACGGCCAGCGGTTCTACCTTCTGTGCATAGCCTGGAACCGTGGCTTGGAGCCGGCCCTCTTAGACATGCACTGGACACCCCTGTCCCAGCACATTAGTGTAACGGCCAGCTGTTCTACCTTCTGTGCATAGCCTGGAACCGTGACCTGGAGCCGGCCCTCTTAGACATGCACTGGACACCCCTGTCCTAGCACATTAATGTAACGGCCAGCGGTTCATCCTTCTGTGCATAGCCTGGAACCGTGTCTTGGAGCCGGCCCTCTTAGACATGCACTGGACACCCCTGTCCCAGCACATTAGTGTAACGGCCAGCGGTTCTCCCTTCTGTGGAGAGCCTGGAACCGTGGCTTGGAGCCGGCCCCCTTAGACATGCACTGGACACCCCTGTCCCCGCACATTAGTGTAACGGCCAGCGGTTCTACCTTCTGTGCATAGCCTGGAACCGTGGCTTGGAGACGGCCCTCTTAGATATGCACTGGACACCCCTGTCCCAGCACATTAGTGTAACGGCCAGCGGTTCTACCTACTGTGCATAGCCTGGAACCGTGGCTTGGTGCCGGCCCTCTTAGACATGCACTGGACACCCCTGTCCTAGCACATTAGTGTAACGGCCAGCGGGTCTACCTTCTGTGCATAGCCTGGAACCGTGGCCTGGAGCCGGCCCTCTTAGACATGCACTGGCACCCCTGTCCCAGCACATTAGTGTAACGGCCAGCGGTTCTACCTTCTGTGCGTAGCCTGGAACCGTGTCTTGGAGCCGGCCCTCTTAGACATACACTGGACACCCCTGTCCCAGCACATTAATGTAACGGCCAGGGGTTCTACCTTCTGTGGATAGCCTGGAACCGTGGGCCCTCTTAGACATGCACTGGACACCCCAGTCCTAGCACATTAGTGTAACAGGCAGCGGTTCTACCTTCTGTGCATAGCCTAGAACCGTGGCTGGGAGCCGGCCGTCTTAGACATGCACTGGACACCCCTGTCCCAGCACATTAGTGTAACGGCCAGCGGTTCTACCTTCTGTGCATAGCCTGGAACCGTGGCTTGGAGCCGGCCCTCTTAGACATGCACTGGACACCCCTCTCCCAGCACATTAGTGTAACGGCCAGCGGTTCTACCTTCTGTGCATAGCCTAGAACCGTGGCTTGGAGCCGGCCCTCTTAGACATGCACTGGACACCCCTGTCCTAGAACATTAGTGTAACGGCCAGCAGTTCTACCTTCATTTGCATAGCCTGGAACCGTGGCTTGGAGACGACCCTCTTAGACATGCGCTGGACACCCCTGTCCCAGCACATTAGTGTAAAGGCCAGCGGTTCTATCTTCTGTGCATAGCCTGGAACCGTTGTCAGGAGACGGCCCTCTTAGACATGCACTGGACACCCCTATCCTAGCACATTAGTGTAACGGCCAGCGGTTCTACCTTCTGCGGATAGCCTGGAACTGTGGCTTGGAGCGGGCCCTCTTAGACATGCACTGGACACCCCTATCTTAGCACATTAGTGTAACGGCCAGCGGTTCTACCTTCTGCGGATAGCCTAGAACTGTGGCTTGGAGTCGTCCCTCTTAGACATGCACTGGACACCCCTGTCCCAGCACATTAGTGTAACAGCCAGCGGTTCTACCGTCTGTGGATAGCCTGGAACCGTACCCTGGAGCCGGGCCTCTTAGACATGCACTGGACTCCCCTGTCCCAGCACATTAGTGTAACGGCCAACGGTTCAACCTTCTGTGCATAGCCTGGAACCGTGGCTTGGAGCCGGCCCTCTTAGACATGCACTGGACACCCCTGTCCCAGCACATTAGTGTAACGGCCAGCGGTTCTACCTTCTGTGCATAGCCTGGAACTGTGGCCTGGAGCCGGCCCTCTTAGACATGCACTGGACACCCCTGTCACAGCACATTAGTGTAACGGCCAACGGTTCATCCTTCTGTGCATAGCCTGGAACCGTGGCTTGGAGCTGGCCCTCTTAGACATGCACTGTACACCCCTGTCCCAGCACATTAGAGTAACGGCCAGCGGTTCTGCCTTCTGTGCATAGCCTGGAACCGTGGCTTGGAGACGGCCCTCTTAGACATGCACTGGACACCCCTGTCCTAGCACATTAGTGTAACGGCCAGCGGTTCTACCTTCTGTGCATAGCATGGAACCGTTGCCTGGAGCCGGCCCTCTTAGACATACACTGGACACCCCTGTCCTAGCACATTAGTGTAACGGCCAGCGGTTCTACCTTCTGTGCATAGCCTGGAACCGTGGCTTGGAGCCGGCCCTCTTAGACATGCACTGGACACCCCTGTCCCAGCACATTAGTGTAACGGCCAGCGGTTCTACCTTCTGTGCATAGCCTGGAACCGTGGCCTGGAGCCGGCCCTCTTAGACATGCACTGGACACCCCTGTCCTAGCACATTAATGTAACGGCCAGCGGTTCATCCTTCTGTGCAAAGCCTGGAACCGTGTCTTGGAGCCGGCCCTCTTAGACATGCACTGGACTCCCCTGTCCCAGCACATTAGTGTAACGGCCAGCGATTCTCCCTTCTGTGGAGAGCCTGGAACCGTGGCTTGGAGCCGGCCCCCTTAGACATGCACTGGACACCCCTGTCCCCGCACATTAGTGTAACGGCCAGCGGTTCTACCTTCTGTGCATAGCCTGGAACCGTGGCTTGGAGACGGCCCTCTTAGATATGCACTGGACACCCCTGTCCCAGCACATTAGTGTAACGGCCAGCGGTTCTACCTACTGTGCATAGCCTGGAACCGTGGCTTGGTGCCGGCCCTCTTAGACATGCACTGGACACCCCTGTCCTAGCACATTAGTGTAACGGCCAGCGGTTCTACCTTCTGTGCATAGCCTGGAACCGTGGCCTGGAGCCGGCCCTCTTAGACGTGCACTGCACCAGCACATTACTGTAACGGCCAGCGGTTCTACCTTCTGTGCATAGCCTGGAACCGTGGCTTGGAGACGGCCCTCTTAGATATGCACTGGACACCCCTGTCCCAGCACATTAGTGTAACGGCCAGCGGTTCTACCTACTGTGCATAGCCTGGAACCGTGGCTTGGTGCCGGCCCTCTTAGACATGCACTGGACACCCCTGTCCTAGCACATTAGTGTAACGGCCAGCGGTTCTACCTTCTGTGCATAGCCTGGAACCGTGGCTTGGAGCCGGCCCCCTTAGACATGCACTGGACACCCCTGTCCCCACACATTAGTGTAACGGCCAGCGGTTCTACCTTCTGTGCATAGGCTGGAACCGTGGCCTGGAGACGGCCCTCTTAGATATGCACTGGACACCCCTGTCCCAGCACATTAGTGTAACGGCCAGCGGTTCTACCTACTGTGCATAGCCTGGAACCGTGGCCTGGAGCCGGCCCTCTTAGACATGCACTGGCAACCCTGTCCCAGCACATTAGTGTAACGGCCAGCGGTTCTACCTTCTGTGCGTAGCCTGGAACCGTGTCTTGGAGCCGGCCCTCTTAGACATACACTGGACACCCCTGTCCCAGCACATTAATGTAACGGCCAGGGGTTCTACCTTCTGTGGATAGCCTGGAACCGTGGGCCCTCTTAGACATGCACTGGACACCCCTGTCCTAGCACATTAGTGTAATAGGCAGCGGTTCTACCTTCTGTGCATAGCCTAGAACAGTGGCTGGGAGCCGGCCGTCTTAGACATGCACTGGACACCCCTGTCCCAGCACATTAGTGTAACGGCCAGCGGTTCTACCTTCTGTGCATAGCCTGGAACCGTGGCTTGGAGTCGGCCCTCTTAGACATGCACTGGACACCCCTGTCCCAGCACATTAGTGTAACGGCCAGCGGTTCTACCTTCTGTGCATAGCCTAGAACCGTGGCTTGGAGCCGGCCCTCTTAGACATGCACTGGACACCCCTGTCCTAGAACATTAGTGTAACGGCAAGCAGTTCTACCTACATTTGCATAGCCTGGAACCGTGGCTTGGAGACGACCCTCTTAGACATGCGCTGGACACCCCTGTCCCAGCACATTAGTGTAACGGCCAGCGGTTCTATCTTCTGTGCATAGCCTGGAACCGTTGTCAGGAGACGGCCCTCTTAGACATGCACTGGACACCCCTATCCTAGCACATTAGTGTAACGGCCAGCGGTTCTACTTTCTGCGGATAGCCTGGAACTGTGGCTTGGAGCGGGCCCTCTTATACATGCACTGGACACCCCTATCTTAGCACATTAGTGTAACGGCCAGCGGTTCTACCTTCTGCGGATAGCCTAGAACTGTGGCTTGGAGTCGTCCCTCTTAGACATGCACTGGACACCCCTGTCCCAGCACATTAGTGTAACAGCCAGCGGTTCTACCGTCTGTGGATAGCCTGGAACCGTACCCTGGAGCCGGGCCTCTTAGACATGCACTGGACACCCCTATCCCAGCTCATTAGTGTAACGGCCAGCGGTTCTACCTTCTGCGGATAGCCTGGAACTGTGGCTTGGAGCGGGCCCTATTAGACATGCACTGGACACCCCTATCCTAGCACATTAGTGTAACGGCCAGCGGTTCTACCTTCTGCGGATAGCCTAGAACTGTGGCTTGGAGTCGGCCTTCTTTGACATGCACTGGACACCCCTGTCCCAGCACATTAGTGTAACAGCCAGCGGTTCTACCGTCTGTGGATAGCCTGGAACCGTACCCTGGAGCCGGGCCTCTTAGACATGCACTGGACACCCCTATCCCAGCACATTAGTGTAACGGCCAGCGGTTCTACCTTCTGTGCATAGCCTGGAACCGTTGCCTGGAGCCGGCCATCTTAGACATGCACTGGACACCCCTGTCCCAACACATTAGTGTAACGGCCAGCGGTTCTACCTCCTGGGCATAGCCTGGAATTGTGGCTTGGAGACGGCCCTTTTAGACATGCACTGGACACCCCTCTCCCAGCACATTAGTGTAACGGCCAGCGGTTCTACCTTCTGTGCATAGCCTAGAACCGTGGCCTGGAGCCGGCCCTCTTAGACATGCACTGGACACCCCTGTCCCAGCACATTAGTGTAACGGCCAGCGGATCTACCGTCTGTGCATAGCCTGGAACCATGTCTTGGACCAGGCCCTCTTAGACATGCACTGGACACCCCTGTCCCAGCACATTAGCGTAACGACCAGCGGTTCTACCTTCTGTGCATAGCCTGGAACCGTGGCCTGGAGCCGGCCCTCTTAGACATGCACTGGACAACCCTGTTCTAGCACATTAGTGTAACGGCCAGTGGTTCTACCTTCTGTGCATAGCCTGGAACTGTGGCCTGGACCCGGCCCTCTTAGACATGCACTGGACACCCCTCTCCCAGCACATTAGTGTAACGGTCATCGGTTCTACCTTATGTGCATAGCCTGGAACCGTTGCCTGGAGCCGGCCCTCCTAGACATGCACTGGACACCCCTGTCCCAGCACATTAGTGTAACGGCCAGCGGTTCTTCCTTCTGTGCATAGCCTGGAACCGTGGCTTGGAGCCGGCCCTCTTAGACATGCACTGGACACCCCTGTCCTAGCACATTAATGTAACGGCCAGCGGTTCATCCTTCTGTGCAAAGCCTGGAACCGTGTCTTGGAGCCGGCCCTCTTAGACATGCACTGGACTCCCCTGTCCCAGCACATTAGTGTAACGGCCAGCGATTCTCCCTTCTGTGGAGAGCCTGGAACCGTGGCTTGGAGCCGGCCCCCTTAGACATGCACTGGACACCCCTGTCCCCGCACATTAGTGTAACGGCCAGCGGTTCTACCTTCTGTGCATAGCCTGGAACCGTGGCTTGGAGACGGCCCTCTTAGATATGCACTGGACACCCCTGTCCCAGCACATTAGTGTAACGGCCAGCGGTTCTACCTACTGTGCATAGCCTGGAACCGTGGCTTGGTGCTGGCCCTCTTAGACATGCACTGGACACCCCTGTCCTAGCACATTAGTGTAACGGCCAGCGGTTCTACCTTCTGTGCATAGCCTGGAACCGTGGCCTGGAGCCGGCCCTCTTAGACGTGCACTGCACCAGCACATTACTGTAACGGCCAGCGGTTCTACCTTCTGTGCATAGCCTGGAACCGTGGCTTGGAGACGGCCCTCTTAGATATGCACTGGACACCCCTGTCCCAGCACATTAGTGTAACGGCCAGCGGTTCTACCTACTGTGCATAGCCTGGAACCGTGGCTTGGTGCCGGCCCTCTTGGACATGCACTGGACACCCCTGTCCTAGCACATTAGTGTAACGGCCAGCGGTTCTACCTTCTGTGCATAGCCTGGAACTGTGGCTTGGAGACGGCCCTCTTAGATATGCACTGGACACCCCTGTCCCAGCACATTAGTGTAACGGCCAGCGGTTCTACCTACTGTGCATAGCCTGGAACTGTGGCTTGGAGACGGCCCTCTTAGATATGCACTGGACACCCCTGTCCCAGCACATTAGTGTAACGGCCAGCGGTTCTACCTACTGTGCATAGCCTGGAACCGTGGCCTGGAGCCGGCCCTCTTAGACATGCACTGGCAACCCTGTCCCAGCACATTAGTGTAACGGCCAGCGGTTCTACCTTCTGTGCGTAGCCTGGAACGGTGTCTTGGAGCCGGCCCTCTTAGACATACACTGGACACCCCTGTCCCAGCACATTAATGTAACGGCCAGGGGTTCTACCTTCTGTGGATAGCCTGGAACCGTGGGCCCTCTTAGACATGCACTGGACACCCCTGTCCTAGCACATTAGTGTAATAGGCAGCGGTTCTACCTTCTGTGCATAGCCTAGAACCGTGGCTGGGAGCCGGCCGTCTTAGACATGCACTGGACACCCCTGTCCCAGCACATTAGTGTAACGGCCAGCGGTTCTACCTTCTGTGCATAGCCTGGAACCGTGGCTTGGAGTCGGCCCTCTTAGACATGCACTGGACACCCCTGTCCCAGCACATTAGTGTAACGGCCAGCGGTTCTACCTTCTGTGCATAGCCTAGAACCGTGGCTTGGAGCCGGCCCTCTTAGACATGCACTGGACACCCCTGTCCTAGCACATTAGTGTAACGCCAAGCGGTTCTACCTTCTGTGCATAGCCTGGAACCGTTGCCTGGAGCCAGCCCACTTAGACATGCACTGGACACCCCTGTCCAAGCGCATAAGTGTAACAGCCAGCGGATCTACCTTCTGTGGATAGCCTGGAACCGTGGCTTGGAGCCTGCCCTCTTAGACATGTACTGGACACCTCTGTCCCAGCACATTAGTGTCACGGCCAGCCGTTCTACCTTCTGTGCATAGCCTGGAACCATGGCTTGGAGCCGGCCCTCTTAGGCATGCACTGGACACCCCTCTCCCAGCACATTAGTGTAACGGCCAACGGTTCAACCTTCTGTGCATAGCCTGGAACCGTGGCTTGGAGCCGGCCCTCTTAGACATGCACTGGACACCCCTGTCACAGCACATTAGTGTAACGGCCAACGGTTCATCCTTCTGTGCATAGCCTGGAACCGTGGCTTGGAGCTGGCCCTCTTAGACATGCACTGGACACCCCTGTCCCAGCACATTAGTGTAACGGCCAGCGGTTCTGCCTTCTGTGCATAGCCTGGAACCGTGGCTTGGAGACGGCCCTCTTAGACATGCACTGGACACCCCTGTCCTAGCACATTAGTGTAACGGCCAGCGGTTCTACCTTCTGTGCATAGCATGGAACCGTTGCCTGGAGCCGGCCCTCTTAGACATACACTGGACACCCCTGTCCTAGCACATTAGTGTAACGGCCAGCGGTTCTACCTTCTGTGCATAGCCTGGAACCGTGGCTTGGAGCCGGCCCTCTTAGACATGCACTGGACACCCCTGTCCCAGCACATTAGTGTAACGGCCAGCGGTTCTACCTTCTGTGCATAGCCTGGAACCTTGACCTGGAGCCGGCCCTCTTAGACATGCACTGGACACCCCTGTCACAGCACATTAGTGTAACGGCCAACGGTTCATCCTTCTGTGCATAGCCTGGAACCGTGGCTTGGAGCTGGCCCTCTTAGACATGCACTGGACACCCCTGTCCCAGCACATTAGAGTAACGGCCAGCGGTTCTGCCTTCTGTGCATAGCCTGGAACCGTGGCTTGGAGACGGCCCTCTTAGACATGCACTGGACACCCCTGTCCTAGCACATTAGTGTAACGGCCAGCGGTTCTACCTTCTGTGCATAGCATGGAACCGTTGCCTGGAGCCGGCCCTCTTAGACATACACTGGACACCCCTGTCCTAGCACATTAGTGTAACGGCCAGCGGTTCTACCTTCTGTGCATAGCCTGGAACCGTGGCTTGGAGCCGGCCCTCTTAGACATGCACTGGACACCCCTGTCCTAGCACATTAGTGTAACGGCCAGCGGTTCTACCTTCTGTGCATAGCCTGGAACCGTGGCCTGGAGCCGGCCCTCTTAGACATGCACTGGACACCCCTGTCCTAGCACATTAATGTAACGGCCAGCGGTTCATCCTTCTGTGCATAGCCTGGAACCGTGGCCTGGAGCCGGCCCTCTTAGACGTGCACTGCACCAGCACATTACTGTAACGGCCAGCGGTTCTACCTTCTGTGCATAGCCTGGAACCGTGGCTTGGAGACGGCCCTCTTAGATATGCACTGGACACCCCTGTCCCAGCACATTAGTGTAACGGCCAGCGGTTCTACCTACTGTGCATAGCCTGGAACCGTGGCTTGGTGCCGGCCCTCTTGGACATGCACTGGACACCCCTGTCCTAGCACATTAGTGTAACGGCCAGCGGTTCTACCTTCTGTGCATAGCCTGGAACCGTGGCTTGGAGCCAGCCCCCTTAGACATGCACTGGACACCCCTGTCCCCGCACATTAGTGTAACGGCCAGCGGTTCTACCTTCTGTGCATAGCCTGGAACTGTGGCTTGGAGACGGCCCTCTTAGATATGCACTGGACACCCCTGTCCCAGCACATTAGTGTAACGGCCAGCGGTTCTACCTACTGTGCATAGCCTGGAACCGTGGCCTGGAGCCGGCCCTCTTAGACATGCACTGGCAACCCTGTCCCAGCACATTAGTGTAACGGCCAGCGGTTCTACCTTCTGTGCGTAGCCTGGAACGGTGTCTTGGAGCCGGCCCTCTTAGACATACACTGGACACCCCTGTCCCAGCACATTAATGTAACGGCCAGGGGTTCTACCTTCTGTGGATAGCCTGGAACCGTGGGCCCTCTTAGACATGCACTGGACACCCCTGTCCTAGCACATTAGTGTAATAGGCAGCGGTTCTACCTTCTGTGCATAGCCTAGAACCGTGGCTGGGAGCCGGCCGTCTTAGACATGCACTGGACACCCCTGTCCCAGCACATTAGTGTAACGGCCAGCGGTTCTACCTTCTGTGCATAGCCTGGAACCGTGGCTTGGAGTCGGCCCTCTTAGACATGCACTGGACACCCCTGTCCCAGCACATTAGTGTAACGGCCAGCGGTTCTACCTTCTGTGCATAGCCTAGAACCGTGGCTTGGAGCCGGCCCTCTTAGACATGCACTGGACACCCCTGTCCTAGCACATTAGTGTAACGCCAAGCGGTTCTACCTTCTGTGCATAGCCTGGAACCGTTGCCTGGAGCCAGCCCACTTAGACATGCACTGGACACCCCTGTCCAAGCGCATAAGTGTAACAGCCAGCGGATCTACCTTCTGTGGATAGCCTGGAACCGTGGCTTGGAGCCTGCCCTCTTAGACATGTACTGGACACCTCTGTCCCAGCACATTAGTGTCACGGCCAGCCGTTCTACCTTCTGTGCATAGCCTGGAACCATGGCTTGGAGCCGGCCCTCTTAGGCATGCACTGGACACCCCTCTCCCAGCACATTAGTGTAACGGCCAACGGTTCAACCTTCTGTGCATAGCCTGGAACCGTGGCTTGGAGCCGGCCCTCTTAGACATGCACTGGACACCCCTGTCACAGCACATTAGTGTAACGGCCAACGGTTCATCCTTCTGTGCATAGCCTGGAACCGTGGCTTGGAGCTGGCCCTCTTAGACATGCACTGGACACCCCTGTCCCAGCACATTAGTGTAACGGCCAGCGGTTCTGCCTTCTGTGCATAGCCTGGAACCGTGGCTTGGAGACGGCCCTCTCAGACATGCACTGGACACCCCTGTCCCAGCACATTAGTGTAACGGCCAGCGGTTCTACCTACTGTGCATAGCCTGGAACCGTGGCTTGGAGACGGCCCTCTTAGACATGCACTGGACACCCCTGTCCTAGCACATTAGTGTAACGGCCAGCGGTTCTACCTTCTGTGCATAGCATGGAACCGTTGCCTGGAGCCGGCCCTCTTAGACATACACTGGACACCCCTGTCCTAGCACATTAGTGTAACGGCCAGCGGTTCTACCTTCTGTGCATAGCCTGGAACCGTGGCTTGGAGCCGGCCCTCTTAGACATGCACTGGACACCCCTGTCCCAGCACATTAGTGTAACGGCCAGCGGTTCTACCTTCTGTGCATAGCCTGGAACCTTGACCTGGAGCCGGCCCTCTTAGACATGCACTGGACACCCCTGTCACAGCACATTAGTGTAACGGCCAACGGTTCATCCTTCTGTGCATAGCCTGGAACCGTGGCTTGGAGCTGGCCCTCTTAGACATGCACTGGACACCCCTGTCCCAGCACATTAGAGTAACGGCCAGCGGTTCTGCCTTCTGTGCATAGCCTGGAACCGTGGCTTGGAGACGGCCCTCTTAGACATGCACTGGACACCCCTGTCCTAGCACATTAGTGTAACGGCCAGCGGTTCTACCTTCTGTGCATAGCATGGAACCGTTGCCTGGAGCCGGCCCTCTTAGACATACACTGGACACCCCTGTCCTAGCACATTAGTGTAACGGCCAGCGGTTCTACCTTCTGTGCATAGCCTGGAACCGTGGCTTGGAGCCGGCCCTCTTAGACATGCACTGGACACCCCTGTCCTAGCACATTAGTGTAACGGCCAGCGGTTCTACCTTCTGTGCATAGCCTGGAACCGTGGCCTGGAGCCGGCCCTCTTAGACATGCACTGGACACCCCTGTCCTAGCACATTAATGTAACGGCCAGCGGTTCATCCTTCTGTGCAAAGCCTGGAACCGTGTCTTGGAGCCGGCCCTCTTAGACATGCACTGGACTCCCCTGTCCCAGCACATTAGTGTAACGGCCAGCGATTCTCCCTTCTGTGGAGAGCCTGGAACCGTGGCTTGGAGCCGGCCCCCTTAGACATGCACTGGACACCCCTGTCCCCGCACATTAGTGTAACGGCCAGCGGTTCTACCTTCTGTGCATAGCCTGGAACCGTGGCTTGGAGACGGCCCTCTTAGATATGCACTGGACACCCCTGTCCCAGCACATTAGTGTAACGGCCAGCGGTTCTACCTACTGTGCATAGCCTGGAACCGTGGCTTGGTGCCGGCCCTCTTAGACATGCACTGGACACCCCTGTCCTAGCACATTAGTGTAACGGCCAGCGGTTCTACCTTCTGTGCATAGCCTGGAACCGTGGCCTGGAGCCGGCCCTCTTAGACGTGCACTGCACCAGCACATTACTGTAACGGCCAGCGGTTCTACCTTCTGTGCATAGCCTGGAACCGTGGCTTGGAGACGGCCCTCTTAGATATGCACTGGACACCCCTGTCCCTGCACATTAGTGTAACGGCCAGCGGTTCTACCTACTGTGCATAGCCTGGAACCGTGGCTTGGTGCCGGCCCTCTTAGACATGCACTGGACACCCCTGTCCTAGCACATTAGTGTAACGGCCAGCGGTTCTACCTTCTGTGCATAGCCTGGAACCGTGGCTTGGAGCCGGCCCCCTTAGACATGCACTGGACACCCCTGTCCCCGCACATTAGTGTAACGGCCAGCGGTTCTACCTTCTGTGCATAGCCTGGAACCGTGGCTTGGAGACGGCCCTCTTAGATATGCACTGGACACCCCTGTCCCAGCACATTAGTGTAACGGCCAGCGGTTCATCCTTCTGTGCATAGCCTGGAACCGTGGCTTGGAGCTGGCCCTCTTAGACATGCACTGGACACCCCTGTCCCAGCACATTAGTGTAACGGCCAGCGGTTCTGCCTTCTGTGCATAGCCTGGAACCGTGGCTTGGAGACGGCCCTCTCAGACATGCACTGGACACCCCTGTCCCAGCACATTAGTGTAACGGCCAGCGGTTCTACCTACTGTGCATAGCCTGGAACCGTGGCTTGGAGACGGCCCTCTTAGACATGCACTGGACACCCCTGTCCTAGCACATTAGTGTAACGGCCAGCGGTTCTACCTTCTGTGCATAGCATGGAACCGTTGCCTGGAGCCGGCCCTCTTAGACATACACTGGACACCCCTGTCCTAGCACATTAGTGTAACGGCCAGCGGTTCTACCTTCTGTGCATAGCCTGGAACCGTGGCTTGGAGCCGGCCCTCTTAGACATGCACTGGACACCCCTGTCCCAGCACATTAGTGTAACGGCCAGCGGTTCTACCTTCTGTGCATAGCCTGGAACCTTGACCTGGAGCCGGCCCTCTTAGACATGCACTGGACACCCCTGTCCTAGCACATTAGTGTAACGGCCAGCGGTTCATCCTTCTGTGCATAGCCTGGAACCGTGTCTTGGAGCCGGCCCTCTTAGACATGCACTGGACACCCCTGTCCCAGCACATTAGTGTAACGGCCAGCGGTTCTACCTTCTGTGCATAGCCTGGAACCGTGGCCTGGAGCCGGCCCTCTTAGACATGCACTGGACACCCCTGTCCTAGCACATTAATGTAACGGCCAGCGGTTCATCCTTCTGTGCATAGCCTGGAACGGTGTCTTGGAGCCGGCCCTCTTAGACATGCACTGGACTCCCCTGTCCCAACACATTAGTGTAACGGCCAGCGGTTCTCCCTTCTGTGGAGAGCCTGGAACCGTGGCTTGGAGCCGGCCCCCTTAGACATGCACTGGACACCCCTGTCCCCACACATTAGTGTAACGGCCAGCGGTTCTACCTTCTGTGCATAGCCTGGAACCGTGGCTTGGAGACGGCCCTCTTAGATATGCACTGGACACCCCTGTCCCAGCACATTAGTGTAACGGCCAGCGGTTCTACCTACTGTGCATAGCCTGGAACCGTGGCTTGGTGCCGGCCCTCTTAGACATGCACTGGACACCCCTGTCCTAGCACATTAGTGTAACGGCCAGCGGTTCTACCTTCTGTGCATAGCCTGGAACCGTGACCTGGAGCCGGCCCTCTTAGACATGCACTGGACACCCCTATCCCAGCACATTACTGTAACGGACAGCGGTTCTACCTTCTGTGCGTAGCCTGGAACCGTGTCTTGGAGCCGGCCCTCTTAGACATACACTGGACACCCCTGTCCCAGCACATTAATGTAACAGCCAGGGGTTCTACCGTCTGTGGATAGCCTGGAACCGTGGGCCCTCTTAGACATGCACTGGACACCCCTGTCCTAGCACATTAGTGTAACAGGCAGCGGTTCTACCTCCTGTGCATAGCCTAGAACCGTGGCTTGGAGCCGGCCGTCTTAGACATGCACTGGACACCCCTGTCCCAGCACATTAGTGTAACTGCCAGCGGTTCTACCTTCTGTGCATAGCCTGGAACCGTGGCTTGGAGCCGGCCCTCTTAGACATGCACTGGACACCCCTGTCCCAGCACATTAGTGTAACGGCCAGCGGTTCTACCTTCTGTGCATAGCCTAGAACCGTGGCTTGGAGCCGGCCCTCTTAGACATGCACTGGACACCCCTGTCCTAGAACATTAGTGTAACGGCCAGCAGTTCTACCTTCATTTGCATAGCCTGGAACCGTGTCTTGGAGCCGGCCCTCTTAGACATGCACTGGACACCCCTGTCCCAGCACATTAGTGTCACGGCCAGCGGTTCTATCTTCTGTGCATAGCCTGGAACCGTTGTCAGGAGACGGCCCTCTTAGACATGTACTGGACACCCCTGTCCCAGCACATTAGTGTAACGGCCAGCGGTTCTACCTTCTGCGGATAGCCTGGAACTGTGGCTTGGAGCCGGCACTCTTAGACATGCACTGGACACCCCTTTCCTTGCACATTAGTGTAACGGCCAGCGGTTCTACCTTCTGCGGATAGCCTAGAAGTGTGGCTTGGAGTCGTCCCTCTTAGACATGCACTGGACACCCCTGTCCCAGCACATTAGTGTAACAGCCAGCGGTTGTACCGTCTGTGGATAGCCTGGAACCGTACCCTGGAGCCGGGCCTCTTAGACATGCACTGGACACCCCTATCCCAGCACATTAGTGTAACGGCCAGCGGTTCTACCTTCTGTGCATAGCCTGGAACTGTGGCTTGGAGCCGGCCCTCTTAGACATGTACTGGACACCCCTGTACCAGCACATTAGTGTAACGGCCAGCGGTTCTACCTTCTGTGCATAGCCTGGAACCGTGGCTTGGAGCCGGCCCTCTTAGACATGCACTGGACACCCCTATCCTAGCACATTAGTGTAACGGCCAGCGGTTCCACCTTCTGCGGATAGCCCAGAACTGTGGCTTGGAGTCGGCCCTCTTAGACATGCACTGGACACCCCTGTCCCAGCACATTAGTGTAACAGCCAGCGGTTCTACCGTCTGTGGATAGCCTGGAACCGTACCCTGGATCCGGGCCTCTTAGACATGCACTGGACACCCCTATCCCAGCACATAAGTGTAACGGCCAGCGGTTCTACCTTCTGTGCATAGCCTGGAACTGTGGCTTGGAGCCGGCCCTCTTAGACATGTACTGGACACCCCTGTACCAGCACATTAGTGTAACGGCCAGCGGTTCTGCCTTCTGTGCATAGCCTGGAACCGTGGCTTGGAGCCGGCCCTCTTAGACATGCACTGGACACCCCTGTCCCAGCACATTAGTGTAACGGCCAGCGGTTCTACCTTCTGTGCATAGCCTGGAACTGTGGCTTGGAGCCGGCCCTCTTAGACATGTACTGGACACCCCTGTACCAGCACATTAGTGTAACGGCCAGCGGTTCTGCCTTCTGTGCATAGCCTGGAACCGTGGCTTGGAGCCGGCCCTCTTAGACATGCACTGGACACCCCTGTCCCAGCACATTAGTGTAACGGCCAGCGGTTCTACCTTCTGTGCATAGCCTGGAACTGTGGCCTGGGCCCGGCCCTCTTAGACATGCACTGGACACCCCTCTCCCAGCACATTAGTGTAACGGCCAGCGTTTCTACCTTCTGTGCAAAGCCTGGAACCGTGGCTTGGAGCTGGCCCTCTTGGACATGCACTGGACACCCCTGTCCCAGCACATTAGTGTAACGGCCAGCGGTTCCAACTTCTGTGCATAGCCTGGAACCGTGGCCTGGGCCGGCCCTCTCAGACATGCACTGGACACCCCTGTCCCAGCACATTAGTGTAACGGCCAGCGCTTCTACCTTCTGTGCATAGCCTGGAACCGTTGCCTGGAGCTGGCCCTCTTAGACATGCACTGGACACCCCTGTCCCAGCACATTAGTGTAACGGCCAGCGGTTCTACCTTCTGTGCATAGCCTGGAACCGTTGCCTGGAGTCGGCCCTCTTAGACATGCACTGGACACCCCTTGTCCCAGCACATTAGTGTAACAGCCAGCTATTCTACCGTCTGTGGATAGCCTGGAACCGTACCCTGGAGCCGGGCCTCTTAGACATGCACTGGACACCCCTATCCTAGCACATTAGTGTAACGGCCAGCGGTTTTACCTTCTGCGGATAGCCTGGAACTGTGGCTTGGAGCCGGCCCTCTTAGACATGCACTGGACACCCCTATCCTAGCACATTAGTGTAACGGCCAGCGGTTCTACCTTCTGTGCATAGCCTGGAACCGTGGCTTGGAGCCGGCCCTCTTAGACATGCACTGGACACCCCTGTCCTAGCACATTAGTGTAACGGCCAGCGGTTCTACCTTCTGTGCATAGCCTGGAACCGTTGCTTGGAGCCGGCCCTCTTAGGCATGCACTGGACACCCCTGTCCCAGCACATTAGTGTAACGGCCAACGGTTCAACCTTCTGTGCATAGCCTGCAACCGTGGCTTGGAGCCGGCCCTCTTAGACATGCACTGGACACCCCTGTCCCAGCACATTAGTGTAACGGCCAGCGGTTCTACCTTCTGTCCATAGCCTGGAACTGTGGCCTGGAGCCGGCCCTCTTAGACATGCACTGGACACCCCTGTCACAGCACATTAGTGTAACGGCCAACGGTTCATCCTTCTGTGCATAGCCTGGAACCGTGGCTTGGAGCTGGCCCTCTTAGACATGCACTGGACACCCCTGTCCCAGCACATTAGTGTAACGGCCAGCGGTTCTGCCTTCTGTGCATAGCCTGGAACCGTGGCTTGGAGACGGCCCTCTCAGACATGCACTGGACACCCCTGTCCCAGCACATTAGTGTTACGGCCAGCGGTTCTACCTACTGTGCATAGCCTGGAACCGTGGCTTGGAGACGGCCCTCTTAGACATGCACTGGACACCCCTGTCCTAGCACATTAGTGTAACGGCCAGCGGTTCTACCTTCTGTGCATAGCATGGAACCGTTGCCTGGAGCCGGCCCTCTTAGACATACACTGGACACCCCTGTCCTAGCACATTAGTGTAACGGCCAGCGGTTCTACCTTCTGTGCATAGCCTGGAACCGTGGCTTGGAGCCGGCCCTCTTAGACATGCACTGGACACCCCTGTCTCAGCACATTAGTGTAACGGCCAGCTGTTCTACCTTCTGTGCATAGCCTGGAACCGTGACCTGGAGCCGGCCCTCTTAGACATGCACTGGACACCCCTGTCCTAGCACATTAATGTAACGGCCAGCGGTTCATCCTTCTGTGCATAGCCTGGAACCGTGTCTTGGAGCCGGCCCTCTTAGACATGCACTGGACACCCCTGTCCCAGCACATTAGTGTAACGGCCAGCGGTTCTACCTTCTGTGCATAGCCTGGAACCGTGGCCTGGGGCCGGCCCTCTTAGACATGCACTGGACACCCCTGTCCTAGCACATTAATGTAACGGCCAGCGGTTCATCCTTCTGTGCAAAGCCTGGAACCGTGTCTTGCAGCCGGCCCTCTTAGACATGCACTGGACTCCCCTGTCCCAGCACATTAGTGTAACGGCCAGCGGTTCTCCCTTCTGTGGAGAGCCTGGAACCGTGGCTTGGAGCCGGCCCCCTTAGACATGCACTGGACACCCCTGTCCCCGCACATTAGTGTAACGGCCAGCGGTTCTACCTTCTGTGCATAGCCTGGAACCGTGGCTTGGAGACGGCCCTCTTAGATATGCACTGGACACCCCTGTCCCAGCACATTAGTGTAACGGCCAGCGGTTCTACCTACTGTGCATAGCCTGGAACCGTGGCTTGGTGCCGGCCCTCTTAGACATGCACTGGACACCCCTGTCCTAGCACATTAGTGTAACGGCCAGCGGGTCTACCTTCTGTGCATAGCCTGGAACCGTGGCCTGGAGCCGGCCCTCTTAGACATGCACTGGCACCCCTGTCCCAGCACATTAGTGTAACGGCCAGCGGTTCTACCTTCTGTGCGTAGCCTGGAACCGTGTCTTGGAGCCGGCCCTCTTAGACATACACTGGACACCCCTGTCCCAGCACATTAATGTAACGGCCAGGGGTTCTACCTTCTGTGGATAGCCTGGAACCGTGGGCCCTCTTAGACATGCACTGGACACCCCTGTCCTAGCACATTAGTGTAACAGGCAGCGGTTCTACCTTCTGTGCATAGCCTAGAACCGTGGCTGGGAGCCGGCCGTCTTAGACATGCACTGGACACCCCTGTCCCAGCACATTAGTGTAACGGCCAGCGGTTCTACCTTCTGTGCATAGCCTGGAACCGTGGCTTGGAGCCGGCCCTCTTAGACATGCACTGGACACCCCTCTCCCAGCACATTAGTGTAACGGCCAGCGGTTCTACCTTCTGTGCATAGCCTAGAACCGTGGCTTGGAGCCGGCCCTCTTAGACATGCACTGGACACCCCTGTCCTAGAACATTAGTGTAACGGCCAGCAGTTCTACCTTCATTTGCATAGCCTGGAACCGTGGCTTGGAGACGACCCTCTTAGACATGCGCTGGACACCCCTGTCCCAGCACATTAGTGTAAAGGCCAGCGGTTCTATCTTCTGTGCATAGCCTGGAACCGTTGTCAGGAGACGGCCCTCTTAGACATGCACTGGACACCCCTATCCTAGCACATTAGTGTAACGGCCAGCGGTTCTACCTTCTGCGGATAGCCTGGAACTGTGGCTTGGAGCGGGCCCTCTTAGACATGCACTGGACACCCCTATCTTAGCACATTAGTGTAATGGCCAGCGGTTCTACCTTCTGCGGATAGCCTAGAACTGTGGCTTGGAGTCGTCCCTCTTAGACATGCACTGGACACCCCTGTCCCAGCACATTAGTGTAACAGCCAGCGGTTCTACCGTCTGTGGATAGCCTGGAACCGTACCCTGGAGCCGGGCCTCTTAGACATGCACTGGACTCCCCTGTCCCAGCACATTAGTGTAACGGCCAACGGTTCAACCTTCTGTGCATAGCCTGGAACCGTGGCTTGGAGCCGGCCCTCTTAGACATACACTGGACACCCCTGTCCCAGCACATTAGAGTAACGGCCAGCGGTTCTGCCTTCTGTGCATAGCCTGGAACCGTGGCTTGGAGACGGCCCTCTTAGACATGCACTGGACACCCCTGTCCTAGCACATTAGTGTAACGGCCAGCGGTTCTACCTTCTGTGCATAGCATGGAACCGTTGCCTGGAGCCGGCCCTCTTAGACATACACTGGACACCCCTGTCCTAGCACATTAGTGTAACGGCCAGCGGTTCTACCTTCTGTGCATAGCCTGGAACCGTGGCTTGGAGCCGGCCCTCTTAGACATGCACTGGACACCCCTGTCCCAGCACATTAGTGTAACGGCCAGCGGTTCTACCTTCTGTGCATAGCCTGGAACCGTGGCCTGGAGCCGGCCCTCTTAGACATGCACTGGACACCCCTCTCCTAGCACATTAATGTAACGGCCAGCGGTTCATCCTTCTGTGCAAAGCCTGGAACCGTGTCTTGGAGCCGGCCCTCTTAGACATGCACTGGACTCCCCTGTCCCAGCACATTAGTGTAACGGCCAGCGATTCTCCCTTCTGTGGAGAGCCTGGAACCGTGGCTTGGAGCCGGCCCCCTTAGACATGCACTGGACACCCCTGTCCCCGCACATTAGTGTAACGGCCAGCGGTTCTACCTTCTGTGCATAGCCTGGAACCGTGGCTTGGAGACGGCCCTCTTAGATATGCACTGGACACCCCTGTCCCAGCACATTAGTGTAACGGCCAGCGGTTCTACCTACTGTGCATAGCCTGGAACCGTGGCTTGGTGCCGGCCCTCTTAGACATGCACTGGACACCCCTGTCCTAGCACATTAGTGTAACGGCCAGCGGTTCTACCTTCTGTGCATAGCCTGGAACCGTGGCCTGGAGCCGGCCCTCTTAGACGTGCACTGCACCAGCACATTACTGTAACGGCCAGCGGTTCTACCTTCTGTGCATAGCCTGGAACCGTGGCTTGGAGACGGCCCTCTTAGATATGCACTGGACACCCCTGTCCCAGCACGTTAGTGTAACGGCCAGCGGTTCTACCTACTGTGCATAGCCTGGAACCGTGGCTTGGTGCCGGCCCTCTTAGACATGCACTGGACACCCCTGTCCTAGCACATTAGTGTAACGGCCAGCGGTTCTACCTTCTGTGCATAGCCTGGAACCGTGGCTTGGAGCCGGCCCCCTTAGACATGCACTGGACACCCCTGTCCCCACACATTAGTGTAACGGCCAGCGGTTCTACCTTCTGTGCATAGCCTGGAACCGTGGCCTGGAGACGGCCCTCTTAGATATGCACTGGACACCCCTGTCCCAGCACATTAGTGTAACGGCCAGCGGTTCTACCTACTGTGCATAGCCTGGAACCGTGGCCTGGAGCCGGCCCTCTTAGACATGCACTGGCAACCCTGTCCCAGCACATTAGTGTAACGGCCAGCGGTTCTACCTTCTGTGCGTAGCCTGGAACCGTGTCTTGGAGCCGGCCCTCTTAGACATACACTGGACACCCCTGTCCCAGCACATTAATGTAACGGCCAGGGGTTCTACCTTCTGTGGATAGCCTGGAACCGTGGGCCCTCTTAGACATGCACTGGACACCCCTGTCCTAGCACATTAGTGTAATAGGCAGCGGTTCTACCTTCTGTGCATAGCCTAGAACAGTGGCTGGGAGCCGGCCGTCTTAGACATGCACTGGACACCCCTGTCCCAGCACATTAGTGTAACGGCCAGCGGTTCTACCTTCTGTGCATAGCCTGGAACCGTGGCTTGGAGTCGGCCCTCTTAGACATGCACTGGACACCCCTGTCCCAGCACATTAGTGTAACGGCCAGCGGTTCTACCTTCTGTGCATAGCCTAGAACCGTGGCTTGGAGCCGGCCCTCTTAGACATGCACTGGACACCCCTGTCCTAGAACATTAGTGTAACGGCAAGCAGTTCTACCTACATTTGCATAGCCTGGAACCGTGGCTTGGAGACGACCCTCTTAGACATGCGCTGGACACCCCTGTCCCAGCACATTAGTGTAACGGCCAGCGGTTCTATCTTCTGTGCATAGCCTGGAACCGTTGTCAGGAGACGGCCCTCTTAGACATGCACTGGACACCCCTATCCTAGCACATTAGTGTAACGGCCAGCGGTTCTACTTTCTGCGGATAGCCTGGAACTGTGGCTTGGAGCGGGCCCTCTTATACATGCACTGGACACCCCTATCTTAGCACATTAGTGTAACGGCCAGCGGTTCTACCTTCTGCGGATAGCCTAGAACTGTGGCTTGGAGTCGTCCCTCTTAGACATGCACTGGACACCCCTGTCCCAGCACATTAGTGTAACAGCCAGCGGTTCTACCGTCTGTGGATAGCCTGGAACCGTACCCTGGAGCCGGGCCTCTTAGACATGCACTGGACACCCCTATCCCAGCTCATTAGTGTAACGGCCAGCGGTTCTACCTTCTGCGGATAGCCTGGAACTGTGGCTTGGAGCGGGCCCTATTAGACATGCACTGGACACCCCTATCCTAGCACATTAGTGTAACGGCCAGCGGTTCTACCTTCTGCGGATAGCCTAGAACTGTGGCTTGGAGTCGGCCTTCTTCGACATGCACTGGACACCCCTGTCCCAGCACATTAGTGTAACAGCCAGCGGTTCTACCGTCTGTGGATAGCCTGGAACCGTACCCTGGAGCCGGGCCTCTTAGACATGCACTGGACACCCCTATCCCAGCACATTAGTGTAACGGCCAGCGGTTCTACCTTCTGTGCATAGCCTGGAACCTTGGCTTGGAGCCGGCCCTCTTAGACATGCACTGGACACCCCTGTCCCAGCACATTAGTGTAACGGCCAGCGGTTCTACCTTCTGTGCATAGCCTGGAACCGTTGCCTGGAGCCGGCCATCTTAGACATGCACTGGACACCCCTGTCCCAACACATTAGTGTAACGGCCAGCGGTTCTACCTCCTGGGCATAGCCTGGAATTGTGGCTTGGAGACGGCCCTTTTAGACATGCACTGGACACCCCTCTCCCAGCACATTAGTGTAACGGCCAGCGGTTCTACCTTCTGTGCATAGCCTAGAACCGTGGCCTGGAGCCGGCCCTCTTAGACATGCACTGGACACCCCTGTCCCAGCACATTAGTGTAACGGCCAGCGGATCTACCGTCTGTGCATAGCCTGGAACCATGTCTTGGACCAGGCCCTCTTAGACATGCACTGGACACCCCTGTCCCAGCACATTAGCGTAACGACCAGCGGTTCTACCTTCTGTGCATAGCCTGGAACCGTGGCCTGGAGCCGGCCCTCTAAGACATGCACTGGACAACCCTGTTCTAGCACATTAGTGTAACGGCCAGTGGTTCTACCTTCTGTGCATAGCCTGGAACTGTGGCCTGGACCTGGCCCTCTTAGACATGCACTGGACACCCCTCTCCCAGCACATTAGTGTAACGGTCATCGGTTCTACCTTATGTGCATAGCCTGGAACCGTTGCCTGGAGCCGGCCCTCCTAGACATGCACTGGACACCCCTGTCCCAGCACATTAGTGTAACGGCCAGCGGTTCTACCTTCTGTGGATAGCCTGGAACCGTGGCCTGGAGCCAGCCCTCTTAGACATGCACTGGACACCCCTGTCAAAGCACATTAGTGTAACGGCCAGCGTTTCTACCTTCTGTGCAAAGCCTGGAACCGTGGCTTGGAGCTGGCCCTCTTAGACATGCACTGGACACTCCTGTCCCAGCACATTAGTGTAACGGCCAGCGGTTCCAACTTCTGTGCATAGCCTGGAACCGTGGCCTGGGCCGGCCCTCTCAGACATGCACTGGACACCCCTGTCCCAGCACATTAGTGTAACGGCCAGCGGTTCTACCTTCTGTGCATAGCCTGGAACAGTTGCCTGGAGCCGGCCCTCTTAGACATGCACTGGACACCCCTGTCCCAGCACATTAGTGTAACGGCCAGCGGTTCTACCTTCTGTGCATAGCCTGAACCGTTGCCTGGAGTCGGCCCTCTTAGACATGCACTGGACACCCCTTGTCCCAGCACATTAGTGTAACAGCCAGCTGTTCTACCGTCTGTGGATAGCCTGGAACCGTACCCTGGAGCCGGGCCTCTTAGACATGCACTGGACACCCCTATCCTAGCACATTAGTGTAACGGCCAGCGGTTCTACCTTCTGCGGATAGCCTGGAACTGTGGCTTGGAGCCGGCCCTCTTAGACATGCACTGGACAACCCTGTCCCAGCACATTAGCGTAACGGCCAGCGGTTCTACCTTCTGTGCATAGCCTGGAACCGTGGCCTGGAGCCGGCCCTCTTAGACATGCACTGGCACTCCTGTCCCAGCACATTAGTGTAACGGCCAGCGGTTCTACCTTCTGTGCGTAGCCTGGAACTGTGTCTTGGAGCCGGCCCTCTTAGACGTGCACTGGACACCCCTGTCCCAGCACATTAGTGTAACGGCCAGCAGTTCTACCTTCTGTGCATAGCCTGAACCGTTGCCTGGAGTCGGCCCTCTTAGACATGCACTGGACACCCCTGTCCTAGCACATTAATGTAACGGCCAGCGGTTCATCCTTCTGTGCATAGCCTGGAACCGTGGCTTGGAGCCGGCCCCCTTAGACATGCACTGGACACCCCTGTCCCCGCACATTAGTGTAACGGCCAGCGGTTCTACCTTCTGTGCATAGCCTGGAACCGTGGCTTGGAGACGGCCCTCTTAGATATGCACTGGACACCCCTGTCCCAGCACATTAGTGTAACGGCCAGCGGTTCTACCTTCTGTGCATAGCATGGAACCGTTGCCTGGAGCCGGCCCTCTTAGACATACACTGGACACCCCTGTCCTAGCACATTAGTGTAACGGCCAGCGGTTCTACCTTCTGTGCATAGCCTGGAACCGTGGCTTGGAGCCGGCCCTCTTAGACATGCACTGGACACCCCTGTCCCAGCACATTAGTGTAACGGCCAGCGGTTCTACCTTCTGTGCATAGCCTGGAACCGTGGCCTGGAGCCGGCCCTCTTAGACATGCACTGGACACCCCTCTCCTAGCACATTAATGTAACGGCCAGCGGTTCATCCTTCTGTGCAAAGCCTGGAACCGTGTCTTGGAGCCGGCCCTCTTAGACATGCACTGGACTCCCCTGTCCCAGCACATTAGTGTAACGGCCAGCGATTCTCCCTTCTGTGGAGAGCCTGGAACCGTGGCTTGGAGCCGGCCCCCTTAGACATGCACTGGACACCCCTGTCCCCGCACATTAGTGTAACGGCCAGCGGTTCTACCTTCTGTGCATAGCCTGGAACCGTGGCTTGGAGACGGCCCTCTTAGATATGCACTGGACACCCCTGTCCCAGCACATTAGTGTAACGGCCAGCGGTTCTACCTACTGTGCATAGCCTGGAACCGTGGCTTGGTGCCGGCCCTCTTAGACATGCACTGGACACCCCTGTCCTAGCACATTAGTGTAACGGCCAGCGGTTCTACCTTCTGTGCATAGCCTGGAACCGTGGCCTGGAGCCGGCCCTCTTAGACGTGCACTGCACCAGCACATTACTGTAACGGCCAGCGGTTCTACCTTCTGTGCATAGCCTGGAACCGTGGCTTGGAGACGGCCCTCTTAGATATGCACTGGACACCCCTGTCCCAGCACATTAGTGTAACGGCCAGCGGTTCTACCTACTGTGCATAGCCTGGAACCGTGGCTTGGTGCCGGCCCTCTTAGACATGCACTGGACACCCCTGTCCTAGCACATTAGTGTAACGGCCAGCGGTTCTACCTTCTGTGCATAGCCTGGAACCGTGGCTTGGAGCCGGCCCCCTTAGACATGCACTGGACACCCCTGTCCCCACACATTAGTGTAACGGCCAGCGGTTCTACCTTCTGTGCATAGCCTGGAACCGTGGCCTGGAGACGGCCCTCTTAGATATGCACTGGACACCCCTGTCCCAGCACATTAGTGTAACGGCCAGCGGTTCTACCTACTGTGCATAGCCTGGAACCGTGGCCTGGAGCCGGCCCTCTTAGACATGCACTGGCAACCCTGTCCCAGCACATTAGTGTAACGGCCAGCGGTTCTACCTTCTGTGCGTAGCCTGGAACCGTGTCTTGGAGCCGGCCCTCTTAGACATACACTGGACACCCCTGTCCCAGCACATTAATGTAACGGCCAGGGGTTCTACCTTCTGTGGATAGCCTGGAACCGTGGGCCCTCTTAGACATGCACTGGACACCCCTGTCCTAGCACATTAGTGTAATAGGCAGCGGTTCTACCTTCTGTGCATAGCCTAGAACAGTGGCTGGGAGCCGGCCGTCTTAGACATGCACTGGACACCCCTGTCCCAGCACATTAGTGTAACGGCCAGCGGTTCTACCTTCTGTGCATAGCCTGGAACCGTGGCTTGGAGTCGGCCCTCTTAGACATGCACTGGACACCCCTGTCCCAGCACATTAGTGTAACGGCCAGCGGTTCTACCTTCTGTGCATAGCCTAGAACCGTGGCTTGGAGCCGGCCCTCTTAGACATGCACTGGACACCCCTGTCCTAGAACATTAGTGTAACGGCAAGCAGTTCTACCTACATTTGCATAGCCTGGAACCGTGGCTTGGAGACGACCCTCTTAGACATGCGCTGGACACCCCTGTCCCAGCACATTAGTGTAACGGCCAGCGGTTCTATCTTCTGTGCATAGCCTGGAACCGTTGTCAGGAGACGGCCCTCTTAGACATGCACTGGACACCCCTATCCTAGCACATTAGTGTAACGGCCAGCGGTTCTACTTTCTGCGGATAGCCTGGAACTGTGGCTTGGAGCGGGCCCTCTTATACATGCACTGGACACCCCTATCTTAGCACATTAGTGTAACGGCCAGCGGTTCTACCTTCTGCGGATAGCCTAGAACTGTGGCTTGGAGTCGTCCCTCTTAGACATGCACTGGACACCCCTGTCCCAGCACATTAGTGTAACAGCCAGCGGTTCTACCGTCTGTGGATAGCCTGGAACCGTACCCTGGAGCCGGGCCTCTTAGACATGCACTGGACACCCCTATCCCAGCTCATTAGTGTAACGGCCAGCGGTTCTACCTTCTGCGGATAGCCTGGAACTGTGGCTTGGAGCGGGCCCTATTAGACATGCACTGGACACCCCTATCCTAGCACATTAGTGTAACGGCCAGCGGTTCTACCTTCTGCGGATAGCCTAGAACTGTGGCTTGGAGTCGGCCTTCTTCGACATGCACTGGACACCCCTGTCCCAGCACATTAGTGTAACAGCCAGCGGTTCTACCGTCTGTGGATAGCCTGGAACCGTACCCTGGAGCCGGGCCTCTTAGACATGCACTGGACACCCCTATCCCAGCACATTAGTGTAACGGCCAGCGGTTCTACCTTCTGTGCATAGCCTGGAACCTTGGCTTGGAGCCGGCCCTCTTAGACATGCACTGGACACCCCTGTCCCAGCACATTAGTGTAACGGCCAGCGGTTCTACCTTCTGTGCATAGCCTGGAACCGTTGCCTGGAGCCGGCCATCTTAGACATGCACTGGACACCCCTGTCCCAACACATTAGTGTAACGGCCAGCGGTTCTACCTCCTGGGCATAGCCTGGAATTGTGGCTTGGAGACGGCCCTTTTAGACATGCACTGGACACCCCTCTCCCAGCACATTAGTGTAACGGCCAGCGGTTCTACCTTCTGTGCATAGCCTAGAACCGTGGCCTGGAGCCGGCCCTCTTAGACATGCACTGGACACCCCTGTCCCAGCACATTAGTGTAACGGCCAGCGGATCTACCGTCTGTGCATAGCCTGGAACCATGTCTTGGACCAGGCCCTCTTAGACATGCACTGGACACCCCTGTCCCAGCACATTAGCGTAACGACCAGCGGTTCTACCTTCTGTGCATAGCCTGGAACCGTGGCCTGGAGCCGGCCCTCTAAGACATGCACTGGACAACCCTGTTCTAGCACATTAGTGTAACGGCCAGTGGTTCTACCTTCTGTGCATAGCCTGGAACTGTGGCCTGGACCCGGCCCTCTTAGACATGCACTGGACACCCCTCTCCCAGCACATTAGTGTAACGGTCATCGGTTCTACCTTATGTGCATAGCCTGGAACCGTTGCCTGGAGCCGGCCCTCCTAGACATGCACTGGACACCCCTGTCCCAGCACATTAGTGTAACGGCCAGCGGTTCTACCTTCTGTGGATAGCCTGGAACCGTGGCCTGGAGCCAGCCCTCTTAGACATGCACTGGACACCCCTGTCAAAGCACATTAGTGTAACGGCCAGCGTTTCTACCTTCTGTGCAAAGCCTGGAACCGTGGCTTGGAGCTGGCCCTCTTAGACATGCACTGGACACTCCTGTCCCAGCACATTAGTGTAACGGCCAGCGGTTCCAACTTCTGTGCATAGCCTGGAACCGTGGCCTGGGCCGGCCCTCTCAGACATGCACTGGACACCCCTGTCCCAGCACATTAGTGTAACGGCCAGCGGTTCTACCTTCTGTGCATAGCCTGGAACAGTTGCCTGGAGCCGGCCCTCTTAGACATGCACTGGACACCCCTGTCCCAGCACATTAGTGTAACGGCCAGCGGTTCTACCTTCTGTGCATAGCCTGAACCGTTGCCTGGAGTCGGCCCTCTTAGACATGCACTGGACACCCCTTGTCCCAGCACATTAGTGTAACAGCCAGCTGTTCTACCGTCTGTGGATAGCCTGGAACCGTACCCTGGAGCCGGGCCTCTTAGACATGCACTGGACACCCCTATCCTAGCACATTAGTGTAACGGCCAGCGGTTCTACCTTCTGCGGATAGCCTGGAACTGTGGCTTGGAGCCGGCCCTCTTAGACATGCACTGGACAACCCTGTCCCAGCACATTAGCGTAACGGCCAGCGGTTCTACCTTCTGTGCATAGCCTGGAACCGTGGCCTGGAGCCGGCCCTCTTAGACATGCACTGGCACTCCTGTCCCAGCACATTAGTGTAACGGCCAGCGGTTCTACCTTCTGTGCGTAGCCTGGAACTGTGTCTTGGAGCCGGCCCTCTTAGACGTGCACTGGACACCCCTGTCCCAGCACATTAGTGTAACGGCCAGCAGTTCTACCTTCTGTGCATAGCCTGAACCGTTGCCTGGAGTCGGCCCTCTTAGACATGCACTGGACACCCCTGTCCTAGCACATTAATGTAACGGCCAGCGGTTCATCCTTCTGTGCATAGCCTGGAACCGTGGCTTGGAGCCGGCCCCCTTAGACATGCACTGGACACCCCTGTCCCCGCACATTAGTGTAACGGCCAGCGGTTCTACCTTCTGTGCATAGCCTGGAACCGTGGCTTGGAGACGGCCCTCTTAGATATGCACTGGACACCCCTGTCCCAGCACATTAGTGTAACGGCCAGCGGTTCTACCTTCTGTGCATAGCATGGAACCGTTGCCTGGAGCCGGCCCTCTTAGACATACACTGGACACCCCTGTCCTAGCACATTAGTGTAACGGCCAGCGGTTCTACCTTCTGTGCATAGCCTGGAACCGTGGCTTGGAGCCGGCCCTCTTAGACATGCACTGGACACCCCTGTCCCAGCACATTAGTGTAACGGCCAGCGGTTCTACCTTCTGTGCATAGCCTGGAACCGTGGCCTGGAGCCGGCCCTCTTAGACATGCACTGGACACCCCTCTCCTAGCACATTAATGTAACGGCCAGCGGTTCATCCTTCTGTGCAAAGCCTGGAACCGTGTCTTGGAGCCGGCCCTCTTAGACATGCACTGGACTCCCCTGTCCCAGCACATTAGTGTAACGGCCAGCGATTCTCCCTTCTGTGGAGAGCCTGGAACCGTGGCTTGGAGCCGGCCCCCTTAGACATGCACTGGACACCCCTGTCCCCGCACATTAGTGTAACGGCCAGCGGTTCTACCTTCTGTGCATAGCCTGGAACCGTGGCTTGGAGACGGCCCTCTTAGATATGCACTGGACACCCCTGTCCCAGCACATTAGTGTAACGGCCAGCGGTTCTACCTACTGTGCATAGCCTGGAACCGTGGCTTGGTGCCGGCCCTCTTAGACATGCACTGGACACCCCTGTCCTAGCACATTAGTGTAACGGCCAGCGGTTCTACCTTCTGTGCATAGCCTGGAACCGTGGCCTGGAGCCGGCCCTCTTAGACGTGCACTGCACCAGCACATTACTGTAACGGCCAGCGATTCTACCTTCTGTGCATAGCCTGGAACCGTGGCTTGGAGACGGCCCTCTTAGATATGCACTGGACACCCCTGTCCCAGCACATTAGTGTAACGGCCAGCGGTTCTACCTACTGTGCATAGCCTGGAACCGTGGCTTGGTGCCGGCCCTCTTAGACATGCACTGGACACCCCTGTCCTAGCACATTAGTGTAACGGCCAGCGGTTCTACCTTCTGTGCATAGCCTGGAACCGTGGCTTGGAGCCGGCCCCCTTAGACATGCACTGGACACCCCTGTCCCCACACATTAGTGTAACGGCCAGCGGTTCTACCTTCTGTGCATAGCCTGGAACCGTGGCCTGGAGACGGCCCTCTTAGATATGCACTGGACACCCCTGTCCCAGCACATTAGTGTAACGGCCAGCGGTTCTACCTACTGTGCATAGCCTGGAACCGTGGCCTGGAGCCGGCCCTCTTAGACATGCACTGGCAACCCTGTCCCAGCACATTAGTGTAACGGCCAGCGGTTCTACCTTCTGTGCGTAGCCTGGAACCGTGTCTTGGAGCCGGCCCTCTTAGACATACACTGGACACCCCTGTCCCAGCACATTAATGTAACGGCCAGGGGTTCTACCTTCTGTGGATAGCCTGGAACCGTGGGCCCTCTTAGACATGCACTGGACACCCCTGTCCTAGCACATTAGTGTAATAGGCAGCGGTTCTACCTTCTGTGCATAGCCTAGAACAGTGGCTGGGAGCCGGCCGTCTTAGACATGCACTGGACACCCCTGTCCCAGCACATTAGTGTAACGGCCAGCGGTTCTACCTTCTGTGCATAGCCTGGAACCGTGGCTTGGAGTCGGCCCTCTTAGACATGCACTGGACACCCCTGTCCCAGCACATTAGTGTAACGGCCAGCGGTTCTACCTTCTGTGCATAGCCTAGAACCGTGGCTTGGAGCCGGCCCTCTTAGACATGCACTGGACACCCCTGTCCTAGAACATTAGTGTAACGGCAAGCAGTTCTACCTACATTTGCATAGCCTGGAACCGTGGCTTGGAGACGACCCTCTTAGACATGCGCTGGACACCCCTGTCCCAGCACATTAGTGTAACGGCCAGCGGTTCTATCTTCTGTGCATAGCCTGGAACCGTTGTCAGGAGACGGCCCTCTTAGACATGCACTGGACACCCCTATCCTAGCACATTAGTGTAACGGCCAGCGGTTCTACTTTCTGCGGATAGCCTGGAACTGTGGCTTGGAGCGGGCCCTCTTATACATGCACTGGACACCCCTATCTTAGCACATTAGTGTAACGGCCAGCGGTTCTACCTTCTGCGGATAGCCTAGAACTGTGGCTTGGAGTCGTCCCTCTTAGACATGCACTGGACACCCCTGTCCCAGCACATTAGTGTAACAGCCAGCGGTTCTACCGTCTGTGGATAGCCTGGAACCGTACCCTGGAGCCGGGCCTCTTAGACATGCACTGGACACCCCTATCCCAGCTCATTAGTGTAACGGCCAGCGGTTCTACCTTCTGCGGATAGCCTGGAACTGTGGCTTGGAGCGGGCCCTATTAGACATGCACTGGACACCCCTATCCTAGCACATTAGTGTAACGGCCAGCGGTTCTACCTTCTGCGGATAGCCTAGAACTGTGGCTTGGAGTCGGCCTTCTTCGACATGCACTGGACACCCCTGTCCCAGCACATTAGTGTAACAGCCAGCGGTTCTACCGTCTGTGGATAGCCTGGAACCGTACCCTGGAGCCGGGCCTCTTAGACATGCACTGGACACCCCTATCCCAGCACATTAGTGTAACGGCCAGCGGTTCTACCTTCTGTGCATAGCCTGGAACCTTGGCTTGGAGCCGGCCCTCTTAGACATGCACTGGACACCCCTGTCCCAGCACATTAGTGTAACGGCCAGCGGTTCTACCTTCTGTGCATAGCCTGGAACCGTTGCCTGGAGCCGGCCATCTTAGACATGCACTGGACACCCCTGTCCCAACACATTAGTGTAACGGCCAGCGGTTCTACCTCCTGGGCATAGCCTGGAATTGTGGCTTGGAGACGGCCCTTTTAGACATGCACTGGACACCCCTCTCCCAGCACATTAGTGTAACGGCCAGCGGTTCTACCTTCTGTGCATAGCCTAGAACCGTGGCCTGGAGCCGGCCCTCTTAGACATGCACTGGACACCCCTGTCCCAGCACATTAGTGTAACGGCCAGCGGATCTACCGTCTGTGCATAGCCTGGAACCATGTCTTGGACCAGGCCCTCTTAGACATGCACTGGACACCCCTGTCCCAGCACATTAGCGTAACGACCAGCGGTTCTACCTTCTGTGCATAGCCTGGAACCGTGGCCTGGAGCCGGCCCTCTTAGACATGCACTGGACAACCCTGTTCTAGCACATTAGTGTAACGGCCAGTGGTTCTACCTTCTGTGCATAGCCTGGAACTGTGGCCTGGACCCGGCCCTCTTAGACATGCACTGGACACCCCTCTCCCAGCACATTAGTGTAACGGTCATCGGTTCTACCTTATGTGCATAGCCTGGAACCGTTGCCTGGAGCCGGCCCTCCTAGACATGCACTGGACACCCCTGTCCCAGCACATTAGTGTAACGGCCAGCGGTTCTACCTTCTGTGGATAGCCTGGAACCGTGGCCTGGAGCCAGCCCTCTTAGACATGCACTGGACACCCCTGTCAAAGCACATTAGTGTAACGGCCAGCGTTTCTACCTTCTGTGCAAAGCCTGGAACCGTGGCTTGGAGCTGGCCCTCTTAGACATGCACTGGACACTCCTGTCCCAGCACATTAGTGTAACGGCCAGCGGTTCCAACTTCTGTGCATAGCCTGGAACCGTGGCCTGGGCCGGCCCTCTCAGACATGCACTGGACACCCCTGTCCCAGCACATTAGTGTAACGGCCAGCGGTTCTACCTTCTGTGCATAGCCTGGAACAGTTGCCTGGAGCCGGCCCTCTTAGACATGCACTGGACACCCCTGTCCCAGCACATTAGTGTAACGGCCAGCGGTTCTACCTTCTGTGCATAGCCTGAACCGTTGCCTGGAGTCGGCCCTCTTAGACATGCACTGGACACCCCTTGTCCCAGCACATTAGTGTAACAGCCAGCTGTTCTACCGTCTGTGGATAGCCTGGAACCGTACCCTGGAGCCGGGCCTCTTAGACATGCACTGGACACCCCTATCCTAGCACATTAGTGTAACGGCCAGCGGTTCTACCTTCTGCGGATAGCCTGGAACTGTGGCTTGGAGCCGGCCCTCTTAGACATGCACTGGACAACCCTGTCCCAGCACATTAGCGTAACGGCCAGCGGTTCTACCTTCTGTGCATAGCCTGGAACCGTGGCCTGGAGCCGGCCCTCTTAGACATGCACTGGCACTCCTGTCCCAGCACATTAGTGTAACGGCCAGCGGTTCTACCTTCTGTGCGTAGCCTGGAACTGTGTCTTGGAGCCGGCCCTCTTAGACGTGCACTGGACACCCCTGTCCCAGCACATTAGTGTAACGGCCAGCAGTTCTACCTTCTGTGCATAGCCTGAACCGTTGCCTGGAGTCGGCCCTCTTAGACATGCACTGGACACCCCTGTCCTAGCACATTAATGTAACGGCCAGCGGTTCATCCTTCTGTGCATAGCCTGGAACCGTGGCCTGGAGCCGGCCCTCTTAGACATGCACTGGACACCCCTGTCCTAGCACCCTAATGTAACGGCCAGCGGTTCATCCTTCTGTGCAAAGCCTGGAACCGTGTCTTGGAGCCGGCCCTCTTAGACATGCACTGGACTCCCCTGTCCCAGCACATTAGTGTAACGGCCAGCGGTTCTCCCTTCTGTGGAGAGCCTGGAACCGTGGCTTGGAGCCGGCCCCCTTAGACATGCACTGGACACCCCTGACCCCGCACATTAGTGTAACGGCCAGCGGTTCTACCTTCTGTGCATAGCCTGGAACCGTGGCTTGGAGACGGCCCTCTTAGATATGCACTGGACACCCCTGTCCCAGCACATTAGTGTAACGGCCAGCGGTTCTACCTACTGTGCATAGCCTGGAACCTTGGCTTGGTGCCGGCCCTCTTAGACATGCACTGGACACCCCTGTCCTAGCACATTAGTGTAACGGCCAGCGGGTCTACCTTCTGTGCATAGCCTGGAACCGTGGCCTGGAGCCGGCCCTCTTAGACATGCACTGGCACCCCTGTCCCAGCACATTAGTGTAACGGCCAGCGGTTCTACCTTCTGTGCGTAGCCTGGAACCGTGTCTTGGAGCCGGCCCTCTTAGACATACACTGGACACCCCTGTCCCAGCACATTAATGTAACGGCCAGGGGTTCTACCTTCTGTGGATAGCCTGGAACCGTGGGCCCTCTTAGACATGCACTGGACACCCCTGTCCTAGCACATTAGTGTAACAGGCAGCGGTTCTACCTTCTGTGCATAGCCTAGAACCGTGGCTTGGAGCCGGCATGTCTTAGACATGCACTGGACACCCCTGTCCCAGCACATTAGTGTAACGGCCAGCGGTTCTACCTTCTGTGCATAGCCTGGAACCGTGGCTTGGAGCCGGCCCTCTTAGACATGCACTGGACACCCCTGTCCCAGCACATTAGTGTAACGGCCAGCGGTTCTACCTTCGGTGCATAGCCTAGAACCGTGGCTTGGAGCCGGCCCTCTTAGACATGCACTGGACACCCCTGTCCTAGAACATTAGTGTAACGGCCAGCAGTTCTACCTTCATTTGCATAGCCTGGAACCGTGGCTTGGAGACGACCCTCTTAGACATGCGCTGGACACCCCTGTCCCAGCACATTAGTGTAAAGGCCAGCGGTTCTATCTTCTGTGCATAGCCTGGAACCGTTGTCAGGAGACGGCCCTCTTAGACATGCACTGGACACCCCTATCCTAGCACATTAGTGTAACGGCCAGCGGTTCTACCTTCTGCGGATAGCCTGGAACTGTGGCTTGGAGCGGGCCCTCTTAGACATGCACTGGACACCCCTATCTTAGCACATTAGTGTAACGGCCAGCGGTTCTACCTTCTGCGGATAGCCTAGAACTGTGGCTTGGAGTCGTCCCTCTTAGACATGCACTGGACACCCCTGTCCCAGCACATTAGTGTAACAGCCAGCGGTTCTACCGTCTGTGGATAGCCTGGAACCGTACCCTGGAGCCGGGCCTCTTAGACATGCACTGGACTCCCCTGTCCCAGCACATTAGTGTAACGGCCAACGGTTCAACCTTCTGTGCATAGCCTGGAACCGTGGCTTGGAGCCGGCCCTCTTAGACATGCACTGGACACCCCTGTCACAGCACATTAGTGTAACGGCCAGCGGTTCTACCTTCTGTGCATAGCCTGGAACTGTGGCCTGGAGCCGGCCCTCTTAGACATGCACTGGACACCCCTGTCACAGCACATTAGTGTAACGGCCAACGGTTCATCCTTCTGTGCATAGCCTGGAACCGTGGCTTGGAGCTGGCCCTCTTAGACATGCACTGGACACCCCTGTCCCAGCACATTAGTGTAACGGCCAGCGGTTATGCCTTCTGTGCATAGCCTGGAACCGTGGCTTGGAGACGGCCCTCTCAGACATGCACTGGACACCCCTGTCCCAGCACATTAGTGTAACGGCCAGCGGTTCTACCTACTGTGCATAGCCTGGAACCGTGGCTTGGAGACGGCCCTCTTAGACATGCACTGGACACCCCTGTCCTAGCACATTAGTGTAACGGCCAGCGGTTCTACCTTCTGTGCATAGCATGGAACCGTTGCCTGGAGCCGGCCCTCTTAGACATACACTGGACACCCCTGTCCTAGCACATTAGTGTAACAGCCAGCGGTTCTACCTTCTGTGCATAGCCTGGAACCGTGGCTTGGAGCCGGCCCTCTTAGACATGCACTGGACACCCCTGTCCCAGCACATTAGTGTAACGGCCAGCGGTTCTACCTTCTGTGCATAGCCTGGAACCGTGACCTGGAGCCGGCCCTCTTAGACATGCACTGGACACCCCTGTCCTAGCACATTAGTGTAACGGCCAGCGGTTCATCCTTCTGTGCATAGCCTGGAACCGTGTCTTGGAGCCGGCCCTCTTAGACATGCACTGGACACCCCTGTCCCAGCACATTAGTGTAACGGCCAGCGGTTCTACCTTCTGTGCATAGCCTGGAACCGTGGCCTGGAGCCGGCCCTCTTAGACATGCACTGGACACCCCTGTCCTAGCACATTAATGTAACGGCCAGCGGTTCATCCTTCTGTGCAAAGCCTGGAACCGTGTCTTGGAGCCGGCCCTCTTAGACATGCACTGGACTCCCCTGTCCCAGCACATTAGTGTAACGGCCAGCGGTTCTCCCTTCTGTGGAGAGCCTGGAACCGTGGCTTGGAGCCGGCCCCCTTAGACATGCACTGGACACCCCTGTCCCCGCACATTAGTGTAACGGCCAGCGGTTCTGCCTTCTGTGCATAGCCTGGAACCGTGGCTTGGAGACGGCCCTCTCAGACATGCACTGGACACCCCTGTCCCAGCACATTAGTGTAACGGCCAGCGGTTCTACCTACTGTGCATAGCCTGGAACCGTGGCTTGGAGACGGCCCTCTTAGACATGCACTGGACACCCCTGTCCAAGCACATTAGTGTAACGGCCAGCGGTTCTACCTTCTGTGCATAGCATGGAACCGTTGCCTGGAGCCGGCCCTCTTAGACATACACTGGACACCCCTGTCCTAGCACATTAGTGTAACGGCCAGCGGTTCTACCTTCTGTGCATAGCCTGGAACCGTGGCTTGGAGCCGGCCCTCTTAGACATGCACTGGACACCCCTGTCCCAGCACATTAGTGTAACGGCCAGCGGTTCTACCTTCTGTGCATAGCCTGGAACCTTGACCTGGAGCCGGCCCTCTTAGACATGCACTGGACACCCCTGTCCTAGCACATTAGTGTAACGGCCAGCGGTTCATCCTTCTGTGCATAGCCTGGAACCGTGTCTTGGAGCCGGCCCTCTTAGACATGCACTGGACACCCCTGTCCCAGCACATTAGTGTAACGGCCAGCGGTTCTACCTTCTGTGCATAGCCTGGAACCGTGGCCTGGAGCCGGCCCTCTTAGACATGCACTGGACACCCCTGTCCTAGCACATTAATGTAACGGCCAGCGGTTCATCCTTCTGTGCATAGCCTGGAACGGTGTCTTGGAGCCGGCCCTCTTAGACATGCACTGGACTCCCCTGTCCCAACACATTAGTGTAACGGCCAGCGGTTCTCCCTTCTGTGGAGAGCCTGGAACCGTGGCTTGGAGCCGGCCCCCTTAGACATGCACTGGACACCCCTGTCCCCACACATTAGTGTAACGGCCAGCGGTTCTACCTTCTGTGCATAGCCTGGAACCGTGGCTTGGAGACGGCCCTCTTAGATATGCACTGGACACCCCTGTCCCAGCACATTAGTGTAACGGCCAGCGGTTCTACCTACTGTGCATAGCCTGGAACCGTGGCTTGGTGCCGGCCCTCTTAGACATGCACTGGACACCCCTGTCCTAGCACATTAGTGTAACGGCCAGCGGTTCTACCTTCTGTGCATAGCCTGGAACCGTGACCTGGAGCCGGCCCTCTTAGACATGCACTGGACACCCCTATCCCAGCACATTACTGTAACGGACAGCGGTTCTACCTTCTGTGCGTAGCCTGGAACCGTGTCTTGGAGCGGGCCCTCTTAGACATACACTGGACACCCCTGTCCCAGCACATTAATGTAACAGCCAGGGGTTCTACCGTCTGTGGATAGCCTGGAACCGTGGGCCCTCTTAGACATGCACTGGACACCCCTGTCCTAGCACATTAGTATAACAGGCAGCGGTTCAACCTTCTGTGCATAGCCTAGAACCGTGGCTTGGAGCCGGCCGTCTTAGACATGCACTGGACACCCCTGTCCCAGCACATTAGTGTAACTGCCAGCGGTTCTACCTTCTGTGCATAGCCTGGAACCGTGGCTTGGAGCCGGCCCTCTTAGACATGCACTGGACACCCCTGTCCCAGCACATTAGTGTAACGGCCAGCGGTTCTACCTTCTGTGCATAGCCTAGAACCGTGGCTTGGAGCCGGCCCTCTTAGACATGCACTGGACACCCCTGTCCTAGAACATTAGTGTAACGGCCAGCAGTTCTACCTTCATTTGCATAGCCTGGAACCGTGTCTTGGAGCCGGCCCTCTTAGACATGCACTGGACACCCCTGTCCCAGCACATTAGTGTCACGGCCAGCGGTTCTATCTTCTGTGCATAGCCTGGAACCGTTGTCAGGAGACGGCCCTCTTAGACATGTACTGGACACCCCTGTCCCAGCACATTAGTGTAACGGCCAGCGGTTCTACCTTCTGCGGATAGCCTGGAACTGTGGCTTGGAGCCGGCACTCTTAGACATGCACTGGACACCCCTTTCCTAGCACATTAGTGTAACGGCCAGCGGTTCTACCTTCTGCGGATAGCCTAGAAGTGTGGCTTGGAGTCGTCCCTCTTAGACATGCACTGGACACCCCTGTCCCAGCACATTAGTGTAACAGCCAGCGGTTGTACCGTCTGTGGATAGCCTGGAACCGTACCCTGGAGCCGGGCCTCTTAGACATGCACTGGACACCCCTATCCCAGCACATTAGTGTAACGGCCAGCGGTTCTACCTTCTGTGCATAGCCTGGAACTGTGGCTTGGAGCCGGCCCTCTTAGACATGTACTGGACACCCCTGTACCAGCACATTAGTGTAACGGCCAGCGGTTCTACCTTCTGTGCATAGCCTGGAACCGTGGCTTGGAGCCGGCCCTCTTAGACATGCACTGGACACCCCTATCCTAGCACATTAGTGTAACGGCCAGCGGTTCCACCTTCTGCGGATAGCCCAGAACTGTGGCTTGGAGTCGGCCCTCTTAGACATGCACTGGACACCCCTGTCCCAGCACATTAGTGTAACAGCCAGCGGTTCTACCGTCTGTGGATAGCCTGGAACCGTACCCTGGATCCGGGCCTCTTAGACATGCACTGGACACCCCTATCCCAGCACATAAGTGTAACGGCCAGCGGTTCTACCTTCTGTGCATAGCCTGGAACTGTGGCTTGGAGCCGGCCCTCTTAGACATGTACTGGACACCCCTGTACCAGCACATTAGTGTAACGGCCAGCGGTTCTGCCTTCTGTGCATAGCCTGGAACCGTGGCTTGGAGCCGGCCCTCTTAGACATGCACTGGACACCCCTGTCCCAGCACATTAGTGTAACGGCCAGCGGTTCTACCTTCTGTGCATAGCCTGGAACTGTGGCCTGGGCCCGGCCCTCTTAGACATGCACTGGACACCCCTCTCCCAGCACATTAGTGTAACGGCCAGCGTTTCTACCTTCTGTGCAAAGCCTGGAACCGTGGCTTGGAGCTGGCCCTCTTGGACATGCACTGGACACCCCTGTCCCAGCACATTAGTGTAACGGCCAGCAGTTCCAACTTCTGTGCATAGCCTGGAACCGTGGCCTGGGCCGGCCCTCTCAGACATGCACTGGACACCCCTGTCCCAGCACATTAGTGTAACGGCCAGCGCTTCTACCTTCTGTGCATAGCCTGGAACCGTTGCCTGGAGCTGGCCCTCTTAGACATGCACTGGACACCCCGTCCCAGCACATTAGTGTAACGGCCAGCGGTTCTACCTTCTGTGCATAGCCTGGAACCGTTGCCTGGAGTCGGCCCTCTTAGACATGCACTGGACACCCCTTGTCCCAGCACATTAGTGTAACAGCCAGCTGTTCTACCGTCTGTGGATAGCCTGGAACCGTACCCTGGAGCCGGGCCTCTTAGACATGCACTGGACACCCCTATCCTAGCACATTAGTGTAACGGCCAGCGGTTTTACCTTCTGCGGATAGCCTGGAACTGTGGCTTGGAGCCGGCCCTCTTAGACATGCACTGGACACCCCTATCCTAGCACATTAGTGTAACGGCCAGCGGTTCTACCTTCTGTGCATAGCCTGGAACCGTGGCTTGGAGCCGGCCCTCTTAGACATGCACTGGACACCCCTGTCCTAGCACATTAGTGTAACGGCCAGCGGTTCTACCTTCTGTGCATAGCCTGGAACCGTTGCTTGGAGCCGGCCCTCTTAGGCATGCACTGGACACCCCTGTCCCAGCACATTAGTGTAACGGCCAACGGTTCAACCTTCTGTGCATAGCCTGGAACCGTGGCTTGGAGCCGGCCCTCTTAGACATGCACTGGACACCCCTGTCCCAGCACATTAGTGTAACGGCCAGCGGTTCTACCTTCTGTGCATAGCCTGGAACTGTGGCCTGGAGCCGGCCCTCTTAGACATGCACTGGACACCCCTGTCACAGCACATTAGTGTAACGGCCAACGGTTCATCCTTCTGTGCATAGCCTGGAACCGTGGCTTGGAGCTGGCCCTCTTAGACATGCACTGGACACCCCTGTCCCAGCACATTAGTGTAACGGCCAGCGGTTCTGCCTTCTGTGCATAGCCTGGAACCGTGGCTTGGAGACGGCCCTCTCAGACATGCACTGGACACCCCTGTCCCAGCACATTAGTGTTACGGCTAGCAGTTCTACCTACTGTGCATAGCCTGGAACCGTGGCTTGGAGACGGCCCTCTTAGACATGCACTGGACACCCCTGTCCTAGCACATTAGTGTAACGGCCAGCGGTTCTACCTTCTGTGCATAGCATGGAACCGTTGCCTGGAGCCGGCCCTCTTAGACATACACTGGACACCCCTGTCCTAGCACATTAGTGTAACGGCCAGCGGTTCTACCTTCTGTGCATAGCCTGGAACCGTGGCTTGGAGCCGGCCCTCTTAGACATGCACTGGACACCCCTGTCCCAGCACATTAGTGTAACGGCCAGCTGTTCTACCTTCTGTGCATAGCCTGGAACCGTGACCTGGAGCCGGCCCTCTTAGACATGCACTGGACACCCCTGTCCTAGCACATTAATGTAACGGCCAGCGGTTCATCCTTCTGTGCATAGCCTGGAACCGTGTCTTGGAGCCGGCCCTCTTAGACATGCACTGGACACCCCTGTCCCAGCACATTAGTGTAACGGCCAGCGGTTCTCCCTTCTGTGGAGAGCCTGGAACCGTGGCTTGGAGCCGGCCCCCTTAGACATGCACTGGACACCCCTGTCCCCGCACATTAGTGTAACGGCCAGCGGTTCTACCTTCTGTGCATAGCCTGGAACCGTGGCTTGGAGACGGCCCTCTTAGATATGCACTGGACACCCCTGTCCCAGCACATTAGTGTAACGGCCAGCGGTTCTACCTACTGTGCATAGCCTGGAACCGTGGCTTGGTGCCGGCCCTCTTAGACATGCACTGGACACCCCTGTCCTAGCACATTAGTGTAACGGCCAGCGGGTCTACCTTCTGTGCATAGCCTGGAACCGTGGCCTGGAGCCGGCCCTCTTAGACATGCACTGGCACCCCTGTCCCAGCACATTAGTGTAACGGCCAGCGGTTCTACCTTCTGTGCGTAGCCTGGAACCGTGTCTTGGAGCCGGCCCTCTTAGACATACACTGGACACCCCTGTCCCAGCACATTAATGTAACGGCCAGGGGTTCTACCTTCTGTGGATAGCCTGGAACCGTGGGCCCTCTTAGACATGCACTGGACACCCCAGTCCTAGCACATTAGTGTAACAGGCAGCGGTTCTACCTTCTGTGCATAGCCTAGAACCGTGGCTGGGAGCCGGCCGTCTTAGACATGCACTGGACACCCCTGTCCCAGCACATTAGTGTAACGGCCAGCGGTTCTACCTTCTGTGCATAGCCTGGAACCGTGGCTTGGAGCCGGCCCTCTTAGACATGCACTGGACACCCCTCTCCCAGCACATTAGTGTAACGGCCAGCGGTTCTACCTTCTGTGCATAGCCTAGAACCGTGGCTTGGAGCCGGCCCTCTTAGACATGCACTGGACACCCCTGTCCTAGAACATTAGTGTAACGGCCAGCAGTTCTACCTTCATTTGCATAGCCTGGAACCGTGGCTTGGAGACGACCCTCTTAGACATGTGCTGGACACCCCTGTCCCAGCACATTAGTGTAAAGGCCAGCGGTTCTATCTTCTGTGCATAGCCTGGAACCGTTGTCAGGAGACGGCCCTCTTAGACATGCACTGGACACCCCTATCCTAGCACATTAGTGTAACGGCCAGCGGTTCTACCTTCTGCGGATAGCCTGGAACTGTGGCTTGGAGCGGGCCCTCTTAGACATGCACTGGACACCCCTACCTTAGCACATTAGTGTAACGGCCAGCGGTTCTACCTTCTGCGGATAGCCTAGAACTGTGGCTTGGAGTCGTCCCTCTTAGACATGCACTGGACACCCCTGTCCCAGCACATTAGTGTAACAGCCAGCGGTTCTACCGTCTGTGGATAGCCTGGAACCGTACCCTGGAGCCGGGCCTCTTAGACATGCACTGGACTCCCCTGTCCCAGCACATTAGTGTAACGGCCAACGGTTCAACCTTCTGTGCATAGCCTGGAACCGTGGCTTGGAGCCGGCCCTCTTAGACATGCACTGGACACCCCTGTCCCAGCACATTAGTGTAACGGCCAGCGGTTCTACCTTCTGTGCATAGCCTGGAACTGTGGCCTGGAGCCGGCCCTCTTAGACATGCACTGGACACCCCTGTCACAGCACATTAGTGTAACGGCCAACGGTTCATCCTTCTGTGCATAGCCTGGAACCGTGGCTTGGAGCTGGCCCTCTTAGACATGCACTGTACACCCCTGTCCCAGCACATTAGAGTAACGGCCAGCGGTTCTGCCTTCTGTGCATAGCCTGGAACCGTGGCTTGGAGACGGCCCTCTTAGACATGCACTGGACACCCCTGTCCTAGCACATTAGTGTAACGGCCAGCGGTTCTACCTTCTGTGCATAGCATGGAACCGTTGCCTGGAGCCGGCCCTCTTAGACATACACTGGACACCCCTGTCCTAGCACATTAGTGTAACGGCCAGCGGTTCTACCTTCTGTGCATAGCCTGGAACCGTGGCTTGGAGCCGGCCCTCTTAGACATGCACTGGACACCCCTGTCCCAGCACATTAGTGTAACGGCCAGCGGTTCTACCTTCTGTGCATAGCCTGGAACCGTGGCCTGGAGCCGGCCCTCTTAGACATGCACTGGACACCCCTGTCCTAGCACATTAATGTAACGGCACGCGGTTCATCCTTCTGTGCAAAGCCTGGAACCGTGTCTTGGAGCCGGCCCTCTTAGACATGCACTGGACTCCCCTGTCCCAGCACATTAGTGTAACGGCCAGCGATTCTCCCTTCTGTGGAGAGCCTGGAACCGTGGCTTGGAGCCGGCCCCCTTAGACATGCACTGGACACCCCTGTCCCCGCACATTAGTGTAACGGCCAGCGGTTCTACCTTCTGTGCATAGCCTGGAACCGTGGCTTGGAGACGGCCCTCTTAGATATGCACTGGACACCCCTGTCCCAGCACATTAGTGTAACGGCCAGCGGTTCTACCTACTGTGCATAGCCTGGAACCGTGGCTTGGTGCCGGCCCTCTTAGACATGCACTGGACACCCCTGTCCTAGCACATTAGTGTAACGGCCAGCGGTTCTACCTTCTGTGCATAGCCTGGAACCGTGGCCTGGAGCCGGCCCTCTTAGACGTGCACTGCACCAGCACATTACTGTAACGGCCAGCGGTTCTACCTTCTGTGCATAGCCTGGAACCGTGGCTTGGAGACGGCCCTCTTAGATATGCACTGGACACCCCTGTCCCAGCACATTAGTGTAACGGCCAGCGGTTCTACCTACTGTGCATAGCCTGGAACCGTGGCTTGGTGCCGGCCCTCTTAGACATGCACTGGACACCCCTGTCCTAGCACATTAGTGTAACGGCCAGCGGTTCTACCTTCTGTGCATAGCCTGGAACCGTGGCTTGGAGCCGGCCCCCTTAGACATGCACTGGACACCCCTGTCCCCACACATTAGTGTAACGGCCAGCGGTTCTACCTTCTGTGCATAGGCTGGAACCGTGGCCTGGAGACGGCCCTCTTAGATATGCACTGGACACCCCTGTCCCAGCACATTAGTGTAACGGCCAGCGGTTCTACCTACTGTGCATAGCCTGGAACCGTGGCCTGGAGCCGGCCCTCTTAGACATGCACTGGCAACCCTGTCCCAGCACATTAGTGTAACGGCCAGCGGTTCTACCTTCTGTGCGTAGCCTGGAACCGTGTCTTGGAGCCGGCCCTCTTAGACATACACTGGACACCCCTGTCCCAGCACATTAATGTAACGGCCAGGGGTTCTACCTTCTGTGGATAGCCTGGAACCGTGGGCCCTCTTAGACATGCACTGGACACCCCTGTCCTAGCACATTAGTGTAATAGGCAGCGGTTCTACCTTCTGTGCATAGCCTAGAACAGTGGCTGGGAGCCGGCCGTCTTAGACATGCACTGGACACCCCTGTCCCAGCACATTAGTGTAACGGCCAGCGGTTCTACCTTCTGTGCATAGCCTGGAACCGTGGCTTGGAGTCGGCCCTCTTAGACATGCACTGGACACCCCTGTCCCAGCACATTAGTGTAACGGCCAGCGGTTCTACCTTCTGTGCATAGCCTAGAACCGTGGCTTGGAGCCGGCCCTCTTAGACATGCACTGGACACCCCTGTCCTAGAACATTAGTGTAACGGCAAGCAGTTCTACCTACATTTGCATAGCCTGGAACCGTGGCTTGGAGACGACCCTCTTAGACATGCGCTGGACACCCCTGTCCCAGCACATTAGTGTAACGGCCAGCGGTTCTATCTTCTGTGCATAGCCTGGAACCGTTGTCAGGAGACGGCCCTCTTAGACATGCACTGGACACCCCTATCCTAGCACATTAGTGTAACGGCCAGCGGTTCTACTTTCTGCGGATAGCCTGGAACTGTGGCTTGGAGCGGGCCCTCTTATACATGCACTGGACACCCCTATCTTAGCACATTAGTGTAACGGCCAGCGGTTCTACCTTCTGCGGATAGCCTAGAACTGTGGCTTGGAGTCGTCCCTCTTAGACATGCACTGGACACCCCTGTCCCAGCACATTAGTGTAACAGCCAGCGGTTCTACCGTCTGTGGATAGCCTGGAACCGTACCCTGGAGCCGGGCCTCTTAGACATGCACTGGACACCCCTATCCCAGCTCATTAGTGTAACGGCCAGCGGTTCTACCTTCTGCGGATAGCCTGGAACTGTGGCTTGGAGCGGGCCCTATTAGACATGCACTGGACACCCCTATCCTAGCACATTAGTGTAACGGCCAGCGGTTCTACCTTCTGCGGATAGCCTAGAACTGTGGCTTGGAGTCGGCCTTCTTTGACATGCACTGGACACCCCTGTCCCAGCACATTAGTGTAACAGCCAGCGGTTCTACCGTCTGTGGATAGCCTGGAACCGTACCCTGGAGCCGGGCCTCTTAGACATGCACTGGACACCTCTATCCCAGCACATTAGTGTAACGGCCAGCGGTTCTACCTTCTGTGCATAGCCTGGAACTGTGGCTTGGAGCCGGCCCTCTTAGACATGTACTGGACACCCCTGTACCAGCACATTAGTGTAACGGCCAGCGGTTCTACCTTCTGTGCATAGCCTGGAACCTTGGCTTGGAGCCGGCCCTCTTAGACATGCACTGGACACCCCTGTCCCAGCACATTAGTGTAACGGCCAGCGGTTCTACCTTCTGTGCATAGCCTGGAACCGTTGCCTGGAGCCGGCCATCTTAGACATGCACTGGACACCCCTGTCCCAACACATTAGTGTAACGGCCAGCGGTTCTACCTCCTGGGCATAGCCTGGAATTGTGGCTTGGAGACGGCCCTTTTAGACATGCACTGGACACCCCTCTCCCAGCACATTAGTGTAACGGCCAGCGGTTCTACCTTCTGTGCATAGCCTAGAACCGTGGCCTGGAGCCGGCCCTCTTAGACATGCACTGGACACCCCTGTCCCAGCACATTAGTGTAACGGCCAGCGGATCTACCGTCTGTGCATAGCCTGGAACCATGTCTTGGACCAGGCCCTCTTAGACATGCACTGGACACCCCTGTCCCAGCACATTAGCGTAACGACCAGCGGTTCTACCTTCTGTGCATAGCCTGGAACCGTGGCCTGGAGCCGGCCCTCTTAGACATGCACTGGACAACCCTGTTCTAGCACATTAGTGTAACGGCCAGTGGTTCTACCTTCTGTGCATAGCCTGGAACTGTGGCCTGGACCCGGCCCTCTTAGACATGCACTGGACACCCCTCTCCCAGCACATTAGTGTAACGGTCATCGGTTCTACCTTATGTGCATAGCCTGGAACCGTTGCCTGGAGCCGGCCCTCCTAGACATGCACTGGACACCCCTGTCCCAGCACATTAGTGTAACGGCCAGCGGTTCTTCCTTCTGTGCATAGCCTGGAACCGTGGCTTGGAGCCGGCCCTCTTAGACATGCACTGGACACCCCTGTCCTAGCACATTAGTGTAACGGCCAGCGGTTCTACCTTCTGTGCATAGCCTGGAACCGTGGCCTGGAGCCGGCCCTCTTAGACATGCACTGGACACCCCTGTCCTAGCACATTAATGTAACGGCCAGCGGTTCATCCTTCTGTGCAAAGCCTGGAACCGTGTCTTGGAGCCGGCCCTCTTAGACATGCACTGGACTCCCCTGTCCCAGCACATTAGTGTAACGGCCAGCGATTCTCCCTTCTGTGGAGAGCCTGGAACCGTGGCTTGGAGCCGGCCCCCTTAGACATGCACTGGACACCCCTGTCCCCGCACATTAGTGTAACGGCCAGCGGTTCTACCTTCTGTGCATAGCCTGGAACCGTGGCTTGGAGACGGCCCTCTTAGATATGCACTGGACACCCCTGTCCCAGCACATTAGTGTAACGGCCAGCGGTTCTACCTACTGTGCATAGCCTGGAACCGTGGCTTGGTGCTGGCCCTCTTAGACATGCACTGGACACCCCTGTCCTAGCACATTAGTGTAACGGCCAGCGGTTCTACCTTCTGTGCATAGCCTGGAACCGTGGCCTGGAGCCGGCCCTCTTAGACGTGCACTGCACCAGCACATTACTGTAACGGCCAGCGGTTCTACCTTCTGTGCATAGCCTGGAACCGTGGCTTGGAGACGGCCCTCTTAGATATGCACTGGACACCCCTGTCCCAGCACATTAGTGTAACGGCCAGCGGTTCTACCTACTGTGCATAGCCTGGAACCGTGGCTTGGTGCCGGCCCTCTTAGACATGCACTGGACACCCCTGTCCTAGCACATTAGTGTAACGGCCAGCGGTTCTACCTTCTGTGCATAGCCTGGAACCGTGGCTTGGAGCCGGCCCCCTTAGACATGCACTGGACACCCCTGTCCCCGCACATTAGTGTAACGGCCAGCGGTTCTACCTTCTGTGCATAGCCTGGAACCGTGGCTTGGAGACGGCCCTCTTAGATATGCACTGGACACCCCTGTCCCAGCACATTAGTGTAACGGCCAGCGGTTCTACCTACTGTGCATAGCCTGGAACCGTGGCCTGGAGCCGGCCCTCTTAGACATGCACTGGCAACCCTGTCCCAGCACATTAGTGTAACGGCCAGCGGTTCTACCTTCTGTGCGTAGCCTGGAACGGTGTCTTGGAGCCGGCCCTCTTAGACATACACTGGACACCCCTGTCCCAGCACATTAATGTAACGGCCAGGGGTTCTACCTTCTGTGGATAGCCTGGAACCGTGGGCCCTCTTAGACATGCACTGGACACCCCTGTCCTAGCACATTAGTGTAATAGGCAGCGGTTCTACCTTCTGTGCATAGCCTAGAACCGTGGCTGGGAGCCGGCCGTCTTAGACATGCACTGGACACCCCTGTCCCAGCACATTAGTGTAACGGCCAGCGGTTCTACCTTCTGTGCATAGCCTGGAACCGTGGCTTGGAGTCGGCCCTCTTAGACATGCACTGGACACCCCTGTCCCAGCACATTAGTGTAACGGCCAGCGGTTCTACCTTCTGTGCATAGCCTAGAACCGTGGCTTGGAGCCGGCCCTCTTAGACATGCACTGGACACCCCTGTCCTAGCACATTAGTGTAACGCCAAGCGGTTCTACCTTCTGTGCATAGCCTGGAACCGTTGCCTGGAGCCAGCCCACTTAGACATGCACTGGACACCCCTGTCCAAGCGCATAAGTGTAACAGCCAGCGGATCTACCTTCTGTGGATAGCCTGGAACCGTGGCTTGGAGCCTGCCCTCTTAGACATGTACTGGACACCTCTGTCCCAGCACATTAGTGTCACGGCCAGCCGTTCTACCTTCTGTGCATAGCCTGGAACCATGGCTTGGAGCCGGCCCTCTTAGGCATGCACTGGACACCCCTCTCCCAGCACATTAGTGTAACGGCCAACGGTTCAACCTTCTGTGCATAGCCTGGAACCGTGGCTTGGAGCCGGCCCTCTTAGACATGCACTGGACACCCCTGTCACAGCACATTAGTGTAACGGCCAACGGTTCATCCTTCTGTGCATAGCCTGGAACCGTGGCTTGGAGCTGGCCCTCTTAGACATGCACTGGACACCCCTGTCCCAGCACATTAGTGTAACGGCCAGCGGTTCTGCCTTCTGTGCATAGCCTGGAACCGTGGCTTGGAGACGGCCCTCTCAGACATGCACTGGACACCCCTGTCCCAGCACATTAGTGTAACGGCCAGCGGTTCTACCTACTGTGCATAGCCTGGAACCGTGGCTTGGAGACGGCCCTCTTAGACATGCACTGGACACCCCTGTCCTAGCACATTAGTGTAACGGCCAGCGGTTCTACCTTCTGTGCATAGCATGGAACCGTTGCCTGGAGCCGGCCCTCTTAGACATACACTGGACACCCCTGTCCTAGCACATTAGTGTAACGGCCAGCGGTTCTACCTTCTGTGCATAGCCTGGAACCGTGGCTTGGAGCCGGCCCTCTTAGACATGCACTGGACACCCCTGTCCCAGCACATTAGTGTAACGGCCAGCGGTTCTACCTTCTGTGCATAGCCTGGAACCTTGACCTGGAGCCGGCCCTCTTAGACATGCACTGGACACCCCTGTCACAGCACATTAGTGTAACGGCCAACGGTTCATCCTTCTGTGCATAGCCTGGAACCGTGGCTTGGAGCTGGCCCTCTTAGACATGCACTGGACACCCCTGTCCCAGCACATTAGAGTAACGGCCAGCGGTTCTGCCTTCTGTGCATAGCCTGGAACCGTGGCTTGGAGACGGCCCTCTTAGACATGCACTGGACACCCCTGTCCTAGCACATTAGTGTAACGGCCAGCGGTTCTACCTTCTGTGCATAGCATGGAACCGTTGCCTGGAGCCGGCCCTCTTAGACATACACTGGACACCCCTGTCCTAGCACATTAGTGTAACGGCCAGCGGTTCTACCTTCTGTGCATAGCCTGGAACCGTGGCTTGGAGCCGGCCCTCTTAGACATGCACTGGACACCCCTGTCCTAGCACATTAGTGTAACGGCCAGCGGTTCTACCTTCTGTGCATAGCCTGGAACCGTGGCCTGGAGCCGGCCCTCTTAGACATGCACTGGACACCCCTGTCCTAGCACATTAATGTAACGGCCAGCGGTTCATCCTTCTGTGCAAAGCCTGGAACCGTGTCTTGGAGCCGGCCCTCTTAGACATGCACTGGACTCCCCTGTCCCAGCACATTAGTGTAACGGCCAGCGATTCTCCCTTCTGTGGAGAGCCTGGAACCGTGGCTTGGAGCCGGCCCCCTTAGACATGCACTGGACACCCCTGTCCCCGCACATTAGTGTAACGGCCAGCGGTTCTACCTTCTGTGCATAGCCTGGAACCGTGGCTTGGAGACGGCCCTCTTAGATATGCACTGGACACCCCTGTCCCAGCACATTAGTGTAACGGCCAGCGGTTCTACCTACTGTGCATAGCCTGGAACCGTGGCTTGGTGCCGGCCCTCTTAGACATGCACTGGACACCCCTGTCCTAGCACATTAGTGTAACGGCCAGCGGTTCTACCTTCTGTGCATAGCCTGGAACCGTGGCCTGGAGCCGGCCCTCTTAGACGTGCACTGCACCAGCACATTACTGTAACGGCCAGCGGTTCTACCTTCTGTGCATAGCCTGGAACCGTGGCTTGGAGACAGCCCTCTTAGATATGCACTGGACACCCCTGTCCCTGCACATTAGTGTAACGGCCAGCGGTTCTACCTACTGTGCATAGCCTGGAACCGTGGCTTGGTGCCGGCCCTCTTAGACATGCACTGGACACCCCTGTCCTAGCACATTAGTGTAACGGCCAGCGGTTCTACCTTCTGTGCATAGCCTGGAACCGTGGCTTGGAGCCGGCCCCCTTAGACATGCACTGGACACCCCTGTCCCCGCACATTAGTGTAACGGCCAGCGGTTCTACCTTCTGTGCATAGCCTGGAACCGTGGCTTGGAGACGGCCCTCTTAGATATGCACTGGACACCCCTGTCCCAGCACATTAGTGTAACGGCCAGCGGTTCATCCTTCTGTGCATAGCCTGGAACCGTGGCTTGGAGCTGGCCCTCTTAGACATGCACTGGACACCCCTGTCCCAGCACATTAGTGTAACGGCCAGCGGTTCTGCCTTCTGTGCATAGCCTGGAACCGTGGCTTGGAGACGGCCCTCTCAGACATGCACTGGACACCCCTGTCCCAGCACATTAGTGTAACGGCCAGCGGTTCTACCTACTGTGCATAGCCTGGAACCGTGGCTTGGAGACGGCCCTCTTAGACATGCACTGGACACCCCTGTCCTAGCACATTAGTGTAACGGCCAGCGGTTCTACCTTCTGTGCATAGCATGGAACCGTTGCCTGGAGCCGGCCCTCTTAGACATACACTGGACACCCCTGTCCTAGCACATTAGTGTAACGGCCAGCGGTTCTACCTTCTGTGCATAGCCTGGAACCGTGGCTTGGAGCCGGCCCTCTTAGACATGCACTGGACACCCCTGTCCCAGCACATTAGTGTAACGGCCAGCGGTTCTACCTTCTGTGCATAGCCTGGAACCTTGACCTGGAGCCGGCCCTCTTAGACATGCACTGGACACCCCTGTCCTAGCACATTAGTGTAACGGCCAGCGGTTCATCCTTCTGTGCATAGCCTGGAACCGTGTCTTGGAGCCGGCCCTCTTAGACATGCACTGGACACCCCTGTCCCAGCACATTAGTGTAACGGCCAGCGGTTCTACCTTCTGTGCATAGCCTGGAACCGTGGCCTGGAGCCGGCCCTCTTAGACATGCACTGGACACCCCTGTCCTAGCACATTAATGTAACGGCCAGCGGTTCATCCTTCTGTGCATAGCCTGGAACGGTGTCTTGGAGCCGGCCCTCTTAGACATGCACTGGACTCCCCTGTCCCAACACATTAGTGTAACGGCCAGCGGTTCTCCCTTCTGTGGAGAGCCTGGAACCGTGGCTTGGAGCCGGCCCCCTTAGACATGCACTGGACACCCCTGTCCCCACACATTAGTGTAACGGCCAGCGGTTCTACCTTCTGTGCATAGCCTGGAACCGTGGCTTGGAGACGGCCCTCTTAGATATGCACTGGACACCCCTGTCCCAGCACATTAGTGTAACGGCCAGCGGTTCTACCTACTGTGCATAGCCTGGAACCGTGGCGTGGTGCCGGCCCTCTTAGACATGCACTGGACACCCCTGTCCTAGCACATTAGTGTAACGGCCAGCGGTTCTACCTTCTGTGCATAGCCTGGAACCGTGACCTGGAGCCGGCCCTCTTAGACATGCACTGGACACCCCTATCCCAGCACATTACTGTAACGGACAGCGGTTCTACCTTCTGTGCGTAGCCTGGAACCGTGTCTTGGAGCCGGCCCTCTTAGACATACACTGGACACCCCTGTCCCAGCACATTAATGTAACAGCCAGGGGTTCTACCGTCTGTGGATAGCCTGGAACCGTGGGCCCTCTTAGACATGCACTGGACACCCCTGTCCTAGCACATTAGTGTAACAGGCAGCGGTTCTACCTCCTGTGCATAGCCTAGAACCGTGGCTTGGAGCCGGCCGTCTTAGACATGCACTGGACACCCCTGTCCCAGCACATTAGTGTAACTGCCAGCGGTTCTACCTTCTGTGCATAGCCTGGAACCGTGGCTTGGAGCCGGCCCTCTTAGACATGCACTGGACACCCCTGTCCCAGCACATTAGTGTAACGGCCAGCGGTTCTACCTTCTGTGCATAGCCTAGAACCGTGGCTTGGAGCCGGCCCTCTTAGACATGCACTGGACACCCCTGTCCTAGAACATTAGTGTAACGGCCAGCAGTTCTACCTTCATTTGCATAGCCTGGAACCGTGTCTTGGAGCCGGCCCTCTTAGACATGCACTGGACACCCCTGTCCCAGCACATTAGTGTCACGGCCAGCGGTTCTATCTTCTGTGCATAGCCTGGAACCGTTGTCAGGAGACGGCCCTCTTAGACATGTACTGGACACCCCTGTCCCAGCACATTAGTGTAACGGCCAGCGGTTCTACCTTCTGCGGATAGCCTGGAACTGTGGCTTGGAGCCGGCACTCTTAGACATGCACTGGACACCCCTTTCCTTGCACATTAGTGTAACGGCCAGCGGTTCTACCTTCTGCGGATAGCCTAGAAGTGTGGCTTGGAGTCGTCCCTCTTAGACATGCACTGGACACCCCTGTCCCAGCACATTAGTGTAACAGCCAGCGGTTGTACCGTCTGTGGATAGCCTGGAACCGTACCCTGGAGCCGGGCCTCTTAGACATGCACTGGACACCCCTATCCCAGCACATTAGTGTAACGGCCAGCGGTTCTACCTTCTGTGCATAGCCTGGAACTGTGGCTTGGAGCCGGCCCTCTTAGACATGTACTGGACACCCCTGTACCAGCACATTAGTGTAACGGCCAGCGGTTCTACCTTCTGTGCATAGCCTGGAACCGTGGCTTGGAGCCGGCCCTCTTAGACATGCACTGGACACCCCTATCCTAGCACATTAGTGTAACGGCCAGCGGTTCCACCTTCTGCGGATAGCCCAGAACTGTGGCTTGGAGTCGGCCCTCTTAGACATGCACTGGACACCCCTGTCCCAGCACATTAGTGTAACAGCCAGCGGTTCTACCGTCTGTGGATAGCCTGGAACCGTACCCTGGATCCGGGCCTCTTAGACATGCACTGGACACCCCTATCCCAGCACATAAGTGTAACGGCCAGCGGTTCTACCTTCTGTGCATAGCCTGGAACTGTGGCTTGGAGCCGGCCCTCTTAGACATGTACTGGACACCCCTGTACCAGCACATTAGTGTAACGGCCAGCGGTTCTGCCTTCTGTGCATAGCCTGGAACCGTGGCTTGGAGCCGGCCCTCTTAGACATGCACTGGACACCCCTGTCCCAGCACATTAGTGTAACGGCCAGCGGTTCTACCTTCTGTGCATAGCCTGGAACTGTGGCTTGGAGCCGGCCCTCTTAGACATGTACTGGACACCCCTGTACCAGCACATTAGTGTAACGGCCAGCGGTTCTGCCTTCTGTGCATAGCCTGGAACCGTGGCTTGGAGCCGGCCCTCTTAGACATGCACTGGACACCCCTGTCCCAGCACATTAGTGTAACGGCCAGCGGTTCTACCTTCTGTGCATAGCCTGGAACTGTGGCCTGGGCCCGGCCCTCTTAGACATGCACTGGACACCCCTCTCCCAGCACATTAGTGTAACGGCCAGCGTTTCTACCTTCTGTGCAAAGCCTGGAACCGTGGCTTGGAGCTGGCCCTCTTGGACATGCACTGGACACCCCTGTCCCAGCACATTAGTGTAACGGCCAGCGGTTCCAACTTCTGTGCATAGCCTGGAACCGTGGCCTGGGCCGGCCCTCTCAGACATGCACTGGACACCCCTGTCCCAGCACATTAGTGTAACGGCCAGCGCTTCTACCTTCTGTGCATAGCCTGGAACCGTTGCCTGGAGCTGGCCCTCTTAGACATGCACTGGACACCCCTGTCCCAGCACATTAGTGTAACGGCCAGCGGTTCTACCTTCTGTGCATAGCCTGGAACCGTTGCCTGGAGTCGGCCCTCTTAGACATGCACTGGACACCCCTTGTCCCAGCACATTAGTGTAACAGCCAGCTGTTCTACCGTCTGTGGATAGCCTGGAACCGTACCCTGGAGCCGGGCCTCTTAGACATGCACTGGACACCCCTATCCTAGCACATTAGTGTAACGGCCAGCGGTTTTACCTTCTGCGGATAGCCTGGAACTGTGGCTTGGAGCCGGCCCTCTTAGACATGCACTGGACACCCCTATCCTAGCACATTAGTGTAACGGCCAGCGGTTCTACCTTCTGTGCATAGCCTGGAACCGTGGCTTGGAGCCGGCCCTCTTAGACATGCACTGGACACCCCTGTCCTAGCACATTAGTGTAACGGCCAGCGGTTCTACCTTCTGTGCATAGCCTGGAACCGTTGCTTGGAGCCGGCCCTCTTAGGCATGCACTGGACACCCCTGTCCCAGCACATTAGTGTAACGGCCAACGGTTCAACCTTCTGTGCATAGCCTGCAACCGTGGCTTGGAGCCGGCCCTCTTAGACATGCACTGGACACCCCTGTCCCAGCACATTAGTGTAACGGCCAGCGGTTCTACCTTCTGTCCATAGCCTGGAACTGTGGCCTGGAGCCGGCCCTCTTAGACATGCACTGGACACCCCTGTCACAGCACATTAGTGTAACGGCCAACGGTTCATCCTTCTGTGCATAGCCTGGAACCGTGGCTTGGAGCTGGCCCTCTTAGACATGCACTGGACACCCCTGTCCCAGCACATTAGTGTAACGGCCAGCGGTTCTGCCTTCTGTGCATAGCCTGGAACCGTGGCTTGGAGACGGCCCTCTCAAACATGCACTGGACACCCCTGTCCCAGCACATTAGTGTTACGGCCAGCGGTTCTACCTACTGTGCATAGCCTGGAACCGTGGCTTGGAGACGGCCCTCTTAGACATGCACTGGACACCCCTGTCCTAGCACATTAGTGTAACGGCCAGCGGTTCTACCTTCTGTGCATAGCATGGAACCGTTGCCTGGAGCCGGCCCTCTTAGACATACACTGGACACCCCTGTCCTAGCACATTAGTGTAACGGCCAGCGGTTCTACCTTCTGTGCATAGCCTGGAACCGTGGCTTGGAGCCGGCCCTCTTAGACATGCACTGGACACCCCTGTCTCAGCACATTAGTGTAACGGCCAGCTGTTCTACCTTCTGTGCATAGCCTGGAACCGTGACCTGGAGCCGGCCCTCTTAGACATGCACTGGACACCCCTGTCCTAGCACATTAATGTAACGGCCAGCGGTTCATCCTTCTGTGCATAGCCTGGAACCGTGTCTTGGAGCCGGCCCTCTTAGACATGCACTGGACACCCCTGTCCCAGCACATTAGTGTAACGGCCAGCGGTTCTACCTTCTGTGCATAGCCTGGAACCGTGGCCTGGGGCCGGCCCTCTTAGACATGCACTGGACACCCCTGTCCTAGCACATTAATGTAACGGCCAGCGGTTCATCCTTCTGTGCAAAGCCTGGAACCGTGTCTTGCAGCCGGCCCTCTTAGACATGCACTGGACTCCCCTGTCCCAGCACATTAGTGTAACGGCCAGCGGTTCTCCCTTCTGTGGAGAGCCTGGAACCGTGGCTTGGAGCCGGCCCCCTTAGACATGCACTGGACACCCCTGTCCCCGCACATTAGTGTAACGGCCAGCGGTTCTACCTTCTGTGCATAGCCTGGAACCGTGGCTTGGAGACGGCCCTCTTAGATATGCACTGGACACCCCTGTCCCAGCACATTAGTGTAACGGCCAGCGGTTCTACCTACTGTGCATAGCCTGGAACCGTGGCTTGGTGCCGGCCCTCTTAGACATGCACTGGACACCCCTGTCCTAGCACATTAGTGTAACGGCCAGCGGGTCTACCTTCTGTGCATAGCCTGGAACCGTGGCCTGGAGCCGGCCCTCTTAGACATGCACTGGCACCCCTGTCCCAGCACATTAGTGTAACGGCCAGCGGTTCTACCTTCTGTGCGTAGCCTGGAACCGTGTCTTGGAGCCGGCCCTCTTAGACATACACTGGACACCCCTGTCCCAGCACATTAATGTAACGGCCAGGGGTTCTACCTTCTGTGGATAGCCTGGAACCGTGGGCCCTCTTAGACATGCACTGGACACCCCTGTCCTAGCACATTAGTGTAACAGGCAGCGGTTCTACCTTCTGTGCATAGCCTAGAACCGTGGCTGGGAGCCGGCCGTCTTAGACATGCACTGGACACCCCTGTCCCAGCACATTAGTGTAACGGCCAGCGGTTCTACCTTCTGTGCATAGCCTGGAACCGTGGCTTGGAGCCGGCCCTCTTAGACATGCACTGGACACCCCTCTCCCAGCACATTAGTGTAACGGCCAGCGGTTCTACCTTCTGTGCATAGCCTAGAACCGTGGCTTGGAGCCGGCCCTCTTAGACATGCACTGGACACCCCTGTCCTAGAACATTAGTGTAACGGCCAGCAGTTCTACCTTCATTTGCATAGCCTGGAACCGTGGCTTGGAGACGACCCTCTTAGACATGCGCTGGACACCCCTGTCCCAGCACATTAGTGTAAAGGCCAGCGGTTCTATCTTCTGTGCATAGCCTGGAACCGTTGTCAGGAGACGGCCCTCTTAGACATGCACTGGACACCCCTATCCTAGCACATTAGTGTAACGGCCAGCGGTTCTACCTTCTGCGGATAGCCTGGAACTGTGGCTTGGAGCGGGCCCTCTTAGACATGCACTGGACACCCCTATCTTAGCACATTAGTGTAACGGCCAGCGGTTCTACCTTCTGCGGATAGCCTAGAACTGTGGCTTGGAGTCGTCCCTCTTAGACATGCACTGGACACCCCTGTCCCAGCACATTAGTGTAACAGCCAGCGGTTCTACCGTCTGTGGATAGCCTGGAACCGTACCCTGGAGCCGGGCCTCTTAGACATGCACTGGACTCCCCTGTCCCAGCACATTAGTGTAACGGCCAACGGTTCAACCTTCTGTGCATAGCCTGGAACCGTGGCTTGGAGCCGGCCCTCTTAGACATGCACTGGACACCCCTGTCCCAGCACATTAGTGTAACGGCCAGCGGTTCTACCTTCTGTGCATAGCCTGGAACTGTGGCCTGGAGCCGGCCCTCTTAGACATGCACTGGACACCCCTGTCACAGCACATTAGTGTAACGGCCAACGGTTCATCCTTCTGTGCATAGCCTGGAACCGTGGCTTGGAGCTGGCCCTCTTAGACATGCACTGGACACCCCTGTCCCAGCACATTAGAGTAACGGCCAGCGGTTCTGCCTTCTGTGCATAGCCTGGAACCGTGGCTTGGAGACGGCCCTCTTAGACATGCACTGGACACCCCTGTCCTAGCACATTAGTGTAACGGCCAGCGGTTCTACCTTCTGTGCATAGCATGGAACCGTTGCCTGGAGCCGGCCCTCTTAGACATACACTGGACACCCCTGTCCTAGCACATTAGTGTAACGGCCAGCGGTTCTACCTTCTGTGCATAGCCTGGAACCGTGGCTTGGAGCCGGCCCTCTTAGACATGCACTGGACACCCCTGTCCCAGCACATTAGTGTAACGGCCAGCGGTTCTACCTTCTGTGCATAGCCTGGAACCGTGGCCTGGAGCCGGCCCTCTTAGACATGCACTGGACACCCCTCTCCTAGCACATTAATGTAACGGCCAGCGGTTCATCCTTCTGTGCAAAGCCTGGAACCGTGTCTTGGAGCCGGCCCTCTTAGACATGCACTGGACTCCCCTGTCCCAGCACATTAGTGTAACGGCCAGCGATTCTCCCTTCTGTGGAGAGCCTGGAACCGTGGCTTGGAGCCGGCCCCCTTAGACATGCACTGGACACCCCTGTCCCCGCACATTAGTGTAACGGCCAGCGGTTCTACCTTCTGTGCATAGCCTGGAACCGTGGCTTGGAGACGGCCCTCTTAGATATGCACTGGACACCCCTGTCCCAGCACATTAGTGTAACGGCCAGCGGTTCTACCTACTGTGCATAGCCTGGAACCGTGGCTTGGTGCCGGCCCTCTTAGACATGCACTGGACACCCCTGTCCTAGCACATTAGTGTAACGGCCAGCGGTTCTACCTTCTGTGCATAGCCTGGAACCGTGGCCTGGAGCCGGCCCTCTTAGACGTGCACTGCACCAGCACATTACTGTAACGGCCAGCGGTTCTACCTTCTGTGCATAGCCTGGAACCGTTGCCTGGAGTCGGCCCTCTTAGACATGCACTGGACACCCCTTGTCCCAGCACATTAGTGTAACAGCCAGCTGTTCTACCGTCTGTGGATAGCCTGGAACCGTACCCTGGAGCCGGGCCTCTTAGACATGCACTGGACACCCCTATCCTAGCACATTAGTGTAACGGCCAGCGGTTTTACCTTCTGCGGATAGCCTGGAACTGTGGCTTGGAGCCGGCCCTCTTAGACATGCACTGGACACCCCTATCCTAGCACATTAGTGTAACGGCCAGCGGTTCTACCTTCTGTGCATAGCCTGGAACCGTGGCTTGGAGCCGGCCCTCTTAGACATGCACTGGACACCCCTGTCCTAGCACATTAGTGTAACGGCCAGCGGTTCTACCTTCTGTGCATAGCCTGGAACCGTTGCTTGGAGCCGGCCCTCTTAGGCATGCACTGGACACCCCTGTCCCAGCACATTAGTGTAACGGCCAACGGTTCAACCTTCTGTGCATAGCCTGCAACCGTGGCTTGGAGCCGGCCCTCTTAGACATGCACTGGACACCCCTGTCCCAGCACATTAGTGTAACGGCCAGCGGTTCTACCTTCTGTCCATAGCCTGGAACTGTGGCCTGGAGCCGGCCCTCTTAGACATGCACTGGACACCCCTGTCACAGCACATTAGTGTAACGGCCAACGGTTCATCCTTCTGTGCATAGCCTGGAACCGTGGCTTGGAGCTGGCCCTCTTAGACATGCACTGGACACCCCTGTCCCAGCACATTAGTGTAACGGCCAGCGGTTCTGCCTTCTGTGCATAGCCTGGAACCGTGGCTTGGAGACGGCCCTCTCAAACATGCACTGGACACCCCTGTCCCAGCACATTAGTGTTACGGCCAGCGGTTCTACCTACTGTGCATAGCCTGGAACCGTGGCTTGGAGACGGCCCTCTTAGACATGCACTGGACACCCCTGTCCTAGCACATTAGTGTAACGGCCAGCGGTTCTACCTTCTGTGCATAGCATGGAACCGTTGCCTGGAGCCGGCCCTCTTAGACATACACTGGACACCCCTGTCCTAGCACATTAGTGTAACGGCCAGCGGTTCTACCTTCTGTGCATAGCCTGGAACCGTGGCTTGGAGCCGGCCCTCTTAGACATGCACTGGACACCCCTGTCTCAGCACATTAGTGTAACGGCCAGCTGTTCTACCTTCTGTGCATAGCCTGGAACCGTGACCTGGAGCCGGCCCTCTTAGACATGCACTGGACACCCCTGTCCTAGCACATTAATGTAACGGCCAGCGGTTCATCCTTCTGTGCATAGCCTGGAACCGTGTCTTGGAGCCGGCCCTCTTAGACATGCACTGGACACCCCTGTCCCAGCACATTAGTGTAACGGCCAGCGGTTCTACCTTCTGTGCATAGCCTGGAACCGTGGCCTGGGGCCGGCCCTCTTAGACATGCACTGGACACCCCTGTCCTAGCACATTAATGTAACGGCCAGCGGTTCATCCTTCTGTGCAAAGCCTGGAACCGTGTCTTGCAGCCGGCCCTCTTAGACATGCACTGGACTCCCCTGTCCCAGCACATTAGTGTAACGGCCAGCGGTTCTCCCTTCTGTGGAGAGCCTGGAACCGTGGCTTGGAGCCGGCCCCCTTAGACATGCACTGGACACCCCTGTCCCCGCACATTAGTGTAACGGCCAGCGGTTCTACCTTCTGTGCATAGCCTGGAACCGTGGCTTGGAGACGGCCCTCTTAGATATGCACTGGACACCCCTGTCCCAGCACATTAGTGTAACGGCCAGCGGTTCTACCTACTGTGCATAGCCTGGAACCGTGGCTTGGTGCCGGCCCTCTTAGACATGCACTGGACACCCCTGTCCTAGCACATTAGTGTAACGGCCAGCGGGTCTACCTTCTGTGCATAGCCTGGAACCGTGGCCTGGAGCCGGCCCTCTTAGACATGCACTGGCACCCCTGTCCCAGCACATTAGTGTAACGGCCAGCGGTTCTACCTTCTGTGCGTAGCCTGGAACCGTGTCTTGGAGCCGGCCCTCTTAGACATACACTGGACACCCCTGTCCCAGCACATTAATGTAACGGCCAGGGGTTCTACCTTCTGTGGATAGCCTGGAACCGTGGGCCCTCTTAGACATGCACTGGACACCCCTGTCCTAGCACATTAGTGTAACAGGCAGCGGTTCTACCTTCTGTGCATAGCCTAGAACCGTGGCTGGGAGCCGGCCGTCTTAGACATGCACTGGACACCCCTGTCCCAGCACATTAGTGTAACGGCCAGCGGTTCTACCTTCTGTGCATAGCCTGGAACCGTGGCTTGGAGCCGGCCCTCTTAGACATGCACTGGACACCCCTCTCCCAGCACATTAGTGTAACGGCCAGCGGTTCTACCTTCTGTGCATAGCCTAGAACCGTGGCTTGGAGCCGGCCCTCTTAGACATGCACTGGACACCCCTGTCCTAGAACATTAGTGTAACGGCCAGCAGTTCTACCTTCATTTGCATAGCCTGGAACCGTGGCTTGGAGACGACCCTCTTAGACATGCGCTGGACACCCCTGTCCCAGCACATTAGTGTAAAGGCCAGCGGTTCTATCTTCTGTGCATAGCCTGGAACCGTTGTCAGGAGACGGCCCTCTTAGACATGCACTGGACACCCCTATCCTAGCACATTAGTGTAACGGCCAGCGGTTCTACCTTCTGCGGATAGCCTGGAACTGTGGCTTGGAGCGGGCCCTCTTAGACATGCACTGGACACCCCTATCTTAGCACATTAGTGTAACGGCCAGCGGTTCTACCTTCTGCGGATAGCCTAGAACTGTGGCTTGGAGTCGTCCCTCTTAGACATGCACTGGACACCCCTGTCCCAGCACATTAGTGTAACAGCCAGCGGTTCTACCGTCTGTGGATAGCCTGGAACCGTACCCTGGAGCCGGGCCTCTTAGACATGCACTGGACTCCCCTGTCCCAGCACATTAGTGTAACGGCCAACGGTTCAACCTTCTGTGCATAGCCTGGAACCGTGGCTTGGAGCCGGCCCTCTTAGACATGCACTGGACACCCCTGTCCCAGCACATTAGTGTAACGGCCAGCGGTTCTACCTTCTGTGCATAGCCTGGAACTGTGGCCTGGAGCCGGCCCTCTTAGACATGCACTGGACACCCCTGTCACAGCACATTAGTGTAACGGCCAACGGTTCATCCTTCTGTGCATAGCCTGGAACCGTGGCTTGGAGCTGGCCCTCTTAGACATGCACTGGACACCCCTGTCCCAGCACATTAGAGTAACGGCCAGCGGTTCTGCCTTCTGTGCATAGCCTGGAACCGTGGCTTGGAGACGGCCCTCTTAGACATGCACTGGACACCCCTGTCCTAGCACATTAGTGTAACGGCCAGCGGTTCTACCTTCTGTGCATAGCATGGAACCGTTGCCTGGAGCCGGCCCTCTTAGACATACACTGGACACCCCTGTCCTAGCACATTAGTGTAACGGCCAGCGGTTCTACCTTCTGTGCATAGCCTGGAACCGTGGCTTGGAGCCGGCCCTCTTAGACATGCACTGGACACCCCTGTCCCAGCACATTAGTGTAACGGCCAGCGGTTCTACCTTCTGTGCATAGCCTGGAACCGTGGCCTGGAGCCGGCCCTCTTAGACATGCACTGGACACCCCTCTCCTAGCACATTAATGTAACGGCCAGCGGTTCATCCTTCTGTGCAAAGCCTGGAACCGTGTCTTGGAGCCGGCCCTCTTAGACATGCACTGGACTCCCCTGTCCCAGCACATTAGTGTAACGGCCAGCGATTCTCCCTTCTGTGGAGAGCCTGGAACCGTGGCTTGGAGCCGGCCCCCTTAGACATGCACTGGACACCCCTGTCCCCGCACATTAGTGTAACGGCCAGCGGTTCTACCTTCTGTGCATAGCCTGGAACCGTGGCTTGGAGACGGCCCTCTTAGATATGCACTGGACACCCCTGTCCCAGCACATTAGTGTAACGGCCAGCGGTTCTACCTACTGTGCATAGCCTGGAACCGTGGCTTGGTGCCGGCCCTCTTAGACATGCACTGGACACCCCTGTCCTAGCACATTAGTGTAACGGCCAGCGGTTCTACCTTCTGTGCATAGCCTGGAACCGTGGCCTGGAGCCGGCCCTCTTAGACGTGCACTGCACCAGCACATTACTGTAACGGCCAGCGGTTCTACCTTCTGTGCATAGCCTGGAACCGTGGCTTGGAGACGGCCCTCTTAGATATGCACTGGACACCCCTGTCCCAGCACATTAGTGTAACGGCCAGCGGTTCTACCTACTGTGCATAGCCTGGAACCGTGGCTTGGTGCCGGCCCTCTTAGACATGCACTGGACACCCCTGTCCTAGCACATTAGTGTAACGGCCAGCGGTTCTACCTTCTGTGCATAGCCTGGAACCGTGGCTTGGAGCCGGCCCCCTTAGACATGCACTGGACACCCCTGTCCCCACACATTAGTGTAACGGCCAGCGGTTCTACCTTCTGTGCATAGGCTGGAACCGTGGCCTGGAGACGGCCCTCTTAGATATGCACTGGACACCCCTGTCCCAGCACATTAGTGTAACGGCCAGCGGTTCTACCTACTGTGCATAGCCTGGAACCGTGGCCTGGAGCCGGCCCTCTTAGACATGCACTGGCAACCCTGTCCCAGCACATTAGTGTAACGGCCAGCGGTTCTACCTTCTGTGCGTAGCCTGGAACCGTGTCTTGGAGCCGGCCCTCTTAGACATACACTGGACACCCCTGTCCCAGCACATTAATGTAACGGCCAGGGGTTCTACCTTCTGTGGATAGCCTGGAACCGTGGGCCCTCTTAGACATGCACTGGACACCCCTGTCCTAGCACATTAGTGTAATAGGCAGCGGTTCTACCTTCTGTGCATAGCCTAGAACAGTGGCTGGGAGCCGGCCGTCTTAGACATGCACTGGACACCCCTGTCCCAGCACATTAGTGTAACGGCCAGCGGTTCTACCTTCTGTGCATAGCCTGGAACCGTGGCTTGGAGTCGGCCCTCTTAGACATGCACTGGACACCCCTGTCCCAGCACATTAGTGTAACGGCCAGCGGTTCTACCTTCTGTGCATAGCCTAGAACCGTGGCTTGGAGCCGGCCCTCTTAGACATGCACTGGACACCCCTGTCCTAGAACATTAGTGTAACGGCAAGCAGTTCTACCTACATTTGCATAGCCTGGAACCGTGGCTTGGAGACGACCCTCTTAGACATGCGCTGGACACCCCTGTCCCAGCACATTAGTGTAACGGCCAGCGGTTCTATCTTCTGTGCATAGCCTGGAACCGTTGTCAGGAGACGGCCCTCTTAGACATGCACTGGACACCCCTATCCTAGCACATTAGTGTAACGGCCAGCGGTTCTACTTTCTGCGGATAGCCTGGAACTGTGGCTTGGAGCGGGCCCTCTTATACATGCACTGGACACCCCTATCTTAGCACATTAGTGTAACGGCCAGCGGTTCTACCTTCTGCGGATAGCCTAGAACTGTGGCTTGGAGTCGTCCCTCTTAGACATGCACTGGACACCCCTGTCCCAGCACATTAGTGTAACAGCCAGCGGTTCTACCGTCTGTGGATAGCCTGGAACCGTACCCTGGAGCCGGGCCTCTTAGACATGCACTGGACACCCCTATCCCAGCTCATTAGTGTAACGGCCAGCGGTTCTACCTTCTGCGGATAGCCTGGAACTGTGGCTTGGAGCGGGCCCTATTAGACATGCACTGGACACCCCTATCCTAGCACATTAGTGTAACGGCCAGCGGTTCTACCTTCTGCGGATAGCCTAGAACTGTGGCTTGGAGTCGGCCTTCTTTGACATGCACTGGACACCCCTGTCCCAGCACATTAGTGTAACAGCCAGCGGTTCTACCGTCTGTGGATAGCCTGGAACCGTACCCTGGAGCCGGGCCTCTTAGACATGCACTGGACACCCCTATCCCAGCACATTAGTGTAACGGCCAGCGGTTCTACCTTCTGTGCATAGCCTGGAACTGTGGCTTGGAGCCGGCCCTCTTAGACATGTACTGGACACCCCTGTACCAGCACATTAGTGTAACGGCCAGCGGTTCTACCTTCTGTGCATAGCCTGGAACCTTGGCTTGGAGCCGGCCCTCTTAGACATGCACTGGACACCCCTGTCCCAGCACATTAGTGTAACGGCCAGCGGTTCTACCTTCTGTGCATAGCCTGGAACCGTTGCCTGGAGCCGGCCATCTTAGACATGCACTGGACACCCCTGTCCCAACACATTAGTGTAACGGCCAGCGGTTCTACCTCCTGGGCATAGCCTGGAATTGTGGCTTGGAGACGGCCCTTTTAGACATGCACTGGACACCCCTCTCCCAGCACATTAGTGTAACGGCCAGCGGTTCTACCTTCTGTGCATAGCCTAGAACCGTGGCCTGGAGCCGGCCCTCTTAGACATGCACTGGACACCCCTGTCCCAGCACATTAGTGTAACGGCCAGCGGATCTACCGTCTGTGCATAGCCTGGAACCATGTCTTGGACCAGGCCCTCTTAGACATGCACTGGACACCCCTGTCCCAGCACATTAGCGTAACGACCAGCGGTTCTACCTTCTGTGCATAGCCTGGAACCGTGGCCTGGAGCCGGCCCTCTTAGACATGCACTGGACAACCCTGTTCTAGCACATTAGTGTAACGGCCAGTGGTTCTACCTTCTGTGCATAGCCTGGAACTGTGGCCTGGACCCGGCCCTCTTAGACATGCACTGGACACCCCTCTCCCAGCACATTAGTGTAACGGTCATCGGTTCTACCTTATGTGCATAGCCTGGAACCGTTGCCTGGAGCCGGCCCTCCTAGACATGCACTGGACACCCCTGTCCCAGCACATTAGTGTAACGGCCAGCGGTTCTTCCTTCTGTGCATAGCCTGGAACCGTGGCTTGGAGCCGGCCCTCTTAGACATGCACTGGACACCCCTGTCCTAGCACATTAGTGTAACGGCCAGCGGTTCTACCTTCTGTGCATAGCCTGGAACCGTGGCCTGGAGCCGGCCCTCTTAGACATGCACTGGACACCCCTGTCCTAGCACATTAATGTAACGGCCAGCGGTTCATCCTTCTGTGCAAAGCCTGGAACCGTGTCTTGGAGCCGGCCCTCTTAGACATGCACTGGACTCCCCTGTCCCAGCACATTAGTGTAACGGCCAGCGATTCTCCCTTCTGTGGAGAGCCTGGAACCGTGGCTTGGAGCCGGCCCCCTTAGACATGCACTGGACACCCCTGTCCCCGCACATTAGTGTAACGGCCAGCGGTTCTACCTTCTGTGCATAGCCTGGAACCGTGGCTTGGAGACGGCCCTCTTAGATATGCACTGGACACCCCTGTCCCAGCACATTAGTGTAACGGCCAGCGGTTCTACCTACTGTGCATAGCCTGGAACCGTGGCTTGGTGCTGGCCCTCTTAGACATGCACTGGACACCCCTGTCCTAGCACATTAGTGTAACGGCCAGCGGTTCTACCTTCTGTGCATAGCCTGGAACCGTGGCCTGGAGCCGGCCCTCTTAGACGTGCACTGCACCAGCACATTACTGTAACGGCCAGCGGTTCTACCTTCTGTGCATAGCCTGGAACCGTGGCTTGGAGACGGCCCTCTTAGATATGCACTGGACACCCCTGTCCCAGCACATTAGTGTAACGGCCAGCGGTTCTACCTACTGTGCATAGCCTGGAACCGTGGCTTGGTGCCGGCCCTCTTAGACATGCACTGGACACCCCTGTCCTAGCACATTAGTGTAACGGCCAGCGGTTCTACCTTCTGTGCATAGCCTGGAACCGTGGCTTGGAGCCGGCCCCCTTAGACATGCACTGGACACCCCTGTCCCCGCACATTAGTGTAACGGCCAGCGGTTCTACCTTCTGTGCATAGCCTGGAACCGTGGCTTGGAGACGGCCCTCTTAGATATGCACTGGACACCCCTGTCCCAGCACATTAGTGTAACGGCCAGCGGTTCTACCTACTGTGCATAGCCTGGAACCGTGGCCTGGAGCCGGCCCTCTTAGACATGCACTGGCAACCCTGTCCCAGCACATTAGTGTAACGGCCAGCGGTTCTACCTTCTGTGCGTAGCCTGGAACGGTGTCTTGGAGCCGGCCCTCTTAGACATACACTGGACACCCCTGTCCCAGCACATTAATGTAACGGCCAGGGGTTCTACCTTCTGTGGATAGCCTGGAACCGTGGGCCCTCTTAGACATGCACTGGACACCCCTGTCCTAGCACATTAGTGTAATAGGCAGCGGTTCTACCTTCTGTGCATAGCCTAGAACCGTGGCTGGGAGCCGGCCGTCTTAGACATGCACTGGACACCCCTGTCCCAGCACATTAGTGTAACGGCCAGCGGTTCTACCTTCTGTGCATAGCCTGGAACCGTGGCTTGGAGTCGGCCCTCTTAGACATGCACTGGACACCCCTGTCCCAGCACATTAGTGTAACGGCCAGCGGTTCTACCTTCTGTGCATAGCCTAGAACCGTGGCTTGGAGCCGGCCCTCTTAGACATGCACTGGACACCCCTGTCCTAGCACATTAGTGTAACGCCAAGCGGTTCTACCTTCTGTGCATAGCCTGGAACCGTTGCCTGGAGCCAGCCCACTTAGACATGCACTGGACACCCCTGTCCAAGCGCATAAGTGTAACAGCCAGCGGATCTACCTTCTGTGGATAGCCTGGAACCGTGGCTTGGAGCCTGCCCTCTTAGACATGTACTGGACACCTCTGTCCCAGCACATTAGTGTCACGGCCAGCCGTTCTACCTTCTGTGCATAGCCTGGAACCATGGCTTGGAGCCGGCCCTCTTAGGCATGCACTGGACACCCCTCTCCCAGCACATTAGTGTAACGGCCAACGGTTCAACCTTCTGTGCATAGCCTGGAACCGTGGCTTGGAGCCGGCCCTCTTAGACATGCACTGGACACCCCTGTCACAGCACATTAGTGTAACGGCCAACGGTTCATCCTTCTGTGCATAGCCTGGAACCGTGGCTTGGAGCTGGCCCTCTTAGACATGCACTGGACACCCCTGTCCCAGCACATTAGTGTAACGGCCAGCGGTTCTGCCTTCTGTGCATAGCCTGGAACCGTGGCTTGGAGACGGCCCTCTCAGACATGCACTGGACACCCCTGTCCCAGCACATTAGTGTAACGGCCAGCGGTTCTACCTACTGTGCATAGCCTGGAACCGTGGCTTGGAGACGGCCCTCTTAGACATGCACTGGACACCCCTGTCCTAGCACATTAGTGTAACGGCCAACGGTTCTACCTTCTGTGCATAGCATGGAACCGTTGCCTGGAGCCGGCCCTCTTAGACATACACTGGACACCCCTGTCCTAGCACATTAGTGTAACGGCCAGCGGTTCTACCTTCTGTGCATAGCCTGGAACCGTGGCTTGGAGCCGGCCCTCTTAGACATGCACTGGACACCCCTGTCCCAGCACATTAGTGTAACGGCCAGCGGTTCTACCTTCTGTGCATAGCCTGGAACCTTGACCTGGAGCCGGCCCTCTTAGACATGCACTGGACACCCCTGTCACAGCACATTAGTGTAACGGCCAACGGTTCATCCTTCTGTGCATAGCCTGGAACCGTGGCTTGGAGCTGGCCCTCTTAGACATGCACTGGACACCCCTGTCCTAGCACATTAGTGTAACGGCCAGCGGTTCTACCTTCTGTGCATAGCATGGAACCGTTGCCTGGAGCCGGCCCTCTTAGACATACACTGGACACCCCTGTCCTAGCACATTAGTGTAACGGCCAGCGGTTCTACCTTCTGTGCATAGCCTGGAACCGTGGCTTGGAGCCGGCCCTCTTAGACATGCACTGGACACCCCTGTCCTAGCACATTAGTGTAACGGCCAGCGGTTCTACCTTCTGTGCATAGCCTGGAACCGTGGCCTGGAGCCGGCCCTCTTAGACATGCACTGGACACCCCTGTCCTAGCACATTAATGTAACGGCCAGCGGTTCATCCTTCTGTGCAAAGCCTGGAACCGTGTCTTGGAGCCGGCCCTCTTAGACATGCACTGGACTCCCCTGTCCCAGCACATTAGTGTAACGGCCAGCGATTCTCCCTTCTGTGGAGAGCCTGGAACCGTGGCTTGGAGCCGGCCCCCTTAGACATGCACTGGACACCCCTGTCCCCGCACATTAGTGTAACGGCCAGCGGTTCTACCTTCTGTGCATAGCCTGGAACCGTGGCTTGGAGACGGCCCTCTTAGATATGCACTGGACACCCCTGTCCCAGCACATTAGTGTAACGGCCAGCGGTTCTACCTACTGTGCATAGCCTGGAACCGTGGCTTGGTGCCGGCCCTCTTAGACATGCACTGGACACCCCTGTCCTAGCACATTAGTGTAACGGCCAGCGGTTCTACCTTCTGTGCATAGCCTGGAACCGTGGCCTGGAGCCGGCCCTCTTAGACGTGCACTGCACCAGCACATTACTGTAACGGCCAGCGGTTCTACCTTCTGTGCATAGCCTGGAACCGTGGCTTGGAGACGGCCCTCTTAGATATGCACTGGACACCCCTGTCCCTGCACATTAGTGTAACGGCCAGCGGTTCTACCTACTGTGCATAGCCTGGAACCGTGGCTTGGTGCCGGCCCTCTTAGACATGCACTGGACACCCCTGTCCTAGCACATTAGTGTAACGGCCAGCGGTTCTACCTTCTGTGCATAGCCTGGAACCGTGGCTTGGAGCCGGCCCCCTTAGACATGCACTGGACACCCCTGTCCCCGCACATTAGTGTAACGGCCAGCGGTTCTACCTTCTGTGCATAGCCTGGAACCGTGGCTTGGAGACGGCCCTCTTAGATATGCACTGGACACCCCTGTCCCAGCACATTAGTGTAACGGCCAGCGGTTCATCCTTCTGTGCATAGCCTGGAACCGTGGCTTGGAGCTGGCCCTCTTAGACATGCACTGGACACCCCTGTCCCAGCACATTAGTGTAACGGCCAGCGGTTCTGCCTTCTGTGCATAGCCTGGAACCGTGGCTTGGAGACGGCCCTCTCAGACATGCACTGGACACCCCTGTCCCAGCACATTAGTGTAACGGCCAGCGGTTCTACCTACTGTGCATAGCCTGGAACCGTGGCTTGGAGACGGCCCTCTTAGACATGCACTGGACACCCCTGTCCTAGCACATTAGTGTAACGGCCAGCGGTTCTACCTTCTGTGCATAGCATGGAACCGTTGCCTGGAGCCGGCCCTCTTAGACATACACTGGACACCCCTGTCCTAGCACATTAGTGTAACGGCCAGCGGTTCTACCTTCTGTGCATAGCCTGGAACCGTGGCTTGGAGCCGGCCCTCTTAGACATGCACTGGACACCCCTGTCCCAGCACATTAGTGTAACGGCCAGCGGTTCTACCTTCTGTGCATAGCCTGGAACCTTGACCTGGAGCCGGCCCTCTTAGACATGCACTGGACACCCCTGTCCTAGCACATTAGTGTAACGGCCAGCGGTTCATCCTTCTGTGCATAGCCTGGAACCGTGTCTTGGAGCCGGCCCTCTTAGACATGCACTGGACACCCCTGTCCCAGCACATTAGTGTAACGGCCAGCGGTTCTACCTTCTGTGCATAGCCTGGAACCGTGGCCTGGAGCCGGCCCTCTTAGACATGCACTGGACACCCCTGTCCTAGCACATTAATGTAACGGCCAGCGGTTCATCCTTCTGTGCATAGCCTGGAACGGTGTCTTGGAGCCGGCCCTCTTAGACATGCACTGGACTCCCCTGTCCCAACACATTAGTGTAACGGCCAGCGGTTCTCCCTTCTGTGGAGAGCCTGGAACCGTGGCTTGGAGCCGGCCCCCTTAGACATGCACTGGACACCCCTGTCCCCACACATTAGTGTAACGGCCAGCGGTTCTACCTTCTGTGCATAGCCTGGAACCGTGGCTTGGAGACGGCCCTCTTAGATATGCACTGGACACCCCTGTCCCAGCACATTAGTGTAACGGCCAGCGGTTCTACCTACTGTGCATAGCCTGGAACCGTGGCTTGGTGCCGGCCCTCTTAGACATGCACTGGACACCCCTGTCCTAGCACATTAGTGTAACGGCCAGCGGTTCTACCTTCTGTGCATAGCCTGGAACCGTGACCTGGAGCCGGCCCTCTTAGACATGCACTGGACACCCCTATCCCAGCACATTACTGTAACGGACAGCGGTTCTACCTTCTGTGCGTAGCCTGGAACCGTGTCTTGGAGCCGGCCCTCTTAGACATACACTGGACACCCCTGTCCCAGCACATTAATGTAACAGCCAGGGGTTCTACCGTCTGTGGATAGCCTGGAACCGTGGGCCCTCTTAGACATGCACTGGACACCC